>NW_025963779.1:34876828-39676828 GCF_023055435.1 Haliotis rufescens
CACGTGCAAGTACACTAATCTTGAACGCGACGTTTAAGCCCGTTCCCAAGAGTAACAAGGTTTGATTATGTTTCCTAAGACATACCGTCATCAAGGACATCAAAGGAAATAGTCGTCGTCGAAAAGATCATCTCGATTTGCAAATCTCCACCTGTCTTGTTGACGGATTCGATTGTCTTGCAATTGACGAAATACACTCGCCTGAAACAAACAAAAAATATTGTCATGACGTCATCAATCTGAACATCAAACCTAGACAGCCAACATGTCCAGTGAACACGTACGTTTTTGTGGAAAACTAATCAAAATATAACTTCCAGCATTTTCGCGAAACATTAATCAATCCCCTCCGTCAACCCCATTTATTGTGGAGAGGCTAAGAAATCTCATGATGTGACGTCCTACAAGTGTAATGGCGAACACTGCAGTACCCCCATGCATGCTATGTATGATCGAGGGGCTGGTTGTGTCAGTGAACAGGTTGAAATGTTCCGGGAAAATTTTTCCATCCAAGAAAATAATGTAAACCTTAGCATTATATCTTTGGGTAGAATACATAAACAAAGCTGTTACCAACCCGTTAAACGCTCTGACTGTGCCTGCATTGCAGGAGATATCGACAACAGGAAGGACGGAGAACGGGGGTCCTTCTGTACTGACTGACAGAAGACCATCTTGTTGAGGTTCAGGTAAGTCAAAGGCCACGTAAACCAAACCGTCACAATAAGCTATGCCAGTCCCTTCTCCATAAACTGAGGTTAAATCTAGGCGAGAGAGAAAGAAAGAAAACAAATACATATTATGTTAATAGAAGTAACTTTTAATAGCATGCATAGTATATATACACTGCTATACGGTTGATAGTGGTAGTCCAAACATCACGGGTACGATTCCCGACATAGGTACAATGTGCCACGCCAATTATTGGAGCCACACGCCGTGACAAGGGGATGAAACTGAGGATGATCTGGACACGTGGTCGGATATCTGAAGTTTTAGTTAATCTCTTATTTGTTTGATAATAACAGCAATATGACGTACCGATATCAAGGATAACTCTTGTTTCCCCACTAGGAAGGAGCAAGCATCTTACGACGAAAGGGTCATTACTAATGTAGCAGATGGTGTAATACGAGCCATTGGATCCGTAAACTGTAAGAGCGCTGACATCTGCAAGTGTGTCTATACTTGACAGGATAGTCCCAACTGGGTCGACCACAGCAATGACAGAAGAATTGCATCCCGCAACCAGAGCCGCGCATCCTTCGTCTGTGAAACATCATTGTAAATATTTTAATAAGACCATATTCATAATTTCTTCTTTCGATAGTTTTTTCCTAATTCAGGATTGATAATACCTGTTTTGGTCGTATAGTACTGACAAAAGCAATTGGTTTCGAAGACTATCTGGGTGTGGCAAATCATTGACAGGTGTCAATATATCAGGATTTAATGATTTTGTCTAACCCAATTCTTGATGAAACTAAGTAGACTTTTGAAAACCCCAAATGATTTGAGGGGAGGGTGTTGAATGGGTGAGTGAAGAGATATGTTATATAAATAATTATTACCCATTTGCCAAATAGGGTATGCACATGCGCAGCAGCACCTGTTATTTCGACAGAAGGTGAATTGCTCCACCACATGAATTGGAAGTCAAGAAGTCACCTCACAAAGACATATAATGGAAATCCTCTGGTCTCTACATAAATACAATACAGGTACTACAATAGACAATATTAACATTATGCAAAATGTTTTCATATCAGATTGAAAAGAAAAAAATGAAGTTCGCGCACAGCTGTGAAGCGATACAAGTACATGTGATACAAGTAAAATACGTCATGATGTAAAAGTGATGGATGAGATAATGACAAGACAAGTTACAGGCCGCCATCATACAGATGGAATATTGGTAAGTGCGGCGTTACAGAATATTCACTTTCTCAATGTACTTACGCGCAGGGCAGACAGCTGGTGCAGCATTGATTACATTGATGGACTGGTTGATCAGAGAACATAACGTGGTGTTGACGTCTTCTAGTCTGTTTTCAAAGCATTCCGTATCCCCGTCTGAAAATTGATATATACAGTTGAACTCGTTATTTATATTGCAATAAACCTTACTGTATCATCAAGGTCAACAGGTACTTCAAGATAGCAGCCTTTCATGTCAAGTGGGATAACTCACAGTAATCAAACTAATCTCAGCCCTGGCACCATGTTGTAAGCTACTGCTCGAGAATGAACGCGGCCGGGGATCGAACCCCGGACCTTCCGCTCTCCGGGCGGACGCTCTACCACGTTATAAAAACCTAAGACCTGCATCAGTGGCATACAGGAATACAGTTCAAAACGGCGCTGAACCCAACTCAGTCACTTCAAGCTCAATAGATAGATAGATATTTGGAGATTTTACGAGCGCTTCAACCTCTGGCTATTTCGCACTCGGGGCAGACGGTTCTTATAAATAATAAACGTCTAGCCCAAAAAAATGTAAGTGAGGGGGGATAAAGTAATGAGAAGAGAGGTTGAGGTTTTAGTGGCCATAGAGAGCCGAGGAGGGATAAAAAGTCCTACATTAACCAAGTTTTATTGGGGTGTAATAACTAGGATAGGTAGAGTGACAGAAGTAATCACTTAAGCTGATGTGTAACTACTACTAATAAAATAAAATAAAATAAAATAAAATAATTTATAAGGGGGAAAGGGTAGTGGATATGAGTAAGTAACCTAAGTTAAAAGCAGGGGCCTAGCGTGGGTGGTGGGGGCAAGGCTGTGTGTCGGCGTGATTGGCAGTGGGCTTGTTGTTGTTGGCTATGGGTGGGTGGCTGGTTAAACGGCTATATTGTTTCTATGGATGGATAGGTGGGTTTGTGGCGCGGACGTCGGAGTAGACAATCCGCGCTACGGGTTGGAGGCGCGGACGTCATTGTAGACAATCCGCTGTAGAATTTTGAGGCGCGGACGTCGTAGAAGACAGTCCGCGCTGAGAATTTCGATCCCGATCCGAATCTAGAGTTTTGCTGTAAATGTAGGAGTTACTTCGACACTCGCCCCGTGCCGTCGTCGTCGTCGTCGTCGTCGTTGGTCGTTCGTTCGTTGATGGTGTGGTCGTGGTGTCACAGTCCTCGTGTGGTCTGGCGTCGTCGTCGTTAGTCGTATCGGATCTTTTACAGATTCTCGTCCGGATCTATGCCAGATTCTTTAACGGAATTACACCTCGGAATACACCTTGGATTACCCTGTGCTTATATTCCTACGGATTACTGTGTCCCTACTGGAATTACTGTGCCACACCTGGGAATCTCACTATGACCCACACGGTCAGATCTATCAACAAGTCCCTCCCCAGGGACCTAGTGGGAATTTTTACCCCGCTCCTCGCTTATAGGGTGTCCCACTTCTCCCTCAACGCTGATCTTACGGGGGGAACCAAGGCCTTAGTCATCACCTTTGACCTACGCCAGCCCAAAACATCCAGGGCCCAGCCCCCCTCACAACTGCCTCGTCGTTACCCCACACCAGCAAACGCTCAACAGCCACTCTCCCCCCAAGCCCAAATGCCAGCTCCAAGGGATGTAACCAATGACTCTTTACCACCAACTCCCCATACCGCCAGCAACTCTCAACCTACTAGCCCTTCTACTGTCACTCCCCAACCCCTTATACCAAGCTTATCCCCCTCCCCTTTGTCCACGCCCACCCCCATGGATGTCCCCTCTCAGGACAAAAAAAGAAAACGCATAAGCACCCCAACCCAGCCACCCCATCTAGACCACTCTACCCAAACTAATCAAAGTCCTCCCTCCCCTACCCCCCGTTTAGACCAAACTACCCAAACTCTCTCCACTCCCAACCCCCCACTCCCCCCAAAAACCACCACTAAAGATTCTCATACTTCCCCCAGGAGGCCCCCCGATCAAATCCATACTCCCACGCAAACCGACCCCCAACCAAAGCCCCCCTCTACTGAAAACCAAACTGTCCTGGACTTAAACGCACATGCTGACAAAATCTTAAATGATCACTATCTTCTCCCCTCACCACTAATGCTCCAAGCCCCTGGTATCCGCATCTACAAAAGAACCCACAAACGCCTTAATTTCACTATGATCCAGTATTTAGAACAAGAAAGATTTGAACACGAAATACTCAGCATTCAGGACCTCAACTCATTTCTCACTGACATTCAGGACCAGGGCATCCAACTTACCCCCCAATTTATAATAAACAGCACTGCCCACTTCATTAAAAAAACCAATCACCCTCTACTAGGACAGGATTTTACCATAGCTAAATACTTACTAACAGGCTCACTGGTTGCTATAACCTAAAACACTTGACCCTTGCCCATCGCCGCCCCCCACCCCCCTGTACTTAGTGCCATATCCTTCTCCCAACATCCAATACAGGATCGAGATCCAAATCACCTACTTCTAACCTACTTCTCCGACGTCCGCGCCAAAACCCGGATCACCCATACTACATAACAGACTCTCCAATTACCCAGCCATAAGTCACCAACACCCCAAGCCCATATAACAATGCTACAGCACACGGATCACCAAGCTATACTACCGTCCCTCACCCACCCCCCACCCCAGCGGATATAGACTTACGCTAGGCTTTAACCCTTTTTTCCTTATTTAATAAAACCCTTATTACTAAATAGCAGCCAAACTGCTACTCTCGCCCTGCTATGCTTTACACTATTAGGATAACCTTAGCTGATAAGTTAAACTCTATCTCTCTCCCAACTCTCTATAGGTTTCTCCCCTCCCTTTATAGTTTTTTGGGAATGGTGATTATCTTTATTATTATATTATTCATCATTTATTCCCCACCTTCCCCGACTGCGAAATAGCCGACGGCTGAAGCGGTCGTAAAACCATTAAACGAACTCGCCCCGTGCAGACGTGTCCTTCCTTGCTCGCAACCCAAGCTATCACCATGAGGGATATCGCTCTATCTCTACCTAGGGAGCTAGTCGCCATCCTGGAGCCCTTGCTGGCTTACAGGGTCGGGGACTACTCCCTACGGACTTCGTACAAGTCCAACTCCTCCACCCTCTCCATCTCCTTCGACTTAGGTCAAAGGAAAAGGCCTCTGGTCAAAGCTCCGGCCAAGACCAAGCCTAAGGAGAAAAAGACCCCGGCCCCTACCCCTGCTGCACCACGCCCGGTACAGACGGCCAGGCCGCCCACAGTGAAGAAGGCTCCACCAGTCGCCCCCATGGAGATCCAGGAGAGCCTTCCCACCACCCCTCCACCCCCTTCAGCGGCACTGGAACCCGCTCCCCTCGAATCCAGAGGGGAGGAGCCCTTTCGCACGCCGGAAGGGACAGGACACGGAAGAAAGAAGAGAAAGATAAAAAGCATCTTCTCCCCCAACTCTCCCCCTCTTCCATCACCACCAAGCAGGAACTCGGAGACCCAGACCGCCACACCACCAGGCCCGTCCCTCAACTCCAGCCAAGTCCAGACTGACCCAGTCCCGGAACAAGAGAGTGAGGTTGACGACCGTCTCCTCCTTGCACAACAGGCACAGCACATCCTGGAACAGCACGAGGTCCTCCCTAACCCCTGCTACCGGCATGACAACGGCAGTCTGTATCCCAGCAACCGCCCACGCCCTCCCTTGGTGCTGGTGCAGTTCTGGGGACAGGAGCGGTTTGAGTTTAGAGCTCTTCCTCCTGGAGAGCTCGACCTAGCCAGGAGGCTCCTGGCTGGGCACAAACAGTAGCTTCCTCGCCACTCCAGCTCGCCAGCCGACGCCGTGCCTTCCCACGCTTTGACCTCGGTCGAAGGAGATGGAGAGCGTGGTGGTGTTGGTCTGGTACGAGGTGTTGAGGGAGTAGTCCCCGACCCGGAAAGCCAGTAGTGGCTCCAGGATGGAGACAAGCTCCCTGGGTAGTGACATAGCGATGTCTCTCATTGTGGTAATGAGCTTGGGGAGCAAGGAAGGACACGTGCGCGCTGAGCGATGGTGTCCTTGAGAAAGGTGGCTATTTGTAGGTAGGTGGCTGGTGGATTGTCGGGTTTAAATAGCATCGTAATATTGTTATTGTATTTGGGTGGGAGAGAGTTGTATAGTGTTAACTGTTGTTGTTTATATTTGCTGCAGGTGGTGAATATGTGTTTTATGTCTTCTATGGTATTGCAGTGGATGCAGTTTGGGCTTGTATGTCTGTTTTGCTTGTATAGTGTTGCATTTAAGTTAGTTTGGTTGCTTTGTATTCTGTTTATGATTTTGTCTGCTAGGATGGAGTTTGTGTAGTTTTTGCATTTTGTTGTTGGTTTGATGAATAGTGTTTTGATCCATTTTTGTTGTATTATATTGTGTTTTATTAGTGTTTTTGTTTCGGTTTTGCTTGTATGAAATTGTAAAATGGGTATTTGGTCAGTTGTAGCTATTTTTGCTGTTTGATCTGCAATTTCGTTTCCTGGTATGCCTGTATGGCTGGGTATCCATACTAGTGTTATTGTTTTGTTAGCTGTTTTGAGTTTTGTGTGGGTATTTATTATTTGTTTGATTAAGTCGGGTCTGGATTTAGAGAATTTGTCTGCTATTTGTTTTATTGAGTTTAATGAGTCAGAAATAATGATGTTTTTGTTATGGTTTGATGTTTCTGCATGGCTGTAAGCTTGTAGAATGGCTAATAGCTCTGCTGTGTTTGTATGTGAGTAGTTTGCATATTGGTATTTCTTTGTGCTTTGTGTGGGTTGTGTTATATGGATACCCAGCCCTGTTTTTTTGTTATTACTGTTATATGATGCATCTGTATAGATGTGTGTATGTTCCGGCCAGTTGTCATGGATATATTTGAGTGATATTGTTCCTTTTTCTATGTTTGTGAGTTTGTTTTGCTTGCTGAATATTTTGGTTAGGGATGTGTCTGTTTCGGGGGGGGGGGGGGGGGGGGGGGGGGGGGGGTTGGGGGTTGGGGTGTGAGAGTTATATGTTCTAGGTTGTATGTTTTGCAGATGTGTTATGAAGGGTGCTATGTTTGTCTTGTTTTTGAACTTTTTTAGGGTAGCTGGTCTTGAGTTTTTGTATTTATGGAGTGTTTCTTTGTAAATGGGGTTTTGTTGTGCCCCAGCCCAATAACTAAGTATAGATTGATGGCGTTTAAGTTGGATTGATGTAATGCCTGTGATGATTTGTAGGGTATTAAGGGAGGTGCCATTTCTTGTCCCCAGGGCTATCTTAAGGGCTTTATATTGTACTGAATTGAGCTTTTTTCCCAATTTATCTGTTAAAGAGTGGAGAACCGGAGCGGCATAATCTATTTTAGCTTGTATAAGAGTTTTGTATATGTTTAATAGTGTTTGTTTGTCAGCTCCCCAGTGAGAGCTGCTGATGGCTCTCATTAGATTAATATCTTTTTGGCAGGAGTTGACCAAGTTATTGATGTGGGGAGCCCATGTAAGGTGTTGGTCAAATGTGACTCCTAGGAATTTTGCTTCTTTTTGGAATTTAATATTTTCTTTATGAAGTGTAAGTTTGGGTGTTAAATTTGGCATAAAGGATTTTTTGAAAACAATGCCGATGGTTTTTTGGGTGTTAATTTTGAACCCCCATTGGGAAGCCCAGTTTTCTAGTTTCGAAAGAGTTGGTTTGATTCTTTTTTCAATTTGTTTTATGGATGTTGATGACGACCAAAATGATATATCATCAGCGAATTTTGCTGTAATAGTATTTTTTTGGGTAGATGGGAATATGTCGTCAATGATTAGATTAAATAGGGTTGGGGACAGGATACTTCCCTGGGGGGTGCCGTTTTCAAGAATGTGGGGGTCTGATAGTGTGTTGTTTGACTTTACTGTTATGTTTCTGTTATTTAAGAAAGAATGAATGAAATTTAGAATTCTTCCATCAATGGCTTTATCTATTAATTTTTGAATTAGGCCTTGTTGCCAAACCATATCAAACGCTTTAGAAAAGTCTATAAAAATGGCCACAGTGTATTGTTTTTGTGCTTGGGCTGTCCTAACATCATGTTCCAAATTTAAAATGTGATCTAGGGTCTGTCTGTTTGCTGTAAAGCCACTCTGGTCCTCTTTTATAAGGCTATTGTTTTGTATTTTATGCTTTAGTCTGTTGTTTATTACTGTTTCCATGATTTTACATAGGTGAGATGTGAGAGAGATGGGGCGATAAGAATCAGGGTCATGTGGGGATTTCCCTGGTTTTAGAATTGGCACCACTAATGCATTTTTCCATGTTTTGGGGAGGTAGCCAGAAGTCCAAATTTGATTGTATAGTTGAAGTATTAGTTTTTGAATTTTGATTGGGACATGATTGAGAATTTTATAACTTATGTTGTCTAATCCAGTGGCTGGGGCTGTGTTTTTGTTTTCTAAAGCGGTTGGAAGTTCGTGGATTTTAATGAGTTTATTTATGGCAAGATGTGAGAGTGGTCATACATGCAGCTTTTGTAGGGCTGGTCCACTCGGGATTCATTCCGGGTCATGTGACTTCCGGAATGTATTGTACACGTGGACCCAGTTCCGGTCTAAACCACATTCGTTTTAAGATTAAAGCTTGTTATACGATTTTTTTAACAGTTCAGATATATCAATCGCGTGAGGGATACAGCCAGTTAACGGATGCCGCGCGGCTGGCGTTGTGAACTTCACGACGTTAAATAAGTAGGACGTTATAAATGAGTCGGTGGTAAAGTTATAAGCAATGCCTTCTTGGTTCTATAATGTTCTTAAAAGTGTGTTTGACAATACCGCCAACGTGTTATTTTCTTGGGTACATACTACGGAATATAAAACGATAAAAACATATTTTCGAAAACTGAATTATTCATTCATGCAGCCCATGGGCCAACTGTCGCCAATGGACCAAGACATTTTCCTTTGCTTAAATCTGATATCTTTGCATTGTAAAAATACAAAGATGTAGATATAAGGATTATGACACATAATTCAACACAGTTTGCACATAATTAACCGCCTTTCAGCGTTACCAAATGTTTTTTGCTCAAACTTCATTATTTTCATTTTGCAAAATCACTAATAAGTGACAAGAAGTATCTAGACATTAATTCGTAACTTAATTTAACCACTTTTGAGCGTTATTCAACCATTTGGCCCATTGACGAAAACAGTTTAATCATGTTGTTTAACTCCAATGTATCTTATTTAAGGACATATTACCTGAAATTAAATATGAAGGAAATGACAAATGTTATACTTTTCCATCGTCAGTTAACGCTCCTGGAAACTAGAACACACGAAAGACAAACATAGTCTTCTCTTAAAACAAGCATAGTCTTCTTTTACGACAAGCATAGTCTTCTCTTACGACAAGCATAGTCTCCTCTTACGACAAGCATAGTCGCCTCCTACGACAAGCATAGTCGCCTATTACGACAAGCATAGTGTCCTCTTAAGACAAGCATAGTCTCCTCTTACGACAAGCATAGTGCCTCTTACGACAAGCATAGCCTCCTCTTACAACAAGCATAGTCGCCTCTTAAGACAAGCATAGTCTCCTCTTAAAACAAGCATAGTCGCCTCTTAAGACAAGCATAGTGTCCTCTTACGACAAGCATAGTCGCCTTACGACAAGCATAGTGTCCTCTTACGACAAGCATAGTGCCTCTTACGACAAGCATAGTCTCCTCTTACAACAAGCATAGTCGCCTCTTACAAGAAGCATTGTCTCCTCTTACGACAAGCATAGTCTCCTTTTAAGACAAGCATAGTCGCCTCTTACGACAAGCATAGTCGCCTCTTACGACAAGCATAGTCTCCTCTTACGACAAGCATAGTCTCCTCTTACGACAAGCATAGTCGCCTCTTACGACAAGCATAGTCGCCCCTTACGACAAGCATGGGTTGCTGGAGACCAATTCTAATTCGAGACATGTAGGATACATTCGAAACGGAAAAAAATATATGGTCAGTGTTCAGAACCTCAATTTCATATTGCATCTCATGATATAAGGTTAGATCACATAAAAGCGACAAAACCCGTTTCATAATCAAAAGAAATCCATTGTACGATCCTTTCTGTATGGAATACTGTAAGGGACATTCTCGCGATCTCGCATTCTCGCGATCTCGACCTTTGGAAACGAGGTAAATATGCCAAAAACACGAGAATGCGAGATCGCGAGAACGCGAGATTTGGCCAAAATCTCGCGTTCTCGCGATCTCGCATTCTCGTGTTTTTGGTACATAGCACTTTTTGTCAAAAGTCGACAACGCGAGAATGCGACATTTGGACATGATGCAAAATCTCGCAATCTCGCAATCTCGACTTGTCAAATTAGTCCACAAAATAACGAAATCGCGAGAACGCGAGAATGCGACATTTCATTTTCTCGCGATCTCGCGTTCTCGTGTTCTCGCGTTTTAGACGCTGTCCGTGCGCATGCGTAATATCACAAGGTCAAGCGCATGCGCACGTTAGTAGTCCTTTGGTCATGCTTCTTTCATGCTCTTCATTCTCCAAGTAGCATTTAGCAAACTTATGACATGAGCTTGAAAATGCTATGTAATTTACAAACACAAAGTCTGAGTCATCTCCCGTTGTTACAGTTTCCTATGTACTTTATAATAAAACCCTCAACATGCTCAATATAATTTAACAAAAGAAATTGTGTCTATGAATGTCCAATGATGGTGAAAACATAAATGTGTCCGAAAGCTGGAAACAAAACTATTACCGTCAGTGAGTGAGTGAGTAATATTGCTTAAAGCCGCATCAGCAGTATTGCAGTTATTCGCGGCTACACTGTCAGTTACAGAAATAATCACAAGCCAGTGAGTTTCTCAATGAGGCAATTTTATACACGGCTAGAATATTCATTAAAATAAAATTCTCACAGACCAATTTGTAGCATTCGGATAAAATGATATTGTCCGATGTTGTTTTTTTGTTTTTTTATACGATACCATATTCGCTACTTTAATTAATAGATTTTCATCCGCTCCCGCCTGACAACAAAACATCCTGCCTTACATTATTCTAATGCCCATAAATTCCTAGAAATAGAAGTATCGTTAATATGAGTGTTCCTACTTTCTTTACCTGATAAAATACTCCATACACGTAGCCCTACTGAGCACACATGATGCATGCGAATCGCATCCGCCGACAGCAATTGTACACATATGCCTAAAGTAGGTCGATAAGAACAAAATAAAAACGTTAAAAATAAAATGCCTCCTGTCTCCCATGTTTTTAAAAAATCAATCAAACTGTAACTATTAATTTTATTGCGGCCTTAGGGGCGGTCGGGTAGCCTAGTGGTTAAAGCGTTCGCTCGTCACGCCAAAGACCCGGGTTCGATTCCCGACATGGGTACAATGTGTGAAGCCCATTTCTGGTGTCCCCCGCCGTGATATTGCTGGAATATTGCTAAGAGCGGCGTAAAACCATACTCACTCACTATTGCGGCCTTAACATTCAAATGACAGGCATGCTTATACTGGAAAAGTACCCCCAATATCCAGCCTGGGGGACCAGCATGACTCTGAATAAGTGAGTGAGTTTGGCTCAACACTGCTTTGAACAGTGTGTATATTTTAGTTATATCCCGGCTTGTCGGTTTAAAGGGGCACTAATCTTCTTCTCGGCTGTCTAACACTGCCAGCTGGGGCTCACCATCTGCCGATTTGCTCACTGACGCAACTGAGCGTGACAAGAGACTGGACTACCGTGTTCAAGAACACTGATTGGTTACCTGTAATCTCTGAATCTCAGACAAAGGGCGCATGTTAATTAATTTCTTTAGCCTAAACAAACGGACAAAAAGAACGATGGAAGCTCATCGGATGTCGTTATTTGGAAATACCCCAGATGGTTATAAACTGAGGGCCAAAAGAAACGTTACCAACATTAACTGATTTGCCACTTTGAAACAAAGATGCCAACCTGTTCAAAAACAGTAAAGAACACATTTCACGAATACAGCCTTCATGTTCTCTGTCGTTCTTTGCACGTGCTTTGCGGATTTTGGGAAATATTGGTGTTTTTCAGCAATTTTTTAAAACAATCTTCCCCAAATTATCGTGCAATTTCCGGGTATAAATTACGTAGGGATCTGTTCCCTATCAATGGTTGCGATGATTAACACCAACGAACATGCCAAGGCTGACCGCTGTCCAGAAGGAGAGAGCCATAGGTATGCTGCAGATGGGAGCGACACAGAGAGCGGTTGCCATTAACATAAACTGCTCCAAGATGACCATTACCAGACTGGTCTCACGTCTCCGACAGACTGGCAGAACCGCAGACAGACCACGGAGTGGCAGACCATAGGTCACGACCCCGCAGGATGATCGCTTTTTACGGGTACGTCATCTGAGGAACAGATTTCTTACTGTGACGTCATCAGATGCCAACAGCTTAAGTCATCCGGTCAGCAGACAAACAGTGACCAGACGACTACGACATTATGGTCTCCGGGCTTATAGCCCTTTCAAGGGCATGACCTTGACCCGTCAACATCGACGTGCCAGATTGACGTGGTGCAGACAACTCAGCGATGGCAACAAAGGGAATGGCGGCGAGTGCTGTTTAGTGACGAGAGCAGGTTCCAACTCTTCAAACCTGATGGGCGGACGCGAGTGTGTCGACGACGTGGTGAACGTACGGCTCCTTGTTGTGTCCAGGAGGTGGAACCTTTAGGGGGCGGAAGTGTGATGGTCTGGGGCGACATTTGCGTCATTATGATATTTGCATTTTGTTTTCATTCATTTGCTGTTGCACTGGATAGAATCAGTTTTGTTCCTCTTGTACCTGTAGGCGTGTATACATGTATATTACACTCAATGTGTAAAAAGTGATTCACTCAGGCAATTTATAAAATGTCTAAATATTTCAGTAATATAGAAATTGACTGAATCCAAGTCCAGATTGACTAACAATTTTTAAGAGGTTCAAAAGGGCTTAAAAATAGACTATTTATCCTAGTATTTGAGTGAGTGAGTGTGTTTGTTTTTACCCCCCTTTTAGCACTATTTCAGCAATAACCACTAGGCTACCCGACCGCCCCGCTAGTATTAGAAGCCCAAACTATAGAAACGTACTTTGAATTTTGTTTTCTTTTAATCCTATCATTTTAAGTCACTGGGTGATGAAATTGACCGATTTGCAGTCAATTTGTAAAATAACTGAATATTTAGGCGTTGCAAAAATTGCCTTCGTGAAACTTTATACATTTTGGCTAAACAATATACCCACAATGAAATACTATCAATAAAAGCGATACATGCGCTTACGAATGGCGCAGCACAGGTCGCGAACTAGTCTTGATATCTGCTATATCATCCGGATACTCACGGGGGAGGGTGGGTGGGGGTGGGGAAGGGGGGACAATAACTAAGGCAACAACGCGAGATTGCGACATTGGTCAAGTGTCGCGATCTCGCGTTCTCGTGTTTTTGTGCTTAATGCCTATACAGTTATATGTAACTATTTTCAAAAACACGAGAACACGAGAACGCGAGAACGCGAGATTGGTCAAGTGTCGCGATCTCGCGTTCTCGTGTTTTTGTGCTAATAGCCTATACAGTTATATGTAACTATTTTCAAAAACACGAGAACGCGAGAACGCGAGATTGGTCAAGTGTCGCGATCTCGTGATCTCGCGTTCTCGTGTTTTTGTGCTAATTGCCTATACAGTTATATGTAACTATTTTGTAAGGTTATTCGTCTCGGTAAACTCGCGTGCAACGGCGTGAACTGAGGTGCGCACCAACCATTGTATCCAACATCTTTAAGACACTGCTTATTACTGTCTACAAACTCAAAAAGTTGGAAGAATGATGTTGGATGATGAATAAAATCTCACGCTCGTGTCTTTTGACATCAAAACGACGAAATAAACCACAACGTTCATAGAAATTTCTGCTTTGCAAATTAATGCAGTTTATTTCAAAATGGCTGCTCAAAATCACGTGACTTTTGACAATGTCAGAATGCACATATTCCAAGTCTTTTGATTATACAGAAATATATATGTAGACTGGTAACATAATAAAGTCAAGAACACGCTCCCTTTCTTGCCTGTGAACTGACTGAATTTGACAAATATTGTCTGACAACTAACAGTCAAATAACCAACATGGATGCCTAATGGTATTTTTCAGAAAGATTTTGTTTGTTTGTTGTTAACGCCGCACTCAGCAATATTCCAGCTATATGACGGCGGTCTGACATCAAAATATCAACACTCGTTAGGGTGGCCAAGTCGTCTAAGGCGCCGCGATTCTCTGTGCAGAGTTGCGTCAGTTGGGCACGCCCGAAACCTATGATTGTGGGTTCGAATCCCGGTTCGCTCTGATTATGTTTCTTGTTTCACCATACCCGTTCTCGTGGGCTTCATCGAAGAGGTAAACGTCTGAGACCTGCATCACTTCGGGCTTTCCTCTCATATTAAGCTGACACGCTGTGATATAACTGGAATACTGATAAAAGCAGTGTTAAACCCAACTCTCGCACTTACTCTATAGATGACCACGCGTTTAATCGCTAAGAACATCGAAGAACGAAGCGGGATGTATTATACGATTAATCATGACCTCATTTCTGATGATTCGATTGTGATCTTGTAATTTATAACGCAGTGAGAGACGACGTTAATTGTGAGAGGGAAGTGACCGTCAGGTTGCTCTCCTTAGATGCTGAGGCATTACAATCGTAATGGCGGCTGCATGAGGACGATAAACATCCCAGTGTCACCCACAGGGTACGGGTAATTTACATGTTTGTCGTGTCTCGAAATATGAATTGTAAATAGTGTATCGTGCCAAATATATGGTGAGTTACTGAATAAATACAGCAGTTTCAAGAAAGTGGTAATTGTATTTATAATGTTAAGTGTATTTTACAACATGGACCAGGTTTATATTGTATCTTATGAGTCATGTCGGGATCGAGTTATCGCCCTTGATGAATTGTTTTTTTGTATATCATTGATTATTAAGTTCATGTTCATGTACAGAATATTGACGTATGTTTATATGAACTGAATGAATGTGTGAATATGTATGTGTATGAAACCTATGCAGTATTGTTTTTATAATGTTATTGTTTTGTACATTAAAGGATGTCATTATCTACTCTGGCAATAAACACTCACACCCGTAGCCTATGTTTGAAATTGTATTTTCCTTCACAATCCCCGGTTACAATATGACAATCGGTTTTGGGAGAAAAGGTACGTGTAATCGACCTGAGGATTGTGTGAGCATATGCGGGAAATACCCGCCTTAAATAGGGGTAAATATTTTTAAACCTTGTACATTTTATCAACATCCTTAAAGAGGCTGTACATAATGTTGATATCTCATATAATCATTAAACGACTCGTGGTTGTTGTTTATTGTACAATAAAACACTCGCCCCTCATGGTTTATTCTCCCTCCAGTGTTTTATTGTACTCCCACTCGTCGTTTATTTCTTTAACAGTGGCCCGCTCATTTATGATAACATGCGGGCGGTTTAATGATAATTTTATCCATTTAAACTATAAAATAAAGTAAAGCGGGATGTTTTGTAGTCAGGTTGGAGCGGATGAAAATATGATAATTAATTTTGTATTTCAAATTGGTCTATGAGAATTTTGCCTTTCATGAATATGCTAGCCGTGTATAAAATTGCCTCATGGAGAAACTCACTGGCTTGTGATTATTTCTGTAACTGTAGTACTGCTGGTGCGGCTTTAAGAAATCACTGACGGTAATAGTTTTGTTTCCAGCTTTCGGACACATTAATGTTTTCAGTATCATTGGACATTCATAGACACAATTTCTTTTGTTAAATTATATTGAGCATGTTGAGGGTTTTATTATAAAGTACATAGGAAACTGTTACAACGGGAGATGACTCAGACGTTGTGTATGTAAATTACATAGCATTTTCAAGCTCAAGTCATAAGTTTGCTAAATGCTACTTGGAGAATGAAGAGCATGAAAGAAGCATGACCAAAGGACTACTAACGTGCGCATGGGCCTTGACCTTGTGATATTACGCATGCGCACGGACAGCGTCTAAAACGCGAGAACACGAGAACGCGAGATCGCGAGAAAATGAAATGTCGCATTCTCGCGTTCTCGCGATTTCGTTATTTTGTGGACTAATTTGACAAGTCGAGATTGCGAGATTGCGAGATTTTGCATCATGTCCAAATGTCGCATTCTCGCGTTGTCGACTTTTGACAAAGAGTGCTATGTACCAAAAACACGAGAATGCGAGACCGCGAGAACGCGAGATTTTGGCCAAATCTCGCGTTCTCGCGATCTCGCATTCTCGTGTTTTTGGCATATTTACCTCGTTTCCAAAGGTCGAGATCGCGAGAATGTCCCTTACAGTATTCCATATTTCTGTGTCACAAGCAAGCGTGTAGGACATGATGATTGAGCTTGGGAAAATGAAAAAAAAGGCTCAGTATGTTGATGTTCCAATTCGTAAAAGGATGCGTGCAATCGCATCCGTATTAAGGGTCAAACAATTGATGTTAAAACTATAAATAATCTGGAAGAGACACAGAAAGTCGTTCACTGGACATGCTGGACATGTGTGTAATAATAAAGTGTTGTGGACCCAAGCAGATTGCTTAGCTCCTTTTGAATCAAAATACATGTATCCTTTTTACGTGTTGATTTAAAATTAAAACATATTCCGTCACTAACCAAACCACCAGCCCCAACCTAGAACAGTACATGCTCGGTCCCTAAAGTTAACACTGAAACTACAGCGGCATCCCATGCACCTATTGAATACCTTTATCCTTTGAAAACATAAACAGTGATTTACATAGGCATTCAAGGTGACCATTCTTGGTTTATCAGCACAAAACCAATTGTAAATTCGTGAACGTTTTGAACCTTCATCAGTTCGGGCTTTCATACCACATTGAACTGACAAACCCTGATATAAATAATTTTGAAAGTGGTTTAAGACGTAACTCAGTCAAGAACATAGTGAGTGAGTGATTATTGCCTATCGCCGTATTTGCACCCTTGGCCAGATCAACTGGTCATCGGAATAAAACAAAGTTGTCAAAAGCATACAAAGAGCTTCTTATCCCGTCAAATCATTGTTTTCCAATTACCAAATATTTGTGACAATCACCACTAACTGCCTTCGACTAATAGAAGAACGAAGCAAATTAATGTTTTTCAAAGTGTGTTTTTTTTCCAGTTTATTGGCCCATCATTCACTATATCATGCTTTATTTAAAGTTTTGTCGGTTTGTTGTTGGTGTATACTTTCGTGATTAAATTAATTAGTAATTTATATATTTCTCTTGTAATACTTTGTTTCTCATACAACTTTGACGTTAACATTTACTGAGGTTAACGTGTGTGTGTACATGCGCTGCTGAAAACTGCAGAATAAGGCGGTTTTCTAATTACATTGTCTGTCCAATTAGTATTAATAGACTTCCCCTATATTGTATTTCACACATACATAATTAGTTTCAAACATGTCCCTTCGAAAGAGTTCTTGACTTACCCAAACATGGGCACTGCTCATTGGTGATTTCAGAGCAAGTACGTAGTAAGGCCTTTGCGTCTTGTAGATCATTCAAAAAAGCCCCTAACTTGTCAGGAAGCTCTTCTGGCCCGGGACAAGATCCAAACGACGGTTCGATGGCAACTAGAAGACAGATGACTTTGAACATCGACATGTTGAATCCGAATGGCTGATGGCTTCAGATGCGAAATATTAAATATATTTGAAATTTATGTGGTCACGTGATTTTTTTTTTTTCGATTGGTATCATCCACATGGCAATATACTACTCACATTTTGATAGGGATATATCTTTTTATTATATACATATGAATGAAATACTGGAATTTATCAGTGACGATAGATCAAGTTATCAGTCACGAGTGACTGATATAAACAAGGTGCCGGAACTACTTTCTCCTGAATCAAAACATTAAAGAGTTATCCCCCTTTGTTAACGTCAGATGCCGACTGTACTCAACCGCAGGTGCAGAACTGATGTCTGGAAATAACATCTATGGCAATGTTAATATCACTCTTGCGCCGGACATGCTTCGCCAGACATTAGCCAAACTGGCGACAGCAGACGTACCGCCGAGGCGAGAAGCGCACGCTTGAATTTTCCGAGAATTGAACTTTCCTAATTTAATTCATGACAGCAAGCAACAATGTTTCAGTTACAATGTTCGGGGTTCTATAAATGTGTATATGTCAACTTTCATACTTACCTGTGATCAAATTTGATCAAATTTGACGGATTTTGTAAGCCTGGAGGACAGCTCAGCTGATCAGTACTAACTGTTTATGTATTCTAACGCCAAAAAATAATCGCTGTTTGAAAATGATTTCTGTTTTCATTTTAAACAGGAATGTTTAATTATGACAAACACAAATGTCCACGGAACCTTATACTCGATATGAAATAATATATTTCGCATAACATATATTAAGAGGGCTAGTTTTATTCACGAACTATATTCTTTTCGCAAACCCCCTTTATACGGCGGTAGTAAAGGGGCGACAGGGAGAACTTAGCAATTTATCAGACACTGTTTTCGAAAAAATATATAAATTGCAAGTAATAAAAATAAAACATGTATATAATAAATAGAAAATTCAATGTGTTTTCCCAAATACCACTTTTAACTAATCGAGTGAAGTGGGGAGAGTCTAGTATTTTCACTCACGAGTGAAAATATTAGACTCTCCCCACTTCACTCGATGAGATAAAAGTGGTATTTGAGAAAACACATTAAATATCCTCTATATTTTTTATTCATTCCATGTATTATGTTATTAGTCATAACAAGTAGATGTAATAGTGCGAAGTGTCTCAATATCCTTATCAAATGTTGAGTTGTATAAATACCGCCAGGTTGCGCAATTGATTTTGAGAAACACTTCACACAACAGGACATATAGTTTTAAACCTTAAAACATTAAAACAGATTATATATTTTTTTTGTTACTTACACAGACCCCGGAGTACTTACTAGGCAGTTATGTATATTATAATATTTGGGATGGGATGGGTGCATTTTGTTCATTTAAGTGTGAAACACATACAAAAATTATCTTGAAAATATCAAGAAATTTGAAGGGTGCTGAAGGTATCTGGAAGGTTTCCGGAAGGTTTCCGGAAGGTATCCGGATGCAAATTTTCTTCATGTCTTGTTTCTGGTAAATAATGTTAGCCTGTGCATAACAGATAGCTGTTGTAATATTCTGTGTTACTTTAATGGTAAATATCCACCTAAAACATTTTTGGAGAAGACAATTGTTCAATTCCATATATTGTTCTTTTCAGATGTTTAGGGTATTTAATGAGCAAACATCAGTTCTCGTATAATGATATCCTTAAATTTCATGTCCAGACTTCCAGTTTGTACTGAGAAAAAGAAAAAATCATTGACAATGTGCTCACTTTGGGCCTTTGGTCCTAGTGAGATGATAATAAGACTATTTGTAACGGTACATGTACTTGTTATATCCAAAATGCTAACTTCATTGAAGTTTGCCTCACGCTAGTTTTATGGTACTACAGTGAGCTCTTCCTCAGTTACTGTGAATTCTTTTATTGAAAGAGATTGAGAGTTAATTTGACACTGGAGTTGTAACCACTGCTCATATATGTGTATTCAAATAATGTAACAACTACGTGCTTAATACTTCACAAATATCTCCAGAAATAGGCATTTTAGTTATAATTGCAGAAATACTTTTTGAATGACCCCTTCATTATTGCCTTGATCTTACACTTCCACCCTTCATGTGGTATCACTTTGCAGTGTGAAATTGACCTTCAATATCAGTGATAAATATTTCAAAAAAAATTCAAAGAGCTATCGTGAACATGTACCTGATCATGCCCTTCGTAATATCAAATACTAATATGTTATTGTGTGATGAATTTAACTGGATTATTGGTGACATGTGATATTAATATTCCATCAATTTCTTTCCTGGTTGGTCTATCCATGTCTACAAAATAAAATTAAAAAATTAAACAGGAGGACAGAACAATTCTTAATTTCAGGCTAGAGCTGTGGAAATCTAGACTTTCCCAATCATTGTAGCCTTGCGTTGGTCTCATGTTTTACTTTATTCTCTTGGGTCCACGTCACAGCTCATACCACACAATAACGAGACCAGTTTGCGCCTCACTACCACCATTTGTTAAACTATGTGAACATGAATTGGATTATACCGTTATTGAAAGTCAAGAATAACAGATCTCATAAAGTCCCTACCGGTAAATAAAGCAAGCGGTCCCGACAACCTGAATCACAGATCACTTAAATATATATCACTATCCATAGCCAATCATTTACGCTTGTTATTTTATTTGTCTCTTGAACATAGCACATTCCCATCACAGTGGAAACTTGCTACTGTAATGCCTTTGTACAAAAAAGGAGATAAATCCAACCCTTCCAACTACAGGTATATTTTCACTTGTTATCTTGTCTTGGGAAATTATTTGAAAGACTCATTTTTAAAAGAATGTATAATTACTTTCTGGAGAATAAGCTACTTTCCAAATATCAATCGGGATTCATGCCAAACAATTGTACTACATATCAATTAATTGAAATTTACCATCACATTTGTAATTCACTTGATCATAAATATTTTTGTATGATATTCTGTGATATTTCTAAGGCATTCGACAGGGTATGGCACAAAGGTATATTGCATAAACTTCAACAATATGGTATAACTGGTAAATTATTAGCTTGGTGTCGTAGTTATCTGTCAGCCTGTTGCCAAAGAGTATTTATTAATGGTAGTTTATCAAGTAAAACATTCACTAAAGCAGGTGTCCTACATGGCTCTGTACTGGGGCCGTTCCTATTTCTAGTTTACACAAATGATATTACTGATCAGCTTCAAAATATTACTAGGTTATTCGCCGACGATACTTCATCTACTGATATGGTAATTGAAGACAGACTAAATCAAGACCTTCTCTCTCTCTCTCTCCACCAGTGGGCAAGCACATGGCTTGTAAACTTTAATCCAAACAAGACAAAATACATGCTTTTTAGTCACAAACAGGTACAGGATTATCAAACTATTTGCTATGCTAACAGTGCCATTGAACATGTTGAAACCCACAAACATGGGGGGGGGGGGGGGGGCACGTTATCTCAAGATACGAAATGGACTGCACATGTTTCAATTATTGCTAGGTCAACAGCGAAAATGGTTTCATCTATGCGTAAACTTAAATATAAATAAAACAGATATAATCTGTAAAAAAATCTATCTGACATTTATAAGGTCTATTCTGGAATACTCGTCGGAAGTATTGAACAACTGTTCTGCTTATAACGAAAATGAACTTGAATTAATACACATTGGCGCTGCCAGAATTGTGACTGGCTTGACCAAATTTGCCTCGAGAGAAAGTTTATATTTCGAAACCGACTGGCTACCACTAAAAGAGAGACGAAAAATTAAAAAACTTACGACAGTGCACAAAATAATAATAAATGAATGTCCCTCATATCTAAAGGATTTGTTACCCCACAATAGATCAGCTGCTTCAAATTATAACCTACGTAACAAACAGAACATGACTGTACCTTTTGCCAGAACAAGTACATTTCAGAAATCATTTATAATAGACTCTTTAAAACAATGGAATTCACAAAATGAAAATATTAAAAATAGTATCTCTGTAGCTGAATTAAAAACTAAAATTTATTCAATTGTTATTAAATCTCCAAATTATTTCAATTATGGAAAGCGTCAAATTAATATTATCCACACAAGACTTAGACATAGATGTAGCAATCTAAATGATGATTTATTTAGGGTTAAATATTCTTAAATAAGACAATTTTTGTTTATCAACTTTAGGAATATAGGGACTCAGACAAATTTAGAAACAATTCTTTGTGGTAACAAAATTCTATCTGAAGAACAAAATAAGATAATTTTTAAATATGTCCATAAATTTATTGTAGAAACAAACAGATTTTAAATTGTATCCTAATACAACAAGAACTATAACAAGAATTATATTTCACGAGCTACTTTCAAACTATCTGGATTTTACAAGTGATTGGTACATATAATACATGGTTGTTTCAACACTCTGATTTTGATGTAAAACAATAGCATTTCCTGTAACTATCACAGCTTAGTTACATTCTAGATTTCCCGCCCTTCACATAAATTTAAAATGTCTATTACATGTAGTTTATTAACTGTGTAAATATATCATGTACCATTGTATACCAAAAATGTAAATTCATCATGTGTATATATGTAGATTTATGTGTGAGTGTATGTAGGTATATGTTCTGCACCACAGAATTCACATACCACAATGTAATGAAATGTATATAGGAGAAGGCCTCGTAAGTGTGTCACTTGTGCCTAATCCATTTGTTTTTTCGAAATAACATATGTTTAAATCAATACCACCGCTGGTAGTTGAATTTGTGAAAAATAGCAGGGCATTCAGCTGTGGGGGTATGGGTCAGTGGGTGATTGACGGTTTGTGCCAGCTGGGGTAGGAGACGACACACTTTCCAACTATGCTAAATATGAGTAGCCTAATATGACAGCAAGCAACAATGTTTCAGTTACAATGTTCGGGGTTCTATAAATGTGTATATGTCAACTTTCATACTTACCTGTGATCAAATTTGATCAAATTTGACGGATTTTGTAAGCCTGGAGGACAGCTCAGCTGATCAGTACTAACTGTTTATGTATTCTAACGCCAAAAAATAATCGCTGTTTGAAAATGATTTCTGTTTTCATTTTAAACAGGAATGTTTAATTATGACAAACACAAATGTCCACGGAACCTTATACTCGATATGAAATAATATATTTCGCATAACATATATTAAGAGGGCTAGTTTTATTCACGAACTATATTCTTTTCGCAAACCCCCTTTATACGGCGGTAGTAAAGGGGCGACAGGGAGAACTTAGCAATTTATCAGACACTGTTTTCGAAAAAATATATAAATTGCAAGTAATAAAAATAAAACATGTATATAATAAATAGAAAATTCAATGTGTTTTCCCAAATACCACTTTTAACTAATCGAGTGAAGTGGGGAGAGTCTAGTATTTTCACTCACGAGTGAAAATATTAGACTCTCCCCACTTCACTCGATGAGATAAAAGTGGTATTTGAGAAAACACATTAAATATCCTCTATATTTTTTATTCATTCCATGTATTATGTTATTAGTCATAACAAGTAGATGTAATAGTGCGAAGTGTCTCAATATCCTTATCAAATGTTGAGTTGTATAAATACCGCCAGGTTGCGCAATTTATTTTGAGAAACACTTCACACAACAGGACATATAGTTTTAAACCTTAAAACATTAAAACAGATTATATATTTTTTTTGTTACTTACACAGACCCCGGAGTACTTACTAGGCAGTTATGTATATTATAATATTTGGGATGGGATGGGTGCATTTTGTTCATTTAAGTGTGAAACACATACAAAAATTATCTTGAAAATATCAAGAAATTTGAAGGGTGCTGAAGGTATCTGGAAGGTTTCCGGAAGGTTTCCGGAAGGTATCCGGATGCAAATTTTCTTCATGTCTTGTTTCTGGTAAATAATGTTAGCCTGTGCATAACAGATAGCTGTTGTAATATTCTGTGTTACTTTAATGGTAAATATCCACCTAAAACATTTTTGGAGAAGACAATTGTTCAATTCCATATATTGTTCTTTTCAGATGTTTAGGGTATTTAATGAGCAAACATCAGTTCTCGTATAATGATATCCTTAAATTTCATGTCCAGACTTCCAGTTTGTACTGAGAAAAAGAAAAAATCATTGACAATGTGCTCACTTTGGGCCTTTGGTCCTAGTGAGATGATAATAAGACTATTTGTAACGGTACATGTACTTGTTATATCCAAAATGCTAACTTCATTGAAGTTTGCCTCACGCTAGTTTTATGGTACTACAGTGAGCTCTTCCTCAGTTACTGTGAATTCTTTTATTGAAAGAGATTGAGAGTTAATTTGACACTGGAGTTGTAACCACTGCTCATATATGTGTATTCAAATAATGTAACAACTACGTGCTTAATACTTCACAAATATCTCCAGAAATAGGCATTTTAGTTATAATTGCAGAAATACTTTTTGAATGACCCCTTCATTATTGCCTTGATCTTACACTTCCACCCTTCATGTGGTATCACTTTGCAGTGTGAAATTGACCTTCAATATCAGTGATAAATATTTCAAAAAAAATTCAAAGAGCTATCGTGAACATGTACCTGATCATGCCCTTCGTAATATCAAATACTAATATGTTATTGTGTGATGAATTTAACTGGATTATTGGTGACATGTGATATTATTATTCCATCAATTTCTTTCCTGGTTGGTCTATCCATGTCTACAAAATAAAATTAAAAAATTAAACAGGAGGACAGAACAATTCTTAATTTCAGGCTAGAGCTGTGGAAATCTAGACTTTCCTAATCATTGTAGCCTTGCGTTGGTCTCATGTTTTACTTTATTCTCTTGGGTCCACGTCACAGCTCATACCACACAATAACGAGACCAGTTTGCGCCTCACTACCACCATTTGTTAAACTATGTGAACATGAATTGGATTATACCGTTATTGAAAGTCAAGAATAACAGATCTCATAAAGTCCCTACCGGTAAATAAAGCAAGCGGTCCCGACAACCTGAATCACAGATCACTTAAATATATATCACTATCCATAGCCAATCATTTACGCTTGTTATTTTATTTGTCTCTTGAACATAGCACATTCCCATCACAGTGGAAACTTGCTACTGTAATGCCTTTGTACAAAAAAGGAGATAAATCCAACCCTTCCAACTACAGGTATATTTTCACTTGTTATCTTGTCTTGGGAAATTATTTGAAAGACTCATTTTTAAAAGAATGTATAATTACTTTCTGGAGAATAAGCTACTTTCCAAATATCAATCGGGATTCATGCCAAACAATTGTACTACATATCAATTAATTGAAATTTACCATCACATTTGTAATTCACTTGATCATAAATATTTTTGTATGATATTCTGTGATATTTCTAAGGCATTCGACAGGGTATGGCACAAAGGTATATTGCATAAACTTCAACAATATGGTATAACTGGTAAATTATTAGCTTGGTGTCGTAGTTATCTGTCAGCCTGTTGCCAAAGAGTATTTATTAATGGTAGTTTATCAAGTAAAACATTCACTAAAGCAGGTGTCCTACATGGCTCTGTACTGGGGCCGTTCCTATTTCTAGTTTACACAAATGATATTACTGATCAGCTTCAAAATATTACTAGGTTATTCGCCGACGATACTTCATCTACTGATATGGTAATTGAAGACAGACTAAATCAAGACCTTCTCTCTCTCTCTCCACCAGTGGGCAAGCACATGGCTTGTAAACTTTAATCCAAACAAGACAAAATACATGCTTTTTAGTCACAAACAGGTACAGGATTATCAAACTATTTGCTATGCTAACAGTGCCATTGAACATGTTACAAAATACATGCTTTTTAGTCACAAACAGGTACAGGATTATCAAACTATTTGCTATGCTAACAGTGCCATTGAACATGTTGAAACCCACAAACATGGGGGGGGGGGGGGGGGGGCACGTTATCTCAAGATACGAAATGGACTGCACATGTTTCAATTATTGCTAGGTCAACAGCGAAAATGGTTTCATCTATGCGTAAACTTAAATATAAATAAAACAGATATAATCTGTAAAAAAATCTATCTGACATTTATAAGGTCTATTCTGGAATACTCGTCGGAAGTATTGAACAACTGTTCTGCTTATAACGAAAATGAACTTGAATTAATACACATTGGCGCTGCCAGAATTGTGACTGGCTTGACCAAATTTGCCTCGAGAGAAAGTTTATATTTCGAAACCGACTGGCTACCACTAAAAGAGAGACGAAAAATTAAAAAACTTACGACAGTGCACAAAATAATAATAAATGAATGTCCCTCATATCTAAAGGATTTGTTACCCCACAATAGATCAGCTGCTTCAAATTATAACCTACGTAACAAACAGAACATGACTGTACCTTTTGCCAGAACAAGTACATTTCAGAAATCATTTATAATAGACTCTTTAAAACAATGGAATTCACAAAATGAAAATATTAAAAATAGTATCTCTGTAGCTGAATTAAAAACTAAAATTTATTCAATTGTTATTAAATCTCCAAATTATTTCAATTATGGAAAGCGTCAAATTAATATTATCCACACAAGACTTAGACATAGATGTAGCAATCTAAATGATGATTTATTTAGGGTTAAATATTCTTAAA
Source organism: Haliotis rufescens (assembly GCF_023055435.1). Classification (NCBI taxonomy): domain Eukaryota; kingdom Metazoa; phylum Mollusca; class Gastropoda; order Lepetellida; family Haliotidae; genus Haliotis; species Haliotis rufescens. Next base: position 34,903,153 of record NW_025963779.1, read on the forward strand.
TAAGACAATTTTTGTTTATCAACTTTAGGTATATAGGGACTCAGACAAATTTAGAAACAATTCTTTGTGGTAACAAAATTCTATCTGAAGAACAAAATAAGATAATTTTTAAATATGTCCATAAATTTATTGTAGAAACAAACAGATTTTAAATTGTATCCTAATACAACAAGAACTATAACAAGAATTATATTTCACGAGCTACTTTCAAACTATCTGGATTTTACAAGTGATTGGTACATATAATACATGGTTGTTTCAACACTCTGATTTTGATGTAAAACAATAGCATTCCCTGTAACTATCACAGCTTAGTTACATTCTAGATTTCCCGCCCTTCACATAAATTTAAAATGTCTATTACATGTAGTTTATTAACTGTGTAAATATATCATGTACCATTGTATACCAAAAATGTAAATTCATCATGTGTATATATGTAGATTTATGTGTGAGTGTATGTAGGTATATGTTCTGCACCACAGAATTCACATACCACAATGTAATGAAATGTATATAGGAGAAGGCCTCGTAAGTGTGTCACTTGTGCCTAATCCATTTGTTTTTTCGAAATAACATATGTTTAAATCAATACCACCGCTGGTAGTTGAATTTGTGAAAAATAGCAGGGCATTCAGCTGTGGGGGTATGGGTCAGTGGGTGATTGACGGTTTGTGCCAGCTGGGGTAGGAGACGACACACTTTCCAACTATGCTAAATATGAGTAGCCTGGTTATCCTCGAACTCTAGCCAGTCCCAGATGTATTGAAAAAAACACAATTAATTCTCAACCTTATCTAATGCTAATTCAACAAGAGACACAGAGACACATAGTTGTTGATAGAGGCTACTTGTTATAATATGTTGCTGCTGAATATTCGAAACAGAGTGATTGAATTGGTACAACATATGTATACGGTTCCAATTTGATTGACTGCAGGGCTCCATTATGAAAACAAATTGTTTTAACGCCGCTCTCAGCAGCATTCCAGTGATATATGACGGCGGTCTGTTGTATATGAAATAAATGCAAATTGAATCTTGAATCTTGAAAGTTGCAGCTTTTCCGCAAATCAGTATAACATGCAGTATACAGTGTATTAACTGCAATATACTGTATACAACATGCAGTATACAGTGTGTCGCGAGCTCCGCGCTGGGCTGGAGCACACATTTCCTGACCCTCTCCCTTCTGCAAACACCTCATGGGGGGGGGGGGGGGGGGGGGGGGTGTAACGAGGTCACAGGTCAGGCGTGAACTCGTCAGTTGTCTAATACGGTCAAGAGTAAGATCTTCCGGACGATCACTGCACTAGAGGAATGTGGATTGTTGATGAGGTACAACGTGTTTGGAACTGGGAGTTGAACACTAAGCACTTAAAGAGAAGAGCTCACCATAAAACGTTATGGACTCGCGGACGGACATGTGTTTTCAATTCAAGACGTACATGTATCAAGTTGAACTTCTACAACAGATATAACTTGGTTACCGCTTCCTAACTGTAACATTAACTGAACTTTACGCCTTTTATACATATTTGTGATGGGGCGACAACGAGACATATTTTGACATTGAAAAATGTCGCGTTACGGCATTGTCGCCCTTTTGTAAAAATATAGAAAAAGATTATTCAAAGAGCGACAATGCGACAACGCGACAATGCGACAAATGGCCAAAATATCGCGTTGTCGAATTGTCGGGCTTTGGTTAATTTCGACCCGTTTTGCTTGTTTTTGTAAGGGCGTCAATGCGGCAATACGACAACGCGACAATGTCCCTTCCAAGATTCCATAGTGATCCGTGCAAATAAAACTGAGTTATGAAATAGAAGTTTAACATGCCAGTTAAAAGATAAAGTGTAAAAATGCGCTGATGAGTTCATCTGCATGCCGAGTCTATACGCTGTGATCAACAATAATGCTCTGAGCCAACACATTTAGTCAAATGTATGACATGTATTACCTGTAGGAACATATTGCTTATACTCGTCCATGTTTTTGACGGACAATATAATTTACATGCTCGGTAATAGTGAGGACGGGCATCATTGTGTGTTTCCGTGCTTTGTTCAGGTGAACAATTGACTTGTTCTTGCATGTGTTTGTGACGGGGGCCACCTGTATGGCAGAATACGCTCACCTTTCGCGAACACCCGTTGGATGGCCTGAACCACTTCGGATTTTTATCCCACATCAGTCTGATACACCGTGGTATAACTAAAATACTGTTCAAAGTGGTGTTTATGCGATCACCGTAGTGTGTTACTGCAACTGTCCAAATTTTGTGTGGTGATGTTATGTAATATGTAAAATAAAGCATATTCAATTATCCAATTGATTTGATTAGAATATACTTGCGTCAGTGTATTTTATTAACGCCCAAAACCGTATTTGTTAAACACATATAATAACAGATCATATACACGCATGGTGCCTTGACTTACTATTAGCTTTAATAGGCCATTCCGGAATAAAATAGTTCCCCCCAAAGCGAGGAACATCTGTTTTAGTTTGTTTACAAGAAATGTATTCAAAAAAATATCCTCATTAGATGAGAAGGTCTGTTAAGAACTACCTCAGTAAGTCAATCACAATGACAGAGCGTCGTAATACATTTACATCAAGTACAAAATGGCCGACACGATAAACGTGACGGGAGATATTTCCGAAGTTGTTAATTAACCTGTGGCGATTTCAAGCCTTTGTCATCACTGATCAATTGGCCGATCATTGAAAGGTGAGTGTAAAGATGTGTCAAATAGATACTAAGGTAAATTCATAGATTGCTGTAGATTGTCACTACGATAGTTTGGATTTTTGGTTTGTTTTTTTTCTCTAGGATGGGTATCCTTGAACGGGCATGCAACCAAACTCTATGACTTATCCCAGAGTATGCTAAGACGCTACGTTCAGGGTTTTCCCCAGGAATGTGGAAGTAGTCAGTGTTTACGTAATTTCAAGAATACAGTCACGTGATCAACGTCATGTGACCCACCTCTCGTCCTATGGAAAAGCCGTATATCGTGTAAACTTCACATTACAAAAATAGTTACTGTTATAACCATATGAAACACAACCCATTATCCGATAGAGGTAACTGTGCATAGCGGGGGGATATGTTATCTCAATAAACTTGGTAACATGGTTTGGTTTGACTTCTTGGCGCGTGTCTGAATTCCAGTCAATCTCGCTGCACTGCGCGCGACAGATACTAGAGCAAGGCATGCCAGAAATACGAAACCTAATGCTTCCGAAAGGAACCCTTGGGCATCACGTGCGTCGGGGGACCAGCGCCATCTGATTGACCGTTAACAGTTGTACAAGGCGGAGCAAAAAGCATCGTTTTTCCGTCCATTTTACGCTTGAAAAACTCGACGCTTTTCCGGACACTTTCTAGACGCTAACCAATTAATCAATTTTAATTAATTTTTAGTCGTTTTTCCGTCCAATGACCATATACGGGAAAAAACGACGTTTTCGTGTTTGCAGTGACCCAAGTTTGCTTCAATGTCACCGTGAGGCAAGCCTAGCTTGTTGTAGACAGTATCTGAGGTTCAGAAGACAAGACTATGGCAGTATACAGACGGGTCCAGTTTTCATCTTGACAACTCTGATGGTCGCGTAAAGGGTGCACAAGAGTCCAGGAGAACGTTTTAGCGACGCTTGCAGTACTCAACGTTGTCAATTTGGAGCTTGAAGCATAATAGTATGCAACTCATTGGAGAACACAACTCATCGTTGTTAATGGCAAACTGAATGGCGTACGCTACCGCAATGACAGCGTTCAATGTCGTAACGTCACCTTGCAGCAGGATTATGCCCGCCCACACGTTGCATGTGTTGTAACAGACTTTTTGAGGCAGCATAACATTTGCTGCATTGCCATATTCGGCTGTACATAGAACATGATATGAGAACGAGCGACGCCTACGACATGACCAGAACCAGCCGGTAACCCTAGCAAAGTTGGAACATTTGGAACAACATCCCCCAGCCTGTTTTCAATCATCTGGCGTCTTCAATGAATTTGTTATGATAAAACATTGATCACACGAATGACCAAATGTTACGTTCTTAGTTTCAATAACATAACATTTACACCACTTAAAATGAAGCAGTTACTTTTTCCCGTTAGTATACATCTGAGCAAAAACCAGTTAATCCAGCATTTCAATTAGGAGATAAGACCGTGTCTTGAAATTCGAGGTAGTCTAACTGAAGATTACACCGCAAATTATGTTCCCTCTTTCCCAGAAAAATTACTGCAGTATTAAATCGACGGCCCATAACGACGATCATTCTGTCCTCCTTTCACAGAACAAAATACTGCAGTATTAAATCGACGGTCCATAACGACGATCATTTTGCCCTCCTTTCACAGAAAAAAAACTGCCTTATTAAATCGACGTTCCATTACGACGATCATTCTGTCCTCCTTTCACAGAAAAAACTGCCGTATTAAATCGACGGTCCATCACGACGATCATTTTGCACTCCTTTCACAGAAAAAAACTGGCTTATTAAATCGACGGTCCATTACGACGATCATTCTGCCCTCCTTTCACAGAAAAAAAACTGCCGTATTAAATCGACGGTGCATAACGTCGATCATTCTGCCCTCCTTTCACAGAAAAAAACTGCCGTATTAAATCGACGGTCCATTACGACGATCAATTTGCACTCCTTTCACAGAAAAAAACTGCCGTATTAAATCGACGGTCCATTACGACGATCATTTTGCCCTCCTTTCACAGAAAAAAAACTGCCGTATTAAATCGACGGTCCATAACGACGATCATATGTTGCACAAACTCGAGACCGGGATGACCATAGAACGCTAAAGTGTAGCATTGATCAGTCCCCTAGGACTGCCACAGAAGTATTTGGCTTGTGCTTTTCTGGATTTAGGTACTGTTTCAGAGGCAACATTAAGCTGAGTTATTTTTGTGAAATATTTTTATCTTAATATTACGTTTGAAAAATATTTAAGATACAATTACAAGAAGAAGAGTTTGAGGCTATATTTTCATGACATCATTTTGATCACTTGACAACAATGAAATGAAAGAAGAGCTCGAGATTCTTTATATCCCTTTCCATACAGATCTATTTTGGTTTTTGTGGTGTTACCTAAATTGCGAAAAATGGTTATTGTAAGTAATAAACAAAGAACTAACCAAAAATAACATAATTAACAATATTGTGTGGTTATGAAACATATTTGTTTTGTGTAAGTGTATGAGGTGATGTCCGGTTTGAAATCGCTACAAATGTGACATCAGTAAATGACGACTAAGTAATGCATGCCATCGATCCCAATTGCATGGATCGTTGCTCATGATGCTAATCACTGGTTTTTCTGGTCCAGACTCGATTATTTACAGACCGCCGCCATACAGCGGGAATATTGCTGAGTGCGGCGTTAAATAAACCCAAAAACATGTATTGAAGATAATGTTTAATGGACAAATACAGTTATATTCACTTTGTCAGAATGTCACCCAATACTTTATTTCGATTGTTCGTGAAATAGGGTGAAAACCAAATACTGCCACGACACCGTACCTCAACTGGCCATGCAGTCAACAGGTTGAAATGTCAACTATTGATATTCAAATACTTTCTGCATAAATAAGGACAATCAAAAAGCTTTCACTAAAATCTAATGATTTGAGCAAGATACGATATCATACTGAGTGTCATGGCGCTGTTTAACATGACACAGTAATATTATTGTGATAATTAGGATGCGACAATGTACACCCAAAAGCATGCTCAAAATAACATTATTGTCATACTCAGTTGCCAGAGTATACAACCAAGCTGACTGTGCAGGAAGGTTAACAGTCACATTACCATCACATCCTACCGGGTACCCATTCACTGCTTGGTGAACAGAGACATATTTCGAACAAAGTCACTTGCCTGAGGAGAGACACCACATGTCCTTCAGTGTGGGGCAGGACCAAAGACCTGGAAACTATCAGTCAAGCTGCCGAACGCGGTCCTCCATGTAAATGCACATATGCACTTAAATACCCATTTCCCGGTATAACTTTTTCGATAATTTTGAAAATATAAGTTGGTTGGTTGTTGGTTGTTTAACGCCGCACTCAGCAATATTCCAGCTATATGACGGCGGTCTGTAAATAATCGAGTCTGGACCAGAAAATCCAGTGATTGATATCATGAACATCGATCCATGCAATTGGGATACGATGACATGCATCAACCAAGGCAGCGAGCCTGACCACCCGATACCGTTAGTCGCTTCTTACGACAAGCACAGTCGCCTTTACGACAAGCATGGGTTGATGAAGACCTGTAATACCTCGGATCTCCACGGGTCTGAAAATAGTCTTGTTTTGTTTTTGTTAATAACACAACCCGGTTGTGTTTGTTTGTGGAATTGCATATAAATTGTTATGGCTCGAGACGCAATATTTTGCCAAGAATATTCTTAATTATTTTACTTTTGAGTTTGTATCATTTTACTGAAATGGAATTTAGGTGCCATTTCGATATGCCAACGTTACAGCTCTCGCTCGTAAACATGAGATGGGTGGTCTCTTGACCATGCGGTTCAATAATCTCTGGACCCGTGAAGATCCGGGGTAGAATATGTCTTCAGCAACCCATGCTTGTCGTAATAGGCGACTATGCTTGTCGTAAAAGGATCGGGTGGCCAGGCTCGTTGACTTGGTTGATGCAGGTCATCGATCCCAATTGCGTGGATCGATGCTCATGATATTAATCGATTATTTACAGACCGCCGTCATATAGCTTGCATATTGCTGATTGCGGCGTAAAACAACCAACCAACCAACCATATTGTGAAAGGACAGTACTATCAGGACAACATACTGACACCCTTTGTTGTCCTATTTGCGAGGCGTGTTGGTCGACGTTTTGTCTTTCAGGACGACAACGCCCGTGCTCAACGTGCACGAATCATCTGTGCTCACATCCAGCAGCACAACATCCATAGAATGAGCCCATACCTTTCCCCAATTGAGCACGTCCGGGACATGACAGGACAGGGAAACGTGTGTGTTAACATCATAGGCCGCCGACTACGTTGGTTGAACTTGGCCAGGCGCTGCAAGAGGAGTGGCACAGGCTCCCCAAATCGCCATTGGAAAACTCATACGCAGTGTACCTCGTCGAGTTGATGAATGTTTGACAAATCGTGGCGGTATTCCGCAATACTGATCCAAAAACGTCAAGTTTGGAATTTCCCATCTTAACTCTGGCGTCCTTCAAGATCGTTGGCGGTCATAACATCTTCTGTCATATTTCACTACCGGTTGTAATGTGTTCCCAATTTGTTAATTATTTTAACTACCACTAGAAACTAAAATCTGTGACAACATTGGAAGTGATTTGCGTGTATCCCCTACTTAGGTTAAGAGTTTACTATGAACTTATTGTCACCAACATGGTCTATTACCACTTCTCTTTGTTACTTATTCAGCATTCCTTGCATGTACCTTGTTTATTGTTTGTTCCAAGTCCTCAGTACCATCTTGTCTAGTGTGTGTTGATAAAGGCGACTACATTTGCCAGCAGCATAGAAAAACATTTACTCATATCGCACCATATTGTCTTCTATACTTCGACGTAATAAGCAGTCAAGAACAGCAAACGGGATTTTCAATTATTAATACGAAAGTAATTATGTGATAAGCATTAGATATGATAAGTTCTCAAATAGTATAGTTTTCCTAAGATCAGTTTTGTGGCGCCATTCAACCTATTTTGGTCGTAAGAGGAGACTAAATGGATCGAGTGGTCAGGTTCGTTGACTTGGTTGATAACATGTCATCGTATCACGGCGGCGTGGATCGTTGTTCATAATATCAACCACAGGCTTGTCTGGTCCAGACTCGACTATAACCAGGCCGTCGTCATGTCGATGGAATATTGAGTGCTGCGTCAATCAACAAACAGAAGAGCGCGCGCAGGCACGCAGGCACGCACGCACGCACACACACACACGCACACACGCACACACGGACTGAAAACAATCTATGCCACTGAGAGGGCGTTAGCCTAGTGGTTAAAGCGTTGGGTTCGATTCCCCACATGGGTACAATGTGTCAAGCCTATTTTCCGGTTCCTCCTGACGTGATATTGATGGAATATTGCTAAAAGCGGCGTAAAACCATACTCACTCACTCACTCACTATGCCACTGGTCACGGTTTATCGATACGGAGGAACCAATTAAAGTTTCGTAGATGTGTAAAGCTAACACTTTCTACTCTGGTATTCGAAGGAGCGATAAGAAAACCCAACGTCGCATTGCATCGAACATATATCGACTTAACTATAGTTAGAGATGAACGACATGAAGAAACGCACCTACATGCGTGCGTATTATTCTGTATTTAGATATTTAAAAACGGGCGAAAGAAGGAAATCTGAATATTGCCTTGGGATCAATACATGTTGTATAAATGTTCGATATTTCATTCACTCATTGATGTTATTGCTTTTAACTGAGGGCATAAGACCAGATCTAGACGTAACCGACGAGATGAACGCCAGCAGATAACCCATTGAAATGTTGCGTTTCCTGGTTCCATGTTTGTTGGCGTATGACTTTCAGACGCTAATGAGATATGATATATTCGATATATGTGATATGTTGATTTGTTTAAGGTTATTTTCACTACGGCTGTGTGGTGACCTGGACGAGTGCTACCGGTATCGTATAGTAGCAATTGTCCTAGTGTTTCAATGTCCGAGGTGGTGGGTTAGCCCAGTGACTAAAGCGTTCGCTCGTCACATCAAAGGCTCGGGCTCGAATTCCCACATGAGTACAGTGCGTGAAGCCAATTTATTATGTTCCCTGTCGTGCTATTGCTGGAATATTTTAAAATTAAACTTCCTCACTGGGTGTCCTGGGGACAATGGATACTCGTTATCATTGTTCCTAATACACAATATCTCTGGTCAGTGTCCACGGAATATTATTCCTGACCAACCGCTGTCCGGGGTTAGTTTTCAACGTCCTATTTGTGTCACCGCTCCTTTATAAGATACTCACCGCCAAGAGAAACGCCTATACCACACATGTTGGTTAATACATGAAGACTTACTCATATACAAGAGATATTCAATTGGTTCGATGCACAAACGAACATACTGGTATGTTGTGTGAACCGATGCTTATGAACGCATCACATGTGACGTCATAGATACATGACTCGAGATGCACAATTTGTCTGGTGCAGGATTAGCGTGTAAAGTTTGCAAATCACACGCAGCATATCGTGATAAGAATAAAGACACTCTGTGGTGACACGTGACTGACTGTCAGTTTTGTCATTAAGTGGTCTACATTTAAAGAATTGTTTTTTTGTGTGTGTTTTTTTGTTTTGTTTTGTTTTTGTTGGGGGAGGGGGTGTAAGTTTATATTTTATTATATAAGCCCACGAACATTCACACGTTAAGACACAATATGAGGAAAATCTAGACGTTAGCAGTCACTACTATGTAACTATCGCCCTCATTACTTTGAAAGTGTGTGTTTTCGTGACCTGTGGACATTGACAGTTGCTCGTGCTTTAAACACCTGGTTTGCCTGGCCCGGCGTCGGTTTTTGACTATAATTGTTTATTGATTACATGTATTGAGTAAACTATAGTGTGATGTCACAGATGTTATAAGATGATATTGCTGACTGCTGAACCAAAAATCATCAACGGAACACGAATTATCTAAACATTTTACCCCCGCTTCGTTAAATATTGAATCTACTGGAATGCAGTATGTTTTATGCGCCACTGCCTCCTACTCTATCCACCGCGTGGACAGATGAAATATGGTCCAGACTCGGTTATTTAAAGGTTGCCGTATGGAAGCTTGAATACTGCTGACTGTGGCGTTAAACGAAACACCTCTTCAATCGGTAAAACTACAAAACAACCATGACATAATTAACGGTGGCGAAGTTTGCTGGGTAAATTGCTTTGTGTCTGTGCCAGTTAAGTTTAAGAATTGCCCAAGAAAACTTTGCAAAGTAACGAATTCATTTTTTTAATAAATCAACACCTCAGGCGTTTCACTTTCAAGTACCTGGTTTACGGATGCGCCAACCCAAATTTTAAAAAGAGTGTGGAATAAAATTAGCATTTTCAGAGATCTTTCTTCTCATCGAGTCTGTTATCTAGTTTAGGTAATGCAGACATACAAAGTAGAACGCAAATGTAGGACCCTAAGTAATTATATCCTCGACACTTTTACAAAACAAACTACTCCCTAATCTTTCTCTTTCGTCACCTGGCGGGCAATTGTGTCAGAAACCATTTAAAAAATGCGACTTTAAATTGTGTTTGTATATGTGGATCACCACCCTACGAGTGTAAAATAAGTTACTGAGGCGTACAGCATGACCTGCGTGCTATGTACATGTACATACATGCATGCGCGTATGTGTGAGATCATTTCATTTGATAAGAGAACAACATATGTGTTCTTTGTATACACTATTGTATGAATATATTTAAGAGATGTAACATTACTTTGGAATTATATTTTGCTTCCATAGAATGATACGTATCCAGTAGCCACTTTCAAAATGCGGTGTGTGTGCGTTTGTGTGCGTTTGTGCGCGTGTTCGTGATTTTTGCAGAAGTTAGGATAAAATGTTTTGTCCTTTTTTTACCATCCTAGATTGCAGGACCCTTGCCTGTCTTTAAAAATAGTTTCTAGTGTGCACAGTTTGAAACAAATACGTAATCTGTAAATCAAAATAGTCCTCACAATTATCATAATTAATGTTATTCAACCCAAACATCATGCTAGTCGTCATATTACAACCACCTGGTAGAGACCCGGATAACAATAGGTCAATTCTCAGCATTCCAGTGCTTGTTTTAAATGGCGATTAAATTGACCCGGACTAATTGTTTGTTTGTTGTTTAACGTCGCACTCAACAATATTCCAGCCATATGACGACGGTCTGTAAATAATCGAGTCTGCACTATCTGGATTGACATCATGAACATCGATCCACGCAATTGGGATACGATGACATGCATCAACCAAGTTAGGGTGCCTGACCACCCGATCCCGCCGGACTAACCTGGTACTGTGGGATTGTACAGCGCACCCAAACGGCGTTAAACGTTGCTCAGACCGCTAATGTCCACCTGATCAGTCAAACTCGGTAATGTAGAAATGCATTCTCGCTCTAAGTCAAATCGTACATTTGATCATGCTGTCAGTCAGACACTGTTGCCCTGGCCTCGACGCAACTGGTTAAAACAGTCGCCATACATCTGGAACATTACAACAGCATAACATTCACACAACATGTATTCATATCGCACTGTCTTCTATGCTTCGAGTGAGTGAGTTTGATTTTACGCCGCTCTAAGCAATATTCCAGCAATATCACGGCGGGGGACACCAGAAATGGGCTTCACACATTGTACCTATCTCGGGAATCGAACCCGTGTCCTCGGCGTGACGAGCGAAACGCTTTAACCACTAGGCTACCCGACCACCCATCTATGCTTGGAGGGGCGGTTGGGTAGCCTTGTGGTTAATACGTTCGCTCGTCACGGCCAAGGCCCCTGTTCGATTCCCACATGGGTACACTATGTGTAGCCCATTTCTGGCGTCCCCAGCCTTGATAGTGCTGGAATGTTGCTACAAGTGGCGTAATATATACTCTCTATACTTCAAGATAACAAAACGTCACGAACTGCAAATTTGATTTCCAATAATAAGGATTTATTCCTCAGCATCAATACAAAAATAATTCTATGAAAATCATCATATATAATAAGTTCACAAACAGAGAGTGTGTATATAATAATTATTTTCTTAAGATCAGTTTCCCGAAGCCATTGTATTGATACAAGAACACGCAATGTTACGCTTGTCAAACAATCACTTGAAAACCAAATTTGAAGACAAAGAAGTATGATAAGTACATATGTATACTTATATATGAAACACTCATAACACTAACAAACTAGTTCAAAATGTCAATAATGCCAAAATGATGAATACAATCACAGTTGATCATCAATTAACATATACAAAGGAAACAAGTTGAGATTCTTAGATTTCTTATTCGAACGCATTGTACTCTTGTAAACAACGGAGCGATTATAGGGACACACAACTTCCCAACGCATTGCATTGATTTCATAGTTGTTTTGAAAAAAGTGACTTTTGCAAGAAAAAATCAGCCCGTCTTTATACTCTTGGACAGTTGGATATTTAAGACATTCCACGTAATTTCAAAGTTTTGAAAGAAAACTTGTTATCCAGTGCCGTATTTCACAATTTATGGAAATGTTTGTAGATTTGTAAGTCTATATGATTGATAATATACATGTCACTCCCACCAGAGTAGAGGTTGGGATTGTTTACAAGTATCCTGAAAAGGCGTTACAGTGCCTGAAAAAATTAATGGACACGGTGTATTTTGTTTTGTTTTTTCATACCGTAAACTCGTATAACTCGGTCGCAAAAACACTTTTAAAAACCTTGACCCGCATTGTATTGAAAACAAAGATATCAGTCACATCTTGACCCACATTGTAATGGAAACAGAGAAATGAGTCAGTTTTTGACCCACATAAAAGATTCAGTTATTGCTTGACCCATGGTGTATTGAAAACGACAACTTGAGTCACAGTGATCAATTATGGGTAAGGTCAATTATGGGTAAGGTCAAACCTTGGATACAACGATCGGACACAGCTAAACATCGGCCGTTCGCAACCGTAAAGCAGGAGTGATTTTCACAAACGTTCAAGGGAATGTCAGATTTCTTCATGTAACAAAATGATTTATAATGTCATTCGTTATATCCAATGTTGAACATGGGTATACCATAAGACAAACTTAACAGATATACACACGTATATATATAATTAAATAATATATTTGATATACATCTTTCTGTTTACATTTCATACTAACAGTCATTCTCCCATGTGTAACTATGCAATAAATTCCAATTTGATGAAAAGAAATATTGTACATTATGTTGAATCTTACTTAATTATTAATTATTACTTGTTGTAGTTCTGCTTTTATCTATGTACTATCACATCAACATAATGTTATTAAACATAATCAGTTTGACAGGATCAGTTTCAATAAAAGCTCTATCATTATCTCTGCATTTCAAACATATTAGGCATAAGCTTTTAATTATGAAGTTTGTATAACGGTATAGCAAATACCGTTCATTGGGTCCTTTGTAATCGCATATTACAGTTGAACCTCGTTGTCTCGGAACTCCTTTGGACCAAACACAAAAGTTCGACTTATCCGATGCTCGGCACATCCGAATTTGCCATCATACACCAGAAAGTACCACGTCGAGTATGTTAGGTAAATAAAATTCATATAATAATAAATCTTAAAAAAACAAGCCTTTGTCATATCAACATTTATGCATCTATATGCATAATATTTTTACAAATTCTTACTTGTTCTAAGTTGTGCTTTGAGGTCAACTTATCATAGTAAATTTTAACTTATTTTTAAATCTTGGGACTATTGGTATGAATTTGACACATAAACTTCGAGTGACGATATGTCGGTGATACCCAGTTTTTTTTATGGTATCAGTCAATGTTTAGTTAATATAACCTATTCATTTTTGTCCGTGAAAACACCAATATGAACTTGGGAAAGAAAGTTTTATTTTAGAACATATTACCCGATATTTTTACTCAAACAAATATTAATGTTTTGATGGTTGGTTTTACATTATCTAATTCCTAAAGAGTTTTCATTAACTAAAGTGTTGTGCCTAAATATGTGCTTGTGATACTATGGTCCAAAACGAATAAACGAAATTAGATTATCTGATTAAACAAATATAGCATACACGTTTTTGGCCTACAATTCAACTCATTTGGCAGAGAGTGTGTGAGTACAAATGATCCAGCAATATTACGGCGGGAAACCCCAGAAATAGGCTTCACACACTGTATTCATGTGGGGAATCGAACTCGATTCTTTGGTGTGACGAGCGAACGCTTTAACCAATTGGCTACCCTACAACCCCTATTAGCAGACAATTGAATTTGATTGCAATGGTGTACAATTAATTATATAAATCGTATACAATATACCATAATCACACTGATGATAAAAGTTTGCTAAATTCTCGTCTTGTGTGTAACCCGCTATTGGCTTATGAAGCTTTCCCTCATTAAATGAGTCTGTGGGACGAAGCACAGACACGTTAGGATGAAAAGGCGTTACATCGGGTACCGTTTCTGCTTCAAACGTTGCCGTTATTGAAACAATGCATGAATGTATAGACAGATGAAGTGAAATGATTGAATTCACTTTTGATACAATAAATATTTCAAAACGTAACAAACATAATACTAGAATAAAAATAAGATTGGTATTACTAAAAACTTATTACTAATAATGTGCTGGTCGCTGGCCGCTAGCAGAAGGAACTGCACAGCAAAATTAGTACTTCACCCCAAAAAACACCAAATGAAAAATTAAATAAAGAAAAGTCAAATAAGCAAATATAAAATAAGAAAGGGCAGCCACTGTCACCAGAGTATCAGGCCAGTACATATCTTTACGTTGTGACAACTCACTGACCTTCCTTAAAATGTCTTTCTGACGCTGACCAAATTTTGCCAATTAAAGCTATTCTTCAAAGAGAAACGGTTGTTGTAATAGCTTGGTTACTCTTTGAATTTTGTGGTGTTAATCAATATGCGCAAAAAATAATGTCTTACTACAGGGCATTAAATATATTTCGTTGTGGCATCGAAAACAAGAAGGGTATTAAGCGTAATGTTAAGCTGAAGGGGCTCATACAAGACCTTGACAACTGAAGATATGTGGAACTTGTTTAGATACACTCGAGTAAAAAAGATAGTCATACTTCAAAAAGTCTTCCTTTTGCAGGGTTCAACGAATGAGTGAATGTTGTTAGTGCCACAAGTCAATGATATGCCATGTAGATCATGTTTGTCTGTAAATAATCGATTCTGGACTGGGCAAACCGGTGACTGATCGCATTGAGATCGATTCACGCCATCGGGTAACGATGACACGCAGTTTCAACCCGACCATACAATCTCTTCCCTTTCGAATATGATTTGCATCACTGATGTGAATTGAAAATAACTGGACATTTTACCATTACGTTCCAGGATGGCATTTCGACAAATAAAAACTAAAGATCGTATGCGGCAAGTGACTGAATCGTATATGACATTTACTCACACACGTCTTTTTACCCGCAAGTAAAATGTCGACATGGAAATCTTGATAAATTATCCAGGATTCGATTTTTACTACTTTATCAGACGAAGCCAGGCAAACAAGATATACGCTCTTCTCCCAACCAAGATCCCCCAGCACAACGATATAGTTACAAATATCACAGAAAACACAGATAGTGTGCAGCTATTTTACATAAGGCACTCTGATTCGTGTTGGAATGGATTATGTCAGCAATAATCGAACAGACAGTGAAGTACAAATGAGCACTATTAACAAACGAACGCAATGTCAACAAATAGACATCTTCATAATAATTGTTACTGACAATGACATAATTCAACCATTCATTTGGCAAAGAAATAACAAATTACATCCAAAACATAAATATGTTAAAATACGAATTTGAACATTTCGAAAAGAAATCCACAATGATTCTTCATAATAATTTGTACGCAGTAAAACAAGAGGTGGCGTCTTGAAGAAAAGCGTGACTATATGCTGAACAGCTGTACAACTGCTTTTATATTAATATGCAGACAGTCATCAATGTACCTTCAATCAGCATAAACGTGCCTCTGCGCAGTAAAACAGGAAAACTGCTTTTATACCAATATGAAGACAGTCATCAATGGACCTATAGGTCAGCATGAGTATACGCATCGTACGGATACCCTCCATTCATTCTGCTGACAACAAATGGGCAGCTTTGATACGAATAAGTGCACTTTAAATGTGAGGTTATGAATCAGTGAAATCAACAATATCTACACATATCTATTTTTGATTGTAAATGCTTCCACTGAGATTGTTCCCTACATGCTATTCATGCCGTGTGATGGATATGAATCAACACTCAAAAATCAAGACTACAAGCAGTCCCATTTCCAATAACAGTCAAAATTGGTATATTATATTTCTCCGAATGCATTAAAACAGTATTTGCAATAATACTTTTGCTGCAGTATCTTTCTTTGCTTTACAACGCTACATGTATGGCATTTAATTCAGATTGAAATGAAGACTGCCGCCAGTCAAAGAGAAAGAAAGTTATGACTCTTATAAACTATAAGAAACCGAAGAAAGAGAAATGAGTGTCAGAAAGTGTGTATTGGTTTGGGACAAAAGTACTATTAACTATTCACATATGAAATTGCAGTTGTGCAATATGTTACAAAACAGCTCTTGCACACTCGTACATATACTAGTTCAATCCACGCTATAACGTATAACGTGTTCATACTGATGGAATTGGCGAACATATAACAATGTAGAAGGTCATATTTTACAATAGATTGCATCACAAATTGCTTAAGTATACTCGAAAGTCTTGATACCGAAATAAGTAAATGGTTTTTTACTTCTTTGCCAAGCAATTATCAAGCATTGTCAACGTAATAAACGTGGCATGTCTAACAAAGTTTCCCTTCAATTATGTTCCTTTATTTTTCACGCAATCGTAATTTGAGCCCTTCTGTATTGATCATAATATATATTATGAAATCATAATACAAATTATTCCTTAAACAACATTCAAATAAAACCTTACTTTAAGAAGGTCTAATGTCATTGCTTTTTGATATGAGCATGAATATTGTATATTGTCATCCACGCTCACAGGCACAGCGTTTTCCATAAAAATCCGAAAGGATCCCTACAACTACTTACCTACAAGCATAGAAACAGGTGTTGTAAAGATTCAACCTTCACTGCAAGATGATTATACGTTCATATTGTACAAAATGGAACTCTTTGGTTTTTCAGTTATTGTCTTTGTCTCATCTCGCCCCGTCTTGAACTCGCCCCGTGCAGGTTGGGAACCTACATGGCTTTAAACTATGGGATATGGAGAATACCTCATACTATTTTGACAATCACATACCTGACAAATATGATAAATGTGTATAAAATATTAGAATTTATAAGAAAAGATGACACCTCGCCTGATCTGAAGGACTTCCTGTTATTTGCATTTGGAAGTTACACTGACGTCAGTGCGAAACGAAGATGTCTGATTGGTAGAAGATATTACGTGCTCACAATGCACTAGAGGGTGGTATATTCCTGGTGATTTTGACCAATGAGACGAGCTGGCGTATTAAAAGTATCACAGTTTCCTGATTTCGGGGTTCCAACCCAGATCTTGATTACGTGTTCCTGTTACCCCTAATGGAGGCACTTCTTGTAGGGAGACACAATAACGCTGGGGCACGCGGTTCAGTCAATTCGTAATACATCCTCCTTTGTGCAGGGGTCATCTCAGAAGTATCACTGCCGTATTTTATCAACTTTTTCACTGCTAGTGTATGCTTAGCATTCATTGCATAGTATACCGGGGTATGATTGCTTCCATCCCGTTTGTTCACAATTGCGCCATTTTGTAAAAGAATCTGTATAATGCTGATGTCCCCACGATGCGCTGCCAGATGCAATGGCGTACACCTGCTAGGCAACCCTTCAGGAGCACCCATTTCTAAATAGGCACACACTCCAGCTTTAAGGGCGAGTTTGACCAGTTTTTTTGCACTACGCATGACAAAGGCGTGGAACGGTGTCCATCCTTCAACTTGCGTTGAAAAGACGCGTTTGCAGTAGTCTCTGTCCTTCTTGAGAAAAAGTTTGGCTCTCTCAATAAGCTTCTCCTCATTGTTACGCAGCTGCCCAATAAAGGCGACAGCGTCTTTGTAGGCATCTGAAGCATGTTCCGACGTCGTCATCGGGGATAAGGCTTTCCCAACCATCGATATGGACAGCATGGAGTTCCTCTAATACCTGCAACAGTAACAACACATACACCATTCAGTCACATGTTCGTTCCTTTGTGAAACGTGTTGAAGTTTATTTTTTTTGCTGTTTAACGCCGCATTCAGCAATATTCCTGCTATATGACGGCAGTCTGTATATAATCGAGTCTGGACCAGACAACCCAGGGGTTGACATCATGAGCATTGATCTATGCAATTTGGATACGATGACACGCATCAACCAAGTCAGCGAATCTGACTACCCGATCCCGTTAGTATGGGTTATCAATCTGTGGCTGAAACATTTTATCAAACACACAAGGATGCAGCAATGTTTTACATATCTTGAAACAACACAATGAACCACGGAAAGGCCGTGCAGATTATGAAACAAGCTATTTCTTGTACTGATTTTTTTAGCATATTTCAGGTTTGGTCATTGTGAAGAATCATAACTGAAGACAGTTTTTTGTAATTGTCTTAGCAGAAACACACTATTAACGTCAATCTTTCCACGTACACCACGTTGATTCGCGCTGCTTCCTCCTTCCTGTCAAACGCTGTACATAACAAGACAAATGCACCACAGCACATTCAGTCCATCATCTTTGGGAACTGTCTTGGGCTAGGTTCAATATACCGTGTGCCCTCACCACTGCATGCTAATAAATGTATGCTGGTCGAGGTGTAGCTGGTATTATCTATCAATTTATGTCGTTACTTGCGGAATCAACTTTGAACTGCTCAACGTGATTTGACCCTACCTTCCCATGACGAAAATGACATGGTGTTACTTTTGTCATGGTAAAATTACTGTTGTGCCATCACCGGGCATCACAGCTCACATAACTGGAAAGTGTTGCATTTCCTTTTTCAATAGTGTATGCAGTGACACACGGAGGAACACATTGAAAATGAAGGAGGTCGAGAGTTGTTACTTCCGTAGTCCGCAATTCAACAGCTGTAGGCTATGGCGACCTGTTATGCATATTCAGGCTGAAGCGACGAAGAAATGACTGCATGTTACTATATGGATCCTCCAAATAAGAGACCCGTGCAGATCCGGGGTAGAATAGGTCTTCAGAAACCCATGCTTGTCGTAAAAAGCGACTATACTTGTCGTAAGAGGCGACTAACGGGATCGGATGGTCAGGCTCACTGACTTGGTTGATGCTTGTCATCGATCCCAATTGCGTGGATCGATGTTCATGATGTCAATCACTGGATTGTCTGGTCCAGACTCGATTATTTACAGACCGCCGTCATATAGCTGGAATATTGCTGACTGCGGCGTTAAACAACAAACAAACAACAAACAAACAACATCCCCACCCATCCCCAAATGAAGTTACAAAATCCCAACTGGACCCTTCACCCGATCACCTCACCCACAGAAATCAATATATGACCCCCACCCCCTTCACACCTAAAGTTTAAGAATGAGAAATGTGCCCCAGTTTACAAAATCATTGATCCGTCTGTCATTGAAAGATATTGGGACATACTGATATAATGGTTTTTTTCCATTGTCATATTGCAACACAAATGATATCGGATATACTGAGGTGTGGTTAGATTAACATACATTGAATCGTTCCATCGTGTATAGACAGAGTGTCATACTCATTGCTTGTTAATAGTAGTGTATTGCAATTTGATAAAAGGTGTGATACTTTCGACATTTATGAAGCATTAATGTGGCCTTATATTTATATTTGAACCCCTTTGAGAAAAGCAGCATTATTTTTCAAATACTACTCAATAAATGGGACGTGACACTATTCTTGCTGATTGATCACTCCAGTGAGGTAATGAATTGGGTTTAACGCCGTTTTGAATAGTACTTCAGTTACATCTGGAATTCGAACTCACGATCAGCGGATCCTGGGATGGTCAAGGGACGTAGTAAGCACTCGAAACAAAAGTGAGTGAGTGAATATGGTTTTACGCCGCTTTTAGCAATATCCCAGCAATATCACGGCGGGGAACACCAGAAATGGGCTTAACACATTGTACCCATGTCGGTAATCGAACCCGGGTCTTCGGCGTGACGAGCGAACGCTTTAACCACTAGGTTACCCGACCGCTCTCGGAACAAAAGCACATGACAAAACGTGTCAATGATTATATTATTACACAACCGGCATTACTTGTATATGTGTATGAGGAAATTTAACAGATAAACAGAATGAAAAATTAAACAATTACTTCCAAATTTCAAAATTGATATTACATTGTAATCTACAGTCAACTTATAGTAAGTAAGAATGACTGGAATCCACGATCACTACAAAAATAAGGTTGGAAGTAAGCACAATCGTACACTTACCAGCATATAGTATAAGGCAGTCAAAACGTGGTAGGCACAATTGGTATGAAAAGACTACACAGTTGCTCAACGTGTCCTGTATGGCACGAGAAAAGATCACGGAAGAAATGAACTCTACATGACATTGAATGCCCTGATATGGACGCGGGCAATGAAGGAAGTAGTAAATATAATAGCTATCGACAACAAACTGTCGCCTGAGATATCTTTCGGTTAACAACATTGCGAAATCTCGCGGCTAGGGGGCGTGGCTACCTCTCGGGTGATCTCTGCGTGAGTCAACCACGTGTGTTCCTTGACATTAGGCAAGCCGCGTTCATGGTCATGTGAATGCATACACGAGGAAAAGGCAGGTGTCATTTGCGTCTATGCATTAGGGCTGGGACGAGTCCAAATTTACTACCCGGATACCCGACCCCCTATTACCCGACCCTACCTGGATACACACTGAAGGTCTCAAGAGTAGGGAACAAAATGTCTGATTGGTAAAAACTTTTCTGCAGCCCTGGCTAAAACTATTCAGTTACATGTCTCAAACGATCAGACCATGCGTTCACTGATGTTGACTGAAGCTTTATTTTCACTCAAAAATATACAAGTCAAAATAAATGTGTGCATCGTCAGATAGATAGAGAGAGAGAGAGAGAGAGAGAGAGAGAGAGAGAGAGAGAGACAGATTTTAGTTTCAGTTTCTCACAAAGTGCGACGAATTACTTGTGTTTCCGTGTTTCGCTTCGAGCAGCAATCATAAATAGGTCACTTGCTGATATATCTATTCACTTCTATCCAAAACAACCCTCTAAATCATGCATAGTATCGGTCCGTGTTATTGGTAGTACATGTATTTTGATTAACATTGACGACAGACTTGGGGATTGTTGCATCCAGTGGATTAGGCAATGTTGAATTTAAATACAGGATGACTATCAGCGTATTGATATTTGTAAAACAGAATAAGAAATATTTCCCATTCCGCGACAAAACAACCTTGCACAACCGGCAACGACCCACGTCATCATCCACACTTCCTTATGTGGCGGAGAATCCAGTTCGGATCTATTGACGCTGTCCTTTGTTGGAATTTCGCGCTTGTCGCTTTAGCATGAAGGACAAAATTATAATAAAACGATCACGCGGACTTTCAACATATACATATAAAGTGACGTAGACAAGTATACCTACAAACACACCCATGACAATCATCCCGAAACAATTACGGGTAGCTTCAAATGGATTTCGAAACTTTCAAAGCTATATCATATTCGCGACCTCGGCCATAAAACACGAGTTGTCTGTGTTGACCTACATGAAGTCTGAATAGCTTGGTTCTACTCGCGTGAGTGTCAGTTACAGTCATAGCTGGTTGGCATGGGCAATATCTCCTGTCACCAGACTACGATCAAAACTGTCCTTATATTACAATATTTACACATACAAACACCGCTGTGTAGTGACAGTTACCTCTTGTGGGTACACATTGCGTCACAGACATTAAGAAGGGAGACAGTGTGACACGCGTAAATGTCCCGTGCTGTCATACACCCCGTTCACGCGCACCTCCATACATATGTGTGTTTATTACTTGCCCGTGAAGAGATCACCCGTTTAATAAACATACAGCTTTATTACACATTGTGTAATACCAAAACGCGTGCTTATGTACTCTCGGAACACGTTTCACGAACAAATATTGAAAGCTCTCAACATCCTTTGGCGTATTCAACGACATTGCGTGTAGTGTTGATAGATCACTGAGAGGAGCTTATGCACACGCGATGACCCCAGCAACCTTGTTGCTAGGCTGACGTCACATGGCATTGTTTCGCCGATGGATCTTGCAACAAAATTCCACAAATTACGTCATCGGGTATTGTGACGTTACTGAAAACTTTGAGATGCAAGGCCCGTTCCACAAGGCTATCGTATTGTAGCGCAACGACAGTCGTTAGTCTAAGTTAAAATATGTGAGATGCGATAGCCTTAGCCCTACGATAATTTTGTGAATTCTGTATGGTATGAAATTCATACGTTTCAACTTTTGACGTTTTTGAAGTTTTATTCTGTTAAACTCAATTGGACTATGTCGTGGATCGTGTCAGCCTATTCATACTCAACAGTATAATTAAAAAACGTTATAAATGGCAAGTAATAAATAAAATACTAAACTCGCTCCCGTGTAAAACCAATTTTATGAAACTCGTGAATAGTAAGGCTCGCTAAATACAATGTTTATTCCTAATGCAGGATATTTACCATCCCCAAACACACTCGCGTGATAACCTCTATATATTTGCATACGTGTGTAAAAATACACACGTGAGTTTAGTTGTCATGTGAACGCGTTTACACATGTGTGAATATTTACACCGGGAGCACATCTGCATCATGTCTGTAAATTTGCACTCAGTCTGTCTATTTATGTTGTAATGTGAACGTTTATGCCAACGTCAGAGGATTATCTAATTTATATATCTGTTGATTTGCCAACACCAAATAAATTGCAAGTTACCAACTTTTATGTGTTTTCTTTTGGTTTCAATGGGTCAAAACTTTGTGTACAAATTAAAGCAAACACATGTTGCTTCATGCGAAGATTTCGGTAAAGTAACTCTCTTCTCATTCAACGTTGATTGGTAAACATCCTATTTTATCTTAAAAGTGGTGAAAACACTCTTGAATATAAGTGCTTTACACCATTTACATACCTTAGTTGACTTTCATGTGAAGACATAGTGGATTTACACATACACACGTATGTATACATGTAGTTACACAGTTGTAAAACTACTTACGTGAGTAAATGTTGTGCATGTGAACGGGGTAATAGTCACTTAAGTGTCGTTTGTGGTCGTATGTCCACAACCTGCATTTAATTAAACAAAGTCATTAAAACTGTTGCTAGGAGACGCAATCAAGCGCTCAGAGTGAGCAAGGAACACTTTTCAAAGATACATATAGTGCCACTGTAGTTCAGCTGGATATGTTGTCAACAGTTTGAAATGTCAAGAAAGACAGCAGAAGTTTACAGAGCCAAGAAATCATTTTGAGAGAATTTAAGAGATTGGTTAAAAACAGCCAAAATTTTAAATATTGCGAAACATGAAACATGTGTTGAATCACACAACTAAATATAGGAGTAGCAATTTCATAAAATGTCATTACGTTTTGTATATTAACGGCAGACAATGGCCATTAATAGCTTGTTCAATATGACTGTTATAATTAAGTTTCAGCTTCATTGGTCCAATGGTTTCAGTTTCAGAGGAGTTAAAACACATCTGTGACGTCATTCTATTGTTTAAACGCTCCATTATTATTCAGGAATGGAGAGTTGCTTGTCAACTGTACATTATCTTGAAGCAGAATTTGAATTTTTCAAATATTTTCAACTACAGAAACTTTTGTCAAAGTGTAAAAGTAGGGATGAGTTTTAAGTAGGGGAATATCCTCGTAACTCTCCATTCCTGAAAAATAATGGGCCTCGGCCCCTGCGGGGCCTCTGCTCCATTATTTTTAAGAAATGGAGAGTTACTCGGACATTCCCCTCTACATAATGTTCACAGTTCCAGGAAATGCATTTTGGGAGAATTTAGTTAAAAGTAAAAATTCCTTGAAAAAAGTAAATGAATGTTGTTTTACAACGCAGCAATGTTCCTGCTACGTGACGCCTGTAAGTAGTTGAGTGTGGGCAAGGCAGACCGTCGTGGGAGTATGATGACACACACTATGTCACACCATTCAGTGTTACCACCAATACTCCGTGTCGGTTCTACCAACAACCATGCGGCAGTGGGGAACTCTTTGTCAACCAATAAATACACACATTTAATTATAACAACAAGCATGGAATAGTGAGGGACCATCCTGAATGATAAACAATAAACATTAAAGTCAACCCCGAGGTCCACACGCACATCCTTCATTACACCCAATGTAAGCCTTCGTCCTTCTGAATAGCAGCAGCAGAGTATGCGTTTGTCAATGACTAAAGTGATACCTCACTATCTGGAGACCATGTTTGTGTCCTTTTGTCTTTTGACAATAACATGATTTTAAAACAAAAACATTTAAAGTTCACCCAAAAAAACATCACGCAATTAAATTGTACATCCTGTGAAACGAATGAATTATTTAAAAACCTCATGAAATATTCCTGAAAGGTCCACATTAATGTTTACGGTATAATGCTCGACATGTGTTGACATTCCTCGGGAACATTTACATTTTTTACATGCTTTGCAATTAGCACATTGGGCAGAACACAGGCTCACAATACTTTAGGTTTACTCACAGAAAGAGGAAGCCGTAACATGCCGTTGATGTCCGAGTACGGATTGAGTTCGACATATCTAATGCTACTTGCCAACGTGGCGGAAATGACGACATGAATTATTCAACATATACCTACTTTATTTCTACGTTTGAACGGCAGACATACCGCTGTGCAACCTTGATGTATTGATTGTGGTAGTAATTAATGTATAAGGGATAGTTTTGTCTGTCCCGTCGGAGAAACCGCTTCAAACAGTATTCACTCACTGCATTGTGACAGTGATTCATAAACAGAGTCGTATGATATGATAGGAATTGTACTCTTAGCAGCGAATTCTTGTGATAATAAAACTATTCTTCTCGCTGGGTTAGAATGGGTCCCATGAACCTATGCTTGTGGAAAGATGTGATCAAATGCATCGAGTGGTCAGGCCCGGTGACTTGGTTGATTGCGTGTCATCGTACCCCGACGGCGTTGCTCGCTCACAACATCAATACGGTTGATTATTTACAGGCCGCCGTCAAACAGTACGAATACTGCTGAGTGCGGCGTTAAACATTAAACAAACGTCTGTTACATCACGGCGTGTCAGCGTGATGTGGGAGGAAAGTCCAAATTGGTGCAGGCCTTCGTATTGGTGAAACCCACGAGCACGGGTATGGTACAGACAAACCTACACACATAAGGAGAGCGAACTGGGAGTCGAACCCACGACCATAAGATTCTTTCACGCCAAAGGGGCGTACTCTGCTCAACGAATTGCGATTCCTTGGACCTTAGGAGCGGTCGGGTAGCCTAGTGGTTAAAGCGTTCGCTCGTCACAGCGAAGACCCGGGTTCGATTCCCGACATGGGTACAATGTGTGCAGCCCATTTGTGGTGTCCCCCGCCGTGATATTGCTGGAATATTGCTAAAAGCGGCGTAAAACAATACTCACTCACTCCTTGGACCTTAACCTTACATTCTTTATTTGCCATCAACATAATTCCACAAGGAGAGAGGTGGACTATACCATACATAGACGATAGTAATATTTGTAATATATTAAATAAATTTACCATATGTACGGATTAAAGTATTAGGATTAGTAAAAATATGTGTACGTGTCTCAACACGATTATAAATCTGTCAGCGTCTTCAGTGAAGTCCATCAATGTGTATTTCATACTTTTACGTCAAATGAAGTAGCTTATGAAAATATAAGACCTCACGTACTTTATAACAATGTACACATGCGTGTATGTGCTTTCCCGTGCCATGGTGTCACTGTTCGCATAACACTGACATACCACGAGATTAAACCGCATTAAAACATTACCCTATCATGTTTTATTATGCCTTCAATCTCATAAACACTTTTCATTTAATTCTACTTGATTTCTTGTGACTACTGTATTGATCTGATATGTGACATGTTCAACAGGACAGGATCACGCATCATCAATACTGTTAGTGAATTAAAGGACACCCCATCGTCTCCACAGTTGTCGCAGCTTTACGTATGTCACGTCGACCTTCATCAATATAAAGTATTCAGTAATAATAAGTAAGTCTTTGAAAGGCATACGCATAAGGAAGAGAATTTATGGATGTCAACTTCTTTATTATGAGGAACACAACGTTTCGGAGTATATGCTTACTCCTTCATCGGGTAAATGAATGCTATGAGGCAGAGAGCATACATATGTCTACATGTAAGAACAATAAAAGTAATAAGATAACAAAATGTGGAAACTTAATAATGGAAGCCAACAGATCATCAATAATAGATAATAAAATTTAAGTCCTGGCTTTCAGTTGTCCGTAACTATCAGCGCTTAATACTGTAAAGTGTTGGCTTCCATAGCCTATTGCTAATCACCTGTCAGCGCAAATTATATATTGGCTCCCTTTTGTTATGTTATTACTTTTGTTGCTTTAACATGTATTCTGAAACTCCGAAACGTTGTGTTCCCCACAATAAAGAAGTTGACATCCATAAATTCTCTTCTTTATTAATAAGTAATGATAATGATGATAACAGGCCACGTGTATAACGCAAAAAAACCGCATACGTTTGTCAAGGCACGTGAGGTAATCCTGCACATGCCATTATTAACTACAGTAATATGAAAGAAATGGGTGTTCTTTAACTTTTTGTGCAGTGTATTTACCAGTCACTATGACATTATGATCACTGTCAGTGACCCTTCTGATTGTAATCCTGTCAATACGCCCACCTTCAAATAACCTCGACATCCGCCACCTCGGGTTACAAAACACACGTGTGGCACAGGCAAAATGTCAAACGTTCTTTCCTCGACCAGGGGACAAGAAACATTTAAGCAAAGAACATTATTTAATCATACCTTCAGGAAATGCCAAGGTTCGCAAACGATTTACTACCTGAGTTACAAAAACGTCTCCATTTTCTGCATCACGTCATTAAACCGAAGTGATATGAAATTACATTTACAGGTGATCTACATTTATTTTTTGCGATATCGTGTTTTCCCCAAATATAGAAATGTTACATACAACTTTAATACTTACAGCATATACAGTATCACTGCGCATGTGTGAGTGAGTAGTGTTTTACGCTGCTTTTAGCAATATGCCAGCAATTTCACGGCGGGGGACACAAAAATGGGCTTCACACATTTTCCCATGTGGGGAATCGAATCCGGGTCCTCGGCGTGACGAGCGAACACTTTAACCACTAGGCTACACCACCACCGCCATTGCTCATGAAGGAATAGATCATTTATAGTAAAGACTTACAGATACAGCTACCCCAAGTTTAGATGATGGATAATGCGCAACGATAATAATAAACATGGGCCTTTGATCGAGTTATGTTACCTTTAGGGGAGGTTTATAACTCAGCTATTAAATCTGGCCATCACACGCGCATCGAAGGCTCAGATTCGACTATCAGGTTTCCCCAAAGTGGCAGTGCTGGGAAAAGCTCAAAGCTGCGCAAATACAGTCCTCACTCACTCACTTGCTCTAGTCAGCAAGATAAAAGTAGTTTCAATATTATTTGCATAAGTCTATTTTTCGGAGCCTTGTACCTGCAGGTTACGGTCGAGACGATTCCACGGCACGCGATCTTAAAAAAACCCGAGGATATCCGATAACACGCTAATACATATGGAAAACTAACGTATAATTTAAGGAGGCTGCATCGACATTAAAGATATATATATATATAAGCTAACGTGTGTAAGAGCTAGACGATATGGCTTCCTGTCAATACTTTCTGTACCTAAAGTTCATCTGCTCACGTGATGGTCAATTTGCCGAACGTCTCGTGTTTAAATAAAGATACCCTTGGGGTGATATCGGATGGTGTTATTGTTGGTGTGTTAAAGGTCTTTAGATTTGCCTTCAAGGCGTCCATACTCATACATTATCGCATCTGTTGAACAGTATTGATTTTGCACTCCTATGCTATTATCTTACTTTTTATTCATGTACGTTGTCTAAGAAACAAAAACGTGGTTCGTTTAAGATTATACATTATTATTTTTATTACTACTACTACTACTAGTAGTAGTAGTAGTAGTAGTAGTAGTAGTAGTAGTAGTAGTAGTAGTAGTAGTAGTAGTAGTAGTAGTATGTACAGATTAAAATAAAAAATGCAGCCAAGAGGGTTTGGGTGAAGCACAGTAAGGCTGGTTAGGCTCATCATCAGCTCAGGGCCCTTTCAGCGAATGGTACTTCTCACTCGTCGAATCCATCGAGAACTTTTCGGAGAATGTGAAGACTCCCCAACACTGAAGCCTTCTGCATTACTCAGATTGTCAGAAGGGCAGTAAACCCAGGTATTCTCCCAATGTCAGATTGGGAGGTACCACTCTTAAGGCATCGAGAACAATGAGGAGTCCGACAATTTGGTACTTGGAATGCAAGTGTGGCATGATTTTCCTGAATCTTGTTAATCATATTAATGTAAAAAGGGACAGAATATTCAATGATATAAATGATTTCACTGCATTTATCAAAAAGGACAAGATCAGGTTTGTTGGCCTGGATAGAATTTTGTATTCATTTTCCATGACGCAATCTACATTTTAACTGGGTCGTACTATGGATGGACCTCTTGATCAAAACCACAATCATGCCGAAGCCGGTAATAAAGTGGGATGTGATTGGTCCTCAGCAAACAGAAAAACCTTCTGTTTCACTTTTCAGGCCAGCCGACTTCATCCAGAGGAAGGACTCTGCATGGTTGCTTTCTTCTCAACACACTGCACATTAAATCGGTTGCAGTGGTCTGGGCCGATATGATATGGTATTTCGCTTGGTTGACATTCATATCTGTAGTGTCCAGAAGTACAGAACCATCAACAAAATCAATATTGACATTGATCCTTGGCTCGTTTAAGAAATCTGAGGAATGCCTTGTTACTTCATAAGAGGATCATCAGACAAATAAATGTGTGCAAAAGTTTACAATTCAAATCTATCTTAAAGAACCTTTAATCAAGCCACGCCCTTCCATTATAATAGGTAATATAAGCGATTGAGGGAACAGCGAAGGTTGTGGGATCTATTTTCTAACATGATTCTTCGTGTGAGGGTGTCAATACCCCGAATTTCTTGTTTCGTCCCCGATTATGTTTCTATGTTTGTCAGCACCAAACCCGTGCTCGTGGGTTTCACCGAAGTGGTAAACGTCTGAGACCTGCATCACTTAGGGCTTTCCACCCACATTAAGCGACCACGTCGTGATATAACTGGAATACTGTTAAAAGTGGCGTTAAACCCAACTCACTCACTCACTCACTCTTGTTTCGTCCAATCAACAACACAAAAAGAATACGAAAGGACGGGTACAGCATAAGTATTTGTGGTTTTGACTTTATTATTATTATTTTTTTTATGAGAGAACGAAATCGTTATTTCATTTCCAATTGATAATATCAAAGTTCTCTGTGTGGAATTTATAAAGACAATCTCTTCTTGATGATGACTTTTGGCTCTTCTTAGGTCCTCATTAACATTACCACTGTGAACTAAAAAACGCCATACATCCGTCCATAGCATCCATTGGTTAAAACATCGAGATGATCTCAAGTTACCAAACACACAACAAGATAAGAAAACTTCTAGTAGCCATCATCATCAAAAGAATACAAACAGCCATCAACAGAGAACACGGTTATTGTTATATTCATCCAGCCTACTATGACCTCGTCGCTTATATTACTTCACCTAACTGGCTTCCAATCAATCCCTACAAGTCCAATGTTTTCTGTTTTCAATGTTAATCACAACCTCATGCAACCTTACCCTACTCAATCTCCTCAGCTGTATCCATCACCATAACGATTGTATCACATCGTGTATAAGATTAATCACAGTTGTACTTCAACATTTTCGTATTATGTTACAAGGTCCTTTCCAAATTGAAAAGCAATGTCTAACCCAGAAATCGGTTCGTACATAACTCAATTCAGAATCTAAAAACGGCTTAAAACCAAATTCACTCACTACTCATGCACAATTACAATGTAATGATAATGTAGTCCTTTGATCTGATTACACCCAGTTGCCTTTATGTACGCTACAAGAAAATCTGTTCAAATTGAATCAACTGCAGTCGAACTGTAAACTCACTTAAGATTGTTGTTCCTTATTAGGTTGAACCAGTACACTGAGTTGTGTAATGTGTCAAAATGTGTAATTACTTTTCTTACCTACTAATCTAATTCTTTCAACTATTACTGTTAAGAATGATCTATACCATTTAAGAACACGTAATTCTTGACTTGTCACCATTATCCAAATGCCCTAATAGCGTAACCTATTAATAATAAAGTGATAGACTAATTTCAAAGCAATTAGCTTCTAAATACTTTTACAACGATTTTCACGAAACAACAAAGGACATCAGAAATAAAATGAAAATCAGTTCCTCGAGGGAGCAGAAGTTTATTTCTGGCAAACATGCAGCCATTTCCCCCTCGGTTTACTCTTAGGACAGGCTTCACGCATGGCGCGGCAATTGGAACCTCGATGTTTCAAGTTACAAATGAACGTACCTGTCCCTACTCCATCAACCCTTTACAAACGGATCTTTTGATGTTTAAGAGGTGGGGTGGGACTCACTCTAAACGTGCCACCTGGTCCCAGCTTCTGTCACTTGGATGTGTGAACAAAGTGCGTAGTAAAATATGAATTTTCCAGTGACACCCCAGCACACAACAAAACACAAGTTGAACCAAAACATCAACCAGAAACACCATCCCACACTAACCAACGTCCACGCCCAAACCGACCAACTTGACACAAGCCAACGTCCACGAACAAACCAACCAACTTGACACAAGCCAACGTCCGCGCCTAAACCAACACACTTGACACAAGCCAACGTCCGCGCCCAAACCAACAAACTTGACACAAGCCAACGTCCACAACCAAACCAACACACTTGACACAAGCCAACGTCCGCGCCCAAACCAACACACTTAACACAAGCCAACGTCCACGAACAAACCAACCAACTTGACACAAGCCAACGTCCGCGCCCAAACCAACAAACTTGACACAAGCCAACGTCCACGAACAAACCAACCAACTTGACACAAGCCAACGTCCGCGCCCAAACCAACAAACTTGACACAAGCCAACGTCCACGAACAAACCAACCAACTTGACACAAGCCAACGTCCGCGCCTAAACCAACACACTTGACACAAGCCAACGTCCGCGCCCAAACCAATAAACTTGACACAAGCCAACGTTCACAACCAAACCAACACACTTGACACAAGCCAACGTCCGCGCCCAAACCAACACACTTGACACAAGCCAACGTCCGCGCCCAAACCAACAAACTTGACACAAGCCAACGTCCACAACCAAACCAACACACTTGACACAAGCCAACGTCCGCGCCCAAACCAACACACTTGACACAAGCCAACGTCCGCGCCCAAACCAACAAACTTGACACAAGCCAACGTCCGCGCCCAAACCAACACACTTGACACAAGCCAACGTCCGCGCCCAAACCAACACACTTGACACAAGCCAACGTCCGCGCCCAAACCAACACACTTGGACTTCCACATGTACGCTTACATGCAGAAAACACGCAGCCAAACATTCCCTGATTACCATATATCCTGTTAGAACGGTATCGTTGCGAATAGTGATACAGACAGTTGAATTATTTATACCGTAAATATGGTAACCAGCACCAACATAATTTGTTTGATAATGACGACTCATCTACATCCGCCTTTGCAGATTGTCCAGCAGTGTACAGTATGTAACGTGAACGCCAGAGATTAACCAGTCGCGATTACCCAACAAACAAATTCCATTGGGTGTAAAAGGCAAAAAAGCGGAGAAAAGTATATGAATTGCTAAGTGAGTGTGAGTGAGTGAGTGAGTTGGGTTTAACGCCGCTTTTAACAGTATTCCAGTCATATCGCGGCGTGTCAGCTTAATGTGGGAGGAAAGCCCGAAGTGATGCAGGTCTCAGACGTTTACCACTTCGGTGAAACCCACGAGCACGGGTATGGTGCTGACAAACCTAGAAACATAATCGGGGCGAACCGGGATTCGAACCCACAATCATAGATTTCTG
Organism: Haliotis rufescens; assembly: GCF_023055435.1. Classification (NCBI taxonomy): domain Eukaryota; kingdom Metazoa; phylum Mollusca; class Gastropoda; order Lepetellida; family Haliotidae; genus Haliotis; species Haliotis rufescens. The sequence goes on from NW_025963779.1 coordinate 34,935,318, forward strand.
GCGTGCCCAAGGGACCCAACTCTGCACAGCGAATCGCGGCGCCTTAGACGACTGGGCCACCCGTGCCCCCTGCTAAGTGAACATCAGTGATGACACCAGGTGTTCGCGAAAAGGGCAAGCATGTCCTGCCCTGTCGCTAGCACCCGCCACTCACATAGTTTGCATAAGAAATATTTTGCCTGACACCACACAGCAATAAACACTGGTTACTTCTCCTTCATACAAAAATACAGTCTCCCCACCACTGTTGCTATGCCCAAAATGTCTCAATCCACCATTTGTCATGAGGCAGTCAACAATAGATAGTGAAATAATGACAATGTTTAGTTACAATAATTCTTACTATATCATGATCACTTTCATAAACTAGTTTATTTCTCACCTGCTTTCCATAACCATTCCAAATTACCAAAGTATAAAAATCGAAAAATCCTGTGCAACGTTCAAAGTCCAAAGAGTCTATACCCATCAACGCCCTCTGGAACTGTTTCACAACCCCTTATATAGAAATAATTAACCAGAGGGCTAAATACACAGATCTATAACATAAATGCCCTGCTTTGTTCGTCTATATGTGCTTCAATATTGACTGTGGTGGGTATGGAAGGGCTATTGATTAACTAATTCCAAATCAATCCCCTGAAAAGTGCTGACTCATGGTGTTCTGTTTTTATGCAACCTAATGGCCTATTTTCACCGTGTGATTTGAACATCGTTCCTATACAATCTCATTTCACGGAGTGCGACAAATCGAAGGTTTGTAGTTATATTACGGCGTATCAGTCAGTGGGATGAAAGTCCAAAGTGATCTACATGTAGGTCCTTTTGATGACGGGTATGGTGTTGATAAATGGAGGATCAGAATATAAACGAACCAACAATCAGCAGATCCTGGTCGACAAAGGGAGGCAAGTCTGCACTACTTTAACATTAAAGGCTTCAGTTTGTTTTAGGTTTTGCACCATCGTTAGTATTGCAACTGCAGCAGTATCACAGCAGGATCGCCAAAAAATAGCCTCGTGATTTATGCTTGAAATGTGTGGGGAATCGATGGTGTTTAGGTGGCAGTCGAGGGCAGGGGTAACTGGGGTGAAACCTCATAACAAGGGTAATGTTTGTTTGTTTATTGTTTGAATTAATGTTTGTTGCGTAACGCCGCATTATCCTGCTATATGACGGAGGGCTGGAAATACGAGTAATCGATTCTTGGCCAGAAACATCGATCAACGCAATTGGGATACGATGACATGCCTTAACCAAGTCAGCGAACCTGACCACCCGCTCCCCTTATTCGCCTCTTACGACAGCATGGGATGCTGAAGACAGTTCTGGTCCGGATCTTCACAGGTTACCGGGGTTATGTGACAAAGTAGATATGATTATACACATAGTCAACATCAACACTGACAACTAATCACCATTGTATCAGAGTTTTACCTCGACAGAATAGTTAAGGGCATCTTTATTACAAACAGATGGTTTATATCATTAATCGATGAGCGAGCCAGATTAGGAAGATTGTATGATATGGAGCACCACGACAGGCAAAACACACATGAGTGCGGGCATCCAATCACCAATGTTTTCGTATTTTCGACAGTCAGGCCCAACGGTCCCTGAAAGAGAGACTTATGCTACTCTATCGGATGATGTAAACTGGACTCCAATCTCAGACAACTTCATTTTAGCGCATCGCTACCTCTCTCGCCACTCGTGTAACGGAGACATACAGTCGGTCACATGACCGCAGTAACCATGACACAAAGTGTGCAGCGTGCATAGGATTTACTACTTGATTTCATTGTGGACTTCGGTCTCTTAGATATTGCTGAATAAACAAATATCCTATTTCAGCTTCTATTTGCACGCCACCATGTCGCGAAGTGGCCAGTAGGTTCCTGTGGAGCCCTTTAGGTATGTTTGCTTAGCAAGAACAATAATACATTTACACAACGCGACTTTCGAACTGTGTCTTGGGGGCTTGGGGCGGGAAGTGTTACGAGGGCATCGACCTATTAGGATTTATTTTGTTTGTTTTTTATCTGAATTTGTATCGAGATTAGATTTTTTCAGCTCCAGCTGCAAAACCAGATATCCTTTTATTTGAAATGATTTATTTTTTTAAAGAAAATCCCAGCAACCCGTATATCAAATGGCTGTGGCAAGTGGGACTAATGCATTTGATATAAAGTGACATATAGAGGTTATCACGCGAGTGTGTTTGGGGATGGTAATTTAAATATCCTGCATTAGGAATAAACATTGTATTAGGCGAGCCGTATACAACCCATCTATAATATATAATGCCATTCTTTAATTCTGCACTTGAAAATCGCTTTTCCCTCTCTCACAAACATTACCGAAACATTACGAGTTTTCCGGGAATGCGCGCATTAATATTTATTCCGTCACAGGGTAAGTGATGTGTCAGTCGTACAGTGGCAGTAGCCGATATAGTTTCAACTGAAATCTGTTTCTTATACAGTGGCGAAGCAACATATACGCAAAACAACAATTGTTTTTACGTGCCTTTCGCGGCAATCCATCGGTCTGTCCGCTAGAGTAACTGCCCTTTGTCAAAGGGAAGCTACTCTAACCCTAGTCTATGAGACGCCACGTCCACGTTCAGACGTTGTTGACAGTCGGCCTGTCTTGTCATAACGTTAAGAAGTGCAGTCAGATGTACACACAGCGACAAAATGAAACAAGGTAACACTTTAAACATATTTCAACATAATCCAACTATTTTAATTTGTGGAAAAGGTTTCAAGCCGCAGAGGTCTACAAGCACAGATGAAGCTACTGATCCCGCTTTGCTAGGCCTAGTGCCCTCGCAAAATTGTTTCGAAATTTATATCTCCAAAGGTGCCAAAACTTATAGAATGCCTCAGCTACGTCACAGTTAGACACTGGTTTTCAGTATATTAGACTGTTCTTTTGATAATGATAGCAAGTATCCCTGTAGTTTCTCCAGATTCCCGATGGTTAATTCTGACTCGATCGCCGAATGACAAGGGCGACGCCATGTTTGTTTATATACACTGAAAGTAGTCCCTACTTGACCTTTGATATTTGCATCTCTATCCGCATATGACCCCAACGGATATCGTTTTTATCCGTTGACTTTATCCTCGAGAGAAACCTACCCATTATATGATAAATATTATTCTGCGTGTATGCGTACGTACATGTGGAGTGCTTGGAATTTTGTTTCCTTTCACTGTTTCAGGACATTCAAAGAAGGAACCACACTAGATTGTTTAGGACATTCGGTGATAAAAACTTTTTCAAACCTGATGCAAAAGCATTTTTTCAAGTATTTCAAGGGAACAAAATAGTGTTTTTTTACCAAAAGAATATACCCTAGCGCCCCGCCTCCGACAGACAGAATGAGTCACATTACTTGATATGAAAAAACTGGCACCGAAAACAGAATGCAATGATAAACATGGACGATATTCGTTCGCCTTGTAACGTGACTAACTTCATTATCTGTGTTCCTTCCCTGCCGGTGCTCGCCTTCCATCCGCGCTTACATCGATATTAAGAAAAGGAAAATATGTCATCTTTTATACACTGCTTGTCTACAGGTTAATAATTCCATTTATCACTGACTACGTCTATCTCGATAACCATCCTTTCCATCCCCTGCAATTTCCAGCAAACCATTCATGGTATTATACATGTATCAACGATAACCAATCCGCGTACCTCAAAGAACCCCAAGCTATACAATTTGGATCTGAGTCCAACGAAACCTTAACGAGTGTATTGCAGAAAGCTATAACATCAACTGCACAACTCCCTGTATCAATTAAGTTCTGAGTGAAAAGAATGATTATTATTATGCAATTAGTTGTGAAGTGTCTTAAGTAAACGTTTACCAATTGGAAGCACATCTTATCAATCGATACTCAGACTAACATTCTGTGAAGTTCTAAGAAAACGATCAAGGTACTCATACCTCGGATCTTCCAGTTTCCCAATTAGACACTGCGATGGGAGTGTGATTACCGTAATTATATCCCATAAAGACTGACGGGGACATAAACCACGTGTGCACGTATAGACAGAACTCTAGAACACACACTTAACTAGCCTATATAGTTCTTCCGTAGCGTGTTTCCTGTAATCAAATTTCTTGTTTGTCCTACTTCTCTCCTAATTACTCTTCACTAGCTCTCTATACATCCAAAATATCCTCTACAAACACTCAAATGAACATATGGATAAAATGGAAATACATGTATTATGCTCATAAATAATAATAACGAAACAAACATTACAACCTATATTCAAGCCTCATTCGTTCATTCATTTATACAATCCATCTATACATAAATGGACACACGTTCACTCATTTATACAACCCATCCATCTATAAATATATGGACACACAAACACTCATTTATATCATCCATCTATACATAAATGGACACACGTTCAGTCATTTATACAATCGATACAGAAATGGACACATAAACACTAATTTATATAATCAATCCATCTATACATAAATGAAAGCACGTTCACTCGTTTATACAATCCATCCATCTATACATAAATGGACACACGTTCACGCATTTACACAATCCGTTCATCTATACATAAATGGACACACAACACTCTTTTATACAATCCATCCATGAATAAATGGACACACGTTCACTTATTTATTCAGTCCATCCATCTATACATAAAGGAACACATGTTCACTCATCTATACAATCCGTTTATCTATACATAAGGAGACACACGTTCAGTCATTTATACAATCCGTCCATCTATACATAAAGGAACACATGTTCACTCATTTATACAATCCATCCATCTATACATAAAGAGACATACGTTCACTCATTTATACAATCCGTCCATCTATACATAAAGGAACACATGTTCACTCATTTATACAATCCATCCATCTATACATAAGGAGACACACGTTCACTCATTTATACAATCCGTCCATCTATACATAAAGGAACACATGTTCACTCATTTATACAATCCATCCATCTATACATAAAGAGACATACGTTCACTCATTTATACAATCCATCCATCTATACATAAAGAGACACACGTTCACTCATTTATACAATCCGTTCATCTATACATAAAGGGACACACGTTCACTCATTTATACAATCCATCCATCTATACATAAAGAGACACACGTTCACTCATTTATACAATCCATCCATCTATACATAAAGAGACACACGTTCACTCATTTATACAATCCGTTCATCTATACATAAAGGGACACACGTTCGCTCATTTATACAATCCATCCATCTATACATAAAGAGACACACGTTCACTCATTTATACAATCCGTTCATCTATACATAAAGGGACACACGTTCACTCATTTATACAATCCATCCATCTATACATAAAGAGACACACGTTCACTCATTTATACAATCCGTTCATCTATACATAAAGGGACACACGTTCACTCATTTATACAATCCATCCATCTATACATAAAGAGACACACGTTCACTCATTTATACAATCCATCCATCTATACATAAAGGGACACACGTTCACTCATTTATACAATCCATCCATCTATACATAAAGAGACACACGTTCACTCATTTATACAATCCGTTCATCTATACATAAAGGGACACACGTTCACTCATTTATACAATCCATCCATCTATACATAAAGAGACACACGTTCACTCATTTATACAATCCATCCATCTATACATAAAGGGACACACGTTCACTCATTTATACAATCCATCCATCTATACATAAAGAGACACACGTTCACTCATTTATACAATCCATCCATCTATACATAAAGAGACACACGTTCACTCATTTATACAATCCATCCATCTATACATAAAGGGACACACGTTCACTCATTTATACAATCCATCCATCTATACATAAAGAGACACACGTTCACTCATTTATACAATCCGTTCATCTATACATAAAGGGACACACGTTCACTCATTTATACAATCCATCCATCTATACATAAAGAGACACACGTTCACTCATTTATACAATCCATCCATCTATACATAAAGAGACACACGTTCACTCATTTATACAATCCATCCATCTATACATAAAGGGACACACGTTCACTCATTTATACAATCCATCCATCTATACATAAAGAGACACACGTTCACTCATTTATACAATCCATCCATCTATACATAAAGAGACACACGTTCACTCATTTATACAATCCATCCATCTATACATAAAGGGACACACGTTCACTCATTTATACAATCCGTTCATCTATACATAAAGAGACACACATTCACTCATTTATACAATCCGTCCATCTATACATAAAGAGACACACGTTCACTCATTTATACAATCCGTTCATCTATACATAAAGAGACACACGTTCACTCATTTATACAATCCATCCATCTATACATAAAGAAACACACGTTCACTCATTTATACAATCCGTTCATCTATACATAAAGAGACACACATTCACTCATTTATACAATCCATCCATCTATACATAAAGAGACACACGTTCACTCATTTATACAATCCGTTCATCTATACATAAAGAGACACACGTTCACTCATTTATACAATCCATCCATCTTTACATAAAGAGACATACGTTCACTCATTTATACAATCCATCCATCTATACATAAAGAGACACACATTCACTCATTTATACAATCCATCCATCTATACATAAAGAGACATACGTTCACTCATTTATACAATCCATCCATCTATACATAAAGAGACACACATTCACTCATTTATACAATCCATCCATCTATACATAAAGAGACACACGTTCACTCATTTATACAATCCGTTCATCTATACATAAAGAGACACACGTTCACTCATTTATACAATCCATCCATCTATACATAAAGAGACATACGTTCACTCATTTATACAATCCATCCATCTATACATAAAGAGACACACGTTCACTCATTTATACAATCCATCCATCTATACATAAAGAGACACACGTTCACTCATTTATACAATCCGTTCATCTATACATAAAGAGACACACGTTCACTCATTTATACAATCCGTTCATCTATACATAAAGAGACACACATTCACTCATTTATACAATCCGTTCATCTATACATAAAGGGACACACGTTCACTCATTTATACAATCCGTTCATCTATACATAAAGAGACACACGTTCACTCATTTATACAATCCATCCATCTATACATAAAGAGACACACGTTCACTCATTTATACAATCCATCCATCTATACATAAAGAGACACACATTCACTCATTTATACAATCCATCCATCTATACATAAAGAGACACACGTTCACTCATTTATACAATCCGTTCATCTATACATAAAGAGACACACGTTCACTCATTTATACAATCCGTTCATCTATACATAAAGAGACACACGTTCACTCATTTATACAATCCATCCATCTATACATAAAGAGACACACATTCACTCATTTATACAATCCATCCATCTATACATAAAGAGACACACGTTCACTCATTTATACAATCCATCCATCTATACATAAAGAGACACACATTCACTCATTTATACAATCCATCCATCTATACATAAAGAGACACACGTTCACTCATTTATACAATCCGTTCATCTATACATAAAGAGACACACGTTCACTCATTTATACAATCCGTTCATCTATACATAAAGAGACACACATTCACTCATTTATACAATCCGTTCAACTATACATAAAGGGACACACGTTCACTCATTTATACAATCCGTTCATCTATACATAAAGAGACACACGTTCACTCATTTATACAATCCATCCATCTATACATAAAGAGACACACGTTCACTCATTTATACAATCCATCCATCTATACATAAAGAGACACACATTCACTCATTTATACAATCCATCCATCTATACATAAAGGGACACACGTTCACTCATTTATACAATCCGTTCATCTATACATAAAGAGACACACATTCACTCATTTATACAATCCATCCATCTATACATAAAGAGACACACGTTCACTCATTTATACAATCCGTTCATCTATACATAAAGGGACACACATTCACTCATCTATACATAAAGAGACACACATTCACTCATTTATACAATCCATCCATCTATACATAAAGAGACACACATTCACTCATCTATACATAAAGAGACACACATTCACTCATTTATACAATCCATCCATCTATACATAAAGAGACACACGTTCACTCATTTATACAATCCGTTCATCTATACATAAAGAGACACACGTTCACTCATTTATACAATCCGTTCATCTATACATAAAGAGACACACGTTCACTCATTTATACAATCCATCCATCTATACATAAAGAGACACACATTCACTCATTTATACAATCCATCCATCTATACATAAAGAGACACACGTTCACTCATTTATACAATCCATCCATCTATACATAAAGAGACACACATTCACTCATTTATACAATCCATCCATCTATACATAAAGAGACACACGTTCACTCATTTATACAATCCGTTCATCTATACATAAAGAGACACACGTTCACTCATTTATACAATCCGTTCATCTATACATAAAGAGACACACATTCACTCATTTATACAATCCGTTCATCTATACATAAAGGGACACACGTTCACTCATTTATACAATCCGTTCATCTATACATAAAGAGACACACGTTCACTCATTTATACAATCCATCCATCTATACATAAAGAGACACACGTTCACTCATTTATACAATCCATCCATCTATACATAAAGAGACACACATTCACTCATTTATACAATCCATCCATCTATACATAAAGGGACACACGTTCACTCATTTATACAATCCGTTCATCTATACATAAAGAGACACACATTCACTCATTTATACAATCCATCCATCTATACATAAAGAGACACACGTTCACTCATTTATACAATCCGTTCATCTATACATAAAGGGACACACATTCACTCATCTATACATAAAGAGACACACATTCACTCATTTATACAATCCATCCATCTATACATAAAGAGACACACATTCACTCATCTATACATAAAGAGACACACATTCACTCATTTATACAATCCATCCATTTATACATAAAGAGACACACATTCACTCATTTATACAATCCGTTCATCTATACATAAAGAGACACACATTCACTCATCTATACATAAAGAGACACACATTCACTCATTTATACAATCCATCCATCTATACATAAAGAGACACATGTTCAGTCATTTATACAATCCATCCGCCTGTACATTAAGGGACACACATGCACTCGTCCATCTGATGCATCAATCTTTAGAAAAGGACGCGTGCACTCATCCACCCAATCCATCCATCTCTACATGAAGGAAAAATGTAAAGTATTATAAACGAACACAGTTACCTCTGATTGTGCTCCCAGCAATGCCCAGCTTGTCATAGAGAAATGCCCATGAAGTACCATAAAGTAAGTAACCGGCAGTACCTTGGCACTTACATGAACATTCGAGCACAACCGAAGTGACAGCAGATTAGCGTGCCAACATTGATTGATTACATCGCCACAAATGAGCAGCTCAACGATTGAACACATGAGCTCGGGTATTCATTACGAAAATTATTAGAGTTACATAAATTTGATCACTAAATACAATACCCATTGATTTCAAGAATCCCGCATGTTAGATATAGATTATTCAAAAGCGCTGTAAAGCATTTCAAAGCACCTGATTTATTGGAGGGGTAGTATTTTATACATATTTAAACGAGGATGTGGCAATTGAGGCAAGGCACGTTATCACTCCTCGTATCACGTGTGTTGTGCGTAATTGAATCAACTGCCCAATCCACATATAACGCAAAGCGATTGCCCCATTCCCGGGAAACGCGACCCTCCTTTTACAAGAATAATAAATAATAGCCTTACTGTATTTATGGAAGAATATCATATGATTTCTTATAAACAGGATGGATTTCGAAAAAAGATTCTCTAAAATAGATAATCAGTTTATTCTTTATTCCTATCTCAAAAGGGAAAGTCAGAGAAACCATATTCATATTGTGCGTTTGGTTTTTTGAGGTGTTCGACAAAATAAAGAGAGTGGGGCTTTGGACCAAAATGCATAACAGCGTTAAAGGCAAAATATATGATCTATGACAACATTTACAAGTGTGTACAATAACATTAAATCATGTGTAATGGTTAATGGTAACATGTCCGAATTCATTGCTTAGCTGGCGTTAGACAAGGAGAAAGTATGTCACCACTCTTATTTGCTGAAAACCTAAATGATTTAGAACAATACATTAATGGTGAAAGTTGTTAGTGAATTAATTTGGATTTATTAGATTAACTAATTAATTTAAAGTAACGGGACTGTAATGACTGGAAACTAGATGTTAATATAGAAAAAATAGTCCTCGAAAATGATCTTTGATAATTGTGGTCTTACCTATATGTTTTATTCCCCTGATTATAATAACAAACTTAAGCGTACCAGTTATTCAATTTCAGTGAGAGAGTTGGATTTAACGCCGCTTTTAACAGTATTCCAAATATATCACGGCGTGTCAGGTTCATGTGGGAGGAAAGCCCGAAGTGATGCAGGTCTTAGACGTTTACGTCAACGGTTGTGTCTGCATAACGTCACCAATAGTGTCTGAATTACGTCAACAATGGCGTCTGAAATACGACATAAATGCTTTCTGAATTACGTCAACAGTAGTGTCTGAAGTACGTCAACACTTGTGTCTGAATAATGTCAACAAATGTGTCTGAATTACGTTAACAATGGTGTCTGAATTACGTCAACCATGCATATGCACATATGCTTCACTGCACCCTTCACAGATGAAACAACCAAGGGCACCTTGCTGACAAACCATATCAAATATTGAACGCTTTTGCCTCATCCTGTATTAAACTTGATTACACTCTGACACTACTTCACCAAAGCTGATAAATCCAATTAATCCTTAATCAGCTTTAGTACTTATCCTTCATGGAGATTGCGCAGCCACGGGGCAGCCAAAAGGAGGATAAACTTACTGGTACGACGCAATTATTGGCCGGTTCCAAACAATATGATGCTCAATTAGCGTACAAGACCCAGACACGAAGAACCAGTAGGCTTTTGAGACACGTGTCCGTTATATATACCATGCAGATTTCTGTTGCCGCGACTGATGCGGGGGGCACGGGTGGCCCAGTCGTCTAAGGCGCCGCGATTCGCTGTGCAGAGTTGCGTCCCTTGGGCACGCCAGAAACCTATGATTGTTGGTTCGAATCCCGGTTCGCCCCGATTATGTTTCTAGGTTTGTCAGCACCATACCCGTGCTCGTGGGTTTCACGGAAGTGGTAAACGTCTGAGACCTGCATCACTTCGGGCTTTCCTCCCACATGAAGCTGACACGCCGTGATATGACTGGAATAATGTTAAAAGGGCGTTAAACCCAACTCACTCCGCAACTGATGCTATATACACATATAAGAGCTATATAGTTCTAATTCCATCATCATAACAGTACATATTACAGTTTTGTGAAATGTAAAATGTTAACGTTAAGAACGACACTATTTCTCAACTTTTAAAAAATGTCTCCAAGATATCTCAATATGTTTATGTTTATGAAGAAATGAAACATAAACCAGGACAAAGTTACAACAGAGTAACTAGTTGACCGAAGAATAGGAACATGAGCAGAATGAATCCGCTCTGACGCATCCCCTAATCGTTTTGCCTCTCAATGTACAAGGCTCTGTACTCTCGAACGATTTATCATCTTCCCGAGGCAAGGGAGTTAACCGACTGTAAAAGTCCAGTTCCCAGGCTGGAAGTCCAGGCTGGAATTTCTGGGCTCGATCGGAGCGTCACCAGTGGCTATTTCGTGTAATGTCCAATCTATACTGAACAACAAAAAATCCTGTGACATTGAATAAGATTCAATGTAAAGTTATGTTTTTTTTTACAAAATCTGAAACAATATCGGTTTGTAACAGATAAAAGACTCCTGTAAGTGTTCAAATGATTTAATTTGCCATACTGACTTCAGAAAATGCGTGATTTCATTAAAAAAAACATGAACATGCCACAATGTCAATTTACAAATCAATAGCGTGTGTGTCCACCTCTGGTTGCGATAAAAGCAACACATCTTCGTCTCATGGAATGGACCAGGCGCCGCACAAAGTCCTGTGGGATATCAGTCCATATCTGCTGGAGCATGTTTCGAAGTTCCTGGAGTGTCTGTGGAACACGTGGTTGACGTCGAAGGCGCCGATCCATCTCATCCCACATGTGCTCGATTGGTGGGAGATCAGGGGAGCAAACCGGCCAGGGGATGACATTCACGTTGTTTTGTTGAATAGAACCTGAACAAGTCGAGCAATATGAGGCCGGGCGTTGTCATGTTGTCATGGCCTGGGCCATGACGACGCTAAAACGGTAGAACAACAGGGCGGATGATCTCGTCGCGGTAGAGCTGTCCATTCAGATTTCCCTCTACCACTATCAAACGGGTCCTCTGTAATCCTACCCCATACCATAACGCTGCCGCCCCCGAACCGATCTTCTTCCATGACACAATGATTGACGTAACGTTCACCTGGACGTCGGTACACTCGAATCCGTCCATCGCTGTGGCTGAGGTGAAAACGAGACTCGTCAGTGATTAGAACTTACTGCATGGCCGTCCAGCGTAGACGCTGTCTGCACCACTGTAGACGTGCTTGACGGTGGTTTCCTGTCAAAATGTGACGTCTGGCGACGATCCTTGCACATCTGAGGCGGCGACGTGCGGTTTGTGAAGATTTTCGTCGAAGGCCAGGGATGCTTCTTGCAGTCACTGTTGCTGGCTGGAATTGATTTCGTAGGTGTGTTGTTCGAAACCAGTTGTCTTGTCGATTATTGGTTACGCGTGGCCTGCCACTCCGAGTATGGTCTCTGACTGCATCCGTCTGTTGCCAACGTTGCCATAAACACCAAATGGTGTTTCTGTGGACATTAAATTGTCTTGCAACATCACGTTGACTCGATCCTGCTTCAAGCATACCAATGGCTCGCAGACGCTCATTTTCGGACAGGCGTGGCATTTCGTAATGTTGAATAATTGCGTAATTTTGTTGTTTTTTCTGAGTGGTTGTTGTCAGCACGATGCTAAACAATGCATATGGAATCCCGTGATTGCACATGTTTTTATACCCATTCTTGGGTAGCGAAATGCATGGGGCTTGCATAAAAGTTAATTTTTGCATGGAATGCATGCTTTTCTGTAGCAGTGGCGTTTTTGTGACTTGATTCCATACAGACTAACCAAACTATACTTGTTTGAAAAATACACTAAAATATTGGTGTCACGGGAACTTTTGTTGTTGAGTATATGTCCCTCCTATCGACCAATCAGATTCCACCTCTCATATCACTTGCATCAAACAAAATTGCGGCGCTTGTCCACATATATATGTGTGCGTGTATATATATAATCTCTCTCTAATTTCTCTCTCTCTCTCTTTATATATATGATCTATATTTTGATTGGACTATGAATAGGCTCGTTAGGCCAACCGAAGTATAACTCCATAATTCTAACTGAAATCACGTTCATATAAAGACAGGTGACAAAAATCTTGACTAATATCAGTCAGTCCATCAGATTCTGATTTTATCATGCGCATGTGTTTATGCATCACTATCAAATACCAGAAGTTCGCAGAAAGGTGAGGTTATCCTGCCCAAACGGTGGCTCTCGTCACAATAATGCAAAATTAAACCAAGTCAATTGTTGACCTGACTAAAACACGGGGCCTCATGACGCACGTCAAATGAGGAAAGTGCGTTGGGCATCCGTTTTGTCACTGTTGCGTCTCGTTTGGAAGTGTCCTCCACATGTTTACCATAAAACTTTTCAAAAGCTTTGCCGAGGCCTTGGATGTTGTAATCATGATTGCAACAATGCGTAACAAAAGGAAAAGTTGACATGTTGGAATGCGGCGTAAAACATAAACCCACTCATCCCTTAATGTGTCAATCCACGGTCAATTTCCAATAAAACAAAATCGTAATATACATAGAATGCCAATGTTTAGAGCGTTTTTGGCAAGTTATTTCAGCCACGAACTCCAAATCTACCTCGTCCCTTAGTCCGTCTTACAGACCCTGATACAAATATATCAAGTACAGCCAATGCAAGTCTATATCGTTTGGGAAGGATAGATTACTGCAGTACCAGGCTGAAAACGAAGAGTCTCAGGGGCTCCTATTTTTTTTAAGATAATTGAACTGGTTTTTTTCTGTACGATATGTTAATTTCAGAGACTAGATGTAAGTCTACCCCTCCCTTAAAGTTCACATTTTCGTCTTACAAGCCGAAACCAACGTCCTTGCTGGCAGTTTTATTACACCCTTCCCTACATGTACAGGTATGTTTCTTCTGAAATATATCATGTGAGAGGTGAGTATGTGGAACTGGAAAGTCAAGACATACCTTCTCGTTCATGAAACCTCAGACCCGTGCAGATGCGGGTTAAAAAAAAGGTTTTATCGGGATCGGGTGATCAGGCTCTCTGACCTGGTTGATGAATGTCATCTTTTCCTAACTGCGTGGATCAATGCTCATGATATCAGTTATTGGGTTGTCTGGTCCAGACTCGATTATTGACATATCGCCGTATTATAGCTGTAACATTGCTGACTGCGGCGTTAAACAACAACAACAAAAATCAAACAGTTATGAAACCTCACCACAGATAACCCATGTAAGGGGTAACAATTTAATCATTCTCATCTCAACAGAACCTATCTGTATTACATGATGTTGGATGTTGTGGTTAGCCATGTGGAAGATCGAAGCCGGTCTTCGGCGGGACTGGTGAACGGTTTAACCATTGGGCTGCCATTATTCGGCGGTCAAGATCGTTTCAGAATGTATGACCAGACAACTGAACGTTTCACTGAAAGGACATGGCTTTATGCCGCTTCTAGTGATATGGCCATGTCAATGAGGTGATGTTAAGTGGGGTTTAACGTCGCCTTCAAGACTATTGCCCTAATATCGCGACGTACATGCACACGTGTGTGTGTGTGTGTGTGTGTGTGTGTGTGTGTGTGTGTGTGTTGTGTGTGTTGTGTGTGTGTGTGTGTGTGTGTGTGTGTTGTGTGTGTGTCTGCCTGCTTGTACTAGTTCGGACAAATGCCGGTTTTATCGTGCCAGCCCACTGAGATACCATACCACAGGATTACCCCACTCAGACACAGTATACTGACTCCGAGCCGACAAGTCCTATTTAGCCCCTTAATGCCGAGCGCCATCTTTTAACGTCTTTTGGTATGACCAGGCCGGGGATCGAACCCCTGACCTTCCCTCTCAGGTTAGACGCTCTATCCACTAGACCCCGGAGGCGGTCAAATGCCAGTGACAATACTCTATACCCGCAGGTGCTCGGGACACCAGAATATGGGCTTTCGGGCCCAGCTTTTGGCCTGACGCTTTAACCACTCGACGACCCTGTCGACCCATTTTGCCAAAATTCGGTACGTAAATTGCAAATACAATTACCGGTACACAATTGGCTTGAGCCTCTTGAAACTTTACCAGAATGAGTAAACTACTGCCTACCATGCGTCTAAAATTCTGAATTCCGTGTACCACTGTGTAACAGGCCTCTGCCTGATCAACAAATGGTTTTGCCAACTTTTGTTCCATTCCGCCTGTGAAACGTCAAGCAAACTCTATTGGCGCCACAACCAATCCAAAGTGATGAGTTAACTGACCACAATGAACATGCGATATAGACCTTCGATCAAGGGCATTGTGTTACAAAATGAGGAACCATGGTATTTTCCTAACAGCCTATCAAATGTATTGAGAAATAGACCTGGTCTATCAATAGAATAACGTCATTTCCGGCCTGTTTCTCCTCGAAGTCCACGAGACCGGGTCACATGCAGTCATAACACGCAACCGGGGATTATGATTTAATCATGAGATAATGTCAGACAAATATTATTATCGGTGGCGTTAGGGAAAATCTGTCTGATACGTCGAGTGGCGAGATTAGCAAATGCCGACAGATTGCGGCGCTGCGGGGAGTTACCACCAGCACAGCTCCACGCACGGCAAGGGACATTTAGTCAAGAGTGAGTGAGTATGATTTTGCGCCGCTTTTAGCAATATTCCAGCAATATCACGGCGGGGGACACCAGAAATGGGCTTCACACATTGTACCCATGTCGGGAATCGAACCCGGGTCTTCGGCGTGACGAGCGAACGCTTTAACCACTAGGCTACCCGACCGCCCCTTTAAGTCAAGAACTTTGTAAATGACATCAGTGATAATAAGAACAACACTCCTTCAGTGATCATAAGATTCCATTGTACGATTCCGATTAAATCATAACCATGTGTTTATGAATCAATATCTAATATAATTATTAATTTATGAAAGGTTTTTTTTAAATTACACTCCACCATAAGCAACAGGATGTTGTCACGTGACAATGTCTAACCAAGTGTGCACACATCTTGAGTTTGCATAAACATCCAGAGTGACAGGTGACAAAACACAAGACTAGAGGAAAAAAGGGATGACTTCAACTTTCTTAATAGTCAACCTTCTCTTTATGCCCAGCAATATCCAGCAGCACAGATGATATGTTTTGAACGACAAAAAGACAACATCACAATCCACAGGTGATATGTTTAGAACTACAGTGAAGACCACATCTCAATCCACAGGTGATATGTTTAGAACGACCGTGAAGACCACATTACAGTGCACAGGTGATATGTTTAGAACTTTAATGCACACATGGACTACATCACAATGCACAGGGGATATGTTTAGAACTACAATGCACACATGGACTACATCGAAATGCACAGGTGATATGTTTAGAACTACAATGCACACATGGACTATATCACAATGCACAGGTGATATGTTTAGAACGACCGTGAAGACCACATCACAGTGCACAGGTGATATGTTTAGAACTATAATGCACACATGGACTACATCACAATGCACAGGTGATATGTTTAGAACTACAGTGCACACATGGACTACATCACAATGCACAGGTGATATGTTTAGAACTATAATGCACACATGGACTACATCACAATGCACAGGTGATATGTTTAGAACTACAATGCACACATGGACTACATCACAATGCACAGGTGATATGTTTAGAACTACAGTGCACACATGGACTACATCACAATGCACAGGTGATATGTTTAGAACGACAGTAGAGACCACATCACAGTGCACAGGTGATATGTTTAGAACTACAATGCACACATGGACTACGTCACAATGCACAGGTGATATGTTCAGAACTAAAATGCACACATGGACTACATCACAATGCACAGGTGATATGTTTAGAACGACAGTGAAGACCACATCACAATGCACGGGTGATATGTTTAGAACTACAATGCACACATGGACTACGTCACAATGCACAGGTGACAAGTTCAAACCCACAATACACATCACTGCACACATTTGCTGTGGAACTAGAATGAACCCCTCCGCCGGACGGAGGAGGCATCCTCTCAACACTACATGCCTGTTAGGAGGCTCTGCTCCTCGAACTGGTCCATTTGTGGTCTAGACATTGTCATCAGTGTGTAAAACAAAGACATGTTGTGTGAGTTAGGATCATAATTAACTGTTTGATTTTCTGTAAAAAAAATTAAGAGAGCGAACACAGTGGTGTCCCAACGACTTGAATTCAAAGCTAGGACGGCCCGCAAGGACTGCCCGAAGTTTTCCCCTTAAATTTAATATTCTGAAACGTCTTTACAAACAAGAAAGACGCTGTTTATGTCTTCATAATCTGAAGGCTCTTCCTAGCACTTGTTCTAATTATTGCCCTGTGATTGCACAATTCAGTCGCTGGGACTTTGTATGTTTGTCTGAAAACTGCACCCACCTGATAGTGGCGCTATCTGCCTGGCTGGTCGCTACGAGGCGTGCTTCACGAGTTCCCTGCAATAACAAACATAAAACTACTATTGCATCAACAAGTGTTGTTTACAACAACGATACGTGAACAAAACGCCACCTGCTTTAATACATAAACAAGCAAATGTATCCGGATGGTTCTATTGTCAATCATTTACACCCAAGTTGAAAACAGTCCGTACATAAAGGAAACTTTAAACTATTGATGTCGTGAACATTAATATTACACTGCTCCGACAGACAACGATAAAACCGATCTTGTTATACGCATACATATTTCCTCAATGACGGTACGGACAAAAGAATATCGTTCATAAGCTAAAAAAGAAAATCTTGAATATTAGGTTATAGAATAGTATGAAGGAGCAAGGATGCACATTTAACTCTTCATAACTCTTCAGGCGTGGCAGGTTAGAGTTGCAAATGAAACCTAAAACCCTAAAATTAATGTAAATGGATGCAGTCATCAGAGCATACCCAGAGGCCTCAGCCTGACTCGGCTTCCTGGTCCGAAGTTGTGTGAAAGACAGCACGTCGTAACGCTATCTGAAAAGTGCTGGGCAACCTGACACGCGTCCTTGAAGTATAAGGTCACCATAAGACACTGGTGGCGTGGCGCAGTTATCAGAGTGAGTACTTGCAGGTGAGCAAGGTGTGTAACGCCGCACTCAGCAATTTTCAAACTGTATGACGGCGGTCTGTACATAATCGAAGTTATTAATCCAGTTATTGCCTTCATGAGCATCAATCTACGCAATTGGGTCACGATGACATACATCAACCAAGTCAGGGAGCCAAACCACCCGATCTCATTAGTCGCTTCTTACGACAAGCATATTCGCCTTTTACGGCAGGCATGAGTTGCTGAAGACCTCTTCTACCACTTATCTTCACGGGTCTCACATACGTGGTTATCAGAACATTTTAAAGTAATCGTAAATTTATCACTGCCAATACTGTTTGTATGCACTACTACACAGGGACTGTAATATTTATGCTAATCTATCTCGATATTACATTGCAACAAAAAACAACAACTATAAATACAACGAAGTTGGATAGATCTAAAATGATAGCCGACTTTTTGTCAATAACAGATATCCGGAAATGACTCTTCGTTAATTAGAAGACGTGTTATTATTTTTTAAAATGACAAATAAATAACGAACATGAATTGTATTAGCAAACGATAGCATTGTGCAAAGTGGTTGTATAAGTGAGTAAGCAAGTGAGGCTTTATGTGGCCTTTAGCAATGGGCTTCACGCATTGTACCCATGTGGGGAATCGAATCCGGGGCTACGGCGTGAGGAGCGAACGCTTTAACCACAAGGCTACCCCACCGG
Source organism: Haliotis rufescens (assembly GCF_023055435.1). Classification (NCBI taxonomy): domain Eukaryota; kingdom Metazoa; phylum Mollusca; class Gastropoda; order Lepetellida; family Haliotidae; genus Haliotis; species Haliotis rufescens. The sequence goes on from NW_025963779.1 coordinate 34,954,675, forward strand.
GACAATTGTATAAATAACAAGAGTTTGCCGCTAACGTGGCTATATCCCCCGCCCCTGTTGCAGAATTCGTGACATAATTAAATCTTAACAAACCATAACCTTTTTTAACCGAGGTTTGGAACCTAAGTCCACTTGGTTGCCATGGAAACGTAAAAAATAAAAATTTCTAAAAATTTCTAAATAGCAAAAGGCACCAGTTCAGCATGTACCTGACAGACCTGCAAAGTTTCATGAAAAAATATTGAACGGTTTATGAGTTATGCTCCTAAAACGAACCCTACCCTCACAGAACCTAAGTCCTTCTTGTTGCCATGTAAACGTATAAAATAAAATTTTCTAAAATTTCTAAATAGCAAAAGGCACCAATTCAGCATGTACTTCACAGACCTGCAAAGTTTCAAGAAAAAATATTGAACGGTTCCTGAGTTATGCTCCGGAAACGAAACGTGACGGACGGACGTACGGACGGAACCCGTTTCTATATCCCCCGCCAACTTTGTTGGGCGGGGAATAATTACCCTGTCAAGGGAATCTATCGTATCGAGGAAGTTCGTCGTGTCAAGGAAGTACAACTTGATAATTTCAGTCTTCACTATTTCCCCTATATCATACTGCAGTATTTGTCGTATTTGATTGGCATTTACAAGTTGAAATCTTTATAGATAACAACATCTTTAATGTCTGTCAAGATGAAGGGGCAAGGAGTACACGTAGCCATGAAACGTCGTTACAAACAATAAATACGTTCTAGTACATAAAAGTTTCATATCTTCTGTACATATTTATCTTGTTCAGGTTTAGGAACATAGTGTCAGTATGATGTTTACGAACCGTATCGTGATAACTGTTGAAAATGTTGAGTGAGTGAGTTATGTTTACCGCCGCTTTTAACAGTATTCCAGTTATATCACGGCGTGTCAGCTTAATGTGGGAGGAAATCCCGAAGTGATGCAGGTCTCAGACGTTTACCACTTCGGTGAAAACCCACGAGCACGGGTATGGTGTTGACAAACCTAGAAACATAATCGGGGCGAACCGGGATTCGAACCCACAATCATAGGTTTCTGGCGTGCCCAAGGGACGCAACTATGCACAGCGAATTGCGGCGCCTTAGACGATTGGGCCACCCGTGCCCCCTGAAAGTGTTGAACAAACATACATATCAAGAGGGCTTGGCAGATGAATACAAAGTCATCACGGTATATATAGGGGATAATTGCAGAGCCGCATCTTCTTTGAAGTTTTCTGTATACTGTTTACGTTCTATGTCACGCAGTTTATAATGGAAATTATAATTAACAGCATAGGGGATGATAAACTAAACCCCCGTTAATCCTGAGCCTGTCAGTGAGGACACACACTTCTTCCTCTGGACAATTGCAGTTGGGAACATCAAAGGTACCATCTCCGTACCCATGATTCATTGATCCGGACAGTTTACCCAGAAACAAAGTGTCTTGAACAACAGGGTTTCACTGTGTAACTGTGTACGTTGATAGTGATAGAACAATGACAGAGAATAATTAAATATTATTGTGTGAAACGTCACTGACAAGAATTCTACCCTGCCCGTGACAATACAAAAATGTCTATAAGATACACAGAGATTGGATGGTGATCAGGTTGAAGACATTTCTTTTGAACATAAAGGGGAATTTGTACCATTTTCAAACCATTAGCAAGAAGGAAGTTGAAAGTACTATGACAGCCCATGTCACGACCAATTGTTTTGGAAAATATCTACAAGACACACATGAACCCATTTTTATATAAACCAATTCTTTGCGCAAATGTTTATAAAACATGAATAGGGGTATTCAAATATCGGGAAACTTATGAGTTGTAAAGATATAACAATTTCAACATTCCGTGTCATGCACGATGCACGCCTAGTTGGTAAACGTCTACGTGTATTTGAAATCATATTGAAAGTTAGTACTTCCTTCCAACAGGAGGAAAACAGAGGTCGTCTTCCATATGGCGGAATTACACATCCTCGTGTATTCACATTGTTGCGTCTTGGCGAGGTGCTAGTGAGTGGATTTAGGTCCTGTTAACCCTTTCACGAGTTGCAATACAACCGGAGAAGAGAAAACAATCACGACAACGAAGAAGCAAGCATTAAGTCCAACAGCCAGTAAAATCTAGAACATTTCAAGAGGGCCCAAAGTATTCCTGTCTCAGCTATATTTCGCTGTGACGTTTCGACTAACCAGTCATATATGTTGATATCTAATCAGGTCTTGGCTGCATGTTAAAATGCCATTAGTTATGGATATATCCAGTTCTAGCAATGCAGCTAAAGGTTGAGCATGGCTTTATTCACCTTTCACCATGGCCATATACAACTATTGTCTCAGTAAATCCCACCCTTGACCATCCTGCCAAATAACCAACACTCAGCAACGTAAAGAATTAGCTGAAATTTCAAGGAAGACTCCGTAAATAATCGTGTCTGGACCAGACAATCCAATGGTTGACATCATGAGCATCGATCTACGAAATTGGGATAAGATGACATGCATTAACCAAGTCAGCGACCCTGACCACCCGATCTCTTACTACAAGCATAGTCGCCTTTTACGCCAAGCATGGGTTCCTGAAGACCTTCTCTAACCCAGATCTTCACGGATAAATATCCCAGGGGTTTAGTCTGCACCTTACCTACCCAGGATACTGGTCTTCATAGTGATGTATACGTAGGTTCTTTACAGGAACTCGAATTCCGAGGTTTACCGACAATATGTCGGGTTACTAGCTCGAGACAAGGCGGGTGTCAATATCTAAACATATTTATGGCAAAGGTTATGTCGTGACCTTAACTTCTGGTCGTAAACGATGCATCGAGTCAGGGTGATGCGGGTAATGAAGCGTCACTGTATCTGATGATAAAACTGTATTCACGACTGTTCTTACCTTTCGAAACCTCCACTTTAAAGAAGAAATGAAACGTGGATATATTCTAAAACAGCCACACTGTTATCGCCACCTACAAACCTCCAGTTGTATTATGAGATAGTATTCAAAAACAATTGTATATATGTCGGTCAGTATTCACGAGCTTGACCTCGCACGTGCAGTTTCCCACACTGATTACTACACTCCGCTGCCTTGCTTGGCCATTCATAAACATATTGGGAGTTTTTGTCAAGGTATGGAAGGGTAGTCACATGACAACACAGTACACTTGGCAATCTACGACAAATTAGGATTAAATAAAAACGATCGTTTATGGATAAAAAGTAATGAAATATAAACACGGTAAATACTCCAACCCCACATATACAGCAATGTAATGGAAACACCAAACCTTTGGACAGAACGACAGTTTATAGGTATACAGAACTTTGTTTGTTTGTTTCTTGTTTAACTCCGCACTCCACAATATTTCAGCTATATGACGGCGGTCTGTAAATAATCGAGTCTGTACCAGACAATCCAGTGATTGACATTATGAGCATCGATCCACGCAATTGGGATCAATGACATGTAGAAACCAAGTCAGCGAGCCTGACCACCCGATCCCGTCAGTAGCCTCTTTCGGCAAGCATGGGTTGCTGACGACAAATTCTATCCCGGGGCTTCACCAATAACAAACAGAACAATTTCAGTACTTTTACATAATTATGCATATGAGGAACGAGACTTGTACATGGATTAATAGGTATATCCCGATCAAAGGTTCGGAGAGTTTATAATATTTAACCACTTTATCCTTTTCGTTTCATAACGTACTTCATATTCACGGTTTAAAATTTGCTGTGAACTTAAATTGATGTACAGTTTAAATTGGCATTAAACCAAACTCACTCGATGAACAAGTTGACGATAGTAATGGATCAGCTGACTGACTTTATCTGGAGTATAACACTGATAAAGGGCTCTTAAATTCTGTACCAATTATGCAAGACCTGCATCACACACACACACGCACGCACTCTCTCTCACACACACAGAGACTCGCTCACTCTCTCTTTCTCGCACACGCAGACATCAAACTAATGCGCTGTGATATAACTGAAATATTGTTCAAAGCGGCGTTAAACCCAACTCCTTAACCTTTGCATCATAACACATACAGTGAACATGAACAGTTGTGTAGGTAAAGCAGTGCATTGGTAAACAATGCATCCAGTAACGAGTGTCAAGTATATCTGAGAATGTCGCCTCCTTCAAACACTGAATTTCAAACTAATCTCGATGAGATCAATAATCGATTTTGCAAAGGCCAGGTTTACAAAACCTGCTTCAGAATGGACTTTGTACTTCTTAAGGAGGACGGTTAAGGTATGCAATATCATTTCCGTGGACTTTGGTAATCAGCGAAGACACGAATAAAACGTTCCGGAATTAGCAGGGAATCGATGGGTATATTTTTAGGTTTGATCTTACCTGGACACACACACACACACATAATGAATCGATTTCATACATGCCAGTCGCTATGTGGTTGAAAACGCTGGTGCAACGTTACATTTAACTCACTCACTGAAAGGCCAGATCAATGGTGTTTATGTCACAGAGAGCTGCACATGTAGGTTCACGCCGTCAGTTTTCTAAAACCAAACATTTGTGGAGCTACTTTAGCATTTCAACTACTGGCACCACCATTACATTTTGCGCTTTCCCATATGCTTCTTCGTAGTGACGGTGGGGTAGCCTAGTGGTTAAAGCGTTCGCTGATCACGTCGAAGGTCTTGGTTCGATTCCTCACATGGGACAATGTGTTATGCCCATTTCTGGTATTCGCGGCCGTGATTTTGCTGGAAAATTGCGACAACAAAAACGGCGTAAAACCATATTCACTCACTGCAAATGCCCATTTACGTGAACACATGTTCATTTTCTGAAAAATAGGAGAAATAAGATAATCCTGTTTGGATATGTTGCAACGGTGTTCCTTTGAATGTTCTTGTGGGGAAAAAGCCGTGTAATGAAGACATGAAACCTTCAGGGATAACAAGCTTTGAATATTTGGTAACGGCGTTTCTCAACACACAGCCCTGTAATATCAGTACAAACAATACGGAAGTAGTTATCCTAAAGCGTTTCAGATCAGTGATTATCCGGGTACAGAATAGGTCATCAGCAACCCATGCTTGCCGTAACAGGCAACTATGCTTGTCGTAAGAGGCGACTAACAGGATCGGGTGGTCATGCTCGCTGACTTGGTTGATGCATGTCGTCGTATCCCAATTTCGTGGATCGATGCTCATGATGTCAATCACTGGATTGTCTGGTCCAGACTCGATTATTTACAGACCGCCGTCATATAGCTGGAATATTGCTGAGTGCGGCGTTAAACAACAAACAAACAATTAAGCGTTTTATGTCTTTATCTTCTTACAAAGTAAAAGACGTCAAAGATATGATGGTTCCAAATGATATCAATTTCTGTACCATCAAATGAAAGTACATTTCAGAGGTAAATCAAACTTACTCACTCTTCGTGGTTACAGGTGATTTGGGTGGACCGGTCATCTAAGGTACCGCAGTTACTGTGTGTGAGCTGTGAGTTGTGTGTCTGTGGCGGATAAAGATGATTGAAAACATCGACGAAATTACAAATCATACGTTAGATTTTACTCAAAGTCCAGATCAATGGGTTTATGTCACAAACACAGCTGTAGATTAAGACTTTGCAACTCGACGCGACAGCGCCAAGAACCTGATATAAACTTTCCGTGGACTTTGGGCAAGCACAAGACAAGATTAAGCATTCCAGTGTTAGTCAGGGATCAATAGTTTACATTGGAGACATACATCCTGGCGACCCGTTGGAAGCAGCATATAGTATCCAGAACGTGACGCAGGACAGCAACAAACCGTAGCTCTCACACAAACGTGTACAGTCAAATGTAAGACAAATTTTAATCTATTTCTAAATTAAGGACGTTTTCTATTATAATAAAATAAATGCTTTCGTCGTATTTAGACAATAGGTAGTATTCATTTTAGTGACCATATTTGAAAATTTGCTTATGTTATGTTGTGTGTTAGTTATTAACGTTGCAGTAAGCAATTTTCCAGCTATACCAAGGCGGCGTGTAAATTAATAATGTAGTTTGTATAAAAAAAGTGGTCGATATTATGAGCAACATCCCATACCGTCGGGTACAACTAACCAAGCCTTGACCATCCGCTAATTTAAGTCTATTCTTACGACAACCACAGAGTATCTATTCTATCACGTAACGTCTGTGGGGATATTATCCGGGTACAGAATATTCATGTCAGAGCTTACGATACATTTTGAAATCAAATTCAGTAGTTAGTCAGTGAATCAGTGAGACTGTTCCACGCCGCTTCGAGGATTGCCGTCAGAATTCCAGTTAAACCACGGCGTGTCAGCTTAATGTGGGAGGAAAGCCCGAAGTGACGCGGGTCTCAGGTCTTTACCTCTTTGTTGAAGCCATCGAACACGGGAATGGTGCGGTCAAACCAAGAAACATAATCAGATCGAATTTGGAATTTGACCACGATCACATGTTTCCGGCATGCCTGAAGGACACCCCTCTGCAAAGAGAATGTGACACCTAAGACGACTTGGCCACCCGTGACTCCACGATGCGATGAGCCCATGATAGCTGAGGGCGCCTTCAATAAGTCACGACAGCACATGTGTTTAACACTACACCTACTACAGCGTACATGCTATTATTGTGAGTCTTTTGGTTGGTCGTTATGGCGCCACTGGTCTGCAAGCTTAACTATCGCTTGTTCTTTGTCAGTGCCGTGGCCGGCTGTGAGATCTTGGCTGAGAAGGTTTCCACTCCTTCCCTAGCTTTGTCTGTACGCATGTAGCGAAACCGCGTTAGACTTAAGAAGTCTTACTGTTAGAAACGTCTACACACATTGACATCCACAGGACATAACTCCGTACCAAATTAAAAATTTCGTTATTCCGGAAAGAGGCGCAGTCCGGATTATCGGGGTTTAAAGTATACTGAGTGAGTGAATGAGTGAGTTCGTTCCATCGATAGTATTAACTGTATCAGAAATCTATGGATACAGTGTCGAATTTGACACATTCCAGACTTGTTTATTCTGAACGTGTTAAGGATTTCTCTGTTAACAGAATTCAAAACAGAAACATTTCCAACTGGGTTAATATTTAGAATCTAAACACGGTTCTTACATTGTACGTGTCACAGATCCAGAGAAACATGTGATCAATAGCAATAGTGTGAGTCTCTCTCTCTCTCTCTCTCTCTCTCTCTCTCTCTCTCTCTCTCTCTCTCTCTCTCTCTCTCTCTCTCTCTCTCTCTCTCTCTCTCTCTGATGGCTGCCCCCACGAAAGCTGCCCCCACTTTCCGTTTTTGTCCATAACAGAGTTTTCTTACGATGTAAGAAAGTACATGTTTCATGATTAAAGAAGATATTAGAATGTGGAATTTTAAAATACTTCATGAATGGATGTCGATTGTAGATGTACAATTGAGTAGTGTAGCATGCGCTTTTTTAAACTGTCGATCACATGCGTAGCTTCCAGTAGTGACATACAGAAAAACATGATGAATGGTTTCAGCACATGATGGAAGTATGGGGCTAGAAACAACGTGACGACCCGGCTAAAACAGGCCTGCGCCATCATGTTGGTGCGTCAGATGGTCAGTATCGATATTTGTATCATTGCGTGGCATTGTACCCCCACGGCGTGGGGCTATGCTCATAACATCCATCACTGGTTTGTGTGGTTCAGATTCGGTGATTCACAAGCGGCCGTGGTATAGCTGCAAAACTGCTACATGCGGCGGTAAACAACATCCAATCACTTTCTTGGAACCTCGTTCGCTCAGGATTTGTAATGGGGTAAATTAATAAAGTATTAATTGGTAATTAGGCAGAAGTGGGGCCACGATGTAACACGCAAATGAACTGAGCTAGGTTACGATAACCTCGCCTCTATTTCAGTGATTGGTCTCATCAATGCAGTAAACCCTTTATGTAGCGTTTAACATAAGGTTTGATTTTGAATACAGGCTACATTTTAGCCAAGGTGTTACGCGGAAGAAACGCGTTCCAAAAGGTCGTGTTAAACTATATAGATCGCCCATATCGTACAGTGTGTAATGAGAATCAGAAATGTCACATAAGGTAATGAAAGGATCAATGGCGTTAAACACGTGTGAATAATTCATGCTGTAACGTGTGCAGCCTACTGCATTAGAAAAAAACGTTTGCAATAATCATTGTTGCTATATATGAGCAGTGTTTCATATTCGTCAATACATGTTTATAATCTCCACGCAAAATATAATTCAACCAATATTGATATGCACATCATTAAGACATTAAAAATATTTCGTTCTCAAAATGATTTGAGAGATAGTATTAATAACAAGATTTGATAGGACTTACAGTTTCCAACAAGGAACAGCTTATTGCCGCCAAGCGCAGGGTCGAACACGAATGAATGCACTTGACCACATTGAATTGGACTTCTTGGAAAATGCTACCTCGCGCGTTTACCAAGAATAGCAACAGGTTGCCGGTGACGGACCTTGAAAGGCGATACAATTGTCAATGTGGCAATAACTGAATGATCGTATCACGCATGTTCCCGTGATCATGCTCCATACTCGGGGAAAGTTGCATTATAGTATGCATGTGTGCATACATCAATAATAAGATAAACTGTCTGCATGACAATCATGATACAAGCTATATTAAACGAAACACGTAACCAACCATACAAACTATTTGTTTGATTGGCATTATAGAGGGTGGTGAGTAAGTAAGAAACGTACAACTTTATGGATCACAACTTCTGGTTTATTGTATGTAGCGACGTTTTCGATGTAGATTCTTACACCGTTATCAAGCAGCAGCCGTCAGTCAGACCAATGTCAGCGTGGCCAGGAGAAGGCTGACTATTGATCAGTCGTCAAGGGAAGCTGAAGACTCGTGCTAAAAAAACCACTTGCTCATGCTTGTTCTTATATAAGCTTACATGATCAGTATGTACACAACAGATAAAGACTCCCAATATTTGATTATCCCATGACTCCATGAGACTGTTCACAAAGAGGACCGACTATTTGATTTTTTATTTCTGGGGGAGGGGGGTCTAGGATTTTATCGAAAAAAAATACTGTCCCAGAAGATTATTGAAAGTAATTTTGATAAAATAATGTTCATAAAAAAATGCAACAAACATTACATTGTTGCAAGGTGTTTTTCTTCAAAAAGATAGTTATAGTTTTATTTTTTTTTAAATATCTAGGAACGCCGTGATATAACTGGAATAATGTTAAAAGCGGCGTTAAACCCAACTCGCTCACTCACTCATAGCTATAGCTGAAACATATGTAATCTCGACCCCAGGTCCCCACCAATATCAAAAGTTTTTTATTCCTGTTTAACCTATATCTGTTATCTCATGGGTAGATATCATTATTTTGAACACTCTGTAAACACCATTTCGAAAGGCCATTTCACCACGTCGTTAGGTGGTGAATGCCGTGTCCCTTTACCACTCAAAGCCATCAGGAATTCGATACCTCAAATCTACCCAAGGACCTAGATGTACAAACAAACCATTAAGAAAACAACTAATGTCCTTTTTGAAACGTGAACGAATGCACATCGACTCTATCTCCATGACAGACAACAAATGACAAACAACTCTGCACCACACTTAGAAAACGAAGTTAATGCGACCTGGATGACATTTGCAGATCTGGTTTTGAATTCAATATCGATAAAACCATCGTGGATAAAACCAACAAGCACTTTTGGGATATCAAACAAAAACATGTGTTGGTTTCAAGCTTGATAAGTACACAACAACATGCATGACAGTGAGGACGAAGGGCAACTTTTGGATCAGATTTGGAAACAGTTTTCAAGCTCGCACTGAGATGACGAAAACCATTAACTACCATATCGACCGAAGGCACAACGAAGTCATTTTCAATTTCAACCAATCAGTGTTAATGTTAAACCGTCATGACAATAAAGATATGAATATTCTTATCACTACCGCAATAAATAAATGAGATAACCAACCAAAATGAAAGACATAATAATTATTTAAAAACCTACAATCACGAATCAGTTGAGGTTCATAGGAGGAGTGAGTGAGTTAAAATGTAACGTCGGATCGGCATTATTTTAGCCATATAGCGACACGACTCTAGGATAGGATGATGATGAGGTGAGGTGAGGTGAAATTGGGTTTAACGTCGCGTCCATATTATTATTGCACTTATATAGCGACGTGCATGCAGGTGTGAGTGTGGCTGCTTATACTGATGGCGATTCATAGTGCTAGCTCACTGAGATACCATGCCGCAGTTTAACATGAATACCCCACTCAGACACAGTATACTGACTCCGAGCCGACCAGTCCTTGTTTTAGCCCCTTAATACTAAGCGCCCGGTAGGGTAACAAGTACCATCTTTTAACGTCTTTTGGTATGACGCGGCCGGGGATCGAACCCCTGACCTTCCGCTCTCCGGGCGGACGCTCTAGATCACGTAGGCAGCGAGGAGGGTGATGACATAACTTAATATACAATACGGGAGGCCCAGTCGTCCAAGCTGCCGCAAAGTTGCGTCTGAAAAGAACGACCCCCACATCAGAAAGATTGATCTACATATTAGAACTCGTCAAAGGGCTTAACACAGTCCTCGCATACAAGGCGACATCTGATTGGCTGCGTGATAACTATACTTCGGCTGCTGATATCGACTGTTTCAGCCGCAGATGCACAGGACAGCCTTGATCTAATTTCCGATGAAACCGACGAGCACGGATGTTGTCCTGACAAGCCTAGAAACATAATCAGGGCGAATACGAACCCACGATCTGGCACGCCAAAGGGACACAACTCTGCACAGCGAAGTTTGTCGCCTTAGGACCACTTAGGGACTCTGCCCTGTTTGACTTCGAACCAAACGGAGTCTTAGAAACACAAATATTCAGCATGCGTGTATTTATTATTCAAATTCTTATTTTCGATATATTTCATATCTGGGGCATGACGGTGATCAAATATACATATCCATAATTCATAGCTCGATCACATAAGGGGCTGTGGGATAGCCTAGTAGTTAAGTGTTCGCTCGTCACGTCGAAACTCGGGTTCGATTCCCCCATAGGTATTGTTATTGCTGGAATACTACTAAAATCGGTGCAAAAGCTCACCCGCTCTGTCAAACCAGTTATTTGGCTTGCTGTTTGAGTAAAGAAAACCTGCAATTGTAAACATGCTTAAAAGGTTTTGCACGGAGTACTTACATGAAACGTTACTCATCAACACGGTATCACGCACTTAAAATAAAGTTTGTTGTTGTTTAACGCCGAAATCAGGAATATTACAGCTATATGACGGAAGTCTATAAATAATCGAGTCTGGACCAGACAATCCAGTGATTGATATCAGGAGCATCCATCCTCGCAATTGGGATACGATGACATGCATCAACCAAGTCAGCGAGCCTGACCACCCGATCCCGTTAGTCGCCTTTTACGAAAAGCATATTAGCTTTTTAAGGCAAGCTTGGGTTGCTGAAGACCATTTCTACCCCTGATCTTCACTAGAATAAAATAAAGTTAAAATGTATTGTGTAGCACACGTGTGTTAGAGTAATGGAATACAGGATTTCACACTGAGACCAATTATGTCCTTATATAGCAACAAGGACAGTATTCCTTTGGCCGGCCATCATACTTTAAGAATCCCGGTGTATATGTGAATGTTTCATTATTCCATCCAAAACTGGAACAAAATGTATGCGTTGTTTATACTTCCTGGATTAATTTACAACAGACACAACGAACACACATATTACTATGTACAAATCAAATCAATGCTTTCTGCAAAGCAGGACAGTAATGTGGTACGAAGTCCACCGACTGCCTTCACATCAGACAACCGACTGAAAGGTTAAATGTACAGGCATCAATGTGAATGGCAAGTTTATGATCCCCGAAGGTTTTATCTCAAGAATGAGGACAATAAACTATGCCAGAACCGAATCATCCAAGATCCTCCAAACATTGCTTCAGTGTTTGTCTTCATGGTCATTCGGTATCCTTGACCTCTCAGCAGAAGAAGCTAAAGGACTACGGTTAGTTACGCTGGTGTAGACTGAGAGTCGTCATGCCTTTTATATGGACATTGCCAGGGGTATATAAATAGCTGGAAGAATGGAGATTGCAGTTCTGTGGTTCGGTGACTATTGCTTGTGATTTTATCCTTACGCAGTCGACTGTCGCCTTTGTCATCAACATTGATGGATGACTAAATTTAGCATAAACTGATCTTTCCAATCAGCCTCATTTTACGCTTGAAAACATGTTTATGGTTGATTAGTCGTCAAGCATTGTTGGCTCATCGATCCCTGGCCCCACATATCACATTCAGTAACAAAGTACTTCACAGATTGACTGGGATTGATTTGCCATGCCCTATTACTTCAACACTATTGTTCAGCCTCACGAAATTGATCTGGAAGTGAACATTGTCTCGCCCCCACACTGTTGTTTACTTCATCAATAACCTCCTCATAAAGGTCAACCTAACTACTTTATGCCCTGGCATTTTAACAAATATGTACATGGGAAGCGATGAAATTCACGTTTATATAGACAGCTTTAAAACTGAAAGTGGTAAATTTGACGTTTTTCTTTACAAGGAACATTAGCGAAACCCTTAATTTAATGTAAGTGTTGAAATGGCTGACAATTGGTATTTTTTATGGAACTTGTGCAATGGGAATATAACAACATCAAATGTGTTAAAGATATATGTCTAAAAAGCGAGAAGAGGAATTCGTTTCACCCTTCTGCAACAGCAATTACTATATTTAAGGACAGATGCATGACCAATTTGGAACATTTACCAAATGTCAACACCGTGCTTACTATTATCTCATCAGAGCTAAAATACACTTCTAAAATCATACTATGTCAAATGTTGTTTACTTTTCTCTGAGCTTGATATTCGTCTTAGTCACAAAATCATTAAACAAATAAATGCCTGTTGTCAGTCATATATATTTTGTCTTTGATTTCTACAACACTAGTTTAAAGTTTTCCCAACATTATATATTTGCAGTTCTAGGCCAAAAAGTTACATTTCGACAAGAACGAGCTGAATTCAAATTTTGGACACACACAACCAGACAAAATCAACAAAACAGAGCAAGTGAGTGATTTAAAATTTTACATCGCAATTTTACCGCCATATCGCGTGATCAAATTAATTATTATTACATAGTCAACAAAACAGAACTCCAAGAAAATTACAGCGAAAACGACAAATATCTGAACCATCGATTATGACAACGAGTACTCAATCTGTAACCGTTGACAACCAACTAACATAGATATGAGATACGTTGACCAGTTTCGACCGAAATATCTCGATGCCAAAAGAGACTCGGGGCGTGAACTGCACTGGCCATTACTCAGGCTTTCATCAGTGATTGATGCATTCAGAGACAAAAGTACTACTTCACAATCGCTGTGAGGTAGGTTGGCCGTCAGTATCACTAATTAATGACGCCTTTTAACTATGGGGCAAATCGTCTGTCAATACCAAGGAGAGTTAAACTAAAACTCAGTATGTGTGATTGATCAGGGTTCCTTAAATGACAGCGTATTCTTGGTAATGTAACTGAACGACTTCAATTGTCGTGGTTGGCCATGAATATTTGATCAAGACGAATTCGTCAGTTAATCAAGGAAATGTTCGAGCAATCTAGTTCGCCACCGTTTGTACAGCGTGTTTCATAATTTCGTTTTACGAACGTAAAAACTTGGTTTTGCACAATTTACCATTCGACCTATCTTGATCTGTAACTGTATCGATGTAAGCGCGTGTGGTCCAGTTATAGCCGATATTGCTGTGGTATTTCGCCGATCTGGTCCAGGGTTCCAATATGCGATTCAGATCATTGGTATGTCATATCATCGTGGTATTTCTGATCCGCGGTAAGTCATGCCATTGTGGTATGTCTGATCACTTGTATGTCATGACATTGTGGTATGTCTGATCACTGGTATGTCATGACATTGTGGTATGTCTGATCCTTGGTAAGTCATGACAGTGTGGTATGTCTGATCACTGGTATGTCATGACAGTGTGGTATGTCTGATCACTGGTATGTCATGACATTGTGGTATGTCTGATCCTCGGTAAGTCATGACAGTATGGTATGTCTGATCATTGGTATCTCATGACATTGTGGTATGTCTGATCACTGGTATGTCAGGATATTGTGGTTAGTCTGATCACTGGTATGACATTGTGGTAAGTCTGATCCTCGGTATGTCATGTCATTGCGGTTTGTCTGATCACTGGTATGACATTGTGGTATGTCTGATCCTCGGTATGTCATGACATTGTGGTATGTCTGATCATTGGGATGGCATGTCATTGTGGTATGTCTGATCATTGGTATGTCATTGTGGTATGGTTGTTTATTAGTATGGCATGTCATTGTGGTATGTCTGATCATTGGGATGGCATGTCATTGTGGTATGTCTGATCATTTTTATGTCATTGTGGTATGGTTGGTTATTGGTAAGTCATGTCATTGTGGTATTGATGGTTATTGGTATGTCATGTCATTGTGGTATGTCTGATCATTGGTATTGCATGTCATTGTGGTATGTCTGATCATAGAGGCATGTCGGGTCATTTGTATGTCTGATCATTGTGGTATGTCGGACCTTTTCAATGCACCTGGGTTTCACGCAACGTCTACCGGCCGCGGCACGTGTGCCTTTTCTCCACGTTAAGCTAACACGCTGTGACAAGCCATACCAGTCAGAGCAGCCTCCAATAAACTAACCACTGACAACCCACAAAGACAGATACAGGACACGGGGACTCCTGTAGACCAAAATACACCAAGAGAGGGGTGGGGGTGTTTGAGACTAATTTCAAACAAATTCTCAAAATACCTTATTTTGTAACAGGTCATGTAGCGTGTCTAGTGAACGATATTTTTGTTGTTTTTTTGTTGTTGTTTTTGTGTGTGTTTTGTTTGTTTGTTTTGTTTTGAATTTTGGTGTTTTGGGAATTGTTGTTTTTGTTGTTTGTTTTGTTTTGTTGGGGTTTTTTGGGGGGGTGATTATATTTTTTTCACAGAGAAAAATATTTCAGTCAAACAAAATACCGGAATGTCGATATCGGCCCCGTATCACAAAAGCTCTACTGGATGACAGTGTCTATACAATGGAGTAGTGTTTGGTCGTGTAAATTTACCTTCCATACCAAGATATCCTATTTCAACTTTCCCTACTTGTTACTGACTCTCAAGTGTCACTGTTACGGTGTCTAGCGCGGGTTTCCGTAGCATCTATGATATCTTTCTGTTTATATGACAGAGCAAAACACACTTAAGGCCACTACAAACTGAATATTTGTTCTTTCAAGCAGATTTCCCAAAGTGAGGATACAGAGGATACGATTATAAACAGCAACATTTACTGTTTTAAACATTTTAGTTTGATATGTTTTCCTTGGCAGATGGTTACATCTTATTAAGTTTCATGTACACATGATTACATCCTACTGTGGCAGGGCAAAGGAGGCCCAGTCGTCATGGGCGCCGAAATTCGCAGTGCAGAGTTGCGTCACTTTGGCACACCAGAAACCTGTGACCGTGGGTTCAAATTCCGATTCGCCCCGATGATGTTTCTGTGTTTGTCAGCACAATTTACATTAAGCTGACGCATCGTCTTGTAAGGGGAATATTGTTCAAAGCGACATTAAACCCAACTCACTCACTCACTCAATGTGACTGTGGTATCTCCTTTTACTACAGATTTCCCTCTCAAGTTAAGATCCATCTTAGCCAGGCGTGTAAAAAACACATAACTATAGAAACATGTTCAAGACGAGATAATCACTAAGCTGGGGAAACAGAACGAGGAGAAAAAATCATTTAAATTTGTAATGGCCCAATTAGGTGTAGAAAATACAAAATCTCGTGGAGACAATTTCGAGATAGGAAGTGTAACCAAGTCTATCCATAAAAGTATAATTTAAATGAGTCACATGAGGAAATTAATCACATCAACGTTCAATAGCGAATGGGTTATTACAGAGACAAAACAAGCACAACCTGAAACACGTTCGGCGGAAAGGAAATCAGGTCCCATCATGAAGACGTCACAACTACAACAATGCAGGCATGGCTTATCTTCTGTCACGTTAATCTTTACTCGTAATAACATTATGGCGGGAACTCACGTCCAGTCATGCTGGCATGAGATAGCAATCAAACTGTTGGTTATAGTTCTACTGCGTGCGTCAATTTGAAAGTTCAGTAGACAAATAAACGTTGATTGACATATCAATAAATTCAGACAAATGGGCACAAGTAGGCGACGGGCTGAAACTTGTCGGAGGTAACTACTTCACGTGAGAAATAACGCTGTAGAGAGAAGCCGGAAATCCTAATCCAGGGTACAGCTGTACCGCTGCTATTAGGACGTGGTCACATATTTGTTTCGAGGAAGGAATTTCTTCAAGTGTGCCCACTGTGGAGCAGGATGCGCTCAGTGTGTCGCGAACACATGGCATCATCACTATATGATAGGGATTCATCATGCTCATTATATAGTCGGAATAGTACAATAGCAAAGGATTTTTTTATGATTATGGAAATGTTACAGTATTTGTCGCTTTTATATGTTCTCATTCATTCGTTCGTCCGTTCGTCCATTCATTCATCCATCCATCTATTCGTTCGTTTGTCCATCCATACATTCATTTATCTATTCCGTCATTCATTCATTGTTTGTTTGTTTGATTGTTTACATCCAATTGCAAGCATGCATTAGGAGCTTAATCAAAACATACGGAATGCAACCAAGGGTAACAATGATCCCCACCAACCCACCCGAAGACATGGATCGCTGCTCTTGCTGAAAAGGCGGCCTCACACGGACAATATGTTTCCAAACACAGGTAATAACAGGAATGGTAAATCCTTTTGGATACGTGTTAACAGTGTTATTTCTTCACCTTCTGTGAATTAGGTATTAGCAATGTGCAGTGGACCGAATATTTCCAGCATGTGTTTCATGTTACTGATATACCTGTGGACAGGGACAATCTACATGCGGCAGAAACGTTTATGAACATCCATCATATCAAAGAGTGTAATTACTGTGATGATGCTGATCTCACGAGTGCCGATATATCTGAAGAAGAAGTATCATCAAATATACATAACTTGATATTTGGTAAATAGGCAGGACCGGGTCGAATTTTTCCTTAAATGATGAAATATTGGAGCACTTCAATCATACCAACCTTAACTATAATTTGTAAAAGGATTATGCATAGTGGTGTATTCCCTTACGAGTGGGCAAAGGGTATGTTAGTTCCTCTGCATAAGAATGATAATATAAATGATGTCAATAATTATAGAGGAATAATGCTGATGGATGTATTTGGTTGATGACAACAGTATTAAATGAACAACTCAGGAATGTTCCGGACGTTTATGACACAATTCCTGAGGCACAGGCCGGATTTCGAAGCGGATACAGTACAATTGACAATATATTTACTTTTCAGTGCTTAGCATAAACGTATCTCTCTATACGTAGCGGTAGATTTTATTGTTTGTTTGATGATTTCCGAAATTCGATCAACCGGAAGCTCTTGCGGTACTTAACAATGAAAAATGTAATACACGGTCGTTTATTGGTGCTTCTGGAGGATCTTTATTCAAAGATTCAGAGTGATGTCAGGACATCAAAAAACAACTCTATTTCAGATTATTTCGAATCGGCGTTCGACAGGGCTATATGTTCAGTCCCTTTCTGTTCACGATGTTTATCCTTTATTTACAGTCTGTGATAGAAATAAGTGATTTGGGATTTTTATATTGGAGACGAATTAATAGACATACTACTTTCACTATATGCAGATTATTTGTGTATGTTCGATGACACTGTAATAGGTCTGCAAAGAAAAATGATATTTTATCCTCAGAAGAAGTATCAATTTAAGAGATGGTGAACGATGTTTTTTTAATGATAAGCGTTTTAATATTAGTTCTTACCATAGTTATCTTGGTGTCCTGTTTTCAAATAGATTGTCCTGGTCTAAATGCATTGATGTCCTCACGATTAAAGCTTTGTTTGCTAATAAAAATCTGCAATTTCACTCAGAAAATATGAATGATGAAATACAGTGTTGTTATTGAAGAAGCTGGATGAATGTGGTAGAATTACTTGGGCAACTCTTGTTTACTCGACATTTATGGATTTGGCGTTACGTTTGGCAGGAGCAGAAAATTAGTGATGTTAGTTGTTTCCTACAGATGTTTAGACACCGTTTGTTGGATTGTAACTAACAGAGTATCCAGATGGAAATCTTCGAGTCTTGTAAATAAAGGTATTATTGGATATGGAATATTACGTTACAATTTTTCAGAAATAGAGACCAACGACGTATGCTGTGCCTGTTAAGATTAAGAGAATTGCCTCTACGGAGTAATCTGGGCAGAAGAGAGGATACTGTTTATTCACAACGCTTTTGTCGACTATGTAACAATGGTTCTATTGAGAACGGACTCAATTTTGTGTTTATCTGCCCGTTAAATCACGTGCCATCTACGCAGTATTGGATTGGTTGAAAGCGACTAATATATGGGTTTGACAACCATTCACACGTCAAAATCAAATTTGAAGACACTAAAATGTTGGCAAAATATTGGTGAGAATAGAGATCGACACCAGTTTGTCATAGTTTGTCATACTTTACAAGCAAGTTTACAAACTCTTTTCTCAATGTGTTCACACACATAATCTTGTGTTTGTACACATATATCGGCATTCGAAGCTACTTACATAAACAACATATTTGCCAGACGTTACATGTCATCATTATAAAACTGGAATGTTTTTACTGCGGCATCAAACAACATTCGCCGACTCATTGATTCGTGTAATAGGTCTGTTACCACATTGTATGTTCGACTTAAAACGATTGCCAATGGCATTATTCAAACCACTTCAAATAGATATAAACAGTCCTTGATCTTCCTTCCAAAGCAACAATCGGTACATTATAATGCACGCTAACTTGCATATTATTTTTAATTACAGAATAATAACATATCTCATTATTTTGGTGATATGGAATTTAATTAACATTTACTTTTATACACGTAAAACGTGTAGGATTGCAATTCAGATAATTACCTTGATGTCCCGCTAATATAAACCTCAAATTATGTTGTTCGTAATAAAATCAACGATTCTAGATAAACATGTTTCTTTTCATCTCTTTGATTTCAGATTTACAAAGCTTGTTGAAACGCACAATTTTAGATTTCTCAGACGTTATTGTGTTCACTGACAAAGCCATGAATTTACATGCCGTTGATGTGTTAAATTATCCGTAAGCTGTATGTAAATTCGTCGAAGTCACATTCTAGAACATAGCATCTTCCTTGATCCCTTGGTATTGTTACGTGACATCATTGTTCTGTGGTGTTATAACGTCACGCACAGCAACGTATTATCTGTTTTGTATGGCCTGGAGAGGCTCGTTGGGGCTGAAAGCGCTTACCTATAAATGGATTGATTTACTTTATCTGCATACTGCCTGAACGTTGGATTATATAAACTTCGCGTGCGTGCGTGCGTGCGTGCGTGCGTGCGTGCGTGTGTGTGCAGTGATATAATGACTCATTCTAAAGAATTTGCCTTGATTGTATGATTGCAAATAGTGTTTGCACACACAACATTATTCTCTGAGCCTGTCACCAACACACAACTGGTAATGAACTCATTCAAACATAGACGTAGCTAATTTGGTATTTTGAAGGACAGTTCTATATCTGGTGTATTGTATCATGATAAAAGACTAAAATCTGATACACAACAAGAGAGGACACGAGGGTAGGCGACAATGACGCAAGCTGAAGCGCGGAGTTTAGGATAGGGTATGTCTGGTAGTATATTGGACAGTCCTTGGTGGTATGGATCAGGTCCCTGGTAGAATAGGGCATGTCAATGGTCGTATCGGGACTGGCAATGGTATTTTGGGGGATGGCCCTGGCAGTAAAGGAAATATCAATGTCAAATAGGACATGTCAATGATGTCCCTGGTAAAATAGGTCATGTTAATGGTAGGATAGGGCATGCCAATGGTAGTATACGGCATGTCAATTGTAGTATACGGCATTTCAATTGTAGTATGGGGCATTTCAATGGTAGTATAGGGCATGTCAATTGTAGTATACGGCATTTCAATTGTAGTGTAGGGCATTTCAATTGTAGTATAGGGCATTTCAATTGTTGTATACGGCATTTCAATGGTAGGATAGGACATGTTATTGGTAGGATAGGACATGTTATTGGTAGGATAGGGCATGCCAATGGTAGTATTGGGCATGTCAATTTTAGTATAGGGCATTTCAATTGTAGTATAGGTCATTTCAGTGGTAGTATAGGGCATATCAATTGTAGAATAGGGCATGTCAATTGTAGTATAGGGAATTTCAATTGTAGTATAGGGCATATCAGTGGTAGTATAGGACATTTCAATTGTAGTGTAGGGCATGTCAATAGTAGTATAGGGCATGTCAATTGTAGTATAGGGCATTTCAATTGTAGAATAGGGCATGTTTTTGGTAGGATAGGGCAAGCCAATGGTAGCATAGGGCATGTCAATGGTAGGATAGGACATGTCCCTGGTAGCATAGGGCATGTTAATGGTAGGATAGGACATGTCAATGGTAGGATAGGGCATGTTAATGGTAGGATAGGGCATGTCAAGGGTAGGATAGGACATGTCCCTGGTAGTATAGGGCATGTCAATGGTAGCATAGGGCATGTTAATGGTAGGATAGGACATGTCAATGGTAGTACATGTCAATGGTAGGATAGGGCATGTTAATGGTAGGATAGGGCATGTCAAGGGTAGGATAGGACATGTCCCTGGTAGTATAGGGCATGTCAATGGTAGCATAGGGCATGTTAATGGTAGGATAGGACATGTCAATGGTAGTACATGTCAATGGTAGGATAGGGCATGTTAATGGTAGGATGGGGCATGTCAATGGTAGGATACGGAATGTGCCTGGTAGAATAGGGCATGTCAATGGTAGCATTGGGCATGAGGGTGTAGTGGCTGTCGCTGGTGGTATAGGCATGTTACCAGCAGTTCAGGAAAAGACGTGATGTTATTGCAGATCTGGAAAGGGCTGTATCTCAAGAAGTGGCCTTAGATATACTCAGACATATAATTAACATTTCTACAAATTCGTAAAATGGCCGTGTCTAACTCAACATCCTACATTTAAATCACCTTCTGTAACGCTCTAAGGTCACGTTATGTAACCATGTCCCGATATGTGAAGACAAGAGTGAAAACGCGCCACAAAGGCTTCTTGTGTCATAGTAGTTGTTTCCTGTCCATTACCAACGTCAGGATTACCAGATGGAATTTGTTAAAAGCTAATGTAAAACATACGTGCTACTGCCTTCCTTAAGAGGTGTATTTTCAGATAATAGGTTTCATTAAGGGCTATTCGCCCTGTCATTTTTCCAATCGCAATCTTTCAATAAGGATGGTGTGAGTACTTAACGTTAATAGAACAACCGAACAGAGATCGATATTTCAGGAATTCCGCGATACTGCGTCAGACATAATTAAGATTTCTCTGTCTAGATGTTTCATTAGCAGAGTCAAAGAGGACAGCGTTACTTTGATAGCGCAACGGACTCTGAGGAACCGATACCCGGATAAGAATATAATCGGTGACTATCGATTGCATATATGGGTTACTCGCCTCTCTGGGTGTGATGACTGATGTCGGCCAGTAGTGCTTGATTAACGCCTGATTAGATATTTATCATAAACTGTTTCTGTTTGACGCTGCACTCAGTGATATTCCAGCAATATGACGACGGTCTGTAAATAATCGAATCTGGACCAGACAATAAAGTGATTGACACTATGAGCATCGATCTACGCAAATAGGATACGATCACATGCGAACATGTCCACCCGATACCGTTAGTGGCCTCTTACGTGAGTGAGTGAGTATGGTTTTACGCCGCTTTTAGCAATATTCAAGCAATATCACAGAGAGGGACACCAGAAATGGGCTTCATACATAGTACCGATGTCGGGAATCGAACCCGGGTCTTCGGCGTGACAAACCACTAGGCTACCCGACCGCCCCTGGCCTCTTACGACAAGCATGGGTTTCTGACAACCAATTCTAATCAGGATCTTCACGGGTCGCATGTACGACATCTAAATTAAACAGGTAGACGGAAACTGGATTGCTGCTGTCCCGAGTCCAGAATTGATCGAAATTACATTTAGCATCCATGATGCATGAATGATATTTGCTAAATTGCCGAAATAACAATAATGTGAAATGATTATTCGGATGACAATGACAATGGTTTCGGAGTTCTAAATTCTGACATAATCAATTACGTCTTTGTAAGGACGTTAATGCCAATCTATAACGGTAAACCATTAGTAAGCCGGTATTATATTAACGAGCAAGACAATCTGTCGAGCTGCCTAAGAAAACTGATCCCTGTTTTCCTTACTGCATGATTCTCTCCTCGTATCAACACTGACCGTCCTGTACACTGTACTCAATATGTACATTTCGAGATAAGCACATTTACGCAACGGGCAGACTGCGAAAAGTCGATATGGAACTTCATTGTTTTCTGTTTCCCATGGTTACGCAGGCTACTTCCGTTGGAAATTCGATGTCATGAGGTTTTCTTTTTTAACCGTTTGAGATTAAATGACTTCGAACAAACCTGCACTCTATTAACATCCTAGATTTGGGCTCGAAAAAAATCCAAAAGCGGCCATGACCATTGGCACATATAATTGATGCATGATAATAACGAATATTTAGCATCAAATAGCAACATGGGATTGCACAAATACATCCTCATATTTCCAACATCACAGGGCGAGCTTTGTCGTAATAAAAGCACTGCCTCAGATTTGGGTCGTTATGACATAACGCCTGTCTCAATGTGGTCGGATTAATTGTGCATCGTTATCTCATTCTTCAGCATTGTCGTTCATGCCAGCAGCTACGTAAATCGTATTGGAAAATTCTCGACACAGTGTCACCTCTCTCATCCGTGTATTACCATCCGCGTGTTACAAACTGTCAGCAAATAATTTCTCGCTTCGTTTAACAAGACTGGTTAATACGGTGCAATTTAAACCAGATTTCATTCAATGAATGTAAATATATAATAGAGAGAGATATATTGGGGTTGTTTTAATGACGGTGGTCACCATAAGTAATGAGGGCGCTTTGATTTTTAAAAACATATGTTTCAGCCATTACTTCAAAACAAGATTTTTTTTCTGCGAAAGAGGGAGGCGTAAATTCTTTCACAAGACATTTCAGGACATTCCGCATGCTCAGCGAACAATTTTTGTGTGAGGAAAAACGACAAATTCGTTTTTCCTATTTTTGTCTTTGGAACAAACCCCATCCCCCAAGTCACATTACACAAATTCAAATGGTCGATCCCGGGGGTACTAACAGACCCGAAAGCAAAGGATATCTCACATCGTGTGTCTTCTTACATATCGCAATGTCGCAGATAAATCAAATTCAATTTCCACCATATATGAATCAGAATGAACAGAAATCCGGCGGGTATGATGACACACAACCCTTGTAAAAGTTGAATCCACTCGTTCCAAATTAGTCTGCTTTCACAACTGTTGCTAATATCCTGTCCTGTTCTGCAAGTCCTACCAATTTAATCGGCTTTCGCAAACGAGGGTTTATCCTGTCGTATTCTGAAAGTCGATCCACATACATTTAGGGGGACCTTTTCTGAATGCCCATAGGGATGGCGCGGTGCCACATTGAAGTGGTATGATTACACATGCGGAAATCATCCTGATCAATATGGTTATTACTTGATTCACGTTCGGTGTTGGGGTAATAACCTGAACAACATGTAATGCAGGAGACACGTGTATTCTGAAAGATTAGCAGACATAAATATCACCAATTAATTCAACACTGCTATGTGAAAATGTGTACCTACGAATGTATTACCGTCATCATCGGTGTTGGTTTGTTAACCCAAGTGGCACAATGGTGAGTGAGTATGGTTTTACGCCGCTTTTAGCTATATTCCAGCAATATCACGGCGGGGGACACCAGAAATGGGCTTCACACAATGCACCCATGTCGGGAATCGAACCCGGGTCTTCGGCGTGACGAGCGAACGCTTTAACCACAAGAATACCCGACCGCCCCATCAACCTGGAGACATTTCGAGACGTTTTGATACTTATCTCAATATTAGCGACGCAAACCTTTCCACACAAAAAAACACAAAAGAAAGCAGTGAGAAAGAAAGAGTTCACAGTGCTAATCCGGCTATACCATATACCAGCTCCCGAAAGGATTAACTAAATGACCTGATGCTTGATCAGGGCGTTTAGACTTGGGACCGTGGTCTAGTGGATAGAACATCTGCAACGGGAGCGAAAGGTTAGCAGTTCGACCAACTAGCTATGCCATACCAAAGAACGAAGATAGTACTTATTGATACCGTGCCTTGTGTTCTTTATAAAAAATGGTAGAGAAGACACGGAATCAGTATATATAATATGTCTGAATGAGATACCCATCATTTTAAACTGCGGCATGATATCTCAGTGGGTTAGCACTATAAAACCACCGTAGTCCGCACTAGAAGAAGTTGTCACACAGACACAGGTACGTCGCAAAATAAGTGCAAAATAAGTGCAATTATCTTAAACGCCAACTTAAACCCCATTCTACATCCTCTACAAAGTGCTGTATAAAGGCTTTGCCACATTCAGCTGCCGTATGTATGTCTATGTGGAACTTTTGCTATTCGTAGTACTAAGATCACTTTGTACAACTTGTATGGATCAAGTGTACAAGTACTGACCATGACTGTATCGGTCTTAGCAATGCTGGCCCGTTTAACGAAATGAATGGTTCTGTCACTCGTTTTCCATGGTACACAAATCACGACATATTCACGACATATCCACTACACTATAACCAGTGAAAACAAGGTAGTGTATTTCTTCATTTGAGTGAGTGAGTGAGTGAGTTGGGTTTTACGCCGCTTTTATTAATACTCCAGTAATATCCCAGTGGGGGACACCAGAAATGGGCACCTCCTTCCGAGACACCGCTAACACAAAATAATGTAATGTTTTTTAAGTAGCTACAGTCAGCATTATTACAACCGAATTGTGGCGGACTGCAAATACCCGAAAGGCGAACTAGCGGTTAGCTGAACAATGGTTAACGTTGCACGATAGCTCGCAATTGGCCAGGCCGCACGTTTCCGGTGGCTTTTTACGATAAGATGGGACACAGGGGACCACGAAACACACCACGAATCCACACATGTATTCTTTGAATCATTGTATTCTTTCGATCAATATTTATTAATATTAATGTGATATAATAAATTGCAAAGCCTGAATAATCACACATACAATTAACAAATTAGTATCGCTTAATCTTGTGGAAATTACATTTACATAGAAAATAATTAAACTATTAAGGAGAAAATGAAGAGCTATTAATCTAATACAATCAGAGAAGAGGACGAAGACTGGAAATCTAGCGATATTAATCGTAGAGTATTGATACAATTTATCAGCTGTCAAGCTTATCCCTGCCTGGGGGCACCTCATCTCGGCCCCATTGTGATGTTGATAACGGTTTCCTATTTGCAGCACTATTAGCTAGCATCCTACACTGTATGTCATTCCGGCGGCGATAAACTAGGTCAGTCTTAAGGATCTTTCGGAAGTAGGTCAAACCCGAGACCTTTTTTGTTTCATGTTTACAAAGCTGCAGCAAAACAAATTTAATACTGACAAGGGAAAGAAATGATACTAATTGGACTGGCGGCCTATTCACGAAGCTGTCTTAGCGCTACGATTTGCGTAAACGTGTCGTAGCGACAAACGTCCTAGCTGAGTCTATTCTTGAAGGTCAAGCGAATTCCCTTATGACGTCACGGGAAAACACCCGATTCTTTCATTCGTCACCACACGCCCCTTTCCGTAACCTTCAAGAAAGCTCGTCCCCCTATCGATGCATGTTATGTGCGAAAATACGACAAACCAATCAGAATGCGCGTATGACTTCACGTCTCATCAAAGAATCCCACAGGAATATTTTTTTATTTACATATGTCTTGCATCTAAAAATATACCCAAGACACAGTTAAATGTGTTCAATCATAACGTATAATTCCGCACATTCCGATGTGCTTTAAATTACATCTGAAATATATATAATATATGGGGAGATATATGTGAAGCATTACGCAACGAGTTGACAATTGTTTTATGTATGCCCGTTTGCGCTAAGACGGAACCCGGTCGCAAAAATGGCCATGAGAGGGGCACGAGTCGCTTTTCGGCGTGTCCCGGAATAACACGAGTTGGTCACGAATGCCGACTCTTTCTATTTCCGACAGAAGAGAGCTCCCTGTCTTAGCCGCGATAGCTGCCGTAGCTGGGACACGGCAACGAAAGTTAAATGCAGCTTCGAGAATAGCTCTTATGGAAGTCGTAGTTTTTGTCGTAAATCGCTAAGATTTGTCTTAGCTAAGACAGCTTCGTGAATAGGCCGCCTGGTTACTAATTCTAATAGATACAATTATTGTAAAAAAATTGGAAGAAAAAAGTTTCCATGGCACGCGAACATAATGTATGCTCTATACCGATCTTAGATATGGACTCGCCAAACGTACATTCGACGAGACGAATCCATTTCTGTCTGAGTGTACATTCAATCAAAATGTCCCTCAATCGTATGAGTAAATAGGTCACTCCAGAGGTAGGTAACTGGAGACGCTGTGGGGGAAGACGCTGTGGGGGAAGTCGTTGTGGTCGACGCTGGTCTAGAGACCTGCGTGTCGTTTACAAGCATGCATATATAAGTGTACATCGTTCTGGTACTGACATGGGTGTTGAAATACTCCGACACAGGTCATATCGGGCAGCATAACTAATTTCGACCTCTGGATGTATTTTGCTTTTGGTTGGTCAAAAAATGATATTATTTAGAACCATCATCATCTTAAAGTCGTGTATGGACATTTAGAAGTTGTAAGAGTGAGTGAGTTGGGTTTAACGCCGCTTTTAACAGTATTCAAATTATATCACGGCGTGTCAGCTTAAAGTGGGAGGAAAGCCCGAAGTGATGCAGGTCTCTGACGTTTACAGCTTCGGTGCAACCCACGAGCACGGGTATGGTGCTGACCTACCTAGAAACATAATCGGGGCGAACCGGGATTCGAACCCACAATCATAGGTTTCTGGCGTGCCCAAGGGACGCAATTCTGCACAGCGAATCGCGGCGCCTTAGATGACTGTGCCACCCGTGCCCCCTTACATGTAAGAATAAAGCGACACGAGGATAACAACTTCCGTATTGTTTGTAACGATGTTACAGGGCTATATGGTGAGAAACGCCGTTACCAAGGAAAAAAGGTTGTTATCCATGTCTTCACTGCTTTTTCCACAAGAACATTCAAAGGAATACCGTGGCAACAGGAAAATCCTGGCAAAAATACTGATAGAGAATTTTTCTATTTCTCCCACATTCCACAAAACGAGCAAGCGAAATATTTCACTTCAACTGGGTATTTGCAGTGATAGAGAAATGGGCTTCACACATTGTACCCATTTGAGGATGAGAACCCGGGCTTTCAGTGTGACGAGCGAATGCTTTTATCACTAGGCTACCCCACCGTCCACGCTCACTAAGTAGTTCACACTGTTCTCGTTACAAATGTAAGAAGAGAAAACACACAGGCACTTTCGTACTTAACATTCACGCGTGTCAAGGTTGTTGGTTAAAGGGGAACTATAACCTCAAGGTTAGACAATCCCAGCAAGTTTAGTCACAGTTACTAAAGCATCACTTTGTCTTTTACTTCAACTGTATGGTATATGTCAATTTACGAGTTTTGTCCATTGTTTGTTTGTTGTTTAACGCCGAAATCAGCAATATTCCAGTTACGGCGGTCTGGAAATAATCGAGTCTGGACCGGACAATCCAGTGTAAGATGTCATGAGCATCGATCTACGCAATTGGGATACGACGACATGCATCAACCATGTCAGCAAGTCTGACCACCCGATCACCCGATCGCCTCTTACGACATGCATAATCACCTTTTACGGCAAGCATGGTCACTGAAGACCTATTCTAACCTGGATCTTCACGGGTATTAATTTACAAGTTTTGCCCTCATAGTACAACGACGTCACATACTAATTATAAAATCTAGAGAGAGACGGGGAAGGAGCACCATGTCATGGGATTTGTGGGAGTTCAGTAAATATACTACGTCAACTCGAGAGAAGAACAAGTCTCGATTATCCTCCGAAACAGATTTCATTGGGCGTAAACGGTTAGGTGAAATGGGGTTTAAAGTCGCGTCCAAGATTATTGCCCTTATATAGCGACGTGCATGCACTACTAGCTGTTTGTTCTAGTCCGGACGATTTTATAGAGCAAGCCCACTGAGATACCATGACGCAGTTTAACGTTTAACATGAATACTCCGAGCCGACCAGTCCTTGTTTTAGACCTTTAATGCGGGCGCCAGGCAGGGTAACAATAAGTACCATATTTAAACGTCTTTTGGTATGACGCGGCCAGGAATCGAACACCGAACCTTCCGTTCTCCGGCGGGACGCTCTACCATTAGATCACGGAGGCGGACAAGGCACAAAGCGGTGAAAATTATATGAATTGTTCACTGAAAATAGTGATGACACTGGGTTTTCGCGAAAAGGGTCACGGTTACGGGTCATTGAGATGATCCATTTCAGCGGCATTAGACGGGTACAGGAACCAATAATCATTGGTTCGAATCCCGGTTCGCCCCGACTATGATTCTAGGTTCGTAAGTGGTAAATGTCTGAGATCACTTCACTTCGGGCTTTCCTCCCACACCAAGCTGACACGACGTGATATAACTGGAATACTGTGTAAAGCGGCGTTATACCCAACTCACTCACACACACTCACTACCGTAATACTATTCATAAATGTATTAATGATAAGTCGATACATATAATACACGTCCCTGAAAGAGCTTCACGTGATATTGCCAATTATGCGCAATGCAACACCTGTGTTTCAAAGGTCAATAGATATTAGACATGAATAATATCTATCATGTGAAACTAACTACCATTGTAAGAGCTGTTTATCACGACATTATTTGGCTTTGATGCTCTACAGGCTATAGTTAGGGGTCACACCGCGGCGTAATGTATTGTGTTTGATGTCGTTGCTGCACACGAAACAAATTGTGTCTTACAATACAGCCTTGAGCTCGGGGCAACATGTTGTCATTATGCGCAACATCTTTAGATACGAAAGGGTCCTAACGTCATTACCAGCCGTTTGTTGATGCGGAACAAGGTGTATATAACCAAGTATATGTATGTCATGTCTGTGAAATGTGTTTCGTTAGTTAGTTAGTTTAACACCTTGTAAACAAATCACGGCGTTGAAATAGGCACTTACATAGCTGTGATGTATCAGAAACGTTGTCCTTTGATGGGAATTGCTTGTTTCTGTCACTGTGTCTGTTCCAAGTTTCACAATGATTGAACACACCAGTGCCTATTAAGTGGTATTTGTTTATCTTTATGTACCCCCTCACAGTAAAAAGATCAGATTGCCAACAAAATTAAAGCGACGAGAAAAAAACACATTTGGGTTATTGATCATGGAAGACATTAAACAAAACCCCTGTATTATGACGTCACGGTGACTACGTATAAGGTATTATTAATTATGCATTGGTTATTAATAAATGAGGGGCGGGTGGGTAGCCTTATAGTTAAAACACTGAGTCGTCACACCGAAAACACGTGTTCCATTCCCCGAGTGAACAATTGACTTGACTTTGCATGTGTTTCGGACGGGTGTCACTGATTGGGCAGGGGGTGCTCATCCGGTATCATCACTAATATATAGCAATTCATGATCACATGCTTATGATATCGTCGGAATCAATGGACTACGCTTTCAGCAGAGATTGTTTATATAATAATTCTGGAAGTGGTTTTCTCGCGTATATTTATAATGGATAAAACCCAAGTTTTTACCAACGGAACTTACCATGCAAAGCTAAGCAGCTGCTAAACACGTACTATTAGGCAGAAGCTGTAAACCGTCAACTTTTCATGTGAGTGAGTTGGCTTTAACGCTGTTTTGAACAGTATTCTTTTTACAAATGTGGCTACTTGTACTAATCCGACTAAAGCTGGTTTTATGGTGCCAGCCCACAGAGATACCATGCCCCAGTTTAACATGGATACCCCAATCACACACAGTATACTGACTCCTAGCCGACCAATCCTTGTTTTATCCGCAAGGCAGGGTAACAATAAGTCCCATCTCTTAACGCCTTTTGGTATGAAGAGGCTGGGGATCGATCCACCGACCTTCCTCTCTCAGGACAGACGATGCCATATGAGGATATAAAGGATAGATACGCGATGAATTTAAAAGAACAATTATGAGCGAAGCGTGATTTGTTTCACAAAAACATTTTTTTATCATGACGTCATTTGTTCGAACATACGCTCGCAACTTGATGACGCCGTAAATTTGACGACGTTATTTCTAAGAGGGAAGTGTCTAGTGAGTTGTTCGCCAAAGATGTAGCTGAGCAGCACAGATAAACGCAATGGCCGAACGATCGCATCCAAAAGTGGGCGAGATATGACAATCGATATTGGGAGAAAAGGTACAGATAGTATAAGTGAAAATTGTGGGAAATACCAAACTTAACTCCCCTGTTCATATAATGAACTCGTCCGAAATTGCCGAGATCGCATAAGTGTATTCAGGGAGTAATCATCATTTAAATACGGATAAATATTTTAAAATCTTGTACATTTTATTAACATCCTTGAAGAGGCTGTTTATAACGTTGATATCTCATATAAGAAATAAACGACTCGTGGTCGTGGTTTATCGTAAATATATTAAAGATACGTGGAATCTCGGGATACAGGAACTTAAAGTAGGGGTTGTGCTTGACTTTTCTCCAGATGTATATTACGACGCGTCATCATCTTGGAGACAAGCACAGATGCAGGTCCTAGACGCTTGGTGAAACAGGTGATGCAGGGCCTAGACGAGCGATGGCATTGTGTCAACAAACCAAGAATTATAATCAGGGAGAATCTGCTATTTGTGCCATTTGTGCCCGAAACCATACATAGACGATATCTATACATAAACCATATCTACACAATCGCCTCCTTACTTGAGCATTGTGTACATGACGGGACGGAGCTCCTTTCTCCCTGGGGTCAGTCTGGTACAGATTAATAATACATAAACAGTCCACTGCCTCAAGCTACACCGCGTTAAGTGACCACACTGACCTTCAGATAGAACCACAGAAGTCAAGGATAAACTACACATAAAAGCAGTAACTATACCACTACAAATAACAACCTCACAAGGCTTCTGTCCCTTTGGGCGTTCCATACACTGTAAGATGGTCCCCCACAGTGCCCTTATGGCAGTGTTGTGGATCTTGGTCTCTATGAGTACAGTACATCGTCTTTATCACATCCTCTTGAAAGGCCAAGCCCTCAAAGATGTCATTAACCATGATATATATGGACGTATCTTTAAGTCTTGTACGGCAAACATTGCCTTGAGTCGCTATAGTCCCTTTACACCGTGTTCAGCTGTTATACAATGTACTAAGTACTTCATTGCCTCTGGTCAGTATTGACTTCTTTAGGTTTCGGCGATGGTTGCTTGGAGAGATCACAACGTACAAATCTTCACCACAAAACACAAGGGGCGAAAGGGCTTCAATTTTCGTCTATAATCGGGCAATGTTTTTGGTAACTGTGATGATATCATAGCTTGGTAATGCAAATTCACTCAGAAAAACGCATTAGAAGTAACGGGAAGGAATCTTAAGTCAAAACACTTTTGAATTTTAGCATTAAGTATTCACGGAGTGCAAATCATCCCCTTTCCTTCAAACTATCTCTTATAAAATAAAGTTTCCAAATACCACGTATCAAAATGAATAATGTATTGAGACCTTCGTGATTATTATAAACTGTTCAAAATGGAAATCGTTCTGCGGAATCTCACAAAGGGGAGACATGGGTGGTCCAGTCGCTTAAGGCGGCGTAATTCGCTGTGCAGTTGCGTCCCTTTGGCATGCCAGAATCCTCTGCGCATGATCACGTGTTAAGATTACTCAGCAACAAACTCGTGGTAAACGTCCAAGACGTGCATCACTTCGGGCTTCGTCCAATGGTGAATTATGTTCAAAGCGGCGTTAAACCGGGTTCACTCACTCATACATGTGTATCTTGATATGAATAAACAACTCAAATGCGCATGCGTTAAAACATAATGTCCCCTCGGCATGATGATACGATCGGTTCGCGATCTGTGATCGTAATGAAATTGGGCTCCTTTCGCAATGCGTTGAGGCCACATATGGATCTTGAAGGTGTCTCGGCTAGACGACCCGACTGCGATAATTTGTTGGTTTGTTTGTTGTTTAACGCTGCACTCAGCAATATTCCAGTTACATGACCGCGGTCTATAAATAATCGAGTCTGGACCCGACAATCCAGTCATTGACATCATGAGCATCGATCCAAACAATTGGGATACGATGACATGCATCAACCAAGTCAGCGAGCCAGACCACCCGATCCCGTTAGTCGACTCTTACGACAAGCATAGTCGCCTTTTACGGCAAGCATGGGTTGCGGAAGACCTATTCTACCCCGGATCGGATTGTGATAAAGGAATGGCGTGGATGTAATGCTGCAATTTCTCTTCTCAACACAGAACATCTTGTTCTGGGTCACCTTCAATAGTGTCTTTTTATTGATGTTACATTGATCGCGTATACCTTTGTGTGGAGTCAACACATTAAACACAATAAGCTTTTCCTCGTTAGAGCGTGTTCAGGTTGGGACCTGTTCCTGGCTATTTGAACACAAGCATCAGTTGCTGTGAACAAAAGAGCCTAGATGCGGACATTTTTTCACACCAAATAAAGTTTATCGTACGCATTTAAAAGTGGAAAATGTAATTAAAACGGGCGTTACTTCTCAATTTGAAAAGTCGAGTCGTAAAATTGAAAGAACGAGTTTGTCTCGGCGTGAATCGGCGGGAATGCAATTTGTGTTCTTCGGTTGTTAGATATGAAAAATGCGAACCCAAATAAACATCAGAGCTTCTTAAACACTTAATTAATCTTTATTATCGTATCCGATAATGAAAATACATATTTCAATCTAAAGACACTAATCTACATTAAGATACATACCTTTGAGTTAGCATCCGAAAGTCATTAGTGTGGGTATGGCCTAAAATGCCAATGTTAACGATAAACCTGATCAATACGAGTATGAACTCAAAACAAGCCAGGTGTGTAAGTCTTCTTATACCCAGTATGTCTTATCAGACCAGGAATAAACCTCATTCTTGAGAAATTGCAGAAAAATTTGATTACAAGTCATTTCCTTATAAATACGCCGCAAGGTATCTCCGTGGACCGTGTTGGGTTTGTATCGTCCACATATGTTCTTACTTCAACAACAAACCTTTGAACCTTTTGTCCGCTGGGTGGCGCAACATGTTACATCCGGGCATCGTGATCCAACATGGCTGTATAATTGTTTCCACCAGATGATTACTTCCAACCATGGGTAGTACTCTATGATCACACGGACGCAATTTACGATGCATTGAAATTACTTCACAGTGGCACGTTTCCACGTCTTTGTAAAGTCCCAGTTTTTAACCTATGGTTCCTGGTGGCAGCGTACCCTAGTGGCCAGGGCCAGATTGTACTACAACTTGGTTTACACCACAGCAGACTACAAAAAATGTTAATAACAGATAAAGAAAAGCATAAATAAATAAAATGGAAAAAAAATATGTAAACGCGCGCACTTAAAGTAGGAAAGAAAATGAAACAGTAGAATAAAAGAATACAGTAAACAACGGTTATAACGAACTCAAAGGGACCACTTATTTTAGTTCGTTATAACCGTTGTTCGTTATAAACATATATACAACATATGGACGGCAAATGGCCGGGACAAAAAAAACCTGTTCGTTATAGGCTCCAGTTCGTTATAAGAGTTTTCGTTATAAACGTATACTACTGTATATTATTGGATTAAACAACCAATCCAGACCAGACATATGTTTTTGTTTCTTTCCCTATTTCTCCAGATCCCACTTTTTTCTGCCTACTTAACATTTCGGGGAAATACAAATAAACTGAAATTAAAATTACAGCTTTTTTAAATAAATACCTTCGCCCAAAAGGCCTGAATCCATTACCTGTAGCCACTGTAGTTAAAAAATTCCGTTTTATATTAAGAGAAAACAACCCCCTGGTTATTTTCCTTTAACTCGGACAAGTTAATCTGTTTTTTCATAGCAGATTGATCATATATAAAGCTTGACCTTGTGATTTGAAACATGTAAGACATTAACATTGTTTGTGCATGGTAAACACTGAAAGTATTATTAGAAACTACGTTTATGAAATGTATGGGGGATTGTTATGAACAGCTGCTGCCAATGACATGTAGTCTATACCGACATAAACACAGCGTTGGTTTATATGTGTACTTGTATGCTGCCAACCTCGCATTGTTATTGCAACAGCTGGTTCATTAATGTAGTTGAATAGCACAGGGTTTTATTGTTGAAACGATGCGCGGAAATTCCCTATCTCTCGCTTTGATGTGTTTTATGTTTCATTGTCTCAAAGGATCTATTAATATCTGCGGATCACAAGTGAGAAAACAATAAAACCATTTCGCCAAGCAGAATCATACGTTTTCAAATAAGAGCGGGAAAAAAGATACTTCTTAACGAAGACTGCCAGGCTTCGAAAGTCATGTAACAATATTGGTCAACCAATCACATATCAGTGTTAACTCAATGTGATTTTAATAACGAAATAATTTACAGTTAGAAATTGTCCCCTCTCACCTTTCCGGAACAGGTATACCGCTAATCGCGGCCTTGGAAGTAATGGGAGGTAAGCGGCACTATTCCGTCTAACATTAGGCATTGCTTCATGTTGCAGTTATAACCAGTTATTTACATAGAGTAAGTATTACTTTCTTCCTTACAATTATGCCTGGTTAATGCCATTCTTCACCCTGGCATTGTGTATTATGGGAGGTAAGCAGATATATTTCGCTGTAACAAAACAGTAAAATTAATACATAAGCTAATAGGATCAGCAGCCTTGACTGCAGG
Organism: Haliotis rufescens; assembly: GCF_023055435.1. Taxonomy (NCBI): domain Eukaryota; kingdom Metazoa; phylum Mollusca; class Gastropoda; order Lepetellida; family Haliotidae; genus Haliotis; species Haliotis rufescens. The sequence continues at coordinate 34,989,994 of NW_025963779.1, forward strand.
TCACTACATAATAGAGTTGGCATAGCAAGCTACTGTATTGAAATACACGTAAACACATTGCACCACCTCACCCGGGTTGGTGCACAAGGACCAGTACAAATAATTACTTATCTTTATGCTATTAGTGACGCCTGTATACGCCAGAGGCCATCATTATGTCCATACGTAACGACGGTATACGACAGTTTCCTAACGACGGTAATTATTTCATATATACATGTATCCCGATATTCCTGAATTGATTTTATACGATATTTTTGTTTCACGTTTAACGCCATACTCAGCAAAGTCCATCTACGTGACGTTGGTCTGTAAATAATCGAGTCCGGACAAGAAAATCCAGTGAATGACATCATGAACATTGATCCACCTAATTGGGATACGATGCTCACTCCCCTATGCATGTGTATCTTGATATTAATAAACAACTCAAATGCGCATGCGTTAAAATATAATGTCCCCTTGGCATGATGATACGATCGGTTCGCGATCTGTGAGCGCAATGAAATTGGGTTTCTTTCGAAATGCGTTGAGGCCACATATGGATCGTGAAGGTGTCTCGGCTAGACGACCCGACTGCGATAATTTGTTAGTTTGTTTGTTTGTTGTTTAACGCCGCACTCAGCAATATTCCAGCTATATGACCGCTGTCTATAAATAATCGAGTCTGGACCAGACAATCCAGTGATTGACATCATGAGCATCGATCCAAACAATTGGGATACGATGACATGGATCAACCAAGTCAGCGAGCATAACCACCCGATCTCGTTAGTCGCCTCTTACGACAAGCATCGTTGCCTTTTACGGTAAGCTTGGGTTGCTGAAGACTTATTCTACCCCTAAAATCTACTGATTTGAACAAGATGCGCTGTCACCATACTGAGATACAATGCCGCAGTTGAGCATAAATATTCCACTCAGACACAGTAAAAACAATTTGCACATTTATATTGCGACAAATCCACACCCAAAAGCAAAGCGCAACAATATTACCCCGTCACGGGATCAGTGTCAACTCGATACTCATCGGGGTGTCGGGGGTGCACTAATCATCCAATTATCTCTGGCCATTATTCTAAACACACGTGCCCACACATTTGCATGATAAAACGGAATATGTCACACTTATTTCGTAAATGTCTGGATTCCCAAACAGCAGTGTTGACCTTAAACACCGTTGAGCATGACGCGAGTATATCTTCAAGTCGATAGTATATGCTACGTATTCTACGTATTATGCGAGCTACGTAAATATTTAAAAAAACCTGATACAGGCGAAGTGATCTTACATCGTAAGTTTCCAAGATTACACCTAGTATCTAACCATATTATTTGTCCCTTGGAGAGTTTGCACAACTAAAAGCGGCAAAACACCTTCCATAGTTAGAAGAAATCTCCATAATGCGAGTGTTTATGATACACTACCAAATTGTGATGATGCCATATGTTCGCCAAAAGGTGAGCGTGTCCTGTAGCACCGCTGACACCCGTCACAAACACATGCACAGGCAAACCACTTGTTCACCTGCACAAACACAGGAACTTATTGTAAAACATAGAAAATTGCAACAGACACCATGTTTGCCACCTGAAGCGTCAAATTTGGAAATGTCCTCCACATGTCTACCATAACACATTTTGGAAGCTTGGAAAACGTCACGGTCGCAAACGTTGGGACGCTTGTTTTGACTAATAGCTCACAAAAACGTCCCAAGCTGGAGATCGAGGCACGACGTTTTCGAACACCGGTTGCAATTGACAGGCAACATACCCTTGTTTCAGCATAATGTTGACATGAAACGGAAACGGGTTATTAATAAAGACGTTTAATACCTCTTGCTACACGTGGTACTAAGACCAGGGATCCTTTCCTCAAAGCAATCGTAGCGCTACGACAGTCGTAAGTCTATGTCAAAGTATAGTACTTACGATCACCTTAGCGCTACGATCGCTTTGTGGAACGGGTCCTTGATGTGAAATTAGTCACTGTGTATTTAATATATTTTTACATTTCACATACTTTTAGGGCAGTTGAAATCAAACGTACGTAAGCAGGATCCAAGCTTCGTTTACGACCATGCTGCAAAGATTACTTAGATCAACACCTACTAAAGATAAAGCATGTTTCTGGGAGCCCATGTCTTGATGATGAAGTATAATTGTAGGAACTACTTTCCCAGAACTTCTATTGAGCCCTTTTTATACTGAGCCTATGGTCGGATATGTATGGTGTGGGCATATGTGATGCCTTATTAATCTCAATGACATCTTTATGGATGCGTTCCCGGAATATGACCTTTCCGCAATGGCATAAAATATTCATGGTTTTACGAACGCCCAAACACTAATGCACGAGCCTAAAGTAGTGCTGATTTATGAGGATTCTGTGCTTGATTAAAGGATTTACTCTACACTATGGCCGTCTCTGTATTATACACCATACCAGGAAACTGTTCGATGCTTTTCTCTTGGTTCGTTTGTTGAATTTCATCTCACAATTTCACCAATTTGCAGATGATAAGCGAGGCATAATGACTTCAGATCACCCTACTTTCCAGATTAAAATTACTTCTGAAAGGATTGGAGAATCAGACTCAACAACGAGATCTGAATTCCTCATCCGATTGGTTATACTCAGCGTTCTGTCGCTACAAAGAACATAGACTAAGCAACAATTTGCTCTGTTCGCGTTAGGAGGGCGGTTGAGGAGCTAAGTGGATGAAGAGTTCGTTAGTCACACTGATGAGTCGGGTTCCATTCCCCACATGGGTATCATGTGAAGCCCATTTCTTGTGTCCCCGGCCGTGATATTACTGGACTATATCTAATAGGAGAGGATAACGGATTATCAGTAATCCGATTTCAGCTTGGCTTTCAAAGGGTAAGATTTGGTAAGACTATAAAAGCGGGTAAACACGCTCGTAAAACTAAGTTTGTTCAGGGATAAGTTTATAGTTGATGACTTGCTTGTGTTTGCTACAATAACAGTGGCAAGTCACAGACATAGCCAAACAAAAGGTTATTATGCGGAAACGCATTATCATCCATGCATTATGCATAGATCGCAGTCGTACCATCGTAATGCTATCCCGCAGTGAAATGTCTATTATATATGGGGACAGGGAATTGATCATCGATGTTGTTGAGGTATTCGTATTTGTGTCACTACTACGTGAAAACATAGCGTCGAAACAAAATGTAAGCAACAATACTGACACGTATTCTCATCATTATCCAAACTAGCATCATTGAACATCTGAGACCTACCAGATTATTACGATGATAATCATGATATCATCATAATAACTAAAACAATGTAACTACTACTCACACCCACCAACACCACCATGATGATCATCATACTTATGTACCAGCGGAAAGTAATTACAGGCTTTCACAATAGTACCCATAGAGAGGATCAAACACTGGTCCTCTTCGTGCCAGTGTCAACTATCCATTACACTACCCCCATCACACTGTAATGACAGTAATATGAGTGACTCATCATCTATAGTAGCATGCACTGGATATCCATGAAGTACCTGTAGTTCAGACCAGTCAATATCCTCAAGGCACGTTCAGCAATACAACTACTTTATTGCAACATATCGCACTGACAAAGGCGTTCACTTGTCATGATCTAGTCATCACAAATGGCCAAATGCTATTTAGTACGGCAGAAACACAACAGCTTATCATCATCACTCTTCCGAAACACCATATGTTAATTATTGAAGAGCTGGGGAATAATGGCTTCTGTCTTGCATCACCGGACCCGCAGTTAACTGACTATAAAAGTCCAGTTTCCACCCTTGCCGAACAAGGCTGGTATTATGGAGTTATATTTTGGATGGACTAACGAGTCTATGCATAGTCCAATCACAATAACGCAACGAAATCGAAATCCGGTTCGTAAATTGTCATGCAGATTTCGCTCGATTACATGATTTGCAAAGCATGTGCACCGCGAACTTGTTGTCAACAGATATTTTCCAAATCTTGCCATGTTTTTAATCAAGGTGATCACCTGATTAGATGCACTTCTTGATGTAAGACCCGTTTATCACAATACAGATCTTGATCGCCGATCAGATCGTCTTGACTGGGCGCCGCCATTTTGTTTGATACGAGAGGTAGTATCTGATTGGCCCCATATGAGAGGCATAGAAGGGACATAACGCGTAATAGCCACTGTTTTGCGCTACGATTGAGGCCAGGAATTCCAGCCTAGTTCGGGAAGGGTGGAAACTGGACTTTTAAAGTCAGTTAACTTCCTTGTCTCGGGAAGATGATCCGATTGCTGTGTATACATGTGAACATATATTTGTTGTTGGAGAACATACACTTTGTTTGTTTTTTTGTCTCACGCCGCAGTCATAAATATTCATCACACCGGGAGGTAAATAAGAAACGACGAGCAATCAATGGATGGCTTTAAGAACATTTTGATTCTGCAGTTAAATGTGAGTGAGTGAATGTTGTTTAATATTACAATCCACAATATTCCAACTATATGCTTGGCTGCCTGAACAAAATCTGGAACACAGGTGATCGATAGGTGAGCAACGATTCGGAGTACGATGACACGCAATCAACCAAATCGCCGAGCTTGACCACCCAATCGATCGCCTCAACAAGCTGTATTTCTTGGTACCTATTCCATCCCGGGTCTCACTCGTCAGACTTGCTATTCAGTCCATGCCACGAATTAAGTAAGTACAGAATCTGATAATACCCATGCTCATACGTCCTTGCAAATAAATGCTCGCTTGGTCTATAATAATATAAGGACGAATAATCAGTCTCACCAATTGGAAAATATAAGACACACTGTTGTCCATTGTTGACTGAAAACTAACATTTGAATAAAATGCATGTAATCTGCAAGTGAAAGGAGAGCAGTTTTTTTACATTATATTTGTGACAAACAAAACATTAAAACCATCAATTCGAAATAAATCCAAACAATACTGACCACTTATTAACTTACACACACCCATTTTGATTAGTATAACAACCTTACCATGCTAACAGACCAGTGTGTTCAGATCAATACTTGATGAAAAGATATATTCATATGGTTTTGATCGGAACACATTTCAAATGCATTCCTGATATTTGACGGATTGATTATTGAATAATGACATGATCAAGACAGTATACTAAAGTAAAGAAATGGTAAGGAAAGCTGGGCGGAGCTCTTCACATTACAAGATTCTTTAAAGCTTCATTATATATTCTATCATGGTCTTGCTGCATGCGTATTGATGCATCGATCCTCATCCCTGCATCCTCCCATAGACACATGAATGTGTACGATAGAACGTTCTACTGTGCTTATGAATTATTAAGACATACAGCACTGACAAAACACATTCAAATACGTTTTCACGAAGCGGTGATCTTGTAAACATGCTATAAAATGATGTTTCAGGTTTCAGGTTTCAGACACGTATTCCAGTTCAGAATACTTTGCATCTTTTAGTAAGAATAATAAAATGGTATAAAATTATAGATGAAGCCGTAATCAATATTATTAAACAATCAGTTGCATCCTTGGAAAAGTGTAGGGAATTATTACCATCAGTTAGGAAACGTGTTATTGGGAAAGATATCCACTGCACGCAAAATACATTTTCAAACTATGGTTGTACATATCACTATGGATTTTCATGGCTGAATAAGAACAACCCCATTAGTCGAAGGAGATTACATATACATCCATAGGTCCTTGTCTGATGAGATAGGTAGGTCCTTGTCTGATGAGATCAGTAGGTCCTTGTCTGATGAGATCGGTAGGCCCTTGTATGATGAGATCAGTAGGTCCATGTCTGATGAGATCAGTAGGTCCTTGTCTGATGAGATCAGTAGGTCCTTGTCTGATGAGATCGGTAGGCCCTTGTATGATGAGATCAGTAGGTCCATGTCTGATGAGATCGGTAGGTCCATGTCTGATGAGATCGGTAGGTCCTTGTCTGGTGAGATCGGTAGGTCCTTGTCTGATAAGATCGGTAGGTCCATGTCTGATGAGATCGGTAGGTCCATGTCTGATGAGATCAGTAGGTCCTTGTCTGATGAGATCAGTAGGTCCTTGTCTGATGAGATCGATAGGTTCATGTCTGATGAGATCAGTAGGTCCTTGTCTGATGAGATCGATAGGTTCATGTCTGATGAGATAAGTAGGTCCCTTTATGATAAGATCGGTAGGTCAATGTCTGATAAGATCGGTAGGTCGATGTCTGATGAGATCGGGAGATCCTTTTATGATCAGAGAGAGAGAGAGAGAGAGAGAGAGAGAGAGAGAGAGAGAGAGAGAGAGAGAGAGACACACACACACACGTGCATGCACGGTGCTACATAAGGCAATAACCTTGCACGTGACATTAAACCCCATTTCATTCAGAAAGTGAAATGTAAACATGAGACATGTATTATGAGACTGTTAACGCCCCATTCCCGATTGCTGTAAACACGGGACTAACATAGAAAAGTACATTCGGAAGACTGTTCACTAAAACATCTATTCATAATATATTGTTGATGCCAAAAGAAGAAGCTGCTATTTTTAGGTTACATGAAAAGTCTTGACGAACAGCATAATTTGAATGCATACCTGCTGTGCTCACATAACGACCACGCCACTTCCTGGTCCAGGGCGAGGTCTACTGGTTATTGCGCATCCTATTTCATCCTCTACAATCCCATTTGACTTTGGGCTCACATTTTAAGACGCACTACACAGACCTCACAATTATTGCCATTGTCTAAGCAATGCCATATTACGCCCCAGCGCATCTCGTCCCGAGTAAATGCATTACGGTATTGGTGATTTCACAGCTATAGTCCAGTAGGATCCAGACACTGCTAAATGAGGATGCTGACGAGTGCTTTGAATGAAACCGCTAAAATATACCACACAGAGTGAGTGGATGAGTTAGGATTTCAGTCCGCCTTTAGCAATAAGCTGGCAACATTACGACGGAGGAGACTAAGAATGGTCTTCACAAATTGTACCTTAGTGGGCAATGAAACTCGCGCTTTGGCGTGACGAGACGAGACAACGCTTATATAATAAAGGCCAAATTTAAGGAGCATACTGATTTTTTAAAATGACCAAAACAAAGTGCTTGTTTAATCCTTTTCAGGTGAAAGTAACTATGATTTTTTTTTCGTGTACAAGAACGACCTCGCTGAAAACATCAACCCATTCTGATCATGACCTTCGTGTCTTTTACCATCCACGCTAACGAATCTGCGAAATAATATATTGGAAGTAATAGCTTTTGCAATCACAGTCCAATGGAGATTAAATAGCATCCAATATACCACATCCTCGGAGGATCAACCGAGTAAAGATAATTAGATCCTAAGGTCTAAAGGTTCGCCGACGACAGGGGACAATCAATTGGTATTCAACAGCTCCAGTATCAGCAGCCGCAACTCCAACACGGTCATGAAAGATGCGGATACACTTGTAGTAACACGGGGTCATGGGGGACCCCGTTGGTTGGACAGATGCCGCCCGGGACACTTGCTGCTGTCACAATGTTGGTTAAATTGATATCGATTTCTTCAACATTTGTCTTGATTTGAAGACGCTTCGACACTTAAACAGTAGCGTGTGATGAAATATTTAGGTGTTCTTTGTTTGGGTCCCTTCTACTGTTTGCAGTTGGTATAATGTATAATCACTGGTATTAATTACCAATTGATAAACTGGGAATTGTGGCGTTGTTTTATAGCAATCTGTTGCAGATGTGCTACGTTGTTCTTGAGCAACTCCAAGACGGTGTACAATAGTTGGCCCGCGGGACAAGAACGCAACCTTCACCTATCAGTCAGGTATGCTGCGGGGCAATGTTTCACGAATTGACAGAAATCAATATGAAATAGCCTAAGTGAATGGTTAATTTACAACCATTCTTGTCAGCGGAATTTAAAATAAGCATACGACGAAAATCAATAGAATTACAACAAGCACAAGAGCAACATAGTACCGACATGCATGCTCGCACTTAAAGGTAATATTGGTAAAATCAATAACAATACACTAGTGGTTCACAAGAGGCTCAAATGATAGCAGCGAGTGAGAACAGAGTTTTGACCTACATAAGATAGCCCCGGACCACTTCTCTGCGGAAGTTGAACACGATCTACAACTCCGGGATTATAGATTATACACGATTGATTACATGTGATGATCCGGCATTGTCAGTAGGTCTTTCGGCTATAGAATTTGTGTGAGTGAATGAGTGCGCGCGTGCGCGTGTGTGTGTGATTGGGGAGAAACTAATCTTGCCTACTTGATGTTTCTTAATGTATGACTAAACTTCGATCGCACGTGCACTATGAAAGAATTGATATAGTATTACGCCGCTTTTACCAACATTCCAGCAATTATTGTATTATACATTTATATACCGCAGGTATCCAGGTGAGGTACTAGTACCTGCTCAAATGCGGTTTTATTTGTTCCCAAACCAGTGGATCCGTGTGCATTCCAGTTATCATTCTAAACTCCATGAGGATTATAAGCCCAAGCTGCCTACGGGCGCTAGAGGGTGTTTACTTCCACCTCACATATCAGGTACCTTTTCCCTGCTTAGTGAACAGAGGCACATTTGAACTAAATCACTTGCCCAGGGTCACCACGCGGTCTGGTCCTATACCATCGACGAGTGGCTTCTTTTGAGTGCACAGGGTGTCTGTACTGCACACTAGGGGTAGCAATATCACGGCGGGGGACACCAGAAATGGGCTTCACACATTGTACCCATGTTGGGAGTGGGGTGTTGTCTTCGGCGTGACAAGCCAAAGCTTTAACCACTCAGCTACCCCACCGTCCAGCTTGTGCAATGTGGACTTCAGACATACCAGTACAATGTCTGAAAATAACTGTTCTTGAATGTTAGTCCAGTAAATGATAATGTCGTGTTCTTTTATCCGTAAAACTGCTTCGATCATGTTAGTAAATTTGGTTCGAACTGGACACTGTGCTTCAGTGCGCTGGTATCGATTCGGGATCGAAGGTACACTGATCCAGCCAGGCGATAAACCTTTGTTTGTCGATCGATGCATCTTCCCGAGGCAAGGGAGTTAACTGACTATAAAAGTCCATTTTCGACCTTTGCCGAACTAGGATGGTATTATGGAGTTATTTTGGCTGGACTAACGAGTCTATGCATAGTCCAGTCACAATCACGCAACGAAATCGAAATCCGGTTCTAAACTGTCATGCAGATTTCGGTCGATTTCAGTATTTACAAAGCATGTGCACCACCAACTCGGTGTCAACAGACATTTTCCAAATCTTTCCATGTTTATAATCAAGGGGATCACGTGATTTGATGCACTTCGCGATGTATGGCCCGTTTTATCACAATATAGATTTTGATTATCAATCAGATCGTCTTGACTGAGCGCCGTCATTTTGTTTGAAGCAAATGCAAGTGATACGAGAGATGGAATCTGATTGTCCATAGTAGAGACATAGAAGGGACATAACTCGTAATAGCCACTGGTCGAGCCCAGGAATTACAGCCTTGTTCGGCAAGGGTGGAAACTGGACTTTTAAAGTCAGTTAACTCTCTTGCCTCGGGAAGATGCGATTGATACGGTCATATATACTGAGTCAAATTAAAAACTTCACATTTTTAAAAGTAATCCCATATATGATATACAACGGACAAATGTATCAGAGAAGGTAATTTTTAATCATTAATGTCCAAAGAAGGATTTTAATTAACGGTGGTAACCATAATTTGTTCCAAGCACCTACGGTATTCGGTAACAACATCAACAGTTTAAATCATAAGTCCCAAGCACGAGAATCTGATGGCACACAAGTTCAGTAGCGTGTATGGCCACCATGTGCGTTGACAACTGCCACACAACGCCTCCGCATGGACCTTGTGATGCTTTTGAACACATGATTGGGAAGACGACGCCATTGTTGCTGTAAAATGGTGCCAAGATCTTGCAAATTCTGTGGTTGGTTCTGGAGAGTGCGCAGACTTCTACCAAGAGCATCCCAGACGTGTTCGATGGGATTGAGGTCAGGAGACCTTGACGGCCAGTCCATGACGTTGACTCCCGCATTCTGAAGGAAATTCCTTGTCAAAATTGCTGTGTGGGGTCTGGCATTGTCGTATTGGAAGATCAAACCGGGTCCATGTGCTGCCATAAAAGGCAGAAGTTCTGGTGCCAGTACCTGGTCGCGGTAAGCAGCAGCGTTGAGGTTGCCACGGATGACAAGAAGCCTGGAACGTGCATTGCCACAGAAATCACCCCACACCATCACACTTCCGCCTCGAAATCTGTCAACTTCCTGTACACAGCACTGGGCGTAACGTTCATGACGGCGCCTTCACACCCTCGCCCTACCATCAGCAAATCGAAGATTAAGTCGGGATTCATCACTGAAGACGACTTGATTCCAATTCCTCTGAGTCCATCGTAAGTGTCGCTGTGCCCACAATTGACGTTGACGTCTGTGTAATTGAGTCAGAATCGGCCCGCAGTATGGCCGTCGTGCTTGAAGGTGAGCAGTTATCAGACGGTTTCGAACAGTTTGCGCACTACCCCTAAACGGTTCATTTCTGGTTGATGTAGCCGTCAAAAATCGGTTACGGAGGTGACGTAAGACAATCTGACGATCCTCTGCATGTGACGTCACACGTGGTCGACCTGGCCGAGGGCGATCAGCGGTGGTACCCGTTTGCTGTAGGCGCGTCTGTAAATCATAAACAGTCCGTCGACTACAACCCATCGTCCTTGCGACTTCAGCTACGGACGTTCCCGTCTGCAACATGCCGATGGCATGTTCACGTTGCACATTTGAAAGGCGTGGCATGACAAATGGCCGTAAAGACTTTTGCTTTCTTGTGTTTTTCTTTTTTTGTTAATGACTGCTAAAGTATGGCTGGAAACACGTGCGGTATTATGGCCACTTGACCAGTTGCACGTGAAAAACCACTTTTGCCACTATAGTGCTGTGCACATGATTTTGATCGATTCACCTGCACAGAAACGGGTGTTATCTGAAGACAATACGTGGCCATTACTGTTTATATACACAATAAGGGCCAACAATGATAACTGGTCAAAATGTTAAAATTTTAGGATTGTGAAGTTTTTAATTTGGTTCAGTATATCAATGAACATGTGTTATGGATGATCGTCTGTCCACTAATACCCAAAGCAATAACACCAAAAGTTTACAATAAGTTTTTTGGATAACAACTTCTGCATTATATGTGCACAACATCTCCAATGCCACTCAACCCCAAAAAGTACAAGAATTTGGACCTTACTAAGGAACTGTTATCCCAAATATAACACTGGTTGCATTTGACCACTTCTAAATGGAATTGTGTATTGAGAACAAGAAGTAGCCCTGAAACGTTGTGTACGTACAATGAAAAGGTTGTTATCCACAACATTCCTTGCAATGATAACTTGCAACTTCTAAACGCCTATGAATCCTCCTACACAGGTAAGAGTTCTACACGCCAGGAAACGTTTTATCGCAATCTCATTTCTTTGTAGACAGGGACAAATTTGCCGTGTCACGCCACACTTAGCAATGACGGTGATCTGTAAATAATTGAGTCTGGGCTAGCCAGTGATTGACATCATGAGCATCGATCCACGCAATGACATGCAGTCAACCAAATCACTTAACCTGACCACCCGATCCTTTTAGTCGCATATTACGACAAGCATCGGTTGCTGGCGACCTAAATGCTTACCCGGTATGGACTAAGGGCGGACGTGGGCGACAGGTAGACCTACATTGTATCTGTACCCAAACCAAAATTTCGCTGTGCAGAGTTACACCCCTTTGTTGTGCTTGTCGTGGGTTTGAATCCCAGATTCACCCACATTATAAATCTTGGTCCGTCAACACCGTACCCATGCGCTTGGGTTTCAGCAAAGTAGTAAACTTCTCCATCCCACAATACGCTGACACACTTTTATATTATTAAAATACAATTTTGTTGTGTTTTTCTTCCGTCCCTCCACATATGTGTTTCAGTCTAGTAATGGTGTCTGTAGTGTTACGCAAAACGAATTTTAGCAGCAAGTAGTAACACACTGGCAAATAAGTATGTCACAGATGTCTAATGAGCTCCACTGTTACATTGATGTTTCTGGCTCACCGTAGATTGGAAACAAAGCTAACATTAATAGCACGCTGTTTACTTCTCACAAGAAGACGTCATTAAGCCAGCCTAACCAGGCTGTACTGTTACAAATTGAATTTTTATCAATATGTCATTACTTGGCAGAGAACGTTTCAGACAATGCAATTAGGAACATGTCATCCATACTATTCGCCCAACTGGTAAGACCCGCCTGAGCTGGGCTCAGTTCATAAGATGAATCCTGATATACCCAGATACAGTGTACATGGACCCGTGAAGATTCCGGGGTAGAATAGATCTTCAGCAACCCATGCTTGCCGTAAAAGGTGACTATGCTTGTCGTAAAAGGCGACTAACGGGATCGGGTGGTCAGGCTCGCTGACTTGGTTGATGCATGTCATCGATCCCAATTGCGTGGATCGATTGTCATTATATTAATCGCTGGATTGTCTGGTCCAGACTCGATTATTTACAGACCGCCGTCATATAGCTGGAATATTGCTGAGTGCGGCGTAAACAACAAACCAACCAACCAACCAGTGAACATGAGGAGTTCTGATGGTACAGATGGTACGGTTATCCCTGTTCGTTTAATTATAATTTAATATTTTGTTTTACGCCCCACTTATCAATATTCCAGATATATGACGGCGACCTGTAAATAGTCGCGTCAGGACCAGACAATCCACTGATCTACGATCTACGCAATAGGGTGACGGATGCACGCAGCCAACCAAGTTGGTTGGTTGGTTTGTTGTCTGACGCCGCACTCAGCAATATTCCAGCTATATGACGGCGGTCTGTAAATAACTGAGTCTGGACCAGACAATCCAATGATTGACATCATGAGCATCGATCCTCGCAATGTGGGATCGATGACATGCATCGACCAAGTCAGCGAGCCTGACCACCCGATCCCGTTAGTCGCCTTTTACTACAGACATAGTCGCGTTTTACGGCAACCATGGATTGCTGAAGATCTATTCCACCCCGGATCTTCACAAGTCCAGCCAACCAAGTGACCAAGCCTGACCACCGGATCCGTTACGTCGCCCCTTACGACCAGTCTAGGCTCCTGGGGACCTATTCTAACCGGGGATCACCAGTTGGATCATTTTCTTATAAATAAGAATTCACTGCTGAAAGCAGAAATATTGTACGATTCAAGCCATATCGCACGCGTCTGTATATAATTCATTATCACTATCACTATGATACCAGGTGTTCGCGAAAAGGTGAGCGAATCTTGTGCGCTCATAGCCAAATAACAAATTGTGTATACCACCCATATAGATGTTGGAAAATATAAATAATTGAAATATGGGTAGTACTGTATATACATGTATATACCTTTTGCTGAAATGGAGGCAAGGGTTGCCCAGTCGTCTCGGATGCGGCAATTCGCTGTGCAGAGTTGCGCCCCTTAGGTGTGCCAGAAACCGGTGTTCGTGGGTGTGAATCTCAGATTCGCCCTGATTATGTTTCTAGGTATGTCAGCACCTTCCGCATGATCGTGTGTGTAACTAAAGTGGTAACGTCTAAGACCTGCATCATTTCGGGATTTCCTCCAACATCAATCTGACACACACGTAAGAGGTTACTAACGGGATCGGGTGATCAAGCTCGCTGACTTGGTTGATGCATGTCATCGTATCCCGGTTGCGTGGATGGATGCTCATGATGGCAATCACTGGATGTCTGTTCCAGACTAGATTATTTATAGACCGCCGTCATATAGATGGAATATTGAGTGCGGCGTAAAACAACAAACAAACAAACAAAAGATTAACAACATATGTACGTTGTATATTGTTGGCTATGCCCCCTTGGTTTCCCATGCTCATGAGACATGGCAAATTGCAGACAAATTAAGTGAAAGCCCAGATAAGGCTGACTTATTTCCGGCGGTAGTCTTTTCGTACGGAGAGAGACGACAGCTGCCGAAAGACAACGACTGGTGTTGTTATATTACACAACGCAAATTCTGCAATATGTCACCATGAATTTGCCAGCTCAGCGCCATTCGTATCGCCGCGAGGCACAACGTCGTCGTGAGGATTATCCAAGTTATCTCGTGGCATCTAGACAGTTTGGGTCATGGCGGGTGCACCGGTGAGAAATGGCGGAAATATTACACGACCAGAATATGCGCATGAGCGGCTGAATCACTGAGGGGGTATGCCGCGTTGGCTTTTTGAGCAATCTTACAGTCAACGTATATCATGGCGGTTACAAAACATAGCTTCACAGAAAGCAGCATTGTGGATTGAATTATTTAGCGAACTAACAGTTAATCACAATAAACCAATACACGTCTCATTTATGCTAAAAACATTTTATAAATATATTGATGTTTATTGCTCGTGTACAAGTTTACTTATTGACAATGAAAGGGTAAACATTAAATTCCCCTTGTATCGGGATTTTTTGACAATTGTAAACGTTTTTGTAGAAGGGCGAAGAGACTTCAATAGGATTTCAAGGGGTGGATTGGAAGATTTCTTAAGTGAGTAGTTTGTTCAGAAATATGCCCAAAATGAATATTTTTGGGGCAGTGGTAAAAAATGAATATATTTGTTTGTTGGATACAGATAGGGAAAAAATAGCTTGTTCAAAAAAACAATGACACCACAACCACCCTCCCCCCACACAACAAATGGATATGCTCCTTTACTATAATAAAGTAAATGGCCATGTACGCCTTAACCCCAATGTATATATCCTACACTTAATCACCAATGTGTACATACTGGATACTGGATGTGTATATTATTGATATGGAGAAGAAAGATACTCTCGTAAATATGTAAACGTGAAAGCGCCAGTCATAGATACCTTGTCGACAGATCAGCTATTCCTGTCTCTGCCCTCCGGCACTGGTAAGGCTTCCTGTAACTGACATTTTTACTCTAAACTAAGAATAAAACTATGACGTCATTCATTGGCCCCATATGGATAATCAAGAGGTTATTGTGATATGACTTGGGTAATATTTGGCCTGGGCAGGTGTAGGGTTTTCTTTAGTGGGTCGAATTGGTTCGGATTGTAAAGGTTTCATGTAGTCTGTACTCGGTTGAATGATTCTTTGTAAGAATTGTTTAAAGCGTAGGCTTAAAAAAACATGCCTGTCGGACAAGATCACTGAGAAGAAGACAGATAGATACGACTGGGCATGGAGTGATACGTTACGAAGGCTCAGTTTAACATGCCTGGATTCGGCTACTGTCGAGTCGAAAGGACATGAATTGATTCTGACATTATAAAACACCTAAACTGGCTCAAGGATATAGGTAAAAGCTCACAAGACGTGCAATTACACGAACCGGAACGATAACGCAGAGGGCTCTTCAAGACACGTGCGTTAACAGTAGCAATGCTGTAAGCTCTCAAAGACATTATAGTTAGCACTGTGTCCGTAATGGTGTCATTTTACGCTCTTTAAACAATGTATGTTAACGCTCACTGTATGTAAACGCTCACTGTTGCACCCGTGAAGATACGGGATAGAATAGGTCTCCAGCAACCCATGCTTGCCGTAAATGGCGACTATCCTTGTCGTAAAAGGCGACTAACGGGATCGGGTGGTCAGGCTCGCTGACTTGGTTGATGCACGATCATCGATCCCAAATGCGTGGATCGATGCTCATGATATCAATCACTGGATTGTCTGGTACAGACTCGATTATTTACAGACCGCCGTCATATAGCTGGAATATTGCTGAGTGCGGCGTTAAACAACAAACCAACCAAACCAACCAACGCTCACTGTTGCAATGATGACATTGAAAGCTATTCAAAAACGTATATGTCAGTATTAAATGTCGCAATGACATCGTCGCAGGCTCTTCAAAAAACGTATATTAACTCTTACTGTCGTAATGATATGATTAAGCTAGCGCTGGACTGCTAGATGCCGGTTCTCGTGTACAACTCCCATTTCAACATATCAGCCTTCTTTGTCAAGACATGCACTAGTGATTTTCCCATTACAAAATGATAATTGCACAACACTCTGCATGCCATATTTTATCAAAAAAAGTAATACCATGACACATTGGTTGATGTCGATGTGTAACATCCGCTTGATAATGAGGACAAAATACAATTTGCAGAAAAGAGATCATATTTTGAATTCGGCCACGAAACGAGGCGTTATCCAACAACAATGAAACATATAGCCCAGCACAGCTCGATATTGTTGAGACCAAGCCAGCGTGTCAACTCATGTGTTGTTTCCACGATTCAATCAACTAAGTGACCCATGCTGTGTATATGAGAATAAACAAGTATAAAGTTCAATAACCATAGCAATACGCACGAGCGATGTTGATATCACGTAAAACATGGAAACGAATCTGGAATACATATACGTACATAATTCTCAAGATCTGTATGTGATTTGACACACGTGCTTCACAAATAACATAGCCTAATATAACAGAAGGTTTAACATCAGGCAACAATTAAAAGCGTGTCGTATAACACTGAGACACACTCAACATGTACACACACCTGTGTACTGACGATTACATAAACATGAAGCATAGTTATTGATAAATATATGTGTATTATATTATACAACAATGTTAACATACCTGTATGATTTCATTCAGATTTCGAACGACGAAGGGCACAGGGTAACTGTTCCAAGAAAGTCTTTGCCTCGGATCCAGGTTATGACCTGTGAGCTTTATCACTCAGTTGACATCAGACAGGGCGTTTGCTTCCCCGAGTTATAAATTTCACTGTTTGCATTTGTCCTTCTTGGGCCTGTGTATATGGGCCGCGTCCTAAATTCTCACCGCAGAAAACAGATCCGATCGACCCCTCGTGCACACCCGACACACCTTTGCCTGGCCCGGGAAACGGAAGGGAATCACGCGACCACAAAAAAAGCCGGATACCCTTTTGGGTTATAACAATTTTAGAAACGCAGTCATGCATCAAATACTACCCTACACATATATATACACTACATGGCATAGTCGTAAACCACGGTGTAATGTTTACATGGGCTCCAAGACCACATCAGTTATCTCCCTTATGTACTAATACATACTTATCGCTTGTCTCCTTGTTCATTTAGGTTCTGCATCGGCCTCGGTCACCTGATATGACGTCATGAGATTTTACGTAGTCAAGAGCGCGGCTGTATATATGGGTCATTGTTACGCTTCGGGTGACCATGTCACGGACAAAACGAAATATCAGAAAAGGACCGGCGTTGCCTGTCAGAAGGAGTGTAGCGTGACCACCGCCAGTTGTCACGCGAGCAGACGACACTTGAGAGCAGCATGAATAGGGGTAGTCAACAGATGTTTATGTTGATTACAAATGGTATAGAATTTGCTCACATTGAGATTTGCTGCCGAGATCGTGTGTTTAAGAACTTCAATTGCTGGCGTGTGTTTTGCTTAGGTTGCACCAGTTTCTCAGTATATACGATACTTGGGAAATCAATAATTCATTGAGGTTGCGAGAAAGCAATATGTCTGAAATCGCGTGCAGTCTAAGGGAATCGCGATGTAATTCAAGTACCTTACCTCGGAAAAGAGAAATATAACCAATTGTGAAGGTTCAATTCAATCCGATAAGGCTGTACTAAAGATAATTATATTCTTTCTTCATAATGGTATCACTAATCTCATCTTGTGATGTAATCAGGTGGTATTTGTGTTCTGCCTATGATCGAAGATTTCCCTTCGTAAATCCATAATGAATGAAAAACTTACGTCAAACAAAGATGAGCCCTAAACTAAAACGTCAAGAGGAAAGAGCATTCCGAATGTTATTTTACGCCGTCACTTTACTTCAGCTGTATTACGGCGGGTCAGGGAAACCAGTGGTCGACATCATGAGCAGTGACCAAGGCCACCACCCCCCTACCCCCACCCCACCCCACCCCGAACATCGATCCACGCAATTGGGATACTATGACTTGCACCACCCGATCCCGTTAGTCGCCTCTTATGACAACCATAGTCGCCTTTTAGGGCAGGCATGGGTTGTTGAAGACCTATTCTACCCCGGATCTTCACGGGTATTCAACCTTTTGAAAACCACTGCGGATACAATGCAGCAGATAGGCCAACATATACAATCAGGCCCCGAAAATGTATCAGATATACTGAAATCATTCTATAAGGGAACCCTAGCCTATGAAGGAACTTTCGAGTCAGATACAGAATGGGATGCTAGAGCTGAAACGTGAATGAGAGTGGGTCGGGTGATAGAAATGAGAACAGGTTGATAGAGATGATAATGATATGATAGATCTGAGAATGGGATGCTGGAGCTGAGAAGGAGGCGAGTGGGTGTTAGAGATGAGAATGCGGTGACAGTGATAAGAATGGGATGGCAAAGATGAGAATGGGATGCTGGGTTGAGGAGGTGAGACTTGGATCCTAGAGCTAAAACTGGGATGCAAGAGTTGAGAATGGGAAGTTAGTGCTGAGAAGTGGATGAGAATTGAATGCTAGAGCTGAGAACGGGAAGTTAGTGCTGAGAAGTGGATGAGAATTGAATGCTAGAGCTGAGAATGGGAAGTTAGTGCTGAGAAGTGGATGAGAATTGAATGCTAGAGCTGAGAATGGGAACTTAGTGCTGAGAAGTGGATGAGAATTGAATGCTAGAGCTGAGAATGGGAACTTAGTGCTGAGAAGTGGATGAGAATTGAATGCTAGAGCTGAGAATGGGAACTTAGTGCTGAGAAGTGGATGAGAATTGAATGCTAGAGCTGAGAATGGGAACGTAGTGCTGAGAAGTGGATGAGAATTGAATGCTAGAGCTGAGAACGGGAAGTTAGTGCTGAGAAGTGAATGAGAATTGAATGCTAGAGCTGAGAATGGGAACTTAGTGCTGAGAAGTGGATGAGAATTGAATGCTGGAGCTGAGAATGGGAAGTTAGTGCTGAGAAGTGGATGAGAATTGAATGCTAGAGCTGAGAATGGGAACTTAATGCTGAGAAGTGGATGAGAATTGAATGCTGGAGCTGAGAATGGGAACTTAGTGCTGAGAAGTGGATGAGAATTGAATGCTAGGGCTGAGAATGGGAACTTAGTGCTGAGAAGTGGATGAGAATTGAATGCTAGAGCTGAGAACGGGAACTTAGTGCTGAGAAGTGGATGAGAATTGAATGCTGGAGCTGAGAATGGGAAGTTAGTGCTGAGAAGTGGATGAGAATTGAATGCTAGAGCTGAGAATGGGAACTTAGTGCTGAGAAGTGGATGAGAATTGAATGCTGGAGCTGAGAATGGGAAGTTAGTGCTGAGAAGTGGATGAGAATTGAATGCTAGAGCTGAGAATGGGAACTTAGTGCTGAGAAGTGGATGAGAATTGAATGCTGGAGCTGAGAATGGGAACTTAGTGCTGAGAAGTGGATGAGAATTGAATGCTAGAGCTGAGAATGGGAACTTAGTGCTGAGAAGTGGATGAGAATTGAATGCTAGGGCTGAGAATGGGAACTTAGTGCTGAGAAGTGGATGAGAATTGAATGCTAGAGCTGAGAACGGGAAGTTAGAGCTAAGGATTGGAAGAGGAGAATGGGACGCTGGAGCTGTGAAGTGGATGTGAATGGAGTTGGGTGATCGAACATTAAACATATGCTCTAGGGTCTATAAGAGAGACTGTATGGCCGGTTGTATAAGAACATTATCATCACTTTATAAGCTCCATCTACCAGTACCCCACATTATTCTGGCGCGCAGTGGTATAACTGAAATACAGATAAAAGCGTTAAATCCAACTAACTCATTGTGGTCTTTCCCGTGGGACAGGGAAACAGAATACAGATATGTAGGCACCTGACACCCTTTCTAGGTATCCAATTGCTATCCCCGTAGCTCTTTTGGATGAGAGTGGTCGGGGAAATTTGGATCAAACCGTTAGCTCGTCATGTTAAAGACCCCGGCACATGATGCGAAACCAATTCCTTATGTCTTCCCCAAGACTAACATCTAGTCTCTGAAATGAACTGTTTTACAGAAACAAAACCAGTTATTAAATTATAGTTATAAAATATAATTAAAAAGGAGCCAAAAACCTTTCTTCGTCCCGATACTGCAGTAATCTAGACTTGCCAAATAATATAAACTTGCATGGGATATCGGATATATTTGTCTCAGGGTCTGTATGACAGACTCGCCCTCCCCGTGAAACTGCTGGACCAAATGCGACGTACAATCACTCGCTAACTAAGTTATGCGGTTGAGGTAAGACAGTTACTGTGTTTAGTTGACACGTTTACAAGCTGATCAGAAACAAGGGCTTTAAGACAGATCGAGTAATGGAGCACCTTTCAATACCAAATGTCCTCAATAGCTCGTTGCCCCGTTCCCCAAAGTCCACTGTGACCACTACGTATACGTAGCCCCGATGTTGCTTGGTGGAGCGTGGCCCTGACATGACTCAACATGACTGTTCTTATTATAGCTGAATGGGACAGCGTACTTCCTGCTTGGTCCGTAGTCGACCGCGAGGACATCCGTCCTCATGCCTTTAGGTGACTGGCCCATACGGTATGCACGGAGAGCAAGAGTTGAAGTAGTCCTTTTGTCAAACTTATTTTTGAAAACAATATTTAGAAGAACATTAGGCCCAAAAATAGAATTATGTTTTTTGGCGTTTTGTTTCCCCTAAATGCCGCGAATTTCCCTTAACAAACCAATTTGCATGATTCACTAACAGTCGGTGCAACTTTCCCAATGCGTCCAGCCTCTATTTTCTGCTCTTTTTAGGGAAACAATTTGTATGTCGATTTTTTTCTGTTAAGGTTATGTGAGATTGTATATAATGAAATGTAATCTGCTCCAGTCTTGGGTGGCCCATTCCTCCAGGGCATCAATTGTAGAGTCTGTGTAGAGTTGCGTCCCTTAGGCGTGTCAGAACCCAACTGACGTCGGTACATGTCCTGTATTTGCTCTGATTACTATTCAGTAATAATTGTCTAATACCAGAGATCGTGGGTAAAACACACGGGGTAAAACACACGTGTACACTCGGCTTGTACCATTCCCTAGATAGCACCTTGGCCTTAACTGTAAACTTCATACCAACCGACCCCTCCACATATAGTTCGTGCAACATGACGGTCGATTTTCAGTCAGAAAGTATGATTAATAAAAATAGGTGTAAAATTACAACTTGATACATTTACATCCAGGCCAGACCGGGAAGATCCGGGATAGAATAAGTCTTCAGCAACCCATGCTTGCCGTAAAAAGCGACTATGCTTGTCGTAAGAGGCGACTAACGAGATCGGGTGGTCAGGCTCGCTGACTTGGTTGATGCATGGCATCGTATCCCAATTGCGTAGATCGATGCTCATGATGTCGATCACTGGATTGTCTGGAATATTGCTTAGTGCGGCGTTAAACAATAAACAAACAAACACCAAGGCCACGACTGCTGCCAGTGTATTGTGTAATATGAAAGTTACGTGAACAAGTGAAACTAGGGAACCAAGTTCTGGTATGGACCTATGAGATTGAGATGAGCCAAACTGGATGGTAAACGTCCTGCATCACTTCAGACTTTTCTCCCACATGCTCAAACCCAACTCACTCACATACTCAATGAAGTACAGGTCTTGTGTAGTTGGCGCCTGTTATATATCAGTCATGATGCGTTCCTTCTTCATAGGAGCGATGAAGCATGTGTGCAGTAAAACAGCGTGAACAATGGGCGGCGTATATCATACGGTGTATTGGGAAGTTATATTTAGTTTACGAATCATGCGGTTGAGTATGTATATGAATGAGTGACTGAGCAACATTAAACAATATTCCACCTATATCACGCCTCACTCCTTCCAAGAGTTCCGTGCGGCCTCTGTCACAGGCCAGCACGATTTTACGATTCGTCAGGTCTCACACAGTCCATTCAAGATATCATCTGTTTCATTTTTGACAAGTCTACACATATCGATAGACAAATGTCATAGAATGGTTAACTTTTATTAAGAAAATATCCTAAAACGTGGAAAACTATTTCCATGTTCGTAGTTATGTTTGTTTACATTGGTTGTACGGCTCCACGTGCAGTCATCGATGCCCAACGGAGAGCTAGCGATACGGCCACTTTGATGTATAATTGTATATTACCATGAACCTCACTGTCTTAATAGCATATCTATATAACTATGCAGAATAACATCAAAGGCTCACCGAGAGGCTTGCATTAGGCCAGTCTGTTCTGATTTCAGAATAAGCGCGTTTGTTTACAAACATGAGAAACGTCCGGTCACGTGATATGCAAATTAGCCTGTGGTAGTAGTGGATCCAAATCACCACAGAGCCGGAATGTAATACCACGCACGAGACACACAACCAACGGCCTTCACCTACTGCACCAACGTGGAGAATGGAACCCATCTTTTCGATGTGATGAGCAAGCGCTTTAACCAGGGTACAATCCAACGTAACAGGTGTTCACTTGATTAACTTGATATATTTACAAATACTGGTTTCAAAGAAATAAAGGTACTTTGACATTTGCGTCGATCCAAAATAGGCTTGGGTGATAAACAATATGGTTGTTTTGTAAGAATAACCACCCATGAACCTTTTATCTCTTTGCCAACACTTGAAATTAAGAACAGGACAGGTCCATATTAGGTTCCTATCAACAATGTCTTCTAATGAGTGAGTGAGTGATATTTCAGAAATATCACGACGCCATACGCAACATCTTCACACATTGTACAAATGTTTGGGAGCGAACCCAGGCTATCGCCGTTAACAATAACCTAAACCACTCGGCTACCCACCTCCTGTTCTCCACAGTGGTAAATGTGGGGATTCAGGGTCGGAATGAGTCCCCAGTACCCTTTTCTGGTTACATGTGCTGGGCCGCGGGGTAGCCTAATGGTTGAAGCGTTTTGCTCATCACACCGAAGATCCGGGTTCGATTCCCAACATGAGTACAGCGTGCGAAGCCTATTACTTTTGTCCCCGCTCAGATATTGCTGGAATATTGGTCAATAGCGGCGTAAACCATACTCACTCTTGTCGCAAAGTCGTCTTAATTAGATTGTGTTGTCGGGCTAACACTCATAAGAGCGAATTGATGGCTGTAAATAATCGAGTCCGATTCAGACAATCCAGTGATCGACATCAAGCGCATCGATCAAGGATCGTGCAGGATTAGCGAGTAAAGTTTGGAAGCATATCGTGATAAGGATAAAGACTCGCTATGGTGACACTTGACTGATTGTTAGTTTTGTCCCTAAGTGGAACACATTGGAAACATCTCTTCTTAACGTACATACTTCTCTATGTGTTGGGGCAGTGGGGGTAGCCTAATTCGCTCGCCACGCCGAAGACCCGGGTTCGATTCCCCACATGGCTACAATGTGTGAAGCCCATTTCTGGTGTCCCCCGTTGTAATATTGCTAAAAGCGGCGTAAAACCACACTCACTCACTCTCTCTATGTTTCCATGGGTCGCGGTTTTTTTTACAAACATAGTTTGCTGGAGACAACTTTTTTTCTATATTCTTACCCGGAATACCCAGAATACCCGGAATATCCACGTGTACATTTGTTTTGAACTATCATTGATTATGATGGGAATTTCAACTTGAGCCAGTTGAATTTCTCCCGTGCTTGCCGTAAAAGGCGACTATGCTTGTCGTAAGAGGCGACAAACGGGATCGGGTGGTCAGGCTCGCTGACTTGGTTGATGCATGTCATTGATCCCAATTGCGTTGATCAGTGCTAATGACATTAATCACTGGATTGTCTGGTCCAGACTCGATTTTTTACAGACCGCCGTCATATAGCTGGAATATTGCTAAGTGCGGCGTTAAACAACCAACCAACCAACCGTCCCTGTTAATCACCAGTCACCCCTTTTCCGAAACCGCCATTCGGCTTGTCCCCAAACGACACAGTTACCTTCGTTGCAAGTCTGCTAACCTCGAACAGCAGGCCGATCCACCAAATCATATCACCACATGCCATGGGGATAATGGCCATCATCAAGTGACGTAATCAGGACCAGATTAGATCAGACTAAAGTTTGAAAGTTTAATGCAAAATTATCTACAGCGCGACCTCCCGGAGACCCACTTGAACACGGCAGATCGATAATGAGCTGGAGGTCAGAGCCAGCTGACATTTTCCATGATCAGATGGGGCGACCCTCCTCGCCGTCAGCCCATTGGATGTGTAGTGTACATGGTAAGGCGAAGTGAATTGTCTGGAAGATAGAATTGTCAGCGGGTCACCTCTCAATTTGACACCGTATTTAAAGGATGTACTGGGTTCGTAGTTGAGATAGTGTCAACGTCTTAAAGATGTCATGCAATTGTTTGTTTTTTTAGATACCATCACCATCACCATCACCGACGTTATCATCGTTACATTTAATATATTATATGTTCAGGCGGTTACCAACGAGGCGCTTTGGAATCATTACGTCTTTTGTTTGTGGTGAAGATTGGTAGATGTTCTCATAAATATCTCCAGCTCATCATGAGTTAAATTAAGAATTACAAGACATGATTGGTTAAAAGGCACAACAGTTTTTCTTTTAGACACATCCCAAAGTTCCTAGACTTGGCATCTTCTCCTGGTCCATCAACTTTCGATTTTCTGACTTGGAAGACATTAAAATACACGATTTCACTATGAAAGTTTTGTAGAGACATGTACATGTCTTCAAGTGTACAGTAGAACACGGATATAACGGACCCTGATATTGCGAACAAACGGATAAAACGAACTGTTAAAAAATCCCCGATTTATCTCCAATATAATATCACATAAAATTTACGTATATAACGAACTTTCTACAGCGAACTAACGGATACAGCGAGATATATATATATGATATATACATCATATACATTACATGACTTGTAAGAGGACATCAGCTCGGTTGTTATCGTGTTTTAAGACATAGTCGTAAATTTATATTATTAGTGAAACGTTTTTGTCATGCAGATGTGCTTTTGCTTTCAATAAACTAAATCATAATGCCATTATTGATTTAGCACGATATGCGCGACAAATATTACATAGATTTCTCGCGAGAACTACATTTTATGTACGCTTCACTGGATGCTGTGTTAAGTCTTCAGACTCGGCAGTTACGAGTGGGTGAATAACTGAACGTTGTTTAAGAACAGTCAGAAATATTTTACCTATATGACTATGGCATGTAAATAATCGTGGCTGGGACAGGTAAACCGGTGACTGAAGGCATGAGCAGTGATCCACACACTATGACACGCAATGAGACAAGGCACCATTTGTTTGGCTCAACGATAAACGCGAGGTACTGGAAACCTACTCTCACCCGTATCTCCACATGGTGACGTCTCAACTTATGTTTTAGTGAGATAATTATCTTTCTGCAAAATGGTTTGTTTAAATGACATCTTACATTGACAGCATGACTGAATAACATCGATTTATTCTCTTGACAGGTATTATCATGTCTTTGACTGAAACATGTGCCTATCACTAGATAGGATTGATATTTAATTTACACCTTAATCCGTAAAACTGTTGCTGAGCCTTTATAGAGAGTTTATTTTGTGCATATATATAGGCAGCGTTTTGGTTGTTATAATAATATGTAGATTTTCAGAGGACTGAAATGCCATTCTGCAACTGTATTGCTTCTCGGCGATTGAAGGGATTGAACCCATATTCTGTTCTGTACTAGGCTGTATCCTAGTTGTCTGATACCCAACCTCCCCACCCCCATGTTTATATAATATTGTTTTTATAGCAATCAGCATCTTGTAGAGCAAACATATTTAAAACATCATTTACTGTATATGCACATTGATCACTGATGATCAACAACACAACACATAAAAATGTCAAGGTACATGACAGGAACAAACAGTTTAGCGTAGAATATTAGAACCGGATTGTTTGTCTTATAATATTATCTGATACAGATATAACCACTGATATCCCTGATGGTAAGTTTAACCTTTCAATATCATCTTCTTAAACATACCAACTCTTCCTCCTCATTTCACCTTTTAATCAGTGATTTTGTGGAAAAAAAAAATTTTAATATTTTTTTATTAAAATGATCGATTTGATCAAACAGATCAATCGTCGATTGCACAATCGGTTGAAAATGTGGTGAAAATGGTATGCGCGATTGATTTAAACGACTGGAGTAACAACAGCAAATATAGTAGGCATACATCTTGGAAGCACCTTGCTCTATATCCCCAGTGAAAACAGTATATTTGTCTGTCGCGTACATTTCAAGTACAATATTTGATAATGGCTTTTTGAAACTATAAATATGTATCAGAAATTATTTACATCCGGCCATTTTAACACTGGTCACAAGGTGTGATTGTGTCATTTACAGAATGCATTCAAACAGTGTTCCAGCATGCTCGTTTTCATGACATCAGTGTCTGGTGGCATTTTACTTTAAAATCATATTTAAACATGAGGGAATTTTGACAGATTCAATATTAAAGGTTATTTTTATATAAATAACATCATCACAGACTTACACATTTGCTAAGAACTCTTCAAAGTACTCACAAAGAACCATATTAGTCGTTGACCGTAACTCCAACACTTTAACATAGACTTACGGTATGCGTAGCGCTAAGGTGACCGTAACTCCCATACTTCCACATAGACTTACGGTAGTCGTAGCGCTAAGGAGACAGTAACTCCAATACTTCCACATAAACTTACGGTAGTCGTAGCGCTAAGGAGACAGTAACTTCCATATTTCCACATAGACTTACGGTAGTCGAAGCGCTAAGGTGACCGTAACTCCCATATTTCCACATAGACTTACGCGTAGTCGTAGCGCTAAGGTGACCGTAACTCCCATATTTCCACATAGACTTACGCGTAGTCGTAGCGCTAAGGTGACCGTAACTCCCATATTTCCACATAGACTTACGCGTAGTCGAAGCGCTAAGGTGACCGTAACTCCCATATTTCCACTTAGACTTACGGTAGTCGTAGCGCTAATGTGACCGTAACTCCCATACTTCAACATATACTTACTAAAAAATGGCCGCCAAAATTACTTTATCGTCAGCAACTGTCAAATTTTTGTTCACAATATCAGTATCATTTCAATTAAATATGACTTACAATAATTCCAAGTAATGTACAAATTTTAAAATTATTAACTTGAGCATGAAACAAATATAGCTGCCTGTCTTCGAAGTTTAAATTATTGGTTCAAGATAGTGAAAAGTTGACAGTTAACTGTCCATTCATGAGACTTATTGATTCGTGTGACTTCACTTTTGTTCTTACCGTGTATTATTGAGTTACATGTTTAATAACCCTATCAACATGAACTTATCTGTTATCGGGCATCTCCGGGTGATTCGCTCCCCACCTGCATCAAGTTTCTGTACCCAAGGCATCTCGACTTGAAAGTGAAACCGCCTATTGTGGGTTGTGTTTTGTCAGCGTTGATTGTGTATCAAAGAAAGACCCCCAAAGCGTGTTTTCGTGAACCTAATCCACTCGGGCGATCCACGACCTCGTGTATTATATTTTATGGATACACATTTTCGGTTTTTCTTCATGACATAATGCAATGTGTTTTAAATGCACCTGCCAGGACCTGGCGAGAATAGCCGCACTGCAGATTGAAGCGTGCGTAAAAGAATTACGTGCCGAATGACAGCAGCAGTGTGTGGTGATTTGCTTGTCAATACAATACAATACATACTCCCCGAGACTTCATTGTGACGTTGGGAAGCACGGGTGGCCCAGTCGTGTAAGGCGCCGCAATTCGCTGTGCAGAGTTGCGTCCCTTGGGTATGCCAGAAACCTATGATCGTGGGTTCAAATCCCGGTTCGCCCCGATTATGTTTCTAGGTTTGTCAGCACCATACCCCTGCTCGTGGGTTTCACCGAAGTGGTAAACGTCTGAGACCCAACATTAAACAAAACGTGTGGCGATGTACCATAAAGGCTTTTGATAATAAGAAGTCAGGCCAGAGAATTGTTGTATACCATGTCAGACAAATGACCACCTGTTGCATCTTGCAAAATTGACATTTTCCTGTAGCTAGTGTAAGCAATTACTTTAATTTAATAGAGTAGTTTTTTTAGAAACATGCAATGATCTCAATAATCTTATATAGAAACCCTGGCAGTCTGTACGTGAGGTGCGACCAAGCGCGGACGACGGAGAGGTGAGGTGAGGTGAGGTGAGGTGAGGTGAAATGGGGTGTAACGTCGCGTCCAAGATTATTGCGCTTATATAGCGACGTGCATGCACGTGTATGTGTGTGTGTGTGGCTGTTTGTACTAGTCCGGACTGATGCCGATTTATAGAGCTAGCACACTGAGATACCATGCCGCAGTTTAACACGAATACCCGACTCAGACACAGTAAACTTACTCCGAGCCGACCAGTCCTTGTTTAGCCCCTTAATGCCGAGCGCCAGACAGGGTAACAACAAGTACCATCTTTTAACGTCTTTTGGTATGAACCCCGGATCTTCCACTCCCCGGGCAGACGCTCTACCACTAGACCACGGCGGAGCTCTTGATGTACAGGAGGTTGTACTGGAAGAACTTACAGATCAATTGAAAGGGTTTTGGATGTAAGATCACGTTCCGCAGTTTCAGTCAAAAAGGTTTAAAGTATATAAATAACCAATCCACCTGTAATATGTGTTAAAGCAAAACGGTAACGGAGAGGACAAAGAGAACTCAATGAATGTATTTATTCAGAAGATAACACCAATACGTGTTTCAATAACATGTGACAAATATATGTTATTTGTTGATCAGCGTACACTTAAAGCGAAACAACCATAGGCAGAAGAAGAACTAGAACATCAAAAGAGACACAAAGCTAATAATATGAAGCCCTGAATATGAAGCAGATATGAAAACATAGTATAGCTCGGACAATTAGTGCGTAAATACTTTGCGTATTTTCCATATCACTTCCCACGCCTTGCATATGACAATGATATATTGAATAGTATTACAAATTTCAATGTATTACACGCCCGTAAATACATCACCCGTCTTATAAACATACAGTAGTATTTATTACACATTATGTAATACCAAAGCGCGTGCTTATGTACTGCGGGAACAAGTTTCACAATATTGAAAACTCCTATGTCATGGAGGAAAACAGTAATAGTTAGGGCCCTTAGGGGGATTTTGGGGCTGTTTGGTGCAGATTCTTGCAAAAGCACCAAATTTGGTACAGATCTTGGTTATACCATACTAATTCGATTTCTGCCGGGCCCCAAGAAGGGCGAGGTCCGGGGCCGCCATTTTGGCTAAAAACAAAATGGCCGCCACTAGGATTGGCGGTCGATCATATATCAATAACTATTTGGCCTAGAATCACATGTAATACCACTTTTTAGGGGTATTTTGGGCCAAGGAAACCGATTCTGATATTATTTCAATGATTTGAGGTCAATGTCAATCACCAAGGTCCATTAAAGGTCATCCAGCCGTCGCCACCTCACTGGCACAAATGCACGAAACAGGTCAAGTGCTTCATGCAACATATGTCTCGGAAAGGCTGGAAGAAACTTCAGTACCTGTGTTCGATATCATCAAGCGAAACAGCATGTTAACATTTGCCAACCGGCCTGATCTCAAGAAAACAGGCAAGCGAGATAACAGCACGCAGAAGCAAAACATGACCCTAGTCACACAGCTTTTTCTGTCACTGCAGTCGCGACCCGATGCCGATATCCGGGAATTCTTTCAGTTTGAAAATCAGCGAGAACCACCAAGCTTGGCAGATCGAGGATCACTAAGATCTGGAACAAAGTCAGATATTCTTCAATGTATCAATGTACCAACTGGCCGTGCAGATGCTGTCAAACAAGCAACGGTTGCTGTCCTTGATATGGCTGCAGTGATTCATCTAGTTCGTCCCACAAGAGCAAAGACGTTTAATGAGTATGTGTCATTCCACATCATTCCGTTCTTGAAGTCACAAGTTAACGGTACTAGTGTCCAACGCATTGATGCTGTATGGGATACATATCCAGAGGACAATAACCTGAAAGGTCTCACACAACAGCGACGTGGAAACGGCCCACGAACGAGAATTGGTGATGGCAAGTCTCCAGTCCCAAAGCGGGATTGGAATAGCGGTTTCCTGAAAAATGTTGCGAACAAAAAGGAATTGTTCTCTTTCATCAGCAGAGAGATATGTAAGATTGATGACATGGCCGGAGTAAATCTCATCACAACCCACTTTGAAACTGTCCTCACGAACACTAGCGACTCCGAAATCACCGGACTAACGCCATGCAACCATTCCGAGGCCGACACGCGAATCATATTACATCTCATGCATGCTGCTCAACAGGGGCACAAAATCGCTTTTGTGCGCACCGTTGACAGTGACATCGTCGTCCTCACCCTCAGATTCTTCGCCACCCTTGGTTTCTCAGAGCTCTGGGTTGGATTTGGAAGTGGAAAAAACTACCGTGACATTCCTATCCACCAGATCTCATCAGATCTAGGTATGTCTGCGTCCCTGGCATTACCACTGTTTCACAGCCTTACAGGATGTGATACAACATCACAATTCCTTGGATGTGGTAAGAAAACTGCATGGGCAGCCTGGAACAGCTGTCCAGAGCTGACCCAAACATTATTGGCTCTGGCAGCTGAACCTACGCTATTCAGTCTCGAGTCAGCACACATGAAGGTCATTGAACGATTCACCGTCTTGATGTATAGCAAGGGATGTGGAGTTGCTCGGGTTAATGACGCCAGGCATACACTATTCACCAGTGGGACCAAATCCCTAGAAAGTCTGCCACCGACCCAAGCCGCTCTATTACAACATGTTAAACGAGCACTTCTACAAGCATGCTTCTACTGGAGCCAGGCCAATCTGGCACAGCAGGATATCCCTGACTTCAGCGAATGGGGATGGCACAAGACTGATGGCAACTCATGGCATCCGCTGTGGACGACACTGAGTGATGCGTCAAATGCATGTGCAATCCTTTTACATTGTGGCTGCATAAAGGCATGCGCCGGACGATGTAAATGCTACCGTGCTGGAGTACGATGCACATCTCTTTGTAAATGCGAGGGAGGTTGCAATAATAATGTCGAGGGAAGTGACTAAACATAAGAGACAGATAAAAAAATAGGTTAATTCTCACCATTAAATGTATACAATGTACTCTGATAGTGTAATGTCTGAGAACTTAGTGTAATGTCTGATAAAAGGTTGTTAATAAACAAGTTGTTTATATCATTCTTTGTTTTGAAATTTGGTTGGGATATCGTTTAAAATGACTGATTTGTTTTCATGTACTGAATCTCACCCGGAAATGATCCTAAAATTGCCTCAAAAGTGACCTTGAGGGGTGGCCTTGCCCTTAAATCAGTGAAATAATACCAGAATTGAATTCACTGACCTCAATAACCTATAAAAAGTGGTATCACATATGAATCTAGGCCTTCTAGTTTTTGACCTATGACTGACCCTGATCCGGATGGCGGCCATTTTGGATTTAGCCAATATGGCCGCCCTTCATAACTCCCGCCATAAATACAAATGGCATTGTTACATCGACAGCTCGATAAATTTTAGTTCATTTTAAAGGGTAATGTGATCCAAAATGTCCCCTAAGCTCCCCATTACTAGGTTTTGACCCTGGTTGACCTTTAAGAAACCTTGGTGATTGACCTTGACCTCGAATCATTGAAATAATATCATAATTGGATTCCCTGACCCAAAATACCCCTAAAAAGTGGTATTACATGTGATTCTAGGCCGATTAGTTATTGACCAATGATCGACCGCCAATCATGGTGGCGGCCATTTTGTTTTTAGCCAAAATAGCGGCCCCGGACCTCGCCCTTCGTGGGGCCCGGCAGATATCGAATTAGTATGGTATAACCAACATCTGTACCAAATTTGGTGCTTTTGCAAGAATCTGCACCAAAATATCCCTAAGGGCCCCAACTATAAAGCAAAAGCAAGTTATGGCATTCGTAACTCGTGGTAGTGGCTATGAAAAGGCAAGTATAAGCCAATAATTTGTCATTCAATTGTCAAGTTTCAAGTTCGAATATGCCGAGACTCACTGTTGTCGATCAGAACATCGCCATAGGACGTATCCAAAGAGGGGAGTCTTCTGTTGCATGCCACTTCAACGTCCACCACAGCACCATTTGCCGCCTTTGTGACTGATACACATAGTTCAATTCTTTTGCAGACCGTCCGAGAACCGGCCGACCAAGAGTTACCACCCCTGCACAGGATCGCTACATTCGACTGTTCCACCTACGTCATCGCAATGCGACAGCTATGGAGACTGCAGGAAGCATCCCTGGTTTGAGGAGGATATCGGACCAGACTGTCAGGAACCATCTTCGCAAGGCTGGTATCCGACCAAGAAGACCAGGGGCGGTATTCATAAAAGAACTTAAGTCTGAAAAAAAACTTAAGTCTTGAAAAAAACTAAGTTTTTTACCTTTTCTGACTTAAGTTTTAAGATTTTACTTAAGTCATACTCATGAAGCGACTTAGGCTTAAGTTTTACCAATTTCTGACCTAATTCTTAAGACTGGGTAGGGGTAGGCGTCAGTAAACAAAATGGCTGCCGTACCGCTAGGTCGTCGTTCGTTTCATCAAAGAAGACAAAGTCTTGTTGAATACAACGATGAGGAGTTGATACGGCGATACCGTTTAGATGGAAATGGCATTAGGTACGTAGCTAATTTAATAGCAGCTGACGTGGAGCCTGCAACCAACCGTAACCACGCACTTGACGAGATACGAAAGACGCTGATCACATTAAGGTACTTTGCAACGGGAAAGTTTCAGTTGTGTAATGCAGATGATCAAGGTGTCACCCAGCCCACCATTTCCAGAGTTGTAAATCAGTGTATCACCAGTTTGTCATCTGAAAGGATTGTGAAACAGTTTGTCCGCTTCCCCATGCAACTCGGGGACATTAGGCGTCACCAAACAAACTTTTATCACATTGCGAACTTTCCCGGAGTTGTCGGGGTGATCGATGGAACCCACGTACAAATCCAGGCACCAACAGTAAACGAAAATGAATACGTAAACCGACATCACTATCATAGCATAAATACGCAGATCGCTTTTGACAGCGACGACAGAGTCATTGACGTTGTTGCTCGGTGGCCGGGATCGACACACGATTCACGCATGTTGACAAACAGCGGGCTCTACCAGCTTTCCCGAGCGCAATGTTCTCCCCATCGGATGTCACCTTCTCGGTGACAGTGGTTATCCCTGCAAGAAGTGGCTACTTACCCCTTTCCTAAGACCATTGCCGGGACCACAAACAAACTACAACAGGTATGTAAAGTTTCGTTTTACGTTTCCGAGCGTAATCAACAACTTAGAGTGATGTCCCTTGTATTTGCCTCGATTACATATTTGCCCCTCTTTCTTTCATAGAGCACAAAATATTTGGTCTGGATAATCGAAGCAATTACAAAAATTACAAAAACATTCTTAATAAAATACGGAATATTATTCACACCATAACCATGTGTTTTTATTTCAACATCTATTATTATGTCTTTGTTAGTTGTTCTAAATATACAAGTTATCATGTGCTGTTTTGGTAAACATGCTGAATATTTGTGGTAATTAGGAATATTTTTTTTAAACATTACCGGTATGAATTTCCTACATAATCCAAAGTGTAAATTATTGTTTTCCCATGATCAAAATTATTTCTTCAACAAGTGACATTTATCAATAAAAAGATAAATATATATTTCTTAAACCCTGTTGAAGATTAATGTTACAGGTTACACTCTGATATGTTATGTTATTTTCAGGTCACACAAAAGAACCAGGAGCACCGTTGAGAGGGCCATCAGTCAACTCAAACGCAGATTTCCTGTTCTCCATGGGGAAATCAGGTTAAAACCTGAGAAGGCTTGTAAGGTAAAAATTATGATCAACAAATGTTAATTTGTGTGCACTATTTATTTGCCACACAAATAAGTTCAACAGAACAAAAATGTAACAAGGCTAAATGACAATAAATATATAAAATAACAATTCCTAGAGAGGAAAGCAATGATTGAAAAAAGCAATAAGATTTTATTGAGTTACATAATTATTTCAAACATGGTTGTTTGAATTTATGTTAACAAATGCCATTGAGAATATGAAAAGAACAATGCAGTGGCTCACCATCTATTAAAGTTTGTACATGGACATGAACATGTTCAGATTGACTTGTATCTAAATCAAGTGAATATATATATACAGTTTTGTATTTAAGGCAATAACAGGGCAGTTGTAGATTGGTAATGACTAGGAGCAGATAAGGGAAATGATGGGGTTGTATGAACTTATTCGTTATTTACAGTAATATTTGTATGTTCAACTGAGGCCAGGTAAAAGCCTAAATGTTAAGTGTAATGATGTTAATTTATCATTAATGATTTCATATTTTAGGTGATAATAGCATGTGCTGTCCTACACAATATTTGCAAGGACAGAAATATCCCAGTTCCACCCACTGATGGGCATGATGGACTTGGCAGGCTTGATGGGAAGAATGGAGCTCAAGCAGTGACTGCTCCACCAGTAGCTGCACTCAGATACCGGGAGCACTTTGCCAATACCAACTTTCCATGTAAGATTATTTTATTTTAATTTCCAACATTTTCTCATAATAAATCCAATTTGTATCAGCAGTACATTCTTTGCAAAGTATCTTTAGTTTTTAATCATCTTTATTATCCCTCACCCTCTTAAATATACAATATTCTAAATGCAATGTAGTGAATGTACTATTTCTCAAAAATGTTCCACAATGGTCTTTCTACCAGAATCTGTTGTATCATAACATTGGGCTTACCGGTAGTATGTATTGTGACATTAAATATTCAAATATATAAATAATTCTTTAATGCCCAAACAACATGTATGATACTTTTAGCTAATTCAGTTTCGTGATTTTCAATTTAAGGTATTCCTTTTTCAAAGTGAGGCATTCAATTTCAAGCTTTAATTTTTGCTTCAACAGAGTTTCCACGGTTGGTGAAGTGAGGGACCCTGTGACATCTGGCTCCTTGGAATACATGTTGGCTCCTTCTGGTTGAGGATGTCGATCTGACATGGCTGTGTCATAAATCTCCCTGAAACAGAAAATATTAAAGTTTTAATTGTAATTTTCACATAAATGTTCTTTTCAATTTCAACAAGCCTGTTGTTTTGTGTTATTATAATGAGAACATTTACATTTATAATCATATCACAATTGTTTAAATAACAGTTGACTTAATTTGTGCACAATTGAGGTGTTGATATTATTAAAAAAATATACATTTATACTAAGTTTTCAAATAATAATTAGGTCCACAGCAAGTGGTTTTATAAGTTATTCATGGTGTAACATTTATACAAAATTTCATGTGATTACAGAACAGCAAGTTATACACACTGCAAACACGAAAACGTCTTTTTTTTCCGTATATGGTCATTGGACGGAAAAACGACTAAAAATTCATTAAAATTGATTAATTGGTCCGCGTCTAGAAAGTGTCCAGAAAAGGGTCGAGTTTTTCAAGCGTAAAATGGACGGAAAAACGATGCTTTTTGCTCCGCCTTGTACAACTGTTAACGGCCAATCAGATGGCGCTGGTCCCCCGACGCACGAGATGTCCAAGGCTTCCTTTCGGAAGCTTTAGGTTTCGTATTTCTGGCATGCCTTGCTCTAGTATCTGTCGCGCGCAGTGCAGCGAGATTTGCTGATAAGCCAGTTTTAGGATATGTAACATGTTAATGGAATTCAGACACGCGCCAAGAAGTCAAACCAAACAATGTTACTAAGTTTATTGTGGTAACGGCTATGTACAGTTACCCCTTTCGGATAATGGGTTGTGTTTCAGTTGGTTATAACAATAACTCATATTTAAATGTGAAGTTTACAAGATATACGACTTGGACGCGAGGTCGGTCACATGACGTTCTTCACGTGACTGTATTCTTGAAAAGGCGCAAACACTGACTACTTCCACATTCCTGGGGAAAACCCTTGGAATTTCCTGGTACGAATTCATACAGAAGCGTGGTTGCAAGCCCATTTAAGGATACCCTCGCTACAACCCATCCCAGAGAGAAAAAACACGAAAAAAAATCCAAACTGTCGCAGTGACAATTTACAGAAATCTATGAATTTACCTTAGTATCTATTTGACACATCTTCACAATCACCTTTCAATGATCGGCCAATTGATCAGTGATGTCAAAGGCTTGAAATAGCCACAGGTTAATTAACAACTTCGGAAATATCTCCCGTCACGTTTATCGTGTCGGCCATTTTGACGTATTGTACTTGATGTAAATGTATTACAACGCTCTGTCATTGTAATTGACTTACTGAGGTAATTCTGTAAAAGATCTTCTCATCCAATGAGGATATTGTTTGGAATATATTTCTTGTAAACATACTAAAACATATGTTCCTCGCTTTGGGGGGAACTATTTTATTCCGGGGTGGCCCATTAAATCTAGTAGTAAGTCAAGGCACCATGCGTGATCTGTTATTTTATGTGTTTAAATTACGATTTGGGGCGTTAATAAAATACACTGACGCAAGTATATTCTATTCAAATCAATTGGATAATTGAATATGCTTTCTTTTACATATTACATAACATCACTGCACAAAATATGAACAGTTGCAGTAACACACTACGGTAATCGCATTAAACATCTTTTTTAACTGTACAGTATTTCAGTATTTCAGTTAT
The DNA here is from genome assembly GCF_023055435.1 of Haliotis rufescens. Taxonomy (NCBI): domain Eukaryota; kingdom Metazoa; phylum Mollusca; class Gastropoda; order Lepetellida; family Haliotidae; genus Haliotis; species Haliotis rufescens. The sequence goes on from NW_025963779.1 coordinate 35,026,870, forward strand.
ATCATGGTGTATCAGACTGATGTGGGATAAAAATCCGAAGTGGTTGAGGTCATCCAATGGGTGTTCGGGACAAGGTGAGCGTATCCTGCCACACAAGTGGCACCCGTCACAAACACATGCAAGGACAAGTCAATTGTTCACCTGAACAAAGCACGGAAACACACAATGATGCCCGTCCTCACTTTTACCGAGCATGTAAATTATTTTGTCCGTCAAAAACATGGACGAGTATAAACAATATCTTCATTCACGTAATACATGTCATACATTTGACAAAATGTGTATTGACTCGGAGCTTTATTGTTAATCACAGCGTATGCAGTTGAACTCATCACCCATCCCATTATTGATAACCCTTCTTGAAGATCTATGCAACACTCTATCTTTTATATTTAACTAGCATGTCAGACTTCTATTTCATAACTCAGTTTTATTTGCACGGATTACTGTGGAAGGGACATTGTCTCGTTGTCGCATTGACGCCTTTACAAAAACAAGCAAAACGTGTCAAAATTAACAAAAGCGCGACAATTGGCCATTTGTCGCATTGTCGCGTGTTCGCATTGTCGCTCTTTGAAAATCCTTTTCTTTATTTTACAAAAGGGCGACGATGCCGTAACGCGACATTTTCAAGGTCAAAATATGTCTCGTAGTCGCATTGTCGCCCCATCACAAATGTGTATAATTGGCGTAAAGTTCAGTTATTGTTACAGTTAGGAAGTTCAACCTGATAAATGTACGTCTTGAAATGAAAACACAAGTCCGTCCGCGAGTCCTTAACGTTTTATTGTGAGCTCTTCTCTAAAAGTGCTTAGTGTTCAACTCCCAGTTCCAAACACGTAGTACCTCCTCAATAATCCACATACCTCCAGTGCAGTGGTCTTCCGGAAGATCTTACTCTTGACCGTATTAGACAACTGACGAGTGCACGCCTGACCTGTGACCTCGTTGCAACCCTCGTGATGTGTTTGCCGAAGGGGAGAGGTGTAGGAAATGTGTGCTCCAGCCCAGCGCAGAGTTCGCGACACACGACATACTGAATGTTGTATACAGTATATTGCATTTGATATACTGTATACTGCATGTGATACTTATTTGCGGAAATTTAAAGATTCAAGATTCAATTTGCATATATTTCATATACAACAGACCGCCGTCATGTATCACTGGAATACTGCTGAGAGCGGCGTTAAAACAAATTGTTTTCATAATGGAGCGCTGCAGTCATTTAAAATAGAACCGTATACATATGTACATGTAGTACCAACTCACTCTATTTGTTTCGAATATTCAGCAGAAAATATATTATTTACCAGGTCTTTGGGAAAAGATATCAGATTTTTATAAGCAGCCACATAGGGATGATAAAGGACCCCTCGCTGATTAGGTTCTTCTTAAGAGCAGAGTTGGCCATGTTAGATGATATAACCAAAATCCGGCAGCTCCGGCGGGGGTCAAACTGGTCTTGTTAGTGTATGGTATGAGCTGTGACGTTGACCCAAGAGAATAAAGTAAAACATGAGATCAACTCAAGTCTATAATGATTGGGAAAGTCTAGATTTCCACAGCTCTAGCCTGAAATTAAGAATTGTTCTACGCTCCATTTTAATTGTATTGTTTTCATTTTGTAGACATGGATGGACCAACCAGGAAAGAAATTGATGGAATATTAACATCACATGTTACAACTGATCCAGTTAAATTCATCACACAATAATAAATTAGTATTTGACATTACGGCATTTGATTATTAGGGTATGATCATGTACATGTTCACTGTAGTAATGTACACACCAGTCAACTTGATTATAATTTTATCAAAGTGTAGCGCGGCATCAACGATTACTTTATGATATCCTCACTTGTCATCGATGTACTGACATCGAACAATGGACGGCAATTCGAAATTCTTATAAATAGCTTCAATAGGGACAGCGCCGGTGTCAGTACAATTTTCCTAGTTAAAATAAGTATCTACAAAATATAATCTGAAGCAGACAAGAACAATATTTTTTTATTAATGCTTACTTTCATGGATAGAATTAAGGCAATCTAGGCTTGCCAAATCGTTCTAGACTTAAGCTGGATTCCTTTTAAATTTATTCTGTATGGTCTGGGAGACGAACGGGCGTCAGTATCGCATGGAGAACTGGGGCAGCCTTAATCAGTGTAATCGGATATGTTGTGGAGTTTCGGTTTTGGGCTGTTTGCTGAATATATAGAATTGCTAGTTATGTATACTCTGTATTCTTTCGTCATGGTAGCATATATATTTTCTATGTTGCGTTTTGAATTATCCACAAATAATAAGAACTACAATGTAAACCTCTCTCTGGAGATATACAATAATACTACTGAAGGGCATATCTGAAAAATGGGACTTCTCGACAAATATTTCTTTCTTAAATACTACCCGTTACAGGCATTCTGATCATTATATCATACTTTGTACAGTTTAAAAGTCAAATAATGGCAAATTGTGTATCTTTCTACATTTTGAATTAATTATATTTTCTGAAATAAAACCTTAGCATCAGATAGTTATATACACGAATATGATCTATTCTATGATAAATGAATTATCAATTTCGTATTATGAATTAGATAAACAGAAATATGATAGTAAAACAAATTATTTTAATCTATTCTTGTGAGTAGGTAACGAGAGATCTAGACAACGCACTAACGTAGCCATTTATGAAAAATGAAATATTAAAAGTTTAGGGGTTTGAACATGCACATTGAATGACAGGGAAGAAAGCAACGCAATAATTAAATTATGAATCAAATTATGTTATAAATATAACAGAATATTTAGAAAATATAAGTTTAATTTCTCATTGTTGGAAGGTGTTTAATAATTATATAGATTTTGTTTGATTGTTTGTTGTTTAACACTGCACTCAGCAATATACCAGCTATATGACAGTGGTTCGTAAATAATCCAGTCTGGACCAAACAATTTAGTTATTATCATCAAGAGCACCGATCTACGCATTTGGGATACGATGACATGCATCAACCAAGTCAGCGAGCCAAGTCGCCTTCGTACAAGCATGGGTTGTTGAATGCCTATTCTAACCCGGATCTTCCAGGGTATTTTTTTAAATAATAAGGTACAATGAAATTCTGTAATGTCAATAATAAGTGTGTATAAGTAGATGGATAATTTGTCCATACACGCCAAGTAAATGGTATATGCATTAATTTAAATGCAAATGATTCAATGATGAGTTCTTTCACAAGTCCATATTTCAAGACATGTATTTGATATTCATAATAACTCCACAAAAGCTACACAATGACAACAAAACGGTACCAGCATCACAGATACCAATAATACATGAGATACATATAATTACTTTAAAGTTAAAACATGTATCTAAATAGAAAATTAGAAGGATACACTTCCGACATTTTTCGTATTTTGTTTTCGTTTGGAGAGAGAAGATGTGATTGGTATCTGATGGGTGCAAACAGGTGTTCCCTTCCGCCCAGGCCTTGCGGCAATGCTGTAGCCCAAAATGAAACAAGCCTTGTTCAACAGGTTCAGACTGAAATTTCCATCCCACTTGGGCTCCTTTTAAATTTAAATATAGTTTCTCGTGTCGATATGTGTCAGAAGAAATGAAATATTACAGCACTGGTGAATAGGTTATATGCGCATGTCAGCGTCGATCCTATAATATCCTTTTATGCAAAATACATATATACTGATGAATTAAGGTAGTAATACTACGCAAATATATGTCCAGATGCATACATCAGTATCATCTCGTGATCTTAATTCGTGCTTTGAGCCCTTTTTCTACCGGAGATTCTGGGGTGTTACATCACACCAGAAAGCCAGGTCCAAATTCAAGTCATAATTTCATGGTCCGTCTTGTATGTTGGAAACCAATATCGCAATATGGCTAAATATTGCTGAACGTGGTATTAACCCGATTACTCACATAATTATTCCACTTTCTACAGTCATCTACGAACACTATCTTTAAGGAGGTATATTTGTATCATCCAAATGTCCATACATATATGTCCACATTTATATGTATAAAGCAAGTCGTCCTGCACTCTTCCTTAAAAGATAAATGTTAAGTATTTCCTCTGTACAGATTTATATAATGTAATATTGTTTTAATTTAATGCTGATGCAGTAAACGTACCACAGACCTAATGCTAGAATAACATCTAATTTCTGAAATGAACATATTTAACAGAAAAAAACAGTTGTTTAAACAATAGTTATAAAATATAAGAACAAGGAGCCAAGAGCCAAATATTGGGCTGTGTTGAACATATTTGTTTCGGGGTCTTATGACAGACAAACCTGATGCCTTTAAGTATAAAGATAAGTAAGTATAGATGTTGTACATATTCAAATATGTTCGTGATTAACCAAACCTTGAAAAATATTGAAAGATGAGTGGTAACTATTTATGCCATTATTTCAAATTAGAATGAGAGCACATCAGGAAAGCATGGTACTTTAATATACGTATCTTGTTAACCCGATATTCTTTTTTAAGTAAGAGCAGCATGTATATCGAGAGTACAGGTTTGGTGCGTGACTTATCACACAGTACTTTCAGAAAGTGCGCATATTCTGTTTATCGGCAATAAATAACATAAGACGATTCATACGGGTAAATACGATTTACTTCAGAACTAGTATAGATTATTTAAGGTTAGGGGGAAATGTATGTAATTAACAGAACTTTGGCCGGGTTTGAAGGATTTGGGTCCTGGCTTGGGCTTTGTGTTGGACGTGTAGACGGCATTTCCAGGTTTTACGTATCAATGACAAAAATGATGTCAGATGCAATTCTCTGCCTTTTCGGGTGAACAATTGGCTTGCCTTTGGATGTGTTTGTGGCGGGTGCCACTAGTGGATCGGAATGAGCTCGCGTTTTTGCGAGCATCCAATGTCATCATTTATTATGATGAATCATGAAACATGCTCCTGATGTCGCAATGGTTCAGTTGGCGCTACTTTTGGCAAGGGTTTCTCATGATAATGGAAATGCTTATGTCGCTTTTGTTGACCGATAAACATGAAAAGATATAATGTTAGTGTATATGGTCATGTAATTAAGAAACAAACGACGAGTGGGAGTTGTTTATTGTACGATAAACAACGCCAGAGACATGTATATTTCTATATGAGATATCAACATTACGTACAGCCTCTTTGAGGGTGTTAAATTAGGGAAAAAAAATACACGCTTTACAATATTTACCCGTACTTAAATAATGATGTTTCCTTGAATAGAATCCGACAGCGGCCATGCTAGATAAATCCATTTTAGGATTTGAGTTTGGTCCCGCATATTCTTTCGTCAATTTTCTCGTCAATCATCTGTACCTTTTCTCCCAATACCAATTGTCATATCACTCTCACTTTCGGATTCTCCAGCAACATCGCGTAGCTATCTTATATCATCAAATGCCAATTTCTAATTGCTTTATCATGACGTATCCGTGTCATGTAGCAATAACATACACAAATATCGTTGACTTCGGCGTTGATTAGTGTCATGAAATATGATTATCCTCTTGTTGGCAATATTTCTGGTTGATAAATCTAACATATTCTTACTTTAAGAATAGCGACTATACATTATTATATCCCTCATCAGGTCTCTGTAACATTTGCAAAATGATACAAATATAAAAATACAACTGAACCTAAATCTAAAGTTTTAATATCCTTACGTTGCTGAGTGCAGCATTAAACAACAAACAAACAAAACATAATATCTTTAAGAATTATGTTAACAATTCCGATGCTAAAAATAATCTCACAATCTCCATACCTCTTTCTCTCTATGAAAACATAATAACTTTTTTTTAATAATCTGAAGGAATAATAATGGCAATACTATCATAATTATCATCATTATTTATGTTACTTATCCTCAAGTGAAGTAGTCCTCCACTATACATTCAGTGAAGAAGCCCATGAACATATGAACTATGTAACATACATTCATGGAAATTAGATGAACAGTTGAAGTTAGCAAATGATATTATTCGGTCGAACGTCTATCAGCCATCTATTCTATTCATGAAGAACATTTCACGTGGACCAACAGAGGGATTATGACTATCGACTTGCTAATTATTTTTTTATATTCATGCCAGGTCAAACGATCTATTGGCTTGATTTATTGTTATGGTATCCACAAAATAAGTAGGATCCGATTTTGTCCGTTTTTGTTGAAATAAAACTGAATTATATTTGCTGTTTACATATCAAAGTTTGCCAAATTGTTACAAAATGTTTGCCCACAGCAAGGGTACGTATCCCCAACATATTGTACTAGGCACAGTATCACTGGACTGAGGGAGGGCGGTATTCCTCCTTGTGGGTCACCTGCTTGGCAATATGGGACGGGAAATCTGCAGGGGTGAGGGCAGTTAAGTTGATGGTACAGACAAATAAGAGAGATCATTTTACAAATGTGAAACCTCAGTCCACAAAGGAAGAGGCGAAAGCTGAAACTTGGTGAGGTTTACAGAACAAAGGCAGTTATTTCTAGTTTCTTACTGACTCTCGAAGATACATTTAATAAAACAATTAATGCGTGTGTGTGTGTGTGTGTGTGTGTGTGTGTGTGTGTGTGTGTGTGTGTGTGTGTGTGTGTGTGTGTGTGTGTGAATTGTACACCATAAAAATGGCTACGTATGTAGTTGGGGTAGATATGTTAAATGCCCGGCCAGTATGACCTTTGAGTAACTACAGTTTCAGTCATTAAAATGCGTAAAACAGTATTTGAGTGAAAGAAAACACTATAAGTGAGTGAAACAAAAGACCTCAGTACAGGCACACCCAGTCCCCCAACTCCAAGTCTGCATGTATCAATACTCATACCTGCCACATCCTCAACCACTTAACTTACTCACACAATCATCTGAAAACATGTTTGCCAACCCTTGTATCACAACGCACGCACGCACGCACGCACGCACGCACGCACGCACACACACACACACACACATCACATTCTTCTTTCCCCACCATTATGCCCACGTCAGCCAGCATGGATCCATCCTCCCACCATTCCCCAACATCCATCGAACTATAACTATATCCGCCCTCATGTATCGGTATTCGTGCTTTCATACATACATACACCCCCTACCATTCCCCTACATCCATCGCAGTATAACTATGACTATAACCGCCTTCGTGCATCCGCACTTATGTTCACATTGCATTGCATATGCATCGAATTACACGGTTAAAATATCGTAAATATTTTACACCATGTAGATATTATATATCAGCAAACAGAGAGTATTATAACGCAATAGATTTCATTCGTTAAAACATCACAGAAAGAGGGACAGCCTGGAATTTTTCAATGGCATCTGAATGCACTAAGACGTTCAACTGGTCAGGAGGTGAGAGTTGCGGAAGATTACGGTAAACTTCAGTTACAGATCTCCATTACGAATATCTAAAGTATGAATAAAGATCACAGCTTGCTATGACGTGTACTTCATTCCTGCAGAATTAGCAATGTCCTTAGCTCTAAATTGTAAGTCTAAATGCTTATGTAGACAAGGACCCAAATGTATATAGGCATGACCATATTATATTCTACGCAAATATCACCACATTTAAAAACAAAGGGCATTAAGAACTGATACACACAAGGAAAAATATTTATAGATGTCAACTGAGGAACACTGCGTTTCGGAATATATACTTTCTCCTTCATCAGGTGAATATTATTAAATGCTATGAGGCAGAGAACATATATTTGTACCTGTAAGAACAACAAAAGTAAAAAGATAGCAAAGAAGGGAACGCAACAAGGGAAGCCAACAGATAACTGGCGCTGATTTACCCGCCTTCCGTTTGCCCATTGTCCATTTCCCATTACCAATCATTCATAAGTTAAGTTTTGGCTTTAATTTGTCCATTGATAATCAACCATCAACGTCTATTATCTCCACCCTAAAAATATGTAGTGTACTGAGAAAGTGGTATCCAAATATAATGTGTGTTGCTGTTGACCACTTTCTTAAAGGCATTGTTTGTTCAAAGCTTTCGGCCATAGAAGCCGTGCCATTTTTCTCTTGTCAGAGGAGTACACAAAGTATACGTCATCTGGACTAACATTTTTGGTTAGGTGGCCTGGTTAGATCGCCAACTTTGTGTTCTGGCGATTGGGTGCCCCACTCACAGTGTGGGTTCAAATCCCGGTCGGGACTCAACCCAAGAAAGTACGAGAATCTGTACTTTACTCAGAAAGTGTTATCCCATTTATAACATTTGTTGTCAAGAAAGCACAATAAATGTATATTCGGCTTTGGATGGGTAATGATATCACAGACATATACGGATATTGATGATGACTTGGAGGAGCTTCGTAACGCACGTCTTCTCAATTCAGGGATTGGTAAATCCAAATATGTGTGTGCGCGTGAGTGCGTGCGTGCGTGCGTGCGTGCGTGCGTGCGTAAATGTGGGCCTGTTGGATGTTACATAAAACATTCATCTTGAGCGGGATGGTAGTTCGAGTTGGATAAGCATGTTAACTATATGATCTTCTTTAGGCAGAGAATGCCGCGCATGAATGTATTGATGAAATTCCTAGGTACAAGGGGCCTTTTCGTCCCCAGGAATACCCACAGTGGAGACTTCAATGGGGAAAGGGTGTACACAATATGCTGTCTGGTAGATTGTGTGTCATCAGACCGGACAACGTTGGTCTTTGACTGATTGTGGCGTAAAACACACTTATTCATTTACTTATATCTGAAATTGAATGTTCATCTTAATTGTTATTGTTGAACATGTAATATATTTTTAAAGAAATAAAACAGTGACATAATAACTACAACATTATGTGAGCGCGAGTAGCTTTTTTAGAATGAGATGAATAAGTCTTATAAAGTGGTAAGCTTCTTCACAACCGTGTAACTATGAATTGACTTTATTGGGTAATCAAAAAAGAGAAAGGACATAAAATAGCCAAATTTCATACGATTTCACTTGTCCACCATCTTGGATGCAAGGCGAAAACATTTCAGCGCGTTTGAAGCCACTGAGAATGCCCCCTGCAGAGTTGGACGAACATTCTGCGGTGGCGCGGCTGAGTTGACTAGAGGCTATCAGCAGTATTTACTGTCCAGATGTGTGTGTGTGTGTGTGTGTGTGTGTGTGTGTGTGTGTGTGTGTGTGTGTGTGCGTGTGCATGCGTGCGTGCGTGTGTGTGTGTGCGTGCGTGCGTGCGTGCGTGGGGGGGGGGGGGGGGCGTGGGGGGGGGGGGAGATGGGGGGGATAGATGATAGATTTAGCAACAAGTAAGGTCATCTTGAGTGGGAGGGTATTCGCAGATGGATTAGCATATGAACTATGGTTCTCTTTAGGCAGAAAATGAGGATCCACGATGTTCGACCTGGTAGAAGTGTGTTATCAAACCTCACAGCATTGGTTTTTTGACTGACTGTAGCGTCAAAACAAACTCATTCATTTACTTGAACTGAATGTTCATCTTAATTGTTATGGGTAGTCACGGAGCCATGATCCAGAAAACAGGGTGTCATTAGATAGAAATAAACTAAGTAATAAAAGGATTACCAGAAAAACGGGGTTTTACACACAAGCCAATAAACTTCGCTCATTAACACCAGAGTAAGTCAGTACAAGATTGAAAACTGCCCCATAATTATGTATGACATGCTTGTCGGGTATTGCTATATACATATGTGAAAACACAGTTATTAAAATGAAGAGCAAAACTGATGAAAGTTACCAACAAACGTGTATAAGTGTTATATCGTCACTGCAAAAATAATGATTGTTTGTCTTTAGTATTAACATTCAAATACGTTATATCTGTATTAGCGATATTGTCTTCGTTCCACCGGTGATTCAATCGTTAGCCGTACTATCTCGTAGTATAATAAATTGAATTTCTGAAGACATCACGATACAGTTTTTACGATGCATCACGTCTGCACTAGCGCTTGATAACAGCCTTGTGTTTGGGTGTTTCAGTGGTTTAAATTGCTGCTCTTGATATTGTTGATTAAACTTTGATACTATGAACAATATAATGTTATGTGAGAGGTTGACTTTAGAACGGTAACATACTAATAGTATATAGGATGACATAAACAGAACAATGAGAAGTTCGTCCAGATTAGTGTATAGGCAACATTGAATAATTAAAATAATTACATTCAACAACTCCCCTTTTAAGTACATTTTCCTGACTTATAAGTAAAATGCAAGGACAATCGGCCGGAATACAATGTATAGTTCTTGTCCACTTCTATATGACTATATAGCATACAATAAGCTATCGGGTCCCGTTTAGATCGGTTTGGGTGGCAGCCTAGATAGCCATAGAATAGTTTCATCTTGGAATCTCCCATATCACTGGGGATCCTCTTCAATTTAAATGGAGTTACTCGTTACGATTCCGAACCTTCACGTGACTGTGTTTATGAATCATTGTCAAATAGTGGTGACATGAAATCGCGCATGCACAGAACGGAAAATTTGGTCAAGGCATTAAGTAATCCGCATGCGCAGAACGATTGATTTCAGTACTTCCGCTTAGCGCTTCGAGTGCAGCGTCAAACGCGGGCCTGTAATCTAACACACGAGGACTGACCAATGAAATCCGAGAAGTAGAAATACCGGTAGACGCTGTTGCTTGATTGACAATGTCAATCAAGAAAGGGAGGAGCTTAACGGTATCGTTCTCTCCCAGTGAATTCCGATGTCAAATAACGACGTTATTTGGACGGAAAAACGATGGTTTGAATACGTCCAAATAACGTCGTTTTTCCGTCCAATGACCATATACGGAAAAAAACGACGTTTTCGTGTTTACAGTGACATATTAGGATCCAGGGAAAATGCAAATACCAAATATTAGTAGTTTCAGTTAAAGCTTTTTAGATAGATGCTAGCCTAGCTAAGGTAACATGAACCTATCTCCCAGACATACTATTCAACAAGACAAAAGTTATGTATACATGGTTTTATAGATTCAAAGCTTTTAGATAAAAACTAGCCAAAGGTAACAAGATCCCATCTCCAAGACATAATATCTAATAAGACAAAAGATAGTGTTATAAATTGCCTTGAACTATTTTATTGAAGCAAATCTGTCATCACCTATACTAGAATAACATTCAGAAAATACTTCAATTTGGACTCATTAAGGATAAGCCATATACAAGCTCGTCTATAGTGATACCATAATCTCTTTCCAAGCACCCAGTATTTATGTCACAACAGAACCATGATAATTTTCTAACCCGAAAGGTATCTCATATCATTGATGAACCTGTCAGTAGGTGGCATCAGATCCAGCACCTGCAGCATTGTCGTGTCAATTGAACCTGGCACACCAGTTAGGGTCACGTTGTCCAGGCCTAAGATATCAATGACTGCATTGGTCACTGGGCTGATTGGTGCTGGTAATGGTCCACCTCCCGTATAAACATTTAATTACAAACTGTAATTTTTTATATCGTTTAAAATTTTATTATATATGTTCGTTATTGGAAGGGATAAGACAATGAAATTTCTAATCATCATCATTATCTAAATGTATTTTGGAAATAATATTCTTCATACAAAAATACACAGAACATTATGATTGATAATTGATCTATTGGTAATACCGTATTTATAATGACCATTGATAGAAGAGTTGTCATGCAATAACCCTGACTTGTATACAGTAGGTATGAAGGGAAGAAAAGTACTTGCCAGTTCCTTTTGTCAGTTTCCCAAATTCGGAGTACTTGTGTTTTGCCTGGCTTTTCACGTTCTTCCATTTTTTTCCACCTCTTCCTTTGTTCTCGGGTGTGAACCAGAGGAATTGAGGGTAGCTGTAATAACCTGTAGAGTTAAGGGAAAGTAGTAAGTGTCTTACAATTGTGGAAATATGAAGATAATAAGGGGCCAAACATTTTGTGAGGGTGCTGAGATTATATTAAAAAAGTAGTCTGATCCCAAATATATATAAAAAATATTTTTCTCAAGTTAATTTATTCAGCCGACAATTAAGATGTTAATATTTTGGATATCACTTCAAGATTTCATATTTAGCCCCAAGTCTGCTGCAAGGGCACTGTCAGTAAAAGAACTCAAATTGGAAATAACAAATGTCCCAGTTTATGATAGTAATAGAATATGTTATGGCTATAGCAGGGTGACTTAAATTCCACTGATAACAGGACCAATCACCAATAGTGATGATTTCATGCTCAGTGGTAGAATGTTGCATTAAATCTACATGCAGTGGTAAATCATGCATTTATAATCGCTTGATTGGCGTACTAATATATCTCGGATAAGTTAAATTAGTAGATGTTCACTGCTAAAATATAACTTTATAAAACTCATGTCTGGTGTAAATACTACATTTGTGTACAACGACTGCCTGAGTGACAGACAACGATAAGTGTCACTGTACCTGCCACGCCTCTTGACGCCTCGCCGATGTCACGCCCGGACCAAACTTTCCTTCCAACACATGTACATTTGCTTTCACTAGTTCCGTCAACAGTAAAACCTCCTCTTTCGTCCAGTTAGGCTTCCTCTTCTTCATATCTGCCTCTGACATGACGTTGGCAATGTGGACAAAGTTTCGCAGTGTGTGTCGTCTGCCGTAAATAGCAACCGGGAAATCCAACCGAAAAAGACGTTCACACCTTTTTTTTTAAAGAGTTCCACCGGAAGTCATACATTATACATCTCCATATAAGTAAAATATATAATGATATACGGTTTATGTATTACTTTACCTTTAACAAACAAACAGACAAAATACACACAAATATTTACTTAAAAACATTAATTATTAAAGGTTATAAAAAATATTTCTAGAAATTTCTATTTTGTCACATCGATGACGAGGAAAATATATATTTTCTATATTATTTTTGAAATTAATTTTAGGACCCAACCGACTAATTCCAGTCAAGAGATGTATACTTTCAATTGAAATACCTCACCAATACAATGGGGTCCTAACTGAATTTGAAGAATCAGCTAAACCATATGGCTGAGACATTGCCGATGTGACGTCAAAATAAATCGAAGTGTTAGTAATGTCACGTTGCAACAGGGAAATATTTTGGGGGAAACTATAATGTGAGGATATGTCCTCAAAGCAATCAAATTCTAATTGATCTCAGCTGTCCTATCATTTATTTATCAATGAATTGCAAAACAAATCAACAAACACCTTTTACTTAAAAAACTCAGTATTGAATGTAACGTTCAAGGCAACAATACTCCAACTCGCAGTCGTCTCGCCGGCAATTTGCCCACGTAATCGCCAGATGCCAGTTAGCGCTGTGCACAAGTAAATCCAGTCGAGATAATAGCCAATAAGAATTTTTTGCATCCGCGAAGTAAATGTCACCCATATTTCATTACTGTCAAATATGGAGTGTTGTTGCCCTTCAATGTTTGAAGAGTAATAATGGTATTCTTGGTGAAAAGTAACGAAACTAAAACTATCCTATCATTATGAACTGATTGCAGAACAATGTATCATCTTTTGCGACTGACTCCATAATCTAGTTACGAATGTTACTAGATGTTTGTAGAACAATTACGCTTTTACTGGATGAATAGTCACGAAACTATTACTCAAGAATACCAGCCATTTCATCAGAGACCATATAATAGAGGGACGGCCCTCTAGCCTATGCGCGAAACCATCAGTGCTACGGCTTGTACTGCGCAGCCTGTCCGGAAGCGAGCAGAAACGCGTTCACTGCAGTCATCGTTGTTGCCTTTTTTTCCCATGCAAAAGATATATTTCACAATACATAATTACACTCATATATTTCTTAACATTGTTAACATTACAACTGAGATTTGTTGGTGCCCTAAAGCATGTCGTTGTCACTGTATTTGATGACTGTGATCACGCTTTGTCTTTGTCCGAGAGAACAAAATGGCGCACATGTAAAATCGGCAAAAGTGCAGATTTTGATTTTCAATAACGGCCTCTAATTCGCAATGAAAGTCCTTGGTTACCTAGGTGTATAAAAAGGAGATATGTTAAAAATTGGCTTAGTGCCATTAACAAATTTAGGGCGGATCCGAAATTTCAGATTTTGACTCCAGAAATGGGACTAAATCTGAATTTTCCCGAAATAATTACACCACGACTCTTAATTTTCGCATGCTTTCAGACGAATGTGTTCCTATTATCGGTCCTGAATTTAATAGTTTTACATTCATCACGATTTCCCCTATGGCTTGGTACCAACGTTATTTAGATACGATCGGTAGTTTTTTTGGTATGATTTTTAGCGCAAGGCCATATTTTACGCCACATATTTTAGGTTAAATTACCATATAGCAGACGACATAACATGCATTTTGTCTGTGATTATCATCCGCATATATCCTGTGAAACATTCTACAAAGTGACTTATATTGTATGATATTAGAATTGTTTTTGTAAAACGCGTATTTTTTTTACCATTGCTTTCGCCATTTCTTCGTAAGTTTAACTTTGTTTCAGTTAGGCCTTATCACATATCGCGCATATACTACATACTACAATACTACATATTTGTTATCTTCTGTAGATTACTTTGTGTATTTACACAACAATGAAAACATCATACAAAAATAAAAATCCGTTACATGAAATATTTGTATAATAAAAAAATTATTTGCTTTGTAAATGCCAAGAAAGAAGAAGGATTATATCGGCAGTCGTCGGGAGAGAAGTTCCAGACAACAAGGTCGAAGGTGTCATTCAGTAAAATATATAGATGGTCTATTGAATTTTGAAAACAACAAACGTTACTACAGTTTACGATATACTAGTACATATCTGGTCCCATGCTCGTTGAAGCTATATTGTTATACCTGAAATACCTAATTATTTGTATGCTGAAATATCAATCTAATCGGGTAATATCGGAATATTTGGAATTTAACAGTAGCCTCCCTTTGAAAAAAAACTTACCTCGCTCCAGCAAACCCCATTATCAAACTGGCATTAACCAATAACTTTTGATTCTTTCGAAGCCCATTGTCGGACACATCGAAAATTCATTTAACAAAGCTCGTAGTTTAATGTGTATTTCTAATTCATTAGAACTAATAGCATTATAAAATAGTAGCGAATTTACATGAAATAAAAACATTAATATTGCGTCATTTTTTTCTGGCTAATAGTAAAGCATTTACACCAGTCGGTGATCATGCATTTTTGCAAGTAAATCTAGTCTGGACTTATTATAACATATGAAGTTAATATGGAGATATATTTTGTGAACATCGGGAATATGGTGATATGTTACAATTGTCTTCCCTGCTTCTGGATGAGTTTTATTTACACTTCCTGAGTTCCTGTGCAATTTACCGGATCGTAGTTTTCTGTGGCGTTCGTAGTAGATTTGGTATATTTGTTTATTTATAATAGTTATCAATTGCAGCATAAAATGAGATATATTAACTGATTTTTAAAACAAATAGAATACGTTATAAAATACTTTTGATATCGGAACGGCTTTTTCTTCATACGCCCTCGAAAACTTACGCTTGTGGACAGACGTCATATTTTCATTTCCTATTTTTTTCTTTGAGTGAATCTTTTTGGGAGGTATTTACCAACGGCTTGGTAGCGGTAACATCACTGCATTCTATTTAGACCAAGAGTCATCCGAAACCAACCCCTGGTCGAAGAGAGGGAATTCTTCAAGTGGCATATCTAGGTCCAAGACGAAATCGTCCAAGTGAATGAAGTCGTCCATGGCTGTGGCGAATGTAAATTGAAATAAATGTCCCGGAAGACACACATGTTCAGCAAATAATTTGCAGCCAACTGACATGTGCTTATGAGAGATATCATAAAAAAATCTTTGTAATCCGCTAAGAGACGTCCTTTTATTGGATTGTCGCTGGTCGTAGTCGGAGAAATCTCGGCTAAGGGAATTAACTCTTACCCCGGATATTATATAATATTGTTTACGTGGTTACCAGAATGGTCAGTCGTGAATGTCTGCGCATCTATTGCGCATCTGCAGCGGTACAGAGAGGTTAACAGCAGGGTGTCGGGGTGTATCAGTTACATGCCAGACCGTAGCGCTGATGGTTTATGATAAACTGTTGGGGAGGGCCGTCCCTCTATTATATGGTCTATATGGTCTCTGATTTCATCAAGGAGATCAGCAACTTTCGACACGTTGAGAGTGCCTTTCAGGCAACGATCCAAAATTGTTCTAATGTCAAATACAGAGCCTGTTTCCTCAACATTGGTTCCAAACCATAATGACGTTAGACAACTAAATCCCCATTGAACAATTGCTAACAAGTTATAACTTTCGCTTTGTTCCACAAAGAGGTTGAACACCTTGATTGTGTCGTTAACAACTGCAATTGCGCATGTAACATTTCTTCGCTGGCTGCTAATAGTGATTTCTGTTTTGTTTCTCAGGCTTCTCTCAATCTGAGCAACATCGTTTTCGTCAAGCTGTTTATTCAGCTGTTCAACAAGCCTTTTCAAGTCGCCTTCGAGCTGACTCAAAATAGTCTGGACATCTTTCATATGAGGGTCTATTTCCTGGAAAGTAAAAACGAATGTGGCATAGGAAGTAAAACTAATTGTGTTAAGAAAAAAATGCTTAAAGTCTTTGAAATGGCTTTATAAAACATACGCTGTGAATATTGCACGTCACATGTAGAAGCAAATAGTATACAGATTATTAGCTGAGTGTGCTCCCGTGTTATAAATATCACATATTAGAAATATTAATATTAATACTTGTATTGTGCGAACCGTTCATTCCTAATACATGTACATGATAATTATAAATGAAAACAGACAAAGGTAATACTGTCTTTGTCATATTTCATTCTCAAAGTAACTGATGTTTAAGAGGAAATGTCGCTCTTTTCTTTCACGGATGTATCTCAGTATTGCCTAACGCCGGACAGGATAACAAGTACTATCTTTAGGTATGATAGGTATCTAACGTGGGCTCGAACACCCGACCTGCTGCTCTTGGGCAGAGGCTCTATCCTCGGATAGGGATTGTGTATATGTTCATGTTAAGGTAGGGGGCACGGGTAGAGCGGCAGCCCAGAGCACTTTGGTCAAACGAACAAGGTACCAATATCCGAACACAGGAACATTTACTGTGTAACCCAACATATTCATATATGGATGTCTGCCGGGGAGCCCCTGCTGCGTGTGGCCCCTGGCCCCCCAAAAGAAGGGGCCATTCAAGGGCTGGATCAAACATTGGAGGTACCACTTGAAAGTAAGTGTAAATGAACTGTTACATATCACAGAGTACAGAATGGGCCACGCCAGACAAATCTTCCTCTGCAAAAGGCCTGCCAGACACCCCCAAAGAGGGTCCCAAAATTTGGGCTGGGTTAAACATTGGAGGTACCACATGAAATCAACATAAAATGAACTTTTTCACTCTACTAAGAATAAAAAACCCATTGCCAGACAAATCGTCTGCTGCATAAGGCCCGCCAGACACCCCCAAATGTTGACCCTTAATGCACTCAGTGGACACTCTGGTAAAATTTGACCAGAGTATACATTCAAAGTACCAGATGAAAGTAAGTTTAGATCAACAGGTACATGTTACTGAGTACAACACGGCCCATACCTGACAAATTGTCCTCTGCATAAGGTCCGCCAGACCCCCTAGAGAGGGTCCCAAAATTTGGGCTGGGTTAAACATTGGAGGTACCACATGAAACCAACATAAAATGAACAATTGCACTCTACTTATTGCACAATACCCATTGCCAGACAAATCATCTTCTGCATAAGGCCCGACAGACACCCACAAAAAGTTGACCCTTCAGGTATACACGGGTAAAATTGGTCTGGAATATATATCAATTGTACCACATTAAGGTACGTTTGAATGAACAGGTTCATATCACAGCGTACAGAATGGGCCACACCAGATAAATCTTCCTCTGCATAAGGCTTAAACATTGGAGGTATCACATGGAACCAACATAAAATGAACTATTACACTCTACTTATTACAAAATACCCATTGCCAAACAAATCCTCTTCTGCATAAGGCCCGCTAGACAGACCCTCACCCCACCCCACACAGTTGACCCTCTGTAATCCCAGTGTGCATAATGAAACATTGGACATCAGCTCTGAGAGTCAACAGATGGTCAAATTTATGTTTTGTTCTTAAAGATGGAAGGATTTTATTGAGATTAAAATCACGTATTTATAAAATCAGGTCTCTGAATACTAGTATTGATATCATAGATTAGGCCTATCGTTGAAATGTAATAAAAAAAGGCATGAATCTGATTCTTGTGAATATATATCTGATCAGCTATGAAGTCCTCAAAGCCTGCTATAGCCTGATAGCTTGGCTATGGATTCCTACAAACCCAAACATGCTTAGGTAGTCCTCAAAGCCTGCTATAAGAATGGTAAATGACAGTCCCTAATACCATTTGGAAATCTTTTGGTGATAATTGTGTTTAAAAACCTATGATCTTCGTTTATTTAGCAAGTTTTATCATCTAAAAAGCTGAATTCCGGCCAAATATTTCCATATTTATGGTCGGTCCCGAAAAGTTTATCGTATCGAGAAACCTAACAAAATCGTGGCACAGACCTGTGTGAAAATATCAAGTTTGTCAGGTCACGGAAAGAGATGAACAGGGTTTGGTGACACGAAAAGATGAATGTTCTATTCTTGATGTATTTTCGTCCTGATCTTCACAACTTTTCTCGGAGTGTCACGGTTGGATACAAAAATATTTTTCTGTTCAAAAGAGAAGGGCCGTTACTGATATTCACCTCGTCAAAACTATCGCACCACCAAATGTGAAATGTAATTACCCATCATGTTTTATGATTTTGTTCTTGTTGTTAAATGTAAATGTATGTTCATAATGTGACATGGTTTTGATTTCAATACTCAAATATCTGTTATGAAACCTGCACTATATATGTAAATGTTCACAAGGCCTTGATTTGCCATCTATCTGTTTGAATAAACGTCTTACACTAGACAGAGAGTCAAGATATTGGCACGTGAGCTGTGCCACGGTTAAATGTGTTTAGACTTCTATCCCAGGATGACCTAGTGTACATATGTGTATACATATATATATGTTTTTGAATACCCTCAATAAAGAAGGGAAAGCCATACACAATAAATTTAACTTCTTTTTTTCTGAGGTGTGTGACGAGCACGTCACTTCTCTCGAGAAATCGACATCAAGCTTCCCGGGAAAACTTTTCTTACCTCCCGGTAAAATGCCAAGAAAGGTTGCATTAACCTGATCCATTCAGGGTGTTTTCCACAACACAAAATTCTAAACAAGCAATTGTTGATCTGTCACGATTGACTGAATTTTGTATAAATTTCCATATCATTGTTACCATAGAGCTGTGTTTTCAAGCAAATGTGAATTCTTTTGTTAAAAAAAAGCCGTTTCCAAACCACACCTAGCCTTTTATTTTCTGCCAACCTCTGAATGCAAATATGAAATCTTAATAATAGTGCTACTGACGTTATAATCACAATATAACTTGAAGCATTTATCAAATCATAAAACACTTTGAACTGAATAAACATGATCATACTTGAAGGTCGTGAGAAACCTTCCTTTGACACACCCTGGTTTGTCTTGGCATTGTAATTCTCTTAATGGCGTGATTTCCCACTTGAACTAGAATTAACATGATCATACTTGCAGGTCATGAGAACCTGTTTCTTGGACCCCCCTGGTTTGTATTGCAATTGTGATAATCTGAAGGCGCGACCCCCCAGTGTGGTACCTCCAATGTTTAACCCAGCCCAAATTTTGGGACCCTCTCTGGGGGGTCTGGCGGACCTTATGCAGAGGACAATTTGTCAGGTATGGGCCGTGTTGTACTCAGTAACATGTACCTGTTGATCTAAACTTACTTTCATCTGGTACTTTGAATGTATACTCTGGTCAAATTTTACCAGAGTGTCCACTGAGTGCATTAAGGGTCAACATTTGGGGGTGTCTGGCGGGCCTTTGCAGCAGACGATTTGTCTGGCAATGGGTTTTTTATTCTTAGTAGAGTGAAATAGTTCATTTTATGTTGATTTCATGTGGTACCTCCAATGTTTAACCCAGCCCAAATTTTGGGACCCTCTTTGGGGGTGTCTGGCAGGCCTTTTGCAGAGGAAGATTTGTCTGGCGTGGCCCATTCTGTACTCTGTGATATGTAACAGTTCATTTACACTTACTTTCATGTGGTACCTCCAATGTTTGATCCAGCCCTTGAATGGCCCCTTCTTTTGGGGGGCCAGGGGCCACACGCAGCAGGGGCTCCCCGGCAGACATCCATATATGAATATGTTGGGTTACACAGTAAATGTTCCTGTGTTCGGATATTGGTACCTTGTTCGTTTGACCAAAGTGCTCTGGGCTGCCGGTCTACCTATCGCCAATATTTGAGCCACGTCAATACCTTGAAATCCTCTGGCCATTGTGGCGAAGTAGTCGGAATCTTCATATCTCTTCATTTCTTTGGACAATTTTCGAAGTTTTTCGGCTGCTAGCCGCTGTTTCTTCTGTGTTACTTTCGCACACCTTCTAAGAGCTGTAATTTGAACACATGTACATCAGTCTAGATACTTCTTGCAAAAGAATGATCATGAGAAAGGGTATTCACATCAAGCAAGTTTATGAGCTTTACATGATATCATGAGGCTTTATCGCAGCTGTATACATTTGCTTGTGTCACACAAACTTATGCGTAGGATTGAGAAATAATAACATGTCGTGGTCACTGTGATCGACGTCACCAAATATTATGTAACAAAAAGGATTTTCAGGTACATGTAACATAACACATAACATGCCATTCATTTACTGAACAGATAGGCCACAACAAGTCGCAGATGTTTACTGAATAGATAGGCCACAACAAGTCTTAAATGTTTACTCAACAGATAGGCCACAACAAGTCGCAGATGTTTACTGAACAGATAGGCCACAACAAGTCGCAGATGTTTACTGAACAGATAGGCCACAACAAGTCTTAAATGTTTACTGAACAGATAGGCCACAACAAGTCGAACATGTTTACTGACCAGAAAGTTCACAACAAGTCGTAGATGTTTACTGAACAGATAGGCCTCAACAAGTCTTAGATGTTTACTGAACAGATAGGCCACAAAAAGTCTTAGCTGTTTACTGAACAGATAGGCCACAAGAGGTCTTAGATGTTTACTGAACAGATAGGCAATAACAAGTCGCAGATGTTTACTGAACAGATATGCCACAACACGTCGCAGATGTTTACTGAACAGATAGGCAATAACAAGTCGTAGATGTTTACTGAATAGATTGGCCACAACAAGTCGAACATATTTACTGAACAAATAGGCCACAACAAATCGCAGATGTTTACTGAACAGATAGACAATAATAAGTCGAACATGTTTACTGAACAGATTGGCCACAACAAGTCGAACATATTTACTGAACAAATAGGCCGTAACAAGTCGTAGATGTTTACTGAACAGATATGCCACAACAAGTCGAAGATGTTTACTGAACAGATAGGCCACAACAAGTCGTAAATGTTTACTGTACAGATAGGCCACAACAAGTCGTAGATGTTTACTGAACAGAAAGGCCACAACACGTCGCAGATGTTTACTGAACAGATAG
Source organism: Haliotis rufescens (assembly GCF_023055435.1). Lineage (NCBI taxonomy): Eukaryota > Metazoa > Mollusca > Gastropoda > Lepetellida > Haliotidae > Haliotis > Haliotis rufescens. Next base: position 35,048,546 of record NW_025963779.1, read on the forward strand.
GCAATAACAAGTCGTAGATGTTTACTGAACAGATAGGCCACAACAAGTCGCAGATGTTTACTGAACAGATAGGCCACAACAAGTCGCAGATGTTTACTGAACAGATAGGCCACAACAAGTCGTAGATGTTTACTGAACAGAAAGGCCACAACACGTCGCAGATGTTTACTGAACAGATAGGCAATAACAAGTCGTAGATGTTTACTGAACAGATAGGCCACAACAAGTCTTAGCTGTTCACTGAACAGATAGGCAATAACAAGTCTTAAATGTTTACTGAACAGATAGGCCACAGCAAGTCTTAGATGTTTACTGAATAGATAGGCCACAACAAGTCTTAGATGTTTACTGAACAGATAGGCCACAAAAAGTCTTAGCTGTTTACTGAACAGATAGGCCACAAGAAGTCTTAGATGTTTACTGAACAGATAGGCAATAACAAGTCGTAGATGTTTACTGAACAGATAGGCCACAACAAGTCTTAGATGTTTACTGAACAGATAGGCCACAAAAAGTCTTAGCTGTTTACTGAACAGATAGGCCACAACAAGTCTTAGATGTTTACTGAACAGATAGGCAATAACAAGTCGCAGATGTTTACTGAACAGATAGGCAGTAACAAGTCGCAGATGTTTACTGAACAGATATGCCACAACACGTCGCAGATGTTTACTGAACAGATAGGCAATAACAAGTCGTAGATGTTTACTGAATAGATTGGCCACAACAAGTCGAACATATTTACTGAACAAATAGGCCACAACAAATCGCAGATGTTTACTGAACAGATAGGCAATAATAAGTCGAACATGTTTACTGAACAGATTGGCCACAACAAGTCGAACATGTTTACTGAACAGATAGGCCACAACAAGTCGTAGATGTCTACTGAACTGATAGGCCACAACAAGTCTTAGCTGTTTACTGAACAGATAGGCAATAACAAGTCGTAAATGTTTACTGAACAGATAGGCCACAGCAAGTCTTAGATGTTTTTTGACCAGATTGGCCACAACAAGTCGAACATGTTTACTGAACAAATAGGCCGTAACAAGTCGCAGATGTTTACTGAACAGATATGCCACAACAAGTCTTAGATGTTTACTGAACAGATAGGCCACAACAAGTCGTAAATGTTTACTGAACAGATAGGCCACAACAAGTCGTAGATGTTTACTGAACAGATAGGCAATAACAAGTCGTAGATGTTTACTGAACAGATAGGCCACAACAAGTCTTAGCTGTTTACTGAACAGATAGGCAATAACAAGTCGTAGATGTTTACTGAACAGATAGGCCACAGCAAGTCTTAGATGTTTTTTGACCAGATTGGCCACAACAAGTCGAACATGTTTACTGAACAAATAGGCCGTAACAAGTCGCAGATGTTTACTGAACAGATATGCCACAACAAGTCTTAGATGTTTACTGAACAGATAGGCCACAACAAGTCGTAAATGTTTACTGAACAGATAGGCCACAACAAGTCGTAGATGTTTACTGAACAGATAGGCCACAACAAGTCGTAGATGTTTACTGAACAGATAGACTACAACACGTCGCAGATGTTTACTGAACAGATAGGCCACAACAAGTTGCAAATGTTTACTGAACAGATAGGCCACAACAAGTCGTAGATGTTTTACGTTTACAAAACAGATAGATGTACATGTTGACAACAGCACGGCGTAGACGCATAGGTTCCAGCAGTTTGGAGGTGATTAAGTATTTAGTTAATGAGGACCATATGGTCAGGTGAGGTGAGGTGACTCAATGTATGCCATCGTTCCTATATGAGCTGAATCGTTGCAAATGCACCCAGCCACCGATTTATCTGGTCTAAGCAGTATTACTTTGATATCTCCGCACTGACCGAAATAGTTAGTTAGGTTTACTTACTCGGTGAATTTCAGGAGACTTTCCTAACCAGTTACAAATATTTGCTAATTAGACTACTATAGTTGGCCTGTCGTAGACGAGTACAACATAATAATCAGTTTGTAGATACTATTATCAATCTTTCAACGAATCTTTTTCTCATAATTGCAAAGTATATACGTGTATACTAAGACTGTAGTAAGTTTAACTACACTTTAATAAAGGCTCATTTCATTTTGCGATCCATGTTTACAGCTGTTTTAATACAATTTGCCCAAAACAAGTAAATAACATAAACAATACAGGTGAAAGATAACATATGATTTTTAGTGGCATTTAAGTATATTTACACAATACTACGAAAACGTAATTGACAGGTAAATAAAATAAACAGATTTTGTTTTACACTGGCAAACTTAACAAATCTCCCTTCTCCATTGAGTACATGCCATCAAGTTCTAAATTTTGTCAGTCATGAGAATACTACATAAACAATGTCAATACGAGAAAATACACACGGTGATCTTAATTTCTGCATATGAAACAATGCCGATGTGAATACTCTATCGTCTATGAAAATGGGCGCAGGTTTACAAGAATCAATTACATATTTAAATGTCTTGCACTATAATCTTACTTTCTGATACTTTCAATTGACAAAAGAGTTCAATCAGCCCATGTATTACAAAGATGCATGTCAGTGCTGCCTTCAACAAAAAGATAATTTAAATAGCTGCCGATCTGTGAAGTTCTCCTTCTACCTGCTGAATAGACTGCGACTGTTGTGTTTATGAGGTCGTAAATAGTTTGCTCAAGTAGGGGACAGCATGCCAGGACGTATAAATGCAGACCCGTTGTTATGGGCTGATATAATTTTTTGTACAACACCCGCAAGCGTGATTATATGCTGTAAACGTAGCTGTGTATGGTTTATGAAAGTGGGTGGAGTTTAGTGATAAGGCCTGAAGAGAGAAAACAAACTCACCACTGATTGGACGCGAAAATGTAACACTCTTCTACAGTGTACACTGTACAGTTTTACAACTAACAACGTAATTTCAAAGTTCAGAAATATAACTTTACTACAGAACATTTGCAAGAAATTAACTGTGATTGGGTGTGGTACAAGTCTGTTATACCACTTGACACTCGACCGATTATGGACCTTGCAAATATCCGAAGCAAGTTTATATTCTCCACAGGTTCACAGGGACTTCTTTTCAATTTAAATCCTGTTGCTTGTTTTTATCGAAATTATATATTTTCAGAGACTGTTACCTACTGTTACTGTTATATTACCGTACCCTGACGGCGTTGGTTCACAATGTCAATCACTGGTTTGTCTAGTTCGGAATATTGTTTCAATATTAACACATTATTTTATTATCTGTTGTTTATGAACGCATCGTTCGTGCATCATTGCCATGGCAATACGTATTGTATTGAAGGACATTTTGACCAACCAGCCTTTTATATAATTATTTCCAAAACATATGTTCTACTATGTCTAATTTTATTCTCTTTAATTTTATTGCACAATCAATAAAATCACAATATAATTTGACATTATCTATTTGGATTGAAAATGCTCCTGATTTTATTTAAAAAATAACATACCAATGTTTGTGACTGTGAAAAAAAGAAAGAAACTGTCTGCCACAACAGGTGATTTTTCACCATCATATATCGGGTATATGATTAGAGAATATCCTACGTTTAAATATAGTCTGATTATTCATGTAGTTTAAGACCATAACACAATACTATTGCACAACTGGATAATATAGTCAGCCCCACAGTCCCTGACACTTGTTACTTTCCCTCCCGCCGAGCTCTTACTGTAATGCTATATCTGAAAATGAAGCAGTCCACAGGTTCCAGATCTTCATCTCACACCTCACTGCAATCTCATTAAAATCAAATCTTTCTATTATATATTTTCATAGACAAGGCGTTAATCTATGGGATAATACAAGTAGTGAAACTGGTGATTAAAGTCATACATTTACATAGAAAGTGATCGCACATTATTAACATGTTTAAGTGAAAACAATTTTTTCTATTTCACAGATATCCCAAACAGTGTAGTGTGTGGCAAGCACTTCAAGGATAAAGAAAAGAGGTTAACAAAAGTTTTACAAAACCTGACCAGGGCTGTGTTTGGGGTTTTACTGAGCATACATGCATGGTATTGTTACAAAATATTGTTGAATTGTTTAATAACAATGTCATTTGGCAAGCATGCCATTTGGATAACAGAAATGAACTCTCCCACCCCCTTTTCATGTCATAATTTTTCACCTCACCCCCACCCACCCACCTCTTCCCCTCCGCCAAATACAAAACAACCCTTTTCAACACCTCCCGCACAAGCTCTATAATAAGGCACAAGTGACACCCCCAGTCCCTTACATCCTTGCCAAATGAAACTGTGCTGACCAATGAGAGCCATGCTTTCAATTTACATAGCTTTTAAATAGCCTTTATTCAGTGATACGAGGTGTCTGATTGGTTGTTATGTTTATACACATTCAAGTCATTTATCGATCGATCGATCCAGCGATCAATCGCTAGATCTGGGCGTGACGGAAGAGGAACCAATTCCATGTACACTGATATTACTTCTATTACCCAGCAAGTAATAAAATAGCTAGGTAATATTGTTTCTTAATGAAAGGAACAAAGTGAAAGTTCGTACAGCTGCATTAAATCATATCAAAACCCAGCGTGTCGTCTCACATTCCTGCCCTGACATCGATTGAAACTTGCACAGTGAAAGTACCTCAAAATGGGAAATTCAAGTAAGTACATAGTTATGTCTGTTTACTGTTAAACTCATCAGGTGTGCGCTTACATTTAATCAGATCAAAGTGTTAACAATGCTATATTGACAATCAGATCTTATTCTCACTTGTCTTCTAGCCGTCAAGGTCTAAAAAATCCTCCACACATATCAAATCTGAAGTCACTCTATTTACGGTAATTACATACTTGCCAAGGTAACACAAATGTACCGTTATATGTGGAATTCGAAGAATTTGTGTTTCACTGGGAACGACACCGTGCAGAAAAACAGGGTTTCACTGTATGTCTAAATGATACTGACACGAATAATTGGAGCATGACATATACAACTAAAGGTAGACTAACATCTAGTCTCATGAACATATCTTCCTGAAAAAGGTTGTTAAATTATCTAAATAAAAATATAATAAAAAGGAGCCCAGCGACTCTCTTCAGTCATCTAGACTTGCAAACATTATAGACTCGCATGGGCTGTGTTGGATATATTTGTATCAGGGTCTGTATGACAGACTAAATTAAAGGGTAACAATAATAAAATACCACAGTAGATGAAACTTTGCTCAGTTAATGCAATTACAGTTAGAATGCCAGTGAAACTACAACAGTAAGTTTATCGTAAGATATAGTGCGTATAATATACAGTCAGAAAAATAGTAAGAGTACATCTTTCATTCAGCGAGCGTTGTTGAACTTTAATATCAATCATGACCAGGTATAGACCACGTGTTGAGCACAACTTCACATACAGACATTTTTTTCTGTAGCGGGTAGACTTGCACAATTCTCTGAGGCAATAATTATTAGTTTAAATCATAATTTCTAGATTATGTGAAAAATAGGAACAACTTGACCCCATAAAAGACTGGTGTGCTGTACGATTATCTAGACTTGCCTTGTATAAGGATAAAATTACTACACATACATGGATTAATCTTTCTGTACAGCCTTAGAGCAAGGCTATATGGGAGGTTACGAGGACATCAATTCTCGAGGAAATGACCTCCTTTCGAATTTGCCGACACCTCACTAGTTACATGGGCGGATTGTTATCATGGAGTGGAGTCATAAGGATGGAGTCTTTACGTGGAGTCGCATATAAATTGTATTGATTGATATATTAAATAATTAAACCAAGAAGGCCATAACTGACATTTAAAGGCCCAAATATCTCACTGACACATTTGATTAGCTGCACAGTCTGTTCAAAGGCTGGATCGTCCAGCTAAAAATATTTATCATTTTCATTGGTGTATGTAGCAGTACCAATTGTCACTGGGCAAAATTATCTCGCTTACGCTTGTCTCAGACTAGAGCAACGTCCGACTGCCCAGTTGACAGATTAAAAGATTTTGTTTGTTTGTTGTTTAACGCCGCACCCAGCAATATTCCAGCTGTAGGCGGTAGTATGACCTAAATACCGTTGGCATAAAACTACATAAAATTGTATTACAGATAGGACAATTAAATATTTCAGTAATTGCATGAACAAAACACGTTGTGGTATTTGCAAAATGATTTGTTTCAGAAATTAATCTGTCTACGTTGGGCAAGCTGGATATCCTGAAAAAATGGAATCGGTAGCGTGACGATATTTGCATTCAATAAATAAATAGACATACATCTATGAATTACTGTATTGTTAGAAAGGGGATGTCTGTGTGTTATTTGTAAAGATTTACACTTACATTAATACTATTGTATATAACAAAGTTTACTGTATGTCAGTGTTACAAACAGTGTAGGGATAATAAAAAATATGCAGATTATTCCTGTTACAATCTTGAAATAGCCTCATGTGTCCAAGACTGCAAAAAATCTTAAGATTTACCCGCCTCTTTATATGGGAAACAGTGCAGGTCGTTAGCCGATTCTATCCGACAGGACGTCCCTTCGCCCGGTTGATACCCGGTTGACTTGGAGCTTAACAGACATACAGGCAGATATTTTGTCAAAGTCTCACCTCGTACCCCTCTCCAGGGTACACCACACCTTATAACCCTCGTGATCGGTTGACAACTTATAATGTACCCTCACACACATGGCTCACACACAGGGTACATAACCATATGCCCCGAGGGATCAGTTGACAACTTATAATGTACCCTCACACACATGGCTCACACACAGGGTACATAACCATATGCCCCGAGGGATCAGTTGACAACGAATTTATCTCACCGACAGTCATTAATGTCCGGAATATACGTCCGCAGTTTCACTAAGTTAGCAAAACTCGTAGCAGACGACGCAAATATCTGACTTATTTCCCCTTTCCCAGTGCATTCAGATAAACATTTCAAACATTTCAACGAAACGATACATATTCGAGATATACAAGTTACCTACGATGTGTTCCGATTGATTTTTTTAGCGGCGACATGAAAAGTAATTGCATACTCCTTAACCAATCAGAAGCTAGTATTTAATGTAAGGTGAGATAAAGGCTTATAGAGTGGCGAACATAGTTTTTTAAATCTTCTCCATATGAGAAAATTCCAAGATCAGTAACAGGAAAACTCATTGTTTGTTGTTATATCAACGTCTAATTCCCAGTTTCTATTAACTGTGAGCGACCGTAGTCACCTTGGTAAAGACTACTGTGTTCTACAGGTTCGTGTACGTTCAAACACAATTGCCAAATATTGTTTCATTTTATATTAAGACTCCACTCCAAGGCAACAGTCCATGTGTTACTGTTTCACGTCTCCATACTGTACAGAGCGTCATGGGTCGAGAGTGATATACTATAGGTCACAAGATAACAGAGGTTGTACACCCCTACATCCGGGGCCTGCCATGTCTCTTGTTCTCACCAATTAAGGCTCTAAGTTAATATGTGTGGTGGCAGTCTACCTTTTCCTTATCGTGATAAACTGACTAACAAGACAACATTGTCTTCAAGTCAATAAATATACACCAATTATTATGCATGATACTTCTGTTTCATTTAAACAAATTTCATTCACAAAAAAGGTGAAATAATATCCCTCAACGAAAAACCCCTCAACGAGAAAATATAATCTTGTATTCAAAGATTAAACGAACATAAAAAGAATATAGATTAAAGAATTAACAAGCCACCGTCGAACATATTTCCTGTGTATCTGCCATGGAAGCTTCTGATATCATTATGCCTTATGTAACGAAATGTCTGAACAAAATCATTGCATTGCTTTAACAAGCATTTTCTCATTTTTGGGAAAGTTCCCGAAATAAGTTCAACGTGCAGCGTTCCGCCTCTCCGTGTCACAATAGGACTTAATTAATATCTCATACATCCATTTCCGCTGGCTACCCCTCTCCCTGTTACTTGGCCGCCCTCCCCCCAAACAATCCTGTTCCATCCTGTGTTTCTATACTGAATGGACATAGATTGATAGCCTTGCTCCATGACACTACAGAAAACTCATTGCCCAACTCTATGCTTGTCAAGGTGAGAGGACGACATTCCATGTTGATCACATAGACTTGCACTGTCTCTAAGGAATTTATTCTATAAAACATTTGGATTGGTTAATTTCAATCTACAATAACGGAACTGTAAACAATAAACTGTATCCCACATAATCATACTTAAAGTCTTTTATTGCATCGCGCTTGCCATAAATGTATTCACGTTTTATTTTTAGACATGTGTAGTGCATACTGGTAATTATCAATAAATATTTAGTGTATAAAGCAAAGCTTTTATAACGTATAATGATTCTCTACACAGTGTTTGTGGCTTGAGTATATCGTTTAGATGTTCATTTCCAGTTCTGTACTGCCATAATCATGGATAAGATTGTCTTGAATAGTCCTAAAACAAATTAGTTTTACATCACCCCAGCCGTAAATATTTCCCAAATAGCCCCGAATAAAGCTATACTAGATTTTCCTGAGATGAAGGGCTGGGCCAAATAACGTGATGACATACGCAAGCATTGTTCAGCCTCCAAGGAGAGGTGCCAGTAAAAATGCAAGTCAAGGAAACCTTTATGTTATGGTAGAAGGATTTTATAGAATGTTCTGCTGATAATACATCTGGTGTATTCCAGTGTAGCAATCGCATTATAATCAGATCTTAGTTCTCTTAGCTTGTTTAGCGGTAGCGAGAACTGAGGTCTGACTTTAATGAGATTGGGTGTATTCCTGTGCGGGTGTCATTTATCTCGTGGCTTCTTTACATTGTTTAGTCTAGTCATTGCTATCAAAATTATGTTCCTCGGGGGCTGAGCGTCTATCTAGAGATAAGAGATAGGGTTTTATAAACGAACTCTTTGTCCTTTCTCTGTATATGGCTGGGCAGCTGATGAAGCTAGGACAGAGTGTGAGAGGGCATAGGGTTTTGTTTGTTTGGGTCCCGGTAGAGAATAGGTCTTCAGCAACCCATGCTTGCCGTAAAAGGCGACTATGCTTGTCGTAAATGGCGACTAACGGGATCGGGTGGTCAGGCTCGCTGACTTGGTTGATGCATAGCATCGTATCCCAATTGCGTAGATCGATGCTCATGATGTCAATCACTGGATTGTCATGCCCAGACTCGATTATTTACAGACCGCCGTCATATAGCTGGAATATTGCTGAGTGCGGCGTTAAACAACAAACAAACAAACAAATCAATTGCTCGATACACCTGATGCTAATCACTGTATTAATATTGTCTGGTCCAGACTCGATTGTTTACAGACCGCCGTCATATAGCGGGAATATAACTGATTGCGGCGTTAAACGGCAAACAAACAATGATAGATTTAATGGGGAACTAATTCTAACCCGGGTCCCCAAGGGTTTCTGGTAGCTTCACCTTTGCTCTCAGTTAACATGTTCTTCAATAGCTTCTCCCTGTTCTTAGGAGACGACAGCCTGGAGCAGGCATCTTCAGATTGCCGAGACGTTCAGAAACGAACTGCCAGTAAACTGCGAAAGCTTGCGGAGGTGTTGAGGGAGAAACAGAGGCAGATGAATATTGCTAAAGTCTCCTTCCACTCTGCTGGGATTGTTTCGGGTGGATTATCTATCGCAGGCGCCTTTCTCGCTCCTTTCACTGGTGGTCTGTCCATTGCACTTATTGTCGCAGGTGGAGGGATAGGAGTAGCTTCCGGGGTAGGAGATCTAACTACCCAAGCAATCGAGTTCAGTGTCGTTAATGAAGCAATAGAAAAAGCACAAGAGGAACTGGATCGGCTGAGTGGGAAACTGAACAAATTAGTCGAAGAACTAAAAATTCAACTTAAAGCCTACGGAATGTCAGAAGATGAAATTGGGCACATGATTTTTAAAGTTGGCGTCATCGGATATCAGGCCCATCAGCTTCATGAAAACATCAAGAAGGCACTTGACATCGTAAGAGCAGCATCCCATGCTCAGAAGATTGCACTATCCCTGGACGGAGGACAGGTTGTTGCTGATGCTGTTGAAGGTGCCATGGCCGGAGCGACAGCAAATCCAAAACTCGCAGGTGGCGTTGCTGGTTTTAAGGCTCTCAGCAAGGGCGCTAAAGTTCTCCGTGCAGCAGGTCCTGTTGGGTCCGCAGTCGGCATTGGCTTGAGCATTAAAGGACTATTTGAAGACGGCATCAGACTTCACAACAATGTGTCTGAAGTGGCAGATGTCATTAATAAAATGGCTAACAAATTGGAAGAATGCTAAACAGCCTCGAACTGTTATTAACAACAGTGTTTATATGGAAATATTATTTACTGGACAGTTTAGGTAGATACATATAGATCGGTTTCTCATCTCGCGGTACGAGGGGGAATATGTCTCGTCGTTTCATATCATGGGAGAGACATTGTATATAATTTCACAAATGACATATCCTCTATATTATCATATTACCATAACAGTTCCTCTTCATGTGTATGCGCCTGTTGACATGGTATTAATATATAACAACCCTAAAGACTACAATGTCTGGATGAATGACATCTGTTTTGTCATGCAAAATAATATACAACTGATGTGTTCAAGCTATTATATGAAGGTCGTGCACATGTTTATATGAAGGGAGCAATACAAATACATTTTTGTGTTTCATATTAAAGATTATGATTGACAGTTAGTGAGTGGTTGGGGTTTATGCCTGTTTCAACAGCATTTCTGTTACATCAAGGTATGCCAGCTTCATGTGGGAGGAAAGCCTAAAGCTGTATTGGATCATTGACGCTGACAACCCAATCAATGTCCTGAAAGTGAATTTGGGGTTCGAACCCACAATTATCGGAATCTGGTTTCACTCACAGGACGCAACTCTGCACATGCAACGAATTCAAGAACTCTAAAAGACTGAGCAACTTGTATCCCCTAAATGGTAACACTTCATTGAGCAGTCTCTGTAATCGCTGCATTGTCAAAAGTGGCTACAGGAGCGGTCGGGTAGCCTTGTGGTTAAAGCGTTCGCTCGTCACGCTGTAGACCCGGGTTCGATCACCGACATGGGTACAATGTGTAAAGCCCATTTCTGGTGTCCCCCGCCGTGATATTGTTGGAATATTGCTAAAAGCGGCGTAAAACCATACTGACTCACTCACTTTAGTGACTACAACAATAACAGTGAACATTCATATAAAAAAACAATAAGGCACGTGAGCGGGAGAAGTCGTAACACACAACACTTACATCTCTGAAAGAGTTTACTTAGGTAGCCGCACTCAATTTGACAAGAGAATCTGTTGTCACCTTTGACTTTCGAGGTCGTTTTTGTCCATGGATTCTGGTACAAAATTAATGTATAATTTTTTTATGATATTTCTTAATCTTATTGAATCTAGAAAAATTGTACGGCGCATATATTTAGTGTTCTGTCATAAATGATCTTGTCTATGTCAAAGGTGAAAAAAACCCATCGTGCTACATTAATTGCTTGACCAAAGAACTTTTTATAAGTGACATATCAAATAATGCCACATATAAGGTCAGTATGTTAACTGAGGAAGAAATCTACCAAAACCCTGAATCAGTATTCAACGTTTGACTTGACTCTAAAACCTGAAGACATGTCCATTCTTAACTTTTACTGGGTTCCAAAGCTCCACAGAAATCCGTACCACCAAATCAAAGTCTCCAATATTAGCCATAATCTTAAATACAACAAAGGGGACTTGATACCATGTGGATTCTAAAACAACTCGAGGACTCGTTTGATTTTTTTCAATTTCAGAAACGAACTAGTTCGATTCTGTCAAAACATTTGATTTTTTAATTTTTTACTATCCCACACGACAAACATCATTCCCTTGAGTCATGGGGCATTTTTTGACTGAACGTGGTGACCAAACAAATAATACATCTCTATCCTCAGAGGTTCAGGACCATTTGTCAAACATGAAAGGAAATGTCATCTGACATTTACTGGGAAAAAAACAATATATGAAATACTGGACTGCCTCGTCGATAACATCTAGACTCTTTCAAAAGAATAGATCTTGAAATATAAATGAAATACCATGTATTTAAACAAAGTGTTGACGACAAACATCCTATTCAAGAACGTATATGTTTGTGAAACATGACACCAAAACCCATCTTATAGTTTGCACGTGCCACACGCAGTAGCGCTACAGACGTGCGTAGGATGTCATTCCAGATTTTGACACGTTCAAGGAAGGTCGATTCATCTATGTGGATCATTATTTCTGTAAATCTTATTGATTTTGCGTATCGTACATTTGTGATTTTCTTGATTTCCTTCATTGTGTACCAGCTAGCGAAGCGGCGTCTGCGGGCTAGACACTGGTGGAAGTCAGCGTGTAGTCGCCAATATATTCAATGTTTCACAATCTGTGATTACCAGACAGTGGAACAGGTACCAACAAGCCCTAAATGTTGACGATCGATCCGGTACGTATTCAAGTAGTATTATATTTACGTGTACACAACGGAGTTACAGAGAAGCGACGAGGGCCGTCTCCGAAATCGCAAATTCAAACTTTTCCTGCTGAGCACACAGACAATTCGGCTTTGGCGATGGAAATTCTATCAGAATTGGCAATTCAGATGCGTCTGACGGCATATCACGGTATAGTGGCGTTATAGACGAGAGGTTAGGTCATCTGATATCGTTAATTAACGGTGAATAGCCAGCTCCCTTCAACTGATTTACCCACCTGAACTGATTTTGATATAGTCTAAATATATTTATTTTTAATATATTGATTGGACTATGCATAGACTCGTTAGTCCAGCCAAAATATAAATCCATAATTGCACTGGACTTTAAAAGTCAGTAAACTCCCCTGCCTCGGGAAGATGGTCAGGCGTCGGTTGCGTCGGTCTCCGTCAGGATTAACCGGCTTCGCTGTAAGGGAACAATGTATAGCTTTTGCATTTCCATGTTACGGGTTACACGTATCTATGCATTTACCCGTTCAATGAATTAGCAATTCTCGGGGAAAAGGCCTACTTTCGAATTTGTTCGAACTCACGCCACAGTCTAACCTGGAGTGGAATTTTAGAGATGGAGTCTTGGAGTGGAATTGCACATTTTATTGTCGTTTAACGTCGTGCTAAGCAGTATTCCAGGTATATGCAGGCGTTTTAATTTTGTTAAAACAGGAGATGTGAATGATGTTTTATTGTTTATATCTCTAAATGAACAGGACAACTGACATTGAAACACCCAAATATCATATCGCCACATTTCACCAGCCGTACTGTGATTCAAGGGCTGGCTCGTAGAGATAATACATGTATTAACAATACAACCCACATGACTGATTTGCTAAGCTCCTCGCAACAATAGTATTAAAAGTGGGTATAAGAAGTGTCTTGTGCCGATTTCTATTATATTTCAGACATCGATGCAGTTCAAATTGTATTAAATCCCTCCCTAAACATCACAAGTGTCAGTCAGTGAGTATGGTTTTACGCCGCTTTTAGCAATATTCCAGCAATTTCACAGCGGGAGACACCATAAATGGTCTTCACACATTGTACCCATGTCGGGAATCGAACCCGGGTCTTCGGCGTGACGAGCGAACACTTTAACCACGAGGCTACCCGACCGCCCCTAAACAACACCAACAAAAATAAAACATTAATTGCTTCACAGGACGCTCTTTGTCTTGTTTGCTAATTTATGCAGGGGTATGATGGCATCGAGCCTGACCTCCTGACACTGGATTGTCTGGTCCAGACTCGATTATTTACAGACCACCGTCATATAGCTGGAATATAGCTAGAGTGCGTTGTTAAACAACAAAACAAGATTACATTTAGTCGCCAAATACGTAAATATGTACATAGTCGCCAAATACGTAAAAATGTACATTCAAAACGTCATCGTCAGGGAATAATCATTCTCGAATCCCATGGGATGTAAATGTCAAATCTATGTAGTTCAATACCATTTATTCCTTGATTTTTACATCACACCCAGGTTCTTAGACTAACATTTAGTCTCTGAAATCTTATATTACACAATATCCTTCCTGACTCTAAAAATTAAAAAAATGCCCTATGCTGATAGCTTGAGCTGGCTAGACTTGCTTTTGTATGCGTTTCTAGATTTATTTATTTTTCATAAAATAAATATATTCCATAGAACAGCTGTACAGCTGGGAAAACAAATTGGGCATATGCTGGTAACACTGTATTTCCGTCATCGCAATGAGTTCCACAATGTCATAGTACATGGACACGACATCGACGAGGAATCCCCGCGCTCGCAAGTCGACATGCGATACTTAGCGGCAACCGCTAACAAAATAATGAATCGAGACGCGAAAATGTCGTAAAATATTTACTGAAACTGAAACAGATTGGCTATTGTGATACAACCAAATCAGATTAACATTAAGAGACATATTCATCAGAAATGCATAAATATGTCAATTCAAAGTTGTAGCAATAAACTTTTGTCAGTAACTGTATAATCAATTTTGGATATGGAACTATTTATACGCATAACTATTCGTTTCTAACGATACTATGTTCCAGAAAACTGATATATGTTTTCACAGAAACGAAACTTACAATTATATCATCCAGAGGCGAAAAGAAGTTCAATGGCTCTTGTCTGATGCTGTACAAATCGATCATGTTTCTCACTAATTTGAACAGATCTCAAGACCTCAAGACTTCAATGTATTACAGTTTGAATGGCGGTTGTTTGTCATGCAAAACAACACATGAGATGTTGTCAAGCTATGGTTCTAAGGGGCGGTCGGGTAGCCTAGTGCTTTAAGCGTTCGCTCGTCACCCCGAAGACCCGGGTTCGATTCCCGACATGGGTACAATATGTGAAGCCTATTTCTGGTGTCCCCGCCGTGATATTGCTGGAATATTGCTAAAACTCATTCATTCACTCACTAAAGTTCTAACGTCTTAACGAGTGTCGTGACGGGTGCCAACGGTGTGGCACCTTTTCGCGAACACCTGGTATTATCGCTATTTTATAGTGATTCATTAAACTATGCTTTGATATAGTCGGAATCGTACAATGGACTCTGATTTAAGTAGAGCTTTCTTTTAATTGTGGAAATGGATTTGTCGCTTTATTGTACATCTTTAAATAGGTTGAGCAATCAAATAATATTTTTGTCCTTCATATTCAAAAATATAAACTGAGTGGAGTTTATGCTGATGTCTACAGTATTTATATCACGGTGTGTCAGCTTAATATAGGAGAAAGTCCTGAAGTCCTGGCACACCTAAGGGACGCAACTCCGCACCAGGAATTTCGGAGCCCCAGACGACATGACCATTGTGTCCCTCAGTGACAACATTCATTTGAGCAGTGACGCACTGAAACATCACTATAAATCAGAACAATAGGCCATGAGCGCGGTTACCCCACGGTGGTCGCCCTCAATTCCTCTACAGTCTGTTGTGACCTTTGACAACCATTGCTGTAAAACGTTTAAAGAATCATAAATGTTTTACCTTCGTGCAATTAGTTAAATAACTGAACATCTGAATTCCTTGTCTTCCCAATATCTTGTGAAACACACTGAAAAACAATTAAGTTCACTTTTTTCGGAATGTTCAAGAATTGTCAACCACAATGACAGCTTCACACAGCGCCAAGTATTTCGGCCATCTTTTCAACAACATCGGCGACTTCTGACACATTGCCTTTGACATCGCTGAGATTCTTCAAAACATCCTTAATGTCGATAGCCAAGCTGATACCGGCTACTGCAACGCCAGCAGATTTTATCACCTTACCAGCCTTTACCTTCCGTAGGGCAGAGATCCCTCGCCGGAACTTAGCGATGTCTTTGATACAAACCGCTTCTGGCTTTAGGCCAATGGCCATCCACTGGACTCGTAGTGTTGCATTGATCACTGAAAGTGCCCTTGTTGCATGTCTTCCACATTTCTTGGTATAATCTAATTTGGTTTTATTTCTTACTAACGTGTCGTAGTCTGGAACATATCTATATTTTTTGTTCCGCCTTAAGGCCTCTATTAAGCCTTGTGTTTCTTCTTTCAGCTTGTCTAAAATATCCTGAACCTCCTTAATACGTTTTTTCATCTCCTGAAAAGTAATTCATATGTTTTGGATTAAAAAATATTCATTTACTTTATGAAAATAGTATTGAGAGTAATTGTAAACATTTAACCAGTTGTTAAAAACCTAAGCTGCCAAGATAAATAGTTCCTATAAAAAGCAATTGTTCTTATTTATCATTGTCCTATATTGAGTAGTTAAATCAGGAGATCTAGAGATCCTACCTGCAAACCCATGGCGAGTCCGGGTTAGAACAGGTCCCCATCAAACTATGCTTGTCGTACGAGGCAACTATGGTATTAGTTGCGTGACAGCATGACGTGATATATATGAGTTTGAAATATAGCCGAGTGTAAAACAACGAACACGTGCCGGAATTACGACCTCATCAAACGGAATTTCAAACTTATGAACGTGTTGATAAAACCACACACCAAAACACTTATGTGTTCACTTATTCCAGCTATATAACGGCGGTCTGTGTAAATAATCGAGTCTGGACCAGACAATCCAGTGATTGGGATCGATGACATGCATCAATCATGTCAGCGAGCCTGACCACCCGATCCCGTTAGCCGCCTCTGTAAAACCACTTCAAAATAAACATAATGTAGACGCAGCGTCGTAGAATATCATTATTGAGAATATCCAGTGTGTGTGTGTGTGTGTGTGTGTGTGTGTGTGTGTGTGTGTGTGTGTGTGTGTGTGTGTGTGTGTTCTGTGTCCTAAGTACTGACCTCAGATTCAAACCAGGACACTGCAATTTCCCCGGCACCACTGGCGATTCCAGCTGTGACTCCGACAGCTATAATTGCCGTGGACAATCTACCCGTGGCCAAAGCTGTCCCGGCCAGTACCATCCCTGTACCAACAATCCCTGTGGATCCAAAGGTTGCCTTGGCAATATTGGCATCCTTTTGTTGCTCTCGTATGAACTCTGACAATGACTGGAGTTTCGCGGCAGCAGATCTTTGTACTTTCACGCACTGTGTTGTTTGGTTTCCTATCAGGGTAGGAGCTGAAACAAGTACATCATTTGGTATAGGTATTTTGTTCCTATGCGAATTCTATGTTTACAGACAGAGATGACATCCCTTAGGATTTTGGCGAAATAGCTACGATTGTGAGTCTGAAATTATGCGTGTCCTCCTTAAGTTACGGTGACTGTAATGTTTTCATGAATTATTTGCATGCTAAAACACAGAGATCAAATTGTTCATGCATCGGTGACGTGAAGCATTCCACATCGACACTATGTTGACCAATGAGCGCTATGCTTTCAGTTCACATTGTGTTCAAATATCCAGATCACAGTGATACGAGGTTTCTTATTTTAAAGCACAGTCAAGTCATTTTATCGCTAGATGTGGGCGGGAGCGGATGGGGACGCAACTAATAAAATAGCTATGTATTGGTAATATAGTTTCAAATTGAAAGATGGTCAGGATGTGGCTGAAATAAAGGAATGAATGAAAGTAGTGAGAAACAATACATATTCACCTGAATTGCCCATTGCTATCCGATTTCAATCGTCAAAGCCGAACTATCTGACAGGTGTTCACAACATGAATATTACGCTGTGATTTGAACTTTCAGTTTCGGACATTAACGTAGAGATAACGTAATCTCTTCTCTGTAACGCCGTTGCGTACATGTATAGTTAATATTACTTCAATAGTTTCCGGGTGTATGTTTTCCGGCGTTGTTAGTTACAATTTGTATCACTCGCTGTGATCTGAATACGAAGTGAAACTGACGGGCAGATATTTAAATTTTCATAATTATATAAACGTTTATTACCTGTTCATTTTGTTCCCGGATCGATTCGATGAACTCAAAATATATTTTACGAAACAATAAAGTTTTTTCCTTCTTCAATAATCTCTGAACGCTGTGGCTATAACACTGTAAACGTGTCTTCACAATATACTGGTGGTATTGCAGGTGTCCCTCATGGCCGACACATTGAAAATAATGATTGTCGTGTGGAAGGAGTACTGCTGCGCGCCGCCAGACAACAAAAAAACACTTACTTGTATTTCTTTATGAGACTTGTGTGAGTGGTGGGTGTTACCACTAGCGCAGGACATGTTTACCCTTTCGGGGGCACCTCGTGGTATGTCACACTGTCGTAAATCTAACCTTGTCACGGTCTAATGACCGTACCTCTCCCCTGCTCTGTTTGCTACAGCGCTCGGCAAAGTCTAGCGGTCGTCGTTGTTCAGTGTCATTACATTCTGTTTTAGGGAATTATCGACCCTTACATTACAGACTTTTGTGGTTTAATTGCTCATTCTTCTTGTATTGAATTGATGATTGTTATCTCCTATATGTTCGCTACCTTATTCATGTGTTGGAAATGGTTTTGTAACTATGATCTTCAAACATAAGGGGAATTTATGTGTTCACCAAGATATTTCTCATGTATTTATGGTAATTTTTGCCTCCTCAATAACTGTACATAGTTTCTTGTAAATCTGTAATAATTTCATTTTATTACTGTAATACAGTTGCTGAGCTAAGTCGCTTTTGTATTTGCTCTGATTTGGGGGCGGTCAGGTAGCCTAGTGGTTAAAGCGTTGGCTCGTCACGCCGAAAACCCAGGTTCGATTCCCGACATGGGTACAATGTGTGAAGCCCATTTCCGGGGTCCCCCGCCTTGATATTGATGGAATATTGCTAAAAGCGGCGTAAAACTAGACTCACCCACTCACTCTGATTTAATTTATCAGTGATCTTTGGGCTTAGTTGGTTCTTTTATTGATATTTTTATTTTCTATTGGTACAATTAGTTGTTTGTAATAAACATGTGAACCTATTACCACGTTTTCATTATTACCTTATTCTTGTTTAATGACAAGCTTATCTCCGTGACATGCCATCACTGATCTTCAGCGGTCCATTCATAATTCACCGACGTCTTTTATTATTTTTATTCGTGAATTTTAGTAATGTGCAAAATATACTTGAGTAATAAATAATTAGTAAGTTCTACACTCGTTATCATTAGTTACTCTTTTTGTAAAAAGTTTCTAATTTTGCTTTTTCTCGATTCGTTTTGAATACACTCATTGTAATAAAATGGTTTCTGAAGGGGACTCGGTCAGATATCTATAGTGTGGGTTTTTTAAAAATTCAGACAGACATATAATTGATTCAATAGCAAGCCACAGGCCCGTAATACATTAACATGGCATAGCAGATAACGATGCTGAATTAAAGTATACATTAACAATTTCATTATATAAATGGTATTGACATAATGTGTTTCCTAATTTGTAGGCTTTTGCTAAGAGCACGCCCATATTATAAAGAACAAATGTATCATGTTTGCATTAGCAGTGCGAAATTCATCAGAGTTAGAGAGTCAATGTAATATGATGAGAGGTACTTTTTTAGTTTAAACATATTTTATTCAGACTGAAATGGATTGGGAACAAGTTATCCAACTTGGGACTCCCTCTCCATGGTATTTACAAAAGCTTGTACAGTAAATCATATACAGCGAAACCAGAAAAAGAAGATTAGCTAACAAAAGAAATGTTCAAAAGAGATACTAGACCTAAGTATATTTACATTAAAGTGTTATCCAAATCCCTTTGTAGGACTTATAAACCTTTTTGGCATGTTGTTCACATATAAACATCACATGGTATTCATCTTCATCTTGATTTACAGTTTTACGGAAAACGCAGAGTCCTTCATTATGAGGAATGTAACTGTCTTCCAAGCTCACTGACGTTCCGCACATTTGAAGCATGCCAGTGTTGATACAGTTTGCTGAAATATAAAGTGATCATCGCTGATTTCGTGTTGATATCCAGACCAGACGGAAACCTAAACAGGCAAAATGTTTTTTAAGTGATGTAGCCCATGTCACTCGACCAGGGTCATCAAATGATGGTAACATTAAAAAGCTTGACGAGGTAATCTGTGAGTGAAGATGAAAAAGTCTGCACCAATATTTCACTGTTTTTATCACACAGACTGCAGAGGGAGACTGTCACACTCTCCAAGTACCATATTATTAGGTGTAGCTTTAGGGTGATGAAGATGTCGTTCACAGGAAGCTGGTTGGACATTTTCAATTAATATATTGTGCGATGTCTCCCGAACTTCAGGTCCGTAACATAAGAACGTTAAGACTGTTAAATGTTTTAAAGTCGTAAAGGATTCAAGATATCTATTACTCTTTTGATAGTAATTGATAAATTTGATTGATTTGTTCGCTTGAGTGTGAAAAAAGCTCCTAAATATTTTTTTTTATAAAATTACAGCTTCAATTGTTTCTTTTTTGAAACGACCTTGTTCAGTATTGTACAGGTATTTCAATATTCGGTATCGTCCAAACACAATCATTTTAGTTTTGTTTAAATTCCCCTCCTATCAGTGGATTCGCTGAATTTTCGTTTGTGGCTGTGAAGCTGTCCGCGTATAATAATGCACATATATGTGGTATCTCACTTCTTATAAATACCACCGGCCCATCATTCTGTTCCAGTATCACTGTGGGTTCATATAAAAAATGAAGGGTTCTGACAAGACGGGTGAAATGATCAAAAAGACCATTCTTCACGAGTGATAAGTTAAGAGTACATTGATGCTAGTAATCATAGAAAGTTCACATGTATTCCCATTCGATAGTGGGGCGGTTGGATAGCCTTGTGGTAAAAGCGTTCGCTCGTCACGCCGAAGACCCGGGTTCGATTCCCGACATAAGTACAAAATGTGAAGCCCATTTCTGGTGTCCCCCGCTGTGATATTGCTGGAATATTGCTAAAAGCGTCGTAAAACCATAATCATTCACTCACTCACTCGATTTTACCTTTTTATAAGAACGTCACTGTCGGAAGCCTTCGAAAGGTAATTAATGTAGTAAAATATGCCCTTTGTCTCTACGATGAACTTCTATTCAGTAGCTAAGAGAGTATACATTGGAAGATCGAATATCCTGGTCTAAAACCTGCATGTATTTCACTCATGATCGCTATTGTCACACCAGGACAAGTGGCGTCTATATCGAATGTTGCAACGAGAGGTATTCCATGTAATTGTGGTGGTGGTGAGATAGTTTATGGGGGACGTGCCCACAGAAGGCTTATTCGCGCCCATCCCGTTCAGTTGGGTCTTGTGAGAAGCAAAGCATGGCATACCTGGGAACCACGGACAACTCTTCACTGGACGTGATTAGAATATTCAGCGATTTAATTGTGGGGAGATGGTTATTATCATATCATTTGTCCTGCTCAGGAAGTGGTCCAGTTGTCCATTCAAAGGACAAAAAAAGGTTTGGGGAAGATTGTTGCTGACACTTAATCGTTATTTCTGAAATGACAATGAAACGTCAGATGTATTTTCTTCCAAGGAATATGTAGTAAACTAATAATTGATTGTTCCATAACGTTTAATGTTGGACATTTTCCCGGGACCCCTGGGACAACCCACCTACCTTCTGTGTAGGTTAACAACAATTGTGTAGCTAACACCTGTTCCTTGACATATACCCCTGAAACAATATCTGAAGCAAAACTCTGATGAATTGCAACACATTCTGCTCCCTTGTTCAGTAGAGCCGCCTCCGTGGTCTGGTGGTAGAGCATCCGCCCGGGGAGCGGAAGATTCGGGGCTCGATCCCCGGCCGCGTCATACCAAAAGACGTTAAAAGATTGTACTTCTTGTTACCCTGTCTGGCGCTCGGCATTACGGGGCTAAAACAAAGACTGGTCGTCTCGGCGTCAGTATACTGTGTCTGAGTGGGGTATTCGTGTTAAACAGCGGCATGGTATCTCAGTGGCCTCGCACTATAAATCGGCATCAGCCCGGACTAGTACAAGCACACACACACACACACACACACACACAGACACACACACACACACACACACACACACACACACACTCACTCTCTCTCTCTCACACACACACACACACACACACACGTGCACGGGAATCACGCACGTTGAGACCCCCAACGCTGCGTGCGTGATTTCCGTGCACCCTTTCGAGTTGAGTTGATTGGTTCAACTGTGTCATATGGCCCTGTGACGCAGAGGTAGCATTATGCAGATGGCTGTTTCAATGAATGCTCGTTCCACCCGTGACGATCAGGTCTGGTTGTTGATGAAATATAGTGTTAGCTAAATAGACAGATTTTTTATTCATGCACCGATTGTCTTTAAATGTAATATCCAGTTATGTATGACTGTTCAATAATCTTATACCAAGTTTGACTGGAGTAGGTCCAATAGTTTTTCAGATATTGTAGTAAACGTCGGTACCTTAAATTACCTTCCAGACTATAGTCGGAACCGTACAATCGACTCTGCTTTTGGCAGAGCTCTCTTATGGATATTTTATGGAAAGGCTTTTATCGCTTGTATTTCCATGTATTGTCCCGGCAGTGTCACTTTGTAACACAATCACAGTATACTTATCGTATTCCAATCATTGTTACCAAGTTACATTCTGCCCATCACACTGATTACGAGATGAAGATGTTCGAAATTCACAAAATACCCGATACAGTAGATAGTTAGATATTTAGCCCTCAAAACATGGTCTATAGACCACATGCCTAATACGCTCCTCTAAACTTACTCGGAATCCAATGCAATCTGAATCTACTGTGAGTAAGTGGAATATGAAAGGGTAAACTCAAAGATCCAAAGTATCATACAGGAAAAGAACCAACTCGTTACATCATCCATCCAAAATATCATCTTTCCTAGAATCAACGTTTGAATCGTCACATGACGCACAGTGTACTCTCCGCATCCCTACTCTCTGGGATTTGATATTGAGATTAATTTTTTTTTTTCAGCTGCAAGTACAAAACCAGATATGATATAAAAAAAATTCAGAAACACACATTGCAACAATGTAAATGGGCTTTAATCCCACATTGTTGACACGCCGCGATATAACTGGAATACTGTTAAAAGCGGCGTTAACTCCAACTCACTCACTCACTGTCAAAGTTGAAACCATTCCGTCATACAGTCTTGTGGGTATTGTTGGTCAATCTGAATCTTTATGCATAGATCTAAATATGAAATAGTTGACGCTGTCTCATTGGAAATTGGCTGTTGGCCATAACTGGGTGATATCAGATAATCGATATACTTGAACCTGAACCTTGAACTCCTGTGGTATGTATTTTATGTATGTTTCAGTAGGTACCATGTGACTATCACATTACCCCTATTTCAGGACTCGTATGTATTTACTGTGTGTGTGTGTGTGTGTTAGGTCCCAAGAATGGATCACATTGTAAACAAATAGTATAGAAGTAAATAAATTGTATACGGCATCGAATTTATTTCCAGTATATTTGCTGAAGTCACATATTCTTAATTATTGTTTTGTGAATACTTAGGGTTGATGCATGTCATCGATCCAAATTGCGTGGATCGATGCTCATGATATTAATCACTGGATTGTTTTTTTCAGACTCGATTATTTACAGACCGCTGTCATATAGCTGGAAGATTGCTGATAAAAGTATCCAGTGGTCGGTCTTTCATGGACGTGGAAGGTAAGGCGAAGTGTCAATCAATCAATTTTAGGCCTTTTCAATCTAATCCATGCAAACAAGTTCATTCTAAAACGAATCTGAAAGTCCAGCTGTTTTAAAACAGACACACACTGAATTTGATCACCTTTAAACATTTCCCCCATCCCCATCATCGCATTTGCTACCACCTTCGTTTTGTTTGTTGAAATTATAATTCAGACCTTAGTAAACAAAGAAAGTGTTTGACGTCATACTTCTTCCGTCGTGTGTAAAAGGAGAGAAGGCAAAGGTGAAACTTTGCGACCAGGAAGCAATGTTTGATTTGTCAAACATACATGCCGTGTCCATAATTACCAATGAATCCAGTAATGTATAATACATACTTAATACTGATAGGCTGCAATGTATTTACATCAGTAGATATATTAGGAAATGTCTGTACAAATAAGAATCCAAATCACACAAAAAGACGATAAAATTCGAATATACATAAAAAAGAAAAAATCAAGCAGCATATTATATTAATCGTCAAAATAACAAAACAATACACATGTAACTTTTCAACAGAAACGTGTGTGTGTGTGTGTGTGTGTGTGTGTGTGTGTGTGTGTGTGTGTGTGTGTGTGTGTGTGTGTGTGTGTGTGTGTGTGTGTGTGTGTGTTGTCTAGCGGATTTGCATTAGCAATATGCCCGCTATATGACAGCGGTATGTAAATAATCGCGTCTTGACCAGACAATCCAGTGATTGATATTGTGAGCAACGACCCACAATGTTGGGTTACGATGACATGCACCAACCAAGCCACCGAGCGACCATCCGATCCCGTTAGTCGCCTACTACGACCAGCGTTGGTTGCTGGGAACCAATTCTAACCCGGGTCTTCAAAGGCGCTGGCTTAAACCGTGTTAGGGGGTGAGTGAGTATGGTTTTACGCCGCTTTTAGCAATATTCCA
Source organism: Haliotis rufescens (assembly GCF_023055435.1). Classification (NCBI taxonomy): domain Eukaryota; kingdom Metazoa; phylum Mollusca; class Gastropoda; order Lepetellida; family Haliotidae; genus Haliotis; species Haliotis rufescens. Next base: position 35,073,130 of record NW_025963779.1, read on the forward strand.
GCAATATCACGGCGGGGGACACCACAAATGGGCTTTACACATTGTACCCATGTCGGGAATCGAACCCGGGTCTTCGCCGTGACGAGCGAACGCTTTAACCACGAGGCTACCCGACCGCCCCTAAACCGTGTTAGGGATCAGACGCTCCCACTGTCGATGACGGCGGCCTGTTATTATTCCAACCCGGAATATCCACGGGGTCACAGAAAAGTAAATCAAGACTCACATAATTATTACACTGTCAAGTAATCTGACTACTGCATAATTTCAAACAAATTCAATGATGATATATTCACTTCCTGAAACGCCTCAAGCTGACAATCGCCGCGATCTCTTTTCGAACAGTCACGTTGCAGTAACTGTAGATGAAGGGGTTAGCTACACAGTTGATGAAGTAGGACCTCAGAAATATGTTGTATGCTGCCAGCGCCAACCCTTCAAGGTTATCAATGAGGTCACGGCGTATTGCGCGCGCAGCCATTAACGACAGATGTGGAAGAAAACTGACAACAAAGGCTATGCTTATAATGAACAACATCAAGGTGGTTCGCCGGGCCGTCATCTGACGTTTAGATGGGTATTTTAGGATGGTGTCACTCCTTCCCATAACAGATTTGCTCAAAGAAGGTGTCTTGTGAGCCTTGCGCATCGTGTTGACATGTGCTTCGAGACTTCCGCTATCAGAGGTGGTGTTTCTGGTACCTGAACCTTGATCGTTGGAAACAAATCCAGATTCACTGTTATCCACGTCTTTGTTTTTCCACGACCATCTCTTAAACTCGGCAAACCGTGCAACCCTTTTCCATATCCGAACATACAAGACCGATAGTGTTGCCATTGCAGCAACGAACAGCACAAACTGGAAGCCGTTGTAAGCAAGAGGGAGCATTGTGTTGACGTAGCTGTCAGATGTCGTACACAACGTCGCGTTGACGCCGTCAGATAGAACCCTAGTCTGACCACCGTATAAGATAGACGGGGGAATGGAAAAGGTTAACGCAGAGGCACAGGACAGAAATATCGCAACTCCTGCAGCTTTGACCGTCGTCTGATGCCCTGCAGGGTAGCAGATCTTCTTGTGTCGAACAGCGGCCACCGCAACAAGAATATTACCGGAAGCAAACGAGGTGAAGGACACAAGCATGGCCGACAATTTGCATGGTGTGGTTCCAAACTCTCCAAAGGTGAAGTTATACCTGATGTCGACGATGTCCACGGGGATGCAGATCAAGCAGGCGGTGAGGTCCAGGACAGATAAAGCCAGAATGAAACAGCGGGTAGTTGAAGGTTTCATTTTGGTTAAGTAGACAAGGAACACTAGACAGTTGCCTACGAATCCAACAGACATTATCAGGCCAAGGAATAACATGGTTGCTAGATTGTCACGCGCGTACTTGTCGTCTCGAGATTGTAGATAACCTGTAGCTGAAGAACTGTTGTCCATGTTGGTGGTATATCTATCTCTCTCTCGCTCTCTATCTATCTCTGAAACAACAGATTTCGGTACGATTATTCATTTACAGACCCCACAACCTATTACGGAGGACATATGTATGGACATATGAGTTCATCTTTTGGTTTTAGCGTAACCTTGTAGTAACAGAGGCTATTCTAGTAATGGGAGTCCACAAATCAGCAGAAGTTCTGGTCATATTCCACTTCAAAGAATTCAAAGAAATTAAAAACAAATATTCGACCCATTGAGATAATTACCAATTGTTGACTTTGTATTCGCCAATCTCTTTTATGAGGCAGTTGCCCTCAGACATGTGGCACCAGTACTAGCACATGTTATAACTCTGATTTAATACCCCTGACTATGTTCAGTGTTTTTGGAAGTACAAGACTCATGGCATGACTATCCTCCTTCATTCCGTGCATCAATTTGGCTTTCGATTTGTATCTATTAACCAATCCGATAATACTTGACGTGCTCCCTCCCCCATAGTTTAAGATGTTTGTGATAGAAAGTAAGCATTGATTATTTCTGTATTTCTGTGTAGAAACAACGTGTTCGAAAACACGCCGAAGATCCATGTTCGGTTCCCTACGTGGATATGGTATGAAACACTATACTTTGTTTCCCAAGCAATGGGATACTTGGGTTTTAAGTTAGTGGTGTAATATCTTATCAATCTCAAACAGGGGATGCGCACATGATTTGCTGACATTCTATGTTATACTCAACTTCAACGCTTGCATTTTTCGTGACGATACATTAACTCATAGACAATGCATTCTGAGTTGATCTTATCTTGATCATCCTGGGGGGTCTATTGTGGACAAGGTATGTAACGTTTTGGATGTTAAGTCACCAAACTTAAGACAACACATTGCTTTGGTCTGCAGACATGTATTCACATTTCACCATAGTGACTTTTGATATTGACATGACATCACGGAAATATAAAACGTCAAAGCAAGAGATAACCAGATTTGATTATCCGCCGAAACAGATTACATTTGGCGTCAAGGTCAAAATAGCTCAGTAAATTATATGAATCGACAACTGAAAATCAGGTGAGGTGAGGTGGAATGGGGTTTAACGTCGCGTCCAAGACTATTGAACTTATATAGCGACGTGCATGTAAGTGTGTGTATTTGTGTGGCTGATTGTACTAGTCCGGACTGATGCCGATTTATGGTGCTAGCTCACTGAGATACTATGCCGCAGTTTAACATGAATACCCCACTCAGACACAGTATACTGACTCCGAGCCGACCAGTCCTTGTTTTAGCCCCTTAATGCCGAGCGCCGGACAGGGTAACAACAAGTACCATCTTTTAACGTCTTTTGGTATGACGCGGCCGGTGATCGAACCCCGGACCTTCCGCTCTCAGGGCGGACGCTCTACCACTAGACCACGGAGGCGGTCTGAAAATCAGTGATGACACCAGGTATTCGCGAAAGGGTGAGCATGTTCTACCTTTTCAGTAGCACCCGCCATTCACACAATTTGCGTAACAAAATACAGTATTATTGCCTGGCGGCGCGCGGCATATGTACCCCTGCCATGCTATGGCAGCCTGACTGTATCCAAAACCAGACAAGCACGTGATGAGGAAGTTCACACAGTCACTACTTGACAAAACTGGAAAAGTTGAAGTCATACGCGGATGTAATTTCAGTGTTCTAATTCGTCCACATGTTACACTTCCATGATGCTATATGACCGACACACCATACCAAACAGTTAAAGTAGTAGGACATGGAGATATTCGTATCTCATACAATATTCTGTATCATTAATATTGATCATCTGTCACTTTTTGTAACTTGAAGTGATCCTATTAATGTTGTAGAACTGACAAACGAGACTACATTGTCAAAATTCAGGGTTGGAAACGACATCGAGTTTACTTTGAAGGGAGGGGGAGGGGAATATTCAACGAAATAACCGAAAGAGACTCCATAGTCCAGTGGAGCGCGTCTGCCTAGAGAGCGCAAGTTCTGTGGTTCGATCCCCGGCTGTGTCATAGCAAAAGACGTTAAAATATGGTATTTGTTGTTTCCCTGCCTGGCGCTGATCATTAAAAGGATAAAACCAGGACTGGTCGGCTCGGAGTCAGTATACTGAGTGTGTGTGGTGTTATCCATTTTATAAACTGTGAAATAATCTTGAACACGATTTCACCTCACCTCGGTAAATGAGACGGTATAAACATTACATTTATATATGATCTACAAAATTATTGCGGCGCTGTACCATTATGAATTAGCCAGTATTATTACCCCAATTTGTTTTGGGCACATATTGACCGTGCGTTTATACAATGAAGGTAACTCCTATTTCCAAACAGTATAGACATTTTACAGTTTGTCATATACTGAACCGCGAAAGAAACGTCGCCCCAAGTAACATTGCATGAAAAGTTGTCATTTAATTATCTAGGTATTTTTTGTCAAAGTGCCTAAAATTTAACATTACCTTGTCCGGAAAAATGAAATTTGATGATAAAAAACCCAAAGCAGATGACAATAAACCCGATTGCCCAAACGCATCACGGCAACGGCCATGTTAACCCGATGCACGTGAGTTCCGTGCAAATTTAAATGCACATATGTTCCCCCATTTCTTGCCCTATAAAAATCCACCCAGATCGGATAAAATTCATTCGTTATTGAATTGCTGCCACATGCCAAGATTGACAAGAAATCAGCGACACCAAGCCCTTGGACGATTGCAAGCTTGACAAACCGCCCGGCAAGTAGCCAATGCATTTCAAGTCCACAAAAGGACCATATACAGGCTCCAGCAACGGTACCAGACCAGATCGCTTTGTCACTGCTGCGGAAACTGCTCGACAGAACATGGGGACACACAGGCGACACATTAGTGCGGACACCGTGCGTCAACGATTGACGAGCAGACACCTCCACTGTCACAGGCCACACCGAGGACCCGTTCTGACATTAAGTCATCGCCGGGACCGTCTTCAGTGGGCAACACAGCACCAGCGTTGGTGCCACCAGCAGTTTAGAAGAGTCCTCTTCTCAGACGAGGGCCGTTACTGTATCTCAACAGCAGATGACAGAGAGAGAGAGTCTGGCGACGCTGTGGGGAACGTGATTCGGAAGCTCGTGGCTGTTGAGAGAGACTCGTGGGATGGTCAGAGCATCATGGTGTGGGGTGGAATTGGTCTTGCACAGAGGGTTAGCCTTGTGGTCTTCCAGAACATCGGTCCCGGGAGAGGCAATGGTGTCACAGCAGCTCGGTACATTGATCAAGTCCACACGCCATACCTCATTTGGCACGTCGCCGCAGCCATGAGTTTCAGCATGATAACGCCCGTGCCCACACTGCGAGCAACAAAAGACTTCCTCCAGCAGAATGGCGTCAGAACCATGCAGTGGCCTGCCCTCAGTCCCGATTTAAATCCCATAGAGCACCTGTGGGGGAGATTCACAGACGGCTGAATGACGTCCGACCAAGGCCGACAACTGCGGCTGAACTGCGTCAGGCGTTCCTCAGAATGTTCTATGTATCGACGTTGCACGGCAGTCATCAATGCACATGGCGGACACACGAGATACTGACTTGTGATGCCATTTTCTCAGAGGCTAGTGTTGTGTTTCACTTTAAGAACATTTGACACTTTAATTTCAACCATGATTATCAGTTTTGCCAAGTTTCATCTTTTAAATATGTCTCAAAGTATGTTTACAGTGTTAGGACAAAAAAGGTTACTTATAACTTCTTTGATAGGCATTTCTCATATATCTATCCATAGTGACGTTTCTTTTGCGGTTCAGTATATTTTAATTAAAATGTTTCAATTTGACCAGTAAATAGACCCAACGAGACCCGTAAAGATACGGGTTAGAATCTAGCACTTTAGTCTTTAGCCCCCCATGCTTATCATGAGAGGCGACTAACTGGATCGGGTGGTAAGACTTGGTTGATACATGACAGACACGATTATTTACAGACCGCCGTCATATAGCTGGAGTGCGACGTAAAACAACAAACAGGCCCAACGAAATACAGTCGAATTGTAGTCGGCTTATACTTTTTACTTAGAAGATAGAATAGTGTGCCTTTCTTTGACATAATGTGTTTTCAATTGTTTACTTACCTCAGAATGTAAAGTTTTAAAACTTGAACATGGCCTCCTTCTGCAGCCAGTGATGCGCTCTTACTGAGGATGTTCGGTATTGTCCAAAGGTTATGATTCAACTTCAGCCCGCGTTTCCTTTATCTGCACTTGTATGCGATCCCGTGTAGGAAACGTCATTCAAACACTGCTTCCCGAGCTTACATATGGAGTTACGGAAGTTTGAAATAACACAAGATTCTACACAAAGGATATTGTATACTTACATCATCAGTGTGGGCTTATAACTTGTGTTTGTCATAAGTATAAGTATACTTTCAGAGATTATATACATTCCACGAAATAGTGATAATTTGTGTGTGTATATATAGGTGGCGGGTTTTTTATTTACAAATAGGATGGATATAGCTTTTATACACATTCCCTTTCTCGGGAAGATGGAAGGGACTGGTTACAGATTTACCTGTGTACATGCATGGCCATTGTAACACCATATTCAGAGAAGGATTTGAAGTTTTCTGGAATACATGATCTCTGATTAAACTTATTCCTTGTTGGGAAGCCCAAGCGTGTTGCGTCCCATTGGCGCGGACGAAATATATTATCGTGGTTTGGAATCCCTGTTCGCCCTGATTAATGTTACTTGGCTTGTTAACATCATACCCCTTAACTTTGGGTTTCACCGAAGTGGTAAACGTCTAAGACTTTTATCACTTTGGGATTTCTTCCAAGAGCGAGCTGACACACCGTGATATAATTGTTTTGAAATAGTGCTGGTTCAAAGTGTCCCAAACTTACTCACTCCCTCGGCGACCTGTGAAGATCTGGGGTAGACTTGGTCTTCAGCAACCCATACTTGCCGTAAAAGGCGATTATGCTTGTCGTAAGACTAACGGGATCGGGTAGTCAGGCTCGCTGACTTGGTTGATACATGTCATCGATCCCAATTAATTGCGTGGATCGATGCTCATGATGTCAATCACTGGTTTGTCTGGTCAAGACTCGATAAATGTTACAGACCGCCATCATATAGCTGAAATATTGCTGAGTGCGGCGTTTAACAACAAAAAAACAAACAAAAACACTCCCTCGATGAACCCTAACCCCAACCCCACTCTACAGATTGATTTGATTTAACTCCCTACGGCCTTTCTTACCCACACAGGCACTGCTGTCTATCGGTTAGGAATTAAACACATCCTGAAAGTTTTTTTTGTTTGTTGTTTAAGGCCGCACTCAGCAATATTCCAGCTGTATGACGGCGGTATGTAAATAACCGAGTCTGGAGCAGACAATACACTGATTGATATCATGAGCATCGATCCACGCAAACGGGATACTATGACCAAGTGACAACCCGATCCCGTTAGTCGCCTTTCACGAAAACATATTCTAACTCGGATCTTCACGGATCACATCTTGTAAGTAAGCATCATGGAACACAACATGTAGATAGATTCAATGGGGAAAAACGTCCTCGAGAGACATTATTTCATATTATTGGCTACTAAAAGTTATGTTAAGAATTGTTTTGTAATTATGCATTCACATATTCATCAGACTTTCTTCTTGATGATAAAATACACCCAGAATCGGACCAGGTAGGTTACGTTAGTTGTTAAACGCCAAGTACTCCCATGTGTCGAATCACCTCTTGTGTCGAACAACTATCCGATCCCGGCAAACTCTTACCATATCTGTCCTTAACGTATGTGATATGTTGAACTGCGTGTTTTCGAACTTGATTTAAATATACCGAAGAGTTACAAATAAGTTAAAACTTGCCCTAATAGGTCGAACTCACCATTTATTTCAAACACAACTTTGCACAAGTTAGAATTTGGATGTTTGATGGCCTACAGGCATGTGGCATGACAGATCAAAGAGGAGAAATGGGTAGAACCATGGTTGAGCAGTCTCGGGGGTAACAGGGAACATGGATCTGATGTTCCTTCTGTACATGACGTTGTAAATAACCATGACATTAAAGTGGTTGATAGTTGCGCCCCTTAGACCCGATTCGCACCTATTGTGATCATTGGTCTGTCAAAGCCGTATCCGTAATGTTAAAAGATTTCCGTCACTTTGGGTTTTCCTCTTACATAACGGGCGGTGAGGTTAAAGCTTTCGCTCGTCATGCCCAAGACCCGGGTTAGATTCCCCACATGGGTACAATATGTGAAGCCAATTTCTGGTGTTCCCCGTAGTGATATTGCTGAAATATTGCTGAAAGAGGCGTAAAGTCATGCTCACTCACTCACTCAATCCGGCTGTACTTCATCTTCAGCAACCCATGCTTGCCGCAAAAGTCGACTATGCTTGTCGTAAGAGGCAACTAACAGGATCGGGTATTCAGGCTCGCTGACTTGGCTGATGTATGTCATCGTACCCCAATGGCGTAGCTCGATGCTCATGATGTCAATCACTAGATTGTCATGTTTTAGAATCTAATATTTACAGACAACTGTCAATTACCTGGAATGTGGCGTTAAACAAGAAACAAAACTCACTCCCTCACTTACAGTTAAGGGGTTATGTCTCTTGTTCACTCACAATTGAAGGAGGTATGTCTGTGTTGCCTGAGGCATGTGCACATTGCCTTTACCAGATTCTTGATTTGACAATATGCAGTATTATGTCCGAGGACACTAGCCTTCATATTTCTAGGAAGCATGGTGTATTCTGTTCGCCGTTTACATCCACACTCAGCAATACTCCACGTTTATGGCGGCGATCTGTGTAATCGAATCTGGACCAGACAAACCGGTGATCAATGTTGTGAGCAACGATCCACTACGTCGAGGTACGGGGACACGCAATCAACCAAGACGCCGTGTCTGACCACCCGATCCATTTGGTCAGCTCGCATAGTACGACCAGCTTGGGTTGCTGGGGGCCTCCTCCCACCCTCCTCTCAGGGTGGAGACGTCCTGTTGGTCCGGTTATTGATCGCAGTGACGAGACCATTCTCAGGTTGTGACATCGTTTGTCTCAGGCGGGACAAAATCGGACCGAGTTGACGTGAAGCATAATACGTAGTGATTTCACGATCGCTTCAGTTAACTTTAGTTATCTTTTGATGCCAGAATGATGAAAACAAACTTACTTCAATTGAATAATGGAAACACGTCACAACAATCTCATTAAAATCAGATCTTAGTTCTCGCTATTGCTAAACAAAGATCTGAGGACACCCTATTATGGGTCACGTCAGAAAGACCTTTCATCCGACCAATCAAAGCGTCGCTTACCAGATCATGAAAGTGACCGTCGGAATGTGTTTTCTGACACGGGGTATTCCGAACGACAGTTACGGCCCGTACGACTGATACCGTCAAAATCATCGTCTCTATCTCGCTTCCATGGGAGAAACATTTTAAAGGAAGAGAGGTTGCACAGTACGTGGGAAGCACTGCCATACAATCTCAACGATATCTTAGACATTCCCGAATGTTCGTTTGTTAAATTTTTAATCGAGAACTGTGTCAAGATATTTTTCAAGTGTAGTCTGAAATGGAAGTCGCCAGTGTGCCGCAAAGCTCGAGAAAGCTGCTTTCTAATTGGCTGATGTCCATTTCTGGTTAGTAATTTCCGTGGTCGGTCAAAGTTCGCGAAAGGTCGTTCTGACGAGACCCGCAATGGGATGTCCTCAGATCTGTTTAGCGGCAGCTGTAATAACACTCTAGTATTGGCGTGTTTGACATTACATCTCGTGGGTCATCGATCTCAATTGCGTGGATCGATGCTCATGATATCAATCACTGGATTGTTTGGTCCAGACTCGATTATTTACAGACCGCCGTCATATAGCCGGAATATTGCTGAGTGCGGCGTTAAACAACAAACCAACCAACCAACCAACCAACCAACCAACATCTCGTGGGTTTATTTTCAGTTTGGCTAAAATGGTATCCTGCATGAGGAAAAACTGAAAAACATATATATTTCAGTTTCCATTATATTATACAAATTCATATAGTGTAAGTTAGAAATCCCGTACTTTAATAAATACTATTTAATTCTGCTTACCCATGAACTTCAGAATACACTGGACCCGTGAAGATCCGGGGTAAAATAGGTCTTCAGCAACCCATGCCTGCCGCAAAAGGCGACTGTGCTTGTCGTAAGAGGCGACAAACGAGATCGGGTGGTCAGACTCGCTGACTTGGGTTATGCATGTCACCGTATCCCAATTGCGTAGATCGATGCTCATGATGCCAGTCGCTGGACTGTCTGGTTCAGACTCGATTATTTACACAAATTCAGTGTGAGTGAGTGAGTTTGGTTTTACGCCGCTTTTAGCAATATTCAAGAAATATCACGGCGGGTAAACCAGAAATGGGCTTCACACATTGTACCCATGTCGGGAATCGAACACGGGTCTTCGGCGTGACGAGCGAACGCTTTAACCACAAGGCTACCCGACCGCCCCACACAAATGTGTTCAGTTGATAACCACTTGCTGTGGCTTTCAGATGACCAACACATTTATATAATTACGACTTGGTCACAGAATCGTAACGATTCTGTCAACTCAGTCGTAAAAGTGGTACATTTAGTTTCACAGAGTTACGTCCCTTTGGCAGTCCAGATTCCGATGATCGTACGTTCGAATCTCAAATACACCTGGTCATGAAACTTATTTTGTCAACAATTTACCAAAGTGGAAAGCGAGTATAACACCTGCACCACTTCATGCTTTAGTCCCAAACTTCAGCTGACACGCCGTGATATAACAAACATGATGTTCAAAGCGGTGATAAATCCCAGATTACTCCCTCACTCCGATGATATCGACCGACGTTTGATCGTTGAGTTATTCTTGATATGACTTCTGGAGTCCAGCTTTTCGTGATAAGGCGGGCGCAAGAAAGCAATCCTTAGCACGGAGAGGTTCACTCCAGTTACCCCCTGTAATACCACCCAATGGAAACAACCCAGTGAAGCACTCCACCCTTGGAAACAAATTGAATGGACGGCCAGTTCAAACGTCGGTTATAAAATGAACAGACCGCTAATATTTCCAGTATTCGAATTACTTCCATTCCAATAATACATTTTCAGATTTGGTTTACTTTGGTAAATGTTTAGTCCTTGATGGTTTGTTTGACAGAATACTTTGGTTGGTTCGTTGTTTTATGCCGCACTCAGCAATATTCTAGCTATATGACGTATATGTCAATCCAGTGATTAAATCATGAGCATCGATCCACGCAATTGGGATCGATGACATGATTCAACCAAGTGTCAGCGAGCCTGCAGAATACTTTGGAAAGAAATTGAATTGTCAGTATTCGTCTAATTGCAGTGATACGAATTCTACAACATTTCCAACTCTCTGGATCTAATGATTTATCCTAATATCTTTTACTTATAACAAATCAACGCCTTGAACGAATACGAAATACATTATGGACATTCATGTTCTCATTAAGGCCTAGCTTCCCAGGATTGTGTTTTACTTGGAGAAGATACTTGATTTGACTTACTTGTTAGTATTTTGCAGTTTGCAGTAATTTACATCAGGGGGTGTAGCAGGAGAAACGTGTGGAGAAGACACCCGGACGATGAACGCCGGGCCATAAAGTTAATTTGAGCCCAAAAATGACAGTGATCATGTTGAAATAAAAACTAGTTTATTACAATAGATATACAAGCGACAACAAAGGTGAGGTGAGGTGAGGTGAGGTGAGGTGAGGTGAGGTGAGGTGAAATGGGGTTTAACGTCGCGTCAAAGATTATTGCACTTATGTAGCGACGTGCATGTACGTGTGTGTGTTTGTGTGGTTGTACTAGTCCGGACTGATGCCGATTTATAGTGCTAGCTCACTGAGATACCATGCCGCAGTTAAACATGAATACCCCACTCAGACACAGTATACTGACTCCGAGCCGACCTTTCCTTGTTTTAGCCCCTTAATGCCGAGCGCCAGACAGGGTAACAACAAATACCTTCTTTTAACGTCTTTTGGTATGACGCGGCCGGGGATAGAACCCCGGACCTTCCGCTCTCAGGGCGGACGTTCTATCACTAGACCACGGAGGCGGTCCGACAACATAGCAAAAGTGCAAAGAAGGTCAGATATTTCAACATATATGTGTATATATATATATAGTCCATCAGCGATCCCTAGAAGTTAGTTCTTGAAGCAGCTGATCGCAGTACATTGAAAGTGAATTGTATCAATAAGAAAGCCGTATTAATTGGTGCGTAACAGTATGACCCCTTCGTTTGACATTTAGATGTCCTCCAGAGAAGCAGCAATCTCCTCCATAGCATCTGCAGCCTTGCTCACATTTTTGTGTATGTTAATGCTGTCGTTAACAATTTCTGCAACACTGAAGCCAATGCCTACTACCGCTCCAACGGCACCAGCTACTTTTGAGACCTTACCGAAAGTCCCGGCTGCAGCTTTGGCACCTGCTTTTGCACCGGCTTTGCCACCAGCAGAAATTGCCAGTGTTCCAGCCTTGCTACCTGCCCGTGCAATAGCAACTGCTTTGCGAATGATCTTCCCTAGGCGAGCGACATTGTAAACCCATTTTCCACCTTCCAAAACGAACATGCTAGCAATGTCGTTGTCAGTGAGTCCTTGCTTCTTGAGTTCAACCTTCATCTTCTCAATCATAGTATCTAAATTTTCCGTTAGATCAGCAAGAACGGCCTCCGCTTCTTCAACCTTACTGCCAACCACCTTCCACTCGGCCACGTTGGTTCCGATCCCTCCTGCTCCGGCTGCTACTCCAAGTCCTCCTCCAACCGCAAGCAGGCCAATCGAAATGCCACCTGTGAACGGCGCCAGTACTAACCCAGCAATGGAAAGTCCACCTGCAACGACTCCAGCGCTGTTAAAAGATACTTTGGCAATATTCATTTCCTTCTGTTTCTCCCTCAACAAGTTTGCAATTTGTCGCAGTTTTTCTGCAGCGTTTAGTTGTAGTTTTCTGCATTCTTCTGTAGTTTCTTCTAGAGATTTGGCTGAAATATAGGAGAAGATCCCTGAAGAGTGTATTGAATATCAAAGGCATATCGTAATCCTATCATTGTGCCTACTTGAATATAAGTATTTCAGATAATGAGTATGCTTGTCGAAAGAGGCGACTAACGGGATCGGGTGGTCAGGCTCACTGACTTGGTTGATGCATGTCATCGATCCAAATTACGTGGATCGATGCTCATGATATCAATCACTGGATTGTCTGGTCCAGGCTCGATTATGTACAGAGCGCCGTCATACAGCTGGAATATTATTGAGTGCGGCGTTAAACAATAAACAAACAAACTATCGCTAATATTTATAGATTATCTTCCCGGAGGGAAAAAAAGAAAGAAAATCTCAGCTTCACACAAGGCCTTCCAAAAAGCATTTCCATTATCTTGAGAAATCTGTACTAAAAGCAGAGTCCATTGTACGATTCCGATTATATCATAAGCATATATTTATGAATCACTATCAAATAGTGATGATACCGTGTGACGAAACTCGGAAAAACTTTCTCCAACATCGCTGGCTAAATTGTTTCAATGGAGAAAAGGATTGTGCTGAAAAATATATCATTTTAATGTCTTTAGGTCAAATCTTTTATTTGTGAGGTTCAGAACTTATCAATCACCTTTCGTATGTATCGTAATTGGGTTGATTAGATTAAGGAAGAATTATCCTTTGAAAACAAATTGTTCTTTTTACTAGAAAAACTTTAAAAAACCAGTTATCCATACCCGGTCAAGTTGTGGCTTATCAATAAGGTTTAAGTGTAAGGTGTTAATTGAAATATACTTACAATTACTCATCCTCAAGGTCTTACGTCTGTGTTCACCTTCTAAAAATGGCTGGTCGTAGGCCTGTGCGCGCGTTTTATTTATACTGAGAGGGCATACTAGCCCGGATGTACGGAACCGCGAAAGGGACATGATTGTGAAAATATTCAGTCGGTAATATGTGGCCTACGTCTTATCATCTTAACATACCCAATACCCCGACATGTACAACGATAAACCAACAAAAAGCACTGACAAAATAAACATTTGGTCCCAAATAAAAGCGCAAGCCTTGAAGTGTTTAAAACATCTACCAATGCATGTAACCTCTCGGTCCACCAATTTTTTTTATTGCTGTCTATCATAGCAATCATATCAATTAAATCAGGTTTTGATTTAACTTCTTATACCGTTGTCAAGCAGGAATCAGCATATACTGTCTGGTTCGACTAACGGGATCGGGTGGTCAGGCTCATTGCATGTATCGATGCTTATTATATTAATCACTGGATTGTCTGGTACATATCGAGCATTTTTAATATCATCCCTTTCTTCCATGTAAAATACATTCACTGCTAACATAACAGTATTCTAATCTGTGTCTCATCCATTCAAAATAACATTAAAAACCAGGAATGATTTTGAAGCTCAATTATTTTCGTACTCAACTCTTCCCTCACGCATATCTAAATCTTAATCATTTGTACTATGTCCCTTTCACTGTTCCGTAGGAGGACTCTCCCCGGGATTTGGGGATTCTCCACTTGGATTTCGCGGAATCCATGTTTTGTTTGTTTGTTGGAATGCAACTGATTGCTTCTATATTCGGTCTTATACTCCATATAAACCTTTCTTCGGGAAAACATGCAGTAACTGTATATCAGCTTAATACGGTTCCGCCTTCAAACGCCAGTTCCCTCCTATATGTGTGGGTAACGGATTTGCATAACCGCGGCGAAACGGAACCCGATATGCAGGCACGTAACGGCTGTTTAACTGTTGTTGCAACAATGGACAGGCCTACCATTGAAAACTGACAAGACTGCAACAAAAAAACAGTGATATGTCTACAATACAATAGGAATCGGCAACAGAAAACAATGAGAACGTAACTGAAAACTAAGAATGAGTGAGTGAGTATGGTTTTACCCCCATTTTAGCAATATCCAAACAATATCACGGCGGGGAACACCAGAAATGGGCTTCACACATTGGAACCAGGTCGGGAATCGAACCCGGGTCTTCGGCGTGACGAGCGAACGCTTTAACAACTAGGCTACCCGACCGCCCACTAAACACTAAGAAACAGCATCATAAATTTGAGAGCAAACTGCCGGAAATCAACTTGCGTTCATATATTTGATACCAAAGGACGCAATGTGATATTCTCCATACTTACATACTTGTGGTTGAGAAATCATTTAAGATAAAAGGTATCAAAGATATGTTTGATATTGAATTCCAGGTCCATGAATGGTTACTCCATAGTGATGACCTGATTGTAATTCATTGATAAGTTACTCGTGCTACAGTCGAAATCACCTAGTCAGTGTCGAAACTTTATGGTTTAAGGGTGTACTAAATGGTTTTTTATCTTATGTAGTTTGCATTATCACCAGCCTTGTAAATCAACACATATGGCGTAAACGTTTTGTAGAGGGTCACACCATGTACACTACAGCGCAAAAGTATTTTACTTTAAAAACGTTCTTTTTGTAAAACGTTTACGTGGCTAAGCGGCGACCGCGCAGAATGTTTGACAATTTTCTGCGTATCGACATATAGATTATTCAATCATTGTCTCTTTTATCAGCCGCTACTTTTGTATCGTTTGCATTGTACAAAGAAGGATTTTGCCTGTCATCTTGCAGATTTAGATTCAGAATGTGCTCATTCTAATTAGGAACGAGAATAATTGATTCGCTGCCGGAATGTGTCGTGGAAAAATACACGAAGAAAAAAGTTATGCACACCATTTGTAACAATCATGAAAGATATCATTAAAGGAAGAATAATGTTTCCTCGAGAAGATGTAATCAGTCATGCGTTACGAAAGCTCACGTGCCACGCATGGTATGCCCGTGCAGCATGCTACCCTCGAGTATCTCTAAAAGCAGTATATCCAAACGTTAAACTTGCTTTCGCAAGGTCGGTTTTAAACATTTATTCCATGACATTGTGTGACCATGGCACGAAGGCGATTATCAAACGCCACAAGATGGCAAATAATCCGCATGCATAACGCAGGAATGTCTTGTAATGCCATCGGACGGAATTTGGGGTTTCATCACACTGTCGTGAGCCGATAAGACGAGAAACATGCTCAGACCGGTGATGTACAGGACCGTCCCAGATCCGGAAGACCTCATGTGACGACACATCGCGAAGACAGGGACCTTCTTCGTCTTATACGCCGAGAACCCTTAAACTTTTTAACAAGTACTCGTCTGAAACAGCTGTGGTTGCCCAATCGTCGTGTCAGCACCATAACCGTCATGTCAGGAACCGGCTGAAAGCAGCAGGACTGAGGGCTAGACGAGTCATAAAGCGTCCCTTGTTGAGAGATCACCACAAAGCTGCTCGTTTAGCATGGTGTATTGCGCGACAGAACTGGAATCTGAGAACTTGGAGACGGATCCATTGGTCAGACGAAAGTCACTTTCTGCTCCGCGTCACTGATTGAAGAACGAGAGTTTGGAGGCACCGGAACACGGCCTACACCCCCAGGAACATTAAACCGACTGTTGCATACGGCGGGGATCGGTAATGGTTTGGGGTGTATCGCTCATGATTGTAGGTTGGATTTGGTCACCGTAAGGAGCAACTTTGACAACCACCCTCTTGCTACTCGACCTCAGTACATGGATGACAATGCCAGGCCTCATCGTTCGCATGCAATCGTGGATTACATGAGGGTCAATGCAATAACGAGTCCACCCTGGCCAGCAATGAGCCCAGATTTGAACCCCCTTGAACGGGGCGGCGCATACAGGCACGGGATCCTACTGTACAAGATTTACGCCAATTGGAAGCAGCACTGCATTAGGAGTGGTTGTTGTTGACCCATCACCAGATCCAACGTCTGACTGGAGGCATGAGACGAAGGATGAAATGCGTCATCCGGACACGTGGCGGTTATAACCGTTACTGATCTGTTTCACGTGTCATGTCAGGTAGTGACTTTAAGGAACATTTTCACATGAAACATCAAACGTAACTCGTTTACTTAATCCTGCAGCTCCATACTTTGATTAGGTATTGTCTAAGGTCAAAAACAGTACCTGTGTTACCATGGTGCATTTGCTGGTAAATTTCAGTCACAACTCACTAATATCTTCTTTATTTGTTGTCAAACGTTTGTTCTATCCGATGACATTGGTATCACCCAGCTCCTGTGGTCAATCATCCCATGCCATGATTTTTACCATGGTTCAGAAATAGGGGTGTGCTTAACATTTTTTCATGATAATTGAATTTTCTAATTAGCAGATACATCAGAGCAAGTCTCTAAGTATAGGAACCTACTCTCACCAACATGTTTCCACACACACGCGTCATCTCACCCTGATTTTCGGCGAGCCGAGCACAATTTGGACAGTTCCCACTTGTAGGCGCAACGTCTCTGTGATCTAGTCGTCACAGATGGCGTTCTCTTAAAGCTATAGCAAACTTATAGCGGGCGACAAGTCTAAAAAGGTATGGCTTCAAGTAGGCTGCTATATCATCGACATTCGTAATCTATATGCAACAGAAAAAGAACGTAATAGGGATCCAAATGGACACAGAAAGAACAAGTACTGAGCAGTCATCAGGTTTTTGACTTCAGAGAAAAGTACTCCCCAAGAAATGCATGACCGCATGTCACAAGTGTATGGGGATAGCTATTTCGCTGTTAAACCTTGGGCAGCTATGTTTTAGGCTGGAGAGCGAGCCTTGATGATGACCCTAGGTCTGGACGTCCCTCAGCTTCCTTCTTCCTTCAATGAAGATTTAATCAAGACGATAGAAAACCCTTTACTGTCATATAGACGAATTACCATTGCTGGTAAAAACTTGAGGAAGACACAGGTCTCAGCCATGGATCCATTGAAGCTGTTATTCATGAACATTTACAGATGAATAAGATATCTGGTCGTTGGGTGCCAAAGTTTCTAATTTCTGATTTGCCAGAGAACATTTAGCACTAACTGGGGAGGATTTCGTCAAAATCAAAAAAGGGATTAGTAACGGGTGATGAAACATTGGCCTACCATTATGGTCCCGAGTTAAAACGTCAATCCATCTACTTCTCCGGCACCAAAGAAATTCAAGTCTTCAGTAAAGAAAATTATGGCCTCTAAGGGTGTGATCATTGTTGATCAAAAGACGATTACTGGTGCCTACTATGCTGAATTACTTCATTGCCTGATATATTCATCAAAGAAACGCGGCGAGGAATGCTGACTGTTGTTGTCCTACTATTTCATGATAATGCCTCTTATCACACACCTCGACTTACAAAGGCTGCTGTGCGACAATGTGGGTTCGAAGAGCTTCCTCACCCTCGCAAGACCTGGCACCAAGGGATTACCACCTGTTTCCTAAACTGAAAGACTGGAATTGAAAAGCTTCTCTATCAATATGAGAAGTGTATTGGAAAGCATGGAGGTTATATTAAAAATACAATTAACGACTGTTGATTTTGTTTGTTAGGCTTAGAACCTTTTGACCAGCCATCGTATGACTGACAGGGCTGTCAAACAACATATTCACAAACACATGTCCAGCTATATTTCAACACAAAAATATATATGCTCGGGCATTGGTGTTTTAACGCTCTTTCATCTAACAACTATCCGAAATATTTATGGCTGACTTAAGTCTATTGCGTGTAAACCGATACCACACAAATATCCACTTCATGGCTAGCGAGCTTTTACTCGTCATAATCTCCGGGAACGAAGCAGATTCCACGAGAATAGGGTGAAGGTTACTGAATATCATACACATGTCTGATTATTTGATCTGTAATAAGGAAGTCGGCTGACCCGGTTTTCGATCACACTAACGGTAAAGGGCTTCCTATTCATTTGTCAGTGTTGTGAATATGATTTTATCTACATTGCAATGTGATTGTGATTGTGATAGTTTTCATGTATTCCTGTATTCCTGTATTCTGCCGACTGGAGTGCTACAATGTCATGCTGACCTTCATACATACTTGTGCATACAAGGAAGTTATTTTGATTTTCTATATTTTTCAACTAACATTAATGAGACATAGGTGCATGTGATATATACTGTACTTTCGTAGTTCGACGTCAGCATTGTGCAGACATAGCAGCGTTCGAGACTTCTCTATCTGATGGCCTTCAGATCGTTTTGCATATATTTGTTTTACATTCGTCAACCTATTTACATTTTATCCTAAAACATTGTACGCCATTTTAATTTTTTGTCCATCATGGACATTTACCATGTCTCAACTAAATGCTGAAATGAAATGTATGTTGTTTGGATATTCCTGGCCACGACGGGTTCGAGACTCCCTTCCACAAAGTGATCTTAGCGCTACCACTAACGGAAGCTTATCTTAAAGTATGGGAGCTACGATCTTCTTAGCACTAAGATCACTTTGTGGAACGGAGCACGCTTGTTTGCCAGACATGCAAATAAGATTTTCTAATTGTCTGTAACACACACGTATTATTTTTAAATAATTCTATTCTCATTCTCGTCAAAAGTAGCGTGGGAAATTGGTCGTTGGCCATGTTGGCTGATGCTACCGGACATGATTCACGTTGGTAATTGTCTTCTTAATATCGGTTCTGGTTTGGCCCGAACCTGGCGGCGGAATATAATGGTGGTTGAGTGAACGAGTTTGGTGTAATCCCACTTTGAACAGTGTTGACCACTTTGGTGAAACCTACGAGCACGGGAATGACGCTGTCTATGACAATCCTGAACACATAATCAGTGCGAATCTGAGAATCGAACCAACGATTAGAGGTTTCTGGCACACCACATGGACGCAACTCTGCACTGCGAATTACGGCGTCTCGTAAGCTCGGGCACCCCCAGCCCCATTCCAGCTTATGTGCATAATAACGCGTGGATAACTTTAATAGTCACGTGAGTTTCCATATTGAGGATTGGGTGGTTTTAATGTGTGGTCAGGATCTCGTTTTGTCTCGCCACGACGCCGCGTGATATTGGCAAGATGTTAAATAAATACTGAATATACATTAGTATCTGTCCAACCGGACGTTTTTCAAAACTGCATACCTCTCTCAATGCCGGATAACATTTACAGTCCCGAAATTACGACGTTAACTTATCATCAGGTAAATGTTGACTATTCCAGACAACTGGCTAAACCGGGCCAAAACACTCGGTCCACTAGTCCGGTTTACACAGATTCCGCTGTACATAAACTGCCGGACAAAAGAAAGTATACGCCCATGTTTGATGGTGGCTAAAAATGAAACAAACAAGAAATGGTTACAAAGTAGACACAATTTATGGATAACAACCTCTTTAATACTGTAAAAAGCGATGTTTCGGTAAAGATACCGTTGTCTAACAAGACTGAATGGGGGACATTGTACAGAATAAATATAGTAGGTGGAGGATTAACAGTAACAATATTTGCATAGGACCTCGTGTGGTCATACTTGTTCCTAACATGTACTTACATGAATGAAAACAAAACTTGTTATAGTGTTTATTGTCATGGTAATAAGTACATGTTTACCATGACTATCAGCATTGATAATTAAACTCGACAAACACATGTCATTTTAGGGATTAATATATATATTTGGTGGTTATATTGGAAAGCTACAGTTGCAGCGGAATGATAAATACTAATTAATAAACCGTGAGAAAGATTACGAAGGAGCTTTAAGCCATTGTGTCTTTGAGCCCGAAAACAACAAAAGTAAAAGGAATAATTACAACACAGCGTTTCGTTAGTCTGGTTGGGAACCGTAAAAGCAATACAAAATATATCGAACAATTGCAATAAGGCGCTTACTCATTCTTGTTTGGAACCCTAATTACAAGAAAAGGAAGTTAGCAACTTACCTACATGTTAAAAAAAAGTAAACGCCACAAAACCCAAGTCATACAACCATTTGTCAAAAGCACGTTTCAGTCTCTTTGGTAAACAGGCAAATGATTTTGTGGTGAACTACTTAGTGAGTGAAGTCATTTCCACTGGGTCATCTGTCTTGATACATGTATTACCCAATAGGCCACCTGAAAAAAATAGTCTCGGTCAGCTGGAATTTTGACAATACGTTGGCATGTAAGATATCTGTATATTTATTACCATCTGCAGCAACAAGGGTGTCGACACCTTCAGAACAA
This sequence comes from Haliotis rufescens, assembly GCF_023055435.1. Lineage (NCBI taxonomy): Eukaryota > Metazoa > Mollusca > Gastropoda > Lepetellida > Haliotidae > Haliotis > Haliotis rufescens. Next base: position 35,093,795 of record NW_025963779.1, read on the forward strand.
ATGCAGACCCTAAACATGACACACTCCGACATGCTCCATATTTATTTTTGTACACTCGAAGAAATCCACTCTTCAAACGTTCATTAACATCTTCGACACGTCCCTTTTGAAAATTGTTTCGGGAGAGTGGTTACACAGTTCCATGTGAAATATTAAACCAATAGGTTGACACGAAAATGTCAATACCATACAATTTCATTATCAGTAGCTCATGTTCCTTTCAGTTGTCAAATGGCAAATTTGAACCCCCCAAATTTAACCCGCCACAGTACTTCAAGGACAAACAGTTAAGAGTCAAATGTCATTTTATAACACCCCATTTGAACACACCATGTTTTATACTGAGATTTGGAGAATTTTGAAGGATAGGTAGACAATAATTAATTGTTAGTTCCCAAGTTTATTTGCATAAATATAGACGCAATATTTTGTTGTTGGTGTTGAATTATTGTTAAAATTATTGCATACCTGTCACTATTTAAATGTTTGTTATATGGGATACTCTAATCGTTTGTCGAAATATTGTTTCATATGATTATACCATTCATCTACATCTAGGAATACATGTAGGGATTCCGTTAACGAGAGATCGTCAGTAGTTCATGCTTGATGTATTAATCGACTAAAATGGGGATTTGGAACTCCCCATAAAGTCCTGCAGCATTGCGACAACCTATGTGTTGACAAGGTCACCTAATATACGCATGTTTTCATTTTCAATCGCTTAGCTAACATATGTATGAGTAGTGACATGGAGTTGGTATTTTGATTTTAAACTGTTCTGTAGGATGTACTTTAGGCGGTGATAAGTAAAATATAGCAAGACTGACGCCATGATTGAAAATACAAACTTACAGGTAGGAACATACATACATACATACATACATGCATGCACGCACGCACGCAGGCACGCAAGCACGCACGCACGCACACACACACACACACGCACACACACACACACACACACACACATACACACACACACATCGTTCTGACAATGCACCCATTCCTTCTGACTTTTATATGTTTGAATAAAGATAAAACTGCATGCAGTAAACTTCAGTGTATGCATGACCAGATCGTTTTACATATGTATCTATATACATGTATCAAACTTTTCCAAATCGGACAGTTTGTACCTATCTCTAAATATCTACAACGGGTACTCGGGTAGTAAATTTTGACTCGTCCCAGCCCTAATACATACATACATACATACATACATACATACATACATACATACATACATACATACATACATACATACATACATACATACATACTCTTCAACATGTCATGATGTTAATCACTGGATTGTCTGGTCCAGACTCGAATATTTACAGACCGCCGTCATACAGCTGGAATATTGCTGAGTGTGGAGTTAAACAACAAACAAAAATATTCTACAAAAATATTTCGTCTGTTTCAAAAGGATTACACAATGTCAAATGTTTACAATCTCCCCAAATAGACACATGATTCATACTTTTCCTCGGAAATCGCCAAGTGAACTGAAGCATAAACCACGCAGTTGCCCTGTTTCTCCTTCAACACAAACCCGCCTTTCTTTTAATAGATGTGGTTTGGCAACTTGTATTCGTCTTTGTGGGTCAACTCCCGTCAAATGGCTAGGGCATATTCACTGCAGAACATACTTGAAGTCAGTTGAAATGTACGCTGAGCCATCCAGGCTACACATATTTACTCAGTAAGGGTCCATTATACAAAGCACATATCTCATTGAATAAAATTGGAGCACCGTGACAACATTTGATAGCATAAACATATCAGTCATGCATGAGAGTCGAGATTCTTTGGTCGCTTTTTGAACGCTAAATATATATATTTAGCCAGATAATAAATTCGACGATTACAGTAGTGTTCTTAGCCATTCTGCCTTGGAGCCCTAATAATTGTTTTGCTTTGCCAGGACCTTAGAGAGAAGTCAAGGGAGGGTCATGAAAAGAATGTACAAGGACTTGGGGAGGGACATTCAAACTATAACAAGCGTTAGGAGGGGGGGGGGGGGGGGGGGGGGGGGGGGGGGGGGGGCGGTCATTATTGTCTGTACATTAGTGCATCAAAAACAACTGATAGGTCCCTTATCACAATAAGATTAAGAACGAGGTAATATGAGCATTGATTGAGGGTATCAACACATATGAAAATAAAGCAATGTAAACCCAATATTTCACAGGGTAGAAATCATATTGTTTTAGTACCGGTAATGTGAGCATATAAAACTATTTAAAATTCATAATGTTGATATCCGAAATGATACATATCTTTCTCAGGCATGTAAATATTTAAATCGGATTTTAAAATCTTTTGTATTTTCAACTCAATTGGCCAGTTAAATCACATAACTGGTGTTACAGCTGATACAAGTTCCGTGTGACTGAGAGATTGAGTTGGGTTTTACGTATGTTTTAAAAGTATGTCAGTTATATCACGGCCTGTCAGCTGCATGTAGGTAACAAGTCCGAAGTGGTGCAATTTGTGGTGACGATCATTTCCTGAACACATTTTGTGAGTTTAATGAAGGAGTTATTCCAAACAGAGTTATTTCCCTTTACAAACACCTGCCAGCACACCACCCACACCACTGTTGATAAAATCACTGCACGACAGCTTAAAAATGGAGGAAAGCCGCAAGTATTAAACCGTACTCAGGGTGCGGGTGTTTAATATACCTTTTACAAATGTTTGCTTTTTATCTTTTGACTTTAGCCTTGGGTTGTGTACATGGGAATTCGAGCTTGAAGATGTAGATAATAGGTGTATTAAGCTGATCAGAAGCGAACGTAAAACCTCCGGCTCGTGGTATAAAACCTGACGCGGGACGCATAAAACCCCATGTACCCCTCGTGATCCAGCTACAACTTATAATGTACCCTGAGTGATCCTGCTACAACGAATGTATCTTGCCGACATGTTTTAATATGACATTGTAACAGAATGAAAACAAATTCATTATTGATAGAAAACAGCTGTTCGATTGAGCTGATGTTAACTTGTGCTATGTCACATGACTTCATTTACTCGGAAAAAGCGTGAGGCATTTTGCATCGAAGCGGACTATAAGGGATTTATTCTGCCTCTCAGAAATCCACGTGAAATTTGACTTGCTCGTGGCGGGGTATGAGGGATTTATTCTCCCGCTGAGAAATTTATTTCCCACTAAGGCGGGATACATGTCCCATTGTCGTACCTCCATGTCAGAATGATGAGATCTAATTGGTCGCCGTGATCTTGATAAAATACCATGTAACTTCTCGGGCTCGGCATTAAGGGGGTAAAACAAGGAGTCATTATATTGTGTCTCAGTGCGGTATCCAGGTTAAAGTACGACGTGGTTTCTCAGTGGGCAAGCGCTATAACACCGTATCTCTCTCACCGTCTACTGTATAGGTTTGCTAATCCTGCTTAAGTATCTATATATTATTATTATTATATATTATGCTAAATTAGACAATATACATAAATATACAATGAGTATAAAAAGTGTGTTATTTTTCTTTTTACTATTCCTTTGAAAGTTAATCTGTTTTTAGGACAAGCAAAGTTTAAATATTTCTAATTTTCCGCATAGCTGGTTATTTATATTCTCCGGGTGCAAAAGACTGATAAAAAAAAAGATGAAAAAGAATGAAACAAGAATACCTTAAGACACGCCACTGTAGTGTTAGAAGACTACGGTAACGAGAATTCACGACCGTACATTGGAGGGGTATATTCGTGATACAGCAGAATGTATATGTGGGATTTCTATGAACAATGTAATAACAACAACCTACATTGTGACAATATGACCCTGTAATGAAACCCATACATGCTATTTTACTTAGATAAAATATGTTTGTATTATTTTGTCCTTTGAAATATCATTTAAATTGATATAAGACTAATTTCATCATATACATGTGCTGCCGTAAGGGTGTGTAATACTATTAATTAAATGGATGCGGATCCGTTGGCACTTACATCACGTTTATTCTTCCAGCTGTGTTTTATTAAACGGTAAACAACGACCACAATACGTTTATTTCTTTAAATGAGATATTTTCAGCCTCTTTAAGGATGAGGGAAAAATGCACAAGCTTTAAAAATATTTACCCAAATTTTAATAATGATGACTCTCTGAATAGAATCCGACCTCGGCAGTGTCGGACAACTCCCATTTAAGCAGGTCGATATTTCCCGCATATTGTCACAATCCTTACGTCAATTACCTGTACCGTTTCTCCCAATACCTATTGTCATATCTCTCCCGCTGTTGGGTACGATCGTTAGGCCATCGCGTTTATCTGCGTTGCCCAGCTACATCTATGGGGAACAACTCACAAGACACTCCCCTCTGAAAAATAACGCCGTCCAATATACGACGTCATGAAGTTGCGAGCGCCTGTTCGAATCTCCAGAAATGACGTCCTTCTATTGTAAAATAAATAAACAATTCCTTTTTCTTTTTTCTTTGCAATTTGTCGCGTAGCTATCTTATATTTATTATAGCCTGCTACCAATCTTAATTAATGTGGGCAAAATGTATAGTCTGAAAGGGTTGTAGTATGGCTGGGACGGGTAACTCGGGTACTCGGGTCGGATGGGTCCTGAGTAGGACACGGATACCCACAGGACTACCCGGACCCGTGGTTAATCACGTTATATATTGTTTAATGACAAAAATTATCTTAAACTCTATGGTTACACTATAAGACACTAATGTGCCCATTTCTTTCTGACAATGCACCCATTCCTTCTTACTTTTATATGTTTGAATAAAGATAAAACTTCATGCATTAAACTTCAGTGTATGCATGAGCGGATCGTTTTACACGTGTACCAAATACATTTTGCCAGGGCTACGGTCAAACCTTTCCAAATCGGACAGTTTGTACCTATCTCTAAATACAAACACAAAACACTACACAAATACAGCTGGATATCACATTCTTTATTTCGAACCAATGTAGAAAATAATAAACAGGACTAATCACAGGCATTGCATTTCAGTGGCAACACGGTCTGTTGTCAACAACTGATAAAGGGAGACAACTGTGTCGGCCTTAATTACCGTCACGATCTGGCTGCACCTGTCACTGCATGGCTGACAGGAGTGAGGCTGGAGTATCCAGCTGCATCAGTAAACAATTGCATCATAAATAACAACATAATCGACTGGTGAAGACTTAAGCCCATTCTAGTTTACTTATATTATGTGGATTAAACCAAAGAACTACACATATCCTTTACCAATTTTATATCCCACCAAATTACTCGAATTGGCAAAGTGACTAAGACACATTTACAATTGTGCATTCCGGTTAGGTATGTTTTGATGGTAAGCCCAACAACAGATTATATTCTTAAGCCATTACCATTATGACTTTGATAATACCAAGCTACGACTTCTCACTTAATGTAATATTCATAAATAAATCCATAACATTGTGATAGTTCGTGGAAAAATAATGTCACGCCCTTAATTTTCAGTATTTGGACGGACATGTAACGTGCATAGCAATAGCATGGTTGTCACGGTAATAGATTTATGACATGTGCATGCGGGTATGAATGACATGTAACAAGTCAGTGTTAATTAAACGCATTTTATTTTAGCCCGGACACTCATTAATCCAGACGATGTGGATGGGAATTATCCGAAATGGTGAGGTTTTACTGTTATTAGGGGGACACATTCACGTGATATCTGATTTGGTCAATAAGAAACACGTTCGCTTGTGTCACGGTGTGTGTCGAATGACGGCCATTCAATGATCGGTATAGGTGGACGATGGATGCACGTAGTCATGGTGTACTGATGATTCATACTGTTGGTTTTTGCTAATGAACATTATTAACATATAAGCATATGAGTTATTGACAGCAGGTCAAGCGATCCAGTAATTGAAAAACCATACACAGGTGTGTGAGTACCCAACTAACACCTACTCCGTCATTAGATTCGCGGGTATGATTTAGTGTTGTTTTATAAATTTACTTTAGAAAAAATCGTTTCTCACCTTTGGGGTTTATATATTTGAACGCTTGCTTTGGGGATCAATCGATGGTCATTTATAATTAGCTCCTATTCTGTTGGTCGATAATTGTTTTTCTACAGAGTGGTCCATGTCAGGACAAAGTAGGTCAATCTTGTGTACCCAGTGTACAGCATCTCCATTCCTTTACGATGAAGGCCTAGCGTATAAGAACTCGTCTTATTCATCACACAAACGTCTAAATGCCACTCGAAGAGGTCAGGTGAAATGGGGTTTAACGTCGCGTCCAAGATTATTACACTTATATAGCGACGTGCATGCCGATTTATAGTGCCAGCCCACTGAGATACCATGCCGCAGTTAAACATGAATACCCCACTCAGAGACAGTATACTGACTCCGAGCCGACTAGTCCTTGTTTTAGCCCCTTAATGCCGAGCGTCAGACAGGGTAACAACAAGTACCTTCTTTTAACGTCTTTTGGTATGACGCGGGCGGACCCTGATCCACTAAATCAGGGAGGCGGTCTCCACTCGAAGAAGCTATTTATCTTAACAATGGCGATCTAAGACACTTGATAATCAAGGATGCAACTTTTGAATGCTCCTGTAAGGCTGTCAAATATAAAGTGAAAACAATATTTGATTGAAAGTGAAGCAATCGTGAGACGTACCCGTAACAAATAACAGATGTATGTGACATTTGACTCAGTGGCTGTGTGTTCCTCCCCTAAAAGGGCATGCCCAAAGTATCACAAGATAAAATCTTAAATCATGGTTTGTGAATGAGAAAACAAAAATTAGTCAATCTTGGTTCCGGCGTCGTACACTCCGATGGAAGCCTCGATTTGGTTCTCACATGTGGTTCCAAAATTTCAGCATTTTTCTCAAGGAGAAGCTTGACCGCCTCCCGTTTCGACGCCCTGTTAGCATAAAACAACGGAGTCCTTCCGTAGGAATCTGTCGCATTCACGTCAGCTCCACGACCGATGAGATAATCCATAATTTTCACATGCCCTGAATTCGCAGCTATGTGCAGCAATGTACATTTCCCAGGGAGTCCCTCGGGTTTTCCCATGGGAAAATTCACATCCAGACCAGCACTTAACATAACTTTCACAAGCTTCTTTGAACCTTTCTGTGCGCATGCGTGAAGCGGTGTCCATCCTCCGATATTGGTGGTGAATATTGCACGTGCAAGTGGTCGGTTTGTTTTGACGAGATGTTTGGCTTGCTGGTATAGCTTGCTTTCGTCGTGACGTAACAGAGCGATTGCACCTATTGACATCTGCCTCACGTCATTGCTACTTCCGTTTAGCCTCTTTCTGAAAGCGTCAGTCAACGTTGGCATAACCTCTTCGCCTTCCGTGGTTGCTGGAACAGAAAGACAGAAACACCAAAATTATAACTCGGTCGAATACGAAAACAAGTGAGAAGGGAGTAAAGTTTCTTTTTAAACAGATGTTGTTGTTTTTTGATTGTTTGTTTGTTGTTTAACGTCACACTCAGCAATATTCCAGCTATATGACGGCGGTCTGTAAATAATCGAGTCTGGACCAGCTATCCATTGATTGACATCATGAGTATCGATCTACATAATTTTAAACAGATGCGTGTCCAAAGAATGGTACTAAAGGTGTAACCTTTCCTTATTAGGACATTCAAGAACACGTCTACGAACTCGAATTTAATTATCTAGTTCAACCAAGCAGTAAATAGCTATCCTCATGATACAGACATATCTTGTCAATTTCACAAACTGTTAAGACAGCAAACACTTGTGGCGAGACGTCAACTGAAATGAGTTTCAAGTCGAAGGATAGTACGATCTTTAAGTCTAGACTGTATACTAACTGTCCTGTGGGAAATGAGGATGCTGCCTGTTGGTGCTGAAACTAAACGTGTGCCTCTACTGGGGTTTCCAGATGGGGGAGGGTGTGATTGAGGTCAATCGGGCAGACAAAGGCAGTTGGTAGAGAAGATAGTCTGTCTTACAGACCCTGATACAAATATATCAATTACAGCCCACGCAAGTCTATAATGTTTGGCAAGTCTAGATTACTGCAGTATCTGAAAATGGAGAGAGTCACTGGGCTCCCTTTTATTATATTTTTATTAAGATAACTGAACAACTGTTTTTTTCTGTACGATATGTTCATTTCAGAGACTAGATGTTAGTCTAGTAGAGAAGAGTTCCTTCTATTTCGTTTCTACAATTTTACATGCAGCCTTTACCCATGAACGTTCCGTGTGGATTGGACAGAAAGAAATGTATAACGTCGTTAAGCGAAACCGTTATTTATATACGATCACTTACGTATATACACTAAGATATGTTACTCAGAAAACGTTTATTCGGGTTAAAAGGAACCGATTTGGTAAATGAGTTTCCAATGGAAGAAGATATTAAAACAAGAAGATGTTGAACTCCAGATGTTAAAACATGATTTACCGGAGACTAATTGGTCAGAAAGGGTGCCCAATAGCATTGCGAAAAACGGGTTTAGCAAAGTTTAGGTCGGACTGGTGGATCACATCGCAGAACAAACGAACGAGATTTCATGAATTGTTTGTGGTCTGCTAATGAGTGAGTGAGTTGAAATTAAACGTCGCATTGGCATTATTTCGACCATGTACGACAACCGGTCTTGATATTTACAAGCACATGTCTGCAGTTGAGGGATACGATGGACTATAATACGCCGGACTAAAAGTCGGACTGGCAAACCAACGAATCGAACAAACGAACGAAAAAGACCATGAATTGTTTACGAACCCTGACTGAGAGATACGCCTGGCACAACAACGGACAGACAGATCGTCCAAACAATTTTAAAATACAGATCTAATCGACACACAAACAGATGACTGACATGGACATATGGATACATGGAGAATACAGACATCAGCGGTCAGATGGACAGTGTGAAATAGAGTGAACTTTCGATAGAAACCACAGACAACCATACATCTACATACCAACTGTTACATTCATGACCTCCGGCAACGCTTCCTTTATACTGGTAATTATTGAAGCCGTTATGATTTATATAGATCACGAAGATCCTGATAGAGAATAATGGTACACTGACAAACACCTTCTGGCGTGGGCTTATAATAGCCATATGTTACCACTGAGTCACGGGCGCGTGTTTATCAACGTTAATAGAAACGTTAACAATACACTCTACATCACTAAAAACCAGTGGAATATATGTTTAGTAATAATTTCGGAAAGCAAAACACGCTATCAAATTGCAGTGGATTGAGAGTATAACGTCCACGGCTGACGCGTTGACTGCGCGAATAACGATGTTCCCACTGCAGTGCGTAAATTAATTCCCTGAATAAACGCCTACTTTGAATACACGCGGGGTCAAAATCTTTAAACATTTATATTCCTTTTGGTAATCAATAAAGTGATATTGAAGACGTTGAAGACGTTGAAGACGTTTTCATTCAATACAAACCTTACAAGTTTTATTTAAATTACACGTCCAGTCATAGAAATTAAAAGTGTTTACCACAATAACAAAAATAGATATGGTGTAAGATGTCTTTGAAATATTTAGATCCCCGGGCGTCCGTTCAAGGATTTACGGTATCTTGAATTGTTTGAACTGATGACTAAGCATAAAAAACAATGCATATTAACATTAGAATACACACATAAAGAACGGCTGTGACGCTTAACTGTCAGTGGTAATGTCTATTATAATATTCGTGATTAATCAGAAACAGAATATATGTAAAGTTGGCGTTAATGAAACTCGACCACAGCAACACGATCGCATCTGATATGTGAATATATTTAATTACCCTCCACAGCGTTCGTTTCCATTACGCCGGTTCCCTGTTCCCGACCATATTGAATCAGTAGCTTCGACCGGCTTTCAATCCTATATGCACCTGCTTACAGTCACGTGTAGATATTATCCGGGATGTAATCGTCCATCAGCAGGTACAAGTGTATATAATGTTCTCATATACAAATCCTACAGTTATGCAAGAAACTACGTCACACCTAAACCGCACCATCCAACCGAAAAAGCCACGAGCGGGTGAATGATCTACAGCCCGTCATTTCCAGTTCCCGAGCCTTCCGGCTATCAATATTGGATAAAGTGTCTTATTGATGGCTGGTGGTCACGTGACCACAACACAGACATGGGGACGTTGCCATAGCGATCTGTAAACATTACCTCCAGAAGGTATTTTCGGTGGACTGAATTATCTGGTTTATTTCACAATTTCCCGAAATCGATAGGGTAAGGAAACGATAAAATGCTGTTTTTGTCTTTCATAATGATCACTTCGGAAATATCCAGATCGATACGTCCTTCCACAGTAGAAACAAGATGCTGAGTAAATGGTAAACTCTGTTCGATGAGTTATTTTGGTTTAATAGCGTGTTAATTACATTATTCGAAGAGTGGTGACCTCTTTATAGTGAGTGAGTATGGTTTTACGCCGCTTTTGGCAATATTCAAGCAACATTACGGCGGGGGACACAGGAAATGGGCTTCACACACTATACTCTTGTGGGGATTCGAACCCGGGCCTTCGACGTGACAATCGAACTCTTTAACCATTAGGCTACCCAACCGCCCCGACTTCGTTACAAAGTAACTATGATCGTTTTAAAAGTTATCCTATTGCATTGTTCGGAGTAATTTACTTCAAAATTCCTCCGAACTTCCTCTTAAACGGAAAGTGTACTGGTGTTTTATGTGGAAAATGAAGGACGCAATAGGATTTGTAAACAGTTTTACTATTTAAATCTAAATCTAAGCAAACTCAAATTTTAATTCAAATTCTTTCTGACCATATTTGTGTTATTTACAAAGAATGTATGGAGTATTCGAAATGGCCGATAGAGATGTACAGCAATGGAATTGATGAGCGAAGTGGTGATGACTGCTTATGACGATGCTTATACTGTCGATGAGTCCAATCTTCAAATTGCGATCTGCATCAAAAATCACCTGGGAGTTTCCAATAACATCATGACGACGTTACATATCGTGTTGCAGGAACGCTATGAGAAACGTCATTATGCTACTGACTCACCGACAGGCCGAGGTCAACATGATGCTCAAATAATTATGTATATCTACCATTTGAAAGAAGCAATATCAATGCATATTAATCGGTGAGAACACATTTACCTTTCTGCACTGTTCGACTCACCACACCAGACTATGTAATAGTACTCAAGAAAAGCCAAACTATAGATCATGCCTCGGTGATCATACTTAAGCAGGATATACGTGAATGTCTACTTTGGGTAATAACACACGAGATATATAGCACTCTTATGAAATAAGGTGTTTAAGGGTTTATTATCGAAGCTTATAGTTATATACAGGTGTATAATATTAATCGCATTTTAATTCAAATTACTAATAAAAATATATAATTAATGCTTTAAACTGCTGTTAATAATGGCGTAACAAGAAAAACATTGTTATATTTACCAAAAAGTAATCATAGACCTCTCCAGAGTCATCAAAACAATAAGAACAATTGTATTATTTAAATTAACAAGCATAAATGTTGCCTTTAAAATATTACCTCTTAAAGGAAAGGTTTTATTTGTCATAGTTCTAAAATCACTATAATTAACCCATAATTATCGTGGATTTAGAACTATGACATATTTAAAGCGTACAAAATAAGACTTTTATAATGTATTGTTGGTATAGCGATATATTACGAATTCATTTTTAAGTTTATAAAACCGAACTATTAACACAGGTGTTACGCATGATGGAATTTGCATTGATTATCCGGAATGAATCATTCTGCTTTATTCACGGCTCAAAGCTAGGTGTAAAGGCATCATTGCTTCTTATATTTTTCTCAAAAATAAAGTTGGATGACTTTTGTTTATATGTTTGATAGCCATTTCCTTTTATGATTGCTTGCCGCATCGTTATAAGAGAGTCCATGATAATATTAACTTCATTTCGTATCTACACAATCACACATAACAGTGTCGAGACACAAATTACGAATTTTTCATGAAATGTACAATTTCTATTTCGCTTTGGTACGCATAAAACTGTTTAGTATGTTCTTGAACTGTATGACCGATATCATTGATAGGTTTTAGCGGTGTTGTTAAGCACGGTATTTAATGTGTAATTGATCACTTAAAACGCAATTACTGAGAATTGACCTAAGGTATATAATAAATCAGCCCTGTTAGGATTAACCGGATTTATAGAAGACCGTGGCATCGGATTCCGCCGGCTAATTGATCGCGTCTTCTTTTTATCATGGTCCTCGTCAAGTACATTTCAGACTTGAGAGATATCATTTCAGCAATAAACCGATCGCTCATCAAGTTCAAATCAATCAGTTGCAGTAAACGCCCGTGGGTGTGAAGTCATCAAAGAGGGGAGTGCGTCTGTTTGAGTCACTCTACCCGTCCTTCATTTGTCCTTCAGGAGTAGTTGTCGTTTTCGCGATGTAATTGACTTGAAAGCGTTGTTGTAGAATTTATCTACTTGGCGCATCGTTTCATCGCCATCAGCAACATATGAACCCACAACTACGAGGTCATTGTACACAACGCCCCAGGCACCGTCGTGGTCATCATTTGGCGTTGTCCTCCTCTTCATCACCCCTTTTCATTCGGAACATTCACTCCTTTGCTATATAGCTGATTGTTAGTGAGTGAATGTTAAATAACAAACAACAAACAAACACACTGTGTGATAGTTATTCTTGGCGTTCACCATGATATGATATTGCTATAGTTGATATTGCTAATAAGTTTCTTCAATCAATCAATTAATCAATCATTCAATCAATATTGTCGACCTCGACATCACTGTCATGAATACTATAATTGCCGTTATCCTCTGCCCATCGAGTCGCTTGTCCCCATCAATACAACCAACGTCATCCTTTCATAATCAGCATCCCCATCGCTCCCATTACCATCGTCAACATGCGCTCATCTACGTCCTTCCATGCAGAGCAGCGTCATCGGTAACACGGTTAGCACCACTTCCTTCAATGTCATTAGCAAAACAATCTGACGTCATCCCTACACATGCGACACTATACAGTATTACAAATCACATGTCACACATGCGAACAAACTAGCGTCCATGCCGGGAGCTATATGAGTGAATAGCGCCTTATGTAACAAATCCACGTCGCCCTTCACAGCTGTTACACAACAAGATTGTTTTATGAGCAAGCTCTCGGGTACTTTTATGGAGAGAGAGAGAGGGGGTGGGGGAGCATAATTGTTCAGGGACTGCTGCTGGTGAGAGTGCTCTCTTCGAACAATTGTAAATGGATCTATCAATACTCGTACAAGAGCGAGAAAGGTTACGGAGTGCGCGTGAATTCGAATTTGCTTTAATTATAGAAAAGGTTTGTGGAATATGTAGAACTACGAGATGGCCCGTTTTCTGTTAAACATAGTCAGTGTTGGAAGTACCATGCTCCCTACTGAGGTGCTAATCAATACTATATGACGATGGAGTGGTGGGAAAAACGAAAAATCGATTATTGGCTCAGGTAGGAATTGTTAATGGTGAGAAAAGCAAGTTATCAATGGACATAAGAGGATTTGTTCTTGATTAAAACATTTTCCCGTTTGTTGATGGACTGTCCGACCGCTCCTGCAATTCTATGGACTAACTGCACCAGCGCATACTCATGCTTTCTGAAACATTAGCTCAGTGAAAACAGGAGTATCTTTTATATTTCGAACCGTTTCTTATATATGGTCTTACAAGGAAATCCACATTTCAGCGAGTATATCGTTTTAGTTTGTGGGCAGTGTTCCAAATTAAGAAGGCAGGGGTTGCCAAAGGTAGGCTTCACATTTTGGGCGTCACGAGAAAACACGAACCTCCAAAGGGGCGGACCATTAATATCTTAATTGTTTAGTTTTGAATTTAATGGGGTGGGAGACTCTGAAGGAAGAGCCGAAATATTTAATGTACACAATCACACTTTTCTTGGACATCCGATTTTGTTTTAAAATCTAATTATAAAGTACTTCCATATTGGCTTCCAAACATTTTTTTAATGTTTCGACACCCCAGCCAAACACCCTTACCCGCACCCACATCCTATCCGCCAACCGACAAAACAAATCGGTGGAACACTGATATGTTCAGAAATATTATTGGTACCGGTAGGTAATCGAGTATAGGAGAGGCAAACCAATGGATGACAGTATGAGTAAAAACGATACACGATACACAATAATCTCCAGGTATTACATCAGTCTGGTCATGGGGTTCTTTGGGATAGAGTCTTGTTTTAAGGCTCGGACAGTGATGGTGTTAATGTCAATTGGTCGAAAATAGTGCACACCTCCAACCAACAAGAACATGCGCTATATTTCAGATCAATTTATCCGGGTAGATCCCAAACTTATACGATGGCAACTTTAACACACACGTAGAAGCACGATAGTCGCAGTGTTTCGATCGTTCTGTGTAACGGGGCCATCATGTCAAATCAAAGTGGAGTATTACTGCTAATAAATAATCACCTTAAAACCAGATTCCTATTCTGAATAAGGAAGACCGGTGCATTCTCTCATTAGAGCCAATGTAGTGAATACCAAGGTAATTACACAGGTTTGGAGCTGAGTACATCCTTGAGATATCTGGCCATGTTTTGTTAGGCTGATGAACATCATTTGCAGCGTAATGACGTGCGGAGGGTGAACTCTTAATATGGCACCCCGGGGTTGACGGTGATAACAGCAGATGGTAGCACAGCATCTTCAGCGTGGGTGTTTGCATGACCACAGTGAATCAATAAGTACGTCATACTTTTATATCCTCATCCAATCATGAAACACAAGAAGCTGACAACTGGATAATAGCGGTTTACTTCAAGAGTATTACACTATGTTTGCGCAAATATTACAATGTGCTATTCAAACGATTCATAACGGGGTTCATCTCTTAAGGTTCAGTTCTGGACAGAGCGGTCAATCAAACGACCCATCGGTAAGGCGTCAATATAACTTACTCTCAGACGATGAAATGGATATTTGCTCTACTGTCAGAGACTTTGCATGTAATAACCCAATGCCAGTGAAACCTGGAGAATATCGATGGTGCGTTGACTCAGGCATTGTAGACAGAAACTCAACACTTAATTCTCCTGAATCAATTATTGATCCAAAGCCTGTCTTTAGTTCTGGTAGACAGAGACACGATGGACGTCGAACAGTAATAATACATGTACCTACTTGAATGTTATGTGTTGTGGTTGCTGCAGTCTATGTTCGGCACCGCGATTTTAAGAGTGGTCCAGTTGCCAAAGACGCCGAATTTATGAATGGGTACCAGTAAGTTGTTTTGTTGTTGTTGTTGTTGTTGTTGTTGTTGTAATACAAATTGCAGCAAAGAGGATTTGGGTGGTCCTGGCCCTTTACACGCAGAGACAGCGAATCAACACAAAACTTTTCGGAGAATTGAAGACTCCTCAACACTGCAGACTTCTGCATTATCCAGATTGTCAGATTCCTGACAGCAAACCCGGGTACTCTCCTAATGTCAGTCAACAGATTGGGAGGAAACAAACCTAAGGCACCGAGTACAAGTTGGTACTTGGGATGCAAGAGTGACACTTCGAAAGCGAGGTCTGCATATTTGCCATGCTTTTCTTGAATCTTGTGAATCATATTAGAGTCAAAAGGGACAGAAAATTAATTCAATACTATAAACGATTTCATTGGATTCATCAACAAGAACAAAATCAGGTTTCTTGGCCTGGACAGGTCTGAAGCTGTATACGGGCCTAATCCAAAGAATTTTGTATTTAGCATTTTCCATGACGCCCACTACATATCCTGGGTCGTACCATGGATGAACCTCTGTGTCAAAACCAAAAGCATGGCGAAGACAGTAATAAAATTATCGAACCACTCCATCATGTCGCTTAATATACTGTGTTTGTGTCAAAGCTTGGCATCCACCGACAATGTGTTGAACAGTTTCATTAAATTCGTTACATAATCTTCATTTCATAATTCGTATCTACATTTGATGCATAATCACACATTGACGGTTTCGACTGGGAAGTGACTGGTCCTGAGCAGCAAACAGATAGCCTTCTGTTTCACTTTTCCGGCCAGACGACTAAATCCAAGCGAAGGACTCTGCAGGGTTGCTGATCTTCTCATCACACTGCATATAAACTCGATGCAGTGGTCGTTCAGATGGCCTCTCCCTCTGGGCCGATTTGATATGGCACTTCGCTTGGTTGAACCATCAAGAAAAATCAACATCGACATTGAGATTGTATCTCACATCCTTGTCTCTTTTACGAAATCTAGTAGTAGTAGTAGTAGTAGTGGTAGTAGTAGTAGTAGTAGTAGTAGTAGTAGTAGTAGTAGTAGTAGTGAAATATTCTGCGAATTGTATGTCCGGATTAACGGGGGTTCATTGTAAAAAGCATGTGCGTCTTGTGAGGGGCCTAAAGTTAACCGTTAAGATCTTAGAGATTTATTGCTGTCAATGTTGATATTAACAAGTATGTTAATATGTATATACTTGACATTTATACGTGTCGTGTATTGATGTCTATTTCATATGAAATGTACAACCCATGTACATAAGCATGTGGCATGCCAGTATACATATCGCGGTGAATTAAGCCCACGTGGGAATGCCGCATCTGTACAGCCCACGTAGGAATAAAGAGCCAGACATTATTCCTTCACCACGATGAAACAAGCCCCTTTTTCCCTCTAGATAAAATTACTGTTACACATGTATTGAGGGAACTGGCATTCATCCGAGGAGGTATCTCTTTTGAAAGCATGAATCATTCATTGATTTGGAACAGATGCATTAACTGAATTAATTCACATTGCGTCATCACAATTTATGACTTTGCTATGTAAGGCTAGTTATAGCAATTACAAAAAAACAAATTATGTATCCTTTTGTATTTTGTACTATGAAAAAATCAGTCTTAATATTAATCTAAACTATGATATTTGTAATTTCGATTAAATAAAAAAATACATTAAATTAAAAATTACAATTACATTACATTCTTTATAAAATACTTCATGATTATACTTACAAAAATAATGATCATATTTAATTTCAATACTATAGAAATACAGTGCATGGGAGAGTAAGAATTAAAAGGCGATTTTTCAAACATTTCGAAATAAATAACATGATTAAAACGTAGGTATCGTTAGTGTATGGAGCAGAAACAGTTGCTTTCCTATCCTAAACACGTACAACTGCTAAAATAACAATCAGTTTTTGTAACTATTACAGCAAATTACAGTAAGTTCTTAAATGCACCGAAACGAATGAATTCCTTAAAAAACTTACCTGGATTATACTTTAATACCCGTGCAGCGATACGTGTGCGGCGTCTCGAAGAGCTGCCTGTTTTCGTCTGATGTTACATTTACAGGCTCTCTCAGCGGGGATTTGTAGGAGAAACGTATGTAAACACGACCGATTGTGAACGCATCGGTCTATCTAGTGCAATATGAAATGGTCGCCAGGTGTGACGTCACTTTATCACGTGACAAGTAAGTTTCCATCCGCTTGCTGAGAGAAATACCTATCACCATCGATCGAAGAACCTCACCGGAACACACCCTAGTTGGAGAAGGGAGAGGGGCTTGGGGGCCGCGGGGGGGGGGGGGGGGGGGGGGGGGTCTCGGTGTGTCTCGGGGAAGGGGGATGCATACTGCGTTTTATGCTATTTACGCCAGCCACGACTCGTACAGTAGTAGTTATATATTATGTATGACATACCTTCCGTTCGAGGCGTGAATGAAGTCATATCACGCAATGCTGCATTTGTGCAAGCTTACAGTACTGTTGAGACACTCCCCACAAACATACACCATAGTATTACATCCCCGCGCACTGTAAGCATCAGGTCGTGTGTGGTCTTATACAGTTGTCGCCGTATATGAGATAGTTTGGGGTATGATAATAGTATGTGGTATTAAAACAGTGTGAGATTACTGCAGTGTGTAATGTTATAACAGTGTGAGATTACTGTAGTGTTTGATGATATAGCAGTGTGAGATTACTGCAGTGTGTGATGTTATAGCAGTGTGAGATTACTGCAGTGTGTGATGTTATAACAGTGTGAGATTACTGCAGTGTGTGATGTTATAGCAATGTGAGATTACTGCAGTGTGTGATGTTATAACAGTGTGAGAGTACTGCAGTGTGTGATGTTATAACGGTGTGAGGTATTATAGCAGTGCGAGATTGCTGCAGTGGGACGTATTATAGCAGTGTGGAGTATTATAGCAGTGTGAGATTGCTGCAATGGAAGGTATTATAGCAGTGAGAGATTGCTGCAGTGTGAGGTATTATAGCAGTGTGAGGTATTCTTGCAGTGAGATTGCTGTAGTGTGAGGTATTATAGCAGTGAGATATTGCTTCACTGTGAGGTATTATAGTAGTGTGAGATTGCTGCAGTGTGAGGTATTTTTGCAGTGAAAGGTATTATTGCAGTGAGAGATTGCTGCAGTGTGAGGTATTATAGCAGTGTGAGATTGCTGCAGTGTGAGGTATTATAGCAGTGAAAGGTATTATAGCAGTGTGAGATTGCTGAAGTGTGAGGTATTTTTGCAGTGAAAGGTATTATTGCAGTGAGAGATTGCTGCAGTGTGAGGTATTATAGCAGTGTGAGATTGCTGCAGTGTGAGGTATTATATCAGTGAAAGGTATTATAGCAGTATGAGATTGCTGCAGTGTGAGGTGTTTTTGCAACGAAAGGTATTATTGCAGTGAGAGATTGCTGCTGTGAAAGGTATTATTGCAGTGAGAGATTGCTGCAGTGAAAGATATTATTGCAGTGAGAGATTGCTGCAGTGTGAGGTATTATAGCAGTGTGAGATTGCTGAAGTGTGTGTTGTTATAACAGTGTGAGATTGCTGCAGTGTGAGGTATTATAGCAGTGTGATGTATTATAGCAGCGTGGGTACAATGTGTGAAGCTCATTTCTGGTGTCCCCCGCCGTGATATTGCTGGAATATTGCTAAAAGCGGCGTATAACCATACTCACTTACTCACTATTATAGCAGTGTGAAGAATTATACTTTTGTGAGATTGCTGCAGTGTGCGTTAGTATAGTACTGTGAGTTTGCTGCAGTGTGCGGTAGTACAGTACTGTGAGATTGCTGCTGTGTGCGTTAGTATAGTTCTGTGAGATTGCTGCAGTGTGCGTTAGTATAGTACTGTGAGTTTGCTGCAGTGTGCGGTAGTATAGTACTGTGAGATTGCTGCTGTGTGCGTTAGTATAGTACTATGAGATTGCTGCAGTGTGCGTTAGTATAGTACTGTGGGATTACTGCAGTGTGCGTTAGCATATTACTGTGAGATTGCTGCAGTGCGCGTTAGTATAGTTCTGTGAGATTGCTGCAGTGTGCGTTAGCATAATACTGTGAGATTGCTGCAGTGTGCGTTAGTATAGTTCTGTGAGATTGCTGCAGTGTGCGTTAGTATAGTGCTGTGAGTTTGCTGCAGTTTGCGTTAGTATAGTACTGTTAGATTGCTGCAGTGTGCATTAGTATAGTTCTGTGAGATTGCTGCAGTGTGCGTTAGTATAGTACTGTGAGATTGCTGCGGTGTGCCTTAGTATAGTACTGTGAGATTGCTGCAGTGTGCGTTAGTATGGTTCTGTGAGATCGCTGCAGTGTGCGTTAGTATAGTTCTGTGAGATTGCTGCAGTGTGCGTTAGTATAGTTCTGTGAGATTGCTGCAGTGTGCATTAGTATAGTTCTGTGAGATTGCTGCAGTGTGCGTTAGTATAGTTCTGTGAGATCGCTGCAGTGTGCGTTAGTATAGTTCTGTGAGATTGCTGCAGTGTGCGTTAGTATAGTTCTGTGAGATTGCTGCTGTGTGCGTTAGTATAGTTCTGTGAGATTGCTGCAGTGTGCATTAGTATAGTACTGTGAGATTGCTGCAGTGTGCGTTAGTATAGTTCTGTGCGATCGCTGCAGTGTGCGTTAGTATAGTTCTGTGAGATTGCTGCAGTGTGCGTTAGTATAGTTCTGTGAGATTGCTGCAGTGTGCGTTAGTATAGTACTGTGAGATTGCTGCAGTGTGCGTTAGTATAGTACTGTGAGATTGCTGCAGTGTGCGTTAGTATAGTACTGTGAGATTGCTGCGGTATGTGGTACATATTACAGCACGCCAGGATACATCACCACACATCCTGACCATTGAATACGTACATTAGATAACATATTCTGTACAGCAACTGTTATTTTAACATGAATGAAAACACGACAAAGACAAATCTCTATTCAAGCCGTTTACCTCAAGCAATTACACCCAGCAAGCTAGGATTGTAACGCACACTGGTAAACTAAAAAAGATATTTCAGATTGTTTTATGTTCTTCACATGTACATTTACTCGCGTAAGTAATTTTACACATGTGTAACTATACATACGTGTGTATATGTAAAATTACTAAGTATGCGTTCACATATTAATTAACTTGGGTGTGTAAATATCAAGAGTGTAAGGCTCATACATTCATCAGTCTGTTCACGACTTTCAACATGAAAAGGTTGTTTTCCAATCAAAGTTGAATGAAAAGAGAGTTACTTAAAGGGGAAGTGTACACGCAAAAATCACTTTCTTTCTTTTTCTTAACAAAACGCAATTTTAGAATAAGTTAGTATCTGTGTTTGAAAATATACAGTCATTTTTTTCACAGTGAACGTAGGAAGCTCACAATAGTGTGAAAATGATATGCCGTTATGAGGCCTTCGTTTTTCGAGCTAAACAGGCCTGAGTTATCCCCCTTAGATTATGACGTAATTGGTGCCAATTCAACTGGGTCCCTGTCTATTCTCAACGCAAAAGATATCAAGTACCAGTTTTCGGTAAAACACCATGGCCTACGACACACTCCGGCGCAGTGGTGACTCAGCATGACACTATGCTGGCTTGCATCTGAGACGCTAGAATCACACATCTAGACCTACACCACGTGAAGCGGCTCTAACAAAGCATGATGACGTCATAATGTTTATCAATTGGCACCAATGACGTCATATTGCAAGGGGCATAAGCCATGGTGTTTTTGTTGTGGAAATAGAACACTTGGTAAATGTGAAAAATATAAATCGTTTTAATGCGAAAAATATGTTAATTAATTGTGATATTTTTATATTTTTGTCTATGACACTTCTAGGTTAACACTTTTAATGTGGAAAAAGTACAAGAAAAATTGGTTCATTTCCGTGTGAACTTGCCCTTTAACAGAAATCTTCGCATGAAACAACATGTGTTTATTTTACTAAAATTGTACACAAATTTTGGAATCCTTGATACCCAAAGAAAACACCGTCCGCCCAGCTCTGGATATACGCATAAAAGTTAGTATTACAGTTCACTGAGTAGTGTCAACTTCAGAATACAGAACTGTTGACCATTTTGTTTTGTGTTGGCAAATCAACAGAAATATTAATTCTATCGTACTCTGACGTTGACATAAATGTTCACATTACAACGTATATATACAGTGCAAATTTACATTTACATTTGCACCTGCTCCAGACATGATGCAAATGTGCTCCTGGTGTAAATATACACACATGAGTAAACGCGTTCACGTGACAAGTATACTCACGTATGCAAATATGCACACATGTATAGAGGTGCATGTAAACGGGGTATAAGTCATCTAAACCATGCGTGCGGTGTTAAAGTTTCTTAGCAAAGCTTGTTTGGTCGTTAAACAAATTGTATCCAATTATTTTGTAATTATACCTACACTGTTCACAATTCTTTTGTGACATACATGTAGACTCACATTATTATATTTATACATTTATGAATTTAGGGTCTGCGGAAAACCAATTTCTTAAAAAGTAACGTTTAAAACACCCATGCACCCGTTGTTCCTCAGTCGAAGCACTCATCTCATCTGCTCAGCGTTGCAGATGAGCGTACAAGCATCGCTTTGCCACCGACATCAGGTTTCTTAAAAACGCCCGACATTCTTATTCTGAAGCGCTTCTTTAATGTTGCGGAAGTCGCGTAATATAAAGTCATTGTTAATCAATAAAGCATCGACCTAAAACTAAAAGCGTATAGATGTGCGTTGAACGAACAAAGGTGATGACGCACATGTGTTATGTGGTCCAAATATATCCGATAGTAGCCTGCAATATGAGAAAACAATCATTGATCTACTTGTGACCAGTTTAGAAATACATTTAATCCATTCTAGACCTGGAAATAGCTGACATGGCTTTCTTTGTTCTGCACCCTTGACTTAGTGAATCTATGGAATGAATTATTGATAATGCAGGTAGAACAGACGTAGTTTAGAATAATAAACTCTTCTTCCTGCGATTGTTCGCAAAACGGAATAATAAATCATGCGTACTTAGCATAGTGATTATACCAACTTGTCGGGGTGAAGGTGAGACAACCACAGTGTAGTGACGTATTTGATCTATCCTGGAGATTCCGGGGAAGAACATGTCCTGGTTGGTAATGTGCCCCATGTCGTAGTCTTTGTACCTCGGCACTGTACCAAGACACCGTACCCCGTCACTGTACCCCGTCACTGTACCTCGTCACTGTACCCCGACACTGTTCCCCGGCACTGTACCCCGGCACTGTACCCAGTCACCGTACCCCGTCACTGTACTCCGTCACTGTACCTCGTCACTGTACCCCGACACTGTTCCCCGGCACTGTACTCCGTCACTGTTACCCGGCACCGTACCCCGTCACTGCACTCCGTTACTATACCCCGGCACTGTACTCCGTCACTGTACCCCGGCACCGTACCCCGTCACTGTACTCCGTCATTGTACCCCGGCACTGTACTCCGTCACTGTACCCAGTCACCGTACCCCGTCACTGTACCCCGTCACTGTACCTCGTCACTGTACCCCGACACTGTTCCAGTCACTGTAGTCCGTCACCGTACCCCGTCACTTTACCCCGTCACTGTACCCCGTCACTGTACCCCGGCACTGTACTCCGTCACCGTACTCCGTCACCGTACCCCGGCACTGTACTCCGTCACTGTACTCCGTCACTGTACCCCGTCACTGTACCCCGGCACTGTACCCAGTCACCGTACCCCGTCACTGTACCCCGTCACTGTACCTCGTCACTGTACCCCGACACTGTTCCAGTCACCGTACCCCGTCACTGTACTCCGTCACCGTACCCCGTCACTTTACCCCGTCACTGTACACCGGCACTGTACTCCGTCACCGTACCCCGTCACTGTACCCCGGCACTGTACTCCGTCACCGTACCCCGTCACTGTACCCCGGCACTGTACCCCGGCACTGTACTCCGTCACCGTACCCCGTCACTGTACCCCGTCACTGTACCCCGGCACTTTATCTTAAATGCATCAAATCACTTAATCACGTTAATTTAAAAAAGTGAAAAGATTTGTAAAATATCTGTCCACTCCCAGGCGGTACCCGTGCTTTGCAAATCATGACCTAAACCTGCACGGTAGTCGCCATTTTCTTAACGAACCGGATGTCGATTTCTTTACGCCATGTTTGATTCGTGTATGCGTAGACTCGTTAGGCCAGCCAAAATATAGCTCAGAAAATCCAGCCATGTTCGGCAGGGTGTAAACTGTTTCTAGTCTTTTTATAGACTTCCCTTACTTTGGGAAAATTTCTTTTGGCTTCAGGAGGCCAAAACGCACCAGCCAGTTCTTGCAACAACTTATATATGAAAACTGTCGGTATTACTAATTATTTTGAAAAGAGACTACTTATTGAAAACCATCGTTTTATAAATTTAATGGATCGGGTAGTCAGACTCGGTGAGAGAATGGGTCGTTACTTACAATACCAATTACCGGTTTACCGGGTCAAGTCTCGATTATGGACAAACCACAGTCAGATAATGTTCAGTGCGGCGTTAAACAACAAACAAATTTAAATATTCAAATCAATTAAAACCTCTTACATTTCTTACCTTGTGAGATTTATATTTACGGCAAAAGTGATAACAATTTGTTTGGGATTTAGAAGACTTGAAGACATTTTCGTTGGCCCACTTTTGAATTTTTGTTGTAGTTGTCTTTCCATCGTATGCATAATCTCACCACGACAAGAAATGTTGAAAACGTCCACAAAAAGTGACCCATCAATACAAGTGTTTAAAACTTTAGTGAGACTGTCATTGTTGAAGCTAAATAGTGAGACTGGTAGGATGCTGCCTTGAAGGGCGCCCTGGTCTTGATCGAAATGATCAGACAGGGTAGAGTCCACTCGTACTTGAAATTGTCTGTTGTTTAAAAACTGAGATATGAAGTGAGGAAATCTGCCCCTCAATCCAAATTCATTCTTTTAAAATACCATGTTTTCACGTTGTATCATATGCCTTCTCTGGGTCGAAATATTTTGATACAGTATGTTGTTTGTTGACAATAGAATTTTTAAAAGTTTAATAAATGATTTTAGAAGCACCGAATGGTCAATGATACTTCACTTTTTTTCGGAAACCACACTGGATGTAACTCAGGAGGTTATTGCTTTCAAAGTACCAGACACGCAAGGGTTGACCACTCGCTCCATGATTTTACAAACACAGCTCGTTAATGAGATTGGACTGTATTTGGATGGATCTGTATGATCTCGTCCAGGCTTTGGCATAGGAATGATAATAGCATTGTGCCACCAAGGAGGGACATTTCCGGTTGTCCATATTTCATGAAATATATTAAGTAGAGTTTCCAAACATGAATCGGGCAAGTGTTTCAGGAGTTGACAGTGAATGTTGTCGGCCCCCGCTGTTGTTTCGCGAGCCTGCTCGAGGGCAGTGTGCAATAATATTCATAGGGTGAAAATGTTTCATTGTAGTCCTCACATTTAATATTTTCTTGCTGTTTTTGGTATTTCTGAAACTCATGGTTATAGTTAGATGATGAGGAATGGTTTGCCAAAGTTTCACCAAGTTTGTTGGCGATTTCAGATTTCGTTGTTAATAGTGTATTACCATTTTTGAAATGGTGAACTCCAGATTTTGATCCTTCGTCCTTAATCTTTTGAATCATGCTCCGAACCTTGAACATGGGTGTGTGGGAATTGATTTAAGATACATTGTTTCTCCAGGATTGACGTTTATTTTGTTTAAAAGTACGTCTCACCTTGGCGCTTGTGATGTTAACCTCATTCAGGTTCTGCACGGATGTCGGCGGAAATATTTCTCAGCTTTCTTCCTATTTTTCTAGCTTGTTTGCAATCATTATCAGACCATGGTTTACGTATATGAGCGGTGGACTTCGTTGTTAATAGTGTATTACCATTATTGAGATGGTAAACTCCATATTTTAATCCTTCGTCCTTAATCTTTTGAATAATGTTGACACCTTGAACATGGATGTGTGGGAATTCATTTTAGACTCATAGTTTCTCCAGGATTGACGTTTATTCTGTTTAAAAGAACGTCTCACCTTGGCGCTTGTGATGTTAACCTCATTCAGCACCGTTGTCGGCGGATTCCCAGCTTTATTTGTCTAGTTTGTTTACAATCATTATCAGACCATGGTTTACGTAAATGAGCGGTGAACTTAGGGATGTTTTCGTCTCCAACAGCATTTAATTAATCTGAAAATAGTTGAAAAGGATCAAGAACATTCCTGAAACTGTCAGGTTTTAGTTTTTCTGTAGATAGTGTTTGGAATAACCACCAAGTGGCCCCATAGTGGGTAGCACCGGAGTGGATTGAGGATGTACACCTCCACTCCAGTGTTACAGTAACCAGCTTTGATAGTGTTCGGGAAAATGTGAAGAGATCGGTGTTGGTTGGCTCCACCACAATGGTTAATCCTTTGACAGCTGTGACGGAATGTTGTTCAAGTTCCTTGGCAATTTCTTCTTCGGTCATGCCGGACAGGCAGCGAGTTCTGTCACGGACAATGCCCTTACATGAATTCAGTGTTTTGTGCACTTTTGTGCAACTTTGATACTGATATTGACAAACTCTTTTAATTTGAGCAGAGCCAGATCGACGCTTTGTGACATTTGTAACTTCTCCGCAGATTCCAATGATACCTTGGAGATTCAAATAGTTTCAGTTTGATTGGTTCTTTGTGTAAAGCTTTAATAACCAAGAAACGTGGCCAATAGTCAGATCCAATGGGCGTAGTAGTCTCGTAAGATTCTGTATGTCGTCTTTTTTATCCAGGTTGTTGGGAAGCCATGTCGAAAGGAGAAAGTTTTCAGCACCCCTTTTCCCAACCCATAATCGAGTGTCAACAAGGACAGTCTTATGCTGCAGCATATCTCCATGCTGCAAAGACCGAGGACAAAGGGGTGTTCTACTCCAGCAAATTTGACACGAAAAGCTATAGCTATTTACCGAATAAAAAGTCAGGCTGGTTCGATCCATGGCAATCAATTGGAGATGTACAGAATTCGGAGGTCAGCATCACCAGATTGGCCCATGAGCCAGCGTGTTATGGGCATAGGGCAAGTTTATAGATTGGTACATATATAATACTAGACATTTAGAATTAATTTATTTTTAAAATGCCAATTTTTGTGCGAAATACTATATGCAAAGCGCATTATATGACCAGCTGATTGATAGAATCGGGCCCATTCTACCGCCCGTCTAGGCAAAGTTAGGGTCGAAGTGGTGTTTTGGAGCACTATTGCCTGCTCCGGCGCCCTCATCAACCAGACCCCTTACCTCTGCCGACACAGGGCCGCAACCCACATAACGCTATCAAGAAATAACTGGTTAATATACACAGAAAATGATAAATGTGAACCAGTGAAAAATGAAAGCCAATGTTTTTTACAGATGATCTCGTTTAAATAAACTGTTGATACTGATGCGATTGACAACATACGCGCGACAGAAGGGGACGTTACAAAGCTAAAACATATCACCTCACAATAATACACTGTGTCACTCTGTCACAAAATCTCTTTCACTGTATTTGGCATTGTTGTGGTTAAATATCATCCCATCCGTGTTCTAGTGGATAGAGTGTCTGCTCGGAAAGAGGAAGGTGGGTCGATCCCCTGCCGCGTCATACCCAAAAGACGTCAAAAGATGGGACGTGTTACCCTGCCTGACGCTCGGCATCAAGGGATGAAGCAAGGACTGGTCGGATCGGAGTCTGTGTGCTTGTCTGAATTGGTATCTCAATGGGCAAGCACTTTAAAACCGGCATTAGTACGGACAAACCTGCACGCACGCACGCACGCACGCACGCACGCACGCACGCACGCACACACAAACACACACACACACACACACACTTACAAAATCAAATTGAAGCAGAAGGCCATTTTTTAAAGTTATGGTATATTTTGTAATAGATGGGCTAAAGAATTTTTAACATTTAATAACAATTCTTAAACATGATTTACACTAGACCTACACATTTGAATAGATAAGTTGATAGTTATGTTTGGGTAAATAAATATAATTAATGATGTCGTGTTGCGTAGCTTTCTAATTTTGATTAACATATAAAACAAAGAGAGGCTAATACATATATGCAATCTTTAATATGTATGAATAATACAATTATGAAGAAAATATATAGAAATGACTTGAATCACATTCAACATGAATCATACAGTATCACGCGACATCAGATCACGACTCCGGTCAACGACATTCTGGTAATTTAGGCATGTGTATGTGCCAAGATGTTTGATATATTCATATAACATATGTGTAGGTACGTAAGAAACACACAGACTAAAACAGTCAGAGCTGGATAGTAAAACAATGGATATTATTAAAATATAACGGATCAGCGCATTTAAAGTTTAGATCATTCCTGGCTTTGTGTTAAATGCCGGGCAGCAACGAGCTGGTTACACTAAAACCGAACTGCTTAATTTTAGTTTAAAGTAATATATTAAATATTAATTCCGAAATAAAGTTTTATGGAGCGATTCGGGCAAACAGCATTCATTTTAAACTTTGTTTAGAAACGGAATTAAAAATACGTTCATGAGACTAGTTTCTATCTAATAGTATCTAAAAAGATAAAAATGATCATCCAACTTCATGCAGCGGATGATGTAATAGGTCGTTCATGGACACCCAGCAAGTTGTAACAATATAAGGTTGTAGCTCGACCAATGAAATGGCTTCATTCATACACCAGCTCGACCAATGAAATGACTTTATACATCTACTATATAAAAAAACATCAATCTGATCTGACCGTACTCAAGAACACGACTTTAAAACTTTTGATATTTCTCAAGCTGTACCGACACGTAAAGCTACTTCTATGTTTACAAAGCGCGATCAAAGCTTCCTTAGTATTTCCGAAATCATTGATTTTAAGGAAGTAAACGTTCAATTTGAAAAATCTAAAGGGAACGTCGTTTTGAATTTGGATGAAAAGTAGAAAGGTTACGTGTGACCAACGCAGTGTCTTAACATATTTTCACACATTCAGAGGGGTAATATAGACTGCTCACAACATTTATAAGCGTGTGGTTATAAAAGAATCGCTCCCTTTGAGTATCATCGATTATTCAGGCTTTATACCTCCATTCTATTTGGATAAATATCATTAATCCTTTCGCCACAATAGCTCCGTTTAGGAAGTGACGTCACCTCCAGCGCCCCTATATCTGACTTTCTCTGACTTTCTCGTGAGAGTAATTTGATTGAACGGCTGTCATTAGCGGTGTTCAAATCGGACTCAGCTCGGTGTTAGAGCAGTGAATGGTCCCTTGGTATTTATCATAATAGAATAGAGGTATAATCCACTGGATAATCGGAAATGACGATGTTCTCATCCAACACGTTTTTGTCCCAGTATTACGTTGCTCTCTCACTGGACGAAGGGGATCGTCCTGTCTGCACTCATAAACATCCCTCGTCTATCTCTGCATAGGGTATGTGTTAGATGTTATTTAGAGAGTACCACAGAATTAATGTTTCTTTCTTCATGGTTCACGGCGCTTCGTTGTGTCCATAAGACACCATGGTGCTTGGTCTATCATGACATGCACATTCTGTTTAAGATACATCTTTTAGTCCATTACGAAGCCTGTATCTAAGATACCCCATTGTAGGTTACGTCAGGTGAACCCTAGGCGAACTTGGATCTTCTAGTATAAATGAAAGAAGCGTTGGTTCTTGTGTCTATCCAACCGCCCCCGTGGTCTGGTGGCAGAGCGGGCGAGCGGTTCGATCCCCGGCCGCGTCATGCCAAAAGACGTTAAAAGATGGTACTTGTTGTTACCCTGTCTAGCGCTCGGCATTAAGGGGCTAAAACAAGGACTGTTCGGCTCGGAGTCAGTATACTGTGTCTGAGTGGGGTATTCATGTTAAACTGCGGCATGGTATCTCTGTGAGCTAGCACTATAATCACCTCACCTCACCTTGGGCCAATCAGATGTCAGCTTTCTTAACAATCTCATTAAAATCAGATCAAAGTACTCGCTATCGCTAAACAAAGATCTGAGGACATCCCATTACGGGTCATGTCAGAACGACCTTTCGCGAACTTTGATACACCACTGAAATGATTAACAAGAAGTCGACATCAGTCAATTAGAAAGCAGCTTTCTCGAGCTTTACGGCACTCGTTTCAACCTGGCGACTTCCATTTGAGATGACGCTTGACAAATATGTTGACACAGTTCTCGATTAAAATTTTGAAAACTGAGCAAACGAACATTCCGGAATGTCTAATATTTGGTTGAGATTTTATAGCAACGCCTCCTCCGTTCAAATGTTTATCCCACGGAAGCCAGAGACAAATGACGGGATCAGTCGTACGGGCCATAACTGTCGTTCGGAATACCCAGTGTTAACGTTTTCGGTTGCAATTATCAGAAAACACATTCCGACTGTCAACTTTCCTGATCTGGTAAGCGATGCTTTAATTGGTCGGATGAAAGGTCCTTCTGACGTGACCCGGAATGGGATGTCCTCAGATCTTTGTTTAGCGATAGCGAGAACTAAGATCTGATTTTAATGAGAGTGGCTTTCTTAAATGATTCGACTTTATTCTTTACCGCCTTGATTCGGATATTTTGATTCGTATAAATGAAAACCCGCACAGAAATCAAATATTTCGACCATACTCCATTTTGGGTGTAGAAGCCATGGCGCACATAAACGATAAGTGAGTGAGTGCGTTGGATTTAAAGGGGAAGTGTACACGCAAAAATCACTTTCTTTCTTTTTCTAAACAAAACGCAATTTTAGAATTAGTTAGTATCTGTGTTTGAAAATATACACTCATTTTTTTCACAGTGAAAGTAGGAAGCTCACAATAGTGTGAAAATGATATGCCGTTATGAGGCCTTCGTTTTTCGAGCTAAACTGGCCTGAGTTATCCCCCTTAGATTATGACGTAATTGGTGCCAATTCAACTGGGTCCCTGTCTATTCTGAACGCAAAAGATATCAAGTACAAGTTTTCGGTAAAACAACATGGCCTACGACACACTCCGGCGCAGTGGTGACTCAGCATTACACTATGCTGGCTGGCATCTGTGACGCTAGAATCACACATCTGTACCTACAACACGTGAAGCGGCTCTAACAAAGCATGATGACGTCATAATGTTTATCAATTGGCACCAATGACGTCATATTGCAAGGGGCATAAGCCATGGTGTTTTTGTTATGGAAATAGAACACTTGGTAAATGTGAAAAATATAAATCGTTTTAATGCAAAACATATGTTAATTAATTGTGATATTTTTATATTTTTGTCTATGACACTTCTAGGTTAACACTTTTATTGTGGAAAAAGTACAAGAAAATTAGGTTCATTTCCGTGTGAACTTGCCCTTTAACGCCGCTTTGATCAGTATTCCAGTATATCACGGCGTGTCAGCTTTATGTGGGAGGAAAGCCCGAAGTGGAACAGGTTTGAGACGTTTACCACTTAGGTGAAACCCATGGGCACGGGTATGGTGCTGACAAACCTTATAACATTGATCTACATTCGGAATTTGTCGTTTGAGTTGGTTCTCGTTATTTGAAAAATATGATATGCTTGTCTGAATGTTTCATCCAATCGAAGACTCGACAATGATTTGCTGATTAGAAAGTTCACCTGACGCGACCTTCAATGGAGGTGTCGTCATATCATCACGCATGCGCAGAGGGGCATCGTATCGGAGTAAAAGAATTGATTTTAAAGAGTTCCAGTTTAATGCACCGTCGATGTGAAAGAGATATCTTGTTTATCCAACTACAATACGTCAAGTTTTGACACTCCCCTCACTTGAGCTGCGCTACAACCCGTCCAATGCAGGTCTTCACAAACAGTAGATAGTGTTAACTTAACTCCCATCGGTACCATTCCTGTTTTCTCCTGGCGTTTGCTTTCGCCTCAATAACAAATCCTGAACACTACACTTTACTGTGGCGCAGTTCCCCGTTTACACCATTTTTCACAATAAATTTCTCTTTTTCGGCGCTGTCAGATTTTGGTGTTTCTAAATAGAAAGGTCTCTTTTTCTTCTTGGCGACAAAAAGGGCTACGAAATAGAGAAGGACGGAACTTCCTCTCGTTACGCAGAACCCAGCGTGGTACTTGAGCTTTAAGTCCAAGAGACTGTACAGAAGACAAGCCCCTGAACCGGAACAGGAAGTGGCCCACGTGCGGCAGGTCGTGTCGATTATCTTCCCGAAAAACACAGGCCCTGGGAACCAACCTGGAAAGGGAAAATCAGTTACTGTACTATTCTTTTTTTATCATTATGCATGTATAATAGACTGTCTCCGTGGTCTAGTGGTGAGCGTCCGCCCGGAGAGCGGAAGATCCGGTGTATGATCCCAAACCAATAGACGTTAAAAGATGGTACTTGTTGTTGCCCTGCTTGGCTCTCGACATCAAGGGGCTAAAACAAGGACTGGACGGCTCGGAGTCAGTATACTGTGTCGGAGTGGGGTATTCATGTCTCTCTCTCTCTCTCTCTCTCTCTCTCTCTCTCTCTCTCTCACACACACACACACACACACACACACACACACACACACACACACAGACAGACAGACAGACACAGACAGACAGACAGACACAGACAGACAGACAGACACAGACAGACAGACAGACACACACACAGACACACACACACTAACACGAATGCTTGTCGGTATAGAAGTGCAGTCTTGGACGCGACGTTAAACATCCATTTCACCTCACCTCATATATAACAATTACTAGGAACTGTGAACAATATATGTTCGAAACAGCTTTCTTAAAATTACTTTACATTCTATTGTGACCACGATAGAAAACAAAATTTTGCTTTTTACATTGTCAATATTTACACGAGAAAACGTAGATTATGTGTGTCTCGTTCATGTTTCGTGTAATGTTTAATTGATTTAGTAGTTGAGTATGGTTTTACGCCGCCTGTAGTAATATACGAGCAATATCACAGAAACTGGCTTCAGACGTTGCACCCCTATGGGAAACAAAACTCGGGTCTTCGGTGTTACTAGCGAACACTTTTACCACTAGCCTACCCAACTGCTCCTGTATTTGGTTGAGTATTCGGTAAAATGGCCCAGAAGACAAAGGGTTGGTTCGTCACACCAAGGACCCAGTTTCCACTGCCCAGGTGGTACAAGGTGTGAAATCCATGCTTCGAGTCCCCGGAAGTTTGTGGCTGTAATTCTGCTAAAAGTGCGAATAACCACACTCACTCTTTGTGCAATGTGCTGCTTGAACTAAGGCCATATGTCCGTGGAGAGAACGACCATTCCCTGTGGTCCTCGAAGATATTTGATAGCGTGTTCATTGGACGAGTAAAGCCCCATTCACATGGACAAAATTTACTCATGTAAGCAAATTTATTTATGGAGTATATTTACTCATGTAAGCAAAAGTATATTTACATTGCGTTCACATGAAGTTTATGCAAGGCAGAAGTAAACATCATTTCATAAATAAATTGTGGACTTTTATCATTTGAGGCCATGTTGCTGTCGAAGATAGTCAACCAGAGGCGAAAGAGAGATCACATGACCAAAAATACTCCAAGGGCATTTATACTTATGAGTAAATATACTTTTACTAGACCTCATCAGGTGTAGCAAATATACTTTTACTCATGTCTCTTTACTCCTGGAGAATATTTACTCACGTAAGCAAATGCGTTCACATGCCACCATAAGTAAATTTACTTATGTAAGTGTATATACTCACGTAAGTAAAAGTGTCCATGTGAATGGGGCTTAAGTGTGGCTGCAATATGTTAGGGTTCTAGAAATACCACTGCCACACATCATCGGAATAGATCACTTCCTGCTTGTCAGATGGTGAACTGCACTGTGTCTACTAGATCTCCCATATGCTTACCTAGTAAAGTATTCAGGAACGCTGACAAACCTATGGCGAGGGGTTTATCTGCTTCTGTGACGCTTCTGGAACATGAAAGATAAATGAACGTATTATAACCACGACACAGTTCATAGGACAAAAGACAGTGGGGGCGTTTGATAGATTTTACGACTGCTTCTCGTAATATCTGCGTGTCATATTCCCCCCAATTTAGCATAATTATATTTTATTTGTTTTCATTTCTTCAGTCGATTTTCTAATCATCGGCTCCGAGGGATGAGTTTACATATTTCTGCCCAAAAATGAAATAAATCATCGGATTTTAATGAGTTTCCTGTTTAGCTTCGTTTAAATTTCAGGACACAACACACACTTAAAGGGGGATAACTCAGTGTGGCATGAGTGGAAGTTAATGCACTGTTGGCTGTAATCTCATTAAAATCAGACCCTTTACTTTAACACGATGCCTTTCTCCGTGAAGATCTGAGAACACCTCTGTACGAGGTCGCGTCATGTAAGCTTTAAAATCTTTTAATTAACGTCGATGCATCTCAATTCCCGCATTCATGACAAACTCGTGCAGTTCCGGAACAAGCCGAATAGCTTCTTGCAGGTTACGGAAAGAGGCGAGTGGTGACGAATGCAATTCCCTGTATGAGTGAGCGAGGCATTTAGACAAGCGTATCCGATTTCTGTATCTCGGGAGCGGTTATAATCGAGGAGTTCCGAATGCAAAAGCTTAAAGCCGTGCTATTATTTGTTGTGAATATTTTACATATCCTGTCGTTTCATGCGCCCTGGCAGTGCATCCACTCTTTCTAGGGTATATTTGTGTTCTTTTTATTTCTTCGATCCAAATTTCCGTATCAGGACATAAAGAACCATTTCAGAAAGAGGACATCTTAACATCAAGAATTCACACATCCTTTATCTAGACTAGACGGTCAAAGATAAAACGGAATAAACAGGTGGTTATTGGGTCTTGAACAAGATTAAAATGTGCCAGTTATTTGTTTGTTTGTTGTTTAACGCAGCCCTCAGCAATATTCCAGCTGTAGGGACTAGACAATCCATTGATTGACATCATGAGCATCGATCTCCGCAATTGGGATAGGCATCAATGAAATGAGCGAGCCTGACCACCCGATCCCGTTAGTTGTCTCTTACGACAACACAGTCGTTTCTTATGACAAGCTTGGGTTGCTGAAGACGGGTGGCCAGTTATTTAACCAGGAAAAACGCACGTGATAGTTAGTTCAGCTTACCTAATTATATACGATTATCTACAGTGTGTACAAATAACGATGATGGGTCATGTATGTATTACTTATGATGGATGGAAGCGAGAGTGGCCCAGTCATCTAAGGAGCAACAATTCGCTGTGCAGAGTTGTGTCCCTTTGGCACGCCAGAAAATATGATTGTGGGTTCCAATCCTGGTTAACCCCGATTATGTTTCTAGGTTTGTCACCACCATAAACGTGTTCGTGGGTTTCACCGAGGTTGTAAACGTCTGAGACCTACACCACTTCGGGCTTTCCTCCCATATCAAGCTGACGCGCCGTGATGTAACGAGAATACTGTCCAAAGTGGCGTTAAACCCAACTCACTCACTCACTTACCCACCCACTTACAAGTGACCAGAGTGCTTTGTGAACATGGCGGATGTATAAGGTTCATCTCTACTGACCTAATTGTGACGATAAATCCGGGCATCATTCCGAGGGTCGCTGTGAAGGCACCGAAGAACATGACGGCGATGTAGGGGTAGAGGTTGCTGCAGCCGCTCTCACACAGACCAGGCACTGCTGTGGAGTTGCCGGAGATGCACGCGCACCCCGTGTAATACTGAAACAAACCAGTGTGCTTGAGTTCGCTTAGATAAATGTATCCTCCGGTTTGTGGATAGGAGCAGTGCCACCCATCCTCCATATCTCCACCTACACTCACATCTGGATCTTGTCGGTCACCCAGACCCTGGAGAACATATTGAAAAGAAGTCCAACTAGCAGTCTAGAATGGTTTGGCAAGTTCAAATCGCTTCGGTTCTAGGATTGTTCGGGGCTCCATTAAGATTTTATTTTTCATATTTTGTAGATATATATTTTTGAATAAGATAAATGTATTTTTGGGACTAAATGTCAGTCTACCCTGGATCTATTCACGTGGTTCTTGCGATCTCAAATCACCCGCCCTTGATTTTCATTAGCCAATTTGATTTGCTAGGCTACTCAATCTAACGATCCAATTAGAATGGGAGTTACAAACCAGCCTCAATGTTGGGTTGGCGATATCAACACCATGGCGGTAAGTCGCATGGATAACGATAGAGTTTGCGAAAAGTTCAACATCGAAAAGCTGACAGACACGCAAAAGAAAGCTTTCAAAAATCTTGTTGAAAGGTTGTCCATTAAAACTGGCGGGGGCAAGCCCCATTTCCTTTTCCCTTATCTCGACGTCTGATTGGTCGGTAAATGAAAATCAAGGGCGGATACTTTAAAATCGCGAGAGCCACGGGTAGGGATCCTGGGGTTTGTGTAAGTTTATCGAAATTCGAGCCCTTGGGATATAGAGGATGGGCGCAGCCGTTTAAACATTGTTTCTGTATTTGTAAACCTGCGTTTAGAGATAATGTTCTACGCCATATTGCAATCATACACAGCCTCAAGTGAATAGACTGCTACGAGTACAGGTTATAGATCATTTTAGGGAGCAACCATTCTGGAAAAGAGAATATGTGAAAAATAATGGTTGCTCCCTTATGTGTATATCGCGTTAAGGTCTAGGACTGAGCATGCTGATTTACCAACGACTACAGGTGGATGAAAGCTGCGAAACAACACATGGACCACTACCTGACTTGGCAGGGTAAGATTGTTCTCTACACATCTATCATTCGCCCCATTATGTGTCACTGTTGTACCAAGACCAGCACATCAAATTTTGAAAAGCATCAAGAACGGGCTCCAGGATTTATTTGCACTGACTACGACATCCCTCTCCCATCCCTCTTGCCTCCATCTGTCACTGTCACTACCTATGTAAATTGCCTAAAGGAAGCGGCACTGAATGTTCTCAAATTTGCTAACAAAATTTCTCCCGCATACAATGAATATTTGATAAATTTAAAGTGATCGACCTTCTCCTTCAGATAGGTACTTACAGCGGACATCCACGAGTAAGAACATCTAAATTCAGGACAAGTAAATATGATAATTGATGTGCCCTGCAGGGCGATGTGGATAAAGCCTTGTGGATAAAGCGTTCGCTCGTCATGCCGAGGGGCGGTCGCGTAGCCTAGTGGTTAAAGGGTTTGCTCGCCGTGATATTGCTGGAATATTGTTAAAAGCGGCGTAAAACCATACTAACTCACTTGTCACGACAAAGACCCATGTTAGATTCCCCAATGTCTGAAGCCTCTTTCTAGTGTCTATTGCCCATAAATAATTAACTAAGACATGTGTTACCTCTGTGTCAGATGACGGGCATCCGGCGTGACATGGGGACTGGTAGCTCATCCCATCCTCGCCACACACGGGGAAAAAATCGTTGACGTCACAACCACAGCTCGATGTGCAGGTCAGTGGTGGTGTCGTGGTGTTACTGGAAATATATATATAATTGAGTGTCGATGTCGTGGGTCATTGCTCATTTCATCAACCATTGGTTTGTCTAGCCCAGACTATCATTTACAGGCCGTCTTGTTATTGATGGAACATTTCTGACTGCGGCGTAAAACAACGAAGAGATATTATACAATTACGTTGTCCCATTTTTATCATAAAAAAACTATTTTCTTTAAATTAAACTGTTTGGCTTCAATTGTTATTTCAACAAAATATATTAACACATGGCGAAAATAGTGAACGTGTTGACAATTTGTCATTCTGGTAAGAGTTATTTCCTTCAGAAAAGAGGGCAGATTTACATGCCGCAGATGTGTATATAGGTCAATAGAAATACAGATCGAGTGTTTGCGCATGTCGCAATGTAAACCAGTGGTGCAATAGTATGCATCGAGTAAAGGGGGATAATGGTATAAAACACCATACACAGTTTTTTTTCGTTTATCGCCGCACGGAACTCAAATTAAGTCATATTCCACAGAGTTTCTTTAAATGATAATCCCAGAATCATTGTCAGAATAAAAGCAACAACATTCTGCCACTAAACATTCAAGTCAATGTCTTAAAGAAATGACGTGAAAAATGTCTTTATTGTATTTCTTTAATCATATCTAGGAAAACTAAAGAAAACTAAAGTAAAAATAAAACAAAATAAATAAAAATACAAAATAAATCTTCATTGCAATACACTGTATAAAACAGGGCTTTTGGTTTGAGTTATGGGACTGATTCTAAATCCTCACAATTTTAATAAATGTGATCGAGGTCACACTGTACTCTTGTAGACGATGACCTCCTGGCGTCAACTCGCTCAACACTCCAGCAAGGCAGCACAGCTATCGGGTGTACTTGCATGCAGGCGGTATATCGGTGTAAGGACAAAGCAAGCGGGCTTGTACATGTTATATCAGCTACGCGTTATTTATTTAAGCTGCATGAATCTACTCTACTGATATAGGAGATTTAACGTGCGCTTTCCTCCGTGAGCGTAGGTAATATAGGTCAGGGTGATGTTACCCAGGCACATTAAACAACTGGCTGATACGTGTTGAGGGCCCTCATTCCACGACTGGGGGGTGATAGTGTTGCACATTTATAAGCATGTAGGTCTATATTCTTTTCATAAGACATTGCAAGTTGTGTCTGAGTGAGTGAGTTGGGTGTTTAACGCCGCTTTGAACACTATTTCAGTAAAGTTATGCCAACCTGATATCGGAGGGAAGCCCTAAGGGGGTCAGGTCTCAAACGTTTGACTCTTTGATGAAACGCACGGATGTGGTGGTGAAAAACCTAGGACCATAAACCGGGATTCGAACCCACGACCACATGTTTCTGGCCCTCCCAAGGGACGCAACTCTGCATAACGAATTGCGGCACCTCAGACGACTGGGTCACCCCAGCCCCAGTTATGCCTGAAGATCTGCCTTTGTATGATTCTTGAAGTTATCAGCAGTCTGTACCTTAGAGGTATTGTATATTCCCCAGGGAGCTGAGAATGAGCATAGAGAGCACGCTGACCCATGGACCGGGGTAATAATGTTAGCGAGTTGAGAATGCATCTTGTGTATGGATACTAGCGCAATATAAGCACACACAAATCATTATTATAACTTACAACACGTGTTCCACGTATTACACCACGGACCATGCGTCCAACGTTTACATCTTCTGAATAATGAATTAAGATATTAACACTGCAGACGGAAAGTACATTTCTACGTGTTTTCTCAAGGAAAGTCACTTTGTAAATACAAATTCAAATTGAACACGATAATTTGTATTGGATTTGTGGTATTATCAGGTGGTGACTAATACGTGAATTGTCACAAGTTATAGACACTTTTAAAGGGGCATTCTCACTTAAGTTAACAAATATCAGCAATCAGCGCAATTCGCTGTGAAGAGTTGCGTCCCTTTGGCACGCCAGAAGCCTATAATTGTAGGTTCGAATCCCGGTTCGCCCCGATTATGTTTCTAGGTTTGTCAGCACCATACCCGTGCTCCTGGGTTTCACCAAAGTGGTAAACGTCTGAGACCTGCATCACTTCGGGCTTTCCTCCCACATTAAAGTGACATGCCGCGATATATAATTGGAATACTGTTAAAATCGGCGTTAAATCCAATTCACTCACTCACTCAGCTGAGTATTAAATCCCTTTTTCACCGCTGAGAGACAGAACAAATCCCTTATACCCCGCTTCAAAGCAAAATGCCGCACGCTTTTTCTGAGTCAATAGAGGTCACGTGACATAGCACAAGTTGATCTCAGCTCAGTCGAACAGATGCTTTATCAATTTTGAATTTGTCTTAATTATTTTACATGACGGTAAGATAAATTCGTTGTGTAAGGATCACGCGGGGTACATTGGGTTTTATGCGTGCCCCGTTAGGATTTATACCATTCCGGCTCGTGGCATATAACCTAACGCATAAAACCCCATGTTTCCCTCGTTATTCTGCTACAACTTCTGTTGTCCACGTTACGCTCACCTGATCAGCTGGGTGGTATGGTGCCCCACGATGTCGGGTTGGGAACAGCCCAGGAAGAAGCCGCTAGAGCTCAGCAGCACGGAGACGGAGTTTATCACTGTGAGGAAGATAATGCAGGTGATGGGCCGCATCTTCAGCTTGGAGGTGATGATGCCCCCTAACATGGAACCACCAGCAGCAGCAATGAGGTTCAGGGCACCTGTAACGTGGAGATGAGGCTTGTCAGTAAACATGATAAACCCAATCACATAATCCTAAGAAATCCATTGCACGATTCTGACTATATCATAAGCAAGTATCCATGTCTGATGCCAGGTGTTCCCACCAGTGGAACCCGTCACAAACACATGCAAAGTCACTTTAAATAAGTCAACACAGGGAATTTCATCAGACATCAGACATTGTCAGTGATCAGACAAACCCCGTTAGCCCGGATCCTGCTTAGCCGGAAACCCCACATACCGGCCAACGTAAGGCTATTACTCTAACAAAGACTCTTTACTCGGGAAATATATGAACCCAAAGGATCTCTGGGAAAGCCTGATCTTAAATTGCCACAGTAAGTGACTGAGTTGGCTTTAACGCTGCTTTTAGCTGTATTTCAGTTATATCACGACATGTCAGCTTGATGTGGGAGGAAAGCCCGACGTGATCCAGTGTTAGGCGTTTACCACTTTGGTGAAATCCACAGGTATGGTGCTATCAAACCTAAAAACATAATCGGACGAACCGGGATTCGAACCCGCGATCATAGGTTTCTGCACAGCGAATTGCGGCGGCGTAGATGACTTGACCACCCGTGTCCTCGTCAACACTAAAAGAACTTGACCCTAATTACTGACATTTCACTGCCGTCATCTGTTGACGCGAAGCATCTACAGGAAATATCATTGTCCAGGAAATCGATTAATCAAGACAATGTAAGTTCATGGCAGGAAGGATGTTATCGTTTAAAATCTTCACACCGCTTGTCCCAGCTATGAGAATCAATGGATTCTTCGATACGCCCTTGACCCGTTTCACTAAGCAACCGTAGTGCTAAGATCGTCGTAACTCCCATACTTTAACACAGGCTTACGATCGTTGTAGTATAAGATCGCTTTGTGCAACGAGGACCTGGGCCGTTCGCCCCATACATTGAATGAATCACTAACCCTCTTGCAATATTAAAAGATATGTGTAAGGTGATATATTATGTATTTGTTGGTGAAGTCCACCACGCAGATCTCCTGTCACTCACAGTAA
This sequence comes from Haliotis rufescens, assembly GCF_023055435.1. Classification (NCBI taxonomy): domain Eukaryota; kingdom Metazoa; phylum Mollusca; class Gastropoda; order Lepetellida; family Haliotidae; genus Haliotis; species Haliotis rufescens. The sequence goes on from NW_025963779.1 coordinate 35,134,443, forward strand.
GATCTGGAAACCTTTGACTCGATTCATTACAACCAAGGTGAGGTGAAATGGGGTCCAAGATTATTGCACTTATATAGCGACGTGTATGCACGTGTGTGTGTGGCTGCTTGTACTACTCCGGACTGATGCCGATTTATAGTGCTAGCTCACTGAGATACTATGCCGCAGTTTAACATGAATACCCCACTCAGACACAGTATACTGACTCCGAGCCGACCAGTCCTTGTTTTAGCCCCTTAATGCCGAGCGCCAGACAGGGTAACAACAAGTACCATTTTTTAACGTCTTTTGGTACGATGCGGCCGGGGATCGAACCCAGGCCTAGAGCACGGAAGCCATTACAACCAAGAGAATACCTTCAGGTAAAGTAATTGTGCAACATTTCTTTTTATTGAATAACGGCCATATTATCACACTTTGAGAGATACTTACACTCCAATACAGAAAGCGAAATATGTCATAGTTGACCCCATTGCATTAAAATCTATCGGTATAATCAATATTCAATCCGTATGTAATGTACAGTACTCGACAATTTGCGTGATCTCTTCCTAGGATAACTTGTATATACGTCATGAGGACCTCATGCGGCAAGTATTATATATACATCATCAGCGAATGTGAGGTGAAATGGTGTTCTAATTCAAAATCATTATACGCGTGCGTGCGTGCGTGCGTGCGTGCGTGCGTGCGTGGACTCATGCCAATGTAATTGAGCTGACCAACTGGGAAATCATGCCGCAGTTTAACATGGATACCCTACTCAGACCCACTCGTTGTGTTGTTCTCTTACTGCCGAGCGTCACGCACGGTAACAACAAGTACCACATTTTAACGACTTTTTGAGATGACGCGAACAGGAGATAGTAGCCATAGACCCCCCGCCCTCCGAGCAGCCACTATATCCAGTGGACCACGGAGGCGTGAATGTACCAACATACGTACCGAGTATGATATTTGCTTTCCATGCTGGTATTTGAAACTGGACTTCGATGTATTTAGGCAGGAAGGACAACATCCCACTGATGGCGAACAAGTTGAGGCAGGCACCGAACACCATACACATGTAAATAGGATTGGTCAACAGCCGAATCACCGCCTTCAGCAACTCTTTTCACATGAAAATAAAAAAAAGTATTTTTAATTCTCTATAGGCCATATCAGGTCTACAAACAAAATCAAAACCCCAATATTACCCTTTAATTATGATTGTATATTAAAATCACTGCGACTGAACCCCATAATGGAACGATCCAGTACATCTGCCCGGGGCAAGGATCTTTTCTGACTGTATAAGTCCAGTTTCCAACCTTGCCGAAACAAGGCTGGAATTTCGTGGCTCTATCATAGCGCCACCAGTTATTACGAGTTATGTCCCTCGTACGTCCTTCCTTTTGACCAATTACCTGTCAATATCACTTGCATTTGCTTCAAACAAAATGGCGGCGCCCAGTCAAGACGATCTGATCGACAATCAATATCTTTATTGTGATAGAATAGGTCTTTCCTCGTGAAAAAACATCAAATCACTCGAGCACCTTGATTAAAAGCATGAAGAGATTTGGAAAACATTTGTCAACGCCAACTTGACGGAACACATGCTCTGCAAATCCTGCAATCGACCGAAATCTGCAGGGCATTCGCCATGTTGTTTACGAACCAAATGTCGATTTCGTACGCGATGCTGATTGGACTATGCATAGACTCGTTAGTCCCGCTAAAATAATAACTCCATCATTCCAGCCAAGCTCGGAAGGTTGGACATTGTTATAGTCAGTTAATTCCCTTGCCTCTGGAAGATGGACCCGGTATGAGGCCAAGTAGAACCGAGAGGATTTGAATGCTTACGAAGGGAGATAACTCGATCTTACAAATACATTTCATATCGGGTGCAAATGGCCCTTTTGTTGGCCTACATCACCCTTATACTATACCGCCACCACCTATATTTCATACGATAAAAGTAAGTAACTCACCTGTTACGTCGCGTTTAAAGCTAATCCTCCTCCTTTCCTCTATTTGGGCGACTGTTCGGTCACGTGGTTTAATGCGCCGGGGGAAGAAGAAGAGTGGGATGCTGGCGAGAACCCCACCTATCCCGAACACGAGGAAGCCAAGCCACCACGCCCCGATCCATCGAGGATCCCGGGGGGTGAGAGTGGTAGCTAGGGTTAGAGAGGGGTGTTATTATTTTTTTGGTCATAGCACAGACTTTGTTATATATGTTTAAAGATTGCGCCTTAAATTATGTAATACGTTACACAATCGACGCTTCTAAGACGTGGTATAACAATCGGATATCTTACCAAAACTTGAACCTTTTCCTGTCGTGAGTCATATTTTCCCGCATTTTATTTCATACCAATGAAATATTTTCTCCAAAACATACGCCCCCGAGACTTTAAAGTTATGTTTACAATGTGTGAACATTAAATATTTACTCCTTGCGATGACCTGTTCCAGAAAGCTATTCAACAGATACCTCTGTCATTGGCCGCAGAAACCAATGTGGTACTACTTCCATTGAATTTACACACTTGACATAATGACTGTCCTATGAGGCGGAATAAGCCGAAAATGCCCGAAAGATGTGCTGACGTACTTACCCTCCAACGTAACAGGGATCTTGCTGAACACGCCACCTAGCGTGAATGCTATAGCTGGCCCAAATATACTCAGACCGGTGATGATTCCTGTAACGAGAGGAAATCGTTGGTTCTCGGACTAAGTTTTAATGTTCTGTTTGTTTAATTCATAAAACTTTCTTGCTACTCAACAACAGTCTGTCAACTTGGTCTTGGCTGCTCATCATTAGGCTCGTGTTTTCAGTAAGAAAGTACTGGTGGGCTCTAATCTTTCAATTTTGTGAGTTGCAAGTACAACTTCGCCTAACGGTTACTTTTCACTTTTACTTTTGAGAAATGGCGACTGGTCTTTTAAAAAATATTGTAAAACAATTCTTCCTTACTCTTTTTGGTGATATTGTAATAGGATAACACCAGCTGTTCATGGAAATCCTACTTAGTTGTTTCCCCTAGCCGTACCAGGATCCGCTGATCCGCTGGTCATGGGTTTGAATTCCAGATTCTCCCCCATCATATACTTGAATTTGTTGAAAACACTCAAGCTTACTTCTTAAGAAAATACGCTTAAGCATTTCCCAAAAGTGTTCAACTTGACACTGATCAATCAATCGATTGAACATTCAAAACCAACAGTCTCTCTCTCTCTCTCTCTCTCTCTCTCTCTCTCTCTCTCTCTCTATCTCTCTCTCTCTCTCTCTCTCTCTCTCTCTCAATAACCCTAATTTAGAAAAGGATACAGAATAAAACATTGTCGCAATTTGTTTCAGGATATCCGTTGTGATACCAATAAATACTCGGCAATGACATTTGCAACAGAGAGAACTTGTCCCAATCGTATGTCCGTTCAAAGGTCACCAACTTTAGATAACCTTGTTGTTTATGAAGGCGAACCGTAACGTTGACTATATTCGTGATTTTAATTCTGTACACTAAATCTGTAATGCTTTTTTTCGTACCTTTCTGTATCAACGTATGTTCCCATTATACTTACTTGGGGAGGGTCATGAAAAAAATGGATTTTTTTTAATCATATAAAATGTGCTTTTGCATTTTGTTTTTTCAGAGAGGGTCATGAAAAGATGTACATGGACATGGGGAGGGTCAGCGGTATGTTGCTGTCATACTTCTGATTAACATCTTCCTGATGAGTGAGGGAGTGAGTTGGGTTTAACGCCGCTTTTAACAGTATTCCAGTTATATCGCGGCGTGTCAGCTTAATGTGGGAAGAAAGCCCGAAGTGATGCAGGTCTCAGACGTTTACCACTTCGGTGAAACCCACGAGCACGCGTATGGTGCTGACAAACCAAGAATTATAATCGGGGCGAACCGGGATTCGAACCCACAATCATAGGTTTCTGACATGCCCAAGGGACGCAACTCTGCACAGCGAATCGTGGCCCCTGACGAATGGGCCACCCGTGCCCTCCATCTTCCTGATGGTGCAACCAGCACAGAGCAAACTGATGTGATTTACCTATACATGTTTGCGATACTATTTGCGTTAAGGCGGAAACGGAGAGAGTCACTTCCCTTAGCAGTGGCAAGATCAGCTGATCGGGGTTCGAATCCAAAATTTGCCCTGCTCATGGTCCATGGTTTGACAGCACATACCAGTGCTTGGGGGTTTCACCTAAATGGTAGACGTCTAAAACCTGCGCCACTTTGGGCTTTCTACCACATTAGACTGACAAGCCGTGATATGACTGACATACTGTTCAAACCCCGATTAACCCAACACACTTAGAACGGGCCAAGACCCTGCATCCTCATCCTTTGCCTCCTCCTTCTACCAATGTCTACAAACTAATGCCCTGTTGTATCCTGGCAGCACATGCCTAATGCTCTAGTGATTTAAGAAATAAACGATTCTTGATCGTTGTTTATCGTACAATAAAACACTGCAGGGAGAATAAACCATGCGTGGCGCCCCTAGTGGTTTATTCTCCCTGCAGTGTTTTATTGTACGATAAACAACGACCATGAGTCGTTTATTTCTTATATGAGCTATCAACATTATGTACAGCCTCGTTAAGGATGTTAGTAAAAAGTACACGCTTTAAGATATTTACCCATATTTAAATAATGATGTCTCCTTGAATAGAATCCGAACGTGGCAATGTCGGACAAGTCCATTGTATGAACAGGTTCTAAATGTGGTCTTTCCGGCATATTCTCACAATGGTCACGTCGATTATCTATACCTTTTCTCCCAATATCGATTGTCATATCTCTCCCACTTATGGAACGATCGTTCGGCCACTGCGTTTGGCCACTGCGTTGCCTTGCTTCATCAATCGGGAACAACTCACTAGACACTTCCCTCTGAAAAATAACGTCGTCCAATTTACGACGTCATGACGTTGAGAGCGCATGTTCGAATCTTCAGAAATGACGTCATGAACAATGTTTTATCAAGAAATTGTTCATTGTTCTTTGCGATTTATCGGGTAGATACCTTATATAATTGATTAAACGTAATCAAGAAAATATGTTTGAAATCTTCGATATGGTCATACTGAATTTCTTTTAATTCTCACACCGAAAAAAGGGTTTTAAATAGTTGACGTCCAAACTGCACAAAATACCTGGGTGCGTTGTGCACTGGATGAAAATGTGCTACACATGTGGGAAGGTCACAAGTCAAGTCACACTAAAACAAGATCACTGTTAAAGACTTACGACGCCAGCGATATGATAATTTATATATAAAATGTTCGTATTTATTATCAGAATTTTTACGTTGCATTTATTGTTGTATATTTAATACAAATGCCTTTATCCTATCTTGTTTTATTATGCTGAAATATGATAATGTATGTCATAAACACGTGAAGCATGAATTTCCCTTTTCACAATGTCACCGTAAAAGCAAAATAACCAGGTTTAAACAACGGTAATCAAACTACATATGTACAAATTGGTGGTAAAATCGGAAGTATGAAAGATACAAATTGTGAAGATTCAACTGAGAAAATTGATGTTTACTCACATCTAAGTATATTTTATCGCAACACTGTTATCGCGAAATATTTTTGAACATTATTCCAATCAATAGTTCAATGCCAGTGCCACGGTTTTCGCCTCTCGCACTTTGATCTAACGAGACTTTCAATAAATATCGCGAACTTCCGGCTATTACATGGTAGCATTCAGAGTAAACTGACGGACAAAAGAAAGTACACACCCATGTTTGATGGTGCTTGAAAAGGAAACAAACAGGAAATGGGCATTCGACGTTTATGTACTTGATACGGGTGTTTTGACCCTTAAGTTTTGAGTGTTTGGTGATTGTTTTCAGCCTAGTAACGTTTTGATACATCGCACATTTGAATTAAAATAAAAAAGCCATTCCTTATTGAATTATGAGAGAATGTAGTGAAGAGTATTTTACAACCTTTATTCAATTACTTTTAGAATAATATAATAACATTGTTCTCTCGCAGTAAATTCCGATGTCAAATAACGACGTATCTTAGACAGATGGTTATAATGCGTCCCCAAACCGTCATTTTTTCGTCCAATGACCATATACGAGGGAAAACGACGTTTTCGTGATTGCAGTGTAACATCAGTGATAATATCATCTTTCTACGTCGTTGTAAAATATCAAAGCAGGTTTTGGCTAGATGTTTTGTTTTGTTTTGTAGATTTTCAACTAAAATGAACTGTTATCATTTTAAGATAACAGGCGTTTAGCAAAAGTTTAAGGCGCAAGAAATCATAAACGGGACAATTCAAAAATGAACTTTTTTTCCCAATCACGTTGTTTACATAAGGGGCATATACGTTGATCGACAAGAAGGTTCTCAAATCTCATAATGGCAATAGAGTGTTTGGGGGCTTGATTTAACCAGTGGCTCGACGAGATCCTATTTGGGACGCTAGCCTTGTGATGGAAACATATAAATGAATCAACTTACCAAGGTATAAGGTTGTCTTCGTTTTCTCTACGTTATCATCAACGTATGTTGCGATGAACGGGTAGCGAGGTGACTTTCCGAAACCTTGGAGGATCATTCCGATTGCTATCAGAGCAATCGCGAAACTTCTTGTAGACTCGGGTATGTTCGCAATACTAGCTGAATCTAGCCTGTCTAAACAAGTGTCACCATCAGAAAAGTTACTGATACTATGACTTTGACCTATGGTACAAAATCGTCCTCCAAGGAGCCGAGAAGTGTTCATCCCTGTTGAATTGACCCAGGGGTGAAGGTCATTTTTGGTAGCAAAATACGGAATACTGCAAATAAGGCCCGAGACTCCAAACAGAATGGTAGACAGACCCAACACCCGAGGAATGTGGGTCCTGCGAGCGATGTAGCTCATGGCTAGCGTAGTCAGCAAGTAGCCGATGTCGTTGCAGCTGAGGAGGAAGCCACTGACGGAACTGCTGAACCCGAACTGTTTTTCTAATGTGGTGATCTGCGAATTGATGTAGATGGAGACAGTGGAAGTCAGCAAGCCTGACAAACTGTACATTGCCGAGAATACGCCCATGGTTGCACAGCACTGTAAAGCAGTCGGTCGGCACCCACCTATCCCACAATACACTTCATCTTCCGATATGACTTCCTCATCCGGTTTCGTCGCCATGTGATTATTGTTGTTCCCGAGGAAGGCTCGACTGTCTTTGGTTTTCGATGACATGATTAATAGTTCTGTGTCCTTTGACCAGTAATACTACATACAATGACGTCTTAGACCAACAACGCCATGCACCGTCCTGTAAGACTCCAACCTATGTTGCCCCTATGTCTCTCCGTGTATGACCCTGGAACGATATAAACAATATGTAGATATATAATGTCTCTTCACATTGCATCACTTCAGTAGCATAACTCTATCTGAATCAAGGGCACGTGTGGAAAGGTCGTTTAACGCGCCGCTATTCGTTTGTACACCGTTACGTTATGTAGATCGTGGGTTCTAATCCCAGCTTCTCCCTGCCTTCGTCAGCATCATACCCATGCTCGTGTGTTTCACCTCGAGCGTTTCCTCCTAAGCTGACATGCCGTGATATAACTGTTCAAAGCGGGGTTAAACCAAACTATATCACTATACCCATAAAACCAGGCCAATTCAATTCATTCTTTAATAATGCCATCTGCAAATTTACTCAATAGGCTTGGTCTGGGCGGTCTTCTGGAACAAAGAAACTAGTTATTACCATGTAACCATGCAACATACTCGTTTCAAAATGTCTCAAGTAATTAGAACCTGACCTAATTCTTCAGCAATCTATGATTGTCGTAAAAGGCGATGTTATTGCGACAATATATGCCGAGGTGCACTACACATATAGTCGTTATTCGTCAGAGCAAACAAAATAAACTTGGAGATGACGATATTGTTGATGTCGACTATGTTTGTCGTAAGAGGCGACTAACGTGATCGGGTGGATGCATGTCATCGTATCCCAGTTGCGTAGATCAATGCGCATGATGTCAATCACTGGTCCAGGTTCGATTATTTACAGACAGCCGTCATTTTGCTGGAATATTACTGAGTGTGGCGTTAAATAACAAACAAAGAAGCAAACATATTTTCAAGGGCCCAATTTCACAAAGCAATCTTAGCACTTAGAGTATTGAAAGTCTTTGTTAAAGTAAGGGAGTATACGATGGTCTCAGGGCGAAGACGCCGAAGACCCGGGTTCGATTCCCGACATGGGTACAATGTGTGAAGCCCATTTCTGGTGTCCCCCGCCGTGATATTGCTGGAATATTGCTAAAAGCGGCGTAAAACCATACTCACTCACTCACTCAGGGCGAAGGTCGCTTTTTGCAAGCGGCCCGGACATTCAGAAAATCTCAACGCGGTGTCTTTTAATGTCAAAGATATGATTCGAGTTGAGTATTGCTATATATAATATTAAAGGACAGAATGGAAAATATTATATTTTTTAACCAATGTACTTCTGAAGCATTAATTACCAGACTGAGTATAAAATTGCATTTTATGTGACAATCAAGCTGTTGATGTTTGAGACTACCTCTGTAAAGATGGTTAACGCTGAATCTTAACTTCCCCCAAAGGTTACATAACGGACTTCATCAAGTGTGATACCCACTCTGCGGATATCATTAAAAATTGGAACTCCAAATAAACTGTTAAGCATTGGTGTCATGATTGTCTCCACAGCCTACATGGCGACATGGCGTTGGAATGTCTGTAAGGGAATGAAACTGAACATACTTGCCATAAGTAAATATTTTAATACAGTAGGACTTTCTAGTCATTTTCAACCATCCGTTGAAAAACCTTTATGGTCGATGTTCCTTTGGCAATGGTACTAGGCTATTTTCCCACACCGAGACGAGGTATATATAGCCCTTGGGTCACCGACATTGTATTATATAGCCCTCGTGTCACCGACATTTGTTTGACACCGACTATGCTTTCAGTACTCGTCACATGAAGAAAAACGTGTCCGCGTGAATTCGCCAGTGCGTTGAATCAACCTTGAACCCACCAGGGCTGAGTGATTTGTTTTGTTATATGTGTACCAAGTGTTTATTGATTGTGTCCTGTCAACTGAAAATATGTCCTGACGTAGAAACATTATATACCCATATTATTATCACTGTCACTTCCGTTTCGGGTTTCAAGGTTTGTTTGGTTGACAGACTCAGTGGTTCAAATATTTACAGACCGACGTCGTGTATTTGGAATGTTGGTGTGACGTTAAACAACCATGTGAGGTTTTTATCACATATCATAAAGAAAAAATATATTAACTTGAAGTAAGAAACATCGAGTTGTCGGTGGTTCGTAACAAGCGAAGTGTGGATATTAGACGACAGTTTCCTCCTAGTCCCAATGCTTTACTCGATGAAATGATTCATTGAGTAAATGAAGTTGAGGAAAATGTCTATGAACTTCGAGGTCAAACATTGGTTATACGTTCGTTTGCTTGTTTGTCTGTCTGACTGTTTGTTGGTCTGTTTATTGTTTAACGCCGCACTATACCAGCTCTTACAGCACGCCGAGGTTGCTGGGGACTACATTCTAATACGACTAGGAAGACTACATGTAAAAAGAATCTATGTAGAAAATACTGAGTATTCTTATTCTATACATTTTGGGTATCCAGTATATTGCAACAACGCTGACAGTATTATAGAGTTGTGTGTCGGAAACTTATGATCGAGGGTTGAATCCCCGATGATGTCTCTATGTTTGTTGGTTTAACCAAATTGATTAACGTCTATGCAGTTCGTGCATTCCTCCCACATCCAGCTGACATCACCACGCTCATTCACTTACACGTAGCAGAGGCTTATGTGATTCTTTGAGCTTGGAAACCCTACTGTTTGTTGTTTAACGCCGCACTCAGCAAAATTCCAGCTTTATGACGGAGTTCTGTAATTAATCGAATCTGGACCAGACAATCCAGTGATTGATATCATGAGCAACAAACCGCGCAATTGGAATGCGATGACATTCATCAATCAAATCAGCGAGCCTGACAACCCGATCCCGTTAGTCGCCTCTAACAACACGTATAGTCGGCATATATTGTCGCCAATCGTGACATATTAACGTCGGCGACGATATGTGCCCCGGTTGCAGTGATTTGAAAGACCATAGATAGTTTTTTAGATGACACCATGATGAAGATGCTTTACATTATCTTTTCATTGGCCCTCAGTTTACGGTTATTGGATGTAATTGTTACTTCTATAGGAATAGATATAATCTGTTTTATACGGAAGTACAAATTTAACTGAGGATTTCCATCTCCGACCTTTTGAAATTTTGACCTTATGAAATGGGTAATGTTGGAATATACCTCTGTTACACCGACAGACAGTCGTGAGGGGGGGTCATCAACAACATCCTCATCTTCAAGTTTATTTTGTTTGCTCTGACTTCATGACTTCATGGGGCGAAACCTTCCTGCATACAGAATACGTAAAAGTTCGTTGCACAAGGAAGCATTAAAGTGTGCCCGCGTGTGTATGTGTCACGAACGTCTCATTCCACATGGCTCGGTTCAGTGAACAGACGTGTCCACGGCCCGATCGACATGCACGGGATACTCGTCCTCGTTTTTTAAAGGGCATGTCTAAAAGTGTTAAGTACATAACGTCGCATCGGCATTATTTTATAGCCATATAGCGACGAGAACAAATACATCATCAACAATGTCATAATTACAAGTTATATTTCAAAAATAAATTTGTCAAACATATTTGGGCATAACAATATTCTTACTGTAAGCAAAGTAGGAATATCAGGCACCTGTAGACTAAATCACGAAATAGAGTTATTGCTAAAACGCATGCAAATACCATTATTTTAAACATCTTTAAAAAAAGGGCGGTGGGGTAGGCTAGTGGTTAATGAGCTCGCTCGTCACGCTGAAGAATCGGGTACGAATCCCCACATGGGTATAATGTGTGAATACCATTTCTGGTGTTCCCCGCGGTGATATTGTTAGAAGCAGCGTAAAACCATACTCACTCACTCACCCACTCTTTAAAATAAGTACCAGACAAGAATTTGACTAGCTGCCTAGACTTCAGTTACCTTCATCATTAATAAGTGTCTGGGGAATGTATCAAAAAGCAATAAGCGCTCTCTGAAAAACATTCTTTTTCTCAGAACACCTCTAAACAAAGGTTGTTATAAGTGAGTGAGTGAGTTAGGTTCAACGCCGCTTTGAACATTATTCAAGTTACACCACGGCGTGTCAGCTTAATGTGGTAAGAAAGCCCCGAGTGATGCAGGTCTCAGACGTTTACCACACTAATTTGGTGACACCCACGGGCGGCGGTATGGTGCTGACAAACCTTGAAACGTAACCGGGGCGAACCGGGATTCGAACCAACGATCACAGGTTTCTGACGTAACCAAGGGACGCAACTCTTCACAGCGAATTGCGGCGACTTACACGACTGGGCTATGTGTGCCCCTTGTAATAAGTAACAAGAATGTTAAAATTAAGAAATATTTAACAGGTCTTGATACATACATACACTTGTATTGATAATTTCTTATTGGATGAGTTGGTGTAACGCTGTTTTGGCAGTATCTCACTGTATAAGTTCATGTTGAACGAAAGACCGAAGATACCCAAGCGTTTCTACTTTGCTGAAACCCACGACCACGGGAAAAATGGTGCTGTCCAACTAGGACCATGACCAGGAAGAATCATCCGGTAGTATAGTATTCGTATACTGGCTGAAGCTAGGTTAAATAGCATTGATGGCAAGATATCCGAAGGGAGTTCCGTTTAGTGTTGTCAGGGCTCAATTAAAGCACAATGAAAAAAGAGAATTTATCAAATCCTCGTAAGACCAGTGGCATTAGTGAAGATGAGAAAGAAAGATTCATAGAACAGGGGAGACAACCAGCACGCCAATCATTCTGTGCCAAAACAGAGAACTGGTATGAGATTAAGACTAAATTGTTTCCTCGCTATAGGGTGGCATCTTGATAAATATTGACGCAATACATGGCGATCCAATGATCGTCATCACATAACTGATAGAACTTAAGACCCCCAAGAAAGCATTTACAGGGACTGAACCTGGTCCATGGTGGTGTGTCACAGTATCCCCATCGTCTATATTTATTTACTTTATCGGTTCAAAACCATCAGTGAATCTTGGCACGGTTGAGGGATGCATATAAAAGTAAATGTTTCTTACAGGAACCAAACGCGTTCTTCTTTTGCGCAGATTGGGTGAGTGGCGGGTGAGACCGTTAGGGTAAGACAATCTGACCCTTACCTGGTGTCATCGCTGATTTTCAGATACTTATTCATATAATTTTAACCGCTATTTTGCCTTTTACGCCGAATGGAATCTCATTCGGCGGATAATTGAGACTGGTTATTCTCTGCCATTGACTCTATTTTTAAAGAACCGAGATCATTGCGTTTCCAGCTGTGTTTCTTGATATTTGGCAGGAACAAAATTAAAAGGGTTTCTCCCTCATCAGATTTGTTTTCCTGTCGAGAAAAGTTAATCTTCCTTTTTGTTGTTTGTTGAGCATCGATCTACGTAACTGGAAAACGATAATATGCATCAACCAAGTCAGCGAGCCTGACCACCCGATTCCGTTGGTGGCCTCTGACGACGGGATGTTTAAATATCTTTTTAACAGCCTTAAAAACCTCTTGTTGAAACTGAGCCCCGGAACTATCGAATAATGTTTCACGATATGATTCACTGAGACGGAAGATGTGTCATGATAGCGCATGTCATATCATGAAGCCTATGTGTTCATTGCAGACTGCTTGTATTGTGCCAAGCGCCTCCGTAGTTATTGATTCGGTGCATTAAGATTACACATTTAACTGTCTCCACTTGAGACAGTTTTATTCGATATAGATCTAAGCTTGTGTCACGTGATTTGGCATGATCTATAATGGGAATAGTTTACCCGACGCAAACCATTATTTGAGAAGTGCAGTGTTTTGTGTGGGAAAGTCCACATAACAACAATGAGCTATTCTTATATGATACGTCCTCACCCGTGAAGATCCGGGGGAGAAAAGGTCTTCAGCAACCCATGCTTGCCTTAAAAAGAGACTATGTTTGGCGTAAGAGGTGACTAAAGGCATCGGGTGGTCAGGCTCGCTGACTTGGTTGATGCATGTCATCGTATCCCAATTGCGTGGATCGATGCTCATGATGTCAATCACTGGATTGTCTGGTCCAGACTCGATTATTTACAGACCGCCCTCATATAGCTGGAATTTTGCTGAGTGCGGCGTTAAACAAGAAACAAACAAACATGATACGTCCTCGGATAAAGCATTTAACTTAGACCCAACTGTTTAAACATAGTAATGTTCATAATCATCGTTATTTTTCGCACTTCCTCCGTGGTGTACTGGAAAGAGCGTCTGCCAGGAGAGAGAAGGTCGGTGGTTCGATCCCCCGGCCACGCCATACCAAAAGACGGTACGTAGTTTCTTGGCGTTGCAACTCTCCTTTGAAAATCACTATTGTACCCCAATGACACGAACGGGAAAATATATTTTCATTATTGAAATTCAGACGAATTGGTCAGTACGTAATCCAGGCATTTGTGATTATAATACCACCACCAGAGTCCACCTATGGGTCGCACAGTACATAGAAATTATAGATAAAACTGTGCCCTACATACATTCTGTTTACTGGCATAACGCATAAATATGGACGTTGTGTGGCCTTAACCTTTAACCTTTTTTCCCAGAAATGTTATGTGTGAAACATATTGTGAAAGACAACACCAGGGTCGTGACGAAGTATTTCGTCATCTCGAACGTAAGAACAGGGGCCTTGATCTTGGCATAGCCACAAGTTTGCCAAATCCTGACTTTGTTATTATTAACAGACCGCCTCCGTGGTCTAGTGGTAGAGCGTCCGACCGGATAGCGAAAGATCCGGGGTTCGATCCCGCGTCATACCCAAGTCCATTAAAAGATGGTACTTGTTGTTACCCTGTCTGGCTTGGCTAAAACAAGGACCGGTCGGCTCGGAGTCAGTATAGTGTGTCTGAGTGGGGTGTTCATGTTAAACTGTGGCATGGTATCTCAATGGACTAGCACTATAAATCGGCATCAGTCCACACACACACACACACACACACACACACACACACACACACACACACACACACCTCACCTCACCTCACCTCACCTCACCTCACCTCACCTCTGTTGTACAGCTGGATAATTATTGACTGTGGTGCTAAAAAACATTCAATCACTTACTCGTATAAACGGGTTGGTCAGTACAATACAATTGCGTCGTAGAAATAGACATAAGCGTATCATTTTACCGGGTCACAGTACTTTTATAATAATAGAACGGCATTATCTTAACACTCCCTTTTCCTAATATACTGCCTTGTAAGACTCCTGAACGGTCTATTCGTGTCAGCGTGTCCTCTGAATAAATGTTATAAAAAATTCTACCTTGAGAGAAATTGCAGAAGCCAGTGCTTCATGGTGTAATTTATTCACATCGCCAAGCTACTGACTCCTATATGTGCGTAATACTATGTTGACGTTGATATGCCCGTCTCCCGTATGATGCCGTCTCAAACTGGGAGAAACACATGTTTCTACACACACACATATACACACACGCGCGCGCGCACACACAAACGCACGCACGACACATGCGCACGCACCACACACACACATGCATACATACATGATTTGTCTCAGTGACTCAACGTTGATCACAAGATTGGTCTCCTTCGTGAATTGATTATGTCTTAAGTCCAAATAGAAACCATTTATTATTGTATATTTCCCAAATATTATAAAACCAAACTGACATAAACCACAATATATTATCCCACATGTGCTAAGTATGCTCTAACGTCACCAAACAAGCCACGTTTTTTTCTCATATGATTTAAATTTTATTTCAGTCCAAAATCAAATGTATCATATTGAATGAACTACTTGAATAAAGTGCAATTTTGTGACATGAACGAAACCATATTCAAGTGTATATTAGCATAGGAATTCAGACTGTACACCCTATATCTTTATATCCCTATATTCATAACGGATCTCACTCTTATCTCAAAGGACAATACCTATTCAACATTAAAATATATTGATTCTCATGTGAATGAACTATGTTAATCTTATGTCAAAGAAACCATAACATATATTCTCATGTGAATACAATATGTCAACTAAATGTCACAGAAACCATAAATATGCTCATGTGGATTAACTGTGGCAACTTAATGTCATCCTAATGTCAGAGAAACCATAACAGATATCCTCGCGTGGATTAACTATGTCATCGTAATGTAATAAGATATATATATATATATATATATATATATATATATATATATATATATATATATATATATATATATATATTCAAATGAAATAACTTTCGAATCAGCTATATCATAATATCATCACGTAAAACAACAACCCTGTGATCTGATATTATTTCTGGAATACTGTGTCAGCTAACAATATCTTCATTATCTGATATCATCTGATATCGTGTGGCTGCCCAAGTGATCGGATATCATTGTAGAATCGTGTAGCAGTTTCTCTTTAGAGCAACTGTGTATACATTATGTGCAAATCGCATTATTTTTTTTAAATATGTGCATGAACTTGAAGGAATATTAAATACACTGACACCCGAACTCGCTCGGCGTAACGCTTGGATAAGGCCAACCTACACTGTAGCGACCAGAACTGGGATAA
The DNA here is from genome assembly GCF_023055435.1 of Haliotis rufescens. Classification (NCBI taxonomy): domain Eukaryota; kingdom Metazoa; phylum Mollusca; class Gastropoda; order Lepetellida; family Haliotidae; genus Haliotis; species Haliotis rufescens. The sequence goes on from NW_025963779.1 coordinate 35,150,220, forward strand.
ACAGTCCACAATTTCGCAAAACCCCATTTACTGCGGTAATGCTTTCGGTTAGCTCTAAAACGCATGGCGATATACCAAATATGATTTAGTTTATATTAAATAACCCACATTAAATTCTTCACTATAAATTGGAAACATCTTCACGTCCACACACCCCTGGTGTTTTATTCAACAGTGCCCTATTAATAGTCCTAGGATAAGTCAGTTCACAGCGCATACCAACCATTAATGGTAGCAACTGTATACTTAACCGACCTCCTGCAGATCTCCAAGGGTAACTTCTCCTATTGCCAACAGTGCATTTTGCCTAAAGTTTCATCAAAACAACTTCATGGTTCAGGGGAGACAATAACAAAACCGTCATCCCAATACCGTAATCACTAAAAAACAGCTTTACTGTTGGCGATCCGCACTGCAGGGGAATAGAGATGGAGCCTCTCCGAGATATGGCCTTGTTTCTTCGTCTGTATTTTGTGAAGGATGCAAATCACATATATTTAAACTTCCCGAAGTTAGTGAGTGAGTTTGGTTCTACGCCTCTTTGATCAGTTTTTCCTTGAATCTTTTACCACTTGGGGTGATGAGAGCTTTAGTTAAGTCAGTTTCCATGTGTAGGATGCCAACAGTCAGAGGATCTAATTATAGAGAATCTGGTATCCGATGATCACGGCAGGAAAGGGACGTAACCCCCCATAGCAGATTTATAACAGTTTACACCACTGGGCCAACTTTGACCCCTTTTTGTACAAGGCATGTGTGTCGTTTATTCTCTGTAAAGTCATACTCCTGAACGATTTATGCAAATATGTTCTAAACATAACTCCAAAATAATATGTAATGCCCGCAATGTGTAAGGTTCGCCCTGCAATATGCAATTGCGGTGATATGCATACTTACAGGAGTTTGGTCTCCACTATAGTCGACGTCTATAATCTAAACTTCTATTTTGAGGTGATATTTATAATATTGAAGTCCATCTTATTGCGGTTGTGGTAGCGATTGTTTGCGACATGACACCTCCCCCTCCTAGACAGTGGTAGCTGATGTTTCGGCGTGAGTGGACAGGGGTTACAGTTTCGGGCCATGTTATGTCGGGGGTACTAAATCGGCTCTCTGTGACAGTTACAAGATGGCTTCAGGTGCGCGACCGAATCTTTATGAATAAACATTCAGGGTGTTAAATTATTGAACCATAGAGGACACCACATGCATGCGTTTGTGTGTGGGGTGAGTGGGGGGGTTGAGAGGAGAGAGAACACCACGTGTGTGTGTGTGTGTGTGTGCGTGCGTGCGCGTGTGAGAGGGAGAGAGAACGCCACATGTAGTATGCGTGTGGGGGGTGGAGAGAGCACCATTCACATGTGTTTGCGTATGTGTGTGGTGGGGGGGGGGGGGGGGGGGAGCTAATAGAGAACACCACATGCATGTGTGTGAGGGTGTGTGTGAGAGTGAGAGAGCACCACATACATGTGTTTGTGTGTGTGGGGGTCTCATAGGGGGGGGGGGGGGTCTCATAGAGAACATGACATGCAGTTGTGTGTGTGAGAGAGAAAGAGAGAGAACCACATTCATGTGTTTGGGGGGGGGGGGGGGGGGTCATAGAGAACACCACATGTTTACAGTATCAAATAACTAATTAAAGAATATACCGTCCATATGTGTTTACATTGATTTGTCATGTTAACATTAATAAGGCCCCTACCAAGATCCACCACGGCACTATAGTGATACAGACATGTTGACAAGCGGGCTCCTGACACCCAGAAGTAACGGTCAGAAGCATGATAAACTACATTAAGTGTGTCAAGAGCTCGTGTATGATAAGGGCATTGACACCAGTAGGTCTCCTTCCTTTGACTAGACACCCAATGCGTATACCTCTATGTACCAAACATAGACAATAGTGTAATATATTGCATCGATATCTGCTCCAGACACACCGAGTACTCGAAGAAACTACTTACAGCTAGGACAATCGGGTATAGAATAACACATTGATAACTGGTCAATTAAATATCTGATCACATGGCATTGCATATATATCAGTACACCGCCCGCGAGTGCGCCATTCGGTCAAACTCAATACCTGCTTTGAGTAACATGCGATATTTACTAAGAATCTACCCGTAAACGCATGACTCGTGTACGTACAGCGCTGTTGACAGAACGGAAATAGATCACGGCACCTCGTTGCCCCTCCGTCGGGGGTGCACAGTCAAACAGTGCAAGAAATATGGGAGAGAACTGTGTGTTTCTTAATGGCGATGTAAGGTGAGTACTGTTTCTTAAATACAGTGTTTAACGCTGTGGTGTCACTCCCATATCAAACCTACTGTCACGGCTAAGGCGTTCAATATGAAATTGATTATTATATAAGATATAACATGGCACGTACCAAATTGTAGCAATGTATGCTTATTAAAAAAACGAATTAGTACCAGGGTAGAATAAAAATGCTGTCACTAAACAAAGATGCATCAAAAATAAAGTTATATAACATTTTTGCAAAACAAAATATCTTACCTTATAACAAGCTGCACACTAGGCCACTTGGTCTATGCGAGATGTTAGGCTTTCTCTCCCGTCGTCAGTACGCGTGTCCTCTAGGTACCGTCCTGCACACAGGACTAGGGGTTTATCTTCCTCTGAGTGAACGAGACCCGGGTGGGAAAACTTGTGAGACCAACATTCAAGACACGTGACCACGTTCACACACGGGCGGGACAGCCATTGAGCTGAATATATATATATATATATATATCCTTTCAAGCGCTGTGAGAGCCGAGTGATGGTGACACATTAGTTATCTAACACAAGCCCGTGTGTCTGACATGAAAATGCTTATGTAGTACTCTTCACTCGCCCTACACATGACATACCACACGCGTGAGGGGATTGCATGTATCTTGCCGTCGGCTTCCCTAAAAAATACCTGTATGTATTACAGCAACACTAGAACACACGTGAACAAATAAAGACGAAATTGTTCAATCAATAGTTGTTGGGTGTGTTTAGCGATTACACATATCTGTAGATTTTACATTGGTGTTAATTGAAATGTTTAAGTAAGACAATGACGATTTCTATGTTTAAAAAAGGTGTCGTAATGGTTACGTAAACATGACCTAATTTCACGTCTCCTCGAACTGCCTTGTATAAGAAAGCCGAGGAATGTTTACAGAAAGTCGGGGACAGATTTCACATGTCCGAAGGAATACTTTAACCGCGCATGCGCATTACATATATAGAGAACATGCACCTTGGGCAAAAATCCATTAAAGAGTAAATATTTGGGAAATAAATACAGATACCTTCTCATACTGGAAATACCTTTTGTCGATCGATGGAATATGTGATATAAGTCCATTCCACAGTTATTTTCAATTGCGCTGTTCCTTTTAGGGGACATTTACAGAAGATGTTTGTTCGCAATCAACACACTCGCTGACCCATGCACTTTTCCCTAATGCGGCAAATATCTTTACTACGTGTTCAATATGCTTGCAAGCAAGTACACAAACAAAACGACAGCAGATAATCAATAACGTCATTGCTAGAAGGCTCAGAATTGTGATGTTATATCTTCCGTTAAAGAAAACACACATGTTCATCAATACATTTTAATTTAGATACCAACTTTCGTGAAAGCCCAGGCATTCAATCCCAATTTTATTTTGAAACTTGTTAACATCGAATATAGGAAAGTTTACATTTATGGTGAACTTAGGTAAGTATGGCAGGCAAATTGTTCTGTGTATTGTGTTAAAATCGAAAGAAGATCCAGAGATCTGGTGTAAATGTAGGAGAAATAATTCTTCAATCAATGTGTCATTATTTTTGTTTTCTATAAATAGCTCTTCGCGTGTACGTTATATGGGACTTTTGGTAGCTGAGAGTCAACTAGCATTATCTCACACACAAGACATTGGTAAAATATGGTAGATCACAGCGATATAATAGATAATAAACGCACTTGGCAGGTAAACATTAAACATGTATACTAGGTTTCAGTCTTTAATTCCAATAAAAGGAAATACACATGCAGTTCCAATCTGATAAAATATACTCAAGGCAACATTAACCATAAACATGTTTTTCTTAATGATTTTGCGAATTTTATATCGGATTATATTACGATATAAATATCTTCTCTTCTTTTTGAATATTTAAATGTACCGGTGTGTAACTGTATTTAAGTTAGACGCCAAAAATGTTTATAAAAATTCGAAATTTTAAACTTAAAATTATTAAAATTAAATTTCAAGCAATTGCTGTTGTACTGTGTACTACTATTTGTTACACATCGACGTCTCCATCATCATTGGCAGTAGGGGTCGTTCAGATTCACGGGATCTCAGTTTAGTCTGACTGCGAGGACCGCTTCCGTGGTCTAGTGGTAGAGCGTCCAGGGTTCGATCCCCGGCCGCGTCATACCAAAATACATTAAAAGATGGTACTTGTTGTTACCCTGTCTGGCGCTCGGCATTAAGTGGGTAAAACAAGGACTGGTCGGCTCGGAATCAGTTTTCTCTGTCTGAGTGGGGTGTTCATGTTAAACCGTGGCATGGTATCTTAATGGACTAGCACTATAAACCGGCATCAATCCAAGCACACACACACACACACAAATACACACATAAATTTGCTTCTGAAAGACAATGACAGCTTGTTCAACAGTGAGAATCTTGAAGTTGATGAACGTATGATGATGCATCCTGATGTATGTTAATACTACCACCTCATATAGTGTGTTCATACATACAGTAAACTACGTTTATAACGAACACGTTTATAACGAACTGACGGATATAACGAACTATTTTTTTGGTCGTGTCCTATTTTTTGGCTGTATATATTCCGTACATTTGCTTATAACGAACTACGGTTATAACGAATTAATATTATTGGTCCCTTTGAGTTCGTTATAACCGTAGTTTACTGTACTTAAATATGTGCGAAGATACTTCACAGTTATTGGTCACCCAGAGAACTAAAACTTCCAGCGTGATTCAACTGTTAACAGATGATTCAAATTATTGAATCGTTTGACAAATAAATTACTTCATATAAGTAGGTAATATTTTAGCACTAAGTATACCTGATCACTTACATCACTATCAACTCGGTGAATATTGTACGAGAAAGCTTCGAATCCACATTTACCATGCCCCAATGACGGGTACACGTGGTTAACTGTGCTATGCCTTCTTCCACTCTTTGACAAATGAAGCTGAAATCACAATTCGCTTTATCCTAACTTGGCCACAAATGTTACAAAACAATAACAAGTATATGAACAAATGTGTTTATTTACAGTGAAATCTCGTTTACTCGAAGTCCCAGCCGTTCGGGCCATAACTATACATATCGAGTTATCCAGCGTTCGAGACAAGCGGATTGTCGATTTATTTACAACAGTGCTGGTAAGGCTTCTGGTAGAGCCAGAAATGTACAGCATCTTCAGCGAATGTCTGTTCAATGGAATCCGAGTTATTATAAGGGTTCGCTGTTGGTATATTAGTGACAATTCACGTTTACACAATGTCAAGTACAATGTCAAGTCCGAGGTGTTAATACCTTACAAGTACACAAGTACCAAGAAAAACACACGTACAGTTTCAGTTTTTCCATCGTCGTCGTCGTCGTCGTCGTCGGCGTCATCATCATCATCATCATCATCATCATCATCATCATCATCATCTTGAACACGCTTATAACGAACTGACGGATATAACGAACTTACTTTTTGTTCCGACTGGAGTTATACTGTATATATGCTTATAACGAACTACGGTTATAACGAACTAAAATTAGTGGTCCCTTTGACTTCGTTATAACCGTAATTTACTGTAGGTCTTCAGTTTGGATTTAAAGGCGACTAATGAAAGGGCGCATCTGAGCTGTAGGGGGAGAAAGTTCCATAACACTGTTGCAGAATGGTGAAAAGATCTGGCGCCAAGGGTAATTAACTTTTAGGGAGGTACTTCATAGAAGGAATCAATCCTGACGGAATACATCATTCGTTCAACATTTTTCACTGAAAAATATTAGGCCTGCGGAAACGATTTGGGTCCGAACGAAGCTAGTTTTGTTTGTGTAATTACTCCGTGGAAACCTCGAAGCGCTGCATAACAAAACTATTCGGGATGTATGGATCTGTACTTAACGTTTTCCCAAAGGAGACTAATTGCGTTCATATAAATATGTAAATTATAACTTGAAATATGTACCTACTAAATCAAAAGCTGTAAATTGTTCCTTCACCAACATTTTCAGAAGGTTCGAGAAATCAACCTCAAGATAGATTAAAGTACCATGTCTCTGGCTTGCACTCCGGGGAACCGATATGCAATTTCGGCCTGATGACAATATTTGGGATATGAGAAAACACGTGACCCAATGAGAAATATTACTCATTCCGGGATCAGGAAAGCTCCATGCCTCCAACAAAAGTTAAATGCATTTTCCGTTTGATGACATTGGCCATTTTCAGCCCATCACATTCTTGTTATTTGCATTTGGAAACATAGTTACTAGTTCTTTAAAATATTAAAGAACGTTTAGCATCTTCTATTCATTGGAAGTAGACCACCGCGACCCATAATTATTTTCATACGATTGTCATCACTTGCCACGCATTATATAACCTCTCCATGCAACAGACTGATATCGGAAGAAAAATGCATAGTAAATGGCACACATAATTTACGAATCACCTTCACCATGACCTTGACCTCACGATTTTTTTTCGATCGCTGCCCCGTTCTATGGATGACATGTCCCGGGTTTCATTGAAAGTGACCGCTTCTCGATTTAACTGGCGGAACTATTTTTTTCAGGCTATGACCTTTGGGGAGACCTTGACCCTTGACATGATTGGTCAATGTCTCAAAACATTTTCCCAGAAGTATAAATAATATTCAATTATTACTGTATCTTTGCGATGACCAAGGACCGTGTGGTTTCAAAAACATAACGCGACAGCGTCAAATTCTTACAAAACCTCCAAATACTCGTATCCCAATTTACTTGGGGCTGTGGAATGATAATTATGATAACATGGTCTCTACAGATAGATCTTCTAATAACCATTTACACAATAAACCCCTTATCAAGACAGACCGCTCAAGCTACTTGGTGTTATATGTCACGTGTCTAAACATGTTTCTCTTTCCAGCAACAGAGGATCGAAATAAACAGACATTTCGCCTCACCAGTGTACAGAACAGAAACAGTAAAAATTTAAAACGTTCTCGCCAGGGAATAATGATTCTCGATTATCCGCCGAAATAGATTTCATTATGCGTAATGGATACGTATAGAAATGGATCACTGAAAATCAGTGATGACACCAGGCGAAAAGGGCACATTCTGCCCTAGCGAAAGCACCAGCCTCGACAGATTTTGAATTGAAACAAAACTAGTGAGTATACTTTCGATTTTGAAGAATGCCATCCAGTTATATTCAGTTTATTTGTTAATGTGTTTGTGTTGTGTATCACTTTCTGCACTTCACGTAACTTGCTGTTTGATTACTTTACTTATGAATGCACGCCAGAATATATGAATTATTTCCACTCTGTGACTATGGCAGCTGGTAAATGCACTTTTATTACAATTCTACTTTTGTTTGTTTGTTGTTTAACGCCGCACTCAGCAATATTCCAGCTATATGACTGCGGTCTGTAAATAATCGAGTCTGGACAAGACAATCCAGAGATTAACATCATGAGCAGTGATCCACGCAATTGGGATCCATGACATGTATCAACCAAGTCAGCGAGCCTGACAACCCGTTCCCGTTAGTCGCCTCTTACGACAAGCATTACAACAGCACTGCTAAGGCTGATACGGTACGGTACTTGAACACTTGAGTCGGGAACATGAACTTATCGGATGTCAGTGACCTTTGGTCTTCAGTTCCATATATCTACGAGTTTATTGTGAGTGCACTCGCCGTTTGTTGACAACACACTCCGGGGGACGACTCAAAGGGGAAATTAACACGCCCACTTTGAACTCTGTATCACTCTATCAACACTGTCAACCTGCGTTATGTAATAACCCCTTAATCCCTTCATTTATCTTAATATTCAGCCCGAAAAATGTTATATAACGTTTCGGCTCTCTTAAAGGGCAAGTGTACACGGATACACTTACTCGAAGTAAACAAAAACTTCTAATATTTTACTTGAGGCAAATATTTCTGGGCCAATTGTACCACGATCGTGCTCTTCACTCGAGACAGGGCTTCTCAAAAGCTTTGTGAACACCTGGTGTTGCCATGCATGTACAGTAAGACGTGGCTGTATTTTGTTTGATACTTTTGGCTTCACTTGTGTTTGGACACATATGCATGAAATTCATTACACCAAGGGGGGGTACGGATGGCCCAGTCGTCTAAGGCGCCGCGATTCGCTGTGCAGAGTTGCGTCCCTTGGGCAAGCCAGAAACCTATGGTTGTGGGTTCGAATCCCGGTTCGCTCCAATTATGTTTCTAGGTTTGTCAGCACCATACCCTTGCTCGTGGGTTTTACCGAAGTGGTAAACGTCTGAGACCTGCATCATTTCGGGCTTTCCTCCCACATTAAACTGACACGCCTGATATAACTGGAATAATGTTAAAAGCGGCGTTAAACCCAACACACTCACTCACTAAAGAGATTGCACTGGGTGTTACTATATGTAAATTTATAATTGTTCTTGGTTTGACCTTGTCCAGCCTATATTATCCCATGGGTCAGCAATTAACGAGACAATTCAGTTTTGTTTGTGACATAGTACAGAATATGACATGTAGTTTCTTTCTAGGTGTTGGCAGTAAAACACCCAGTTTGGCTGTCCGTGGTGAAATGGGCTGGATGTCGCGTTTTTCAAAGCCCCAAAAATGAGATATGATTAGGCATAAGTTGTACAGAAATGAACAGTTCCTAATACCGAGTGTTATATGAAGATTGTCTAACATGTTTTTTAAAATCATGGGATAATAGTTTTTTTCAATATGTTCAATTATCCTTAGATACAAGTAGCATATTTGTGTAATATATATTTTTTTGCATATATTTTATTATGCAAAGATCAATGGATTGCCAGAATTGAAATAAGGACCTATGCAATGATCTACGGCAATCTAATAGAAATAAACTTCGTACCTATAGACAGATTAAGAAATGATTTGTATCTGAACCATCTGTCACTGAAATCCTACAAAGATCATACCGTAGGTACTTTGCCTCTTGAAATGTAAACTTGTAGATGTACACGCCCCAAAACACAGAAGAGAATAGAGTTTGTAAGTAAATCACACAAAATATTGGGGGGGGGAAATAATATTGCCTCAATGTTTTCCCCTAAATAAAGCGTTCACTGGGCCCTGAAGAAAAGCTTTTCTAGGTACAAAATAAGTGTTCGAAAGAAATAATAAGAAAGAGATTGTGCGTCTTGATGTACTGAGAAAGAAAATAGGAATGTCTTTAGGGTATTGGATGGTCGATGCCTTGAGGTGTTGACTGTTCTGTCGAACAATTATGTTTTTGTTGGCACATCACATTGTGGGTTGCTATTGTGACCTTTATTTCGACGTGTCTACTAAAACCCCACGCGTAGAGCAAAGTTCACATTTTAAGCATAAACTTTAAATATATTAAGCGAAACAAGGCGTGGAAAAGGTCTTCAGCAACCCATGCTTGCCGTATAAGGCGAATATACTTGTCGTCAGAGGCGACTAATGGGATCGGGTAGTCAGGCTCGCTGGCTTGTTTGATGTACATGTATGTCTTCGTATCCCAATTGCATGGATCAATGCTCATGGTGTCAATCACTGGGTTTTCTGGTTCAGACTTGATTATTTACAGACCGCCGTCATATAGCTAGAATATTGCTGAGTAAGACGTTAAATAACAAACTAGCAAACAAACAATTCACCATCTTAAGATGTTTTGTCTTTGGTTTGGAATTTCATCAATACTACAATTAATCATCCAAACGTAATTGCAATAAATTCCGCCATAAAAACACAATACTTTTAATCTTCCTATCTGTGTTACACAATTCAACACCTGGCCGCATCATACCAAACGACGTTAAAACACCTGTTTTACCCCTGCCTGGTACTCGGCTTTGTGGGTTAAAACGAGGACTGGTCGGTTCGGATTAAGTATCATGTGTCTGAGTGGGGTATCCATGTTCACGCCGTGGCATGCTATCTCAGTGGGCCAGCGCAATCAAACCGGTCACACACAAACAACCACCTGCACGTCGCTACATAGTGACAGTGCAATGCTCTTTAACGCAACGTTAAACCTCTACCCTGTGATGTATGCATTACTAGACCATGTTGTGGAGGTATGTATGTCAACAAAACTCACCCGAACCCCATGTCATCTACACGCAACACTGTAGATAACACTCTGGAGCCTACCCAAATGACACCAGTTATAAATACTTGTAGTATACCGAGGTTTGACTGACTGACTGACTGACTGACCGCTGCTCATGCACAAACACTTGCTTGTCCACCTCTGCCTCGATTATCTACATTTGTGATCGCTGTACTGTGACTGACGTTATAATTAAATGAGATTCGAATCCAGGACATCTACTGGCATTTTCCGTTGCAAGCATCATGTCCACATTTGTAAAAAAAACGTGGTATTCACTTTGGCATCATAAACCACGCATCCTTTATATGTTGTGTTTGGTGTAATATACATGAGAAGAACTTCAATTTTGTTGGTGTTTCTTTGACTTATGCTAGCCAGGCAGGTTTCGTTGTCATTGAGGTATATAACGTTATCCACAGCATCTTGACATCACAGCACTCTGGAGTGGCGTCATGTGGGTATACAGTTGTGTGAGTACACATAGCAAGGATGTGCGACTGAACATAACGGATAAATGGATTGAGGCTAATCTGTTCAGTTGGTAGTGTAGCACAGTTGCGTCCTTAGCCGTCACGAAGTGGCTCCCTTTGAAAAAAATTAAACACGCCTCACTGAGTCTTGTTCCACATCACAATATAAAATATGTGAAGTCTTATCACACACTGACGTTAACTCAAGGACAATGTGTCAAGCTAATGTGTATCTTTCAATAAAGGCCATAATATTTATCTGACCAATCTTCTAGAGCTATGTTTGCTATTTTTAGAAAAATACCAGTATTAGAAGTACCAATTGACTGTCAACTTTAACTGTTTGACTATCTTGTTCAACCTATATATATATATTGTTCTATGGATCTGAAGTCTTGGGCTTCGAACATACTGTTAAACTGGAACGTGTTCATTTAAGATATTGTAAATATATTTTGAAGGATTGGCAAACTACCCCTGATTTCATGGTGTACGGGGAATTAGGGTGATTGATACCCATTAAATATCCATGTTAAGTTAAGAATGGTATCATATTGGTGTAAATTAGTTCAATCAGAAACCAAATTATCAGGAATAATGTACAAACTTATGTTGAAACTCTAAATTGCCCACTCAGAGTTTAAGTTCCTACTAGTAAATAAAAGCCAACGTATTTTACAAAGTACAGGTCTGAATCACATTTGGCTGTCTCAGGAATTTCCTAGTGTACAATGGATAAAGGCTAACGTCAAAACTGTTCTTATAGATAATTTTTTACAAAGCTGGAGCAGTAATAAAGTGAATTCCTCATAAGGACACTATTATAATCTGTATAAAGATATCCTCTCAGTAGAAGACTATTTATTGTATTTACCTCATAATTTACAATTTGGCTTACTAAAATCAGAACCACCAACCACCGACTGCCAACTGAAACTGGTAGATGGTATAATCTAAATAGGGAAGATAGGCTTTGCTCTCTCTGTTAAATTAAAATAGGTGATGAATTCCAATTTATACTAGAATGCCATGAATTGGACCATTTAAGAAATAAATATCTCCCATTATATTATTGTAAATATCCAAATACTAAAAAAATTGTTTCACTTATGACTTGTTCTTTTAAACCTCTTCTCTTACGACAAGCCCAATATGTAAAATGTGGACTGAGTATGCTCCAGGAACAATTGGCTCATTTCTTTGTATATATGTCTCTCTTGTCAACTTCTTTATGCCACCACGGTGATTCATGAGAAATAAACATCTTCTTCTTCTTCTTAATAAACATTAGCTTTCGCGGTGATGCAGAAGTCAAAACAGCTGATTCAATCAGATATGGTTATTGTAATTTAAAAGCTGCGATTTACTCGTCAGAATCATGGTATAGAACTCAATATATTATAACACCCGCAAATCAGTAAAAAACACATCTTTATCCCCCAAATCACCCACTCACCTTCAAAAGAATTCCCCTCATTACACGAAAATGACGGAAGCATAAACGGTAATAATTTACACTCACATAGTGACTTTGCACAGAAATCTTACTTATAGGGAAGGATTGTTACAAATGTTAATATAGTATGACGACCATATGTTATGCCATCATAACTGTAACGACCACCTTTTTTCGCGACTTATCAAGTTCTCTAATAATATGCCTTCTTATGACAGATATTACAATCTATCAACTCTGTGAAGCTAAAAGTAATTTATTGCATTTCTCACCCAGGGTCATTGAAAGAGAATACCTTCAACAGTTCTATTGCAAACCAACTTGTATTGTTTCTTATCATTCTGTTTATAGCTTTCATGTATTAGAATCTGTCTGTGATTGCACAAAAAGTACCTCATAACCTGTAATAGGTGGATCATTGATGTGTTTTTACATGTGTTTATCTTGTAAACATTAGGTAATACTGTAATAAAGTATCTGTCTATCTGTCAGTACAATTTAAAAGATGAAAACAACTACAGTAGAACATGGATATAGCCAACTATAAGGGACCGGAGAAATCAGTTCGTTATATACGTTGTTCGTTATATACGTTTTCGCTCGGAAACGTCCGCCATCTTGGCTAAAGCAAAACACAATACACATACACGTTTATACACGTTTCCTCCCGCATCTACCGGTGATTCAGTTAAAAAGTACCCAATGATACAACTTCAAAACATTTTGATCCAATTGTAGGATCAATGTTTGTTTTACAGGCAAGATTGGTCCAAATTACATGGACGGGTAAGATTAACATGATGCAAGTTTAACAAGGTCGAATGGTCACCAGTGATTGTGTTGATTGTGTATTATCATTCGTGGAACAATGCACTTTTGCCTCGCAATGAGAAAACAATCATGCATACTACCGCATCTTAAGATATCCCAGCACTCTTACAATCAGAATGTTTTGTTGTAAACACGGACACACATTTCATCTGCGTCCCCAGTAGGAAGTCATCAACACCTTTATCACAAAAAACACGTTTCCAGACACTGATCAGTTACCAACAGTTTGATAGTCGGTGTTTAAAGCCATTTCTCCCCAGGACCCCGTCCAGCTCAAACCTGCTTTATTGCTGTATGACTGGTTCTACGGGTTAAAACTGCCCTTCTTAGCATTTGATAGAGGTGAGGGGAGATATGGTTTAACGTCGCATTAAAGATTATTGCTGCTTGTACTATTCCTGACTTCTGTGGGTTTTATAATGATAACCCATTTAGCCATATTTTAACAAAGTCATGGATAACTAACATGGACACAGTATACTGACTCCGAGCCGACCAGTCCTTGTTTTAGCCCTTAATGCCTAGCGCTAGCCAGGATAAGAACAAGTACCATCTTTTGACGTCTTTTGGTATTACGCAACCAGGGGATTGTCACTACTAAAGTCTTAACAAACAGCAACATAACATGTCATACATAAAGGAACATTCACTATTAGTATATATGGCATGCTTGAAAGTGTTGAAGTCAAACAACGAAGGATGCTCTTACATTCGGAAGTCAATAAGGCACCTGGTAGGAACGATAAGCTTGTCACACCGCCTCGCTTCAGATGACCATTAAGTGATTTAAAATTACTCTACAGAGCAGATGTGATCATCCCAAATATAGCCCTGCATCACGACACATAAATTTCAGTGTGCAAGTCAGTGAGCAAGTCAGTGTGCAAGTCATTGAGCAAATCAATGTGCAAGCCAGTGTGCAAGTCATTGAGCAAATCAGTGAGCAAGTCAGTGTGCAAGTCAGTGTGCAAGTCAGTGTGCAAGTCAGTGAGCAAGTCAGTGTGCAAGTCAGTGTGCAAGTCAGTGTGCAAGTCAGTGTGCAAATCAGTGAGCAAGTCAGTGTGCAAGTCAGTGTGCAAGTCAGTTTGCAAGTCAGTGTGCAAGTCAGTGAGCAAGTCAGTGTGCAAGTCAGTGTGCAAGTCCGTGTGCAAGTCAGTGTGCAAGTCAGTGTGCAAATCAGTGTGCAAGTCAGTGTGCAAGTCAGTGTGCAAGTCAGTTTGCAAGTCAGTGTGCAAGTCAGTGTGCAAGTCAGTGAGCAAATCAGTGAGCAAGTCAGTGTGCAAGTCAGTGTGCAAGTCAGTTTGCAAGTCAGTGAGCAAGTCTGTGTGCAAGTCAGTGTGCAAGTCAGTGTGCAAGTCAGTGTGCAAGTCAGTGAGCAAATCAGTGTGCAAGTCAGTGTGCAAGTCAGTGAGCAAGTCAGTGAGCAAGTCAGTGTGCAAGTCAGTGTGCAAGTCAGTGTGCAAGTCAGTGAGCAAGTCAGTGTGCAAGTCAGTGAGCAAATCAGTGTGCATGTCAGGGTGCAAGTCAGTGAGCAAATCAGTGTGCAAATCAGTGTGCAAGTCAGTGAGCAAGTCAGTGAGCAAGTCAATGTGCAAGCCAGTGTGCAAGTCATTGAGCAAATCAGTGAGCAAGTCAGTGTGCAAGTCAGTGTGCAAGTCAGTGTGCAAGTCAGTGAGCAATTCAGTGTGCAAGTCAGTGTGCAAGTCAGTGTGCAAGTCAGTGTGCAAGTCAGTGTGCAAATCAGTGAGCAAGTCAGTGTGCAAGTCAGTTTTCAAGTCAGTGTGCAAGTCAGTGAGCAAGTCAGTGTGCAAGTCAGTGTGCAAGTCAGTGTGCAAGTCAGTGTGCAAGTCAGTGTGCAAGTCAGTGTGCAAATCAGTGTGCAAGTCAGTGTGCAAGTCAGTGTGCAAGTCAGTTTGCAAGTCAGTGTGCAAGTCAGTGTGCAAGTCAGTGTGCAAGTCAGTGAGCAAATCAGTGAGCAAGTCAGTGTGCAAGTCAGTGAGCAAATCAGTGTGCAAGTCAGTGTGCAAGTCAGTGAGCAAGTCAGTGAGCAAGTCAGTGAGCAAATCAGAGTGCAAGTCAGTGTGCAAGTCAGTTGGCAAGTCAGTGAGCAAGTCAGTGTGCAAGTCAGTGTGCAAGTCAGTGAGCAAGTCAGTGTGCAAGTCAGTGTGCAAGTCAGTGTGCAAGTCAGTGAGCAAATCAGTGTGCAAGTCAGTGAGCAAGTCAGTGTGCAAGTCATTTGGCAAGTCAGTGAGCAAGTCAGTGAGCAAATCAGTGAGCAAGTCAGTGAGCAAGTCAGCGTGCAAGTCAGTTTGCAAGTCAGTGTGCAAGTCAGTGAGCAAGTCAGTGAGCAAATCAGTGTGCAAGTCAGTGAGCAAGTCAGTGTGCAAGTCATTTGGCAAGTCAGTGAGCAAGTCAGTGAGCAAATCAGTGAGCAAGTCAGTGAGCAAGTCAGCGTGCAAGTCAGTTTGCAAGTCAGTGTGCAAGTCAGTGAGCAAGTCAGTGAGCAGGTCAGTGTGCAAGTCAGTGTGCAAGTCAGTGTGCATGTCAGTGAGCAAATCAGTGAGCAAATCAGTGTGCAAATCAGTGTGCAAGTCAGTGTGCAAATCAGTGTGCAAGTCAGTGTGCAGGTCAGTGTGCAAGTCAGTGAGGAAATCAGTGTGCAAGTCAGTGTGCAAATCAGTGAGCAAATCAGTGTGCAAGTCAGTGTGCAAGTCAGTGAGCAGGTCAGTGAGCAGGTCAGTGTGCAAATCAGTGTGCAAGTCAGTGTGCAAATCAGTGAGCAAGTCAGTGTGCAAGTCAGTGTGCAAGTCAGTGAGCAAGTAAGTTTGCAAGTCAGTGTGAAAGTCAGTGTGCAAGTCAGTGAGCAAGTCAGTGTGCAAGTCAGTGAGCAAGTCAGTGAGCAAGTCAGTGAGCAGGTCAGTGAGCAGGTCAGTGTGCAAATCAGTGTGCAAGTCAGTGAGCAAGTCAGTGTGCAAGTCAGTGAGCAAATCAGTGTGCATGTCAGGGTGCAAGTCAGTGAGCAAATCAGTGTGCAAATCAGTGTGCAAGTCAGTGAGCAAGTCAGTGAGCAAGTCAATGTGCAAGCCAGTGTGCAAGTCATTGAGCAAATCAGTGAGCAAGTCAGTGTGCAAGTCAGTGTGCAAGTCAGTGTGCAAGTCAGTGAGCAATTCAGTGTGCAAGTCAGTGTGCAAGTCAGTGTGCAAGTCAGTGTGCAAGTCAGTGTGCAAATCAGTGAGCAAGTCAGTGTGCAAGTCAGTTTTCAAGTCAGTGTGCAAGTCAGTGAGCAAGTCAGTGTGCAAGTCAGTGTGCAAGTCAGTGTGCAAGTCAGTGTGCAAGTCAGTGTGCAAGTCAGTGTGCAAATCAGTGTGCAAGTCAGTGTGCAAGTCAGTGTGCAAGTCAGTTTGCAAGTCAGTGTGCAAGTCAGTGTGCAAGTCAGTGTGCAAGTCAGTGAGCAAATCAGTGAGCAAGTCAGTGTGCAAGTCAGTGAGCAAATCAGTGTGCAAGTCAGTGTGCAAGTCAGTGAGCAAGTCAGTGAGCAAGTCAGTGAGCAAATCAGAGTGCAAGTCAGTGTGCAAGTCAGTTGGCAAGTCAGTGAGCAAGTCAGTGTGCAAGTCAGTGTGCAAGTCAGTGAGCAAGTCAGTGTGCAAGTCAGTGTGCAAGTCAGTGTGCAAGTCAGTGAGCAAATCAGTGTGCAAGTCAGTGAGCAAGTCAGTGTGCAAGTCATTTGGCAAGTCAGTGAGCAAGTCAGTGAGCAAATCAGTGAGCAAGTCAGTGAGCAAGTCAGCGTGCAAGTCAGTTTGCAAGTCAGTGTGCAAGTCAGTGAGCAAGTCAGTGAGCAAATCAGTGTGCAAGTCAGTGAGCAAGTCAGTGTGCAAGTCATTTGGCAAGTCAGTGAGCAAGTCAGTGAGCAAATCAGTGAGCAAGTCAGTGAGCAAGTCAGCGTGCAAGTCAGTTTGCAAGTCAGTGTGCAAGTCAGTGAGCAAGTCAGTGAGCAGGTCAGTGTGCAAGTCAGTGTGCAAGTCAGTGTGCATGTCAGTGAGCAAATCAGTGAGCAAATCAGTGTGCAAATCAGTGTGCAAGTCAGTGTGCAAATCAGTGTGCAAGTCAGTGTGCAGGTCAGTGTGCAAGTCAGTGAGGAAATCAGTGTGCAAGTCAGTGTGCAAATCAGTGAGCAAATCAGTGTGCAAGTCAGTGTGCAAGTCAGTGAGCAGGTCAGTGAGCAGGTCAGTGTGCAAATCAGTGTGCAAGTCAGTGTGCAAATCAGTGAGCAAGTCAGTGTGCAAGTCAGTGTGCAAGTCAGTGAGCAAGTAAGTTTGCAAGTCAGTGTGAAAGTCAGTGTGCAAGTCAGTGAGCAAGTCAGTGTGCAAGTCAGTGAGCAAGTCAGTGAGCAAGTCAGTGAGCAGGTCAGTGAGCAGGTCAGTGTGCAAATCAGTGTGCAAGTCAGTGTGCAAGTCAGTGTGCAAGTCAGTGAGCAAGTCAGTGTGCAAATCAGTGTGCAAGTCAGTGTGCAAGTCAGTGAGCAGGTCAGTGTGCAAATCAGTGTGCAAGTCAGTGTGCAAGTCAGTGAGCAAGTCAGTGAGCAAGTCAGTGTGCAAATCAGTTTGCAAGTCAGTGAGCAAATCAGTGTGCAAGTCAGTGAGCAAATCAGTGAGCAAGTCAGTGTGCAAATCAGTGTGCAAGTCAGTGTGCAAGTCAGTGAGCAAGTCAGTGAGCAGGTCAGTGAGCAGGTCAGTGTGCAAATCAGTGTGCAAGTCAGTGTGCAAGTCAGTGAGCAAGTCAGTGTGCAAGTCAGTGAGCAAGTCAGTGTGCAAGTCAGTGAGCAAGTCAGTGAGCAAGTCAGTGAGCAAATCAGTGTGCAAGTCAGTGTGCAAGTCAGTGAGCAAGTCAGTGTGCAAGTCAGTGAGCAAATCAGTGTGCAAGTCAGTGAGCAGGTCAGTGAGCAGGTCAGTGTGCAAATCAGTGTGCAAGTCAGTGTGCAAGTCAGTGTGCAAGTCAGTTTGCAAGTCAGTGAGCAAGTCAGTGTGCAAGTCAGTGTGCAAGTCAGTGAGCAAGTCAGTGAGCAAATCAGTGTGCAAGTCAGTGAGCAAGTCAGTGTGCAAGTCAGTGAGCAAATCAGTGTGCAAGTCAGTGTGCAAGTCAGTGAGCAAGTCAGTGTGCAAGTCAGTGAGCAAATCAGTGTGCAAGTCAGTGAGCAAGTCAGTGAGCAAGTCAGTGTGCAAGTCAGTGTGCAAGTCAGTGTGCAAGTCAGTGTGCAAGTCAGTGAGCAAGTCAGTGTGCAAGTCAGTGAGCAAATCAGTGTGCAAGTCAGTGAGCAAGTCAGTGAGCAATTCAGTGTGCAAGTCAGTGAGCAAGTCAGTGAGCAAGTCAGTTTGCAAATCAGTTTGCAAGTCAGTGAGCAAATCAGTGTGCAAGTCAGTGTGCAAGTCAGTGAGCAAGTCAGTGTGCAAGTCAGTTTGCAAGTCAGTGAGCAAGTCAGTGTGCAAGTCAGTGTGCAAGTCAGTGAGCAAGTCAGTGAGCAAATCAGTGTGCAAGTCAGTGAGCAAGTCAGTGTGCAAGTCAGTGAGCAAATCAGTGTGCAAGTCAGTGTGCAAGTCAGTGAGCAAGTCAGTGTGCAAGTCAGTGAGCAAATCAGTGTGCAAGTCAGTGAGCAAGTCAGTGAGCAAGTCAGTGTGCAAGTCAGTGTGCAAGTCAGTGTGCAAGTCAGTGTGCAAGTCAGTGAGCAAGTCAGTGTGCAAGTCAGTGAGCAAATCAGTGTGCAAGTCAGTGAGCAAGTCAGTGAGCAATTCAGTGTGCAAGTCAGTGAGCAAGTCAGTGAGCAAGTCAGTGTGCAAGTCAGTGTGCAAGTCAGTGTGCAAGTCAGCGGTAAGGGGAAAGTTGCACTTGTTAACCATCTTTTAGACTTTGTTTTTGCGCTAGCGTACGCCGGGATTAAGTTTGATTGACCAATGTATAAATACTGCGGAATCAACAATGAAACTTTGGTGTTGATTTTAAATCTCTATTTTGTGTTCTACGCGTTGTTTGTTTGGTGTCGTTTTGAATGCATTATATTGAAAAGGTACAATGACAGTTTTGTCTGACAACGTGTTAACCTATCACAGTTTTGTTTCATCATATTTATTCACAAGGCTTTAAACTGTCTCCTCCTGACAGACATTGATATGATGCATTTGGGTTTTCTATTTCAGATCGTGGACCATGAAGATCTGGAGTAGAATTGGTCTCCAGCAACCCATGCTTGACGTAAAAGGCGACTATTGCTTGTCGTAAGAGGCGACTAACGGGATTGGGTGGTCGGGCACGCTGACTTGGTTGATGCATGTTATCGTATCCCAGTTGCGTGAAACGATGCTCACCATATCAGTCACTGGGTATCCTGAGTGCGGCGCTAAACAACAAAGAAGTAAAGTATTTCAGATCCTGTCCTAAGATATCCTTATTGGTTAACTGCCAGATATGTGGTAACCTCAGTTGACTCAGGTCACCTACATTTTGTTCATCAAATATGTAAAACGTCAACACCAGACAATAAACAGTCTCAATTATCAGACGAAACAGATCATTCAATCGGGCGTAAAAGGAAAATAGCTGTGAAAAGTATATAAATTGATCACTGAAAATCACTGATGACTCCAGGTGTTCGCGAACAAAGGCTCCTACTGTAAAAATACCGTGACGCATATTACGTATTAATTTTTTTGTGAGAGTTGAGTATTTGCTTTTCTTTAAATCTGTCTTAACATATATTCGAAAATGTTCTTTTATCAGCTGATGGAAATTGCAAGCAAAATTAGAATAACATACAAATATGTACATGTCATCGTCGATTATTTTATCTCCATTCCATGATGATATACATACCCTACACCTATACGCCACCAAAACATCACTGCAAAGTGGCATCACTATCTCCATCACCCGTATCGCTAACCTTCCACAGAATTTCTGTCGCTGGTTAACTTGAATTCAACGACCAATAAAAATGTTCTTCTTGAAGAACAAATCTACAAATCAAAATAGTGGCCGCGTTTAAGTGAGCCCTCGATACTTTTCAAATAAAGGAGTTTACATCGAATCATAATGAACTTCTATCTGAAAAAAAGATATTATCTTCAGGAAAAGATTTCAGGAGTCTAGTGTTTGTAACATTGTTACTTCCCCTTTACGGAATTCACGTGACCAACATTGAATAATTTGATTAGCTGGTTATAATTAGAGGACTCAAAATCTTGATGAAATTTTGTCACTGTGAATAGATGACGAAAAACACATTAAGTTATTTATTTAGCTATTAATAACCAGTATTTTAAAACATGTATTTATATAGTATCTTACTCTGAAAATAATATATACTCGTATCGAACCGAATTTAAAAGAATTTACTTTTAACTGAAAAGATCTTTTCAAAACCAAACATTTCATTTGTGGTTGATACAAACATTCATAATATTACAAAAATGGAAACTGTGTTACCTTGAAGCTTTCGGCAGTCGGTTGGCATGAAGAAGCAAGCGAAATGGAAGAGAACGTACTGTTGTCTTCTATTCATTTATTCATGAAGTTAATTAAAGACTGCTCTAAAACTGTTTAGTTTTGACAACATTTGCATAACTGAGGCCCTTAAACAAAGTACAGTTTGAGATCATTCATTATAATGAAGATATCCAACATGTGGTGGAATTAATCAACTAAATTCATATTTTTATGTAGGGAGTAATTATAAGATACATCTCTTTAATGATATATAATCAGCCAATGGGCCCGGATGACATACATAGAGCCATGATGCTAGTGCTGGTGTTAAGGACAGGATATCTGAAAGGAGAGCAAAACATCCCATCAGTTATGCCCAGCGACATATTTTGGTTCTGTAAACCCTTGGCCAAAAATGTCTCTATATTATTATCCCTGACCTATCATTGACCTATCATTCAGAACCATAGGCCTTCTACACCATCCAAGTCTTCTCTTAACTGAAAGTTCATATTTCACTCCCGGTCCAGATCACAAGAAGACATCGGGCACGGAAAGACCCATTCCTGTAGTGTAGGTGTGATTGACGAGGACCACGGCATTAAAACATGTAGGCCACAAAATCCATGT
Source organism: Haliotis rufescens (assembly GCF_023055435.1). NCBI lineage: Eukaryota > Metazoa > Mollusca > Gastropoda > Lepetellida > Haliotidae > Haliotis > Haliotis rufescens. Next base: position 35,171,462 of record NW_025963779.1, read on the forward strand.
GGAGGCATCTACTAAATTATGTTTATATTGCAACACGAGACTTAAGTGCGTTCTTCATGGTTACCGCAGGAAGGAAATGTGACAAATACGATTCTGTTTGAAAGTTTCAAACTGTTTAATGTTTCTTCTTGGTGGATGTCGCACGAGGAAATGTGACAAATACGATTCTGTTTGAAATTTCAAACTGAATTAAAATATGTTTTTCGTCATGATGGATATTGTCATGAAGGAAATGGTATAAGTTCTTTGGTGGACAGGAAGGAATTTTTTTTCGTTTGTCATTTGTTCTCCTGAAAAAACACGAGACACGGCTCAAAATAATGACTTGCAGTATAAATCATATTTGTCACTGATGACATTGTCTATGTCGGGAGGGTAGTTATTAACTAAATTATTAGATAAATAAACATAATATTTATTGAGGACGCAGTTAAATATTGTTGTGTTTGAACGACATGAAAAAGTTGCCAACAACCAATTATTCTGAACCAAATCCCTCTTTAACCTCATGTCAGTTTGGAAGAAGACAAAAATCGGTATTCTTAATGATAAATGTATTCCATGCTTGACATCCGGGTTAGAATTGATCTCCAGCAACCCATGCTTGCTGTAAAAGACGACTATGCTTTTCTTAAGAGGCAACTAACGGGATCGGGTGGTCAGGCTCGGTGACTTGATAGATGCAGGTAATCGTATCCCAATTGCGTAAATCGGCGCTCATGATGTCAATCACTGGGTTGTCAAGTCCAAACTCGATTATTTACAGACCGCCGCCACATTGTTGGAATATTGCTGAGTACGACATACGGCCAAATTACGGTGTGGTCGCTATTTTTACCCAACGAAACAAGAGACAGTCTGGTTTAAGATATAGGAAAGCCAACTACTGCTCTCTGACCAATGAGTGCTCATATTACAGAGCAAAAACTTTCTAAACATGATTTTAATCCGTTTTGACAAGCCTGTTGTTTCGAAAGAATCATAAACAAGGACAGTTGGACAGGTTCCTCTCCAATCTCTTTCAGTGTCTTGTGATCTTTGATGTTTTGAGGAAAAATAACGTTATCATTTCGAGAAATATCACCAAGACAGGAAACAGGCTTGCATTCAAATCTGTTTTATACGAATAAACGAAAAAAAGTGACAAGCTGTAACTGTCTTGTCAAATGAATCCGTGGTTCAACATCACGGTACAGTATTTGACCGTCACGCTAAAACTCTCCTCAAAGGTCGAGCTGAATAACATAGCCGACAGTATGTGGAGTGAAAGAAAGAAAGGTTTCTCAGGGACAGGAGAGAAATCGGTCACACAATTAGCTTTTCACTGAAGCGGCAACAGCTTTAGTAAGTTGAAAAGGAACTGGTCAGTTATTATTTGGGTTTGGTGGATGGCCGTGAGATTGGTTATAAGACTGGATAATATTTTATTTTGCTGACCCCCACTATTTCATGTAACATTTGCCATCCCCTCCCTATACATGATACAATTTCTATAATGCCCCTCTCCCTTCCCTATAATAAACTACCAGTACCTAAATAATGTTCAAATATATTTGAAAAAATATTTGAAACAAATAGAACTATGCCACACCCTAACCCCTTCACCTACGTCCTGTTGTGATACATTTTGATGACGCCCCATCTTTCACTATGTCAGTTTTTCATGATCATCCCACCCCACTTATTCTCAGCGGCCCAAACTCCTCTATAATATATGAGCGGTCCTTTTTTTGCCAGATTCTGCCCCAGTTACTGACTCACGTAAAGACGCAGGAGGCAGTCTGAACGTATATTCAAGGTTTTACTAGGGGTGTTCATTAAAGATTTCCCCTAAACCACTTAGGGTTATCATATTTGGTTGAAATTTCACGTGTGTAATGATACATGTATCTATGGGTTATGTCTGAATTTGCAGCACCGAACTATTAATCTTACCACTTTTACCGTAGGGTGTGACAATGGAGCCAGTAGAATACTTAGCAGTGATTAGTTTTTTATATTTGAAAGGTCGCACACCAAAAGAAACTTTCGATGAAATGAAAGCAACTTATGGGGAAGATGCCCCATGTTAAACACTGGCATCGCCAGTTCAAGTGTGGTCGGACATCTGTGGAAACAGCTGCCATTCCTGGTCGCCCCCATTCAGCCATTGATGAGGACACTATCCATCAAGTGGATACCGCCATTTTGGCAGACCGACGTATAACTGTTCGCCAGTTAGCACAAGGTGTCAAGATCAGTGTCAGGGTCTGTGGAAAAAATCATCCATGACAATTTGAACATGCATAAGGTGTCTGCACGATGGATTCCCAGGTTGCTCACACCTTTCCAAAAGCAGGAACGAGTCAATTGCTCATAGGATCTTTTGGACACTTATCACACAGGATGAAACATGGGTCCATCACTATGATCCTGAGGCTAATGTTCAGTCGATGCAATGGAAGCATGTGGAGTCACCACACCCAAAGAAGGCACGTGTCCAACCCTCTGCAGGCAAGATCATGCTCACGGTGTTTTGGGACCAGCACGGAGTAGTGATGATGGATTTCTTGGCAAAGGGTACCACAATTACAGGAGCTTATTATGCTTCACTGCTGCGGAAATTGCAGGACGCTATCAAGCTTAAGAGGCGTGGCATGCTGACCAAGGGTGTCCGTATCCTGCAAGACAATGCTCCAGTACACAACCCTCATGTTGCCCAGACAGAAGCGCGGTCCTGTGGCTATGAAATCCTTCCACATCCTCCTTACTCTCTTGACCTTGCACCATCTGACTTCCACCTCTTTCCAACCATGAAGTCATTTTTGAAGGGAAAACGTTTCCCAGATGATGAAACACTGATTTCTGAAGACAAGTCCTGGTTTGAGACCCAAAATGAGGGCTTTTACAAGTCTCCATAGTTGCATAAAACGATGGGAGAAGTGTGTAACTCTTGGTGGTTCCTATGTCGAGAAAGACTAATACCTATGCCAAGTTTCATTCCACTAGGTCCATCGGAAGTGGGTCAGGGGAAATCTTTAATGAACACCCCTCGTATGTAAGCAGTAACTTAGTAGTAAAACTGGCGGAAAGAAATCCAACACGACGTTTTTAATTGGGGACCGATTATATCAGGCCAAGTAATGCTCGTTTTCATCCTGTCGTGGTCATCTTTTCGGTGGTCAAATCTAGAAATGTTCATGGCCATCCTAGCGATGTGAAGATCGTGCAATGTTCCTGATCATCCTGTTGTTGTTCAGATCAAGCGCTATTGGTGATCATCCTGCCGCAATGATCAGATCTAGCACTGCTCGTGATCATTCTGTCGGTCCACAGCACATCCACATACACAGCAGTGTGTGGTCATCCTGCCGGCGTTCATACTCAGCAGTGTGTGGTCATCCTGCCGGCGTTCATACTCAGCAGTGTGTGTGTGTGGTCATGCTGCCGGCGTTCATATACTGCAGTGTGTGTGTGGTCATCATGTCGGCGTTTATATACTGCAGTGTGTGTGTGGTCATCATGTCGGCGTTCATATACTGCAGTGTGTGTGTGGTCATCCTGTCCGTGCTCAGACCTAATACCCAGTGTTACGCGTAAATCTCATGTTTGCATGTTAACTAAATTCGGCTTTACATGCAACAAAACACGCATTCTCGATATTTTGGCTGTCCATTTAAGTCCATTTCCTCTCATAAGTTAAGTATTTATAGTCCGCATTTCAGAACAATTACTTCTGAACAGTTAATTGTGAAGAAAGGTGACGATTTACTGCCAGACATAAAAAGTGAAATAGTGTTTTAATGAAATAGTGTTTTATCACACAAAGGGGCGCAACTCTACCAGCCGCGAGTACAGGTGACTTCATCTCGAGGGACACAATCAGTATTATTTTATGCCTGCATCTTGAGGCTAACACATAGTTTAGCTAGCTCTAGTATCACACAATTCTAGGAGTCCTGTTGTCGATATATGAAACACAAAATAAAACACCACCCCTTGAAATCAAATTGCGTTCAATGAAATCATGGTACCGGTTGTGACGAAATGGACAATGTATTTATGTAACAGTATATTGCTGGAATTCTGGAATGTGACTTTATGTTTCTGTCTTCAACGTATTCATCAGCACTGAGAATCAAGAACACATATCGCAAAATTATTGCTATGGAAGGTTGATGATTTAGGGTTTATATTGATACTTCTATGGTTTATATTGATACTTCTTTGGTTTACCTGGGTACTATTATGGTTTATATTGATACTTCTATGGTTTATGTTGATACTACTATGGTTTATATTGATACTTTATGGTTTATGTTGATACTTCTATGGTTTATGTTGATACTTCTATGGTTTATATTGATACTTTATGGTTTATGTTGATACTTCTATGGTTTATGTTGATACTTCTATGGTTGATATTGATACTTTATGGTTTATGTTGATACTTATATGGTTTATGTTGATACTTCTATGGTTTATATTGATACTTTATGGTTTATGTTGATACTTCTATGGTTTATATAGATACTTCTATGGTTTACCTTAGTACTTTTATGATTAATATGGATATTATTATGGATACTATATACACTTTTATGGTTTATATTGATACTTCTATGGTTTATATTGATACTTTGTGATTAATATTGATATTATTATGGTTTATATTGATACTTCTATGGTTTATATTGATAGTTTCTGAGCGTTTACATACAATACTACTTTCGACACACGTTGCTAAGCTGTAAACGCCAATACAGTGGTCTTATCTGTCAGTCAAATACATATAAACTCATCACTCGTGAGAGTAGGCCTAGGATATGAGATATCACTGCCCGTAAGGTCCTTCTTGCATGCAGTGGTTGAAGTCATGCGTTGCCTTGTACAATAAGCACTTGGGATTGGACAGTCAGAGTGCCATATTTCTTATGCGATTTATCAAACAAGTATACATTATTATTTTGAAGGGGGGGGGGGGGGGGGGGGGGGGTGGCCCAGTCGTCTAAGGCCCTGCGATTCACTGTGCAGAGTTGCGTCCCTTGTGCACACCAGAAACCTATGATTGTGGGTTCGAATCTCGGTTCGCCCCCATTATGTTTCTAGGTTTGCCAGCACTATACCCGTGCTCCTGGGTAAACGAAATGGTAAACGGCTGAAACCTGCACCACTTCGGGCTTTCCTCCCACATTAAGCTGACACGCCGCGATATAACTTGAAGACTTGTTAAAAGCAGCGTTAAACCAAACTCACTCACTATGTTTGAAGGATGATGTTACGTTTCACCATGCTTGATATGTCCGATGCGTTCATGTAAACAACAACATGAAGGAGAAAAACAATGAACTTGTATAAATAATGTTTGCGACTAGTTAATAATACTTAATGATAGAAACATTAAAATCGGCTTTGGCAACAGCCCAGAGGATTTGGTTTAGACATGGACTACATATCAACACCGAAAACATGGATTTTGCGTTGATGAGTGGAGACAATCTTTGAACAGTATCTCAATAAATGTGACCAACCGGGTGCCTCATTGGTGAAAAATCACAGTTTGACTTCTCAATATGTGTTAAACCTACAGTATGTTAGGAACACAAATCTACAATTCACCAGCTTCAATTCATATTTGTAACAGAGATACATTTGGACTCAATTTCAGACTTAAAACTGTGTATGACAAGATCTCAGCTTGTGTTAGAATCGGAAGTTCGAAAACTGAAATATTTACATCATGTAGAGTAGGCCATGGATGTATGCTGAGTCCTGTTGTATTTATATTTTTTATAAATGAGCTTGTAGATGAATTGACGAAATGTGGATTGAGAGGTGTTTTTGTCAGAGATGGACTAAACGATACGAGATGACGCAACATTGATTGATGACACTGTAATAGGCCTACAAAGAAACATTGATGTGTTAAAAGGTTATTGTAACAAATGGGGCCTAGAAGTTAACCTGGAGAAGTCATGTACCTCAGAAATAGAGAAACAGTAACTTATGATGGTAAACATATGAAAGTAGTATCCCACTATATATATCTAGGTATTGTCTTCACATCCAGATTAATTTGGCCAAAAACGTGTGAAACAGCACTAGAAAGCCAGAAAGGCTTCGTTTCCTAGTATTACCTTATTAAAAGATTATCCAAACATTTCTCTAAAGGTAACATCTGCAATATTTGACAGTAAAATAGCTTCCATATGGTTATATGCTTTGGAAATTTAGGGCTACACTTTTCGTTTTTACTTTAAACGATATTTATGTGTTAATAAAAAAGTATGAACCTAGCTGTTCCAGGCGAACCTACGTATGTGTTAAACTGGATTTACGTATGTTTGGATCGCACAGGAGTGTGGCAGCATATCAAATTTTATACAATGTTTTAAGCAAAGATGTGAAGACATAGAGATTCAGAATTGGCATGCTAAATTTATTTTCTTCATCATTTCTAAACCATTATTCTACATATAAGTCTGTACTCGAACCAGAGAAATATATATTGGAGTTATGTCCAAACAAAGATCTTATCAGCATGTAATATAAATTCCGATGTTTGAGCCGTAAGTTGGGTATTCAACACTTTCGTTACAATGACAAAGTCAATACTGATTTACTTCAGTGCCAGAAATGTAATCATGATATAACTGGAGATGAATACCATTTCCTGTTAGTTTGTCCATTTTATGTGGAAAACAGAAAGCTCTACATCCCAAGCTACTATTACAAGTATCCATCACGGGCAATTTTTTAACTAGTAGCAACAAAAAGTGTTAAGCTAATTAAAAATATTGCAGTATACACGTATTTGAAAAGAAATCTGCCTGCATAATGTATCATACATATTGTATTCAGATAGAATGACACTTGTCCCACCTGTCCATGTTCAAAAGTATATCTCATGTATTGTACGCTTGGCTATGCGGCCTTTAATACCAAATTAACTTCTTCTTCGTCGCATCCGAAATTATTGCATTTATATAGCGACATGCATGCACGTGTGTGTGGCTGTTTGTAATTGTCCGGACTGATGCCGATTTTATGGTGCTAGCCCATTGAGATTCCACGCCGCAGTTTAAAATTAATACCCCACTCAGACACAGTATACTGACTCCAAGCCGACCAGTCCATGCTTCAGCCCCTAATGTCGAGCACCAGGCAGGGTAACAACATGTACCTTCTTTTAACGTCGATCGGTATGACACCCGCTCTCCGGGCGAATGCTCTACCACTAGACCACGCATTCGGTCTATAAAATATGTAGACCATATGAAAATAACATATCTAAGGTGACTCCCATGAGAGCCATTTTCAAATTAACCTGTACAGTTCATATACATGATTCAGTTTACAACCATATTGTATTAAGATATGTAAGGAGTGTAGTATATTTCTTACATTTATACCCTACCTGTAATGTGATTTTCAATAATAATAATTATAATCATAAGAAATATCAGTTGTCCGATTCCGACTCCATAATATGTATGGGTTTACGAATCTCTATCAATCAGTGATGTTCGCGAAGAGGTGAACGTATCCCGTCTCACCGGTGGTACCCGAAACAAACACGTGCAAAGGCAAGTCAAATGTTTACCTGAATAAACACAGTTAAATTATGGTACACTCCAAAAAGGGAATTGCATCGGACATCATTTTGATCACCGATGCGTCAAATTTGGAAATGAACCCCACTTGTCTTCATAAAAATCTTTTGAAAGCCTTACTACGGCCTTGAATGTTGTAATCCAACTTCAACTTGAATGATTGAGTAAAAGTCGTGTGGCGCTCTTGGCATTTTCTTAAAAAGAGTATGCTCGATTGAACCTCAAAAGTACCAAAGGTAAGATGCTGGAACAATACTCGACATAATGGGAAGGTTGACCAATGGAACGTTGAAGTCATGTCATACTGTCAGAATGGGTTTAATGTAGTGATGCTGACATAAGCATGATGGCCCTGCTATTTAAGACCGTGTTAGTGGGAACAACTATATACTTTTCATATAGAGCTGTCATACTGACAGAATGGGTTTATTCATTTTCAGCTTGTGAATCTACTGATGACAACCGCACACACTAACTTCACCAATTCCGAGGGACATTCTTTTCATTAATTCTTCTAATTGTTATAGTAGTTATTAGTCCCTTATTTGAAACATTACAGTAACAATATAAATTTTCACTTATCATTTTAGACACACAAAAAAGAGTCAAAATTTAATTGACTAGGTGTCTCTTGAATGCAATATTAAGACTGTATTAATGATGTACCTACCAATACGTTTTTCCCTTCTTTTTTTAAAATATTTCGGATCTGGTTTTAAGAACAAATATGTTCTGTGGATAAGATGGAATTGTTTATATATGGAGACAGGAGTATTTATTTGTTTAATTTCTGAATGGAAATGGAATGTAAATATATCAACTTTTTTGTATTGATTTTTAAGGATTATAATGTGAACATTTTACATACATTTCAATGTATTGTCTGCTAAACGCTGCAGTTCATAAATAATACACATTTACACATTGAGAAACTATGTAAACATCTCTTTCCTCATGATTTTCAGAAACATTTGGTGACCATAGCGTAAATAATGAATTTAAAACTGCCCGCTATGGTAAATAAAAATCGTCAAAGCCGCCGAAACAGATTCAAAATGGTGGTGAAAATTATATGAATGGATCACTGAAAATCAGTCATGACACGAAGTGTTCCCGAAAAGTGTAAGCATTTCCTGCCCTACCGGGCACTTGTTTGGTTGGAGATGGCGCTTAAAGGATTGGTGTGCTGAGAAACAAATCCATGAATCAAATCAACCATTGAATATTACTGATATATTATTACCCATATTCGTGTAGATATGAGGTTTACATTGAAATCAAGTATGACTACTCCATTGCTCCCCGAGGTATTATGTTGGTGACGGAATAAACCGAGTGGATCCGAATGATTCGAACTTCTGTAATGCAGTATCCGTCCCACGTATTGCCGTAGGTACATGTTGTGAGTATTTTGGTGGTCAGGTGTAAAGTCATAATATTAATAGCTGAGATCTGGAACAAACAGCAGACTATTATTTAGCTGTATCACGAACGCAACCAGAGTTAACGTGAGGTGGAATGAATTTGACGTTAAAGTAGCACAATGGGGACATTCGTGAAAGATCAGATGAACACCTTCGGAGTGACTATTTAGTATGCCTATGCCTGGTCACATCTACAGTAGGAAATCTTTAGACTGTAGCCCATTCTCGTGTTGATAAAAACTTGTCATGTCATGACACGGTTTGACAACACAAATGGTGCGCATATATATTCAGGGAATGACATTCATTTGTTTTTTAAATCGACTACACAAACACCAGGCGCCGGACCGTACACCTAGTAGCTGCTATTTTTATTTATTTTTTTGCGTTACAAGCCCCCGTGGCCTGTCATCAGGATCGTACTGGAACGTTCCTCAATACGAACCGCGCTAATTTGAGCAGCATGACTATCTCAAGGTATACAACATTACCAAAGACCTTGACAGGTCGTGATGACATGCGCTGTCACACCCGGAGAGTGGGACACGTGGCATGTCACAACATCCTCCTGCTTAGGACCTCAGCGGGTGAGTTTCTGTCGTTGTTACATTATATCCTTATTTAAACTCAGTAAAATTAAAGTTCTCAAAATATATTTTAAACTTTTAACTCGTTTAACATGCTCAGTAACAGGTCATGATTTAGCGATTACAACTATCATAAGGGTGGGGAGATTAGGAGCCCCAATTCGCTGTGCAGAGTTGCGTCCCTTGGGGACGCCAGAACCCTATGCTCATAGATTCTACTCCCGGTTCGCCTCGATGATCTGTCTGGGTTTGTCAGCACCATACCCGTGCTCATGGGCCAACACAACTACGATTGGGTTTCACCAAAGTGGCAAACGTCTTAGACCTCATAAGTTCGGGCACACATCGTGATATATGTGGAAAAATGTTAGCCTTAAACCCAATTTGCTCACTCACTTTTCTCCCCAAAGGTTTCAATTTTGTGGTTATATATGGCCACAGTATTTAAAAAAAATTAAGCAAAAAGGAACGACGATGCAAGTAACAAATAACCAAGAAATGCTCCTATCACAAAAACGGGCATCGATTGAAGAATGTCTGTTCGTAAGATGAATTCAAAATCTAATACCCATATGCATGGGCTAAGCTTCACTAATTAACTATTTCTGTCCGTTATAATTTCAGGCTGGTGTGTAAACGTCAACGCCAGAGATTAATCAGTCTGGATTATCTGCCGAGTAGATTCCATTGGGCGTAAAATTAACAACATTCGCAATCCAAACATGGAACAAGGGGACCCTGCAAAGGAAACGCTGGTAATAGAACACGAAGACGATAACACCGGAAATGACGTCGACAATAACGAACAGCCGGAATTGGCGTCATATGGCGATGGTGGAACTCGCCCGACATGCCTCCAGCGACTGGCCAACATAAACGTTTTCACGGGAACCATATCAATCACTGTCCTACTGACGTCGACGTTGAGTACCTACGTAAACTCACAGGTCACCACGTTGGAGAAACAATTCGGGCTGAGCAGTTCCGAGACGGGGTTCCTGATGGCAAGTAACGACATTGGGTACATCACCGTTGGAATCTTTATCAGCTATTTTGCTCCACGGGTACATATACCCCGCTTCATGGCTGTCTTCACCGTCCTGTTTGGCATTTCCGGTATCGTTTGCAGTTTGCCTCATTTTCTGTATGGTGCGGAGCAAAACATTGGCGAAAGCCAATCAGAGAATAACACTGTCATGAGAAATAATTTCATTGGTCAGTTGTGTGTGAAATCTAACCAGTCAGGAATCGATTTGTGTGATTCAAATGAAACACGAGGCCCCAAACCCCGCGACCACGCTACAGCAGCTGTGGCCATTATAGCTGTAGGGATGATTGTTCAAGGAATCGCCAAAGCACCAAGGCACCCCTTCCTAGTTACCTTTGTTGACGACAATGTTGTCAAGACCAAAACGGGCTACTATGTCGGTAAAGTGACGTTCCATTAAAGTGTCAACAATACTAATATTAGTTCATGGACAAACCTTGTGTTTTCTCCATAGTTGTACTTTAGTACACATACATCAGTATATCTTTAATGACATGTTATTAAAAATATAATATTATCATCATAAACAATCGAAATTTAAATGCAGGAAATGAAATAGCTATTTGAAAGAACTAATATCTCCCTTGAAAGCAGGCTGTCTTTTTAATGCTCAACAATACGTGCGTGAACAATTCGGCCGACTGCGTACAATATCGACCACTGGATTGTCTGGCCCAGTCTCAATTATTTACAGACCGACGTCATACAGCTGGAATATTGCTGAATGCGGCGTTCAAGAACAAACAATGATAATGAGTCTTGGTTTTGGTGGTAAGATTTACATGATTCCGTGTCTTCCTCTCACATCAAGCTGACACGTCGTGATGTTACTAAAGTATTTTCAAAACGGCGTTAACCCCATCCTCGATTGTCCAGTGTATTACATCTCCATTCTGTCTTAAAAAGTACCCTGGACCCCGTTGTCCTATATATCCGTTTTAAGTTACTTAAATTGGCCTGACGACCGAGAGACCATAGGTGCATATTTACTGATAGGGTACATGGAGATGGTGATGTCACTTACTAAACAAAATTGTTAGTGGATCGGTCCAGGGTATTTGTCAAAATAAAATGAAAATATGGTGCCCTGGAATCTCGAGGATGCGCTGAACACAATGCGCTCAAAATGGATTCGAAGTTGCTGAAGTAACCAATAATATGTCTGTTTGTATGTTTGTCCGCTTTATTCCAATATGTTTGTTCAGGGATCATCATCACCATCGCCATCATGGGACCCGTGATCTCCTATTCTCTTGGGAGTCTGTTCTCAAGACTATACGTTACACTCGAGGGTAAGTTTGGTTGTGTCAAGGCATTAAGTATTCGTTCTTCGAATTGGTTGCCTATTTCGATAGCCGGGGGGAAATACCACCTTTCATAAGCAGCAGCACTAAAATATACATCTCTGATAAAGAGAACGGGAAAATATAACCATAAAGTTGTTGATGATATACCAATTCTAGCATCTTCAAAAAGAATATTTCAAAACATGTGCATGGATGCTTGGAATCTGTTCATTTATTTGCATTCACCACTTCCCATTCACTGGTTTGCCAATTCCTTCGCTCACTCTAAATCAGCAACTGACCTTCATCCCCGCCATCCAAAATGGGTGGGAGCCTGGTGGTTGGGATACATCGTGTTCGGAGCGGCCGCCATCGTGGCTGCCTTCCCAGTGTTCCTCTTCCCGCGCAGACTCCGAGGAGCTCCCACTCGAGAAGAGCCAGTGCGCAAGACAACAGAAGTCGTTAATGGAGACACAAAAAGGTTTCAAGCCATGAAAGAAATCAAAAGTAATAAGTTGATGAATATTGATGACTCTTGATAATAAAATAAGATACAATTCATTGCAAAGATTATTTTCGAAAAGTTACAATGTGTTGACGGTGCTGTCGGACATTGTCGCCAACGGACCAAAATAACTGTATTGCACCCGATTCGTTAAACAAGATCATCTATCGCCATTTGCCATGAAATAATTTAGAAAGAATCATCTAGAAGTTTTGAGTTCAAATTAATTATGCATGTATGTTTAAGTGATTAGTTTTGAACGCAATACTTGCATGTTATTAAAAACAAGTTTGGCCCCAAATCAGGAGTTCCTTACAACATTAATAGTCGGGAAATTATTTTGTTCTAAGTGAGTATTGGTCCAGGTAATACTGTATCTTGAACAACCAAACACCCCTACATGGAAAAAGTGTTGTATCATTCCAATAGTTTGCGACCCGTGAACATTCAAGGGTAGAATAGGTCTTCAGCAACCTGTGCTTGATATAAAAGGCGACTATGCTTGTCGTAAGAGGCGACTAACGGGATCGGGTGGTCAGGCTCGCTGACTTGGTTGGTGCATGTCATCGTATCCCAATAGCGTGGATCGATGCTCATGTTGCTAAAACTGTTATTGTTTCTGGTCGGAGGTGAACATCTTCAGTTAAATTTGTATTTCCATATAAAACAGATAATATCCACTCCTATAGAAGTAACAATTACATCCAATGAAAAGATAATGAAAAGCATCTTCATCATGGTGTCATCTAAAATCTATCTATGGTCTTTTAAATCACTGCAACCACGGCACATATCGTCGCCGACGTTAATATGTGACGATTGGCGACAATATATGCCGCAACATGCGACTATGCGTTTTGTTAGAGGCGACTAACGGGATCGGGTTGTCAGGCTCGCTGATTTGGTTGATGCATGTCATCGTATTCCAATTGCGCGGATTGATGCTCAAGATATCAATCCCTGGATTGTCTGGTCCAGACTCGATTATTTACAGAGCGCCGTCATATAGCTGGAATATTGCTGAGTGTGGCTTTAAGCAACAAACAAACCAAACCAAACCCAAAGTATACACAAGGCGAATGTGTGGTGGGATGCCGCGGAGTGCACGTGCAACAGGTTGCTCATGTTTCACCATTACCAATGAATTATTTCATTATTATTTCAATATTAGATATACCTCGAATGAATAAATAATGTTTTACGCCGTATCAGTAATTTGAAAAGCTATCCGCCCTGTAGAAAGACCCAAAGAGCGTGTATTCGTGAAAATAATACCCGCTTTTTCGGTCTTTCCGTCTGACATACTCTTTCATAATCCTTCCAGCTTATTTCCGTTTACTGAGAAGCATCTTGTCCAATCCTATATTCATGCTGCTGCTTTGCGCTACAATAAGTCTCGTCTTTGGTGTCGGGGGGTTGCACTCCTTCATGCCAAAATACATCGAGAACCAGTTTGGCCTTGAAGCATGGAAAGCAAATCTCATCATGGGTAAGTCCTACTTTAATTCAGTTAAATAGAACAATTCTTAGAAATATCGTTTCGCACAGTTTTGATGCATTCGTCACGACTCGCGTGTTTCCATAACCTCCAACGAGGCTCGTCCCCCTCTCGAAGGCCGTCATGCGTCGAAACGACGCAAGCCAATCAGAATGGGCAGGATGTCAGTTCGTCGATCAATATGAACCCGAGTATTTAAATTAATTTGACAACATGCGTTTGTTTAAAAAATGTGGAAAATTGTAGACTGTAAGTTCAACACCGCAGTATATAAATATAACAGAGATGTGATATTTATTTTGATATTGTTACTTGTAGGGCTATTTTGGATGATGAATTCAAACGTGCACGTGCGGGTTTTTTTCATTCAGAAAACGGCTCATTTGACTGCGGTTCCCGTTCATTTGAGCTACATAGCTAGACCTGACTTTCAAAAAACGATATTTCGTGTAATGTTGGTATGTATATTATACCAAGAAGTGAAAAATGTATAAAAGAAATTAAGTAATCACCATGTTTCAAAACCTATTATTCACGTACCTATTAAACTCTCATTGTCAGAGGGGCGGTCGGGTAGCCTAGTGGTTAAAGTGTTTGCTCGTCACGACATGGGTATAATGTGTGAAGCCCATTTCTGGTGTCCCCCGCCGTGATATTGCTGGAATATTGCTAAAAAAACGCGCAAAACCAAACTCACTCACTCAGCGTCATATGTTGCGGACATGTTTGCTCATTTGCGATTTTTACTAATCGATTGTAATATACAGACCCTGATAGCTAATGTACCACTAAAGACATAAAAAAAGAAACTTTTATACCGATTAATAAAATACATGTTGTTCTGAAAAATTCGAATACTAAAAGTGGACATGCAAAGATGTACACACATCATTTTATATACGTCTTTGGTACATGTTACCATAGAGATAGGTAAATTTGCTCAGGTCATTCATACTTTTCAAAGTATGTAACAAAAATATTACGTCCAGGTCGGATGAAGGGTGAATACATGTGGGGTTTCCTGGGATTTGTTCATGGGGGTTCATGGGATTCATATAGTAAGGTTAAATCACTGGTATACAATGACAATAATCTATAATTTAATAAACATACCATTACACTCTTACATTTTGTATTTGTGGTATATACCACGATCATCATTTTATCTAAGCATATATTACACCGTACGAGGGGCGTTCAATAAGTTTTGCAACTTTAATATTCGATCAAGTCGCAGAATATCTTTTGCACTTTTATTTTTCAATATATTCTCCATTCACCTCAATACACCTATTCCATTTGTCCTTCAAGCTTTTAATACCACTTTTATAGAAATCCGCAGATTAGGCCTCTAACCACGCTTCTGTGGCAGCCTTTATGTCCTCGTCATCCTGGAAGCGTCTTCCACGTACGGCAGATTTCATTTGCCGGAACAGGAAATAGTCACAGGGGGCTAAGTCTGGGCTTTAGGTTGGGTGATTTAACTGTTCGAATCCACATTCACATAATTCACATATGAATTTCTTTTGCTTTGCATCCCACCTTGGTAAGGAACTTTATTACAGCGCGTTGTTCATGTTTGAGAGAATCCATGATTGTGACCACCCTAAGGTGAATGAAGCCATCACATCTATCTTATTGTTGTGTCTGGAACTTGTCATGACACGTGTCAACCTGATGTTATGACTAGTGTCACACAAGTTGACATTGTTTGTGTAAACACAAATGCCCAAGTTGCAAAACTTATTGAACGCCCCTCGTACAATCATCCATTTTAGTTGTTTGGGCAGAACACAATTAAAGTTAAAGTTTAGACAAGTGTACCAAGTGATAACTTTATTAACTACATGCATCTATAAAGATGACTTTGTCAGACATTGCAATTTAATGTATACCAGCTTTCACTGGCACATAAAGAGACAATCCACTTTCCTAACTAGTGCTTTAACACTCTTCGCTTCTATCAGATATTAACGGTTGGATTTGTGTTGATGGATTATAAATATCAAAATTAGGGCAGTAGTAATAGATTTCAAATGGATCTATTCTATAAATTCACATTTGGGTGATTCTCTAAAATACAATTTCCAAATAATCCTTTGTACAAAAAAAATATATTTAGATCTATATCAGAGAGGTTCAATGGTCTTATAACAGGAATAAGCGAGCACTGCAGTAGCGACAACATTAATTTTTCTATGACGCGGATAGAATCAGAGTTATCGTTCTTGTTTAAAGTTGATCTCGTGTTCCTTCGCCAATATGAAAAGCTTCCAGGGGGCCACGAGTCTACATTCGGCTTGTCCCGGAATGGAACGAGTTGTTCACGAATCAGTTTTGATGATCAAATGCCAAGCGATATTACTATACTACTGAACATAAATACGTCCTTATGGTCTTCACCAATAGCACCGATGGAACATTTTTTAAGGTAACAATGTTAGGTATATTGATATTCTTACCATGTTGAAACGTGTAACATGTGCTGTCCTACGAGTAACGAATCATCTATCAAGGTAGAGTTAGGGTTGGGGTGCGACCTTTACTACGGGTTTCTGTTTACCTCTGTCAGGTGAAATCAAATACTTCATGAAACTTTCATTTTAATGTTGAAGCTGGTCTCGGCCTGTCGACAGCCACTGTTGGGACATTTGTTGGAGGTTGTTTGACAAAGAGGTTCAAGATGGGGCCGATGGTTGCCCTCAAGGTCACCGCCATTTTGTTTTTTGGAGTCGTGGTGTTTTATGGTCTAGGCTTTGTATTTGGATGTGAACAACCAGAAATTCTCAACACGCCGGGGTAAATAGCTCAAAGCCTTTCTGACACAATGTACAGCTTTAAAGGTTTTATACTGAACCAGATTCGTAAGAAAAGACCAAATTTAATATTTTTACTTCCGTCTATACAATCACTTTAAAAGTCTTCAACCTGTCGTGTCATTTCGTCATTTGCGTGATTCTGATATTCGAAACATTGTTGACTGTATGATGTAGTGTGTGGTTCGTTTCATTTCTTAGATCAGCATCGAACACTTGTCCCGCCGGATGTCCGTGCAATGACCTTGAGTACTTTCCTGTGTGTGGGTCGGACAGTCGGAACTACTTTTCTCCTTGTCATGCTGGATGCGGTTACCATGAAAAAGGGGTACAGCAGTATACCTAAAAGGATTGATACTAAAGGGCTTACCATTTGATATTCGGGGGTCGGGGGAAGAGTGGTGGAGATAAGGGGCTGGGATTTGATATGGAGACGAGATATTTTTTTAGCTGCAGCTGCAAAATAATAAGTTTATGATTAAAACTATGAGCCCATATTTTTTATTTCTAAAACTCTCCTTGCATCAATGCAAGCAGAATTATTTTTCTTTTTTTATCATCACTCTGAAGCATAACTTTTTTTACAAGGAATTTCTAGAACAATGTTTTATCTTCTATAAAATACCAAGCTGGGACAACATATTTTCTTTTATAAAATTCCCAACAGTCTGAAGCATAATTATTCGTGTAAGAATTTTCTGGGGAAAATTTATTATTATCGATGAAATCCTAGTCTGGGACAATTTGTTTTCTTCCGATAAATTCCAAGCATACTCCACCCCCCATCCAAAGATAATATCATTGATAATAGCGGTTTCTGAGAGCATATATAAAAAAATCCGCATATTACTTCTTTTATATTACTAAATAAGAAAAATATGTTTTGACGGTTTCTTGGACGTTGAAACATTTTGTATTGATAAAGAGGGACTGTAACATTCAAAGCGCGCGGCAAATATCGATAGTCTTTCTTCATGGGTAGGGTTTGTCTCTTGTTGCGTAGATCTACACGAACTGCACGTGCATCCCCGGGGGTGAGGCGACAGCGGGGTCTTGTGAGTACAACTGCCCGTTAGCTTACCCATACTTCATCTCCATCGGTATGTCCTTCCTGCTGTCAACTATGGCCATCATGCCCAAGATAATAGCTGAGATCAGGTGAGCTAAGACGTTCAGTTCTATTTATGAAAATTATAAGAAACTACTATATTTAACCTTTCCATTTGATTTTGATATGCTTTGTAACCCCGTTTGTCCCGAATCATCATCTTTTGATAAAAAAAATTGTTCGTACTCTTTTCGCGAACACCTGGTGTCAATATTGATTTTCGATGATCTATTCATAATCAGTAGTTTGGCTCTTTACGTTCAGTGGAATCTATTTCGGCAGATACTAGAGACTGATTTTTCTACTTAACGTCTTCAAAGGACACTGAAACGAAACAATCCCTTGAGGATTCTGTTTTAGAACCAGTGCTGGTCACAGCAGGCGAGTAAATGGATCGGGTAGGGTGGATCGGGTGGTCAGACTCGGATCAGGTCGGGGGAATCGGGTGGTCAGGCTCGGTGATTTGGTTGATTGAGTGTCATCGTACCCCGACGCCGTGGATCGTTTCTCGCAATATCAATCACTGGATTGTATGGTCCGGATTTAATTATGTACACACATAGCTGGAATACTGACACCAGAAATGGGCTTCACACATTGTACCGATGTGGGGAATCGATCCCGGGTCCTCGGCGTGAAGAGCGAACGCTTTAACCACTAGGTTACCTGACCGTCCTTACAACTGTAGAAAATGCGTTTACTTATTAATTTCCCATTCAAATATCAGTTGCTGATACCCCGTAGACTTCCTGGGTCAGCTGAGGTCCCCAGCAACCCATGCGTGTCGTAAGAGGCGGCGATCAAGACTACGATAATTTTGGTGACATCGTACCCCGACGGCGTGAAACGTTGCTCATTATATCCATCACTGATTTACCTGGTTCAGACTCGATACTTATTGATTTTCTGATATATTCTCAACAGATGTGTGACTGAGGAAGAGAAGTCGCTGTCCATCGGTGTGACGACCGTCTTAGCGTCATTGTTTGGTAGGTACAGCTCGATGACCGTCTTAGCGTCATTGTTTGGTAGGTACAGCTCGATGACCGTCTTAGCGTCATTGTTTGGTAGGTACAGATCGATGACCGTCTCAGCGTCATTGTTTGGTAGGTACAGAACGATGACCGTCTTTACGTCATTGTTTGGTAGGTACAGCTCGATGACCGTCTTAGCGTCATTGTTTGGTAGGTACAGAACGATGACCGTCTTTACGTCATTGTTTGGTAGGTACAGTTCGATGACCGTCTTAACGTCATTGTTTGGTAGGTACAGCTCGATGATCGTCTTAACGTCATTGTTTGGTAGGTACAGTTCGATGACCATCTTAACGTCATTGTTTGGTAGGTACAGCTCGATGATCGTCTTAACGTCATTGTTTGGTAGGTACAGAACGATGACCGTCTTTACGTCATTGTTTGGTAGGTACAGCTCGATGACCGTCTTAGCGTCATTGTTTGGTAGGTACAGAACGATGACCGTCTTTACGTCATTGTTTGGTAGGTACAGCTCGATGATCGTCTTAACGTCATTGTTTGGTAGGTACAGTTCGATGACCGTCTTAACGTCATTGTTTGGTAGGTACAGCTCGATGACCATCTTAACGTCATTGCTTGGTACAGCTCCTCGCTAATGACGCCTCTTAAAGAGGTAGCAGGCTCGGGCAAATTGGCAGTCAAGTTGTCCAAACGCTAATGCCTCCTGATTCAAATTTTATGATGTAGAACTACACGTAGTAATGGTGTTGATTACCCTTCATACATAGAGACAATGGCTCCACACCTGGCACATTTATGGTGTAAAACCTAGCCTAGAGATAGGTCTAGGTCCCTATTTCACAAAGCGATCTCATACCTCTGAGTTGTGTAGCTGCTATATACTAACATAGAGTTGTGATGGTCGTAATGCTTAGGTGGCGCTGTTGAAAGAGACCCTGACCTCTCTTCAAAAGCCATATAAAACATGGTCATGATGTTGCTTGTTGCAATTTGTATTGCGAATACTGACTGTAATAACACGTTCAGTAAGCAGTGATCTGTGAGATAGTGGGTGTTGTTTTATGCCCAAGTCAGCAATATTTCAGCAATCAATCAGCAATATACAGCAATATACATTATATAAATAATGGAATCTGGGACTGGATAACGAAGCCTCATATGGGATTCAGTCTGTGGCACAGAGGTACTGTTTCGGTTTTGTTTTTTATTCTTTAACGCTACACTCGACAATATTCCATCCACATGACGGCGGTCTGTAAATAATCGAGTCTGGACCAGAAAATCCGGTAACTGACATCATGAGTGAATGATCTTCGCAATTGTGATACAATGCGTGCATCAACCAAGTCGGCGAGCCTGACCGTCCCATCCCGTCAGTAGCCTCTTACGACGAAATTGGTAGCTGAAGACCAACAATATTCTAACCATGTTCTTCGCGTATGGTGACAGAACATGTGAGGGCACACAGATAGCTTTACATTTCACAGTAGTTCTAATGTGTACATGTATGTAATACATGTACATAATATGTAAACTCATGTTAATTGTTTTACAGGATGGTTGCTGTCACCTGTAATAGTCGGCCGAATCATTGATTCAAGTTGCCTCATATGGGATTCAGTCTGCGGCGAAAGGGGCGCATGCGTACTCTACAATATGGCCGACTTCCGGATCAAACTCCATGGCGTTGTTTTGGGAGCACGCGGGACCTCGTTCGTGTTTACATTTCTTGCATGTCTTGTGGCAATAAAGACTAAAAAGTGGAAATTAAAAGAGGAAAAGGAATCATTGAAAGATTAGGAATTACTGAAAGAAGTGCCAGGTTTTTTTGTGTATAAACAGTCCTCCGACAGTTGATTATATTTAGATTCCTCCTTGGTGACTATAAGAGATAATACAGTAATTGGCATATCATCGCAATGGTTGAGGTAATGTCGGTATAATATTGACACAACTACTTGTAAAGCAATAGTAATGTCATGGTATAATGACTACATATAACGTCTCACAGTATATTATTTAGGAGAGAGAGAAACGTTGTGTTTATATTGTAAAGCAATGTTACCTGTAGATCTAACCGCACTACACTTAATTTGACCGAAGGTGCAGTGTGCCCTCTATTGCAATCAGAGGTGGATATTGTGATTTGAAACCTTTTGGTTGTTATTGTGATTTGAAACCACTGATTGACCTGAATCGCGAAATTCCAAATTCATGGTAGAATTTGCAATAACCTACATGATATTAATATAAACCGCCGAAACAGATTCCACTGGGCGTAAAAGGCAAAATATTGGTGAAGGCTTTCACACCCTAGATTCATCTGATCTCTTCGGACCTCCGAGTATTGCTGATATTAGTGATTGAATGTTTTACTGTATTTTTGGATAAAACGAATGGTTCATTAAACGAGTATCAGTGAGGTTGTTTTTCATTTTATCACGTGTACCTGGCGGAACCAGCGATATTGTAGCGCTGCATCGACGTTAACCATTCATATTTTAACTTGGCCTCGTTGTATTCCAATAGGGGTATATACACTCGCAATATAAAACATATTGCATCCTCCATATCCCACCTCTGGGAATAGGATGACAAATGACAAATCTCATATGGTCATATGACGAAATACTGGTTGAACTGTACACCAAAGATACAATAAACTGATCACTGGGTCTGCTTTCAAAACATGTTTCTCGGCCATATGTTTCTGAAAAGTGTTGAGGGCTGTTGGACTTCGTGTTGCGGAAGGAACTCTTTTTATGTTTTCCCCTTCTAAAATACCCAAAGTGGTAAACGACTGAGACTTGTATCACTTCGGGCTTTTCTCCCACATTAAGCTGACACGCCGTGATCTATAGGAATGCTGTTAAAAGTGGCGTTAAACCAAACTCACTCACTCACCAACAAACACAACTTGGCTCACATTCAACTCGGTCAGTTGTCAGTTGTCAAGCATAATATTTTATGGATAACAGAGTATGCTTCATCTGACGTGGGAAATGTACTACTGAGGAGAAGTTAAATAACACTGGATATTGTAATGACTATACTTAATACGTCATGGCTGGTTGCTAACAATACGCAACCTTCCGACTGTGGGTGCTCTTTAACTTGTTTTGTGTAGTATGTAAACAAATATGTACTATTTAAAACAATTATGGCAATACATACGACTGACGCACAAGATTTGAAGTGACGCGCCGCTGCCCGAGAAATGTTTCATTTTGGGGGGATCTTATAACATGGTGTGAAATGTCTCAGTACGAGTGAGTGAGTATGGTTTTACGCCGCTTTTAGCAATATTCCAGCAATATCACGGCGGGGGACACCAGAAATGGGCTTCACACATTGTACCCATGTCTCAGTACGCATGTCATAAGTTCAGTAGTATACCCTCTGCACGTTGCCAATTCTTCACGGGTTCTATATACACTCAATCACCTGTGAATACATACGGCCGAAATTTTGTAGTGACGCGTGTCTTTTTTGAGTTTATCATGGGGCCGTGTAAAACTCATGGAAGAGAAAATAGCACTGCTCAGTGCATGAAGTTCGTGCTGACCCTAGATTAACAGTATGGGGTGGCACAGGTCAAATAAGGTGATGTTATGCACCGTTCGTGGCGGAGAAGAGTTGTATGGGTCATCAGCTTGACTCCTGAGGGTTTATAGGGCTTGATGGTGCTGCCCCACGCTGAAACATGTAGCTGAGAATGAAAGCAAATGCGTGCAAACTAATCCATTGACCGGCGTAATAATGTAGAGATTTGCGCATATTTTAGGGTGATGATTTGGCGCATTATAAATGTGCACATTATATAGTCTACGAAATCTTGAATTTCCTTTTCTGTTTTCATAATATATAATCTAAACTGGTTTCGGTTTCATAAAATACATATATTCCACCGTCGTGATTCAGGACTATGCGAAACCTATCTTCCCGAGGCAAGAGTGTCCACGTCCACGAGCCTATGAAATTAGCCTGGAAATTAGAATTTGATATAGGCTTAGAATAGGTCTTCAGCAACCTATGCTTGCCGTGAAGGCGACTTAGTCTGACTAGGCTTGTCGTAAGAGGCGACTAACGGGATTGGGTGGTCAGGCTCGCAGACTTGGTTTGTGCATGTCATTGTATCCCAAATGCGTGGATCGATGCTCATGATATATATAACTGGATTGTCTGGCGCAGACCTGATTATTTACAGACCGCCGTCATGTAGCTGGACTATTGCTGATTGCGTCCATATACAGCTCATCACAAGTCAACTTTTGGCGCCCAAGGTGTTGTTTTGTACCGGGTATGTGGAACAGAATCCTGGACTCAAAAGCCTCAGTCACATTTGCTCTACGGCATAGAGTTATAGCTTTTTTAATTCCTAGGTTCGCCGTAGCAATTAGACACGCCGTAGCCATGCCGTAGAGCGGTTCCAGGGCGACCATACGTCATGCATACGGTGGCCTTGCGTTTTTTCGTGCGGCTGCCCTAGGGTCTTATGAATTACAATTGACTTTTGCGGACCCCAATTTTGGGAAACTTTGCAATGAAATGTCTGTTGTGAAATTTCTTCTGCAATGTCCTGATGTGTGTGGCAGACCCCTCCTTATATACTCCAGGGCCCACTTGCACAAAGCGATCTTAGCGCTACGACTATTGAAAGCCTATGTTAAAATATGGGAGCTACGATCATCTTAACGCTAAGATCGCTTTGTGCAAGTGAGCCCTGTAGCGGCAGTGTCAGTCTGGCCGCACGTTCGCCACATGGTCCCCGTGGGCGCCTTGCGGCTACTTTGCGGTTACCTTGCGTCTGCCTTGGTATTTGTCAAAAACCTACGGCCGCCGCAGGGACGCCCTAAGGCGACAGTGCTTCACTACTTCAAAGGCCATACGGCAGCTCCAAGTTTTGGTGGGTTTTTTTTTTAATTATATATTTATATACCGCAGGTATCCAGGTACTATTTTATGCTCAAATGCGGATTTATTTGTTCCCCGAACAGTGGATCCGTTTGCATTGCAGTTATCATTCTCAACTCCCTGGGGAGTATACAACCCAAGCTGCCAAGCGGCGCTAGAAGGTTTTCACATCTACCTCACATATCGGGTACCCATTCCCTGCTAGGTGAACAGAGGCGCATTTGGGCTAAGTCACTTGCCCAGGGTGACACCACATGTGTTTACACTTGTGTTTCGGATGTATGTACGTATTCGTGTTTCACCATCTGGTCTTCTACCATCGGACGAGTGGGTTCTTTTGTGTGCACAGGGTGAATGTACTGTACACAAGGGGTAATGATAACACTGTAAAGACCTGTAAACATTGTTGGTCCCAAGGCTGAATAACAACCCGGTCACTAGCGGGATACGATCTCAGCACATGGCGCTGTTGACCGCTTGCCCGTGGGAATGCTGCGGGGGACCTATAATTGCTATTGGTCGTATTTATTCTTATAAAACGATGTGAGGATCTTTCTTATTAAAATCTGGGGAGAAGTCTGTGCTAAAGACTTTTTCCCATTTTCATCATTCATTCTGTTGTGTCTACGACTCTGATGAGACCATTCTTGGTCTTTTCTGTACGAGTTTACCCTTGGTGTGCGGAAATTAGGCTGTTTTCATTTAAGCATGACTTGAGCCCAGAGAGCACTATAATCTTTTTTTGTTTGTTGTTAGTTCCGGAGAACGTGAATCTGTCCTAAAAACGGTCAGTGACATTTTGTGTGGCTTGACTATAAATCATGTTGGCTTTTTCTTCCCTTCGGTTGGGTTGGGCTGACCCTTTCGAGAACCGGACTGGTCCTCTTGGGAGTTGGGCGGACTCAGTTGTAATTTCTGGATATAAGTCCGCTATCTCAATTTCTGAGTTTATATTTGTCAGTCCCAGGGACCTGGGTGATTGACGAGGGTGCAATTTGAGCTGGTGAGCTTGGTAGGCGGGATGGTGGGGGGTGTTGGGGGGTGGGGGGTGTACAGTACGGGACCTTTGACACATGAAGTGTGAGGTGACCTGTGAGGAACCCCGAATAAAGGCCGCTATTTATACCACAGATGCTTTTCGCGGTCATGTAATGGTCACATGTTCAATTATCACTTATTTAACCTACACCACAATGTTGCTGATCTACCGTGCTGACTAGCTGAATCTAGAGGTAGCCTCGAAGTTTTGAAAGACATAAGTATGCAGAAATTGATATAATTACTTAACAGTTTTCTCGGAGAGCGTGTTACCATAGAGTTAAGTTTACTTCCCTCTCCAAACGGAGCATTCGTGTCGCCTTAACGCTGAGCACATAACGCTTATCAACTAATACTTGGAAATGAACGTCGACGTATATCAACACCGACCGAGATACAGTCTTAGTACACATATTATTGAGTAATGTACACAAACTATGTTATTTAGTCCTATTTTATAAAGTCAAAATTATCTATAAAAATAAAAGAAAATATGACGTATTTTGGAACTTTGATATAAACATGGTATAAGCACAAAAATGGGTAAAATGTTAGAATCAGTTAATAGATATGTTAAATCATGTGTTCGGTCAAATAATCTTATGTCTGATTGCTTTAATTGCCCTACTGGTGTTAGACAAGGCTTTGTGCTTAGCCCCTTTCAATTTCAGTTCTTTATAAATGGGTTAGTTATTGAGATGGATCATGAATGTTCAGATGGCGTACAGTTACATTCTGATGTTATTCATGTTCTCTTACTCTTATTTGCTGATGACTTGATACCTTTTGGGGATAGTGTTTATAATCTTTAAAGAAAGTTAAGGTTTGTGCTTTAAGAACCAGCTGAACTGGTCAAAAATCCTTTGATAGCATAGCTTTACAAGCTTAGCGGTTTTGAATAGGTGTTTTGATAAATGTAAATTCGCTACGTCTTTTCTCCTATGATTTCTACTTTAAAATATTCGATGCTAAAGTTATACGCATACTGTTCTACGGTACTGGAGTTTGTGGGGAGGTTGGATACGTTTAACGATGTAACACAGCTATATGCTTGCTTTATGCTTGCTAGCTTGGTGTAAACACTCCATTGTTTGATACAATGGAGTGTGGGGGGAATGAAGTAGATGCCCAATTCATGTGCATGCCATTCATAAATGTGTTAAATACCGTACCAGCTCAAAATGTCTGAATGTCGCATACCAAGAAAATGTTATATAATGTGTAGCTATGATGAACAAGAGGAGATAAATGGGTTTAACAAGCTAAAAAATAGTTTGTGGAAACTCGGATTTGGCGATGTGTGTTTTTTCCGAACGTCTGGAAACAAAGAAAATATTTTTAAATCTGAAATTTAAACAAAAAACTACTCTTTCAAGATTTCGATTAAGATACCATGATCTAGAAATTGAACGTGGGAAGCATGCAGATATTCCACGGAATGTACGTAAAAGTAAGTTATGCAGCTGAAACTGTGTTGAAACGGAATAACCCATTTTATTTCTTTACCCCGTGATTGATAACTAAAGACAAACTTATATTAAAACCAAGTTTTATCTCCATTCAAACTATGACATATTCAACTTCCTATTATCATCGCAAGACCCTAACTATGTAGTTAATTTACCTAAATACAATTATAATGCTCATCTTGAAAGAAACATACTATCCAATTATTAACAACCTGCGTGTTATGATACACTGTATACAAAGCACAAAGGCCTGTGACCTGTACGTATTGTATAACACATGGTTTACGACCCCCACCCCCCATCCCCAAAGAAAAAATCATACAGTTTAAATGAAAACATACATCATATTTTCGCAAGCACCCGGTATCGTCACTGTTTGATAGTGATTCATGTACTGCATGTTCGTGGCATAGTCGGGACACTCTGACTCTGATTTCTAATCTTTGTTTGTTGTTTTGTTAGATGTTTAACGCCTCACTCAGCAATATTCCAGCTATATGACGGTGGTCTGTAGATAATCGAGTCTGGACCAGACAATTCAGTGATTGCCATCATGAGCATCGATCCACGCAATTGGGATACGATGACATGCATCAACCAAGTCTGCGAGACTGACCATCCGATCCAGTTAGTCGCCTCTTACGACAAGCATAGTTGCCCTTACGTCAACAATGGGTTGCTGAAGACCTTTTCCACCCAAGATCTTCACGGGTTAGTTCCCGTAAGTCGCCTGTTACGACCAGCATGGGTTGCTGAAGTTCCATATTGACCCGGATCTGTTTTGCTTCAACGGGCGCTTCAACATCTATTTCGACTACAATTACAACGCTGCCTGGATTATTTGGAGAAAAGCCCAGTGTCAGCTTATCTTACCTGTCAAGAAATACTATTTACAACAATGTCTACTAAACTATGACGGTCCTCAGCCATTGACATCCGAGATACAAAAGCTCGCCTTTGTATAGCTTAATATATAATATATGAACTCTTCACCTCCATCCTTCATTCGGGTAATCCCGACATGTTCCGTAAACCGGTGAAGTGGTAAGGCGTGCATTTGAGTGATGTATGCTTGTCTGGTCTATGCCTTTTGACGGGGGCAGTTCCTGGAAGTTCGGAATTAAAAAATATTTTAAAAAGACAGGAGCGAACAGCACTGACAATCACGCAGGTACGGCGACATTTTTGTTTCTATAGGTTCTGTTTTCTTAACTTTTGCAATATACAAGTGGTAAATATTTTTGGCAGATGTGACGTTTATCGTCATCCCGTATTTTTTGGTAGATTTTGGACCTGACAAGAATGCTACATACGAATGCGTTTAACATGAAACAACCTACAGTTTGGGGCAAAAAAATGTCAAATATGTTAGGTGATAAACAGTATAAACAATCCTTCGATTTATGGCCTAAAAATAACACCATATTAACCATACCTTTTTATATGATAAAGATGGCGGAGTAGCATAGCAGGTTCAGCGTTCTAGGTTCGAGTCCAATCCTTGTATAACGTGGGAAGTTAATTCTTCGTGCCCACGTAGAAACATTGCTGGAATATAACTAAACCTGGCGCAAAAACATTAACTGCATTGTCACACACTCTCGCTATTGGAAAAAAAAGATTGAACTTGTTGCTATTTGATCCAATCCATTCATGGCTACAATTCGTGAGGCCCATAATTTGTGTCTCTAGTCTAGATTTTTCTGGAATGTTGCTAAACGCGGCTTAAAATAATCATTCTCACGGTTGGTAAAGATATGTAAAACATCTCTAATGTACTAATGTGATGAAAAATAATAAAAACAAGAAGAAGAAGAAGAAAAGAAGCAACAACAACCTAATATATTTTCGATCACTGTTATAGAATTTTTTTCTTTGAAGTGCGAAGCCGAATACTTATACGTTTGTGTACAGCGAACAATATTTAGTTGATTGTTTAACATGTCTCGAAATTTCAACTTCCAATGGGCCTATTTCCGTTATAATGG
Source organism: Haliotis rufescens (assembly GCF_023055435.1). Lineage (NCBI taxonomy): Eukaryota > Metazoa > Mollusca > Gastropoda > Lepetellida > Haliotidae > Haliotis > Haliotis rufescens. The sequence continues at coordinate 35,199,730 of NW_025963779.1, forward strand.
TACCTAAGTAATTTGAAACGAGTTTACACAACTACGTTACATACAGTGTATTAGATTCAATAGATCATACGGCTGAATGAATGTCCTATCTCGCCTTTGTACAATCAACCCATTGTTACGCTACCAATTGTATACTGATTGCAGTCATCGGGGCTTCATTCGTCATTGGCATGTCCTTAATCCACAACTACAATCTTCTTAACCTGCACACGTTAAACAATTACCCGGGATTAAACATGGCCATGCGTTTATTTAGTACATGTATATATGGTTTACTCGCACTTTGCCAGCAGGCTGGGGAGATTAACTTGTACGGTCCAGTGACTTGCCAGCTATAGCCTGTTCTGATTATCTGAGCTACTTGATGACTTAGCTGTGACCAGATGTGAGCCAAACTTAACTAATGAAGTTAACTGTGTTCAGCTTAACAGATATGGCTAAATTATTTGATGTGAACATAAATCACTGATTACTTTACTTTTCCAAACAGACAAATTGAGTGAGTTTGAAATAACGGGTATATACACTGTATATATATATATATATATGGAGGTGTCATTTGAGAATTTATTGCAAAATGGCAAATGCACAGGTAAACGTTAAGTTCATCCCTAATTCGCGAGATTTACAGAGTTTAGTGTATGGTGGACATAAGTTCAGAGTCAAGACAAGAAGACGAGACACAGTGCACTGGAGGTGTTGAAAGGCTGGATGTCCTGGACCCATCAACACTGCCAACAATCTCATCACCACCTACAGGAATATCCATAACCATCTTCCCGATGAAGCCAAGTTGAAAGTCGACGTCTTCCTTGCCTCCATGATTGATACAGTTCAAGTTGACCCTAGGCCGGTGCCTAGTATCTATCTAGTATCGATTTGGCTTACAAGCAGACTTCCACAGCAACCCAAGTGTCAACCAGTTAATCCGCCGTAGCTCTACCTCTTCTACGTCTGTGCCACAATGAGGACTTTTGGTTGAATGCCATAGAAGACATTGATATGGACTTACCTGGAGTTTGAAACTTTGCTGATTATGTCACTGAGCAGTGGGTAGAGGGTGGTGAAAGACGCATGTGGAACCACCATGATACCATCGGCCCCAGAACAACTAACCAGGTCGAGGGAAGGCATTCCAAGATGTCGAAGCTCGCTGCCTGCCACCCGAACGTATACAAGTTCATCAACATGATCAAGAATGAACAAAACTATACAGAAGTGACAATCACGCAGTTACATAACGGTGGCACACTGAGACCAAGGAAGAAGAAGTACCGCCAGCTGGAAGACAAACTTGACAGAGAGAGGAGACTGTTCGCAGCTGGTGTTAAATTTCCCATCGAGTATGGTGATGCTGTATCTCACCTTGTCGGACTCTAAGTGATTTTGCTGTAGCCAAACATAAATTTTGCAAGCTATATTGTATTAGATTGTCTTGAAAATTTGTATATCTGAACATGAATGGAATTTTTCATTAAAATTAATAAAAACCTATACTACTACATACATTTTTGTGTTATATCTACCTAGATAGGCTGTAGTCTGGCTATAGTCAGTCTGTGAAAGTGAAACAGTCTATAGTGTTAATCCCCATTGTTGTAGGGATTATCACGGGCTACTGATTTTTAAACTAGAACAATGATGTGTAACTTCACGAAGTTACATAAGACTCGTACTGAGGGTCGCGACTAGGAGGGAACACCCCCAGTGACCGTGTACGCCACTTCATTGGAAAAGCTGCTGTATCTTCTCTCTAACACCAAGTGGAAGTTTCAGTTCGCCAATCGGTACAGTAGTTTAGTGTTTTTTATATCAATTCATATTACACATTATTGTGAATCGTGTAATATGAAATATATTCACGAAATCAGGCGTTTTATTACTTATTTTTGGTTTACGGATCCGCCGACCCTACATAGGTAATGTAACGACAACCAGTTAAGAGATATATAGTACATATATTGCTGCACCAAGCAACGTGTGGCTTTGTTGCCATGAACACGTTTTAAAACATTTTACCTTTGAAATATGTTGTTTTCATGCTACCGATGCCAAAACAAGGCTTGATCAGCATGGCTATCAAGATAGACACAATTTTTATGGATAACAACTTCTATAATACTTGGAAAAGCTTTTTTCCCAGTATTGAAGAAGTTGTTATTGTGTCTATCTTGTCATCCGTCAACTTCTAATTGATGCCTATCAAACAATTTCAGCATGGATATGTTTGAAAGATTATGTGGTCATGGCGCAGTACTACAAGATATCAGAGTATCATGTAAGTTAGTATATATACACTTGAGTTAGTGCGTTCGGTTTAACACCGCCTTGAACAGTCTTCCAGTTATATCACAGCGCGTCAGCTAAATGTGGGAGGAAAGCCCGAAGTGATGCAGGTCTCAGACGTTAACTACTTTGATGAAACCCACGAGCACGGGTATCGTGCTGACAAACCTAGAAACATAACCGGGGCGAACCGGGATTAGAACCTACGATCACAGGTTTCTGGTGTGCCCAAGGGACGCTACTCTGCACAGCGAAATGCGGTGCTTTAGATGACTTGGCACCCATGTCCCCCAAATATACACTAAATGCGTTATCGACTTTAGTTATGTGTAGTAAACTGTATTTACATTTTATATAACTGCAGCATAGGAAAAAACGCAAATGTTCATAAATATGTAATCTGAAAAACAACATACTTTGTTCAAAGGGTCAACCGATAATATGGATTTTGACAACGCTCCATGCGTCAGGGAGTTTTATATTGAAGGGGTAAAGGGGCGAGGGGGATTTATGGTGTTTATCGAATTCAAGCTTACTAAACTTACTGAAATTGAGGACAGACATTTTCTTTGGTTAATGCATTACAAGTGATTGTTTTCAAGACCAGTCGTGGGTATGGGGTTCGGTATGGTACAAGTGAACATTATATATATATATATATTATGCGTCAAGTGCGTAGCAAGTATCACTTCGACCAAATATAAATCTCTCTTTCTCTCTCAATCCCAGATTCACTTTTATCCCACGGTTTATCATCACGTCAATATTCTTCCTTTGCGACAATGTGGTTGAAAGATTGCGTAACTTCGGCCATTTCTCCCACATAAAGTTAAAACCCGGTTGGGGGTAACTCTGAGATATAGCAACATTAAACGTAAAGATCTCCTCCCTCTCTCTCTCTCTCTCTCTCTCTCTCTCTCTCTCTCTCTCTCTCTCTCTCTCTCTCTCTCCCTCGCTCTCTGTATATATATATAGATTTTAAGATTTCCTTTTTCATCTTTGACGTTCCCTTGTCAATGTCATATTATTTTCAATATGTTGGCCAGTCTTCTCCACCAATCACCCGATGCTGTACCACGCGTACGACACATGTCAAAAGACTGCATGTAATTTTTTCCTCGTCACGTATTCAGTGGTGCTAACTCGATGTCAGGTGACCATGTACTGGCTACAGGTCAGTACTATAAACCAGCAGTCTCAAAGGCAATGGTCCAGAGGATCATCTGCGTTCTCCTGACTGCACTGCTTCCCAGGTAAACGATACATTATTCCTATAGAATTGGAATACACTTACATGTATGACAAGAGGAGGAGAGGTGTACGGTAATGCATGCACGTGTGTGTGTGGCTGCTTGTGCTTGTCCGATTTTATAGTGCTAGCGCACTGAGATTCCATGCAGCCATACACTCCAGTCACCGCGAAAAGCTGCAAAATTGCTGGTGCGGTGTTAGGCGTTAATCACTCTCACTCTGGCGATGTAATGAATAATACTCAAAATTTACCTTTTTTCAGGTTCATCCGTTTTCGAAAAAACAGGTCTTTCATTAATTACCCCTAAACCACATCCCGACGAAATTTTTGTGTCCGACATTACAAGGGTTGATATATCTGGTTCAATGTTCAAGTGTCTTTTTTAAAACCTAGTTTTGAGGCTGTGAAGGAAGGGTGTATTGGTGTGTTAAGTGTGTTAAGGTATCTAGAACAAGACAACATTTTACACAGAGGTGTCCCGTTACCTCATTTTTAAACTCACTTGGCAGCATCCCAGAAAACAACGCCCTCCCAATCTTGGCATGCAAATACACACAGACTCATGATTGGGCATAACGACAAAAGATGCGATGTCACCAACATATCACACGCCTGATGATGACACGTGGATGATATGTGGATTCAAAACATAAGTAGATATTGGACCTTGGAGCCCCTGGAACCTTGTTTGTCGGGACCTTGTTACTCCGAAAATCTGTTTAGTCCGGACATTGCTTTGATTTATACGTTGTTTATTCAACCGGAACCCTTATTAGACTAAAGGGGCTTATTCCGGTAGCTGTTATAATTAAGACTTTCTCACTCGAAACTCGTCCCACGTCGTTCCTTTCGCTTAAAAGAGTAATTACGATGAGTAAGTATTGGTTTACGCTGCGACTGTAAAATATTGTCAGGGCGCACGTTGGCGTTTTAGAAACAAACCTCAAATGTGTATCTGCGATGAATGCAAACTCTCATTTCCGTTCGACTATGTGAAAGCTGACGTAGGAATTCCCTTTGGTAAATACAAATGTATGCATTGACCATCTTAACACATGCATTGACCATCTTAACATTTTAAGTATTCCAAGTAAGATTGGGTGAAGTAAAGTGGGGTTTAACGACGCGTTCAATATTATTGCACTTATCTATCGATGCGCTTGCATGTGTGTGTGTAGCTGCTTGTATATTGGTTCGGACTTACGACGCTTTTTTATAGGCTTGCCCACTGAGATGCCATACCGCAGTTTACCATAGATAAATCACTGCGTACTGACTCCGTGTATATCCGATTAATGCCGAGTTCCAGGCAGGGTAACAAAAAAGAACCACCTTTATCGTCGTTATGGAAGAGGAGGCCATATTTTGCATCATCAGATTGTCGCTCATGTTATCAAACATTGGTTTCATTGAACCAGGATCAGGACGTCGTGATATAGCTGGAATATTGCTGACTGATACGTAAAACATAAACTATTCATTTATATAACTACCTTTTTTCACAGATTTCTGACTGATACGGAAAAATGACGGAGAAAAAGGACAATGAGATGTCCCTGTTGGACAGCCAAGACAATGAGAAGACCAATACCGGCCATCTTGGTTTGTCGGAGGAAGACGACCCAGAGACCCAGTGCGGGATAGGATCGTGCAAGCCACGCGCCTTTCAGGTGTTTGCCAACATTACCGCCTTCACAGGCTTCTACGGCATAACAAGCCTCTTATCGGCAACGTTGTTGACGTACGTCAATTCTCAAATCACGACACTGGAGCGACAGTTTGGCTTTACTAGTTCAGAAACTGGAATAATAATGGCCAGTAACGACATTGGCTATATGCTTATTGTCGTTTTCATTGCCCACTTTGCCCACCGATCTCATATTCCCCGGTTTATGTCTGCAAGTGTCATGCTTTTTGGCATTTCCGGTCTGATATGCTGCTTACCTCACTTCCTGTTTGGAACGGTGCAGTCACCTAATGAGGAATACGTAGTAAGTAATATGACGTCTCAGTCACGAGCATATGACCTGTGTTCGTTAGCTAATGATTCACTGATGAATTTTTGTGAAAAATCAGACTCTCCCGACAAACCGGAAGTGTTATCAAGGAGACCACGTGATCATTCAGCAGCAGCGCTTGGGATCATCGTCATCGGGATGGCTCTACAAGGCGTAGCAAAGGCCCCAAGAAACCCATTCTTGATCACATATGTAGATGGAAATGTGGAAAAGGCAAAAACAGGATATTATATGGGTAATTTATTAATCATACAGAATTACCTTATAATCATTTTTATCTTCAACTGAACTTGGAGTATGTCAAATTTTCGTAGTTTTTTTATTTATATGCTTCCTTCCGAAGGCAATATCACTGACTCAGTGTGTGTCCCTGAGCTAATGGGTCAGGTTTTGAATAATATGAACTTATTAGCTGACATGATAGATAATTTACTGTATTTGTAAAATGGACAAATTGAACTCTATTCTTCCTCTTTTCCTCTTTGGAAACATAATTTGCTGGGTTTCTTTACGGGAGAAAACACAAAAACGTACCACTTATCACTTAAATTTATCATCGACTCTCTTGTATTCAATCTTCCTCTTTCTTCCTGCAGGAATCATAATTAGTGTGACCATCTTCGGACCAGCCCTTGCCTATAGCCTCGGCAGCTACTTCACCAGAATATATGTCACGTTGGAAGGTATGTACGTGGTCACAATCTACTTCTATGAAATACCACAGCAATGTTCACGTTGGAGGGTATGTACATGGCTACAATCTATTACTATCATACCACCACAGCAATGTTCACGTTGGAAGATATGCACAAGGTAACTATCTTGTCATGTCACGTTCACCTTTGTCAAACCTGGGGATTCCGGTACAATACGTCCCATGAAACATATGCTTATCTCAAAAGGCAACAAAAAGGACCCGGTAGTCTAACTGGTTGACTTGATTGTGTGTGATTAAACGAAGATAGTATGGTTCTGGTTTTGTTTTCTTGTTAAACACCAAACTATAACCGGATGGATTATTTGTTATACACATTCGCGAATAACGTATGTCTGCCGGTCTTGACACAATGGCTTTTTCAGACACAGACCTGTACCCCCGTCACCCTCGCTGGATCGGCGCTTGGTGGCTGGGCTACCTCGTGTTCGGGTCTGCAGCCGTTATCATGAGCGTGCCTCTCTTCTTCTTCCCGCGCAGATTGAAGAATGCTCCGCCCAGTGATGTCCTGGACGATCTAAAGAAGAAGAAAAAGGAACTGAATAACCTCACAGCCAAACTTATTTTGGAGGCGAAAGGTGAGGCATGGGCCATTTGATATTTAGGTGATGGTGACGGTTTTTTCGGATCATGTTAGTTTTTTTCTTCTTTTTAGGGGCTGAGATTTCTTTCTTCTGAAAAGAGAGCTGAGATATTTTTTACGGCACATTTAAAATTCAACCTATGGACAGAAAATTTTAAAAAAATTCACTGTTCACTAAAACATAATAACTGTACATATGCAGGTGATTTTGAAACAGAACAATGAAAATAGCAGTATAATAAAGCATTTTTTCAAATAATGAATAAAAGACCATTTTTTACAACACCTTGTGTAGCAAAACCCAGTCAACTTGACATGTTTGTACTCACATCTACTGGAGGAATGTACTTTTCAATTACTAGGTGTGAGTGAGTGAGTATGGTTTTACGCTGCTTTTAGCAATATTCCAGCAACACCATGGCAGGGGACACCAGAAATGGGCTTCACCCATGTTGGGAATCGAACCCAGGTCTTCGGCGTGACGTGTGAATGCTTTAACCACTAGGCTACCTGACCACCCCTCAATAACTAAGATGATGTGGATGACTGACGTAAGTGGCATAAGTTTTGATGTAAACTGACGAAAAGAGCAACCACACCAAACCGAGAGTTTGACACATTGGGTTCAAACCACGAATCGTGTTACAAAAGGGTTGAGAATCAATCTCCCTAACACAACCACAACAGTTTGCTGAGTAATACACATGCAACATTACCCAGATCAGTGGAACTTGAGTTTGAAGTGAAACTTTTGCTGCAGTTGTAGCATACCAGCCAATAAAGATAGGGATATCAAAGGAACGATGTACTGTTCATTCACACCCAAACCATTGGACAGTGACAAATAACATGGTACTGAAAGAACAAGCCATTGGAATGATACTTGAAATTTCCAAATACACAGTAAAATGCATTTGCAAACACAAAGATAAGTTAGTTTTTGCTTCAGATTGGTCAGAATTAGGACACACTCACTTACATTACAAAATAGAAACAGGCGACACCAGACCCATTAGACTCTTTTTTTCATAGGCAAAACGCACCCATTAGGAAAGAATGTTCCAGACTGGTGCAAGAAATGTTTGACGCCAATATCATTCAGCCCAGTTCTTCTGAATGGCACTCTCCTATTGTCATGGTTAAAAAATGTGATAGTTCTTATCGCTTTGCCGTAGATTATAGACGCCTCAATGTAGTTACCAAACCTATATATTTTGCTCTACCACCTCTGCCAATATTTGTAGTGTGCTTGATTTGTTGCTAGTGGCTCTTGTCAAATACCACTCCATCCAGATGCAAAACACAAGTCGGCCTAAATTACACCCCATGGTGTTCTTGGGTGGAATCGCCTCCCTTTTTGGCCTCAAAAATGCTCCTATGGCATTTCTGCAAACGATTTCAGAGGAAATTACATACTAATGTAGTAGATGACATAATATTTTCTAAAACACTTTTGGGACGTTTGAGTCACATCAAGGCAGTATTCCAAAAGATTAAATAAGCAGGACTCACTCTAAAACCAAGAAAATGTTAAGTTGCAACAAAACATGTCACCAACTTATGGCATATACTTGATCGATGGCACTTGTCGATATACTTCAAAAATAGATTCCGTCACACAGATCCCACCCTCTAAAGTGTCCTTGACGTGTGTCATTTCTTAGATTTGGTCTCACATTATCACAAATTTGTAGCAAACCTTTATGACATCGCCTTACCTCTTTAAAACCATCTGAAAAACTTCTGTCTTGCGAATGGTCAAGCAAAATGCCAACAGGCAATCGAAAGTCATGACCTTACAACAGCCCCCACGTTTGCATATCCCGACAAAAACAAACCCTTCATCCTCACAACTGATGCATCTCAAACTGCAATTGGGTACATTTAGGCCAACTTGATTCTGGTGACATAACTTGGAATGATGTTGTCAATTCATGTCTTTTGACCACACAAGTATCTTCCTGTATTGTTTTAAGGAACAAACAATGTTGATTGGAAACGTTTCCTTTGCTCATCAGTTTCCATGTAAGGGTATATTATGTTTAGTGGTCATTTCCTATCACAGTCAACAACTGTTATGGCTTCTTGAAATGGAAGTTTGAAATGATTATTAATAATTTAGTAAATAAGGGTTACTGGCATACTGTATCTCTGTCAAAGATGATGGCTTTGCACACGAAATATTCTCTATTGATGAGGATGGCCATGTTGTGGTCGAGACTATCTATTGAGACTGACTTTAGTTTTTTAAGCAGTTAGAAAACAGTGGGGGCTGTTTTAATGTCTAAGCCAAACATATATTTTGTGGTTGACTCTCCATGATCAGTAAATGCTACTGAGTCTATAGTCCACAAGCAGACACATCGACATGGATAAAAAAATATAAAACAGCGCCAGAGAATAACCAGTCCAGAATATCCGTCGAAACAGTTTCCACTGTGCGTAAAAATAAAAATAGCAGTGAAAATAATATGAAAGGATGACTGAAAATCAGTGATGAAACCAGATGTTCATGAAAGGGGTAAGCAGATCCTACCACCGGTAGCACCCACCACTTACACACTTGTGCCTCCTATACTGTGACAGCAGCCTGAAAAAAACAGACATTCAAGTGAAACACCAGAACATGAAGTGACACGATAGCGGACCGACTGTAGAACAATTGCACGTCATTATACAACTTCAATATTGTTGAATGCAACGTGAACGAACTCACTAACCAGGCATAGTTTAAGCTCTGACAAAGGGCACTTGCAAACAGGTTGGACTACATTATAGTTTTAACGAAAGAAACTCGACAGAGGGTCTCCCAAAAGGTCCAAGGGTTTAGTAATGAAAAAACGCGTTGTTCTGAGGGTCATGTTCTATAATGGGCAGATATTCAATTGTTTAAAAAAATTATTAACGCCAGAGAATAACCTTGATAATCCAACAAAACAGATTTCAATGGGCTTAAATGCAAAATAGCTTTGAAAAGTATGTGAATTGTTGACCAATAACAGTGATGAGACCAGGTTATTGCAAGAAATGCTGGAAACAAACTACATTTTGAAGCGTATCAATAACATTGCATTTGGCCACAACATCCGACCTTCGTTCTGAAACCTTCTCCAACAGTGTCTGGTTTTCTATTCTCAGATTACATAAAGGTGTTGGTGGGTATCTTGACCAATCCTCTCTACGCCACGCTGGTTCTGGCCAGTGTGTGTCATCTGTTCTCTGTTGGGGGAGCGCACGCCTTTATGCCCAAGTACATGGAGAACCAGTTCGGTCTTGCGGCATGGAAAGCCAACCTTCTCATGGGTAACGTATTCAGATAGACCACTTTTATTTCTTAGTTTTAAAGGGGGCACGGGTGGCCCAGTCGTCTAAGGCGCCGCGATTCGCTGTGCAGAGATGCATCCCTTGGGCATGCCAGAAACCTATGATTGTGGGTTCGAATCCCGGTTCGCCCCGATTATGTTTCTAGGTTTGTCAGCACCATACCCGTGCTCGTGGGTTTCACCGAAGTTGTAAATGTCTGAGACCTGCATCACTTCGGGCTTTCCTCCCACATTAAGCTGACACGCCGGGATATAACTGGAATACTGTTAAAAGCGGCGTTAAACCAAACTCACTCACTCACTCTTAGTTTTAAAAACTTAGTTTCGTCTGTGACGAGATGCAGGAGATAACTGAATTGGCTTAAGGTCAGATGAAAAGGGGTTTGACGTCGCCTTCAAGATTATTGCACTTATATCGCGACGTGCATGGTGTGTGTATGAACGTGTGTGCGTGTGGCTGCTTGTACTATTCCAGACTAAAGACAGTTTTGCGGTGTTTGTCCACTAAGATACCATGCCACAGTTTAACAAGAATACCCCGCTCAGACAGAGTATACTGACTCCGAGCCGGCCAATCCTTGTTTTAGCCCCTAAATGCTGAGCACCAGGCAGGGTAACAACAATAACTAGCTTTTAACATAGTTTCGAATGACCTGATCCTCCACTCTCCGGGAGATGAACTTTTCGCCAATATTCTGAATCAAAGAGGATTAACTGTCTTTGATGCAAGTTCATCATTTGCTCAATCTCATTAAAATCAGATCTTAGTTCTCGCTATCGCTAAACAAAGATCTGAGGACATCCCATTACGGGTCACGTCAGAACGACCTTTCATCCAACCAATCAGAGCGTCGCTTACCAGATCATGAAAGTGACAGTCGAAATGTGTTTTCTAATCATGCAACCACAATATATTTAACACGGGGTATTCAGAACGACAGTTGCCAGTTTGAAACTAGTGTCGTAAAGCTCGAGAAAGCTGCCATCTGATTGGCCAATGTCGATTTCTTGTCAGTCATTTCATTGGTCGGTCAAAAATCGCGTAAGGTCGTTCTGACGTGACCCGTCATGGGATGTCCTCAGATCTTTGTTTATCGGTAGCGAAAACTAAGATCTGATTTTAATGAGATTGTCATTTGCTAATTATATATTAAAAATATATACATGTATTCGTATTAAAGTAGATGTGGATGTGGTTTAGGCACGTTCCACTGTTCAGTTTATTTATGATTTATTCATTCCAGCTGGTCTGAGTATGCCGATGGCGTCACTGGGAACGTTTGTCGGTGGTTGGTTAACCAAAAAGTTTAAAATGAGCCCCATAACAGGGCTGAAGTTTGTCAACGTTTTCACATTTGTTGCAATCCTAGTTATGGCCCTTGGATATGTGTTTGGCTGTCCACAACCAAAGATACTGAATCAACCCGGGTATGTGAATTTATTATTTAACGTCATGCTGTGCATTTTCCCTCAAATATGAAAGTTAAAAGTAGTTCCTAGCTAAATGGCTTGAGACCAATTAAAACAGTAAAGCTGTTTTGTATTTTTGAAATAAGATCATGATAAGGTTTTAGATAAGAATACCAAAAACTTATTATCTGGTTACATGGTATGTGAAATTGAACGATATGTACGTGTAGGTCTACATCAATATGTACACACAGTAGGAGTGGGACATATAGTTTTCACTGTAACATTATTGCATGATAAATTGTCTTCGTTCATACCTGGATAAAGTAGTAATTGATTAACATTGCAATCTCTCAGTTCGTAGTAAGTAACCAAGTTAAAACGTTAAATTGTAAATCAAAGCATACGTAATTGTTACACTCCATTGTTCCCCCCCCCCCCCCCCCTAGACAAACACAAACCTCCCCCCCCCCCCCCCCCCCCTGAAAAATGTGGTGGTGTGGGCCAATAAAATTGTTTTGTCTCACACAAAAATCCCATCCCATCCCATCCCCACCCCCACCCCCAGAATTTTAAATGGTTAATCCCTTCATAAATGACACCATTTCACATTACCGTGGCACTTTCCAAATAGGACGATGGTATCATCGACGGCTGACCAAGGCGACTGTGGCAGTTCCACCTGCCACTGCAACGACAACGACTACTTCCCCATCTGTGGCTCCGACAACAACAACTATTACTCACCCTGCCACGCGGGATGCCTTGCCAAGAACGGACCGGTAATAGAAAACACTGGCTATGTTGAATACAAGGAGCAATACCACATACATGTGGGTGTCCAACAGTTACCATATGCATCCAACGGGAATCTAAAATATACTGAGTCAAATTAAAAACTGCACATTTTTCAAAGTAATCCCATATATGATATACAACGGACAAATGTATCAGAGAAGGTAATTTTTAATCATTAATGTCCAAAGAAGGATTTTAATTAACGGTGGTAACCATAATTTGTTCCAAGCACCTACTGTATCCGGTAATAACATCAACAGTTTAAATCATAAGTCCCAAGCACGAGAATCTGATGGCAGACAAGTTCAGTAGCGTGTATGGCCACCATATGCGTTGACAACTGCCACACAACGCCTCCGCATGGACCTTGTGATGCTTGTGAAGACATGATTGGGAAGACGACGCCATTGTTGCTGCAAAATGGTGCCAAGATCTTGCAAATTCTGTTGTTGGTTCTGGAGAGTGCGCAGACTTCTGCCAAGAGCATCCCAGACGTGTTCGATGGGATTGAGGTCGGGAGACCTTGACGGCCAGTCCATGACGTTGACTCCCGCATTGTGAAGGAAATTCCTTGTCACAATTGCTGTGTGGGGTCTGGCATTGTCGTGTTGGAAGATCAAACCGGGTCCATGTGCTGCAATAAAAGGCAGAAGTTCTGGTGCCAGTACCTGGTCGCGGTAAGCAGCAGCTTTGAGGTTGCCACGGATGACAAGAAGCCTGGAACGTGCATTGCCACAGAAAGCACCCCACACCATGACACTTCCGCCTCGAAATCTGTCAACTTCCTGTACACAGCACTGGGCGTAACGTTCATGACGGCGCCTCCACACCCTCGCCCTACCATCAGCAAATCGAAGATTAAATCGGGATTCATCACTGAAGACGACTTGATTCCATTTCCTCTGAGTCCATCGTAAGTGTCGCTGTGCCCACAATTGACGTTGACGTCTGTGTAATTGAGTCAGAATAGGCCCGCAGTATGGCCGTCGTGCTTGAAGGTGAGCAGTTCTCAGACGGTTTCGAACAGTTTGCGCACTCAGTCTACCCCTAAACAGTTCATTTCTGGTTGATGTAGCCGTCAGAAATCGGTTACGGAGGTGACGTAAGACAATCTGACGATCCTCTGCATGTGACGTCACACGTGGTCGACCTGGCCGAGGGCGATCAGCGGTGGTACCCGTTTGCTGTAGACGCGTCTTTAAATCATAAACAGTCCGTCGACTACAACCCATCGTCTTTGCGACTTCAGCTACGGACGTTCCCGTCTGCAACATGCCGATGGCACGTTCACGTTGCACATTTGAAAGGCGTGGCATGACAAATGGCCGTAAAGACTTTTGTTTTTTTGTGTTTTTCTTTTTTTGTTAATGACTGCTAACAAGTATGGCTGAAAACACGTGCGGTATTATGGCCACGTGACCAGTTGCACGTGAAAAACCACTTTTGCCACTATAGTGCTGTGCACATGATTTTGATCGATTCACCTGCACAAAAACTGTTATCTGAAGACAATACGTGGCCATTACTGTTTAAAACACAATAAGGGCCCACAATGATAACTGGTCAAGTTGTTAAAATTTTAGGATTGTGAAGTTTTTAATTTGGTTCAGTATAGTAGAATCAGTTGCTGTTGTTGAAGACGTGTAAGCATTAGGGTATTGCTGATGGGGGTAGCAGTAAGCAGCAGTGGTTTCACTGAAGAGTGGGTGAGGTTTGACACGCTTTTAACAATACTGCAGCATTATCACCGAGTATACCAGGATTTCTTTAAGAATTTAAATATAAAAAATAAAAAATATAAATTAATTCTTCTTACTAGAAAATGCCTTAATTTCAATTACCCGAATCAGAGCGGTAACAGTGCTGGTGCAGGTGTTGGAAGGAGAAGACACAGTTATGCTAAGAGTCGTACTGGTGGTATCAGTTTAACTGTTTAACTTCGCACTCAGCAATATTCCAGCTTTATGACAGCAGTCTGACAATCCAGTGACTGATATCATGAGCATCGACCCACGCAATTGGGGGTACGATGACATGCATCAACCAAGTCAGCGAGCCTGGCCACCGTTAGTTGCCTCTTACGACAAGCATAGTCGCTTTTTTCATCAATCATGGGTTGCTGAAGGCATATTCTACCCCGGGTCTTCACGACTCCAAACTTACTAAAATGCCTTATTTTTTGGAAGTATAATCCATATGGTGGTTTCTATAAGAAGTATTGAATATATACTCCAAAAAGTGACATTTCCCTATTCATAAGAAATCTCTCCTGAGGAGTCTATTCACGATCCTGACTATATCATAAGCATGCGTTTATAAATCACTCTCAAAGAGTGACGATACCAGTTGTTCGAGAAATGGTGAACGTATCCTGCCCAACGGGTGGCACCCGTCAAAAACTGTAAAGTCATTTGTCCAAAGCTGGTAGTTTTGACGGGTCATAAATGAATAAAAGATAATGATCATTCAATAAGGTGAAGCAGAGCGGTAACAGTGCTGGTGCAGGTGTTGGAAGGAGAAGACACAGTTATGAAAAGAGTCGTACTGGTAGTATCAGTTGAGGCAATGTTGGTACAGTAGTTGTCTAGACAGCTGAGACGTTGAACGAGAGTGATGTGGAAACACTGCATCTGTTTCTTCCACAGAGTTATACGAACTGCACGTGCATACCGAACGGTGGTAAGGCGAGCCCGGGTCTCTGTGACTTCGACTGTCCCTTCCTGTATCCCTACGCTGTGACCCTTGCTGTCTCGGCCTTCCTCAGCACTATGCTCATTATGCCTAAGATCATCATAATGATCAGGTGAGATCCCATTTACCTTGTAGTTTCATCGTTTTTGGAAATTTATCTCCACGATTTCCACTTGTGCAAACGCGCATTTGTCAAAAGTTGACGTTGTTGGGAGGAATGTCAAATCGTTTGAGTTCAACATGTTTCTTGTTCTGCATTTTCAATTGTTTACACTTTCCAGTGTTCTATTTTTCATTTCAATTGCACGTGTTTCACATGTGTATATTTTCATTTGATTTCTCTTTCATTGACAAAGTAGACACAATCTATTGATAACAACGTTTTATTATACAGTATTAGCGACGTTTCGGTATATGAACCTAAACCGTTGTCAAGCAAGACTTAATAATGAACCTGGTACAAAATTATCCACGATGAAGCCAATTAAACAGGAAAGCAAGTAGACTAAATAAGTATACATAAGTGGGAAGATTGGAAAAACTATAGCTTAATGAGTTCATAGTCGGCTGATGGAATGAACAGCCGTGATCTCTGTTGATTGATGGCTTGTGGCGGCGAATCTGCACTGCTTTTGCTAGTTTCTTTTAGTGAATATATACTGTCACTGCAAGAGAATAACCAGTCTAGATAATCCGCCGAAACAGATTAAAATTTTGCGTAAAGGTCAAAATAGCTGTGAAAATTATATGAATGGACCACTGAAAATCAGTGATGACACCAGGTGATCACCAAAAAGGTAATCATGGCCTGCCCTACCGGTTGCACCCGCCATTCACACAATTTGTATGAAAAAGGAAGTCGTTATTGGCTGACGCCACTAAGCAGTATCCTTGCCATGCGACGTTAGCCTGTAAACAAACCAGACAATCAAGTGATCAATGAGTGAGTGAGTATGGTGTTATGCCGCTTTTAGCAATACTCCAGCAATATCATGGCGAGGAACACCAGAAATGGGCATCACACATCTACCAATGTCGGGAATTGAACCCGGGTCTTCGGCGTAACGAGTGAACGCTTTAACCACTAAGCTACCCGACCGCTCCCGGAAGTGCTTCATCTCAAGCTGGGGTCAGCAGAGGAAATGTTCTTTTCGGGAGTATAGAGATGATCCCAGTTTTCGTTCTAAAGGGACGGTTGGAGTTGAAGTGGATGTACCGATCGGTGTTGGTAGTCTTTCTGTAGCTATTGGTTTGGATTATGTTGTCTGAGGATCTGAAGACAAGGACATCTAGGAAGGGTATTTCTTTTGTTTCAATGGTGAACTGTACTTGGGAATGTTATTGATTTATATATTGTATGTTTTCTGAAGCAACATATAGTTTGGATGGGTGAAGTTGTGGCTTGTAGATTTCAGCTATCTGTATCTGTTCGTAGTACTCGTCCCCCCACCCCCCAGGTGAAGGTGCCCATCAACCTAATCTCTCTCATGTATGCACATCGTTGTTACTCTTAATCCTTCACTAACTGTCGATAATTTTATACCATGCTCATTATTCAGTCTGGCTTGAAAACCATATAAGGATCTATACTCAAAAGTGGCTATGACAGTAGAATAAAGAAGTTGTTATCCATAGATTGTGTTTTCTTGTCATCCGTCAACTTCTAAGAAATGCTCATCAAACAATTCTCTTTCATTGGTTCTACATTCTACATTTTTTCCAAAGGTTGTACCTTTTCATTTACTTTCCTTTCTTATGGTCAATGTTTTCACTTAACTTTTTCAAAAATAGAATTGTGTGAGGTAGGAAACTACATTTATACGAGGAACCACACAAGGTATTGGGCCAAACTGTTGTGGAGAGAACTCTCGGTGAATAGGAAAAGTCCAAGGTGATGGTCAGCTACCATCAATAACGCGTATGTCCCCCATTGGAATCGATAGCGGCCTGATGTCTCCTGCCCATGGAAGAGACGAGTATGAGAATCACATCCTGGGGAATGGTAGCCCACTCGGCCTGCAACGCTAAAGCCAACTGCTGCTCTGGGGTAGTGGTTGACGTCGGCGTAGCTGTCTATCCAATACATCCCACAGATGCTCTATTGGGTTCAAATCCGGGGATCTGGAGGGCCAGGCGAGATCATCAACGTTGTTGTTGTGTAGACAGGTTCTTGTGATCAGTGCTGTATGCGGTCGAGCGTTGTCATGCTGGAATATAATGTTGCCGTTGGCTGCAATTGGGAGGGCGTGTGGTAGGAGAATTTATTTCGTTGATGTATCGTTGATGTATCGTTGCCCTGGATATGGACAAAACCTGTCCTACCATGATGAGAGATAGCCGCCCACATCATATAGCACCCCCCACCAAACCTGGCCACTTCCTGTAAGGTGTAAGTTTCTCCCCGACGTCTGTAGGCCCGTGCTCCTCCATCCCCTAGACGGGAGGAGAAATCTTGATTCGTTGCTGAACCAGACATCTCTCCATCGCAGTTGAGGCCATACCCTTTGTTGACGTAACCAATCCAGTTGTTGTTGCCGATGTTGTCGACTCAGTATGATGCCTCGAGCAGGACGTCTTGCTCGTAGCCCTGCTGCTCTTAAACGGTTTTGTATGGTCTGGTCAGAGATTCTGCGCAGTCCAGGTATTTGGGATGCGGTTACTCTTGGTCGTCCCGACCATGGCCGATCACGTGTTGAAACCGATCCCATAGCCTTGTCATGGTGCTGGGCGCTACATTGAAAACCCTGGCTACAGCTGATCGGGATTCCCCTGTCTGCCTATGACGTTGTTTCTTTGCACTTCTGTGAATCTTGACATGTTGTTGAACTGTCACTGTTCGGTTGACGCAGATCAAAGGCAATCAAAAATCCCGCACTTTGATACCATTTATAGTCCTGCTGCACGTGCAGTACGTGCAGCTCCATGGCCCTTTTGTTAATGCACTGGGTGCGTTTTTTCGAATCGTACATGTTTCCCGACTAATGGTTTGCATGTCCTTGTTGTGATCATTTTGATCCGGAGAATTTTGTCACTGACACTATAACCAAAAATATGGCCAAAAATATCCGTTTTGCATTCCTTTTTTGAAGAGTATATTTTCATTTTCATGGATTCTACATTTTCAGGAGTGTCACAGAGAAGGAGAAACCGATGGCTGTTGCGTTTTCATCATGTATGACGTCATTGTTTGGTAAGGAATTCAATAGGGTTTGGGGAACTGCATATACTATTTTGTCCAATCCGAAAGATAAATTCGCCTTAAGGAATATCTTAAAATAAGGAGGTAGAGGTATGCAGATTTAAGTGATGATATAGATTATTAAATGTTTGAAATTGTGAGCAAGTCATTACGCCCGTTCAATTATCTGTCCTATGGGTATAGGGGTTTGGGGATTTTTTTTAGTTTAACTTGAGTGTTTGTGTGTGTGTGTGTGTGTGTGTGTGTGTGTGTGTGTGTGTGTGTGTGTGTGTGTGTGTGTGTGTGTGTGTGTGTGTGTGTGTGTGTCTGTGGTGGAGGTGGTGGTGGTTTGGGTGGGGTGAGGGAGGCGGGGAGTGGCCTAGTCGTCTAAGGAGACACAATTCGCTGTGCACGCTCTGGGGCACACCAGAAGCATATGATCGTGGGTTCGAATCCTGGTTCGTCCGCATTATGTTTCTGGATTTGTCGGCACCATATCCGTGCTCTTAGGTTTCACGAGGTAAACGTCTGAGACCTGCATCACCTAAAAGCAGAGTCGATTGTACGATTCCGACTGTATCATGAGCATGTGTTTATGAATCACTATCAAATAGTGATGATACTAGGTGTTCTCGAATAGGTGAGTGTATCCAAACACATGCAAAAGCAAGCCTACTGTTCACCTGAAAAAGACTATGGACAATATATGTCAAAATAGGGAATTGCATCAGATATCATACTTGTCACTGAGGCGTCAAATTTGGCAAAGTGCTCCACTCTTTATGCTGGCCTTAAATGCCTTGATCAAACAATCCTTGATTCTTTGAGTAAGAATCGTATGACGTTCTTCGGAATTTCATAGAAAGAGCATGATAGATTATACCTTGATTGTTGGTCGTCCCAACTCAGTTTTATAACAAATGTCATGTCATCAAATCAAAGTTTGTAGATTACAAAATTACATATACCGATAACTGAAACTAGAAGGACAGTCATTCCCCTTTTTACTTCCTTGATTACATGAACGTGTGTTTCGAAAACAGCATGTCCCAGTTATTGGTCGTGTGTAACGATGTTTTATTTACATATTACTTCAGGTTGGCTTCTTGGACCAATCATATACGGACGCGTCATAGACTCCACCTGCCTCATTTGGGATTCGCCATGTGGTGAAAGAGGAGCATGCGCATTATACGATATCGTCGACTTACGTTTGAAAATCCACGGATTCTACGTAGTATCACGTAGTGTAACCTGCGTCTGTTTGGTCGCCGCACTCTTAATAGCCATTAAGACGAAAAAATTCGAAACTCCCACCCCGACCAAAGAAAAAGAATTGGAAACTCTCAACCCCACCAAAGTAAAAGAAGAGAAAGGGATCCTATGATAAACAAATGGTGAAATATTATTAAAGCCGTCTTTACAAAAGAGTATTACCCGCCTTCAAATAATGTTTAACACAGGACCATTTAGATGGATAATACAATATGTGCATATATACCACCAAATGGTCGCCCTTACAGACCTATCAAGATTGTTAAGTTTCGGTTCTTGCAGGCATTCCAGCTTTCCTATAATTCCTAGAAATTCCTAAATGTTAAACGTCTCCTGTCATTCTTTTAGTTTTATGCCATACTGACTTCCTAGAAATCTGTTCCTCAGATATTGTTTTGCAAAAGGAAAAGCTTGTAATGCGTTCCTATCATTTCTCTGCACTGAACTTTGGTATCCAGCTATATCACCCACATCAAGTTCATCACCCACCGTCTGACATTCATTAAGAAGCAAGATTGGGACTTCAGGAATGATATTGCTCATAAGGGTACTTCCAGTGCAGACAAATGTCAGGAAAGATAGAGCATGTCCGAGGGGCGTTCAATAAGTTTTGCAACTTCAATATAAGACCAAGTCGCAGAATATTGTTTGCACTTTTATTTTTCAATACAATCTCCATTGACCTCAATACACTTATTCCATTTGTCCTTCAAGCTTTTAATACCACTTTTATAGAAATCCGCAGATTAGGCCTCGAACCACGCCTGTGTGGCAGCCTTTATGTCCTCGTCATCCTGGAAGCGTCTTCCACGTACGGCAGATTTCATTTGCCGGAACAGGAAATTGTCACTAGGGACTAAGTCTGGGCTGTAGGGTGGGTGATTTAATTGTACAGCCCAGACTTATTGAAAAATAAAAGTGCAAAAGATATTCTGCGACTTGGTGTTATATTGAAGTTGCAAAACGTATTGAACGTCCCTCGTACATTGACAATTAGGAAACCTGTGTCTGGGTAAGGACAAAGTTCCATTATACAGCTGCATCCTTAGTTTTAAATCAAACTATCCCCTATGTTTCCCCCATGTATTTTTTGGCCTCTATATTTAACCCAGTATTTTAAAGAAAAGTGGCTGGGATGCCTGTTCTCGGAATGGTTTTGATTTTGCGCTTACAAACGTTTTGCTTTTCGTAAAATAAATGAAATCAGAAAAGAATGTATGGTCTTGTTGTTGAGAGGAATAGAATCAAACTGGTTCTGTTCAGTGTTGTTTTAGGCCGATTTTAGCATCATTCCATTCATACCATGGCGAGGGACATGAGCTTCACACATTGTAACCATATGGGGAATAGAACCCGGGTACATCACTTACCCCAAGCGAATAAAACTAGTTTCTCTAAAATTAAAAATACTCCTTCAATTCCTAGCTTAGTCATATAGAGTAATGCTCCTTCATTTGCTGACAGACGGTGTTGTTTAGGATTTACTTTCTTCCGCAAGACTATTTTAAATTTTAATCACATGTCTGAGGGTTTTTTTTCTCAAAAATCCGGTTAATGATTTTTGTTTTTTTTATCTTGCAGTAAGTAATTTTGTATTCTAAACCCTGAGGCAATATTATTTTTTCAAGTATTATCTGGAACAATTAGTTTTGTTAACTAGAATCACCACCACCCATCAATAATCGATCCTTTGTGACTAGATAACGGTGAGGACAGTAACCTAGTTCATATAGATGTGTAAACGCATCACTTGGTGCACGATTTCATCTTTAGGTGTATCCTAGGTATTGAAGTACTTGCATTTGAATGATGTAGACATTAACTAAAAAACAGACACTTTATCCGTATTCTTCTTTATCAGTGTCCATGCATAAACAACAATGAATGAGTGAATGAGTAACTTAGTTTTCAGTCGTAGTTCAGGGGGCCGCGATTCGCTGTGCTCAGTTTCGTCCCTTGGGCACGCCAGAAACTTATGATTGTGGGTTCGAATCACGGTTCGCCCCGATTATGTTTCTAGGTTTGTCAGTACCATACCCGTGGGTTTCACCGAAGTGGTAGACGTCTGAGACCTGCATCACTTCGGGCTTTCCTCCCACATTAAGCTGACACGCCGTGATATAACTGGAACACTGTTAATAGAGGCGTTAAATTTAACTCACTCACTCACTTAGTCGTAGTTCAGTCATATATCAGCTTCATGTGGGATAGAAAACCAATGTGTCGCTTGTCATAGTCGTTCACCACTTTATTGAAGCCCATGAGCACTGTATGGTACTGACCGACCTGGGAACTATGTAGGCTATTCTCGGTCACCTTTAGGGCACCCGTTCCCCTCAATATGCTGATGGCATAACGCATCACTTCTGTTGATATACTACCCAAGGATGGTGTGATCCAATAGTCAACTGGACATAGATCTGGTTCCAATGTGTACATATGGACCCGTGAAGATTCGGGGGAGAATAGCTCTTCAGCAACCCATTCTTGCCGTAAAAGGCAACTATGTTTGTCGTAAGAAGCGACTAACGGGATTGGGTGGTCATGCTTGCTGACTTGGTTGATGCATGTCATCGATCCCAATTGCGTGTATCGATGCTCATGTTATTAATCACTGGATTGTCTGGTCCAGACTCGATTATCTACAGACCACCGTCATATAGCTGGAATACTGCTGAGTGCGACGTTACACAACAAATAAACCAACCAGCCGTGAACTTGTGTCAGAGCGTCTGCCCGGAGAGCGAAAGGTCCGGTGCTCGATCCCCGGCCGCGTCAAAAGGTGGAACTTTATGCTACCCTGCCTGACGCTCGGCATTTAGGGGTTAAAATAAGGACTGGTCGGCTCGGAGTCAGTATACTATGTCATGTTCATTTATAAATCATTCAAAGTAAAACATACAGTATTGTCACAAACATGCGACTCGTGAAGATCCGGGCTAGAATAGATCTTCAGCAACCCATGCTTGCCGTGAAAGGCGACTATGCTTGTCGTAAGAGGTGACTAACGGGATCGGGTGGTCAGGCTCGCTGACTTGGTTGATGCATGTCATCGATCTCAACTGCGTGGATCGATGCTTATGATGTCAATAACTGGATTGTCTGGTCCAGACTCGATTATTTATAGACCGCCGTCATATAGCTGGAATATTGCGTTAAACAACAAACAAGCGAATCACACACACGCATACACACAGAGCTGAGGGATGATTGTGTTAATGCGTTTCGGGTGAGAACAATGTATTTTCCCGGATGCTAACGTGATCTGCATGCAAAACCCTTGAAGGAATGGAGGTTGGCGCGTTATATTAACATAAAATATTAAATGAGGCCACATTAACCATGGGCTATGATTAAATACAGTTAAGTTGCCGTCGTTCCTTTCCCCTTTTGTCGGATAAACAGTCCTGGCCTTGTGTAACGATCGAGGTGATTTCCAAATGGAAACGCAAAGATTATTCCAGAAATCGGTTCGTGCAGAACTAAATTGTGAAATCAGTATTTGATCACACAGGACCAATGAATAATCAATACATTATATTGAAATACACAGTTTTAGGTTTACATTTAAAAAATAAATGTGTCTACTATATGTTGTCGGTCCCTAAGTAACAGGCCCAGGAATTTATGTATGTAAACTGCGTTTTTAATCAGTGCTTCAAAACATACAGTTTGACAATACCAGTAAACTATTATTGTTTTGTAGGCATGACACCCACCCACCCACTCAGACATAATATCATAGAGCTACTCAAGTGGCCGGGGTAAAAGGAGCCCGATGATCGCGGGTTTCCCGTCAGTTTACCAATGGCAATTAATGGTAGCTATCTGTGTACACTTGACCGCGGTAGGCACACTTTATGACAATATGACCGCCCAATTCCCACTAGCCGATTTTCATTCATCCATGTATATGTATTTGGCACTGATAGGCACGCATTGTAACCGTCATATTCCCACTAGCCGATGTGCATATGTACTTGACACGGATAGACACGCGTTGTAACCGTCCGATTCCCACTAGCCGATGTGCATATGTACTTGACACTGATAGACACGCGTTGTAACCGTCCGATTCCCACTAGCCGATGTGCATATGTACTTGACACGGATAGACACGCGTTGTAACCGTCCGATTCCCACTAGCTGATGTGCATATGTACTTGACACTGATAGACACGCGTTGTAACCGTCCGATTCCCACTAGCCGATGTGCATGTGTACTTGACACTGATAGACACGCGTTGTAACCGTCCGATTCCCACTAGCCGATGTGCATATGTACTTGACACTGATAGACACGCGTTGTAACCGTCCGATTCCCACTAGCCGATGTGCATATGTACTTGACACTGATAGACACGCGTTGTAACCGTCCGATTCCCACTAGCCGATGTGCATATGTACTTGACACGGATAGGCACGCTTTGTAACCGTCCGATTCCCACTAGCCGATGTGCATATGTACTTGACACGGATAGACACGCGTTGTAACCGTCCGATTCCCACTAGCCGATGTGCAAATGTACTTGACACGGATAGACACGCGTTGTAACCGTCCGATTCCCACTAGCCGATGTGCATACTTATGTACTTGACACGGATAGACACGCGTTGTAACCGTCCGATTCCCACTAGCCGATGTGCATACTTATGTACTTGACACTGATAGACACGCGTTGTAACCGCCCGATTCCCACTAGCCGATGTGCATAATTATGTACTTGACACTGATAGACACGCGTTGTAACCGTCCGATTCCCACTAGCCGATGTGTATATGTACTTGACACTGATAGACACGCGTTGTAACCGTCCGATTCCCACTAGCCGATGTGTATATGTACTTGACACTGATAGACACGCGTTGTAACCGTCCGATTCCCACTAGCCGATGTGCATAATTATGTTGAGACTCCCCACGGTATACAACCAGAGATATAATGATTTTTTATAGAAACGTATTAGTGCCACGATTTTTAAAAATTATCGTCTGCGTAGATGATACTTTCATCTACGTATGTGATATAATTATCGTAGGTATCGTTAATCAGACAGTGATAAAGTTTTGGGAAGTTGCGACCCTAGTTGGATACTAGTTTAAACTGACATTATTTTTTAAATGAAGGTGATTTTTTTATTACTGTTAATTTAAGTAAAATTTTGGGAGCATTTTTGTCGTTTATTTTCATTTCGCCTATTCCGTTCTTCACAATTTACTGAGATCATTCAAACTATCAGTGCTAATATAAAAACACAAACTGCAGAATTGCGCCCTAAGTGCTTCATATGATGGTGACGAGTATTGTTTCGACTCTGCTTTATGCAGTCTGTAAGTCTGTATACTGTGTCTGAGTAGGGTATTCATGTTAAACTGCGACATGGTATATCAGTAGGGTAGCACTATAAATCGGAATCTGTCCTGACTAGAATAAGCAGCAACACACACACACACACACGCACGCACGCACGCACGCACGCACGCACGCATATATATATATATATATATATATATATATATATATATATATATATATATATATATATAATCTTGGACTCGACGTTAAACCCCATTTCACCTTATCACGGTTATACGAAAGTGCGGAGTGTGTCATTTTCAGTAACTTCGACACATTGAAATTGAGATTTACTTTATTTAATGGTCATATAGTACCTTATTATTAATTATGCCTGATGTTATGTATAACAAACCTGGAACTATTGTCGATTACTCGAGAAAATATTGCTACAAATGTTGATAATCGACGACACTTTCTTCAACATAGATTATGATATCAAATGCGTAGATGATCATCAGATGATCATTTTTTTTTAAGAACGTGGTACTAGTACCCTTATACCCGTCCATAATTTATAGATCCAGGTCCAGGGTGGAAAGGAAAGGGGAAACACTTTTGTTCAAAAAATTATATTTATTGTATGTAAAATTTAAAAAATACATACATTTACATTATGTTGATCACATACACATATGCAGCATACTTACACGTTGACATGATCACATTGCCATATTCTTAAATTCAAACGAACACCATAGGCATAGGGGCTATCTCTGCTATACATGTCCTGTTGGAGGCTATATAGGTAGCGGTGTGTGTGTTATAAATAGTTACACGGGGGCATGGTATGCTGTATTAGTTACGTTCTAGGCTATAGAGGTTGCGTCTGGCTATTATGATGGTTGAGTATGTTAAATTAAGTCCTCGTATGCTATACAGGGGTTATAGTATGCTAATTCGTTGTTGTGGTATAAAATATCCTGTAAACTGAAGCTTGGAGAAACATTTATCGTTTTGTATAATATAAAAATCATTACAAAGATCAATATTTTCCATATGTTATTTATAGCACATATATGTGCAAATTGGAACCAGATTATGATATATGTCCAGATAGCAGTTGTATCACACAATCCTAGAGTACTGCGTATTAACGAAAACGTATTAAACACAATATAAATAATCTCATATTACACCCACACATTTAATAATATAAGTATAAATTATGTATAATGTTCTTGAGGGCAACGTGTGACCTCGTGATTTGAAAGTTTAATGCACAGCGATTCACCGTGTACATTGCTTCCCTCAGTCGTGAGTGAGAATCACAGATTCGCCGCCATCAGCTTTAATCCTTTGGTCAACACTGTACTGTATTCGTGAGTTTCAATAAAGAGAAATAAAACCAACAAAATCTTTTCCGTAATCATATCTGATTTCTAAGTCAGTTGTACTTTGCCGATTATACCCTATATAAGCATGCGTTTAAATTCTTAAACGTTGGCTTCTGTGTGCACGTGCATCACGGTCTGTTCATGCATGATGCGAAATTTCATTGGGATTAGATGTTGCATTCAGATGCAACGCCACGGTTCGTTGGTTGTTTAACGTCGCACTCTGCAATATACCAGCTATATGACAGCGGTCTGTAAATAATCGAGTCTGGACCAGACAATCCAGTGATTAATACCATGAGCATCGATCCACGCAATTGGGGTCGATGACATGCATCAACCAAGTCAGCGAGTCTGACCACCCGATCCCGTTAGTCGCCTTTTACGACAAGCATAGTCACCTTTTACGGCAAGCATGGGTTGCTGAAGACCTATTCTACCCCGAATCTTCAGGGGTCGCAACGCCACCTCAACGATAGCTACATAAATGAAACCCATATCCCTCGCAATGATATTGATAAAATAATGCTAAAAGCGGCATAACGAAAACAATAAAACAAAACCATTGTGAATCTCATCCTCTCAGCAACAAGACCATGCCTTTCAGATTGGATACGATAACGAAAATCAAAACGTTTGTAAGTGTTAAAAGGGAACGTGTTAGGAGTGATTTAAGGGCTGGTAACACTCACTTTAATGATATTTCACTAATTTTGTTTTATTGGATGCCCTTCTCTTCTTTTACTTTGGTCGGGTTGAGAGTTTCCAATTCTTTTTCTTTGGTCGGGTTGAGAGTTTCGAATTTTTTCGTCTTAATGGCTATTACGAGTGCGGCGACCAAACAGACGCAGGTTACACTACGTGATACTACGAAGAACCCGTGGATTTTCTGACGAAAGTCGACGATATCGTATAATGCGCATGCTCCTCTTTCACCACATGGCGAATCCCAAATGAGGCAGGTGGAGTCTATGACGCGTCCGTATATGATTGGTCCAAGAAGGAAACCTGAAGTAATATGTAAATAAAACATCGGTATATCATGCATATTTGAACAATAAGATGGACTATACGTTTTGGAAACACATATACATGTCATCTAAGAATTAAAGATGGAAATGGCTTGGACTACTCTTGTGGTTTCAGTTATCCGTACATTAATTTTGTAATCTACAAACCTTGATATGATTTTGAAATGTGATATGATGACATTTGTTTTGAAACCACGTTTGCACATATGAGAGATTATTCACCCACGTCTTTTTCCTTCTGTTTCCAACGTACATCATCGATAAAATCTGCATAACTCACCATTTCCTAATCTTTAGATATTCCTTGATCAGAATCTACATTTTAAGATAGGACAGAATAGTATATGCAGTTCCCAAACCCTGTTGAATTTCTTACCAAACATTGATGTCATAAACGACGAAAATCCAACAGCAATCGGTTTCTCCTTCTCCGTGACGCTCCTGAAAATGAAGACCCCCATGTGAATTAAATTAAATGATAATGTAGACACCATGTAAATAAAATGAATTTAAAGTGTAGACCCCATGGCCATGTAAATTAAATTAAATGAAAATATAGAACGCATTAAAATTAAATTAAATGAAAATGTGGAATACATTAAAATTAAATTAAATGAAAATAAAGAACACATGAAAATAAGACCCCGTGTAAATTAGATTAAATTAAAATGTAGACCCCCATGGACATTTAAATGAAATATAGAACAAATTCAAAGGAAATCAATTGAAAATATACAACCCATTACAATAAAATTAAGTGCAAATATAGAACGCGTGAAAATCAAATTAAATGAAAATGTATACTCAATGTAAATGAAATTAAATGAAAATATAGAGCACATTAAAATGAAATCAAATGAATAATGTAAAACCCAAAAAACAAATTAAATGAAAACGTAGACCCAATGTAAATGAACGTCTATGAAATGTAGATCCCATGTAAATGAAAATATAGAACGCATTAAAATGGACACAAATGAAAATATAGAGCGCATTAAAATAGACAAATGAAAAATATAGAACACGTTAAAAGGATATCAGATAAAATAGAGAACACATTACAATACGATAAAATAAAAATATAGAACACATGAAAAAAATGAAAACGTAGAACATAAGCAGATTTGAATTGTTTTTGTTCTCATCTGCTTGTCAGTGGAAATGGGTTTGCGACATTTTTTTGTTTGCTCAAATAACATTGTTTACATCTAATGATGACCTCAATCAAAACGTTGTAAAAGTTTTAATTTGTTTCCCAGAAACAGTAGCTGTACGTGTCAGGTAATCAGTAAATGGGATCTCACCTGATCTTTATGATGATCTTAGGCATAATGAGCATAGTGCTGAGGAAGGCCGAGACAGCAAGGGTCACAGCGTAGGGATACAGGAAGGGACAGTCGAAGTCACAGAGACCCGGGCTCGCCTTACCACCGTTCGGTATGCACGTGCAGTTCGTATAACTCTGTGGAAGAAACAGATGCAGTGTTTCCACATCACTCTCGTTCAACGTCTCAGCTGTCTAGACAGCTACTGTACCAACATTGCCTCAACTGATACTACCAGTACGACTCTTTTCATAACTGTGTCTTCTCCTTCCAACACCTGCACCAGCACTGTTACCGCTCTGCTTCACCTTATTGAATCATCATTATCTTTTATTCATTTATGTCCCGTCAAAAAAACCAGCTTTGGACAAATGACTTTACAGTTTTTGACGGGTGCCACCCGTTGGGCAGGATACGTTCACCATTTCTCGAACAACTGGTATCGTCACTCTTTGAGAGTGATTTATAAACGCATGCTTATGATATAGTCAGGATCGTGAATAGACTCCTCAGGAGAGATTTCTTATGAATAGGGAAATGTCACTTTTTGGAGTATATATTCAATACTTCTTATAGAAACCACCATATGGATTATACTTCCAAAAAATAAGGCATTTTAGTAAGTTTGGAGTCGTGAAGACCCGGGGTAGAATATGCCTTTAGCAACCCATGATTGATGAAAAAAGCGACTATGCTTGTCGTAAGAGGCAACTAACGGTGGCCAGGCTCGCTGACTTGGTTGATGCATGTCATCGTACCCCCAATTGCGTGGGTCGATGCTCATGATATCAGTCACTGGATTGTCAGACTGCTGTCATAAAGCTGGAATATTGCTTAGTGCGAAGTTAAACAACAAACAATAAACAAACAAACACTGCATCAGTTGTAACTTCTGCTGCTTACAGCTACCCCCACCATCAACACTCCTACTGCTTATACACCTACTACAACAACAGATGGTTCTACTACACCCTTCCTGTTGGATACACTTGTTAATTGGCGGACACGAGGGGCCATTAATTGTTGGACACGAGTGGCGAAGTTGTCTGTAGTATTACTCCTTGTTTTGAAACATAGCCAGTGTTTTCTATTACCGGTCCGTTCTTGGCAAGGCATCCCGCGTGGCAGGGTGAGTAATAGTTGTTGTTGTCGGAGCCACAGATGGGGAAGTAGTCGTTGTCGTTGCAGTGGCAGGTGGAACTGTGGCAGTCGCCTTGGTCAGCCGTCGATGATACCGTCGTCCTATTTGGAAAGCGCGACGGTAACGTGAAATGTGAAATGTTGTCATTTACGAAGGGACCAACCATTTTATATTCTAGTATGGATGGGGTGTGTGATGGGGGTAATTTTTGTTCGAGACAGATTGTTTTTTCAGTCAAAGCTTCAAGAAATACAATATATTAAGCCGAACAATTATTATGACTCACAACTCGTTGTCTTTCAGGACATCCGGCAGGTCCTATGGACGGTTTTTAGGGCGTAAAAGGGTACATCTTCTCTTTGGCAAAATGTCGAAAGACGATTACAATTGATTGTATCTATATAGTTTGTTTTTTCAATTTCTTAGAGTTGATGGGATTTTTTTCGGAAAAGATTATCGATGTTTGATAAGAATGATTTAAGAGTCACCTTCTAACGTCAGTGTGGTTTGCGGTGCGATGTATTTGTGTGGTGGGGTGCAGTGTGAAGATGTGGCGTGGCGTGTTGGTATGGTGTGCTGTGGTGCGGTGTGTTGTGTTGATGTAGTGTTTTGAGGTGGGGTGGTGGGATGATTGTGGAGTTGTGCTAATTGAAAGCATTATGCTTAAGCCAATCCTTCAATAATTCGGGCGATAAATATAAACTTTGTTACTGATTACGTATTGATAAAATGCAAAAATGTCGTTCATCCATACCATCTTCTCAATGTTCACGTATAAAATAAGCTAATCTTTTTACCAATATTGTTTCACTGTTAATGGTATATATTATATGGTATATATTATATACCTTCAAGACTATTTTTATCAAATATTAGACAATATCTCTCACATTTCATATAACAAGAAATGAATCTTACTTTGTTCTCAATTAATGTATTTAAAACCTATTATTTTGAAGTTTATTATAGTTTTATGTGCGCTACTTATATCACTTTCATATTTTATTGAAATTGTACCGCGTGACGTTAAATAATAAATTCACTTACCCGGGTTGGTTCAGTATCTTTGGTTGTGGACAGCCAAACACATATCCAAGGGATACAATTATGACTGTGACAAATGTGAAGACGTTGACAAACTTCAGCCCTGTTATTGGGCTCATTTTAAACTTTTTGGTCAACCAACCGCCGACAAACGTTCCCAGTGACGCCATCGGCATACTCAGACCAGCTGGAATGAATAAATCATAGATACACTGATGAACGAAGCAGTGGAACCTGTCTAAATCATCGTCAATATAAAGTCAAACGCCGTTGTGTCGAACTCATGGTTGTCTCGAAGTAAAAGCTTGGTCTCAGCGTATTTATTCTTTATTCATCATTTTCGGTTATGCCGAACCTCGGATAACTCGAAGTATTTACGAAGGTCCCTTCGACACAACGGCTGTATATACACTTTTTCCGCTTCCTCGGTACTGAGGAACATAGTGGGCACATATACAATGAAAGACTGCGGATGAAACGCGATATGTAAGACAGAAGGAACTACGTGTAAATTCAGAATTGTAAAAACAGATTAGTGCGTCGTGCTAGAGATCGGGGCGGGCGGATAGGTAGCGGGAGGGTAGCCTAGTGGTCAGAGCGTTCGCTCGTCACGCTGAAGAGCCGGGTTCGATTACCGACATGGGTAAAATATGTGGAGCACATTTCTGGTGTGATATTGCTTGAATATTGCTAAATACGGCGTAAAACCATACTCACTCACTCACGTGTTAGAGATCACAAGTGTTTTGTATCCGAAAGATAAGATGTCTATTTCAACGAGTGAAAGACAACATTGCATCAATTTTCTACCACCTGATGACTGCATCTATGTGAAATACATGCACTAAAAGCCTATACATTGACGTCAAATTAGTTAAATTATAACAAGCAAGACATGGTTATTCGATGGTGATGTGTTTGATACGAGTATCATTGGCGATCAATAAGAATCTCACAACAGGTGATGTCCACATTCCTTCCATGGGAGTCAAAGTGCACAGCAATTTCACAGTGCACAGTAATGAATAGAGTGAAGCGTGAATTTTCACGTGTTTTCTTTCTTTTGCCCGGCTGTTTACACATAGAAATGCACTTTTTAACTATTTTCAAAATTATTCATGATTTGTTTCTTTTTAATCGAAGTCCATTCAGTTCATTTACCCTCTGTATTTTGGTATATTGAAGAAATAAAACTGGTCTGTCTGAATACGTTACCCATGAGAAGGTTGGCTTTCCATGCTGGTAGACCGAACTGGTTCTCCATGTACTTGGGCATAAAGGCGTGCGCTCCCCCAACAGAAAACAGATGACACACACTGGCTAGAACCAGCGTGGCATAGAGAGGGTTGGTCAAGATACCTACCAACACCTTTATGTAATCTGTGAATACAAAAACAGACACTGAGAGAGATGGAGAGGGCTTTCAGAGAGGCATCTTCCCGAGGCAAGAGCGTCCACTAGCCTTTGTATCAAAGTCTTGTTTCCTGTGCTAAATATGATTGGTCTATCGCACATATCGATATTCCAATCAGAGAACGTTTCACAAAATCAACATCCACGACTGGTACACCTTCGTATGAAAGTGATTTACCGCTGCCTGTCTTTGTTGACACGAATATGTCTTTTTCATCTCCTAAAGCCCCCAATTGCCTATGTTTTTGTGTCAGGGATGAAATCGCGAATGTTTTCGTGATCTGATCGACGAGGTCGTCGCCTCTGGTAGTCGCCATTTTTGTGAAGCTATATGAGATAAGAACAGCGATCTGATGGGATATCGCGTTTCCATTACAAGGGGCACAACTCGTGATCAACGCGAGGTGGCGCGAGGGTCGAGCCAAGAAAAGTGGCCTTGGTTGGGCAAGGGTAGAAACTAGGTTTGATATAGGCTAGTGGACACCCTTGCCTCGGGAAGAGGGGGTGGCGTCAGTGAAATGTCTCTGATATTTCATGGGTTCTTTTTCTTCATTTTCTCTCTTAAAATGTCAATAAGTAATATATCAAATAAGATCGGGATTAACACCTTATATTCACTCGGGACTGATTATCCGTTATTCTTCTTAGCTCGTTGGTTATTCTCTAATTATATTACGATAGATGCCTATTCGCCACCGAAGCTTCATTTGGGAAGTCGAGTCACGACCTTCTTTCTTCGCCGATTTGTCGCAGAATGCCCCTCTCTCAAGAGCTTGAAATAAGCGACCAATTAAAACGCCTTTTCTGAACGCGAACTCGTCCGAGTGTGACCTCCATGTATTTAATCGAATAAGAAAACCGATGGTTTCCTGAGTAATACGAAAGGGGAGGGTATGAAAAAATCCAGTATATATGGTTTCGTCGCTTGTTCAATCACGAAAGAATTTGATTGAATATCTATTTTCATTCTAACCGGTCTCAAAACGAAGATGGCGAATGGTCCCCGGTATTTCTGTTGTAAGAGAAAGGAGTCACGTTACACTGAACAGACAAGGATGATGTGTAGGTGTAGGAAGTAAATACTGGATATTAAGAATGACTTCACTTTCTTGGCTTTGTTGGAAGTTTCTTATTTTAATGCATATGAAGCTTTTCATTTCATCTAAATAAACTGAGGGACAAAAAATGTATACCCAAGTGTTTTTTTTATGCAGTTGAAAATTTGGATTAAATTGGATTATGTTTTGAAACAGTTTGTAAAATAGAAATCTTTGGCTGGGTAATTTTGTGGACAAAATATTGTTTCATAAAAGACTGGGGTAAGAAATTATTATACCATATTTGAAATGTTGTAAATTTGTGCCGCAAAAAAGCACATTTACTGATTTTCAAAGGTAAGATGAGTAAGATACCTATCATAAGTTGTGTATTATGCGGGGAAATTTTAAAAAAATCAAATCAAACTAAATTTTTAAAAATAAAAACATGTAGAAGTATTCCTTGAGTGCTGACAGAGCCCCAGTAGGTTGATTTTTCAAATTTAATATCATATTTTCAACTGAAAATCAAACATGTAACAAAGAGAGGTGGAGTTTCCTTTGCTCATGTCTTTATAAGTTCATGTCATTAGGGTCCATATGTGATTGTCAAAGGGGCTTGAGCATGAACGCAACAGACACTCCACCCCTGGAGCCACGAGGAACGTTCATCACTGTCATAGTGAGGACAAAGGTGCCAGTCGCCGAATTTGAAGAGCAAAATTATAGATGCTGACATTACCCATAAGATAAAAAGCGTCACTTATACGAACTTTACCTTTCGCCTCCAAAATAAGTTTGGCTGTGAGGTTATTCAGTTCCTTTTTCTTCTTCTTTAGATCGTCCAGGACATCACTGGGCGGAGCACTCTTCAGTCTGCGCGGGAAGAAGAAGAGAGACACGCTCATGATAACGGCTGCAGACCCGAACACGAGGTAGCCCAGCCACCAAGCGCCGATCCAGCGAGGGTGACGGGGGTACAGGTCTGTGTCTGAAATAGCCATTGTGTCAAGACTGGCAGAATGGAATACGTTAATCGCGAATGTGTTATGGGCTGAACAAAGAATAAATAACCCAATCGGCAGCCTGTGAACAATCAAGTCTGGAGAAGACGAATCAGGGATTGATATTATGAGCAAAGATCCATGCCGTCGGGATACGATGACATTCACTTAATCAAGTCAACGAGCCTGACAGCCGATCTTTCTTGTCACGTCTTACGACAAGCATAAGTTTCCTGGGACGTATTCTAACCCGGATTCCCAACCGGTTGTAGCGGAGGTACAAAAACGGTGACGAATGACACATCGAATTCTTTGAAATAAATTTAAAAAGGTTTAACCTTATAAAGACTTGCTAGCCTAAACATGAACAGGAAGTGTAGTGGTATGTCAGAAGTAGATCGTGGCCATGTACATACCTTCCAACGTTAACATTGCTGTGTTGGTATGTCAGAAGTAGATCGTGGCCATGTACATACCTTCCAACGTTAACATTGCTGTGTTGGTATGTCAGAAGTAGATCGTGGCCATGTACATACCTTCCAACGTTAACATTGCTGTGTTGGTATGTCAGAAGTAGATCGTGGCCATGTACATACCTTCCAACGTTAACATTGCTGTGTTGGTATGTCAGAAGTAGATCGTGGCCATGTACATACCTTCCAACGTTAACATT
Source organism: Haliotis rufescens (assembly GCF_023055435.1). Classification (NCBI taxonomy): domain Eukaryota; kingdom Metazoa; phylum Mollusca; class Gastropoda; order Lepetellida; family Haliotidae; genus Haliotis; species Haliotis rufescens. Next base: position 35,234,620 of record NW_025963779.1, read on the forward strand.
GTTGCGGTGGTATGTCAGAAGTAGATCGTGGCCATGTACATACCTTCCAACGTTAACATTGCTGTGTTGGTATGTCAGAAGTAGATCGTGGCCATGTACATACCTTCCAACGTTAACATTGCTGTGTTGGTATGTCAGAAGTAGATCGTGGCCATGTACATACCTTCCAACGTTAACATTGCTGTGTTGGTATGTCAGAAGTAGATCGTGGCCATGTACATACCTTCCAACGTTAACATTGCTGTGTTGGTATGTCAGAAGTAGATCGTGGCCATGTACATACCTTCCAACGTTAACATTGCTGTGTTGGTATGTCAGAAGTAGATCGTGGCCATGTACATACCTTCCAACGTTAACATTGCTGTGTTGGTATGTCAGAAGTAGATCGTGGCCATGTACATACCTTCCAACGTTAACATTGCTGTGTTGGTATGTCAGAAGTAGATCGTGGCCATGTACATACCTTCCAACGTTACCATTGCTGTGTTGGTATGTCAGAAGTAGATCGTGGCCATGTACATACCTTCCAACGTTAACATTGTTGTGTTGGTATGTCAGAAGTAGATCGTGGCCATGTACATACCTTCCAACGTTAACATTGCTGTGTTGGTATGTCAGAAGTAGATCGTGGCCATGTACATACCTTCCAACGTTAACATTGCTTTGTTGGTATGTCAGAAGTAGATCGTGGCCATGTACATACCTTCCAACGTTAACATTGATGTGGTGGTATGTCAGAAGTAGATTGTGGCCATCTACAAACCTTCCAACGTTAACATTGTTGTGGTGGTATGTCAGAAGTAGATCGAGGCCATGTACAAACCTTCCAACGTTAACATTGTTGCGGTGGTATGTCAGAAGTAGATCGTGGCCATGTACATACCTTCCAACGTTAACATTGCTGTGGTGGTATGTCAGAAGTAGATTGTGGCCATCTACAAACCTTCCAACGTTAACATTGCTGTGGTGGTATGTCAGAAGTAGATCGTGGCTATGTACATACCTTCCAACGTTACATATATTCTGGTGAAGTAGCTGCCGAGGCTGAAGGCAATGGCTGGTCCGAATATGCTCATGCTGATGATGATGCCTGAAAGAAAGGGGAAGAGTTTATCCCACGTAAAGGAATCTGAGGTTAAAAAAGTAACATACATATATATATTCTAGTATGCAGAAGAATAGGAATGAATTAAGCCCTTTATGCAAAAAATAATATTGTCAAGTTATATGCTGGTACGATTCATAACACAGACAGTATTGGATTCATATTATTGTCAGGGCCCAAATTTGCAAAGTACATGTATATTTATTCTGATACTAATTATAGACGTAGTGTTAGATCCCCATGTGACTCAATAGCTAACGTACTCTGGCAGTTAGAGATAAATATGATAATGAAACTACTCTACCCATATAATATCCTGTTTTGGACTTTTCCACATTTCCATCAACATATGTGATCGTAAACGCGTTTCTTGGGGCCTTTGCTACGCCTTGTAGAGCCATCCCGATGACGATGATCCCAAGCGCCGCAGCTGCATGATCACGTGGACTCCTTGACAACACTTCCGGTTTATCAGGAGAGTCTGATTCTTCACAAAAATTCATAAGTGAGTCATTTGCTAACGAACACAGGTCATACGCTCGTGACTGAGACGTCACATTACTAACTACGTATTCCTCATTAGGTGACTGCTCCGTTCCAAACAGGAAGTGAGGTAAGCAGCATATCAGACCGGAAATGCCAAAAAGCATGACACTTGCAGACATTACTCTGGGAATATGAGATCGGTGGGCAAAGTGGGCAACAAAAACGACAATAAGCATATAGCCAATGTCGTTACTGGCCATTATTATTCCAGTTTCGGAACTAGTAAAGCCGAACTGTCGCTCCAGTGTGGTGACTTGGGAATTGACGTATGCCAACAACGTTGATGACAGAAGGCTTGTTATGCTGCAGAAGCCAGTGAAGGCGGTAATGTTGGCAAACACCTGAAAGGCGCGTGGCTTGCACGATCCTATCCCGCACTGGGTCTCTGGGTCGTCTTCCTCCACCAAAACAAGATGGCCGGCATTGGTCTTCTGATTTTCCTGGCCCTCCAAAAGGGATATCTCATTGTCCTTCCCTTCCGACATGTTGCCGTATCAGTCAGAAATCTGTGGAAATATGACAGTAGTACGTGAATGGTTGCCGAGACATTACTGACATATCGCAACGTAAAACATATTCACACACTTACGACATCCAAAGGTAAAGCAATGTCCGGACCAAACAGGTTTTCGAAGTAACAAGGTCCCGACAAACAAAGTTCAAGGGGCTGCAAGGTCCACTATGTACTTTAGTTTTGAATTTACATAGTGTCCACTTCGCAGTGTCAGACGTGTGATATAGTGATGGTCTAGCAGGTAACGTATTAATGCCTAATCATGATTATGTGTGTATTTGCATACCAAGATTGGAGAGCATTGTGTCTGGGGTGTTGTTAAATTGGGAAGAAAATGAGGTCACGGGAGGCCCCTGGATAAAACGATGTCTTCATTGATGTCCTGGTGGGGTGCCGTTGTACCCCCAATCGTCTATACTAGTAGTAGTATAGACACTGGGGGGTACAGCATCACCCCCAACCTGGACCAGGTCCAGGCCCTGAAAATGCTTTGTGTGTTGTGTTGTGTGGGTGAGAGAGTTGTGTGGGTGAGAGAGTTGTGTGTGTGCACGCTGTATGTGCGTGAGTGCTGTGTGGGTGTACATGCTGTGTGAGCGTGTGCTTGCATTCTTTTGCGCAGTTTGCAGGAGAAAGGAGGCACAGGCATCGTCGTTGTTGCAGAATGCCTCCTCAGCCTGCCTATAAATAGAGGGCTTGTACCTGCAGTGTTTGATGTGTTTGCAGAAACTGAACAACTCGAGCAGTTACTGCTGAACAACTGCTGGAAAAATGATATTCTGGGTTTTGGTGACCATTGAGCTTCCTGGCCAGATTTTGTTCGCCCTGTGTAAAGTGGCCTTTAATAAAAATGCATATATTCTCATCAATACATCGCTTTGTATCTAAGGGGGAGAATGATGTCCTATTCTCTTATTCATTTTAAATCCATATATCGTGTGCTCATCACTTAAAGTATTCATCTCATGTTTGAATGTTCTTCTGGCATCATGATATTAATTTATGTGGACTGATCCCGTTCGTCGTTTTCCCTGGCAACATAATTAGCCAGCAGTTCCTTCAGATCCGCTATCTCCCTTTTGTTAAGGGGGGGGGGGGGTTGATCCCGTACTCCCATTGTCTATACCACTTGCTTCTTGTCTTACAGTCTTGTTTTGTCACTCTGAATCTGTATGCATAGGTCTAAATATGAAACAGATGAGGTTATCTGCTCTCTATTATTTCAAGGGGAGGTGGTTGGGGCCTCCAAGCAGCACGGCTTCTGGCTTTAGAATCATACGAGTGTTCATTTGTCCTTTGCACCAATGTTGGAAGCTTGAATAACAATAAATAAGAGGGAGAAATCATATTTCCAAAACCACAAGAAATCTGTACTGAAAGTAGTACGATTCTAACTATATCATAAGCATGTGTGTATGAATCACAATCAAATAGTTTAGAAAAATGCACACAAATTCTCCTTGCTGATGCCATCTTACATAAACAATGTTTCCTAGGGATCTTATGTCGTTTGTCGTAAGGATCCTATGCAAAATTTGTGTTGGAAATTTCTAAATTTATTATCTGTTTACAAGTTTCGTTAATTTCTAACAACATCGAGAGATACTTGGTTGTTAATGGTAAGCCAAGCTTCCGGTATATTGATTATCTGATATCGATCAATAACGGTCAAATAGACAATTCTCTTCCACTGATGTACTCATATTATATCCATTCATTGTGTACATCCTATCATTCTATATCAATGATCAGCATTATATGCATCTCGCAATAGGCGACTAAATGGAGCGAGTCGTCAGGTTCAGTGACTTGGATGATTGTATGTCATCGTATCCCAATAGCATGGGTCGATTGTATCAATCACTGGATTGCCTGGCCCAGACTAATATTTACAGATCGACGTCATGCAGCTGGAATTTTGTGGCGTTAAACAACATAGAAAACATCATTCACTCTAAAAGAACAATATGTTGTTTACCTGGGAAACAATGCAGCGAGGAGAACGCAGATGATCCTCTAAGCCGATTATATTCAGACTGACGGTTTATAGGCGTACTTACCTGTAAACGGTACAGGGTCATGTGACATCTAGTTAGAACTACTGACTACGTGACAAAGAAATAATTACTCGTGGCCATTTTGACATGCGTATCGTACCTGTGCTGCAGCATGTGGTGATAGAGTGGACTGATCAATTTATTTAGAGAGAAAACCTCTTCGATATATGCAAGAGAACGTCAAAGATGAAAACTTAAGTGATCAAGGAAATCTTAATTGGGTCACTTGTCATGATTTCAGCACGATGCGTATTCCTCTATTGTTTTATCTGTCAAGTGCGTAGCAAGTATCAATTCAGTTTATAGTAAACTGCCGGGCAAAAACAGGTATACGCCTATGTTTGATGGTGACTAAAAATGAAACAAACAAGAAATGGTTATTCGATTGTGGTGTATTTGATACGGGTATCATAGTTGTGTTTTGGACCTAACGTTTGCAGTGTTTCCACGACTGTCTTCAGCCAAGTCCCGACTTGATAACGTTTGTATTTTTGGGGTCTAATCCAATTTTCAGGTGTATTCTTTCTTTTGTCCGGTAGTTTATAATGCCTGTCCCAACTGAATGTGGTATCACATGCAGAAGAAGACTGCACTAACTAGGTGGGGAATCGAACCCGCTCCAACGGCTGATCTTGAAAAACATCACTTGAAATTCAATGTACAAAGAAACGACCGCCTCCGTGGTCTACTGGTAGAGAGCGGAAGGTCGGGGGTTCGATCCCCGGTCGCGTCATACCAAAGGACGTTAAAAGATGGTACTTCATGTTACCCTTCCTGGCGCTCGGCATTAAGGGGCTTAAACAAGGACTGGTCGGCTCGAAGTGTTTGTGTGGGGTATTCATGTTTAACTGTGACATGCTATATCAATCTAAAACAACACACACACACACACACACACACACACACACACACACACACACACACACACACACACACACACACCGCAAAATGCCTTCATCCACATTGTACCCACCCATATTGAGAAATCAAACCCGGATTTCCAACTCTTAAACCAGGCGAGGTAATCAACATACCCGGCACAATTTGCCTTCTTTCCCGGTCTTCATATCACCGACAAAATTAATGTTCTCTGTGTGTGACATTTAAATTATAGTGACATATTATATTTATGGTATTATCAATTAATTGCCGTTTTGCCGTCACCCAACTGACATTGCTTTCATATACTAATAACTCACCAAGTTGTTTTCTCAAGGAAAAGTCTGAACATTAATGTGTCAATGTGTAAAAAGAGGCCGACCATTTGATATTCATATTGTTACTGCCACAAAAATTACATTGCTGAAATGTGTGGGGCTTTTTAGAAACAAATATTATGGCGCATAGTTTTAATGAAATTGAATAGTTTAAAAAAATATCTGGTTTTGCAGCTGTAGCTGAAAAGATATCTGGTGTGGATACAAAATCCCAGCCCACCACCCCACCTCCACACCCCACCACACCACAACCCACTCCACCCCACCCCACCCCACCACACCTTACCTCCACACCCCACCACACCACACCTCACCTCACCTCCACACCCCACACCATCCCACCCCACACCCCAAACCACCCCAACACACCACACCTCACCCCACACCACCCCACCCCGACACCCAACCACACCACACCTCACCCCACACCACCCCACCACACCACACCTCACCCCACACCCACACCCCACCACACCACACCTCACCACACCACACCCCACACAACCCCACCACACCCCACACCCACACCACACCACACCACACCTCACCCAACCACACCCCACCCCACCACACCTCCCGAATATCAAATGGTCTGTCCCTAATCCAATACTTTAGACGTCGCGCGAACCGTTGACTAAATCAGTTATATGAGTCTTAGGCTATTATTTTCCAACCTATGTTAATATTTGCTTTAATGGTGAAAAATACCATGTTAGAACTAGAGACACCGGAGAACGCTTGACAGTTTTTTTTCCATTTGTTAGAAAGGCATACACAAAACCTCCTGTTTCTTCACTGGAGGGTATTTCAGGGAAACACATGGCACAACTATATACTCCAAGGTGGTTTTATTTGAAGCAAGACATACATATAACGGTATAAACATTGTTTAACATTGGGAAAACATATTATTTTTGAGACATGCTGAAAAATGTACATGTTTTACATATTATATTTTTTAATATCATATAAATATTTTCCTTTTTTTGTGGAAAGAAATACAACCCGTAATAGAACACTTAAAGTAAGTTACATAAATCTAAAACTGTATTTATATTATTTTGTTATTCTTTTCATAGTGTCAAATTGAATCAGGTAAATGTATATTCAGTAATGGTTTACCATGCCGCACACTAACCCCATTTTCTCATTTACCAGAGCTACACACGACATAAACCCATAAAGTGTTTCACAAAAGAATACCATTGGTATTATCTATATCATGCTTGGTTCTATCTGTAAGGATCTTTGTCCAAATCCTGAAACTGAATTCATCCAGAGGCGAAACAGACTGACCCAAGCAACATTTCAAGAGATGCCTACACTGCTTGAACACAAATAGCATCCGTCGCGTAACCCTTGGATGTCCATATCATCAGATGCTAAATGTCGCCGGTACCTCATTTTCTTCGGGTTAATTAATCCTCACTTTACATATACCATAGTAGGATCACAACAGAAAAGATTCATCTCCTCTTTAACAGAGATTCAAGATTTACACATGTTAACATAGTCAAATCTCAGTGATACTATAAAGACATAGCTTACATATACATTGTACATTTATCACGTGGAACTTCAGACGGATCAATCATCCAAATCTGAAAGTTCAAGTTGAAAGTATCCTTTCACAATTCCTATGCTACAAACATATGCTAACTGCTTACCTACATTCATATGTAGGTATCCTCAAACGAACACAAGCATTCATGTTTCCTTGTGTAGGGGACAAAACTCGTGTTACAATTTCCTTCTCTTGGGTTGTCTTTTCACAAGTGATGAAGATACCTTAAATATTCTGTTTCAATATATCGATCTCATCAACAAAAAGGTGGACCATTTCCTCATCTGTACAGGAAAACTAAAATTAACGAGTATGTCTTTCACAAGATCTCAAGATAGCGTAATTGTTGAATATCAGCCTAGCACAAAGTAAGAGGTCCATTTCCTCATGTGTAAAGAGGGCATATAATGGTAAAAAATCCCTTCTGGAGCAGGTATTGTTTTGTGTCTTTTCACAGTCTTATTTCCAACATGGTAGTTCCATTTCCAATTACACACAGAGAGGCCAAGTTAGTTACTTTTAGAGGATGCTGTAGATACGGCAGTTTTTATTAGGCCAGATCACAAAATGATGTTTCATTGTGCACTTTTGTTTTTTGCACAAGATCTGGCGCACTCGTTGTGTGATCTTCAGTCGGACTTTGCAGGAGAATTAATTTTCTCTGAGCTCCCGTCCCTGTCCGATTAGATTGGCCACACCCTGGACGGCATCGAGACCTCTACTCCTTCACCTTCCTCTCCTCCTTCTTTACCTCCTCCTCCTTCTTCTCCGCCTTCTCCCTCCTCTTCTTCATAGCGTCCTCCTCTGCAACAACGCTCAGGCCGTTGGCGATCCTGCGAGCCGATTTGTCAAACTTTGGCATCAGGAACGTCCTCTCGACGACACGGAATCCATCGTCTCGGGACACGTGGTCATGGTCGATGATAATCTGGCTGTCCCAAACTGTGTACACCACAGTGACCTCAACCTCCTCCTCTTTCTCTATTGGTGGCATGACATCCCGACGTGAGAAGCCGAAGGGCGTCAGTTTCAGAGACTTTGGGTCAGCCATCACAGAGTGCATGCATGAGCGGCGATAGACTTCCTTCTTCTTCTTTGGTTCGAGTTTCTGAGACAATTTCCCGCTATGGTCAACTGCCAAGAAAACAGTAGTTTTATCCTTTGGGATTGTCTTTCTCTTCGACCTTAACAGCTTCTTAAACCTAGAGAATCTGGACTCCGACTTGAGCCCCGGCTTCTCTTTGTCTGCCGTTGGGGCCGGACCCACGCGGCTATGGATACACCCCATTTTCAGTGTCTGCTAGTGTCTAACAGTCGTAGCATCATTGCGACATACTGACATGGCGCACTGCATCAAAGCGACCAATTATGCCCAACGCCATATTGCGGACTGTTCCATGCTGTCGTCGTCATCACGACGTCGTCCCTGAACGCGGATATGTAAATGCATGAACCTCTTTATAAAGGGGATATCAATTTATTACATTTCAGACAATTACTAGGGTATCGTTTCATTAATTTAGAAATCGAACATAATACTCATCATTTGCTTTAAATAATAACCGTCAAACAGCTTGAATATTGTGGAGTGCAGTGTTAAACAACAAAAACAAATACCACTAGTAATACCGCAATGAATTAGGTAATTCTCAATAAATACAAAAAATGTTCTATAATTTATCCGATGCTTGATTAAACAATAAAAAATATATTTTTGAAACGTAAATCCGTTTAATAAAGTGTTTGTAGATGTGCAGTGTGTTTCAGGTCATATCTGCACACGGAAAACGATAACAGTGTGTTTATTCGTTCTGTGTCAAAGACCCACGCACCGAAAACAAATCAAGTCTTACACAAGAAGCAGTCATCACAGAATCCCTGCATGATTCTCCGTTGGGATTGTGGGGATGAGATATCCCTATAGTAGCCTGTTCTTGTCGCAAGATGTCGAATATAGGGATCGGATGGTGTGACCTGGCTGTGTGCCATCGTGCCCCGAAGGTGTAGGTTGATGCTCATTCTATCAACCTCTGGGTACACTTGCACAAAGCGATCTTAGTGCTACGACGATCGTAACTCCCATACTCTAACATAGACTTATACGTGTATCGCTAAGATCGCTTTAAGCAACTGGGCCTTCGTTAGCCTGGCCAGATATTTACTATGAAGGGGGCACGGGTGGCCCAGTCGTCTAAGGAGCTGCAATTCGCTGTGCAATGTTCTGTCCCTTGGGCACGCCAAAAACCCTGTGGTTTGTGGGTTCGAATCCCGGTTCGACCCGATTATGTTTCTGGGTTTTTCAGCACCGTACCCGTACTCTTGGGTTTCACCAAAGTGGTAAACGTCTAAGACCTGCACTACTTCGGGCTTTCCTCCTACATTAAGCTGACAGGCCGTGATATAACTGGAAAACTGTTCAAAGCAGCGTTAAAAATAACTTACTCACTCACTCTATTACTTACAGGCCGTTGTGGATAAGCTGGATTTGCTGATTGACGTAAAACACTCGAAAATGGGTGTAGCGACAATCAATTGGATGACACTCAGCATAGTCATAATATACTCTTCATCGACAATATCCATATTATTAAATGTTTGATTAAATACCTTTGTCAAGGACTAAAGATCAGAAGCAAATCATCTTTACCTGGAACAAAGTGTACTGTATTCCAGACGTTTGTTCAGCATGTAAATATTATTAATTATTTTCCATCTTGTTTGTATTATTGGCTTTGGGCCTAAAATACTGAATAAAGTCTGTCTGTCTATACCCTTCATCACGTGAGTGGGCTCGTGAGGTTATCATTTACGCCAGACATAGTAATTTTATGCCAGCAGTCTGTGAATCAATGAGTCTCCAACAGACAAATTATAAAATGGGCTGCCGAATGAGAGTATATATCCAATGCCACAGTGAACAGCATGCAGGTAATTTAGCGTGTTGCTTATTTTTAACTAGCGGCGTTCCTTTGTCTGGCACTTCAATAGATTTGTCTCTTTACTTGAGTGTTATCTCCCTTTTTTCGAGGAGCCCTCAAGCTCCTCACAGCAATAGCCCGTAAAGGGGCATTCACACGGTACAACAAGTTGTATACACTTTGTTGCATGCAACACATTGCATCGTGTGAACGGGCAAGTCGGTCCAACTTTTGACGCATGCAACTTGTTGGACGTGAGTTGTACGGAATAGGACATGCTCTATTTTCATGCGACAAGTTGTACGTACGCAGCCAATCAAAACGCGTATCCAAATCACGTGATATTTTCACCTCCAAATGTAAACAATCATGGCGACCCCAGCGTTCCGCTTGAAGAAAGTTGAGATGTCTAGAGTGGAAAATTGGAGAAGGCCTTTGTATCCTCGGCTTCGAGCTCAGCCAAAAGAGCGCTGTATGCTCCAAATTGCCCTCGCCTAGCAATCCATGGCCTGACCCAACATGATCGCTTGGTTCTAACTTGTGAACAATCCGCAAGCAACGCAACTGTGGCAATCTCAAGTATATCGTCATCGCTATCATAGTCATACGCAGACGCCATGACGTAATGTTAACATCGTCTTAAAAATTGAGATCTCGCGAGATCCGAGTTGTATGCAACTCGCCGCCGTGTGAATGCTGAGTTGTATACAACTTCAGTTCGTGCAACTAGTTGCATGCAACAAATTGTATACAACTAGTTGTACCGTGTGAATGCCCCTTAAGTAACGAAGGTGTGACGCGCTGGGAAGGAGCTTGACGGAGCTCTCTGTTCACGGATCCTTCGCTTGGTGTCGCTGCTCTTGCTCTGCTTTCCAGTCTGTCGTAGGAACTAACGGGAACGGGAACCAGTCTACTGTCTATAAATACTACCGAGAGTGTAACGAAGGTATCACGCGCTGGGAAGGAGTTTGTTCAGCGCATGACACCTGCGTTTGAGCTCTGTGAACGTAAGTTGTCTATAGCTGCGAGCGTGCGTGCATGCGCTAGTACTAGTCCCGACAAATGTCAGTTTTATAGTGCTAACCCACTGAAATACCATGCGGCAGTTTAACATGAATACCCTACTCATGCAGAGACAGTATGCTGCTCCTTATTTTCGAGCGCAACACAGGGTAACAACAAGTACCATCTTTTAACAACTTTTGGTATGAGGCGACCCGTATCGAACCCCCGACCTTCCTCTCTCTGGGCTGACGCTCTACCACTAGACCACGGAGGCTGTCAACCATCTCTGTATAACTATAAGGAGCTTGTTAGGTGCATGCGTGCCTACGTGCGCGCGGTGTGGGTTAAAGGGGGCGTTAGTTTGAGATCAAATTGTTTTCAACGTTTAGGAGCTCAATCATAAACAGGTGCTCAATTGTTTAAGCTATATAGAAACAAGAAAACAGGGTTATTATTTTTTAGGAACTCCAAAACATCAAAAGGCACCAGTTCATCATGTGTTTAATACATATGCAAAGTTTCATAATAAAATATTAAATGCTTCTGAGTAATGCTTCGGAAATGAAACGTGACGGATGGACAGACGGACAGACAGACCCCATTCCTGTATCCCCCTCCCACTTCGTGGCGGGTATAATAATTAACTGTATTCTTGGGACACAATATTGCCCGCAAGAAAAGGTCACATTATGTTTCCTACAAACCATGGCATAGGTAAAAAGAAATCAGTTAAAAAAAAAAGGAGTCTGATTTGTTTTTTAGAAAAAAATCCCCCATTTGGAGAAAAATACACACACAAACACTTTGGTAATTACAAATATACTCAATTGAAATTAAAGAACACCCATGACAGATTTACTATGAATGGGAAAGAATCAGGTGTTCTCTTATTTCTTTTGAGTAGTATATATTGTGTCATCTGATGGGTAAATGACAGGAACTCGATCCAGTAACACTCCTTGTTCTGGCACACAAGATTTAGTCAGACTTAGTCACAATTGCAAGACAGTGCATAAAAAATATTCTTTTATTACATGGTTATAGTTTTCATGTCATAAAACACCCTGATATAAAATATGATATTCAACAACAGCAACAAATGTTCAGTCAATATCCAAATACAATTGTATCCATAAACAACAAACAATATCACAGTTGGACACAGCAAGGAAATTGTGCAATGAAGTATATTGGGCCTTCTTTCAGAATTTTGCCCACATGACACTGATAGGTTTTTCGTTTGGTTATTGTAGGTGCTCCGGCTTCTACTGGCATAGCTCTAATACACTAAAAGGTGTATGACAAACGTATATGTCTTGCTTGATGGCATGCTAATATACATTTATAAGCTATATCCAGTGATGTTTAGGTCACTCTGCTGAAAATAGACCTTTCTTTGCCGTTCAGGAAAGGAGCGAGGTTGGCCGATTGATATTTACGTATCACTATTAATGAAAGTAAAAGTAACTGAAATGCACATAAAATATACATCACAAAATCTTATTCCTTTAACCATAGTTTACACATGCTTCCTCCATCACTCAACCCCACTTGCAGAACAATAATGTCAGTGGTCTGGGCCAGACAAACCCGTGATTGACATGATGAGAAACAATTCACACCATCGGGGACACACTGACACGCTATCAATCAAGTCACCGAGCCTGAGCAATAAATTCATTTAATCACTTCTTAGGACCAGCATAGGTTTAAATTCTAAACTGGAATCCCCAGAGTCATATCACAGAAAGTTCTTTATCAAATGAAGATCTACCACAATCTTGGCAGCAAGCTTTTGAAAGTTGTAACCGTCCCCTTCACATCAGATGAGAATGTCCAGGGTTTCTTGTCACTATTTGAACCTTCCTGGGATGGAGCCTTATCAGTTTTGTCCTTCGTTTTCCCAGTTTCAGATGAATACCAGGACTGGAACCAGTAGCCAGACTTCGGCACCAATTCTTCACTCAGCCAATCCAGTGCCTTAAGCAAGTCACCTTGACCCTCAGGCGTCACTGCTGAACATCCAAATATGTTCATTTCTGAAAAAGAAATGTCACTTTTCCATCAATATTGACCAAAATATGATATTCAGTCAGCATGGACATGATTGTCATTGTTGTCATGAGCACTATTTGTCATAAGCATTTAAGACATTACAAGTTTGTTTGCTTCTTAATAATGGTTATTCCAGTTAGATTTCTAGGGCCCCAAGTACCCGTGGATACTTGTACATTATACGAGAGACAAGATGGACACTGAGAAGGCAGAATATTCAATTTTAAACATTTAACGGCTCAGTGTAGATCATATTTAGCACTACATTGATTAATTGCAGATCTACATACATGTAGATAATTTTTATATATACACATCCAAATTTATTTATTTTTTTATTGATTGCTATATCGTTATACTTTTATGTCAATACTAATATTTCAGATCAATGACCACCCTAGATTCTGGGGAAGAATCGGTTCACAGTGCCAAAAGCTTGTCTCCCTTGGGTCACCAGAGTCGAAAATTCACATTTTGACAGCATATATGAGTAAAACTTAATTTCTCAGTTAGTGTGCACATGTTTTAGCAAAGCGATGAACATGTGTGCATTTAATACATACTTCCCCCAATTTCTAATATATAGCGACATTCTAATGAAGACGTCTCAGAGCTATGATGTCAGCTAACAAGGTCACAATGCAGCAAAGTCATAGTAAACGGAACACTGGCACTGTTTTCATTCATGGCCCATGACATCATACTGCTTGTATCACAACCAACAGACTTAGACAACACCCCACACTGCTTGTAAGGTAACCACCAGGCTTAGACCCATGACATCACCCCACACTGCAACATAACCATCAGGCTTAGACCCATGACATCACCCCACACTGCAACATAACCATCAGGCTTAGACCCATGACATCACCCCACACTGCAACATAACCATCAGGCTTAGACCCATGACATCACCCCACACTGCAACATAACCATCAGGCTTAGACCAATGACATCACCCCACACTGCAAGATAACCACCAGGCTTAGACCAATGACATCACCCCACACTGCAAGATAACCACCAGGCTTAGACCAATGACATCACCCCACACTGCAAAATAACCACCAGGCTTAGACCAATGCCATCACCCCACACTGCAAGATAACCATCAGGCTTAGACCCATGACATCACCCCACACTGCAAGATAACCACCAGGCTTAGACCAATGACATCACCCCACACTGCAAGATAACCATCAGGCTTAGACCCATGACATCACCCCACACTGCAAGATAACCACCAGGCTTAGACCAATGACATCACCCCACACTGCAAGATAACCATCAGGCTTAGACCCATGACATCACCCCACACTGCAAGATAACCACCAGGCTTAGACCAATGACATCACCCCACACTGCAAGATAACCATCAGGCTTAGACCCATGACATCACCCCACACTGCAAGATAACCACCAGGCTTAGACCAATGACATCACCCAACACTGCAAGATAACCACCAGGCTTAGACCAATGACATCACCCCACACTGCAAGATAACCACCAGGCTTAGACCAATGACATCACCCCACACTGCAAGATAACCACCAGGCTTAGACCAATGACATCACCCCACACTGCAAGATAACCATCAGGCTTAGACCCATGACATCACCCCACACTGCAAGATAACCATCAGGCTTAGACCCATGACATCACCCCACACTGCTTGTAAGATAACCATCAGACTTAGATCCCTGACATAAGCTCATACTGCTTATATGACAATGGACAGACAGACCCATTCTAGACCAATGACATCAGCTCACACTGCTGGTAAGATAACAATCAGGCTTAGAGCCATGACATCACCCCACACTGCTTCTATGACAATGAGCAGACTTAGATCCCTGACATAAGCTCATACTGCTTATATGACAATGGACAGACAGACCCATGACATCAGCTCATTCTGTTAATATCACAACCAACAGAGACCCATGACATAAGCTAAGCTGACATCGCCTGCAGATCTTGAATAAAACTAAAACAGAAACACACTCACTTTTCCCAGAATGTCTTTGCTCACATAATTCGTCGTAGTTCATTTTTTCCTTGATTTCCTCCACACTCATGGCCGAGCCCATGCCGGGCTTGTTGGCCAGGAGCAGAATCACAGTCTCTCCCTGATCTCTTCACCTCATCAGCCATCTCTTCAAGCCTGTCCTGATCAGTGCTGTCTATGACAAACATGAGTGCTGATGCTCCTGGGAAGTAGTGTCGGTACAAGCTCCGCTGGAAAAGAGGAAATGAGGAGGATTGAACAAACAACTGCTTCTTTGGTATCTTCAGACAAGGACAATACTTGATTAGGAGTGAATATTGGTCTGGAAATCACTATTGCGATAACCATTGATATTGAAAGAAACTATTGCGATAACTATTGATATTGCAAGCAATATTGATAGTTTTCAGTGTATCATTCTAGATGGATTTAAGTGTTGAATTAAACCTTGGGACTGTAGTTTCCTTTGAATGTGATAACCATAACAACAAATAAAAAGTAAAGTTTGAGATATGAATGATTTGTTTTTTCTTTACCCTAATAATTTAATAAAAAGAAACTTCAACATTATCATGTGTAAATTACTAGCACTCATAATCAAAAGAAAAACAAATTTGAACAGCATTGCATGTACAATCAAAACTATCAATATGTCTAACTGAAATCGATACTATTCATCGGAAACTGATTTAACAATAGATTTATTTCCTTACCAATAGCAATTTATCGATATTTCGATTTATCGTGGCACCCCTATCCTTGATACTGTAAATCTGGACAGTTTTGCGAACAGGAAAGTATCTAAATAGTTTGGGCCAGGGCTGCGGTAAAAACAATTCCAAATCAGACATTTTGTTCCCAACTCTTGAGACCTGCAGTGGGTACCTGAGTAGGGACAGGTAATAGGGGGTTGGGTACCTAGGTAGTAAATCTGGACTCGTCCAGCCCTATCAGAAATCAGTAACCTTAACAGTGAAACCATCAAGTCTTTCACTTTAGGCAAGGAAAAAAACAACTGCCTTGTCAAAATGGATTACAGTGAAAACCTAATTCATTCAACAATCTACACATTCCTGAAAAGCAAACTTTTTACTCTTTTTACATGGTAAATGTGTTTGACAATTGTCCAGAGCGATGTTATTAAAACTACTTACAGCTTTGTCCCTCCCGCCAACATCCCACGCTGCGATACTGATATTCTTATGTGTAATATGCTCCACATTAAAACCTGAAATAAAACACAGCGTATAAATTTGCATGGTTACGTCATGGGTTCTTACATGACATGCAAAGATTAGCACTAATACCTATCATCACTGATCATGTCAACATACAATATGTACAAGATAACATGGGCGTCACAATAGAACATGCTGTGTAGATGCTCTGTTAGGATCTGCTTTTCTGACCCAGAGTCATCATCACCCGTGAAGATTCGAATTGGTCTTCAGCAACCCATGCTTGTTGTCAGAGGCGACTGAAGGGATTGGGTAATCAGACTCGCTGACTTGGTTGCTGCATGTCATCGTGTCCCAATTGCGTGGATCGATGCTCATGATATCAATCACTGGATTGTCAGGTCCAGACTGGATGATTTACAGACCACCATATAGATAGAATATATCCGAGTGTAGCATTAAACACCAAAAATTAACATGATTAAACCAAACTCAGTCTCCAACATAACCAAAGTCATAACGTATCTACATAGCGTTATCATGATTATATTTACACAATAAACATAAATTGTACTTGCCTACTGTTAGAGTGTTGATATTCTGAGACAAAAGTCAAGTTAAAAGTTGAGTTAATCAATATCAAAGCTGCTACTTACCTATGAAAATAATATACAAACAAGACAAAAACTGAGCAGGGCTCACTAATACCCTCGACTTCGATACCAACATATTTCTGAGTTCAAAACATGAAATCAAACTTTGCACTGCACCTCTCCTATTGGCATAGAAACTGTATCCCCAACTGAAAAGAATCCATGAAGTATTTTTTAAGTTATAGCTTGCATAAATGTAAAAGTAAAAAAAAAATTCTAATTTCAAAACATGCAAACACTGGTAAAGAATCATACTTTTTTCAGAAAATACACATATCAAAATTAAACTTTGCACTGCATCTCTTCTATTAGTATGGAAACTGCTCCCTAAATTTGAAAATAATCCATGCAACAGTTTTCTAGTTATGGATCACATAAATGTGCAAGTAAAAAAATGAATTAAAAGCTGCACCTCTCCTATAGGTATAAAAAGTGTTCACCAAATTTGAAAAAAATCTATGAAGTAGTTTTCAAGTTATCATGGTTATAGGTCACACACAAAAATGTCCTCAGAAGGAGGGAGGAAATTCCTTGATATAACAATATACCCCCGCCCTTTTAGGTCAGGGCACAAAAATATCCAAACAAACAGACATACCAATTGTAGGAATGGTTGTCACCACTTCTCCTTGCGTTAGGACGTACAGAATGGTTGTTTTTCCAGCAGCATCAAGACCTAATGCAAGAAAGAAGATTGTGTTGAACATGTTAAAGATGACAGACCGAAGCAGATATGCATGGAATGCACTTTTCTATTCTACAGCCTCATGTTGAACTTCAATGAGGTGACTTCTAGTTCTATTTGTAACCATGATAATGTCCCCAGCTTTGAAGAATTCCAAGGGAACATGGTTATACAGTAGTGAAAAGCAGCCAATTAGAGGTTGGCTTAAATTAAATTAGCAATCCTACCCTTATTCTGTTCACATCTGTGACAAGAAGGGATAGGGATTAGCTGAGTTTGGTAAAATGTATGGTATTCAAATGCAGTGGGGAGAAATCATTGCCTGTACCTGACATGAGTGATGAGGTTCAACAGTAGCCTAGTCAATATGTTATTGTCTTGCATGTTAATTGGGTCGGAACAGAGCTCTCAGCTAGTCAGACACAATCACGGGCGGCTCTGGCTATTGTTCACCCAGCCCTTATTGGAGGGCGTAGCTCATTTAAAAAACTTACCCTCAGATTCAGCTCATAAAGTGCAAGTATCATCATGGTTAGGTACAACTTTGCAGAACTGGATACATTTTGTAACACTGGAAATTCAAATATCGCATTGGCACGTAAATAAGGTTAATTTGCTCCTTAGCCCTGGCTATCAATTTTAAAAAATCAACGTAGGCAGGGGCTTTATATATACATGCTCGATGTACAAAGGAAATACAGTAGGGTAACGCAAATATTAGCACTATGATAATGAACATTAAAATCAGCACACTAACCATTCCAACTTATCTTGATTTTTTTTCGTGTTATTTCTGAAGTATTCCGTGTATAATGTTGACTATACCAATAACTTTGATTTTCGTAAAACTATGAGCAGAGATTATAATGTCTCGGGTTCTGGCCGACGATGTAATGAAGTGGACTGAGGTGGTGAAGATGGCTTTTAAACGGCTTATTCGCTGTAAAAGATAGCATCAGTATTAGATGTTTCGTCGAGGGAGCAAGAAGAAGATCATCGCTCGGCTGTGGTGTGACAAAATGAGCTAATTAGCAAATGACAAAGATATCGGAATATATTGAATACACGAGTTGCTAAATACAATATTCTAACGCTGTTACTTTATATACATTGGATGTAACAATGAATGCTTTTGGCGGCATGGCCGAGTAGGATACTAACAGTTGATTACAATTATGATTTAGACTCTACGATCTCGTTACCTATTCTATTGATTAGTTTACCATAGAGGAAACAGATAGATAAAGGTAATACCTGTAAACGATATAATTGCATCAATATTAACTGATGTTCAGTGGAGGGATCATTTGAAAGTGTCCACGTCACACCCCAAGTATACTAAATTTCTGGCAAGTGAGTGAGTGAGTATGGTTTTACGAAGCCTTTAGCAATATTCCAGAACTATCACGGCGGGGGATTCCACAAATGGGCTTCACACATTATACCCATGTCTGGAATCGAACCCGGGTCTTCAGCGCGAGGCGCGAACGCTTTAACCACTAAGCTACCCGAACACCCCAAATAAGACAACCAGAAGTAGGAGTGAGAGAAAAAAAGAAATAAGAGATACGTCGTATTAAACAACTTTAAATATATCCGGCGGCAATAAAATACATTTAATGGTCTCTGCTATGAGCAAACGCGCTTATTACTGTCGGTGGAAGCGTTTGAGTAGAGTTCTGTTATAACGCGAGAGGGAATCAAAACAGTGCAGAACTTTCCCGTCGACTAGGTGTACCTGTTATCGTCATCGTCTTAACAGCACGCGGTCACTCGCTCTGCTTTAGTTATACAAATTACATTTTTTATTATCTATGGTGTCGCACCCAATTAGTTTTTTCACAAAAAGTTAATAAGAAATGCTTTAACCAATTTGTCGTTTCCAACCAATGTAAACCAATATTCCCCAAATATGGTCTCTAGATCTTCCCATAAGAGATTACTAGGCGAGTGTCTGTCAGATATCATTTATCTAACAATGATTATCCATAACCATTTACTTTGGATTTCACGATATATTCAGGTTATACAATATTTGTAAAATAGATAAAATTAGGTTTTAGAATTGTATTTTGGGGGATGACAAAACTAAATCATCGTGGTTGAAGTTTTGTTTACACGCGTGTCTCTTCTGAAGTTGTATTTTAGCAAGGTGCTTATATGGTGTTTTCAATATTTTCTAACACGAGTCAGTTTTGTTATTAATGTTCGTATAAATATTTCTCTCTTCTAATGAAAACAAGGGGGCACGGGTGGCCCAGTCGTCTAAGGCGCCGCGATTCGCTGTGAAGAGTTGCGTCCCTTGGGCACGCCGGAAACCTATTTTTATGGGTTCGAATCCCGATTCGCCCCGATTATGTTTCTAGGTTTGTCAGCACCATACCCGTGCTCGTGGGTTTCAGCGAAGTGGTAAACGTCTGAGACCTGCATCACTTTGGGCTTTCCTCCCACATTAAGCAACGACACTTAAAAGCGCGTTAAACCCAACTCACCCACTCTAATGAAAACACGCGAGTGAGTAAATATGGTTTTGGACCCCTCTTAGCACTTTTCCAGCAATATCACGGTGGGGGACACCAGAAATGGGCTTCACATATTGTACCCATATGGGGAATCGAAACCGGGTTTTCGGCTTGACGAGCGGACGAACTACCCCATCTGCTCTGTTACTATAATATGATGTCGTCCGTGTGGCGTTGTGAATGAATACGTAGATGATTGCATGTGATGTGTCCTTACATATCTATGAACGTGTATATTTATTTTGAAGTTTATGTTTCAGAGTGTTTGTTCTGACTTCCGTTCAAATAATCCTCATTACACTACGACATGTGTGTTATCTGTGCACTAGACCGGACACGAACAATATATTTTAAAAACTTAACAGACGCTACTTGCATACATATAATTTTAAGGGGAAATTAATTTATTCACTTCCAAGAGTTGCACCTGGGATGAATCATTATATACCCACATAACATTGACTAACTTGTCATGTATTGCACGTGCATTGGTTAAACCATTCGTTGCGTCTAGGCGGATGGTTTTGGAGCTCTTTCCATCACCATCAATTAATTTTGCACTTTTCACCGTATGTAAATGTCGTCCATTATCCAGTTTCATAAAAGCTACCCAATCAGTGTGACATAGGCAACATTTTCTTCAACTGTGAATCACATTGTCTATATACTCAGACCTATTGCCTCTTGTTGGCATATGTTCATGTGCCATGTTCATGTCAACTATGTCAGCGAGCCTGACCACCCGATCCCGTTAGTCGCCTCATACGACAAGCATGGTCGCCTTTTACTGCAAGCATGGGTTGCTGAAGACCTATTCTACCCCGGATCTTCACGGGTCGACACCCTACATACCTAGGTGACCCTTTAATAATGAGGCTGAGGATGTATTGTCATTTTGAGGCATAATCTAAACTTTGATGCCCTCTTTGTATACATTATTATGCATTTATTAAGTTTTCTTCAGTTTTTATCAAGACCGCCTCCAATGTCTAGTGGTACGAGGGCTGGCTAAAAAGTTCTAAGCCTAACTGTGAAAGACCCGTACCAAGCCGATGGTTTTCATTTTTTTCTCTACATAGTCCCCTTCCAGGTTTAAACACTTTTGCCAGCGATGCTGCAAGGCCTGGATGCCGGTCAAGAAGAAATTTTCTTCAGCCACCCTAAAACAGTCATTCACAGCGGAAATGACGTCATCATTACTAGGAAAATGGCGACCGGCTAGTTCCTTTTTCATTTTTGGAAACAGGTGAAAGTCTGACGGGGCCAAATCGGGTGAATAAGGGGGATGGTCAATGAGTTCGAAGCCACATTCATGGATCGCTAACATGGCAACCACCGATTTGTGAACAGGAGCATTGTCTTGTTGGAACAGGATTCCTTTAGTGAGCATTCCCCGTCGCTTAGCTTTGATAGCTTCACGCAACTGCCTCAGTAGGTCAGCATAATATCTTCCATTGATAGTCTGGCCTTTTTCAAGATAGTCAATCAGCAGAATACCCTTGGAATCCCAAGAGACTGAAACCATCACCTTTCCAGCAGAAGGAACCGACTTGGCTTTTGGGGGGGCTGGTGATTCCGGATGATTCCATTGTTTAGACTGAATTTTGGTTTCTGGTTGAAAGTGAGGTCTCATCCATGGTTACAAATCGGGCCAAAAAATCATCGGGATCTGCTTCAAAACGGCATAAATTGTCACGGGTCGTCAGGAATCTGACACGTTTCTGATCCGCTGTCAAGTGCTTTGGCACCCATCTTGCAGAGACTTTTGTCATTCCCAAAACGTTGGTGATAATGTGCTCAACCCTGTCATGAGAGATGCCCACAACATTGGCAATATGTCGAGTGGTCAATCGTCGATCAACCATCACCATGTCATGCACCCGGGTAATGTTTTCCGGAATGGTTGCTGTTGAAGGCCTTCCTGGACGCGGGTCATCGTCAAGGCTCTCTCTGCCACGCTTGAATTCCGCAATCCACTTCTTTACAGTGGGGGGCGGTCGGGTAGCCGAAGACCCGGGTTCGATTCCCGACATGGGTACAATGTGTGAAGACCATTTCTGGTGTCCCCCGTCGTGATATTGCTGGAATATTGCTAAAAGCGGCGTTAAACCAAACTCACTCACTCACTTTACAGTGGAAAAGGAAGGGGCATCATCCCCTAAAGTGGAGACCATGTCAGCATGTATCTGTGTTGCCCTTTCAGTTGCAGGTACTTGATGACTGCCATATAGCCAGTTTGGTCCATTTCTGGTGATTTCAATGGGTAGGTTCACAAGATGGTCTGGTACAAAGACAGTTATAACACTACAGTTGCAGTTCTTATGTCTATGATTCATTAAATGATTGTACTTGTTGGTGGCAAAAGTTTGTTTCAATCCGATTGAGATATCCCACTTAGGCTTAGAGCTTTTCAGCCAGCCCTCGTAGGGCGTCCGCCCGGAGAGGGGAAGGTCCAGGGTTCGATCCCCGTGTCATACCAAATGACGTTAAAATATGGTACTTATGGTTACCCTGTCTGGCGCTCGGCGTTAAGGGGCTCAAACAAGGACTGGTTGGCTCGGAGTCAGTATACTGTGTCTGAGTGTGGGTATTCATGTCAAACTGCGGCATGGTATATCAGTGGGCAAGCACTATAAAATTAGTCCGGACTAGTAGACAAGCAGACACACACACACACACACACACACACACGCACGCACGCACGCGCGCGCATGCAAATCGTTATATAAATGCAACAAGCATGAAATACTCATATCCTCCGCCAATATTACATCTCCAGTTGTGCGCAATGCATAAGCTCCTGTGAACTATGTTCACTGGACCTTTTTGTAAATGACCTAATTGCAGCACTAAAAAGTTATTACTTGTGTTGTTTTGCAATCTGCAGTTTATGATAGAATATGTAACTGTATTAGTAATGAGTTTTTTTATTACTTAAACAATAATCAGAGAAGTAAGGGAGTTCATACTTTACTTAGAGATCAATGAGAACAGGGTCACCATTAGGTGTACTGAGAAGTACAGCACCAATCATCTGATGATCTGAGTAGTAGACTGGAGTCTGGAATGCTACAGCACTGGCATGATCAGTAAACAACAAACATAATGGCTGGTTCGGGGGCACCTGTTCATATTACCGTATTAAAAAAAGCTGTATCCGCCCATGTGTCATACCAAAGGGCGTTAAAAGATCGTACTTGTTGTTACCCTGTCCGGCGCTCGGTATTAAAGGGCTAAAACAAGGACTAGTCGACTCGGAGTCAGTATACTGTGTCTGAGTGGGGTATTCATGTTAAACTGCGGCATGGTATCTCAGTGTGCTAACACTATAAATCGGCATCAGTCTGGACTGCTACAAGCACACACACACACACACACACACACACACACACACACACACACACAACAACAACAACAACAACACACACACACGTCGCTATATAAGTGCAATTATCTTTGACGCGACGTTAAACCCAATTTCACTTCACCTCACCGTTTTCGGTTGTCAGTTATATGCATACTACCGACAGAAAATTGTGTTTGTTGTTTAACGTAATATTTGGGATAACACTTTCCCGTCCGAAGTCAGCGATCTAACCCACTCAGCCACCGAGGCTTCCACAAAAATGAAAGTCCGACAACTTGTAGTCTAGATCTCGCACTTTGTGTACCCCTCCGACAAGTGTAAATTGGCACGGATCCAGTGACCGAAAGCTAGGAACACACAATGCCATTTAGAAAATGGTCAAATGTAACAAATGTTATATTTGGGATAACACTTTCTGAGTAAAGTACAGATTCTCGCACTTTTTGGGGTTATCGAACCTAATATCACCGGATGATATGCATCAGCGAGACTGACCACCTGAACCCGTTAGCCGCCTCATATATACGACATGCATGGATTGGTGAAGGCCAATTCCAACCCGAACCATGGAGTGTAAATAAGTTCACCAGCTTTTACTATTGTGTATAGTGGATAGAGCGTCTGCCTTGACTGCGGAAGGTCGGTAGTTCGATCCCCTGCCGCGTCATACCATTAGTGGTTAAAAGATTGTACTTGTTGTTACCCTGCCTGGCGTACAGCATTGAGGGGATACAGCTGGTACTGGTCGACGCCGCACTCAACAATATTCCAGATATATAAAAGAAGTCTGTTCATGTTCATGAAGTCACTAAAGCCTAACATCTAAACAATTTACACGACGCCCCGGCTATTCAAATATATGATAGATTGTTTTGTTTGTTTGTTGTTTAACACCGCACCTAGCAATATTCCAGCTAAATGACGGCGGTCTGTAATAATCGAGTCTGGACCAGACAACCCAGTGATTAATATCATGAGCATCGATACACGCAATTGGGATCGAAGATATATGCATCAACCAAGTCAGCGAGTCTGACCATCCGATTCCGTAGGTCGCGTCTTACGACAAGCATAGTCGCCTTTTACAGTTAGCATGGGTTACTGAAGACCTATTCTACCCCGGATCTTCACGTGTCAAATATATGGTCGATGAAATATCAATCAATTAAAAGTTTAAAATGACTTTATTTTCAAGAGAAAAGTTTATTTTGATTTTAAAAATAAGGTCGGTTGGGGGAAAATTGTTTTCTAATTCTTATCGTATTCGATTATCAACTCCACGAAATGAGCACGTAGCCTCGGGGGCGACTTAAATAGATAACGATTCAGTTCGCTAATCATATATTATGTCATGAACATGTGTCATCATTGTAGTCATTAGGATATCCGTGACCGCCCGTTAAAATGGGCAGGGGAGCTAAACCCCTTTCTGTAGAAATTCAAAGAAATATAAGATCCTGCTAACACAGGATTTTACTTCATAAATCAATATTTAGGGGTAGTTTTCTTTCGTATTCCTTAGCAATGATGATTTCATTATTTGTTTATTCTGCCCAGTAATCACACGTGGTCAGCGCTTGGGGGTACTCAAGGTATTAGTCACGCCTGTGTTATTCGAGTTGTAAACGCGGAAGCGCTTGCCACGAGCTCAAAACGAGGCTCGTGACCTCTCAGAATCTCGCACTCGTCCCGCCGCCATGTTGTTTCTATTCCGGTGTTGGTGAGGTGATATCTGAGATAATTAACAACGATACACGGCGAACTGGGTCATAGCATGCAAAGATGTTTCCCATACCACCACAGGGTAAGCTCTCAGATATGTTGTAACGTATGAAAAGTATTCAATAAATGAATATGGAGCAGAATTAATGTTTTTCGCGTCCTCGTTTTCCCACCACTGTCGGAAAACACAAACGATTAGGCTACTCCTCATATTTCTTTATGGTTCGCATATCGACTGCTACACATCTGTGCTAGTTGTGTATTATTCATGGACCATTACACTTATCAATAACGATATTAATGCAAATTTTAAATTCGTTTAAAGTCAGATAAACAGTCCTTTTTCCGAAACGTGCTCATACATGAACCTAGTGGCATGCATCATCACATTCGCAACAAAGGTGTGGGTGCCGATGCTGAACGCTGAACTTTGAAGTAAATATATAAAGCGAACCGTCTGCCACAAGTGAAACGACGAATATTGCTTTTGCAGTTGAACTAGCAACGAATACAAAATGCCAAACCAATCAACGACGGTGAAATCGTGGCCCTTTTTGCAGGCGTTTAGAGGGGGTGGACTAGGACTAAGGTGGTAGTCTTTAGAAGTCAGTACTGTGTTCTCCGTGTCCCAACACTGAACTCATGAATATTTAACATAGGTATGATGGGGATATATGTTTCTACTTCAGCTGAGGTTCTCACCTTTTTTCACAAAAAAGCTGGGCTGGAAATAACTGTAATTGTTCATGTCAAATGTTGAAGGTATGGCAATTTTCCACACGTTTCCGAATTTCTTTGTGGGAATGGTCTTCCACTAAGCAAGGTCATGGCAAGTACTTCCTCATGCAGAACCAAATAGTAATAACTAATGTTATGGCCTGGCAGAAGTGACTATCATTTCACTCACCAGCTAAATAACTTCTTTTTTTTAAAATTGCCTGCCATAGGCACTTTGTTTGGAATCCTGGTGAAATCCCTTCGGGGATCATCTTGTAGATTTGAATAAACTATTGTGGGAATATTCCAATGATTGGTGACTAATACTCACTTTAGCTAAATAACTTCTTTTTTTCAAGATTGCCTGCCATATGTACTTTGTTTGGAATCCTGGTGAAATCCCTTCAGGGATCATCTTGTAGATTTAAATAAACTATTGTGGGAATATTCCAATGATTGGTGACTAATCTCTTACCCAGTATCAATGCAATGAGAGAAAAATAGTAACTGTCAGAGATAATTACAACCAATTGCCCACACTGGTTGATTGTATCTAGACACATTTACATTTGAAATTTTCTTGTCATTCATGTTGCATTGATCATCTTGGGTAAAACAGAAAGACATCCATCTTTGGTGTACAATTATGATAAGGAAAATATTGTTAATAAGATGTTGAAAAGGGTGCAGCTCCTGTTGCTATCTCGGTAGCCTAAGGCTAGTCACATGCTGTTGGGTACTATCCAGATTTCTATCCAATTTCATCACACAATTGTGTGTTACATTCATCCTTCAACTTCGCACAATTTCCATCAATCACATTTCCATAGATGGCGTTTCATGTTACATTTCAAAGAAACAATATTTCATTCTTATTCTAAGACCATCATATAGCAACATGTTAATGCATTTTGGTATTTATCATGTTGATAGAGCCAGTGAAATGTAACAGGGTCTAGTTGTACAGGTCAAACTGATATCCAGCCGATACTAGTTCATTAAGTACCCAGCTGTCTTGCACTGCAGTCCTTACCTCATACTTGTTTTCCATATACTGTTTGTATTTTTGTATGAGATGGCTATGGGAAGCTTAAAACATTTTGCAATTCCAATTGCCAAGACTGATACCCCCTTTTTTATAACTTTGTAGGAACAGTTACATTTCACAACTATTTATCAAACTTAGGTTCAATTCTTTTTCAAGGAAATTAAGTTTTCCTTCACACGTTTGTCTTTTGTAGTCTCGTGGGCACTACATTTTTTTATGTTGAATGTTTATGTGCAGTCCTGTCAAAAGAAATTGACTTATGGAAAGGAAATGAGTGCAATTTCAGAAACAATGAGTGATTCAAAAGCCATCTGACATATTCAAATCTCGGTAGACTTTGCTCGCTATAATTAGGAACTGCATCAAATCAGAGGAGATCCTGTGATCAGAAAGATGCGGGTATGCAGACTCCTATACTCGACTTCCTTCATGGACATCTATCCAAAACATTCCTATTTCAACAACCCTGTGGTAGCATTTTCAACATATGAATGGCAGAGTAATGGCTAGAGGTTTGTTTAATCAACACAATTTTTTATTTTAAATGTGATTAAAGGAACATCATGCATCATGATGGTGCACATGTATGAAATAAGTAGTCCCATTTTTTTCGATGCAAATGCATATAGTTAAACATTTTTTGGCCTGCATGGTAAACTATTTTTAACAATTTCTCGCATTTTCATTCCATGTGATAATCATGCCGAAGACCCGGGTTCGATTCCCAACATGGGCACAATGTGTGAAGCCCATTTCTGGTGTCCCCCGCCGTGATATTGCTGGAATATTGCTAAAAGCGGCGTAAAACCATACTCACTCACTCACTCCATGTGATAAATGTCTTTGACAGCCTAAAGTGTATCTTGTGTAATGCATTACATTCTTTTAAACTGTTGATTAAGCTGAAACCTAATAATTTTGTTCTCTTTCTAACGTAAATTCTTGTATGTATTCTAACAAAACTCTCAACATAGTGCATGGGTTGAAATCAGGTTAGATATTCAGAAAATAAGTTATTTGCTGTTGCATTTAGCAATGCATGTCTTTAGAACAGACATTGTGTAATTTGTTTTCACAGCCACCCTTTTCAACATCTTCAAGGAACATTTTTCTATATCCTCACTGACACACTTATATATGACATCTTTCTATAAAATCAAATAAATATTTGCTTTGGCCTGGACATTATCACTGATTATCATGATGTATTAGTGTCCTATTTATACCAACGGCATGCTCCAACTAGTCCTGGCATATCTAACACTTTTTAATCCAGATTAAGATGATACCAGCACAATGTGCATGATTATTGTCTTAAGTATGGTGTCTTGTGTCAAAGTGACAGTAACATATCATCAGATGACATTGTGCTGCTGTCCTTATCAAAGAGCTGTGATGTGGTTGCTGACTATGAGTATGATACTTGTTACTGCAGGTATGCAACTTTAAATGCAATGTTTTCATGCCCAACATCTTGCCTTTGCTATATAAGTACAATAATCTTGGATGGGACATTAAACCCCATTTCACCTCTTGATAAAACCATGAAGATCTCAACCATAGAGTAAGGATTCTCATGTGAAAACAAACTAGGTGCTACAGTTGTGTAGCACACGAAAATGGCGTGTACACTGCACCTCTTTTTCAGACGCAAATGCAATACACAAATCTTTCTTTAGTTTATGCAATGAAATGTTTGCTTTACCGACTCAGAACTTATCTTATATTATTCTTATATATTATTGACTCTGTAATCTTTCTGTTGAAAACTCATGGGAACTGATTTCTACCCCTGCACTGTTTACTTTTCAGCTTCTTCTGTAGTAAAACCATGTCTGCTTGTCATGCTTTTTCATTGATGCTTGTCTCTAATAAAATCTGATGTATATATACCATGTATACTGTTGGTGACTACCAGTGTCCACTATGAAATAAAACATGATTGTTATCCATTTGTTTTAGGCTTGAGATTTAATTTTTTAAGCAAAAATATAATTTCATTTGAAATGAATGTTTTTAGTTTCATCAATGTCCAGGTACAGTCAAGTTGGTTTTTTATCTAAAGAACTTATGTATCAACCACGTACGCTCTATGCAGAACCTTTTCACATACTAGCCCAACATGTCCTTCAAAATTATTTTCACTAAATTTTTCACAACGTTAAACAGGTTTGTCCCATTTCCACAAAGTTATTTTACTGCAAGGATGGTCACAACTCTTATACTTAATGCCGGCAGTCATAGTGCTATGGCCACTTTGTGGAATTGGTGTTGAAGTCAAACAGAAATATTTGTGAGAACATCACATCATCATGTACGTTTGTCGTTTTGTCATCTTATTCTATTTACATATCACTTGTATCCATCTCACATCATTCTTCACATCCACGTTCACATTACTGTTCACACTTTGGTTGACTCTGACACTTTAGTTGACTGCGAAAGTTGAAATCAAAAGTTAACATGATTTTAGTTCATGTGGATGAAATTTGATTTGTACAATCAAATGATTGTGTTACACACGTAGGCATCACTTAGGTAAATTCTTTGGGACTGTGTGATGTTAGATGTAAAGTATAAGTTGTTGTGTAATGCTGATAGACCAGTGGATTAAACATGTTAAAGAGACATTTTGAGACAAATGTTGCATATAGTTGATTCAGTAATATTATGTTTTCATACATTTCACCATCATTGTATGCTTACTGCTGAAACTGCATCACCCCCAACCACTGCTCTTTCACTGATACCAGTAGGCTTTAGCCAGGAGAGTTGCAGACATATTAATGCTTCTTCAGCTTGCATTGGCATGTGTAAGTGTGCTTTAGGCTTCGGACATCTAACTGTAGTGTTAATTTTGAAGTAGTAATAAATCAATCACTAATGTCATGTGACTTCACTGCATGGCAGAACTCATGAAAGTTTTTAGAGTTACTTCCCTTGTTACCTTCTTGACCTATTTGACCACTTTTTCTGAACTCTGAAAACTATTCATGGAACTAATTATAGACTGAAATAACGAATGGAAGGCAATTAACCATTATACAGGCCCTGGGACTTTCATGAAGACAACATCCCCCTTCTCTATCAAATCGAACAAAGTTTGATTCTCTTTATTTTTATTTTTTTAAAGGTGTTTCTCCTTTTCTGAGTCCACAGCTCAACGGTAGGTATCTGTTTTGTTCATTGAAAAATTTGGGTCAATTACCTCAGTTAGTTTAGTGTGTGTATGTGAAGTTTGTAGCACATGTAATTGTGACATTTTTTTACAAAGAATCTGAAAGAATATAGATGGTTATATAGTATGAACTATTATGATATTATGAGTTCTGCCATTTTGTGGTGGTCCACCACTTAATTGGTTCCAAATGTGTTTAATGAAATGCATGATGTCAATATGTTTTATTCAATTCACTTTAGTTGCCATGTTTGGTTCATTCATTGTTGCTTTTAGTTGTTGCATTAACTGTTTGATTGAGACTTGCTTATCTGTGTTGTTTGTCAACTGGCATATTTTACTTGTACTAGCTTCCTACTTAGAAGACCTTTTGAGAGTGACTTTGCCAACAAGCTTGCCTGCACAATGTTACCATCAACATAATGGTATCACAGTATCACTAAGCTTGGTCCTATTATTCAGTTGGAGGATTTGTTTATTTTGCAGTCAAACAGATAACCATGGGCCTGTGTCATTGACCCCCCCAGAAAAATACAGATGGCAGCAGTAGAAGTCCACTAGTCCTTATTGTGATAACATATAGCAAAACCGTTATACTTGGCAAAATTTTACTGGTCCTTATGATACCTGAACTACTGGGCAGTTCTGCAAGGACTATAGTACGAGTGCCAATTTCTATTGCTGAGATGGTCCTCCATTTCTCAACCGTTGGTCTACTGCCCATGTTTCCGAACACTGGCTCATAATTTTTCTAGTTAATCAGTCAATTTACCTGTAGATGTCTACATCAGTCTCAAGTCCTTCTGGGGGCACGGGTGGCCCAGTTGTCTAAGGTGCCGCGATTCGCTGTGCAGAGTTGCGTCTCTTGGGAACGCCAGAAACCTGTGATTGTGGGTTCGAATCCCGATTCGCCCCAATTATGTTTTCAGGTTTGTCGGCACCATACCCGTACTCGTGGGTTTCACTGAAGTGGTAAATGTCTGAGATCGTATCACTTCGGGCTTTCCTCCCACATTAAGCTGACACGCCGTGATATAACTGGAATAATGTTAACGTGTTGTTAAACCCAACTCGCTCAACTCCTTCTTTGAAGATTATATTTTGAGATTCATTTCAGCATGTTCAGCTTCAGGTGCTCAACATCACTTTTGTGATTGTCTGTGTAACTGTTCTGGGCCCTGTTCCGCACAGCGAATGTAGCGCTACTACTGTCATAGGTCTATGTTAAAGTAAGTTAGATCATCTTAGCACTACGATTGCTTTGTGATCAAGGCCCGAGTGTTTTACATTTCCTCAGTTCATTAGCAGTTGAAAGCAGACGTGAGAAGATGGAGGGCGAAGGAAACTTTTTTAACTGGCAAAATGGACCCTGCAAAGTGGACGAAAGTTAGGCAACATTGACCTGTTGAAAAAGATATTGTTATGCAGAACAGTGATTTGAAAATAAAATTCTGTTGACTTGCATTTGAAATTCTTTTAAATCTGTTTTTGCACACTGTTTTGTTTTGCATGTTTGCATGCAGTTGAGTGTTCATATACATGTAGTTCATGTGTAGTCCAGCCTCCATTGTTAAGAATATTTAAACATTTGGTATCACATAATGCCATCCTGTGGATCATTACATAATTTCATATCATTAAATTCATACTTTAAACTTAAATTTGCAGCTACAGTTTGTTCGAATGACATGAATGGAATCCATGAGATGATTATCATTATGGATTTTGTTTTTCATATATTTAATATCATAATCATGGAAAATGCTTGTCTATAAAAAACAAAAAACATTTCCACCCATCTTCAACTGAAGCTTGGTCATGTTGGTGAATTTTGTTTACTAACTGCACC
The DNA here is from genome assembly GCF_023055435.1 of Haliotis rufescens. Taxonomy (NCBI): domain Eukaryota; kingdom Metazoa; phylum Mollusca; class Gastropoda; order Lepetellida; family Haliotidae; genus Haliotis; species Haliotis rufescens. Next base: position 35,266,529 of record NW_025963779.1, read on the forward strand.
ATTTTGCCACACACAAAAAAGACAATTGAGCAAAACTGATTCATTTTACAAGTCTTGCACATGTGTGTTCGAAGCACCCAGTAACATTAACCCAAATTGATTTTTTGCGTTTTGATTTTCCAAATTTGAAATACAAGTAGGTGTGAACTTTGCTACTTTCAGTTCAATCGTCTCTCTCATCTACGCCAATACCCCACCCAGATCATCCAGACCCATTGGATGTTAAAGGAAATTGGAATCCAACACATCTAGGTACAAACAATATTATGCACTCTGCACAGCCAACATGTGTGCTGGTTTAGTTTGCTCTGTTTTCAAAATCCCAATAAGGGGTGTAACACAAATGTTCTGTTTTCTGTTATTGTTTTGGAACATTTTGTCATTTGTTAAAACAATAATTTATATTGAATACATTAGTGCAAGAAGATAAATGTCATATATTTGTATAGTCTATGCCAAATGATTAGGTCTAACATGTTTACTAGCCTGAGCTTATGTTTTGACGTAAACTTCAACCAAGCTTAATCCTAACTATCTGGATTATTTTTCCAAATTTAACAACTCAAAAGAAATTTTGCTGGGTCCAGAGTGGGAATATAGTAGTTATACATTTTGATATGGTAGCATTTCAGGGGTATGTTTGTCACCCTTTAAGAGATTTTGTGTGTGATATTTTCAATAAAATACAATTGTAAGTCTTTGCAGTTCAATACAAAGACCATTTCTGAAATGAATGTTATTCCAAATTTATGAATGTTACCAATCCAGAAGTGTTGGTCAGTGATTTCAGCACAGAAGAATGCTGTAGAATTTTATGTAAATTTGGCATGTCTGTTGGAGTTGGAAGAATCCTTGTTAAGGATGGGCATACTTCATCCTTTTGACTTGAGCAACTAGTCCTTTTGAATATGATGTATGTATTTGAATTTTTTTATATGCTTAATATGGATTCCTGTTGCAGGAGTAACTGATGAACCTGTCTTTGGGCCATGGCTATTGATCTTTTCCCTTCACCTTTTCAGTTTAAAAGAAATTTTGGACCAGCAGCAGACGAATTCATTTCACCATTTAACATGTCGTTATATAAGTGACCAAATGCACACCATTGTATTGACTAATAACATTCATGATTGAGCTTGAACTAAATATACACAAAGAAAAAAGTTAAGCACCTGCTGTATGTTTTACAATGACTTGTTGTACGAGCATTGTCATTGAAACCCTGATCACATAACCTTGGGAAAACGAATGTGGTTTGCAAGAAGACACCTCTGACAATTAGAAAACGTAAAAGGTTTATCTTGCTTTGAGATTTTGATCATAACAAAAACTCCGAGGCACTGTATATGTGCAAAACACTAGACAGGATAAGTATGGAGATGCAGAGTCAGGAACGCAATTCCACATTGATGATGGGAGATGTCATTTTCAGTCCAAATTTACGTTCATGACACAAATCATCAATAGCCACCACAGGCCCGGATGATGGCTTCCAGCCTTCTTATTATCCATTCAGTAAGTCTCCTTATCGGCTGAATGCACAACTACAGCTATTCCTAATGAAGATTTGCCTCCAGTTGGGCCTGAGTCTGTACATGACACTCCAAGATGTCCCAAATATGGTCCAGTGGGTTCAGGACTCAAGGCAAGTCACAGCAGTGTTGCCACAGCATCATCAGCTGTTATTCCTCGGGAACGATCTGGCCCAGCATTGTCACCCATGTGCACAGGTCGGGTGGCAAGTGAGTGGTTGTCGAAATGCGGGACAACAACTGGTTGCAGGACATTATGAATGCCCTATCACCTTTGTAGTTTCCCTGGATGGTGACAAGATCCATCTTACAATCCTGTGACAGGCAACTCCAAATTTTACCAAACCTCCACCATACAGAGTCTTAGGTCTTGTGTACCTGGGTGTGTAAGCCATATTTTATGCCTCCAAACCCTCAGTCATGCATCAGTGACCTGGAGCAGGAACCTGCTCTTATCAGACCAATGTTCTCTTCGCCAAGTCTTCAGACACCAAGCTCTCGAGGCCAAACACCATGCTGAACAAATTCTCCAATGATGATCGGCTAGGAAGGGGCGTTTGATTACCCTTCTGGACTTCATTCGTGCCGATTTTAGTAGTTTCCTCACTGTTCTGGTTGACATCCATCTATTGGTTAACCATTGACGCTTCAGAACAAGATATGTTGCAAATGACGACGTTCTAGCTGAAGCAGGGCCATGTCTTTGAACTTTTACGTCACAGGTAATTCTTCAACAATGCAAGACAGTGATGGTAAGTACCCACAAGTTGGTGTACAGAGGCTGCATTTTGAAAAATGCATTGGTGGTATGGTGCACATGCATGCTTTGCTGCTATGTGACGTCGGTCACCATTGTACTGTCCTATCATTTCAACAGAACACCATTCTTGACATAATCATCCTGACATTTGCAGTTGTGATGGGGGCTATTTTAGTTTTATTTCCAGGGGTGGTTAACTTTTTTCTTTGTGTATATGTCAATTGTTAAGCAACTAGTCTCCTGGAAAACAGGTTGTTTAAGGTTATGATTAGTGATTGTAAATAAGAATTTTAAATACCTTTCCCTTGATAACTTGAATCTTGAGATGTGTTTTGACAATGTATCAAAGGCTACCTGATGTAAGAAACAAGGTTCAAAATTGGTACATGGCTTTTTTCGAATAAGAGAACAATATCTGTCCTATGTTCTCATAAAATGCAAAAATAAGTACATTGATTTTGCATCCATAGTATATGTGTTAAGAAGTCTGTTAGACATGTTAGAGGATATAAATATGACCAGTTTACAATCTTGATTTTGATCTGTGGGATGAAGTCTTCCTGTTTGCTCACAGGATCAAGGCCACAGGTTGTTAGAATACAGGGCTCATTTTCATGAACATAAGAGCAATTATCAACTTTCAGATGTCTCTGATCAGCATGAATCAGAAACTATTGAAAGTATACAAGACATAGATTTTGTGTAACATTTAAGGCTAAAGTCTTATTGATAAATTGCCTCATCTTTGCAAGACAGATGAAAGAAAGTCAAGGGTCTGTATCAGTTCTTCATTGTAAATCATCACTTTCCAAGCTGATAATGGGAAAGCTGACCATCTGCTAGAACTCAAAGCTCCATCCATATGCATTACATACTGTAGACTAAAATGACATTTTAAAAGTGGGACTATGTTCCATGATCCAGATGTTGTAATTACTGCCATGTGTGAAACTTAGGAATTGTCTGTATGTGATCACTGCCTCTTCTCCCTTAGAGTTTGCTTTCATAAGACCAGCTCAACAATCTTCGTTTCATGCCCCTAGGTAGGTTTTACTGTACAGTGTTTTGTTCCTCTTTCAGACCTATTTGGCTGTCCCTGGATGTGAGGTGGAACTCAGTGGTAGATCTAGTGGTGTGTGGGACATGAGTTGATCACTTCTTGTCTGTTGCAGGTCAGCCTGGACCACCTATCCAGTTCCCTTTCCCACCCATGCAAGAGCGTAAGTTATTTACGCTGTACTGACATGCAGTATACATTAAGGAACTTCAGTGCTTGATATTATAAGTGACAAGTTGACCCTTTAGAACATTTACGCATTGATTATGATTTTGAAAGTAGATACAAAAAAGACAAGCAAGCCATTATTTTTTGTTTATAAGATTGGGGTAAACTGCATGGGTTGAAGAAAAGTCCACAATCAGGTCTTGAGCGATACAACTGGAACATTGCCAACTGCTGCATAAAAGAACATTTGTTCATTTTATGCTTGTGGCTGAAGTAACATTATTATATTGGAGAAACTACCAGTCCTCACCACTTTTCAAAAGTCTCCCAACCAGCATAGTAATTGATGTGTTGAACCCTGAAATGTTAACTCTTTACTTTGTGTTATTCTGCTATTTTGTGCCTTTTTCATGCTTATAGAGAAACAGCATTCTGTGAAATAATTGCTTAGATGAAGCTGTGCAGGTATTGTCAAGCTGTGCTCATTGTAACACTGATGCCTTTGCTTGCAGCCATCTTACCGCCAGGGCAGCAGCTTCCACCACCTGTCGCTCAGCCTCCTATAACATCAGACTTCATATGCCCACCACGACCAGGCGTAGGGTCTGAGGGTCGTGCCATCCTTCTGAGAGCTAACCACTTCCAGGTTCGAGTACCGAAGGGCTTCATCCATCACTATGACGTCTCAATCACACCAGACAAATGTCCACGAAGGGTCAATAGGTATGGAGATGAAATGACAAAGGGACCTTATGTAATGGTCTGTTTCGTTCTGCATCTTAAACGTATTCTGAAAATTTTACGTACTTGTTCCCACCAAGGATGACACCCCAGTTTGTTCAAGAGGTTCACATCCGAAAAACAGCGGCAGCCATTTGAAATAAATCATTTTGACCATTACTCTGCCAATTTTTTCCTGAACTAAATAATTTGGTTCACGTGTTGTTGGTTGTGGGGCTTAACATATGTTCCATTTTTGCAATGTTTTATAGTTTGACATAGATTTGACCTTTGCACTTGGATCATACTGAAAGCTGAACATCTCATGGCCTTTTCTCGACCATTTTTTTGGGGGGGAATAAAAGTGGTACTTGTGTATTTATTAGTGGGGCTCAACATACCGTATTCGACCCATTAAGCGCCCAGGGCGCTTAAAAAAAGACAGAAGGGGTGGGCGCTTATTGGGACCAACTCAGAGTCAAATTGGCGTAAATTCATCAGTAAGCTGTACCATATTTTCTTGAGAATAGTGCGCACTTTTTTTCCAAAAAACACAGCTGTGTACAGGAATTAATGAGCTTTGATGTTTTTTCCCCCTGGGGCACTATTTTTATATTGTTAGGTGTGTCATATAACTTGTTGCAAGTTGTTTGAAAATATTTTGTAGTTGTATGATGACCTCTGATATTTCTGTCCTTCACTCATAATCATTAATTCAATAGCTCTGTGTTGTTACCGTTTCATGGATTTTATAACACGAATGAAAATGTTATGTAAACAAATTTCACAAAAAACACAGTTGGTTGCAAAATATGCCCATTTCAACCACAGAATATATTTTTGTACATGTATAATGTTTGTGAACATGTAATAAAAAATTAAGAATATAAATGAGTTGGCTTAATCAATGCCTATTGACCGAACAAAAGTCATCTCTTAATTCCAGATCACTGCTGACAGTTTCATCTAGACAGCGTCTGGTAAAATCCAATATTGGCAAACTTTGGCCAATATAATTGGTTCTAGACTGCAAGTAAATAATTTTACTTGTCCAGCAGCTTTTTTCTGACAGGTAGCAAGTGAAGCATTATCTTACCACACCCCTTATAGTATTATCTACTTGCTAGCATGATTATCATGCAATACATGAGTGTGTATTTTACAGGGAGATTATTGATACCATGGTCCAGTGCTACAGTCAGAAGATCTTCCTCGGAGTCAAGCCAGTGTTTGATGGCAGAAAAAACCTTTACAGCAGAGATCCTTTGCCTATTGGCAGAGACAAGGTAAAAGCAGGCCATGTGTGTAACTGAGATGAACAATGTAGTGCTATACTGCATATTATCCTCTCTATTGAAAACAGACAATTCTAAGCACGCAAATGATCTGTACTTGTATATATATTCAGAGCTATAGATAAGCTTTGGTTAGTTGGGTATTTTACACAGTGGTTTGATTTTGTAGAGGGTATTCAAAAATTGTTTAATCACCTGATTCTGAACATTTGGGTATTTTAACTTGAAAACCTGTTTCGTTACAATCCCCTTAAATCATTTAAAACTATATGAATAGTAGTGTACTGGTGTGCATCTGCTTGTGACTCCCTCTCCGTGCAACTGTTTATGACACCACATGTACACCACACTAGGCATGATGTGCTTTTCAATTGGCATCTATCAGTATATTCGTCGCACAAGCTTTTCGAATTTAACTGTCGTTAAGTGAATTTTGTGGTGGGCTGATTCACAATCATTTTATCTAACAGTTGTAATATATGCAATTTTGTTTTTTTATCTAATGGTTGTTATATACTCAATAGTTTTGGTTTAATAAAAAAAATTATAGTTTCTATTGCATATTTGATATGCTGGGATTTCATTTGTCTGCGTGTTAGTTAATTTAATGCATGTTTACGCAAATATGCAGCTTTTGCGAGCTCTGTACATTTCTGCACTAATTATGTTCAGCTTCTACTCTCAAAATTTCATTTGAACCAGAACATGTTCAATATGATGAACAAATTATACTTTTGGCGCTAAGGGCTTTTAGGTTTCAAAACTCGACTTGTCACCTGCCTGACTGCTATGAGGGCAAATGTAATTTACCTGAAGCCTGATGTTATTTTCTTTCGCATTTGTCTCCTTCCTAACAGGAAAAAAACATTTTATGGCTCCTTAAGATTATATCAACTTTGAGGTGTGAATGAACACGCTGATATTTTTCACAGGTGGAGCTAGAAGTAACGCTTCCAGGTGAGGGTCGAGACCGTGTATTCAAGGTGGCCATCAAGTGGGTGGCCCAGGTGAGTCTCTACCTGCTGGAGGAGGCCTTGGAGGGACGCACACAACAGATACCCCTTGACGCCATACAGGCCCTCGACGTCGTCATGAGACACCTACCAAGCATGAAGTGAGTGCTGTGTTTAATGTTTTGGTGTATTTGAACATTTTGGAATACGATAGTATTAACTATATATAGCCAAAAAAATCGGGGAATATTAAAAATTCACTTTTGCTAGATGGGATTTCACATTTCATGAGCACATGAACATATTGGGTAGGTGGGTTGTTACTGCTTATTTGTGTAGTCAGCAATATGCTTCTGAGAGCTACAGCAAGACTTGAAGGTTGTTGTTTTTTATTTGGATTAGAATTACTACTGAAAGTGAGAATGTTTTGTTTCTGTCCCACAGATATACACCTGTAGGAAGGTCATTCTTCTCCCCACCAGAAGGGTATGAACACCCTCTGGGTGGTGGTCGGGAAGTGTGGTTTGGCTTCCATCAGAGTGTAAGGCCATCACACTGGAAGATGATGCTCAATATAGATGGTATGTTGGCGGGGAATGCATTTTGTGATGTCAGGAATATCCTTAAAGTCTCATTCCAACACGTCAGCTTTTATTGTTTCATCTGATGTTTAGCACATACACCAAACTCTGTTAATATTACATGAAAGATAATGTGATAATTTTTTACTTGTCCTTCATTACTTCTTAATGCTTACCTTGCGACAAAGACGACAGTGGTTTACGATGGTCCTGGGTGAGAAAAAAGTGTTGTTTCTATCTCAAGTCTGCAGGACCCATCACCACTGTCATGTGACAGATCGTGACATCACAACCAATTCACATACCTGATTGTCATCCTACAGGGATGTTTTGCTTCGTTTTGCTCCTCAAACTTTGGCTTAATATGGTGATTAGCTTTCTGCTACTACACTAAATTTTGTCTGCGATGGGTGATGTATTCCATTTCATATTATGTTCACTTTAATGTGTATTAATATGCTGGTGTTTTCCACGTGAAAGAGTGTCTTTTTCCCCTGCCACGTGGCTCGTTTCCACAATTTTAAATACGAGTTACATTGTTTACTTCCATGTGGAGGTAGTCATTATTGTTTGCAATTCTCGGCTAGGTATTAACATTTCATGTATATTTAAATACCTTTATCCATTGGCATTATATAGAGTTGCAATCTTGTAATTTGACACACTGTAAAAACTATTTCAAGTTTGCGTAACTTATGCTTGTGCGTTGCACTAATTGTCGTGGCAGAAAATCTTTTAAAGATCCTCTTCCACATTGCTTGAACTGCACTCAAGTATGCACTCCAAATTTTAAATGTAATTTTTGCTCTCCTGGGTGCATCAATATTGACATCTTCAGGGCTTCCAGCGTATCCTGCGATGTCATCTACACAGCCTTACGCTGTACCACCAACCTACCTGGTAGTTCAACCTATGAACACAAGGAGAATAGTTGGATGCAGAACTTCATGCAATCCCTGTTGCAGCAGTCCATAGCACAAATGTACCAGGCGCCTGCGCCAGCAACGATGCTTATGCCTCAGACAACCCAAGCGCTTGTGCTTACGCCTACACCTGTCGTACACCAGACACCATCTACATCTGGTATGCCATTAGCTTGCGCCAACACCACTGCTCATACATGGATGACATTGCACAGCTCACCCTCACCAGGCGCTTCATCTAAGCACTCTTCGAGAGTAAGAGCTACGCACAGCAGCGGAAGTCGTTCACCTACGAGGAGAGCGCATCACCACCATTCTGATTCTTCAGAGCTATCAGGCAGCGAGGAATGAGATTCATCTGACAAATGGAACACCCACCCCAGCCAAGCACAGGTGCCTGAGTGGATGGCAGACCGCCTCAAGTCAGTAGCGCCTTCGCCTGAGCCGGGGTCTATAAGAGGGATACCATCTGATCGCAACCCCATCTATACCACTTGATCCTATGCTTAGGATATGGTAGGCACGGAGCAGTACACCTTGGGTTGTGCTTGGATTTCATAGTGAAAAATCAACTACCAGGCCAATCTGACCAGTCCTTCACCATTCCACTCTTCCCCCAATCTCTGATTGTGGATCGCAATATGGATGAAATAATGCCGATGCGACGTTAAATTTTAGGAGGGTGAACATCTTTTGTGCCCTCATAAGCCACCTCAAAACTAGGCATTCGTAGAAACATCTATTCATTTCCGTACTTGTCAACTTGTCATTTGAAGGGTTTATAATTATTGAGGTTTTTGACATCTGAAGGTATACCCAATGCCATACCTACCGTCTGATAAAGATGCGTGACTAATGCAGGATACAAATATATTTTAGCAAAATCTAAAAAAAAATTTTACATTTGTAAATTTATCCTGCATTACTACGTCTAAGGACCCACCCATCCCAGACTTGCCTCCCCATCAGAAAAAAATATTTTGTTAGCTTGGGTGACGAGCAGGACTTGGTTGTGACGTCATGATCTGTCACATGACAGCGGCGATGGGTCCTGCAAAAAAGTAGACTTGGGATGGAAACAACGCTTTTTTCTCACCAAGGACCACCGCAAAGTGTTGTCTTCTTTTTTGTAATGTAAGCAATAGATGCATTAAGGAGTAATACTGGTTAAGTATGCAAATGTAAAAAATATTTAGATATTACTTATATTTTTGCACTTATCAACATTTTAATGTATAGAATAATCCTTTATTAAAGTCCACTTGCTCAAAATGTGGAAAATTCTAGATCTGAGGATTGCTCAAGTACCGGTATTTGGGCTTGTACTGCTTTCTATCCCTAATTTTAGGATGATATACAATTTCTGCATCTTTTAAAGGCTATTGTTATTTATTGAGCAGTGTCTAGAGAAAGTCTAGTGCTCCTTGTCATGATCCCAGTGTTAAGAGTTTATGGGAACCCTAGATTCAACTACTGTCTAATTTTGATGACTGCTTAGATATAAGCCCTATTATGGAAATAAAATCCAGGCTTTAGGTAATTTGGAAGAGGAAATGATTGACGTGTTATTTAGGCTATTAATAATAGCATCATAACAAACATTTAATGATGTTATTACTTGAAAAACCAACACTACAATATATGTGGACCAGTTTAACCATACTTGGTGATTGCTTTCCAGTGTCTGCTACTGCCTTCTACAAGGCTCAACCTGTCATTGAGTTCATGTGTGAAGTGCTCGACATTCAAGATATCGGAGAACAAAAAAGGCCCCTCACTGATTCACAACGTGTCAAATTCACCAAAGAAATCAAAGGTATCACTTTATCTTTGAAAAAGGGAATGCTAAAGCTCAATGTTCCCAACTCTTCAGTTCTGGTACGGATACTAATGTTATCAAACTCTTATAGCACCTACAGTTGGTTTTACTTATTTTGTTGGTCATTACCGGATGCCACGTTTACTAATACTGCAACTTGATTTCCACCATTCTATGCGAAACTTTTACCTTCAAATTACTGTTTGTTGATGCTGAAAGTTTTCGTCCCAATATTGTGCACCCCAGTTAATTTTGTTCTAGCATGTTTGAACGTAGATTGTTTGAACATTATTTTTCAGATTCTTTTTGTACATGAAGGCATGTTATGGTAAACTGAGATTTCTTAATTTTTTAATTTTTTTTGTTAGAGTAGCATTGATATGTTTTGTGAACCAGTAGCTGTAAGAATGTACTGTTAGGAACAATATATATCGTTTGTGTAAGTCTGAGATATATACCTGCAACTTACAATTGAAAACTGTTGGCTTTGGCACAGGTCTGAAGGTGGAGATCACCCACTGTGGTACCATGAGGAGGAAGTACAGAGTCTGTAATGTCACCAGAAGACCTGCTCAGACTCAGTCGTAAGTCGGAAGATTTACCAGGTCGGCAACTTGAGGAACTGAAATTCTGTTGGGCTCCTTTTTATTATAGGAATGTTCTGGAATCATTGTGATGATGCAATGTAATGATTTTTACATGATAATGTGTGAAGCCCTTTCTTGATGTTTTGCTAAGATATGGATGGAACATTGCTGAAAGTGACAAAGCTATTTTCATTCCTAGGGGATAAGGATGTTTATTCAGAACATTTTTCATTTAATTTTTTTTTTTTATAATTACTTCCTTAAATGTTATAGACTGGTAGGTAAGGTAATGTTTTATCAGGAATATAAATTCCACTCAGAATTACAGGCATTCTGTCACACTCTAATGGGACTGCTTCTTTTGTATTAAATAATGTAGTTATGTACCTTCAATTCAAATCTGAAATGAGCTGTGAACTAGCTGGATTTTACTCCTGGTGTCTATACTGATTGACATTCATCTGTACAGTTTAATAACATATTTTCCTGTATAGGTCATTGTCTTTTGTGCCCATAAGTAAAAAGTATTGTTTAATAAAATACACACGTACAGTAGCTTCTTGTAAGAATATTATTCAAGAATCAGTCAAATTGGAGGAAACTTTCATTCCCACTTTAATACTTTGAAACACTAAAGGGGAAATTTATTAAGCAGATGTGAGGTTAGCAGATACAGAATATTGTGCAGCAAGACCGGGTTAATAATGTGACATGATAATACTGGCAGTTGGATACAACGAGAGTGTAGGTGTACAGTGTGATGTGTGTGCTTGTATCCCAGGTTCCCCCTGCAGTTGGACTCTGGACAGACTATTGAGTGTACTGTGGCCAGGTACTTCATGGAGAGATACAAGATGAGACTGCAGTAAGTGGACATTACCAATAACATATCACTTTAACTTTGATCAGTTGTTCAAGGATTTACAACTAGTTGAACCATGTTTACCTTTGATGCTGTTTTTTGGGAATACATGGTTGTCTAATTGTCACAAGCTGTGAGGGATGGCACAGGGAATGACTAAACTATTCTGGGAGTTGCTGATTACTAACAGACTTTATCATCCAAAACTGGCACCCACAGGAGATATTGCTTGGGTGAGATCAAGCGATATCTACATTGTAGATATCGCTGCAATAAAATTGCATCACAATGCTTTGCAAACAATTGTGACATCATTGAAAATACTGAAAATGAGCATACTGAAAATGGGGATCAGATGCTCAGGCTCTTTCAGACCCTTAATTACAGGTCACAGGGATTAACTGAGACTGTGATGTTAAGAAACAAACACTATCAATACCACAATCCTTTTACCAGATATTTAAGACTATTTAACAGTAATATGTTAGGTAGAGTTGCAAGTTGTATGCATGGTTTTAATAATTTGAGTGTCAGCCTATGTGTTACTATAGAGATACATGCTCAATGAACATGTGTGAAATGTTTGTATTCATTGCAGGTACCCCCATTTACCTTGCCTGCAAGTAGGACAGGAACAGAAACACACCTACCTCCCTCTAGAAGTGAGTTAATCTGCTGTTCTGACTGTACAAACCAGGCCTGACTCTTTAAAGCTGAATAAAACATTACTTCTGTAGAACTAGATCTGACATGAAGATCAAGGTCACTTTTGAACACATTAATTCAAGACATGACAGTGTACTATGTTGCAATGTCTTTGGATCAAGTTTTTGGCCTCCCAAGTTTCTATATTCATCTATGAGATTTTCTTGTCTCTGATATTGGCAGTCATGTAGGTTGCTACTAATTCTGTTTCAGATTCGATTTGTTTTCGCTATGTGATGTTTTAATTGTCAAGGTAATTTTAGTCAGCCAGCATTATGTCTAAGAAAAATATATAACAAATCTCACATTCATAAAAAGATCACAGACTTTCTAAAAGGCATATGTCCATTGTGCTATAAACATACAGCAAAACAGGATTTGTCCACCCCTGTACAACTCCAAGCATACATTGATTGGTGAGATATAAATTGATATAAATTGAGGGGCGGTCGGGTAGCCTAGTGGTTAAAGCGTTGGCTCGTCACGCCGAAGACCCGGGTTCGATTCCCGACATGGGTACAATGTGTGAAGCCCATTTTTGGTGTCCCCCGCCGTGATATTGCTGAAATATTGCTAAAAGCAGCGTAAAACCATACTCACTCACTGATATAAATTGATCATGTTGGTCCCTGTCATGCAAGTAACAGGATAGTTATGATCCTGCAACATATATCTGATACTAATGTTTGTATGGCTGCTGTGACAACTGTCCCATTTGTATGTTTTTTTTCATGAAATCACTCTCTTCCAGGTATGCAATATCGTGGGTGGCCAGAGGTGTATCAAGAAACTGACTGATCTGCAGACTTCAACCATGATCAAGGTTTCTCAAATAAGTTGTTGTCTATCTACAGCATACACATGAGGCAATCAACCATCACTCGGTTACCAACCAGTGGTCATTTCATTATATCTTGACAAATGATTCTTATTTTTGACAACATAATGAAGTTTTAGAACTGTTTCAGGGTTTTCTTTGTGTGACCTCAATCCATCTGTGATTCCTTTCTGAAATAGTTTACCATGACCCTGTTTCCATTGTCATCAGAAAAGTACTATTTGTTGTTGCATGCTCTGTAGCCACCTTCCATAATCTCTACCCATTGGTTCTGATAACCTAGTCTGTGTGAGGCGTCCTGGGCAGCAGCAGCAGCATCATGCACAGAACATTAGAACTATTGCTGTGTGCCACTCCAGCAAGACACTTGATATTCACATAATTCCATCTCTAATAGTTGGAACAGGGCCTTGTAGCCTTTAGTGCAGCAAATTAGCATGTTTAGAGTGGACATACCCAATTTGAACATGCTGAACAAGAAATGTCTTCCCACGTGCCTCAGCTGGCATGCTGTTTGTAGCAATACCTTACTTGAACCTGATGCTAGCTCCACCCCTTCAAGGCCCTTGGATAGCCATCTTGCCCAAATTATTTTTCTTGGATAAGTATTTTTGTATAGTTTGTTTTGAGGTGTGTCAGTGATGCACATGCTTTGTGTGTCTGTTTTCGCTTCACAGCCTAGTGAGTTTCATTGCCTCATGCGTGTGTTGCTATAAATAGGAATGAGAGTGTCATGAAATCATTATCGTTGTGGCCGTATGTGCATTCTCATACCTTTGTTTTCATCTGCTTTATTTCCCTAATACTGCAGTTCTTAAGTTGGATTTTAAGGACCTTCAAATGTGCCAAATTGTTTAAACTCCATATTTTCTTGTTTACAGCTGTGTGTGGGGGGTGCTTTATACAAGCAGAGTTGTGATTAATCTTTTCTTAAAGGGAAGACATGACCTTAGAATGAAACCGGTCAAACGGTGACTTTTCAAAGTGTTCTGTATGCAAAAACTAGTGTAACTATAAATACAGCTGATATTGTAAACCATCATGTCTACCCATCTTTTGTGGCATTATCCTGTTAATTCACTTGTAGCGATACCGTCTAGTTTTGGACTGCACATTATATACAAAATAACAATTTATCCCCGAAACTTGCACCCAAGAATGGGGGCGTGTGTGTGCACATTATGCTAAGTGCGCACTATACACAAGAAAATATGGTATGCTTTGTACAATGAATTAATTTGTAATCTTAATTGAGATCATAAATTTTGTAAATTCGTTCCAACAACTGATGCTATGTTTCATTTTATCAAGAAACGTGGCTAGTTGTTGTGATTTATGAAATATTGACATCTGAATATTAATTAATAAGCCCTTAAATCTTCAATGTTTTTAGATTATAGTTTGTTATTGCTGTTTTCTGCTATACTATTAGTTCTATATGGACAGAAATCAAAGAGCTATGTGTTTCTTTGGATTTTGAAAGATTAATTTAAATAATATTTAATGCTATTTAAGAGTTGTTCTCAGACTTAGATTGTACATTTGAGGAAGAAGACAGTACCTTACTGTTTCTGTAAAAGAGTGCATTTTTCTTCTTGCCATCCTGTAATTTAACATTACCTGTTTAATGCCATACTCAACAATGCTCCAGGTATATGATGGTGACCTTAAAATAACAAAGTTTAGGCCAGACAAACCAATGATTGGTGTTATGAGCCATGATCTGGGGACCAATTGTAACCCATAATCCGAGTTAATTGACATTGTACTATGATGATCAGATACGATAAAAAGTAATATTTAGTGATAATGCAGGCAGGAACATATGATATAGAACTCATGTACAGATGGGAAATGAATAAGAGAACACTTAGTTTTAGACACAGTAATATGATATGCTGTCATGGAAACAATGCACACAATCACATCTCAACATTAGATTGTGACATGTTGAATTTGTTTTGGCGCTATTTCAAATGTACTGCCAGTAAAGCGAATTTCAATATATTGTTCATTGTTCCCTTCTTCGTTTCCATGAGTATCTCTGATATTATCTCTTCACTAACATGTTTGTGTTGCCCTTCAGGCTACAGCTCGGTCTGCACCCGACAGGGAGAAGGAAATCAACAGTCTTGTGAGTTATTCTAAATGCATACATTATGTAAAGTATATTCATATCATCAGAATTATCAGCACTGTAAGTGGATTTGTCTACAAGTGAATGTAAAATATATTAATATGATTAAGAATCAGTACATGAATCTGAGATACCTACTTCATACATTACAGTTATCTTTCTATGCTGAATTTACTGTCTAAAGGCAATATCTTGGCTTACTCTCTGAAAGATATGTTTGAAAAGCATAACATAGAATTGATGTTCCATCCAGTTTTCAATAAGGTTGAAATGAGTTCAATTTGATAAATCTTCACATTTTTGTGTCATGTTTCATTTCAGAATACCTTAGTATTTGTTTTAATTCTCATCTTTTTATATTTCTGGAATGAAAGTGTGTGTGAACTCTGCATCTCTTGTAATCTCATAAAATTGTGGTCAAGATTTCAACATGTGTCGGTATTTTATATCTTTTCATTAAAATCTACTGAAATGAATTCTCTGACAAGTTGAAATAATAATTGTCAAGAAACTCAAGTTTTCAAATGCTGCCTATGGCATTGGCCAAGTAATGTATGTGACAAGAATTATTTCTTGTCCACAGTTGTATTGAAAATTCATTAATTAGTAAAAACAAATCTTGGAGGAAAATGATTTCTTGTTTTTATTCTGCAGAGAGAGAGAGCATGATTGTCTACTGATTGTAATTTCCCTCTATCATGTTACTCATATCATATTCTTGCAGTGTTATCTAGAATTGAGCCTCTCAATTTCGACAGTAATGAACCTATCATTCAATATGTTTTCAAACCTCCAAACATTTTGATGACTATCTCTCAGAGCAAAATGAGACAAGTCGTAAAATATGTCCTGGAAAACAAGCAAGTGAATGCACAATTGGTGCTGGAGATATGAATTTATGCATTACCGAGCATGATAGAGGGAATGTATGTCTGACGGTGTTCCCACCAGGTTTATAAGGCGGACTTCAACAATGATCCCTACCTACAAACCTTTGGGGTCACAGTTCAATATGAAATGACCGACGTCAAAGGTCGCATCCTCACGCCTCCTAAGTTACAGTATGGCGGACGGGTAGGCCAAACCTTCTCCCTACATGCCTAACACGAACCATCAAGCACTTTATGCAAACGGGGTAAAACGTCAAAACTCAACTGTTGTCTTCATCATGATCCTATTCCACAAAGCCAACTTAGTGCCGCATCATTTCAGTGCCTATTCTTTAACATAGACTTAACTTGCTTGTAGCACTGAAACCACTTTGTGGAATATGGGTCCAGCAAATCATAGCTCCAAGGTTATGATTTATGAAGATCTGTTGGACATGAAGTTTGTGTAAAGTCCTTGTTGGTTGTTTATACAGGGCGTGTGTTGTCTAATGCCTCCCTATTTTTTTACCAAAATTATTACCCCATCTGATTGCTCAGGTTCGGAAAGCTAATTTCATGGCTGACACCTACCTTCAAACTTTCGGCATCAACATTAATCCCACCATGGTCGATGTTCAAGGGAGAGTACTCAATCCACCGAAATTACAATATGGAGGCCGGGTAAGGAGGACGACATCGATGACGAATGCTGGAGTCCGTCTTGACTTCTCTATCGCCAAGCATGCATGCCACAAGATACAGACTAGTGAAACAACCAACCAAACTGGATAAACAGTTATTGCTTGCACATGCCTACAGAATCCTATTAAATATGCTTTATAATTGAAAGTTAGAATCAAACCCAATGATTTACATTCCAGAATTTTCTGGACAGTTGGAGGCAATATAAAGACAATATATGCTTTATTTAGTTTGCATTGTATTTGCTTTATTAATAATTAATCATTTGCATGTATTTAATTTGATTAGTATTTATGCTGTTTAAAATAATGCTTTTAAATAAAAATAACATTTTGAGCTTAAAGTGAAAATTAGTTTTCTGTTAAATATTTTGTAGTTCTATTGATTAATGTAGTCAGTTGTCACATCATGTCAAGGTGGTTGGTGGAATTTGTGATAAGGCTAGAAAAGTGAAGCATAATCAAATATTTGTTTTTGGCACAGTTTTTTTGGCCTCCACTTGTAGCTTGATGCTGAGCTTTTTCTGGTGGAACCATAATTGCTATTTAGAAGTGATTGGAAGTTTGTGAAATATCTTTTGATCTTGAAAGTTTGAAATAGTATTTATTTCTGAATACAGTAGTCCTGCTAACTCAGAAATAATTTGACGTCAAAACTACCTACAGCCACCTTTACTGTTCCACTGTGTTAGTGTACAGTGTCTAACCCCCATGCTCTGTTGTTGCACAGACCAAGGCACAGGCCGTGCCAAACCAGGGAGTCTGGGACATGAGGGGCAAACAGTTCTACAGTGGCATTGAAATCAGGGTCTGGGCAATAGCTTGCTTTGCCCCTCAGAGAACTGTCCGAGAAGATGCCCTCAGGTAACATTTGCCAGGGGAACATTTGCGTATGAATTTGGGTTTTTTTGGGTTGTTTTTTTGTGTGAAGAATCTTTGGGTACCTCATATTTGATGAAGAGGACTTAATTTGTAATATGCATGTAAGCTTGCTTTATATATACCGTATATCGCTGTATATAAGGCGAGTTTTTCGTACCTCGAATTAGGGGGCTTTCAGGGGGGGGGGGGGGGGGGCGTCTTATACACAGGGTTGAAGAGTTTTGATGTTTTTCCTTCCAACACAGACATAACTGTGAGCATGTAACACAGGAAATACCATGTCAACAAATCCCTTACGAAACTAATCATGTAAATACACTGTCTGGTTATAAAAACAGTTCATTATATATCTGGACTTACCTTGTAATCTATTTTATTAATTTAATTCAAAATTTCATTCAATATTATTTATTTTCATTTCGACAAAATTGTATGTGAAGTGATCAGAAGATCGTACAACTCTTACAGCAACCACGATCATATTACAGCTATTGACACCTTGAAACAAAATTTAATGGATAAAGATTGGATAAATATATCATAAATGCCATACTTTGACTCGCTGAAAGTCATATTTGTTGTACTTGACAACAATTTGTCAACATAGTTTTCACTATCGCGAGCGCGGAAGCATCGGCGATGATTGGTCAAATTGTTCCATACAAAAAAAATATCCGGCAATGGTAGTCATCTGTACCAAGGTGCTACACTTATGGTTATTAATTTATTTCAAATATATATAGTAAAATACTACAAAAATTACATGATATTGGAATAAATTATTCCAAATAAAATAATAGTTTCAGATTCAATTCTTTCGATTATTGTATCAAAATTCTTTAAAGTTATATTATTGGGTAATTATTAACCAAACCACCAGTAGATTCTGAGAAATGTGTGTACAGCTGATTGCTACTTCTGGCTTAGAATATGAGAAAATACACACGGTAATCTTAATTTCTGCATATAAAACAATGCCTATCAGAACAGAAAATACAATTTAATAGGAAAATGATCATGTCTAGTGGTTTTTTTTATCTCAACTTTTAAATTTGTATTGACCAACAACACATTTTTATTGCAAATGCAGAGATTGCGTATTCTCTGGTGACATGCTTCATTCCGATTCGCTTTATAGACGGGGTATATAAATTAGTATCCATTTTAAAGGCTTGTACAGGGGCGGCGTCTTATACGAGGGGTTGCTTTAGACGGCGATATAAGGTATATATTATATTTCTGTTCAGGGACATCCATGCACTAATTCTTGAATATTTGCTTTGTGATTCACTAGGTGTGGTTAGAGGCAACTAATAGGATCAGTTGGTCAGACTCTCTGACTTGGTTGATGCATGTCACCATTTCCCGATTGCATGGATCATTGCTCATGATATCAATCACTGGATTGTCTGGTCCAAACGCGATTATTTACAGACTGCTGTCATAGCTGTAATATTGCTTAGTGATGCATTAAGCATTAAACTATGAATTTTCTCAAAAACTATTCAAGATAGAGAAATAAAAATTTACGCACTGATGTTACTGGTCACGATCTCAAATGAGTTCGATGTCATATATTACTTTTTACAGAGTTATGACCTTTGCTCCATGCATTTCAATATAGTGCATAGTGTATGCAATGGGGACATGTTTTCTCAGAAACTACTGAAGTTGCATGAATGAAAGTTTGCCTGCTTAGCTAAGACTAAGAGATACTTGTCAAGACTGAGTTCGAAAATTGGTCTCGTCAATTTTATTTTTTTTAACAGTTACAGCCCTTGATCCAAGATATTTTACTTGGTGCATAAAGTGTCTGCAATGGGGACTAGTTTTTTCAGAAACTACTGAAGTTAGCTTATCTAAGAGATACTGATCCAGCATTAGGAGTTTTTTTTCCAGAGAAGGGGGCTGTTTGTGTGTATTAATTTCACATTAGGCATGTTTTCTGATGACATAAAGCAGCCCAAGTGCCTATCTCTTCTTAAGGCTTTATAGGACTCTTCTAATCCAAATTTGAATATAGTCACAACTTTCACTGAAATTGTGTATTGTACACTTAGTATTGATCACATTTTAGTGTATTTGTTCAGGCCCTGTTAATTATTGACATTAGTTGATATGTCTACTGATTAATATTTTGATCTCTGTTTAGAAGTGTGCAAATACATAAACCTGAGTGATGTGGATATTTCTTATATTTCAGAAATTTCACATCTCAACTCCAGCGTATATCCAATGATGCAGGAATGCCTATCATGGGTCAGCCATGCTTCTGCAAGTACGCCACTGGTCCTGACCAGGTGGAACCCATGTTCCGATATCTGAAAAACACATACCAGGGATTGCAGCTCATAGTGGTCGTATTACCAGGCAAAACACCTGTATATGGTAAGTGAGGATGGAGATTTGAATTGATTACTTTTAGAATGACCCAGTTGTCTCAGGCATCGCAATTCGCTGTGCAGAGGCATGCCAGCACCATACCCCTACTCCTGTCTCAGATCTGCATCACTTCGGCCTTTCCTCCCACATCATGCTCACGTGGTATACATGAAATACTGTTCAAAGCTGTTAAACCAATCCCGCTAATTTCTGTTTTCTTTGTTTGATGTTAACGCCGCACACAGCAATATTCAAGCTATATGACGATGGTCTGTAAATATTCGAGTCTGGACCAGGCAATAGTGATTGATATCATGAGCATCGATCCATGCAATTGGGATACGATGACATGCATCAACCAAGTCAGCCAGCCTGACCACCCGACCCTGTTAGTCGCCTCTTAAGACAAGCATAGTCGCCTTTTATTGCAAGCATGTGTTGCTAAAGACCTATTCTACCCCGGATCTTCACAGGTCTCAACAAGCATATTTCCATTAACATCTGTTGATTAAGGCAGGTACAGTCTTTGAAGCCATTGTTTGGGAATGTAACCAAACAAGGTCAGAGATTGAAAACAATCACAGTGAAAATGTCACAGCTTTTTTTTGTGTTGCTAATCTTTGGGAAGCCAGATATTTAGATGTTTACTTTAGAGCACTGCTGTGGCTGTTCAGCAATGTTGCAAGAAGTAATAAATAAAGGCTATTCAGGGCAAGTATACAACTGCAGTAAATCTTTAATAGTGGCATGCTGGCTGTTCAGACATCAATCCTGTAACAATTGGCCCCCATTTCAGCTGAGGTAAAGCGTGTTGGAGACATCCTGTTTGGCCTGGCAACTCAGTGTGTGCAAGCCAAGAATGTCAACAAGACATCCCCCCAGACTCTGTCCAACCTCTGCCTCAAGATCAACGTCAAACTAGGCGGCATTAACAGTATCCTCCTGCCAAGTATTCGGTAAGTATAGACTTCCTACTTCCTCTTCCTACAATCAACTTGTCCTTAGTGGAAGATACACACATGTAATTCATGCAGTTTGTGGTATTTTTTTTATCATTTTCATTCTGACCAGTAATATATAGCTGAGGATAATTTGGTTGTATTCTGTGTACTGCTTCCCCTTTCACCGATAAACTTTGCATGGATATATATCGATCAAACAAAAGTAGACAATCGTCAGTTTTTCTATGATACTCATTGGAAGGGAAGCAGCACATTGATATTCATATGCTCTGAATTTCTGTCCAGTATTGAGTTTATATTTCCATATGAAAAAATATGTTACCTCCAAGAATGGTCTTGTGTGGTTGTGATGATAAATTTGTAAAAAAAAAATTGATGCTTGGACAGAAGTTCTTCTTTAAATGCTTAAATATTCATGCAGCATGGTGTAATCTCTGATCAATGCAGGCATGTCTGGATCACTCTTCTGAAGAAGTATCAAACATTATGCACTCTCCTTAAAAAAAAAAAATTCTTGTGAAAAGATATTATGAAAGTAGTTGTAAGTCGCAAACAAATGATAGGTCAAATTAAGTGATTAATAAAATGAATTTTTTCAGTGCATTGACACCATGATATAACTGCAATACTGTTCAAATCATCATCAAACCCAACTCTCACTTTTGTGTTATGAAGTTTGTGTAAATTAACCAGTTGAGTTCCACAATGTTTTATCAATGTTTACATACAATGTCGAAAAAGCTGGTAATGCTGAAATAAAGTTTTGTTCTTGTTCTATAATCTGTATTATGTCAAATGCAGCCTAATCCTTTGTTGATTTGTACTAAACTTCAGTGCTTTGTGAATGATGACATGTACATTTCCCAAACTGAACATGAAATGAGCATGCAGCTGTGAATGCCCAAGTATTGTCTGCCCCAACTCTCCACTGACAAACATTATCAAGCATACTTTCCAGTCACTAACCAGAAGTGTGTTGGACGTGGAACAACAACATGTTGTTAGCATCAAACACACTGCAGTTAATAACAACTACTTGTTTAAAGAGTGTTGTTTTGCAGACCCAAAGTATTTCTCCAGCCGGTTATTTTTGTTGGTGCCAGTGTGACACATCCCCCAGCGGGCGACCGAACACGTCCTTCCATTGCTGCAGTAAGTCTCATGACTTGCCTGCTTATCATCGGACATCAACTCTATCAATAACTGGCACTAGACACCATAACAATCTTCTCGGCTTGCATGAGGACTGTATTGGGAAACAAGACTTCAGGAAATTTAGGAAGAACATACCCCCTTTTCAGTGAGAACTCATGGATTTGTATATGCAGTATGCCTCAAAATTATGGTTTACCATCTTAATGGATTTTGGTATTCTCCCCTAAATAGAGATTTTTAAGGGGGATAGTCATTGCAAAGGATGTTGAATGTTTCCTCAAGTTTCACGTTTCAGCTTTAGGATAGGAAAAGTGTGAAATGAATTAATGTACATTCTACAGTCTGAAGAGCTGAGCCGAGAAGTGTCTGCAGTCTGTGTCGGTTTTGATATGAGGCTGGTGTCTGATGGCGATTAGTAGATTGCAATTATGCACCTCTTTGTTTCAGCCCTAGCGTGTTTCGGGAGCCAATCATTTTCCTGGGTGCTGATGTAACACACCCACCAGCAGGAGACTGTTCGAAACCTTCCATTGCTGCCGTAAGTCGTCCCCGTAGACTAGACATCTGCCAATGTTGTCAGGGTTTTGTACTAAACTTGTGTGTCCACTCTAATGGTGTTCCTAGTCAACTCACTTCAAGTTCTTATGTTGCAGGGAGTTGCATGTACTATTACTGTTTCATTTCAAAATGTTACAATATCTATTTCGAGGACAAGTCTCGATTCATTGACTGTTGATCTCTTTTCTCAACTAATCTTCCTGTTAGTCAGTTGTAGCATTAATGGTAACGTCTGTCAAGATCCCAGGTGTCAGATGTTCACAATTTCCCCACAGGTAAAACCTTCGACATGTTAATAATGAGATTGGCTGATCAACAAAGCTATCACCATGACTACATTTCTGCTTTAACTTTCATTATGTTTTCTTTACTTCTGGAGATATAAACAGAGAAGATAAAGATTTTGTCGGTATGGTTTTGTTGATTCTCTGCCAAGCCAACTAAACATATGAATTCTTACAAATTGGGTGGTACATCAAAAGATAGGCCTAAGTCTCATTGATACTCCATAATGAACCACCTCAGAACATTCAAATGAGGTCACCAGTAACAGTTTTGAACCCTCTCAGAATCCAGATCTATTGCACTCTGTTGCTTGACTAAATTGTATTTGGTGGTCAGTAGGGCTGCAACGAATACACTATGAGGCGAATACGATTCATATCATGAATATAGGGTAACGAATACGAATAATTATTCACAGATACAATAACAAGTCAGCAGTTGATCTTTAATTTATTACATTCAGTTAAAAATAACAGCATAAATTATTTCACATGGTTAGATAATTATTAATATATTATACATTTATATACTGCATTTATCCAGGTACTAGTATCTGCTCAAATACAACAATGACCGGTGACCATAATACTGTCAAATTATATATATGAGTGTTGTCTTTAAAGAAATCTCTGCATATAATATGTTCTTATGGATATTTTAGGTACAGGGTATGTAGATGCACATGATTGTATATTCGTAAACATTCGGTTCTAGTGACCACGAATAACAAATTCAATTCATGAATGGATACCGTTCAATTTACTTAATACGTGAGTGAATCGTAACAGCCCTAGTGGTCAGGCTCAGTGACTTGGTTATTTTCGGTCAATGTACCCAGATGGTGTAAGACTCATTTTCTCAGTCGCTGGTTAGGAAACAAAACAAAGATTCTGTCACAAATACTTGTCTTTCCTGGTGATAATACACTTGGGATCAACTGGTCACAATGGCAAATACTCTCATTAACAATCCTGTTTAGTCTGCATTAGACCCAGTTACATTTTGTAAGCCATTTTGATAGAAGATATTTCAGACTTTGAATATACACTAACACAAAACATTGTCTTTGTTAGTGTCTTCTTTACTAATACTAAGTGGCAGTATTGCACATGAATTTGGCATCTTTTTCACTTGAAAAGTAAATGGTATACACATTTTACCAGCCAGCATTTCCACAGAATTGTGATTGAATTTTGAACATGGATGCCTCAACAGCCATGATCAAATATTAAGTTATTTTTTATTCACGTGGAATATGGAATGT
This sequence comes from Haliotis rufescens, assembly GCF_023055435.1. Taxonomy (NCBI): domain Eukaryota; kingdom Metazoa; phylum Mollusca; class Gastropoda; order Lepetellida; family Haliotidae; genus Haliotis; species Haliotis rufescens. The sequence goes on from NW_025963779.1 coordinate 35,290,524, forward strand.
AATATGCACTGAGTATTTCTGTTGTGTAATAACTTGTTTAGTTTCTTGCATACTTTGAGGATTCAGTATCTTAATGAAAAAAATAATATTGAATGTGTTGCAGAGCTTTCAGGTGAGCTACAGGGCCTCATGTTGGACATGATTTTGCAGTTGATAGACTTTAATATGTTTTCAGGGTGATATATTCTATTGAGACATGCTTTGTAGCAAAATGGATTGTTTGTACTAACAAGTTGCATATGTTCACTTCCTTGTGTGGTGATTAATCCTATTGAGTCATACATTGTAACATAATAAATTGTTTCTACTAACAAGTTACATACATATGTACACTGCCTTATGCAGTGATAATCCAAGAGAGACATGTTCTTGGTAACAATGAATTGTTTGTACTGACATATAGATGTACACTGCCTCATGTGGTGATAAATCCTATTGAGACACAATCTTTTTAACACTATGATTTATGTTTCTACTATCATTCAGATTTTCACTGCTGGGAATGGTGATGAATCCCTTTGTGACAATATGCCATATAACACAATGAATTCTGTTTATACTGACACATTGATGTTCACTGTGAAACAGTTTTAACAAAATGCTGGTGTATTGGATGTTATAGGTAGTAGGGAGCCAAGATGCTCACCCTAGCAGGTACTCGGCAGCAGTTAGAGTGCAGCAGCATCGTCAGGAGATCATCCAGGAGCTGCCCACAATGGTGAAGGACCTCCTCATCCAGTTCTACAGGTCCACAAGGTTTAAGCCTACTCGGATTGTCTTCTACAGAGATGGCGTCAGTGAAGGCCAGTTCCAACAGGTTAGTTCAACAAAGATCAACTTAAGTCTGAAATCCATACAGTGAAACAAATGTTCTAAAAGGCTCGAAAACATAGTAATTGGTAATTGCTACCAATGGCGTGTTAAGTACTTTAGTATGATATTTTGACAAATGAACAATTTCTTCCATGGAAGGTTTCCATTCTAATGCATGTGTCATGTTAATCTCTGTTAGATTCTACATGGAAGGGGGAGTGTTAATCACATAGTTATGTCATTACTTCCGTATAATTATCTCATACACTTGATAAATAATGTGTCTGATTATGAGTGTAAATATAATCTCACAAGGTGGTGAGTTCATTATTTGGACAAACTCGTTTTCAAAATTAAGTATGAAACTCAATGGGGTCGTATCATGATCCACCTAATGTTAATGATTTAGGGAGTCAATAGTTTCAAATACCATTGTAAGTCAATACTCGGTCTCAATCAAGACTTCAACCTATAACCCTCTCAATTTTGAACACTTTCTACACATAAGGATAAGAAGGAAACGTAAATAAGGCCATTGAGGTTGGTGCCAAGTTTCTGGTATTCAAGTCTTGGCTTCTAGTCATAATCACTTGTGTTAAACACTGCAGATTTGGTTACGTAAGGGAAGCGTAACTATACCAATTTGATAGTCCCTTCTTGATGAATGTGTTGATTTTGCAGGTGCTAAGCCATGAACTGAGAGCAGTGCGAGAAGCATGCATGAAGCTGGAGGTGGGTTACCAGCCAGGCATCACCTTCATTGTGGTACAGAAACGCCACCACACCAGACTCTTCTGTGCTGACCGAAAGGACCAGACTGGGCGCAGTGGCAACATTCCTGCTGGAACAACTGTGGACGTGGGCATTACTCATCCTACAGAGTTTGACTTCTATCTGTGTAGTCATGCAGGTATCCAGGTATGTCCAGCTGATGGGTAACGATCTTGATGAGAAGGAAACTGTTGAATGTTTTTCAATGCAGATATTAGTATCTACTGACCCAAAAATTTGTTTGAGATAATTAGATTGCAATATGTCCCTTTTGTATGCTCAACCTCTTCTCAGCAACTTCTGAGTGGATCACGAGGAAACGTTGTTGTTTGTCATAAGGGGGTATGTTCAATGCCTCATTACTGCCAGGAAGATGACTGTTTTCTCCACCATGTGTATATTTAAAAATTGACTTAAGTAATGGGCACACTTGTAAATCTAGCATCAAAACCAAAAAATTTCAATCAATTTCTGTAATTAAATATGACATTAACCATTAACACAAAAACTGGACAACATATATAAAATCGGTGACATCGTTCACTGCAATAAAGCCAATCAGGAAGCAGTAGTTCGTTTTGTCAACAGGGGGCACGTGTGGCCCAGTCGTGTAAGGCGCCACGAGTCGCTGTGCAGAGTTATGTCCCTTGGGCACGCCAGAAACCTATGATTGTGGGTTCGAATTCCGGTTCCCCCACGATTATGTTTCTAGGTTTGTCAGCACCATACCCGTACTCGTGGGTTTCACCGAAGTTGTAAACATCTGAGACCTGCATCACTTTGGGCTTTCCTCCCACATTAAGGTGACACGCCGTGATATAACTGGAATACTTGCAGCGTTAAACAACTCACACACACACTCATTTGTGAACGTGGCCTCAATTGTTTGGGTGTAATCGAACAAACATTAAAATAATTGCATGTTTAGCCAATCCAATGCCACAGAATCACTGCAATATTTCTATTGGTAGTTTTGAAATTATTATTGGTCAGTTCCATGTGAACCAAGGTTGTTTTAAAATGGTCATGCACTTGAACATTAATTAAATATGAAAAATGGACGCAGAAGATATTCAAGCATGTTCTGATTTTCAAACAGTAATAAGACTTCAGTTAGAGATGTTTTGTATTCTAATGTCACAGGTTGGAAATAGCATTTTCAGAAGTGTGTTCTGTTTCTTATTTCAATTTTAACATGGGACTTGTTCTTCCTACCTAGGGTACAAGTCGACCGTCCCACTACCATGTATTGTGGGATGACAACCACTTCTCTGCGGATGAACTGCAGATTCTGACGTACCAGCTGTGCCACACCTACGTGCGGTGTACTCGTAGTGTGTCCATCCCTGCACCTGCCTACTATGCACATCTTGTTGCCTTCCGTGCCAGATACCACCTTGTGGAGAAGGAACATGACAGGTACATTATACACATATGTATTTACACTTGCACTACACACAGGTTTCCGTAGTGTCTTGTGGGCAAGTTGAATTACGAGTAAATGGGTTTTGTCTATTCAGGATAGTTGTCATTCTCAGGGTTCAGAAATTTCCGGCAGTATTAGCCATAATAAGCATGCGGTACATAGTAAATTGACAAAAAGGGGCGCTTATTAATACCATAAACAGTGAGTTAAAGTTGTTGCCACATCAAACGGTAGGGAAAGAAATTAGTTCAAATGTTGATGATTCTAAAACTGTTTCGATAATAAATACTTGTCAATTATGTATGCCTTCTACACCGCTGTTTTTAAGCATGATCTTCACTGTACCGTATATCGCTGTGTATAAGGCGAGTTTTTCGTACCTAAAATGAGGGGGCTAAGAAGGGGGGTCGTCTTATACACGGAGTCGAAGATCTCACATTTTTTTCCACTGGCGATGTCAACCGGCGTCCGATAGCCAGCCCAGCATTTGACAATAAAACTTTGCATTTCGTCCTAAATAACTATTCCAATAACTATTTCCATACATAAACATGATTTGTATCTCTTTTCCTTGAATAAAGTTTAATAATTTCTGCAAATAAAGTTGAAATGACCCTCGCCTCGATGCAGATTGTCAAACCACCTGACACGGTAAAACAATCAACATCCGTGAGTAGAGAGCCGGAAGTACCGGTAAGCATTTGCATATTGCACATGTGACCTAACATGTGAATACCGGTGAAGCTGAAATCAATTCCCGCTGTTTTTACAGTTGTATTAACAAGTGTTGGAGACGGTGTGTACAAGTGATTGTGGAATAAACACGCTGAATGTGAAGCAAACATCAGCCTAGTTAGTTACAACATAGTTAATTGGCGATTAAATTACTCACCATTGTCTCTTATATGTTATTACTTCATAAATGAATTTTATTTTATGGGCACCAATTTGGTATCGTACCGTGTAAACACAAAATGGCGACGTGTGCTGGACTTACACACGCGACCTATCATTGTAGAAAAAAACATCAACGCAAGATAAACATATTTTTATTGCATATATAAGGTTTGTGTGCGCACTTGTGATGTCCGTGTGCGAAATACGCTACAGTCGGAAAGCGCACGTTAAATCTTCTATATCAGTCAGACTTGTGATGTGTTTCAATCCAGGTCGCCTTATACGCGGAGTAAAGGATTTTGGGTTGATTTTTAAGGTGTGTACAGGGGGTTCCTCTTATACATGGGATCGCCTTATACACAGCGATATACGGTACACTAAATGTTAGTAAATGTTGATTTTTGCCTTGTCGTTAAGGTTCTTGTTAGTCACAGCTATATTGCATGAAGCCTGTGCAATGATATGTCTGGAATATTGCTCAAAGCAGCATTAAACCACAATTTACATTCCATGTCAGTTGCACACATCATTATCTGATTAATATTTTCCATTTTTGTACAGAAATAGGTCTTGTAGGTGAGGAATGATATTTTCAGAATTGCACATACAGATAGGGCCTGATCCACATGGAATCGCATTCTTATTGCTACAACTACACTTACAAACACTAGGTGACTGTGGTTCTAGCATTAAGATCTCCATGTATTATTAGGGCTCAGTGCTTCCAATCACTTCTTAAAACATTTCCTCCTTATACCAGAAAACTAATATGGACACAAATGTTTTACATTTTTGTAGCTCACCTGACTAAAAGTCACATGAGCTTATGTCATGGCCTGTTTGCCAAGTGTCCGGTGTAAACATCTTCTACTCTAGGCTTATGAAGCTGAAAGTTCACATGCTTCCACACACCAATGATGACACCACAATTTCTTTAAGAGGTTTGAAATTTTTTTTGTCAATATGACATATTAAAAAGACTATTTATGACCATTACTCAGTCATTTGTGTTGAAAATGTTACAAGATTTGGTGTAGTTGGTAGTGAGTCTCAACATATATATGTTCCATTTTGGGGGTGCTGTTTTTATTTTGTTTTGTTTTTTAACTTTGCACTTCTACCATGCAGAAAGCTGAACATTCTCTTGGCCATTACTCAGCCATTGTTTCTCAAAATAGAATAACATTTGGTACAAGTTAGGTAGTAGCGGGACTCAACATGCATGTTACATTTGTTTGCAATATTTTAAATGTTCACCTTTTATTGACCATGCTCTTAAATTCTCTCAAAATGCATATTTACCTATGTACACTACTCTTCAACTGCCAGACTGAGGGAGCTGAAAATTGGCATGCTTGTTTCTCCTTATGATGACATATTTAGTTCAGTTTGTTAAACTTTAGTGTTACTAATATTCAAATATCAGTGGTGAGAGCAACCTTTGTCCAGTGACTGACTTGGGTTTTAAAAGTGTTGACTACATATCCAGGTGAGCTTCAGCATTAGGGCACTATTTTTCTTTTTGTTCAACAAATGTTTTTTTAACACATTGAATTTTTAACTTTATGTACAACAGTTTATCAATCAGAAAAAGGTTTTCCATTAACACTGGAAAATCAGTTGGTTTTTTTGCCAGCTGTAGATTATGGTTGTTAAGAACAGTGTGTAAGTGTCATGATGAAGTCATTTCCTCATGAGGCTAAATATGTGGTGTCAAGTTGACACTTTTAAAGGTATAGACCATGACTTGCAGAAGAAAAACAATTTATACAGTACTTGATTTATTAAAGGAAGACTAGATACTTATAAAAATAGGTGAATGTTGTATGATTTTAGATATGTTCAGAATAGTTAGGGGAGAACTTAATCATTATAAACAGCAACTTGACTTTGTTCAAATCATTTCCACAATCTTAGGATCTAACAAAATAGAAACAAAGGGTTTGCACCACGTTCTTTGACAGAATCACTCATTTTCTAGCAAATATTCATTTCACACAATTACATAGTAGCATGCAACCTCGAGGTATCGCAGTACTTATTATGTCAGCTAAACGCAACAAAATGCACTTACTAACCTTTATGATTATTGGTGTTCTCTATTATCAGATGTCATTTATTTTATTTAACTATGCATATTTTACTGAAAAAAGTTCATTATTTACATTAGTTGTGCCGAGTAAAAGCCTGCTTCGCGCTCAGTTTGACAAGGGGGAGAACTCCATTGTATTGCGGTACAGGGAAAAGTTGTGCATGAAGGTCCGAATTGGACAAAAACCAGGACATAATTTTATCAACCGCTAAGTATGATAATGCCAGACTTCAGTGATTTGTCCAGACAAGTGCAAAGAACAGCACAAGTAAAATTCTGAATGTGCTATCAATAATAGGTATTCAATGCATATTTACTGAAAAGTAAAAAATAATATATTTAAAAAAAATAACAACAAAATATCAGAAATGATATTTTAAGATTTTTGTTTAAAAAGTTGGATGGCAATAATTTGTCCCCCCAAAAAATGTTAACAGTTAACCTGAGGATATAAAACGCACTCCTAGTATGCCAAAAGTATGTATCTATCATTTGGCTGCTCGTGAAGAACGTATTTCTAAGTATGGCATTATGGCCCTTTTGATCTCCTAATAGATACTAGAGCGGGGAAAAAATGTGCAGACTATGTAATTTCCATTACCTTTTTGGTCCCCATGAATATGCAGATGATCTAGTTCAGGTCGAGAAATATTACTTGGGAAGCTACAGGTCATATCGTTGTCCATTGACAAATGGGGGTAAGGCAATATTAAAAAGATGCCAGAAGTAAGTATCGACAAGTTAATAAGCCTTACTAACAGCAGACAGAACATTCTGAGGAAATTGAATTTGTTTATGAAGTGAGCACTTCATGGTTACTGAATTGCATTTATAGACAGCTGCTAAGAGGCTTAAACTACTGGAAATCACAAATGCTGCGATACCACGGGCTCTGAGTATACATGTATTAGTTGACACCTAAACAATCACTTGAAATTCATTTATTTGATATTTTCAACATTTGTGTTTGAGGGTTGCAACATCTTCTTGCATATAAGAATTATTATGGACATTCTTATATTGAATATTTTTCATTCTTTCATAGTCATAAGTTTTCAAATTATTACACTACCTACAAGACATATCATCACATCAATATGATCAACGTTATGGCTCATCTCACCTTGTTGGGTCCGAGGCAGAAATGTTAAGTTGACACAAATAGAAATCCTGTTTCCACAATGAACGAATATAGGACCACTTCCGTGGTGTAGAGTCTAAGGTTCTATCCCCTGGCTACATCACACCAAAAAGTGATAAAAGATGACACATATTGTTTTCCTGCCTGGCATTTTGGATTAATGGGATAAAACAAGAACTGGCTGGCTCAGTGTTGGTACACAGTGTCCAAGGGGAATGACACTATAAAAGAGCCACAAGTGCATGCACATTGCAATATACAGTATTCGACGTATTAAGTGCCCCGCTCTAATAAGCGCCCACGGCGATATTTGCAAATATATTGGTTCGTGAACAATCCCAATCAGCACACCTTCCGATTGATCAATGTCCACAAGACTTATTTAATCGTGTATAATACGCACTCGTGTGTTATATGCCCCCTTAATTATGGGCAATTAAATTCTGGAAAAACATGTCGTATGTAAACTTTTCAGGCTGTCGGCATAAACCAAGAATTTTACAATCTTTCAACTTTTTTTTTCACCAAAATAATATTCTTATAAAAGCCCTCTATTTCTATTTTTGAGAGCGCCCTGGGCGCTTATTACGCCAAATACAGTAAATGAAATAATCTAGAATTCATTGTTATATCACTTTCTTCTCCCCTCCATGTATAGATTTTTGGATGTGTAAACTGAAATACAGGGATATGACTGAAATACTGTTCAAAGCACCTTTCCACCGAATTCACTCATTCCTCCAGGCATAGTGTACATTGATCAATGATGTCACTGTGAATACTACTTGTGCCCTGAATATACTCCACTAAAGTCTTATGTAAATCCTGACACTGCCATAAGTTGAATTTTGGGGTTTCTGATTGAACAACCGCAATACATTTGTTTCTTACAGCGGTGAAGGGAGTAGACACTCGGACAACAGTGAGGACCGAAATCCAGCATCAATGGCTCGTGCTGTGACAGTGCATCCCGATACTTGCAAGGTTATGTACTTTGCTTGAAGATTAAGAAGAGTCACACAAGAGGAGACAACTCTTACCATTCTTTTCTAGGCTGTGAACTATGTCTGGGACTGGTGTTTCTATGTTATTTGTGTAAGATATTTATACGTCAACTCGAGCAGAAATGACTAGGATAGAGAACGCTGGCATAGAAATCTAAGTCATGTGTACATATTGTTACCATGGTTACTTGTATAAATTGTGCCACAGTCCTCATGTCGTGCTCAATGGATGGACTTTATATATAATGAAATGTTGAACTTCCGTGTGATGCACACATATTTAATATTGTGATGATATGATGATTATTATATTTTAAGGCCGGGAATTGTTTTAACAAAGTGTCATGACCATGTTTGTTACAAAGGTTTTATTTCTATAATTGTGTTGTCATATTCAGTTCTGTTCCCTGAACTCTTCTGTTGTCAACATGAAACCAATTTTGGGTTAGCGTGAAATCTGTCTCTCTCTTCATGCGTTATCTCCAATGTAACTTAAAAACTGCTTGTTCACAAAACATAGGTATCAATACTTTAACCATTCATTCATATTTACCACATTCAGTTCCCAGTTAAGATCATTTGTTTCTCAACATCAAGTATTTGCCGCCTCATCCTACATAATACTCGACTGCATATTTATATTAAGTATTAATCAAATATAATATCATAACACCCAGACTGGCTACGACTTGAATTATGTTCCTAGCTTTGTACGTAGAACCATATCACTTCTTTGTACTGGTTATCACCACAGTATTTTTCTATCCGTGACCATAATGTAGCCTTTACGAATGGCATTTCTGCCAACAATGCAAGATTTCATATCAGTGTTTGTCAAAATAGAATACCAGTTAGCCAAGGTTGTGACAGCAGCTGGTATCTCAACAACCACGTTGTTTTTCACGTCACTTACAATTTATGTACTTTTTGTTGAACATATGAACCTTAACCAAGATCACAATTTGGTTTCATCCCACCCAAAAGCCAAACCCAACCATTGCATCCACCGTGCAGTTACCTCCCCTTGCATTTATGTTTCCAGTTTACTTTCAGATTTCATAATGCAGTTCCCTTAACCTTTGTAATGCAGGTGAAGCTTCTTCAACACTCTGTACCTAATCAAAACCTTTTTCTCCACGAAAATCTGTCAGTATGGGGGAAGTAACTGCCACTTAATTATGAGCAATACAGCAAATTTATTGAACAAAAGTGACCCACATTACAAGGGTATTTTTAAGGTCCTTTATTTTAGAATCCAAGCATGACCAAAACAATGTCCTGTTTGAAGTGGACAAGATTTCTCATCGACCAGCCTTTTAACTTGTGTATTCCACTTGATTGTTTGATATGTATGTAGAACTGTTTTGTTTTATTGAAATCCCATAGAACATTTGACAAATATTTCATATACTTATTTGTACCTGTGGTGAATGTTTGTGTGTTTTGACATTTTGGTAAAACAGAACAAAACAAGATCAAGTAATAACATTTATTGACATCCTGACTAGGTCACCACTGCTGGATGCAAAATTAACAAATAGAAGTCAGCTGAGTTTCTTTTTATCGTTATTTTAAAAGATTGGAGTTATCAAGACGAGTGTGTAGTTTCATTATGATCATTTTTTTTCAATCTGTACATAGGAAATGGTGTAAGATCTAATACCTTGATAATCTCCTTTTATCAATGTTGGCAAAAATAGTCTCTAGTCACAAGCCGACAGAGTTACCCCCCTTTCTCTAGGTGATGGAAGTGATTTTGGTGCTGTAGTGTTCACATCTCTGTAGGAGTTTTACCATTTATCAAGCTGTAGACAAACGATGTCTTTGCTAACATTTAGCATTGTTAATGATTGATTATTCTGGTACAATCAGTTGAATTTGCTCAGTTTCTTTTCCTTTTTCAACCAAATTTTGTATAGTACCAATGGTTATGCACCCTAAGGTATGCTAAATTTTGTTTCACAATTCAGGTTGCATTTTTATTTTCATCAACACATATCCATTTAGTCCCTAATGAGTACCATTTGCCTGTGGGTAGGTATGTATTTTCTTTTCCACCTATCTCATGTATATCCTAGATTATCAAAGATGTTACTGAATTCTGTCACCATGCACAATTGTACATTTGCTTTGTAAATTAAAGATGAATTATATTATATTCAGCAGATAAGTGCTACGATTTTCTTGCATGAAATATTTGGTATATGCATATCATAATGATGCTTGGCTAGTATGATTAGTTTTCTGCAATAGCAAGGCTGTGATTTTGAGGCTGGTTATAGAACTCTTCAAGTCATCTTAGTTAAACCAACTGCATATTAGACCCATGCTAAACACAATATTCTGTCAGTCAACTGAGTTGTTTCCAAAGTCAGTTTTCTACTTAAAATGATTCTTAATTGAAATGAGACTAACCATTATACTTAGGTCACTTTGTAAAACTGGTACATCAGAGACTTACATGTCAAATACAACTCTCTACAACCTTGTTTTGAGAATTGTCCTCTTGTCAAAATATTTCACACCAGATCAGGTGTGCTTGTAGCAACTTCATTCATACATAATCAACTTGAAATCGCAATTTTGATTGTATCACTCAAAGCCATACATGATTTTGCACCTTCAAACTAGCTAACAAGTCCCTGTGACATGATTAGTGCAATGACAATTCCAGTAGCCATTCCTCCATGACCATTGTGAGGAACATGACAATTTGGATCTCACCAAAGCAATGCAGGCTTTGTCTGGGATTGTCTTTGATTATTCTTCAACGAACTGATACTAAATGACTGCTTATTGCTATTGGTTTAAATACCCAATGGTTATTATTATAACATATTATTCATCTCAAGTAGTTATGTAAACCTCCTGAATGACTATTCTTTTACAAGTAGACAAAAGAACTGCTTATTACTGCTGTGGGTTTAAAGAACCTGCGACCATTGTTCCATATTGACCTGAAGTAGTAGTGTTCATAAGTTTCCTTAAACTGATGAATTGTTTGATAGGCATTTGTTAGATTGGTAAGTTATGATATGATTTTTGTCAAAATTCCATTGCAAAATGTTGAAGATGTGGGTTATTTAGTCCCCAAATGTGTCTACTTGGTAAGGTTTGAGTTTCCATATTACTAGTATTAGTCACTTCTGATTTATCCGACATTGTGCTCCAAGTTATTCCTTTGGAAAGGGTTGCTGTGTAATGTGTAACCTGTATCTATATATATTTTTTTCAGTTCGTTTTAAGTTCACATCACTTAACATGCTAACTTTTTATGGTTTTGTCAACTTCTTGTCAACACCTGCATATTTTCTAGTCACTCATTTAGTTGGCCTAATACTGCTGGTCACATGACTGAGATATGCATCACATGACTAGTGGACATTGCAAGGGCATCTATGCAATAATCAGTGCCAGATTGAGTCGTCTCTTTTCATTAATGTACTCAAGTTCTTCCAGAATGTCACAATAGTGATATATGGCAAGCGGGGAACAAGAGGTACCATATATCCGATAAAATTTGAGTCATTGTGAACATACATGCGCTCTGTTCATTAAATACATCACTCACCCATGTAGCAATGCACTTAAGTCAATTTCTGCCATTCTGAGATACAAGTACTGTAGGCATTATGATACCTAATGATGTAAGCTGCACTTTTTGTACACAGATCAATTTGTTAATAGTACCTGTTGAAGTTCTAGTGGTACTGATTTAAGATGTTGTTCGGTTGTATATGTTCATTTATGGACTGTTTTGTGTTGGTGTATAGACTATTTGTAAGTTTGATTTATATCTGCATCAGTGAATCAAACATTAAGGAATCCCAGTCTGTCAAAGGGAGGTAATTCAGATGACATAAGAACATCAGGATAATCATGACGGAAGCATTTCTCTCTGACCATTCCTTGATTTGTTTTTGTTGTGTGTTGTCTTGTGCAATATAAACTGGCCAGATATTTGAACATATCAGTCACATGACACCAAACTGACCAATCAAATATGATTACCAAGACAAAAAAACAGCCAATGAAATTGACATGTCCCATGGGCCATTTTGTATAGTGGCATTGCTCCCAGTTAGTCTTACAGTGCCTTTTGCTGTGTATAGCCCAACTTTAAGAAATTATTTAGTGTAATCTGCATCCATCCCATGTTTTAATCCACCTGATACTAATCTATTTGTCATGTCCCAAGGAATCTCTGTACCACCGCTTATGACAAGAGAATGCCTCTGAAATCCACCCCCCCTCTTTTCCCAGGATTGTTTGAAGGTTATGGCTCTGAAACTTATTTGATATTGGAAAGGTTTGTTAAATGTTGATGTACATAGATTAGACTATTTTTTTAAGAAATGATTGATAAATTGCTTTCAAACCCAAATTTCTAGGAGGGTATAATCTGTTGCTATTGTTGTTTAATGTTCAGAAATGAAATCATAGCTGATTTAGATTAATTGTGTACTTTTATTTTGAGGAGACAACCACAAAATGATATATTTTTGTGATTGTAGATTTAGGCAAGAACCATTTCATTTTCATGGCAAACACGAATGGTCATGGTTTCATAGCTGAAAATCTCTGGGGGAAATAAGCATGTGAATAAGATTGAACAAATATGTCGTGTTAAAAAAAATGTTATCCCTTAAGGGTATCTTCCAGATTGCAGTTGACATGTTCATGGTGGCATTTAACATTTAGTCTGTCTGGCTTGCAATGTTTAGAGATATGTAATTCATACAGTACTATGCAAAAATGGCTCAAAAATGACAAGCATAGATCTGACAGCCTCAACTCTTATCAAGATCAAGCTATTTGACTGAGTGTGTTTTTCACGAGTAATTTGGTAATTATGAAGGTGAACAATTTCAAGCAATATTGCCAGAACATGCTTGCATGTAATCTTAATATTGATAAAAATGGGTAATTGCACATATCTCCAGATCATTTGTACATATTTATATACAAGGAAATTAATTCTATGGGTGTGACTTGTGCTGTTGAGATCAGCCCCATATCTTATCTCATATCAGATCATGTAGACTGCGTGGCAGCTGATGGCCCCCTCTGATGTCAAGTACAATGAATGGTATGCAATCACAGCTGATGTTAAGATAACAGGAGTTCAAGGTGTCATTTAATCTGGTTTAATCCTTTTTGGGAGCTGTACTTGCCAATCTTGTGCCCCACTTAACACATTTCCTCATTTGAAGTTGCTGAGAAGTTAATCTGCTTTTAAAGGAAGTATTTTAATACCCATTTTTTAGTCAAAATTTTACTCCTAAAAAAAGGACAAATTCCATATGACCAAAAACATTGTGGCCAAGTTAGCCTTTGTAAAACTTGAATATATTTATATATACATAATACATATGAAAGTATTGTTTGAATGCCCTTCTGTGTCTTGTCCAAGTATGTATAAACTATACTTAAAGCATTGAATGTAAACATTGTACAGAAACATCACTAAAGTCAAGTTGCACACTTTTGTGAATAACTAGCCTTATAATCTAGACCTGTTCAGAGATTTCTTCACCTTTTCATGCCTATGTAGGCATCACCATGTATAATTTTGTGATGCCTTACTTCTAAAATATCAAAATGTGAAGTGAACCAGTCATTTCATATGGCTTGCCTTTGTTTTTCAGTTTTGAGCAAGTTTAAGATTATAAGAGCTTGAAGCAAATGAATGACATCTGGACTTAGCAATATGTTTGTGTCGGGAGAAGGTTGTGTAGTGAAAGCCAGTTGTTATTCTCACATTGTTTGGAAGATTTTGATTGGTTGTGAGGACAGCTACGCATATCATTAGGGATGTCTGGGTTTACAATAGGTGCATGGTGAAATACGGTCAACAGTTCTCCCCTCTGCTGATCATTTTACAAAATCTCTCTGCTGTTCTAATGTGTTATTGTATATGTAGTTAATATAAGTGCAAAAGCTCAACCGTTTCATTCTTTGATTATTTTAGTACAGTCCTGTTATCAAAGGCATTTCATATGTAAATGTACAATAAACTATGTTTAAGATGTATTTTGGGAATTCCAAAAGGGAGAATATTGCTAACAATTTTGCATTTTTAATTAATAATCTTTATCACCAAGCTCTGGAATTTTCACCTGTGCCTGTTGAATGCCCCCTGAAAGGTCTGCTCACATTCCAAGTAGACGTAGGGCCTATTACAACAATCAAGCTTTTTCTATCTTTATACCAGCGTAACATTGCGCTTTTGAAAATTAAGCAAACCGAGGGTCCCAATTTGTTCCGTTTATACAGATCTCCTTTGTATGTTTTTATGTAGCTTTGATATTTTATCAAGTGCTTCACAAGATGGTTTTGACTGTTTTATGTTAGTCTTTAATACAGTCCAGTCTTGGTGCTGCCTCTCATTGCTGACAACAGTGCCATGTGACATGCTTGTTGCCATGGCAAAAAAAATATTTAATTGCTTAATGGCACTGTCACGTTATCCATTGCGGTATCTTGTGACTGTTGCTATGACGATAATGTAGATTTGTGTGCTTCTTACTCCACCCGAAGCTTTTATTCATTGTCAATAAATGTTTATAAACTATGATCTTGTTTGTCCTTGTCATGTTAAGGATTCTGGTTGGACTAGGTGCATTCTATGCTCACCCTCATTTTAGGTTTGTTGCAAAATGTGACATGACTGCAGCCTGAAAATTATCAGTTTCGGCCGTACAATCCAACAATTGATCAAGCAACAGTCTACCTGTCAATGACAAGCATGAGGACCAGTTAACCTGATAAACTGTTCAAGGCAGCACTGATCCTTGACCAAAGCACAACAACTTCATGTTCTCAGTTGAATCCCACTGGCCTCCAACCTTAAGGAAGTTACGCTTCTAGTCTGATGCATTCAGGGTCAGTTGGCTTCATTAACTTCTCAGCAATGAAATAGTGAAGTAGCATGACATCACTGCCAGATTCCAAAATGGATTTCACCCAATGCTTGACGAGATGGTCTGTCGCTTTTTTTTCTTTTCAATATCATGACAGGGGGACACCAGAAAATGGCCTTGTACCTGGGTCTTCGGAGTGACATGCCAACGCTTTAACCACTAGGCTACCCCACTGCCCCTGACCAGATGGGTTGGTTTTTTTTATAATACTTGGGTCTACTGCCATTCCTCCAGCTATCTGGCTAAGAAGTCATGTTTACATCCTGTATATTGATCTTGACCCTCAATTTCAGCCTATTAGATGCTAGATCATTTCCATGTGAAAACATTGGTGCTTATACCGCCACATTAAGCATAACAACTTTTTAGTAATTCCAGTGATAGTGACCTTTAATGAAAATTCACCCAAAGTATATTATGTATGAAGCTCCAAACAAACATAAGTAAAGAAACAAGGACCCTGGAGTCTTAATTGTTGAAGTGGTTCATAAGACAAGGGTCAATATTCAAAGAACCTTGTTTTGATAGCTATATTTCTTTGAAGAAATATAGCTAACTGTAAGAACATGGTGAGCTGCCCTACATGCTGCACATTAAAGGCGTTTGCATTCAGTTTATGCCAAGGTTAATGAATCACCTGTTAAAGAATCAACACGCCAATCTAGTAAGCAGGTTGCCTTTTGGTAAACCCATCAGCCAATGTAATTCGGTGCAGGTCCTGGTATCTTTATCATGCCCATTGATAATGCAGCTTGTAAAATAAGATTTTGGGATACCATAAATGCTGACATCCTCCATTAACATGATTAAGACAACACCATAATGGTCACAAGAATGATTTATTTGTACACATAAATTAAGTCCCCATAATCGTCTCAAGAGTGCATGATACAGTAAAGTTTTATGGAACCATTGTTGAAAATGTTGACAACTGTTGACAAAATGGCTTGTGTTGAATCTGTTGTAAAAGTCTACAAAGAAAATTAAATCTGACAAAATGTCATCTCTCCACATCCATTGTTTCCGCTTGAGGTGACTCTGAAAGAAAAAATAGGACACAACTCAGACAGATAAACCAAAAAAGTGAATAAACCTCTTCTTCCTTGTAGTAAGGAACTCCCTCTACATCAAATGTACCACTGCAGGTTTTGCCTCTTAGTTACATCCTTATCAGAATTAAGATAACACAGAATCATTGAGTGAATGACGGTTGAACACCTGCTTTGAACAGTACTTCAGTTAATGTGGAAGGGAAGCACAAAGTTATGCTGGTCTAAGACATAAACCACTTTGGTGAGCATGGGTATGATGCCAACAAACCAAGAATCTGGGATTTGAACCAACGATCATGGGATTCTGGCATGCTACTCTGTACAGCAAATTGAGGCTCCTAAGAGAACTGGGCCACCTGTGTTACTCTCGAGCCATTGAACACCATCCCAGATTTGCAAAACAGTACAACTGATTGGAATTTTAGTTTGGGTTTGGGGTTTAACGTCGCGTCCAAGGCTACTTCACTTACATAGTGACCTGCAGTATAGTACAGTACAGTACAGTATACTGACTCCTAGCCGACCAGTCTTGTTTTTGCCCCTTAATGCCGAGCACCAGGCTGGGTAACAATAAGTACCATCTTTTAATGTCTTTTGGTATGACACGGCCGGGGATCGAACACCCGACCTTCCGCTCTCTGGACAGACACTCTACCACTAGACCACGGAGGTGGTCCAAAGATACTTCTAAAAGAGATGGCAGTCACTTCCTGAGTGAAGCTGTGGAAGTAAATGGGTCCAGGGTATTTATCATAATGGAAAGGCGATCAAATGCACTGGATGATCAAGGAAAATAACTGCTTCCCCAAACCGCAAAACAATGCCCTGAAACATCAGAAAGACTATTGTTTCAGACAAGGCACAATGTGCAATGTTTGTCTGGAGTGTAACTACCTACATTGTTCATCAATCTATCTCCTTCAGTACATGTGGCCATTGTCACTTGCCTTAGGTCATTGATCCTTTAGTACATCTGGCAGAGGAGATTTGGGATGTTTGCTCTCAAAATGTTGCTTATACGTCTTAGGGTCTGGCATCTGGGACTAGAAATAAAAGAAGACATCTCAATCAGTTTGTTTCCTCATTGCAGAGCTCTACATGAAGGGGTGGGTTTGTGGATGGAGGTTAAGTCACTGATAAACTATGGCAACATCATCAGGTCTGGACCAGGATGATGGAAGTCAACAAACTTGTTCAACACTGCCTTGAACTATTTTTCGATTATACAATGTATCACAGCATGTCAGTTTGACATGGGAGGAAAACCTCAAAGTGAGCAGTAGAAATTGGCACTAGTCCTGTAGTCCTTGCCAAACTGCCAAATAGTTAAGGTATCATAAGGACTACCGGTAGTAGAAATTTGCCATTTTTAAGGGTTTTGCTTTATGTTATCATTATACAAATGTTATAAGGATTAGTGGACTAAAACTGTTAGTTTCTACCGTTGTACATCTTACATATCCACGAGCACTGGTATGGTGCTGATAAACTTAGAAACATGATCGGGGCAAACAAGGATTTGAATCCATGATGTAAAGGCTTCCGGCATGACTAAGTGATGCAACTTGGCATTGCAACGCCTTAGACAACAAGGTCACCAATGAATCCCATAACAGTCGTATACTCTGGTCTGAGCTGAAAGCAACAGTGCCACATTTCAGATGGTATGTGTCAATGCATTGCAAATTTACACCTGACCATATCATACACATTACGTCAAGTCGTCAACCCATGTAGCGATCCTGGTATTCATTCTGTACCAATTTTCCTCAGTAATATTCACAAAGTTTTGCAATAACCCAGCCTTGTAACTACTTAGGGTAGTTCCCCGTGAAGATAGGTCCTCAGCAACCCATGCTTGCCATAAGAGGCAACGAACAGGAGCGGATGTTCAGGCTCCCTGACTTGGTTGATGCATGTCATTGTATCTCAATTGCATAGATCGATGCTCATGTCAATCACTGAACTGTCTGATCCAGATTCCATGGTGTATTCCATTGTGTCACTCACACAGACCCTCCCTTCTGTGGTGTTACACATAAACAGACCTTCCATTCTATGGTGTATTCCATTGTGTCACTCACACAGACCCTCCCTTCTGTGGTGTTACACATAAACAGACCTTCCATTCTATGGTGTATTCCATTGTGTCACTCACACAGACCCTCCCTTCTGTGGTGTTACACATAAACAGACCTTCCATTCCATGGTGTATTCCATTGTGTCACTTACACAGACCCTCCCTTCTGCATGTTCTGTGGTGCTAATTATAAACAGACCCTCCATTCTGTGGTGTTACTCATAAACAGACCCTCCATTCTGTGGTGTTACATATAAACAGACCTTCCATCTTTGTTGTTGCTCATTAACAGACCCTCCCTTCTGTGGTGTTACTCATAAACAGATCCTCCATTCTGTGGTGTTACTCATAAACAGATCCTCCATTCTGTGGTGTTACTCATAAACAGACCTTTCATCTATGTTGTTTTTCATTAATAGACCCTCCCTTCTGTGGTGTTACATATAAACAGACCTTTCATCTATGTTGTTTTTCATTAATAGACCCTCCCTTCTGTGGTGTTACATATAAACAGACCTTCCATCTTTGTTGTTGCTCATTAACAGACCCTCCCTTCTGTGGTGTTACTCATAAACAGATCCTCCATTCTGTGGTGTTACTCATAAACAGATCCTCCATTCTGTGGTGTTACTCATAAACAGACCTTCCATCTTTGTTGTTGCTCATTAACAGACCCTCCCTTCTGTGGTGTTACACATAAACAGACCTTTCATCTATGTTGTTTTTCATTAATAGACCCTCCCTTCTGTGGTGTTACATATAAACAGACCTTCCATCTTTGTTGTTGCTCATTAACAGACCCTCCCTTCTGTGGTGTTACTCATAAACAGATCCTCCATTCTGTGGTGTTTCTCATAAACAGATCCTCCATTCTGTGGTGTTACACATAAACAGACCTTTCATCTATGTTGTTGTTCATTAATAGACCCTCCCTTCTGTGGTGTTACATATAAACAGACCTTCCATCTTTGTTGTTGCTCATTAACAGACCTCCCTTCTGTGGTGTTACTCATAAACAGATCCTCCCTTCTGTGGTGTGACTCATAAACACATCCTCCATTCTGTGGTGTTTCTCATAAACAGACCCGCCATTCTGTGGTGTTACACATAAACAGACCTTTCATCTATGTTGTGGTTCATTAATAGACCCTCCCTTCTGTGGTGTTACTCATAAACAGACCCTCCATTCTGTGGTGTTACTCATTAACAGACCCTCCATTCTGTGGTGTTGCTTAAACAGACCCTCCATCTATGTTGTTGCTAATTAACAGACCCTCCCTTCTGTGGTGTTACTCATAAACATATCCTCCCTTCTGTGGTGTGACTCATAAACAGATCCTCCATTCTGTGGTGTTACATATAAACAGACCTTCCATCTTTGTTGTTGCTAATTAACAGACCCTCCCTTCTGTGGTGTTACTCATAAACATATCCTCCCTTCTGTGGTGTTACTCATAAACAGACCCTCCATTCTGTGGTGTTACACATAAACATATCCTCCATTCTGTGGTGTTACTCATAAACAGACCCTCCATTCTGTGCTGTTACTCATAAACAGTCCCTCCATTCTGTGGTGTTGCTTAAACAGACCCTCCATTTTGAAACACATCCTCCCTCCACCCATGCGAAATGTTAAACTAACCTCCTCTACCCCCGAAGAAATAATAAATTACCCCCTCCACAATAGAAGAAATGCTAACTTGACCCAATCCCCCATATGGAAATGCTACCCCTTCACCCTTGTGGAAATGGCAAACTGATGCCATCTATGTTGGTTGTATCCCCCACCCGACAGTCACAGTACCACCCACCTTACACACTGTGCATGTGTGCACCAACGCCTTCATGGCAGCCTTCTTCTGATCAACACTTCCCTTTTTGGCATCCTGTATCTTCTTGGCATTCTTCTGCTGAGACTGAATCTTCTGCTGACCACGAGCCATGGTTCCTCAAATTGACTGTGCCTGAAACATTATGTTGCAGCAGCATTAGAAACATGTTTAGTCCACTAGTCCTTATAAATGGTAACTTAGAGCAAAACCCATAAAAATGGCAAATATCCACTAGTCCTAACAATACCTTAACTGTTGGTCAGTTTGGCAAGGACTACAGGACTAATGCCAATTTCTAACGCTGTGCAGTGACAAATTTCAACAATGAAATCATCTTAATACCTTAACGTATGCACTTTTGATTTGTATTTAAATGTTGATTAGGCTTTTATCACTCATCAGTCATCTAGCAGTGATCAGTTTTTGCACACATGATGTTTGTTAGTTCTTTTGCCACACCACAACAGTCCATCAATTTGAAGGTGTACTGTAAATAGGTCTAAACAGAAACAACAGTGATTGATATCATGTGCAATGTTCTGTTCAACCGGGGATGGATCAACAACACTATCAACCAAGTCACCAAGTCTAACCAACTGATTTATTAACTCACTTCGTACAACAAGCATAGGTTTCAGGGTATCTATTCCAATGTGGAATTCCCACAGGGTGAAAACAAGCAACGTGTTCTTTTAATGACATCTAGGCTGCAAGTGTGCCTTACCCTCCTTTACAGCCATATATGAGAGCTCAGCAACATTGAACATGTTCAAGTAGCATCGATTGCATGTTATTATCTTGCCTCTCAAAGAGCTGCCTACTCATATCACTTTAGAAATATTCACAAGTTAACTCTGAAATTTTCAACTGGTAGAATATAACATCTCATCCTACACGTCCTACAAAATCAATAATAACATTAACAAGTGTAATTATATCATTGATATTACACCTGTTATCAAAACACAAAAGAAAAGAAACTGCATTGTGGCAAAGATCAATAAGCTTAGAAAGCTTCTGAACAACATGTACAATGATTCTCTGAAACAAGGTGAGGTCATGGAAGTAAGTGAGTGAGTGAGTATGGTTTTACGCCGCTTTTAGCAATATTCCAGCAATACCGGTATCATGGCAGGGGGCACCAGAAATGGGCTTCACACATTGTACCCATGTCGGGAATCAACCCTGGTCTTTGGCGTGATGAGCGAACACTTTAACCACTAGGCTACCCAACCACCCTCATGGAAGTAAGGTTAGGTTTGACACATAAGTTAAAAATGCTAAACATTGTCATTAGACAGTAACAAACAAGCTACAATATGATCATCTGTTACATTTGTGAATGAATCCTTGACATCCTAATGCCTAAGCTAGTGGCAAGGGACTTAAAGCATCCAAATCTAATCATCTGCATGATCTGTAATTCAAAGTTTCGAGTACTTGATCCCATATATTACCCAGTATCATCATAAATGTCTGAAATGTCAAACCTACAAGAGACAGAATACATGTTATTTAAGGAGAACGGGTGATCCAATAGATACTAACATGTCCAAATATAACAAAAGTTTATTTAATACTCATATTTACACATGAACAATATGTAAAACATGTTTTAATGCTACTTCAAAAATATTTGTCATAGCACTGATCTCTGCAATGAGCATGAGCATGAACATGGCCTTGTTCTGGTGCTCGTAGATGGTGTCTTTCATCGGGCATTTTGTCAGAGGTCAATTCCCTTGGTTACCATGATGGACTGGCTCACTTCTGCTTGTCCAACCTGCCATGTTTCATTGTGTCACGTCATGGTGATGCACAAATTTATTTAATAAAGGCATCAATCTACACATTTAAAGTTCTGTCATGAGAAAACTGAAGTGTAGGTTCAGCAACACCAGCATTAATTGACAAATAGCATGAGAGTATTGAGAATATATATTTCATATTAAACAAAAGTGTGTGAGACTGTATAACATATGTAACAATTGACCAAATCACTGCAATGTACACTATCTCAATAAAAATTATGTTATCACATCTTATTATCATGGTTTTAAGTGAGTGAGTTGGGTTTAACGCTGCTTTTAACAGTATTCCAGTTATATCGCGGCATGTCAGCTTAATGTGGGAGGAAAGCCCGAAGTGATGCAGGTCTCAGACGTTTACCACTTCAGTGAAACCCATGAGCATGGGTATGGTGCTGACAAACCTAGAAACATAATTGGGGCGAGCCGGGATTCGAACCCACAATCATAGGTTTCTGGCGTGCCCAAGGGATGCAACTCTTCACAGCGAATCGCTGGGCCTTAGACGACTGCGCCACCTGTGCCCCCCATGGTTTTAAGAACAGAATGCCTTTAAAAACCTATTCATTCACAACATTTTGTGAAATAAAGTGACATATGTATGAAATTTAATGAACGTTTGATAGTATGGTGATATGATTTTTATGATCATGATAATTGTTGCAAATATATTTGATTTATAACGAAAATACAACACAAAACTTGCAACAATGATTTTATACATAAGACATATTCAAGATAATACATACATAAGAAAGTTTGGTGTAAGGGATATCTCACTGTATATATGAATGTAAATGCTATTGGTACATGTAAATGACTGAGCATCAGCCATGCCCAGCTGAGGATCAACTTGCCTTGCACAACTGACAACCTTCCCAAGCATTGGTTAACATAGGCAAATTGACTACATGTACCTCACTTTTGTGTACCTGGCCAAGCATCGGTCAGGCCCAAGCTGTTGGGATCAATTGTCAAGAGTGATACAGAGAATTACTGTTTCGATAATTGACTACACATCTATCATTCTAGGGTTAGAACGCATTCGATGATAAATACATGGAGGTCAAGCATGACCTATGTTCTGACAACAGGCATCAATGCATCCTATCCCAAATTATGACTGCAGGGGGTCATCATACGTAACCCAATACAAATAAGTGAATACTTCAGGGTGAATCCAGAAGCATGAAATAAATGTAAAACAAGGATATACATGGACAGGGGTAGGTGATGGAGGTGGGATTGCTTGTCATTGTCTACAAACCATGTGCAAGATGGCTGACATTGAAACACTGCTGCGCATGCTCGTACCTAGGCATGCTGGGAAGTTGCCTTAACTATGTTACTTTAAATAGCATCACACATGATATACGGATGTATTACTGACAGTTTTGCCTTACTATAGATACTCTATAATATGTAACTTGATGGTTAGTGTTACAATTATCCGCTAAGAAACAGCAAGAAGATTGCCTTCTCGTTAATCATGTTAATACTGAACTCAAGTTAAAATAATCATGAAACAACAAAAATATGCTAATTGACGTGCTGGTATACAAAACGATGATGGAATTAATCCAACATATACATACCGTATTCGACATAATAAGCGCCCTGCTCTAATAAGCACCCACGGCAATATTTGCATATATATTGGCTAGTGAACAATCCAAATTAGCACCCCTTCCGATTGATCAATGTACACAAGACTCATTTATTCGGGTCTAATACACACTCGTGTGTTATATGCCCCCTTTATTATGGGCAATTAAATTCTGAAAAATATATCTGTCCTGTATAATACTTTATATAACACAGACTTTTCTTTTGTAGCATTTCAGGCTGTCAGCAAAAACCACGAAATTCACGATCATTCAACTGGGGTTTTTTTCAACCAAAATAATATTCTAATAAGAACCTACTATTTCTAATTTTGAGAGCACCCTTAGCGCTTATTACGTCGAATACGGTAATACTCAAATGCCAAAAATTAGAAACCTGTATATAAGAAAATGACAAACATAGCAGAATACTTTTTTATTATGAACTCACTCAAAATACATTGAGCAGCAAAAACATATAACATAAAGACAGAACTGTACAGTGTTGCTTGTGCTGTCTTCCTTGTGTATTGTTTGATCCTTGGACATTTTTTCAGAGGGTGCAACAAATAGAGAACATTTTCGTTCTTTGGGATTATCACTCATGAGCAATTTTATCTATAAATAATAGGTGCTCGGATGACAGGAAGATTAAGTTATCAAGGTGTCTATATATGTGATATGATTCAACTAACATCAAGGGCGCTACTTCATTATGATACTGCTTTCGCAATGTACATTTAATTTACAAATTTATTGCTAATAGGGGTGAAAAGTGAGTTCACAAAAGTTCTTGCAAGTTTATGAAACCATCACTTTCATGCAAAGTAATGCATCATTATGTTTCTGGATATGGAGACGAAACATAGAAATGCTAGGCATTAGATTTTCATCAGTGTGATATAGGAGCATGTAAAGAGATAACATTGTGGAAATGCATCCCAAAGTGCTCCCTGCCCTGATGCTTGGGTCCAGTTTCAGCCAGGGCCCCCACAGATCATTACCTACTAAGAAATTCACTACTGTTCCGGTGACATAAGTTTACTTGGTTTGTGATGCCCGGAATCATGTGAAAAATGATCTGAACAAATGCAGACGAATGAGATCACTTTGTTTCAACTGACCTATCAGCATCAGATCGGAGAGCCACTAAAATACTACTAATTCAGAGACTTTAAAAATATTACTGGATATTTCAACCTTCATATGTTATATTCAAGTTCTATGAAGCAGACAAGTAACTCCCAAATCGTCTATTTCCTTAACCGTAAGTGTTATTAAGTGTTAAGACACATGATTTCAACACAATTATGCAATCAAATTGTAAACAAAACGCTGAAGTAATCAAATAATTTATCTTACAAATATAATTCTTATGTCACTTTGTTCATGTTGTTATTCTTAGTCTTAGGTGGCATGTGCAAGAGAATAATTTCATTGTAAAATATTCCTCTCATGTGACACTTTAGATATGGAAGAATTTCATTTAAAAAAAGCTTAATTTCTGAGAACCTTCAGAACACTATGACTATACATTATCATAATACTTGTTCTAGTGACAAGTCAGATTTAATGTACATAATGTATTGAATATATAAATTATTGATTTTGTCTTAATGTTGAATCAGAAGTAGTTACTCAGTAAAGAAACGAAAACATCACATAATTATCAACATTGTGAAAATGATCTTATCATGCTTATATGTTACTCATGTGCATTTTGCCGAATTAAAAACAAACTGTTGGTGAAAACAATCTGAGGTGATTTCACTTCTTTGAAACTTAATAGGAAGAGCTAATCATTGTAAGCCATGTATCCTCATGGTTAGGGAGGTTTGTAAGCAAAGCCATATTATTACTCCAGAGCAACAACGTGATTGTTGTGGGATTTGTACAGGTGGTTCTGGTGGTATATAAAATAGTTGTATATCATCTGATCATAAAACTCACACGCAAGTGGTTGAAGATTAGCTTCTCACGTCGTTGTTAGAACGGCAATGACGTTTGTCGATAAAAATAACACTTAACCTGAACGGCATGTGCGACCAACAATGTAGCCTATCATGCAAGCCACTGCCGGAATAACACATACAATCAATGACGAATTTTTTGTAAGACACGTCATGATGACTGTACCATATGTCACAAAGTAAAATTAATGATTGGATATATTATTAAATTGGAAAAATTCTCATATTTCAAGGCTTACCCAAACAACTCTCAGATATCCCTGTTGCCCAACTGGTTGAAAATACCGGAAGCTGCACAGCAATTTGCACACGACACGACGCGGCTAGGTTTGAACAGTCGACTGGGCAATTTATCTTGTCTGCGCTTTCGCGATTTTGCCCAAAACGATGATATTGGAGACTTCAAGCATCTGTGTAAGATTGTTTTACTGGACATGTTTATGTTACTGATAGGTAGTATATAATTCTATTCGTATTCATATGATACACAAATGATATCGTACTATGAATATGAGGGAGTCTCTATTAAATCGTATATAGACTTACTCAAAGGCAGTCTTTGATAGGGACGAGAATTCATGGATGTCAACTTCTTTATTGTGAGGAACACAACTATTCGGAGTATATACTGACTCCTTCATTGGGTGAAATCATTTGGCATCCATAAATTCGAAATGCCTTTCAAAGATTCTTTGACAGGCATTTAGAAGTTGTCGGAACATGAATACATGACCCTTTTTTTATGGATAGCAACTTCTTTTATTCTTTGTACGACGTTTCAGAGCTACTTCCTGCTCCTCCACCGTGTCTATTCACTTAAAGGGGCACTGATCTAACGGACTGGTTGTTGCCTTTGTTATTGTTTTTCCCCCGTGAGTACCCGGATGATACGCAACGCAACTGAGCGTGACCAGAGACTGGGGTACCGTCTGCAAGGACAGCTAAATAAACTTGGAGGCTGGAGGCAATATTTGTTTTACGCATTTTTGAACACTGATTGGTTAACTGTGATCTATAAAGATTTCGACAAAGGGCGCATGTTAATTCATTTCTTCAGCCTAAACAAACAGAAAAAAAGAACAAGGGAGCTCATGGGATGTCGTCATTTGGAAATACCCCAGATGGTTATAGTTTATACTAAAAACAGTATCCATGCAGTGAAAGCATTTTCGGATTTCGGCTTGCGTCGATAATACGATTACTACTCCCTTGTTGTCATCCACGTTTTCTCGTATAACCCTACACTTGTGTATTTGTCGTCATTCACTTGATGCTCAGTTAATGAATTTATTACAGGTACAATTAGTGGTAGCACCACTTATATTACCTGACAAAGGTTCCCATTTGGCATTTATTGTGTCTGGGGTAATTATTCAATCTAAATCCAGGTTTGAAGTGAGGTGAAATGTGTGTTATGTAATATGCACGTGGCAGCCCAGCAAGAGATGAATGATCAGTTGATTTACTTTTTTTGTAAATCAACGGATCGTTCTAGTCATCAAAGGATTAACAGAAAATACGTTGATTGATTAATCACTGTTATCTTGCACAGTGGATATGTCAAGAGTGAGTGTTTACATGTCTAGGTTTACTAAAACAAAGGGAATACACTCATATCATGGCGCGAAGTGCCGATGTAAAAACAACATACTTTGTTCAAAGGGTTAACTGATAATACGTTGATTGATTGATCATTGTTATCACGTTATCATTGTCACGTGGGCTTTCTCAGCCGACCACTGAGACTTGACACCTATGTAAAACACCTGAAACAATCCAAGCGATCAGTTGAGAAACGAACACGGGTTATAACATCCCGAAACGATAAATATCTTTTAAAATATTTGATTGTTACTGAGACACGTGGCATCGAATAAGTTTCTTTGTACAGCTGCAGACGAGTGGGATATTGTTCCTTTGTGTGGATATTCACGGATACATTCCTCGAACAAGGAAGCTGTCTAAAACTTATACACATAAATTTGGTAGGTTGTAATTATGATATCTGCATTTTGTTTTCCTTCATTTGAACCGATTCGTTCTTGTTTCTCTACGTCTTGGTTGGGAAATTCTTCAATGCGCGATAGACGTTGTTGTCACAGGTCTTTTCCTTTGTAAGCGTGTAAATATTACAGTCAGTTTGTAAAATGTGATTCTCTCAGGCAATTTATAAAATGTGTAAATATTTCAGTCATTTTGACTAAAAAATCTGTCCAGATTGATCAAGACGATCAAAAGGGCCTACAAACATCACAACAGATTATTATGTAGGATTAAAAGCCAAACAACTTAGAAATGTACTTTTCAACGTTACATTTTCAGTCTCTTGGTGATGACATTAAACATCAAAATGTTTGGAATTCGTTGTCATAATAATAAAGATGGAAATGTTTTTCAGTCACTTTGTAAAATAACTGAATATTTAGACGTTTAATAAATTTGTTACACATTTGACAGTAAAAAAATATACACACTATAAAAAAGCATATGCTCAGTAGAAATATATACTTTGTGTTGCAAGTCAAAATAGTGTAAACGAAAATCGCAAAATTACCAAGCAAGTGACTTATCAAATCTTCGACACCATTACCGATGCTATTCACAAAGATACCTACATTTCCTTATTATCTCGAAAACTGTATTTGATTATGTTGATCAATGTGACCATACGCCCTAATTACTACCCATAAAAGTGACTAATGCGCTTACGAATGGCGCAGCAGAGGTCGCGAACTAGTCTAGATTTCTGCTATACATCCGGGTACTCACTGGGAAAAAACAATAACAAAGGCAACAACCAGTCCCGGGGAATTGCGTTAGATCAGTGCCCCTTTAAGGCGTACATCTATGTACGTTACATCCGGGACTCACTGGATACTAATCCTGTCTGTTTGAATTTTTGACAGGTATCACTAATTCTACCTAAATCTAAATAAATGATTTCGTTTTACTTCAACTGGTCCTCTTCGTACCAAATAAGTGCTACTAACCACAGAGCAAATGACTTTTATTCCGTCCATGATTTAATTTATTCATTTCTGATCTACAGATATGTAGCTAGTTTTATGTTGTAGGCTACATAACCCTGATTGTTTGTTTGAGGTTAACACAGCACTCATCAATATTCTAGCTATATGACCGTGGGTTGTAAATAATCGAGTCTGGACCAGACAAGCCAATAATTGATATCATGAGCATCGATCTACAGAATTATGATACGATGACATCCATCAACAAAGTCTGCGAGCCTGGCCACCCGATCCCGTTAGTCAGCTCTTACGACAAGCATGGGTTGCTGAAGACCAATTCTAACCTGGATTCTCAAACTGACAAAACGTCACCGTGTTCAAACTTCACCAACAAAGTTTGGCTGGCACCATATTAGCTTAAACGGCAGTATATTTCGTTACTAAACCACAGTGAGTGAATGGGTTTAACGCCGTTTTGAACTGTAGTCTGTATAGCCAACTTTAACGTGTGAGGCAGGTCACAGAGATTTACCACTTTTGTGAAACCCACGAGCATGGTATGGAGCTGACAAACTTAGAAACATATTCGGGATGAATAAGGATTCGAACCTACAATCAAAGGTTTCTGACGTGCCCAAGGGACGCTACTCTGCACACCATATGGCAGCACCCTAGGCGACTGGACCAATATCATTAAAATCAGATCTTAGTTCTCGCTATCGCTAAACTTTGTTTAGATCTAATTTTAATGAGATTGGCGGCTGGACCACCCAGCCCATAGTACACCACAGGTATAGAAGCTCATCTATTACATAGTTCAATCCTTGAGTGAAGATGTAATGAAGAAGTTTGTTATAAATCATTGTGTCTCAAGTTTAGATCATCTCAACAGTACATTCCAGCTATATATTGTGTGTCTGCATGAAAGGGTAGACACTAGTCTGTCTTACAGACCCTGATACAAATATATCAACTACAGCCCATGCAAGTCTATAATGTTTGGCAAGTCTAGATTACTGCAGTATCGGAGAGAATCACTGGGCTCCCTTTTTATTATATTTTTATTAAGATAGCTGAACAACTGTTTTTTCTGTACGATATGTTCATTTCAGAGACTATATGTTAGTCTAGGTAGACACGTGTGGTAAAACCTATGAGCATGACAATATTGCTGAAACGCCGTTGATCATAGTTAACGTGAATCAGGGATGATACCCGCGTCTGAACCCTTTCAGTAATTCATTTTCAAGGCTGGTTCCTCGATTTTACAAGACGGTGAAAAGCAAATACGTTTGGCATGGAATGTGTGCTTTGAGACAACCATTATCTTTCACAGCTTGTGGCCGGTCCATTTGTCTTCTGACAATGACATATGTTTAACTAAAAGAAAAATAGTTAATAATCATGATAATTGTATCCAACCAGCTGTCGGAACAGACTTTGCGGTCTGGGAAGGAGGAGATGTTAGATGTCACCACTGCTTTGACTGTTGTTTAGTCTTTGGCTGATTGCGATGAACCCAAGACTCCCACGGTTACAAATTGCTCAACAAATCCATCTGGGTCTGCTTTAAAACGAAGTAAATTATCACGAGAGATGGAGAACCTGGAGCATTCTCGCCAGGAATCGGAAGCCTTGGACCACAGCGCTCTGAAACCTTGTTCATTCGTGATTGTCCTCAACTGTCATGAGAGATGCCTACTGTGTTGGCCATGAAACGTGTGGTGAGTGATCGAACATCCATAGTCATATCATGTATTTTATAAACATATTCCACAGTGGTTGATCTTCCTGATCTTGGATCACCTTCGAGGCTGCTCTCACACCCACCCAGCCCCTCCCCTTGAACTCCGCTGCCCACCTCTTTACAGTGGCAAAGGTGGGAGCACCATCCCCTAAATTTGACACCGTGTCCGCATGGTTGACTTTTGTGGTTAGCTCTCATCAGTTGGAGATACTTGATGACAGCTCGCTAGCCACTTTTGTCCATTTCCGTCAACAGAGAATATGTAGCCTGAAGAAATATGCCGCCTGCATGTCTCGTATATCTGGTTCAAATGCAGCAGTGAAGCATGGAAGGCATTGTACTTAATACATACAAACTCTTAAGGGGGCACCTTCGTATAGTTAGGCTGAGAACCCCTCGTAACAGGATATTGGAGATAAGTGATATTATGGGATTGTCTTGGGACAGCCTCGCTAACATGTCATGAATTCAACACGCTAAAGAATGTACTTGTAATGATAAGCAATTTAACTGTTATAACAATTGCTTTTGTCTCCTTTTTATACATTATTGAGTTACAACCTAAATAATTTACATCTTTAAAGCTAAATTTAAAAAACAACATTGTTGATGTTTGGAGACAATTATAAAGTCTCCACATTATAAGGGTGTACGAATGGCGCCATAAGTCATTGTGCAGTTGCTATGATCATATGGTCAAGGCGACCAGTCCTTGTTGTATCCCCTCAAAACCGAGCGCCAGGCAGGGTAACAACAAGTACCATCTCTTGACACGTTTTGGTATGACTTGGCCAGGGGATCGAACCACCAACCTTCCACAATCCGGGCAGACACTACCCACTACCCGACAGAGGCAGTCGTATTGTGAATGACAAAATAGCTGAGAGCTCTATAGCTGACAACAGTATATTCCAACTGCCGTACATCAACAGCCAAAGATCCTTACACACAGGAACTCGATGACAGCGTGTACAGCATAATATATTCGTATAGAAAAATATAACACCTATCTATACATATAGACAAGGCGTGACACCCGCCATCTTGGTCCTTATTCAAGATTTCGTACTCGGTTCGAATCACAGCTCGATATCGCATGAAATAATGAATGTCACTTGTTTCAACCTACTGGCCCTTGCTAAACAAACCATAGGCTACACAATCGTGTTCCTCTGCGGTCACCTTACCTCGTATTTATTTTAAAACAAACATCAAATCTCAGCTCTAAGCTTCGCCGCCAAGGTAAACAAGAAAAAGGTGGCCGGAAATTACGGCACTTCACGGGCAAACTTCAGTTCAGCAAACGTTTCTGATTGGTAGAGGGGCGTGATTTTTGTTCCTGTGACCTTACACTTACGCATAACCATCCACTCTTCATTTTCATTGTACTGCACAGAACCTCTCACACAAACCGAGACCCGTGAAGATCCGGGGTAGAATAGGCCTTCAGCAACCCATGCTGGCCGTAAAAGGTGACCATGCTTGTCGTAAGAGGCGACTAACGGGATCGGGTGGTCAGGCTCGCTGACTTCGTTGATGCATGTCATCGTATCCCAATTGCGCAGATCGATGCCCATGATGTCAATCACTAGATTGTCTGGTCCAGACTCGGTTATTTACAGACCGCCGTCATATAGCTGGAATATTGCTGAGTGCGGCGTTAAACAACAAACAAACACAAAACCGACATCATTCATGCATGTATGCTTTTTGTCGTTTAAGTTCAAGTAAATTCATTTACAGTTCTACCTTCAATAGATAAATCCTGAATACAGTGCAGTAAAAAAATATATTCAAAAGGTGGTTCAGACTTCAATGAGCAGTGTCCAGAATACCTGCCTGTCTAGATTACATTGTGAGAAGTATCTTGGTTGGACCATAGAAATTTAATATATTCAAGTCGCCCACATCCCAGTCTATATTGACACATTTCCAACTTGTTCTACGTTGAGTATGGCAATATTCCGAATTTCTAACTTCATCATAAGCACAACATAGAGTGATACAATCACGTGAGCCCATAGAAATATCTCCACTGTCATGACAGCATGCCAACAATGTGTGTTTGTGTCCTCTGGACCATGTTAGTGTTAGGGTCCTAGTGAGACATACGAGGATCCAGCCAGACTACACAACTACATGTTAAACAATATTAAATTCGTGTAAGCGATGACTTAATAAAGTTCATGTATGGATGATGTAGAATATTGAAACCCACGCAAAAAAACGGACAGTGCTTTTTATTTTTTATTATTACTGTTGTCTCGGAGATCTTGGCTACAGGATGGAGAGCAGTGCAGGCACATAGTAGTCTGTCTCAATATTAACAGACCTATAGAAACGTTGATTTTCAAATGTGCAACATGACATGCTTTAATATGTCTAGGTGTTTCCTTTGCAATTTACTTGTAGACAGAATTGGACATCTAACTGAGTACAAACACCATCTTTCAGAGCACTATGCCATTTTCATCTTTATTTTCAAAATCAAAACCGTTAAAACATCATTGTAATGAATGATCTCATGAACATTCTCTAAGGGAGAGAAACTATGCCATGTACCACACGGAAAGACAATATTTACTTATTGCTGTCCATATAACAACATATTACGTAATTCTCCCAAATTTCTCACTGTCGAACCAGAGTTTTATAATAGTGACAAATTTCTATAAATGGCTAGCCAAAATGTTTTTTTGTGTGTGCTTTTTTCGACCATTGAATCAAATCTACATGATCCCGAGATCTCTTAACTCATTCACGATGAGAAAATCTCAACCCACAAGTTCTTGTTATTATAAAAAAATGGGTCTTTAAGGTTGAGATTCCAAAGAAAAAAACCGTATCTTAATTGTGTCATATATAATACATACAGATACGGATAACGTTTAGAGACGGAACCAAGTTATATTGTTTGTATGCATGTTATAAAATATGGACGGAAAATGATTTTCAAAAGCGAAACATGATTAATTCAATATTGCGAGTAATGCGGATATGGAATGATTAGTGTTTATTTTGACGTCACAAAATGGTATTTGTACATATTAAATCGGGGCGTGTAGGTAAATTACCATGAATCTTACAAATACTTTATTGTACTTTCGCGTTCTTTCGCCCTTTTGTCTTTTAAGTTAAACCCAAGATGTCAGCCCCCTGACCCATTGACTGAATGGAAAGATCAACACGTTCCAGTCAAGTTTATTAGAGTTTAAAAAAACTAAGGTATTTCATAATTTGGCAACAATGCAGTTTACCGGGCGCAGACCGAGCTCTACCATCCGCTCAATTACCGCGCTATAGTGCCACCGCTGTTTCGTTATACGGTTACCGTGCCTCATGCTCTGGTGACTCTCGCTTCACGATCCAACACCCGTTTTCGGTCATAGGGAAACTTACACA
Source organism: Haliotis rufescens (assembly GCF_023055435.1). Taxonomy (NCBI): domain Eukaryota; kingdom Metazoa; phylum Mollusca; class Gastropoda; order Lepetellida; family Haliotidae; genus Haliotis; species Haliotis rufescens. The sequence goes on from NW_025963779.1 coordinate 35,324,055, forward strand.
TCTTTACAATCAAACACCCGTTCTCGGTCTTAGGGAAACTTACACATCTTTACGATCAAACACCCGTTCTAGGTCTTAGGGAAACTTACACAACTTTACGATCCAACACCCGTTTTTCGGTCTTAGGGAAACTTACACGTCTTTACGATCCAACACCCGTTTTCGGTCTTAGGGAAACTTACACGTCTTTACGATCCAAAACCCCTTTTCGGTCATTAGGGTCAGTGGGTTTGGGCAAGGGTTAGCCATAAATTCTTACCTTTTCAAGCGTTAATCCAGTTAATCCCATTGGCCGGTCATGTTGACATAAACAATTGCGGGTGTGGTTTCAAGAAAAGATGAATGGGAGAGCGGGCATGACGTCACACGCATGCGCAATTCATTGTTTACTGAATTACGCATGCATGTCAATGGGGATTCTAATGACCTGTTAAACGAGCACTGATTACATGTGATAGCGCCTGTGGTCCAGTGGTAGAGCTTAGGGTAATTAACGCATTAATTAGCAGAGCCGGTGAGCCGGCGAAGCGCGTTCGAGCCCCCACAGCGCTAATTGGATCTGAAAAAGTGCACCCGGTAAAGTGCACTACTCCCCATAATTTTGAATTTTGTGCATGTAAACTTAATGGCACAGATCTGCATTTATATATGTTTTATGATTGATGACAACGCCGTTTCATGTACTAAGTTGGAATTTAACATCGAATGGAAGTTGCCGGGTGTGCTTCCTGCCTGATCCATTTTCCAAGATTCTTGCGACGGCAACACATCTTGTTTCTCAGCCTGGGATGCACATATCACACTCCACCTTCTATGTACGTATTGCTCCAAATATTGTGTGTTTTCAAGTGAAAGTAATATTTTTTAAACAGTAACCACTGTCAGTGTAGTTTTGACGAGCAAGAAACATTTCAAGTTCTTTGATTCCCTACTTATAATCTGTATATGGTGATGACTGGTCTTTTGGTTTGACCTAAAAAGATGCATCAACATATGTTTTTTTTGTTTGCTATTTTAGACAATCTCATATGAAGGCAAAATGTAGTTGTCTTCAGTATTAATATGTCCCTTTCACAGATATTCTAAATGTTCTGTAGAGTGATGTCAAGCTGCACTCAACAAGCCCAGATATAGCCTTACAATGTTCTCCTGAACGTACAAATTGTCTATGCAGGTTGTGTGATGGGTCACACAACCTGCATAGACAATTTGTACGTTCATTTTGGGGAAAGCTGTTTAGTTACCTGCTCCTGGTTACAAAGCCTGAAAATGAAAAAAAACCTGACATGGATGGTTCAAAAGTGGCAAAAGAGAAATTTGTTTTGTTTTTTTACTTTTGGCTCACATCATGCCATTCATAATGTGTCAGATTCACAGGGGATTAAAATAGCTGTAGCCATGGCCTATGGCTCTTCATACTTCAAGACGCAAGATGTGTGTCCAAAAGAAACAATGTGGTACGTTATAATCAAGTTCAATTTGACAGATTTGTGACCTACCAAAAAGTAAGATATAAAAATAAATGTTCTGTACAAGTCTGTATTGAAAATTTTTTGAGAAACAAAAAAAAATTTTAATCGCCCTTACCGAAAAATGGTTTGCTTTCAGGATGAACATGCTGAACATGAACACAAAGCCTTTTGTGTGTGAAATCTGCAACAAAGCTTTCACTGTGAAGTCTAGTCTCACAGTTCACCATCGTGTGCACACTGGGGAACGCCCAGTCCAGTGTGAAGTCTGTCGGGGGGAACCTTTTTGACTCTCCCGGGTTGCATAAACACATGAAGATTCATACAGGGGAGAAAAACCATCATTGTGGGATCTGCCTGAAGAGTTTTGCATTGCGATGTAGCCTAAAGGAGCACCGTCAGTGCCACACCGCTGAGAAGAAATTTAGACAGAAAAGTTTTACACTTCACTTTACTACCCATTTCGAAACAGCTGATAAGAAACTCCATGACTGCAAAAAATGTGGTAAAGTTCTTTCATCGATATATGCATTGAGGGATCATGCTAGAATTCATTCTCAAGAGATAATATTTCAGTGCATGGTTTGTTCTAAGCAGTTCAGAACTTCTAATGAACGGTCAAAGCATAAACTGACCTATTCCATGAATAAACCATTCACCTGCCAGATCTGCAAGAAGCAGTTTGCTCGAAAAAGAGATTTACAATCACATACCCATACCCACAGCACAGAGAGAACGTTCAAGTGCAGTTTGTGTGCTAAAGGCTTTGCCCAATATGATTACTTGAAAAGACACATGAAAAGTCATCAAAAGGAAGACAAAACTTCACCATTAACAGATCAAAATGCAAAACCATACAAATGTGATCAATGTTGGAAACATGTTTTTTCAAAGAACTCACAATCAGAAGGCACATTCTTGTGATATTTCTTCTAAAAACATTTGATGCTGTTGGAAAACTAAATCTGCTTATGGAGTTGCGCTCATTATGTTTATCAGAGTCAAATGTCAGTGGTCTGATGAGCTGCTCAGCCCTGAGAATGTTATTTAAAAAGATTGTGTGAAATAAAGTGTGGACTGATTACATGCAAATACTCCATGTTTTATAGAATGTCATTAATGAGCATTTCACTCTGATCCAGAAACTTGATGGTGATTTGTAATTGAAACGCTTCAGTTTCTATAAAATGTTACTAATTAGAACGACAAAGAACAAGGCATTATGAGGCATTAAGGGCCCTCGCCCACAGAGTTTGTATATTTTAGGAAGTGGGTGTAGCAGGGCGTGGAGTCATCCCACAGATGACATCCTTACCTTGTGGGGCCCCCGTTGGGCGCCAATGTAGCGGCCATTAAGTTTTTGAGTCCTGTGATGGCATTCGAACCACGGACCTTCTGATCCGAGGTTGGACGCCTTGTCCACATGACAAAAGAGGTTAACCCTGTCATCAAGCTGACAAGGTAAGGATGTCATCTATGGGATGACTCCACGCCCTGCTACATGGGCAAAAGAGAATGTCATAAAATTAATGATTTATCCGATGTGTTCATCATTTTCATATGATTAATAATGAGAAGTGTACTTGTTCATTTTTACCCTGGCAAGGTTTTGGACTTAAAAGCCACTGAATGTTCAGATAGACTATGCCAAAAGGTTTTGACAGGTTTTCAGGAAGTGTTTTGTGATATTTATTCACAAGTAAGTTCACTGATCATAGATGCATTAGGAGATGTAGATAAAGACAGTGGAAATGTAAAATCAGCGAGTCATCTTGGATCACAGACTTGGTCATAGTTCATGTTGATACATGTACTCATAAAGTTTGGCCATACTCACGTAATTGATTATGTCCGTACTCAAAGAATTGTACAGTTAAGAAAGACTATTTGGCAGCATGTTGTACATCATCTTCCTGAGGCAAGAGAGTTAACTGAGTATAAAAGTCCATGATTGTACATGTCTGATAATCTTGATGTTGACAGTTCAAAGTTATCCATGACTTGAAGATTTGATTTTTCCAGTGGACCAATATGTTATAATTCAACATCTGTGAACATACAACTGTCGAATATATTAAATGTTCGCAATCATTTCCCTACATGTTGTGTTTGATATTATTTGCCTGTTCATTCAGATCAATGATCATGATCAGAAATTGATCTGCTACAGTGTTGTCATCTAACGAATGGTAGAAGTGGTAGTCCACAATTAAATATCATTCATACTTCCTGAAACTTATTACTAGTCTCAGACTAACAGGCTCATGTTAATTTGGAACTGGTTACCAGATCATCACGCCATGAATACACTTGAGTCTGTGTTAAAGGAGGACAATCTGACTCTCTGGTGAGCAGATCATCACTGCCATAATGAGACTCAAGTCCGTGGTAAAAGAAGACTATGCTCCACATCCTGGTGACCAAGTCTGATTGTTGTAAATGCTGCCTTGTGTGGAACTGACAAATTGCCTCTGAGTAGTCAGGCTCCACATTCTCCCTTGGAGATTCCATGTTAGAATTGGTCTCCAGATCTAGGCTTGGGCAAACTGTAGTCCTTGTTGGTTTGAACTTGGTGTCATTCAAACAACACATTTCTTGTTTGCACCCAACACAATAGAGCCTTGTTCATGCTGTCCTTGTGGCAACCCCTTCTTTGCCTAGGCCACATATAGCTGGAATATTGCTGACTGCTGCATAAAACAACATTCACGCACGGAGCATATGCTGAAATAGGTAGTTAAAATGTCAAGAAATCAACGTAATGTCCAAAGCAAATGAACACTCCTGTTGGACACATATTAATTGAAGTGTGTTTCTTATTTTGACTGACCGCCTCTGTGGTCTTGTGGATATAACATCTACCGAGCAGATGGTTGGTGGTTCAATCATTCCTAAAGATGTTAAAATTGGTACTTTTTTTTTACCCTGCCTGGTTCTCCACTCTAAGGTAAAGAAGCAAGAACTAGGGGGCACAGAGTACTCACTCATGGATGCATGCAAGTTGTTGTATGACTGCAATAATCTTTAACATGACGGTACACCCCATTTCTCCTTATTCTGACTATCTTTTTACATACTAGTAGGTCCAGGGTAGATAGGTCTTCAGCAAACCATGCTTGCTGTAAAAGGCAACTATGCTTGTCGTAAGAGGCGACTAACAGGATCGGGTGGTCAAGCTCGTTGACTTGGTTGAAGCGTGTCATCGATCCCAATTGCGTGGATCGATGCTCATGATATCAATCACTGGATTGTCTTGTCCAGACTCGATCATCTACAGACCGCCGTCATATAGCTGGAATATTACTGAGTGCGGGATTAACAACAAACAAACAATAAGGGTTATGTAGCCTACAACATAAAACTAGCTACGTATCTGTAGATCAGAAATGAATAAACTAAATCATTGTTAGCAGTTTGCTTAAAGACCAGGTTGAGCCATGTCAGCTAGCTGCATTTTTATTGATTCACAATCTTTAGCAAACATTAACTAGTAACTAGAATTCTAGAACTACCCACATATTCTTTTATCAATACATATATATATGATTCATAGTGTGGTATAACATGGTATAAGGGGAGGTAACTTTGTTACCATATATGTATGGGCAGTGTAAGGGGGATAACCCTAAAAGGATGTAAGTGGGTGCATGGTAAGAATAGAATGAAGGAGAGGGCAGTTAGACCCTTAGGACAGTTGAATTAGTACAGTAATGAAATAAAGACGTGTGTTGATTGTAGCAGCGACTTGCATGTGGTCTCTGGAAAAGTTTAATGATAACAATATATCACAGACACAACAGAAAGATCTCCGATTTGCTGGAGGAACAATGCAACAAGTACAAGTCACTTGTCTGTTTTCAGTCTTGAAGGGCAGGGCTCAGTCACTGTACATGCTGTATGTTAAGGCACAATAAATTAGTTATTAGAAATTGGGAGGCAGGATTCATTTTATTTTGTTTACATTATTGTTTAATTATGCATAGCATCTGTGTACATTCTTCGATGGATGTGAGGGGCGGTCGGGTTGCCTAGTGGTTAAAGCGTTCGCTCGTCACGCCGTAGACCCGGGTTCGATTCCCGACATGGGTACAATGTGTGAAGCCCATTTCTGGTGTCCCCCGCCGTGATATTGCTGGAATATTGCTAAAAGCGGCGTAAAACCATACTCACTCACTCGATGGATGTGATTGTCATGATCAGTGTATATGGTGCATTTCATCAAGTAACAAAGAATAGAACTTGCATAGGAATTTCATTACCCAATACACCTATTGCTGTTATTCTAGAACCATCTCCATAGTCTAGTGGTAGAGCGTCTGCCCGGAGAGTGGAAGGACTGCTTGCTTAGAAAAGAGCTTGGGCCTGTTTTGTTAAATAACATTTTGAACTCATGACTCAGATAGTGTCAACAGTGTGAACTGTGAATATGTCACTCAGGTGTTGGTGACTCAGATGAGGAACCTCTGATGATAGAGTTGCCCCAATTACGATTCTGTGCCTGTCAGCACTATGGTTGTGGTCACTGGAGCTGTCTAGGGGAGAAACAACACATGTGCACGAGTGCATTGTGAGTTTTCATGCAGTGATTCGATACACGATGCATTTAGTCTGTGTCGATGCATTTGCTAATATAAATTACTTTTTGTTTCATGACACACACCCCCAGCATTTTTGTCAGTCAAATATCGCAAAATGTATTGTAATTAGTTTTCTAGTTCATTTCTAAAATAACCACTATGAACATGTGTACCGCTAGCTTTTCCTTTTGAACCTTCTCTGAAATACTTATAGTCAAGAAGTTTCCAAGCAATTTGACCTAAACATCATGATACCTATCATATCGTGACCTTGCTGTATCGTTTCACCGCTAGAGTTGACACACCATGATGAACTAAGATAGTGTTTAACGCTAGACTCACACATTCACAATTTGGAATAAATGATCTGATATGAAGCAGATATACATGCCTAACCCAGTCTGGTACTAGAGGTAGGTACAGGCATAAGGTGAGTGAGTGAATGTTGTGTTACGCCACGTGGTGGCACGTGGTCCTGTGCACACCGCACAGATCGCAAATCAGGTGAAGTTAAGCAACGTCTGTCTCGTAGAGTAGTTGGATGGGTGACCACGTTCAGCAGCTTGACTCCTGAGAGTTTCTAGGGCATCGGTCCTGCCCCACACTGAAGCACATGTACCACATGTGCTGTCTCCTTAGGCAAGTGACTTTGTTGGAAATGTGCCTCTGTTCACCTACCAGTGAGTGGGTACCCGGTAGGATGTGATGGTAGGATGTAGCTGTTAACCTTCTAGCGCCTCACAGGCAGCTTGGGTTGTATACTCCCCAGGGAGCTGAGAATGAAAATCGAGTGCTCACTGATCCATTGACCGGGGTAATAATAGTGTAGCGCTATGAGCATCCACTTGGTGAATGGAATCTGGTGCATTATAAATGCACTTATTATTATTATTGAGACAGCAATGTTCCAGCAGTGTCATAGTAGCTGTTACTATCCAGGTTAAAATTGGTCTTCAGCAACCATGCTTGCAGTATGGGGTGACACATGAGATCTGGTAGTCAGACTTGCTGACTTGGTTGATGCATGTCATCGTATCCCAACTGTGAAGATGGATGCTCATGATATCAATCACTTGATGTCTGGACCAGACCGGATTATCTAGTTTCAAGTCTTACATACAAACAATGTAAATGTCTCAAAGCACATTCATTGAATGTAAGATCGATTAAAGACATGACAAAATTCTAAACTACGCACTGTACACAAGCGACCTTCAAGTTCCACCCAGCTACATGAGTGGAAGAAATATTTGAGATGGAAATGAAATTCTACATTTCTGCTGCCCAAAGATTGTGTGTTAAGGTCTGTCATTGTAAGCCTAGAGCGACACCGGGCTGGCAGTTTCATAGTCTTCAGAGAGTGACAGCAATGCTTACAGTGTCAACAATACTTTATAGCCCTACACAGTATTTATAAGCTGAGTGTGAGGGTAATTAAACTCACATAGATACGGAAGTTGGAATTAACTATTTATGATAATAATTGCTATATTAGTCTCAGAAAGTCTTGTGACCATAGTAACTAATATAATTTCTCCAATTTCTAGATTATCATTGATTTCTAAGGTTTTGGTAGAAAAGAATCTCACTAGGATAATGAACAACTTATTGACAAAACCAGACATTTGTTGAGGATCAGTATAGCTTGGTATACAGACCATACGTACCAGCGAGAAATGCAATGTCAGTTCTTTTTCCATAGGTAACCTCCATCTAATGCTGCTGGTTCTAAATGAAATTCCCAGGCATCAAATACTCAATGAAACCCGCAAATCTGAAAAACCTGTTTATCTCCTAAATGCAAGTACATGTATATATCTCTTCAGGGAAAAGTTTCTTCACTTTTGAGATATACCCCTAAACCATTGCACCCCCACCCCATCTATGGAATCTGTTGTGTTAGAATGAAGAGGAACTATCAATGTTTTATTTATTTTGTTCAGAATGGCTCGTGTAGTGCAGAAGTTTCTATCCCGTCATCCAGACTTGATCTCCCAGCATGCACTAGTGATGACTTGCTGTCGCCGCAAAGGAACATGGAAACAGAAGATATTGAAGCGCGAGGACAAGAAGGATCGGGTGGTTCAGTATGCTGCAGAGAATGCTAGACAAGCGGAACGTGTGTATGTGTGGGGATGTGCTACTACTGGGGCGCTCGGTATGTTTTATTTCTATGATAATGATTCTGTAGCAACTTGATTTCCAAATTGAAAATAGAGGTTTTTCCAGAAATCAGTTTGCACAGAAATAAATTGTGAAATCAGTAAATGACCACACAAGATCAATGATTTATATTTAGACACAGTTTTAGGTTTACAGTAAATAAAGACAATACAATGTTTGCTGCTGTGGACTGTAATTCAAATTAAGCCACTTGGTATATTTTACTAACATTTCAAAAAAATTCTGCCACTGACAATTGCTACTAATATATTCACACAAACATTACCTCCACAAAACAAAACTGTTATATCTCCATCTGGCATTACATTACTCAGCACAACAACAAATGCTCTTTCTGGTTCTTTACTCCATTTTAACTGTAATACAACTGACACTCATCCACTGACACTCATCCACTGACACTCATCCACAGACACTCATCCACAGACACTCATCCACAGACACTCATCCACTGACGGGGGCACAGGTGGCCCAGTCGTATAAGGTGCAGCGATTCGCTGAGCAGAGTTGCGTCCCCTGGACACACCAGAAACCTATGATTGTGGGTTCGAATCCCGGTTCACCCTGATTATGTTTCTAGGTTTGTCAGCACCATACCCATGCTCGTGGGTTTTACCAAAGTGGTAAACGTCTGAGACCTGCATCACTTCGGGCTTTCCTCCCACATTAAGCTGACATGCCGTGATATGACTGGAATAATGTTAAAAGCGTCATTAAATCAAACTCACTCACTCACTCACTCATCCACTGACAACCCTGTTACATTTTAATTCACATCCCTGTATGCTGCTATCTTTGTTGTTGTCTCCTAACTCAATTCTTTCAGCTCCAAAATTCACATGACTCCAGCCATACAATAGTATTGTCCATCAAGATATTATCATTCTACAGGCTCTGTGGTCTAGTGGTAGAGCATCCACCTGGAGAGTGGAAGGTCCGGATTTCGATCTCCGGCTACGTCATATCAAAAGACGTTACAGGGTGGTACTTGTTGTTACCCTGCCTTTGCTCGGCATTAGGGGCTAAACGGTATACTGTGTCTGAGTGGGGTATTCATGTTAAACTGCGGCATGGTATCTCAGTGGGCTATCATTATAAAATCGGCATTATTCCAGACTAGTACAAGCAGCCACACACACACGTTTGCACGTCGTTATATAAGTGCAATAATCTTGAACATGACTTTAAACCCCATTTCACCTCACCTCTTTCTGCAGTTTCTGTGTTTTGAACATAGAATATGTAATCATGGTAATAATCAGAGATAATGGAGGCCCTAATTGACCACAATAAGGCCATGTTATATTTTTGTGTTTCTTTTTGCCCTTTTATATATATCAACTATAGTTGATCAGGAATTCCATGGATGTTGAACACGTGTGTCTTCTGTAGGGATCAATATTGTCATCATGCTGCCTTCATTAAGTTAGCTTAATGATGTTCTTGACTCCAGGAATTCAGACATACATGAGGCCAGACAACAGACAGGCTGCTATACCAAGACAGAAGAGACCTGCAAGATTAAAGTTCACAGACATCCACAACATCAAGGTACTGCCCTGCCCTGCCCTGCCCTGCCCTGCCCTGCCCTGCCCTGCCCTGCCCTGCAACACCCTGGTCCTTCCATCCCCTACTACAGCAATAGCTGTAAAACAACAACAACACACAACACCAATATTCCATCACGCTCCAAAGTGACAGGATTTATTATATTTCCATGACATATACAAATATAACACTGTCTTTATTTTTTTCCATTCAGAACTACCGGTTTATGTTTGTTTTCTGAATTACCCATTTAGATTACTTCGATTACTTGTACTGATAAATTAGAAACTTCAATGCCAATGGGCGATAAGAACGCTCGCCTGACACAACGTGTGAAGGGCATCAGATGTTAATGCAGAGAGGTATCCTATGAGATTAAAACATGTAAATGAGAATGAGCTGCAATGCTTCTGCAAGTGACAAACAACATCATTCTAACTCACTATTAGTGAGATGGACTCTCTCTCTCTGCATGTCTGCTGCATGTCTCTCTGCATGTCTGCTGCATGTCTCTGCACGTCTGCTGCATGTCTCTCTGCATGTCTCTCTGCATGTCTGCTGCATGTCTCTCTGCATGTCTGCTGCATGTCTCTCTGCATGTCTGCTGCATGTCTCTGCACGTCTGCTGCATGTCTCTCTGCATGTCTGCTGCATGTCTGCTGCATGTCTCTCTGCATGTCTGCTGCATGTCTCTCTGCATGTCTGCTGCATGTCCCTCTGCATGTCTGCTGCATGTCTCTCTGCATGTCTCTCTGCATGTCTGCTGCATGTCTCTCTGCATGTCTCTTTGCATGTCTCTTTGCAAGTCTGCTGCATGTCTCTCTGCATGTCTGCTGCATGTCTGCTGCATGTCTCTCTGCATGTCTCTTTGCATGTCTCTTTGCAAGTCTGCTGCATGTCTCTCTGCATCTCTCTTTGCATGTCTCTCTGCATGTCTCTTTGCATGTCTCTTTGCAAGTCTGCTGCATGTCTCTCTGCATGTCTCTTTGCATGTCTCTCTGCATGTCTGCTTCATGTCTCTCTGCATGTCTCTCTGCATGTCTGCTGCATGTCTCTCTGCATGTCTGCTGCATGTCTCTCTGCATGTCTGCTGCAAGTCTGTCAGTTTGTGCAGAACATCTTTAGGTTCATTCAAGTTGTTTCGCAAATGTAATTCTCAATGTGCCCAAGTTACAGTGAGACTCTGCCTGTACAGGTGCAGAGTGTGGCGTGTGGGTACGGCTTCACAGTGTTCGCAGCCAGGACACCGAGTGGACACAAGCTGTTCGGGACGGGAATCAACACAGACTCACAGCTGGGGTACCATGAATATCCACGAGGTTCAGGTGATTGTTTGCTTCTGAAAAGTTCACTGTTTTTTGTTTAGATAACTGCTTTTCAGCTAGATGTTTACCAATGGGAGTTAATGTGGCTTACTTATGCATTTGCAACGCTCATACACTCTTTACACAATGATTGTTTAACAAGTGGTCCAGTGATCTAAGGCACTGCTGTGGAGAGTTGACTCCCTTGGTTGTTCCAGGATCCCCTGAGCATTGGCACAAGTCACAGATTTGACCTGATTACTGTCCTAGATTTGTCTACGCCATGCCCATACATGTATGTTTCACCAAAGTGATAGGCATTTATGAGCTGCATCACTTCAGGTTTTTTTTCCCACATTAAGCAGTTACACACTGTTAAGAGCAGTGTTAAACCAACCTTAACTCACTTTGACTTTGTCTGATTGTTATAACAGATTACTGAGATGGCCATACCCAAACAACATTTGATTTAGCTCATAAATCAATCTCATTAAAAGCAGATCTTAGTTCTCGCTACCTCCAAACAAAGATCTGAGGACATCCGCTTACAGGTCAGGTCAGAGCGGCCATTCATCTGACCAATCTGAGCGTCGCTTACCAGATCATGAAAGTGACAGTCAGAATGTGTTTTCTAATCATTCACCCTTGAAATATTTAACATTGAATATTCCGAACGACAGTTCTGGGCTTTATAACTGAATCCATACAATGTAGGCCATCTATTAGCCATTCCAGAATGTTCTTTTGTTCTGTTTTCAAATTTGTAATCAAGAATTTGTCACAATATGTTTCTAAGTGTAGTTGCCAGTTTGAAACTAGCCCCATAAAACACAAGATAGCTGCTTTCTGATTGGCTAATGTTGACTTCCTGTCAGTCGTTCCATTGGTCAGTCAAAGTTCGCAAAAGGTCGTTCTGACGTGACCTGTAATAGGATTTCCTCAGATCTCATGTTTAGTGGTAGCGAAAATTAAGATCTGATTTTAATTAGATTGCTCATTAAGCTAACCTCTGATTTGTCAGGCCCAGAATCAATTATTCACAGGCCACAATGATATGCTCCTAGTGCTGGAATAGCACTGACTGGGACCACCACAAACAATCTCTCATTTACTCTCACTCGTGAAGTGAATGTTATTTTGCACAGACCTGTTACTTTCAAACTGCTTTGTTTCAGGCCGAGTGCTTGACATCATAGTAGAACCTGTCCCTATTTCTCTCCCCTTGTTGTCCCCGGACACCACCAGGGTGCGGGACGTGTCATGTGGTCGCTCCCACACTGTTGTCATCACAGACAAGGAGGGAGGTATGACATTCTGTTCAAAATACAGTCAAACAATGTTGTTTCAAACTTTGATGTGTCAAAACTACAGCTTTCTCGAAGTAATAGCTTGGTACTTCTTCTTTATTCATAATTATTTGACCTCTGATATGTCTGATCAGATGTGTTGAAGGTAAGGTTGTCTTGAAGTCATTTTCCAATCTCAAGCATTTACTTCCATCCCAGTTTTACTTAATATTAGTCGACATTTATTTAATTTCCTCATTGTTAGTTGTCATTCAATTGTCATGCCAGTTGGTAAATGTATGCCAAGTTATAACTTGAATTGTTTACGTAGGTCCCCTTCACTTCGTCACAACAGTGTTTGACTGTAAGTTGCTTTTAGTATCGTGTACTGGAAGAGCCGACCCAGAGTTTTTTAGAAATGTATGTAGTGGCTGTGTTTTAGCTGGTGACTAAATATCCAGGTGAGCTACAGTGCCCTAGCACTAAGTAACAACAATTTGAAAAATTAAAAAAATTCTACCATCAGCATTATTTGATATTCTTTTTAAAACACAAACAGCCTGAAATTCGTCTAGACCTTTGATATTAGAAGAGCTGCAGAATAGGTTCATAGTCAAAGCTTTTTTACTGTAATAATGCATAGTGTTAATCGAATACTGGAGTGAAAGGTTGGTCACTGTACTGGAGTGAAAGGATGGTCAGATACTGGAGTGAAAGGATGGTCAGATACTGGAATGAAAGGATGGTCACTGTACTGGAGTGAAAAGATTGTCAGATACTGGAGTGAAAGGATGGTCAGATACTGGAATGAAAGGATGGTCAGATACTGGAGTGAAAGGTTGGTCAGATACTGGAGTGAAATGATGGTCAGGTTCTGGAGGGGAAGGTTTGTCAGGTTCTGGAGTGAAAGGTTGGTCGGGGTTCAGGAGTGAAAGGTTGGTCGGGTTCTGGGGTCAAATGTTGGTCAGGTTCTGGAGTGAAAGGTTGGTCAGATACTGAAGTTAAAGGTTGGTCGGGTTCTGGAGTGAAAGGATGGTCGGGTTCTGGAGTGAAAGGTTGGTCAGATACTGAAGTTAAAGGTTGGTCGGGTTCTGGAGTGAAAGGATGGTCAGATACTGGAGTGAAAGGATGGTCAGATACTGCAGTGAAAGGTTTGCTAGATACTGGAGTGAAAGGATGGTCAGATATTGCAGTGAAAGGTTTGCCACATACTGGAGTGAAAGGTTTGTCAGATACTGCAGTGAAAGGTTTGTCAGATACTGGAGTGAAAGGATGGTCAGATACTGGAGTGAAAGGTTTGTCAGATACTGGAGTGAAAGGTTGGTCAGGTTCTGGAGTGAAAGGATGGTCAGATACTGCAGTGAAAGGTTTGCCAGATACTGGAGTGAAAGAATGGTCAGATACTGGAGTGAAAGGTTTGCCAGATACTGGAGTGAAAGGATGGTCAGATACTGGAGTGAACGGTTTGTCAGATACTGGAGTGAAAGGATGGTCAGATACTGGAGTGAAAGGTTGGTCAGGTTCTGGAGTGAAAGGTTTGCCAGATACTGGAGTGAAAGGATGGTCAGATACTGCAGTGAAAGATTTGCCAGATACTGGAGTGAAAGGTTTGTCAGATACTGGAGTGAAAGGTTGTCAGATACTGGAGTGAAAGGATGGTCAGATACTGGAGTGAAAGGTTGGTCAGGTTCTGGAGTGAAAGGATGGTCAGATACTGAAGTGAAAGGTTGGTCGGGTTCTGGAGTGAAAGGATGGTCGGGTTCTGGAGTGAAAGGATGGTCAGATACTGGAGTGAAAGGATGGTCAGATACTGGAGTGAAAGGATGGTCAGATACTGCAGTGAAAGGTTTGCTAGATACTGGAGTGAAAGGATGGTCAGATATTGCAGTGAAAGGTTTTCCACATACTGGAGTGAAAGGTTTGTCAGATACTGGAGTGAAAGGTTTGTCAGATACTGGAGTGAAAGGATGGTCAGATACTGGAGTGAAAGGTTTGTCAGATACTGGAGTGAAAGGTTGGTCAGGTTCTGGAGTGAAAGGATGGTCAGATACTGCAGTGAAAGGTTTGCCAGATACTGGAGTGAAAGGATGGTCAGATACTGGAGTGAAAGGTTTGTCAGATACTGGAGTGAAAGGATGGTCAGATACTGGAGTGAAAGGTTGGTCAGGTTCTGGAGTGAAAGGTTTGCCAGATACTGGAGTGAAAGGATGGTCAGATACTGCAGTGAAAGGTTTGCCAGATACTGGAGTGAAAGGTTTGTCAGATACTGGAGTGAAAGGTTGTCAGATACTGGAGTGAAAGGATGGTCAGATAATGGAGTGAAAGGTTGGTCAGGTTCTGGAGTGAAAGTATGGCCAGATACTGGAGTGAAATGATGGTCAGGATCTGGAGTGAAAGGATGGTCAGATACTGAAGTGATGGGTTGGTCAGGTTCTGGAGTGAAAGGTTGGTCACTGTACTGGAGTGAAAGGTTGGTCAGATACTCGAGTGAAAGGATGGTCAGATACTGGAGTGAAAGGATGGTCAGATACTGGAGTGAAAGGAAGATCAGATACTGCAGTGAAAGGTTTGCCAGATACTTGAGTGAAAGAATGGTCAGATACTGGAGTGAAAACAGAACCTGACCAACCTTTCACTCCAGTATCTGACCATCCTTTCACTCCAGTATCTGACAAACCGTTCACTCCAGTATCTGACCATCCTTTCACTCCAGTATCTGGCAAACCTTTCACTCCAGTATCTGACCATTCTTTCACTCCAGTATCTGGCAAACCTTTCACTGCAGTATCTGACAAACCTTTCACTCCAGTATGTGGCAAACCTTTCACTGCAATATCTGACCATCCTTTCACTCCAGTATCTAGCAAACCTTTCACTGCAGTATCTGACCATCCTTTCACTCCAGTATCTGACCATCCTTTCACTCCAGTATCTGACCATCCTTTCACTCCAGAACCCGACCATCCTTTCACTCCAGAACCCGACCAACCTTTCACTTCAGTATCTGACCAACCTTTCACTCCAGAACCTGACCAACATTTGACCCCAGAACCCGACCAACCTTTCACTCCTGAACCCCGACCAACCTTTCACTCCAGAACCTGACAAACCTTCCCCTCCAGAACCTGACCATCATTTCACTCCAGTATCTGACCAACCTTTCACTCCAGTATCTGACCATCCTTTCATTCCAGTATCTGACCATCCTTTCACTCCAGTATCTGACAATCTTTTCACTCCAGTACAGTGACCATCCTTTCATTCCAGTATCTGACCATCCTTTCACTCCAGTATCTGACCATCCTTTCACTCCAGTACAGTGACCAACCTTTCACTCCAGTATTCGATTAACACTATGCATTATTACAGTAAAAAAGCTTTGACTATGAACCTATTCTGCAGCTCTTCTAATATCAAAGGTCTAGACGAATTTCAGGCTGTTTGTGTTTTAAAAAGAATATCAAATAATGCTGATGGTAGAATTTTTTTAATTTTTCAAATTGTTGTTACTTAGTGCTAGGGCACTGTAGCTCACCTGGATATTTAGTCACCAGCTAAAACACAGCCACTACATACATTTCTACAGCCCACAGCTGTACACTTGACCAGTGTCCGTCAGGAACAAGGTGTGGTCCTGGCCACACACCACCTGGACAAACCAACACAGGGACTGTGTCAGATACTCGAGTGAAAGGATGGTCAGATACTGGAGTGAAAGGATGGTCAGATACTGGAGTGAAAGGAAGATCAGATACTGCAGTGAAAGGTTTGCCAGATACTTGAGTGAAAGAATGGTCAGATACTGGAGTGAAAACAGAACCTGACCAACCTTTCACTCCAGTATCTGACCATCCTTTCACTCCAGTATCTGACAAACCGTTCACTCCAGTATCTGACCATCCTTTCACTCCAGTATCTGGCAAACCTTTCACTCCAGTATCTGACCATTCTTTCACTCCAGTATCTGGCAAACCTTTCACTGCAGTATCTGACAAACCTTTCACTCCAGTATGTGGCAAACCTTTCACTGCAATATCTGACCATCCTTTCACTCCAGTATCTAGCAAACCTTTCACTGCAGTATCTGACCATCCTTTCACTCCAGTATCTGACCATCCTTTCACTCCAGTATCTGACCATCCTTTCACTCCAGAACCCGACCATCCTTTCACTCCAGAACCCGACCAACCTTTCACTTCAGTATCTGACCAACCTTTCACTCCAGAACCTGACCAACATTTGACCCCAGAACCCGACCAACCTTTCACTCCTGAACCCCGACCAACCTTTCACTCCAGAACCTGACAAACCTTCCCCTCCAGAACCTGACCATCATTTCACTCCAGTATCTGACCAACCTTTCACTCCAGTATCTGACCATCCTTTCATTCCAGTATCTGACCATCCTTTCACTCCAGTATCTGACAATCTTTTCACTCCAGTACAGTGACCATCCTTTCATTCCAGTATCTGACCATCCTTTCACTCCAGTATCTGACCATCCTTTCACTCCAGTACAGTGACCAACCTTTCACTCCAGTATTCGATTAACACTATGCATTATTACAGTAAAAAAGCTTTGACTATGAACCTATTCTGCAGCTCTTCTAATATCAAAGGTCTAGACGAATTTCAGGCTGTTTGTGTTTTAAAAAGAATATCAAATAATGCTGATGGTAGAATTTTTTTAATTTTTCAAATTGTTGTTACTTAGTGCTAGGGCACTGTAGCTCACCTGGATATTTAGTCACCAGCTAAAACACAGCCACTACATACATTTCTACAGCCCACAGCTGTACACTTGACCAGTGTCCGTCAGGAACAAGGTGTGGTCCTGGCCACACACCACCTGGACAAACCAACACAGGGACTGTGTCAGATACTGGAGTGAAAGGTTTGTCAGATACTGGAGTGAAAGGATGGTCAGATACTGGAGTGAAAGGTTGGTCAGGTTCTGGAGTGAAAGGTTTGCCAGATACTGGAGTGAAAGGATGGTCAGATACTGCAGTGAAAGGTTTGCCAGATACTGGAGTGAAAGGTTTGTCAGATACTGGAGTGAAAGGTTGTCAGATACTGGAGTGAAAGGATGGTCAGATAATGGAGTGAAAGGTTGGTCAGGTTCTGGAGTGAAAGTATGGCCAGATACTGGAGTGAAATGATGGTCAGGATCTGGAGTGAAAGGATGGTCAGATACTGAAGTGATGGGTTGGTCAGGTTCTGGAGTGAAAGGTTGGTCACTGTACTGGAGTGAAAGGTTGGTCAGATACTCGAGTGAAAGGATGGTCAGATACTGGAGTGAAAGGATGGTCAGATACTGGAGTGAAAGGAAGATCAGATACTGCAGTGAAAGGTTTGCCAGATACTTGAGTGAAAGAATGGTCAGATACTGGAGTGAAAGGTTTGTCGGATACTGGAGTGAAATGATGGTCAGATACTGGAGTGAAAGGTTTGTCAGATACTGGAGTGAAAGGATGGTCAGATACTGGAGTGAAAGGTTGGTCAGAAACTGGAGTGAAAGGATGGTCAGATACTGGAGTGAAAGGTTGGTCAGATACTGGAATGAAAGGTTGGTCATGTTCTGGAGTGAAAGGATGGTCAGGTTCTGGAAAGAAAGGTTGGTCCTTCTTGACATTGTCTGTATCTAGTTTTCAGCCTGGGCAACAACTCGTGTGGTCAGTGTGGGCGGTCAGTGGTGGAGGACGAGGTGTATGCCAAGAACCCAAACATCAACAAGATTCACGATCTTCCAGACAATGTTGTGAAAGTAAGGAGGCATGTTGAGAAGTGGCTGTGGATGTTCTTGCCAGTTTACTGTTATCAATACATATCAGGTCTCCAGATAGGAATCCAGTTGCATACTCCTCATTAATATCTAGCTATTCATCATTTTCTTGTGCAGTAAATCTTTCTGTAAATCTTTGGTATTCGGATAGTTATTATTTTGTGAGAAGTATGGGACATATCTACTGCTGTACCAAAGGCATAAAAAAACATATTTATCAATGGATGTATGCAGCATGATAAAAGAGATCAAAGTTAAACATCTCTCATGACATAGAAGTGTAACATATTTGTGTCCAGATATTTAGTGTGTCATCAATAAAGTGTATAAGATACATTATTTTCTTGGGTGTAATGATTCATCCATCCATCAGTGCATTGTAAACCCTACTATCAATTCATGTTTTTATTCTCTATCAGTTTTCAAAAAGTAAAATTTACATTTATGCAATATTCCAGCCCAATAACAGTTAATTTCTAAGGCTAGTCTTATAATTTTACTGTCTTTTGCAAAACATAACGCTGAATCAATATGATTGCATAATACTATTAGAAAGGGCCTATATTAATCAGTTATTAAACAACAACCTTGTGTCAGAAGGGCTATATTGAACATGGAGACTTTTACGAAACTGAGCATATTGTATTGGGACTGAATTAATACAATATGTTTTCGATACATGAGGCTGACATAATGTGACAGGCCTATAATTTCTCTGCCTGAGACCAGTCCCTGTGTTGGTTTGTCCAGGTGGTGTGTGGCCAGGACCACACCTTGTTCCTGACGGACACTGGTCAAGTGTACAGCTGTGGGCTGGGTGCGGATGGGCAGACAGGTCAGTGACTCCATGACTTGTCAACCTTTTCTGCTCATTTGTTCAAATATTCATTTCAGGCAGGTGGCGAGGTGATTGTGATCTTAATGATTCTACAGGACATCTGGCATGATTTTGTGTTCACATCAAAACATGGGATAGGTTTTATCAAAGATATCAGTCAAACCGTCAAATATACAGCATTTTGTATCAAACAGGTCCCATATTGCTATGGCAACAGTACATATGAATAGTGGCTCAGCATTCTTCAAACTGTGACATCACTGCATTGTAACTTCACTGCATCATAGCACAGTACATTCAAAGATAATATGATCTACAGACATTATGATGTTTCTCTTAGGATAAAGAATGTGTCTATATGTGGCTCAGTTATGTTGGTTGGTTTGTTGTTTAACGCCACACTCAGCAATATTCCAGCTATATGATGGCGATCTGTAAATAGTCGAGTCTGGACAAGACAATCCAGTGATAGATATCATGAGCAACGATCCACGCAATTGGGATCGATGACATGCATCAACAAATTCAGCACCTCAATTATGTAATTATTAATTATGCTTTTATGCAAAAGTGTTAACAGAGTGAGTGATTTCCCTATGTGCCTCTGTGGTAAAGTCTCAATCTGATGCAGTATATAATAAGCACACCTAGCACAATAGAATGCACATAAACCCCCTCATTTTTTCAATTGGAAACTTGATTAAAAAATACTTATCTTGGAAAAAGATAAAGACTCTCCACATGGACCAGGGGACATCATTCAGGTACTATGATCAGCCATGTTATTTATTACTTGTTGGTTAGAAATAACCGAGTCCATAAACATTGTATGTACGCTTCACGTGCACCAGAGTCTTGTTTACATCATCCCAACGGCATTGTTGACGCCATTCTAATCTTAATGTGATGTAAGGTCCGAATGATGTCACACTAAAAACAATGTCACAGCTGAAGATTATTGATGGCACTTGACAATTGCTGTTTTCTAAGACACCAGTCGTGATCAGTGCATCTTTCTAAAGGGGAGCTCAAAAGCATTAAGCTCTAATGGGTGATAAAGAAATTATTATTTCTCGCCAGGGAGTTACAAGAATTCTGACACTTGTTTTATACAATCAGTATGACAGACGTGCTCATATAAAAATCTCTGTACATGTATGTGCAATTATGGTCAGATGTTATTAAGAAAACAATGAATGTCCCTATTAAAGGTTATGACATGAATACAAAATAAAGAAGTTTGAATTAATAAATAAACAGCATAAACAAACATACAAGGCATACAAAAGAATTATTGGGCATCAAATGCAAACCGTGAAAATGCTCAAATTAAAGATGGAATTGTATTTTGTGCAGGTTTGATCAGCTTACAATGTTGCATATATGATCAATGCATGCACAACACTAGGGTACATTCATGCATTGATTGAATCCATATGCACATGTCTGTGTGTTATCATATCCTGACTGGTTTATCATAGGCTCTCACTAAAATGTGCATCAGGTGTTAGGTGATGACAATGTGCCACATGTCCGTGTGTCACATGTCTGTGTGTCATCATATCCTGACTGGTTTATCATAGGCTCTCACTAAAATGTGCATCAGGTGTTAGGTGATGACAATGTGCCACATGTCCGTGTGTCACATGTCTGTGTGTCATCATATCCTGACTGGTTTATCATAGGCTCTCACTAAAATGTGCATCAGGTGTTAGGTGATGACAATGTGCCACATGTCCGTGCGTCACATGTCTGTGTGTCATCATATCCTGACTGGTTTATCATAGGCTCTCACTAAAATGTGCATCAGGTGTTAGGTGATGACAATGTGCCACATGTCCGTGTGTCACATGTCTGTGTGTCATCATATCCTGACTGGTTTATCATAGGCTCTCACTAAAATGTGCATCAGGTGTTAGGTGATGACAATGTGCCACATGTCCGTGCGTCACATGTCTGTGTGTTATCATATCCTGACTGGTTTATCATAGGCTCTCACTAAAATGTGCATCAGGTGTTAGGTGATGACAATGTGCCACATGTCCGTGTGTCACATGTCTGTGTGTCATCATATCCTGACTGGTTTATCATAGGCTCTCACTAAAATGTGCATCAGGTGTCAGGTGATGACAATGTGTCACATGTCCGTGTGTCATCATATCCTGACTGGTTTATCATAGGCTCTCACTAAAATGTGCATCAGGTGTCAGGTGATGACAATGTGTCACATGTCCGTGTGTCATCATATCCTGATTGGTTTATCATAGGCTCTCACTAAAATGTGCATCAGGTGTCAGGTGATGACAATGTGTCACATGTCCGTGTGTCATCATATCCTGATTGGTTTATCATAGGCTCTCACTAAAATGTGCATCAGGTGTCAGGTGATGACAATGTGCCACATGTCCATGTGTCATCATATCCTGATTGGTTTATCATAGGCTCTCACTAAAATGTGCATCAGGTGTCAGGTGATGACAATGTGTCACATGTCCGTGTGTCATCATATCCTGATTGGTTTATCATAGGCTCTCACTAAAATGTGCATCAGGTGTCAGGTGATCATATCCTGACAGCAAGGGAAGATGGTCATGCTATCAGTCACTAGTAAATTTAGTCCAGACTTAGTTGTTTCCACACTACCATGACATAGATGGAATAATGCTGAATGTGGTGTTAAAAAACATTCACTCACTTAATCATTTAAGTGATTGTCGTGTAAGGCACCGCGATTCGTGGTTTGTCAGCACCAAACCTGCGCTCCTGAGTTTCACCGAAGTGGTAAACGTCCGACACCTGCATCACTTTGGGCTTTCCTCCCACATTACTCTGACATGCCGTGATATAACTGAAATACTGTTAAAAGCAGTGTTTTACCCAACACACTCACTCACTTTAGTGATAAGGGGCCCAAAGAAACCTTTGAATTATGCTGGAGGTGAGTAGGGTTGAAATGGGGTTTCACCTTGCATTCAATAATATTGCACTTACATAGTATCTTTGAATGTCTTTTGATATGATGCAGCAAGGGAAACACACCACATTCTTCCACTATCCACTCTCTCCACAAGACCTTTGGAACACTTCTGTTTCACATCCTGACTTGTCTGTGGAATACGTCTGACTGTAGCAGCTTTGTGATGTTGGTCATACGGTCTCTGTTTCAGGATTGGGAAGTTACAAGAACGTGTCAGTGCCGACCCTGGTAGGCGGGGATATCAAGAATGAGAGGATTGTGAATATAGCGTCTACTGCCGACTGTGTGCTGGCTGTCTCAGGTGGGTGCACAACTGATTTTAGGCTTTGTTAGGCTAAACAAACTTTTGCTGTTTGCTCAAAAAGCACCTGGATAAAAAGTATATTATGTCTGTTTTCGGATAGAAACACCAAAGTAACACTGACACAAATCTGCTGTTTTTTGGCCCCACCTTTTTGTTAATCATCCTCCCAAGCAATCAGTTGGGCAGTGATGTGAGGTGCTGCTGAGTCGATGAAAATCTGATGATTAATTTAACCAAACTCCATATCAGTTTGTCATTGTTTCAGACAAGGGAGATGTATTTGGATGGGGGAACTCTGAATACAACCAGCTCTCCATGGTAACAGACCATGCTCAGGTTTCTGAACCTAAACATCTTCCTGTGAGGAATTGTGGGAAAATTATCAAAGGTGTTGCAGCCGGCTCTGCATGTGCTATACTCAACGGTGAGTGGCAACATGTCTTTGTATCTCATACTTTGTACCTTGTGAACCACCCACAGAGAACCCCCTGTTTGAGGGCAAGCGAGTGAGTGTGTTTGGTTTAATGCACCTTTGAATTGTATTTCAGTTTTGTCACAGTGATGCAAATTCTTAGACATTTACTGCTTCGGTGAAAACCCTAAGTGCTTGGTGCTGCTGCAAACCTAGATTAATTATACCTGTCAAATCTATGAAACAAAGCCACCACTGTCAGATTCTAGATTCAGTTTGAGATGGGAGGAAAGCCCAGAGTTGTGCATATGGGTGGAAAGCCCAGAGCTGTGCATATGGGTGGAAAGACCAGAGTTGTGCATATGGGTGGAAAGACCAGAGTTGTGCATGTGGGTGGAAAGACCAGAGTTGTGCATATGGGTGGAAAGACCAGAGTTGTGCATATGGGTGGAAAGACCAGAGTTGTGCATATGGGTGGAAAGCCCAGAGTTGTGCATGTTGGTGGAAAGCCCAGAGTTTTGCATATGGGTGGAAAGCCCAGAGTTGTGCATGTGGGTGGAAAGCCCAGAGTTTGCAGATGTTAGACCGTTACCACTTTGATAAAACCCATGTGCACAGATATTGTGTTGACAAACAAAAAGACATAATCAGGGAGAACCAGTTTTTAACCAGTGATCATAGGCTTCTGGCATAATTAAGGGATGCACCTCTGCACAGCAAATTGCAGCTATTGTGATGACTAGTCCATCTGTGCTACCAGTGACTAAAGGAAGACGAATTGTCAATACACTGGTTTGATATTGGTTTGATGTGATATGGATATACGCACCTCAGTAAATATGCTAAGCGGTGAGGCAAAAGAAAGAATTGAAACATTTTCATTGTCTCATTAAAAGATATTTTCAAACTGAAACATAAAAGGGATCGGTCATTTATTACAGGAGTGGATGGTTCAGAGGTTTTTGATGCACTGATGTACTGAAAATAATGCTTTACATATTTTGGGACAATCCTTCCCATGACCTTGTGCATTGTTTTGATGACTCTCCCTGAAAAGACAATAGCAAAATAACTTTATGTTTCATTTAAGATGTTTATTCATCATGACCCTCCCCAAATATGTGTATTATTTTGTATGCCCCTCCATTAGAGACAGTCATATTTTTTGGTGACCCTCCCTGATTCGCTCTAAGCAACCCCATCCTATGATAAATAACTGTTCCCTCATGCAATAACTCATCAATAACTCATCATATGCACCAACCCTTCCACCCCCCTCTCCCTACCTCACTCTCACCCAAAACCAATGCACTCACTCATTCACTCACTCGCCCACCCACTCACTCAACAGCCCGACCACCCAGTCACCTACTCCCACACCCACTCCCACACCCACTCCCACACCCACTCACTGCTATATTTGTTCCATTGCAGACAAAGGGGATGTCTATGTGTGGGGATTCGGGATCCTCGGCAAAGGACCAGCTCTGGAGGCAGCAGATCAGCCTCAGAGGATTCCACCAACATTGTTTGGCCGGCATGAGCTCCAGCCTGAATCTAAAGTTGTGGATATTGTGTGTGGAATGGGTCACTTTGTCGCCAGGACAGGTTAGTTTCCTCATTCTTTCAACCCCTTGGGGGAATCTGGTTGGGATTGTTCCCTAAAAGTACTCACGGAAATGAAAAAAACCTGTTTTTTCGATCTCAGATTTTAAATAAATGCAGTTAATATACAAAATACATAAATATTCAAACAACTCAATTAGTACCAAATGGCCCTTGGCACAAATACAGCGTATCAAAGGTTTTTATGTCTTTTTACACGTAAAAGTGTGTAAAAATATGAACAAAACTGACTATTGTGAAACTGAGCATAACCAGGTGTTGGTAGATCAAGGTGAATGTCCATGACCTATGACACCTTGACGACAGGTGAAAATAGGTGCTTGAAACCCACGTGCATGTGATTTGTCAGTGGTTAGTGATTTGTCAGTGGCATTGTGGGATAGTGAATCATCGTCAAAATATCAGAACGCAAAAGTAACATATTCCCTTCTCAAACAACAACTTACATGTCATTATTATTATGTACATAAACATAGCTGTTATTTTTATTGTTGTTTTGATAACTTTTTTCCAGGCTAATTTGCATAATGCCTAAAGCCTGTTTCTGCCATGTCAATTTGGACTTAGTTTTATTTTTGAATGTTGAAAGTGCCTACAAATTACCTCCTGTAAAGTACATTTTGTATTGAGCACTGAGATAAAACTAGCAAATCCAGACTAGTACTTTTCCAGTTGTTTTGTTATTTCGTATTTACATCTACGTAATGCTTTGTGTCGATTATTAAATCCAGCAAAACAGGGTTTTTTTCATTTCCTTGAGTACTTTAGCAATCCATGTTTTTTCATAAGAGGCAGTTAAATGCCTCATATAAAATGGCATCATATACCTGGTATTTTACTGAGCATGACTTAAGCAACAAACAAACATTCTTTCAAATTATGAGGAACAGGTGGCCCAGTCGTCTAAGGCGCCGCCATTCGCTGTGCAGAGTTGCGTCCCTTGGGCACGCCAGAAACCTATAACTGTGTGTTCGAATCCCGGTTTGCCCCGATAATGTTTCTAGGTTTGTCAGCACCATACCCGTGCTCGTGGGTTTCACTGATGTGGTAAACGTCTGCCCCCTGCATCACTTCAGGCTTTCCTCCCACATTAAGCTGACACGCCGTGATATAACTGGAATACTGTTAAAAGCGGCGTTAAACCCAACTCACTCAGTCTTTCAAATAAAAGGCACATAAGGTGTTACAGAAACTATTTCAAGCAGAGTAAAACCATGTTCACTAATTCATATTAGTGCTGGCATGTTGTATGTCTAACACAAGGCTGAAGTTAAGTAACGTGTGGTTGGATGGCAGAATGTGAACAGCATGATGAATAATAAATTACAGCAAATTGTTGTCTTTTGTAATTGATATGTGCAATAATGACAGAAGATTTCAAAACTGGTTATAAATATTTGCTGCATCATCAGTCAGTTTGGGGTATGGGTGGCCCAGTTGTCACAATTCCCGGTACAGAGTTACCTCCCTTAGGCGTACCAGAAACCTATGATCATGGGTTTAAATCCCAGATTCACTCTGATTATCCTTCTAGGTTTGTCAGCACCATATCCATGTTCTTGGTTTCAGCAAAGAGGTAAACGTCAATGACATGTATCACTTTGGTCTTTCCTGACACAGTGATAGAGCTGAAATACTGTTCAAAGTGAAAATAACCAAACTCGCATGCTCAGTGATCAGAATATGGAACATTTTATCGTTGAACTATAGCATTTTTGCCATAGGTTAAAAGTATTGTTGTTTGTGTAAAATAAACAAATAAATTAAATTTTTAAACATTCTTTTGTCATGACAAATTCCTTCACTATTTCGACCTACTTTGAATTTCTTGAATAACCTTGAAGAGAAAAGGACTGTTCTCAAGATAGTAATTTTATCCCACATTTGTGAAATTTTGCTATCGGATCCATAAAGTATGTATAATTAAACAACACACAGCAGACTGAAGGAACTAAATGTCTGCTACAAGGGACGTGTTTACTTAGCCCTGAAGCTTCAGTGAGGATGCCAATGACATGTTTCGCTACTTTTGTCTCCAGACACTGGTGATGTGTATACATGGGGGAAGAACAGAGAGGGCTGCCTCGGGCTCGGCAAGACAGAAGACCAGTTTTTCCCTCTCAAGGTAGGTCTGCATGCACTGACTGCAGTCACTAAGACGGCCACTGTGACAAGAAAACATGGTGTTCTTTACTTGGGATGTCACCATTCATTGAGTTGACACCTGACGTTATGATACACCATACCGGTACATCTACCCATGTGTTGATTCATGTTTGAAGTCTATCAATTTTTAAAAAGTTAAATTTACTACGTTTTGCAATAACTCCATTTCCTTACAAGATGTGCAGAAGAAAACAAAATGCTAAATCTGATATCTGCATAATACTATCGGAACAATCCTAAATTAATCAGTCATACAAATTGAACACAAACTAGATGATAGCAACAGTTCCTGTTAGACGTGCCACATAAAACATGGAGAAATTCATCCTAAAATGATATTGCGATATGTATTAATATATGAGACACCATATTTGCCAGAATAAACGCCCCAGGAGGTGCTTATTAAAACCACACACAACAAGTTAAAGTTTTCAAAGGTCAAACAGAGAATGAACTTAGTTCAAATATCGGTAAAACTAAACCTATTTTCAATAATAGTTAAGAGTTTAATTTTAAACCCCTTCTACACTGCTGTGTTTTCTGTAAATAATATTTTATATACACCAGAATACAGACAGTCTTGGAAATGTTTGGTCTAAGTATTCGGTGCTAATAAAGATTACTTAAAGTTTATACCCCTTCTAGTCTGCTGTGTTTTATGTAAATAATATTTATTTACAAAGAAAATACAGACAGTCTTGAAAATGTTCGGGCTAAGTATTGGGTGCTAATATAGATTACTTGAATAGTCTGGAATAAGTGGTACTTATTGAAGTGAGGTGCTTAACACAGCATATAACGTAACCATGAAAATTAGGTAGATGTAATTCACAGTTTTATTGAGGGTAATTTCACCTCATGAAAATATTATCTTTGTTTAAAGCAAGGCTCCGGAATATTCTATATTTACTGCAAAAAAGTCCCTCACACTAGCTTGCACCGTTTACACAAGTGCCCATGCCAGGTGCTCGTCAATGCATGCCCATTTGAAGGAGGGGGCATGGGTGGCCCAGTCGTCTAAGGCACCACAATTTGCTGTGCAGAGTTGCGTCCCTTGGGCACGCCAGAAACCTATGATTGTGTGTCCGAATCCCGTTTCGCTCCGATTTTGTTTCTAGGTTTGTCAGCACCATACCCGTGCTCATGGGTTTCACTAAAGTGGTAAATGTCTGTCACCTGCATTACTTCCGGCTTTCCTCCCACATTAAACTGACACGCCACGATATAACTGGAATACTGTTAAAAGCGTCGTTAAACCCAACTCACTCACTCACTCATTTGGAGGCCATACATGTTGTGACTTGGTTTTAAATAAAATATATAATAAAATATTGCTGAAATTGTATTTGATATCATATTGTTTTCTTCCTGAAGGCAGTGTCTTTGTAATATGTTTCTGAATCAGAAATTTGTCTTAATTCAGGTTTACCACTGTTATTACTGAATAAGCTATGCATATTTAAATTATGGTTATTTGGTTTTGCTGTTCTTGACATTTTGTTATGTTTTATATTTTTACCCTGTTTACAATCTTCTGTGGATTCCAATATTACTGTGGACCTGTGAAGATCTGGGTTAGAATAGGTATTAAGCAACCTATGCTTGCCATAAAAGGTGACTATGCTTGTCGTAAGAGGCGACTAACAGGCTTGGGTGGTCAGGCTCGCTGAGTCGTTTCATTTATGTCATCATATCCCAAACTAGTGGATCGATGCTCATGATGTCAATCACTGGATTGTCTTGTCCAGACTCGAATATTTACAGACCGCTGTCATATAGCTGGAATATTGCTGAGTGCGGCGTTAAACAACAAACAAACAAACAAATCCAATTCCTGTGATCCAATACTAAATCTAAATATAAAACTAATGGAGGAATCTTGTAGTGATTGAAGCACCCATAAAATATAGCGTCGCACCACACTGCAATCAAGTCCAGATGCTGAGCTCCTTGACTAGAGCATGTTATCATTAGCCTCCTCTGATACCTGAATGTAATAATAAGTTCAGCTAATAATGGTCCATACAATTACACTAAAATCTTATGAAAATGGGGGAAGAGACAAGTTAGTCTAGTAGCTTTAGATTCTGTATGCCATGTACATGTTTGTGCAATCAGGGGCCCTGTTCCACAAAGCAATCTTAGCGCTACGACTGTCGTAAGTCAGTGTTAAAGAATGGGAGTTACAATCACCTTAGCGCTAAGATCGCTTTGTGGAACGGGGCCCAGATGTCTGTGGTAACAAGTTACTGCCACAGCACCAATATCATCTACATTTGATGTCGTCATTCAATTTGCATTTTGGGCATGGTTGGATGCAGAGAGGTATAAGGCACCATGATTCACTGTGTAGAGTTGTGCCTCGCCTCTCTTACACGCACATATTTTTTAACAAAGATTCACCCACTCTCATCCTCTTGTCGTGTCTAGCAACCTATACAGATCCCCATTGCAGCTCCTGAAATGAAGAGGATTGAGGGTTCCTTTAATACTCATGATTCTTTTTGTGGTATAGGATAATATTGGCTAACCTTGCACATAACTTTATTTCAGGGACTGTATGTCAGACAAAGTTACGTCCTTTTGCACTCAGCTAATCAGTCACACTAACTCACTCACTCACTCACTCACTCAGAAGGAATGCATGCAGTCAGAAACTTTAGTGACTCATAGTGTTACCATGAAGTCATTAAACAATATATCACTTGACTAACCACATTTCCCACGCCTACCCAACCCATCCCTACCCCAGTTACCCATCCAGTCAAAACTGCTCTCTTCCAATAGCACAGATGTGTGGATAAAAGGAAAGCAAGGGGGAGGTAACCCTGCTATTTGCTAATGGTATCCTGCAGAAGGAATGTTTAGGAAATCATCAATCAACATTTTCTCTTTTCAATCAGAAATATTTAGAATCGATCCATAATATACTGAACAGCATTGAAAACGCACCACCATGAAAATGGATGTATTTTTATCCGGGCTTAAGTCATATGAAAATATATAAGTGAATGAGTAATATACGACGTTCTGGAATAAGCATGAAGAAGAACAGCTCGTCAAAACACATTCCTAAATGGTTTGTGAGTGACATCGCTAAAACGCAACAAATTGCGTGCACATCATGGAAAACGTGTTTTGTTTCACGGGAAGCATGCAGAATAGGGCTATAAAAGACAGACTTTTAAAAGCCACATCACTTGTTGCTGCAGACGTAAAGGGTACTGACACAAGAAATGCCAAGATTAACAGCAGAGGAACGTGAACGTGCCTTGGGCATGCTTCAAGTTGGTACGTCAAGTAGAGTCGTTGCACAATGGTTTCAATGCCATCATTCAACAGTCCTCAGGCTACTGAGCAGATACCAGCAGACAGGAACCACCAGAGATCGACCACGTCCGGGTCAACGTCGTGTAACTACACCACGTCAGGATCGCCATATTGTTCGTCCGCATCTTCGTGATCGTACACTTCCGGGTACCAGGACTGCAGCAACCGTACAAGGCCGACGGGGTTTGATCAGCGCTGACACCGTACGTTGACGTCTCTGCTCAGCAGGGCTACGTGCTCGACGTACATATGTTGGACCCATACTCAGTGATCGACATCGAAATGAACGTCTTGATTGGGCCAAAAGGCATCGTCATTGGAGATTGCGGAAGTCGCATGGTGTGCTGTTCTCTGATGAGTCCCGTTTTCATTTACGGAATGCTGACGGTCGACTGCGAGTGTGGCAACGACGTGGAGAACGTTACCACAATGACTGCGTTGTACAGACAGATCGATGGGGGGGAGGGAGTGTCATGGTGTGGGGCGGCATCAGTCATAACCATTGAACAAAGTTTCATGTTTGTCGTGGAAGAGTTAATGCCCTTTACTACAGGAATAACATATTGGCAAATCACGTCATCCCATTCTTTCATCAGCACCAGGATATGCACACCTTCCAGCAAGATAATGCAAAGAGCGCACACAGCACGTGTTTGAACACAGTACCTAGCGAACAATAATGTGCCTCTGCTTCCATGGCCAGCCCTGTCACCAGATCTATCGCCAATTGAACATCTGTGGGATTACCTGGGTCAACGCCTCTCACATCGTCCGAAAGTACAGAACCTGAGAGAACTTGAAGATACACTACGTCAAGAGTGGAATGCCCCAGAACACTATTTGCAGACTTACTCGATCAATGAGAAGACGTTGCATGGCCTGTGTTGCTGCCAATGGCAGACATACCAGATATTGACTTTTCATTTTAACCCTATGTGTCTTCCTTACACTGATGACGTAAATGTAATTACTGTGTGGTATTCCTGTTCCCTTTGTCGTCTTTCCTAATAATCCGTCTATGTCTGTTCTAATTAAAATCAGTCATTGCTCAAGTTGTTTTTGTAATATTTCAAGATTTATTGCTGGTGCGTTTTCAATGCTGTTCAGTTTATATGCAGATAACCTCTAAACAGCTTACCTGTAAAAACTATGGTTTTTAATTCACTGCATGAATTGTTGTGGCAATGTAGACTAATATGTAAGTATATTGTTAAATGTGGGTTGCTGAAACACCAAACTCACCCACTTTTAACACTAATGGAATAGAAGGACATGGCAGTAAGGAGTAGTCTTGATATGTGACACTGGTTTCTATGGTTCAGTGTTTTACATGATATGTGCATTATAGTATCATATATGTCCGTGTAGGTGTGATCTACTTTCAGCAATAACCTTTGGTAAATAGATTAGGTGTATTGATTCACTGGAGTGCTTGTCTGTTTGAAATGTCAGCGGGGTTTTGTTACTTTTCTGTGAGCAAAACATTTTATTGTTAATCAATCATAGATATTTACTTACCTTGACTGCCATCAGTGTATATAAACATAATCAGAACCAGCTTCAGTTTCATAATATTATTACCCATAAGGATAGAATAATTGTGTGTTAGAACTTTACATTTGCACATGTGCATTTTAGAGATTTTAATGCTGATTGGTCAGCTGAAGCCATATGACATCACAGTCCTTTATTGTTGAAATATATATGGTATCATCCATTGTTCGTGACGTCACAAATTGATTGCAGTACGTCATCTGAAGAATAGGCTGCCTTCAGTGAAGATTCTTTTTAGTGTTGACATTTCATATGTATTTTGTTTCATTTTCTCTCTTCCAAATGCAAACTTGTGCATTGTCCAAAAAAAATGTGCACGCAATATGTTTGATATTAAGAGAGGATTAACTTAAAACAATGCAGATGTGGTGTCAGACAACATTTCCTGTCAGTAGAACAAAAAATCAGAAAGATTTGTTTTCATCCGACTGTTACACTAAGATTTATCCTCGCAGCTATGTCTGAAACATTTGTCAGAATCTCTTACCCTGATGTGGGTAGTTGACGCAATCTGAAACAATGCCACTAATAAAACAACATTCACTCACTTGAATCTGCTTTATGATCAACTCCATAAACTTTCAGATTCTTTTTTTTTTATATTCTTGAATACATTTATGAATGATGGTAATAGATGATCACATTTTAATCAGGTAATTCAGTCATGTAGACAGTTCCCGAGTCACATATATTCGATAAAAATACTCCAAAAAAATGTTTCTGCCCAGTATGGTATTTAGAATTAGATGTGTTTTGTCAGCAATATAAACAGTGAACATGGTGTATACATAGTCTGGTGTGATTTGGACTGATAGCCTGGAAAAGTGTCAAAACTCAGGGACTGACCCCCAGATTTTGGTGGACGTGTTGATAGATTGGCAAGCACATCTGCAGAATATTTTGGCAGACCAACTGACATAGTTGTGAGGGTGTTTACATGTGGTGGTTAGGTTTCCCTGCCATCATACACAGATTCATTCACAGACAGATATCACAGTCTGGATTCATGAATTAGAAAAACAGGATGATTAAACTGTATTGATAATCTGCTTGGGTGTCACTTTTAAAGAGACCCTCGTGTACCAGCAGTGCTTGGGCTGTATAACTCAATCAAATATCTTAACCAAAACATTTGGACACACCTTTTTTATTACTTGATTAGGAAGTCTGGGTTTTGATAATTTGGGTAAAACTGACATTTCAAAGGATATTTTTTGTCCAGCCAAATATGCCATTCAAGCAGTGTTCATTACATTTGTCTCGTCAGTCTTACTGAATCATCTAATTGTTATTTCTAGATGTACATTTTTTTTTGTGTGGTTAACAAATGCTGCCACAATAAATTTATTTATAAGATTTGTGTTCAAACGTTTCAAGAAATGAGAACTGGGAAACTTGCTTTATATTTTTTTCATATTACTGTTCAAGGAATTAATAACATTAAATGTTAACCAATATAATTTGCATGAAGCCTGAAAGTTTGGTAGGACTATGGTATATGGTACATGGTATATGGTATACAAGTCATCAAGTAAAGAACCAAGGAAACACATATAAGAATTTTCTTTGTCTGTAGGTCATTGGAGATTGGAGTGGTGATTTGTAGGCTGGCAAGAATTAAACTCTAATGATTCATTTATTATGGCCTATGTTTGTGGTGGGGGCACGGGCGAATCGTTTAAGGCACCGCCATTTGCTGTGCAGAGCTGCATTCCTTGGGCATGCCAAAAACCTGTTAAGTGTTCAAATCCTGGTTGCCCCGATCATGTATTACATTTGTCAGCACCATGCCTGTGTTTGTGGGTTTCATCGAAGTGGAAAAAGACCTGCATCACTTCAGGCTTTCCTCCCACATGAAGCTGACACGTTGTGATATAACTGGAATACTGTTCAAAGTGACATTTAACCCAACTCACTCACTTCCTCATGACTATATAAGGGTTTTGTCCTGGAACACATGCAAAAGGTATCTTAGCATTATGTATGACTATACTGTCAATATTAGCAGAATGTTACGGGAATCCTGATAGTCTAAAACTGCTTTGTGCATGTGGTCCTGGTAGTTTTAATATCTCAAAAATTCTCACGAATTTGTGTCATTGTACCACAATCGTTGGGTGGATGTTCATGCTATCATGGTAATATTGCAGACTGGGGTGCTAGACTTGTGTTCCATAATCTAGGTCACCAAGTTTCTGTATAAAATTAAAGACAAGAAGTGTTTTAATTTCACATTGTCATTGTACTGCAATAGTTGGATGGATGTTCATGCTATCAACCCCTAGTTTGTCCGGTCATGACTTCATTCCACAATATCATGGTAATATTGTAGATTGGGTGCCGAGACTTGTGTGCCATGATCTAGTTCACCCAGTTAGCATACAATTAAAGACAGGAAGTGTTTTAATTTCACGCAGGGCTTTAATCACAATGTCTAGACCTTCTTTGAAAGACTAGGCTCCAATGTCCACTGTCAGTTGTCGGTCTAGGAAATTAGAGCCTTGCGTGAAATTGAGATGTTGTGTGTAGATAATTAGGCTAACTTGATCCTGCCACTTTGATCTCGATAATGAAATCTGAGTAAGCTGATGACGTCTAAACAAACTTATTCCAACTTCGATTATCACCATATATAGCCCTCTGACTGCAGTGTATTATTGCACAATCTTGTATGTCAAATCTTATAAATAATTCTTCGAACATTGATATGTTTTACATCAGAGACATTAGATTTATGTTTATTTGGTAGATGATTCAGGATGAAATGACATTCTTTTATATCACCCTTCCAAGCAAGTGAGAGACAGTAGGTTGTTGTTCATTGTGCAGTGTTTATTTGAAAACAAGCAAACAAAGCATCGTACATCAATTCAGGAGTTGTACAATTTTTCTGCTGTTATGTTATGGAATTATAATTTAGATTTTTTTAAATATTATGTGCGGCATTACTATCCAATGAAACAGTTCGTCGGATGAAAAGTACCATTACATATTCATGTCTTTAGAAGGTTTGGAAGACACTTAAAGAATAGTGGGAGTCATTTGGTTTAGACGTCAATCATGTCTGTTGTACTTACATGATTTAAACTTTGCATTTTTTGGTATAAAGAGATATACTTTTTGTTATTTTATGGACGTATTCAAAAGGGCAGAGGATATAGATGACCTGTATTTATTGTTATTTCTGTTTTTGTAGCAACCGATTCTAAGCCATAGTATTTACTGCTGTGAATTAGAAACAACTTGCAGCTTTCTACTCCATCAACTGAACACCATTAGCTTTATCATTTCAGTGTATGTTATGTTTTGTACTGTGGTACATGTTATCATCAACATTATTTCATGTTGGGAGTCACATCTAAGATCAGGATCAGTCATCACTTCAATACAAGTGTCCAATGTTTGACTGCGGATCGATCTTGACAAGACACCTCAAATCAAGTGTGAATTAATAATTCAATCACCAAATGTTTGTTTAATCAAGCAGTAAATCATCCAGTATGTCACACATATTTCCTCCCGTGGGGATTCGGGGTAGAACAGGTCCCCAACAACCTAAGCTGGTTGTTAGATGAGAAACCCGTGAAGATCCAGGGTAGAATAGGTCCCCTGCAACCTAACCTGATTGTTAGATGAAAGACCCATGAAGACCCGCGTTAGAATAAGCCTTCAGCAAACCCATGCTTGCTGTAAAAGGCGACTATGCTTGTCGTCAGAGGCAACTAACAGGATCTGGTGGTCAGGCTCGCTGACAGGTTGATGCATGTCATTGATCTCAATTGCATGGATCGATGGTCATGTCAATCACTGGATTGTCTGGTACAGGCCGCCATCATATAGCTGGAATATTGCTGAGTCAGGCGTTAAACAAACAAACAAGCAAATGTAAGATGAGACTAAATGGATCAAGTGGAAAGGCACTGTGACATGGTTTATTGTGTGTCACCGTACAACACCAACATGGATCGTTGCACTCTATGTCAATCATTGGATTATCTGGTCCAGACTTGATTATAATTTAAGCAACAAACAAAACAGAAGATGTATTCCTTGTCTAGTCTTGCACATCTTTATAAAACTTTCATGTATCAAAGAAGGTGTAACTCACTGATACAAGCTTACTAGATTACCACCCTGTATAAAGAATGTATTTGTAGTATAAGTCAAAACATGTCCATGTAAAACCTGATTGATTATTTCAGTATGAAAGTTTAACAACGAGATGTCGACTGTGATCATTGGGACCACCACCAATTCTATTTCAATTGTATTAAACGAAACACAGTGAGGATGCTATTATTTTAATACCAACAATTAAAAATGATAGTCAACCTGCCCTTGATAATTCCCCCTACCCCACTGATCATACTGAACATAAGGATGCCATATTCTGTTTTGAAGAGTTATCTCCCTTACCACATGTACCAGGATCCTATGATCATGGCTTGGAACCCAAAATTTGCCCTGATTATTACCTAGGTTTGTCAGCACCATACCCATGATCATGGGTTTGATCAAAGTGATGACTCAGAGTTGCCTCCCTTAGGTGTGCCAGAATCCTATTCATCCTGATAATGATTCTTGCTTTGTCAGCCCCATGTTCGTTGATTTCACTCAAGTGATAACCTCTACATCCTGCATCCCCTCTGGCTTTCATCCCACATCAAGCTGACATGCCATGATATAACTGGAATACTGATCAAAGCAGTGCTAAACACAATTCCCTGACTATTGTCAGAACCCTGTCTGTCTCACAGCCCCTGAACCATATTATGTTCCCCTCTGCCCTGCCCTTACTGTAATGCTGGGTCCTAAGTAAAGTAAGTCTCGGTTTTCCCAGGCCCCGAATATGCCATCTCAATGGGAGCACCTTTTCAATGTAAATTATATGTTTTTAGAGACTTAGCATTGGTCTATCAGAACCCCAGGAACTGTGTGTTTTTTTTCCACTCAAGTCGGCTGTCTGACAGTAACCTAGCTATGCTGGCCTGCTGGTGGAAACAGTCCCCGGTGACCCATGCCTGTCATGGTTGCCTCTACAAATTACAATAAGGAGACCATATATCTGGGCAGGGTCTCTAATTATATTGGCGACATCTTGGTTTGTCATAATACTCCCCCAGCGTAGTGGATCCATTCTCACTTCATTGGCTTTATATCTTTTGGGGTTTCTCACCCATGACAACCAAAAATGAAACAATTGTGTAAAAACTGGATATAAATGCTGTAAGTTAATTCTGCCACTGGCCTGTGAAAGTTGTCCCTTCAAAAAGATGCATACACGAGAGTTAACTGATGACATAACTGGAAACTCTTTTTTTCTCACTCACTTTCAAGCCTCTTAGAATGAATAGTTTTAGTTCTTGAATATTGATGAAAATCAAACTTTAATATTATTCATTTTTTGAAAAAAATGCAATCATTAAAATAGGATAATTTAGAAAACCATGGCAGACAGCTTGATTGTGGAGAATGTTGCAGTAAATCAATTCATTGATTATATTTCTCAAGATGAAGTAGGAGCCATTTATTTTGATTCTAATAAAATCGGGTGGAGGGTTTATAAAGTGAGTGGTTGGTAGTGCAAATTTTAATTAGTTCCTCATGGGCTAATCAACCAGAAGAATGCATATGATCATGCCGTGTTCAATATGGATCTGCCAGAAGCCTTCAACATCACATCCCCAGCACATCTTGTTTATGAAAATATGTTTTAAATTCTTCTGGATTATTAAGTACAACTACCACTTTGGAATTTAATTTCGAGTAAAAGAAGATGCTCTTTTAAGATGGGTCTCTTCACGTTAGTTTAGCCCAACTAAGACCAGAAACAATACATTTGTAGATGGCCAAATTAATGCGTCTCCAAATTAATACGACTGCTGACCCCTAGCCAAAAGTGAGACTCAATATCAATGCGATGCCCCCCAGCCTATCTCCAGTGGAATGATACATATCCTTACCTTAATCCAATCAAACAGCAAATAGCACTGATTATTAATATTGCTGAGTAGAACACTTGCGTAAAAAAATAAACATTGTTATTTTTCTAAAAACAACACACAGTTGATTTGTTTACTCTGTTGACTGGCATAAAGGAAGTTCAAAGGCAATAAACAACAGTTCACTGATTGGTATGTGGAGAAGGTATCAACAAGCTTGACATGAGTGGGAAGAACTCTTGACCCCAGCAGTGATAACTCACCGGATGCCCATTGTTTAATTCCTATTCTTTGAATGATATTGTTATGTACTTGTTACAACTGCTGCTCAATAAACCGTATTTGTGTTTATATTCAGGTTGGTATTTCCACTATCCAAAGTGTGCAGTGAGGCCGTCTTATTGTTGATAATCATTTGGAGACATAAATGCGAAGTTAATTAATGCGAGCAAAGACCACTCGCATTGTTTGCATTTAATTCACGCTTGCATAAATTCCAAGATTTACAGTAACTCAACCATGTAATAAATGAATAGTTTTTACTCATTTTTATTTTATTGTGATGCAAACCATTTTTTATCACTTTGCCTATAATTCCTCAAATACTGTTTATGTGTAGGATATTTATCGTAAAAAAGTGTGTTGAATAAGTAATTTATTTTTACCTTGATACTAATGATGAAGTTTCACTATTTGCTTATAACATATACTAAAAATTAATGAGTCTATGTTGATTTAAGCCAAATCAGTAATATGTGACCTATTTCAAGGAGACAGATAAGTAATTGAGTCTTGAGCAGACAAACCAATGACTGAAAGCATGAAAACCAATCCACAACATCAGGTTATAATGACAGTCAGCTATGTTTCTAAGCCAGGCTATCAGATCAATTTGAGTCAACTCTAACAAGTTACATGGGACCAATTCTGCTGAGAAATATCCACGAGGCAAAAATATTAAAATCCAAAGCTGAGTACGAACGATATTATGGAAATAATTATGACATTATCTTCCCTAGTTTTCTATGGCATATTTGTGTCTTCATGTGACTATTTTTAGTAATAATATGCTGTATATTTGGTATATGAAAGGGTAATGTAGGTTTATGCTGCTTTCAGCAATGTTCCAGACAAATCATGGCAGCTGTCACCTGAATGAGCTTCACACATTGTACCAAACTTGGGTATTCAGCATGACCAGCAAAGACTTTTATCACCAGGCTGCCCCACAGTGTCCTCTGGGGATTCAGGGTGGGTACCCTGCACTTCATGCTTGTCACAGGGGATTCAGGGTGGGTACCCTGCACTTCATGCTTGTCACAGGGGATTCAGGGTGGGTACCCTGCACTTCCTTCTTGTCACAGGGGATTCAGGGTGGGTACCCTGCACTTCATGCTTGTCACAGGGGATTCAGGGTGGGTACCCTGCACTTCATGCTGGTCACAGGGGATTCAGAGTGGGTACCCTGCACTTCATGCTTGTCACAGGGGATTCAGGGTGGGTACCCTGCACTTCCTTCTTGTCACAGGGGATTCAGAGTGGGTACCCTGTACATCATGCTGTTCACACAGGATTCAGGGTGGGTACCCTGTACTTCATGCTGGTCACAGGGGATTCAGAGTGGGTACCTTGTACATCATGCTGTTCACACAGGATTCAGGGTGGGTACCCTGCACTTCATGCTTGTCACAGGGGATTCAGGGTGGGTACCCTGCACTTCCTTCTTGTCACAGGGGATTCAGGGTGGGTACCCTGCACTTCATGCTTGTCACAGTGGATTCAGGGAGGGTACCCTGCACTTCATGCTTGTCACAGGGGATTCAGGGTGGGTACCCTGCACTTTATGCTTGTCACAGGGGATTCAGGGAGGGTACCCTGCACTTCATGCTTGTCACAGTGGATTCAGGGAGGGTACCCTGCACTTCATGCTGGTCACAGGGGATTCAGGGTGGGTACCTTGCACTTCATGCTGGTCACAGGGGATTCAGGGTGGGTACCCTGTACTTCATGCTTGTCACAGGAGATTCAGGGTGGGTACCCTGTACTTCATGCTTGTCACAGGGGATTCAGGGTGGGTACCCTGCACTTCATGCTTGTCACAGGAGATTCAGGGT
This sequence comes from Haliotis rufescens, assembly GCF_023055435.1. Taxonomy (NCBI): domain Eukaryota; kingdom Metazoa; phylum Mollusca; class Gastropoda; order Lepetellida; family Haliotidae; genus Haliotis; species Haliotis rufescens. Next base: position 35,363,468 of record NW_025963779.1, read on the forward strand.
GGGTACCCTGTACTTCATGCTTGTCACAGGGGATTCAGGGTGGGTACCCTGCACTTCATGCTTGTCACAGGGGATTCAGGGTGGGTACCCTGCACTTCATGCTGGTCACAGGGGATTCAGGGTGGGTACCTTGCACTTCATGCTGGTCACAGGGGATTCAGAGTGGGTACCCTGCACTTCATGCTTGTCACAGGGGATTCAGGGTGGGTACCCTGCACTTCATGCTTGTCACAGGGGATTCAGAGTGGGTACCCTGTACTTCATGCTTGTCACAGGGGATTCAGAGTGGGTACCCTGCACTTCATGCTTGTCACAGGGGATTCAGGGTGGGTACCCTGCACTTCATGCTGGTCACAGGGGATTCAGGGTGGGTACCCTGTACTTCATGCTGGTCACAGGGGATTCAGGGAGGGTACCCTGTACTTCCTTCTTGTCACAGGGGATTCAGGGTGGGTACCCTGTACTTCATGCTTGTCACAGGGGATTCAGAGTGGGTACCCTGCACTTCATGCTGGTCACAGGGGATTCAGAGTGGGTACCCTGTACTTCATGCTTGTCACAGGGGATTCAGGGAGGGTACCCTGCACTTCATGCTTGTCACAGGAGATTCAGGGTGGGTACCCTGTACTTCATGCTTGTCACAGGGGATTCAGGGTGGGTACCCTGCACTTCATGCTTGTCACAGGGGATTCAGGGTGGGTACCCTGCACTTCATGCTGGTCACAGGGGATTCAGGGTGGGTACCTTGCATTTCATGCTGGTCACAGGGGATTCAGGGAGGGTACCCTGTACTTCATGCTTGTCACAGGGGATTCAGGGTGGGTACCCAGTACAATATGCTTGTCACAGTGGATTCAGGCTGGGTACCCAGTACTTCATGCTTGTCATAGGGGATTCAGGGTGGGTACCCTGTACAATATGCTTGTCACAAGAACCAACTAAAGTGGTTCTACTCTAAGGTGGGATTATACCGTCTACCAATAGTTTCCTGAGGATTTGAGGATAAGATTGGTTCCCATCAACCTGTGCTTGTTGTAAGAGATGATATAAGGGACTGGATGGTGAGGGTCATTCACTTGATTGTGTATCATCATACTCCGATGGTGTAGGACATTGATTATATCAGTCACTGGTTTATCTGGGTGAGACTCAATTATTTACAGTCTGCTGCCATAGAGCTGGAATACCGCTGAGTGCAGCGTTAAACAACACACAAATAAACAAAACAGTTTGTCAGTCCCAGACTTGATTATGAACAGACCATGATGTACGTGACTGACTGTGTCATTAATCAACAAGCCGATAGTCAGGTGATCCTAGACACAATACCACCACAGTTAAAACTGCCTGTAGAAAAGCATGCTTGATGCAGTTACTTGATGAATACTGCAGAAATGTTTAGAGAAACATGAAAATTGCATTTAGCTTGTGTTTCAATATATGTGTAATATATATGTATGCCTGGCAAACTGATGCAGTAAGTAACTGGTGTGATTGGGAAAATCAATAAAATGTTTCATGCTGTTTCATCATATAAGTTTCATTCAATCATTCTTTGTCAATTTCTACAGATGATGTTTCAAATTGGCTTTAGATATTTCATCTTGTGACATAAAACTATACATTATTACTTTAATATTGACAGGATTTTGAAACTAAACTTATGTTGTTAAGCTCCAATGGTGCCAACGCTGGCCTTGCAGGAGATAACATATTATACATTAACGTTGTGTGTGGATACTTTTATCACTATCATTCTGACTTTGCTTGTGACATTATATCACAGGGGGAAAAAAAATGTTTTTTGAGGAAAGTGCAGAATATGCAATAAAATATAATTCATTCATGATTCACAATTTCATGATTTTAACATTTTTGGATAGAACTTGCATCTATGATATTCCTAGTTTCAAAAGCATCTTTAGAACATTTTGGTTAACATTCTGCCTGAGGACTGAACCGGTCTTAACCCCTGCTATCTTAGCTATTCAGAATGGAGTTTTAAATGTTTTGTTTTTATTGAAACTTTTTTGTCTTCATGTTCAAAGAAAATCAAGAGAACTCAATAAGTGAAAATATCATATATGATAGTGATGTGGTCCCCATATTATCAAATGCATATCTGTGGCACTTGATATCTCTTTGATCCATGATGGACGATTATGTTAGGACCCATTTAAAATGTCTGAGTTTCTATCCTTTTTTTGATGGAGTAAAATTGATGTGATGACTTTTTCATCTATCCTTTTAAGTATTTATTCTGAGTGACACCCCATTACATGGAATGTAAATTAAGGTTCAATTGTTACAGAAATACTTGCTATGCCTCTGAAATCTGGTTAGCGTTATCTTCCCTAGATGTGAATGAAAATCTTTGGAAAGGTATACGATGAATAGCAAGAAAGTGAAAGTTTTTTCCTTGTTTGACCTTGTCTTTTTTTCTGTTCGTCTCTCCAGAATTAAGGGCAGTAGAGTAGCCTAGTGGTAAAAGCATTTGCTAATCATGCCAAAGATCCAGGTTTGACTTCCCGCATAGGCACAGTGTTTGAAGCACATTTTTTATCAACATTGCAATGATATTTTGTTTTAGTACTTCGTATTTTATGAATAAGTACCATAAATGTTAGGTTAGGTTTTCTAACAGTTATAGTTTTAAGTATATAGCATCATTACAAAACTTATGGTCATATCTAACGCCTAGGATAGTTGAATCATAACAAACATTTTTAACAGGTCTCACAAAGTATGCAGAAATCGGATCATGATGTTGAAATCCATATAGGTTTATTGCAAACAGAACACAGCACATACAAAAACAGGCCATTTAAATTCCCTAAAATACAATGTTTACTACTATTAAGAGTCTGCTGGTAACACGTATAACTTCATACACATACGCTCAAAGCGCTGCTTTATTATTACCCCTGAAAATTGCACTAAATTTTTCATTCTCAGCTCCCTGGGGAGTTTACATACCTAAACACATTTTAGTTTTAGTTTTTTTAGCTTTTTTTCTTTACAGTGTGTATAGGCTATTCCAAAGACATTCACAATAAATGCTGCTCCAGCAGGATCTGGTGGGGATGTTAAATAACTTTATCTTATCCCATATTACATTACCATCCTCTACACAGTTTATCTTCCATCCCGACAGACTTGTGGTCCTGAATATCCCCCATCTGCCTCCAGGATGTGCTCTGTAGATACACAGTGGGGCTGTTTTGTATAAACCACAACCACCGCACAGAGCAACTGTCAGAGAGGGTGTGTGTAATCTCGCCTGCATCTGTCTGTATCTTGTATAAACATGCAGGGTCAGCTTGGAGGATGCTGCAAGTGGGGTGTGGGGAGTCTATCTAGTGCACAGCTCTCCAGATACCTGCAACTCTGGTGGAGATGGAACTGGGGATCACAAACCGGTTGCCTTGGCGAAATTAAATGGATGTTGGCAGAAACCATATAATAGATTTTATTGTCTCTGATGTTGGTAATATTGTGTTTATATGATAATTGAATCAAATGTTGTCGTAACTTGAATTTCTCATGATGGATGCGAGGTATGTTGGAGGGGATGTGGGGAAGCCTAGTTGTTAAATTATTCGCTCCTTTAGCTCATGATAGCTGGGCTCCATGCCACACATGGATACAATGTGGGAAGTTCATGTTTGGTGTCCCCTGCCATAGTGTTAGAGGATGTATTGCTAAGATCATGGTGGAGGGCACGACTGGGTGTTGAGGCATGACATGGTCACATGACCCTCTTACTGACACTGTAGCCTGGTCACATGACCCTATTCCTAACACTGGTACTTAGTCACATGACCCTCTTACTGACACTGTAGCCTGGTCACATGACCCTATTCCTAACACTGGTACTTAGTCACATGACCTTCTTACTGACAATGTAGTCTGGTCACATGACCTTCTTACTGACACTGTAGTCTGGTCACATGACCCTTTTCCTGACACTGGTACTTAGTCACATGACCCTCTTACTGCACTGTAGCCTGGTCACATGACCCTATTCCTAACACTGGTACTTAGTCACATGACCTTCTTACTGCACTGTAGCCTGGTCACATGACCCTATTCCTAACACTGGTACTTAGCCACATGACCTTCTTACTGACACTGTAGCCTGGTCACATGACCCTATTCCTGACACTGTTACTTAGTCACATTACCCTCTTACTGACACTGAGCCTGGTCACATGACCCAATTCCTCACACTCCGGCGCAGTGGTGACTCAGCATAACACCACTGCCACAGGCTTATTTGCATATCACGTGACCGGACTTTTCTCTTGTTTGTAAACAAAGAAGCTTTTTCAGAAATCAGTATAGAATGGACTAATGCAAGTATTTGAAGGCGCTTTACATATTGTTTTGCATAATTATATAGATATCCTACTACAACTTTGGCAGTGAGTTGCATGACAATATATATTTATACATCAAAGTGACCGTATTGCTAGCTCTCCGTTGGGCTTAGGTGACAGCACATGGAGCCGTACAACCAATGTAAACAAAGGATAACTACGCAAAAACAAGTAGATTTTCGCATAAGGGATACTTTCTTAATGAACCGTAACCATTCTTTGACATTTATTATGAAAATGTGCAGACTTGTCAAACATGAAACGGATGAAAAGCATATTCAATATCTTGAATGGACTGTGAAAGATGTCACGAAACCGCATGGAACTCTGGATAGGAGAGTGCCAATTCCTGACACTGTTACTTAGTCACATGACCCTCTTACTGACACTGTAGTCTTGTCACATGACCCAATTCCTGACACTGGTACTCAGTCACATGACCCTCTTGCTGTTTTATTTGCATCTGTAAGAGTATAGCAACTGTGATATCATTCAAGCCAAGCAGATCAGTGTTTAAAATCTTTCCATGTTTACCATTGCTGCATGTAGCTAGACTTCACCATGTTTATTGCGTATGGTAGTTGTATCAATTCAGTGTGTACACCATCAACATTGCCTAATTCCTTGAAATATGCTTGGAACATTTTTTGAATTTGGAGTTCCTCATGATATGAAGAATAACAGTCGTGGCACGAATGTGAGTCTGAGAAGGAGAAACGTGAAGGATGTTTGCTATTTTAGGATGTTTAGATTGATTGATTTGCCAAGTTTCATACAGAGTTAAGTGGGATGATGTGTTACCAGTAGAACATAGGTCTGTGTATATAGACACATCTAAAATAGCCCTGTCTACAATACACGCCTAGAATCTGCTTGATATGTACTTATGTCATGTGTTGTTTGGTTAAGTTTATGCTTTTGGAGTTCATTAGAAGTGTCATGTAGAGGTTTATTAGGATGGCATCTTGGACAAAACTGTGACCAACTGCTGGATCTTGGCTGTTCATTGTCACTTTGATCATGAGTTCAGATCAGGCCAGGCCAGGCCAGGTCACTGACATTGTCCTTCATTAAGCTGCACTATGTACTATTAGCTGTAGTGCTCTGGTTTAGTACAGCAAATTACAAGATGGCAGAACACAAGGATACACTGCCTTGAGTGTGTGTACCGGCTGAAGTCACTCCGACCAGGCCTGGTTGTTCCACGAGGTGAAGTGTTCTTGTACCACTGGCTTAAGGTGTTCTGGTTGTACCACTAGCTAAAGACATCAGGTTGTACCACTGGCTGAAGTGATATGGTTGTACCACTGGCTGAAGACATCAGGCTGTACCAGTAGCTGAAGTGATGTGGTTGTACCAGTAGCTGAAGTGATGTGGCTGTACCTGTAGCTGAAGTGGTGTGGTTGTACCTGTAGCTGAAGTGGTGTGGTTGTACCTGTAGCTGAAGTGATGTGGTTGTACCTGTAGCTGAAGTGATATGGTTGTACCACTGGCTGAAGACATCAGGCTGTACCAGTAGCTGAAGTGATGTGGTTGTACCTGTAGCTGAAGTGATGTGGTTGTACCTGTAGCTGAAGTGTTGTGGTTGTACCTGTAGCTGAAGTGATATGGTTGTACCACTGGCGGAAGACATCAGGCTGTACCAGTAGCTGAAGTGATGTGGTTGTACCTGTAGCTGAAGTGATGTGGTTGTACCTGTAGCTGAAGTGATGTGGTTGTACCTGTAGCTGAAGTGATGTGGTTGTACCTGTAGCTGAAGTGATGTGGTTGTACCTGTAGCTGAAGTGGTGTGGTTGTACCTGTAGCTGAAGTGATGTGGTTGTACCACTGGCTGAAGTGTTGTGGTTGTACCACTGGCTGAAATGGTGTGGTTGTACCACTGGCTCAAGTGATGTGGTTGTACCACTGGCTGAAGTGATATGGTTGTACCACTTGCTGAAGTGATGTGGTTGTACAACTGGCTGAAGTGATGTGGTTGCACCACTGGTTGAAGTGGTGTGGTTGTACCACTGGCTGAAGTGGTGTGGTTGTACCACTAGCTAAAGACATCAGGTGGTACCACTGGCTGAAGTGTTGTGGTTGTACCACTGGCTAAAGTGGTGTGGTTGTACCACTGGCTCAAGTGATGTGGTTGTACCACTGGCTGAAGTGATATGGTTGTACCACTGGCTGAAGTGATGTGGTTGTACAACTGGCTAAAGTGTTGTGGTTGTACCACTGGCTGAAGTGTTGTGGTTGTACCAGTAGCTGAAGTGATGAGGTTGTACCACTGGCTGAAGTGTTGTTGTTGTACCAGTAGCTCAAGTGATGTGGTTGTACCACTGGCTCAAGTGGTGTGGTTTTACCACTGGCTGAAGTGTTGTGGTTGTACCACTGGCTCAAGTGATGTGGTTGTACCACTGGCTGAAGTGGTGTGGTTGTACCACTGGCTGAAGTGATGTGGTTGTACCACTGGCTGAAGTGATGTGGTTGTACCACTGGCTGAAGTGATGTGGTTGTACCACTGGCTGAAGTGATGTGGTTGTACCACTGGCTGAAGTGTTGTGGTTGTACCACTGGCTGAAGTGGTGTGGTTGTACCACTGGCTGAAGTGATGTGGTTGTACCACTGGCTGAAGTGTTGTGGTTGTACCACTGGCTCAAGTGTTGTGGTTGTACCACTGGCTGAAGTGGTGTGGTTGTACCACTGGCTCAAGTGTTGTGGTTGTACCACTGGCTGAAGTGTTGTGGTTGTACCACTGGCTCAAGTGTTGTGGTTGTACCACTGGCTCAAGTGTTGTGGTTGTACCACTGGCTGAAGTGATATGGTTGTACCACTGGCTCAAGTGTTGTGGTTGTACCACTGGCTCAAGTGATGTGGTTGTACCACTGGCTCAAGTGTTGTGGTTGTACCACTGGCTCAAGTGTTGTGGTTGTACCACTGGCTGAAGTGTTGTGGTTGTACCACTGGCTCAAGTGTTGTGGTTGTACCACTGGCTGAAGTGTTGTGGTTGTACCACTGGCTGAAGTGTTGTGGTTGTACCACTGGCTGAAGTGTTGTGGTTGTACCACTGGCTAAAGTGTTGTGGTTGTACCACTGGCTCAAGTGATGTGGTTGTACCACTGGCTGAAGTGTTGTGGTTGTACCACTGGCTTAAGTGTTGTGGTTGTACCACTGGCTCAAGTGTTGTGGTTGTACCACTGGCTCAAGTGTTATGGTTGTACCACTGGCTGAAGTGTTGTGGTTGTATTACTGGCTGAAGTGTTGTGGTTGTACCACTGGCTGAAGTGATGTGGTTGTACCACTGGCTGAAGGGATGTGGTCGTGCCACTGGCTGAAGTGGTGTGGTTGTATTACTGGCTGAAGTGTTGTGGTTGTACCAGTAGCTGAAGTGATGAGGTTGTACCACTGGCTGAAGTGGTGTGGTTGTACCACTAGCTAAAGACATCAGGTTGTACCAGTAGCTGAAGTGGTCTGCAGTGAAGTAGTTGCACTCTGCAATGTCTATTGCAGGCTTTATGATGGCAGCCTGTAAACAATCAAGTCTGGACCATTATATGAGACGGGGGATCTACACCTACTACACCTAGCGTCTTCAAACTAAGACAACAAGGCTCAACACTCTATTCTTAAAGGGGGACTATGCTGCAGCCAATTGGCAGTCCCAGTTTAAGTCAAACCCCACGTTGTTTGTCTGCCAACTCTTATTATGCATGAAAATCTATCAGCTGATAATTGCCCCTATACCTTGCCATGTGGTTAAAGAAAACTTTTCACAAAGTAAACAAATTAAAAACTTCTGTTTTTGTATTATGTTGTCAGATTGTCAAGTGTTTGTCATCAACTGCCTTCCGTTTCTCATAAACTTTTACATTCCTAAATATCAACTGAAACAACAGGAACTGTGAAAGTGAGACTGCTTGCAGTGTGTGAAATAGTTTCACAACACAACTAATCTTGTTGACCTGTCAAGACTATTACACTGATCCTGCGTGAAACTTACTCCACCAAACAAATAGGCCGTGGGCTAGGTATGACCCACGAGCACCTCCCACCCCCCACATCCAAACCCAACTAATGTTTTTAAAGCCCATACTAAACATGATTTTGAATGTTAACAAGAAAAAAGTTGGGACGAACTTGTTGTTACAGCCTTTCAAAGTATGGTTCCCTATATGGCGTTTTCGCCCCGTTTTGCCGTATATCACTTTGGGGTATGATTACCTTTTGGGTTGTCATCTCACTAGTGATCCACTGATCTTCAAGTGTGATATACCACTGGAAGCCCTATATAAGTACTGTAGAAGGATGGCATAACCTCCAGAAACGCCAAATCAAATGTCATGTACAATCCTGCCGGCAGTTCTGGAAGAAACCCATGGCTATCACAGAGAATATTATCAGCGTTTAACAATGAACCATGACCGTTTGAAACAACCTGAAATTGAATCTTTGGAACTAGCTTGCCGCCCAATTCGGTGTCCATCCTATGAGCCCATCATCTTCCAACCTGACTGCATCTTTTGTATTTCGTATTCATGAAAGAAATTCAAGTCAAAAGGAAGCTGGACAACAGAAGGCCTCACAAACTTCAGTCGGGATGGATGGCACCATGTCATTGAAGTAGCTCAACGTCAAAACGATGAGCCTCTCCTGCTGTGGATCAGAGGGAAGGACCTATTTACCTGTGAAGCAAAATATCACAAGTCGTGCCGAACTGGTTACAAACAGATTCCTGAGAAATGGCGGAGCTCTCAATCGTCGGAAGTTATCAACTGCAAGATACTGAAAGAGAAGAAGATCTACTAAAGGTGTATACCGATTGTTTTCAGGACACTGCACACCAAACCCAGACAACAGGAGTACCAAGTTAAAGAAGAAAATTGAGAACTATGAGCCCTACCAAGACAAATTGGCATTTTGTCACATGGGACATTTCCAATCATTCATCGTGTACAACAGATTGATGATTACTCAATGTTGAGACAGAGACAATTTCACACAGGAGTATTTAATTAATCTAGGTTTAGATTCAAATTTTGGCACCAAGCATTGAAACATCATTTTTCACCTTTTTTTGTTCAGCCTTTAAATTGTTTACACAAGTCATAAACAAACCTCCAGGGTATACCTTGCCATGTGGTTAAAGAAAACATTTCACAAGTAAACAAATTAAAAACTTCCGTTTTTGTATTATGTTGTCAGATTGTCAAGTGTTTGTCGTCAACTACCTTCCGTTTCTCATAAACTTTTACATTCCTAAATATCAACTGAAACAACAGGAACTGTGAAAGTGAGACTGCTTGCAGTGTGTGAAATAGTTTCACAACACAACTAATCTTGTTACACTGCATGATCCTGCGTGAAACTTACTCCAACAAACAAACAATAACAAGCATAAACAAACTGCAAACTAGAATGAAATTTGGACATTTGGCTGGATCATTAATTCACAAGCTACACAGTGAGCCCTTAAATTAAACTTAACTTTCCAACCCAAGCATTCAGCTGCAACAGACGCTGGTTTGATACAGCCACGACCAATGTGACAAGTCACGATCTGTGCTATTCTGACATGGAAGTTTAACTTGACTGACGGATACAAATAGCAGTGGATTAGCTGTTAGCTAGGCACCTATTTGTACACAGTGTGCATGGGTGAATACAATGGTGTCAATAAAATCATTTCAGATTTTAAACATGGCCACCATAGAGGCCATATTAAAATGATAGTTTACCTATTAAGTATCCACTTTTGGGTGGTTTGAATTGCAATAGATGTATAAAAGTGACTATATATGTATACCATATTTGACGTAATAAGCGCCAGGGGCACTCTCAAAATTAGAAATAGGGGGCTCTTATTAGAATATTATATCGGTGAAAAACAACAGAGTGTGAATGATTGTAAATTACATGGTTTATGCTGACAGCCTGAAATGTTTATATACAACAGATATATATTTCCGGAATTTAATTTCCCATGATTAAGGATGCATATAACACACATATTATACACGAAAAACAGAGTTAAAAGATTGTAAATGTCGTAGTTTATGCTGACAGCCTGAAATAATACTAAAGAATAGTATGTGCGTATCATACACGACAGTTATATTTTCCAGAATTTAATTGCCCATATTTAAGGGTGCATATAACACACGAGTGCGTATTATACACGAATAAATAAGTCTTGTGTACATTGATCAATCGGAAGGGGTGCTAATTGGGATTGTTCACTAGCCAATATATTAGCAAATATTGCCATGGGTGTTTATTAGAGCGGGGCTCTTATTACATCAAATATGGTGTATATATATATATATATATTCTAGAATCCATAGACAGAAAACAGCTGCAGGACATATATGTGATACAATAACGCTGACCCATTTATTGATTCCTGTTTTAATTCTGTATTGACTCAAAAAGTAATATTTACAAAGTTTTGCAATAAGCCAGCCTGATATCTTCCCACACTAGCATAACCTTACAGCCATTCATGAAACGAAATGCTTAAATTATATGCATAAAACCATTTGTTAGGCAGACTGCATGGAACATGATGCAAATCTAGTTTCAATATACATATCTTATCATGACTCAAGTATTGAAATACATGTATTCTAGGGTAGACTTGGTTCACTGCAGTAACCAGCACTGAGATGATCATAACTCCGAGATGTTAACAAAGGTTTATGATAGGTGTAGCGCTAAGATTGCTTTGTGGATATGGAACCCTGCATGATAATATGAGAAAGGGAGCCAAGCATGAGATGCAGTTGGACAGTTTTCTCATTGAAAGGAGATGGATATAAATCAATGAGCAGATGGCGAGATATTTGTCATTCATTTACTGTAGTTTCGAGAAATGGAATGCTTCTCCACTGCATTGCAACTTGAATCACGATGCAACAAGTGATACGTGATTGTGCATGTTACAATATGCAACAATATTACAAAGGTAATAACTTTTTAGCCTTCAGCCTTTATGTGGATGTTCAGGTACAATGTGAATGTAAGAGCCAGTGCTCTGTTCTCATCACTATTGTTGTTGGACTCCCTGTCTTTAAAATAGACTTATGATCAGGGGTCCGGAAAATATAAAATTTTATGAACTATGACCGTTTTAACACCCTGTTTTTAACACAGACTCTTAATCATCATAGCTCTACGACTATTGTAACACCCAGTCTTCACCTGAAATTACAATCGTCATAGTGCTTTGACTTTTGAAACTACCAGTCATCACATATACTACGATCGTCATAGAGCTAGGACTATTGTAACACCAAGTCTTCAGTCTTCACATAAACTTACGACCGTCGTAGTGCTAGGTCTATTGTAACGTCCAGTCTTCAGTCTTCACATAAACTTACGACCGTCGTAGTGCTAGGTCTATTGTAACACCTTGTCTTCAGTCTTCACATAAACTTACGACCGTCGTAGTGCTATGGGCTATTGTAACACCTCGTCTTCAGTCTTCACATAAACTTACAACCGTCGTAGTGCTAAGGGCTATTGTAACACCCAGTCTTCACATAAACTTATGACCGTCGTAGTGCTACAGGCTATTGTAACACCCAGTCTTCACATAAACTTACGACCGTTGTAGTGCTACGGGCTATTGTAACACCTTGTCTTCAGTCTTCACATAAACTTACGACCGTCGTAGTGCTATGGTCTATTGTAACACCTTGTCTTCAGTCTTCACATAAACTTTTACGTTCGTTGTAGTGCTACGGGCTATTGTAACACCCAGTCTTCACATAAACTTACGACCGTCGTAGTGCTATGGTCTATTGTAACACCTTGTCTTCAGTCTTCACATAAACTTACAACCGTCGTAGTGCTAAGGGCTATTGTAACACCCAGTCTTCACATAAACTTACGACCGTCGTAGTGCTATGGGCTATTGTAACACCCAGTCTTCACATAAACTTACGACCGTCGTAGTGCTAGGTCTATTGTAACACCTCGTCTTCAGTCTTCACATAAACTTACAACCGTCGTAGTGCTAGGTCTATTGTAACACCTCGTCTTCAGTCTTCACATAAACTTACGTTCGTTGTAGTGCTACGGGCTATTGTAACACCCAGTCTTCATATAAACTTACGACCGTCGTAGTGCTACGGGCTATTGTAACACCTTGTCTTCAGTCTTCACATAAACTTATGACCGCCGTAGTGCTACGGGCTATTGTTACACCCAGTCTTCACATTAACTTACGATAGTTGTAGTGCTAGGACTATTGTAACACCACGTCTTCAGTCTTCACATAAACTTACGATGGTCGTAGTGCTACGGGCTATTGTAACACCCAGTCTTCACATTAACTTACGATTATCGTAGGGTTACTACTTTTGTTCCCCACTCCCAAAGTGTTTTACATATCATTGACAGCATTGTGTAACTTGACAGTGGATGTTTAAGCTTCAGATGGAATCGTACCATGTTCTTCTAGACTAGATATTTCTGGGACTTCTAGGCTACCCCACCGCCCCTTAAGACTGCAACATGCAGCTACCGGGGTATACTATTGTTGACTACCCCAATAGTAGACATGTGAGTGTATTCCATTTATAAACTAATTTTCTCAAAACTTTACATGAAGCCTTTTTTCATTCAGCAACTATTATGTGATTTAAGGAGTCTGGCTGAGAAGTATGTTAGAAATTCAGCAGACAAGAAAATGTTAACTTGTTTACGGTTTGGCTGGAAGCTTCTTACTGGGTTATTCTAAGTGTTCAAAGAATTGTTAAGCTGATTTGACACAATTTTGGTAGCCATTTTGTTTGGGGAAAAAGGAATAGGATGGTCAATAGCTATTGCTTTACAGCAGATTACTTTTAATTTTAGAGGAATCTTTTATGGTATTTAAGACAGTTGGAAGATTTTACAGATTTTAGGCAGTAGTCACTTTTGCAGAACTGTATTTCAAAGTCTTTGAAGTAAATATTTAGGTTTATCTGATCGTTTTACAATAAGGAAGATTATAAGAGGGGGCGTCCTAGTCAATACATGTCTCTTTTTTCTTGTTAAGTTCTAACCATTAATAGAACAAGCTTCCACTTTGCAGTGATTGCATCCCATTTGTAGTGCCAATAACCGGTTCTACATTGAAATGGTAGAAATAACGACCAAAAATAATTCAAAAATAATTTGTTAATTTTCCTTTATAATCTTATACCACACAAATTAAACATCTGAAAGAGAAGCTTATTATATCCTTGGTATCAAGATCAATTTCTCTTTATAACGCACAAACATGGACATGACTGAGTCCATTTCACGCAATAATAGAAAACTAATAGCCATCGTTTCAGCAGTAATGAACGTGTTAATGCATTCCGTAATTTTTTCCAACAACATTCTGTTCCCAAGGGTTTGTCCAATGATATCCAATTTCCATTTCAATATGATTCCATAGAGGAATATTATTGATTATTTCATGCAGGCTGTATTGACTCATCGACTGGGTAAATTGTCCGACAGTTTCCATTTCAAAGATCAAACAATCACTAATTACCAGGTATTTTTATCTACAAGAGATGGAATCCTTGGAGGGAATTGTGATGGAATTTCTTCATGGGAAACTACAAAAAAGTCCGGACTGTCAGGAAGGTTTTCCCATCTGCGACTGGATGTGGTGTATTATTAGAACCAACTTTCATAATAGATCTAATACTTTTTCTCTGTCGTAAGACTTAAAAAAACATCTCTTTGAAAATTACAGTATATCTTTGATTTAACGAACAAGGGCTATAACAAGTTATACACCTGTAACATATTGTCTCATTCAAATCCTTCAGGAAATTATTTTGACTGTCAATCTCAGAAAGAAAAAGAATCTTGGAATAGTTACTTTTATTCTCAATGCAATGAACGATTCTTAACAGTTCTCCAGTGTTGTTCATGTTGTTTGATTGTTGTTTCCGTGCTGCCTCTGGGTTGCAGATGGTGCTGCGTGTCAGTGTTTGGCAACAGCAGACAAACAGAGTAATGCTGTAAGAGATTAACGATCACTTTCGTCTGGCACTTCAAAGGAGCAGTTTAGTTATTTGACAATGGCAATTGTGTTTTTTAAATATGTCAAAGCTTTATGTTGTAAATAGGATTCCACCACTTTGATGTGACTTGAAAGGCTACATGATGTTTACTGATGTTTTTGCTAATATTGATGCTACCAATTTACCACTACTGATAACTTCTACTACAGTATTTGACATAATAAGCGCCCAGGGCGCTCTCAAAATTAGAAATAGGGGGCTCTTATTAGAATATTATTTTGGTGAAAAACAACAGTGTGAAAGATTGTAAATTTCATGGTTTATGCTGACAGCCTGAAATGTTTATATACAACAGATATATATTTCCAGAATTTAATTTCCCATGATTAAAGATGCATATAACACACATATTATACACGAATAAATAAGTCTTGTGCACATTGATGAAACGGAAGGGGTGCTAATTGGGATTGTTCACTAGCCAGTATATTAGCAAATATCACCATGGGCACTTATTAGAGCGGGGAGCTTATTGCATAGAATATGGTATACTACAGACAAAAAATAAGGGAACTAATGATTTGAATGCAGCCATGAGTGTACATTTACAATACTGTGGCGTTGCATTTAGCCCTGCATTTGAATGCACTCATCTAATCATAGTGAAATTTCACATCATGTATGAACAGCATGCGATGTGTGTAAGCCAAAGTGTGTGGTCCTATTAGGGGAATGTCACAATCACTAATGCAATTGAGCTAAGTACATGCTTAGAAATGCCTCAGTAACTCACTGAACAGACGAAATAACGAATTGTGGGTGCAGTAGAGGGGGCTATGTCCATATCCCAAGTTGCCTGAATGTTTGGCAAATCAAAAAGTCTAAAAGTGTAATTTCTCACCTGTGAGGTAAGGTGAAATTGGGTTTAACGTCACATCCAAGATTGTTGCATTTATATGGCGACATGAATGCAAGTGGGTGTGGGTGTGTCTGCGTGGCTGCTTGTACTAGTCCAGACTAATGCCGATTTATAGTGCTAGCCCACTGAGATACCATACCACAGTTTAACATGAATACCCCACTCAGACTCAGTATACTGACGCCAAGCGCCAGACAGGGTAACAGCAAGTACCAATTCTTTTAACGTCTTTTGGTATGACGTGGATGGGGATCAAACCCCGGACCTTCCGCTCTCAAGGCAGACGCTCTACCACTAGACCACGGAGGTGGTGTCTCACCCGTGGGACAGGTGCTGTCAAACTGGGTGGGTGGGGGGTGCTTCAATGTGACCTGGGCGTGGCAGGCCTGATTAACATGGTTTTTTTGTAAAGTCAAAATGGTTTCTGGTGGGAAAGTTTTGGGGTCATTCAGGAAAAGATACTGATGAGGCTGTTCTGTTTTGGCATGCGAATGTTGGTTATGGTGCCACTACTAATACTTATGCTCCAGCTACTAATACTAGGTAATAAATCAGAAGTTACTGTTACTACCACTACTGCTATGCTACTATGATCGTAATACTGAAGCTCTTCATAATAAACTGGGGGCACAGGTGGCCCAAGCATGTAAGGTGCGGCTATTCTCTGTGCAGAGTTGCGTCCCTTGGGCATGCCAGAAACTTATGATCATCTGTTCGAAGCCTGGTTCGACCTGATAATGTTTCTTGGTTTGTCATCCCTGTGGTGTGAGTTTCACCAAAGTGTTAAACGTCTGAGGCCTGCATCACTTGGGGCTTTCTGGGCAGAATACTGTTTAAATCGATGTTAAACCCAACTCACTCACTCATGATAATCTGCTTTGTTTGTTTGTTGTTTAACGCTGCACTCAGCAATATTCCAGCTATATGATGGCAGTATGTAAATAATCGAGTCTGGACCAGACAATCCAGTGATCGACATCATGAGCATCAATCCACGCATTTGGAATATGATGACATGCATCAACCAAGTCAGTGAGCGTGACCACACGATCCCGTTAGTCGCCTCTTAGTCTTACAACAAGCATAATCGCCTTTTTTGACAAGCTTGGGTTGCTGAAGACCTATTCTAGATCCAGTTTGTCTGGGTATTCTGGGTAGCAACCAATTCTTGTAGTAAGAAGGGACTTTGGGTACATGTACTCGACTATGAGATTGACAGTAGCCATTTTTCCCTTCAGTGTGTCCTTTCTCATGTGTCATGAACATTATAGTTACTGGGACTGGCAGTGGCAGTTTGGTTTATGGATCCCCCGACGCAAAATATTGAGTAATAATCTTTTTAAAAATCTTATTATCACTGCTAAGCCAAGAAACTTTCGTTTGAGAATAAAAAGAATTATTTCTTGAATCTTGCAATGCAGTAACGACATGACATTGCCAACAATGCAGTGTTGACACTAAGGGGTAATACGTCCAGCCACACCGAGGTACCTTGTCAGAATGTTTTGGGTTTTTTCTCTCCTACAGAACTGAATTTTTGAGTGGAACAATTTGTAAACCGACTATAAATATAGGTCCTAACAGAGTCCTGGTGCCCTTGTAATTTGCTCCAATTTTATTTGCATCTGGGTATCCCATTATTCACTAACTTTCAAAATCAGCTTTTTGACATGGACATTCGACTATCATTCGTAAATTCTATTACTGACAAGAAATTTAAACCCAAATTGTAGTAATGCTTCAGTAGAATGCATTTCAGACAAGTACAGACAAGTAGGAATTAGCCTTGTGTCTACCCCTGCTGTACATGACTGCACCTCTACTTACTGCACGAGACATCCTTACTGCAGTCACCAGTCTCACCATGAAGCGTCACTCAATCCAGGTCTTGAATGAAGTCGTAGGGACTTTGGCTGACAGTGGAAGATGATAGATCTCCCTTGACAGTTTCTTAACATGACATCCATAGCCTCTTGGGGAAGATATTGACAAGTTAAGTATCTAACATGAAATATCAATAATTTCCTTGGTACCCGTATCAATAGCAGGCTTCGATCAGTGACCACAATCTGAAACATCAGACATGTTTTAGAGGATTTTTGATGTTTCTACGCATTAGGTTTGGGAACGATATGATTTGTAAAAGTAAAAAAGGATGAGATACTCTGCTTAATGAAATAGCCACTGATTACTGTGTGTTAGTGTTTGTGTGACTTTGAAAGGAAGAACTTTGTGGCAGATGAACAGGTAAATCTTAAATACCGCATATTCTGAATTTATCAAATTTTCGTCTGTATTCCTTTTTAATTGACCATCATGTAACCTAATCTAACTGTTTTTTCTGTTTACCAGAATATCCATATTATTAATAATAAGTATAGTAATAACATTGATTTGAGTTGATGTAAATGATGCTGATATCGACTCAGTGGGCACAGACCCAGTATTTAGCCTCCCTCTCCTCTTTGAAAGGCACAAAGGTAGTTATAGATGTCTCATTAACCACACTGTGTCCCACTGTATGGGAGGAGGTCGAGGGGAACCAAGTGCTTAAAAAGAACGCTCAGTGTACAGACTGAAATGAAGACCTCTACAAGTTTATCACAGTGTATTGTGGGAGACTGTCAATCTGGTTGATACTGGTTGATACTGGTGACAACCACATGTTGTTGACACTGTCAGGGGTAGCTAGCTAGAATTCTTCGCTGTGGCCAAACAAAATTGGGTTGTTTTTTTCAATTACTGATTGGCATTCCCAAAAACTATTAAAATACTTATTGTCTCCACATTCTTGCTGGTGTTTTTCTGGTTTGTTTTATCATTATTTCCACTACTTGTCTTGAAGAATACAAAGAAGTATTATCTATAGTTATTTAGAATCAATGCTGCTGATTGCCAGTGTCTCACTGACCCCTGTAAAACACTACATGTTACTCTCCATTTCTGAGCCGTCTATTTCTGTACCTGACGTATAATTTTTCAAGGTGGATTAGTGTCTCAGATGTTCAAAGGTGTTCTGTTGTTTTCCTTTCTACTTTGCCATTGATTTCCGGTCAGTTCTAAAACAAATGCCTCCAGCATGTTGGTATAAATTCTAGAAAATCCATATTGTGAACTAAAACTACTCTGATTAGATCTCTCTCACTCACTCACTCACTCACTCACTCACTCACTCACTCACTCACTCACTCTTGAGTCACACTTGTCTCTTCCCCATGCACCATGTATACAGATGGAGGAAGTCATATGTGCTTCAAGGCCTGTTTTACATGTACACTGCACTATCCACTGACTCCATTGATCATGCTGGTACAGCAGACCAGACCTTTGAGCCGAGACAGTCACGAGGCAAGTTCTTCTAGTCTCAGTGTAGATAATTCAACATATCAAGATCCATGGCACTTATTTGTTCTATCAGTATCATAGTTAACATCATCTGCTTCTTGTACTAGGTTGTATGTATTTACAAGGGTCTACATGTTTACTAGGTTCTACAAGTTTACTAGGTTCTATGTTTTTACCAGGGTCTACATGTTTGCTAGGTTCTATGCTTTTGCAAGGGTCTACATGTTTACTAGGTTCTATGTTTTTACTAGGTTCTATGTTTTTACAAGGGTCTACATCTTTACTAGGTTCTACATGTTTTCTAGGTTCTATGTTTTTACAATTTAAGGTTGTATGTTTTTACTAGGGTCTATGTTTTTGCTAGATTCTATGTTTTTACTAGGTTCTATATTTTTACAAGGTTCTACATGTTTACAAGGTTCTACAAGTTTACAAGGTTCTACATGTTTACTAGGTTCTACATGTTTACCAGGTTCTATGTTTTTACAATTTAATGTTCTATGTTTTTACAAGGTTCTACATGTTTACCAGGTTCTATGTTTTTACAATTTAATGTTCTATGTTTTTACAAGGTTCTACATGTTTACTAGGTTCTTCATGTTTACTAGGTTCTATGTTTATACAAGGTTCTATGTTTTTACAAGGTTCTATGTTTTTACAAGGTTCTATGTTTTTACAAGGTTCTATGTTTTTACTAGGCTCTAAATGTTTACTAGGTTCTACATTTTACTAGGTTAAACTTCATTACAATATATATATAACCAAAAACAGATGGATATCTCTCAGTGTATTATCTCATTTCGAACTTGATTTTCTTCTGTGCCTAACAGTGATAATTATTATTTAATTAGCACAATTATCGGGGAGAAGAAGCATTAATGAATATGATCAATGATTCAGCATGATCATCAACACCTGTTTCAAACACAACGTCCTTTTTTTGATAACGTTGATTAGCAAAAGTGTTTTCACAAAAACAACCAGAGTTTTTTTGTTATGTACAGTAGCAATTACAATACATACATCCATGTAAGTATCAGAAACAACAATCTCTCGTTCATCAGCAATGAGACAGTGGTGGTTTACTTGGTCGTTACCACAATATCGATCGCTGGGAAATAAAGGTCTCCTGTGCAGTTTTTTATTGGGACGTAAATAACATTGGGTAGACAATTGACTGAAACTTGGAATATGAAGGAAGGAACTGAAGGAGGACAGAAAGTGGATCATCATCCAGGAAATGTTCTGATATTTGATATTGTATGCCATAATATGTATCATGCTTTTTAGAGTGAATGAGTATGTTTTTATGCCACTTTTAGCAATATATAACGGCGGGGGACACCAGAAACCAGGGTTTCACACACCTACCCATGTGGGGAATTGAACCTAGGGCTTCAGGGATGGCAAGCTGACACTTTAACCCCTAGGCTAACCCATTTTTGTTGGAGAAGGAGAGACATAATCTACCACTCATAGTGAGTGAGTATAGTTTTCTGCTACTTTTAGCAATATCCCAACAATATCTTGTCAGGGGACACCAGAAATGGGCTTCACATATTGTACTCATGTGGGGTCAATCGAACCCAGGCCTTCAGCATAACGAGCAAAGACTTTAACCTCTTAGTTACTACACAAACCCACCATTCATAGAACCTCATCAGTCTTAAGAAGGGGGCATGGGTGGCCCAGTCGACTAAAGCACCGCATTTCGCTGTACAGAGTTCCGTCCCTTGGGCACGCCAGAAACCTATGATTGTGGGTTCGAATCCTGGTTGACCCAGATTATGTTTGGTAGGACTATGGAACATGGTATATGGTATATGGTATATGGTATACAAGTCATCAAGTAAAGAACCAAGGAAACACATATAAGAATTTTCTTTGTCTGTAGGTCATTGGAGACAATGTGAGGAGGGGTGATTTGTAGGCTGGCAAGAATTAAACTGTAATGATTCATTTATTATGGCCTATGTTTCTATCGGGGCACGGGCAAATCGTTTAAGGCACCGCCATTTGCTGTGCAGAGCTGCATTCCTTGGGCATGCCAAAAACCTGTTAAGTGTTCAAATCCTGGTTGCCCCGATCATGTATTATGCACCATATCCCGTGCTCATGGGTTTCACCAAAGTGGTAAACGTCTAAGACCTGCATCACTTCGGTCTTTCCTACCACATTAAGCTGACACGCCGTGATATATCTGGAATATTGTTAAAAGCGGCGTTAAACCCAACTCACTCAGTATTAAGAATGTAGAATTAAGAAGTGTCCACTATCGGGTATGATGTGAGAAATGACCAGTTATATTTATATTATTTATATCATATCATAAAAATCTAATATTATTATTATCACTTGAAAAATCTGACTGAATTAAGAATAAAAATGTTAGCAAACACTTGATGGTTAAAATCCCCACAATGACAGGGCTCCATCATTGTGACTCTTAAATTATGATCCTATGTTTGTTCTGAATAATAAACATTTCATTCTACATAAACACAAACTGTTTGATGACCTGTGACAACTGGTGTGGGGATGCAGTTTGAATCGGTCTCCAGTAACCTGTGCTTACCATGGACAGCGACTCTAAGGGGCATTGGTCACACCCGGTGACATGGTTAACTGCATGGCTTCAACCTTGACAGTATTGGACATTGACGTTTATTTTTCTGGTCCAGACTTGATTATTTACTGGCCACTGTCATATAGCTGGAACACTGCTGTGTGTGGCTGTTAAGAACAAATGATCAAAGTTATGATAGGGGACAAAATAAACTGACAAGGGGGAGTGAAGGGGGAGTGGGCAGGTGAGCCATCATGATTCAAATTGAGTTAGATTACATCATGTTGTCATGGCCATATGTTTTTTTCTGAAAATGTATAAACATTTTGTGGG
The DNA here is from genome assembly GCF_023055435.1 of Haliotis rufescens. Lineage (NCBI taxonomy): Eukaryota > Metazoa > Mollusca > Gastropoda > Lepetellida > Haliotidae > Haliotis > Haliotis rufescens. The sequence goes on from NW_025963779.1 coordinate 35,384,999, forward strand.
ATAAATTATTTAAACATCAAAGAAGGCAGCAACCAACTTTTTGTACATTTTGGTGACAAACTATCAAGGTGAGCCATAAATTCATATCTGTAACTACAATATAACTACCAGTGCATCAGTGTCTTTGCACATTTTTAACTTCTTCAACACGTTCATGGGAGAGCTAAAACTTGTGCATGTGTTCTTGATGTATGGGGCTTGACATTGTGTAGGTGTTCTTGATGTAATTGGGCTTGACATTGTGTAGGTGTTCTTGACATGTTGGGCTTGACATTGTGTAGGTGTTCTTGACATGTGGGGCTTGACATTGTGTAGGTGTTCTTGACGTATGGGGCTTGACATTGTGTAGGTGTTCTTGACGTATGGGGCTTGACATTGTGTAGGTGTTCTTGATGTAATTGGGCTTGACATTGTGTAGGTGTTCTTGATGTATGGGGCTTGACATTGTGTAGGTGTTCTTGATGTAATTGGGCTTGACATTGTGTAGGTGTTCTTGATGTATTTGGGCTTGACATTGTGTAGGTGTTCTTGATGTAATTGGGCTTGACATTGTGTAGGTGTTCTTGATGTAATTGGGCTTGACATTGTGTAGGTGTTCTTGACGTATGGGGCTTGGCATTGTGTAGGAGTTCTTGACGTATGGGCTGGACATTGTGTAGGTGTTCTTGATGTAATTGGGCTTGACATTGTGTAGGTGTTCTTGATGTAATTGGGCTTGACATTGTGTAGGTGTTCTTGATGTAATTGGGCTTGACATTGTGTTGGTGTTCTTGACGTATGGGGCTTGACATTGTGTAGAAGTTCTTGACGTATGGGCTGGACATTGTGTAGGAGTTCTTGACGTATGGGGCTTGACATTGTGTAGGTGTTCTTGACGTATGGGGCTTGACATTGTGTAGGAGTTCTTGATGTAATTGGGCTTGACATTGTGTAGGTGTTCTTGATGTAATTGGGCTTGACATTGTGTAGGTGTTCTTGACGTATGGGGCTTGACATTGTGTAGGTGTTCTTGACATATGGGTCTTGACATTGTGTAGGTGTTCTTGACATATGGGGCTTGACATTGTGTAGGTGTTCTTGATGTAATTGGGCTTGACATTGTGTAGGTGTTCTTGACATATGGGGCTTGACATTGTGTAGGTGTTCTTGATGTAATTGGGCTTGACATTGTGTAGGTGTTCTTGACATATGGGGCTTGACATTGTGTAGGTGTTCTTGATGTATGGGGCTTGACATTGTGTAGGTGTTCTTGACATATGGGGCTTGACATTGTGTAGGTGTTCTTGATGTAATTGGGCTTGACATTGTGTAGGTGTTCTTGACATATGGGGCTTGACATTGTGTAGGTGTTCTTGATGTAATTGGGCTTGACATTGTGTAGGTGTTCTTGACATGTGGGGCTTGACATTGTGTAGGTGTTCTTGACGTATGGGGCTTGACATTGTGTAGGTGTTCTTGACATATGGGGCTTGACATTGTGTAGGTGTTCTTGATGTAATTGGGCTTGACATTGTGTAGGTGTTCTTGACATATGGGGCTTGACATTGTGTAGGTGTTCTTGATGTATGGGGCTTGACATTGTGTAGGTGTTCTTGACATATGGGGCTTGACATTGTGTAGGTGTTCTTGATGTAATTGGGCTTGACATTGTGTAGGTGTTCTTGACGTATGGTGTTGAACATTGTGACAGACACTATAATTGCAAAACTGAACATGCCACAAACCAACCAGGATGATCATTTAAAAATGTTTTTGACCAAAGCCCACAAGCCCTTTGGGATTGAAAGTAAAATGGTTGACATGTATTTTATAATTTGTTCAAAACATTTTTATTGTGGTATATGGCCGCAGGTAGTATTGGAGGTAAAGAATGAAAAACAACTATATACAGTTGTTAGAAGTAGCTTTACTAACTCATAATTGAGATAGGTATGGTCTAGTTTGTGAGGTCATAGAGTCACTTCTGAAAGAGTGTACTATGTAAAGTAACTTTCAAAGTAGCTTCAAAATTTAAGAATAATCATTTCAATTTCAACTCTTGAAGTAAGTAAAAGGGAAGCTGTCCCCAGCAACCAATGCTAGGCTGACAAGGCAATGTAATATTTGGGGTGTAAGGCTTGCTGACTTGGTTGATAGCATGTCAGTGTACCCAAACAGCGTGGATTGTTGCTCATAATATCAGTCACTGGATTATCTGGTCCTTAATTATTTATAGACCAGTCATGTAGCTGGAATATTGCTGAGTGTGGCATTAACAACCAACACACAGACACATACACATCGTCAAGGGTTAAAATTAGTCTCGGGTACACTAGAGTAAGACTTTTAGATTGTTTCCGTTTATGAATGGACAGGCCAGAGCAAAACCTATGAATGGAAAATGATGAAATGAAGCTATCTGTATATCCATTCACTTTTGAAGGATGAAAAACACAAGGCTGACAAGAATATTTGAAATGCAAATGTAATAAATGTTTAATAATAGCTAAATACCTATGTAGGGAGTTTACCCTTTTCTATCAGAAGAGGGGCATTTAGGTAGTCTAGTGGTTAAAGCGTTCGCCCATCATGCAGAAGACCAGTGTTCAATTCCCGACAATGGGTACAATGTGTGAAGCCCATTTCTGGTGTCTCACGCCGTGATATTGCTGGAATATTGCTTAAAGCGGTGTAAAACTCATACCCCCTCACTCTAACAGAAGACTCCACGTGTGAAGCCCGTTCAGGCAGACTCTCCCAAGGTTCACACACCATGAATGGAGTTTGGGTTAGAATTGTCAAAAGAAGCAACTTCATGGAAGAGATGGTTCCCTCGTGAATTAATGTTGCAAGTTCCTCCCCAAGGTTCAGAACTAACAAAATTAATTCACTCGAGTTATGTAACTTCTCATTGCCCGGAAGATTTTCTCTACACATGTTCCATGGATGTTTGTTACTGTAAGGTGGGGTCAGTGGGGTAGCCTAGTGGTTTAAGTGTTCACTCATCATGCTAAAGACCCGGGTTCGATTCCCTACATGGGTACAATATGTGAACACCATTTCTGGTGTCCCCCTCCGTGATATTGCTGGAATATTGTTAATTGCGTAAAACTATGCTCACTCACGCCCTTCTATAAGGTGGATGAATATGTCATGTATTCATTCACATTTTGTTATACAATAGTGTGCCTGTTTGCCACACTACGTCACATTGTTGAAAAACACTACACTACAACACTACACCCTTTGTTACATTGTTATACGATACTGCACTGACATTGTAATATTTCTATATGGTACATCTTTTTGTTCATTCAAATGCTAAAAGTCGAGTAAGCTTATGTCACAATCTCATTAAAATCAGACCTTAGTTCTCGCTACCGCTAAACAAAGATCTGAGGACATCCCATTAGGGGTCACTTCAGGACAACCTTTCATCGGACCAATCAGTGCCTCGCTTACCAGATTATAAAAATGACAGTCAGAATGTAATTTCTAATCATGCAATCTCGAAAACTTTAACATGGGGTATTCCGAATGATGGTTATGGATTTAACGACTGAATCCTTACAATCTAGATCATCTATTAGCCATTCCAGAATGTTTTTTTGTTCAGGTTTCAAATTTGTAATCGAGAATTAGTCAAAATATGTTTCGAAGCATAGTCGCCAATTTGAAATTTGTGCCATAAAGCAGCTGCCTTCTGATTGGTCATTCCATTGGTCGGTCAAAGTTCGCGCAAGGTCAGTCTGACATGACCCATAATGGGATGTCCTCATATCTTTGTTTAGCGGTAGTGATTTTAATGAGATTGGCTTATGTCATGGTCTGTTTGTCCAGCCTCCGGCATCAGTCATCCGGTATGCATCATAAACATCTTCTCATGAGAAACCACTGGACCAAAGAAAATGAAACTTCATATACTTGTTCCCACTTATGATGACTCACCAATTTGTTCAAGGTTCGAATCTGAATTTCAAAATGACCACAGCAGTTGTATAGAAAAAAACATGTTATGACTATTACTCAGCCATATTTGTTGAAAATGTAATGAAATTTGGTGCATGTATATGTATAGTTAGTAGTGGGGTTAAATACATAAGTTCTGTTTTTTGCGATTGGTTAAAGCGTTCGCCTGTCACGCCAAAGACCCGGGTTCGATTCCCGCCATGGGTACAATGTGTGAAGCCCATTTCTGGTGTCCCCCGCCATGATATTGCTGGAATATTGTTAATTGTGGCGTAAAGCCATACTCACTCACTCACTCACTTACTACAGGAGCCTTATTACTAAATCTATTTATGGCCATTACAGGGTCATTTTCGTAACATGAAATAACATTTGGTATTTGTTTAGTTAATTGTAAAATTTAACACACATGTTCTGGTTTTTTTTGCTGTATTTATAATATTGACCTTGTTTTCACCTTCTCTTGTATTCTCTCAAACTGCATGTTTGGCTCTGTAAATTCTCTACGAACATTTCCATGACTGAAGTTTCCACTTATGATGACATCATAGCGACAAAACCCTTTCCATACTCATAAGAAATCTCTGCTTATTGAGAGCTACAGTGCAATGACACTAGTTTTGAGTTTTTCACCCCATACAGTGTTGAGGTGTTCCATTTCCTTGCAGATAAGCTTGTGTTGTCATTGCCATGCACAATCATACAGATACAATCTTGTCATGCATTATCAATTTCCGATCTCAACCAGGTAACATCGTTGAAAGTGTCAGGAAGCAGGCAGCAGGATCTGGCCTCTCCCTGCATGGGGTGTATGACTGAACTACGTCAACACCACATTGTTAGGACATGGCAGTTGGAATCTAAACAAACAAAGAATAATTTTCTGTAAACACCAAACAGGATATGTTTTGTTTTTCTTTTGGTCCTTTTTTTCCTCCGTTTCACTGCATTTAACATCATCTTCAGTTTTTGCGTGTAACATTTGGGTTAGCTCTGTGGAGTGCATGAGAAGACAGAAGCTGTTTTTCTGGGAATAGTGTTATCAATATTATCAGTTCCATGCTTGTTATGAATGGTTATTAAAAGTATGCTAGTTCATCAAAGAATTACATATATTAGTGAATTATAGCCTGTTTCCGTTTGTTTGACATGCTTGTAGATCACCGCGACCTTCAACAAACAAGATCAGGTTTGCAGCAGGAATGATATCTACAGAACTGTCAAACTATCCTGCGTTAGTGGAGTCATTCTGAAAATAGCTCCATAACTCACAGATTAAGATTGCAAGGTGGATTTTCTAAATTCTTTACAAAGACATAAAATATGTGCTTCTAAAGTCTGTTTGCAATCGTTTCTGATGAGTCTATTTTTAGCCAATACCCCTGCTAGGATAGCCAATAAAATTTGGTTTATTGATGTCCTATATCTTCGCACAGAGCTGGCAAAATCCCACATCAAACAGAAGTTGAGATAATTATTGAAAAACACTGAGGGTCTGTTCTTGCTTCTTTCTTTGGACCAGACAGTTCAAGATCTCGGTGGATGGATGTGATTAGGGAATATAAAGTTTATTAGCACTATGTATATATTGTATTTCATCTAGTAAAGATTTGTGGGAATACATGTCACAATTTTCTGAAAATCATGAGTGAGTGAGTGAGTTGGGTTTAACACAGCTTTTAACATTATTCCAGTTATATCACTGCTTGTCAGCTTAATGTGGGAGGAAAGCCCAAAGTGATGCAGGTCTCAGACATTTACCACTTCGGTGAAACCGACGAGCACGGATATGGTGCTGACAAACCAGGAAACATAATCTGGGCGAACCGGGATTCAAACCCATAATCATAGGTTTCTGGCGTGCCCAAGGGACCCAACTCTGCACAGCGAATTGCAGCGCCTTAGACGACTGGGCCACCCATGCCCCCTGGAAAATCATGAAACTCAAAGGAAAATGATATGATTGATTTATCAAGTCCTTAATAATAATAATGAGCTTCTTTGTAATGGGCAAGATTCCTCACACAGCATGCTCAAAGTGCTACACCAATATTACCCGGTCAATGGATCAATGTCCTCTCAAATGTAATTCCCAGCTTCCTGGGGAGTATACAACCTAAGCTGCCTTACAAGGTTAACAGTCACATTACCATCTCATCCTGAGGGTACCCATTCACTGCTAGGTGAACAGGTGCATTTTAAATACAATCACCAAAGGAGACACTACATGTAACAGTGGTCATGTTTTGAGTTATCACACCTCACAGTGCCTCGGTGCACCAACCAGTAGAAAAACAGATAGTGTATGAAAAAATTATATAAGTTCCACTCAACAATAATTGGCAATATCTTTTCATTTTTACATTTGAAACACTTTGAACAATCTCAAATGATGTGTTGCATGATGGTAAATCTACCATGATAAATGCAATGTCTACTCTCGCCACATCCTCCCGCGACCACCTCATACATAATGTATTCCACTATGCACGTTGTTTGTATGATTTTGTCCGCCGACTGCTCCATTGCTTCAGTCTCGCTGTGACTGTAAGTGTGGCACTGTGTTGCTCATTGTTTAATCATCAATAATGCACAGCCCTCTAGCGTGTTGCGTGTTGTTCGCGCCAGCTACAAGTTGATGTGCTAAGGGTTCCGGACCTTTATAACACAGCAGCGCAATATGTGTCGAGTGGTTCCGGACTAATGTGTTAACTATACACTGTGACCACTAGTAACGGATTAGTTGGTCCTGTTGACAGACTGCTTGGCCGCCTCCAGTAACGATATATTACTGTCTTGAAACCCGACTAAAATAAATAATGGGTTATGTGCTGGTACTGTGTGGAACGGGCTCTCTGATTGTCAAAGTCGTAGGTTGAAGACCCTATATAGCAATCAATACTGACATGAAGCAAGTGTGGTCCCTCTTGGCTCATGTTTCAGAGAGATTATGGACCCGTGTAGTGTCCATGGAGCCGATTTTATTGTCAAAGGTGAATAAAATCTGGATTTGATGGTCACAATGGCTGCTGGAAATGGATAGTCCTCTGTCATCACAAAATACCTGCCAACATGATGTGGATCAATGCTTACTCAACTTGGCACTTACAGGATTTGGGGACTCACTGTTCACTCACCTCACATCACCTCACCTCGCCTCACCTCGCCTAATAGATGGAGCTGTGAATGTTATTATTTTGTTGATAGAGTTTATTGAGTACACATGGATTTTTAAGATTCTGGATTCCAGCCTGTCAATCATTAAATTTTAAATAATGTTCTCCACTGAAACCACAGGGTTAATCAGGCTGAAATATTTATCATCACTGGAATAGTGTCTCTAATTCATATGCTTTACAGAATGCAGATCAATTTTAAACATTACCGTCACAGCAACCATATTGTACTTCTCACTTTTGTCCAGTTCTCAACCACTTTTGTGCGAATCAATGAGCAGTCTGATAGGCACAATGACATACATTATTCTTGTTTCATGTTCTAAATTTGACCCTGTACTATTACCATTAGGCATGTTAAGAATAGTCATGTGACTTAATCCTCTCACATCAGGTGTCCATTTGTGTATTTATATCTGCTCAGTGTAGTTTCTATCCTTTGTATGTGTATGATACCATTATATTAGTTATATAAAATCTGCATATATAGTGTTTGGAGGAATATAAAGTGTGAGGCTATTATGCATTATGATAAAAATTTTGCTTATTTTTAAATAAATAATTGTGTAACTATTTCACAATGTTGTTTGTGATTTGGTCACATTATGATGTAGGTTTGTATGCATAAACATACATCCCCAAACATCTTGCGATTACATCATTTTCAACATCTTTTCGACCCGTGAAGGTCCCGGGTAGAATAGATCTTCAGCAACCCATGCTTGCTGTAAAAGGCGACTATGCTTGTCGTAAGAGGTGACTAACGAGATCGGGTGGTCATGCCCGCTGACTTGGTTGGAACATGACATGGTATCCCAATTGCGTGGATCGATGCTCATGATATCAATCACTGGAATGTCTTGGCCAGCCAGACTCGATAAGTTACAGACTACCATCATATGGCTGGGATATTGCTGAGTGCAATGTTAAACAACAAACAAACAAACAATAAACATCTTTTCTGATACTGTTTTGGGTAAATATTTCAAAAAGCAAAACAATCGTTATTGTGCATATGATGACTCTTTAATTAATGACAGAATTATCAGTATTGTTTTTGCTGATTTCTGCCCTTCTTTAACCTTGATTTTGAGTCCAATAATTTGATTTATTATATAGCAGATCTTGTAAAAAGATTCAGTTGAGCCAGACCCTCATGTCTCCATGTTTCTTCCTGTTCTTGTTTGCCGTGTTTCATACATAAATGTATTGATCCGTGCTCAGTGACATTAACTTCAATAAAGACACAACTTTCAACTTTCTCCATTCAAAAAGACAATGTGCTGTTTTTGCCTCTAATCCTATCCCTCCTCCAGCACATAACAGTGTTACATTTACCAGGATTGATAGCGCCAGAAAATGGAACGGTACTGATGAGTCACCATAGTTAAATCAAATAAGCTTAGTTGTAGATACAAGAAGACATTCTCGAGTTACGTTGCGTAAGTGATTGTGTCTGTATATCACAATAACTCCGACCTATGGGGACGGAGATTGGTCTTTTTGTATAAGATGTAGACAGATATCGTCTAAGTGTGTGCTAGGCACAGATTCTAGATGTGTCAGGATTTGAGATGAACTAGTCTACGCTGATTGGATTGTCGACGATACCTTGGGTTTGGGTGACTGTACATTCTGTCTTTGTCACGGATCACCCTTTGTCCCTGGCCAAGACTGAAAGTGATATCTGTGAATACAATGTACAGTTGTTGTATTCCTGTTTTTATACAACTGTGTCAGTTTCTACATAGTAGTTTTGCTTTTTCTTATTTGGTCACAAATCAGGAAAACAGCCTAGTTGAATGAAATAATTGTTTAATCAAGGAATCCAAGTTAATTACCTTCTAATGATATCCTCAACATGTGGAATAAGAAAAAGTAGCATAAAAACGTGAATTATTTAATGTTAAGTAGTGTCAAGAACTGAATTATTCAATGTTAAGTAGTGTCAAGAACTGAATTATTCAATGTTAAGTAGTGTCAAGAACTGAATTATTCAGAATTAATCAGTGTCAAGAATTGAATTATTCAATGTTAAGTCAGTGTCAAGAACTGAATTATTCAGAATTAATCAGTGTCAAGAATTGAATTATTCAATGTTAAGTCAGTGTCAAGAACAGAATATCCAATGTTAAGTAGTGTCAAGAACTGAATTATTTAATGATGAGTGGTGTCAAGAACTGAATTATTCAATGTTGAGTAGTGTCAAGAAATGAATTATTCAATGTTAGGTCAGTGTCAAGAACTGAATTATTCAATGATGAGTGGTGTCAAGAACTGAATTATTCAATGTTGAGTAGTGTCAAGAAATGAATTATTCAATGTTAGGTCAGTGTCAAGAACTGAATTATTCAGAATTAATCAGTGTCAAGAATTGAATTATTCAATGTTAAGTCAGTGTCAAGAACAGAATATCCAATGTTAAGTAGTGTCAAGAACTGAATTATTTAATGATGAGTGGTGTCAAGAACTGAATTATTCAATGTTGAGTAGTGTCAAGAAATGAATTATTCAATGTTAGGTCAGTGTCAAGAACTGAATTATTCAATGATGAGTGGTGTCAAGAATTGAATTATTCAGTGATAAGCAGTGTCAAGAACTGAATTATTCAATGATAAGTGGTGTCAAAAACTGAATTATTCAATGTTGAGTAGTGTCAAGAACTGAATTATTCAATGTTAAGCAGTGTCAAGAATTGAACTATTCAATGTTGAGTAGTGTCAATAATTGAATTAGTCATCCATTGTTGTTCTATGCTTTGTTGCTGAAACTTTACTCACTAACTCAATCACATCAACACAGAATGTTTGACTTATGAAACATTTTTGTTATTTATTTAATTGTTGGTATTTCTTGTTGCCAGGTGTCAATGCCGGCTGAAGCCCACACTGTCTGCTGTGGGGTGGATCACACTGTCATACTCTGCAGGTCTTTCTGCTGAGTGGAAAAAAATAGGTGTTATACTGTGATTGACATCATAAGAACAACATTGTGCATGACAGCCTTCTTAGGGATACACTATGATTGACTTCATGCGGACGACACCATGATAGCCTTCATTGGGACAACTTTGGGACAGCCTTCTGGGGATGACATCATGACAACTTTCAAGGGGACGACATTATGACAGCCTTCATGGAGATGACATGATAGCCTTTATGGGGACGACATTGTGACAGCCTTCATGGAGATGACATGATAACCTTCAAGGGGACGACATTGTGACTGCCTTCAAGGGGACGACATTGTGACAGCCTTCATGGAGATGACATGATAGCCTTCATGGGGACGACATTGTGACAGCCTTCATGGAGATGACATGATAGCCTTCATGGGGACGACATTGTGACAGCCTTCATGGAGATGACATGATAGCCTTCAAGGGGACGACATTGTGACAGCCTTCATGGAGATGACATGATAGCCTTCATGGGGCCAACATTGTGTGGCCTTCATGGAGATGACATGATAGCCTTCAAGGAGACGACATTGTGACGGCCTTCATGGAGATGACATGATAGCCTTCATGGGGACTGTTGGTTAGTCCTCTCAGCATGCTCAGTGGGAACAGATATGACATGTGGTATCCAAGTGCAAGAGACACGCTTGACATTCCGGGCTTGTGTTTTCTAGAACTAACCCAAATAATGATAACAAGGACATGGATACCAGCTACAGCAAGGGGGAGACTTCTTCAGTGCCTGATGGTTCAGTTGACATTTAGGAATAGTTTCTGTTGAGAGAAATTATTAGATAAGTTGAAGATGTTTGCTCTAAATTCAAAGTATTTAACATTTTCTAAGATTTGTATTTTTATTATCTAGATGTCTTATTCTAACTTTCAAATTGATAAAATGAGGTGGTTTGTGTATATTCTATTGAGCTTTGCACACTTATTGAAAACCATGCTTAACTCATACTTGACTATAGAGGCCTATAGGAAAATCACTCATGGTCTTTACACTTACATGCAGAAAGGTTCTAATGCTGAGGCTGTATGGTACATGAAACGTGGTTACAATGCAGTGACAACATTGCATCACTACTCTTGTTCCCTCTTGCCATAAACAATACACAATCTGTAATAAATTCACAGTTTGTTTGAAGTCACACTGTTTTGATGATTTGTCTTTTAGTCTATGAGGGGGCACGTCTAAGGCGCCGCATCTCGCTGTGCAGAGTTGCATCCCCTGGGCACGCCAGAAACCTATGATTGTGGGTTCGAATCCCGGTTCGCCCTGATTATGTTTCTCGGTTTGTCAACACCATACCCGTGCTCGTGGGTTTCACCGAAGTGGTAAACGTCCGAGACCTGCATCACTTCGGGCTTTCCTCCCACACTAAGCTGACACGCCGTGATATAACTGGAATACTGTTAAAAGCTGCGTTAACCCCAACTCACTCACTCACTCTAGTCTGATTCGCTGTAATTAGCAATAGATTACCGTACTTGCCTTCTGATTCACAACTGTTCGTGTTGTGCAGTAAACACAATTCCAAACCTGCAGACATCCTAAACAGTCCGTTCCAAGGTACTGATGTTTGAAAAATGTAACTGGAGATTTGGGCTGGAGATTGTTGTTAGTATGTGACTGTCAAATATATTTTTATTCTTTTGGTCTAATGTAGATATATGTGTTTGTTTATTGTTTAGTAACATTATTGTTCAACAGTCTTCCAGCTATATGACAGTGGCTTGTAAATAGTTCAATCTAGACCAGATAAAACAGTGATTGATAATATGAGCAATGTCTCATGTTGTCAGGGTACGACACACATCAAGCCAGAACTACCCAATCTATAAAGTCACCTCTTATGACAAGCATAGGTTGCTGGAGTTGGAGGAAATGGGGCTTAACTTCCTGTTCAACATTATTGCACATATATAGAGACGTGTGCATGTACTAGTCTCGACTAATGCCAGCTTTATAGTGCTAGCCCACCATTTCAGACAAAGTATCACTGGAGACCCGGGTATAATGTGTGCAGCCCATTTCTGGTGTCCTGAGCTGTGATATTGAGGGAATATTGTTAAAAGAGGCATAAAACCATACTCACTCACTCACTCAGTATAGAGAAAAGAGACTCCAAGCCGACCAGTCTTTTTTTTACCCTGCCTAGCTCTCAGGGTAAAAGAAAGTATTGGCTTGATGCAGCCAGGGGATCAAACCACCGACCATCCACTCTCCGGGCAGACATTCTATCCACAAGAATGCTCAGGGCATATCATTACTGATGTGCTGATACTGTGCCCAGAGAACCATACATAATTGTTGGAATAGAGGCATCACTAGAGTAGCCTGAATTATTTTTGTCCTATTTGATATGGGGAAACTAGTGAAATATGACATTTATTACATAGCTGTGTGCTGATAGACAAATGTACTCAGGTATAAGCTAGAAATAGACTCATCAGATTATCCTGAGATAAGATCACACAAAAATCCATCGCTACAAATTCCAGGAAGCAGTTTATATAAATACCAAGATCCAGTCACCATGTACTTTCATTGTTTAAGCTGAGGAGCCTGTACAGAGTGGGATGTTTGATGGAGCCTTGGGCACACCATGCAGTGTTCGATATCCATGAAGATCCGGGGTAAAATAGATCTTCAGCAATCCATGCTTGCCGTAAAAGGTGACTAACAGGATCTGGTGGTCAGGCTCACTGACTTGGTTGATGCATGTCATCGTATCCCGATTGCGTGGATCGATGCTCATGATGTCAATCACTGGATTGTCTGGTCCAGACTCGATTATTTACAGACCGCCGTCATATAGCTGGAATATTGCCGAGTGCGGCATTAAACAACAAAAATCAAACCAGTGTTTGAGAACGGAAGTGTAATGCAGACTTGATGGTCCCAAAATTTCAAAGAATGATTTTCTTTCTGTACAATACTGAAATAACATTTAACTATCTGTCAGCAGCAACAAACTGGGCTGATGCAGTTCACCAAAGTAATTAACACTGAGAACGATACTTTCATCCCGCTTGGTGGTATCTTGACATGACTTGGATCACTCACTATGTGCAAATCAGAACTTGTACCCTTGGAGATACTGATGAATCTTCATAATTATTATTAATTGTTGAAAAATCTATTTAATTGTTTTGGATGATTAATTAAGCGTGCCTTGATGAATGTGCATCATTAACAACAGCAGGTGTAGTGTCACCTGGATATACTTGGTTCCCTCTGCTCTGAAACATTTACTCACTCGCTGTCACCACAGCATTTGAATCATGACATCACCATTTTTGGTCCCTGAACCCCATTGTTACAGGCAACCTAAAATATATCAGGTGTTGCACTTATATACCACTCCAATCTTGATTGTTTTATGTATCATGGAAAGGTAAAAAGCATATCCCAGATTCTCATATGTGAAGTGTATGTTTCAACAGAATGACTTATCTGATTATCCCTATCAAAAGATAAGAAGTATATGTGATGAAAACAAATACTTCAAATACATCATGGTCCAAATGATCTGCTGTCAGGGTATGGTATGTCCAGTGAATGAAGAAGTTCTGAAAGTGATGTGTGCACACATTTTTAATGGCCTACTTGACCCATCTTCGGCAGGTGGTCTACCACTAGACGAAGGAGGCGGTCGCACAACTACGAGACAGTTTGGCATACTAGAGATGGCTGCAAGTGTTCAATCACTGTGCCCATTCATTATGGTAGTAAAATGGGCAGTTGGGTCAATTGAGTAGTGTTCACTCATCACGCTCATGATCAGGTTCCATCCTCAACACATTCCTGCAATACTTCTACATGCATCAAGAAATAAACACCCACTTGAACAACAATTGATGATAATCAAAGACAAAACTCTTGGAAAAAACTGTTTATTTCAAATTACATGTTTTGAGTTTCAAAGTTTAGATGAAAACCAATTATGTTACATACTATAGCAGTCTGAGAGGATAACAATTGGTCACAACCAAACGAAAGATCTGATTGGCTGCTACACTTTAACATGAGATCTGATTGGTAAAGAACATCCTATCAGGTCAAAAATAACATGACTCGTATACAGATACATTTCTGAAAAAAAGGAAGATATTCATCACATTTTATCCATTGTACTTATATAATGAAGAATTTGTATGTGACCACTAAGAATAAACTAAAGCTTGATGATGCTGTTTTGATTGTTAAATATCTATATTTTGACTAACATTGTGTTAGTGTCAACCGTACAACAGTACATATAATACGATCAAATCTTGTACAAATAAAATATGTTCTAAAGAGGACAAGACCAGAGTTAACCTTCAGTAAGATGCCACATTTTTAGCCCACTGAATCTGACCTAGCATTTTTGAGCTGTAATTGTTAATGTCTGTTTTTGTCCTCTGATAATGTGCTAAGTCAGTGTGTGAAATACACGTTAAATTCCCAAGTGTATATATGTATACAGACCTATTTACAAGTATTGATGATTTCAACTTTCACATAGAAGAGCTTGCAGTAAATGCATGAAAATCATATTAGCTTCACATTCAAATATTATACAATGACTCAAGAACCCAAATCAAGAATTCCAAATAACTGTTGTAAAAGCTCTGCTATTTCATAGCGTCAAAAATTAACAAAATAGTTCAGAATTTAATGAATTAAAACAACTGGAAGCATACTTCTCAACATTTTTCTGATGAATATTGGCCTCACCGTCAGAAAATATACAACCTGCATACCCGGTGCTGCAAGGAATCACACCGACCAATGGCCAACTGCATGTCATCAAACATCAGTATCAAGTTCTTAAAAATGTCTTCATTCACTAAATCCAAGGTTAAAACTCCTGCAAAAATATGAACACATGCAATTGCACATTGGTCAATTCAAGATTCCTTGTCCTTCCTTCTTGTCTTTAAAATAAGTATATGCCTATCTAATGATGCTGCCTGTATTTCAAGATGGCTCGTCAATGACAACTTCGTACAGATCATACTTCATCCCAAGATGTTAACGAGATCCATATTTTCTTTTTTTTCTGATGCCCTCTTCTTCAATTTACCACTGAAATAGGGGGAGAACAAAATTATTGTTACATTGTTGCTTTGAGGGACTGGCTAGGTGTCAGCATGCACACATCAGAGTTGTACATTTGTTGCCTCACTACTATAAATATATATAGTTGATGAATATTCTGTCAAGGGTACTGGGTCAGCGTAGGCATAATTTATAGCAAAAAAGACAGAAGTTTGGAGACCTATATGAAGTGATCAGTATTTGCCAATCCAAAATAAATTCGAAGCTATGGCAATATTTACATTGACCTACAAAATCAACTACATGTGCATACACACAGAACTACCTGTACCTATTAGGAAATGATACAAGTAACAGCACAGAGAAAAAAATTCATTCTCTCATTTCCATTGCCATGCAAATTTCTCTTAATCAGCAAATATGTCTCAGCTTGAGAAACTAGAAAAAGTTGTATTTCTAGTTACAAGTAGCCTTAAACACACAGATAATGTTTAAATATTTCACCATGAATCAAAGTCGTTGTGACACCAGGTGTTTGTTTAAGGGACTCTGATGGTATTCTCAGTTTCTAAAGCTTGAGCACCAACTACGCAGGTCGTAAGAAGCAAATGTGTTACATGTATAGATGAAACAGTTATTGCAGTAGACAGGACAAAAAACAATCAATATACAAATGTTTGCAGTCCGGTAACGAGACAATTAAGAAACACCTGCAACCTTTGATTAGCAAGTATTTTGTGATTCGGGAAAACTTCGTACAGTTACAAACATCGGATTTTTCTCATGCAAAAACGACCATTTTTCTTCGGGGACAGGTGAAACTGGACAAAATAGAGTAAGATATCCATGACAGAATTCCCTCAAAGTGTATGTCTGCCCTGGAGGTCTACAGCATAAATGAGACTTGAAGACATCACTAAAGACCACACATAGTGCTGTACTGAACACAATATACACCATTGTTGAACTGGGGTTCTTCCTGATGGACACACACTGAAGACTTCATCCTAATAACAGCACATGAGGAGCTTGGTGAACATTGTCCACCACCATTAACGGTGTGCAGTTATTTGCATAAGACATGGTTAAATCTGTTTCTAGTATCACACCATGCCAATATGCAAAGAGAAGAACCACCTGCTGCAGTTTTACTCCACTCAAACTGAGTCGAAAATGTCAGAACACGAAATTATACACACATTTGAAAGAACATAAGAAATGTGTTGAGTCAGCAAAATGTGTGGACTACGTATACTACATACATTAAAGCTGAAGTTGCACCACAACATTCTCACACACATCCACCCTAATACATCCACATCATAAGAAGCTCTGAAACTACAGAAGTAGGCCTCTGGACAACACCTTTACACTGCTGCTATCAGGGAAACATTTTGGCATCTAAATTCTAACCATGAAAATACCATTTGATAAATTTCCTGTTTAACCAAGACAACTGATCAGCTAATATGAAATATGGGGGCAATGGTTCTAAATGTTGATTTGACCACAATGGCTTCCTGATAGAAGAAGTACCTCTAAAATTCTCTGTGACACAGAGCACTTTTAATCTGAATCCTGATCTAGGGCAAATAGTTTAGCACAGCAAGACAGCAATAACAATAATAGCTCTTCTATTCCATGAGATAATTATACAATGTACAAAGTTGTACTTTGTTGTACAGTTTGTGCTAAGGCACCCCATATGACCCATCAGATCAGGATGGGCACAGCGTGATAAATGCCGCAATGCCTGGCTCCCAGTAAACAATACCTCACCAGAATTCTTCACTGATTTCTTACCACTTACATGCTGTGATGAGACTCATTGGGTCACAATCCCACTATTTCCTTGATGGTTCCCTACCTATATCCAACACAGACGTGTACAGATTACTTCAACCTATCAGAAGCACCACACACATGAAAGAGAGGAAAGTACAAGGGGTCATGTCAAAAGTTGGCCTTACTGTTAGATGAAAAGGAAGTCATTACATGTGTCTACAAGCAAAAATACTATGAACTCTTGAAATGACCCCTGCAATATACAGAAGATATTTTCGAACCTGGTCAAAATTTGATTGCATGTTATTCATGTCAAATGACAAAACACATTCATAGATAAGAAAAACTTGTCAAATATCCCCAAGTTCTCAACATCACTTCTAGTGCAATGAATGAATACGTACTTCGAAAAGTCAATTCATAGTCCTATTAAGCAGCCCTATGAGCAGTCATGACATT
The DNA here is from genome assembly GCF_023055435.1 of Haliotis rufescens. Taxonomy (NCBI): domain Eukaryota; kingdom Metazoa; phylum Mollusca; class Gastropoda; order Lepetellida; family Haliotidae; genus Haliotis; species Haliotis rufescens. The sequence continues at coordinate 35,402,376 of NW_025963779.1, forward strand.
TAGTCTCAATGAGCTATATGGAGAAAGGTCTACGCATATTGTACAAGCAGTCTAGAATATCTTAATAAATGAATTGCAAAAATAAAACGGACCTGCATGAAAAAAATCTCTTGTAAAATCGAATTAGCACTACAGGGCAGCTTGGGTTACTTTGTACAGTGACATAATTATCAATATATTCTGTATCTAGAGATAGGTAGAGATGAACAAAAGAGACTTCAGCTTTGAAGCCAGAACAAAACACAAATTATTTACCAAGGTGGGCAAGTATATTATATACAATGTAGAGTTAAACTCAAAATAAGGACAATGTGCCGATTTAACGTACATGTTAGGCCACAATAGATTAATTATTAGATTAATATCCTAATATCTGCAAAAGGAGACGCAAGACATTCCTTAGATCTATTTGACAGAATTCAGTGGAAGTCCATGACCCCACACCTTTTGGATCATGCAATGACCACTGGTAATCCTGATAAGTTTAATGCAAAAGGTACTAGGATGACGACCTCATGATTAACCCATTGTGACCTTCATTTCGGTGGGGTTCTTCTCGATGTTTTCATGGCTCATATTGTCCTTGCAATTCGCCCGTTTTCTTGCATTGTACACAAGGCAGTAATGACTTAATACATACATAGATTTTATTAAGTGATAACTGACCCATGTGTTGTGCTTATAAGACAAACAGATTTTGACTTATACTGCATTTGTTTCCAATTCAAACCCGTATACATAATTAAAGGGGAACTACGCTCCAAAGTCTTTCTCTGAATTTGAAGTTCAGGTGATGTAATGGAACTTAGGAGAAACTGTAACACTGTGCACTTAGGCTACACATTTACTGTTGGATTGATATATTTCATTAAATCTAGGACAACATAAGTGGTGCTTGAATGACCTTAATCACACTGGGACCGACTATTTGCCTGAGCCTAGTCCCCCTTTAAGGGTAGTGCTGGACAATTATTATGAACATGATTATTCAAAAGCCATAAAGATTAACTATGTTCATAACATTCAGATTCATCCAAAAGCCGATGGGAATTTCTGATAGTATATAATAAAAACCTTTTCTTGTGTTACAGTTATTTTCATAGTAGCATGATGAGTTGACAGAAGCAAGTTCTGCAGATATTTCTCCTGATAATGATTTGTGTTACATTTCAATTATTTGGTTAAAATTGAGCAAATAAGACAATAGTTATTTCCATGGAGCCTACAACTGTTGCACTTTGGGGTATCAAGATTTATTACATCATAAATACTGGGGAAACACCGCCATGTCATACAATAATTGGTAAATAAAATGCTGCTCTAAAATAGCTTAAGATATGAAGAACAATCTGTGCGGGTCATGTGACATCGTTGCTATGGCAATGACCTCCCTGACCCGAACCAGTCCAAGCTGGCAGAGTGGAATGTTCACATCAGACAAGTTGTCAAGCCACATGACCATTTTCAGAAGAAGTGTCACCATGGTAACAAAGACCCAAGAACATCACTCTACCAAATCGAGACCAAGTGAAAATTATGACTTCTTGAAACAAGTACAAACACTATATATACTGTATCAATTATTCCTCAACTCATACAAATATCTAAAATGCAACAGCACAGAAATCAATATTCAGCACCATTATTTGCTTTATTGAGAATTATTTCTTTTCCCACCTGGAGATGATCAAAATGTACTGTAATAAAAAAATAATTTCACTCAAAAAAAACAATCTCTGAACTATATGAGAGCAATTGTCTGACAGACCCATGTATTTTCCATCATCCAAAGACTCAAACACTAGTTCAAGTTTTACTGAAAACCACAACATGGCCGCTGACACCTCCAGATAGGAAAAGGCAGGTTTCTTCTAAAACTAGTCACAATTTTCACCTGGTTTCTGAGGTATTTCGTCAAACCGCTGTCCTTGTGATGTTGATCTATGGCTTCTCAGCAACATCTATACACGATGCTCAGTAAGAGTTCACGTAAACGCCTACCATCAACATATGTATGTACAACCAGGCTTCGCAGCCACTGCATCCATGTTCAACGCAACACTTCAAGGAAGACCTACGTTCAACATAAGTGCATATAACCACCTGTAACGCAAGCACCCACAGCATCGTTAAATGTACACACGTACAACTGTAATGCTGCTTGCAATGGAAAAATATATCGGCCACAAATTTTCAATTGGCAACAGTATAGGTCCCTTCCTAGGCCAGACTTTCTGCTTTTCAGATATAAAAGTTAAAGTTTCAACAGGTGACATCCTTTTTTAACTCATGCATAGTACTCCTTTTCTGATTGGTTGATTGGAGAATATGTTGACTTTTTCCTTGGTTCGTCCAATGCATAACTTCCTTCATCCTTCTTCCTCATCCTATACACTATGAACATGACGAGTAGTATTGCACACAGTAAACCAACAACAGCTCCGCCAATGATGGCTGAAAAACAAAAATAACATAATCTGACATTTTGAAAGTTGTATGTGATCAAATAAAAATGTTACATGCAGGTCAGTATGGCTTAATGCCTACCACCCAATCATATCACAGCAGGGCACACCAGTATGGGGAATCTAAGCTAGGTCTTGGCTTGATGTTTAAACATGTTAACAACTGGGCTACCCCAATAGTAAAACAACTAACATGGCAGAATTGTACTTAATGTAAGAAATGACAGCTTTGACGTTTCAGTAGCCCCCTTTTTGTGAAAAAGCGCACTATGCCTGCAGGCAATTTGTTTTTCTAAAGCAACTGCCTGTGTGTGGGGGTGAACATTGCTTACAATGGGGCCATATTCCAAGTGTACCACAAGAAGTTGTCCGCCATCATATAGCTGGAATATTGCTGAGTGTGGCATTAAACAGCAAACAAACAAGAGGTTGTACTTGAGTCTGGGCCAGGCATACAAAGGTGTCTGAGTGGGGTTTAACGTCACATTCATGATTATTGCACTTATCATGCTTATATAGCGACGTGCATGTGCGTGCATGTCTGGCTGCTTGTACTAGTCCAGACTAATGTCGATTTCATAGTGCTAGCCCGCTGAGATACTATGCCATAGTATAACATGAGTACCCCACTCAGACACAGAATACTGACTCCGTGCCAACCAGTCCTTGTTTTAGCCCTTTAATGCCGAGCGCCAGGCAACACATACCATCTTTTGGTATGACACCATTGTTATCGAACACCCGACCTTACACACTCTGGGCGGATGCTCTACCAGTTGACCACCGTAGCGGTTCAAAGCATACAAAAGGTTGATGACATGAACAAAGCACATGACAGATGGACTGACACGTGTCACCATCAGCCTGATCACACATTGTCACCTCAAATTCTCATTTTAATCGCCACTTATCACATACGTGGGGTGCAGGTGCCTATTCTGTCACCAAATACCCACAGGTTTCAATTGATTGGGAGCCAGTAGAAGTCTTTCCCTCAGCCTCAAACACCCAGTATGCAACACTGACCTGCAAGAAGTCCTGGCTGAGTCATGATGTGAGCAGAGGCCACAGAAGCCTTTTCTGGATCATCGCCTGTTTCATTATTCTCATCATCTTCCGCTGAAATAAAGGATAACAAAATAAAATTGATGGAAAAAATCTGTTCTTAAGCACGAAGGTTTTAACAAATGTCGTTTGTTTTTGTATTTGTCTTTGTTTTACTAAAAACCTAAGATTACAGGTCTGGTTCCACTAAATCATGTCTCTGATGGGTGCACATTAAGTTAGGTCGACAGACAAGGAATTCCAAATGTGAACCTGACAGTTGAGTAGATTGCTGTAGGTAGTCAAGTACTACATACATTGAAAGACTGTCCAATGCTTCACAAATAGATGTGATTGTAAACAGAAGTGGGGCAGAAAGGGCTGTGGGTACCACAGGGTCACACCAAGATACAGTGATGTATACAGGAGGGTACCCAGCTGAAACAAGCAGACACTGGGGTTTCTCACTACCCAGGTATACACAACAAACTAAAATATTTTGTAGCGCCTTTGAGAATAGCTTTGGTTGAGATCGTTACAGTAGCTTTCTTGACACAATCAACTCGAAACATGTTTTATTTCCACTATTACTGAGACAATTCATGGATTTGAGCCATGGTTACAGTAATGAAAGCAACAAAACATGGTGCCTAGTCAGCTTGGTTGCATACCGCTGGGACCAGTATTTCAGTCATATCATGGCAGCAGCTACACATGGTGGGAAACCTGGAACAATACTTGACATTAACCACTTGCCGGAAACCCTCGAGCATGGTGCTGACAGACCAATACACAGTAGAGCAAAGGAGGGAATGGAACCCACAACCAGCAGATCGCAGGCAATGCTGCACAACAAATTGTGAACATCGACAGCATGTGTCCATTGTCAATGCAACTGAATTCCATGTTCTCCTAGAACTTGTATTCATAACATAGCTATTAATATGCATTATAATTTTGCCATACTTTAGGAAAAAATAATTTGTTATATATTCTTAAGAATGTCATTTTGTAATACATAATTTTAGGTTACTTACGTATTTCATTATTGTCCTTGTGATCCAGTTCTGTATCAGTTGCAGGTGTTTCTGGGGCAACAGTGTACTGAAACAATAAATATGATTCATGAACATGTTCTCTAAAAACCATAATATGGCAAATGGCCTTCTACTAAGAGAGATGCAGTATTCTACCGGATGGCAAAACTCCTTACCCCTGGCTCCTGTGGTTTGGGCTTGCGTGGTTTACCTCCCTCCACCACGATACCGCTATCTGGCTCGATCAAAGGTGGGACCGTTGCTTCCTGGGTTGTGATTGCTATAGAAATAAATGCAGTAAGTTAGTTGGATGTCCCTCGTAGCCTTATTGCACTAACACCAAATAAGGGCACAGCAAATTGTACTCAATAGAGAAATTAACTCAGACCTCGACCCAAAGAGGAAACATGTTTACTATTAGTTGGTATAGCATGTCCTCCTCAACTTTATAGCAGCAATAACAATGAGTAAGAGCTAAACAAATGCTTATCCTGTTGGAGTCTAGAAAGAGTTAGGACTTAGCTGCTTTGTACGGTTTTCAAGATATATCACAGCTTGTCAGCTTGAGCAAAACCTGAAGTGATGCAGGTCTTGGGCATTTACCACTTTGGTGAAACCCACAAGCACAGATCAAGCCATTGTACATATAAGCCACAATCCTACTCGATGACCATTTTTACCATCAGATTCCCTTCTAGCTGGTTCTTGTAACAAGCATTTCAAATTGGGGAGCTATTCAGTCGTGGAATCCCTCAAGTATGCAAGATAACAGAAATGACAACATGACATCCACAACCATTACTGATATAGTGTGACAATTCAAAAGAATGCAAGGAAACACGTACCTGGACTATAAACGGATTTTAACAAAAATACTATGCCATTTTTCAGCATTTCACCAAACCATAGAGCAGTGACCAGGGATAGATAATATCCAATCATATCCAACTAGTCCTAAAGATAATTCAGATGTTATTTATGTAACAAAATCAGATTTTTGTGTAAAAATTAGGTCCTGCACAGTTGTTCACTTGTCTTAGTGCTGTGTCTTAACCCTGTCACAGTAGCCTTTATAGTAATGTAATGAACAACTGAATGCTCAAGCTGACACAGAATGATTGACTAAAATGGCAAACACCAGATACGTTGTTTTACCTGGTAAGTCAAATGCATCATTTCAAGGGGTTCATCATTGTAAAACCCACGATGCCACAGCCTCAGAAGACCATTGCACGAGGGCTAAATGTAAAACCTTCAATGTTACAAAACTTACTAATGCATTTTTCCGTTTGACCATCATGGATAGGTACTTCAGTTCCATATATTTTTTCACCTCTGGCATCAACACAGAAGCATTCTGATCCGTGGCACTGAAGTTCCTCAAATTCTCCATTCATCTTACACCGTGGACGGAAAGTGCCATACATTGGAGAACGGATATGCTGCACAAGCTTGAACACACATGGGTGTAAGTTATCACCTGGGAGTAAGGAAAAAAGAAAAAGGAACATAATAAGCATAAACAAATAAGCTGATGTCAATAATCACTGATTATAAATAACAAGGGAAAAGGTGAGCAGGGTCCACAAATATCCCCAAACTCGACTCCAAGATATTTGTAAGTTCAAAACAAGAAAAAAGAAATAAATTTTTTCAGAAAATCCACCAGAGAATCCATGTAGTAGTCATAAAGTTATAGGCTGCACAAATGATTCATTTTCTTTAATCCAAATATTGAGATCAAACTTCACACTACATATCTCCCATTGGTATAGAACATTCACCAAGTTTGAAAAGAATCTATTCAGTACTGTCCAAGTTGTAGGACGCACAAGAAAATGTCCTCCAAAGAATAGATGACAGAATTCCTTGGTATAACTACATACCCCAGCCCTTTTAGGTCGGGGCTATAACAAAGCACTGATGTTGCATTTCCTAACTGCTGCTGAGGCTAGTTTGTCTGTACCAAACTAATACATATGTCACAAGACCATACAGTAGCCCTAAGAAGTGAACATGGGTCTCAAATCAAGAAATGTTACCACAAAGCTACTTCACAAGTCTAAATATCATCAGAATAAATTAAAACAGTAGCCTCCCCTTTTTAAGCTAAAGCGGGTTTGCTATTCACACTTCTAATCTCAGTGATAGTGCCAGAGACACACAGCATTAGGACACTTTTGATGCCACATTCTTCAATTCATAACCAAATTTGAATGAAATTTTGATGATCAGCAAATGTCCCAGAAAATGAACGGCCCTTAATCGCTGCAAATTGGCTTAACTGTTCTTGCACATTTGACTGATGATTATACATAGCATATTAAATATATCAAGCCCATTTTACAGGGTCTTCAAGCTTTTCAAAAACAAAACACTATGTTCAAAATGTCAAAAGATATGTTCAGGAAATGCTGAAGTCAAGCTAACTCTTACACTGAAAGGCCATGATTATACATACCATTTTCACAATCTGGTGCCCGTGGTGGGTCAAGTGCAGTACCGGGTATTTCTGCACCATTACTGTCGGAGCACCAACATTTTCCTGTGCCTGGGTGTCCACGGCACTGCATCGGTGCATACTGGCCACTGGGTGTACAACGGGGAACATAGTTTCCTAGCAGGTGCTTGCTGGCTTCCCGGAGGTTCTCGCAAGGTGTCAGGGGCTTAGGTGTGGTAGAGTCTGAAACAAGAGTGTATTGTGTAGTGATTGCTGATTAACAAGGACTCCTGGGGCAGTTGTTTGAGCAAGGATTCTGAATAACATATGCTCCTGTAGCATGATGGAGGTTCAAATTCTTAAAACCATCAGTGAGTGGATTTATGCCGCTTTGTACATTATTTCAGCAATATCATGCAGGAACACCAGAAATGGGACTTCACAACTTGTAGTACCCAGTGTATGGGCCCTTATGGCCTTCAGTAAATTTACAAGTTGATTTAATTGTCACAATAAGCTGCAGGTTTTGTTGTTGTTTTTAAATAAAGGCGTGAACAGTTTAGTTAGGGCCTGTGGCTTCTAAAGTCTGATGGTCTTGATGTTAGCCTGGCATTTTTCTTTATGTCAAATGCTGCATATAGGGTACAATGTACCCAATACACAAGGGGTGAGTGAGTGGCTATGGTTTTATGCATCTGTTGTAATATAACCATATCACAACACCAGATGTCATCACTGATTGTCAGGGATTCATTCATAAACTTTCATCGCTATTTCTCCTTTTACTCCCAATGGAATCTGTTCCGGGGGGATAATTGAGACTGGTTATTCTCTGGCATTGACATTTTCTATTTGGGAATCAACCTGTGTCCTTGGTGTGCCAGGCCAAGCCACTAGGCAGTCCAACCATCCTCATCAACATGGAAGACGACTCAGTCATCAATAATTCAAACATAGGTAGCGCCCAACAGAGGGAGATGACCCTGCATCTACATTTTGTATGGGACTGTTGAGAACATTATGTTTTGCTGGTGCTTCTCCCACCTCAATAGGACTACTTTGCTCTCTGCAATCATCTAACCATGATTCTGACAGTTAACATTGATTACTGCTGTAATCAAACAAGGAGACTAGGGATATATTTTTTTAATAACTTAATCATTGATGCTGATGACTGATTGCTGGTACCTTGATACGACTTTTCGGGGCACATACACTGCTGAAGTCATTTTTGTGGTTTGGTTGACACGGATGATGACCGCTGTGCACCTGAATCCGGTGACATCTAGTCATACATGATTTCTAGGGAGGCCTGACAGGTCTACGCCTACGGTGCAGATTTAAATATTCTATATGTTGCTTTTGATGATTCAAACATTTCAGATAAACAACTTTGTAATTACTGATCTTGTAATCTCTTTGACACAATACATTTCAGTGAATGGACAGAATTAAAACAATGTGAATGCCACATATACTCCAATCCAGTCTTTACAAAGATAGATTCAATTGCCAATAACCATGTATTTGTATTACCTTTAGCACGCTTATCATCTAATAACAGTTTGTAAAAAATATAAGAGACTTTAGTTGCTTTTCCTGACACATTACAGGTCGATATATTTGGATATAAAGGGATTTTCTGCCAAGTTCTCCGTATATCATATATGATGGGGTGTTCTTTCATGAATAAGTCTAAATGATAAAAGTTCAGCAATTTTCACATGATTATGATTTCAACTCATCAATTAGTGCATGCGATCAGGGCTAGCACTGCTCACCAGAAACTGACTATAATTAAGCCCTCTATTGTTCTACGGTCTACAGCTTGCTGTTGTTTTATCAATGTTGGGCATGCTGGGTTATAACCGGCTGACCATGCATTCACTTCCCAATGTGATTCCCAGTGATGTATGTGTATGCAGGATTGAGTAACAACGGGGTCAGGAAGTGACCCCATCCCACATCCTACTGTGACATTTATTGCCACGACATTCCCACACTCCTACAGCCCGGGCCACCTACCCTGTATTAACTCTGATGCTCATCCACCTCAGTACTCACACCATGCTCAAAAAGGTCTCATACAGTTTACCAATCTATACATCACTTATATGCTTATCATTTATTTTGTTATTGTGAAAAACTACTTGATTGTAAGGAACACATCTGAAATTACAAAGTGAATAACAAAAATAAACAGTGTAGGTCTGTCGGAAATGGTTCCTCAAATGTCAAGGCAGGTCATTCACACATTCCTGCAATTACATATCATCAATAAGGGCTACAGCTAACCAGATACTGTATTACCGCTGTTATATAGCTGGAATATTGCTGAGTGCAGCGTTAAACAACAAACAAATAAATAAACATAGTGTACTGTCCCATATTTACATGACATCTACCCCAACAATCCATTCATTCACCACTGACTTTAAACTCCAAAATATCAAAATTCATAAATGTTTCTAAAAGTAAATACTTCTACATATCGTTCATAACACAGTGAGCAAGCATGGTAACATACAACATGCAACAGAAGTGCACCTCCATGACAACAAGTGATACTACCATGGACGCTAAATATACAATCGTATTAAGTGCCCAAGATACTACCATGAGTGAGTGAGTAAGTTGGGTTTAATGCCGCTTTGAACAGTATTCCAGTTACTGTATATCATGGTGTGTCAGCCTAATGTGGGAGGTAAGCCAAATGTGATGCAGGTCTCAGACATTTTCCACTTTACCTACAAGCATGGGTATGGTGATGATAAACCTAGAAACATAATCAGGGTGAACCACGACCTCAGCCCATGATCATAGCCAACCCCTGCCCACCCCAATACTACCATGAAGAGTCGGTACAATTCACTGATGCTTTACAATACTCAACAGGGCATAAAAAACTGAAAAATGTGTTCATGAATTTGAAAAAAGATATGTCAGCATAAAACAATTATGTACATGTATATTACGTGTGAGGTACCTTTTAAATTATTTAAACTAAAATAAATCATAATTTTACTTTGCTGCAGGTCCTTCAGTACATAGTGCTTTGTTTGATTCATTGTTACATGGTAAGGAGTCAGTAGGTCAGATGAACGTGTGATAAGCCAGGAGAACCTAGGATGGTCTGCAACAAAGCCTGTTACTGTTGACCTTTCACTCAGAGCAGGAACACCAAGGTCAGGGATTGTCAGTCCTGGTGTTTGACTGTAGCGTCCTGACATCATCACTTGCATTGGAGGATAGTGTATTAGTATCACCCAGGGTGCAGGTAAACCCATGCTGAGATAAAACTGAGCAAATTGGCCAAGTAGCTATTGCAAACAAATGAGGACCAGTTCCTTGTGTCTCCATCTAGAATTAACTTTCTAACATGACTGTGCAAGGACGTCACAATGGTATCAGTACATGTATTGTGTGTATGGTTCTACCAATATCATATTTGATGCAGGTGGACCCTTGCTGTTATCAAACCGCAAATTGGCTCAAGTATCCGTCATATTGCAGTCGGATGAAGATTATACTTGAACCTCCAGCTGTGTTAAGTATACCAATATGCAAACAGTTCATTTCTGAACAGAGTGAGCTCTGTTCCATGCTGCTGAGCTGTGCAGTCACAAGGAGTTAACTTGTAGGGAAGATGAACTGCATCATAAGTACAAAGTGATAATTACACCATTTGGCATAAGTTAATGGGTACAATCTGAAACAGTATCTATCGATATTGCAGCTGTATCGTGGCGGCACACAACGAATAGGCTTTACTGTTTGTATCAATGTGGTGGAATATACCAGCGCTTTAAGAACCTTGGCTTGACAAACCAATGCTTTGACCAAGGCTACACCACTCCTTCTGACACAAGTCAAAACACAAAGAGGTGGGGAATCAATCCCAGGCCTTCCGAGTGACAAGTGTGCACTGCATGGCTACCAAACAGTCCCCAAACATTGGAACAAAGCAACGCTGACAGAGTGTGTGAGTTGGGGTTTACGCCACATTTCACATTATTCCAGTCATATCATGGTGGGAGGAGATGAAGAATGTGCTTTACACATTGTATCCATGTGGGAAACAAACCTGCATCGTTTGTGTGAATAGCCAACCAGGCTAACCCTACTGCCCCACATCGGTAAGATGCCACCCAATGAATCACAAAAACACGAGTCATTGATTCATAAACCTTCAATTACTGCATGAACTGTTCTTCTCTCCATGCATGCACACCAGCCTCTGCATCATTAAACAATATGCAGGCCGACCACATCATGTGAAAACAGCTAAAACCATCAAGACTGGCTGGTGTTTCATGCTATAATGGGCAAGGGTGACAATCCAGGGATTACAAAGGTCTGCTTTTTGTACAACATGTTCATAAGTTAATTACATGCCTGTAATCTGATCTTGTTTACCATCAGACAACTGCATGAGCTTCATCTATCTGACAATCATAAGTGATGTGATACTGTGCTTGCACTGGTAAAAGTAACCCTCTGGGTCCTGTTACAAAAGAAGGTTGAAGAGAGTGTATAAACCTGCCCTGACCTACTTCAGTTAAATGGCTGTATTGTCTAAATGCCGTCACCGTGTTCAGTCTGCGACAATACGTATGTATGTATCATGTAACAAAGTGGAGGAAGTCAGCTGACAGGTGCCGCTCAACTCGACCTGGTCCCATAAATGCAGGTGCTGACATAATATGTCATGTCTCTGTAGGAGGGTAGGGACTACTTGGTCTCATGTCTCACACAAATGTATATCAGCAGACAGAGTGCTTGCACAAAATTAATGTCCCTTCATATCTCATGAATACACAAACTGATCGTGTCTCATCATATAGCAGGTGCTTGCACAAACCAGCAATGTCTCTCCATAGCAGGTGCTTGCACAAACCAACAGCGTCTCTCTATATAGCAGGTGCTTGCACAAACCAGTTATGTCTTATCATATAGCAGGAGCTTGGACGAACAACAGTGTCTCACCATAGCAGGTGCTCGCACAAAATGAGTCATCTCTTCACAGCTCATGAATACACAAACTGATTGTCTTATATCATATAGCAGGTGCTTGCACAAACCACTGTCATATACATATTACACATTTTGGCATCTGAATTCCATTTATATATCAGTATCAAATCTATGAAAAAGGTAATAAAGGGAAAATACTGCTGGTTAAACCACTGACCAAAATATAACGTAACACTAACATGGATAGAAGAACAGATGAAATAGAACATATGAACCTCTAAATGGTATACAAGATATTTACTGTAACCTGAAACAATATGACCTAATTGAGACAATGAGGGGACATCTCGTTTTCCTGGCAGATAATGAAGCTAGGTCAGTGTCTAACATCCCTACACTGACCCATTTCCACTCTGGGTCAACCCACATACCACGTTAAACAATCAGCTCTAATTGATTTCTTTTCCATTCCTCCCCCTCAGCCAAAGCAAGCTATCATAGCAATACAACAGTAAGTATAATGTCACACATGCTAATTGCATACCCCTTACACTTTTCGATTGTTGGATCATACATCTACAACTAATTTGTTTTTTGTTTTTTACCATTCTCTTATCAAATTGCACAACTTGTACATGTTGTAATTAGAAAATATTCTTTCCAACACAAAAACTACACCTTCATAATATCAAATCAATTTCAATTTTGAAAAGTTTTTCTTAATGGGCACAAAACTGTTTCCGTCAGAAGACATCAACGGTGATTTGACGGAGACAAAATTATTTGTAAGAAAAATCTTTAGATTATATTTGTCACACTTAACTTTACAAGCTATTGATCTTGGATAAATAACCTTCTTTAATTTAGCTTGGAAGATCTTTCAGGCAAAGCACTTTCTTTAAATACAGGAAATAAATAACTGATCCAAAACTTTGTTTGCAGAATATCACTGAGCGACAGCCTGTCTCCACTTCTCATAGTTGAAGTTCATATCAGGTTTCAACAAATACAAAGTTTTAATCTCACAAATGCAGAAGATGGGTGTAAATAGACATTTCGAGAGGAAGCTAAAGCATTCATAATGTGATCTTAGTACACTTGAGAACACTTTCAGCTTCAGCAAAAATGTCCTCTACATAAACTAACACTGCATGGCTTGAAGTCAAAACTTCCACAAAGATTCTTAACTAACACTGACCCACAGAACCTTCCCACAATGCCTCAGAACTTACCTGTTTCTACTTCTTCAGTCATACGGCTGCCACTACCTGACCCTGAAGATTTATCAAGGTCATCGTCATCATTTTCGTCTGGATCTATTCCCGAACCACTTTCTTCAGGAACTTCTTCCTGTAATACAAAAGAACATCATCTTGAATTCTTATTTATTTACAGGATATAAATACAGCAGGCAGACTTGGTGAGGCAAAGTAATGCACTGTAGTTCCAGACTTGAGGTGCTTGTGTTAATGTGCAACTACTAACTAACCACACAGCATCCAATCTGATGTAGATTGAAGGGACCAGCTATTAGAAAATTCAGCTCTTGGGCATAGAGCTCCGAGAGCAATATGGTTCTTTTACAGGACAACAGAGCAGCATCACTTCAATATTAATGATACATCCTGAACACAATAGGAAATCTTTCCACAACTTATTTTAGACTAGTCATAGATACACATCACTGCAAAATTAGTCCTTACAGATTTATGCTTGTCTCGCACACAAGTGGAGTTGTCAACTACCGATTTAGCTTCAAGTTATGAATACTTTACTAATGCAGGCTTTACCAATGGGGCTTTAGCCTGCAGGCGATTTGATGTATGCAGACTCTCAAAGAGACCTATAAATGATTCCAGATAGGTAGCAAAGGCCCAAGTTTTTAATTTAGGGCCCTATTGAAGTGTAAGGAGGGCTTTTTCACAGATGTGCTATCCGTTTCTTCTAACATATGATAAGAGATTTGGGTTTAGTTTATTAACACTGCTTGAACTGTATTTCAGTTATACCACAGCATGTAGGTTTTATGTGGGAGGAATGCCATAAGCAAATAAGGTCCTCAGCATTTATTGCACAAAGAACGGAGTAGCTGATCCTGACATAAGTAAGGCTCCACACCACTTGGCCCATCCAGGGAAAACAGGTGTATTTCATCCAGAGGTCAGTTTTTACTCAACTTGCTTCTTCACCTTTCCAAATCCTATTGCTTCCAGAAGGAGTTGTCACTGCCCCTTTGGACATGAGTGAGTTGGGTTTAACGCCGCTTTTAACAGTATTCCAGTTACATCGCGGCATGTCAGTTAAATGTGGGAGGAAAGCCCAAAGTGATGCAGGTCTCAGACATTTACCACTTCGGTGAAACCCACGAGCAAGGGTATGGTGCTGACAAACCTAGAAACATAATCGGGGCAAACCTGGATTCGAACCTACAATCATAGGTTTCTGGCTTTGGACATGAGAAACATTGAAAAGTACAACACAGTCAGCAATATTGCAGCCACATCATGGCAGACTGTAAATAATCAACTCTTGGCAAGGAAAACTTAATAATGATCCACAATGATCCACATCATCAGGGTACAATGACACCTTCAGCCAGGTCACAGTGTTTGTTGCTTAATGCTGCACTCAGCAATATTACACACAGCAATATCAAGATAACATCAAGACATTGTTGTCAACAGATGACAAGTCTTGCCGTGATGAGGAATACCTCTGGGCTGTCAACACAGCCTCTCACTGTGAGTATCAGAAACACCACTTCTTCTGGACCTGTCCTGGAACCTATTTACTGAGACTGCTTGTCAGTTCAAAGTGAGATCACAATATTGATTATTTAAATTCCTAAATCTTCCCTCTGCAGATAAAGTATCATCTATTTCTGAGGACTCCCACAGGGGAATATATTGGGTTAATTAATTAATCGTCTTCAGTGAAACTTCTTCAAAATCCTTTCAAGGAAAAATAGCTCTGTGCTGTTGAAAGACACATTAGAAAATATTATTCTTTTTAAGAAATCAGGAAAAGGTTCTGATTGTGCTTGATGAGAAAACAAGAACAAAACATTCCCCAGTTTTCACGTTTTTTTAGTTTTCTGTCAAGACACATAATTAAATTCAGCATGAAAATAGAAAACAAAAATTTGTTAAAATACACAGTTATTTCATTAAAGGTATCTCCACACGGAATATTTGACTTCTTGCCAATCAGTTTAACAACATATCTTACCAGCACAACCACCCTCTTTCTGAAACTTTCAAGACAAGATTAAACTTCACAAACTGAATTTAGATAATAAAAAAATAATTTTGAACACATCATAAAGAGTGAGACTTTTTTCTCCTGAATTATGCAACCAAATTATGATTATTTTAAATTCCAATACTTCAAACTTAAGCATTGTGTTAAGTGATATTTCACCCACTCCTCAAAATAGCAAAATATGAATATTTCCTTAAAGTGTGAATAATTAACTTCAGAGACCCTGAAAACGGCGTTATTGATAGGGAGAGTAAAGGTGACAGAAAAACGTGATTGTGCGGTAATAATGAGTGTGTACAGTGCGGCAACATGACCCTACGACCCACCGTTTCCCTTTCATCTTCACCAATGAAACTTCACACTGAAATGTTGACCTACAGGACATCAAACGAGTTGCTTCATAAAGAGTGTCCACATTTCCACCGCTAGCTGACACACGCTGTTAGTTAGATCTTAGAAACTGTTTCAACCCAAAAGCAAAAAAAACCCACTGGAATTGAAACATTAACTACTGGAGAGAAATCCTGAAATGACCTTTACAACAGATACATTATTTTTAACATTTCTGTTCACGTCAGATAAAATAGTCAACTTTCATCACATCCATCAAGAGTTTATTTCATGTAAAAAAAATATGAAATATTTTTAGAATAATCTGTCTCTTCTAAAAACAGACAGAATTTGCTACATAGTGACAATCTGTAAAAAAACAATGTTTCATTATAACAAGAACGTTCTGGGAATTGAGTTTTCTACAGAAGGAAGCTTACAAACAGGAAGGTATTTTATCCATGTCATTTGGGTCTGATTTTTTACAAGCTATAGAATTTTCAATGGAGACAATGCATGTGTCAAAAAGGAACTTCCAAGATTTATTCTGAAACTTCTTCATCTCAGTGTGAAGGGCTACAAACAACAATGAGGAGACAGGACACTGAGTCTGTCCTCTTTCCTTGGAGGGTCATCAAGGCTTGTGAGCAATCATGTCGACACTCAAACAAAATCATCGAGTTGGTATTGAAAATGAGAAACTGGAATGTTTGATTGGACATTTTCAGTCTTTTTTTTTTCAACTACCAAATAAGGCATTAGGCATTAATTACAAGATCTTCACTTAGGAATATATTACTGGTACATATATAAAACATTACCATATGATTTCTGGACCAGAATGGGGACGTGTGTGTGTGTGTGTGTGTGTGTGCGTGCGTGTGCGTGTGTGTGTGCGTGTGCGTGCGCGTAAGTGGAGTGTTGTGAAGGTACAAGCGAAGGGTTAGCGGTAAGGATGTGGATAGGGTTTGGGAGTTGAGGTATGGTTGAGGCTAGGAGCAAGAAAGGAGCAGTGGTAGGAATCGGGTTGAGTGTTGAGGTGTGTGACAAACAGGTCATTTGGTTTGAAATCCTAAACTGTTACATGGGCATTTTGATATTTCTGGTCACATTCAGATAACAATATCCTTCATTCACCCTAGAAATATGGAAACAATAATCTGTCCCAACGACTTCCTGCATGTTAAGTGTGTGCGTTTGATTGCTCTATCTGTGAAGGAAGTGTGACGTACCCTTTTCACCACAGGTAGCGTCAATACACTTGTGTAAATCTTTATTAAACATTTACATATTAGAATGTCATAATGGCGTGAATGAAACTGTCATCGATGTGCAACGTGAACACTTTCCTACTGAGAGGGAAATCAGAATCAAATGGGGAATTACTACAAACTTCCTGTCATGACTAATGCGTTTTAGTGGCTCACTTTATAGAAATCTTAAAGCCATGAATCTCAAAATACCTCTCATTACTGTGACTGGTTCTATTTAAGTGTCTCTTCAATGACAGGTTTGATTTTATTGATGATTTTATGAGTGCTTAAATTAACACACAAAGTTTCATATCATCCGATGCCATGAACGATCCTCCCCTTCCTGCTACCATGTGTTGAGAATGTCAAGTTCAGAAAGAAAAAAACAATCTTCCAAAGTATCGCCTTTTATTCTTCCCTCTCGTAAAGGTCAACCCAAGAAACATGTGTACATCGGGGCCTTGTAGAGGGAAAGTGTCAAAATAATAAACTCAATTTAACTTTTTCCCAATTTTCAATTTGCTCTGCTTTCAGGAAGAACGTCTTCTGTTTCTCCCACATAAAATGAAAGATGACAATGGCAGAATCCGACAAACATGAAAACTATCTCAGAAGTTTAACCAAAAAAACCACTCTACACTCATTTCGTTTTAAATCCGACCCCAGCAAATTTACAATCTGAGCTGCTAGCAAATGGCTACCAGGATTACCATGTTACCAGGTCTGCTAACAGATTGGCAAATAATGCCTGTTTTACTGGCTCCATGGGTGTAAATCCTGGAACAAAAACACCAGCTAGTTACTTCAAGGTGTAATCCCAACAAAAACACCAACCTAGACCTCAGTGAGGCTGGAATTACCATGCTTGCTGCTGGGTGCACTTTTTACCTTCTTTGAAATATGGCCTGAGTGTTCCATGGATAGGTTTTTTCGCATCTGTTTTTGAGGAAAGGTGGCGAATGTTTTACTCCTCTATCTCGCTTAACACAGGATGCATTTGATTCAACCATGTTATGAGAGATAGTCATTTGACCTACCACCACAGATGCTTCCGACCTACATGATGATAGTAAAGACCCCCACACAGCTTGGACACAATCATGGAACATATTTAAAGCAAGCTGCCAAATAGAGTTACTATCTGATTACAAAACAAGTTTAGTTGATGTTTGATCAGCCTCCTAACCCATTTACATAATTATTCTTGTCACATAGTACATCACATTACTCGTTCTGCTGGGAGCAAAGCCCAATGGTGAAACCAACAAGTAAGGGTATGACTGACAGACCCAAGGATCATAATCGGGTTGAATTTCTGATTCGAACCCACAATCAATTGATCCTGGGATCAAGGGATGCAACTCTGTACAGCGAACAGCAGAGCCAATGACCACTGGGCCACCTGTGCTCCTAGAAATTTACAGACAAAATCACATTATGGTTACAACACAGATGAAAGACAAAAAGTAATATGGCTGACATGATGATGATGGTGATGTAGACGAATATGAAGAATATGATGATGATGGTGGTGGTGGTGGTGGTGGTGGTGGTGGTGGTGGTGGTGGTGGTGATGATGATGACAGAGCAGTATTTGGTATGTAAGTACAGGTTATCTCATAGACATACATGAACACTATCTGCACATGCAGGCTATCTTCTTCATGATTAACATAAATACAAATAAGGTAACAATCATGATAGATATACTGTATTTAAACTGCATCATTATCATCTAACAATGTTACTGGGAAGCTAATTGCAACATCTAAATAATATCTAGATCTTGTTAATGGCAGCTGTGATAATTTCAAGTATCATATATATTAATATTTATTACATAGTTAACAGATTCAATATGAACAAGTTTGGAATACAATCAAAATATAAGAACAAACATTTTCCTTTTTCAGAAATAAATATGACGATTGAAGAAACTTTTCAAGTAACAAACCTTCAAGGCAGCATATTTCTTACATTACATTCTTCTAATTCACCCAACACAAAGTACTTTTGCGGAATAATTTTTATTTACAACTAAGCATATGATTTTGAAAACTATATCTTTAATCCATGAAATAAACAGATGCCTAAAATAGTTAAAAAGAAAGACATTTTCTGCACAAGATTGTACTGGTATGCTGCACCAGCATAACATCCTGATAACGCTGAATTGGTAAACAGCAACTGAATTCAATGTGGAACAATTTTTTCACTTATTACTGAATATTCAAAATTTGGATAATTGTTTTCCTATGAATATTAAATATTCATTTACTAAACCAAGTTGAGTCCGCATGAAATATCGAAATAGCCCACTATTAACTTTTGTTCCAAATTGACATTTCGATTTACAGAATACCAAAAACTTTTCCTTCATGAAACCAGGCCATACAAATCATATCCACCATTAGGGCAATATTCCTTACATAATACCACACACACACTAATACATGTGTTAGCAGTTTTCTAGCACTGAAGTTCTGTCAATATGCTAATGTTCATAGCAAACATGTGCATGAGATTCTGACAATATCAACTCAATAACACACAGCTGCTGACCAATCTCTCAAATGTGTACGAGCTGGAGTCCATTTTCGATTTGAAATTCAACATCATGCTCATAATTTGAGAGAAAACACATTTGTTGAAAGATGAAAAGAAAAAACACAAGTCAATGTGCATTGGAAGTGGTTTTCAGAAACAACTGGTACTGTTACCCAATTTCCTGAAAATGTTACTGTGTACAGATTTTATGATCAACAGACATCATCTGATTAATGATTATCACATTTTAAGTTTTCATATTCTTTTAAGAAAAAAATAGATTAGCTCTGGAAAACATAGAAATACTTCTTAATGTACTTTCAGTTTTTGGCTGGTGATCTTTATGATTTCATTGCAGTCACTGAACTATTTCTTTAACAAACAGATTTCATGCATTTTCTGAACACACATTAAACACTGAAACAAGATATCATGGGTAAAATGTTCACACATGTTGAACTGCAAGCTGTACTCAAATATACAATCATCTAACGAGAATATAGCATGGTTGGTGAAAGGCAATAATGCGCAAGCAGGATAACCAACATGCAACAATACTTACTTTTTCCTTCCCAATCTCGGTATCGATGTCTATTAAGTTCCCTGGTGGCTGAAATGAAGAAAACGAAAGTGCATTTAAAAAGGTTAGTTTCATGCACGTGAGGTTAGTAAAAAGTCACTGTTCATAATGATTGTATTGGTGGGTTTTTTTCCAAATATTTTGACCATAAATTCCACCAGTCAGTAAATGTCCAAAGAATGTCAAATTGTTTAAAATACCAGCTTATATAATTTACAAGTCTGTGAATAACACTGTGCCTTTAACATGTATCAGTGATGTGGTTCAAGTGCATCTGTCTGATACACAACTATCTGTATCAGTAAGAGGCTGATAACAGTTACACAACCCAGTACAAGATTGTAACTGAAATTCATTTAACATATGATGCATTGAAAAGCCAGTCTACCAGTGCATTCCTATTTTACCATCCTTCCAGTTCAGACCTATCATGTTACCAGTAAATCAAAAATGATATTTTTCATCTGTTTAATCATTTTTAGTATTTCATGCTCTAAAGCTTGAAGCAAGTTTATAAAAGATTTCAAAGTATTAGGGAGGAAATTGTAGAGAATGAATGAAGAGTCGACAGTATTTACCATGGTAAGGCATAGTGATAGTCATAACATGCGCACCTATTTATAGTTTCCACTGCATGAAAACATATCATGAATATTTATACATTTGTCAATACTAAATAACAATAAATATGAACAATGTGTTTCACAATGACGCACCACTGATTGTGAATACTGTACATGATGTACTTTTTGTACTGTGTTGCAACAGATGGTAAGGATGTAGCAAAAAACATAAAATTATTGTAAACACAGCTTATGTTGGGTGCAATTACAGAACAGCTAAGCACCGTATTTGTGGCATTAGGAAGTTTCTTGAAAGGGGAAAAGAAAATAATGACAGCATCTACATCTGGGAGAGGATCTATTCTACAGTTCCTGATGGCATTCCTATAGTATAAGTGTTGCTCTTTATCCATTTCTTCATATGACTGAATGAGTGAGTCGGGTTTGATGCCACTCTTAGCAATATTGCAACAATCCTGTAGTTATGTGTGACGAGTGAATGCTTTAAACACTTGGCTACTTCCCTTGGCACCGAGGGAACAAGGTTTTTATCAACAGGATGACATATTTAAGAAACATGACAAGACCACTTCAAATAAATTATTGATCAGGGTTAGTTTTGTCAATGTTTTAATTTTTTGACATAGCTGTTATAAAAATATCATCTCTTTTGCTAGATGTATACATCTGATACAACCAAAGGATTGTCCATGTATTCCTTGTAGGTCAGGAAAGTATTTTTGTACTTAAAATAGAAATTGGTCCTATTTGGAATAGCTGAGCTTTTCCATTATAAAGTCAACTTGCTGTGTCATTCTAACATAAGATATGAAACAAAATCAGCTATTCTGCTATCTTGTTACCATCATGAGGAATTGACAGTGTTTTCAGGCAGGTGGGTATACAAGTTCAAATACCATCAACAAATTGAAACTGTATGACCCTCAGCCATCGACCAAGTGAGTGAGTTAGGGTTAACACCGCTTCTAACAGTATTCCAGTTATTTCACAGCGTGTCAACTTGATTTTGGGGTGAAAAACACCAAGTCATGCAAATCTCATTTTTGTGAACCTACAAGCACAGACAGAGTGCTGACAAACATAGAAACATAAGCAGGGTAAACAGGGTTCGAACCCATGATCACAGTTTCTGGCACAATTATCTGGACTCAAATCTGAACAATGAATTGTGCCGCCTTAGATGACTGGGCCACCAGTGCCCCATTAACCAGGGAAATATGACCCCAATGACTATTCCGGATACTTGAAAATCATATCACTACTTGACTTTCATCAGACTGCAAAGTAATTGAATACCACATCACTAGAATGGGAACACTGACGGAAGGATCATCAAAGTAAAAACAACAAGGATTGAAAAGAGACTAAAAAAGTCAACTCCAATTGCAACGTTCCACATCACTTCAACTGCATTATGTATCAACTCTGTAACAATATCACAAATACAACGCAACTTATGGAGGCTGACAAGTCTTTCATCCCATTATTCTGACCTATTTCACTTGCTGCTTTTACAGTGCTGCTAGATGCACCGTATGGCATTAGCTAATAGATGTGGATCTGTCCTGGATACAAACACAACTTCCTATCTCACAAAACTCGTTCAGAGATCAATTATTAAGGTTATTGCCTCACCAGGAAACCATCATCAGCAAAAAGCAGTGCTTTTTCAAGATTAAAAATATGTGATGCAGAATGTATGCTGAAATACATATTGATTTCGTTGGTCCTATTTCTGAAAGAGCAGACCCATACTGAGATGACAAGCATCGCGTACAAGATTTAGACACGAGCCTACGGCTCGAACTATCATGAATTGCCCACACCCGATGAGCACACACATATTTCACATACATAAATCATCATCACCATTCGCTGCTGAATCACACGGGAACAGTTGGCTTTAATAATTTCAACTGAAAGGTTGAGTAATCATACCATTAATGCTTAGGTAGCAAACAAAGCAATGTCTACTTTTTAATCTAACTAACGAGTCCAATATCAATTGTGGTGCTCTTATCTAAATGAAAATCAGCTTTGTAATGACAAAATGTTGCTATAAACAAAGTGATTCAGAAATAATTTGCTCTGAAACATGTCAAGCAGTATTTTATAATGTTGCAAGTTATGGTGTTGTATTTACTTCTACTCAGAAATCTTCTGGTACTTATTTTCTTATGTTATCTTGATATGAAATCAAAAAGGTATTTACTATTGTTTAGAACTTCATACTACAACTGAAACAAAATATGATTTCAACTTGAAGTATCCTTGAAAACCTGGCATAAAATGTCAGTGTGACTCAATGTCGATGTTTCGCAGTCAACAAAATTAAGGCTGTATAAACAATATGATATTTGGATCCTGCAGACCAGTGGCTGATGAGCAGCGATCTATGCAACATTATCCACCAGGTCACACATGGTCAGCTCTCACAACATACAAGGGGTACTGGGTACAACTTCTGCTATGGAATTCCCACACCTTGTGACTATGTTTTCATGGTAGAGCTAAGATACCTGTAGATTTACAGCACTAACTTGAATTTGAAACCAAACGTGCAGAATTAGGTTTCGAATGTTAAATTTAGCAAGGTTAAATCTACAGGTAACCTATCTCTACAATGAAAACACAGTATGTTTATCTCCATTCTACCATGGCTAAGTAAAATGCGAACTCTTTGGTGTTTGCAAATATATTGAGTGAAGCGGCATGGAATGAGTTCAGTGTTTTGAGTGAGTTGTCATTCTGAATTACGAAATCACAGACAACAGCCATTAAACAAAATATGGCACTGTATATGCTCAAGTAGTAGGTTTACATCGTAATACTACACTCGAACATATGACAGGCATTGAAAGCATATAAGCACGGTAACAAGCTAAACTTACTTGAGGTGGGCACCCTTAAAGAAAACTAGGCAAGCTTTGCAAAGCTTTCGTTCTACAGTGCACGTCTCCATTATGAAGTCATATTTCTCATTGTGACACAAAATATATAACATCATAGCCGTATGTAGAAAAGCGACAAATTCCCAGCTTTCAATTGTCCCCTAAACTTAAAATGCATTCTCTTTGTAGATTTCTATGTTTTCTACATGAAATGTATTGCCACACATCTTTTGAATATTGTAATAACCATAACTTTGCATTTTGTAACCTATAATTGTAGACATAATTATTTAAATATGCCTACCGACAATGACTGAAAAAAGTACTATTCTATGAATTTTAGCTTCTGTTGTGATGCGGCTGTCAAATCGGCTGTTTCAATCAGAGGGAGTTTATTGTGATTTGACAACCTCTGATTGACCAATCAGAATCAAGTAATTTCCAAATTCATGGTAGAATATATTCAAAGCCCCTCCTATGCTCCGTTTTAGCTAATGCTAAAAACTCAGGATGCTCTTTTACTGAGCCCATAGGTTTAACTTAAGAAATCAATTTTGACAGAGTGGCAGTATTACACAGATAATCTAGACTGTGAGAGGCTTCAATATCTATATGACACACTGGTCTCCTCATTCAAATGTGTATTTATCATAATAGTTTGGTGTTTAAGAAGAGTTGACTCATTATTGTTGACATTAAACTTAAATCAAAGAGTCTTTAGTCATGTTTGCACATTTTCTGTACTTAATTACACAGGTCTTAATTTTGGATGAAACATTCAGTACTAAACATGCTAAAAGGTGATATAACCCATTATTAGGCTGTGTGCTTAAATATGTGCATTCAAAGTACCCACCTGTCTTACACTGTTTAAGGGGGATATGAAACACTCATTTCTGACAGTAAGTCAAGGGAGTTAACTGACCAGAAAAGTCTAGTTTCAACCCTTGTAGAACTAGGCTGGAATTCGAGTTAAATTTTGGCTGGACTAAAGAGTCTATGCACAGTCCAATCAAAGTCGCGTAATGAAATCAACATCCGGTTTGCAAACTGCAGTACAGATTTCGCCGATTGCAGGATTTGCAAAACATTTGTACCGCCAACTCGCTATCAACAGATATTTTCCAAATCTTTTCATGTTTTTAATCAAGGTGTTCATGTGATTGGATGCACTTCGCGAAGTAAGACCCTTTATATTACAAAATAGATTTTCATTATCGGTGAAATCGTCTTGACTGGGGGCTGCCATTTTGTTTCTAGCAAATGCAAAAGATGTGAGAGGTGGAATCAATTGGGAGGTTACAGAAGGGACATAACTCATTACAGCCACAGGTGATGCTTCGATCAAGCCCAGAAAGCCAGCCAGTTCAGTAAGGGTCAAAACTGGACTTATATGGTCAGTTATCTGCCTTGCCTCAGGAACATGGACAGTATATGAAAACAATCTCAGTCCATCATAGTTCTGCTGACTCAAGTTTGCTAATGCTGGGCCCTCAGTCACTCCCTGAATGGTAAATACAACTCTTGTTAACTTAACAAGCATCAAGTGACTGTCACACCATCTATCAGATTGCAGCCATGAACAGTCAAAACACATCATATTACAAAAAAAGTGTAGGGTTACAGCTGCACTTGTAAACAGAACTAGTTCCTTATTTTATTCAACTCATATTTCACAATAGTTTCGTAGATGTTGTCATGTGTACATGGTGTACCGTCCTTTCATTTCAATTGCAATCCTGAAACACCAACAAGTAGTCATAAAAACGACTTTCATGTCATCCCAAACATATATGTCTACATTATTATTATTTTTTGTGGTTACTAATATACCCATTCCCAGTCACCCAAGAAGCAGTGATGACACATAATGGACAATGGATCGCACACAATCATTACACATAAACGTTTTCAATTGACGAAGTGTCTTGAATCAATAACAGTATTTCTACCTTTATATCTGAGACATCAAATTATGGATACCTACATACGTTGGCCTTTCTACAAGAGACAAGTGGACGTTTTCAATCTATCTCAGGTCATGCATCTCACTGTCCTCGAATTTCAAAACCTTTTAATACAGCTCAATATGAAGTGACATGGGCTGAACAGCTGTCGACCATGATAATCCTTACCATGGATCCAATACAACAATAATGTTAACACATTGTCATCAAACCACTTAATATTGACAGTATTTGTCAAACAGCTGTCAACTCTGATCAACTATAATCCAGCATTTCTGCACGTCTCAATTGAACTCTCTCTCCAAACATGAGTACAAGGAACGTGTTCTGTCCATGAATCTTAATTGGAAAGTTCCTTCTGGAGTGGCATTCGGGTAGCCCAGTCGTTAAAGTGTTCGGTCGTCACACCGAAGACCCAGGTTCGATTCCCGGCATGGGTACAATGTGTGAAGCCCATTTATGGTGTCCCCCACCGTGATATTGCTGGAATACTGCTAAAAGTGGCGTAAAACTATTCTCTCTCACTCACTCCTTCTGGAGGTTTCTTCAGCAATGTGATATAGCCTGAAACGGCTTGGATGAACTAGTCACCTGTAAACTAAGCAGATACTACTCAGACAGATGTAACACCCTAACAGCCGAGTGAGTAATTTGTGAATCGTAAGGCATTAAACAAACTTAATCTGTCTCTTGCATGTCTGGCAAAAATGCAATTTACACAAATTTGGATGAGGCCTTAAAAATTTATGAGGACATCTGTTAGACCAGTTTCCTGTTCAATTTTCACAAACAGGACCACAATTGTGGCCAATGAGGATGCATTCTGAATCTTTGGCATCCCCAAATATTAATATGTTTTAAGTATACAAATTTTCCTTTAAGCATGTTAAGATTTCTAAAATAGACACTGACAGATAGGATCACATATTTTAGGTTCGATGGAATCTCCTAAAGCCCACACAGCACTGGCTTACTCGAGACCCAGATAGCAGACGGATAAAACCACAGATACTACTTTCCTTTCAAGCACAACTACCTCTCACCTCCTTGAAGTTGGTTGAAGGCATGAATAAGGCCGGCATGCTGGCAGCAAGCCAGGATAGATGCTTGTAAGTATGATGAATGAAGCGATAACTCTCCAGCCATATGTTTCTGTCGTGTTCACGCACATTTTGCTGATGCAATTAACCTAAACTACACTTTAACTGATGCAGATACTTTTGTACTGTTTTTGTAGGTGTAATAAAGCCCTCAAGCCTGTCCATAACAGATCATCAGCTCAGGTTGAAAACAAAGGCTGGTATCAACTTGTATCATGGAGCACAATAGTTTTTCTGCTGATGGAATCTGATGGTATTCTCAATGTGTACATAAATTTTGCACGTGTGCTGGAAAATCCATCAAGGCATGTCTCAAAAGTCCATTATGGGGAATATGTTACAAGTCCTGAAGGAACAATGAAGTTCTACCCATCATGTTTTGCCCCGGAGAGAAATGTTTTGGGGACATACCCCTGTAGTCTTTAGGGTTGTTTTGGTTTTAATTCCTGCTGATGAATGCATCAAAATGTAACTTTTCAAACTATTCTATATGTATATAATACACTTACCATAAATACTCTCCTTCGCTATGGGAATGATTTTGAACAAAAACAATATTAAAAAGCAAATGGAAATCAGAAATTATTCCATAAAAATATCAAAATATTTCCCAAAAAAACAAGTTTGATTTTCTTATTTTATAAGATTTTTAGTATTTATACGCCTAAACAATTAGACATTTACCAACAATAATATTAGTCACAAATATATCTCTACATTGTCTAGATATTAATTTGTTAACCCATTAGCACAATTAACTACACCATTCAGAAGGAAGGCTCACAAGCAAGAAAAAGGCTGATCTGACGCCGATTTCGAGCCATGCTTGT
The DNA here is from genome assembly GCF_023055435.1 of Haliotis rufescens. Taxonomy (NCBI): domain Eukaryota; kingdom Metazoa; phylum Mollusca; class Gastropoda; order Lepetellida; family Haliotidae; genus Haliotis; species Haliotis rufescens. Next base: position 35,429,679 of record NW_025963779.1, read on the forward strand.
AAGCAATGTCATGGATCACAAAATAACTCATGCAATCACTTCACTAACAAATCACAAGCAGAGACCAACATGACGCTCTGATAATGATGGACAATGTGTATGGGGAATGTATGATTCAATGATACAAGACATAAACAAACGTGGTGGACAAGGACGAGACTGTTCAATAACTTGTAAACATGAAATCTACCATAACATTCATGACATACTTTCACAAGAAATAGAAATTTCAAAAGACATTCAAATTAAATTTTAAATTGACAAACAAACACAGGACTAGACCATATTTATCACTGAATAACACCAACATCAGCACTATATGACTAAGATAATATTAAATATATAGTGTAAAATAATTAGGTAACTAAGGTCACTTACCCCTCGTCTCAAGTTATACTTCAAAATGACACAAGACTGAGATTAACATATTTATCAGGAAGAGAATCACATCAAAAGTATGAATAAAAAAGAGATTCATGACAAATCTATCATTTAAAATGAAAACTAAACTAATTATGGATTCAATGATTGTTCCTCTTGACAAAAGGACTCTCAAACCTTTAGTTTCCAACATAATATAACCTATCTTTTCTGCTTTTTTAATATACTAATGACCTTTTCAGTTAACAGGCACTAACATGTATCTAATGGCAACATACCACTTTTCCAAAGCAAGATGTACACAAGATTAGATGGTACTTGTACTGTGTACATTGCCACACAATTTTATTTTGCTTTAGTGCCACTTTGGGATTCAGGACTGTGTAGGTGTCCAGACAGTTAACATACTTACATCAATGCCTACCTCCCACAAACACACACAGCCTCCAACTAGTTCTCTACATCTATACCAGCATTCTTTAAACAAAAACCCCTCCAAAAGAGGCATCTAACACTTCAGTGCTACCAAGCAAATACTGTAATCTATATTTTGTATGACAATAAATCACAGCCAATCACCTTTCATACTACCAATGGACTTGCACAGTAACATCAAAGAAATACATTTATAATTCACAAGATATTGGCAGACCCTCTACATGTTAGGATTCCTATTTACAAAGTAACCGCAACTCTGAATAATTCATTGCACCATTTCTTATCAATGTCATTCTTTTCTTTTCTGAGGTATACTTACAACAAATATAATTGAGGTGTTTTTCAAAAGGTACATTATGCAGAAAGCAGGCTGTGTGGTTATCATATTACCCTTAATGGAAATTGGTCTGGTAAATCTTTAATATCATGATCATTTAAGACAAAAACTCTTTCCGGGTTTCCTCACAGTAAGATCATGATGAAAGACAAACTCAATTTTAATGTTTAAAAACCGTGAAAAAATGCCATCACGATACAGTGGGTGACATCGTGCATCGCTGATGTGAAATTAAACTATCGGCATCAGTAGGCATAGGCATATCGCTCGAGACAACAGAAAGAGTATAAAATGATTTTCAGAGAAAACTTCATCATAAAGCCATACAAAAAAGACATTACAGGTTTCACACTGCAGGCACAGCTTCGAAAACGTCTCAGAGCAGTAACCACTGAAACAATCATGAAGGATATTTTCTAGATGAGCAAGTTTGGAATCGCTGAAAACCTACAGATATTCTCCATCAGATGTAATATATTGAACAAAAAAATGTTATGGATCATGAATATTTTGGGGGATATGTTTTTGTAGTGAAGACTGAGCACACAATTTTATCAAAATAACCCTAAATATATTAATGAACGCTCACTTTTTGGTTCAGTATATATCATGTCACATGTTCCAGAACAAGTGCAGTGGGATGGCATTACCATACTAGAAGAAATTTATCACTTCCAAATAATGTAGCCACAGTTCAAATCTATTGAAATAGACCCAATATACCAAAAGAACTCCAACCATATTGGTTTTTCCCTGACATTTCAAGAATCCTGTGCCCATGCACTGAGCCTTCTGGAAGTCTTTAACTTCGAATGACCTCATTAAATTCAGTTAAGGTTGCAATATCAATATGAGAACATAGGCCTTCTTTACACTCAGAAAAAAGACTTTCACCATTCACAATTCAACAGTAGGACAGTATGATTGAAACCCGCAGCTAAATCTTTTTCCCCCGGATGAAAAAGCCTTTCAGCCAATTGGTTCGAGGTCCGGAGGATCACTCTAGGCCCATACCAAACTTCTTGAACCAGTGAAGTGCTGGAAACAACTGTGGCTGCATCAAATAATCGGAAGTGATTCTGTAAAGATGGACGTGCAAGGTCCTTCGTCTCCAGGCCTAATTCCAGCCGCTAATATTGTTTGATATACGCAAGTCAATAAGGGAGATAACCCCCAGTGTGTTTAGACAAGCGGACAAATTTGTGCAAGGCAACAGTAAATGTTGACGTTCCACACAATCAAAAAGTGTTTCATTTGAACTCTTCGAGAGCAAATTTTGTGTAGCTATGTTCGTGGGACTACATGTTTGTTATTCTCTAATATATGACAACTGTTTCCTCATTATCTGGGTAGTCAACGTAGAGATCAATATGGGAGACTCTAGTACTGTCTAACCTTGGAAATATACGGCAGATTTTGGGAGTAGATCTGGCTACCAAAGCTCTTGCATTCGTAAGATTTGATGATAACAGCAACACATGATAGCAACATCATATGTATACTGTAACACCCCTTCATATTCTGGTTTCAGAGGCATTTAAACATTCTTTTGTAACATTGCATTCAATGTTGTGTAAAGGTTCTTCCGCTTTATTGTCCTGTTATCAGCAACATACCAGTCACTTGGAGCAAATCATCACATACCATGTTAATGTAAACTGGGAAATTTCTAACTCCCATTTGGAAATTTTGCTGACATTTGCTGCAGACTTTGGACCTCCCTTATAACATCAGTTTGAGGTGTATTAAAGTCATTGCTGAGAATGCAATTAGCAGTATCTCGCAACATCTTGTGAGAATTAACGATCAATGTAAACTTCTCTAATTGAGGCCCTAAGTAGAAACTTTACAGTGTAATGCAATTTTTCTTCAAAAAAGAAAATCGTCTTGGCCAACGCAAAACCACAATTTCTCAAATAAGAATAAAAATCATCCAAGTGATAAGCTACTGCAAAACATCAAGAAAAAATTACCCCCAAAATAGATCCAGTAAAGCTGATCGCCTGTCTCCCTAAACAGGTAGAGAAGTGGCATATGATACATGTGTATCATGAAGCCTATTTACAGCACCATATCAATCGTTTAAGTGTGTAAGTAAGCCTAACATCATGTCTCCGAGAAGAAGGGCCTATTCACAAAACACCTTCAGAACACTTGCATAGTGTCATGCAGGCACATATCCAATCACCTCAATCTTCACATCAAATTCACTCTACTCCCAAATCTCCATGGCTTACAAAATAAGGGAGGAAAATTGGCCAAAGGGTTTACATCATGTACATCAGCAAATATTCATTGACAATTTTTTTTTATTAAATTCTCCATCTCAACTGGGTTTGAAAATCTCGTAAACAATTTCGCCAAGTGTGATATGCCAAGAATGATGAAAGAAGTTATTGGTGAAGTGTAATCCAGCCATACTCGTTTCAATTTAAAGACGAGAGCCTATCACTGATGGAAATCGATGTGGTGTTGTTTTTTTTCTTGATCTACTCAACTTGTGTGTTTTACAGTCAGGAAGGAGGCTTCCGATCCACTTCTGTATGCAAGAACGAGATAACAGTGATTACTAGGTAATTGTCATGGCTGATCATTATTGAGGCAATTACACCATCACCATGCAAGTAAGAACGAAAGGCTGCTTGTGAAAGACCATAGTCTATCTCAACCACTATCCTGAACAGAAATGTTCATTTCACAAAAAATCCACTTTCACAAGATGCCTTTGTTGCCCTCACCAACAGTAATTCACGTCCAGGGTTTCCTGAAGAAAAGCCACAAATTTCCCAGTTTCCCAACACTGAAGGATCTCTCAAAACATTTACTCTCTTCTAGAAAACACAGTACCATTATGCTATAAATGATAGAACTTGCAGTGAAGCTAATGTGATATTTTTGCCATTTATTGTGCTTCCTAATTCCTGACCTTTCAAATGCAATGAGACTTTTTAAAATCTGTACTTGAAAGATTTAATCGCCCACTATGATCCCGAGCATATATTACCTTACAGAGAAACATTCAATTAAGAAATTACATCAGGAACCTACCTCATCAACAAGTGAAAAAAACAACTCTCACACACCATGTGTGACTTCCTTCTGTGTCAATGAAAAAGGAAGGCAATAATTCACATATTGGCTGTGATTAACTCAAGTTTTTATCATGATGATAAGAAAGGTGTATTGTCAGTGTTGTATTGATGAATAATCCGTAAATCTTATATATCTAAGGTCAGAATTTGAAATCAGCTCTCCAAATTGTGAGAGTAAATGTTTTATGCCATAATCAGTCATAACCACAAGTGGCGGGAAATGCTTACAGATCTAACATCATTTAGGGTCATTGATCTACTTATGTCCAGTTATTACTTCAAGTCTTCTGCCTCAAATGATGTAAAGGATTGGTTCAAATAACAAAAGAGGCTTCACAAGTTGAACCTTCCTTACGCTAACTTCACAAGGTCAATCTTAAGATATCTCAATTTGTTAATCGTTCTTGAGGTATACCCACTGAACATTGATGAACTTGATTAATTGGAACATCATGATTACAGCAGTGGACCCTACCCATCAAGTCTGGACATCACAGTGTTTGACAATATGGGCAACAGGTCATGCTGTCAAGGACATTGGCAGGTAGTCGTCTCTCATGGCATTGGTAGGCATAAGGAATTCATTCAACTTGTTCACAATTCATTTGGAGAAGCACACAAACATTTTGTGAGTCAACTACTTTACAACTGAAATAGAACATAAGCAAGCATACCAAGCAAATTTCAGATGGGTATTGAATTGAATGATTTATCAACTTCTGCAGACAATGATACAAAACTAACTGTCCTTTTTCCAAAAGCTTTGTTAAATATTTGAGGAGACTAATAACCAGGTACAATGTCACTTTTCACAGATAGATCCTCCAAACAAATCCATATCCAGACTCCACATTTAAGAACCGCATTTGCCCCGTGGCCTACTTCTAATGAAATATCAAAGAGACGTGGATTTTCCCAAAATACATATCTTTTCTTTGGAAGATTGGGGCAAAAGCGTCTGCAGGCTAGTGGCATTTACAACACGATGCCACCATTGCCATATTAAAGCAAGATTCCAGACCAAAAGAAGAACTCACCATTTGTATGCTTGGGTAATTATTAACCCATTACTGTCCACATAAATCCGATTGCAATTACATTTGAATTGAATATACATGTACTGCCCATTACAGTCAAAGGGTTAAATCAGACTGCAAGCAATGTGTGATCAGGCAACCTCTGCCCTGCTTTGACCCAATACATGCTTTGAGGACAATCAACTGTCTGGACAAGGATGATTACAAACCTGCTCAATACACATTAACCCCTTCACTGACAAAGAATCATGCCCATACACACTTCCATGGAAATATTCTCCAAAGCCTGCCAATCCAAACATAAGACATCCCCTTGAAGTTGACACTGCAGCTAACGCTAGATTATTATTAATCAAAATAGTGTGCCATCAGGAGCAGGAGTGAACAAAAGTCTACTTTAATGGGGTACACAGACCCAACAAGAGTCTAGTCAGGTAGCAGCTGCAAGGTAGTCTTCCTGATAGGCAATCATTAAGCCTTTCCCCCCCGATAGCACTTCGATGATTGCTTAACTGCATCCTGATGTAAAAATAACTTCTTGACGTTAGGGACTGCACTTGCTGACCAATAATTACCTGTGTAATCTGTCAGTTATGATGCACTTTAATGTCCCTGGCTTCAAAGTACGGCATCTCATAACGCCATTACCAGCCAGTTCCTTATCCTCACTGATCAGACAACAGAAGATACAACAAACAGGCTTACAAAAGTGGATTTATCCAAAGCCATCTTTAATCCAGCTGTTGGATTTGCCATGACCACTGAGTGAGTGACACAGACCAATAAGAAAGTGCTTCACACATTGCATCCATGTCGGGAATCGAACCAAGGTCTTAGGTGTGGTGAGACAGACAGACAGACAGACAGACAGACAGACAGACATATATATACATAAAGGCAAGTCACGGCAACCCAAGACCTTGTGGTAAGTAGTTCTAAGAATGTAGGCGACATGATAGCTGCTAACATAACGGTTCCAGAACAGGAGAGATCTATACCCTTCATTGTCAGATTTTAGCAGACTACAGCTAATTGCTTACATCCCGCAAACATGTCCAGTCTCAGCTGGTCATAAAGACAATCTTTCATTATAGGAAACCCTTATTCACAAGACACAGGTGGTCAGAGATAATGAATTCAATACGACAGTTCCATTCTTGAATATATCATGTATATGGGGCAGTCTTAATTGAGAAAAAATGTCCATCTCTGATTGAGACAAATAAATTTCTTAGAATATCTTAGAAAATAAAATGGAAGCATGAAAGACAAAAATGTGGGCTTAGGAAGATCCAAATGTCTTTGGAGAAAAACTGTTTCCGCAACCTTGTTTCAAAACCATTTGAAAAGGTAAAGTCAGTGGACAGGTAGGCCCTACATTTAAGGAGACAGAAAGGCATTCACGATCCAGAGTGTTTTCGTTGCAAGATTTTTATCACATGATGGACTGGGTACAGTATTTTCAAGTTAAATACAAGTACAAATGTCAGAGATACACATTTCCCCACTGGAACCTGTTGACCCTACACACTTGAATTCCTCAAACCAGCATAATGTTCCTTGAGGATGACAAGGACTTGACTGCTGACTGTAATATGTGACCTTCCACTTGCAACTACATAATCGATTCTGTCAAATGTTTTTACATCTGTTTCAGAGGGACATACCTCATTATTCAATTTACGACATGGTTATGACTTCAGCACTTAAAGGGTGAACACTCGTGGGATCACCACCATCGGACAACTACAAGGACTATTTATATCAAGCTTGAAGGTGGTTATAGAGGTGGCAGGGTCAGCCATTCCCAGAGGAAGCTCGACCCAAATTGAATGTTGGTCTGCATTGAAATCAGTGATAATAGACTCCCATAATGACTTCATGAAGAATGTCCGGAATCATCCAAGTTGGGAGAAAAAAGCTTTGGAGGAGTCACGGTTAATAGTGCCTTCACCATGGATGTATGTTGCTGGAATAATTATAGAAAACCCTGGTAATTTCATAAGATTAAACAATTTGCTCTTAATGGAATAATGTTTTGTTCCAAAGGACACCCTATTTCCAGATCCTAAAGCATATTAGATTTTATAGTAAAACCCATCATGTTACATAACCTGGATTATTCTGTTAGGCAGAAAAGCTGTCTTCTTAATCCATACAAAAGCTGTCCTTTTAATACAATCTGCTGAGAACATGATGAAGATGGAAAACAATGTCTGACGAGTCTGCTTCTGATATATGTCGAAAACATGAAACTTTCACCATGTGAAGAACTATGTGCATGTTCCTAAGATATATTGTCAGTGAATTTTTTTTTGTGGCAATATATTACACCTCTTGGTCCTGTCAGGATTTGGGCTGAATAGGTCCCCAGTACTCTATGCATGTCATAAGGACTGATTAATGAAGATCGGGACAGTACAATGTGTGTGCAGTTTGGATGATGGTGTCATCGTGCCATGACTGTTCGGCTCATGCTGTCAACCACCCGTCGGCTTGATTATTTACAGAACACACTGATATAGCTCGACATATGGCCTACCTTGCCAAGCTGAAATGTGGTAATAATAGTGCTACCAATGTCAAATGTGATGTTGGGAGTAAATGATGTCACATCAAACATTGTCAATGACATCAGACAGTGTGGGTATTTACACGACAGGCCCTGACCAATCAGACAGCTATATTCTGTCATGACCAATGCTAATACTACAATATGTTGCATTGTGAAGTGAATCAAACCAGGACCGTACTATCTGTGCACAGAGCAAAACAAAAGGCCTTCACAACCCTCAGGATCAGCCCATTCAAGAAGATTCATGTTTAATATTACCGTAAAAATATGAAGCAATCTATGCCTATGGAAATGACAGCGTCATTTCCATTGTCATCCAACAGAGGCCGATCAATACCGAATTCATGATGATTAATGTTTTCTCACACCATTTTTAATTCTGTTCTGTCGCTGGGGTGTTACAGCAGTGTCATAATTAAGTGCGACGTTTAACCACATAAATCTGTTCAATCTTGGGCCCACACTTCTTCATGGTAACCAGTATTGATTTTGGCATCTTCTCCATGACTGTGATTCAAAAAGGTCATAAAATCACCTTCTTTTTCTTGGAACATGTTAACAAGATGTTTCCATACCTAAAGCTTTTACAATCTTTTCATTTCTATGCCCACATTTAATACCAAGCCCCATTAACGTCTTGCGTAATCTGCCCAAAGGGAGACCACCCAATATGTTGAGTAACCAATGAAAACTGTCTCCTTAATAAGCTATCCTGAATTATTTATTCACACATCTCATGTAACAAAATATACCAAATGAACATAAAGTGCCAGGTGTTGATGGCATTGGGAAGTAGATCCATGCCCTACAATTCGACATTCTCACCTGCAGTGTGTGAGTACCTGGATTAGCGCCAGCTTACACCACATACATGATGAGATACATTTATACTGTCTAGATCTGGACATGAACAAAACATCAAACATCAGATAATTATAAATCAGTTGCTGCCTTGGACAATCAAGCTTAGCATGTGGGACTCTAACTCCATCTGTGCAAAGGATTGGTCAGCTTTGTGGCGCCTTACTTGTCTGGGTATCGGAATATATGATGGTGCAAATCAAATCTTGTGTTCACGGTGTGTCAGCTTAATGTGGGAGGAAAGCCCGAAGTGATGCAGATCTCAGACGTTTACCACTTCGGTGAAACCTAGGAGCATGGGTATGGTTCTGAGAAACCTTGAAACATAATGGAGGCGAACAGGGATTCGAACTCACAATCATAGATTTCTGGCTTGCCTAGGGGGTGCAATTCTGCACAGTGAATTTCAGCACCTTAGATGACTGGGACACCCGTGCCCCCTGGATTCCTTGTGAGTGATAATCACATCCAACATGGAACTTTATTAATGTAATGCATATATTTTAATAGTAAAAAAATAATTAGATTATGTTTTTAATGATTTTTCAGTTTTGATGTATTTTGATATATTGATCACAATAGTTGCATAATTTTTTTTATTCTATTTAAAACAAAACTGAAAAGAGAGTGTGTGCCATGTATACCATGGTTGTGTAGAGTTGTGTTTGTAGGTTGGATGTGAAGGAGGGGAAAAGATAATATGCACTTGAAAATGTGATTTGATACAAAAATTATAAGCATTTTCAAACGTTGCTGAGTTAAAAAGTCGCCAGAACACTGCAGACTTAAGGTGCAAACACAACTATGATACCTGCAGCAATACATCTCCATCAAAATAGCCACTCTCTTGTTTCATTTTTCGCCAACCATCAAACATAGGTGTATACTTTCTCTTGCCTGGCAGTTTATGTCAAAACCACTGCAAAGCTACATCGAAGTACATTGGAATGATATCAGGTCATAATTTATCTCTATTTATCACCTCAACTTGTATGTGCATTGTTCAATCAATTAATAATCTTAAACATTTGCCACTAGATTTCAAACTGCTGACAGTGGAATTCCCAATTATTGTTCTTAAAATACTATTCACGAAATTGATGAATTCATGCTGTTGATTTCATTACATCTTTTAGAAATAACACTCTAAAAACTCAAAAGACTCTAACATAGTTTGAGAGACTTTCTGAATGATACTGGCACTTCTAATAAGGACAAGAACATACAAAGTTGAAGCATTATGTAACATAATCAATCTCTTATATCTGTTTAGACATCAAACAATCTAAAACCTCTACACAAATCAAACATGTTATTGAATCTGACAGAAGATTGCTAGTTCAGATTCATAATATCAGTAATACTCCCCTTCAGCTTTTTCTATAATCAAAATGGCCCATAACAAAACAGTCCAGGCACAGAATACGCAGGAAATAACAGTTGATATGAAAAAGTCAAAATTGGATCAAAATGAATGGTTTCCTAGTTCACTGAGCCGGTTGAAAACACAGCATTGCATTTGGAGGCCATGGGCTAAGCTAAGGAATCGATTGCCACTTCCAATCACATATTACACATTGTCGTGGTGCCATACCCTTCACCTAATCACATCAGATACAGATGGAAGTTGTTGTTCTGTATCGTAACTTAGCCATTAATCATATGAGTTTGTAATATCTGATGAATATGTCTTGTCCCCGTCTCTGTCTCTCTGACACAGGTGACAGTTTCTGCATCCGAACATACCATTGTTGTTTGTGCTATCATGAAGATTGTATCTACATGATTCAAGATATGAAACCCAGACAATTTGATTCTTGTACACCACACTGTGACTAATTGTCACAACAGAGGAGAATCTAAGAGAGTCAGTTTTGTTTAACACTGCTGTTAACAGTATGTAAGAGAGTGAGTTTGGTTTAACACTGCTGTTAACAGTATGTAAGAGAGTCAGTTTTGTTTAACACCGCTGTTAACAGTATGTAAGTGAGTGAGTTTGGTTTAACACCGCTGTTAACAGTATGTAAGTGAGTGAGTTTGGTTTAACACCACTGTTAACAGTTTGTAAGAGAGTGAGTTTGGTTTAACACCGCTGTTAACAGTATGTAAGTGAGTGAGTTTGGTTTAACACCACTGTTAACAGTTTGTAAGAGAGTGAGTTTGGTTTAACACCGCTGTTAACAGTATGTAAGAGAGTGAGTTTGGTTTAACACCACTGTTAACAGTATGTAAGAGAGTGAGTTTGGTTTAACACCGCTGTTAACAGTATGTAAGAGAGTGAGTTTTGTTTAACACCGCTGTTAACAGTATGTAAGAGAGTGAGTTTGGTTTAACACCACTGTTAACAGTATGTAAGTGAGTGAGTTTGGTTTAACACCGCTGTTAACAGTATGTAAGAGAGTGAGTTTGGTTTAACACCGCTGTTAACAGTATGTAAGAGAGTGAGTTTGGTTTAACACCGCTGTTAACAGTATGTAAGAGAGTGAGTTTGGTTTAACACCGCTGTTAACAGTATGTAAGAGAGTGAGTTTGGTTTAACACCGCTGTTAACAGTATGTAAGAGAGTGAGTTTGGTTTAACACCACTGTTAACAGTATGTAAGTGAGTGAGTTTGGTTTAACACCGCTGTTAACAGTATGTAAGAGAGTGAGTTTGGTTTAACACCGCTGTTAACAGTATGTAAGTGAGTGAGTTTGGTTTAACACCGCTGTTAACAGTATGTAAGAGAGTGAGTTTGGTTTAACACCACTGTTAACAGTATGTAAGAGAGTGAGTTTGGTTTAACACCACTGTTAACAGTATGTAAGAGAGTGAGTTTGGTTTAACACCGCTGTTAACAGTATGTAAGAGAGTGAGTTTGGTTTAACCCCACTGTTAACAGTTTGTAAGAGAGTGAGTTTGGTTTAACACCGCTGTTAACAGTATGTAAGTAACATTACAGCATGTCAGTTTGATGAAGGAGGAGTGCCCAAAGTGATGCATGTTTTTAGACTTTTATCAGTTTGGTGAAAGCCATGACACGAGCATGGTGCTGTCAATCCTAAAAACATGATCAAGGGAACTGTGATTCAAACCTTCATTTATTACTGCGCCACTACATAGGTCTTTAGCAACCCATGCTTGCTGTAAAAGGTGACTATGCTTGTCGTAAGAGGCGAATAACGGGATCGGGTGGTCAGGCTCACTGACTTGGGTGATGCATGTCATCGTATCCCAATTGTGTGGATCGATGATCATGATGTTAATCACAACCATTAAATTCAAAACAACCTCAATGTTATCAGAAATCATGATTTAGTCAACTTTTCTTCATACCCGTTGCTGGCATACGACATGTAGCAGAAATAATATAAAGTTCAAGGGACACTTTCTCCAGTTGAAGCCAATTTTATTACATCCAATGGAGAAGCTAACATTTTCAAAGTCCACATCTCCATCAAATATATCAAAATCGACAGCTATAACCTCATTACACCACAATATGAATTGGACTGGTAAGGAACGTTTCCCATATCAATAAGACCCTCTAACCTTGTGACAGAGGATGTGACAGAGGATGTGACAGAGAAATCTTGAACAAGCCTCCTAGCAAGGAAGTGTGCAAGTTTATCAGATCGTGTCAGTTGTGACTCCCAATGACTAACAATGCCAGGAATCAGGCCTCTTCCCATGGGGAGAGAAAATCAATAACACAGGGAAATAAAGTGTTTCTTAGCCATCATTAGCTAATTTAGGCTATGTTGCATATGCTCGTTGGTCACAAACGCAAACCAAAGGCAAAAATAATGAGGATCACATTAATGCTTCCTGTGGTACTGATCTGAATAAGTTTCACTCACGTTCACATCCTACAAGCTTAGGGACTAAATAGTTATTGACATGCTATCAATGCAAGCCCAAAGACAAAAGATTCTGAGGGCACTGAGTAATGGAATACCTTATTTAATGTAAACACAAATACTGAAGCAAATAATTTGTCTAATACAATTTGTGGATGGTTTAAATTTTCTGAAAAAATATTAACATTTTTGGTTGGTTTGTTTGTTTGCCACACTCAGCAATATTCCAGCTATATGATGGCAGTCTGTAAATGATCGAGTCTAGATCAGATAATCCAGTGATGGACATCATGAGCACTGATCCATGTCGGTGGGATACGATGACCAACCAAGTCAGTGAGCCTGACCACCAGATGGCAAACATGGGTTGCTGATAAAATAAAATTACATAAACACAGTGTTCACCGTAGTGCTATTAATGTGGCATATAATATATTGAGAGAACAAGAAAGGGGGAAGGCAGTAATAATGGTCTGGAACTTAATAGATATAAGTCATAGGAATAATAAGAATAGAATTATCTTCATCATTCAAAACTGTTTTGGAATATTTTGCCTTAATTTTTCTTTCTATTTTTGTCAATTCTTTAGCCAGCATTTCAAAATCGTCCCTTGATACGTGAAGTGTTATAACGGATCATATTGTGAAACTAGATAATGGAATATTACAACTCCAGTGTTTAGAGGCACAAAATAAAATATGCATGGTTCCGGTAACCATCAATCCATCAATTTCCTTGCAACCCCGAAATTATATAATTTGACTAGCAATCAAGAATAAAAAATATAAACTTGTTAAGCATGTTAAGGGCATGCTACCTCAAAACAAGACATTGTGGGGCCTAATGCATCTTATGAAGCAACACTGCTACATTTACATTATTACACGAATGAAGCAGCCTAGATATTCCCATTCTGTGTTCCCTGTGGTGATCCCAGGGAATGTCCATGTGACAACTTGCGTGTTCCAGGAGTTGACAAAAGAGGATTGGGTGGTTACAAGGTGACTGTTGATTGTGTCATTGATGCCACAATGGCACGGTTATGCCATCAACCAAAAGTCTGCCTTGCCCAGATTTTAGAATTTACAGGCTAATGTTTTTGTTTTGTTTACAATGTTTACCCTTGTTATGTAAATACAAGTGATTGACTTCATGAGCATCAATCTAATCAATTGGGAAACGATGACATCCATCAACCAGGTCAACGAGCCTGATGTGATACAGATGGAACATTGCTGGCCAGTGATATAAAACACTCTCAATCTTAATTCTGTGATTTTGAGATGCATCTAGTATAGCTTGGACCATAAACAGAAGGTTGACATATTGACATCAAAGCTCACCTCCCTTAAAATAAACACAAGCATTTATTTCTATCTATACCAGCATTCTCACTCACTATTTCTGTGGCATAATTGAGATGTACTGGTACTTCTAACAAAATGGTTCTTTGAAGATAAATAAGCCACAATCTTAGCGAGCAGAACTTGCACCAGAAGACATTGCATTGCAAATGAAGCCAAAGATCTCCTATTTATCACTAAAATATACACCCCTTCCAACACTGATTATAAAAGATAGCCTACTTGAATGTTCATTAATTTGTCATACAATCGTATCCTGTCCAAAGTCTTTGCATGAGAAGATGGAACTAACCTCATCGTAGGCACATTTCATTAATCAATGGAGATTTTTTAAAGCAACGGCTGGCGTGCTAATTAGAACCAGTCTATCACATTACCTCTCCCCCCACTAATGACTCCATATCAATAATGTAAGGGGAACTGGAATCATATCTCGATATTTTCACATTTACTCTATCATGAAGCATTATCAGTGTCGATCGAAGTACCACCATCCAATTTTACCCGATCGATGTGAATATGTCTCTCGTTTCATACCTACGCTTGCCAAAATTACTGAAGCACATTCACACAGGAAATTCTCCGTCCATCATACAGCGAATTTAACAAGACAGGAAATTAAAAGATTTGGATCTTGAATCACTGTCAAGGGGGGTATCTGGCTTCATATTTAGAGGTAGTGCAAAGAGTAAAACATTTTTTAACTATTACAGCTTTCGGAAATTTCAATTGAACTGATATCATCAACTGAGACCCACAAAAACGTGCAGCATAATTGGATAACAACATCTAGATTATTCTGCTAAATTTTCATTTCCTTTGATAGTTACAAGCAGTGTTGTGAAGGTAATACAAAATGCCTGCCTGAAACAACAGATACAGACAGAAGTGAGAGCAAAGTTCACACACAGATTGTATTTACGTCTTGCCACAAAACTGGCTTGTCTCATCAAAACTTAAAGTGAAAGAGACAAAATGTGAAAATTAAGATTAATTTCTAAAGAATGGCATAGTCACAATATTGATATATGTTTTTTGCAAAGCAAAACTAGACTCTTCATTAAAATAAGAAATAAAACTGAATGTCACAAGTTGCACATACACATACCAAAACAAAAAAGAATTTTTAAAACAGACATCAAACGGCCATAAATGAACATAATGCCATCTACACTTTTAAAGGAATGCTACAATTCCAAACTAGTCATAAGGGTAATAACATTAAAACTGACACTACATTCCAGACAACTGTTTATAGACAGAGCACTGAATGACCTTAGTGTGTTGGTGTCCACCTTAGAGCTACATCTACTGCTGTCTAAATATAGCCAGAGGCCCCAATGTATCCTTACAATGCCTGTCACACTCAGAGAAACAAGCTGACAAGCTTACTCTGCCAGCTACTTACTTCCCTCAACTCACCTGACATCAATAGCAGGCTACCAGGCTGTGTGATACATTACATATCAAGTTTCCAGGTGGTCAAAAGATATTCATCATCATACAATGCATGACATTTAGTGATATTGATTTATGCAACTGAGATTGAAATTAAAGAAGAAAGGCAAGGGGTCCTTGTCATAATCCTAATGTCATCAAGACAACGAAGCCATCAAAATCCCCAAACAATTTTAATATGATCACATTAGTCACAAAAAACATTAATACTAAAGTTTCTGAGTACAACTGGCTTCATGATGACTACAGTAAATGATTCACCCTATTCTTTAAATTCTTTCTGTACCTTCCAAGGATCTTCTGCAAAACTTGGAATAGGCAGGGGATAAAAATTGAATATTCAGATGTTCCTTGATTTAGGACAAAAAATAATGTAGGACACAGGAAAAGGAAAATTGATGACACTTCACAAGGGGGTATAACATGCTGATTAAACAGATTGTTATTCTTCTAAGAAAACATCAGTTTTGACAGTACCAGTACCATACAGTTCTTCTAAATTGGTGTTTCTTAGATAAAAAAGTTCAACACAATCTGTGGCCCTGTACAGGTGACTACCCTTTCTCAGACCTTCGTATGAACCGAGGGCTGAAAGAAGGGCCTCACTACTGATAATGATGTTGTGTGTAGGTGAAAAACAGGTACAGCAACTCCCACCAGAATTAATTCATGAGTCACTTTCTTCAATATCAGCTGCTCGCCTACAATACCGTGATCTCCCATCCCACTCCTCTCATATAATTTATTGGACCAGAAGGTCATTCTCATTACAGACTCCAACCAAACCTGGTATGTTTTCCTTGGGTCTCCTCACATAAATAAACAATGTAATGTACAAGCTTGTCTAGTACAGTTATTGCCTTGGACATTTGTAAGATCGTTCTCCTTGTTACAATGTGAGGAATGAAACCTTTATCCTTGACTTTAAGAAGTGTATTTTTTTATCAGTATGTGACCTCATTAAGCCTTTAAGGATACTGACACAATCAGAATGAATATCTGGTCAAATTTGTTTTGTTTTTGAATTTATAAACAAAATCATTCAAACTTGATGTTGGTACATCTATAGATACTGATACCATCAAGAACTTAAAAAGATGAAGTTATTATTGTGTGTTTTGTCTCTCTTAATCTATTGAATTCAGGCAGGTAACCAGCAAAACACAGAATGCACAAGTTCCAAAGTCAACATGCATAAAACAATGCTAAGATTAACATACTGTAACTCCACAAGAGCATATCCAGAACACTAACATTGGTTTGTGTATATGATCTCAGGCAGGCAATATAACTACAAATAAGAACAGTCAATGTGGCTTGGAACATATGGGAAGTCTGTGGTTCAAGCACCACTGGGTTAAATTGCTCACATGGGTAGTATGTGTAAAGTATTTCTTTTTATTCTCATAATTACAGTGCTACAAGTATGAAGAAGCAGCAAAAATGACTTTCACTCATTCTTGCTCGGGCTAAGCTTGAATTGTGAAGGGTAGCCCGAGGACAAATTCCACAAATGGCCATCAGTGGTGAATAGGTGCTATACAGGTATATAGGAATTCAGAAATGCTAGATATCAACAGTGAGGTTTATATCACAATTTGCATAGACAAGAACATATCATTTCAACCGTGGGCCACAAAGGGCAAGGGTGAGATAAGCCATGGATGTTTGTAGCTGGAAGTATGTGGGTAGCTGAAAGAATGTGGGTAGTGGCTAAGACAGGATTGTCATTCCGTATGGCGTCAAGGGGTTTCCACACTGTCATAAACGGAAATTACTCAAATTGTAATTTCCAGTGGGTATTATAATGATAAGAAAAAGGCTATGAAAGTTGATATATTTATGTTGTGGGGCATACCTATTCATGAACAAGCAATTCAGGGTTTCTCCACGGTGGACGTTATCTTTGACACCCCTTACATCCGACTGACAAATGAGCCAATGAGGATTACATTGACAACAACGATGAATCCCCTACCATCTATTTTGTAATTGTCAGCAACGTATTTCTCATGGATCTCAAAATTTATTCAATATAAGAATCTTGTTTCAAAGTATCATGTTTCCCTACAGATCTCAAATCAAATCATCCCAACAACAGCCTTGTTCCAGGACACCCATGAGGTTTCTACACCACACACGACCTGAAAGTATTTCCTTTGTGTGGGTCGGGCGCCATGTCATCATGTCTCACAATAGCCAACACGAGGGAAGAAGAACCATGTGTGTTTTTAGCTTTACCTGATAATACCTGTAGCCCCTGCCCAATCTAGGTCACACACACACACACTCATAACCCACCACACCTAACTCCCTATCAACGAGTTCTTTGCCAACACAATAACATTCATTTAGTATTGGAATTTGAAAGGCCTATGTTCAATTTGTTCAACATGTATGCGGGATCACATCATTTAATGTTGGCCGATATCAATACACTTAACACATGATACTCAACATTCGGATGAGAATATTACTATTTTGCACACTGTTGCCTGCCAAACTTTGAGGACAACTAATAACGTATAATTTCTTATTTCAACTTCAGATGAAACTGAAAATCTGGCCGTATGACAATGTCTCCAAAGAATCACATT
Source organism: Haliotis rufescens (assembly GCF_023055435.1). Classification (NCBI taxonomy): domain Eukaryota; kingdom Metazoa; phylum Mollusca; class Gastropoda; order Lepetellida; family Haliotidae; genus Haliotis; species Haliotis rufescens. The sequence continues at coordinate 35,447,659 of NW_025963779.1, forward strand.
CAGTCCCCATAGGGATACAAAAATAGCCCTATCATGTATACTTCACCTCATTATAATGAGCGACATATTCTGGGTTGTCAGATCACCAATACTGTTCCTTTCTTACCATCTATGACACAATGAACAAGGGTTCATCAAATGTTACCAAGTCAGCCAACAAGACTAGTGCCACAGAAAAATCACTGGTCCCACAGAAAAATGGCTTGACAATTATAAAACTTAAGTTCCATTTAGTTTAATTACATTGACCAAATTCAGTTAGTTCCTGTCCTTTCAATTTGTTAAGGAACCTTATTTCATGAATACTGGTCCTGATTAATTTGTATTGGGATTTGTCGTTTGATCCCTGATATAAACTCAACTTATTACACAATAAATGATTCCTTGGTGTTAGGAACCAATCAACTAATTGTAGGCCAAAGACGCATGTAAATCCTTTAAACTACACACTAACTTTCCAGTTTACACAAGTTTATCCATTCTTTTCACCTCTGTGTTTCCACATTTAAACCTCAGCAAAATTCTGTTTCCTTTTGAGGAAAGTGTAAAGTAATCTCCAAATTGTGTACACAAAGAAATTGGTGAGGACATAGGAAACACGTTATTATTCAATTATGCCAAAATACATGTAATAACCAAACTGGCAATATAATCAAGGAAACACAGGAAACCACATTCATATAAAAAACATATCTTCCTGCATTTAATATGTCTAGGCATACTAAGTATTTACACATGCAAGAAATGGCTTTAACACATCTGTGAGTTGTTCATCGGGATTACTTTAACACAGATAGCCTCTATAAAAGAGGGTTTCTGTCATGTGTATAATCACAGAGAACTTTGGTTGCTTTTTGTAAAGGGGAGTAGCTAGTAGGAACAGGGGAGGGTAAGCCAATCAACAGACATGTCCAGGGATTTGTGAAAATGTTGACTGAACCCGCTATGTCCAGCCAAAAAGACATTCTTTCATTAGTTCTCAAAACAAAAAAATATTGTTGTTTGTGTTGTTGAAGCAATGGGGTAAATGATATGATAGTTATTAAACAGGCAGGTTAATTATAACACTTATATTATTCTTTTCTAAGGACAATATTGTTGTGGCAATTTGTCAACAAGGCGAGATTGATGAAAGCAAATGAATGAAAAGTATTTGGGGAGGGCCGCCCAACAACTACATTCAGAAAAAGGCAGAATATCTGACTCCCTCCAGAAAGAATGACAAGTCTATAGTACCTATTCTATGAAGATCTGGGTTAGAAGAGGTAACTAACAGGATCGAGTGGTCAGGCTCGCAGATTTGGTTGATGCATGTCATTGTATCCCAACAGCTTACAAGATGTGAATCACTGAATTGTCTGGTCCAGGCTTGATTATTTATACTGCTGTCATATCGCTTGAACATTGCTGAGTGCAGCATTAAACAACAAACTTGTTCCATGATTGGCAAGCAATGTATGAAGTACATGTATCAATTATTCAAACGTTTCATTTTACATTTCTTGACTGTACTTCTGATCTGTTTTACACATAAAGTGAATGCACTATCATTCATCAACAGATAGTGTCTCTATCTGCAATGACAACCCATGAGCTGTGATTCATGTAGCACTGGGCAGTTGCCATCGATTTTTTCACAGAAAACCATCTAGACACCATTGAAGTGTCAAGCAGACATATGTATTAAAGGCAATATTACCCCCATACATCTTTCCACATTGAATTCCCACAATTCCTCATGATGATCCATCAACATATAATTGAAATTCAAAATTTGTCACCTGAATATCTCCCTCACTCACAGGTTATTCACAAATCAAAACATTTGATGCCACATCTCATTAATTCAACTAATGACTATATGTTCAAACGCAAGGTTGTTCAAAATCAAATTAAAAAAATTGTCAGTACCTGCCTCTCAGATATGTCTACTATCCATCCTTCATTGTCTAGACGCAACCTTCAACTATTGTAGTTGTGTCACGAAAAAAGGCTGAAAGACCAAACACATGCAATGGGAGATTATTATTACACATAATTCCTTACATCTGCAGAAATTTTAAGTGTCCATCCTTCAAGATCAAAGAAAATAACCGTGGGGATTCTTTATTCTAATGAAAACTAGGGTTTTGATGTTGGCATCGTCGAGCCTGTCGAACTGTTGACATCAAAATGAGGCTGATCATCAAACTGTCTCGACCGCAGGAAGTCACATATATCATACTGAACAGCATTAGCCTTTCAATTCCACGGAATATAAGTTCTGACATTACCAATACATTAGGTACAGGAATGAGCTCGAAATGGAATCATTTGATGTGTCTACATTATGTTTATTACCACAACCATATTGATGAGAATCTTCTCCCTAACAGGTAGATAGGAAGATAACAACGGTTCACAAGATCAAAAACACCATTATTACATCTTGATAAACTGACATATTAAGTTTCATGAGGAATTATCAGTATCATTAATATCAGGCATTTTTAGAAAAATCTTGTATGCTTGTTAGTGAATGGCTAATGCCATGGTTCTTAATTTAGAATTTCTTTTCCAAAAAAACAATTCTTACAAGACAAGTCTCCTGACAAAACTTGTGTCAATTCTTTTCTTTAAATATTAATCAGTAAATGGATTGTTCAGCCTTATTTCTAGAGCAGGAAGGTCATTCTAGACCTGGACATTGATAGGTCCTACTAGATCACCCTTGGTCTACTGCACATGGAGCCCTATCAATATGAATCTAAATGGACATATCAAAGTAAAAGCAGTACTGGAAAATATTCTGCCTTGCATGGATTGGTATCGGTATATACAAAATGATGTGATGTGATTTGTGAGATCAATATGTTTTCTGACATACAATGGAGTTGTGTGTTAAAGAAAACATTGAGGAGGATAAGAGGCCTCATTGATTGACAACAACGCTCCCTGTGTCTCTACCATCTCAACTAATGAAATGCAAGAAAATTAAATAAAAATACCTTTAAAGTAAATCTGTTACAAACCCTATTATTACTGAGCTGGGAGACAACAAATAAGGACCCATTGAAACAAAACAGTAATATTATTCTCTTCTATGATGAAATTAGAAGAACTATAGCCTCTATACAAACACGCACCAAGTTTATTTGATTACCTAAAACTGTAGAGAACGGCAGAGACCTGAAAGTCCGATGGGAAATGTTCCTACAAAGCTCAGCGTGGTAGCACCTCTGGGTACTGACAGCCAAGTTAAAATGGTAGTGCTGTCAAATCAATAGGATGCCCTGCAACTAAAGGACAAGCGTATCACTTCAGTAAGAAGGTCCTTCGGGACTTAATCCTTTAGCTCGGAGGTGTCAGATCCACCTAAAATGGAATTATTTTCGTAAATTGACTGGGGTTGATTGTCAGCATTGAGTGAATGACCCAGCTAAATAGGACTGGAGCTGTCAAATCTGAAAGCACTTTTGTCTTCAGGTGTGTCCAAGTTGTAAGGAATGAGTAGGGTTTTGAAGCCACAAATGGCTCACTATTTGCAGCAATATGATTTGCTTCACAAATTGTACTCATGAGGTGAACGACACCAGGGTTTCGTACACAACAAGAAGATGTACTTACTATAGGACCACAGCCCTCATTGAGACATAATCAAGTGCTAACAATTTACTGTAAACCAGTCGGGGAGAAGCTGGTATACAGCGATGCTACATTTATTCCATACTTTACACACTACACTATACAGCCAGCTTGCACCAACACTCCTGAGGCTTCCATTGGGGAAATCAGCTCATTTGTGAGTGAGTGAGTTGGATTTAACGCCACTTTTAACAGTATCACAGCGTGTCAGCTTAACCTGAGAGGAAAGCCCAAAGTGATGCAGGTCATAGACATTTACCACTTCAGTGAAACCCACAAGCACGGATATGGTGCAGCCATACCTAGAAACATAATTGGGGCAAACCAGGATTCGAACCCACAATCATAAATATTCAAGAATATTTGAAAATCTTCAAAAACATGTGCTTCATTTCTTGTCGCAACTTCACACACCAACATCAAACTCAAGATTATTAGAAGATAATTATTGTATGCTTTGCCTTAAATGAATGTCTAAGGTCGATGTAACATACCGTTCATCTGGTAGAGTAGATAACAGTACATATTTTGTACAGAATCTGGTGTACACATGGTACAATCTGGTCAATCTTTCTGTATCTGTCCCAATGGGTATCACTTAACTATTTTCAAGAATCCATGAATTATTAACCACAATTGGGACACGTAGAGAGAGCAGACACTTGACAATTCAAATTAGTTGTCATTTCCATAGTCAAGGCCATATTTCACCAAGTAAGTTTCACCCAACAAACATTCAAACTTTGAGCAAGATTTTCTTACTCTTAAATTCATTTCAATTTTTTGTGATGGATAACAAACAAAAAGTGTAAAAAATCTAGTACTGCAAAGCTTTCAAGGCCTTCCCTAGCCTATCTATGGTTATTGCAATTTTTCTTAATGTGTTTGTGTTGCTAACAATAGACAATGTAAATCTTTTTAGACTCGATCATCAATTGTTTTTTTCAAATAAATTTGAGTCCTCATCCCCCCAAAAAGGGGGCCATTTTTCATAAAGTTATATTCTTAGCCCCATAACCATTTGAATACAGAGACACTGAGATGGACTTGCTTCACTTGTAGAAAGAAGATTGCTTTGCCAAGTGAAAATGTTTGCCAAATGTAAAGTATACCGACAAGCCCTGAATAGATTCCCAAACAGAAATATATTTCTAATAAAATGAAATAATAATAGTTTCCTCCGCCTCGGAGCCAATAAATGCCCTTATTTCTAATAGCCATGTGATACTGGCACCACTAGCCATCATTTGGAAAGAGATGCAAGAGAGTACAAAATTCCATTTCTCCAAGGGCTACAGATGCACACTTGCCCTTCAAGGTAAACGGAAGACAGGAAAAGAAGAACTCAATTTACTAATTGAGAGCTAAGCCATGTTTATCACCTAGCTAGCAAACTTCATGTGTAGATGAATGAGGCTCTTGCGCCATCTTTTTCCAAGCCTGTTCTCCAACAAACAGCAATCACTCAAGGCGTAATGCTGCCTAACCAAGGCACTTCTCAATGTTCAATGCTCAATGGAGCAAATTTATCAGCTTTTGTCACTGAATATGATACTGAACGTGTGCAAATTTTCTTGATTTAGCTGACAGCATAGAACACACGGACAGACATACTCCTATTCCATGCATGCTAGAAAATCTTTCCTATTGTACGGTACTTTTCCATTGCAAATTGTTATTGCCTCAAACCGATAGCCTCCTCTGTAAATTGCTGCCTCTAACCCTTGATATGGCAAGCAAAGGAATGCCCCATCTCTGTCTAGATGCAAGGCTGTCGGCCACAGACGAGATGTGTTTTGAGAAGGGCACCTGCTTACCCACCTAGCCTTTCTCTGTCACTTATTCCACTGGAATAATATCGAGGCATCACCATATTCTAGAAGTGAATATTGTGGTTAAAAACACACCTGCGATACAGCTGCAATAGATTTATGAAAACTTTCACCTTCTGCACATTGTATTGCCTAGACTAGCTTATACTACCTGAAATAAATTTCTGTATACGGCTAATTACAGCTTCTTGCCTGGGGGGACCTTTATAAGTCTTAGATCTGAGAATGTGATCAGTAAAGGCTGATAGAGTTGAGAAGGGATTGAATGTAAGGGATTGAATGTAAGAGATAATGTTGTATTACATGCATAGTGTGATCCAAACATGTTTGCCATTTTCAAAGTTCAATAGAATGTATTAAAGATAGTTAAGTGAGGTAACTCTTTTTAGTAAGATTATGAAAATACTGAAAGACAAGTCTATTCAAACAAGGTGTAATGTGATAAAACAAATGTTAAAGTAAATGAATCTCCAGCCCCATCAAAAGCCTGAAAATTACCAGCCGTTGGGATACCTTTCACATTGAGATGAACTGAGTTTGGCTAATGCAAAATTCTACCACTGTGGAGTTCCACTGGTAAGCAATATCAACATGAGTAAGGTATTGCAGTAGTTATTAGTAATTAACAGTCGAGTAATATTTCTTCACCTAGTAATCAGTTATATTTTTCACTTGATTACATCGACAGCTACTGCTAATATTGATAGTGTAGGTTGGAATCAGTGTCAGCTACTGATGTTTTAACATGCCACTCATGTACTGCCATCGACCCATGGACAACTGCATGGCATCAATGGTTTGATCAATTGTAACACCTCTACCAGATACGGGACAAAATGATGGATGTGATTTGTGAGATCAATATTCCTTCTGACATACATTGGAACTGTGTGATAAGGACACATGGAAGAGGACGTGAGGCTTAGTTATTTGGAGCCAATACACCAAATATCAACACCTATGGCTTTAGCGATGACCTGAACAACACAAAGTTATGACAATAAATGCATAACATGATGCATGGTTAAAGACAACTTATGTAATTAAACAGTTTGTTCATGGAAATAATGAAGTTATCATCCCAAATATGATTCATAATTAAAAACATTTTGTAAAATTTCTTCAATGAAAATTATTAAAACACGCAAAGTAAGTCTAGGCCATTTCAGCATCAGATTTCCTGTGGTTACACTTAGCTCCTTCACGAAAGACCCAGAATGCAGCACTACACCTGCTAGATCAAAGGCAGGCTTCCAAACAGCAATCTTGCATCTCTTGTTTCCAAGATAAACCAGACAAATTGATAACAGTACATGAATTTCTAATTGAAACTTTCTATGAATGAAGAAGCTCCCATTCACAAGCCATGTTTACACTGCACACTGGGACAGGAGTCAAACTAAATCTTCCAAAAAAGACCAAACAAATCAATTATTTAGATTTTTTCCTGAATGTTTACACAGGAACTGAACCACTCCCATTCTGGGGGTTTCCCACAGGGCTACAAACACTCATTTCTCAAATTGGAACCTCTGAAACTATGCACTGGCTTCTAATAAAAATGGAGCTTTCAGTTGAACTATACACACTGGACGATGCAATTTGTGAGCGAGTGAGTGAGTAGATTTTACACAGCTTTAAGCAATATTCCAATCATATCACAACAGGACCACCAAGAAAGAATTTTATAAATTGTATACATGTTTGGAATTGAACCCAGGTTTTCAGTGTGATGACCAAATGCAGGGAATGTTTGGACCTGTTCAGAGGCCAATAGTCAGGCCCAAGTCTGCAGCAAATATCAGTAAATATTTCCAAAAGAGAATTAAAAAATTTCCAAAATTAAAATACTTTGTACATTGAATGCAATGTCACAATACAATGTTAAAATGCCTCTAAAATACAAACTTGAAATAACCCAAATTATTAACAACATAACAATAACTTGTTTAAAACCCCATGCAAATCCCTTCTTTAACCAGTTGACTACCCAACCATCCCTTATGCATTTGTGAGTGAGTGAGTTGCATGACAACAATTTAACAGTATCTAACTCTTTAACAGTTTGGTTGCTTTAAATTGGCAGAAATCCCATACTGATGGTACCAGTTTTTGAAATAGACATTGGCCCGTAGGCCCGAGGCCGACAGATTTGTTCTCGGCCGATAGTTATAAATATAATTTAAGCTGCAAGCATGGTAAATGGAGATTGCTTTGAGAAACAGGGTTCTAGCTTCAAAGTACTCCACTCCTTAACTCTTTCAACACTGCGGGATGTTGTACAGGCAGGCTACAGGCCACAGGGTAGCCATGTCAAAAAAAAAAATAGTTTCATGAACCTACCTGTCATATCACTAATTTATTTAAATATCACTTTTAACAAAGTCAGAACAGATTTAAAATTATGAACCATTTCCTACAATATTATTGAAAAAAGAAAGAAATCTGGGATACATGCTTCGACGAGTCCATATTGAACATGTCAAAGACCAGTAGAAAGACATTTAAAGCAAATCATAAATAAATTAAATAAAATAATAAATAAAATCAACAAACATTTCTAAAGATTGATAAAATTACGTCTTAGTTATTATTTCCATCTTTTCAAGCAATCATGTAATGTTTTTTGCTTGTTTGTTATATAACGCCACACTCAGCAATATTCCAGCTATATGGCGGCGGTATGTAAATAATCGAGTCTGGACCAGACAATCCAGTGATAAATATCATGAGCATCGATCCATGCAATTGGGATACAATGACATGACATAATCTTTTTTTATTGTCACTGAGTGGACAGCTAATTCTATTGTGAAATATAAGAAATAGATCATACTTTTTAATAATCATTTTCCGATAACTTTTACAATGAAAATAAAAATGAAATAAGTTAGTGGATAGCTCTATTATGAAATCTTAAAATTGCTGAAAAATCGCCATTAATTTTCGCTTCCTTGGTGCTTAATCTGGATGTTAAGAATGTGGTAACTTATAGTTTTTATAAAAACAAACTTAAAGAAGTTATTAATGCATAATTCAAATAATGTGATAAACATGAGTTTCACATTTATAACCATTAGGTTTAGATCTTTCAAATGGTTTATGGTATGTAGTAGCAAAGATGTTTTACAAGCACATAATTTCCTTGATAAATGTAGGCTTCATCTATTGCAAGATTATGTCTCCCTGGTTCAGCTAAAATGTTTGAGCCTGCAGTATTTCTCCTGGGCCAAAGGTTTTTGAAATGTGCTGGCCCTTAAGGCTCCAAGTTTACGCTGCTTTGCTCCACACACTGATAACTACACACCTTGACAGACATTTCATATATTATAATTAGTATTATTGTTAAAACAATTGCAGCTGTTCTCACCTTAAGCTTATCTGTTAAGGTTGGTTCATTCAATAGAATCTTGATATTTCAATTTGAATATCTACAACATGTGTACAATGATGTATCAAGACTTTCTTTCTATTAAACAAGGGACATCCTTCACAACAAGGGATACTAGTGTTAGCGTTTATTCTGAAAACCTCACAAGGGACCACACAAGGACCACACATGGACCTCACAAAGGACCTCACAAGGGACCACACAGGGTCCTCGCAGGGTCCTCACAAGGGACCACACAGGGTCCTCGCATGGTCCTCACAAGGACCACTCGGGGACTTCACATAGCCCTCTTAGGACCCACCTTGATGAGTGCCCTCTTTATTACTGTAGTTATCAGAACATCAAAACATTAAGTCATTAAAATGCCAGGCAAGCATACAAGATAGTCCATAACAGGACACCCATGCGTCAGGTCCCTCTAGGCTGTAATTAAGTCATGGAGGTCGAATTTGGTCCTACTTTCATCAGTTTATCACAATATAAAAGTTAATTACTTTACATACACAAACAATAAACGTCAAAGCAAGATGCATTAAGGCATGAGGATACATGTCCAAGTTTATAGGAAGGACATCCAAGGGCAGAAAAGCAGGTATGCGAATAATCAATTAACCCTCCTTTTTGAAGTAGTATGGACGTCTTGTTTAGACAGTTATACCGGTGTACAAACAATGGCATTAGACAATATAATACTGGATTCCCTTATGCCATCTCGTGCCACGACTGATAAAGTCAAATTTGGACTTGTTCAAATAACTTGAAGCGTGGGTTCTTTCGAAACATAAATCAAGTAAACGGTTGAGTTCAAGTTTGAGGATACGATAAGATAAGACTGCTCGGCCCTTTATTCCTTGTCACTGGTGTTGGGTACCAGCAGTTAAAAGGGCTTAACCCTATGTTGTATATATCTCGTATCATAAGAACTAAACATTTATTTACTCAAAACAACTTTTTATCAGTTTCAAGTACACACTACAGACATGTATTTATGCTAATTGACTTCCAAAGAAGTAGCAAATGTGTTCTCACAAGCTGAGCAGTATGTCTCTACGTTCAATATGCTAAAATAATAACTCTTCTTAGTCAATTTAGCATGAATAAAACAACATGCAACAATCCCATTCAATTTAATATTGTACTTAAATTAAATTGTCCAATTGGCAGTGTATGAAGTACCTGGACCCAGGCAAAGTGAATGCTGCTTGTGACGCAACTAGAGAGCAAACACATCACAGGAATAACACTGTCACTATGTTATCAGGGCACAAATGACCTCATCAGGTAAATCTCAGCTCCTGCCCAGTCACACTCTCAATACCAACAAGCCTGTGCCGGGACTACATTCTTTTGTATTTCTACACTCCTTTTCCAGGTCAGGTATGAGTGTAAAAAATACCCGGTTTATTTTTAAGTCATTACAATGACTTGAGGCTGTTGGTTTTACGTCAGCCCGAAGCATTGAGAGGGATTTCCAAATGAAGATTAAATATTTAGTGTTTGATACTCCTGTAAAAGGAAATAGTAATTAATAAAGGTTACGAATAACCTCGGGGAACAAAACAACAATTTCTGATTGCAATACTTGACTTTCTGTACTTATTCTAAAAAGTGAAATTCCAAAGACTATGTTGTCTTACTCAAGTTAAATCCCATACCATGGCAACAGTTTCATTATCTGCAATCTGAGGAATAAATGTATGTTTAAAGCTTCTCGCATCCATCAGATTAATATCTTCCTACAATTCAAACAAATAGTTGAAATTTATTTCTTTATGTTTAATAAAGTCATGTGGAACTTACTTGGAGTGTGGGGGAATATTTTTTCAAATGTTCTTTAAAAAGGTCACTGAATGGATGGCAGATGGCAATATCTAAGCACAAGAAATTTACAATAATGGCTTTACTTGAGATTATGAGTTGAGAATTTCTTTCCTTCTTGGGCATAGGCAAAAGTTCAAACAAGTTTGATTTAATTATGATCTTAAACTACTTTACTTCCCTGTCAGACACCCTCATAATGGATGATGGTACCGTACTATTGCATGCCTATGGTTGTCTGTATGTATCATGTATCATATGACAGCCCAACTTATTAGTCATTATAAATCTGTTCACAATAATAAAGCAATAAAGCACAAATAGAGCATGATAGATCTAAACATGGCTTGTGCATGCTTCTGTTGGTAATAATATAACCCACAAATAAGGGTATGGAAGATCATAAAATGGCTTTAAGGATGCATGTTTTTGTTGACAGCACACCATGTTCATAACTGACCTTGAGAAGTACAAAACAATCTTTAAAGCCTTCACATGTACTATAGTTGTAAAGCGGGCTGCATTCTTCACATGATGGCTTCAAAATAATATTTGCTCATTGCAGGGGAAGTGCTTTCATATACAAGAATCTGGCATCGACACAACACCCCCTCATTATAACACAGAAACTTGGAGGGGTAGGTAAGCGTTTAAAAACTTCAATGTTTTTGTTCTTTGTACACAATTATGTACTACAGAGGGAAGATACAGACATTGTTCTGTTTTATCAATTGCCACTAATGACACACTTAAGGTGATATAGTGAGGAGGGGACCTATTCAGCCAATGAATTTGGCATGTAACAAATATAGTCCCTCTTTTAAGGAACATACAATGAAGAGAACACAAGGTGATAACGACAACATGTGTACCTTCAAGTGCACCAGCTAGCCCTAAACATGCTAAAGCCAGTCATACTGTCTCTTTTCAAATCCACTCTCCCATGTAATCCATAGAGAGTTATGTGAATATACAAGCACAGTGACAACCCATGGAGGTTATCCACAAGGACTAGCTGTTCATACTGACCACAAGGTCCAAAACCAAAACTTGACATATTTATTGTACTTACATATTCAATATTTCAAAATATTTTTGCTATTGCCTGTGTTTGTGACATTCAAAGGAAAAGACTTATTACCAGTAAAATGGGATTTGTAATAACCGGCTCCGGGGCCGACCTCAAGTCTGCAGCAGATGTCAGGAAATATTACCAAAATGGAATAAAAAGTTCCCCATCCATGTCATTATTAATTATATTTATAACTAATATTGTGACTTTGCAGAGTCTCATGTATTTCATAAATAACTGGACCCATTTAGGCTTTAATGATAAGTTGTAAATTACAGCATTAAATGTACGCAATTTTAACTAGCTTTAAAAAAATCCCAGTTTGGAACAAAATAATTATTTTTTCCCCAATTTTCCTGATAAGAGCAATCATCATCATGATCATCATGGGAAAGGGCTAACCTAACTGTCATTTTACAGTACTAAAGACTGTATATCAACTAACATGACATGAATATCTGCATTTCATAATAATGCATTTTGAAAACTCAGACTTTTCAAACATGGTACCATTAGTTAGCCTAATCACAAGACATGGCTACAACTGCCAAAATGCATCTTTTTAAATGTCCATGTTTTTTCTCTCTCTCTTTCTCTTCTTCAGTATCACGTATTTACCCAAATTGGGTTTGTCCTTAATCGTGTTCACACTGGTATATGTGCTTCACGTTAAATGGAACTGATGCTCAAAGTGAAACCGATGCATCAAGGAAATGTACAGTTCCCTGCAAATATGTACAGCACTATCCACCATGCCTCCAGTGACATCAAAGAAATGCCTTAACTCAGGCCTCCAGTAATATAATTATTGATACAAGAAATCAATCAAGCAACTTTTCATTGGAGTCTGCTTTTGTGTGACAGTCTGGAGATAATTTCAGTGGTTGAAAAAGCAAGGTAATAAATATAGCCGATTTCTTTCAGAGCAGTTTGAACAATGGAGGTGCAACAAATGTGTCTCTTTCTGAATATTGGCATTGGGACCAGAAACTGATGCGAACATGACTCGAATGTGACGACATGTTTTTGCTTCTTAATGACTACTGTCAATAATGAAAAATGAATAATAAATAGGCAGTCAATTTGACCTTGAAAACCATCTTAACAACATTTGTTGACAATGATAGAAGATTGGTTGGGTGGCACGGCTTAGATTGCCCTTTTTACATTGCAAACTTAGACCTATGCCGACCAGTGCAATCTATTTCTGATCTAGAACGTAGACCCTTGCTGACCAGTGCAGTGTATAGCTCATCTAGCAGTCTAGTACAGGTAGACCCTTGCTGACCAGTGCAGTGTATAGCTCATCTAGCAGTCTAGTACAGGTAGACCCTTGCTGACCAGTGCAGTGTATAGCTCATCTAGCAGTCTAGTACAGGTAGACCCTTGCTGACCAGTGCAGTGTATAGCTCATCTAGCAGTCTAGTACAGGTAGACCCTTGCTGACCAGTGCAGTGTATAGCTCATCTAGCAGTCTAGTACAGGTAGACCCTTGGCGACCAGTGAAGTGTATATCTCAACTAGTACAGGTAGACCCTTGCTGACCAGTGCAGTGTATATCTGATCTGGTACAGGTAGACCCTTTTTGACCAGTGCAGTGTATATCTCATCTAGCAGTCTAGTACAGGTAGACCCTTGCTGACCACTGAAGTGTATATCTCAACTAGTACAGGTAGACCCTTGCTGACCAGTGCAGTGTATATCTGATCTGGTACAGGTAGACCCTTTCTGACCAGAGCAGTGTATATATCAACTAGTACAGGTAGAAACCTTTAGGAAACAAATCAATGACTGTCAGAAATTGGCACAAGTCCTGTAGTCCTTGCAAAACTGCCCAATAGTTAAGGTATCATACTGACTACTAGTAATTTACCATTTTTAAGGGTTTTGCTCTATGTTATCATTATAAGGACTAGTGGACCAATAATCTTAGTTTCTACTGCTGATTGTGGTCTTACATTAGAATCGTCCCGAAAGATCTTTGCCAAATCAAAATATGTGTCTGCACCCCTGTACTATAGAAATTACATTCCAGCTTATTATCACTGACACAACATAATTACTGGAGAAACTGGGACATCTACATATCATAAATACCAATATGCTTGTGATTAATAACATTAACTATTGAAACACATATCCGTGAAAAGAAAGTGAAATTACGTCACTTATACTGCATTGCACCAGACACTGACATTAACATACATATCAAAGCCAGACTTTGCTACAAATTTCTAAAAGGATTAATGCTGTGGTTAATCCAGCTTGCCAGCCTCAGAACAGTGAGGCCTTCAATCAAGACCGAATTAACTTTAACCAAAGACTGATATACTGCTACCCTCCCCAAACAGTAAGAAAGGGCATTCAATCAAAAAGAAGGCCATTTCCTTGGCTCAAACAACAAAGACAAAATCAGGAATGAAAGGGTCGAGTCCTAAGAGCTAGTCAAAGAAATGCCGACACATGAGGACTCTGAACAGCATGTTTATGCTAGCTCATGGAATGGTTCTGAATAATCAGTCATATTGAATTTTGGGTCGTATTTTGCGAAAGAAAGGTTACTCTGCACAGGAATGATCAACGCGGCGGTGCAAATTGTTCACCCGCAAATATTCTGTTTAGCATTCAGGCAATCATCTTGGAGACTACCAGCCTGATCTGTGATGGTGCAGGGGTTTCTAGTCAATGCAATTCCTCAGTAATATCTTCCATAGCTATTACAACTGGCTCAAGTAGCTGGACCTCTGAAAGTTAATTATTCAGTTTTATCACTGGCTTCTTAACTTTTAAGTAGAAACTATCAACTCAGATGATAAGTGTCACACAATGGATGATTCAAAACATCCCCCGTCTTGCCAAAGAAACACAAAAGCACCAGTGTAAAGTACCTGCCAGAATGGTGCTATGATACAGTGTCTGCAGTTTCCGTTGTTAGCATGGTTAGCAATGATCCGTTTTCCTGTGCAAGATATAATTCAAGGCTGCATCAGCCATTTAAGCTATGCAGCAATGAGGCTCTTCTGGAAAAACCATCTGATGTAGGATAATGGGCCAGCAGGTGTGGAATTGCCATGCCTCATTTGCCAGCTTCCCATTCACTCCACTGCCAGACAAGTCACAGTCACCATACACATTTCCCTACACACATGTCCACCGACATGTAGTGCTGTAGAGTAGTGCAGGCACTTCATGCTTGGCAGTGCAATGCCCGTCATCTCAGGACATGTTTTCACTAGAAATACACCTTAGAATAGGTTCCCCATCAACCTTTGTGATCGGGTGGTCAGGGTTCTTCTCTGATGATGTGGATCGCTGATCGTATCAATCACTGATTTGTCTGGTCCAGATTTGATTATTTACAGACCACCGTCATCTAGCTAAAGTATTGCTGTGTGTGGCATTAAACACCAAAGAAACACTGGAAACTGAATCAGATATCCTAATTACTTGTTAGCTTGCTATCAGAGTTTAGTCATGATGAAATCCATGTGACCACTGCTTGGTCAACGGGACAGAATTTAATACTGATTTACGTTAGTATTGAGACTTGTCAATCATACTTACATCTGTCGTTTAGGCCAAAATATACATTCTTTGTGATAAGATTGCAAACAATGTTCACAAGATCGGAAACTATGACTGGACAAGTAGAGTTTAACCATGTTAACTGTTTATTTGCCTAGGCACAAGAGACCACACAAATGTTTCCACACTAACCTGTGCTAAGGATAATCTAATTTTATGGAAAAACATTTCAGCTAAGGACAAGAACTATCAATTCACTATGATCAGATAACAAGGTTATCAGAAGCGTTAATCTTTTCATATACTCAGGGTTTTTAAAAGATATAATGACCTCTCAAGTTTAGATAATCTAAAACAAGTCCAATTTGAGGTCACAGATCATGGTTCTATACAAAACATTTGGTATATCTTACACCATAAGAACAGTTTAAACCACTTTTGTCTAAACAATTCTTTATATTTGAAATTTGATCTGTAGAAAACATTTTGTTAAATGTTCTGTGTTTCATAAGATTCTAAATTCAGTGTTGCTGAGTCTTCTCCATGCCTAAACTAGGATACCAGTACCTGGACAACTCACTATTTAATAAATCAATAACAGAAAGTCAACAGGCTTGATTGATGGATATAGATTTCTGGCCTGCAAGATAAGCTGGAATATAAAGCGCAAATATTGACCAGAAATTGCTTGACGATCTTGTAACCCTCGCAAGGTGTTGCAAGCACATCCTGTACAAAAGAACAAGCATGACAGTGTACACACAACTTGCACAAATGATAACAGAGAATGTTATATCCATAAAACCTCAAACTATTTGCAGATTCCTATATAAACCGACTGACAATGCCTATCTGTAATGAGATGGTTCTGGTCTTGTGGCTCTCACAATGTTGGTAATCAATATATGATGAAACAGGTGAACATGATGCTTATTTGTTGGGTCATAAGGGCAATGAATAATATGGTAATAACAGATCAGAACAAAAACAAATGGCTCACTTAGCCAAATTTCAAAAACATATGACACTTCTAAGACTGAGAGTCGATAGTTTCACCAAGTGCAGAACTTTACCAAAAGAAACTTACTGAGTCGTGATTCATGGCTTCATGGCCCTAACAATAATGATTATCCGAAATCATAAATTTCCAAGCACATCTGTCGAACAAACTGATCAATATAGCACTTAGGCTAAGTAAATAATGCACCTAATATCAACAAAGGTGACAATATCACTTTAACAGTAAATCTTCACAGTCAAATTAACACCCCCATGTGCAACATACTGATAGGAGTATCCACATTTAGTAGACAAGCCATAGCTATGAAAAATGTGGCAGAAAGCCACATATAACCTAATCAGAAAAATGTACAGGAGGCAATATATGACATATCACACATTCCATAACTTGATTATACCAAGGCAATGTAATGAAAGATAACAGATAGGGAGACAGGGAGATCAGAGGCTGCAGTCGGTGCCTGATCATGCTGATGGCAGCAACAATGCTGGCAACAATGCTGGAGACAATAGGTGTCAACATGTGTTCACTGTGCCATGCCCTACGCTATGTTATCTCACATTTACAGCCTCTAGCCACTGAATCAGATATAACAACATGGAAAGCCTATCACAAAACACCCAGAAAGTATTGATTGACTTTCCAACCGAGCAAACAATATTGACAGGTAAAGTCTAACAACATCAGTGCTGTTACAAGCCATTGCTAAACCAACACATTATGCTCGTCTACTCAGTGCATCATCGTATCAAAGAGGAAATACCTCGGAAGAGGTGGATGATTATTTCTAATAAGATAGCCATCGCAGAGCTTTCAAAGAAGTTAGATTTGGACTTACTTTTCAATGCTATTTGAGGTCTTCATTGACTGTAGATAGGAATAACATTAAACAATCATGGAGAAATACTACATATTTGCTATGCCACTTGTATGACTTAAGGGGCATGACAGTACAATTACTATTCTATTTATATAAACAAGACAAAGCAAGCCTTCTCAAAGCTTATAAATTGAAAATGCAGATACTTTGACCATTGGTCAGTTCAGAATACCCCATACTTCAAGCTTGTTTAGAGGGTTCAAAATATGTCTTGTCAAATTCTTTAATGTTTACATGATGTATATGGGTTCTATAGTATTGGAGGAAGTAGGGTAATCATCGGAAAAGGTAGACCAGACAGTCCAGTGGTGGAGACAAGTCCAATCCAAACGCAGTATTTCCAAATAGTTTAACATTAAGTAGGCTTCACTCGTAATTGTAATAAAGAAGTTGTTCACCCATCCATCTTATCCTTACTTAGTACTCCAACTTCTAAAAGCCTCTTAAAGTAGCTCAGCTTGATGAATCAAACAACTGGTAATTCAGTCTAAAAGGAGGCCTCTATTGCAGAATATTATGTAAAATGTTACATTCAACAATTAAGACGGATCTTGGGTCAATATTGCTCTTCTACAAACAGAATCAACTCCAAAGTGGCCTATTTGGTCACAACAAGCAAATCTTTACTGCATTTCTTCCTAAGAGTATTATCTTTGTATATTTAATTTTAAAGAGATTTACCTGATAATCTGCAGGTTCAACAACCTCAAGATATCAGGCTCCGTACAACATGTTATTCTGGTTGTTATTTAAACATGGAACCTTCAGATTACATGCAACTAATCCCTTAGGTACAATGGAGATTGCTTTGATACAAGGTGTATCACTTACCAGTCTTTGGAGACATGATAATTTGATACAATCTCAATAGATGTCCACTGCCATTAACAGGGTAATTACATGAACAAATCTTATGAGGCCCTCTGAAAGTGCAAGCATGTATGCTTGTGTATCTTGATCAAAGCCCGTATAGCATTTCAGTCATACTTGTGTTGTATGACAAATTCACAGGTCTCTCCAGGAACAGTTAGTTATACCCTGAAATGTTTCATAAAGCCAATAATAACACAACCAATGTTGTTTATTTTACTTGGGGAGATAATGTCTCAAAATAACAGTTAACAGACACGAGAAGCAATTACTTAAAAGGTTACATCATAGGAAGTTGTGATATTGTTTTTCTCAAACAACTTCATTAAGTTAATCATAACACATTTTGTCCCCTATGCAGCCTTCGAAATTCATGCTGGTCCCCAAGCCCGAGGCTACTACACTGTGCTGGGGACAAGTAAAGATCTCATTGACTGGTAGTATCTGAAAGCTGTAAGTCTGAACATTTTGTAATGCTTGAATTTTGCTACAAATTGAAATTGAATAAAGCTGGCAGGAAATGTAAACATAGTAAACATTATTATCTGTTTCAAGCAGGACTACAAACTCGAAAGACCGGTCAACAAGGTCTGGGCAGCATGTGTACTACCTTTGGGAAGGAGAATTCTTGGGTAAAAATGTAATTTGATTTGAACGCAATGCCTTGGACCATCAGTTGCTACTGTGTCTGAGAGCTGCGACTGATACATTCACACACTGCTCCTCTAGGCTTCAATTGTGAAAGTAAACCGGAATAATTTTCACCATTGATCAGCAATTTGAACTGTTATAAATTGATTATGTGTCTCTTCTTGATAAATACCACCACCATCTCATCTGGTTAAGTGCTAAACTTTGTTTTTATCACCCATGGAGGCTATTCATGAAAATATTAACTTTTCCACTCTCCTAAATGAGACAGTAGAATAATGAATAGAAATCGGTGATTAGTTACATACGAAGAGTTAGCCCTTTTAAAATCATATAATACACAAATGGAATGACCGAATGAACATGTGTTCAAAGGGGACCTACATCATAAATAAATACATTTATCAAAATGGTGAGTGAGGTGTTACCAGATTTCACACTGCTTTGAGGAAGTTTTCCGTCTCATCACCACGTTTGTTGAATTTGAGTAGACAGACATGTCCTAGATGTTTACAACTCTTTAAACCAATGCGAATTAGGAGAACATATCAAGACTAATTGGGGTGAGTCTGGGACACTCAACACCCAAACAATGGATCCTGTCAGGAAGGGAAACAACTCTGCACAACAAACTTGGTGAGGACGAGGGATGGAGTAGGAAAAGTGAACAAATACGATGCCTGCATGTGAATGTGACAACAGATCATAATTACCATAGTTTACATTTGAGGGAGGCCCTAAGTTTCTCAAACACGAACCAACCCTCTGGACATGCTGGATAAGCTGATGTTATACATTGATATCTAGACACAAAAGGACTGCTGAGTAGACAATGACTGGTCATATCACACATGCTGATGAAACGATACAACTTCCCACATGGAAGTGAAGAATTGTGCACTTCCCGCACACAAATATGACAAAGTGTGATTTCCTGAACCAATTCAAGACGCTATGTATTATTCCTTGTCCTGACATTTGTCAATGGTTGTAGAGGACAGATATCAGTCAATGACAACTGAATTAATTCAAACTGGTTCAACCAAAACCTCAAGACCACAGTTCAAAATGAAAAACACTTCTCAATGAACACTTATCAGCCTTTATTTGGTAGTTCACATCAAGTTCTAATCTTTGAAGAACATAATAAAAAAACTATCAATAGTAAATTCACATTTGCATGTATACTACGCAAAAGAAGTCACAGAACACCTGATTCTTTCATAATACTAAATAGTTTATCAACCATTCTCATTACCCTGATCACAAGCAAACTCAGCAAGAAACTAGCTGGAGTGTGTGACTCTTATTTACAGACAACCATCAAATGACATTAAACAACAAACTAAGAGCAAAGTGTATGACTACATTAAATTCCCCTTATCTATCAGATAAATAACGCCATCAGTGTTCGGGCACACAAATTCAATTACAGAATTCACAAAAACCTCATACAACTCTTTTATGTCTTAAATAACAATGGTGGATAAGCAAACATTCAAAACCATTGTTGCCTGACAATCAAAGCATGGGGACATTAAGTTAGTCAATGGAGAAACAGTATACATGCTCTGAAGAGAGATAAGAAGCTTTTGTAAATACAAGTCATTTACTTACTTATCAAGATAATCACCTCATACCATGTGAATGGCCTGAGTAAAAAATGCCTTGTTTGTGAATGGGCAAATGTTCAGAAATCTGATAAGGATGCCATATTTACAATACTATCAGAACCACTGATAAGAGACTGATTTACCTGATCTTCTCCTGATAGCTGGACAGACATTTCTTTTTAGTTATTTACAATGTATAAATATACTTATGATGGACTGGAAGCTTTACCTTTATTTTCTGACCACACTGCCAGCCATAAATTTTCAGAACAAAATATTCAGACTCATTCTTTGCAACTTTTGGCTCCTGATATTTAAAACTATTATCAAATGTAGGCCTGCTCCCTAGGTTCCCTTGACTCCACACTTGTGGTTTACCTCTGTGAATCGTCAGCTGATAAAGTTCAATAAAGTTATCATCAGTAACTCAAAAGAAAATCACTGGCAGATCGTTCCTTTCATCCAATATGCATAAACACATTTTACTATACAATTACTTATATTTCTGTAATTACAATTGCATTTGGTGTGAGAAATTTAGCAGTAGTATGTACATCCAAAGCATATGAACTCACAAGCACAAAGGTTTGAAAGTCCTTGAAGTATTAACAATCCTCAAACATTATACCACAAAATAGTCCTAACATTGCCCCTGAGATAGATACACCCCACATGTGATGACAATAATTAGTTTACATGACACATGTTTCAACAACGTACATCAACCCCAGACAATATACAAATGATCTAATGATCTGTAGACATCACTGTGTAAACACCAGTTAGTCAATGGCCCTATTGACTCAGGGTAATTTGTCCTGAGGTTTCATAATGTTACACAATCAGGGGTAATTACAACATTGTTGAATATACATTCAGATCACCATGGCATACAAGTTATACTACTTGTGAACAGACACTTCGGTCTTATCATGCTTATCTCAGGTAGTGTTGCAACAAGAATCAATGATATAATGAGAACATATGATAAATGTGTCTGGAACAACTTTATTAAAAACTTCAGAACAAGCTTGGTTTAAGTATGTTTTGAACAGTATTTTAGTGCTATCACAGAGGACCTATGCAAGATAAAAACACTATAACATTATACTTTCACATATCAACTAGCACTTTACAATATTGTTGAACAAATTTGATGTTTCAGTTGTCTTCCAAAGTGAAGGCATATTTCATTCCTTGGGACTATGTTCTACAACTTCTAGCACACCCCCCCTTTTTTATTTTGAAAAGAATCTTTATTTCTGTATAAATTACCACCAAAGACAATAAATAGATCTTAATTGTGCACCCCCCCCCCTTTTCAAAAAAGCTGTATCCGCCCATGAGATCTATGTCTTAATTGGATCAGTTTGATTTTCCGTCGTTATGTACAAATAATTAAATATAGGTTAAAAACGATTAAAAAAAAACAGGGTATGAAAGTCATCTGTCTGATTATACTTTCAAAGTCAAACTATTTCCTCTGCCCCAACCTGTCCAGCATTTAAAATATCTTGCCACATGGCTCTGCCATTATTCAATCTAGTTAAAAACAGGAAATTCTCTTGGCAACGTTCCGAAGTTCATAATTTGTTCATTATGGGTAAAGTAAATTACGGGGGCACTGCAGTAGTGCTGGCTGTGGTGTGAAACAAACATGTGTACCACACGCTGGCAACCTGTACACCTGGATAGTCTGTTCTACGCAATTCATCTTTTAACACACAAAAATAAATAATACACATTCTGAGTCCTGAGTGTCATCTACTCATTTTTTCTACAACAAAGGTCATGTCGTTTAAACATAAAATTGTCCATCACCTTAACATGTCAATGTGTCAGAAAAAGTTGATGTAAAATGTTATACATGTTCTAAGGAAACTATTACTCCTAATCGGCCATGAGGTTACGCTGGTAATTATGAATGTTACTGTTGTAATAATTGAGGGTGTTTTTTTAAAAATATCTACTGTAAATGCTTCTAGAATTAATTAAATCAATAACGAATTACAATGATATGCCGTAAAATAAATCATTTAGCGAAAACTGTGTCCTTAAAATCTCAGTTTATTTACGAGTGAAATTTCGGTCACACCGCACAGCATGACGTCCCGGCAGCTGTCAAAACAAATCCAGCTTACGAAGCGAATTCACGTCCTACCAGAATCTTTTCTACACAATTATGTAGACTTATAGGCAAATATAGACAGGAACAGGTGTGATTTGACCATGTCAGAGTATAGTGGTAACTATTTCCATGAAAGGGGTGCTTAGTCGTCCCTTGTGTCAACAGTGGCCATAGACACTACCAAATACTCAAACACAGGTGCGCTTACAATCCACGAAACACCGAACACACGAATAACGACTAAATAAATGTTAGATGGTGATTTCGACACGTTTCCATTCTGACTAGTAACTTAAATGTGTTTTATGACATGATATGTGGTGTTAGAAATGGGATGGCACAACCAAGATTTGACCTACCTCTTGCTCGTCAGCGCCTTGCCTCGCCTGAGCTAATGATAGGGTTATGAGGGCCAGCAGGCCTAGAAATATTAGAGTAGACTTCCCCAACATGACACCGATGTGTTCTGTCGCTCTAGGTATCCGTCAGGTATCACAATATTCGATTAAAAACAAAATAATGTGTCTTAAAACAACACACACAACTTCTCCTGCTCTTCACGTTCTGTTCATGTGTGTACGAGTTTCGCGTAGAGTTTGAGATATCCTTCCGCTAAACAGACCCGTCTCTGACAATGCTTTTCCTTTGTTAAGTAATAACTAATTTTATAGCATAGGTCAACTATAGTCGCTAAATGACGTTTATCAGAATTTCCTGACACTTAATGTATGTTTAAAATCAGTAATGCCATGGGTTATATCTCCAGCAAGGGGACTATTTCTTTTGTTTCGTCACTTCCTCCTCTCTGATGGGAAATTTATGTGGGGAATGCCTATAGCGTAGGGATATCTCCTGCGCCAATGAAATGACAGTTCAGTCTGTGCTAAGCACGCTGGAGGGTTTTACACATCATTTAATTCAACATGAGCTGTAAAAATGCCCAAATCAATAAACAATTAAGGCAAATTTACGTGGTGTATTTGTGTGACTATACACACAGAAATGTAATTGTTTATTCATGTATCTTATGACGAATATGCTAACTAATTGCCTTGGCTAAAGATAAAAAACACACTTTCTTTCCGAATTAAAAGCATTTGGGTCTCTTTTACTTGTAATTTCAAATAAATAATCATTTCGTGTAAATATTCATTTTATCCGTACCGGTATAGGTTGTACTTTATAAGTCTAACAAGTGATAAAAACTATACTTTCAAAATGATACTATTCAAGAACCTTATATATACATTTGGTCTCAATCACATGCACTTTGAAAACTTAAATCTTATTCTGGGTTCATATGTGAACATCAGGGATATTTATGACAAGAAACGTGGATAGATAATTCATTTTTGTATCAACACATCGACATCTATTTCACCTTCTGTTTAATAACGGGGGCGGTGGGGTAGCCTAGTGGTTAAAACGTTCGCTCTTCACCCCGAAGGCCCGGGTTCGATACCCCACATGTGTACAGTGTGTGAAGCCTATTTGTGGTGTCCCCGTCGTGATATTGCCGGAATATTGCTAAAGGCGCCGTAAAACCAGACTCACTCACTTGTGACGGTGACCAATTAACGAAGAGGGTGGGGTATATGATTAACCCTGATAATCTGTAGCCATTTTGTAAAATATATTTGGTTTCTGAAATAATCTTTAAAAATAGTTCCACTAATTCAAGGTATTGTAAAGTTACGCACACTTTCAGTAGACATAGGCAAATTTATCAAGCCATGTGAGATCCAACTGTTGTTTTCTTCAATAAGGGATAAAGTATAAACCGTCTATATTTTTCGGTAACTTATGTTTTCCTAACTTAGCCCAGCTAAATAATTCTATCTAACTTACGTATATAATACAATTGTCTATTGTATGTTGAAGTCTTTGACAGGCATTTAGACTTTGGGAGAACATGAATACACGAAGGAGCAAGAAGTAGCTCTGAAACGTCGTACAAAGAATAAAAGAGGTTGCTATTCATACAAAAGTGTCATCTACAGTGTGTTGTTCTGAAAATCGTACCGATCATATGTGTACTAGAGAGGACGTCAAACAGGCATTTCCCCTGTTGACCAATTTTGGTTTTCATGCGTTGAATTAAACATATTGTTTAAACTAAACATTTATCAAATTACAACATTTCTCCAAGTCTTTTTAAAGACATTTGCGTGACAGGTATGCCTTCTTGTGACCTTACACCTCTTGTGTGTTCTTATGAGTCGATTAATGTTTTTGAACCCTTGTGTTAAATTCATATCAAAGTGTGAATCAATGGTGGGAGACGGATAACTATGACCAGGCTATATATTGTGGAAACTAACCCGTGCAATACACAAGTGCATTAAGATGTTGTGCTGCACGTGCATTTACGACTGACTTCGTTCGAAGTTGAAGCTGTGTTCTTTCATAAAGTGACGAGCAAATAGGTAATATATTTAAAAGTCGTTAACTGACAAGAATTGATATTGAAATGTTACACTCCCGAACATTATAATGTTGTTGCTTTAAGTGTTTAAGAGGTCGCTTTTTGCCTTAGCAATTTAGGCTGACCTGTCCCTTTTTGCTCACTTGTTACTGGAATGTCAAGACCATGCCCCAGCCCGGGCTCGGTTCAAACAAGAATTGCAGTTAGGTCCACTATCTGTCGTAGATCTCCTAAAGCCAAGAGAGGCAACAGCGAAGGCCCAACTAACTCTTTTTCTGAGACGGTCAGCTGCTGGAACGTATATATAAACAGAGCAGCCGCAGAAATTCTATCAATTTCTAAAAATCCAGAATGAAATCATATCAATAGTAAAACACACAATAGATATGTACACCCTACTCACGTTAAAATGCTATAAGCTGCCAGGTATGACTACATTAACAATGTCTGGTTTAAATTTTTAATTAATCATAAAAAATTACCTAATCCCACCACCCCCACCCCCCAATTGACAACACATCCCAGCCCACTCCATCACTCACCCCATCACTCCCTCACACACTTTTCCATTTGCTAATTGACGCCCAACTCACTCATACAACGAACCCAAGACCCACCCCCTCACTTCCAATCACCAAGCTGCTCCTAGCCGCACCCCCCTCAACAATCCAATTTTCCCCTCAACAATCCAGTTTTTACCCCACCACCCCTTCACCCACTCTTCCAGTTTCTAACCAACCCCACCCCTTCACCCACTCTTCCAGTTTCTAACCAACCCCACCCCTTCACCCACTCTTCCAGTTTCTAACCAACCCCACCCCTTCACCCACTCTTCCAGTTTCTAACCAACCCCACCCCTTCACCCACTCTTCCAATGAGAATAGGTTTGCAACAACACATACTTGTGGTAAGAGACAACTAACGGGATCGGGTGGTCAGGCTCGCTGACTTGGTTTGATGCACGTCATCGTATCCAAATTGCGTGGAACGATGCTCATGATATCGATATCGGTTATTTACAGACCGCCGTCTTATAGCTGGAACATTGCTGAGTGCGGCGTTAAACAACAAACAAACAACAATGATCAACGAACCCCACCCCTGGGTGGGAGTCGAGGTGGGGGGAACAAAATCATTTGGTCCCACTCACAATGACAATCGCCAACCCACCCACTCATTCTTATAACTTCACCACCCACCATTTGCCAGCCCACCCACGGACAGCTGTACAGTAATATGACCCGCGGAGATTCGCGGGAACAACAACGCAAATTACCTCTTGGAAATCACGTTTCATTTTTTTAAAAATGAGAATACAATATTCATTGACAAGAGAGGGGCCATTTGAAACCGATTCCTCTGGACGTAGTCTTCATTGATCGAAGAACCATTCAAAACCCGTTCAGCTATATGTGAACGTAAAGAAAACGAAGAGCCCCCATATAATCTAATACTGTAGACCTATCCCCGGTACCCCTGTAAAAGAGGTCTAAATGTTGATCGAATGGACGATGTTGACTATAAATTAGTTTTCGATGGGCTTACAACCGGATAGGCCAACTTCATGGGCCTGGTTTAATAAGTGTGTCAGTGCGTACACCTGTCTGGATCGATTCTCAAATTTCTAGTGTTTTTCTGCTCCAGGGTCGAAGGCGTTCTGCTGCACGGTTGCCGTGATATAAGTGTGGCATTGTTGACTATGACAGAGGCGTATAACTCTCGTCTTCCACTCTGTGCATGGGGCTTCCATGCTTGTCTTAGCGTCTTCTACTATATCGCGAGTGAGTGAGTTAAAATTTAACGTCGCATGGTCAATATTTCAGCCATATAGCGACGAGACCAAGTTAATGTATTCACAATTTAGTTATTTAGGCAAACTACAATATCGACCAATTTATGACAAGGAGCGGGTGGTGGGTCGTGTTGGTGGTTTGGTAAATTGGAAAAGCAGGCGATGGATCGGGTTGGTGGTTTGGAAGAGCTGATGAGAGAGCAGGTGATGTGTCGGGTGGTGGTTTGGTAACTGGAAGAGCTGGTGAGAGAGTAGGTGATGTGTCGGGTGGTGGTTTGGTAACTGGAAGAGCTGATGAGAGAGCAGGTGATGTGTCGGGTGGTGGTTTGGTAACTGGAAGAGCTGGTGAGAGAGTAGGTGATGTGTCGGGGTGAAGGTTTGATGAGGGAGTAGGTAATGTGTCAGGGTGGTGGTTCGGTAATTAGAAGAGCTGACGAGGGAGTAGGTAATGTGTCAGGGTGGTGGTTCGGTAATTAGAAGAGCTGACGAGGGAGTAGGTAATGTGTCAGGGTGGTGGTTCGGTAATTAGAAGAGCTGACGAGGGAGTAGGTAATGTGTCAGGGTGGTGGTTCGGTAATTAGAAGAGCTGACGAGGGAGTAGGTAATGTGTCAGGGTGGTGGTTCGGTAATTAGAAGAGCTGACGAGGGAGTAGGTAATGTGTCAGGGTGGTGGTTCGGTAATTAGAAGAGCTGGCGAGGGAGTAGGTAATGTGTCAGGGTGGTGGTTTGGTAATTAGAAGAGCTCATGAGGGAGTAGGTGATGTGTCGGGGTGGTGGTTTGGTAATTAGAAGAGCTGACGAGGGAGTAGGTGATGTGTCGGGGTGGCGGTTTGGTAATTGTAAGAGCTGATGAGAGAGCGTGTAAGAGTGCATGGGGATGGGTCGGGTTGGTGTTTCGGAAGAGGTGTTATTACGAATGATGATCACATGTTTGCGCCCACTCCTTTAAGTATTCCAGAAAGTCCCTCAGGTTAACAATATGCATGTGTCACTGTCACGCTCATTAAGAGCGTAGTTCACTTTCCTCGACAGGTTCAACATCGCCATTAATTAACAAAGCACGGTGCACATTTGCAAACAGAAACAGAAACAGCTGACTGTTTAGGTCGTGACATCTGCAGTCGTATGATTTCCTGCAGGACATTTGTGTCACAATCAGTCAGTTCTCGATTCAACAACTCGGACAAAGTACAACTCTGTCACCCTTTTTGTTTATTTTCTAATGACATTCTATTGGCATTACATATCATGGGCTATGTACAACTGCACGTTATGTGAGACTGGTCGTGATATGTTTGGTAGACGTTTGTAGGCTTGTTTATTGTTTAAACCCGCAATCCGAAATATTCCATCTACACGACGGCGGTCTGTTAATAATCGAGTCTGGACCAGACAATCCAGTGATTGATATCATGAAAATCTATCTACGCATTTGGGATACGATGACATGGATCAACCAAGTCAGCGAGTCTGACCACCCGATCCCGTTAGTCGCCTCTTACGGCAGTTGCTAAAGACACATTCTAACCCTGATTTTCACGGGTCGATATGTTTAGTAAAATATGAAGAGAGTTATTATGTTCACTGGTAACGGACAGACACAGCGAATCGCGGCACCTTAGACGACTGGGCCACCCGTACCCCCTAATAATAAAGAGGTAACAATGCTCGCTTAATACAGAGACCCCCGTATTCCGGGACAGCATTGGTCTCAAGAAACGATCAGAACAAGGATCGGATGGTCTTAAAATGTGGCCTTGTTGTTTGCGTTGCCCATGATTTCAGTCACTGGTTTGCCTAACCCAGATTATTTACAGACCACCGTAATATATTGCGGCGTAATATAAAATAACTTTCATTCACTCATCCCAGTTGCTATATGTTTAGACTAATCTACGACAATATGAAATCCTATCAGCTTTGAATCAGGTTGCGCAGAGAATTGATTAATTTCTAGATATTTATTTCCCCATTTTGTGTGTTAGTTCAACACTACCTCATAGATGTGTCTCCATTTCACACTATGTATATTACAACGTCTACTATCAAGTCCATGTTCCGGTCTTGGCGTGCTGTAACCTCACAACGACATTCCTTTTTATAACATCATTTGCACATTTTTTTGAAAGCTGATAGTTTTAAGTCGACAGCGGAAATTATTCACATGCATCTTTAAATTCTATTTTTATTCATTTCACTAAAGGTCACCATGCACAGCCCCGACTCTTGCGTTGCCGGTCTCTGTCCTTATTCATAATTCGCAGACTGACAAATGCACACTGGCCAGAAATTATATTATATATTGATTTTCGCATGAAAAGTGTTGAATGACTGTACTGGTGGTCCTTTCAAAGTTATATTTTTTCAAACGTTGCGCTGCATATATATACATATATTCATCGGTTGTATATAATCGTGTCTGCAAAACAACATTCCACACACAATTGGAATGAATAAAGTCATAAGCCCCATCAACTGTATATAAAGATTCAGTGACTGAGTGGCTAGAGCTATGTTTTTGGCGTTTATTGTATAGATATGTATGTATCTTAGGCTATCTGTACATACATGTTAGGCCCGTGAAGGTCCGGGGTAGAATAGGCCTTCGGCAACCCATGCTTGCCGTAAAAGGCGACAATGCTTGTCGTAAGAGGCGACTAACGGGATTGGGTGGTCAGGCTCGCTGACTTGGTTGATGCATGTCATTGTATCCCAGTTGCGTGGATCGATGCTCATGATTTCAATCGCTGGATTGTCTGGTCCAGACTCGATTATTTACAGACCACTGTCATATAGCTGAGTGCGGCGTTAAACAACAAACAAACAACACATACATGTTACCTAAAGATGCCCTGTTATGCACCACAGTTGGTGGTTAATGGAGAAATAAGATTCTCTTATTAAGGTGAGTGAAGTTGGAGTGACAGGGAAGAATATAATTGCGTAGTTCTCACAGGAGATTCAACTTTGGTTAATTTTTTTATAAAAAAAACAGTCATGAGATCTCTTTCAGACAACAAAATATATATCCCTTTCTCCGAAAATGTATCTCGATGCGTAATAGAAGCTATGCCAACAGATTTCAGTTTCAGTTTTGACATTCACGCCCGGCTCCTCAATTTTCTCTGCCACAGTCATGCGACCCCTGTGGTGTGGTGGACACTTGAACCATTGTCTAAAGCTGTTGTCTATTCCTATGTCCTGTGACTAACAATGGAACGTGAGATATTATTAAAGCCTGTTTCCTCTATCTGCGTTATAACAGGACATCGGGACGAGAGAAGGAACTAATCTCTTGTGTCTGAACCCAATGTCGTGCCTTCGTCAAGTAGCACACTTACACCATACTCAATGAATCTCTTACTAAGTGGGTGTTTCCGCGGCGAGAAGAAGGTCTGACGTTGAACCAGCGGGTAACAACACACAGAAGGCATTGTACATCACGTATTTTAAAACAGTAGTGATGCATTGAAGGGGGCAATAACTGGAATACTGAGAGTGAGTGAGTTGGGTTTTATTCTACTTTTCTCCTGACATTAACACGGGAGGGCAAGATGCAAATGACGGGACACCAAGACTGGGCTTGACACATTATACACATGTAATGCACCAGCACTTTAACCATCAGGCCACCTCACCGAGACGATTATATTGAGAGTGAGTGAGTGAGTTGGGTTTAACGCCGTCTTTAACAGTATTCCAGTTATATCACGGCGTGTCAGCTTAATGTTGGAGAAAAGCCCGAAGTGATGCAGGTCTCAGACGTTTATCACTTCGGTGAAACCCACGAGCACGGGTATGGTGCTGTCACATCTAGAAACATAATCGGGGCGAAGCGGGATTCGAACCCACAATCATAGGTTTCTGGCGCTCCCAACTGTGCACAGCGAATCGCGGCACCCTAGACGACTGGGCCACCCGTGCCCCCCATGGTTTTAAGAACAGAATGCCTATTAAAAACCTATTTCATTCACAACATTTTGTGAAATAAAGTGACATGTGTATGAAATTTAATGAACCCCCTCAATTATATTGTGAGACGAGAGGAATAAATATTTCATTTTACAATTACGTGTGGATTACGTTGGTATGGACTATGTCCCCTTTGGCCAAAACTTAAGCTTGTCACATTAGTCGACTCTCATTAGGATAAGATATATGTGTGAACTGGCTAATTGTGCGTCATCGTACTCCTAAGGCATATAGTGTTGCTCATGCTATCAGCCACTGGTCTGTCTGCTCCAGATTCGATCATTTATATGCCGCTGTGGCAATGCGTTAAATTGTTGTCTGTGCTTCGAATATGTACGTTTGTCATAATTACCGAGAGCTAGGGCTTGTCACCTAAATTAAATGTACATGTATAGTTATACGATCATCATCGATGCCACTATCATTCATCAAGTGTGTATTTATCACTGTCGTGAAATGACACTGCACACAATAAATAGTGAAACGTTTCACAGGGTCTCAATAATGACAACTTAGAATTTTGTGATAACTTTCTTATCTTACCATGTATATTGAGCCGTTGCATGTCACTAAATGTGGCATGATTCGACTGTTAAAACTTGTAAATAGTTTTACTTTTCTCCAGCCTGATAGCAAGGCATCATGATGATACATTGTTGCAGACCGAATGTTGAACTTATACCGTTAACGCGAGTTTGTCATTGGTTCTTGCTCGTCAGGGGCGGTCGGGTAGCCTACATCTTCCCGAGGCAAGTGAGTTAACTGACTATAAAAGTCCAGTGGAAACAGGACTTTTAAAGTCAGTTAACGCTCTTGCCTCGGGAAGATGGGTAGCCTAGTGGTTAAAGCGTTCGCTCGTCAAGCCGATGACCCGGGTTCGATTCCTGACATGGGTAAAATGTGTGAAGCCCATTTCCGGTGGCCCCCGCCGTGATATTGCCGGAATATTGCTAAAAGCGGCGTAAAACCATACTCACTCACTTCTTGCTCGTCAGTGCCTTAACGACACACCTATAACAATGCACTACTTCAATGTACCGCATATACCCTCTACTCTACTATATCGAAGAATATTTTTTAAGAATGTATCTGTGAACAAACTTTAGTTTGTTCAAGAACATATACATATTCTTCCATTTATTTATATTAATGTTCTTATTGATAATTTCTCCATGTTGTAATTACGATCTCGTGAATGAGTGAGTTGAGTTTAGGGCCGCTTATAAAACGTTTTCAGTTGGATTGTCAGTTGATGTTGGGGAATCCAAAGCCACGCATATTTGTTGCATCCAAGATGTGACGTGTAATGTGGTTTTACTTGCACGTCTCCAAAATTTGACCTCTTGCCTAGCATGCCACGAAAGAAGAATGTCATTGTGTATAATTAAGGGTGTCGTTTCCAATATAAATTAGTTTAGAATGTTCATTTTGCCTGCATTGGCCAAGTGTCCTGAAGTCTCACGAAAGTGACGTTTTTTCAAGCCCTGCATGTGTAAGTAATCGGCAGTACAAAGGATAAACGAACAAGGTTTCGTGCTAGTGAATACCATTCATGCTCAGCAAGTCACGAACAAATAAAATGTCATTATGTGTCCCGTTTTCGACCTGAATGTGTTGGGTCACTGTTTATATATTATCACTGAAAGTTACCACGACGGTGTAAATCGATGCATCATTGCCACATATTTCTGAAACAATACATTGAAGGGGTCCCGAAGCATCGTAAACACTGGAGACGTCACACAACTTGATTCGTGAGACAAGGTTGCCCTGGCGCTGGGACTTTTCATTCAGAATATTTTCTTTGCAACTTCTTCAAACCATACACTTTTTCTCTACAAGGAGATGGTTACCTGCCGCTGTTAGCAATATCCCAGCGATATCCCGGCAATATCACGGCGGGGGACACCAGAAATGGTCTTCACACATTGTACCCATGTGGGGAATCGAATCCGGGCCTTCGGCGTGACGAGCGAACGTTAACCACTAGGCTACACCACCGTCTCTCTCTGCAACGAGGAGACATACGATTGTGTAGCCATGTCCATGACACATTTCTGTAGGTGATCAATTTACATTTTTGTGTAAAACCTGAGGCAAAATGAATTGTTTCCAATATTTTCTGCAGTACTCTATCCGTCCTCGAGGGTTTCAACCAAATGGCCAAGTCTATGATGTACGATATATTGGACACTACTCCCACCTGAAGCTGACAGGGCATGATACAACTGATGCACTGTTCAACTCGTTGGCAAACACACCCCACCCACTGATTGTCGTCACAGTAGGGAGTGATCAGCGGTTGAGTGGGGGGTGTTCGTCCTGCATCTGAACCCCTGAACATCCAGTCTTCAGCAGCCCATGCTTGTCGTGAGTGGCGACTAACGGGATCGGATGGTCAGGGCGTTGACTTGGTTGCTGCATTTGTGTAGATAGATGTTCATGATGTCAAGGGGGCACAGGTGGCCCAAGCGTCAAAGTCGCCGCAAATCGCAGTGCAGAGTTGCGCCAGAATTCTATGATTGTGGGTTCGAATCCAGGGTCGCCCCGGTTATATTTCCAGGTTTGCCAGCACCATACATGTGATCGTGGGTTTCACCAAAGTGGCATCACTTCGGGCTTTCCTCTCACATTAAGCTGACACGTCGTGATATAACTGGACTACTGTTAAAAGCGGCGTTAAACCAGACTCACTCACTCACTTTATTATTGGATCATCTTGACCTCATCAAAGTGAGCTTATGGGCCTGTGTTCGTTATCTGTTCGTTACCACTGAATACCGACCTGGAATACCGTTCAAAGCAGCGTAAAACCGAACTCACTCACTCATGATATCAATCACTGGGTTGTCTGGTCCAGACTTCATTATTCACAGGCGCCGTCATATAGCTTGAATATTGAGGAGTGCAACGTAAAACAATAAACAAACAAACCAACACTGCAGCACTGTGGCAACAGCGCCACAAAGAGACCATTAATTATCTCCAAAGTGTTGGGACCGGGCGAGCGTATATGCATCAGTCCGTTACAGGTGAAACAATCAGGGTCTCCCCAAGGTTTAACATTAAGGCCGTTTTTTATGCAGTGTATGTAAATAATATATCACATGAGCTCAGTGTTCAACAAAGTTGTTACGTGAGGACAATATATTAACGTTCATCAGTACGTATCGGGTCACTTCAATATAAAACAAACACTGTTATATAAACGTGGACATATTGGCAAATGTGTAGTTGTAATGATATTTAATCGTTTTATTTGCTTTAACAAAATTATAAGTGGATCATTTTAGTTGCGGACTGGTGGGATAGCCTGGTGGTTAAAGCGTTCGCTCGACGCGCCGAAAGCCAGGATTCGTTTCCCCACAAGGGGATAATTTGTGAAGCCCTTTTCTGTTGTTACCCTCCTTGATATTACTGTATGATTGCTAATAGCAGTGTCAATCCATAGTGTATAGAACTAGAGATTCTCTAGTATTTATTTCAAAGACAAATAATATATCTTTGAACCCATTCAGTACGAACTGGGATAACCTATTACAAATGAGATGCGGATATTACGAAACGTCCGGACAAGGTTACACTGTGAATCAGTGATCAATCACATAACTTATTTCACCATCATCGCCAGGCACAGTGCGCATTAACAACAAACAAAACAGCGTGGTGGTATATTGGACGGGGAATGTGGGACTTTGGTACTATCCCGTGGTCACGGGACAAAGTCTGAGAAATAATTGCGTTGGACATATGTTGGCATTTCTTTTAGTAGGATGTATGTCCGAGTTGAAATATGCTCACCGTCAAAAGAAACGTGAACCATATAAACATAATAGAGAAGTATGTACGTTAAGAAGAGATGTTTCCAATGTGTACCACTTAATGATAACACTAACAATCAGTCAAGTGTTACCACAGTGTCATTATTTTTATCACGATATGCTGCACGTGATTTTTAAACTTTACACGCTAATCCTGCACGAGACAAATGGTGCATCTCGAGTCATGGGTCTGTCACATGCGATGCGTTCATGAGCATAACAGAATGTTCGTTTGTGCGTCGAACCAATCTAATATCTCTTGAATATGAGTAAATCTTCAAATATTAACTAAAATATATTCGCGTTTCTTTTATCGGCGAGTGTACATCTGTAGGTGATCTGAAAAATCATTTGCATTAATTTATGATAATTTGGTATTTGCAGTTCCGGTTGAATATGCTTGACGTGTTGTCGTGTACTGAAACAGGAACAATTTGCTGATAATGGATCAGTGTCGTCATCACGCTTAGGCATTGATCATTTACTTATTTCTATAAACCGGAACTACACATATCCTTTCCCCGGTTTTACGGGAACAACTTATTTCCTCTCAAAAACGAATAAGTATTAAGGATGTAGATTACGTTTTCCGGTGTTCTATTATTAGAATATGCGCATGAACATGGCGAGATTAAATGTGAAGAGCAAATCACGGACACTCCACAACTCGCAACGGAACGGGGACACGGTGGCCCAGTCGTCCAAGACGCTGCGATTTGCTGTGCAGAGTTGCGTCCCTTGGGCACGCCAGAAACCTAGGATTGTGTATTCGAATCTCGGTTCGCCCCGATTATGTTTCTCGGTTTGTCAGCACCATACCCGTGCTCGTGGGTTTCCCCGAAGTGGTAAACGTCTGAGACCTGCATCACTTCGGGCTTTCCTCCCATATTAAACTGACACCCCGTGATAGAACTGGAATACTGTTAAAAGCGGCGTTAAACCCAACTCACTCACTCACTCAACGGAACAGCAAGTGTCAGAATCCCGGTGGATGTAAAAATCATGATATATATAGGTGATCTTCCAAAGGACATAAAGCCTTTTTTATTTGTGTGTAAGGCACATTTATATTTCTTTTGAGCCCTGGTAAATCTTAATTGGTCAATCAATCCCAGTGAAAAGGCAACAGTGATCACAGTTTCAAACTGGGAAGTACTATACAGTCACTGTTGATTAAAGACTCCCAGCGTATAACATCATACATTTCACATACTTTTTTATACCTTCAAACTAACACATGCATCATGGCACAGTCTATGTGGTATTTAATTTCCCGTCCCAAACGGGGCTTACATTATGGTGCTGTTTTAGCAAGTCCTTATGCGATATACTTATACACATGTGAAGTATTACGGTCACGTGTTTGAAGACCTAAAGGTCTTCTAGTGTTTGGAATATCGATCAATGGCGTTATTTAAGTGTGTAAACACTATGTAAGATATTCATGTCTTAAGAATGTTTTAGGATTATAAAACCGTGGCTGTGAATTAACCATATTTTCATGGGGAAAATTAAAAGTTGGATACTGGTTAAAAAACAAGTTAAGTCTACACTGTAAAAAATGCGTTCCTAGTCCCATTATGTTGAAGCATTTAGGATCTAAACATGTTTAGTGTTGTGTTTAATAGCTAAGCGTGTTTATGGTCTAAACGTTGGAAAGAACATGTAACCTCTTAATTTGTTGTCCTTGACGTTACCACCTAAGCTACTGAACATGTTTCGATTATTTGGATAATACACATTGGCATGTTTAAATTTAAACATGTTTACATTATTTAGGTGGCATTTAGACTTTCATTTCGCGTTCAGACGGTGCACGTGTTTAGATAGAACACACCAACTGTGTATTCCGTTTAGGATTTAAACACATTCCTTCATTTTATTACATTGTTTTGAGGATGTAGGTAGACCAGGCTCAAACCTTTCTGTAGGCCACGGAAATAACTTACCTTATCATATCTCGAACTCAGAATGATGGGATCTGACTGGTCAACGTGATCTTGATAAAATACTGTGAATCCTGCCTTGGAGGGGAATAAATTTCTCAGCGGGGGAATAAATCTCTTATACCCCGCCACGAACAAGTCAGGAGGCACATGCATTTCTGAGAGTCAGAATTAATCCCTTATACCCGCTTGCAGGCAAAACGTCGCAGGCTTTTTCCGAGTCAGTGAAAGTCACGTGACATATCACAAGCTAACCTCAGCTCAATCGAACAGATGTTTTCTATCAGTTTTGAATTTGTTTTAATTCTTTTACAATGTCATCTTAAAACATGTCGGTAAGATAATTCGCCTCCGTCTCGTGGTATAAAACTGAACTCGGGACGCATTAACTCGGGACGCATAAACCCCATGTACCCCGAGTGATCCTGCTACAACTTATAACATTTACAGCAAATGTGAAAATACTATTAAAGGACATTTCTGGCACCATACCATTAATGGTAACTCCATGCATGACAGGTACCCTGCCTTTGGAGTACATTTACAGCCTAGACAATAACAAACGAACCTGGAGTGTGTAAACAAACTGAAGAAGATATTACCCATGCTAGAGGCAACCGGGCCAGTACTACAGTGGAAACGCGTGCCTACTGATTCTCCTTGATGTTCAAATGAGTTTCAGCTATCCTGTTCTTTTTAAACATTACTTGTTAAACAAATAATTTTCTGACATCTTTATTCAAACCGGCACGAGGGGGTAACCTATAGTGGCTCGTCACGCAAAAAGATCTGGGTTCGATTCCCCACATGGGGACAAAGCGGAAGCATATGTTTGTAGTATCGCCGTGATATTTGCTGGAATATTGCTACAGCGGCGTAAAAATCTCAAATGAGAAAGATACTATGTGGTATACTGTGCACATGAAATTCATATATCGAGTGACCCGTAAAGATCCAGGGTAGAATGGGTCTTCAGCAATCCATGCTTGCCGTAAAAGGCGACTATGCTTGTCGTAAGAGGCGACAATCACTTGATTGTCTGGTCCAGACTCGATTATTTACAGACCGCCGTCATATAGCTGGAATATTGCTGAGTGCTGCGTTAAACAACAAAGAAAGAAAGAAACAAATATATATCGAGTGGGTAAGTGAGTTGAGGTCTAACGCTGCTTCGAACAGCAATTTTATCGGCCCAGTCGTTTGAGGTATTGAAACTCTTTGTGTAGAGTTACGTCCCTTACCCGTGCCAGAATCCGCTTATCCCAGGGGTAGCATCTGAATTCGATAAGATCTTCGGTTTGCTAGAACCATATCTGTGCT
Organism: Haliotis rufescens; assembly: GCF_023055435.1. Taxonomy (NCBI): domain Eukaryota; kingdom Metazoa; phylum Mollusca; class Gastropoda; order Lepetellida; family Haliotidae; genus Haliotis; species Haliotis rufescens. Next base: position 35,485,360 of record NW_025963779.1, read on the forward strand.
CATAAATTTCACTAAGCAACAATGACCTAAACTAGGTATATACAATGTGTGAAGCCCATTCCCCGTGTCCCCCTCAGTGATATTACCAGAACATCGCTAACAGCACATAAAACCATTCTCACTCAATCACTTAGTCCTGCGCCATGACTGTGGAATATTTGTATATATAGATCAAACTAAACCATGTCTAGTCCTTGATATAACAGCAGAAGAGGAAAGGTTCTTTTTTAAAAACAAATACACTTATTTTAAAGAAATATTTTAAGAGACGAAGTGTAAGTCTGTCCCTCACTCTAAACTAGGCTTTACTCGCTCAGCTGAAATTTCGTTATGTAGCTGAAATACTGCTTAAAGCGGAGCACACGTAATTAATGTCACTCACTTACTGAATGAAAGACTTTTAATGAACAGATATGTTACAGCTGAGAAGATTATCATTTGGTTTTCAACCGAAAACGCTTAACATGATGGATGTATTGAACAAAACTGACGCACGTTATTGGGACGACCTAAATGTTCGGTGTCCAGCCTTTTTGTCACTCACTTTGTCTCTGTAGCAAAGGTCATCGCGTGACATTTTACGGATGGACGACGGACAATATGCTGTGACATTATGCCACAATGGCCTTTCTAGAAGCCATTGATGCGGCAACTGAACCTTTATTAAAGAACAAACACCACGACTTTACTAAGAAAACGTACAATTTTGAGGATAACAACTTCTTGTTTATTGCATATAGCGTCATTTCGATGTATATTCCTACATCATTATTAAACTGGAGTGACTACAGTGAAGAGAGGTATAGGCATGATATGTGGTGATAAGCAGATTAACATATAACAACAACAGGTAATAGATAACAAGTAGCACAAAGAACATTTGATGAAGCCAGATGTACAGTTAGTTTAACAAATTGCGTGGAGGTAATCATCCACACTTTACTGCAAATACAAACATCTAGGTCTTACCATCTTCTTCCGCATGATTTATGCATTTCAGGAAAAACAAATGAACGAGAAATACAAACACGAGCTTTTCATCTTAAAATTGCTTAAAAGAAAACTGTGTAGAGATTGAAGTCTTTGGTGGACATTTAGAGGTTGCAAGAACACGAAGACATGACACTTTTTAGTGGGTAACAACTTGTTTTCTTCTCTGTAACGACGTTACTGAGCTAATGCTTGCCCCATCATCGGGGGATTCTGACTCATGATGAAGAGGTGAGATGTAGATCGTTACAAAAAAGAAAAAAGTTGTAATACATAACAAGTGCCATGCATTCATTGATACCCGTGAAGATCCGGGGTAGAATAGGTCTTCAGCAACCCATGCTTGCCGTAAAAGGCGACTATGCTTGTCGCAAGAGGCGACTAACGGGATCGGGTGGTGAGGCTCGCTGACTTGGTTGATACATGTCAACGATCCCAATTGCGTGGATCGATGCTCATGATATCAATCACTGGATTGTCTGGTCTAGACTCGATTATTTACAGACCGCCGTCTGGATATAGCTGGGATATTGCTGACTGCGGCGTTAAACAACAAACCAACCAACCAACCATTTTAGGATATTGATGGTTTGTGAAGAGATTTTGACACAATGTTTATTTTTCCTATCTGCTCCCCAAACAGAGTACTGAATGCATTGATCAACACAGAGAAAACATCCTGCTTCAGATAATACGTACTGTATACACGTATTGGCATCGGTTTCGAAAGTTTATACTGTAACACATGACTAAATGACTTGTATAGATAGTAGGCCCCACTTTAAAACTATCCACGATACACTGGAAAAACAAGTATAAAAGCCAATCAGTGAAGGGGATTTACAATGATTTTACGACCGCATTAATTAATTTCGTTGCGTGGCGCTGTTTGGAATTGAGTGTCGAGTGTCAGTTAGCCTCCCGCGGAGGTATGACACTCGGGACAGGTGGTTAGATCACTAGTTTAACTTTACTATGAACAATATCGTTTATTTAAATTACTCGTTTAACACGTACACATAGTTCATTTGTATGGCAACAGCGAAAGCCTTACTGTTCCAAAAGAAAAATCGAAACTTGATGATTTACCCACCATTATAGCTGCACGGGTGTTCAAGAAATCATGGCTGTGAAGAGTTGCGGCCCTTAACCTAGACAGGACCTGCTGATCGTAGGTTTGAATCACAGATTTGCAATGATTATTATCCACCGTTTCTCCTTACGACACAACGTGGGTTTTACCAGAGGGCTAAACCAAGGTATTAAAGTATTGAATATGTTGACACTTGTTAAACTCAAGAATAATTTACAAGGTAATTTTCTGGTATTGTGTATCAGATGATAATGTGGACCAGGGTGATTATTATGTATATTATAAATTATCCTCAAATGAGCCCGTCTTTATTGTGGTCTTCAATCGTTAAAGTTACGCTAGTCGTCCAAAAGTAACTCCCCTTTGACGTAACCCGGAAGGATTATAACAGCACCTCTCAAAAGGTTTGATTTGAACAGCTTGAAATATTTTGATTCACGATTTGGTACTGTTAAAACATTGTAAGCATCATTGTAATCATAGTCGTTTCATGGAATACAGTGTTTATGTTGACACTGGCTGTGCCATTGTCCAGTTTTAAATCACGCAGATACCATTTTCTGCCGCACGTCTGATCCATATATATGCTGATCCATGTGTCTGGCCAGTTTTCGATCACTAGGATACCACTTTCTGTCTCCTTAAGACGCACGTGTTTGATCTATAAGTTTACGAGAGTGTTTTTGAGTTGTATCAAGGAGCCCTGTAAGACCCACTTACACACGGAGACCTCTTTTATATTATTAAAAACCTTTGTTTATCTGACTCGTCCAAATGTTGACCAAGGCTGGGGTCAAATAATGAGTGAGTGAGTGAGTTGGGTTTAACGCTGCTTTTAACATTATTTCAGTTATATCACAGCATGTCAGCTTAATGTGGGAGGAAAGCCCGAAGTGATGCCACTTTGGTGAAACTCACGAGCACAGGTATGGTGCTGACAAACCAAGAAACATAATCGGGGCGAACCGAGATTCGAAAAAAACAATCATAGGTTTCTGGCGTGCCCAAGGGACGCAACTCCGCACAGCGAATCGCAGCGGCCTAGACGACTGGGCTACCCATGCCCCCCTGGTCAAATAATGATTCTATCGGGACTTTAAAGAAACTTAAGTTGAATCACCTTACTGAATTGTGCCATTGTCACATGTTGGATTTTATGAGACCAGGGTTCATGATCAAACTGTTTCTGCAAAAAATCATTAAACCTTTTTTTATATTCCAGATGCCAAGACACTAAAAATCACAATGACATAATTGTCATTGTGATAAATATGGAGGACTTTCGAAAATGCACTGTTACAGGCTGTGATAACATTCGCATTCCAGGGTATAATGGACGATGTCAATCATGTTACAGTGCATGCCATCAACAATTGCCTGAAATCACTATCAATCAACCTTTGAGAAAGATTGAAGGTTTGAAAATCAGGCCTGACCCTGTGTGTCTGACTTCAGGCTGTGGCAAGTCAGGTACCACTGCCAATGGACTTTGTCTCCAGTGCTACTTAAGGCAGGTTGATAGTGAAGGACAGGTGACCACTTTCCAGGAGTGTCGTGTTACTGGTTGCAAGGAGTCTGGGTATAAAAAGTTGCATGGTTTTTGCAGAAGATGTTTTAGTGCTGGTCAGATTATGGATCGGTCAGTAATTAGGAATTCTTCAGCAGAGAAGGATCAACTATGCACTACACAAAACTGTGAGTTTTACGGCCTGGAGGAACAGAATGGACAATGCAGCAGCTGCTTCAAGAACTACCTGGATAGGAAATCTTTAACAAAGAGTCATGAAGATTGTTCTGCAACTGCTAGGAAATCTTTAACAAAGAGTCGTGCAGATTGTTCTGAAACTGCTAGGAAATCTTTAATAAAGAGTCGTGCAGATTGTTCTGAAACTGCTAGGAAATCTTTAACAAAGAGTCGTGCAGATTGTTCTGAAACTGCTAGGAAATCTTTAACAAAGAGTCGTGCAGATTGTTCTGAAACTGATGGAAATGAGCAAAACGACTACAGTAATAGCAGGCTGTCCAAGTTGAGTCACGCTGCTCCTCCAGACATCTATGAACCTGTCAACTCAGATGAATTATTTGGCAGTGGAGCTGACAAGATGCAACTGACGTCACCCGCAACCAGTACAAATTCATTCGGCCAACAAACAGAATTTACTGTCGGCCAACATGATTGTAAGATGCTGTGTGGCCGGAAATATGTAGCACAATGTGATCCTTATTGCATGACCTGTTGGGAAGCACTGAAACTGCAGCCAGTGGAGCAAGCAAGAATGGCACAGCATCCTTGCAATGATGTTCAACCTTCATGTAATCCTCCATCAGATTTGTTTAAGTCCTCAGGGTGTGAGAAGCCTCTGTGTCAAGGCCCCTCAGAACAAGGTGAAGCAACTAAAGCCAGTCCAATAGCAGATGATGAAGGTCAAGATTGGAAGAAACCTGAGTCACCCCCTTCTGGAACAAGCTCAGGGGAAGGTACTCCTACAAGGAATGTACCTCTTCCAGAGCATGGAACACAACAATTGTCTTTCAATTCCTCAGTATGTCAGTTTTTACTTCAGTTGGTTGTAGATCAATCACTGTTTCAATTCCAAACTGCCCGTAATCTGTCCTACTCTCTTGTTAACATTCTTGATCTCAACTTCAAACAAATATTGGTGCACTTGAACAAATTGTCATACTCTGTATGTGTGCAGACACAGGTTAAGTTTGATAGATAGTCAAATAGGTCACTGTTGAGGAGGACAAAACAATAGTCAATCTTCTCAGTCCCTCACTTGTCCATCCGAATTTCAAGGTTGGCATTGGGGCACAGAATTGTGTCCCTTGGGCACCCGAGAAATCTATGATATGGGTTCCAGTCCTGGTTTGCCTGTTTCTAGGTTTGTCAGCACAATACCTGTGCTCGTAGGTTTCACCAAAGTGGTAAACATCTAAGACCTGCATCGCTTCGGGCTTTATTCAACATTAAGCTGACACGCCGTGATATAACTGGAATACTGTTCAAAGCAGCATTAAACCCAACTCACCACTCAAGGTTGTCAAGGATTAGAGAAAAGGAGGGAACCTCTGCCTTGTTGATAGGCATGAATGTTTTCAGGGTGTTCATTTGTGTTGTATCAGTGAGTGAGTGAGTGGGTGAGTGAGTGAGTTTGGTTTTACAACGCTTTTAGCAATATTCCAGCAATATCACGGCACGTACCCAAGTCGGGAATCGAACCCGGGTCTTCGGTGTGACGAGTGAACGCTTTAACCACTAGGCTACCCGACCGCCCGGTTGTTGTATCAAGTCATGGACATTGAAAACTGCAGTAATGTGATTATTATCCATTACTGATGAATTTGTTGTAAGAATTCAGGTAACTTCAATAACTAGATATCCACACCCTGACTTGGTATATGTAAGTTTAACCTGTTTATATTGTCAGAACTTACATCAAATAGTCTAATAATAGTACTAGTGTACTTATTGTAACCCATGTGATTGAAATTGCCCATACACATGTAAATTGATCTTTACTGATCTTATCTGAAAGATTTGGCATATATTTACACATGATATGTGTATGTCCATGATTATGTGTTTTGTATTTCATGGTGTCATGATATAATCCATTGATCAATGATAATTGAAATGCTGCACTGAGTAGACAGCCTCACCCAGTTTAAAATGACTGTCATGGCTGTTAGTCTGGAGGGATCATCTTGTAAAATTACTTGGCCATTTATCATTACAGTAATATTGATGAATTTATTAATAAAACCCTAAGTAAATAACTAGCATGAGTTGTACAAACACAATATGAAACTCAACTCTGGTGTCATACCTCATGGCAGTTTGGATAGAAGCTAGAATTAAATCTGCTTTCCTGCCGAACGAGTGGTACTTTCTCTTTTCATCTCTGTTTAAGGGTGAACCAACTGATGATGAAAGTCCAGAAAAGAAGAGAATACACCTGAAGATTGTACCCCTGGATAAAGTTGGCTTCAGCAACTTGTGCAACTCCAGTACCATCATTTGCTTGTGGAATAAGCACAGTGTTGATAATGGTAAATGATTTTATTTCCTCTCATTCTCAGCTATTGTCAGGGTATTATTTTGAAAATGTATCAGGGCGTGAGGTCAGCTCTAGCAGCCTACACCCATCCCCTTCTCAGCTCTAGAAGCCTTCACTCATCCCCTTCTCAGCTCTAGAAGCCTTCAATCATGCCCTTCTTAGCTCTAGAAGCCTTCACTCATGTCCTTCTCAGTTCTAGCAGCCTACACTCATGCCCTTCTCAGCTCTAGAAGCTTGTACTCATCCCCTTCTCAGCTCTAGAAGCCTTCACTCATGCCCTTCTCAGCTCTAGAAGCTTGTACTCATCCCCTTCTCGGCTCTAGCAGCCTACACTAATGCCCTTCTCAGCTCTAGAAGCCTTCACTCATGCCCTTCTCAGCTCTAGCAGCCTTCACTCATGCCCTACTCAGCTCTAGAAGCCTTCACTCATGCCCTTCTCAGCTCTAGAAGCTTGTACTCATCCCCTTCTCAGCTCTAGAAGGCTTCACTCATGCCCTTCTCAGCTCTAGAAGCCTTCACTCATGCCCTTCTCAGCTCTAGAAGCTTGTACTCATCCCCTTCTCAGCTCTAGCAGCCTACACTAATGCCCTTCTCAGCTCTAGAAGCCTTCACTCATGCCCTTCTCAGCTCTAGCAGCCTTCACTCATGCCCTACTCAGCTCTAGAAGCCTTCACTCATGCCCTTCTCAGCTCTAGAAGCCTTCACTCATGCCCTTCTCAGCTCTAGAAGCTTGTACTCATCCCCTTCTCAGCTCTAGCAGCCTACACTAATGCCCTTCTCAGCTCTAGAAGCCTTCACTCATGCCCTTCTCAGCTCTAGCAGCCTTCACTCATGCCCTACTCAGCTCTAGAAGCTTGTACCCATCCCATTCTCAGCTCTAGAAGCCTTCACTCATGTCCTTATCAGCTCTAGAAGCTTGTACTCATCCCTTCTCAGCTCTAGAAGCTTGTAATCCCTTCTCAGCTCTAGAAGCCTACACTAATGCCCTTCTCAGCTCTAGAAGCCTTCACTCATGCCCTTCTCAGCTCTAGCAGCCTTCACTCATGCCCTACTCAGCTCTAGAAGCCTTCACTCATGCCCTTCTCAGCTCTAGCAGCCTTCACTCATGCCCTACTCAGCTCTAGAAGCCTTCACTCATGCCCTTCTCAGCTCTAGAAGCTTGTACTCATCCCCTTCTCAGCTCTAGAAGCCTTCACTCATGCCCTTCTCAGCTCTAGAAGCCTTCACTCATGCCCTTCTCAGCTCTAGAAGCTTGTACTCATCCCCTTCTCAGCTCTAGCAGCCTTCACTCATGCCCTACTCAGCTCTAGAAGCTTGTACCCATCCCATTCTCAGCTCTAGAAGCCTTCACTCATGTCCTTATCAGCTCTAGAAGCTTGTACTCATCCCTTCTCAGCTCTAGAAGCTTGTAATCCCTTCTCAGCTCTAGCAGCCTACACTAATGCCCTTCTCAGCTCTAGAAGCCTTCACTCATGCCCTTCTCAGCTCTAGCAGCCTTCACTCATGCCCTACTCAGCTCTAGAAGCCTTCACTCATGCCCTTCTCAGCTCTAGAAGCCTTCACTCATGCCCTTCTCAGCTCTAGCAGCCTTCACTCATGCCCTACTCAGCTCTAGAAGCCTTCACTCATGCCCTTCTCAGCTCTAGAAGCTTGTACTCATCCCCTTCTCAGCTCTAGAAGCCTTCACTCATGCCCTTCTCAGCTCTAGAAGCCTTCACTCATGCCCTTCTCAGCTCTAGAAGCTTGTACTCATCCCCTTCTCAGCTCTAGCAGCCTACACTAATGCCCTTCTCAGCTCTAGAAGCCTTCACTCATGCCCTTCTCAGCTCTAGCAGCCTTCACTCATGCCCTACTCAGCTCTAGAAGCCTTCACTCATGCCCTTCTCAGCTCTAGAAGCCTTCACTCATGCCCTTCTCAGCTCTAGAAGGTTGTACTCATCCCCTTCTCAGCTCTAGCAGCCTACACTAATGCCCTTCTCAGCTCTAGAAGCCTTCACTCATGCCCTTCTCAGCTCTAGCAGCCTTCACTCATGCCCTACTCAGCTCTAGAAGCTTGTACCCATCCCATTCTCAGCTCTAGAAGCCTTCACTCATGTCCTTATCAGCTCTAGAAGCTTGTACTCATCCCCTCCTCAGCTCTAGAAGCCTACACTAATGCCCTTCTCAGCTCTAGAAGCCTTCACTCATGCCCTTCTCAGCTCTAGCAGCCTACACTAATGCCCTTCTCAGCTCTAGAAGCCTTCACTCATGCCCTTCTCAGCTCTAGCAGCCTTCACTCATGCCCTACTCAGCTCTAGAAGCTTGTACCCATCCCATTCTCAGCTCTAGCAGCCTACACCCATCCCCTTGTCGGCGCCAGAAACCTGTACTCATCCCCTTCTCATCTCTTGAAGCCTGTACTCATCCCCTTCTCAGCTCTAGAAGCCTTTACTCATCCCCTTCCCAGCTCTAGAAGCCTGTACTCACCCCATTCTCAGCTCTTGAAGCCTGTACTCATCCCCTTCTCATCTCTTGAAGCCTGTACTCATCCCCTTCTCAGCTCTAGAAGCTTGTACTCATCCCCTTCTCAGCTCTAGAAGCTTGTACTCATCCCCTTCCCAGCTCTAGAAGCCTGTACTCATCCCCTTCCCAGCTCTAGCAGCCTACACCCATCCCCTTGTCGGCGCCAGAAACCTGTACTCATCCCCTTCCCAGCTCTAGAAGCCTGTACTCATCCCCTTCTCAGCTCTAGAAGCTTGTACTCATCCCCTTCCCAGCTCTAGAAGCCTGTACTCATCCCCTTCCCAGCTCTTGAAGCCTGTACTCATCCCCTCCTCAGCTCTAGAAGCCTTTACTCATCCCCTCCTCAGCTCTAGAAGCCTGTACTCATCCCCTTCCCAGCTCTTGAAGCCTGTACTCATCCCCTTCCCAGCTCTTGAAGCCTGTACTCATCCCCTTCCCAGCTCTTGAAGCCTTCACTCATCTCCTTCTCAGCTCTAGAAGCCTTCACTCATCCCCTTCTCAGCTCTAGAAGCCTGTACTCATCCCCTTCCCAGCTCTTGAAGCCTGTACTCATCCCCTTCCCAGCTCTTGAAGCCTGTACTCATCCCCTTCCCAGCTCTTGAAGCCTGTACTCATCCCCTCCTCAGCTCTTGAAGCCTGTACTCATCCCCTTCTCAGCTCTTGAAGCCTGTACTCATCTCCTTCTCAGCTCTAGAAGCCTGTACTCATCCCCTTCTTAGCTCTTGAAGCCTGTTGTCATCCCCTTCTCAGCTCTAGAAGCCTGTACTCATCTCCTTCTCAGCTCTTGAAGCCTTCACTCATCCCCTTCTCAGCTCTTGAAGCCTGTACTCATCTCCTTCTCAGCTCTAGAAGCCTGTACTCATCCCCTTCTTAGCTCTTGAAGCCTGTACCCATCCCCTTTTCAGCTCTAGAAGCCTGTACTCATCCCCTTTTCAGCTCTAGAAGCCTTTACTTATCCCCTTTTCAGCTCCTGAAGTTTAGCATCTTCTCAAGGCAAGGGAGTTAACTGACTATAAAAGTCTTGTTTCCATCCATGCCGAACTAGGCTGCAATTATGGAGTTGTCGATAAATTTCCGGTTGATTGCAAGTTTTGCAGTGCATATGTACTATCAACTTAGCGTCAACAGATATTTTCCAAATATTTTCATTTTTTCAATCCAGGTGCTTATGTGATTTGAAGCAGTTCGCGGGGTAAATTGACAGTGCACATGCTCTGCAAATCTTGCAAATCTTGCAATCGACTGAAATTTACAAACCGGATGTAGATTTCGTTACGCGATTTTTATTGGACAATGCATGGACTCGTTAGTCCAGCCAAAACCATCGAGCCCAGAAGTTCCAGCCTCATTTGTCAAGGGTGGAAACTTGACTTACAGTCAGTTAACTCCCTTGCCTTGGGAAGATGGAAGTTAAGAGACTTGATGGTTCCTTAATACCACAGGGTTCCTTCATAAAATAATTTTATTCAACCTTATACCATGTATACTCTCCTGTTTGTCTGCCTGACCAGCTCAGTGTTGTGTTGCTGTGATGTCATGCTTAATCAGGTTACCGGTAATCTGATTGGTGAATAAGAGGTTTCAAATGACAATAACTACCTCTGATTGAAACAGTCGATTTGACAAACGCATCACTGCAGAAGTTAATGTTCATAGAAAAGAACTTCTTTCTCAGTCATGGTTGGTAGGAATTTTGCAATACTGATGTTTAATTAAAGTTTTCATAGTACATAGTTTTGTTTTTTACAATATTCAAAGTATTTGTGGCAATAGATGTTGGAAATTAACGCAATAGAAATCAACTGACTGAGTGTATTTCTAGTTTGGGGGACAACAGTGAGTGAGCTTGAAATTTTGCACCTTTCTATATCTGACTGCGACATCATTGATTTCCAAAGTATGTTTACTGGGTGTAAGTCTACACTGAAAAAAACAGTATGTTTATCTCCTATCCTTCATGATTCAGATGAGGTAGAGTGGTTTATCCATTAATATTTGATTGTAGGTCACTGAGATATGTGTGTGAGTTGAGTCTGATACCATCCTATGGGAATCCGGTAGCAGAATTATGCCCCTTGGCTGTACAAGGATCTGCTCAAATTTTGATTCTTGATTTGTCAGCACAATACTCATGCTCATGAGTAACTTTCAGGTGGATATGATAGATAAGTACTGTTGAAAGCAGCTCACTCACTCATTAAAGTGTCATTATCAACTGTAATGCATGGGTAATATTAACTGATAAGACCTAAGGATCTTGCACATATGTTCATTCTAGTATACTAGTCATCGACAGCCAAACTGATCTTACAAAAACATTTCAGGAACTCATCCTCTGTTTGAGAAGATTGGAGAGGTTATTACAACCGGACAGCTTGACGAATTCAGTAAGTACCCAGAGTGTAGAACATCCATGAGTTAATCCACAATCTGATACATATCATGATACCTTGCCCAAAGTCTGATACGTATCATGATACCTTGCTCACAATCTGATACGTATCATGATACCTTGCTCACAATCTGATACGTATCATGATACCTTGCTCACAATCTGATACGTATCATGATACCTTGCTCACAATCTGATTCGTATCATGATACCTTGCTCACAATCTGATACGTATCACGCTACCTGGCTCACAATCTGATACGTATCACGATACCTTGCTCACAATCTGATACGTATCATGATACCTTGCTCACAATCTGATACGTATCATGATACTTTGCTCACAATCTGATACGTATCACGGTACCTTGCTCACAATCTGATACGTATCATGATACCTTGCTCACAATCTGATACGTATCATGATACCTTGCTCACAATCTGATACGTATCACGATACCTTGCTCACAATCTGATACGTATCACGATACCTTGCTCACAATCTGATACGTATCATGATACCTTGCTCACAATCTGATACGTATCATGATACCTTGCCCACAGTCTGATACGTATCATGATACCTTGCTCACAATCTGATACGTATCATGATACCTTGCCCACAGTCTGATACGTATCATGATACCTTGCTCACAATCTGATACGTATCACGATACCTTGCTCACAATCTGATACGTATCATGATACCTTGCTCACAATCTGATACGTAAATCATGATACCTTGCTCACAATCTGATACGTATCACGGTACCTTGCTCACAATCTGATACGTATCATGATACCTTGCTCACAATCTGATACGTATCATGATACCTTGCTCACAATCTGATACGTAAATCATGATACCTTGCTCACAATCTGATACGTATCACGATACCTTGCTCACAATCTGATACGTATCATGATACCTTGCTCACAATCTGATACGTATCATGATACCTTGCTCACAATCTGATACATATCATGATATCTTGCTCACAATTTACATGGTTACATCAAAAAGTGGTAATAAATGTCAGATTGAGGAACCAAAGCCAGGTGATACTTGTCACAATATCCAAGCAGTAAATGAACAAGATTGTGACGAGAGTGGCACTTCGATGCTTTGGTCAAGGGGACAGACTAAAAAAAAAAGAACTTTACATAACACCCAATGCAGAAGAAATATGATGCGATACATTCTGTGGAATCGGGAATGATCTCAAAAACAGATTGCAAAGGATTTCAATATTCCTTTAAATGTGCTGTCTACATGGCATACATGTTGTGTTCATAATTTCTCATGTGTGCAATCGTATTGCTATGGATCTATGATACTGTTACATGATCTGTCAGGCTGCCCATGCCCCGCCGTCCCAAATGTCTGGATATCTCAAACTTACAACTTGGTCCTGCTAACATTGAGATAATGGGGTCCGATTGTATCATAAAACAATGTTAGTTTCATTGACATTTGAACTAAGTGGGTGAACTACCACTTGATCACTGACAACAACGTTTACGTGTGTGGTTTTAATAAGCATCCGTCTTTGTCAATTTTCTAAGCGGCCAGAAGATTTATTACAGTGAAAGTAAGCACCATGTCTTTTACAGGAACATGTCTTCAGCATGACCAGGCGGTTGCAACGGGTGGAGGGAGGTCAACAGCTGCGTGTGTCGTCCACTGTAGATACCACCCTGTGACCAACAGACAGGTCGCAAATGCCCTCATCAGATGCCTGGAGTATATTGTCAGTAGGGCAGAGACAAAAGTTGTATTTCCAGTGATGTTCTCTGGTAGGAAATTGTTCCCTTTTAGAAATTCCTTATTCTAGCCACTGGGGTAGATTCTGGAAATTATAGTTCATTATTATTGCTCTCCGAGTACATGTACTACAGTGACTTGTATTTAACTGAACACAGGATTGATAAAGAGAAAAAGGCTTCAATGCTCTTAGTATACGATTGCTTTTAATGCACTGCTTGATGATGGATGCAATTTGTCTGTTATGGAGTTACCGGTATGTTAATCTTAGCATTGATTTATGCATGTAGGCCTAGGAACTTGTACATTCTGTGTTGTACTGATTACCGGCCTGAATTTAGTAGACTTGGAGGGACGAAACATAACTTCATCTTGTCAAGTTCTTGATGATGTCAGTATCCTTATATGTTCCGACATCTAGTTTGAATTACCTTTTTTCTGAATTCGAAAAACTTTACTTGACATACATTCTGATTGTGTCAGTGTCAGTTTGATGAGGTCACACACTTCTTAAAGCCAAGGACACTGGTTCCATTCCTCACATTGTTATGGGGCCTTTACACAGGATGGCGACATTTGTGCCTCCTGTGTGTGACCATAAAATTTGCCAGGTCGTCATTGGAGGCTCAAAGGAGGCAGAATGGTTGCCCAGGTCGTTCCAAGGTTGTACACAGGAGGTTCAGACATCGCCATGGATGCCATGGTTGCCGTGAATTTTTGAACATGTTCAAAACAGTCGCACAAAGGTTGCCGAGGAGGTTGGTTGCTCAAAGGTGGCTACATGGAGGCAGAAGGGAGGCACAAACATTGCCGTTGTTGCAGAATGAAGGCACAGTGGTCACCCAATGGTCGCCAGGTAATAGATGCTTTCTGCTGCAAATTTTTCCGTCAATCTGGGCAATGCTTCTGCCTCCCTTGTACCTCCTTTGGGCGACCAACAGCGTGCATTGAATGATGACTGTGGCGACCGCCATGCCTCCATTTGGTGACCATGGCAACCCTTGAGACACCATGGCAATGCTTCTGCCTCTTTTCTGCCTCCTTTGAGCAACCTGTAGTGCCTCCTCAGCCTGCCTATAAATAGAGGGCTTGTACCTGCAGTGTTTCATTATGGTTGCAGACGTTGAACAACTCGAGCAGTTACTGCTGAACAACTGCTGGAGCAGTTACATAGAAACGTGATTTTCTGGGTTAAGGCGACCATTGAGCGTCCTGGCCAGTTGTTGATTGCTCAAAGGTGGCACAAAGGTCGCAGCCCTGTGTAAAGGGACCTTTACAGTGTGTGAAGCACATTTCTGGTGTTCATGCAGAGATATTGCTGGAATATTGCTTAGTGTAAAGCCATACTCACTCGCTCTTCAGACTGATGGTTCGGATGTTAAACTGGAATGCAAGATGGTATGCAATCCTAGGTATATCTAGAGCCTAGTATGCTGCCTCCTCTCCATGTAGGATGGAGTGTCCCAGTGTATATGCGGATACCCTGCACACACACACAAACACACACAGACACAGAAACACACCCACACACCTATTTTTAGGCAAACTAAGCATTTATACCTTTTGAGATTTATAGTTGACTGGGTATACAAAGTGTTTCTGTAATGATCAAAACCACCTGGATTTACAGCAGACATGATTACAGGAGTCAGGTTGATTTGCAGATTCTGTGACTTCATCTATCATTTGTATGTTAACTTGTAACAACAAAATGCACTCTGCTTTACCCTAAATGCTAACAATGCTGTTCTTGTTTGATTACAAGATGACCTGTGTGACAAGCCAGCTATGGTGATGCGGGCGACCATGGTTGCAATATCAAACATCCAGGTATCTACAAATTACACGCAGAACCTGGACAAGTTCTATTTATGTGTGGGCAGTGAGGGCATGAAGACACAGTGCAAACAGGAATACAAGAAGATTCTGGCTGACAAGGACCGGAGCCGTTCTCGAAGCAGTGGTCCCAGTAGGTTCTGTTGTTGACCGGTGTTGAAAGGCGCTGGTCTATAGTAGTTGTTCCGAGATTGTGCACTGGGGAATTCTTGGGAGCAATTACTTTATGTGACAAAAGTTTTCCTGCTCATATTTATTGAAGCATGAGAAAGAAATAATGAAAACGTGTGATGTAATAACAAATCTTAAACTATGCATGAATGTATTTTTGTTATCATGGCAGTAGTTGAACATTTAATAACTTGCACAAAGCTCTCTTGAGTGTTGTAACGCATGGCTGGGTTCATTATTCCCATATTTGAAGTCTTACTGAACCTAGCCACAAAAATATGAAATGTGAGTTAGGAATGCATTCTCATGGCCAAAGGTCTCTTGCTGTATACCAACCAAACAATATGGTTCAGTATGACGCCCATAGCTACGAGGGGCGTTCAGTATAAGACCAAGTCGCAGAATATCTTTTGCACTTTTATTTTTCAATATAATCTCCATTCACCTCAATACACTTATTCCATTTGTCCTTCAAGCTTTTAATACCACTTTTATAGAAATCCGCAGATTGGCCCTCTAAATATGCCTCTGTGGCAGCCTTTATGTCCCCGTCATCCACGTAGGGCAGATTTCATTTGCCAGAACAGGAAATAGTCACTGGGGGCTAAGTCTGGGCTGTAGGGTGGGTGATTTAACTGTACAGTCCAGACTTAGACCCCATTACTCTAATGGACTGACAACAAGTTCCTGTGCACTCTTGATCAGCATACATTATCTCCTGGTGCTTTCTTGAGTGCTGGTGAAAAGATGACGTACAATGATAAAAGGTGAAAATATGCATCCCTCTTCCCAGCATCCTTCTGGAAAGGGGCGGTCGGGTAGCCTAGTGGTTAAAGTGTTCGCTCGTCACGCCGAAGACCCGGGTTCGATTCCTGACATGGGTACAATGTGTGAAGCCCATTTCTGGTGTCCCCTGCCTTGATTGCTAAAAGCGGATTAAAACCATACTCCTGGAAATGTTGTATCTGCCCCTGCATCCTTCTGGAAAAGTTGTATCTGCCCCTGCATCCTTCTGGAAATGTTGTATCTGCCCCCGCAACCTTCTGGAAATGATGTATCTGCCCCTGCATCCTTCTGGAAATGTTGTATCTGCCCCCGCATCCTTCTGGAAATGTTGTATCTGCCCCTGCATCCTTCTGGAAGAGTTGTGTCTGCCTCTGCATCCTTCTCGAAATGTTGTATCTGCCCCCGCATCCTTCTGGAAAAGTTGTATCTGCCCCCGCAACCTTCTCGAAATGTTGTATCTGCCCCTGCATCCTTCTCGAAATGATGTATCTGCCCCTGCATCCTCCTGGAAATGTTGTATCTGCCCCCGCATCCTTCTCGAAAAGTTGTGTCTGCCACCGCATTCTTCTGGAAAAGTTGTGTCTGCCCCCGCATCCTTCTGGAAAAGTTGTGTCTGCCCCCGCATCCTTCTGGAAATGTTGTATCTGCCCCCCCATTCTACTGGAAAAGTTGTATCTGCCCCTGCATCCTTCTGGAAATGTTGTATCTGCCCCCGCATCCTTCTGGAAATGATGTATCTGCCCCTGCATCCTTCTGGAAATGTTGTATCTGCCCCCGCATCCTTCTGGAAATGATGTATCTGCCCCCGCATCCTTCTGGAAATGTTGTATCTGTCCCCGCATCCTTCTGGAAATGTTGTATCTGCCCCTGCATCCTTCTGGAAATGTTGTATCTGTCCCCGCATCCTTCTGGAAATGATGTATCTGCCCCCGCATCCTTCTGGAAATGTTGTATCTGCCCCTGCATCCTTCTGGAAATGTTGTATCTGCCCCCGCATCCTTCTGGAAATGTTGTATCTGTCCCCGCATCCTTCTGGAAATGTTGTATCTGCCCCCGCATCCTTCTGGAAAAGTTGTATCTGCCCCTGCATCCTTCTGGAAATGTTGTATCTGCCCCTGCATCCTTCTGGAAATGTTGTCTCTGCCCCTGCATCCTTCTGGAAATGTTGTATCTGTCCCCTCATCCTTCTGGAAATGTTGTATCTTCCCCCGCATTCTTCTGGAAATGATGTATCTGTCCCCGCATCCTTCCGGAAATGATGTATCTGCCCCCGCATCCTTCTGGAAATGATGTATCTGCCCCTGCATCCTTCTGGAAATGTTGTCTCTGCCCCTGCATCCTTCTTGAAATGTTGTATCTGCCCCTGCATCCTTCTGGAAATGTTGTATCTGCCTCCGCATCCTTCTGGAAATGTTGTATCTGCCCCTGCATCCTTCTGGAAATGTTGTATCTGCCCCTGCATCCTTCTGGAAATGTTGTATCTGCCCCTGCATCCTTCTGGAAATGTTGTATCTGCCCCTGCATCCTTCTGGAAATGATGTATCTGTCCCCGCATCCTTCTGGAAATGATGTATCTGCCCCTGCATCCTTCTGGAAATGTTGTATCTGCCCCCGCATCCTTCTGGAAATGTTGTATCTGCCCCTGCATCCTTCTGGAAATGTTGTGTCTGCCCCTGCATCCTTCTGGAAATGTTGTATCTGCCCCTGCTTCCTTCTGGAAATGGTTTATCTGTCCCCGCATCCTTCTGGAAATGTTGTATCTGCCCCTGCATCCTTCTGGAAATGTTGTATCTGCCCCTGCAGCATGAAACTGAAAGTGGGGGATGGTTCATAGTGAAGACGTGAAAAAAATTGGGTTTGAATTTGAATACCTGTACTATCATTGTATACATACCTGTAATATCATTGTATACATACCTGTAATATCATTGTATACATACATACCTGTACTGTTATATTCATATCAGTACTATTATTTTGTATTTCAGAATGTCTCACTTGCAAGACGAAGCCTGCATGTAAGGGCATACTTCATCTTAAAACCTTGTCTGAAGTTCACACAAATCTAATAGGAGAACCAGCCATGAAGATCTGGGTAGAGAATAGGTCTTCAGCAACCCATGCTTGCTGTAAAAGGCAACTATTTAAATTGTAAGAGGCGACTTACGGGATAGTGTAGTCAGGCTCGCTGACTTGGTTGATGCATGTCATCATTTCCCAATTGCACAGATCAATGCTCATGATATCAATCACTGGATTGTCTGGGCGAGACTCTATTATTTACAGACCACCGTCATATAGCTGGAATATTGCTGAGTGCAGTACCTTGCGGAACCTTACAACATTTCAGTCTTGACAAAGGAGATACAGTGTATGTTTACAGGTTATTAGTGCAGTCTATTAACAGATCATGTATATACATGTAGTTGATAATATTGCTCATGTTTTACACTTTAAGTACAATTTAACATTTAGTTTTAATAACAATTTTTGAGTCCATCCTTTGAAAGCCTCACATGAAAGGAAATAGGGAGATATATGAGGGTACATTTCCTCATTGCTCCCTGATCATGTTACTACATATATACTACTCAAAAGAAGTTGGGGGTATGGTTGACCCAGTCAT
Organism: Haliotis rufescens; assembly: GCF_023055435.1. NCBI lineage: Eukaryota > Metazoa > Mollusca > Gastropoda > Lepetellida > Haliotidae > Haliotis > Haliotis rufescens. The sequence continues at coordinate 35,503,582 of NW_025963779.1, forward strand.
CGTGGGCATCGCAATTTGCTGTGCAGAGTTGCCTCCCTTGGGCACATCAGAAAACTATGGGGGTCCAATCCCATTTTTTCCCCGACTATGTTTTTAGGTTCGTCAGCACCATACCCATGCTCGTGGGTTTCACCGGAGTGTTAAAGTTTGATACCTGCATCGCTTTCCTCTCACATTAAGCTGACAAGCTGTGAAATGGGTTGAATTAAACCCAACCATCTCATTAAATTTCCAGAAGTTAAAGAACACCCAATATTTCACATGGCTATCACTAACCTGTCATGTCATGAGAGATTAACTACAGTCATATGAAAATCAAGTGTTCTACAACTCCTTTTGACTAGTACAGTAAACTACGGTTATAACGAACTTAAAGTGACCACTAATTTTAGTTCGTTATAACCATGGTTCGTTATAAGCATATATACATATACAGCAAATGGACGGGATAAAAACACATTTCGTTATATCCGTCAGTTTGTTATAAACGTATTCGTTATAACCATAGTTTACTGTATATTAAAACAACTTGTTCTTCTCAATGTTCATATATGTTCAAAACCATGGAAGCATTGTCAGCAAACGATTAATTCCCAGTTCCCCACCCCACATATCAGTTGTTGGTTCCATAGCAGGAGCAAACAAACACAAAAATATCATTTAGGAGGTAGTTTAACTTTATCATTAATTAAAGATGTATCACTGTCTCCTTTACAGTCAAATGTCCCACATTGAAGCAAGTGTTGAATGACCACGGAATATTATTGTAGTGTATGTGTCCTGTTTTCTTCAGCGAAGTTGAAGCCTCTTTACAGTCAAATGTCCCACATTGAAGCAAGTGTTGAATGACCATGCACAGAATATTATTGTAGTGTATGTGTCCTGTTTTCTTCAGCGAAGTTGAAGCCTCTTTACAGTCAAATGTCCCACATTGAAGCAAGTGTTGAATGACCACAGAATATTATTGTAGTGTATGTGTCCTGTTTCTCTTCAGCGAAGTTGAAGCCTCTTTACAGTCAAATGTCCCACATTGAAGCAAGTGTTGAATGACCACAGAATATTATTGTAGTGTATGTGTCCTGTTTCTCTTCAGCGAAGTTGAAGCCTCTTTACAGTCAAATGTCCCACATTGAAGCAAGTGTTGAATGACCACAGAATATTATTGTAGTGTATGTGTCCTGTTTCTCTTCAGCGAAGTTGAAGCCTCTTTACAGTCAAATGTCCCACATTGAAGCAAGTGTTGAATGACCACAGAATATTATTGTAGTGTATGTGTCCTGTTTTCTTCAGCGAAGTTGAAGCCTCTTTACAGTCAAATGTCCCACATTGAAGCAAGTGTTGAATGACCACAGAATATTATTGTAGTGTATGTGTCCTGTTTTCTTCAGCCAAGTTGAAGCCTCTTTACAGTCAAATGTCCCACATTGAAGCAAGTGTTGAATGACCACAGAATATTATTGTAGTGTATGTGTCCTGTTTTCTTCAGCGAAGTTGAAGCCTCTTTACAGTCAAATGTCCCACATTGAAGCAAGTGTTGAATGACCACAGAATATTATTGTAGTGTATGTGTCCTGTTTCTCTTCAGCGAAGTTGAAGCCTCTTTACAGTCAAATGTCCCACATTGTAGCAAGTGTTGAATGACCACAGAATATTATTGTAGTGTATGTGTCCTGTTTTCTTCAGCGAAGTTGAAGCCTCTTTACAGTCAAATGTCCCACATTGAAGCAAGTGTTGAATGACCACAGAATATTATTGTAGTGTATGTGTCCTGTTTTCTTCAGCCAAGTTGAAGCCTCTTTACAGTCAAATGTCCCACATTGAAGCAAGTGTTGAATGACCACAGAATATTATTGTAGTGTATGTGTCCTGTTTTCTTCAGCGAAGTTGAAGCCTCTTTACAGTCAAATGTCCCACATTGAAGCAAGTGTTGAATGACCACAGAATATTATTGTAGTGTATGTGTCCTGTTTTCTTCAGCGAAGTTGAAGCCTCTTTACAGTCAAATGTCCCACATTGAAGCAAGTGTTGAATGACCACAGAATATTATTGTAGTGTACGTGTCCTGTTTTCTTCAGCAAAGTTGAAGCCTCTTTACAGTCAAATGTCCCACATTGAAGCAAGTGTTGAATGACCACAGAATATTATTGTATTGTATGTGTCCTGTTTTCTTCAGCGAAGTTGAAGCCACTCTCCGGTTCATGCATGGATGCATGTGCCGTGTTCTGTATCCAGTGCTTGCAGCAGGGCCGACACACACAACTGGTCTGCCCCGAACATGGACGATGCTTCTCTCCCATAGGTAATGGCTAACAGAGCATTGTCATTTGCGAAGGAACAAAGTTTAGTCTGCTCTTGGAAGCTCAGGCAACGAGAATGGCAGAAGTCATTTGTCAAGACAACTAGAAAGACTCAAATAAATACCACAATTGGAAATTGCTACGATACTTAATAATCATGCTCTTCTTGTTATGGAGGATGTCTAATGATATGTTAAATGTTCACTCCTCGGCTAGAGCTGTCATGTATTGCAAGTCCTTTAATAACATCTATCAAGTCATTCCATCGCCAGTATGAATCAGCTGAGAAACATAGGCGTAAAGACTAATTTCCAAAATGAAATGGTACCACCACAACCTTCTTTAAGCTTTAACGTCACTGCTCTTTGAATGACATCATGGCATTCATTGAGATGCTGCTGCAGGTCAGTAATTAAGATGAATACATAGTTGTGCACGATTGGTATCCAGTTACTTTATAACTTAAAAATCATGGTCTTTGTACTGATTAATGTTTTATCCTTTTGTGATAAAATATTTTTACAAGTCAAATACTATTATATGTTAATTATGCAAAATTATTAACAAGGTGAGAGATTTCCTTACATGTCTGTATGTAAACTAGGCATGGTAGTAAATAAGTACACGAGGCACAAAAACATGCACAATAACCCTTTTATTTTTTTAGGGAAACTTAGATTAAAACCATTCTGATTTGAGAAATTTCAAGAAAATGTTACTGTCAATACAGACTTGTCCCCCCCTTTACTGCTGTATCTTAAAATGTAACTGTGTTGTACGAATGTTCTTAGGCAGTTGCTTCAGGATCCCCAGGGCAGAATATATCCCAGTGACCCTGCTTGTCATGAAATCCCCATGATGAAGGAATAGATGAATACAAAATGTGCCAAGGTTCCTGTTCCACAAAGCATCTTAGTGCTATTATCGTCATTACTACCATTTTTAACATAGACTACAGATATGGTTGGCCTCTACTGAATGGTTGCTCTCATCGCCTGATGGCACTGGTTGTTGTTCATGGCCAGTACGTCACCTGTTCTGAAGAATTGGTTGCAAGTAATAGCCGATAACCCCCTAGCTAACTTTATTCCGTGAGAGAAGTTTCTGTTCCGTGACAACACCATGGGTGTAGGCTTATCCATCTTCCCGAGGCAAGGGCGTTAACTGACTATAAAAGTCCAGTTTCCACCCTTGCCGAACTAGGCTGGAATTCCTGGGCTCGACCGTAGCGCCACCAGTGGTTATTATGAGTTATGTCCCTTCTAAGCCTCTCCTATGGACCAATCAGATTCCACCTCTCGTATAACTTGCATTTGTTTCAAACAAAATTGTGCCGCCAAGTCAAAACGATCTGATTGATAATCAAGATCTATATTGTGATAAAACGGGTCTTACATAGCAAAGTGCATCAAATCACGTGAGCTCCTGAGCTGTGGAAACTGGACGTTTATAGTCAGTTAACTCACTTGCCTCGGGAAGATGAGGCTTATCATGTGACAAGACTTGTTTATAAACAAACACACTTATTCTGAAATAAGACCAGAGGGGCCTAATATGCTACTACAATTGCAACAGTGAGGTGCATGACAATATAGCTTTACACATCAAAGTGATGGTATCACTTGTTCTCCGTAGGGCTTCGATGACAGCACACCGAGGATGAATGTGTAGAAGGAAATAGTTTCTCATGTTTTAAGATACTTTCTGAAGCTGGCAATCAATATTTTGAAACTCATCTGTAAGAATGCACACAAGCTTTCCCTAAAAAAACATTAGTTATTCTATTAAAAAGACAGTAGATCTGCACAGCGCTTGGGTTGTCAGAGATCTATTGTTTCGATTTGAGGATTGAATCGTGCATGAACTAAAGGTGTGACGTCACACTCCTAAATTATTTCATGCATGATTTACAAATCCCCAGAACCATTGTCCTACTGGCCCCTTATGTTCACCGGCCGAAGGTTTACAGGCCACTGTGATATATCTTAAAACATCTACTTCAAACAGAGATAGTTCTATATCGAAGACAAGGCAGTTGTAACTATGATCTCGAAATATTGTTGTCTTGTTCACAAGATAATTTATAATTTTTTTATTTTGAACAGGTCACAAGAATACGTATGCGTTACTTGTAGCTGGGTATGACGGGAAAGAAGACGTGGCCAAGCTGTTTGTTGCTGATGTACGGACCATGGAGCGGACTTTAGGGGATGAAGCAGTGATTGGCATCAGGTGAGAGGGTCTCGCGCAACGTCTACCACGGTCAGATTGATACAGATGCGGAACATTATCACATCGTCAAAATATTCACTTGGTTCATTGTCTATGATGAGTTTGCCTTTTACAAGGTAGAGATCATTAGCCGAGTGTGTTTCTGTATCATTATATCATACATTAGGCATACACTTTGTATCATGATATTTGCGATATAGAAACACGCAAGGATAATAGACTCTTTAACATATAATGTCAATCTTAAAATAATGGATATTTAAAGGGGTACTGATCTAAAGCAATTCCCCAGGACTGGTTGTTGCCTTTGTTATTGTTTATCTCCGTGAGAACCTGGATGATACATGCAGAATTTTAGACAAGTTAGTGACCTGTGCTGCGCCATTTGTAAGCGCATTTACCACTTTTATTGATAGTATAAGTGCGTTTGGTAACATTGATCGACAAAATGAAATACAGTTTTGTAAATAATAAGGAGATGTAGGTATTTTTGTGGGTAGCATCGGTAATGGTGATGAAGTTTGGCTTCTAATCCTTGCATAATTAATCTTTTGTGATGTTTTTAAGCCCCTTTAACCGTCTTAATCATTTTTAGTCAATCTGTTAAATGAATGGACAGATTTTTCAGTCATTTTGTAAAACGACTGAAATATTAAGACATTTTATAAATTGCCTGAGTAAATCACATTTTACAAATTGACTAATATATACACGCTTACAAAGGAAAAGACTTGTTAAAACAAAGTCTATCGCACCTCGAAGAACTTCCCAACCAAGACATAGGGGAACAAGAATGATTCCGTTCAATGCTACAACAAATGAAGGAAAACAAAATGAAAACATCATAATTACAACCTACCAAATTTTTATGTATAATTTTAGGCAGCTTCCTTGTTCGAGGAATGTATCCGTGAATATCCACATAAAGGAACAATATCCCACACGTCTGCAGCTGTACAAAAAAACTTATTGGATGCCATGTGTCTCTTAAACAATCAAATATTTTTAAATATATATTGTCCCGGTATATGATAACCTGTGTTTGTTTCTCAACTGATCACTTAGTTTGTTTCAGTTGTTTCACATAGGTGTCAAGTCTCAAAGGTCAGCTGAGAAAGCCCACGTGACAACTATTTTCATAATGTCCACAGTTCTTAAAAACAATCCACTTAGTTAGATAACAATGAGCAATCAATCAACGTATTATCGGTAAACCCTTTGAACAAAGTATGTTGTTTTTACATCGGCACTACACGCCATGATATCAGTGTATTCCCTTTGCTTCAGTAAACCTACATATGTAAACACTTACTTTTGTCATATCCACGAAATCCCAAATGGGAACCTTTATCAGGTAATCTGAGCGGTGCTACCACTAATTATACCTGTAATAAATTCATTAACTGAGCATCAAGTGAATTATGACAAATACACCGTAGATGACATCAAGGGAGTAGTAATCGTATTATCCACGCAGTCTGAAGTACAAAATTGCTTTCACTACAGGGATACTTTTTTATTATTAAACTATAACCATCAGGGGTATTTCCAAACAACGACATCCGATAAGCTTCCGTCGTTCTGTTTGTCTGTTTGTTTCGGGTGAAGATATTAATTAACATGCGCCCTTTGTCGAAATCTTTATACATCACAGGTAACCAATCAGCGTTCAAAAATGCGTAAAACAAATATTGCCTCCATGTTTATTTATGCTGTCTTTACAGACGGTAGCCCGTTAGCGAGCAAATCGACTCACGGCAGCTAGTGAGCGCTGGCGGCCAGTGTCAGACAGCCGAGGGGATGCCAGAGATTAGTGCCCCTTTAAGATGTAATTTCACTTAATGAAGTAGCTGTAGAAACAGCGTATGAATACAATCTTGAGTTAACTGCCTAATGTATCATGTAGTGCCCAATGACTTGCAGCAATGTTTGTTGTCTTGTTTCGGCGACATATTTGTCTGAATATATTGTGAACATCAGTCAATCTTTAATTGATCATTCATGCATGCATCACACTGAATCATGATACCAAATTTATGAATTGTTTTTTCACATCAATAACGATCCTTCATATGATAAATTGGTTTATGACTGTAAACATGGTAAATAATGAAATTGTGTTTCCCCACACACCAACCGGGATTTATCACATTAAAATCTGAAAGCCAAGAAATAAAAATTCAGACCTAAGTCATGAAAAAAATGTCTTCTTGTTGAAATCAAGTTAGGGGCTGTGATATTTGGCTTACCCGAACTGAAATGATAATTTAGATGTCAGGGTGCATAGAGCATACAGAATTTTCTGATTTCAAACATTGTTTTCAATATAGACATATTTAACTTTTTTAGATTTGGACCTTGGACCTTCAAGCTCAGTTTTGGCTGCCATTGGCATCATGTTAAAGAGTACATTTGGCACTCCACACTGACAATATCAGTTGTCACCGAGCCATCGGGCAAGGGGTACATAGACTCATACACACAGGGTACATGACACCATATGCCCTGAAGGATCGGTTGACAACAAATAATCTATATAGACAGTCATTCATACAGGTCCGCAAAGTATATCCACAGTTTCACTCTCAGCAGATAATGGAAAAGAACCAAGTTACTTCCCTTTACCCAGTGCATTCGGATAAACATTTGTTTATTTCAGAATCTCAGCGCACGATAAGCAAGTTACCTAAGATGTGTTCTGATTGATTTCTCAGTGGGCCATATAAAATATATATATCCCGCCTATGATCGGTTACATGGAAAATAAATGCCCGCTCCTCAACCAATCAGAAGCTATATTTTAATGTAAGATAAATAGTCTTGTCTTTACCTTCCATGTAAAATGTGTGTGTCCGGTCAGCTCCAGGACAGAAGGCGCAACAACCGTATTCCCCTTGTGATAAACCTGCGACTTATTACATTTCAATGTTTGATATGAATGTATGTGCAGTTGGAATGTGTGTAGAATATTTTGTTAATTATATTCCATATTCTTGTCTACCCTTGCACTAGGTCTAATATTCCTGAAAAGTTCAGGGAAGGAACTAGGGCTGGGACGAGTCCAAATTGACTACCCAGGTAACAGACCCCCTATTTCCCGACCCCACCCAGGTACCCATTGTAGGTCTCAAGAGATAGGTACAAAATGTCCAAATGGAAATTGTTTTACTGCAGCCAGGGCAAAGTCTATTTACGTACACGTATAAAACCATCTGATCATGCATACACTGAAGTTGATAGACGCTTTATCCCTGCTCAAAACATACAAAAAGTCAGAACGAATGCTTGCATAGTTATATTGTTATTGTCATTAAACAGTATGCCACGTGATTAACCACTGGTCGGGGTAGTCCTATGGGTATCCGGGTCCTACTCAGGACCCACCAGACCTGAGTACCCGAGATACCCGTCCCAGCCCTATAAGGAACCAGCCCCTCATAGACATATATGTCCTAATTCCTTGCACTGTAAATCAAGTCTGGATGACACATTTACAAAGTTTAATTGGTCTTAAAGAGCTGCATGGGGATATCTGTGCGATAATGTTTACTTTTGTGTCTATCCATAGGAAAGAGAACATTCAAGTCATACAAACAGAAACTCCAGGGAAAAAGGATGACGTGAAAAAAAAACTGATCATCGCTTTTAAAGAAATCCGGAAAGGGTTACCCAAAGACAAGGATCATGCAAGGTTCTTTTTCTACTATTCTGGACATAACACAACGGCTGGCCTGAAGTTAGGGGGAGGAGAAAATGTGATTACTCCGAAGGAATTGAAAGGAGAGCTGAAGAAGTTACCTGTTGAAAGCATCATCATCATCCTAGACTGTTGCTACAGTGCAGGAGCGGATATTATTCCAGATGACAATGGGGAAGATTTCACGTCGTCGCTTAGCAGCTGCTCCAAGGATGATTCCGAACCTGTCTCATATATCCCCAAATTATGGAATCTGGAGAACAGCGATGATTGCGGAGACAAAGGGGATGGAAGAAAGGTGTATCAATGGTCGTCATCGAGACATGAAGAAAAGTCATCGTTCAGCAAGAAGAGGGGAGGGAGTTTCTTTACGTTATCGATTGAGAAAGCAATGAATGGTGAGTGTCCTCTTAAGAGTCATCGTTGTCAAAATTGTAAAAAATTTCAATCGGAAGTCAGGAATCAAGATGGAGTTTTTCTGGAAGCAATTCATAAAACTGTTTGTTACCATGTTAAGATGTTAGCCAAAGAGAACGACAAGAATCAGAACCCACAGTTGGACAGCAATGATGATGATGACATCCTTTTGTCATTCCACACATTCCGTTCAGTGAGCAATGAGATTAACACTGACTGTGGATGATCCTGCAAAGTTTGTGTGTTGTTTAACACTGCACTCAGCAGTATTCCAGTTATATGACGACAAGTTAATAATCTGGAACAGACAACCAATGATCGATTTTATGAGCAATGTTGGGGTACGATGATATACGAGTCTGACCACCAGATTCAAGTTTACACAAAATATAGAACTTGTCAGCTTTGCTGTCATTTCTCCCAGGACAGGGCCTGGAATTGGTTGACATCCAATACCCTGACTTCAAAGTAGCATTGTGATCTCATAGAATCTTCTCTTGCTTATTTTGGTGCATTCATGTTTAAACTGTCATTATGACCTTTCTGATCTAATGTTGTCAATATCATGTGAGCTACAGAGCTAGCTTTGTCTCCATTAAGAAAAAACCCACAATATTTGACGAATTAAGGAACCTAATTCCTTTAGTTTTTTTGTTTTTACATGAATTTGATATCCTCTCTGTTGATATTGTGCAATAAAATAATCTTGGAACTATTTTTGTTTCAATTATTCCACTATGGATTATATTGCAGCCATCCTGCTGCTGATACAGAGACTCAGCTTCAGGGCATCTCCATATGATGTGTTTGTGTCTACCTTGGTGATCTTATAGGTTCCAGGTTAGAATTATTCCCGACATGGGTACTATGTGTGAAGCCCATTTCTGGTATCCCCTGCCATGATATTGCTGGAATATTGCTAAAAGCGACGTAAAACCATACTCACTCACTCACTCACTCACTCACTCAGTGACACACTCACTCACTCCAGGTTAGAATTGGTCCTGTAAGAGCTGACCAACTGGATCGGGAGGTCAGGCTCGGTGATTCTCATCATACCCTGGTGTCGTGATGGATCGTTGCTCACAATAACAATCAATGGACTGTTGAGTAAAGACGTTAACATTTACCGGCTGCCATCATATACCTGGAATATAGCTGACTAGGGTTTTAAAAAACAAACAATCATATATCTCTATCATAAGAATATTTCTCTTCTGTAAATGCAATATATTCACTACATACATACAGAGTGTGAAATAGTCTCAAACTATTGCTGGCCAGGAACTAGCCTAAAAGGTACTGGCCAGTTTCAAATTTCACAAGCAGAAATTTGATTATGTTACCTGTCAATAAGGTTTCAATGAGGTTAATCCAAACTGCAGATCAGGAGTCAAATATTATGAAGGGGTTAACTCTGAGCCTGGAACCTTGACCTGTTATAGGTATTAATTTTATTTTTATTTTTTTATGGTCGTATTGATCAACAGAAACCATTGCAAATGTATGTGTATGTATATGCGACTATGTCTATGTGTCTGTATGTGTGGATTTATATGTAAATGGATATATGTATATTTATACTAGGCACCCCCGCACCCCCCTCTGTATCCGCCCATGACCTCTTCCACACTGATGTCAGCGATGTTACCGAGAGTGTAACGAATGTGTCACGCGTTGACAGAGACTAACATCTAGTCTCCTAAATGAACATATTCTTAAGAAAAAAACAGTCAAATTATAGTCATAAAATATAATAAAAAACAGCCATGAGACTTTCTTCATTTTCAGATACTGCAGAAACTTGCCGAACATTATAGACTTGCATGGGCCATTATCGATATATTTCTTTCTTTCTGTGTGACAGACTCCATGGGAAGGAGCTTGTTTTGTCATGGTCAAAGGGAGACAATTCAATCGATTTTTATTCCATGCGGTAAAGTTTGTGGTCAAAGGGAAGTAATTCAGCTTGGTATCTAGACTGTGCTCCAGTCTAGCTAATGGCGATAATGTTGCTTCGCGTACCAACAGTGGAACCAGTTTACTTCAAACGGAGTTACGTCCCTTGTACAAGCTCCATTCAGTGTCTGCATGAAAACTTCACACTGCGCTGTGCTTTATCAAAGGGAAGTAACTGTGTTAAGAAACGATATGTGTGCTATGCGCATGTCCGAACTAAGTAATGATGTAATTCGACCTTCAAGCTCCTTCCCAGCGCGTGACACCTTCGTTACACTCTCGGTAACATCGCTGCCACCAGTGTGGGCGCGGCCATTACAAGAATCTTGAAATTTGCCCTCTAACCCCAAATGTAGTAACGTTTATACTTTTGTTTATGTCTTTGGGAATGCCATCATATTTCAATTTGAAAAGGTTTACGACTGACCATGTTTTCCAGATGAATTTACTTTGTTGTTTTGATAATCAGATTGGTTCGAGATTGCAGACTAACGGAAAACCAATTAACTTCTCCCTTACATTCTTACTATATCAATAACACGATAGTTGTAATGAAACAGAAATTCAAATTGACAAACGAAGAAAGTAATTTAGCAGCTATAAGTGTATTCGGCGTCACGACAGTCGTCACTTGTTTGTAAACAAAACGGTCATTCGGTTGCGAGTTCAACTCCAAGCATGGTTGTGGCCACATATTCACAGTGGGGAGTTTTGACTGGTGGCAGCGATAGTATAGAGAGCTCCGGGAACGTACTATCGCTGTGAGGAGCTTGATTCGACCTTGTGACAAGGGAGATAACCAGAAAATTCTAAGCTCTTGTCAGTGCGTGAACGGGCTATTGCTGTGAGGAGATTAAATTCCCTATATAACTCGGAAAATTGCACACGATGTGGGGAGTTTTAGTTAACACTGAATGGAGCTTATACAAGGGACTTTACTCTTATTTATTATTAGCATATCACAACACGATTATCTCCCTTACACCATTAACTGAATTTGGCGCGACATGGCTTGCCGCCTACACATCGCGCTGGCGGAATAATCTTTCAACGACGTTTATACATACGTCTCGAGTTTACTCCTAACTTGATTCATTGTTCATTATTTGAGATACTGAGATCAATCGACGGCATTTTATGTAACACAAACAGACCTAGCGGAAATATCCTAAGCCTATTGATGACGTTTTGCAAATAAGTTCAATCTTTCAGAATACATTATGGCATAGTGAATATCATAGTTACAGATTTACACCAAATCATTTTGGCCATGACCCATATCAAATTAGATCAAAACTTGGCGGCGGTCTCTATTTTTATAATGGTAAGCAATGCGCAGACGACATGCCGTAGATTTAGGATTTACCTGAAGCCATGCAGTTTGTAGCAGTAAAGGCGTCTTTACTTATTTTTTGTGTTTCTCACCTCCAGGTTATTTCCTGAGGGGTGCGGGCGGCCGGAAAAAGAGAGACAAAAAGTAGGCTCCTTTTTGCAGAATACCTATTCAAGGCTTTGGCTATCTATACCAAATATTTGACAATTAAAACATAATCATATGAGAGCAAGCTTAACCCGACAACAACAATTTAAACACATGGAAAAGGATAAAAAAAAAGTAAGGCACATGAAAAAACCCAAACAAACCATCATCATAAAGTCATATTGTAATTAAAAATCATTCTTACCACTGACCTATTTCAAGTCATGAAAGATAAAACACAGGTTCGAATCGGTTCTAAAGTAACCTTAATTTTAAAAAAAAAACCTTTCTTCTGACATGCAGTCTCGGGCAAAATGGAACCGGATACTATATTGTAAATTTACGAACAAGTGAAACACTCTCTACACTTGTATAGATCTAGATAGTTTCTTAGACATGTTTCTTAATCATTAAGTTAGAATGACCAATGACCTGATCTGGTAAAGTATAAGTTTTACAACAAAGAAATGCAAAATATCATTTCCTTAATGAAGCAGATTTCATTTTTAAAGCATTCGTACTATTAATTCCTACACTATTTTTACAGGGATATATTATCAAATGTTTGTTTTCGATTTTTACAGCTGGACGAAAATAAGACAGCTACTGTCAGCTCAGTAAAAATACATCTCACAGATGTCACAAAAAAATCCAGAACTTTTTAATATTATAGCTTTGGTTACTGCAAATATTATAGATGAATCAGAATGTCTTAAATCTTCTTGAAATAAGACAGCAGATCGAAGCACGCATAGGTGTGACAAAGTATATGTACTAAAACATGGAAGCCCTGTAAATGGTACCACATTGGCTTATAGCAAGAGAACTTGGCGTGATAAACGGAAGCTTGAAGGCTGTGTTGATTGGAGTCAAGCTTTTTCTTTTACAAAGTCACTTAACTCTCATCGCTGAGAGAATCAGCAAAGGTAGTAGTCAGGGGTTTTTCTAAAATGGTAGTAACTCATTATGTCTACTTTAACGACCAAGGCAGGACCAACCTCGGACTTGACAAATAACAGAGGGGCACGTCTGTGTGATTGCAATCGTCGCAGGTTTTCATGCCATGTACTTTCTCAAACATAGACACAGCCTAGCGCTTTGTATATGAACCATACAGAAGGCGAATCCTATATCGCACTATAGAAATAAAAGAAGCAAAGATTTTCAAGAACGCTTTTAGAACGCATACTGTCATTATATATACGACCGTAGTTTTCAAACTATTGTGAAACGTGATACTTCTTTCAAGCAGCGACATAGATGGGCGGCGGATAATTCAGGATTTGAAAAAAACAATTGTATTCTTTCGACGGGAGGGAAATTTGCAGGTGGCGGGAGAAACACAAAAATAAATAGGGATCCGTTAAAATCATAATTATACCGGTCGGAGTAAACCCACGAACATGATATGTATATTTTACTTGTGCTTCTTTCAATTCTTTTTACGCGCACCTGTTTCGAGTAACCTCCCATGGACAATATGATGACGTCACCATATCACCATGGAAAGTGTTTGAAAATGGCGACAGTCGCTTGAATGGAGTTTCCTTGTCGTGGAGTTACAGAGCGACTACAACTTTCAGGGACCAACATTCTTTTGAGGCGTACCCGGTGATAAGCTTGAGTAAGTAAAAACACATACAGAGTGCTCTTTGTGGTAAACTTAATTTCTAACGGCTAACAAATGCGTATTATTTATAACAGTATTTGTACAGTACGGGGCAGTAGCCTGAGTAGGCCAAGAATCGAGCTGAGAAATCCGGGTCATGTCAACAAAATAGAAATAGTGAAATTTGCTGTGCCATATCGTTTTGTTACAACGCTCATAGTCTAACGGCCCATTTCACTCTAAATGTTATTAAATATTTATTACATGTCGCCTTTTTAACGATAACGGTACTTTTTTTTAACTAATGCAATAAAATATTTATTCATCATTAAATATTTCTACATTATTGTTATTGCCGGGATGAACAATGATGAAAATCTTCATAATATATAAATAAGTGTAAGATATCATATGTTGGGAATGTGAAATTTGTTTTCATGATTTTTGTCACCGTGAAAAAGGTAATTAAGTTTTCATAACATGAACTACATCAATTTAGGATAATGTATTTCATAAACGAACTGTTAAAGAATAGAAACGCTTATGCTTGAAGTGATATGCAAATAATAAACAACAAATAATGCAATAAATAGGAGACATTTATTCATCATGTACGCTATCTGTGACAGATGTGGCCATTGTATTGTCAGAAATGGCTATTATGTACTTCCAACATGACTGTGTCTATGAGGCTTTGTTGTGTTATATAAGTGTGTGATAAAAAAGAATGATTCAAATGTACAATTAACTTAAACAGGTATGTTAAATACTATAAACTGAAATACTAAATAGGTAGAAATATCTTTATTCATTATGGAATTGAATATGTATGTTGGAATCAGTGTCTGATAAGTGTAACACTGTTAAATTGATTATCGATTCAGTCAATACGGTGGATTTAATTTGGTTTTAGCATTCAAACATTTCCTTCTAAATTTACATGTGTAAAATATTGTTCATTTTTCACAGTAGGTCATGTAATAAGAAAATTGTATTGGCTGTGTACAGGTATTTGTGTTTATTTCTAGGGGTGACTATTGGTCTGGAAATCACTATTGCGATAACTATTGATATTGAAAGAAACTATTGCGATAACTATTGATATTGCAAGCAACTATTGCGATAAATATCGATAGTTTTTAGTGTATCCATTTAGATGGATTTTAGAGTTGAATTAAACCTTGGAACTGAAGTTCCCTTTGAAGTTTGAGGTATGACTGATTTGTTTTTTCTTTACCCTAATAATTTAAGAGAAAGAAACTTCCACATTACCATGTGTACATTACTACTACTCATGATCAAAAGAAAAACAAATTTGAACAGCATTGCATGTATTTTATTGATATGGTATATACAATTGAAACTATCGATATTCCTAACTGAAATTGATACTATTGATCAGAAACTGATTTTTTTACTTTAATAGCAATATATTGATATTTTTCGATTTATCGTGACACCCCTATTTATTGCTATGTAACTCTTCTGAGATGTTGTTGATAATTTTTATGGACAAGTTTTTTCAATGCTCTGGCATTATTGCATTATTATCCCCTGTCAAAGCTACTAGGGTTTCATATTGTGGAGCATAATTGATAAACCATTGAATATTTATTGATCTGACTTTGTAAGCACATCTGATATCATATATCATACAACCCTGCATGGATTGTGGATTAAAATAGGTCACGTTTTGATAGGCAGCTAAATGGGTCGGGTTGATATTGACAGCTTTGCCTTCTTGTTTTAATTATTTTGAATGCACTTGTATTCAGATTTATTAAAGAAAATATATTTTGTCCTCCTTAAGTCAATTTTAGAATCATAATGAGTCACCATGCTCACAGAGACTACCCTTGTTGTCTTTAACTATCATTGTCATAAGGCACTACTCAATAATATCTGTGCGTAATAAGCCTTAACTTTCTGACAACAATCTCGTAATTTAAAGAAAGTCCGCTATCACAGCGCAGTATGATTACAAGAATGTTTCACTTAATTATCCATTTCTGAGTATTGATAATTACTAAGTGGCCCAGCAACATGTATAAAGTAATCACATTTGGGACACTGAGTACATACCTCTCAGTGCTGGCATTGGTCCAAGTCAGCAGTGTATCTCAGTAATATCAATACTTTCAGCACGCACTATGCCTACCAGTTACAGTAATTACTTTTGAATCTTGAGACTTGATACCTGGCAAACATTGATCCCTGCCATGTTGAAAAAGGCAATTTAAACAAACAAGACATAACATTATAAATGAGGTGACATGATACATCAAGGTCACGCTCACTCACACACACACACACACACACACACACACACACCCCCACACCCCACACACACACCCCCACACACACACAGAGTGTACGTTTGCGTCGATTTTGTTATGGAGATATTATGTATGACAATACACAATTTGGGGGGAACTTTTGTAAGGTTTTTGAATTATAGAAAAGGAAGTCAAGATATTTCAAAAATCACTTTTTGATGTCAAATTGTTCAAAATATTTTAAGATGACACCAGTACATGTTCTGAGATAAGACTTCAAATAATGTTTTATCATTTGAATATTTAAAAAACGTTATGGCCGTATTTTTTATTTTATTTTAAAAACAACCCTACATGATTCACATCTTTACAAGACTATTCCCAACTCTGTTCTGCTTGTTTTAATGTCAGTGCTGTCAAAGTTATTGTCACTGGCTGCTTGTTGATTGTTCAATGTGGTACCACGCCAGACCTTATTTTAATAATTTCAGTAAAGAAACAGGGCAAAACCCAAAGCAATATACTTTGTCTGAAAGGACTTGGTGACAATAAGCCCTCAAAATATTTATCGCCATACGTTAGGGACAATATATTATATGGTTTCTAAATGGGGTTCATTTGTATGATACAGAGTATAAATGAGATTCAGTCTCAATTCTTTCAATTTGGCTTTTGTGTGACTTCTTTTTCAGTTCCATGTTTATTAGAGGTAATATGGTATATGTCATGTAAATTTTAATGAAGAACATTTGATAAATCAAACAATGAATAACCACTGATTGGTATTGCAGCCTTCAAAGTTGCAACTAATTTGGTCACCATGGCGATTGAAATTTCCACTTGGCAACCAATAACTTTTTAAGCAGTCACCACTTTGCTAAGTGGAAAAATCAAGCAGACGACCTGATATTAGTAACTGTTTAATATTAGAGACAGAAATACAATTCATTAATCAATAGTTATCGACTAAAAATCAACATGGAAATTGTGAGGTAAAAATTGATCAATAATCTTGTCAAGTATACTTACAACAACAATGCTTGTCATGCCAAAGGTAGGAATTGGTATTGATACAGTTAGGCAGATTAGATATGTTTAGACAATATTATACAGTACTGACTATAATCTTGAGGTGATACCCATGAAGATCCGGGGTAGAATAAGTCTTCAGCAACCCATCATTGCCATGAAAGGCAACTATGCTTGTTGTAAGAGGCGACTAACGGGATTGGGAGGTCAGACTTGCTGACTTGGTTGATGCAGGTCATCGATCCCAATTGTGTGGGTCGATGCTCATGATACCAATCCCTGGATTGTCTGGTCCAGCCTCGATTATTTACAGACCGCCGTCATATACCGTATGCACCCTAGCTTCACCAAACTTTCTCCACACATTAACCACAATGAGTACTTGTGCCTTTTGCTAGTTTGAAGATTCTTCATTTTTTAATTTTTGCCGTTTCCATGGACACATTTGAAACTTTTAGGGTGGGTGTTTTGTACGGCCTATATCTGGAATATTGCTGAGTGCTGCGTTAAACAACCAACCAACCAACCAACTTGAAGTTTGGCTCCTTAATTTTTCACCTGACTTCTTGAATTTCACATTGGTTCCCTGTAAACAATTGTTGGAAGCCAATGGCTCCTTTGGAAGAAGTTTAACGTTGAGGCAAGTTATTTGTCTCTTTGTACATTTTTTATTGCTTTTTGTTAAAGAGGTGTCTTTCACCATGTTCACAGATTACTGTAAAACATTTTGTAATTTTCAGATTATGGAAAAAGAGACATTCCCCCAGCTAGAGGCTGGGCTGGAAGAATCAGGGGAGGCTACTGGTGAAGAAACAGTCATCACAATTACTGAAACAGTGAGTATATTGCTTTACCCTACTGTTGAACCTTGCCACTGATTAAGTTTGTTGTTTAATGCTGTATTCAGCAATATTACCGCTATATGATGGCAGTCTGTAAATAATCAAGTATAGTCCAGACAATTTAGTGATTTATGTCATTAACATTGATCTACACAATTGGGATACAAAGACATGCATCAACCAAGTCAACATACCTGACCACCCGATCCCGTTAGACGCCTCTTACGACAAGTATAGTTGCAAGATTGCTGATGCGGCGTTAAGCAAAAATTACTCACTCACTCACTTACCCACGACAAGCATGGGTTGCTGATGACAATTCTAACCCATATCTCCATGGGTCCATTGAATAAGTAAAACATTTAGTTATTTTCATAACTGACACATGATCTACTTTCACTAAAGGTTGTGATGTTTAGAAACAGAGCATCTTGTTTGGCAGAGTTTCCTGGTGTGCCAGGAGGCAGGTGGCAAAAGAAGACAAATGTTGTCAGGATTCATATAAGCATGCATATGATAACAGTGTTATCAAAACTTCAAGCAAAACTGTTTGCCAAGAAAACAAACTTTCAATGAAACAGTATTTTTATCGATTCGTAAGCATTATTCTTTGGAGAGTTATTCATAAAACTGGAAAGCAAACTCATGTGCCTTTTTCTCATAATTATGACCGTCTCTTTTTATTTGCTACAATAGTATCTTAGTACCAATTTTGACATTTTGAATAAGTTCACGTTATGATAGTTCATCTCCTCTTGTAAATATTTTATGATGTTCATTCCAGGGCTCCATTCCACAAAGTGCATAAAGATGGTGAACACCATGCCTTAGCATTGCCTTTCCCTAGAGCTAAGATCATCTTGTGATACAGGGCCCAAATCATTTTTGTTTTATGTTTTGTGATTTTGTGATTGTGGACATCAAGACTTTTTAATGTAAAATGTTATCTACTATTCTGTAATGTCGTCAAGATGAGGAATTACTCTTGTATTTTCAATGGTAGTCTATATTAGGTGACTTATTCTTTCCTGTTTCAGAGGAAGGAAACAGAAACCACAGAGATGGTTGAAGTTGACCCCAAGGACTATGGAATTGACTTTGAAGATGAAGAATTCACATTTGGTGAGCTAAAAAGTTACTTGGGAATAATGCTGCTTGTAATATGTTACAACTCCTACACGACATTGTATTTGTGTAACATCTCTTACATGACATTGTATTTGTGTAACATCTCTTACATGACATTGTATTTGGTGTAACATCTTCTACACAGTATTGTATTTGGTGTAACATATCCTACACGACATTGTATTTGTGTAACATCTCCTACACAACATTGTATTTGGTGTAACGTCTCCTACACAACATTGTATTTGTGTAACATCTCCTACACTACATTGTATTTGGTGTAACATCTCCTACACGACATTGTATTTGGTGTAACATCTCCTACACGACATTGTATTTGGTGTAACATCTCCTACACAGCATTGTATTTGGTGTAACATCTTCTACACGACATTGTATTTGGTGTAACATCTCCTACACGACATTGTATTTGGTGTAACATCTCCTACACGACATTGTATTTGGTGTAACATCTCCTACACGACATTGTATTTGTGTAACATCTCCTACACAACATTGTATTTGGTGTAACATCTCCTACACAACATTGTATTTGGTGTAACATCTCCTACACAGCATTGTATTTGGTGTAACATCTCCTACATGACATTGTATTTGGTGTAACATCTTCTACACGACATTGTATTTGGTGTAACATCTCCTACATGACATTGTATTTGTGTAACATCTCCTACACGACATTGTATTTGGTGTAACATCTCCTACACGACATTGTATTTGTGTAACTTCTCCTACATGACATTGTATTTGGTGTAACATCTCCTACACGACATTGTATTTGTGTAACATCTTCTACATGACATTGTATTTGGTGACACATCTCCTACACGACATTGTATTTGGTGTAACATCTTCTACACGACATTGTATTTGATGTAACATCTTCTACACGACATTGTATTTGTGTAACATCTCCTACACGACATTGTATTTGTGTAACATCTCCTACACTACATTGTATTTGGTGTAACATCTTCTACACGACATTGTATTTGGTGTAACATCTTCTACACGACATTGTATTTGGTGTAACATCTTCTACACGACATTGTTTTTGGTGTAACATCTACACGACATTGTATTTGGTGTAACATCTTCTACACGACATTGTATTTGGTGTAACATCTCCTACATGACATTGTATTTGTGTAACATCTCCTACACGACATTGTTTTTGGTGTAACATCTTCTACACGACACTGTATTTGGTGTAACATCTTCTACACGACATTGTATTTGGTGTAACATCTTCTACATGACATTGTATTTGGTGTAACATCTTCTACACGACATTGTATTTGTGTAACATCTCCTACACGACATTGTTTTTGGTGTAACATCTTCTACACGACACTGTATTTGGTGTAACATCTTCTACACGACATTGTATTTGGTGTAACATCTTCTACATGACATTGTATTTGGTGTAACATCTTCTACACGACATTGTATTTGTGTAACATCTCCTACACAACATTGTATTTGTGTAACATCTCCTACACGACGTTGTATTTATGTAACATCTCCTACACAACATTGTATTTGGTGTAACATCTTCTACACGACATTGTATTTGGTGTAACATCTCCTACACGACATTGTATTTGGTGTAACATCTCCTACACGACATTGTATTTGGTGTAACATCTCCTACACGACATTGTATTTGGTGTAATAACTCCTTCCCAACATTGTATTTGGTGTAACATCTTCTACACGACATTGTATTTGGTGTAACCTCTTCTACACGACATTGTTTTTGGTGTAACATCTACACGACATTGTATTTGGTGTAACATCTTCTACACGACATTGTATTTGGTGTAACATCTCCTACATGACATTGTATTTGTGTAACATCTCCTACACGACATTGTATTTGGTGTAACATCTTCTACACGACACTGTATTTGGTGTAACATCTTCTACACGACATTGTATTTGGTGTAACATCTTCTACATGACATTGTATTTGGTGTAACATCTTCTACACGACATTGTATTTGTGTAACATCTCCTACACGACATTGTATTTGTGTAACATCTCCTACACGACGTTGTATTTGGTGTAACATCTCCTACACTCCCTGAGGATGATACTCTCCCTCATATGTATCTTGTGTTACAGAGCCACTCCCAGAGGATGATACTCTCCCTGATATGTATCTTGTGTTACAGAGCCACTCCTAGAGGATGATACTCTCCCTGATCTGTATCTTGTGTTACAGAGCCACTCCCTGAGGATGATACTCTCCCTGATTTGTATCTTGTGTTACAGAGCCACTCCTAGAGGATGATACTCTCCCTGATATGTATCTTGTGTTACAGAGCCACTCCTAGAGGATGATACTCTCCCTGATTTGTATCTTGTGTTACAGAGCCACTCCCAGAGGATGATACTCTCCCTGATATGTATCTTGTGTTACAGAGCCACTCCCTGAGGATGATACCCTCCCTCAAATGTATCTTGTGTTACAGAGCCACTCCCTGAGGATGATACTCTCCCTGATATATATCTTGTGTTACAGAGCCACTCCTAGAGGATGATACTCTCCCTGATCTGTATCTTATGTTACAGAGCCACTCCCAGAGGATGATACTCTCCCTGATCTGTATCTTGTGTTACAGAGCCACTCCCAGAGGATGATACTCTCCCTGATATGTATCTTGTGTTACAGAGCCACTCCCAGAGGATGATACTCTCCCTGATTTGTATCTTGTGTTACAGAGCCACTCCCTGAGGATGATACCCTCCCTGATATGTATCTTGTGTTACAGAGCCACTCCTAGAGGATGATACTCTCCCTCAAATGTATCTTGTGTTACAGAGCCACTCCCTGAGGATGATACCCTCCCTGATATGTATCTTGTGTTACAGAGCCACTCCTAGAGGATGATACTCTCCCTCAAATGTATCTTGTGTTACAGAGCCACTCCCAGAGGATGATACTCTCCCTGATCTGTATCTTGTGTTACAGAGCCACTCCCAGAGGATGATACCCTCCCTGATCTGTATCTTGTGTTACAGAGCCACTCCCTGAGGATGATACTCTCCCTCATATGTATCTTGTGTTACAGAGCCACTCCCTGAGGATGATAATCTCCCTCATATGTATCTTGTGTTACAGAGCCACTCCCTGAGGATGATACTCTCCCTGATTTGTATCTTGTGTTACAGAGCCACTCCCTGAGGATGATACCCTCCCTGATCTGTATCTTGTGTTACAGAGCCACTCCCTGAGGATGATACTCTCCCTGATTTGTATCTTGTGTTACAGAGCCACTCCCTGAGGATGAAACTCTCCCTCATATGTATCTTGTGTTACAGAGCCACTCCCTGAGGATGATAATCTCCCTCATATGTATCTTGTGTTACAGAGCCACTCCCTGAGGATGATACCCTCCCTGATCTGTATCTTGTGTTACAGAGCCACTCCCTGAGGATGAAACTCTCCCTCATATGTATCTTGTGTTACAGAGCCACTCCCTGAGGATGATACTCTCCCTGATCTGTATCTTGTGTTACAGAGCCACTCCCAGAGGATGATACCCTCCCTCAAATGTATCTTGTGTTACAGAGCCACTCCTAGAGGATGAAACTCTCCCTCATATGTATCTTGTGTTACAGAGCCACTCCCTGAGGATGAGACTCTCCCTCATATGTATCTTGTGTTACAGAGCCACTCCCTGAGGATGATAATCTCCCTCATATGTATCTTGTATTACAGAGCCACTCCCTGAGGATGATACTCTCCCTGATTTGTATCTTGTGTTACAGAGCCACTCCCTGAGGATGAAACTCTCCCTGATTTGTATCTTGTGTTACAGAGCCACTCCCTGAGGATGATACTCTCCCTGATTTGTATCTTGTGTTACAGAGCCACTCCCTGAGGATGATAATCTCCCTCATATGTATCTTGTGTAACAGAGCCACTCCCTGAGGATGATAATCTCCCTCATATGTATCTTGTGTTACAGAGCCACTCCCTGAGGATGATACCCTCCCTGATCTGTATCTTGTGTTACAGAGCCACTCCCTGAGGATGATACTCTCCCTGATTTGTATCTTGTGTTACAGAGCCACTCCCTGAGGATGTTACAGAGCCACTCCCTGAGGATGAGACTCTCCCTGATCTGTATCTTGTGTTACAGAGCCACTCCCTGAGGATGATACTCTCCCTGATCTGTATCTTGTGTTACAGAGCCACTCCTAGAGGATGATACCCTCCCTGATCTGTATCTTGTGTTACAGAGCCACTCCTAGAGGATGATACCCTCCCTGATTTGTATCTTGTGTTACAGAGCCACTCCCTGAGGATGATACTCTCCCTGATCTGTATCTTGTGTTACAGAGCCACTCCCAGAGGATGAAACTCTCCCTCATATGTATCTTGTGTTACAGAGCCACTCCCTGAGGATGATACTCTCCCTGATCTGTACAACCTCATGGACACTCTGGAGAATGGGGACACAGAGCTCGAGACAAAACGACAACCACCTAACTTGTTCATCAGACCAGAGCACATCCCTAACTATGAGAAAATATCAGGTGAGATGTTGAAAAGACATAATAATCTATTTCAGAGCCCCGTAAGACTAGTGAGTGAGTTTCAGCACACGTACAGCCAAGGTGTCTTGGTGACCGTCATCACTGTCGGTACTCCATGGTCTTGTTACACTACAAGCCCACGGTGTGTTGGTGACGGTCATCACTGCCGGTACTCCATGGTCTTGTTACACTACAAGCCCACGGTGTGTTGGTGACGGTCATCACTGCCGGTACTCCATGGTCTTGTTACACCACCAGCCCAAGGTGTGTTGGTGACCGTCATCACTGTCGGTACTCCATGGTCTTGTTACACTACAAGCCCACGGTGTGTTGGTGACGGTCATCACTGTCGGTACTCCATGGTCTTGTTACACTACAAGCCCACGGTGGGTTGGTGACCGTCATCACTGCCGGTACTCCATGGTCTTGTTACACTACAAGCCCACGGTGTGTTGGTGACGGTCATCACTGCGGGTACTCCATGGTCTTGTTACACCACCAGCCCAAGGTGTGTTGGTGACGGTCATCACTGCCGGTACTCCATGGTCTTGTTACACTACAAGCCCACGGTGTGTTGGTGACGGTCATCACTGCCGGTACTCCATGGTCTTGTTACACTGCAAGCCCACGGTGTGTTGGTGACGGTCATCACTGCCGGTACTCCATGGTCTTGTTACACTACAAACCCAAGGTGTGTTGGTGACGGTCATCACTGCCGGTACTCCATGGTCTTGTTACACTACAAGCCCACGGTGGGTTGGTGACCGTCATCACTGCCGGTACTCCATGGTCTTGTTACACTACAAGCCCAAGGTGTGTTGGTGACGGTCATCACTGCCGGTACTCCATGGTCTTGTTACACTACAAGCCCAAGGTGTGTTGGTGGCTGTCATCACTGCCGGTACTCCATGGTCTTGTTACACTACAAGCCCAAGGTGTGTTGGTGACGGTCATCACTGCCGGTACTCCATGGTCTTGTTACACTGCAAGCCCACGGTGTGTTGGTGACCGTCATCACTGCCGGTACTCCATGGTCTTGTTACACTACAAGCCCAAGGTGTGTTGGTGACGGTCATCACTGCCGGTACTCCATGGTCTTGTTACACTGCAAGCCCACGGTGTGTTGGTGACGGTCATCACTGCCGGTACTCCATGGTCTTGTTACACTACAAGCCCAAGGTGTGTTGGTGACGGTCATCACTGCCGGTACTCCATGGTCTTGTTACTCTGCAAGCCCACGGTGGGTTGGTGACCGTCATCACTGCCGGTACTCCATGGTCTTGTTACACTACAAGCCCACGGTGGGTTGGTGACCGTCATCACTGCCGATACTCCATGGTCTTGTTACACTACAAGCTCAAGGTGTGTTGGTGACGGTCATCACTGCCGGTACTCCATGGTCTTGTTACACTACAAGCCCAAGGTGTGTTGGTGGCTGTCATCACTGCCGGTACTCCATGGTCTTGTTACACTACAAGCCCAAGGTGTGTTGGTGACGGTCATCACTGCCGGTACTCCATGGTCTTGTTACACTGCAAGCCCACGGTGTGTTGGTGACCGTCATCACTGCCGGTACTCCATGGTCTTGTTACACCACAAGCTCCTGAAAGTTCCTAATAGAAAACAGTAAGTACAACATCATGAAGTATTGATATTGAAGTACACTATTTATAAAACATAGGCCACTTTTTAAACACTAATCTTGCATCTGTAGGTCCCCAGTAAATCATGTATGACATAAGAGCTGAGTAGTGATTGAGTGAGTGAGTGAGTATGGTTTTATGGCGCTTTTAGCAATATTCTAGCAATATCATGGCGAGGGACACCAGAAATGGACTTTACACATTGTACCCACGTGGGGTCTTCGGCGAACACTTAAAGCACTAGGCTACCCCGCTGCCCCTAAGAGCTCTGAAAGTAGGATTGTGTGGTGATAGTGTTTGACCTGTGAGACTGTGAAAAATTGCGCCCTGACAACATGGATTGTTGCTCATGCTATCAGCCACTTGTTTGGTTGGTTTGGCTACAGCTGGATTATTGCTGACTGCGGCTTAAAACATTCACTATTGCACTCACATTCTGGGAGCCACCCAGCTCCTGTATGTCCAGTTTTGTTCCTAACTGTGGTATTGTACTATGTCTCATTTATATTTCAGAGCTTCGTCTGGAGATGGAGAAGGGTGAGGTGGATCCGTACCTGCGTCAGTTTGAGGACGAGGTCCGTGATGACGTGGTGATGCTGGGCTCCATCTCCCTAGAGGAGGTGCAGGAGGAGGAGCGGCGGCTCCGGGACGAGCACGTGCGGTACCTGGAGCAGGAGGCGCTGCGGGCACGCAAACAGCAGGAGAAGCTGCTACATAGGGAGGAGGAGGCCAAGACTCGGGTCGCCAAGGTTACCAAGGAGAAGAGAGAGGACATTGCACGCAGAGAGGTCAGTATGATGTCTTGTAGATTAGATGCACTGATGTATGTTGATGTACTGATGTGTGTGATGATGTACTGATGTGTGTGATGATGTACTGAGGTGTGTGATGTACTGAGGTGTGATGATTTACTGAGGTGTGATGATGTACTGATGTGTGTGATGATGAACTGATGTGTGTGATGATGAACTGATGTGGGATGATGATGAACTGGTGTGTGATGATGTACTCATGTGTGTGATGATGTACTCATATGTGTGATGATGTACTCTCTGTGTGATGATGAACTTGTGTGTGATGATGAACTGATGTCTGACGATGAACTGATGTGTGATGATGTACTGATGTTTTTGATGATGTACTTATGTGTGTGATGATGAACTGGTGTGTGATGATGTACTCATGTGTTTGATGATGAACTGGTGTGTGATGATGTACTCATGTGTGTGATGATGAACTGCTGTGTGATGATGTACTTATGTGTGTGATGATGTACTGATGTGCGATGATGTACTTATGTGTGTGATGATGTACTGATGTGCGATGATGTACTGATGTGTGATGATGTACTGATATATGTGATGATGCAGGAGTTGATGAAGCAGAGGGAGAAGCTGCTGCTGGATCGGCTCCACAAGGCCTTCCGCCGTTCGGAGAGTCAGCTCATCAGCCGCCTGGAGGACAGGAAGGGAGAAGTGAGGGTGAGCCGGAAACCATATTTGTCTACTTCAAGCTTGATTCGTCCTTCACTGATTTCTTCTCAATACTTCACCAGTTTGGAATCTACTTTTCTTGCATAATTTGCTAAAGTAAGTTTAAAAATATTGTATCCCCGTTGATTTGATTTGTCTCAAATTGGATATGACATTCTTCCCGGTGAACATTGTAGACATTCTATGGTGACCTGATGTTGGCCGATGGTCAGTACGGAGGAAGCCGAGGCCGGCGATGGAAGGTGGACTGGAACAACACACCACAGCCAATACAGATCAAACTTAAGTGTCTGCGAGGGGTCAAGGACAAACTGCCAGGTGAGGCAGCCATCTTGGTTTTCTTGTACTGTGGGGACTCAGGGGTGGAATTGGTCCCCAGTACATCAACACGTCTTTGCTTGTCCCGAGAGTCTACTGACATGGTCCAGTAGGTCAGGCTTTATGACTTGACAGATTGCACGTCATATTCCCTGATGGTGTGGATAGTTGCTCATGCTTTCAGTCACTGGTTTCCTGGTCCAAACTTGATTATTTACAGCCTGGCGTGATTAGCTGGAATAATGCTGATTGCCACGATGAACAACATTCACATACACAGTTGTTGTTCTTTATTGTTAATACACCTGAATACAGTATGGAAGTAGATATGTTGTGAGGGTTTGGTGACATGGGGTGATTGTGCTGCTTCAGCTGGCCGCTACGTCCTGATGGTGTCACTGTACAACCGCATGGGTGGTCACTCTCTCCGCTGGTCAAAGATGAAGGGACAGCAGTGGGGTGGGGCCTCGCTCCCGATCTTCCACGAGGGAAACTTCCACAATGTTGAGATGAAGGTATGTCTTCTGTCAGTAAGGATTTCAGTTAAGACTCACATTTAGTCCCAGAAAAACAATCATCTTATTTAGAAATATAAATCTACAAAATAGAAAATAAAATCCAAATGAAGCTAAATCCAATGCTTAATTTCCTAGAGCTGAGGCAATCTAGACAATCATTCTAGACTTGAGTTGGATTCATGTTTTTATTTATTCTCTAAGGTCTGGGAGACAGACTACTGACCACCTCAACAGGGTGTTCATGATGCGTTGATTACGTTTTCGATAAAATTGAATATTGAGATGATAACAGAATCTTTGGATAAAACACAATCATCAGAGGAAACAAAGTATTTAGAGGAAACACAAACTCCAGAGGAAAGACAGTAATTAGTACACATGGAAGAAAATAATGTTACCAATAACCTGTGCAACAAATGAAAGTCTTAAAGTTCAACTTTAAAAAATAGGAAAGTTTTTAGCATGTTGAATTTTCTTTATTGAAATTGATCAGTTCATATTTTCATATAAGGTCATTTGAGCCCACTCTGCTATCAGATGGACATATTTTTTGTTCTTATTTTCTGTTATTCTCTAGGAATATAAGGTCTTATAAATTGAAGTTGTTTTTTAATTGTTAAAATATTTTTATTTATTTAATATTTATATATTGAAATTCTGTTTCTCTATGGATGACATATATATTTGTGAGTAAATAAACCATTTACACAAATTTTTAACTGTTAATATAAATATGTACATGCAGAAATTCTGTACTGGATATTAAAAGTTTATATTTTTTGTAAGAAATCTCCTATGTTGATTAAATCCTCCTGCTGTTCAGATTGACCAAAGCGTGTTCACTGTGCTGCCCTCCAAGCCTTCACTGAGGCCAGGGATGGCGCTGGTGTTTGAGCTGTTCCTGTTGCGGGGGTCAGTTGTCCCCACTGACCGGGTTATCTCCTGGGGGGTCTTCCCCATCTGTGATGGCCAGTTCGACATCATTGAGGGCAAGTAAGTACACCAAGTATCACAGTTGTTATTTAGAGGTGAGTTTTGATCATCAAGTTCATGCATACATCAACTCACCAAAATGGCTTCCCGATTTTCTTCTGTTTTGTACTAACAACAGATTAAAAATCAGATATTGTTTTCCGATAAGATTTTGTTGCTTGTGAGCACTGAGGCTTCTGAATTCTCAAAAACGAATGTAATCGGGGAATGACAAATGCCAAAAGATGAGGGTTGTGCCATGATGTTGTAGATATGTATACACCCAAGCATTTGTGAGCGACATGGCATGGACTGAAAAAGGAGAACCATCGAAGGAATGTTTGTGTTCTGTGTGGGTTATGTATTGCAGACAACACAGAGATACAGGTATACCTCCCATTCACTCACTGTTTGGTTTGTCCAGGTACCAGTGTCCATTCCTGAGAGGTGAGATGGACCCTAACATCGACAAACATGAAAAGATTGAGGAGCTAATGGCCTCTGACCTTGATCACTGGATGAGCAATCTGTATTTCGAGATCGTCAAACTTCCCAGGTTGGTAAAGCTTAGTATTATTCAGGCCTACCTAGATTTCATATGTTTATAACACAATTATTGTTACCATATAGTTCTAATACTCATCAGAGATGTCTGTCCTAATGTCATACCATATAGTTTCGCGAGGATTCAATTAACAGTGTGAAGAAATGTTTTAGTATATGTCATCTAAGTAATTTAAGGTGTGTTAACTCTCATGGGGATACAGGTATTTTAGAAATGTTATTTTAACAATGAACTGAAAAAACAGGTTTCTTTTGTCAAAAATGAGCAAGGTAGCTTCGATAGTAAGTATCTTGGATGTCCCGTTGTCTACTGTGGTAAAATGCATCTGTAGGTCCTTACATACTATTGCTGCTTTCACTTCCAGCCAGGTTTTTAATTGGCTTCAACCTGGTTCCACAACTCTATATGCTGTGACTTAGGTTGTTGAACATTAAACACTATCTAGGCATGAATATTTCTGTGTTTCAGATACATGGCAGGACAGAAGGAGTATGAGGTGGAGCTGCAGTTCACGTCTGGCATCACCGGGTATCCCGACCGCATCCGCACCGGCTGGGAGGAGAACAAGGATGGGGAGGAGCCGGTGCCAGGCTCCACCAGCGACATGGCCTCCGACAGGAGCCAGCAGTACGTACAGGGCCATCACAGGATCAGTCAATATGTACATTTAAACGGTTGCTGTGGGGGTTCCGAGTTTGGATAGGTCCCTAGCAACCTATGCTTGTCATACAAGGCGACTTAATGGATCAGGTGGTCAGACTCAGTGATTTGTTGATTGCATGTTGTCATACCCTGACGGCATGGATTGTTGCTCATGATATCAATCACTGTCTGGAGTATTGCTGAATGTGGTATTAAACAATATTAAACAATATTTACTCACTCATTAGTTTTTATTAAATATTTCATGAAGGTATTTGTGACAATTGAAATATAATTGCAAACTGATGCTTTTCAAAAGTGATATCTAAAAAAAAAGTTGGTATGTTGAAATAACTGTAGTTAGCGCTGGAGCATTTGACAATGAGAACTTTGTCTAACCAGATCTATAACAAAGTATACAAGAAAATATCCCTTTGCATGCTTTGTGTACTGGTGGTAATACCACTTTAATCCTCTTTTATCATCCAACTTGTGTCCCTAAGCAAATGTAAATCAGAATGGTCTTTATCTGCATTTGCATTCAGGGCTTGAAAACTCCACTCATCCGCTTGTATTGACGAGTGGCAGCATGTGCAGGGCGAGGATGAAGTGAAGAAACACTCTTCCTACTGGGCGATTACATATATTTCAATTGTATCAAATTTATCTCTGATCATTTTCAATAAAATATGCCAGATAAAATTGGAACCTGAAATGTGTTTTCATTTCTCATAGGTTCGTAGTAATAATAACAAGCTACATGTCACTTACATCAGAAATAGACGGCATACTTAGCAACTTTCTGTCGAAGAAAATGTCCACAAAAAGTGCATTTGCACATCAGGTCATGAAACATTTTTAAAGGGTGACACTTATATTCATTATTTTTGTTGTAAGTAACTTGTTACTGATTCTCAAATATCAAAGCAAAAGTGAATGATTTGTGAGGGTAATGGATGTTTTTTATCTGGAATGGTGAGGTTGACATGATTTGCTTACCAAACAGCCAAGAAAATGAATTTATTTAAAAAAAACAGTATGACTGTAAAATACCAAAACGCAATGTTCATGGCTGAGTGACTGTGAATTATTTTGTACTGCTTGTCGTTAATATCCTCAACTCAAAGGTTGATTACAGAAAATGGTAATAATAACTGAGAACATAAAACTATATACAACTTAATAGGGCAACTGGAAATATTGCATGACAAGTACAAAATAATATCTTCTTGCTCTGCAGGTCAAGTTGGGTTTAAGAAATTTTCAAGCCCTGATGTATTGACACCTCCTAATATTTGGTACATATTGTACACAGATAATCACTTTCTGTCTTCTACTCCCAGAAACTCCCAGCCAAGCCTGATGGGAAACACCTCCAGTGACCTTGACACCACAAACCATTCTGTGGCTGCCACAACCAAAGTGAGGCTCTCAGAAAAGGGCAAGAAGGTAACAACAAGTAGTTCATTATGTAAAAGTAACATGAAGACATGCAGGGGTGGGGGGGGGGGGGGGGGGTGGGGTGGAGGGAGGGAGTAGGCTTGTGGTTAAAGTGTTCCTTTTTGATGATAATAACTTAATATGATTATGGATCTCAATGAGTAACAGATTTGAAAAGACATTCTTTTGGTTAAAATATTTGTGTATTTTATCAAGTGAACAACAAAATTGACTCAATCAGATATGTAATCATGAGCCTACTGTGAGACGACCCAGTCCATTGTGTCACGACTGATACTGTAATGACGACGTGCAGTAGATTATGTAACATTAACTTCAGGGCTGGTGGGTAGGCTTTTGGTAAAGTGTTCTCCCCATTCCCCTTTAGAAAATGATTATTATTATGGACCCCAATGAGCAAAAGAAATTTGAAAATCCCATCTATATTTTGACGAATGAACGATGACCCTAACCCCTACCACCCCCACTGCTAGCAAGCAATTTTGTGGCGATTTTAAAATGGACTTTCCTTTCGTGCATCTGTCCATGTCAAATCCAGAGAAGATCTTTAAAAACATACAACATTTTGTCACCAAACATGGCACCTAGATGGGTCTAATGGGAAAGTGGTGCCTTTTGATAGTTTGGGATTTTTTTAACATTTATGTTTTGAGTTCCTATGTCAACAGCTTTGACTTAGACTGAAAAGGTCAGTAGTACTCGTTTCCGGAGTAGATCTTGCAAACCGTGAACTATTTCTTCACCAAACTTGGCATATAGATAGATGTATTGGTGAACTGGTGCCTTTTGATACATACAACCATTATAACTAGTTGATGTATTGATGACAGGTATTTACCATTGAGGGGATATCAATGACTATGTCCTCTTGTAAATCATGAAAATAGAGATAGTCTTCTATGAAGTCCACAGTAGTAACAATCAGATGTATAAATGGCGAGCCTACTTTGTGATGCAGCGCGAGATAACCCCGCCCACCACCATCGTGTCACGGCTGATACAGAGGGAAGACAAGAAGATGAGGATGGAGGACAGTGACTCCAACAGCGATGCCGAGTCAGAGGACAGCCTGTACCATGCCAAGAAGCGGGACGACTTCAAGCCGGTCAAGGGCATGCCCGGCATGTACTACAAGGTGAGGCCCCCTGGGATGGACTATCTGAGAAGATGCTTATATTATTGAAATAACGTGTAAGTTAAATGTGGGCCAGTTGATCATATTTTTTTTGCATATTTATTTCCATGTACATTTTCTATTGTGTTTAGAAAAAGGTGTATTTAGATGCAATGTGTTTTTATAACTGCAAAATGGTTGTTGATTGTGTGGAAACTTACACAATATTGTGTACAGCCTGTGTTCTGGAAGGATAAAGCAGTATGAAGAAAATTAAAATTAAAATTATGGAAGTCATTATAGATCATTGAAAATATATTGGGTTACCGTATATTGCTGTCTATAAAGCAACCCCACGTATAAGACGACCCCCTGTACAAGCCTCTAAAATCAATGCTTATTTATATACCCCGTCTACAAAGCAAATTGGAATGAAGCACATCACCAGCTCATAAATAATCCCTATATTTCCAATAAAAACGTGTTTGTCTTCTGCAGGAAAAAAATTACATCGTTTCCCTTTAGCGATCAGGGAAACGAACAGATCATAACAATTAAACTTGGTCAATACAAATTAAAGAGTTGAGATAAAAATAAATGCTAGACATTATCATTTACCGATTAAATTGTATTTCCTGTTCTGATAGGCATTGTTTTATATGCAGAGATCAAGATTACCGTGTGTATTTTTTTATACACTTAGCCGGAAGTAGCAATCAGCTGTACATACGTTCTCGGAATCTACCGATGATTTTGTTTATAAATACAATAATATAATTTTAAAGAATTTTGAAACAACAATCGAAAGAATTGAATCTGAAACTATTATTTCATTCGGAATAATTTATTCCAGTATCATGTTATTTTAGTAGTATTTTACTATATTTGAAATAAAGTTATAACCATAAGCCTAGCACTTTGGTACAGCTGATCGCTATTTTCGTATGGAACAATTTGACCAATCACCGCCGATGCTTCCGCACTCGCGATAGTGAAAACTTTATGTTGACAAATAATAGTCAAACTACAATAAATGTGACTTTCAGCAAGTCAAAGTAAGCATTTATGATATGCTTATCTATTCTCTATCCACTAAAGTTTGTTCCAAGGCGTCAATAGCGGTAATTTGACCGTGGTTGCTGTAAATAACGGTGAGTTCTGCGATTTTCCGATCACTTCACATACGATTTTGCGGAAATGAAAATAAACGATATTGAATGAAATTTTGAATAAAATTAATAAAATAGATTACAAAGGTAAGTTCAGATATATAATGAACTGTTTTTATGACCAGACAATGTAATTACATGATTAGTTTGCGTACTTCATTGTTGACATAGTATTTCCAGTGTTACATACTCACAGTTATGTCTGTGTTGGGGGGAAAAACATCAAAACTCTTTAAGCCTGTGTATAAGACAACCCCACTTGAAAGCCCCCTACTTTGAGGTATCAACAACTCGCTTATACACAGCGATATATGGTAACAATATTTCAGTATTAAAGCTAAAAAGGATACTGTCTGGGTCATAAAGTTACATTAATAATTGTGTCATTAAGTTACATTAATAATATAGTGAGTTCATTAAGTTGGAATCTCAATAAAATCAGATTCGTTAGACCATTATGATACTTCTGTGGTAGGGCTGGGAGGGGTACTTGGGTCGGGTGGGTACTGAGTAGGACCCGGGTACGCACAGGACTAACCGTACCAGTGGTTAGTCACGTGTTATATTGTTTAATGAAAAAAGATTATCTAGAACTCTATAGTTACACCATAAGTGACTAATGTTTGCATTTCTTTTTGACTATGCACACATTCTTTCTGACTTTATGTATGAATAAAGATAAAACTTCAGTCAACTTCAGTTTATGCATTACGTGTATCTAAATACATTTTGCCAGGGCTACGGTCATACTATTGCCAGTCGGACATTTGGACCTATCTCTTGAGACCTACAGCGGGTACCCGGGTAGGGTCGGGTAATAGGGGGGTACCCGGGTAGTAAATTTTGACACGTCCTAGCCCTACTATCTGGGTGAAGTCCTGAGGACACATCCATAAGAGGTCGTGTCAGTGAACTCAAGCAGGTAACTTAGAGTCTTTTATATTCTCAGTGTGAATGAGCGAAGCATTCAGAGGAGCACATCTGATTTCTGTAACTTGAACATAAGTGGGCAGTTCTGAATGGAATATAAAATAGGCTGCATTGTTATATTGTTGTGGACATGTTATACACTGAGTTGTGAGCGTTATGGCATTTAATTCCAAAACATAGCACTTTTTAAGGTAGGCTATATTTGCATCAGGGTTTTCTTCTCTTAACATTGATACTTCTAGCTAGAGGTTGTAAAGAATCGAAGCCAAATTATTTTAGAAAGCTGACGTCTGATTGGCTCATGAACCAACATTCCTGCTATTGGTTGGTCAGTTCACTCGGTTTGCCTGACACAACAGATGAAGGGATTGCCCGACCGTCACACAGAGAGGCATCATATCAGAGGAAAACTGAGGCATCGTATAGAGGAAATCTGAATTTATTGTGATTGACAAGGTACAAGTCAGTGAAGTTTCACCTTGCAATGATTTGAAATGCAACAATACCGACAAGGGGATCTGATTTGAACATTTCCTTACAGCGCTACCTGAACAACCCGACAGACATGTACTACAGGAAGATGTTCTCACTGTTGCCCAAGACACCAGTCCTGGCCCCTCGCAACAAGAAGAAGAAGCTGACCCACGTGGAGCAGTTGGAGCAGCATACCTTCCGTGTACAGTGAGTGGGACTACGACTAGACTGTACTGTCGCGATCTCATACATGTCAGCAGTAAGGTTGCTATGTGATGCACGATACGATACATGAAAACACCATCATCCAAGAGAATGAAAAGAAATCCAACGCCATGTAATGTTCAGTGGATTCGAGTTAATTAGTGTAACTTTTGCTTGGTACCTCTTGTACATGGCGGCAGTTATAATACATTTCACTACCACATGTCAACCTCATGTATGTTTGTATCATGGCACAGAGTATATACCAGATGTTTAAATAATCACTACACCTGTAATAGTTCAGGTGGATTTGACATAGTTATTATATTGCTTTTCATATGTTAAGATTTTTTTGACACTTTGAGAATTCATATATGGTAATAACAAAGAATGGTGTTGTATTGTATTAGTCATCATATTAATTAATTACCACACTCCTAAATCGTCCTCTTGCAGACCCCCATTCAGCGGCAAGGGTCGCCTGGCCCAGAATGGTCGTGAGAAGTTCGGCTACATCCGCCGACAGTTCCTGGCGGAGCTTGGTCTGTCCCAATGGCGGAGCCGGGAGTTCTGGGGCATGATGCTGATGTTCATCCTGGTCTTCTTCCTGAGGATGACGCTCCACTACGTCGGCCAGTGGCTCTTCCTCAGCGCCATCTCCATCCCCATCAACAAGTGAGTGTCGGGAGCAGCTGAACAAATGTCGGGGAGGGACACGTGGACAAAACCTTTCACTATTGAGCTTGTGATACAGAGGCACAAAACAATTCATTACATGATAGTAGTCAGTGAACCAGTTGTGATCACCCGGCAGAATATATTTTGTGTTTTTTGCCCGAGATGGGTTTATCCATATTCCTGACATGCAAATATGCTTCCTTGAACAGTTTGTTTGGTGAACATTACTTCAAGAAATCTCTTGACAACATTTATTGTCAGTTTTGTTTTGTCCTTATTACAAATAATAAGAAGAATGTAAACTAGTTACACCTGAAGCAGTGTCAGCAGAAAAAACTCAGCAGAGTAAACTGAGAGCTGCAAGGGCCAGCAAAGTAAAACATCTTTGCGACTTCATGTCCTACACCATTTGAAAGGTGTAATCCTACTGTTTATAAATATGAAGGTTATGTTCATCACATTACCTAAATTAACTCTATTGCTGAAATATAAAACTATCAGCCCTAAAACAAATCTGTCAGCCTTGTGCCTTCAAGGCCTATGTCTATTTTGAACACTGACCTGAAGGAAATGTTTGAAATATCATACAGAGAAATCATTCCCCTCGTATCATTACTGACAACAAAGGTCTCTCAACTGAATCTGTATCTGAGTTCCTCACAACATGACAACACCAAGCAGCTAATGCTTCCCCTGGATTACTCACAAACTCCCATATATTCCCATCAACAAGTCAGCTTTCCTGTTTCTTGCCCCCAGATTTGAGTTCCTGCCCTACACTGTGAAGCTGAACTACCAGGCCACCCTGCTGCGAGCCAGAGAGGAGATCGCGGTGGTGTTCTTCGGGCCGTTGATCAACATCCTTGTCTTCTGCCTGCTGGTGCTGTTCGCCTGGATCTCACCCAAGATCTTCTCCATCTTCCCCGACCTCTGCTCCAAGTTCGTCATCTGCTTCGGCCTCTTCACGTTCCTCGACCCTCTCTTGACTCTAATTGTCGACTGTTGTATGCAGGTGGGTTGGTAGATATTATGTAGCTAACACATTAGGTATGACTGGCTTAACATAGATTTGATTACACAGGCAAGCATTCAAATGCAGATTTCGATTCATAATAGTGTCATTAAATTATTATGTAAACATCAGTCATTTAGTTTGCAGCTTATTCTATCGTTCATATCTCAATCAATGAAACTTACAGTCGTAACATCAGGTGTTTTGGGAACAGGTGATTAAGTTTTGCCGTAGAACTACCAGCTCCCCTGGGGTAGCTTAAGCATACTTCTCTGATATAGTTCTTACTTTGGTAATTTGTGAATGACTTTCTCAAAATGTGTCAAGGCCTTTGAGGTGCATTTACAGTTAACCTTTAGGAAGTGTCAAGGTGATACACCTGTTGGTTACACCAGTGAGGTTTTAGTGTGAGACGCCTCTTTATCCGAACTCTTTGGAGATAATGTCTCATTCTGTCCCCAGACCTACAACAATGACAGCACTGAGCCAATAGCTGATGCTGCCAAGCTGTACTGGCACTTCTACAGGGCCCAGGGGTCTGGCCTGGCGGGCATCTTCATCACCGTCTTCCTCTACATCTTCACCAGCTTCATGGCTGGATCCATCCTCTACATGTACTTCCTCAGGTAGGTGGGAGGAGACAACTTCATTTTGTCAGCAGTGATGATATACCATGGATTATCAGAACTTGCTCTGGATATGAATTTGCTCTGGAACTCTGGCAATTAACTTCACATGATTTTAGATTTGTATTGCATTCCCTGTGTTATTGTGATCATATACACAGCCCACTGGACAGGCCAGATCTACATGGAAGGTGGGAGATATTTAGCACAGATGTTCAGTTCTACATTGATACTTATGTTGACACTTTGTTTGCATCCATCTACTAAGACCTATCATTTACTTTAAGACTGCACAACAATGGTCGTATGCTGGACATCTTCTGGCGTCTCCATGGGGATGAGGAACACTTCTTCGTGCCCTATGACCTGGAACTATCCAACCAGGAGCTCCACTACATCTGCAGGAAAGCTGAGCAGTGGCGGGGGGAGGAAGGAGAGAGACGCAAAGTGGCAGTGTATGACTATGTCTGGGAGGAAGAAGATGTGAGTATACAACAAGAATAATGGTA
This sequence comes from Haliotis rufescens, assembly GCF_023055435.1. Classification (NCBI taxonomy): domain Eukaryota; kingdom Metazoa; phylum Mollusca; class Gastropoda; order Lepetellida; family Haliotidae; genus Haliotis; species Haliotis rufescens. The sequence continues at coordinate 35,541,446 of NW_025963779.1, forward strand.
ACTGGTGGGGGGAGGAGGGGCAGGGGTAACAGTTGGGTGAGGACAGGCAGGGGTAACTGGTGGGGTGAGGAGGGACAGGGGTACCTGGTTGGATGAGGACAGGCAGGGGTAACTGGTGGGGTGAGGAAGGGCAGGGGTAACTGGTGGGGTGAGGAGGGGCAGGGGTAACTGGTGTGGTGAGGAGGGTCAGGGGTAACAGTTGGGTGAGGACAGGCAGGGGTAACAGATGGGGTGAGGAGGGGCAGGGGTAACTGGTGGGGTGAGGAGGGACAGGGGTAACTGGTGGGGTGAGGACAGGCAGGGGTAACTGGTGGGGTGAGGAGGGGCAGGGGTAACTGGTGGGGTGAGGAGGGGCAGGGGTAACTGGTGGGGTGAGGACAGGCAGGGGTAACTGGTGGGGTGAGGAGGGACAGGGGTAACAGTTGGGTGAGGACAGGCAGGGGTAACTGGTGGGGTGAGGAAGGGCAGGGGTAACTGGTGGGGTGAGGAGGGGCAGGGGTAACTGTTGGGGTGAGGAGGGGCAGGGGTAACTGGTGGGGTGAGGAGGGGCAGGTGTAACTGGTGGGGTGAGGACAGGCAGGGGTAACTGGTGGGGTGGGGACAGGCAGGGGTAACAGTTGGGGTGGGGAATAGCAGGGATAACTGGTGAGGTGGGGTGAGGAGGGGCAGGAGTAACTGGTGGGGTGAGGACAGGCAGGGGTAACTGGTGGGGTGAGGACAGGCAGGGGTAACTGATGGGGTGAGGAGGGGCAGGGGTAACTGGTGGAGTGAGGAGGGGCAGGGGTAACTGGTGGGGTGAGGACAGGCAGGGGTAACTGATGGGGTGAGGAGGGGCAGGGGTAACTGGTGGAGTGAGGAGGGGCAGGGGTAACTGGTGGGGTGGGGAGGGGCAGGAGTAACTGGTGGGGTGGGGAGGGGCAGGGGTAACTAGTGGGGTGAGGAGGGGCAGGGGTAACTGGTGGAGTGAGGACAGGCAGGGGTAACTGGTGGGGTGAGGACAGGCAGGGGTAACTGGTGGGGTGAGGAGGGGCAGGGGTAACTAGTGGGGTGAGGACAGGCAGGGGTAACTGGTGGGGTGAGGACAGGCAGGGGTAACTGGTGGGGTGAGGACAGGCAGGGGTAACTGTCGGGGTGGGGAGGGGCAGGGGTAACTGGTGGGGTGGGGAGGGGCAGGGGTAACTGTTGGGGTGAGGACAGGCAGGGGTAACTGGTGGGGTGGGGACAGGCAGGGCTAACAGGTGGGGTGGGGAATAGCAGGGATAACTGGTGAGGTGGGGTGAGGAGGGGCAGGAGTAACTGGTGGGGTGAGGAGGGGCAGGGGTAACTGGTGGGGTGAGGACAGGCAGGGGTAACTGATGGGGTGAGGAGGGGCAGGGGTAACTGGTGGAGTGAGGAGGGGCAGGGGTAACTGGTGGAGTGAGGAGGGGCAGGGGTAACTGGTGGGGTGAGGACAGGCAGGGGTAACTGATGGGGTGAGGAGGGGCAGGGGTAACTGGTGGAGTGAGGAGGGGCAGGGGTAACTGGTGGGGTGGGGAGGGGCAGGAGTAACTGGTGGGGTGGGGAGGGGCAGGGGTAACTAGTGGGTGAGGAGGGGCAGGGGTAACTGGTGGGGTGAGGACAGGCAGGGGTAACTGGTGGGGTGAGGACAGGCAGGGGTAACTGATGGGGTGAGGAGGGGCAGGGGTAACTGGTGGAGTGAGGAGGGGCAGGGGTAACTGGTGGGGTGAGGACAGGCAGGGGTAACTGATGGGGTGAGGAGGGGCAGGGGTAACTGGTGGGGTGAGGAGGGGCAGGGGTAACTGGTGGAGTGAGGAGGGGCAGGGGTAACTGGTGGGGTGAGGACAGGCAGGGGTAACTGATGGGGTGAGGAGGGGCAGGGGTAACTGGTGGAGTGAGGAGGGGCAGGGGTAACTGGTGGGCTGGGGAGGGGCAGGAGTAACTGGTGGGGTGGGGAGGGGCAGGGGTAACTAGTGGGTGAGGAGGGGCAGGGGTAACTGGTGGGGTGAGGACAGGCAGGGGTAACTGGTGGGGTGAGGACAGGCAGGGGTAACTGGTGGGGTGAGGACAGGCAGGGGTAACTAGTGGGGTGAGGACAGGCAGGGGTAACTGGTGGGGTGAGGACAGGCAGGGGTAACTGGTGGGGTGAGGAGGGGCAGGGGTAACTGGTGGGGTGAGGAGGGGCAGGGGTAACTGGTGGGGTGAGGAGGGGCAGGGGTAACTGGTGGGGTGGGGAGGGGCAGGGGTAACTGGTGGGGTGAGGAGGGGCAGGGGTAACTGGTGGGGTGAGGAGGGGCAGGGGTAACTGGTGGGGTGGGGAGGGGAGGGGCAGGGGTAACTGGTGGGGTGAGGACAGGCAGGGGTAACTGGTGGGGTGAGGAGGGGCAGGGGTAACTGGTGGGGTGAGGAGGGGCAGGGGTAACTGGTGGGGTGAGGACAGGCAGGGGTAACTGGTGGGGTGGGGAGGGGCAGGAGTAACTGGTGGGGTGAGGACAGGCAGGGGTAACAGGTGGGTTTTGGGAATAGCAGGGGTAACAGGTGGGTGAGGAAGGTTCCATCTGGCAGAAAATTGATATCTCTGAAAACTTTAGAGAAATAGATTGGAGGATTAGATTGTATTGTTTCATTTACATCATTTCATCATCTTCCCGAGTCAAGAGAGTTAACTGACTTTAAAAGTCCAGTTTCCACCTTTGCCCAACTAGGCTGGTATTATGGAGTTACATTTTGGCTGGACTAACGAGTCTATGCATAGTCCAATCAAAATCGAGCACAGAAATAGAAATCCGGTTCGTAAACTGTCGTGCAGATTTTGGTCGATTGCAGGATTTAAAAAGCATGTGCACCACCAACTTGTTGTCAGCAGATACTTTCCAAATTTTTTCATGTCTTTAATCAAGGTGCTCACGTGATTTGATGCATTTCGCGATGTAAGACCTGTTTTATCACAATATAGATCTTGACTATCGATCAGATCATCCTGACTGGGCGCCACCATTTTGTGTGAAGCAAATGCAAGTGATACGATAGGTGGAATCTGATTGGTCCATAGGAGAGGCTTAGAAGGGACATAACTGATAATAGCCTCTGGTGGTGCTACGATCGAGCCCAGGAATTCCAACCTTGTACGGCAAGGGTGGAAACTGGACTTTTAAAGTCAGTTAACTCTCTTGCCTCGGGAAGATGTCATTTCATAAACCATATTAAGAAATAAACAGCAACAATCAGATTTGTGTGATAGAGTAGTGCAGGTGAATTCTGTTGAAGACGTATGTAAGTCACATGCCTTGGTTTCTGCAGCTGGAGGAGAACATATGGGATGAGAGCGGGGAGGAGGTGCGGGTGAAGAAGGAGAACAGGAAAGAGATCACCACCCACATCGCTATCCACACCATCCACCTAGACGGCCTCCGTGAGCTGTACCGACACTTCCTGCGTCTGCCTGATGGGGCCATAGTAGAGGTAGGCAGCTTCACTGCAACATTACCAGACCTCATTACATCTTCAATCTCTGGCTATTCTGGAGCCAAGTAGGTCCCAAGAACCCCTGCTGATTGCAGCTTAAAACTCTTTACTGTAAATTTCCTTGGTCTCTTAAGAAAACACAAAATCATGTTTGTTGAAGGATGCTCACATTTTAGAATTGACTCCCCGAGAAATCATGTCATTGATGTCCATCGATAGCTGACTATATCATCATTTTGTGTCTCGAGTTATTTTGTTTCTTTTGAAATTTGGGGCAAGTGTGAAAATGATGAACGCTTGCCCTGTGTCAAGTTTTTGAAAACCAGTTACCCCCTGGTATATTTCTACTGTGATCTGTGCACAGGTGTTTGGGGACATATCAATCCCCGGCATGGACAAGGATGTGAAGGTGGCTCTAGAACGAGGCGCCAAGGACCTCGAGAACTTCATGGGCTCCCAGGTCAGCCTTCACAAGGTAGGTACAGCCCCACGGCAACACTCGGGCTCGGACTCAACAGCTTCTTAGTTACCATGTTTACTTAGAATTTGTTTGGGTAGGTTGAACAGGGTTGAGGTTGACTTGACGATGGCTTAATGACATAGCTGTTGATTGTAGGGTGAGATAAGTGTGCTTCATGAGGCTAAATTGAATTGGGTTAAAGATAGCTTGGCCTTGACTTGGCCTTGACTTGGCCTTAAAATATGTCAGATCTATTGCGTACAAAAATCGCTCAAGTTAAGTTGCAATGTTAATGAGAAGTACACTCAACTTAAGTTGAGTGGGGTGATTCAACAATCAGACACAACTGAGATTAACCAGGCTAAGCTGAAACGGATATGTTTCTCTCACTCATATGTATTTGGCCTTTTGATTTCTATTTTTTTTAAATGGAACTTTTTGTTTCAAGCATCATATATTCTGTATCTTGGGTGATTTGATTTATGGGACGCTATGAGATATCTGCTGCAAACAAGTTCTACTTTAGTCACTGCCGAAACTCAAAAGGGTAAGACCTCACTCACCTTGTAAGATTTCAGTTTTGTGCTTACCAGGTACGAGGCAGGCAGACCGTATTCACGCGCAGCGGATTCCACGAGGACTCGGGTGAGGGCTCCTCACAATCACCCAGCAGTGCAGGATCTTACGCAGACAGGAAGAAGAAACTATAGACACAAAGTGATCTTCACCTCAATGTGACCTTAGCATCCATCAGTGTCTTTGACCTGTGGGTGACTTACAAGCTTTATCCAATTTAATACTCCAAATGATATGTCCACCTTGATGTTAGCATTGATCGTGCATTAATTATAGTTTCAACAAAGACGATTCTTTGATACAATGATGAAAACGATGTGTATACTTAGTTAAATGGTCTTGTGTACACTATGATGTCTGTAATATTCCTTATGGCAATGTGGAAGACAATGAGCTCTATTCCAGACTGATGGTGAACCTCTTAAGTACGGAAATTGGAATGAAGGACGCCTCTCCTTGAGGATGTTATCAGGTCTTGTTATGCAGGTTCATGTTTGATTCATGTTTGCCTAGTTCGTCAAGGATAGAAACTGGACTTTTAACGTCAGTTAAATCTCTTGCCTCTGGAAGATGCTGAATTACATGATTGAGTGGAATGCATTTAATATTAGGAACCTGTTTATATTTCTGCTTAAATTTGAGTTAAAGTTATTCGTTTCTTTATTGACCCTACGTGACACTTACAGAGAGTTTAGGTGATTATGGTATGCATATTGCTGTTGAATCACATAAACAAAGGTGCAAAATATTCCATGGGATATTCCTTGATGTCTCTCAATTCATAGTTAGCTCGCTAACTTTAGTCAACCAATGAAATTGTACTGAAAGACGTAATGGTATTGAGAAACTGTAACAAGACCTGAAGAAGTTACCAATGAAACTTTGTTGTAATCTGTTACAAGTTAACAATAATCTGCTGTATCAAAATGTATTGATTTGTATGGGAAATGGAAATTATTGTTGATATTTATTGTTGTACAATTGTCAATATTTCTGTATCAACAAAGAATTTGTTTCTTATAATGAAAATATTTATGATTATATGGACAATTTCACCTGTCAAGGTTATAGTAAGGCTGCAATAAATTACTTATTAGATTTCCATCCAGATGTTTAAAAAATATTTGGTTGGGAGCATTTTATATATAACAAATATTTGGTTGGGAGCATTTTTAAATGTGTGGAATATATATATATTTTAACAAACTGTTAAAGGCATTTGTGTAAATCAAATGATGACAGATTTGATTCAGATGAAGTTTGTTTGTTTGTTTGTTTATTTGAGCAAGTATATTGAAAGATATAGCATTTTTTCTTCGTGTGTAGGTACATGGGAACTGTACAATGATGTGAGGTGAGGTGTTTGGTAGAGAGGCTGGTGGAGATGAAAATATAATGATTAATTTATTGTGGCCGAACATGTGATATTTTATGTTTTCTTATACTGGTATATTTGTGATTCATGCCTTTAAAGACATCTGTGATAAACCTCTTGGTGTGATTTAACATGTTATTTTGAATTATGTTTGTCATGATATATATATGTGTCATGTTGTTAATGGTTATGGGAGTTTTTGTATTTAGAATTGGACCATGGGACTATGGGATCATTTCACATTTGAATTTGACAATAGCAAGCAGAGGGGCTTGCTTAGCTATTTTACCTTGGATTGTACCAAGATCATTTATCATGTTGGTGGGTGGGTCAGAGGAATCAGGGGAGGGTCACCAAAAACCCGACAGTCTCTAGGGGAGGGTAATCAAGAATAATACACATATTTAGGGAGGGCCAACAATAAATGGACATTTTATTAAAAAAATATAGAGTGCTTTTGCATTTTGTCTTTTTAGGGAGGGTCATGAAAAAAATGTACAAGGACATTGGGAGGGTCATCCAAAAGTATGAGGGGGAGGGGGGGTAAATATTTTCAGTATGTTAGTGCATCAACATATTCTGACCCCCACCCTCTTTATTGTGACAGCATTTGTTAACTAGAACTAGACGTCCAACACTTTCCTTTGTGGGTATAAAATTCAGTTTAATCGGATGACTTTGTATTGTATAATTCACCATTTGTTGTGTGCAGGCATCACTTTACATGAACTTATATGATTGTTTACTGCAATATATTTAGCATATAATGCATTTTTTATTACTTTGCATTTTATCTGTAATCAAAACTACTTCATGTTCCTGCTCTTTACCATTATTATTACTCTATGAAATGAGTTAATTATTAATCTACCTATGTGAGTCAGAAACAAATCAAAATAGTTTATTCTGAAAGGTGTCATCATTGACTGATTATTTATCAAGCAAGGAATGGTAACTTTTAAACCGTGACGTTGTTTGACCTAAATCAAAATATCCAAATATAAACTCTTACGTCCGTAGAATGTAATGTTTTTTAAGCTTCTGTTATTTAAAACTCCTCACATGTCTGTCAGTCAGAGGTCTTGTTTAAGGGTTTTCAATTATCAATTACCGTATTCGACGTAATACACGCCCTGGGCGCTCTCAAAATTAGAAATAGTGGGCTCTTATTAGAATATAATTTTGGTGAAGAAAAAAAACAGAGTTGAAAAATTGTAAATTTCGTAGTTTATGCCGACAGCCTGAAAGGATACAAAAGAAAAGTATGTGTGTATCATGCACGACAGATATATTTTCCAGAATTTAATTGCCCATAATTAAGGATGCATATAACACACGGGTGCGTATTATACACGAACAAATAAGTCTTGTGTACATTGATCAATCGGAAGGGGTGCTAATTGGGATTGTTCACTAGCCAATATATTAGCAAATAACGCCATTAGAGCGGGGCGTTATTACGTTGAATACGGTAATATAATCATTGGTTTGTCAGCACCATACCTGTCATTGGGGTTCCACCAAAGTGGGTCATGAATGCCACCCACGTCGGTTTAGGTTTCCTTGGGATGTCACCATTAATGCCCCCCTTTCACTACGACCATGAATATCCTGAATCACCCCAAATCGGAGTCTTTCGAAATTTGTGATGATTCGGCCAATAATGCAAACTTTCATGGCTAATCGGGTTGAAAAATATGAAGAATGCCAGGAATGGGTTAAGAAACATGTATGAATTACAAGATTCATGTACGGATCATGCACTAATTGTCAGAATCACCTACGACTAAGTTACAAATATGCCGAATGTTGTTACGAAGCTTACGAATTATTACGAAGCTGTTATGGAACATAAGAATTAATTACGAATGGATCACGATACAGCAACGAAATTGCAATTTGGGGACCTTTCCACAAAAGTTTTTGACAAACAAAAACTTTCTCGCCGATTCAAAGAATCCCGCAAACTGTACGAGTGTTTGGGAAACAAACAGATTCATTTAAGAACTTCAAGAAATCATTGAGACTTATCTACGAACATGAAAAATTCCAGTTTGAGGTGATTTGGGGTATTCGTGGTCATAGTAAAAGGGGGGGTATTACATGAAATAAGTGGCATTCTATTCAATGTGGCATCAGACACTACTCACTCTTGAAAGTCCAGAATTCTAACCTCGTATACACAGATGCATGTTATATCCTATCATCATTACAAGAGTTCCGTCCAGCATTTTGTTCCCTTGTTTATTTTATTTTTATACTTTTGTAACATAGATTTGTTAAAATATCTGTTACTGTCTTTTGCTTCAATGTGCTGCTGGCAGCTAATAAACACATTATACAAGAATAGTCTTTAGTCTTTACTGGAAGCTGGTAAAGGTGTGATGGTGGTTCCCACCTTACATTGTCTACAGATAGATGCTATGTGTTAATACTGGCTTCCTCCCATAGCCCCTTGAGAGGTCCATTCACAGGACCTTTTGTGGTGAAAATCATGCAAACTCAAAACCACCCTTTGGCTAAACGTCCCGTTCATCTTAGTTCAGGCTGCCTGATTTAGTGTGCCTCACAACCTCAACTCTCACAGCTCACAATAGCTCTTCCAGTCTACTCATGACCACTTATGAAAACAAACTACATTTTGGCAGAACTAATAAAGATATAATTCCGCCCTTTGTCAAGTTCTTGGTTATAAGTGTGTGAAGTATGAATTGTTAAGTTAGCTTTGTTCAAATACATTTCTGGTTTCTCATACCATGTCTGCCCCTAATATTTATTAAAATGTGTTCAGTAATTGTTAATAAATGACTGATGGATCCAGACCTACTCTAATTTTGAAAGATTATTGTATAACAGTAATCATCGAACATAAATATTTTATGTAATATGTACATCATGGAGGTTTATCTGCCTTAAGGTAAAGGTGTTTGATACCATGACAGATCTTGCAAAACAAAAGTTGTTTTCAAACCATTAATTTGTTTCAGTTCTTAGTTTAAACATAGTCTCATTTCTTGCAAACAAAACGACTTGCGCGGTTTCCTAAATATAAAGATGAGCTGTACAGTACTGACGACATCTTATCGAAGCAAGCGTGACCACTAGCCAGTGTCATGTCAAAAGGCTAGTTTCTATAAGACTTTGATAAAAAAAAGGCTCACAATAGCTCTTCCAGTCTACCCATGACCACTTATGAAAACAAACTACATTTTGGCAGAACTAATAAAGATATAATTCCGCCCTTTGTCAAGTTCTTGGTTATAAGTGTGTGAAGTATGAATAGTTAAGTTAGCTTTGTTCAAATACATTTCTGGTTTCTCATACCATGTCTGCCCCTAATATTTATTAAAATGTGTTCAGTAATTGTTAATAAATGACTGATGGATCCAGACCTACTCTAATTTTGAAAGATTATTGTATAACAGTAATCATCGAACATAACATCGAACATCTTATCGAAGCAAGCGTGACCACTAGCTAGTGTCATGTCAAAAGGCTAGTTTCTATAAGACTTTGATAAAAAAAAGGCTCACAATAGCTCTTCCAGTCTACCCATGACCACTTATGAAAACAAACTACATTTTGGCAGAACTAATAAAGATATAATTCCGCCCTTTGTCAAGTTCTTGGTTATAAGTGTGTGAAGTATGAATAGTTAAGTTAGCCTTGTTCAAATACATTTCTGGTTTCTCATACCATGTCTGCCCCTAATATTTATTAAAATGTGTTCAGTAATTGTTAATAAATGACTGATGGATCCAGACCTACTCTAATTTTGAAAGATTATTGTATAACAGTAATCATCGAACATAAATATTTTATGTAATATGTACATCATGGAGGTTTATCTGTTTTCAAACCATTAATTTGTTTCAGTTCTTAGTTTAAACATAGTCTCATTTCTTGCAAACAAAACGACTTGCGCGGTTTCCTAAATATAAAGATGAGCTGTACAGTACTGACGACATCTTATCGAAGCAAGCGTGACCACTAGCCAGTGTCATGTCAAAAGGCTAGTTTCTATAAGACTTTGATAAAAAAAAGGCTAGCGGACGCTCTTGCCTCGGGAAGATGTACTGGCAAATACCTGCTGATTCATGTAGGCGTGGGGCTACCTTGAAGATTATAGACATTCCTTGATGTGGCGACAGTTGTATGAGCACAGGTCTCTCGAACGCTTGTAATTCTGAATAAAATGTTAAATATTCAAAGGTAACAACTCAGCGTGTCTCATGAAACACTTATAAAGTGAGTGCGAATCAAACCTGGCCTTTTCACTATAAAACAAGTGTCGCCAAATGGGATATATTACGAGCACTTCACTCACCTCCATTTAAGGAGACGGATATGGGATTAAGAGTGATCTCCCCTCGCTCACGTCAATCTTGGATTCCACACATCTCTACAGTTTGAACAAACGTGGAAGCTTTTCGCAGGAATGGACTTAACTGCTGGTCCTTTGGTCCGTGGCCAGCAGAAATAGCAGCGGGCCTGCTACAATATCAAGGCAGTGGTCCGGTGGTCCCGTCGAAAGCCTATATTCACACCTACTTGTGTGTAGCAGTAGTTTAAAAATTGTAGATATTCTTATCTGTTATTTGACCAGATAAGGAAATAATGACAGAAAGGACAATTGATGTTTTAATAGATGACACTGTTGTCCAGTAGAGTATTTTGGAGGGATAGGTCTTTTCAACACAGCTGAGCCTACTGGCCAGTTGATAAATGTGCTTTTATTTCCTACATTTATCCCTGTATTTCCACATCAGTAGTTTTGAAACCTGCAAACAACAGTAGTAGAAATAACCATAAACACCATGGTAAATACCTACACTACAGAACCAACAATCTATTCACGACATACCTCACACGGCACCTGCTACACACATATCAAATAGTTTCTTCTTCAACATTCTACCGACCCGTTCAAATGAGCACTAGGCTGCAAAGCAAACGTTTGTAAAGGTCAAGATGCGCATATATTATCTACTGCAAACGCAAGGAGGATCACTGTGGCCAAACATCACCAGAAATAGTCTACTTTTTATCACCGACGATACTATACCTATCGAAGTTTATTTTCTATTTTGAATTCCCCATTTTTTAGAAACTATTTTAAGTCGACATTGTGGTTCCAAATAAGAACTGTCGCTGTTCATCATGGTACATATACCAGCACCATTTAATATTTAATCCCAGTTGACAGGGGAATAATTCAAGCATCCCACTGTGATCATCAGGGATGAAAATTGTCACTCGCTCGCTACTCCGAGTCAGTTTGTCTGCTATGAAAGACGTCCTGAAGGGCTACACGAATTTCAGTTTTTTGGGGATGTCCAAATACGATATCAGTGTTTAGGCTAGTAAACGTTTAAGGTTAATTTCTTGCACTGATTATTTGATCCAAATAGACAAACATAGTTTTCACAAAATATTTCTTTCTAACCACAAACATGTGTATAGTTTGTTTCAGTTCTAACTTTGCACTTTGAGTCTCGCGAGTTGCCAAACAAAATGCTGGAATTGATGATAACTTTATTAGCTACGTCTGATGTCCAGCCGAAAGCTATCCCGGTTGCTTTCACCTTTTACAATGCCATTAGGCTAGGCCGCCTTTACCACGCCGGAAGCTGACGATGGCGCCTCGTTCTGAGCTCTCCGTAACGTAGTTACCGTTGCCGTTCTCAACGTCCCCTTCTGTTTTCAACAGAATCACGATCGCTTTAGCTCCGTTGATCTCCACATTTTGCTCACTACTGTATCTTTTCAAGCATTTTCCAGTCCAAGATGAATACAAGGCTTCATATTCAAGGTATTTAGGATCCCAATTATTTGACTTTCAAGTTTGAAGATGTTAAATTTAGCAGTGAAATTCGTCGTAGTTAGGCAGCAGTAATGGGAATGAAGATGGCGGCCGCCATTTGCAATTTATTTAGTTCCAAATGGTAGATTTTAAAACTCATTTCTGGTGCTGTGACGACACCCGTTGGTGTATTACAGTGTAGGACGATGCGGCATATACATTTTAGATTGCTTGTATTACGTGTTTAGAAGCTGTTGATCCAATTTAATCGAACTGTCTCCTTTTAGAACAACAAGTAACGGGATAACTTGTTATGTGTCGATGTGTGCCACATAGATGCAAATGAAATAGAATTGACCAAATCTGAAAGAGCTTTCTAGCAGCTAAATACACCAGACTATCTGCCTGACCTTCCTCCAGTATCTCTGGTTTATATGATTATTCTGATTTGTTCTTGGTAAACGTGTATTGACTCGAATATTACAATACTAAATAGGGGGTGAAATGTATTTGGACAGAACTCAAAATATACTTGATTTTTTTTAAACGTAGCCGTCGTCGTACATTTAACGGAGCTTTGCTTTTCCCTCCCTCCCCTCGATGAGTAGCGTTCCCAAGCTGTGTCCCCTTCCCGTTTCCCCGATCCCCTGAGTGTCTTCACTCCGTTCTGGGCCCGCCCTGTCTACGGTGAGACGCTCCCCGCCCCCGTCACCATCAACCACGCCGACCATTATCCTGCCCCAAGTGACGACGATGAAAGTGACTACTTGGTGTACGAGGACGAGGATGACCACAGCTTCGTGGATGACCGAGAGATTCATCCCTTTAGAAAGGCGCTGACGAGAGCGGCTGCCTTCTTTAGGAAGATCTTCTCGTAGACTCCTTATCCTTTTAATGTCTGACTGTGTGAGTGAGTGAGTGAGTGAATGATTGGATATGTGTATAAGTGTGTGTGTGTGTGTGTGTGTGTGTGTGAGAGAGAGAGAGAGAGAGAGAGAGAGAGAGAGCTAGCTCTTCTCTTTAATATGTATTCTTTCAATACGCATTTTGGCACATTTTAGACACACCATTTTGGCCCATCTTTTGCTTACGTTTTGGCTTTTTTTCATGTAATCGATGACTATGTTTAATCGCACAGGGTGATGCTATATATCCTGTTTTGGCCCCGTATTTTGGATCTCTCTTTAGGCATATTACTTTCGACCTTTCGTCATCTGAATAAATGTTTCTGTAATGTATAAACAAGTTGTCTGTTTTCACTTCTGTGTTCCCTCCTTAGAGCTGATAATGATCTAGAGGGCAGAGGCATCGCAATATCAGCATCAGGCCACATCCCCCGGCCTCTGATCTTGAGACATAAAATCATCCTGATATTGTGAAACAGCGTGATATTTTGCCCCTATATATGGCTATGCTGCTGTCTCCTAAATGTATGAGCTGTACTGGCAAATACCTGCAGATTCGTGTATGCGTGGGGCTACCTTGAAGATAATAGACATTCCTTTATGTGGCGACAGTTGTATGAGCACAGGTCTCTCGAACGCTTGTAATTCTGAATAAAATGTTAAATATTCAAAGGTAACAACTCAGCGTGTCTCATGAAACACTTATAAAGTGAGTGCGAATCAAACCTGGCCTTTTCACTATAAAACAAGTGTCGCCAAATGGGATATATTACGAGCACTTCACTCACCTCCATTTAAGGAGACGGATATGGGATTAAGAGCTCACGTCAATCTTGGATTCCACACATCTCTACAGTTTGAACAAACGTGGAAGCTTTTCGCAGGAATGGACTTAACTGCTGGTCCTTTGGTCCGTGGCCAGCAGAAATAGCAGCGGGCCTGCTACAATATCAAGGCAGTGGTCCGGTGGTCCCGTCGAAAGCCTATATTCACACCTACTTGTGTGTAGCAGTAGTTTAAAAATTGTAGATATTCTTATCTGTTATTTGACCAGATAAGGAAATAATGACAGAAAGGACAATTGATGTTTTAATAGATGACACTGTTGTCCAGTAGAGTATTTTGGAGGGATAGGTCTTTTCAACACAGCTGAGCCTACTGGCCAGTTGATAAATGTGTTTTTATTTCCTACATTTATCCCTGTATTTCCACATCAGTAGTTTTAAAACCTGCAAACAACAGTAGTAGAAATAACCATAAACACCATGGTAAATACCTACACTACAGAACCAACAATCTATTCACGACATACCTCACACGGCACCCGCTACACACGTATCAAATAGTTTCTTCTTCAACATTCTACCGACCCGTTCAAATGAGCACTAGGCTGCAAAGCAAACGTTTGTAAAGGTCAAGATGCGCATATATTATCTACTGCAAACGCAAGGAGGATCACTGTGGCCAAACATCACCAGAAATAGTCTACTTTTTATCACCGACGATACTATACCTATCGAAGTTTATTTTCTATTTTGAATTCCCCATTTTTTAGAAACTATTTTAAGTCGACATTGTGGTTCCAAATAAGAACTGTCGCTGTTCATCATGGTACATATACCAGCACCATTTAATATTTAATCCCAGTTGACAGGGGAATAATTCAAGCATCCCACTGTGATCATCAGGGATGAAAATTGTCACTCGCTCGCTACTCCGAGTCAGTTTGTCTGCTATGAAAGACGTCCTGAAGGGCTACACGAATTTCAGTTTTTTGGGGATGTCCAAATACGATATCAGTGTTTAGGCTAGTAAACGTTTAAGGTTAATTTCTTGCACTGATTATTTGATCCAAATAGACAAACATAGTTTTCACAAAATATTTCTTTCTAACCACAAACATGTGTATAGTTTGTTTCAGTTCTAACTTTGCACTTTGAGTCTCGCGAGTTGCCAAACAAAATGCTGGAATTGATGATAACTTTATTAGCTACGTCTGATGTCCAGCCGAAAGCTATCCCGGTTGCTTTCACCTTTTACAATGCCATTAGGCTAGGCCGCCTTTACCACGCCGGAAGCTGACGATGGCGCCTCGTTCTGAGCTCTCCGTAACGTAGTTACCGTTGCCGTTCTCAACGTCCCCTTCTGTTTTCAACAGAATCACGATCGCTTTAGCTCCGTTGATCTCCACGTTTTGCTCACTACTGTATCTTTTCAAGCATTTTCCAGTCCAAGATGAATACAAGGCTTCATATTCAAGGTATTTAGGATCCCAATTATTTGACTTTCAAGTTTGAAGATGTTAAATTTAGCAGTGAAATTCGTCGTAGTTAGGCAGCAGTAATGGGAATGAAGATGGCGGCCGCCATTTGCAATTTATTTAGTTCCAAATGGTAGATTTTAAAACTCATTTCTGGTGCTGTGACGACACCCGTTGGTGTATTACAGTGTCGGACGATGCGGCATATACATTTTAGATTGCTTGTATTACGTGTTTAGAAGCTGTTGATCCAATTTAATCGAACTGTCTCCTTTTAGAACAACAAGTAACGGGATAACTTGTTATGTGTCGATGTGTGCCACATAGATGCAAATGAAATAGAATTGACCAAATCTGAAAGAGCTTTCTAGCAGCTAAATACACCAGACTATCTGCCTGACCTTCCTCCAGTATCTCTGGTTTATATGATTATTCTGATTTGTTCTTGGTAAACGTGTATTGACTCGAATATTACAATACTAAATAGGGGGTGAAATGTATTTGGACAGAACTCAAAATATACTTGATTTTTTTTAAACGTAGCCGTCGTCGTACATTTAACGGAGCTTTGCTTTTCTTTTCCAGCTTGGGAGGACATAATTCGGTATTATGGTACTCCTGCGGCTCTGAGTTTGTGGCCGTCTCAAGATGAGGAGTCCGACTGTGTATGTATTTTACATGCACTCCCTAACTTCTTCAGTCTACTATAGCTGTTTTGTTACTATTAAGTATGTCCATTGCCTACAATATAGTTTGATTTGTTTTCTTAGCAAATCTCCCGATGTTCTGTCTCACTTGCCTTACTTTCTCCCTCCCTCCCCTCGATGAGTAGCGTTCCCAAGCTGTGTCCCCTTCCCGTTTCCCCGACCCCCTGAGTGTCTTCACTACGTTCTGGGCCCGCCCTGTCTACGGTGAGACGCTCCCCGCCCCCGTCACCATCAACCACGCCGACCATTATCCTGCCCCAAGTGACGACGATGAAAGTGACTACTTGGTGTACGAGGACGAGGATGACCACAGCTTCGTGGATGACCGAGAAATTCATCCCTTTAGAAAGGCGCTGACGAGAGCGGCTGCCTTCTTTAGGAAGATCTTCTCGTAGACTCCTTATCCTTTTAATGTCTGACTGTGTGAGTGAGTGAGTGAGTGAATGATTGGATATGTGTATAAGTGTGTGTGTGTGTGAGAGAGAGAGAGAGAGAGAGAGAGAGAGAGAGAGAGAGAGAGAGAGAGCTCTTCTCTTTAATATGTATTCTTTCAATACGCATTTTGGCACATTTTAGACACACCATTTTGGCCCATCTTTTGCTTACGTTTTCGGCTTTTTTTTTCATGTTATCGTTGACTATGTTTAATCGCACAGGGTGATGCTATATATCCTGTTTTGGCCCCGTATTTTGGATCTCTCTTTAGGCATATTACTTTCGACCTTTCGTCATCTGAATAAATGTTTCTGTAATGTATAAACAAGTTGTCTGTTTTCACTTCTGTGTTCCCTCCTTAGAGCTGATAATGATCTAGAGGGCAGAGGCATCGCAATATCAGCATCAGGCCACATCCCCCGGCCTCTGATCTTGAGACATAAAATCATCCTGATATTGTGAAACAGCGTGATATTTGCCCCTATATATGGCTATGCTGCTGTCTCCTAAATGTATGAGCTGTACTGGCAAATACCTGCAGATTCGTGTATGCGTGGGGCTACCTTGAAGATAATAGACATTCCTTTATGTGGCGACAGTTGTATGAGCACAGGTCTCTCGAACGCTTGTAATTCTGAATAAAATGTTAAATATTCAAAGGTAACAACTCAGCGTGTCTCATGAAACACTTATAAAGTGAGTGCGAATCAAACCTGGCCTTTTCACTATAAAACAAGTGTCGCCAAATGGGATATATTACGAGCACTTCACTCGCCCCCATTTAAGGAGACGGATATGGGATTAAGAGTGATCTCCCCTCGCTCACGTCAATCTTGGATTCCACACATCTCTACAGTTTGAACAAACGTGGAAGCTTTTCGCAGGAATGGACTTAACTGCTGGTCCTTTGGTCCGTGGCCAGCAGAAATAGCAGCGGGCCTGCTACAATATCAAGGCAGTGGTCCGGTGGTCCCGTCGAAAGCCTATATTCACACCTACTTGTGTGTAGCAGTAGTTTAAAAATTGTAGATATTCTTATCTGTTATTTGACCAGATAAGGAAATAATGACAGAAAGGACAATTGATGTTTTAATAGATGACACTGTTGTCCAGTAGAGTATTTTGGAGGGATAGGTCTTTTCAACACAGCTGAGCCTACTGGCCAGTTGATAAATGTGTTTTTATTTCCTATATTTATCCCTGTATTTCCACATCAGTAGTTTTGAAACCTGCAAACAACAGTAGTAGAAATAACCATAAACACCATGGTAAATACCTACACTACAGAACCAACAATCTATTCACGACATACCTCACACGGCACCTGCTACACACATATCAAATAGTTTCTTCTTCAACATTCTACCGACCCGTTCAAATGAGCACTAGGCTGCAAAGCAAACGTTTGTAAAGGTCAAGATGCGCATATATTATCTACTGCAAACGCAAGGAGGATCACTGTGGCCAAACATCACCAGAAATAGTCTACTTTTTATCACCGACGATACTATACCTATCGAAGTTTATTTTCTATTTTGAATTCCCCATTTTTTAGAAACTATTTTAAGTCGACATTGTGGTTCCAAATAAGAACTGTCGCTGTTCATCATGGTACATATACCAGCACCATTTAATATTTAATCCCAGTTGACAGGGGAATAATTCAAGCATCCCACTGTGATCATCAGGGATGAAAATTGTCACTCGCTCGCTACTCCGAGTCAGTTTGTCTGCTATGAAAGACGTCCTGAAGGGCTACACGAATTTCAGTTTTTTGGGGATGTCCAAATACGATATCAGTGTTTAGGCTAGTAAACGTTTAAGGTTAATTTCTTGCACTGATTATTTGATCCAAATAGACAAACATAGTTTTCACAAAATATTTCTTTCTAACCACAAACATGTGTATAGTTTGTTTCAGTTCTAACTTTGCACTTTGAGTCTCGCGAGTTGCCAAACAAAATGCTGGAATTGATGATAACTTTATTAGCTACGTCTGATGTCCAGCCGAAAGCTATCCCGGTTGCTTTCACCTTTTACAATGCCATTAGGCTAGGCCGCCTTTACCACGCCGGAAGCTGACGATGGCGCCTCGTTCTGAGCTCTCCGTAACGTAGTTACCGTTGCCGTTCTCAACGTCCCCTTCTGTTTTCAACAGAATCACGATCGCTTTAGCTCCGTTGATCTCCACATTTTGCTCACTACTGTATCTTTTCAAGCATTTTCCAGTCCAAGATGAATACAAGGCTTCATATTCAAGGTATTTAGGATCCCAATTATTTGACTTTCAAGTTTGAAGATGTTAAATTTAGCAGTGAAATTCGTCGTAGTTAGGCAGCAGTAATGGGAATGAAGATGGCGGCCGCCATTTGCAATTTATTTAGTTCCAAATGGTAGATTTTAAAACTCATTTCTGGTGCTGTGACGACACCCGTTGGTGTATTACAGTGTCGGACGATGCGGCATATACATTTTAGATTGCTTGTATTACGTGTTTAGAAGCTGTTGATCCAATTTAATCGAACTGTCTCCTTTTAGAACAACAAGTAACGGGATAACTTGTTAGCCGATGTGTGCCACATAGATGCAAATGAAATAGAATTGACCAAATCTGAAAGAGCTTTCTAGCAGCTAAATACACCAGACTATCTGCCTGACCTTCCTCCAGTATCTCTGGTTTATATGATTATTCTGATTTGTTCTTGGTAAACGTGTATTGACTCGAATATTACAATACTAAATAGGGGGTGAAATGTATTTGGACAGAACTCAAAATATACTTGATTTTTTTTAAACGTAGCCGTCGTCGTACATTTAACGGAGCTTTGCTTTTCCCTCCCTCCCCTCGATGAGTAGCGTTCCCAAGCTGTGTCCCCTTCCCGTTTCCCCGATCCCCTGAGTGTCTTCACTCCGTTCTGGGCCCGCCCTGTCTACGGTGAGACGCTCCCCGCCCCCGTCACCATCAACCACGCCGACCATTATCCTGCCCCAAGTGACGACGATGAAAGTGACTACTTGGTGTACGAGGACGAGGATGACCACAGCTTCGTGGATGACCGAGAGATTCATCCCTTTAGAAAGGCGCTGACGAGAGCGGCTGCCTTCTTTAGGAAGATCTTCTCGTAGACTCCTTATCCTTTTAATGTCTGACTGTGTGAGTGAGTGAGTGAGTGAATGATTGGATATGTGTATAAGTGTGTGTGTGTGTGTGTGTGTGTGAGAGAGAGAGAGAGAGAGAGAGAGAGAGAGAGAGAGAGAGAGAGAGAGAGAGAGCTAGCTCTTCTCTTTAATATGTATTCTTTCAATACGCATTTTGGCACATTTTAGACACACCATTTTGGCCCATCTTTTGCTTACGTTTTGGCTTTTTTTCATGTAATCGATGACTATGTTTAATCGCACAGGGTGATGCTATATATCCTGTTTTGGCCCCGTATTTTGGATCTCTCTTTAGGCATATTACTTTCGACCTTTCGTCATCTGAATAAATGTTTCTGTAATGTATAAACAAGTTGTCTGTTTTCACTTCTGTGTTCCCTCCTTAGAGCTGATAATGATCTAGAGGGCAGAGGCATCGCAATATCAGCATCAGGCCACATCCCCCGGCCTCAGATCTTGAGACATAAAATCATCCTGATATTGTGAAACAGCGTGATATTTTGCCCCTATATATGGCTATGCTGCTGTCTCCTAAATGTATGAGCTGTACTGGCAAATACCTGCAGATTCGTGTATGCGTGGGGCTACCTTGAAGATAATAGACATTCCTTTATGTGGCGATAGTTGTATGAGCACAGGTCTCTCGAACGCTTGTAATTCTGAATAAAATGTTAAATATTCAAAGGTAACAACTCAGCGTGTCTCATGAAACACTTATAAAGTGAGTGCGAATCAAACCTGGCCTTTTCACTATAAAACAAGTGTCGCCAAATGGGATATATTACGAGCACTTCACTCACCTCCATTTAAGGAGACGGATATGGGATTAAGAGTGATCTCCCCTTGCTCACGTCAATCTTGGATTCCACACATCTCTACAGTTTGAACAAACGTGGAAGCTTTTCGCAGGAATGAACTTAACTGCTGGTCCTTTGGTCCGTGGCCAGCAGAAATAGCAGCGGGCCTGCTACAATATAAAGGCAGTGGTCCGGTGGTCCCGTCGAAAGCCTATATTCACACCTACTTGTGTGTAGCAGTAGTTTAAAAATTATGGATATTCTTATCTGGCATTTGACCAGATAAGGAAATAATGACAGAAAGGACAATTGATGTTTTAATAGATGACACTGTTGTCCAGTAGAGTATTTTGGAGGGATAGGTCTTTTCAACACAGCTGAGCCTACTGGCCAGTTGATAAATGTGTTTTTATTTCCTACATTTATCCCTGTATTTCCACATCAGTAGTTTTGAAACCTGCAAACAACAGCAGTAGAAATAACCATAAACACCATGGTAAATACCTACACTACAGAACCAACAATCAATTCACGACATACCTCACACGGCACCTGCTACACACGTATCAAATAGTTTCTTCTTCAACATTCTACCGACCCGTTCAAATGAGCACTAGGCTGCAAAGCAAACGTTTGTAAAGGTCAAGATGCGCATATATTATCTACTGCAAACGCAAGGAGGATCACTGTGGCCAATCATCACCAGAAATAGTCTACTTTTTATCACCGACGATACTATACCTATCGCAGTTTATTTTGTATTTTGAATTCCCTATTTTTTAGAAACTATTTTAAGTCGACATTGTGGTTCCAAATCAGAACTGTCGCTGTTCATCATGGTACATATACCAGCGCCATTTAATATTTAATCCCAGTTGACAGGGGAATAGTTCCAAAATCCCACTGTGATCATCAGGGATGAAAATTGTCACTAGACCGCTACCCCGAGTCAGTTTGTCTGCTATGAAAGACGTCCTGAAGGGCTACACGAATTTCAGTTTTTTGGGGATGTCCAAATACGATATCAGTGTTTAGGCTAGTAAACGTTGAAGGTTAATTTCTTGCACTGATTATTTGATCCAAATAGACAAACATAGTTTTCACAAAACATTTCTTTCAAACCACAAACATGTGTATAGTTTGTTTCAGTTCTAACTTTGCACTTTGAGTCTCGCGAGTTGCCAAACAAAATGCTGGAATTGATGATAACTTTATTAGCTACGTCTGGTATCCAGCCGAGATCTATCCCTGTTAATTGCTTTCACCTTTTACAATGCCATTAGGCTAGGCCGCCTTTACCACGCCGGAAGCTGACGATGGCGCCTCGTTCTGAGCTCTCCGTAACGTAGTTACCGTTGCCGTTCTCAACGTCCCCTTCTGTTTTCAACAGAATCACGATCGCTTTAGCTCCGTTGATCTCCACGTTTTGCTCACTACTGTATCTTTTCAAGCATTTTCCAGTCCAAGATGAATACAAGGCTTCATATTCAAGGTATTTAGGATCCCAATTATTTGACTTTCAAGTTTGAATATGTTAAATTTAGCGGTGAAATTCGTCGTAGTTAGGCAGCAGTATTGGGACTGAAGATGGCGGCCGCCATTTGCAATTTATTTAGATTTTAAAACTCATTTCTGGTGCTAAGACGACACCCGTTGGTGTATTACAGCGTAGGACGATGCGGCATATACATTTTAGATTGCTTGTATTACGTGTTTAGAAGCTGTTGATCCAATTTAATCGTTAACTGTCTCCTTTTAGAACAACAGGTAACGGGATAACTGGTTAGCCGATGTGTGCCACATAGATGCAAATTAAATAGAATTGACCAATCTGAAAGAGCTTTCTAGCAGCTAAATACACCAGACTATCTGCCTGACCTTCCTCCAGTATATCTGGTTTATATGAGTATTCTGATTTGTTCTTGGTAAACGTGTATTGACCCGAATATTACAATACTAAATAGGGGGGGTAAAATGTATTTGGACAGACCTCAAAATTTACTTGATTTTTTTTAAGCGTAGCCGTCGTCGTACATTTAACGGAGCTTTGCTTTTCTTTCCAGCTCGGGAGGACATAATTCGGTATTATGGTACTCCTGCGGCTCTGAGTTTGTGGCCGTCTCAAGATGAGGAGTCCGAGTGTGTATGTATTTTACATGCACTCCCTAACTTCTTCAGTCTACTATAGCTGTTTTGTTACTATTAAGTATGTCCATTGCCTACAATATAGTGTGATTTGTTTTCTTAGCAAATCTCCCGATGTTCTGTCTCACTTGCCTTACTTTCTCCCTCACTCCCCTCGATGAGTAGCGTTCCCAAGCTGTGTCCCCTTCCCGTTTCCCCGACCCCCTGAGTGTCTTCACTCCGTTCTGGGCCCGCCCTGTCTACGGTGAGACGCTACCCGCTCCCGTCACCATCAACCACGCTGACCACTATCCTGCCCCAAGTGACGACGATGAAAGTGACTACTTGGTGTACGAGGACGAGGATGACCACAGCTTCGTGGATGACCGAGAGACTCATCCCTTGAGAAAGGCGCTAACGAGAGCGTCTGCCTTCTTTAGGAAGATCTTCTCGTAGACTCCTTATCCTTTTAATGTCTGACTGTGTGAGTGAGTGAATGATTGGATATGTGTATAAGTGTGTGTGTGTGTGTGTGTGAGAGAGAGAGAGAGGATGAGAGAGCTCGAGAGCTCTTTAATATGCGTTCTTTCAATACGCATTTTGGCCCAATTTAGACACACCATTTTGGCCCATCTTTTGCTTACGTTTTGGCTTTTTTTCATGTAATCGATGACTATGTTTAATCGCACAAGGTGATGCTATATATTCTGTTTTGGCCCCGTATTTGGGATCTCTCTTTAGGCATATTACTTTCGACCTTTCGTCATCTGAATAAATGTTTCTGTAATGTATAAACAAGTTGTCTGTTTTCACTACTGTGTTCCCTCCTTAGAGCTGATAATGATCTAGAGGGCAGCGGCATCACAATATCAGCATCAGGCCACATCCCCCGGCCTTAGACATAAAATCATCCTGATATTGTGAAACAGCCTGATATTTGCCTCTATATATGGCTATGCTGCTGCTACAGTTTGAACAAACGTGGAAGCTTTTCGCAGGAATGGACTTAACTGCTGGTCCTTTAGCCCGTTGCCAGCAGAAATAGCAGCGGGCCTGCTACATTATAAGGGCAGTGGTCTGGTGGGCCTGTCGAAAGCCTATATTCACACGCACTTGTGTGTAGGAGTATCCCTGTGTCTGACCTCCTTTGCCTCAGTGCACCAAGAGTTTAATAGTTAAATACAGTCATGCATGTGTTTGTTTGTGATGGAGGTATTTTAATAAGATACAATAATATCTTTATCATTGTGTACTAGTTAAATACAGTTATGTATGTGTTTGTTTGTGATGGAGATATTTTAATAAGATAGAATAATATCATTGCGTTCAGTTTGCAAATTGGTACAATACATGGATCATGTCAGAAGAGGGTAAAGAAAGGCAGGGCACCAGTCTATTGGGTACACATTCTCAACGTTACAATCTGAATTGTGTGAAGTTGAGTTCAAACAGTATTCTACTTACATGACAAGTAAGCTTTTGTGTGGGAGGAAAGCCCAAAGTGATTCTGGACATTTACTGACCGTCTCTGTGGTCTAGTGGTGGAGCATCTGCCCAGAGAGCGGAAGGTCCGGGGTTTGATCTACGTGTCATTCCAAAAGATCCTGTATCCTGTGTCTGAGCGGGGTATTCATGTTAAACTGTGGCATGGTATCTCAGTGGGCCAACACCACAAAATCGTCATAAGTCCGAACTAGTACAAGCATGCACGCACACAGGTACGCAGATCGCTATATAAGTTCAATAATCTTGAACGTGACTTTAAACCCCATTTCACCTCACCACCTCATATCATCTGACTGTTACTTAAAGTCCAACTTGAGAGAATTTCTATCTAATCTGTCCATATACGGGAGTGGTTATTGAGTTATTGAGCTATGAACAGTCAAAATCAAACTAGTTGCCGTGGAGACAAAAACTATAAATTCTAAATAGCAAAAGGCACCAGTTGATAACCTGGTATTTGTGTGTGCAGTTTCAAGAAAGAATACATATTAGTTTTAAAGATATGGACCGGACAAGCACACCAGTCAAACTTGTTGCTATGGAAACAGGGAAAAATCAAATTTTGAAAAATTCCTTAATAGCAAGAGGCAAGAGGTATAGTTGTGCTACGGAAACAACACCTACCCCCACCCTTTTGAGACAAGTCCAAATTGTTTCCATGGAAATCGAGAAAAATAAAAATGAAAAAAATCCCCAAATAGCAAAAGGCACCACTTCAGGACCTGTTTGATATATCCGCCAATTTTTGTTGAAAACTATTGAACAATTTTCGAGTTACAATCCAGAAACGAAAAGATTACGGACGGACGGACAGACAGACGAGGCATCGACTATATCCCCCTGCATTATATGCCGGGAGGTGGGGGGGGAGATAAAAACAGACAAGTTTGTGTAAGGGCCAAGCTTTATTGCAGGATTCGACAGGGGCAACAAAAATACACATCTAAGCTTAGCAAGGAGTTCTCTCCATACCAAAGAGTTGTCACAATGATCACCTGGACACAAAATGTCCTTGACTGCAGCCTCTTACGGTAGGTGGTCAAGGTCAAGGTCAGGTCATACTTCTGAGTGGGCACTGGCAGAGTGACAAGATTGTTTCCAACTTAAGACAACATCCCCAATTGTGCCATATGTACTCAGCTCTAAAAGGTTCCTACTACAATGATGAAACTGAGAGTTTGTCAGACATAAAAAGAACCATTTCAAAGACAATTTGTCAAACTGGCACTTTTTCACTTCCAGATCATTTCTTGCAATCTCTACAGGCCATCCTAAAACAGATGGCATCAGATGACATCAAATGATCATTAAAGCATCTGGAATGTATCTCCCAGCTATTCCCTGACAGTGAGTCCAACCTGACCAAGCCTTGCTCCATCCATCCCTGAACATGCTGAAGAACAGATATGGTGAGGTGACATCTGATGTTTCTATGTACATATCACAGTACTGCAAATAGCTAACACTCAGTAAGTCTACACAATGTGTCTGTCCTGCTCTAGGTAGCCCGGGACTGGCCCACAGATGCTGTGTTTACTTAATACAGACACTAAAAATCACCCGGTTAGACCTTCAGCTCCTGGGACTGACATTTGTTGCATGATGGCTCTGAATATCAGATATCAGGGTCCAAGACTAGTAAACTTCAGGACTAATGACATTTGCCACTTTAACCATTAGGAAGATGGCATCTTTGTAGCAGATCATTTTTGTGGACTCGTGCAAATAAAACTTAACCCTGGAAATCACTTTTAAATGTTGACTGAGATAATTCACTTATTAAGATCACAACAATCTGGGATGGTAGAATAAAACCACTGTTGTCAACATTTAACTGATACTTTTCAGTGAAATTTTGAAATGTAGTTGCTGCTGAAATGTAGGATGGAGAATTCTATTTATTCCATCCCCATACTTGATACAGCCTTACATGTTTAGCCAATCTGAAAGTATACTACTCAAAACAAGTCACAAGAACACCCACAATTGGACGGCTGTGTGTTGCAATACCCACCAGCCATGACAGATAAACTGTAGTCAGATGACAAAAATAAGGTGTTCTTCAACTTCTTTTGAGTAGTATATACATACACCAGAACCGTTCACCACACTGAGTTGGGCAGTTCAAATTTCATCATATCTTAGATGCATAAACATGAAGCATAAATACTAGGGCAGGGACGGGTACCTCGGTAGGACCCCGGTACCCACAGGACTACCCGGACCCGTGGTTAGTCACGTGATATATTGTTTAATGACAAAAACTCACTATAGATCAGTGGTTACACTGCAAGTTTCTAACGTTTGCATTTCTTTCTGACGATACACACATTCCTTTTGACTTGTATATGTTTGAGTAAAGATAAAGCTTCAGTCAACTTAAGTGATCTTATTGTTTGATACATGTATCTAAATAGTTTTGGCCAGGGCTGCGGTAAAACAATCAGACATTTTGTTCCCAACTCTTGAGACCTGCAGTGGGTACCCGGGTAGGGTCTGGTAATAGGGGGTCGAGTACCCGGGTAGTAAATTTGGAATCGTCCCAGCCCTAATAAATACAAACTAAAGTTTACAGTCAGAACTTTGCATTAACAAATGTTAACAGTTAACCATGAAGGTAACCAATTGAATCATAACATCAGTATTGCTGTAATACTCTCCCCCAAATATATCAGAAATATTGAGAAACAATGAATGAAGAAAGTATTTGTGATCTGTTCAAAATAATTGTGGTAGTTATGGCTACTTTGTCGTGTGACTTGTCTCAGGCTGTAAAGCGAGAGTTTGTAGTAGAACTGTTGTGATATGAGACACAAATATGCCAGTCATTAGAAAATGGAAACCATACAAACAGGATCTCCTCATATCTATCAGCACATGTTTTGTATTGATGCAAACCTGACATATCTGTATCACTTCAAAAAGTATCAGTACTTGAGTGAATCTCACCGGCCCTTTGATTGTCTTGCAAGAAGCCTTTGAAGAAGCCTTTGTTGATAAGAAGAAGACACGGTGATAGTCTTCCTGTACAGAGCACAGATAGGAAAATAGCTTCACAATGAAATCTGTTTGTTCGAAGTAAACATGACAGCCAGTCCCAGAAATCATCTGACACCAAAACTACAACTGTACCAGCAGGAAGTTGATGAGGCTGGTACCCTCTACATCGGCTGCAGATGCTACACTGCATGACATGACAACACTGACAGTACTTGACCGTATCACATGTAGGCTATACTCTAGCATTCACATAGAACACACAGCGCTCACACTGTAGCTCAAGCTCAATGCATCATTGTCCTACACAGGAGCTACCAATACTCTAAGTTTACCCCGTTAGTATTTTCACAAGGCCTATATATTTCTATTTTATTTCAGTGTAGCCAAAATATCATCTATGAGTATAAATTTTATGAATATATGCATGGAGACATGAAAACAATCCAAATATGCTTATTTTAATATTTTCTTACGATATTGAAAATGCATTGTCAGCTATACCTATGATATAGCCACATGCAGTGATGTGCACCCACCCTACAAACTGACCACGTTATCAGACAAAATACTGTGGCACAAAATTGAAATTATGTACATGTAGATGATTTACAGACTCCTTTGTGTGCTCAAATGCGATGCCTATCTTTGCTACACTGAAAGCTATGGGATTTCAAACCCTGTGGAAATACTCCTAGACTTGGTGTGCATAATACATCTATTGTGTCTGAGGGAAACTTGAGTGACTGTATGCGAACTGGAATTAACAATGCTTTCCAGACATCACAATTGGGGACACCAAGCATGGGTTTCTCACAGTACACAAGACATAGTGGGTGACCCTGGTCTTATGTATGACGAGCTAGTGCTTGAACCATGAGGCTTGAACCAACTATTGCAAGGAATCTAAGGTAATCTACATGCTCCTTCAGTAAAACACAATAACGTGTCATTTAAATTGCTGTTTGAGGGGACATCTCTGTCCATATGTCAGCTCAAATGATCAATAGGTGATGACAACAAACTGGTCTCAATTTGTTTTATAGTAAGAAACCAACACATTGGGGACATCAGACCATCAATACTAAACCTGTGACATTAACTCTATGAGATTCTCTTACAACCTTCAACAGATATAACAAATGTTATGATGAACAGGTCGAGTCTGATCCCTGCAAATAACAGTATCAATCACTTCAAATAACAGTCTTAATGACAATGAAGAATAGAGCTTGAGCTTGCAACACTCGCACACCTCAATAACACTGTGAGTGGATAACACCAATACAAGGTGTACTGGTCAGATGGATAACATGCTGGCAATGGTTAGAGCTGGTGCTCCTGCTTGCTGTCCCCAGTATAAGGATGAACATTGCACGACTGACTGGAGGAAGAAGGCAACATTATATATACACCAGGAGCTCATTCAGATGTACAAGCAAAATCAAGTCTACAAGAAACAATTGTACCAATAAATAAACAAAAAAAAAGTCAACACTTATTTTGTGCTCAACATGTATACTCCAAACATATTACCTGAAAAGGCGATGAAAATGGTGGAACTCTATCCTCTGTAAAATCCCCTTTACTCTTTTGTGCAATGAAAATAAAATGTCTATATAGAAAGTTGGCCCCGTGAAGATTTCCCATCCAAAACATCCAAAACAAATATTTTTCAAAGAAGATTCCAGAGATTTTGCAAATTACAGATTGGACAATTTGCCAAAAGTTTTGAGTTCAAATTCATCTAGGATTTGTATATATTTGTCACTGAATGAGATGTCTGAGATGTCGCTCAAGATATGTTGTAAAAGACGTACAGAATGTAACTGATTTGGAAAACAATACGTGCACAAGTTCATAAATAAAGCTTTAAAAAACGGCTTGACATGAATTGTGAACAAACAAGCAAATAAAACATAGTAAAGAATGTCATTCAGGTTCAAAGAGTGACATGGTGTCAAACCAATTCAGTAATGGTTCCTAGTCTGCTGAGACAGCAAGAAACAGGCAACAACCTGGATACTTCCTCCATTTTAAAACAACTTCACACATTCAAATTTATTTTGTAATCCCAGGCAACACACCTTAACAAACTGCATTCACTGTTCAGGGTGACATTCAGTTGAACAACTTCCAAATTATGAAACAATTCCTGAAATTCCTTCCAGCAGACTAGATTTCATCACAATGGTACGTATACCATGTGTGCATCACCATTGGGCACAGTAACAGAGATGACTAAACAATGGCAAGAACACAATAACACCAATAGCCAGCCAGCCAGCCCTTGTTAGGTAAGGACAGGGTCATGTGACATATCACATGACCTATCCAAAACAGGTCTAAGATCACAAGTGGGATACCATAGCAATCATGGTATCTTGTCAGCGGGTACCAATCCCGCTAGAATTGCACAAAACATGACAGGATGAACATTGCACCTCTGCCACAAAACTATAAAGTCTCATTGGATAGTCTACACACAAAACTTTGGTTTAATATCAAAGTACATGACACGGAGAGGCACCCTTTCATCCATGACAGCGAACATTCTAAGAGCGGATTCATCACCTCCAAACCACATCGTTTAGAGACAACCAACTACACTGTCGTGCATGCACATTTCTGTGCAGGGTGAACCAATATGTTCGTTGATGCATGAATTAATTCTTTTTCAAAACTCTCCCATGAAATGAAAAGTAATGAAACTCAAAAGATTGATTACACCAATGTGCAGATCATATCCAGGTTCCCTTCTGGTTTGGCAGCTTGTGGGCAAAAAGCAGACCAGATAATCAGATCAACCAATCACTCCAAATTAACACAGATAATGCAGGTCCTACAATCCAGCCAATCAGGGCACAGTGGCAAAATCACTGCCTGACACACTGAACCTTCATCCTTTGCTTGCCAACACAATTTGTAGCAAATCAATTCGTTGTCAGCGGAATACAGGAAGATCTTGGAGTCATGCCCCTCAGTCGCTGGGAACCCTGGGTCCCTGAGACTTTCATGTTATTGCAGTGGAAGCAAAATACAGATATAGTCCAGACTGCCGTGCGGCAGCAGGTGACGGCGACACTACCTCCACGGCCATATACTAGTCATCATGTCCCATGAGTAATGAGCAGCAGCTTCAATGCCGTCCCAGCTGTGATACAGGACCGTGATGAACACTGCCAAAACAATGGTCCACAGGATGCGCATTCTGGAAGGAAGAACTTTAGATTACCTTCATGCCATGATGATCATCAAAACATACATTCCTGGAAAACAGCCACACTTCCTACCACTGCTTGGCCACTGATTTTATTTTTTCAGGTTTACAAAAATGGGAAGAAATTGTTTTAGTGTGGGTCACAAAAAATTCATAGAAATAACCCACTAACCTGTTTTTTACATATTTTCTTATCACAATAAGCAGTCTATGACATAATGGGAATTAATATGCATAGTTGGCAAAACAGAATAAATATTTGGTTCCTGTTACATGCCGTGGGAGAATAGAGTATTTTAGATGGAGTACTATTTCTCAGTGTCCTTGGGTATCTATATCTACAGAGCACTTTAAAAGGGCATCATATACACTAATGGTAAAAATGTTGGTAATACAAGTTAGGCTAACAATGTAAGGCTTAGGGTTTGGGTCAAGGAATATGGCAAATGGTAAATCAGTATATCTAGTGATGCTTTATTGCAGATTTCACAATTTTATTGACCAAGTTTGTTCTCACATGTTTGTTTACCTGAAAGGATATCATGTATTTTTTTACTGCGCATAATAATCAAAAAGTATTGTTCCCAAAATACTGTATCCCCTTCATGAGGGTGCGCATTATGCTTGGAGACGAAAGTCAAGAAAATACGTTAACTACACGCGGACTCCAGAGCCTGAGCCAGGAATTCCTGTGAACCCAAATCACAGAGTACTGTTTGTTTGTTTGTTGTTTAATGTTGAACTAGAGCTATATGGCAGCAGCCTGTAAATAATTGAGTCTGGACCAGACAAGCCAGTGATTGATACTGCCAGCAACAATCCATGCCATCAGTGACACTGTGTACCATGACACTCAATCAACCAAGTCACCAAGCCTGACCCCCCCAATTCAGTTTGGGGCTCTAACATGTACAACAAACAAAGGTTGTGGTGAGGACCTATATTTACCTGGAATCCACACAGGAGAATTCACAGAGTACAATGTGAAAAATTTCAAAACGACCATGCTGCTGGCCAACTGTCAGCTACAGCATGTTTGATTTGGGTCATTCAACCCACGATTAGTCTGCTCACTCACATTTAATGACATCAATCTGTCAGTTACTTTTGAGAGACCGTCATAGCTTCACAAAGGGAACAAAACGTACAATGTCTAAACCCAGACTGAACTGCGTTCAGGCTTGTGTAGCAGAGTCCCTCTTTGAGGGTGCTTTAACATGTTGCAAAATGGGCTGAACTAAGGGTGGGGACATCAGGTTTCAGTTAAGCATGATTCCTACCTTGATGTCAGAAAGGGAGATAGGAGGTTTGCTGCAGTGGATACAAAAACCAGCACAACGGCAAGTAGTGCAAGGACAACGTTGATGAGTTTTGTGAGTATTGTCCTGAATGTGACGTTCTCGACCATCTCCATGGACAGGATTTGCTGCTGCTGCTGCTGTTGTTCCAGACGCTGGATCTGTGAAGACAGACAATAAAGGCTACTGAAACATGA
Organism: Haliotis rufescens; assembly: GCF_023055435.1. Classification (NCBI taxonomy): domain Eukaryota; kingdom Metazoa; phylum Mollusca; class Gastropoda; order Lepetellida; family Haliotidae; genus Haliotis; species Haliotis rufescens. The sequence goes on from NW_025963779.1 coordinate 35,572,727, forward strand.
AGCTCCAAACTAGTACAAAAAATGCCAACTTGTTTTCCAGTTCAGAAACAAATTCTGTGACAAATACTTTTCAAAACTTGTGATCTATTCTCAAATATTTAACATAAACTTTTCACCCATATAAAAAACATCAGTTAGGTTTAGTTGTGAATCAGATATTTCACAAGATTCAAGCAATAGGCAAGTTTGTGGCCTGGACCTTACATCTGGAAAAGAAATCTATCTCAAATGCTTTGACTGTAGAGTGAGTATAGGCTTTGGCCACTTTAGCAATACCCCAGAAATATTTTGGACACCGGAAATAGCTTCATACATTGTACTCATGAAGGGCATGAAACCCAGGCCTTCAGCATGACTAGCGAACGCCTTAACCACAAGGGTACCCCACCGCCCTGCTTTGAGTTGAGATTAATGTGCCATCAGTGCTCTGGTCTTTCAGCAACCTTGCATTTTCATCCAGTAAAATTACATACCCTTGTCTGACAATTGTCTACGAGATCACTGAGGTCCGTTGTTCGTTCATCCAAACGATACTCAATCTTTTCTTCCATACTGGTGATATCCTGAAGAGAATCAACAAGTCAGAAATCAACATGGTCGACATACAACAACATAAGATTATTAAGAAAAGAAAGCGTGGATTTCATAAGTACCACTTTACTGTAATACAAATATACTTGGTTCATTTGTAAAAAGAATTTTATGGTCTTGTGTGATTTATTTATGGACGATGACCCAGTCCTAATTGATAACAACTTTCACCGGTCCCCTCCAAAATGTGACAGTGGTTCTCTGGAATATACCAGATATTCGGGCAGGTAAATGTAAAGCTGTTCCTCCCTGTGTTTGGAAGAAATATGTTATACCAATTGACTTGTATTGACTTGCATTTTTATCTGACCTCTACAATTTACATTGTCCCTTAAAACTACAGTCGCAAAGTTGTAAATGAACCATGAATATATAAGTAAAGTGAAAAAACATGTAGGGATTTGCCTCCTTGCTCAAGACAGGCAGATAAAGAATCTTCATTTACTTTCAATTGGTACGCTTTACCGATCTCTGTTATCTGCTCACTTCTCGTAGGATTACCTCATAGTGATGGTAATATGCTGACAATATGAGAGCAAATCAAGATCCATGCAGATCCTGGCATGGCTAAGAGACACTACTCTGTCAATTGCAACCAGTAATCCTTCACTGGACCACCTGATGCAATGGGCAATGCCTGCTTCCCTGACTTCCTGGGCGACTTTTAGTATCTCAAATAAATATCCTTAACTACAGTGATCCCTCGCTATTGTGCTCTTCGATAAAGCGCTACCTCGGTTACTACGCGCGGTAACGCATGGCTCCCCAAATTTATGTACAGTTTTATTACTGAGAGTTTTACACAGACATAATTGTATTGTTGTTCGTTGTTCATTGTTCATTTGCACATAACGCTTCTCATTGCATAATCAACCGTTTATCGCTGAATGGAGTTCTAATAATCTGTTTGAAAACATCCGCGGCAAGTCCCGGAAATACGATTGTTCAACTAGTTAACTTTTCACACTATACATCCTTTGATCTTAGAAGCGCATGCATGCAATAAAAGAGAACCACAAGCGAAGTTTATATTCTTAATTAGTGGGCAATCCAATTTGAGGCGACACTGTCACACACATGTAGTTGCTGTCACAACACGGCGGTCATTCATTTCGTAATCGCGCTTTCGTAACATCGCCTGTTTTTTTTCCGTAGTTATAACAAGCGATTTCATTGGATTAAAATTTGTTTCTAATGACGCTTTCTTGCCGAAATCTGCTACAAGTTTCGTGATTGGTCAATTTTGAGCACGTGACCTCAAGCAGCCAATCAAATTATAGCTGTGATACCAAGCTTGTGTTTGATAAATTTCAGAAGTTGGCGAAAGATTTTTTGTTAAATCGTGTTATTCTGAACGTTTTAAGCAGGAAATCACGATATATATTAAAAATATGGAACTTCGCGAATGTATCGTGCTAGGTTACGAGCTGTGACAAAGATTTTTCATGCATATATTTTTGCATTAAACGTTGTGTCCGAGCCGAGAATTCAAGGCGACGAAAGCCGAGATGTCATTTAACTTACATTACACGCGATCGCACGAAACGATGGAAATAATAACTTAGATGTAAGTTTGATTACTTATAGATATATTTTTGTGGATTTTATTTATCACTTTGTATAATATATTTAAAGATTTGCTTAAAACGTCTTTATTTTGCTCTTTGACATGTTCGATGCGGACCCGTTGTCGAAATGTGTGTCCGAGAATTTTATTTTCAATAACATCGCGGGAAATAGTGAATAATTTTTTAATTTATCAATAAAAAATTATAAATTGAAATGGTATACGTATTTCAGACATTGTGAAATGTGACAGATTTAATAAATGAATGATATTCCAGGTAGATCTAGGTCCATTAAAATATATACTATTTTGACGTGACGTGAGATAAACACATACCGTATTGATGATTTGAGATTTGCCGAGCGCGCTCCCCCGCCTCGGCCTCGGTTAAACGGCTCATCGTCTATAACGCCCATGAATTATTTGGACCCCATTGGTAGCGTTGTAGCGAGGGACCACTGTATCAGACCGCGGTCAGTAATAATTCTGTAGACCCTGATGTGTTCACTCCTAGACCCGTATTCTGTCCACTGACCTGTTTGAGGTTGGTGATTTCGTTCTGATGCAGCTCTGTGAGATCGTTGATCTGATCCTCCTGGCGGTCTACCTTGTACTTCTCCTCATCCAGCAGGCCCCGCAGTATGCTCATCTCGCAGGTGGACGTAGCCTGCACAAACCACACACACACAGTTAGGAACAGTTAGAAACACACTTACAGTTACACCAGACCACAGCTGATCCCTTGATATCGGTGACCAATACACCATACATAAACATGGCAATATATTGTTTCCCAGGCAATAACATTCAAAAGCTGAGCAGCTTCTCTTTTTCACAAAAAGGGTGTCACATAGTAATTATTTTATGAAAGCATAAACCCAAAATTGACATGCAGAAAATATTGCTGATGCACTGCACGCATGGCAACACCATTTTAAATAATCTCCAAAAAAATCATCAGAAATGTTTTTGTTTTTTTTGCCCTTATCTCTTCCACCTTCTCCCCCCATTAAGGATCTTTCACAAAGAAATCCATACACAAAGAACAACAAGAGTTTGCCACTAACGTGGCTATATCCCCCACCCCTGTTGCAGAATTTATGACATAATTAAATCTAAACAAACCCTAACCTTTTTAAACCGAGGCGGAACTTGTCATGGAAATTGTAAAAAAAAGAAGAGTTTGGAACCTAAGTCCATCTTGCTGCCATGGAAACGTAAAAAAAATAAAAAATTCTAAAATTTCTTCATAGCAAAAGGCACCAGTTCACCATGTACCTGACAAACCTGCAAAGTTTGATGAAAAAATATTGAATGGTTTATGAGTTATGCTCCGGAAACAAACCCTACCCTCACAGAACCTAAGTCCATCTTGTTGCGATGGAAACGTACAAAATATAAATTTCTAAAATTTCTATATAGCATGGGCACCAGTTCATCATGTACCCAACAGACCTGCAAAGTTTGATGAAAAAATATTGAACGGTTTATGAGTTATGCTCCGGAAACAAAACGTGACGGACGGACGGACGGACGGATCCCGTATCTATATCCCCCGCCAACTTTGTTGGGCGGGGGATAAAAATGAAAGCTTGCCGGAAGACGATGTAGTGGACAGTAAGGTCAACAGGAAGGTCAATAAGGCTGTTGCATTACCTTGTATGTGTCATACTCTTCGGCAAGTTTCTGGAGCTGATCTGTGAGCTTCCGGTTGAAGTCCTTCATTTCTTCCAGCTCCAGCAGAATGGGGTCAACGACGGCTTGAGTGAGAACAGGAAGTTGCTGTGAGGTATTCTGGGAAGTGGAGTGGGGACTACTATGCGCCCCGAACCCTGACCCTGAAGTGATGCTTGATCCTTCATCGTCCGACCCGTACTTGAAACTAACAGACCAAACACACAAATCAGAATAGAGAAAACATGTTTCTATACAACTAATCACACTGACTGGATAAATACAAGAAATGGACCAAGCATAAGTTAAAATTACCGGTACAAAGAGCTATGATTTTTTGTTCTATTGAAAATATATTTTACAATTCAATCTGATTGGTCATTATACTGCTCAATGGTTCATGAGAACATAAAAAGGTGCAATGTACTGTCAAAGCCTCTACTACATGGGTTGTAACTGTGCTGCTCTACAACCACTGCAATAGCTACTAAATTGCTGGTGCTGGGTTAAGTCACATTCACCACTCAGAAATCAGGCCTTCAGTGCTACTCAGCAACCACTGCGAATAGCTGCTGTTGCTGTAAGCGCTATTCACTCACTGCTCATAGAACTAAGTCTGCTGCTGTGTTACTTAGCACCCACAGCAAATAGCTGCTGTTGCTTTAAACGCTGTTCACTCACTTCTCATAGAACTACACCTGCTGCTGTGTTACTTAGCAACCACAGCTAATAGCTGCTGTTGCTTTAAGCGCTGTTCACCCACTTCTCATAGAACTAAGCCTGCTGCTGTGTTACTTAGCAACCACAGCTAATAGCTGCAAATAGCTGATGCTGCATACAAAAAATATTCACACACACACTTCTTATAGAACTAAAACTACTGAGGTGCTCAGCATCTACACCTGCTGTACAACAACATAATTTGCATGAAGCGATGTACATCTGAACACACACACCACACACATACACACACTTGTTCACAATACACACAATGCAAAACTTTGTGGGGAACTAAAGAGGACAAAAACACCTGAACTCAAAAAGCATTAATCTGAAAGAACGGAAAACGCAAAGTGGTCTACTGTCATGCAATGCAGCCTGTGATATGGGGGAGTATGGCAGTGTTATGGCATGAAGCACAGTGTATGAAGCACAGTGTATGAAGCACAGTGTGTGGACGTGGTCTCGTGAATCAGTCAGTGTCTACGCTGTCACACTGATTAGGCTGACAGACACACTGCTGTACACAGGGCCCACACAAGCAGCCTGACACTTGCTGAAGACAAGTCTCTAATATCAAATAACCAGGCACGTTATGTTAAAAGGCAATGTTTTGGAAAAGGAAACCTTAGAAAGATGGCAGCCTTTCAAAATAGATAAAACAGATTTGGATGACACTGTTACGGAACAAGATTCTCATTTATTATGTGAGATTTTCATCAAGGCTATATTTAACAATGACAAAATGATTTACAGAATCTGAGGTGAGAACTTTGTAAAAATCATATCATTATTATTGGTGCTTCAACCTATGTATGAATGGGTCGTGTGTACAACAGGGCCCTGTGACCGATTACTTACTCAGTTCCTACAGTTTGTCTGCATAGCAAGATAAAGTGATGTTAAACTCTCTACACAATCTCACATTACAATTCTAACAATCATCTTGAATACACCTAACACATATGGTACCAAACATTGATTCAATATTCTATGGTTTGACATTACTAATATATGAATTGTAATACTAAAATACACTCTTGCTCACGTTCATTTCTGAATATCCAAACCTCACTAAACTACACACATACTTAAGAGTGACAATGGATTGGGCGATACGGCTCATTAATTGGGTTCATGGCATGTCATCGTACCCCCATGGCATGGATCGATACTCATGATATCTATCACTTTCCGATTCTTAGATCACCTTCTACGCTTCTCTAGTTAACAACTCGGATACCAGTCTGTGACAGCAAATAGTCCAAGGCTGTGTCCAGTAAAATGTCTTTCTTGTAATTAATCTCTAATAGCTAATATAAATCTCCTCAAAATGATGCCAAAAGACAAGTTTGCGCTATTACAAAACCTGTCAAAGACCCACATTCTGTCTGACAATAATTGAGCATATCTAGTTAATACTACCCAGTTATCTCTGAAACATAAGTTTCCCATACTCTTATAAGGGTTAATCAATATCACCTGGACAACTTGAGGAAAGAAAACACTCGCATTTTCAACACAGCCCAATTCCAGTGTGTAGAAGACTGCTGTCAGATTGACAGAGCTGCCGCAGTGACTTGTTATTGTGTCTAGTGTCTACCGTAAAGCAATGTCTAGTCTAGGAAGCAAGTTAGAGGATGAGTCAGACATGTTATATGAACTAGCAACCATGCTGTCCTGAAAGAGGTCAACCCTGCATGCTGCTGTGAACTGTCCAGCACTGCGTGACCACAGCGTGACACAGCATGACATCGGAGTACTCTGTGTGAAAGCTACCACTAAGTATCACACCACTGGTGACACTGGGCTTTATATTTTTTTGGAATCTATGTCAAAACTTGTTTAGTCATATCTTGATAGTTTTGAAACCAATCCATTGACAAATGTTTATTTGACAGTTGTGAAACTGGTCTGATACCTCAGACAGCAACTTTTCTCTATTCCGTGTGCAAGTGAACATTTTGACCGATAAAACACCAACATACACATTAGTACAGGATCAATGTGGTGATAAGACAAAAAGTAAGACCACAGAGAATGCTTCGTTTGGCTCCACTAAATGCAACTGCATTCCTTTCTAAAAAAAATGTGAAATAGCTACCATTCATTAAGTTCTGCCTCACCAGCATTATTGATGTCTGCCTTATTCCATCCCACTGTGCAGTACAAAACATTAAGATATATTTCCACACCACCGAATATCCTTCATAAACACCAACACCAAATGAATGACCTTCACCTTCAAGCATTAAAATGACCTTCAACCCTTTGAAACATCCTTGACCTCTTACCTGGCAGGTAAAGTTCCTCCTGAAGGCTGCCGAGTTTCTCCATCTTCTTTCTCTTCATCCATTTCTGTGAAAAGCAATAGGAGAATATAAATGTTCATGGTTATACAGTTCCTGCAATGTCTTGAAAAACAACAACTATTGGGTGACATCATGTCCATCCATCATGACACAAAAGTACCAGAGATATGTGTGAATTGAACACTATTTCAGACATGTTACCACACTCAGCAATATTACAGCTATATGGACCAGACAAACTAGTGATTAATATCGTGGGCAAAATCCCATCCAGTCAGGGTAGCGTATGCACTCATCCAAGTCCATGTGTCTGACCTAGGTGTGACAAGCATGGGCCGCTGGGGACGTTTTCTAACCCAGGATTCCCACAAGGGGGCAGCTTAATGTAGGGGGAAAGCCCCAAGTGGTACAGGGGTAAACCTCAACAAACATCATACAAACTTTCAGCAAGTCATGGCAGGGTATCTTCCCAGGTGCTTACTAATCCAAGTGGGTGAATGTTGTTTAATGCTGCAGTTAGCAATGTGCCACCAACCAACCAACAGCCTGTAAATAATTAATTCTAGAACAGCGAAACCATCGTTGAAAACATGCTCAATGTCCTGGGGTCCCTGAGAGGGTAACTGTTTTAAGGACTAATCCACAAAACCCTTATCAGAACCAGAGCTGTTCTTAAATAGCACTGGTGTGATAATATTCATTACTCAGGAGGCCATACTTGGTACTTTATGGTAGGAACCATAATGCAGGGAATACTCACTTAATTGATTAATATTGTCAGCACTTCCAAACTTGTTCTTTATTAGATGAGCAAATTCTTTGGGTTTTGCAACTATTGTACTGCAATGAACAAGAGCAATCTGTTAACATTCAAACTTGAGGTAGCATGAACCCGAAATTCAAAAATAATCAAAATATACCAAATTCCTAAAAAAAAGTCATATATTTTTAAAGACAATAAGACATTTTCCTAAAGCACCAACATGTATACCAAAAAATATATTTAGCAAGATTCACAACATAGCTAAGAATATCAACACTAACTAAAGAAAAATCCCATACAATGATTATTGGAATTTCACCTAAAAATACTTATCATTAAAAAATACACCATTGATACATGACTGAAGTAGAGTGTTTTCAAAAACGAACTGTTTGTAAGTATGATAATTAATAAGACAAAACATGATTCTCCCTAGATGATCTCTCAGTCAAATGTATGCAGATATCACAATATAAGTACTCTATACTTCAACTTACTCTTTGGCTCCCTTAATGTTGTCTACGACTCCACTGAAGCAAAACATGAACCAATATTATACAACCGTAACAGAAACAGCAAGACGCTTTAACTATCCACAACAGATTCACCATGCACGATGATGTCGACATGAATGTATTGACAGAACCAACTAATTTCAATATTCTCAACTGAATTACAAATTATTACAAACATTAAGAGTAAAATGTAAGAAAACAATTAACATATTTTCAAAATATATAATAAATCATCAAAACATGTAACCATAGCAACTCACCCTGAGAAACCTGTTATTCCATCTACAATATTGGCACCCACATCTCTGAAAAAAAGAACATCACATTTTGAATATACTGTATGTAAGACTCAAGTCTCAGTTGATGTTAATAAGTATCTTCAAATACTAAAACCATCCTTATGATTTTTCAAAAACACACTTAGCAATGTATGTCAATTTCGCGTCTTCGTAATCTGGTTGTCTTTGCAACACAGATACTATTACAGCACAAATGCATTAACTGCACATCCTTATAGATCATGAAACATTTCTGTTCAGATTCAAAATCAGAGATAAGAATGAATAGAAGAGATGACTTTTGAAAAGGAAACTTCAAAATCATGTACATATTCAGGTTCCTCCCACACAACTTCTATTGGGACATCCTATTTGTAACTAAGGAAAATGAAATATATTGCAAACATGAATAACTACAGGTAGGAAGTGTCTGGTGAATCTTCCAATGACAAAAAGAGCAGGTTCTTTATGTAAATACTCAAAGTTAATAACAACAAATCGTAGGAGATTCCAATCACAGTCTACTCATCAATCATATACACTAAATAACATAAAACCAAAATGTAACAATGCTTGCAACCTTTTCATAGAAGATCAAGCAGTAATTCGTTACTCAGAAAAATAAAGAGTTCAGACAAACTGTCTAGAACTGACTCTCCAATTAAATAACACCCAGTCCAAAAGTTTCAACTTCAAAATTTCTCATTCCTGCAGTTGCAGACACAGTGGAACCACTCACCCCGTGTCCAGCAAAGCCCAAAATGTCAAAGAGGCAACAGTGTCCATCTACCCATCCCTAATCCCCAATGGCATCTGACAATCCTCTAGTCTGACTGGCATGAAATATTAAGCATGTGTATCTCTATCTGGCTGTGAGTGTGGGACAACTGTGGAGCCACATTGAGGCAGCGGTGTAATCTGCACTGGTTTATAATCAAATTGTTATCCCAGACATCACATGTGTCCAGTGCCACATATTGACCACTAATCAATGTATGGGAGATTATTGCAGACATAACACCCTGATTTCATAGCTACAGGCACCATGTGCTTCATAAAACAACATGATCCATGCAATGCAGATGTGCTGTTTGAGAGTGTTTCGAAATCCTAATTAATGAAAGAGGATTTTACACAGAGATCAATATGTATTATTGCCACTAAGGCTAAAGATGCGATTTTTGAAATGAGAATTATTTACCAATTTGACAAATTGTATAGGTACAAAAATCTAAACAGATGTGTATTTGACCAATAAATATCCATTAGTACAGACAATGTAAATTTTTATTTATTTGAAAAATAATCTTGAAAGAAATATTATTTTCATTTAAAATCAAAAGAGAGAATGTAACATCTTAAAAGAAGGACCTTTTCTGACTCCCTGCAGATGTTTGAAAGTAAATTAGTATGAAGCTGTCAGATGACATTAGTAAACTGTAATCAGTGGTGTGGAAACAGAGAGAGTGATCCCACAAATTTAAAGACAACGGACATTTCTTGTAATCAACAGTTGTAAGAGCAAACAGTGAGATGAATCATGGAGATCTTGTTGCAAGAGCTGCCATCGTTTGAAAAGCATTTCAGCTACGGTCACGGGTGTGACAGCTTAATGTAGGAGAAAACCCATAGAGATACAGGTCACAGATGTTTTCAGCTTTGTGAACCCAATGTGTATGAGTATGGTGCTGACAGTCCAAGGTTTGTAACAGGAGCAAAAGGGGATTTGAATCCATGACCAGTAGGTCCATCTACAACTAAGGGATACACTTCCAATGTTGAAGGGCCATTGATCGCTGGCTTTTCCTGAAAGAAACATATATTACCAACAAATGAAATAGTGGAAGAACTAGCTATACGATTAGTAACTTACTTGAGTCCTTGGCCGACATCTCGCAGCCTCTCTTTGGCTTGTTTGTGGCCAGGGAGTCCACGCCTCTCAATGTCGCTGAGTTTCCGCTGGTAGTTCTCCAGCTTCTTCTGCAGCTGGTTTATGCCCTGAGCCGACTTCTGGTTGCGCTTCTCGAAAACTGTCTTGATGCGCTGCGCCTGCTGTTTGTCCTCCGTGCTGGACGCCAGACGCAGGTACTCATTCACGTTAGCTGCAACCAGGAAGTGGACACAATTGATTTTCTGAAAAAGCAATCCTAAGACCTGCAATACCTTGAGAAATGACAAAAGAAAGTATGCATTTGGAGAGGACAGTTCTCACCTTCTTTATGTGCCTGTTCTGTCTTGATCATCTCTTTCGTCTTGTCTATCTTTTGATGGAGGTGATCAATGGCTGCCTTGACTCGACTCGACTCGGATGTCTCGGGCATGGGATGAGCATCCACCTCATCCACATCATCCAGCATGGTATCAATGCTACCGCCATTCTCCTTACTGCTTGTGTCTAGCTGCAGGGGAAGAGTAGAAGAGGTCAAATGAAATGTCGTGTAAGAACAAAGACATGTACGGCAAGCTTTAGATTAGATATGAAAATATACTTTTCATATTACACACAACTGAAACTAATGCCTCAATGTTGGATAAGTCAACGCATATTTGGGATCACCGGTCCTTTTCCAGTTCAATCACATGAGCTACCAAAGAAATTTCAGGCATGAACAGACAATTGTATTTCTATATGACCTCCTTCCTCCAACCTACCATCTCCAGATCCTCTGTGCTGCGCCGAAGCACATCATCTAGGGGTGGCGGGTGTAGTGTCCCCGACCCATAGTGCACTCTGACAGCTGGACTCAGGGTGTCGGGAGATGGCTGCTTCTTGGGAAGGCAGGGGCTCTTACTCTGGCCTTTCTTAAAATTCTTCAGTGGTGGAATCTTCCCCGCATCTGATTTCTTCCTGCAGGACAAAACAGACCGTGGTCAGAATAGGAGACACAACACAAGTGAGACCTTACCACTGGGGAAGACACAAGTCAGAAGAGCGCCTCTCAAAGAACGACTTCCGGAGTCTGACAGTGCAGCACAAGCAGCAGTGTGATGAGCAAAGCTTGGTCAGTTGCAGTTGAGTGGAGTGTGATAGGAGCAGTAACATCAAACGAAAGTTATCATTGCTATAATTCTAAGAATACTACCTCTGTTACATCATTTCCAAGTTCCTGTATTTTGGCTGGAATCACACTAAACTAACTCAGATTTTCAAAGGAATCCATGGATCTATTCAGAATTAACCATCAGAAATCCGGAAATACTACTGGGGTAATTGCTGTCATTATCAAAAAAAATAGTCTCATATACTGAAAATCAGTGTCTAACTGTGACATAGCTTAGGCATTTTACAAGTTTTAGCAACTTTGGCGACATCAGTCGTGAAACAATTTTGCAAAGGCACAAGCCAAGCAGGATCAGTTTCCATACTTGTGCTTGTAGACCTCTGCGGCTTGGAACCATTTCCACAAATTAAAAGAGTTGAGTTTTGACGAAATATGCTCGAATTGTTACACTGTTTCATTTTGTCGCTGAGTGTACATCTGACTGCACTTCTTAATGTTATGACAGGAGGTTTCTAGTTATTGCTGTCAACTTATAATACAGGGCGTGTACTATAGGCAGAACCCACCTTCCCCCGGGTACATTCTGGCAATGATGTAATAGAAGTACAGGATTTTGTAAAAATTACCAAAAAATAGTTATCCGCAATGGCATCATGCAGAATTATGTATTTTAAAAAGTAATGTCAGTGAATTACCACACCATTCCTAATAAATCATTAGTTGGATTTTCTTCCTCTGTGGCAAAGTGCTGTCAACCATCAATCCTGCACCTTGACTATCACTGTCAGATAATTTCTACCCTTGTAAGATTTCTATCAGAAAGCTAATACAAAAGGTCTTGCAAGGCATATTTTTCCACGGCAACCAGAGTGAAATGTCACATATATATTGTCATGATTCAAACTCACTTTAATGACAATATGAATAATATTGTGCCCAGTTGCAGATATTCAAGATAAATAGTCCCAAGAAGGTGGAAATTTATACACATACATAGAAAATACATTTAGCAAGACAGTATTTTCTTACATCTTCAGCATCACTGGAGGCTGGAAATGGCTGCATATATAGACAATTCATTAAGCATACATGGATTTCAGAGGTATCAGTTTGACTGGTTTTCTAATCTGTTTATTCAGTACATGAGTGGGCCAGCGGCCCATAGTACAATTCGGTTCACCAGACATGTATAAAAATACAACTGTGTACACCTAAATACACAACAGCAAGGCATTCATAGATAAAGAATATTACTTCTGCAAAAATGAATTCCTTAACTTAAAAGCGTGGTAAATATAACAAGCCAGACTTCTAATTGTTGACTGATGCAGAGACGACATAAGTATGTAAAATTGTTCTATTGATGGATTTACATAATATTTTTGAGGAATATATGTCACTCGGAGAGCATAATATTTTTCACAAACCAATACAAAATGGTATTCAGACTCAACATAGCCTGTTTTACAAACCATACATAACCTTCGCTGTCTTGGGATACCAAAATATCTCCCGCTTTCTATGTGGAGCGAGTGGGAGCTAGCTCTAAAACGTGCCAGTGCAACGCGAAACTTATTGATTGTAATAGCCGATAAATAAAATTCCCTGCTAAACCTAAATTTATAACAAAGATATGATGAATACTTGGGGCTATTGGTCAAAGCAAAATGCCAATCTTGTTCATAAGAGCATTTTAATCTTTGTATGAACTCATCAATAAATGAAATAGAAATAACAAGATGCTGATTTTCCCATACGTAGCCAAAGCCATAGGCGTACAAAAGTAATTTAACTCTAGAGGCCCAATTAGTCTTACCTGCTATGGCCTGCTGCACAAGCATATTGTAACTTTTTCGTGGATAACGCGAATCGGGCATCTTTAAAATCTTACACCAATAATTCAAGCATCTTTTGAAAGCATAGATATACAAAGGGTATCTCCCACACTCTCCACGCACAACATGATTGGAAGTTGCTGACTTAACTCCTAAAATACGTTTACAAGCAAGTGTATGAACAACTTCAATCTCCTCGCAAAACGATAAAGATAAACCCCAAACTTCTGCACCGTAAAGAAGTACTGGCACAACTTTAGCATAAAAAATTTTAAAGAAAATATTCATAGGAGTAGGTTTAATTAGCTGTAGGGACTTCAAAAGCTTAAACAAAACCTTTTTAGCTTGATTAACAACATTAGATATATGTGCACTCCAAGATAGATTTCGAAAAAATAATACACCAAGGTATTTATATGTAGTTACACATTCCAACAATTTTCCATCGTAAACCCATTTTTCATATTTTGAAAGAACACTCCCATTTTTAAAAACTACTACTTTAGTTTTATCAACATTGACTGTTAATGAATAATCTTTACAATAACATTCTAACACATTGATTCTTTTCTGGAGACCATAAACAGTATCTGCTATGAGAATGACATCATCTGCGAAAAGTAATAAAAACAATTGAACTACATCTGGATGAAATTGGATACCATGTGCGCAACTGGATTCAATATCTATGGCAAGATCATTTATGAACAAGGCAAACAAAATGGGACTAAGGACACATCCTTGACGAACTCCCTTACTGCAGCTAAACATATCAGAAAATGAGTTATTGTATTTGACCAATGCCAAAACTTGTTTATAAATTGACTGTATACAACAGAACATTTTCGGAGAAATACCATTTTTGTATAGTACCATACGCAATTTGGATCTATCTATGGAATCAAAGGCTTTGGCAAAATCAACAAACAAGGCATAAATCACACCTCGTTTCTTAGCCAAATATTTCTCTATTACTGAATATAAAACAAAAATATTATCAGTTGTGGAATATCCACTCCTAAAACCAGCCTGAGACTCTACTAGTCTATCATAGGATTCCGACCAAAACTGAAGTCTTCTGTTTAAAATAGAAATATAAAGTTTACTGAATACACTTAAGATAGTGATACCCCTATAATTAGTGGGAGAATTGGCATCGCCTTTCTTATATATAGGAACAATGTGGCCAACAGCCCAAGATGAGGGAAAATATGCAGAATCAAATATAGCATTAAAGAAGAATGTCAAAAAAGGAACCAGAACATCAGGAGAAGACTTAAACATTTCTGCTATCAGTCCATCATCTCCAGCAGCTTTATTATTTTTCAATCCTGTAATCGCATCAAGCACTTCATCCTGTGAAATAGGGGAATCAAGAATACTCTGAGTTGTTTCGTCAAAATTAACATCGTCAAAAACTAAATTCTCCTCAACCTCTGAAGAAGAGTATTCACCAAATAAGTTCTTAAAGTGCTGATACCAATCACCTAGTTCTATATTAGGAGAGCGTCTCCTTCCCTCACCAGAGAGTAGCTTCAATTGTGACCAAAATATTTTGCTGTTGTTTTATAATGCACTGAAACCATCTGCTGATAACATGGCTATGTTCTAAAAATGTCAAACTATTCCAGTCTGAAACTGAAGAGCTGAAGCATCAGAAGGTGAGGTCAGAAGTCAGACAAAAAGGTGATACAAGTTTCAATAAAACAGTAATAAAATTCTCATGATATCAAACAACTATAACAACTTCTACATCCTTGATTCAGGTTCTGAAGAAGTGGTTGGTTTAGTTTATTGTTTAACCCTGCACTCAGCAATATTCCAGCTATATGACGGCGGTCTGTAAATAACGGAGTCTGGACCAGAAATCCAGTGATTGATATCATGAGCATCGATCCACGCAATTCGGATCGATGACACGCTTCAACCAAGTCAGTGAGCCTGACCACCTGATCCCGTTAGTCGCCTCTTACGACAAGCATAGATGCCTTTTACGGCATTCATGGGTTGCTGAAGACCTATTCTACCCATGATCTTCACAGGTACTGAAGAAATGGACAAGAGAGGGATGTATAGTTTGGGAATGTAACATCTTTATTTCACCCCTCCCCTTTTATAGTGCTAGCCCACTGCATGCTGCAGATAAACATGGATTCACCACTCAGACACTTCATATTGACTCTAAGCTGATCAGTCCTTGCTTTCTTGTCTGGTATGAGGAAGCCAGGGGATGGAACCTGAACCTTCCGCCCTATCCACTACACCGTGGAGGCAGTTGGATGGTCTATATGGTGACTGATTTAAACTGATATATACTGAAGTAAACAGATGATGCATGTAGTCCATGCACTAACCATTGCATGCACAATGGACTGAGATGTTAACTCCAAACTGAAATTCAACATTGCTGAACACATCTGGTATATGGATGTGGCAATCCTTGAAAGCTTTCATCGAAGTACTTGCACCTTTTAAAGATTATGCTATCAGGTTTCTATCATGGATATAAATTATACATAACATCAAACAGACTGAGTTATCTCCCTTAGACTGCTTAGCAACCCACAATCTGACAGATGTGCATGCTCAGGATTCTAGTCCAGGTCAGACTAACTGAGCCATGTTGGGGGCCAAAATGTAATAAATAGGTGATGTCTTCACACTCAATAGGTGAGAATACTTGTTAGCTTCATGCAGTAATCAATGACTGATGTGTTCCCACATTGCAAAACATCCTGCACCCACTCACCAGTGTAAACAATACACTGTATAAACAAATACTGGTGATGAGTTTTCATGAATGAAAGTTTTTTTCAAAATGCTCACATTCCAAAATCAGGTTCAATTAATTAGATCTAACATTCCCTGTCAAATTTTTCACTTGTACTAGTCACGGTCATAGATTTACATCAGTTGCCATGACGACTTATTTCAAGGCTAATAACACCCAGTAATTATACCTCTAACCAACTCATGGCAAAGGGATACAATTCCTCTCTACCAAAATGAAAGAAACAGCTCCCATTCTGTGTCAAAAACAAGAACTATTGAGTGTAAGGCTGACCATTGAACAGGTTGAAAGAGATCACATCCTGCTGTGATGAGGATGACAAGCAGGACAATACCCACAGGTGCTGGTCAGGCAGTTGTTGACCGGTAGGATTGTGACCACCGGCAAAGGGGGGCTATCATGACAAGGCTAGCTGTCATTGAATCAATGTACTCGTTCAGTGAAAGCCATTGAAAAGTGGCAATAAAACTTCGAACAAGGTTTCACTCCTAACAATTTAAAGATAATGTGTTTCAAATCAGACACAGATACAGCAAATGGTTGACACATATCTGTCTTATCTCAGTGTCCATGTTGCCAGGAGTGAATTTCTACCATTTTTTTATGCTCATGCAAATATTTTGTAAAAAATGGAATATTCCTTGCAAATCTACCATAATCATACTTAAAAAAAATTCAAGACCCATATCCTATCATAGCAGAGACAAAGCTACGCAAATATCAAAAGATGAAATAAGGTGATCAGTTGTTTCTATAGACACTAATATTACACTTACTTTTTATGTGAAGCGAGCACCATGCTGGACTCTTCAATGAAACAAACAGCAAAGTCCAGACAAAGCTACCAAATTAGTAAGGAGTACACCACTCAAAACGTGAGTACAACTCCTTCAAATCTTCAACACAGTATGCATCAGTTTCCTGAGTACTGACTTTCAACCAGTAGGTGTTTCAAGGGTCTTACGGCACATCTATAAATAAGTAGTCACCTCATATCGAACACAAAGGGGACCAGCTCACCCTATTTAAATTAAAGCAAATATACCCCTTATACTTTTGTGTCCCTGGGATCAGGCCATACAATAGGACCAATATTTCCAGTGGTGCGATCACCATGCATAGAACAATCTCCTCGGTTCACTTCCCCTGGTCAATATGTTGTGGTGTAATTGTCCTCCACAGCTATGTTGTCCCCTGCTTGGTACGAAATTTGAATGAGAGGAGTCACGTTATGTTGTTCTATACATACACATCAGTCTCAGCTGGCTTTCTGTGCAGGGAGATCAACTTGTTCCTTTATCCCGAGTCTCCCCTTGCCTACAGTTGTCAAACATTTATATATCAGATGTCAGTTCCTCGATGACAACGGCCAGCGCTTGCTTTGAAGCTCTTCCCTTAGGCTCATCTCTGATCCTTCATGTAAACTTCATGGAAAGTCTAATTTCCTTTAATCAAATAGCATGACCTGCCCTATGTTAAGAGTAGGTCACTGGTCAGGTGATCCTTGCATTAGCACAGCCTGTGGTAACAAAGACTTGGTCTGGCTGAGCATGGAGGAATGCCCTGGAGAGTCTCACTGCGTGTTGATCAACAGGAAATTGGAGCGTGACACATAGGCTAAGTTTAATGACTTAATGCGCAGCTGTTTGAAGGTGATGGGATAGCCTGGGGTATACTGCTGACATACAGACTGGGAGAGACTTGACTTGACTGTTGAGGGTAGGGGGGTGGGGTCGCTAGGGGCTAGGGGCTGTTTCATTCCACACAATGCTGACATAATGCTCACACAATGCAGTGAGAGCTGGAGTTATTGTTGGCAGCGTGACACAATAGTCATAGATATAACTGACTGTACTGACTGTGCTGACTCAGGCGTATGTGGCAGTAACGGAAGTACAGGGGGCAGTTGGGGGTAATATAGGCTTCACTTGCAGTCGTATATCATTTGTGGCTTTGTTGATACATATGCTCCAATATTATCTCAACTGTTTCTTTTGGCCTAAATTTAAGGGTTATAGAAAGACAGGACACTTCCATACATTCAGATGGAGTAATTGCTACACACTGATTGCATGACTTCATCTAGATGGAATTAAGGTTTGGTGAGGAAGAGTTTCAGATGATAAAGCTTCATACTGAAAAAGACACATGAAATAGGAACAAGTTACACCAAGCCATGCTGAGTAAGACAGAATGGTGTTATCAGTACAGTAGTACACCTTGATATAAATCTTCAACAATATATCACGGTGATATGGTCTCAATTGCTAAGTATATTGAGAAATATACAAATAAGTGTATTTCTTCATGTTCTTGGGGTTTTATATATAATAACATTAAATATAATCTTTCTGATTCAGCTAATTTTAGACAAATAATATTTCTAGTGCTTATAGGAGCAGGGAGCTTAATACGGTGTATGCGGTATGGAGGTTATTGAGGGCGGAGGCAGCATGCAGGATTAAGTTACTCATACCACATACCAACTGCTCATACCCTGCCCAATGATAAACATTGTCGGTGTTGGTGAAGAAAATGAAATATTCCAACACAACTGCACGGAAGCGCTAGACAGCATGTGCAGTGTGAGAGCTGGATTGTGGGAATGATCATCACAGGGGCGGGGGTTGAGAATGAGAGGGATGAGAATGAGGAAGTTTTGGCTGTCAACAGGAAGTGCACAATAGGCCGAGGTCTCTCACACTGAGTAACTGGGTTAAATGCAGTATGTATATCACGCTGTCGCAATCAAAATCCTGACTCCCCTCAACACTCACAGTGTGTACAATAGTGAGTGTATCTGTGTGTGTAACTGTGTACTACTGTGTGTAACAATGTGTGTAATTGTCTGTGTAACAAATAATCAGCAACATCTAGTTCTTCGACAGAGAACACACTACTGGCCATGTCAGTGGAAAGTCAACTCTATCAATATTAAAGTAGTGCTGATAAATCCAAGGTGGCACATTGGACAGGAAATGAGTCACATCATATGACAGCGGAGTAGGCCCCACCTGCACGGCAGGTTCCATCATAACCTATATTTAGGCTACAGGGATTGGAAAGAGGGGTTAGCAGAGGTATTTGGGACCTGAGTCAGCACATGCACATCACCATCTTCATTATGATCATGTCATTATCCTAAACAAATCTCAAAATCAGATGATCAGTGTCTTAGCGGTGCTTTCAAAATATCAAAATAACTGTGACAGGGAAAATAAATGCTTTTCTCAGAACTCGCCTGAATAATGATATCACATATCGACTATTCAGTTAGCAAGTTCGGTTTAATGTTACTTTGAACAGTATTTTTGGTAAATTGTGTGTCAGCTTAGTATGTGAGGAAATCCTGAAGTGATGCATGTCTTAGACCTTAACAACTGTCGTGAACCAGTGAGCACAGGTATGGTTCTGACAAACCTAGACAAGGGCTCCTGGCACACCTGAGGGACATAGATCTGCACAGCAAATTGCGGCGCCATGGATGACTGGAACACCCATGTCACCTAAAGCCAATTCTGGTTAAACCTGTTACCCAACATGAGGAAGATTGCTCTGGGATAGTACCTAATACTTTCTCTGCCGTGAAATGAATCAATAACTATAGACAAATATTTATCCAGGCCATCCTTTCTTCTGCTCTCATTTTCCTGTCATAAGAAATTTAATTTATGTTTCGTCAATGCTTGAAGCAAAAACTTGCAAGGCCATCCAATGATCACTCCTAGATTCACATAATAGAACAATGCTAATTAAGCCAAGTTCTTTTACTTTGACGCTACAATAGTTCATGACCTGTGTTCACCAATTGTTGTATGAACCTCCAAACCACCCTCATATTCCTACCTTGACTATGGCCTTCAGATATTTAACCCTCATATTGATAGGGTTCTCAATGTTTAGCAAACAAACACTTTACATTGTTATTCATACACAGCTGCTGGCATTTTGATAGAGAGCATGAGAAAGGCCTGACACAATTGTATTGAATTCTACCGTTATTTGTAACATTAGACATACAACAGCTACAAAATAACTTTTCCCATAGATATGAACCAGTTTTTGTTGCTTTTTACTTCAAATTCAAGATTCCTTATACAAATAAATATGAGGCATACGTCAATAAAAGATTGTTATTCATTAAAATTAAGATCAAAACAATACAATAATCATGCTGATTATAATTAAGTGTAAGTTACCATACTAACATAATATCATGCTACTGTAGACATACAAATAAACTATAGTCATAATGGCACAGACATAGCATACCTCCATAACATCTCCATAAACTACAGTGAACTCACAGCAATATGTCATTTGGTTGTGATGACTCAAATCAAATATTTACAATTCCCCATGTTCTTTTAATTAGCTAGCAGATAACATGTCATGACTCAACCCAGTATCTACTTTTTGCTATGAGTGTTTTTAATTAGAACAACAAGTTCTGCCAGCCAGCAGTAAAATGTATGTAAGCCAACATGAAACCCCGCCACCTACCACCAACCTAGTCTGCTGTGTCAATGCCCTAGCTGTGAGGCTCCACAGACATGTAGGTCACTATACAACTCAACAGCTGTTCAGGAAATTCTCACAACATCTGCAAAACTGGGGATTCCCCACTCATGTGGTCAGCTGTTTAACTAAGGCCAGCCCTTTTGGAAAAGGCATATTGCACTGTAACTGTAGACAATCTGCATTTAATTTAATAAATAAAATCTAAATGATAATATAATCAACTCAAATTTGCTATATTCCACATGAAATCAGCATTAGTAAACAAAATTAAACGAGAGAAAGTTATTGAGTAACAAAAGACTTAATAGACTACATGTTAGTGTGAGTATAAGACTGCTGATACTGGTTGGAACATGATGGCAATGGAGTAAATATCAATCTTGTCCATAGGATTCTTTAATACATATTAATTCAGTATTCATAAAGTTTCTCAATGTTTTAGTTTTCTGATGATCAGACTCGGCTGAAGGATGTCATCATATTGCATAGATCGATGCTCATGATGTCAATGACTGGATTGTCTGGTCTAGATTCAATTATTAACAGGCTGTCGTCATATAGCTGGAATATTGCTGAGTGTTGTGTTAAACAACAAACAATCTGATGAAGGAAAATTCCATGATAGACCCTAGACTCTTGGGGAAAATAGTTGAGTTTTTTAAATCATGTTTTAACTTTAGCTTCCTGTTTGAGGTACTGACTTTTACATCTGCAAAACAGACACATCAAAGTTTACCAGCTTCTAAAAACTGACATTTACAAATTTGCAGCACGTACTTTATCCTTACCAGAGCAACATGTCTTTTATGTAATTTTCACAAGAGAAACAATAAATATGTAGTGTTCTGTTACCTCCCCAGCTAACCTGAATGTATCAACACTTCCATGCCATCTACCGATGATTCTGTTCCTTCTGTAAAAAATGCCACACAGAAAACAAGCAGGAGCCTAAGTTGTCCTTTTTAAAAGCAACTAAAACAGCAAAATATGAAGAATATGTGATCGAGTAAATGTCATTGAAACAACTGCAGGTTATTTGACTACCTACAACGGCATATAGGGGTAGGAGTGAGTTGGTGTGGGGGTGGTTGCACCATCATAGGATGCTAGTGGAAGGAGTGGCCCCATGAAGCATTATTTTGTTGAATGACTTTACCACATGCCATAAACAGGCCACACCTGTCCTCAGCAGTATCCATACAGTACTAACACCATACAGACATGTAAATAATACCATGAATTATTCTTAGTTATTTACAATTATAACAAATTCATATTCATATCAACACAGTATTCAGTACAAACTTCAGGGACTCAGCAAAATATTCCTTCTATTTAGAATTCAATTCCTATTAGAGCCCTATGACAGACATGTAACATAATAACACATACAACAGAAATATATACCTTTATTATATATTTGAGTGTGAAAGACTGAGTTTTCTGAAGTTGAGAAAAGTGATATTTTCATTGCAGTGTAGTTTCACTGTAGTGAACATACCATTTGAC
Source organism: Haliotis rufescens (assembly GCF_023055435.1). Taxonomy (NCBI): domain Eukaryota; kingdom Metazoa; phylum Mollusca; class Gastropoda; order Lepetellida; family Haliotidae; genus Haliotis; species Haliotis rufescens. Next base: position 35,594,805 of record NW_025963779.1, read on the forward strand.
ATTTCACTGCAGTGAACATAACACTTTGACGGAACTATTGTCATACAAGAGTTACCTCCCTGCAAATTGTCTCCCTTTAACGTAAGTGTATTTCCTGTACACAAACTCTTGACTTCCTTTTTACATTAATTCCACATTGACAAGGCAAAAAATGATAACAGATGGGCATTGATGGAGTTAATATTGCTACTTGCTGTTTGTTATTCTCTTGAAAATGTTTCGTAATAAACTGAAATTTGTCATTTAATTCTTCATTTGAGACACTTCGTTTCGCAAACCCCCCTATCTTTTTTACTTGACCAGCGTGTATTCTTTGGCTTCCAACAGCGGTCTCGAAGTTGAATTAAAAGTTGATTTTGTGTTTTATCATATGCAAATGGATCATAAAGAATTTTAGTTACCTAAAATATTTTTTTTAAATTTTGTTTATACTTTCTAAGATTTTGCAAATTCAGAACTACTTTTTAAGTTGCAAATTACAAAGAGTGGTGAAATGTCACTGTGTGTTATGTAGTGAGAATTTACATTTCAAGGTTTTACATTTGTAATGAAAAAAAAAGGATTTCTGGTAGCCACACTACACAAAAAGGTATATAATAAAAAAGTTATTCCATGTATCTTGTGAAATATCTTCTGATATATCAAAATTAGAAAATAACAATTTCCTGAATGTAAACATGATAAGACATCTACTAGAAATTTATGCCTATGTCGTTAATACAAAACACCAATTTACATGATGTAAATCATGGTGTTAGTTAACATTACTGACAACAAGCCTATCTCTGTTAAGAATGATAATTTTTAATGTATACATAGTATTGTCATCCTACACAATAACAATATCGCTATATAATCATAAGGGAAAACTTGTACACATAGAATACCTCGAAGCATGTAAATCTCCTAGCAACACAGGTTGAACTGAGATAGAAAGGACCTGGCATTCCATATTCTCATCACCAGTGAAATAAACATCCACATATCATATCCTACATTCCTATCATAAATAGCCAGAAGCCATTGTGGACTTGTGAGTGTGAATGACTCCTTGCACAGTGTCATACTGAAACTGAAGTCACACATCAGCTCTGATAACAAGTTCTCTCACCTTACTGGACACCATCAATCACACAACTTGCCCATATGTATCACTATTGCACTAGGGAGTTGAAAGCGAACAGACTCACGTGGTAGCGTCTTTCACAATATCCTTCATCCTGCTCAAAAGTAACCCTCCGTGATATGTCAAATAGTGATGTAAAACTGCATATGCATGTGCAGGCTCTCCTCCGTCCTCTGCGCCTACCAACATTGCCTCCTGGATCCTCCTGTGCAATGTCTGGCTCCAGTACATCCACAAGACTATCAGGTTACCCTGCTCTGACCTGTATCAGTCCTGACTCAGTCACCACGGGTCACCTCTCCAGTTTGTATTTTCCCTCAGGCAGGCTACAGTGTTGAGACCTGGTGTCACGACTGATTACATGACCTGGTCGCTGCCTCAATTGTTGTTATGTAAACTATCACCTGGTCCTTTGTCGTTTCTGACACTGATAGCCTTTATCAGAGAACCCTCATGCCCCTGTCATTAAGTCAGTGGGTCAGCGTGGTATGAGGCTCCACAAATTACACTCTGTCATGCCCCAAACCCATCTACATCAAACAGGCTGTTGGTGTGTGTAATGTGTAATTGCAAGTGAACCTATTACCCTAGCTTGTAGTGTTCTCTCACAAATGTACTTTTCGGAAACTACAACATCGCAATCTGTTCTACAGTGTTGACACTGTCAAATTACAAATCAAACAATCCTTTTCGACCTTTTTCTCTGACTGTTTTATCTTGCATGTCAAATGTTTCAAAGACCTATTGTACATGTTGTAATCATTCTATACAGCCTAAAGCAATAGTCAGTTCAACTGGCAAGTTACATAATCAAGGCAAATTTGTCATCTTTCAAAATATGCCAAACATTTTCCTGAAAGAAAATATTCCCACCAGGTATTCTATTCATTCTTATTCACTAACCACTGCAAACAATGCTCCTAAATAGAATAGAGGTAAAGGGCAATAAAAAACCCTTACTGACCTTTTTCTTCATCCCAGAAAGACAGCTTACTGTAAAAGTAAGGAACAGTCTCCACGATCGCTTTCTTCATTCACAAATTACCCACTCATCACACAAGTCTCGCCTGGCAATGTATGCTGCAGACAACTACATCCAGCAGAAACGAAATAATCCCGTAACGACTCCAAGAGTCACGTTTTCTGTTGACGGCAACTTGTAGACTACCTAGGTTATGTGGACAGTGGCAACGGCATCACAGGTAGTCCGTGAGTTTGAGTATGTTGAACGACCTACCACGGTGTACTGGCTGTCCTCAGACAGGGCTGATGAGCCTGCCCCCAGAAAGGAAAGACAGAGGGGTGTAGAAACAAGAACAAGCAGTAAAGTTAACAGAATTATATTACATCATCAGCAGAGGGAAAGCAGCAGCTGTTTCATTATCTCACTCTCTGGAATGTTTTCAAATGAGAAATGTTCTTCATCCCCAGCTGAGAAGAAATTTCGCACTTGTTGGTTGATAAATCCGGAATCATTTGCCCTGTGTGAGTGTCCTATTTCATTATACTGAAGCACAGTCTTGGTAAATAAACTGCAGTTATCATTACAGGAGCTATCTTTTGTAATGCCTCTTGCTACCCATGAGTCTCGGGTGATAATCAAGTACAAACACATTAACATGGAAAATGTATGAAGTTCACTTTGCTGAAGAATAACTAACAATAACTAATGTCAGAAGCAGATATGTGACATAGTGCTCACCAGTCACAAACTTCCCTGGACAGATTACATACGTGTTGATTGCTTCAACTATCCCTTGAAACACTAATCACCTTTACTGAGACTCTTTTCCGGTTGATTCCATTAACTGTGTCAATTCCTTCATGTTGCAAAACAAGCACAGTTTATCATCTTAAGCACAGTTTATCATCTTAGTCCCTCATCCCCTGTTGTCCCAGTACCTGATTCACCGTACCTAGCTACCTACATGCCATCTGGCAGACTAAAGGAGACTCAGTGGCAATGAAGGCATGTTTGTGTTTGTAACACCACAAGCTCTCTCCACTATATCTTCCACCAAGGCTAGTAAACATCAGTGTGTCTTCCCTGTTAGCAGAACCTCTAACCTTTCTTACTCCTTAATCAACCACAAACTTTACACACCCAACCCAAACCAAGCACAAATACTTCTTTTTCTTTTGTACAGTGGTCAGCCAGGGACCACCACATTCATGCAGAGGACTCCCAGTAATTATCACAGGACTGCCAAATTGATAGTCCAAAATAATTCTCCCCTAAACAGCCCACCTATCTCAAATGATGGCAATGGTTAGATCATTCAAAAGTGCAGCGGGATCCAATAATATTCAAATGATTCAAAGACATGATCCTACTGAGTGAGTGAGTGAGTATGGTTTTACGCCGCTTTTAGCAATATTCCAGCAATATCACGGCGGGGGACACCAGAAATGGGCTTCACACAGTGTACCCATGTCAGTAATCGAACACAGGTTTTCGGCATGACGAGTGAACGCTTTAACCACTAGACTACCCCACCGCCCCCATGATCCTACTGGTTTTCCCTGGGAGTCAATGTAACACCTGCACCTGCACCTATCCACACCCCAGGTATGTGCCTGACCCTACCATATTCCACAAGCACTCACAACTCCACACTGTCCATCACCTTACCTGTTGCCATTTCACATACCTGAGAACAACATAATGTCATTTTCCTTGACAGCTGGAACATGAATAATTGTACCTAATACTATCAAGCTGACACTTATCTCCTTGTAACGCTGCTCCTATGGTATGCCATAATAAATATTTGTCACAACATCCTTGAATTCAGCTTCACATTATCAAATGGCAGCGCTGATCTCTATGTTTCTCTCTTCTCCACATGGAACATATCAGAACATAATGGCCTCATTTACCTTTATCATCCTGAATTCAGCGTCTGGCTATCTAACTGAAACACTGATCTCTATGGGTCTCATACTCTCATGAGAGAACATTTACCTGAACAACATCATCTCAGCACCACATCCACAATACACAGATCTACATATCTGACTCCACATCCTCTGCCACAGGTTTAGCCTCCACCCCACCCCCACCCCCACCCCCACCAACACAACCTACCTGAAGATCACCGTGTCATCAGTCCTGACCACATCCTGCTTTCTTCCCTTTAAAGGGCATCGGAGTTGTTGGCCACTTAGAAATCATTTGTTTCAATATTGTGTAATCAAGTGGGCTAATTTTACAAGGAAATCAATAGCATTTGATGTAAGTAGCGAGCACGTTGTATTATTGATAACATAGTGCAGGCAAATACACATTCACGTTTCACTATCACTTCCCTGCCGTACTAAAATAGGTACAATTACCACAGAGCAAACACGGCTCCATTTCAAAATAATTAAGACAAGGATTTCATTTGTCTGTGAACATGTACTGAAATTGCTGTTTGTTTTAAGACTACGATGAAAAAAAATACTTTATGTCACTGGTAAATATTTAATACAGGCATTGGGGATGAAATGTTACATTGAAACTAAGATGCAGAAGTTACCGAAGGTAATCAATTGGAACAAACATGGAGCTTCTAATATGATTGACAAGAAGGAGAAGAAGATTTCACTTGTAGAAATATTCCAGCAATATCACGGGCGGGGGACACCAGAAATGGGCTTCACATGTACCTATGAAGGGAACTGAACCCGGGCCTTCGGCGTGATGAGTTAACGCTTTAACCATCAGGTTACTCTACCACCCAGGCGAAGAAGTCCATTCATAAATGTGTGCATAATCTGAACAATTGTTTTAAATAAATATAATCTTAACATCAACACAAAGCTAAAAATATATGCTAACTACCCAGTACTGGAATACACAAATGTCATTTTTCTGCTGCTATATTCACAAGGAAATTCATCCACACAAAATTTCAAATATCTAGCAGTTTCATGTTCATATATTTAAAACTTTAACATGACAGAGAACTTAGCGAAATCTCCTTAAAGAAGCTGACATGAATGTCATTTGAACTAGAGCATTTGCATGTATTCCTAATTATTCTTATTTCAAATCATGCCTCGTTCATTCAGTTTGATGTGTTCATTTGTGTTTCTACCATCAAATAATCATTGCAAATTGTTAAGACACAATTAAATACTTTACAGTTATATTTGCCAGGCAGAATGTTCAAAGTTTACATAAATCAAATTAATAGTTCAGAATTTTGTTTGCTCAAGTCCTGTTACATATCAAACAAAGTCATTTATAATATTCTGCATCATTTCTGAACATTAACGTCAATCAACCTATCTAGGGCAGAACTTGCTTCAAGGATAGGCTCAGCTGTGACTGAAAATAAATGTATTTCAGTGATTTATTGACAATATGTCAGGAGCAGACGCCAGAGCAGACGTCACTTCTTCCATTCACAAAACACACCCCTTCATCAGTATCTATGGGCTAACAGTATTTGTTATGTTTAGAGCAGCATCACCACCTCAGGAGCAATCCTATTTGGAATGTCATACAAATACCACCTAGCAAGTAATCCTATATGCAATATAATCTTCACGAATATCAACTTTCATTTTGCCTCCTAGTTCATGATGAAGACATTACGTCTGTCAACTAAACACACATGCATTGCATACAAAGTGGAAATGATCCACTGACTAGCAGGAAATTAAGATAAACGGTCTCTTGTTCTTCGAGAAGCCCAACCTTTGGGAGGATTAGTGGAACAAAAGACTTAAGTCCTGTTCCATTTGTACAGGAACCTGTAGTTAATCCACCTGATGTTGGTGGAAGCAGATAGATGCATTAACAAGATTCCACTATGTTGGATTACCGTACTACTAAAGGATAATTCTCAAAACCCGAAACCCAAGAAGAAACAATTGTTTTGTTCTGCTGTAAGACAAAATATGAATACCGGCAGGTTATACTTGCAGTGAACAGTTGAAACAAATCAACAAACATTGGCTGCCAGTAGTTTATTTAACTTGGACTACCTTTGTCTTTTTATTTATTATTAAAAACTATGTCATCTTGTTACAAAATTACTTAACATGCTGAAGTCCTCAATGTCTTCAATTCATTACAATCTAAAAACAACACTGCACCTTTTTTTAAACATATCAAAGTTCATTATGTAGAGAACAATGATCAATGATACATTGCTGATTATCTGTAATTACTAGATTTTAGGTGGTTATTTTATCTAATGTCATTTAAAAACTGAAATGAAAGTATGAAATGTACAGTACAGTTTTGTTCAGTTCGCCCATGCTGTTCAATGTGATTCACCACGAGCTGTAGTGAGTGCGTTCTGGTCACAAGAATACGCAGAAGACTCACTTTACCAGCTCCCACCAAGAAAACTGAGTTCATGTTCATTACAGACAACAAATGTTTCGGACTTATGGTCTAGGTAAACAAAGCTTTCATTTTAACTGACAGCCTTTTTATTTTGTTACAAGATGAGCAACTGAATGAGCCATCATGAACTGCAGCCAAATCAGAGTTGTGTCCGCAAAGTAATTTTCTCTGATGTTAAACAATACAATACATGTCTGTTTTCTCCTCTTATGGTGTAAGGATGGTGTTACTACTTGACAAACAGTGCATGGAAACAGACTTAAATACCTGAATAGTATTATGAATGAGTGAGTTTGGTGGAAAGCTGCTTTGAACTGTATTTCAGTAACATAACTTGTCATCTTGATGTGGAAAGAAAGCCCGAAGTGAAGCATATCTTATATGTTTATCCTAAGGGATGCAACTCTGCACAAATAATTGTGATGCATTAGACGACAAGAAAACCTGTGCCCCCGAGCTAGGTAAGAAGAATAAATGACTTCATATAGCCTTCAGAACAAACAGCAGTATGACATCATATTGCAGATATCGGACATTAATAACACTCAATTTTTTTTAACAATGATTATCTTCTCTACATAAACACTGTCTATGTAATTGGCTCCTGAACAGCACTGACAGCGCTAATCAGAATAACCTGGTGCATTGATCACAGAAGCAGAACAAATATTAAACGCACACTGCGACCACAAAGGATGAGACTAATTTAATCTACATTATATCCGCCCACATCATCGCCAACATTTTAAACAATCCCTGCATACAGTATTTATGGTGTTGATCAATGATCAATGACAGTAAGGACACTGAAGCGTCAAATCCACAGCATATATATATACAAGAAGCTAGTTCACACTGGTCAGGGGCTAACAGAAGCAAGCTGGAATACAACAGGTTACAACTCAAATACACATCATAAAGGTCAATAATCACACAATGGAAAAGGAAGTACACATGATTATTGAAGCTGCTGTCGTGCCAAAGGAATGCTTAATGAATCATGGGAGTTATTAGATAGAACAATTGGTGTGGATAAGCATGTTATACACTTGTGTGAAGACATTTAATGAGAAAAACGAAAATCATCAACATAGCCAGATGTGGAAGAAACCATAAACGCGAAAAATATCCCTTTCTGAAACTGTGATATTCAATCTAAATGAAGAGTTTAAGAATTTGTTTGACCCTAGGCCTATTCATAAAGTTACATTGTCATTGCTTCACAACACAACATGAAATATGGGGTATGCGTAAGATATGATGACAATACTTAGTGTGGTACTGTTAGTATTTAATTCTTTATTCCGCTTGTAACAGAATGCATAAACATTTCTCACTTTACAGCAATTAAAACAAATTGTGGAAACATTCTGATTTACACAAATGAAAAAAAGGTGTGGAAGTGAGATAAGTAAGAAATTAGGTTAGGCATAGGACACTTTAAAAGAGAGAAAGTTAAGAAGTTTGAGCGACAAGTATGTGAGACATGAGAGGAAAGGCAAGTACATGAGAAGACGGACAAGTATGTGCGAGACATGAGTGAGTGTGAGTGAGTTTGGTTTTATGGCACTTATTCCAGTAATATCATGGCATGGGACACCAGAAATGGTCTTCACACATTGTGTCCATGTGGGGGAGAGATATGAGAGGATGGACAAGTATGTGGGAGACATGAAAGGACAGGCAAGTGTGTAAGAGACATGAGGGGACAGGAAGAAGTTTCCTGAAGAAACCCTCAAAAACACATTCACTGCAGCTTTGAGTTCATCCTTGTCATCATAGTGCTTTCCATGAGAGTGTTCTTTCAGTTTAGTCGTACAGCAGCCTTTGCAAGTCGATAGGTGTAAAAAGAAGCATTGTCATGAAGTAGTAGTACTCTAACTGTCAGCATTCCTCACCGCTTTTCTTTGATACAATCTCTCAGGCGATGAAGTAAATCAGCATAGTTAAGGCACCGGTAATCGTCTTTTAACTTTCTAAGTAATCAACAAGGATCACACCCTTTGCATCCCAGAATACAGTGGCCATAACTTTCTTCACTGATCTTGAAGACTTGAATCTCTTTGATGCCGAAGAAGTGGAATGGTGTTGACTCAGGATCATAGTGGTAGACCTATGTTTCATCACCCATTACTAATCTCTTTTTGAATTTGACGAAATCCTCATCAATTAGCTCTAAATTTTCTCTGGTAATGTCAGTTCATGTTTCCTGAAGATCAGATTTGAGAAACTTTGGCACCCAACAAGCAGATGTCTTATTCATCCGTTTCAATGGATCCATGGCTTGGACCTGTGTCTTCCTCAAGTTCAGCAATGGTAATACGTCTATCTGACAGTACAAGTTGAGTCATTCCTCGACTGAATCTTTATTGATGGAAGTGTAGGGACATCCAGACCTAGGTTCATCATCACAGCTTGTTCTTCCAGCCTTAAACATAGCTGCCCAATGTTTAACAGCAGAATAGAATACACTTATGACATGTGGTCATGAATTTCTTGGAGAGAACATTTCTCCAAAGTAATTTTTTTTATGACAGCTACTTATTCTTTTCCATTTCTGACAGAGGACAGTTCAACTGGCTGTCACTATTTACAAACGGCCTCAACAGACCAAATACACTTGAAATGGAACTACTCAAACAATTGACTACATTAACTAGATTAATTTATGGTCCATAGCTGAAAGTTAGTGAGGCTTAGAACTTTTTGACCAGCCCTCGTATATGAGATACATGAGAGGACAGGTCAGAATATGAGAGACATGAGAGGATGGACAGGCCAGTACCGTATTAGACATAATAAGCACCCAGGGCGCTCTCAAAATTAGGAATAGGGGGCTCTTATTAGAATATTATTTTGGTGGAAAAAAAAACAGTTGAAAGATAAATTTTGTGGTTTATGCTGACAGCCTGAAATGTTTATGTACGACAGATATATTATCATGATTATTCCAGAATTAAATTCCCCATAATTAAGGGTGCATATAACACATGAGTGTGTATTATACGCGAATAAATAAGTCTTGTGTACATTGATCAATTGGAAGGGGTGCTAATTGGGATTGTTCACTAGCCAATATATTAGCAAATATCGCCGTGGGCGCTTAATACGTCGAATACGGTATATGAGAGACATGAGAGGACAGGCAAGTACCATATTTTTCTCGAGTATAGTGCCATTCATTATTATGGTAGAAAAAACACTTCAAATTAAATGCGCAGAAAACGATCACACCCTACCACTTCAGCGAATTCCGCCAAGAAAACACCAGACATGTTGATTTACCGTTTAAATTGCGTAATTTTTTTGTTCTGCTAGGCATTGTTTTACATGCAGGGATTAGAATACCATGTGCATTTTCTCGTAAACTAAGCCCGAAACAGGAATCAGCTGCACACACATTTTCTTGGAATCTACCAGTGATTCGGTTAAAACATACATTATGATATAAACTTTAAAGGATTTTGATGCAAGGATCGGCAAAAATTGTATCTGAAACTATTTTTTTAATCAGGAATAATATATTCCAAAATCATGTTATGTTAATTGCAGCTTTTACTAAATACATTTAAAATAATAATTACCCTAAGCCTAGCACTTCGGTGCAGCTGATCGCTGTTGCCGGTTATTTTTTTTCACATGCTACAATTTGACCAGTCACCGTCAAGGTTCTGCGCATGTGATCGTGAGAACTACATGTTGACATGATTTTTTTAACAAGTCAAAGTATGGCATTTATGATATATATGTATGTATCCATTCTCTGTCAACATAAGTTCGTTTTAACTCGCCAATAGCGGTAATCTGATCGTGGTTGCTGTTAATAAAGGTGAGCTGTGCAATTTTCCAATCGCTTCATACACGACATCGCCAAAAATAAATAAAAACAATATTAAAAGGAATTTTGAATATAATTAATGTAATAAGTTACAAACATAAATCAAAATATACAATGAACACTTTTTATAACCAGACAGTGAAATTACAAGATTACATTGTGTACTCAAGTACAGATTTGTTGACATGGTATTTCCCGTGTTACGTGCTCACAGTAATGTCTTTGTGTTGGGGGGGGGGGGGGGGTGACCCATCAAAACTCTTTATGGCGTGTATAACAGCCTTGTTTTGTTTTGTTTTTGTGTGTCTTTTTTGGGTGCGCGCGTGTGTGTGTGTGTGTGTGTGTGTGTGTGTGTGTGTGTGTGTGTGTGTGTGCTTTATACTCAAGAAAATATGGTATATGAGAGACATGAGAAAACAGGCAAGTATATGAGATACATGAGAGGATAGAGAAGTATGTGAAAGGACAGGCAAGTGTGTGAGTTAAATGAGAGGACAGGCAAGTGTGTGAGAGACATGAGAGGACAGGCAAGTACATGAGTGGACAGGCACGTGAGTGAGCGACATGAGAGGACAGGCAAGTAAATGAGAGGACAGGCACGTGAGTGAGCGACATGAGAGGACAGGCAAGTGTGTGAGAGGACAGGCAAGTGTGTGAGAGACATGAGAGGACAGGCAAGTACATGAGAGGACAGGCACGTGAGTGAGCGACATGAGAGGACAGGCAAGTATATGAGAGGACAGGCAAGTGTGTGAGAGACATGAGAGGACAGGCAAGTATATGAGAGGACAGGCTAGTGTGTGAGAGGACAGGCAAGTGTGTGAGAGACATGAGAGGACAGGCAAGTACATGAGAGGACAGGCACGTGAGTGAGCGACATGAGAGGACAGGCAAGTATATGAGAGGACAGGCAAGTGTGTGAGAAGACAGGCAAGTGTGTGAGAGACATGAGGAGACAGGCAAGTGTGAGAGACATGAGAGGACAGGCAAGTACATGAGAGGACAGGCACGTGAGTGAGGAGACAGGCAAGCGTGAGAGACATGAGAAGACAGGCAAGTGTGAGAGACATGAGAGGACAGGCAAGTATATGAGAGGACAGGCTAGTGTGTGAGAAGACAGGCAAGTGTGTGAGAGACATGAGAGGACAGGCAAGTGTGTGAGACATGAGAGGACAGGCAAGTGTGAGAGAGACATGAGAGGACAGGCAAGTACATGAGAGGACAGGCACGTGAGTGAGCGACATGAGAGGACAGGCAAGTATATGAGAGGACAGGCTAGTGTGTGAGAGGACAGGCAAGTGTGTGAGAGACATGAGAGGACAGGCAAGTGTGTGAGAAGACAGGCAAGTGTGTGAGAGACATGAGAAGACAGGCAAGTGTGAGAGACATGAGAGGACAGGCAAGTACATGAGAGGACAGGCACGTGAGTGAGAAGACAGGCAAGTGTGTGAGAGACATGAGAAGACAGGCAAGTGTGAGAGACATGAGAGGACAGGCAAGTGTGTGAGCGACATGAGAGGACAGGCAAGTACATGAGAGGACAGGCACGTGAGTGAGCGACATGAGAGGACAGGCAAGTACATGAGAGGACAGGCAAGTGTGTGAGAGACATGAGAGGACAGGCAAGTACATGAGAGGACAGGCATGTGAGTGAGCGACATGAGAGGACAGGCAAGTAAATGAGAGGACAGGCAAGTGTGTGAGAGACATGAGAGGACAGGCAAGTACATGAGAGGACAGGCACGTGAGTGAGCGACATGAGAGGACAGGCAAGTATATGAGAGGACAGGCACGTGAGTGAGCGACATGAGAGGACAGGCAAGTACATGAGAGGACAGGCACGTGAGTGAGCGACATGAGAGGACAGGCAAGTACATGAGAGGACAGGCAAGTACATGAGAGGACAGGCAAGTGTGTGAGAGACATGAGAGGACAGGCAAGTATATGAGAGGACAGGCACGTGAGTGAGCGACATGAGAGGACAGGCAAGTAAATGAGAGGACAGGCACGTGAGTGAGCGACATGAGAGGACAGGCAAGTATATGAGAGGACAGGCAAGTATATGAGAGGACAGGCACGTGAGTGAGCGACATGAGAGGACAGGCAAGTATATGAGAGGACAGGCAAGTGAGTGAGCGACATGAGAGGACAGGCAAGTATATGAGAGGACAGGCACGTGAGTGAGCGACATGAGAGGACAGGCAAGTATATGAGAGGACAGGCACATGAGTGAGCGACATGAGAGGACAGGCTAGTGTTAGAGAGGACAGGCAAGTATATGAGAGGACAGGCACATGAGTGAGCGACATGAGAGGACAGGCAAGTGTGTGGGAGACATGAGAGGACAGGCAAGTATATGAGAGGACAGGCAAGTGTGTGAGAGACATGAGAGGACAGGCAAGTACATGAGAGGACAGGCACATGAGTGATGATATGAGAGGACAGGCAAGTATATGAGAGGACAGGCAAGTGAGTGAGCGACATGAGAGGACAGGCAAGTATATGAGAGGACAGGCACATGAGTGATGATATGAGAGGACAGGAAAGTATATGAGAGGACAGGCACATGAGTGATGATATGAGAGGACAGGCAAGTATATGAGAGGACAGGCAAGTGAGTGAGCGACATGAGAGGACAGGCAAGTATATGAGAGGACAGGCACATGAGTGATGATATGAGAGGACAGGCAAGTACATGAGAAGACAGGCACGTGAGTGAGCGACATGAGAGGACAGGCAAGTATATGAGAGGACAGGCACATGAGTGATGATATGAGAGGACAGGCAAGTACATGAGAGGACAGGCAAGTGTGTGAGAGACATGAGAGCACAGGCAAGGCAAGTATGTTAGAGAGATATGAAGATGAGACATGCAAGACAACATGAACGTGAAACGATCAATGTGAACATGGAAATGTTAGTCAGGAAGTGAAACATGACACGGCATGACAAATATGAATGCTACTAACAAACATTTGGACAAATATATTCAGATTCAGAAACAGATTCAACCACTTCTGATTCAACACTGTACTCAGCAGTAATCATTTTCTGATGAGACATAAAAACTACACAGAGCTCCATGAGCGGTGGTACTCACACGACAGGCATGGTTTCTAGTGTCACACTGTCAACTTCCTTCAGACAAACAATGCTCACTACCTTCCTAGGATGATGTCATCATTGTGTTTACATAAGGGTTCTTGTCATGTTTGGCAATAATCCTTCATTACTGAGGTGTTAAGTGAAGTACAAAGGCCATATGTGACTGCACTGGTTTAAATAGAGCTGGTGTGAAAACTGAAATTCGACCTTTGTTGCCTGCATCATGTAGATATAAAAAGGGCAGAAAAAGAGATGGGTTCATGGCATCAGTGAGTAAGATCAATGTTCTAGACTGGCCTCTATTGACTACAATCTCATTAAATTTTGTTCTAACTCGACAACAGCTATATGAGTGCTCCAAGTCTGCGACAACGGTAGCCTATCCCTTGTTAATCATTACAAATAGCGTAGTGCTGTAAGCAAGCAGACACACAACAAGATACATATATCGGGTTAGAAATCTGGCTAGAGCTAACAGTCTACAACAAGTTGACTGAAAAAGAAGACAGCAAGGGCTTCATGGAATACAAGTCTGTTCAGATACTGTTTATATCTCTGAACCATCTTCATATAAACAATCCAGTTGTGGCAATTAGGGTTGGCTTCACAATCTAAACACATAGGCTTATTTATGAAATGTTCTCAGGTGGTCAGATTTAAATCTCAACATTTCATTCACGTGGTGGTAATTTCTAAAACAGTTGTCAACTTCCAACCAATCCTAAGCATGCTAGTTACCCCCATGCCTCACTGATGTTTTTCAATATTGATCAGACTACCATTCCTAAGGTTTCTAAGCAATCAATGAATGAACTCTTCTTGCCTTTAGGTTAGCTTGGTTTTTGAGAGGGTTTACAAAATCCACAGCTTATTTTGGTCTGGTATGTCTAGATAAACTTCAGGAATACATAACCTTTCCAAACACATCTCAAGGCCGGAATAATGAAAAATAATCTTTCTCCTTCATTCTGAACAAACCAGGTCTTTGGGAGCTGTTTGCTTGCTCTGACCAAAGTTCAGGAACATTGCACTGAATCCAATGTGCACAAGGCATGTACTCAACCTCTGACGTATCACAACTTATCTTTCGGGTTCTGATAAAGCCTTATTTTTGCAATTATACAAGTCTCAGTTGGCAACAGCATACATAGCAAAAGTATTCAGTAGACAAAATGTGAAGTGAAATGAAGATAAAAGATTTGTATGCACCATATATGCTTGAATTTCAAGAAAGTGTTCGTGATTATCAGAAAATATTTAAGACTAAAGAGCACCTTATCATCTTGTACATGTTCTTCATGTATTTCACATAAGTTTGACATTAAAGATATCGGCATGCATATTTGATGTGGTTTATTTCTGCTTCGTCAGATGTCAATGTTTCTGCTTGAATCTGCTGACAATATATCCCCGGAGATGACTCAGTTTCTCATGCTTGACAGATGTATTGCTATATTGTACATGACAAACGTCTATAAACTTCCATATCACCCTGACAAAGGCCACTGCACAATGGTATAAAGGTCAAGTAATAGTTGTAAAACTATGTTGCCGGTTCACAATTGTTCATATAAATAATTTATAGGACTTCAAGGAAACAAGTATACATGCCTTTTAGGCTTGTTGACATGTCAACAAACATGCCTAAGGTGCAAAAGGGTAAAACAGGATGACTAAAGTCCAGTGCGCAGTTCCAATTAGTGACCTAAGCCCTACAGCGGTGGTGATTTGCATAATCAAGTCAGATTTACATGTACATATAAAATTGATTGCTGGTACAGCACCCAGGTTATTCAATGCCAGTATTATGGTTGCTCTTTGGATTGTTCCAGTTGACTTTTATTCCAACTTATTTTAACTCTGTATTCCAATTCCATCTAAACTATTTGGGAACTCTAACATAAGGTACCAATCGTATTCAGAATTCAAAATTGACACAAGACTACAAGTCTGAGATAAGTATAATTCACAGAGGACTAGTGACACTTCCTTGTGGACTACCACTTTTACCACTCTGTAGCAGATAGCTTTCAGGGACTAGTGTGAAAAAATAATAACAGTTTTTAATTCTGTGATCATCCCAGGTACCTACCTAAAACAGTTTCCCTAAAAGATCCTACACTTGCAGAAATAACATTTTCAAAGAGAAAAAGGTGAAAGTGATGTGTAACTTTAAAACTATTAAAGCTCATTCCCTTTTTGTGATTTTATCGTGCAAAACAAAATGTGATAAGTAATCTGGATAGAAAACCAATGCATGGGTATGCAGTGTGGTTCTGACTTGCATTCCATGAAGCCTAGCTAACATACCTTGCTGGTAAACTCGCGCGTCGTAAAAACCGAGGGTCCATGCTTGCCACTAGCAAAACACAGCAAACATGTCATCAACAACTTCACTAAACATCTAAACATCAACAATCATTAGCTAAAATCATAAAGAAAAGAGTTGCTATTATCCAACAATGGCACAATATACAATGTTACACTACTGCCACAATATTAGTATCATTACATGTTCGAGCGACACAATATTGCATTACAGAACATGGACACAGACACAAAACATGCTAAAACAAACACTCATTTACAACTGCAACAAATAACACATTTGCATGGGGTGGTTATTCATCTAGACAGTCAGTACTGCTGGAGTATGTCCGTGTGGAGAAAACTCTCAAACTGAAAAAAATATTATTTGATCACTGGTCATAATGTCATGTTATTGTAGAACGCGTGATTCGCTGAATCTGTTGATGAATTTAAAACGAACATGATAAAGAGTCAAGGCTCTGCAGCTCACCTTGCACACTACACATGGCAGTGGTCATTGATGAGGTTTGTACAAACAGAAAAACATGAGAAAGATAAATGTCTGTCTTTGAAATTTGATCATGATAGAGAGCAATTACTTAGTCTGAAAACTGAGATTGACGGATAAACACCATTGTTTGTCGTAAAAAGAGGAACTTAAGCAATATCAATGCAATCAGTTGGTGAAAGGTTCACATATTTGAACAGAATGGTAGTTCCATCCTTCCCACTTGACTGGTGTCACTTTCACTGATGGCAAGGTTTCGGTGAGTTGGGCTTTGTCTGCTTTAACAGTATTTCAGTTAAGAAAACACTGGTATTGGCTGAATCATGTCATGCATTGTCTCTCAACATGGTAATCAAATAGCTTTTTATTGCCATGTACTTTAATTTAATTTGATTAATGTATTCATAATGTATGCATTTTGTTTATATACAATAAACATTTCGAATGTATTCCATAGACATAAAGAGCAGCCAAATGATATAGGACATGTTCACCTCCCTAATGATAATACAACCTTACTGCAAGGACACAGTTTAGTTGACATGGATCTCCATTGCTGTAGAATATTACATTGGGCAATCTAGTTGTTGGACTAAGTGATGGCAATTTGACAAGATCAGCAGTTGTGTCATCTGTATTTTCAGCTGTATACATATACAATTTACACTTGGAAAAAAAGCCTGTTTCCTTCATTCCTTTATCCCTGGTGCCATATATCATAACTAAAATACAGACTAACACTACAAGCACATCAACAGCTCATGCTTGCAACATCCCAGCCGTCACATGTCACAGCAAAACACATACAGTTCCAATCACATCTGGACACCTGGACAAGTCACATGATCCTTCATCTAAGCCTAAGTGCACCTGTGGGACATTCCCATTTGAGATGAAGACGCAGAAGCTATAGGACACTACTTTCTCTGGTACAAAGCTAAATGTTTCCTGGTACCCTGTTACAAAGCTCAAGAACTTGCCTCCACCTGGTACAATGTGCAAAAGCAGGACATTGATTCACACATATTAACCGATACCTTGGTACAATTTGCTGAAGCAGACACAACAATTATCCACATAGATGTCCCTTGTACCTTGGTACAATCTGCTGCACCTTCAAGACACTGAATATGGATACTACAGGTGGTACTTACATGGCTGGTCTGTTGAGCCTGTGCAGGAAAGACCCCAGCACCGATGCTCTTCCTCCACTGTCAACGCTCGGCACCGCCGATGATGCAGCAGCGGCGGTGGCTAGATTCCCACCACTGCCACCGAGGGAATTACATTCACCCTCATCCTCGACCTCCACAAAACTGCTGCTACCTGTAACACCATCAACAGAAGCTTTACAGAGAGACAGTCTGCCTATTTCACAGGTCGGTTGTATCATATTTCCGCTATTCCCCCAACAGACAGTAACCGTGACCCTAATCATGAGTGGGGCATGACACATATTAATAAAAAGATAAATAATCGATCATCACAGATTGAAAACACTGCTGTAATCATGTATATCAAAATGAACTTTCTCAGGATTTACTTTGAGGATTTGGCTGGGTGACCTTGACCGTCTGTGCACATCTTCCAAACATTATATGAAAGTCAAAATCCAGTCAGATGAAAGCTGTGACCATGCATGCAGATCTCAGTGACAGACTGTCAAGCCTTTTTAATAAGTAAAGGACCCTAACAGTGACCCTAACATTTCACCAATATACATACAATGTCCATGTCAGAGAATTAGCCTTGATTATCAACAGAAACAGATTCCATTTGGGGTAAAAGGCAGAATAGCTCTGAATATCATATGAATAGATCACTGAAAAACAGTGATGACACCAGGTGATGGCAAAAAGGGTAAGCATGCACTGCCTAACCTGTAGAAGTAATACATGATCTACCGTAATAGGCATTAAAAGACATGGGTTTTTTAAATGAATAGAAATGAAAAGCCAGCATGTCATCATGCAACCTTCACATTAGTCAGTTGCTCAATCAATCACAGGGTATTTTAATCAGTGTTTAAAATTAAGGGTGAAAATCAAGGAGTCATTGTCATAATCCTCAATTCAAAGAGATTCTTTTTCCATGAAAATACAACAGCAAGACATCTCAAGGATCCTATAATTCAGAACTCTAATAATGTAGACCTCAGTTGTAAATGGGTAACAGGAAACACTAAATCAAGCACATTTCATTTAAATACAATATCTTAGCTCACCACAGTTTCTCATTTCCCTGAATAACAAGTGTTCTTGAAAACTAGCCAGTGCAATCATACAACAGTAGTGGGAACATCCTCATCAGTGGAAACACATGCTTCCAACGTGTCAACTAGCCAGCCACATCTCTGAATGACAGCTAATGCCTGTCTACCAAGCTTATCACAATTTCATAATTATGCACAATGTTGCACAGAAAATGGATAACAAATATTGATTTCTTCATAATTGGCGCAATGGCACCTGATTATCATGTCCCCAATGTGTGAAGTCACAGGGACACATCCGAGCTCTAGCATCTATTTTGATATTACATCACCTAACACCCAATCATTACGCAAAGTACTGTCAGCTTAGATGTCTGCCCAAGTAAGTGGAACCTACATACATCCAATGCTGGGAGGCAGAAGAAATCTGGATGTAGTGTTAATCACATTAGCTACCATCGCTGTGATGAGCTATCTGTGATCTGCAATCAGAAGTGAGTGGTCATCAATGCTGCCATTACCATACCATCAGAATGGCATCACGCAATCGCGATTCTACGGATCACTATTCATTACTGGCTGAGATTGACACTTCTCAGTGTTGCAATGCATGAAATAGATTACATACTGAGAGCAGTTTATGATGACAACTGACCTAAGAGAAGCTTCATCATGATATGCAATAAAATGCAAAGTGAATTTTATATTATGCCCAAGTCAGAAATGTTCATGCCTTATCACGGCAGCCTGTACAATCAAGCCAGGACAATGCCGACCAGAGTAAGATACCAGGAGTATCAATCTAGGCCACTGGGGTACAATGCCACACAATCATCAAGGTCCCACTCTGTAACCATCTGATCCTCATTATTTGGCAAGCAGGGACTACTGGGGGACCAGCTGTTGTGCCCCGGAATCTCCTAGCAGTAAATAAAAAGATGTTGATGACTGAATCTAGAATTAAAAAAAAATCATCATATAGTTGTACATGTTGTAGGACTATGTTATTTTTTGGTTATCATGTTTTTTGTACAGATACAATCAATGCCATTAAGCTGACCACTTCACTTTTATAACATCTTGCATTACTAGGATTATCTGACTAATCATGAGATTACCTGGAATAATTTACAAATTTCTGTGATATAGCTGTAAATATCACTCAAAGACCAAAAGAAAGAAGAGCAAGATTTTCAATATTATGAGAGTACAAGTTCAAATTTGGTATTTTTTAAATGTTATTATGTTAGAAGAAGAAAAAGACTGCTAAGTTTATCAATCAAGCTCTGAATCTTTTCATTTTCAAACAGACATTAAGTCTGAAACAACACATATGAAGACTGATATATTTGGGCAGGCATAGCAATCCCAGCAGCAGCATCCAGGATGAGGTCGGTCAGTCTTCAGGTCATTGATCTGGTCCAGCCTGATCAACATCTGTGTGCAGTGTGTAATTAAACCTGCTTCATGTACTCCTGTTTCTACACACCAGAGGTTGCCAAACACACAGACACAAACATCTTGATACAATTAAAATATTAACCCCATGCCATTATCACCTAACCCCAAATACAGCACAAGTCACAATGATCAGTAGCAAAACCTTTCCATCTGAAGCCCAGGCTAATACTGCCATAGGAAGTCACAAGTTTATCATGTCTGTGAGTTCAATGCAACCAGGTGGTGAAATTGCAAAACAACTCACAGTTACCAAGTTTGTTTGTTGTTTAATGCTGCACTCAGCAATATTCCAGCTATATGACGGCGGGCTGTAAATAATCGAGTCTGGACCAGACTATCCAGTGATTGACATCATGAGCAATGATCCACGCAATTTGGATACAATGACATGCATCAACCAAGTCAGTGATCCTGACCACCCGATCCCATTAGTCGCCTCTAACGACAAGCATAGTCGCCTTTTACGGCAAGCATGGGTTTCTGAAGACCTATTCTACCCTGGATCTTCATGGGTCAGTTACCAAGTACAATGAGACTGAAAATACAAGAATTGGAGTACAAGACTTGGAGTTCAGATTTTTTAGTTCGAGATCGTCACTACCTTGGCACATCCTCGTTTATCCAGTGTATTGTCATGTTATATCCATTCTCATGACACTCTTATGGTAAACACCATGGAACAATTCGCAAACCAAAGCTCTGCCTGGGAAGTGACATCATCAGCTGTCTTATCACTAACTTAGCACAAAATTCCTCTCCCTCTTGAGTGTAATTTGACAGAGATTTTCAGAGGTGTGAGGTATTACATCATCCCGAGGCAAGGGAGTTGACTGACTATAAAGTCCAGTTTCTACCCTTACTGAACTAGGCTGGAATTTCCAGGCTCACCCCTAGCACCAATAGTGTCTATTTTGAGTTATGTCCTTTCTATGTCCCCCCTGTTGACCAATCAGATTCCACCTCTTTTATTGCTTGCAATTGCTTCAAACAAAAGGCAGCACCCAATCCTGATGATCTGATCAATCTTTGTAGTTCGTTACACGATTTTGATTGGACAAGTTAGACTCGTTAGTCTAGCCCAAATATAACTCCGGAATTCCAGCCTAGTTCAGCAAGGGTGGAACTGAACATGCCTCGGGAAGATGGCGGTATTACCGATCTACGTCAAGATGAAATACTAGTGAATACATATTACAATACATTTAGAATATAATACTGGTATACCATGGTATATTGTGTTTTTCAAAATCATGCATATTTTCATCTTAAAGGTGAATTGAAATTAAGAAATTTAGAAATTAGCAACTGATTCCTGTTATCGAAAAAGCAAAACTAATTTCATGTATATATAGAGTCTATTACACATGTGTTGTAACCATAGCAACATCCAATCATTATTGCAATATATTGCAATACGAAAGTCAGGCCAATACCCATCACTTGATATTCTTAGGCCTCAAAATGAAGCTATTGTTGGGAATACTACCAGGGTATACATTGTATCAGAAGGGACATCATATAATACACTAGATAAATGAAGATGACCTTGTTGTAGCTGCTGGCAATGTTCTCTTCCTGTCAGTAACATAGTGAGTAGTGTGTCAATATAGCCATCAAAGGTCATTTAGGTCAACTTCAAAATGGATTATTCAATTAATTCTTTCTTATTAAACAGACATGGAGGTTTTATGAACACACAGTGAAAACAGTGTGGGTTCGAATCACGGACGGGACTCAACCCAAAAAAGTATGAGAATCTGTACTTTACAAAGAAAGTGTTATCCCAAATATAACATTTGTTACATAGAGGTTTTAGCCAAATGTGCTTACTTTATGCATTGTATGGATAACTGAGTATGTTTGTCCACCTTCTTTTGCAATTTCCCCGCAGGGGTACATATTGGTTTGACACACAGTACCCATGTGCAGCACCATTATCTTGGTCATCAGTATGATGATCAAATGCTTGAATATTGATAATTACTTTCCTTATGATAACAAATACCATGCATAATAATAGATTGCCACATTGATGTTTATACTGACCTTTCCATAATCCAAAACTGATCTCCATAACTTTTTTCTGACATTGAGTATGAGCATTAGGTGAGGAAAATTAGTGAGTGAGTATGGTTTTACGCCGCTTTTAGCAGTATTCCAGCAATATCATGGCGGGGGTCACCAGAAATGGGCTTCACGCATTGTACCCATGTCGGGAATCGAACCCGGGTCTTCGGCGTGACGAGCGAACGCTTTAACCACTAGGCTACCCGACCGCCCCTAGAGGAAAATTAGACAAATCTATTCCAGCACAATACACATAAGGAGAACACTTATTTAACACACCTACAAACTTGTTTCACTGTCATTTGTTGCTTTTTGACAATGAAGGACTACATAAATCCTCAGCACTGAAGCAAAAATCCATACACAAGAATAACTGTTTGTCATTATGCACACATGACAGCCTCTGAGAAATTACTGCACCTAAAATACCCATCAATTCAAGAAAATGCAGAAGGAAGGCAATACAGTGTTTCTTACAGAAAATCACCACCTGCCTCTTTGGTGGGCCATAAACTATATGCACCAGTTTCAAATCCAATTAGGCAGTCATTCAGCTGTATCTTGACCTCAGCTATAATGACAAAACCTGCTTCAACTTCCTATTTGAGACATGTACTTTAACACGACCTGCTGTTACCTGAAGAGAGGTCTTTCAACATCAATGACTTCAAATTACCCAACTAAGAATGGAGAAGAATGGCGTCTGCAAATTAATAATTAAGTGTCCGTGAATTATAGATGATGAATGTAGTTAACAATAGAAATAGAATTTGACTGTGACCTGGCACAGTGCTCTTCTATACTTGGTTGTTGGGCTGCTATTGTGGCCACACAGATCAAACTATGCATAGCTTAATAGATGACCACACAAAAACTGTTGGGGTGTGAATAATTTATTCATCGGAAGATGCCAATCAGTGATAGCAAAGTAAGAGATATACACATGCTTTCTACCATGGTACCGTCACTGAATTATCCTTTTGGCATACATGCTGAATATGCTGAACATATTTCCATCAGGGCTTAATCTACATTTGTGCAGCATTGTCATCAAATGTCAAATATATTCGAAGGATTATATAAACTGGAAAAGTGGGGCCCAATGACCCCTACCTATTTGAGAATTAGGGACATTTGATGAAACCAGGGAACACAAATATTTTTGAAATGAAACCAGGGAACACAAATATTTTTGAAATTGACATAAAACGTGAAATGTATCTCAAGAATTCAACTTGTCAGTGTCACTTTATGTTCCAGTATTCACTTTTCATATTACATTTATTCACTGTTCAAAGATAGTTAAGTAATAATGTTTTTCGTTTCATCTTAGACAACCCAGGGATACTTTTTTAAACATTTTCCATCGAAAGTTTGGTCTATACTGCAGTGTCTGCAGTAGTGTGGCCAATATTCTCCGATTCTTGAATAGACCCAACGGTATCAGTGGCTTTCCCAGCCTCTTCATTATATGCAGCCACCTTCTGACCAACAGTTACATAGTTTTGGATTTAAAATTCAAGAAATTTGGACCTTTGTCTGCTTTTGTTTCTCAGACACTACAACAAGCTGATAGCTGCGTGTGACAGAATTATGTGACTATAACATAAAAGTTTAACCCTAATAATTAAGGTTATGATAAATGATTAATGTATTCCAATCGCTAAAATGTGTTTACTTCTGATTTTGACAGAGATTGATGAAACGTAGTGTTATTCGTCTCCCAGATCACCAACTGTCTCACCTCCACTATCTGTCTCCTAGATAACACATTAACTCCCTGCTAATTCCCACTGGTCAGATTAATAGTAATGATAGTTCAATGACTATGTAACTAATGTTTGAACAACACTAATATATTTTATTTGGGACCCAAAACACATTGCAATATGTATTGCAATACAGCTCTCCGTATGCGATACATAGCTATATGAAATATGTGCCAATATGCCAACCCTAAAATTTACCCACATGATTTTGTCTATTTTTCTGATGTCTGACTTTTATCGGAAGGTTTCTTTGATGTTAAATATACACAGAAACTGGCTTCAAAGATTATTTCATTTGGTCAATCTGATGTTTCAAATCTGAACCATTTTATGATACTATCTTATTTGCCAATCCTGTGACTCAAATCACAAAGATTACCTTCAGAGATCTCTTATTTATCTTATGCTTGGGTCATCCTGGTATAAGTATTGCATCTATAGGTCATGTACCAACACAACACAACACCATACACATAACTACAAGCATGATAATTCTACTTTCTGATGTTATATAGAAGTGGTGTCAAGCCACCATCTTATTAAATGACTCAAATCCACAAAATGTGTTGTATCAGGCCCCTCAGGGTTAGACATGCATGGACATATTCTATTTGTCTGAAACTAGAGAGACTCTACAGGGACTAGTTCTTTTCTCCCAAAATTTAGTAATTTTACATGAATAACTGGTCTACAATGAGCTGCATATGAACAAGGCATTTACCTCTGAAACCTTGTAATCACTACCTTGGATGATAACCACTTGACAAAGTGTTACATACAATAGTAAGAGGTGAGGTGAGGTGAGGTGAGGTGAGGTGAGGTGAGGTGAGGTGAGGTGAAATGGGGTTTAACGTCGCGTCCAAGATTATTGCACTTAATAGTGACTTGCATGCACGTGTGTGTGTGTGTGGCTGCTTGTACTAGTCAGGACTGATGCTGATTTATACTATAGTGCTAGCCCACTGAGATACCATGCCACAGTTAAACATGAATACCCCACTCAGACACAGTATACTGACTCTGAGCCAACCAGTCTTTGTTTTAGACCCTTAATGCTGAGTGCCCGACAGGGTAACAACAAGTACCATCTTTTAACGTCTTTTGGTATGATGCGGCCGGGTATCAAACCCCGGACCTTCTGCTCTCCGGGCAGACACTCTACCACTAGACCACAGAGGCGGTCTACAATACTTAGAGCCCTAGTGAGTGTTATGTTGTGTTCTGGTTACTATAAAACTGACATGTGTTGTATGAGCAGACTCCACATGAGATACAATCAATCCTATAAGCTATTTAGTCACTTTTTTGTACGCATTCAAAATGATGAATACATAACATGTCTACATATGCTTATAACAACAAACGGTCCAAATTGCAACATCTATGATAAACTGCCTTGTTATTTCTGTTCATAATCACATACAGCCTGGCTTAAACACTGACATGCATTCAAGACAATGTTATTTGAAGTTTGTTTGTTTGTCGCGAGACAGGCAAACACATGAATGAGCACAAGACAAACAGGGTCCTGTCTGTCAATATTGGTCTGCACAATCATACAACCCTGCAACTTCAATCTATAAGCATTCCCCAAAGATCTCAGCTGCAGCTATTGCCACTGTCTTCTGCACCAACAATCGGTGACTAAAGAGATCTAGGTCAATTTGTAATCAACAATATCCCCCAATCAACTTGCACACGATTGTCCCACCTTCAATCACAAAATCCAAACAGCAGGCGTTGTGTGTTTGTTTTAAGTATACATCATTCGGCTACATTTCACACCTTGACCTGCACAACTGCTCACGACAACAGCTAGATCCTTCGTGACTTTAAGCGGAGAGGATATTGAACTGCCTCTAATTACAATGTATTGCAGTCTATTTTAGTGTTTGATTGTACTCGTTTCACACACAAAACCTATCGAACATCGATGATCAGGCGTATTAATAAGACAACTGTTTATAACCAAGAGGACAAACTGCCTGTCGTGATCAACAGTCTATTTTTAGCTTGAGTGTATTGGAGAGGTTTTAGATGATTTTACACTGTTTGATCAGTTTGCTGCCCAATGTCTCTGACCAGTCATATGATCCCTTTTTCTGTCAGAAATGTTCGTGAAATTATCTGCTCCTGTCATACTGCAAACTTTGACTGGATTCATGAAGTTTCCTTCCTGGGTTACTCTGTGTACACTTGTTTCTTCTTGTTTTCAGTAGTACTTTGACAGACATTTGTTACAGAATCATCTGATGCTATTTTCATGAAGTTAAAGGTGTCCTTGTAACCCTAGTGTACAGTTAAAGACATGGGGGGCCCTAGACTCCAATACCACAGAAGACTTTAAACATGTTCAAGACTTACAGACTCCCCTTAATTTCGAATACAGTGAGTAGTTTATCATACATGTCATAGTTCTGATTTAGAGGTTTATCGTGACTTATTGAGACGAGGCTTGGGCCGCCAACCAGTTTAATTATTCACACTTGAAAGCCGGCAACATTGAATCAATACCTGCTTAGTAATCTGTCCTACCAAACACCATTCATCACAGATTCAGAACACACATTAGTACCACATGGAAACCACTGCACTCTCTGAATATTTCAGCATTATGAACTAAAGTAGGAGACATTTTGTCTACATAATGTCTGACAACAGAAATGTTGTACTTTACTAATCTTTTGAAGCTGAAGTAATTCAACTCAAATATTTACAATTATAAATGAATTTCAAGTGCACATTTGATCACTGAATACGTAACATGTCAATATTACAATTTAACTGTGCAGTATCAACCCCGAGGCAGTAAGAACCATATAAACTGACATGTTTAGAAAATATTAGACGGCCTACCTGTAGAGTTTGTCCTTCTAGCTGAGATGCGTAAAAGGGAGGGAACTGCTGTGGGTCGGCCAAGTTGACCCGCACTCTGCGAGCTTAGGAGGGGCCTGTCATGCCGAACTGAAACACAAGACAAAAATAATAAAATAAACGAGTATATAACATGTTCATCAATGTTTGCACAGACAGGCATAGTTGGTGGAGAACACAATCTTTATCCTTCCCTGGTCTCTTCTGTCTGGATACTGCACATATTGTCATATCAGTGTGCAATACTTTTCTCTCTGTCACAAATCAAAAGATCTGTTTGGAACAGTTTGTTAGATGTATTATACATTAAGAGCATATCATCATATAGTAATGACAAATTTACATTTTTGATTAGGCTGCCATGGATATTGATTTTAGAATAGGTTTCAAAATGCAGCCTTTCGACAAGTTCAGGACAAGTATGCTGATACACCAACATAGAGGTTTCCTGGAAAAAAGTAATGTTTAATTATATTAAATTCTCGCATGTAAAAAAACTAATCATGCTGATGATTTGAATTTCTTACACACAAAAAAATAAATTAGATGACATACAACTTAACCAACACCTGGGGTGAAATTGATCACTTGCACCACGAAACCTCGAGGTCACAGTGAGGTCAGCCACCTAGTTACCTGGTTGAGTAACAGTGGAGAGAGAGGGTGTGACACTGTTAGCAAGCTTTGTAGTGGTTGGTGTAGTGGTTGCTGACAAAGAAGTGTTACCTGCACCAGATGTTGCAAGTCAGTGTGATCAAGGAACTCAACGCTTACTGATATAGATGGTTCCCCATCTTACACCGGCAGCCTCACACACCCAAAACCTTCTGATTGATCACAGTTCAGGGAACTAAAATCCTTTTTCTCAGCACTCACCTAAACAATGATAACATATTAGAACAATGTTAAAATTGAAAACTTCTGACATGTCCATAGGATTCCATTAAATGGGCCAGATAGCTCCAATAAGTGCTTCTATTGTCTGTTTTGATCACTTGTCTGTGAAATGGTAAGAAAACCTTGACAGTGAGCATGGTGAGGAACAGAAATTATATTCTATTTCTCAGACAGTGTTAGGAATTGGCACTAGTCCCATAGTCCATGCCAAACTGCCCAATAGTTAAGGTATCATGAGGACTAGTAGAAGTTTGCCCCTTTTAAGGGGTTTGCTATATGTTATCATTAGGACTAGTGGACTCAAACTGTCAGTTCCTACCCTAAACCGTAGTCATATTGGTCACGTTGGTCATATCCAATTCATTACATTCTGGAGTAGCGGTTTATGTACAATAACTAGATTTTTAAAGAAAACAAGTACATGTCCCACTAGAATTTCATAGTCTTGGACTAATGGAAGTTTGAACATGTTGAAGAAAGGAGAAAATCTCTCCCGAAAGATATACTTCAACAAGACTTAAAATTATTTCACAAGGAATGTAAGTAAAAACATATACATAAAAAACATTAACTGATTGTGTGGCTCATACTATTACTGCTTGATATATAATTAATGCCACTCAAAATAGTTTCGGTAATTAATTCAATGGCTGTAGCATGACACATTTGTCAAATCATTTCCACTGAGGATCAAACTTTGCCACTGACGTATATAGACATTCATTAAACTTGATACTTTGCATCAACAAAGATCCTGAGAAGTACTGTTATACCTATAACTGCCAATGCTAAATATATATCATGTCATATATACACAGGCAACTCTGACATTCATCCTTGCTCTGGGAAATATGATACATCCTCCCACTATTCCACGAGTTGTCCAGAGAACACAAAGATATCTAATACCTAGCAAAACCTATTGTTTGTCAACTGGCTCAGTTTCAAAGGTCCAATAGTGCCAGATTATTAACACTCTAATGAGAATACATGAACTTTGAATGTCTTGGTGTTTCATAGCATCTTGAGTAGTGTGATGACATACTGCAGTGTATTATTGAAGAGTACACCTCTCTTTTCAAACATCATCGAACATCATATTGCCGTGGTAACATTTCAACCTTCTTTGTAAACTTACTTGAAGGTGACCTAAGGATTGAGTGGGAGCAATATGTGGAGGAGGATGAACTATAGTGTATCCACTTTGTGCTGATCACTGATCATACACAGTTGATGTAGTCAGTTTCAAAGAGTCTAAGTTTCTGATCTATTTTTCCATATATTTTAAAAATGCCCCAAATTCATGTAACCGACTGAATCAATGACTCTATGGCTGAATCCTTGATGCAATTTGTACCAAACTGAACTACGTACATCAATATGCACATATTACAGCAGCCATGGCTGCCAGTTCATAAGTAGGCTGTTTAAAGATGCCACGGCCAGACTGATACAGACAAGAGTGTATTTTAATTGTCAGCATTTCCTTAGTGAAAGCCCCTTGCAGCACTTGTACACAGATTACTTCCACTGAGACTAAACGGTCCAGATAAACTTGCTCAAGTGCCATTTAACATGCAGAAGTTCGCTACTTACTCCGAAGGGGATGTACAGTGCATGCAAAGTGATCCCTCTCCTTCTTTACAATGGTGCGATGGTGCCGATGACACTGCTTGTGTTTTATTGACAAGAAATGTCTGGCAATTAATTCTCACATCATTAGTGTTTTACAGAGACTGGCTAGACAGATTTGCCGCTGGAGGCTGCTTCCTGCTGAAGCACTGATACACCACTGAGGGGGAAGTAATTCCCAGCTCTTTGGATGCTTCAGTTACTATAAACTATACTATTCACCGATGTATTGAAGCAAAACAAACACTAGAATACATCATATGCCTTTCCATGTATTGATTCATATTTTACTTCTGTATCGTTTTTCAAAAGTTATATTTACAAAGTTTTGCAACCACTGGCATGTTGCTAATGTAGTACTAGATTACTGCCCATTATGGAACAAATGCTAAATCTTATTGCACATGGTTCATACAGATATGGAACACTAACATTCAAGGCCTTTTCAAGGCTTTCAAGTGTCACTTTCAAGGCTTTTTAGTTGGGTTATTAGTCTCAGTTTGTCAATATTTTTTAAAATTCTGCATACTGTATATTAGTTGTAAGACTATACAATATATTAGTCAGAAGACTTAAAAACAGTATGAGCATCACAAAGTTTGAAACAAGATTGATTTTCACAACCTACAAATAAAATAACTTATGTCTGTCATGAATTCTTCAAGGTGTTTGGCAAAGTGTCAAATCTATCACTGAGATAAATCGCACTTAATCATCCTTGGTACTGAACTATTTGTTTTGTATGTTTTTATACTTTTATTAACAAGTTGACATCCTTTTGTACTAATTCAAAGCTTGAGAGGTTATTTAGGTGATTTTCATGGCTTTCCAAGGTTGACACTAAAAATCAAGGCTTTTAAAGAGGGACCCTAAAAATCAAGGCCTTTTCAAGCCTGTATGAACCTTGTTGCACACACCACGAGTGAGTGATGGGGTTTAACATTGCTTTGAACAATTATGTTCAGGTACATCATGGCACATCATGGCACATCAGTGTTAACGTGAAATGAAAGGTTTTTCAGTGCATGCTTTCCACATTAACCACTTTGATGAAACCCATGGTTAGGGCCGGAATTGGATTGGCAGACCACGGAACATGATCTGCATGAACCTTGGATGAATTTGCATGACAAACTAAGGCACCTTAGACCACTGGTCAGCCATGCTCTATTATATTTCTGGTTAGAATAGAGCAAGGATTTCCCTGAAGCTGAAAGATCTCAATTATTTCTTCAACACTGAAATCAGAAAATCAGAATCTTTTTAGCCTTTGTCCTTCAGATGAGGTGCAGGAAACAACAGGCTGTAACTTCGACAGATCCACTGCTTGTTCAGCGCCAAGCACATACATTCACCCTGTTGCACAACATGTATACATTCATCGATTGCATCAACACCTTCACACTAAGCCCCCAGTCCCCTCCATCTATGAAACCCAGTCTGTGCCTGGGTGCGTGTGCCCTTTCCATGCTGCCATGTTCGGCTCCTCCCTGCATTCATCACATGCCTCTATTACACTGACAATGTCAGCCATGCAGGCAGCTAGAGATGAAAGCTGGATAATAGACTGAGATTGTGTACTGCTCTGTACCTGACACAATACTTTACCAAGTTACTTCTCACCTACACGCTAGATTAGGAGGAGACTATTGTAAAACTGCCCTCTGTGCAACTGTAGGTGGTAAAACAATTGAAACACCTTCAAGGCTAGACAACCACTTACCAGCTGAAATCACCCTACCCTAGGACCAGACAAACACACACTTGGTGAAATCTGGACTCTGGACTAGACAGATTATCACAAGGTGAAGGTCCAACCTTAAACTCCTCAATTTGTTTGCTTGTTTGTTGGTTGTTTAACGCAATATTTTTATCCACCCACTAGACCCTACCCTAAGACTTGACAACTACCATGCCAGATACCTCCATGCTAAAGAACCTTTTCTTATGCTCATTAGTCACTGTCAAGTTTTTCTAGGCTATCTCTTCCGCTATGTCGATAGAATCGCCATCCTTCTATTCATGGCTACTCATGGTTATCCATCAGACTAAACATGCTAAGCCCACATTTGTAACTTACGTGTTGTTGTGATTAGGCTTGAATGAATGTTTCTCATGCTTACAGTAATGACACACACAACCTGATCATGGGGACTGAGTCTTTACCCTGTCAGTAACATGTCCTCACCAGAATACTGCCACAAGCCCTGGGTGCTATTGGCATGATATTGCACCTGCTGCCTGTCATGATAATTGGATTCTATGTTGGGCACACCGGTCTTGATTTAGGTGGTGCTGTCTCTTCAAATAGCAGAATGATCTCCCTGAAGGTGTTTTCAATACACTCAAGATCAAAGCAGGCACATTTAAATTACATCATGATCTATCATTCTATAAACGTAACGGTGAGCATTTGGGGAAACACTGTGCTACTTCATGATCTCAAGGGTACTAATCTAAAATATTGAACATCATGAAACAAACAGAATTATATTTAAAGATAATTGTGACGATTTCATTACTCCAATGCAGCTCTTTCTTAACATGGATGTAAAGTCAAGATATGATAACAAATTAACAGTCAGAAAAAACATGTGCCACAGTGAGAATAGTTGGGACTTGAAACAGAAAAACGTCGAGACTTATCATTTCTGGATGTCTAAAGTATTCTTCATATTAGGGCTGGTGATTTAGATCGATAATCATAATTATCATCGATGGAAGAAGGTTGTGACGATTATCGATATGAATATAATGCTATCGATAATGACATGTATTTTTTCGACAAATAAAAGTTTTTACTGCAAGACATTTGACTTATTTGTTTTGCTGTCCTTGTAATTATCGCTAGATATAAACAGATTCACCCTAACATACAGTTTTCTCCCCTTCGCTTTATGTTTAGTCGCAAATAATAATCAAATGTTTCAAAAAGTAAAAAGTTCTGCTTTGAATCGAACGACGACGCCATTACGTGTTGTTAGTGGGTAATTACAAATGTAGTCACTGGCATCTAAATGCGGAGTCAGGATTTTAGAAAATATGTATATTTTCGAAATAGTATGAAGTATCATGATTAAAATAGGTTTCATAATACTTTAATTCTTAAAAAGAATTCTTCCCTTTCTATTTAATAAAATTTCAAATTTTATGTCTATTTGGTAACTACGTATTCCAGTCTGTTTCGATTATTTCAA
Organism: Haliotis rufescens; assembly: GCF_023055435.1. NCBI lineage: Eukaryota > Metazoa > Mollusca > Gastropoda > Lepetellida > Haliotidae > Haliotis > Haliotis rufescens. The sequence goes on from NW_025963779.1 coordinate 35,627,145, forward strand.
TGATCATAGTTTTTGTTTTTCCCGGTATTATCAACTCACAGCCCACGTGAGGTCCACGTGGGGTTTGACATTTTTACGATATGGCAGCAAAAATTCCTAATTTCCCCGTTATAATCGCACGATGTTTGTTTAATATCAGTCTGCCACCCAATCTATTACGTATCACACCTGTGAACCTAGTACAACCTACTACGTACCACACACCTGACATTCACAATGGCGGAATATTTGATGATTTTTTATCTGAATAGTTTCGTGAATACTGTACATAAATGACAAACGACTATATCAGGTGAAATTACATTTAATTTCTCAATTACCGTAATTTCTTGAGTACAGTGCGCACCCATGTATAATGCGCACCCCCCTCTAGCGGGTTCAATATTTTGGAAAAAAAGAAATTTGAATATTATGCGCAGAAAAAATTACACCGTACCCTTTCAGCGAAGTCCGGCACACGAACGGGTGATGAGAAACTTCGTCAGTACAAATTCGAAATTTGAGATAAAAAATCACCAGACATGTTTATTTACCGTTTAAATAGTATTTATTGTTCTGCTAGGCATTGTTTTATATCCAGGGATTAAGATTACCTTGTGTATTTTCTCGTAAACTAAGCCGGAAACAGCAATCAGCTGTACACACGTTTTCTTGGAATCGACCGGTGATTCGGTCAAGACACACCCAATGATTTAACTTAATAGGATTTTTAATGCAAGGATCGGCAAAAATTGTATATGAAACTATTTTTTTTATCAAGAATAATATATTCCATTATTTTCTTAATTATATGCAGCCTTTACTAAACATATTTAAAATAGATAATAACCCTAAGCGAAGCAGCTGATCGCTATTCCCGGGTATTATTTTTTACATGGACCCAGTCTGACCAGTCACCGTCAAGGTTCACGCGCACGTGATCGCGTGATCGCGAGAATTTCATGTTGACATAGAATCGTCTAACAAAAACAAATATGACTTTTAACGAGTCAAAGTATGTCATTTATGATATATGTATCCATTCTCTGTCAACTAAAGTTCGTTTCAAGACGTCAATAGCGGTATTCTGACCATGGTTGCTGTTAATAACGGTGAGTTGTGCGATCTTCCGATCGCTTCACACACGATTTCGCCGAAATTAATAAAAACAATATTAAAAGGAATACTCAAGAAAATACGGTATTCTCACTTTATACAAATAATAATTGTCTTTGACGACATGAATCTTAAACTCAGATTGTTCATCGCTAAAAATGCGATGTAACGTGCGTATTGTTGAAACACTGAGTCTCCGGAGAAGTGAATTGCCATTTTTCTGTAATGTCATTTTACCAAAATAGAATTCTTTGATATTTATCGATTATTGATCGATATGTGACTACCGATAATCGATCTGAGTAATCCATATCGATAACCAGCCCTACTTCATATATGCTTATTATATTGTTTTTTTCAGTTGCTAGTTGAAACATGCATGGTATTTGGTAATGAGATCCTGTACATATTATTCCCAGACTCACTGATACAAATATTTGATGGGAATTCCTCATCGTGTCATCTATTCTCTGAACTGAGGGGTTCAGATATTGAGGACGCAGGTGTCTGCATTGATTATTTGATGAAATAGCTGTATTCAGATCTGATGTCATTTGCAAAATTTGCAAATGTTATTGGCAATTTGATCTGTTAGAATTTCATTGCAGTCAACATGTTAGCCAGGTTTTAACCAAAAATTTATATCTCATAAATGACACTGAAATGACACTCACACCGTGAGTGAGTGAGTGAGTGACATTACCACTTTTACCGCGAGAACGGTTACTTTCAAACCTAGAAACATGATCAGGGTAAAGAGGGATTTAAACCCACAATCATCATGAGGTTTCCCAAGGGACGCACCCCTGCACAGCAAATTGTGGTGCCTTAGACAACCAAGGGCCACTCACATTTCCTCCTGTTTTCTTAACAAGCACTACTAGATGTGTATACATATTGTGATGCTCGAGGCAAGATATCGAGCATATCGTGATACCCTTTTGTTCATGGGGCCCAGCTAACAAGAGGATGTTCCTATCTGAAATGACTGGTTAACATGGTTCAAGGGGAAGTGTACATGAAAAATTAACCAGTTCTTGTCTTCTCCCCTTGATCATGTTAATGGCAAGCATCAGTCAGGGTAAATGTTTCACTCTCCGGGTAGACGCTCTATCCACTACACCACAGAGGTGGTCAAAACACCAACATCATACCACTGGAACAAACTACTACACTCAGTAAGATCTATGTCCATGTTTACACTTGTCTGGCTGTATTTGTCCGACTATTATGTCACAGAACATGCAACTAAAGGATCTTCTATAGCAATGCCTCAACTCACTTAGGCATGCCCCAAACTTTGGCCACCTGCATGGGCAATTGTCTTGGCTGTGGTAATATTAGAACTGGCATTCCTATTACAATGAGCACTTCCTGAGAGAATACACTGAACAGGTTGACTATTTGAACACCCATATTGATCAACATGAGTATGCAACAGAAGATTCAGTAAATCTAGGTCAGTCCTTCTAAAACCCTGCACCTGTTTCACCACATAGGTAGCTGGGGATGTACTCTAACCCGGAATCACCACCAGGGCATCTGTCAAAGGCAAATACTACTGGTCACTGTCATGGGGCAATGGTAATTGATAAGTCCCAAGGAAACATGTATACTGAACAAAATAAGTTAGGGATCATGAATATTTGTGAGGATATTTTTATAAAACTATGCACTCAGTCTTCACTGCAAAAGAATAGCCCAAAAAATATTTTTGATCCCTAACCTATTTTGTTCAGTATATATCAGGAAGAAAACTGACATGATGACAACAGAAAATCTGAACAATAATACACACCTAACAAAGACAATTCAAGTTGGGATTATTGCCAAATTACTGCCAATGCTGCATTAAATAAGACACTAACCATGGCGTTCATATAACAGACAAATCTGGGTGCGCTTATGATGTTTGAGCTGTGTCACCCAAGTTGAACCAATTGTGTTGTGATATACTGAGATACCTGATCTGAACTAGCCGTGATTGAATCCAATCTTCCTAGCTACAACAAACAAACAACCCCATACTAACTGGTAGATGACGGCGATACAGTACAATATTTATATCTTAACCCTGCTGTAGGTAATATATATGCTGTAGAGTGACAGAGATTGATTTATTAATGAGGGTGACATCATGTACAAGACAACAACACAAATATATCAATATACGATTATGGAACAGTGTATGGACACACAAAATTTAGTCTGTTTGGACTTAGGTTTAAAAAAAATGCAAAGCACTCTAAAAAGTTACTGCTGAAGTTCAGTGTTGGATATTTGGCATGTATGAGATTTGTTATTTTGTTAGCTGGAGAACTAAAGAGCTAAAGTAATTTATTGCTAATAATGTGGCGTTATTGCAGTACAGTCAGTACCATTGCAGAGCTGCCTTCACATGCTAAGCAATATGACTATGGCAAGATGGTGTAAGAGTCATGATCATTATACCCAGAAACCAAAGCATGTGAAAACTCCCAAGCAAGTCTCCATAACTTCAGCATGTTTAGCAAGTCTAGATTTCTTCAGTTTCTATGAATGAAGAGACGCTCTGGGCTACTATTATATATTGAAAGACATTTTAACCAAAAGCAACAACTATCTTTTGTCAGAGACTAAATGTTAGTCTATTAACATCACAAAGAAGTACATGCCACCCTCCCCATAATCTGTACTCTCCCTAGATGAAAATACATCAGGATTATAGATCTGACCCTTTAGGACTGGGCCAGAATACATCCCACATTCCCCTTGTTTGTTGTGAGAGACTACTATGAGGATTGGGTGGTCAGTGTGTGACCTAGCTGATAGCATGACATCACACCCCGTGTTGATCATTGCTTGTGCTATCAATCACTGGTTGGACTGACCCAGCTAATTACAGTGGCGTAATACAACATTCTTCTCCCCTTCATGTCGAGCAATACACCATCACCTTTAGTTGCATTGACACATAAGAGCATGTACATAATATTTTACTTAAACCTAAGCTTTTCAATCAAGGTTCACTATCAAAGGCCAGTTCAAGTCATTCCAGAATGTTTATGGTAGAATCCAGAGGACTTTGCTAAACATGACACGTTGCCCGTCAACACTGCATGATGCTATCCCATAATAGGACCTTTACATGAAGGTTTTACACCTACTCACTGGCACTAATATTAAAGGATCGTCTGATCATGCTTGGTGACTTGGGTGATAGAGTAGCGTGGTACATGTTCCTCAACAACATGGATCATTGCTCACGGTCCTGATCACAGGATTGTTAATTGTTTACAGGCCTGTCATATGGCAGGAGTCTTGCTGGGTGTGGCCTTAGGCAACAAACATATATTTTCTTTCTTATGAAGATATTTTGTTTGTTTGTTGTTTAACAGCACACTCAGCAATATTCCAGCTATATGACAGCCGTCTGTAAATAATCGAGTCTGGACTAGAAAATCCAGTGAGTGATATCATGAGCATCAATCCACGCTATTGGGATTGATGACATGTATCAACCAAGTCAGCGAGTCTGACCACCCGATCCCCTTAGTCACCTCTTATGACAAGCATAAAGTTGCAACCAGTAGAGCAGGACATGCTTACCTGTTTTTAGTGATCTATTCATAAAATCTTCATCAATATTTCACCTTTGCGCAACGTGTATTGACGTTTTGAATTTGCTAACTCACTCTGGATGATCAGACACTCTCAGAGCCACCACAGTTTCCAATGCCAGTTTAGAAAGAGGCCATTTTATATATATATGTGATGAATATATATATGGGACAACAACTAAGGACAGCAACAAATACTCAACAACTTTTAGTATCTCTGACTTCAAACAAAATAACAATATATCATAGTTATCATGTAATAGTCCATAGTCAACTATATACAAAGGAACCAGGAACAAGTGTTATCAGAAATGTATGGTCACTTAACAATGCTTATTGTATTATTCTGTTAGGCTAAATGTCCTGTTCATTGTATACCAAGTCTACCCAGGAACCAACAAGTTTCACTGTGTCCTTCCTTCCATTGTACATCACACAGTCGTTGGTGTATTGTGTCATGTGTCACACTGGACAAGTTTTATCATGACCTTTCACATGTGCGTCAGACTGATGCCATGGTACAGCTGCTTAACAATGCTGCACAAGCATGACAGAACACACATAATAGATACAGATGTCAATGTACTTGAGTGGTAATCAACTTCGATTAAAGACACCTTTGAATTTTCTGGTTGACTTCTTTTTCAACTGAATTTGTTAATTCTCTAAATTAGACTTTGAACATGCCAAAGCATGGCAATACCTTTACATTCTTCGCGTCATGCAATCACACCAATCATGAACCCACACAAATGCTCTTCCTGCAATTACACTAATCACCCAAGCCCATCATGCACCCATTCTCTTCATGTTCCTTCATGTACTAACACCATCACGCACCCATGCCCAGCCTGTTTCCAGAACCATCATGCACCCATTATCACATATGCACCCATGCCCAGCCTGTTTCCAGAACCATCATGCACCCATTATCACATATGCACCCATGCCCAGCCTGTTTCCAGAACCATCATGCACCCATTATCACATATGCAACCATGCCCAGCCTGTTTCCAGAACCATCATGCACCCATTATCACATATGCACCCATGCCCAGCCTGTTTCCAGAACCATCATGCACCCATTATCACATATGCATCTATGCCCAGCCTGTTTCCAGAACCATCATGCACCCATTATCACATATGCATCTATGCCCAGCCTGTATCCAGAACCATCATGCACCCATTATCACATATGCATCTATGCCCAGCCTGTATCCAGAACCATCATGCACCCATTATCACATATGCATCTATGCCCAGCCTGTATCCAGAACCATCATGCACCCATTATCACATATGCATCTATGCCCAGCCTGTATCCAGAACCATCATGCACCCATTATTGCCATCACGCATGCATGCCCAGCCTGTATCCAGAACCATCATGCACCCATTATCACCATCTGCATCCATGCCCAGCCTGTATCCAGAACCATCATGCACCCATTATTGCCATCACGCATGCATGCCCAGCCTGTATCCAGAACCATCATGCACCCATTATCACCATCTGCACCCATGCCCAGCCTGTTTCCAGAACCATCATGCACCCACCAGTACTCATGATCCACAAACACTGTCCTCCATGGCCCCATCATGTATCCATGGCGTACCTGCACCAACATTCATCATACAAACATGCAACCAAGGTAACTGATGCCATATGAATACCGTAACTGTGTCCACACACACAATTTCCTTGACAAATAATTAACATCAGTTATAAATATGATAAAGATTGTCACCAAGTTTTCCCACCATATTTATTTTGTCCATTCAGCGTGCTATGACAGACGGACAGCTGGACCACCTCCATATTTAAATAACTGGTCCTAATATCCTACATCCTACATCATTGTACATTAGTACAAGTCTATTAAAGACACAGAAGAGACCTTGCAGCATGTTGAAGAAGACTGTGAACCTACATAGTATAATGACCGTGTCAATGGAATGGATAAATCATCACCGTTCATTCTAGAGCACTGCATTGTGACACCTACATGAATAAGGACACAAGAAATATTAGCAGTAGCATATAATGATGCACGGGTTCCAGTACACAAGAACCTAATATCAAAAGCACAACGCACACATTTTGTATAAACGTGCATGAACATGCTCCACTTGCAGGTATGTTTACAATGGACATGTGTGGTGTGCATGCATAAAATGAGAACAAGCTCTATCACACTGTGCCCATTAACCTTCCACAGCAGAGTGCAGGGAAGGCAGAGTCACAGTGGGGAGCTCTGCTGATTTGTTACATATAAACATTACCATTGGCTCTATGTTGACGAGTGTATTAAGACACTAATGATTTTTTCTTAACTATGAAACACAGATGGCAAAGTAGCATTTTAAACCTTAGTTTGTCAAAGGATACAAGAATCACAGATTTCCATTCATAATTCACAAAGAACACCAAAGAGCAAGCTGTTGATCCAGCTAGCCTTGTCTTGGAATTGCCTATTCAACTTCCCATAATACTAACCTTGGGTTACTGGTTTACTTAATTGCCCTATTCACAGGATTGTAACATTTAATATATCAATGAAATGTCAATATCTTCTGCATAACAAAGTTAAGCTTACAAAATACTGCAGTGTTAGAAATTAATTTGAATTTTCAATTGTCCACACAAATGATCTGATACAGAGTTGCATCTATCTAGAGGTATAAGAGGTACTTCACAAGATAATGGCACCAGTCCTTCTTGAGTTTTGGACTAGCTAATTCTAACTCTGAAATATGTCCACTGGTACATGTACTGTTATTCATTTCTCCCCAAACGGAAAGAGAACATGATAATTATGATCATTAACATGATGATCATGATAGTGTTTACCTCCAATGTTTACCTGGCTTACAGGTAAAAGTAGAACATTGTTGAAAAATAATTGGAAGAAAAGAAAATGATCTGCAAAAAAGTTCCTGTGTGAAAACAACATATTTTGAGGCCTAATTGTGTCTTTTTGGAGTAGTCTATTTTCTGCTATCACCAAGGGATGAAAATGACTTCAGAAGAGATTCCATGTGTCAGACAAACAGGCCAGTGAGCTAGGTGATCTGTAAGCCGGCTGATCTGTCACAAGTCTGGCTCTGATAGCCGGCTCTCCTTCCCTATGCTTTGACACAGCCACTGTGTGTGTCAGCTAGCGGTTGTTTGGTGTTACTGATACCACCATATATCACTACCCTTCCTTTGATGACAGAGTAGCCTGAAACATGACCCAACCACAAATTCTTGATCACATCATACTTCTCTTGTGAAAATTACTGCTCTTACTGTCAAAGTTTCTTGCATGCCTTTTCTCACTGACTTTGTTGATCATGTTGACAAAGTAATAGGTTGGCCAGCACATGTTGCCATCTTATCTTCTCGGACATTCGGTGCATGTTAATTACAAAAAGGTCAGGGCTCATTTTCCTTGAAAGAGCATCTCCAACAAGACTTCTGCTGATAGCTGGCAAATGTGTCATAATACATTGTAAAAGGAATCATTACAGTATAGTTACTTCACTCAGGTCTTGAACAAATTCAATGATGCATTATTAGATTGTGTTCCCTTCATGGTGAAACCAAACTATTATCAGAGTAAACATTCCATATCCCTGCAAGGATATATCCCAAGTATCAAACACATATCATGTTTATGTCTATATAAAATTCAAGATTTTAAAAATTACATTTCCATCAAAGCATATGGTTTTTTAGCTTAATGCTTATTAGAATTTCATCCATGTATTTAAAAAAATGTGAGGTGCGAGACATTTCTATTCAGTATAAACATATTGAATTTTTCTTAACAAATTGTTTAAGGCACCTCTGTACATTAACTGTTGATGCATGTGATTCAAATGAAGAGTGAATATTTGGTGGTTATGAGGTCAACAGGGATGAAAACTTAAATGATATTATTGGAACAAATGTTATTTTACCACAGACAAGATGAATGTCTCATACAGCATGTATAGACTCAACTGGTTCAAACATTGACAGAAATCATGAAAATAAGCATTAGTTTCTCATCCAATAATTGTTTCAACTACTTTGTTACCACGGGTATTAATGGATTAACAGTTGGTCATTTGTAGCCACACATTCTTTCATGTGTGAAATCTCACCTGTGTTGATCTGCCGATAATTGGCTGTGTCTCGCCCAGTTCTGGGGGAGCCATGGTTCCGTGTCCGCATGTGCTCTTGGTACCACAGATCAAGGTCATCAATCGTATGCTTTAATTTCATCGTGAAGTCCGAAATATTTCCAAAATTTACACATCCAAAGACGTCAGCACTTGAGCATTCCTTCTTGTCTGGTAAGCTAATTGCCTGGTATCTTACACCAAGCACAATGGGCCACAGCAGCAGACACAACTATGGACCATATTTTCTTCAAAAGTTTCGCTGAAAAATATTCCTGGTGACACCTGCTGTTGAAGAAGGAACATCCCAATCTCAGGATGTCAGAGCTGATTTACAATCTATAGGTAAATGTTAAGGAGAGCACACTCATATTGACAGGAGTCTACTTACTTCCAGGAAAAACAAATACAACAGACACCAGAGAAAGCTTAAACGCCTTTGGTGTGGGAATGTTTTGACGCTAATGACAGCTGTGGCATCAACGTAACTCAAAAACAATGATCTTATTTGCCAATCACTGACATATTCCAAAATTTTATCAGCATTTTCAACTTGGTATTTGCTGCCAGGCTAAAACTCATTCACCTACATTAGCATCTAACAACCTTAAAAACATCTGAACCAAAATGGAAATAAAAGTCAATACAATCACACAGTTTGTAAATAGTCCACTAGATGTTTTTTCATCATCATGTCAGTCGCCATGATCACTGCCCAAATAAAAGCAAATGTCAATCTGACAAATGTTATCTGAAATGAACTGCTTTGCCTTATCCTAAGTATCTGTTCTTGCGAAATCTACTGATATTCTACACTTTAAATTCCAGAAATGCGATAAGAGGGCATCAGGCAAGAGACACAAGAATGTCATCTGTGATTGGAAACACGTGTCAGGAAGGATGGAGTTATTTTGATGGAATAAGCTGAGATACACTGATATCAATATGCTTTGAGAATAGTAACTGCAGAAACGGACACTGGGGAGTAGTTAGTGAGTAGATTGAAGCAAGGTACCCGATGCCAACATAGCTAAACATGCTGAAGTTATCCTTCAAGTAAAACATTCTACTTGTTGATGACGTTGATGATATTGATAGTGTGCCTACATGATCACGTGGATGTAAATTATCCTGATCTTCTAGTGCTTATACAATGTGATATCATCTTATATAATAGCTATCACATTTTGGATTATGATAATTTGGCTCATCATGCCCTAGCCTAGAAGATTATGATAATTGATAATTTGGCTGTCAAATTTGAATTTTTCATCAAAGTGTTTCAAAGCTTATTGGATCCAAATTGAGACTTCAAACATCCTTGACAATGGAGGTCCAACACCTCCCAAGTTACCATTCCATGTGGTGTTAAGTAGCTGTCACAACAGTATGTAAACATATAACACCAACAACGACTCAAACACTAAGACACACTGCCCACTGAGCTACAATCAATCAGCAAACTGTCAACAACTCTCACCAAACTATGTCAACATCTTAACTCTGGTAAGTAATTTCAAACATTTGTCCTCCTTCATCAGTCACATGAGGTATTTCAGATATCTGCCATTCAATCAGTCAATCTGCAGTCAAGCTTTATGCTACATCATCAAACGATCTGCCTTGACACAGTTGACGATCTATCTCCTTTCACCGTCAGCGACATGATCAACGGGAACAGTAGACAATCTGATTTTGTTGAAATTAATTCATAAAAACGCGGCTCCAACTGCTGACAAGTCCTCAAGATAGAGAAATATGCATGAAGGATGATCATCAAGCCTTAACAATGCTGGGCTATTGTTTGCTGAATCATCACTTGAGATTATGGAGGAACTTGAGGCAAGCTCCAGGGTTATTTCTGAAATTTATCATTTGCCTGGCAGAATCATTGAGGAATGTGAACACAAATATGGATGGCACCTGCACATTTGCTGAATTGATTGCCTAGAAAGTTGGGTCCATCGGGGGGACAGCATGTTTGCTTCAGGCCTGAATCATGGCCAGGTAACTGCAGCTGATGGCGATGACTGTGACTCTGTAATGTATACTGTGACTCAATCTTTCATCTTTCTCACAGACATGTCAGCGTCTTGTCTTGTGTCTGCCCTGCACGATCATGAGTGAAGTTAATTAGTGCACTTTGCAAACTTTCCTTGAAGCCATTCTGACGGGTGTTATGCATTCAGGAGATAACTTGTCTTTTCATGAATTAAAATATAACACAACCTTTGAATCCTTCCATAAAGAATAAGCTGGTAGCTTAGGGTTTGTTTGGAAATAAAATTCTGCATTTTCTCAGGAAGATGTTTCCAGGGGTGACACTCCAATGCATCTGATCATGGACAGGTTGGCTCCTGGTAAAGCATGTCCTTACATCACACATGAGTGAAGGGAGCTTGTGAGTCAATACAGCCAAAAAGCGGTGCAGACATGAATGTTGCCCAAGCAAACTCAACACAGACCTTGAGACCTACACACAATGAGACAGCAATGAGAAAGATGTTCACACGGATCACACTGAGGGTAGGTTCAGCCAATGTTGATGAAGCACCTCCCTGGTAGGCTTAGACAACACTTCCTTCTTAATAATTACAGTGACACAACAAACAAATCAACACAATAAACATCTAGAATGCACCGTGCTGCAAAATAATCCGATTTTGCAGCATTTGCCTCAACCTTGATTTAAGAGCCCCAAAGGTCAGGGTGTGGTGATGGTCCACAGTTTTCCAGGTAACTGTGTTGACAGTGTTACATCAAGAGACGAAGCTGGTTGCAGAGAGAAGACTGGGATCACTGACTGACTCACTGGTACAGCTTGTTCGTGTAAGCGGTGAAACAGGACACTGGGAAGGGCGGGCGGAATCTCCTAAATTCCTTCCTACATCACTAATACCCCAACGCCATTGGTCTTCTCAGGACAGCACTATTTTCAGTTTTTATTCTTGCCATGTTTAAGAGTTTCATTTTGAAATTTTGTTCCTGGTTACAGCTTGTCATGAAACAGATTGCAAAATTAAAAGTTTTACACACATATGTGTTCTGCATATACCAAATTATGTCAGTCAATAAACAAACCAACTTAATACTGTAAGCTTCCTTAACTTTATAATTATGTCTTATTATTAAATTTCAGCTAAAATACATTGTAAAATGGCAGATTTTACTGTATTTAACAATATCAATAAGCATATAAAGGATAGGATAGGCACCAAACATACCAAATATTATTAAGATTACCATAATCTTTTTATTTTTTTCGTTGTGTCAGTATTCCACTTTGTAACAAGTTCTCACATGTGAATGAAAATATTCTTTCTGATCCACTTCTAACAAGGACTTTAATCTCTTAAACACATACTAGCATTTCTCAATAAGATGGCCACGGTGAGAGCAAGCATCACAGACTGGCAACACAAATTTTCTTTTTCTGTGTGACAACACAAACAATGCCATTCAAAAGGACGGTAATGTTGGGGCCATGTTTCTTTTCGCAGATATGAATCACACCGGTATTGTGTCGCCTGGAAAATATGAACCATCGTTCCTCCCATATATTATCATTCAGATCTTCATAAAAACACTGTGAGGCAGGTTCACTGGTAAACAAAATACAACTGGGGTGAATCACCAGAAAATATAACAGGTTCTGGGAAAGGTAAAGAAAACATTAACATTTAATTTATGGTTACAAAATTAATAATAAAGTTATGATTTTCAAGCAACTTGGCCTCAGTGAGTGAGTGAGTGAGTGAGTGAGTGAGTGAGTGAGTGAGTGAGTGAGTGAGTGAGTGAGTTAGAAAGGAAATGTAAGAGTGAAAACCATATTTCATGGAAGAGTCGGTTTGTCTACCCTGTGGATGGTTTGTCAGATCTTTATGTTTCTTATCAGAGTAAAGATTCTGATTTCAATGACATTGGGGTACAACAGTGCAATCAGTTTCCCATCTCGAAAAGTGTTCAAAATTAAGAATGCAAGTCATGAGGTTCACCTAAAATCTAGGGGGTATAAGATACTACACTCCTCAAGGACTTCTCTTATTAATACCTGACTGTCAAGTCATTGGGAAGATTAAGATTTCAAAGTAACAAGGTCAATGTCCACAACTGAAGAAATAAATGAACCATTAAACCACAACAGTGGAGTGTTGATAGTTGCTCACAAAAGATGATTGCCCAGCATCTGCAGCTTCACTCAGCATCTAGAAACTATGTCAGTGCAGCAGGTAAACCTGATACTGAGGCTATTCTGGCCAGGAGCATGTAAGCATCATTGATTCTGACCTCCTCTCATCGACTCAGTCAGGGCCATCAATCAGTGGAGCATCACAATTTCCCATAAGCCAGCCACAGAAGTAGTACTGCTACCTAGTTTCTCCGACATTAGGCCATGAAAAGTTTTAAAAATGTTTGTCATCATCATGAGTGTCACTTAAAAATATGCTATTGATACTTAATTATTCAGGAAGCCTCCCTGTCCAAACTAATTACTTCTGGTTGTATATATTTTTATTAGCCCCACAAAAGGACTTCTCTGCATTGTTTCTCAGTGGATTTAAGCAGGTCAAATACATTTTCTCCATTTTTACTACGTCTCTGACTCCTATATGTAACCGCAGTCAAAATGACTCCAATATTTAACCGCAGTCCAAATTTGAGGATTAAATTCGTGCCAAGATCGATCATGAAAGATAATGAAATATTATTCATACATTCATTATACATACTTTAATAAACATGATCGACGAAATCTATTTTGGGATGAAATATAACCATGCCGTTAAGAAACTGCTGCATTTGTCCTTGCCTATTCATAACATTCCAAGTAGAAAATGTCCCTGATTATCAATTATTGCTTTCCATGTATAACTTATTTACTATGTGTCGATACTAAAACCTCAAAACAGTCAGACACTGGTCCATGGCAACATAACAGGGAATACTATAGCAACTCAATACACAGTCCCAAAGAAAGGTCTTTCATTGCAGCTAGTCATGCATATGTAATGAAATAATCAGGCTCACATATCGTAGTTCAACAACCCAAATACACTAATATCCTAGAAGATGAAACAATTTGGAAAGGCTTCCACTTGCAACCGATACCTTGGATCAAATCTACATTGGGTCTTGCTAGACAAGCAGTCGAGGAGGGGAATATTAAGTATTAATTTCCTTGGAATAGTAACAGTAAAGAAAACTTTCTCACTGAACTGAAAGATAAATAGACTCCTTCCTTTGAGCTTAGCTTGGCAATGCCTCAAGAGAATAGAGTATTTATTTCAGGTTTAACTTTAAGTTTCCTTGGAATGTAAACATTAAAACTTTTCACACTAACTAAAACATTAATAGACACAGTATACTATGGTGTTAGAGTCTAGGAGCATTGCATAAAAGGAATGCTGTATTCATTTCAGAATGAACAGTGCACAGACTAAGCAATCAATGGCAAACTCAAGACTGACATTTCTAATTGGATTATTGAAGGAACAAGGATCAATGCATCTCTATGATAAATGGCAATCTGTTTGAATTTAGGAAGCTGCACTTTAAAGCACTAAACACTGTAATCAATGGTTGTTGTAAATGCACTTGTAAAGCCATCAGCGTGATATACTTTGGCTTGTAATGGCAGTGTACTTCAGTTGAAAAGTGGGCAAAAAACAACAATGCAACAGATCTCAAGGGTTTGCTCTTTGTTGTCTACTTTTCAAGTGATTTTTTAAGGAAAACTAATTTCTTACTACTTTAAAGGTTTCTTGCAGGTGGATATATATATATATATATATAGAGAGAGAGAGAGAGAGAGAGAGAGAGAGAGAGAGAGAGAGAGAGAGAGAGAGAGAGAGAGAGAGAGAGAGATATGCATCCTCTGATTTCACCTTTTGGCACATTTTAGACACACCATTTTGGCCCATCTTTGGTTTATGTTTTGGCTTTTTTTAAATGTAATGGATGACCATCTTTAATCGCACAAGGTGATGCTATATATCCTATTTTGGGGAAAGATAGATAAAGCATCATGCCCTCTAGGTTTCAGGAAAAGCACTTTGATATTGATGCAAGAAAAGGTGTATAAAGTGGCAACACATATACAGGTCTGTCATACAGAGCCATTGGATGTCAACTTGGCTATGACCAATGTCCTTATCATCATCAGCAGACTCGTAAGAAATCACACGTCTTGTGAGGCGACGACCCTTTGCAACGGGTAGAGCTCTGAAAGAACATTACGTCCAAGATTATTTGGGGGGGGGCTTGTACTAGTCCGGACTGAGATACCATGCCACAGTTTAACATGAATACCCCACTCAGACACAGTATACTGACTCCGAGCTGATCAGTCCTTGTTTTAGCCCCTAATGACGAGCGCCAGACAGGGCAACAACAAGTATCATCATTTAACATCTTTTGGTATGGCGTGGTCAGGGATCAGACCCCGGACCTTCCACTCTCCGGGCGGGCGCTCTAGCACAAGACCACAGAGGCGGTCGCTCATCATCAGAGACTTCGATTGGCTTGGTGAATGGGTTGACGTCACTGGAATCTGAGGATGTGGCAACAGATCCATTAGTCTGATGAAAGCAGATTCTTGTTGCACGTCACAGATGGGCGAACGTGGGTTTGGAGACACAGAAACATAGGGAAACATTGTACCAACAGTCCTGTATGGTGGAGGCTCCGTCTTGGTGTGGGGAGCAATATCTCATGACTGTAAACTGGACATGGTAACAGTACGAGGCAATCACAATGGTGATTCATGAGGATTCGAGGACATCCTCAATCCTGTTGTTGTGCCATATTTAGACGACCGTGCACTTGCCACCCGATCTGTGTTCATGGATGACAACGCTAGACCCCATCGTTCTCTTACTGCGATTGCTTTTCTTCAAGGACATGCTATTGACACTTTGAGTTTAAATCAGTTGGAACAAACAATTAAAATATTGAACATTTGCATCACTCTCTGTGTATTCATTAGATAAGAGTCTCATCTAACACAAGACATTCAATTCTCCCACATAGCTCAGGCTTGACGTGAATAATACCTTGATGTTGGACAGATATGGTCACAAAACCAGGGGGGTGCTTAATTAATTTCTAGGTGTATACTTTATTCTGGAAATTATTTTAAACATTATTGTCAATCTCTCTTAGGGATACAGTAAACTCCAGGCTTACTAACCATTGCTATAGTACCTTTATCATGTTTAGCATGACTAATTGTCCATGTCCTAACTTCATCTCTTCACACATGAAAGTAAATGTGAATAAACATTAATCTGGGGTTAGAATAGCATTTGTTAACATGTCATAACCACTACTTACAATATCAGACTTGTTATATCATGAAATCATTGCTGGGACGTTGGTATGGGACATTTAACACCCAGTTAGACAGTAGGGCAGGCAACCCATAAGTTTTGCCTGCCCATCTTCAAAGTTACCTGCCAATCTTCAGACATTACAAAGATTGAAAAATTACACACAAAAACATGAGACAAATCGTGTCTTGATTGGTTGAAATAATGCAAACAACTACTTGAGAATAACAAGAGTCATCAGAAGATGACAACTTTGACCTAAATCATGACACAAATTGAAAGTTGAAATATTTGTCACAAGACTCCTTTAAAAATAATCCTAGCAACTAGGCCATACAGTGTCAGGCATTTGTATTCTAGTATGACATGATATTGATGATACCCTGTTATGACAAGCATAAAGCAACAGAACCATTTCACCAGAAGGGTGTTTGAAACTGCCTACAGCAGACAACACAAGGATACAACAACTGACTGGTTTCATCACCAATCATATCCTCTTCATTTTCAGATTGAAGTCAGGTCTGGAAATATGTCAGCACGTTCCATTGGATATTAGCTATCCAATATTCAACAATAATCACATCATTAAGGATATGTCAGCTAGTGCATCGGTATCAGTGTCACAACTGAACCCACAAAGGCAAGTAGGTGAATAGTGTCAGAACACCTCCTCAACAGGGCTTATATTGTGCACAAGTAAAACATCCACGAAAACATAATGAAACATGTCCTTGAGGTTCAGATCGAGACATGACTAAAACCATCAGCTGCACTTATCATGGTCTCTCAGTCTTCCAACTATCTTCCTGACTAGCAACAGTTTTCCAGTAAATCATCCAATGGTATTTGCAGTCTACATGCAAAACGGTAATTAGCCAAGTAATCCTTCTGTGCAATGATGTTTCACATGTTTCCAGCCAAACGTGACCACAGTGATTTGAAGTCTCGATATTACATCTTCATGCTGCAAGAGCCAACTGCCAAGATGGGTCCACTGCTGTGACTTCCTGGTCGAGAGGTGACAAACAACATGTCCCCTCCATCAATCAGTGGATCACAGTGATGAAGTAGCAGTCATCTTGCCCCAGGAGATCAGCTACACATCCCCTGTCTACTGCCCCTACTACCTGGCAGTGCTTGTACTCAGGCCAGTGTGCCTTGGGGTGATGCAACCTGGGGTAGGGGGGTCATTATTTCATCCAGTCAGATGCCCTGAGGCAGAGACATTGGGAAGTCTCGCAACAATCCTGATGCGTTACTTTGATGGGATTATGGTGAGAATAGGTTTGTAACTGGTCTGAAGATAGCAGAAGATGTATTTGAAAACTTTAAGAACTAAGGGGATTAACTGAGACACATTCTAAGATATTGACAAAGTATGACAAATACAGGATCTTACAAAAACATCGATGGATTGCTCCTGAGTACAAAATGGATGTTTTACTTGGTATAGATAGAAAGTGTATCTAACAATATGAAGAAATATTAGCCAGCATGACCAGTGAGCAATTTAACTTTACAACAACAATAATAATGAGACAACGACCCACACCCTTCTTGGAAGACTTGTCACATTGACTTCCATAGGCAACACAGTAATACACCTTAATACAATCAAAGACAGGAAATCTAACATAAACTTCAAGTAGAACTTATTCAAGAGTTGACATCTGAGAGTAGAAATATTTACATAACATACCATACAGTCTATAAGCATGATAAGTGGACATGGAAATGTTAAATCAAGCATGGGTTGTCATGGAACTGCATCAATCATCCAAACAGTGCAATCAGCACCGATTATTCTTAATTGAAATATCAAACATTGCATAATCGCCTGGTTGAAGAGCACAAAGCACCAGATGCTGATTTCAAATGGTACTTAATTGTGTCTCATACTAGTCTGGAAATATGAATTCTTTGATAATGAGGTGACTGCAACCGTACTGGATAATTCAAGACTTGATGAGCTGAACTGAGCCGAGAAGATGAACATTTACCTACATCTTGTTCAGTTGATAAGTACAAAACTGTTGTTGTTTAATGCTGCACTCAGCAATATTTCAGCTATATGACTTTGGTCTTTAAATAATTGAGTTTGGACTGACAATCTAGTGATTGACATCATGAGCATCAATCTATGCAATTGGGATACAATGACATGCATCAACAAAGGTCAGTGAGCCTCCTTACGGCAAGCATGGGTTGCTGAAGACTAATTCTAACCCAGATCTTCACGAGTACGATGAGTACGAAAGGTTCATCTCAACATTCCCTCTCAAGTGAACATCCTGTACATCATGTACATGGCTATTTCAACAAACTCAGGTAGCAATCTTAATTATTTCAGGTCAGTAACAATTAGTAACTGATTAATATTTTTGACATATTTATTAGATGTTAATCTAGACAATGGCAGTAATATATACTTCAGTGGTACACCCTTGTGACCATTATCAGTGATTATGGTAATCAATTTGAGTAACCAAATATAACCCAAAGACTATGGTAAACCATGTCAATGAACTTGATAGAACACAGTCTTCTCTTTCAACCACAGCCACAATTAAAGCAGCAGTCTAGTTGTCAAGTAGTTGTCAAGTAAGCTTAACTAAGGCCATGACCAATTGACAAATGGTTCTGTGGAATCACCTCATGTTTTCAAAAAAAGTTCTTCCAAATTATCTCAGTAGGGATTTCAGGTCCTAAGATAATATAACCAGTTTGCTATATTTAGGTATTTTATTACCTACGATCTTAAAAATGGATGTCAAAAATAGATGTAGGGCTGTAATCAGGATAATATGCTCTTTCCCAAAGCCCAGCAGAGGGAAAGCCCTAAAAGCTAAAATCAATAATATCTAATCATGGTCATATTGGTTCATGAACTATTACCATCATGAAGGCATAATATCAACAGACTTTTAGCATACTGAGTCTTCAAAACATCAAAATTTTCACTTCAACAGTCAAACTCAGGTTCTCCATATAGTCACGTTGGGACCCAGGATGAGAAGAACAAATAATGAATTAGTTGTAGCCTAATCACAGACGAGCCTAGCTAAAGATGCTAAATATGAAAGTCAGTAAACCCTGTGAAAACTTGATGCCAACAAGTTTTGCAGAGTGAAAACGTTTTGGCACAGTCTGCATGAGGCATTGTCTATTCATAGTTGTTTGAAATCAGACAGAGTTCAAAATTAAGGGAGGTCCTGGTCCCTTGAGGTTTTTCTCAACTACAATTTGAATCTAGAGGCCCTCTCAATCTTTTAACTTTTAGCATTAGGGCAATGACAAGGACCCTTTGACTTTAATAATGGATTTCAAACACAGGAAATAGTATTGATACCACTCAATTGGACTTGAAAGCCAATCTTAGCATAACTCATCATGTTCATGAGAGTTCCATGGCTTATCAGTTCACAATTTGCAGTAAACAAACTTTTGTAAACACATTTAGAAGGATCATGGTAATGTTCTTTAGAAGGTATTCACTTAATTCATTCAATGAAATTAACAAATTAAGTTATATCATGGCATGGCAGCTTGATGTTGGAGGAAAGCGTGAAGTGATGCAGGTCTTAGACATTTACCACTTTGGTAAAAACCCACAAGAATGTGTATGGTGCGGAAAAACTTTGAAACATTATCAGGATGAACTAGGATTCGAACCCTCAATCAAAGGTTTCTAGCATGCACATTTAATTCCTCAACTCACTTTGGATAAAAAGGCCAACCATGTCCCCTTTCTGAACTAGAGGTTCCTGACTGCGAGAAGTGCTATCACTGCTATATCGAAGAATCAAGTCAAACCAATATTTTATTCAGCAGTGATGAAAGGGTAACAATATTACGTAAAGGTCACAATGTCCCAAAGGCAAAGTCTACACTTCAAGCAACAGCAGCAAATGTAGATATTTAATGTAAATGAATAAACAGTACTAAATTATTTACTGCAGCATGGCTCATCATCACAGTAAAACTGGCTGCAGAATGGCTCATCATCACAGTAAAACTGGCTGCAGCATGACTCATCATCACAGTAATACTGGCTGCAGCATGGCTCATCTTCACAGTAAAATTGGCTGCAGCATGGCTCATCACAGTAATACTGGCTGCAGCATGGCTCATCTTCACAGTAAAACTGGCTGCAGCATGGCTCATCGTCACAGTAATACTGGCTGCAGCATGGCTCATCATCACAGCAGTGCTGGCTGTAGCATGGCTCATTGTCACAGTAAAACTTGCTGCAGCATGGCTCATCATCACAGTAATACTGGCTGCATCATGGCTCATCATCACAGTAATACTGGCTGCATCATGGCTCATCATCACAGTAATACTGGCTGCAGCATGGCTCATCATCACAGTAATACTGGCTGCATCATGGCTCATCATCACAGCAGTGCTGGCTGCAGCATGGTTCATCGTCACAGTAAAACTTGCTGCAGCATGGCTCATCATCACAGTAATACTGGCTGCAGCATGACTCATCATCACAGCAGTGCTGGCTGCAGCATGGCTCATCATCACAGCAGTACTGACTGCAGCATGGCTCATCATCACAGTAAAACTGACTGCAGCATGGCTCATCATCACAGTAATACTGACTGCAGCATGGCTCATCATCACAGCAGTACTGACTGCAGCATGGCTCATCATCACAGTAATACTGGCTGCAGCTTGGCTCATCATCACAGCAGTGCTGGCTGTAGCATGGCTCATCGTCACAGTAATACTGGCTGCAGCTTGGCTCATCATCAGAGCAGTGCTGGCTGTAGCATGGCTCATCATCACAGCAGTACTGACTGCAGCATGGCTCATCGTCACAGTAATACTGGTTGCAGCATGACTCATCATCACAGCAGTGCTGGCTGCAGCATGGCTCATCATCACAGCAGTACTGACTGCAGCATGGCTCATCATCACAGTAATACTGGCTGCAGCATGACTCATCTCCACACACTCAGGCCGTTGGATAATGGACACTACTAAACTTTTGATATGGATATTTTCCTATTTCTCTTCACAAACATACACCTAGAAATATGTTAAGCACCATCCATTGATTCCTTTCTTCATTTTCTCAACTTCCATATATCATGTTTATCTTCAGGAAATACCTACACACACATCACTGATCTACTTTTGATAAATATCTTAGATTCTGTTATACCATTGAAACCTGCTGAAATGTTGGTACCAGAACAGCGAATGGATCTCGCAAAATCAGGGTCATGTCACATCTTGCAAAACAGCACAGGAACCAATCAATAGAGTTAACAAATAACCAATTGACATGAATAGTGACAAATCAGGTCATGAGATGTACAAATTCACCTTCTGTATTTCAATACGAGTATGTCACTTTGAAACAAAGACAAATGTTTCATCAGAAATTCTACCAAGATAGATTTTCGAAAAAATGGCTATGGTACTTTATATGGAAATATAGTTTAATTATTTTCCTGATGTATATAAGCATGATGGAATTAATAGTTGTTGTGGGGCGGATGGGAAGCATATGCAAGAATGATTATCCATACGAGATGACATTTGAGGATGTCCCGAGTAGGTCACGGGCTGACCACATCCAGGAAGATATCAGGAAGGTCAGTGATTCCTGACCGATATCAGTGCACATCATCATCTAATTGGACTAAACTGTCCAGCTAATTGCCGTCACTACAGCATGTGGGGCCTGTGGGTGTATCTCACTGCCTATTAACATGAATTATGTATGGCCTGAGGACACAACGTTGGTTAACCTAATCATTGTCCATGTCTGCTGATTCAACCTTTCAAATTGTTTCAGTTTGCCATACTGTAGTAGCTTGCAGCTTATGAATATTCAACAATGACTTTACATGGTTTTTATCTGACAAACTTATCAGGCATATTGACATTGATTTATCTGAACAAGTTTCAAAACGGTGGTCTCCTATTATCTCGAAAAACGAAGACTCCAAAGGGAAATTTTGAGATAAATGGATTAATATGAACTTGAGCATGTTGAGACACAGTGCTTCACATTACCAGGGGTACTCGGTCATTGACCCGTAGAAAAGAACATTGGCTCTCAATTTTGGTGAAAGGTGCCTTCTGGAAGTGGCATTTCTAATTCAGGGGAACTGTTGAACAGGAAAGAGATTGAACAATTAGCCAAGTGTGTTTTTGTGTCATAAATATCAACTAGTAGGAATAAACAATGTTAGAAATTGGCTCTAGTCCTAAAGTCCTTGCCAAACTGCCATATAGTTAAGGTATCAAAAGGACTAGTAGAAATATGCCCTTTTTAAGGGTTTAGCTATCATGGCTATATGCTATCATTATAAAGACTAGTGTACAAAAAGTGTTCGTTTCTACTGCTGAATAAACACTATTATTTCAGCCTATTTATCTTAACAATTGAAAACACATGAATCAGGTAATGTCAGTCTGAAAATAATCAAAGTTTAAGACAATTTTACCTTTATTTGAGTAACTTTATGAACTGTGAAAGAAAACAATGACCTTAGTGAACTGCCCAACATTACATTTACAGCAAGAAATTTCTCAAACCCTAAAACAATGAATGGGAAAATCTAGTTATGAATATACATACTGTGTATATTGTATTCCCGAAGCCAATTTATGTTGATGCAGTAAATCTGCCAATACACTATGACACTGATCAGCAGATGTTCCATTATGAGGACAATTTACAAACAAAAGCTATTCTCATTCCTACTTTCTATCAAAACATCCCATTCAGTGAATTCCAAGTCATTTGAACATGTCTCTGTATCACTTCATATTCATACCATTTATCTGGATAGATTCCACATGAACACATTTATCAGCAAAAATATATAAAACTGGACCCAGAGTTGAAATTTTTAAGTTGGAATGGCAGGTCACATCGTATTTCATGTCAACATGGTCACCAGGAGGACAAAGGGCCATATCAATCACGCTAAAATGTCATGTTAAACTTGTTCAACTTTTGAAAAGTTAATGTGGATTTCACGTATACACACATTTGTAATTAGGAAATATCTATATTACTGAGATTATTAAATTCTGTCAAACCTGGCAGTAAGCAAAGTGAAAAGTATTCAAAAAGGATACGTTTCTGCTGAATTAGCAGAATAATGCTTCTGAAACACAAACTACGAGTCCTTTGTCAGGAGCAGTTTCTCATTATCCTCTTGAGCCAGCATGACCACCAACAAACACCTCCTGGACAGACACAACGTCTCCTAACACAAGTCATGCATATCATTTGAACTACCAATCAGTCCACGTCCAGTAAGAGCACCTTGTCAATGACTTCACCAAGCACCTGCCGTGGTCAAACAAACGTCACTGACCGGCAACAAAGGTTTCATGCAAGAAGCCATGACCAAAGGAGACACACAGTCAGCATTTCCAAATCAGCTTATCAATACTTTTGTCCAGTCTCACTGCTAGCCTATAAATCCAGTAGCACAAGCAATCATATCAGGGCTGGTCTCTTCTATCTCTAAGTAGTGATTATAGACTTCATAAGCTGTTACTGCACACAACATACAGTAAAGCTGTATATCAGCAGATCACCTGTACCTGATATCGGACACGAAAAAGGGACAAGTTTGTCAAATTTCTCTTGACACTGTTTAGCTGGCTAACAAGGCCCCTTTGAGAAGGTCAATCAAAGCAGTGGGGAAACAGTCATGCATTTTGTCACGATGATAAACTGATGACATTTGATTATCCAATGACATTTCAGAAGGACCTTGCCAAGACACTGTTGTCACTGGAGATAAATTCTGAAAAATGCTGATGGCTCCATATTGTCCAGAGTCATTAACTTTAGAATTCCTAATGATGTGATTTGCTGAAAAAACATCATTCAGCTTGATGTGACAAGAAAGAAGCAAATGAAGAAGGAAAGGTGAAAGTAGATGATGAAGTCCATGCACAGTTCTGAGAAGTTTGTTCAGGAGTTGATGTGAGTTCATACCATATCTTCTCGCTATATTGCGAGAAAAAACTATGATAAGGGAACCTATCTATTTGACTTTAAACAATCATAATGGTCTGTGAAATATAACTGTCAATTGGTCCATTCCGGACCGCTAACCAATGAAAGGATATCTTTCATTATGTCGCGCCCGGAAAGGTTTTCCTGCATTGTGCAGTTATTCGTGAGCAAGATGAGTGACATCGAATCTGATTCGAGGCAAGGTAATATTTGTTGTTCTGGACTAAATTATCTGCAATATATACATCACCATTGGTACTTCAGCTTTGTCATTATTTCTATGTTAAGACAATTTACACTAAACACTTCAACCAGAGGGTTCCACAAAAGTGTTCAAAATTGTTAAAATCATTTGTGGTTTTAGACCCCAACCAGGGCTTGCCTTGGACCCTGGCTAAGATAAATCTCACTCATGGAATCACTATGGGCTTGACAGCCATGCTGATCTGACAAACACTCTTTTTGTATTTCTGTAGAAGTATCCTCTACAAAACTTCCCATCAATCATGCCAATATATTGTCATGATTGTTGGATTACCTCTACTAAACAATGCTAAACAAGGCCTTGGTGACAGTCTCAGCCAATTACAATGGTTTCCAACTGAAAACCCTATTATTCAGTTTACATGCTGCAGTGGTAGTCATCATTGCGACAGGTATCACTCAGAGAAAACAACATTATGGAAATTGATAAAGGGAGCTTGCTAACATGTGATAATGGACAGACTTCAAGACTGACATTTTCTTCATATCTTCAATTATATCTTACATGACAAAGGAAGATAAAACCAAAATATTAAAAAATGTTCCATCAAAGAACTTTTCTCGTCAATTTTCTGTTTTACCACTGGTAATGACCCAGACAGACTAAATTATTCAAGCTGTTTGATGTTGAATGCATAACTGAAACGTAGAATCAGTAATGGTAACAATGGCTTTTTTAATCACATGCTAATTGGTTTCTCAAAGTGACTTTTTTCAAAGAAAGAATAATGGACAATACACATGAACACAAATAAAGATAGAAACTAGTAAACATGGTAACTGTCATATTACAGAATGGTAAGAATCCATGTTTACTAGGGCTACAACAAATACACTATGAGTCGAATACACTTTGTATCACTAATATAGGGTAACGGATACGAATATTAATTCACGAATACAATAACAAGTGACCAGTGACCACAATACTGTCAAATTAAATATTATAAGAGTGTTTTCTTTGAAGAAAATTATGCATATAATATGTTCTTATGGATATTTTTAGGTACAGGGCATGTAAATGCACATGATTGCATATAAATATAAATATTTGATTCTAGTGGCCACGAAAAACAAATTTAATTCATGAATGAATACTGTTCGATTCACCTAATACGTGAGTGAATCGTAACAGCCCCAATGTTTAACGACTAAAATTCTTAACAGCAAAAGTTTCAAAGCTGATGTTTTGCTGACCTATAACAAGGCCAATATGAACACACCCATTAAATGACATATTTATTAAGTGACTACCTAAACTATATCATGTATATGTTTCAAGGTATGAAATCAAGAAATAGCATACAAAACAGGACCTATGCTCTAACAACGTGTGATGTCAGTAGTCTTTTGACTTCTTGGGAATGCAATCATGTGCAAAAGCCGTATTGGCCCTACAAAGCCATGTCTTGGCCTGCTAAACCCGTCTTGACCCCTGCTTCAATATGTTGTGAGCCGATTTGAGGGCATTACAGACAGTTGAGGAATAAAACATGATATTACCTGAATTGTGGTCAATAATTGTTTTATTACATAATTACATAATAAAAAACAACTTTATTTTTAATTTGAGTTGAAAATCGCGTCTTTTTCTTTTTCCCAAATGACAATGAAAAGCACAGTCATATTGTTTACCATGGAGACGCTGCTTCACAACAAGCAAAAATGTACATGACAGTTTGACATTACACATGTTGATGGCTGCCTTTTAACTATCATTGAAATAGTTTTACTTTCATCAGTGTTTGAGTGAGTGTGTGTGGTTTTACGACATTTTTAGCAAAAATCCAGCAATATCACAGCCTGGGAAACCAGAAATGGGTTTCACACATTGTACCCATGTCAGGAATTGAACCCGGGTCTTCAGCGTGAAAAGCAAACGCTTTAACCACTAGGCTACCCAACTGCCCCTCATCAATGTTTGAACAAAGTTTGTTCACTTATGACCGGCTCTAAATTTCTATAACTTTGAGTATAATGGTTTTAATAAGCATCCCAATTTGTTTACTTAATAGTGAGTGAGTGAGTATGGTTTTATGCCGCTTTTAGCAATATTCCAGCAATATCAGGGCAGGGGACACCAGAAATAGGCTTCACACATTGTACTCATGTCGGGAATCGAACCTGGGTCTTCGGCATGACGAGCGAACGCTTTAACCACTAGGCTACTCGACTGCCCGTTTACTTAGTAAGCTGAGTAACTATGGTGAATATGGTACATGTATAACAGTGACAAGTGAATAGTTATTGCAAAATAATATTTTCTTGCAGTGATTGCAGGTCACTGTTTTATTAAGTGATTCAAATCAACTACAGAGGTAAGCATGGTAAGCAAAAGAAACATTGACAGTATTGTGCATTTGGACCTATCAGTTTATTAAGTGCTTGATATATGACCATGGTGATGTCAATGATGTCAAGACCAGGGTTAGAAACTAACAGTTTTTGTCCACAAGTCCTTATAATGATAACATATAGCAAAACCCTTAAAATGGGCCAATTTCTACTAGTCCTTAGGATACCTTTACTATTGGGCAGTTTGGTAAGGACTACAGGACTAATGCCAGTTTCTAACGCTGCAAGACACACTGAAAATACCCTTGATTGTGGCCATGAGATAAAGATATTTCACAGTAAATATATTGATACTACCACCACATGTACAACTCATAATACTGTGTGTTCTCACACATGTCAATGCGTTTGTACGTATTGATAATATGTGGTTCAATTTTATCACATGAAATGCCTACTGCAACTGATACATCATGTTCAGAATACCTGGTGAATAGTCAAAATGTCTACGGTTGCTTCAGCCACAAAATGCAATGGATCACATTTTCAAAGTGTGAACTTGAGTTATTCTCATCATGGCACTACATCCTGAGTGAAGTATTCAATGTGCCTCGTTAAAGAATTCCCTAATATATGTATGCTGAGAAGGATATTAATTAATTAAAATTACATACAGATGACATACTGTGATATCTCTTTGAGACAACTGAAAAACTGTTTAAAATGAGTGAGTGAGCGAGTGAGAATGGCTTAATGCTGCAATGCGTAGTATTTCAGTTATATATCATGGCATGCCAGCTTGATGTAAGAGAAAAGACTGATACTGGTGAAGATCCAGGTTGGAGTTCTTCAGCAACCCATGCTTGCCACAGAAGGCAACTATGCTTATCATAAGAGGCGAGTAATGGGATCGGGTGGTCAGAATCGCTGACTTGGTTGATGCATGTCATTGATCCCAAATGCGTGGATCGATACTCATGATGTCAATCACTGGATAGTCTGGTTCAGACTCGATCATTTACAGACTGCTGTCATATAGCTGGAATATTGCCGAGTGCAACGTTAAACAAGAAACAAACAAAAAGGAAAGCCTGAAGTGACACATTTCTCGGATGCCTACTCTTCTGATGAAAATCCATGAGCACAGATACTGTGCTGACATAATCATTGGTTTCTGACACCCCTAGGGGAAGCAAATATGCACAGCATCTTAGACGACTGAGCCACCCATGCTACTCAGTGTATCCCAAGGACTGTGCAAGTGTGAAATTACATGTGAGGGACAAATTGAATGTATGTGAACATGGTGATCAAAAACAATGTGGGAACATGTGTGAGTAAAATGGAAACTGGTGCGAATATCATGACCGTGAGAAGAAACTTGTATGTTAGAAACTGTTTGATGTATTGGTAGTAAGGAGGCATTGGGACTCAGTAGACTAGAGGTGCATTGAAGCTTATTGCGACAGCCTTAATAACACAGCCATATTTCAAAATGAGCTGGTCAAGATGTATTGTGATTGAGTCTGGACCAGGCAAGCCAGTAGTTGATATTGATAGATCTGTGGCACAAAGCTTGGCTGAGAAATGATGAGCGGAGTGACAGTCAAATTTACAAACATAGTACTGTTTGAAATTGGAGTTTTTTAGCATTTAACCATGTTTATTGGTAAAAGTTTTCCCCAAATTGTCAACAGCATTGTCAGTGTGCTATCACCTTTCCTTGGCTGATCATGTCTACAACAGGAGCTGACAGATGTGCAGTAAGACAGCATCAGTCTATGAGAGTGTGATTTTTGTTGAAGATTTTTAGGAAGAGTGTAAATAGTCAGTGCTATTTAATTGTTTATAGAATATTCAAAACCTGTAAGCTAATACCAATTCAAGACTCACTGGTGGATCAACACAATAACATCACATGAAAAATCATTGTTCACTATAATTAAGCCCCGCCACGAAGTGGAAGGGGGGATATAGGAATGGGTGCTGTCCGTCTGTCCTTCCATCTGTCTGTCACGTTTTATTTCCAGAGCAGAACTCAAAAACCAAACCAAATTTGGCACATAGAAAGGTCTATTGATGATCTGGAGCCTTTTGATAGTTTGGGATTCTTGAAAAATATTTTCAAGGAACAACTTAGACTTAGACTGAAAATGGTGGTAGTGCTCGTTTCCGGAGCAGATCTTGAAAACCGTACAATATTTCTAGCCCTGACATATTGGCGGGGGATATGAGTATTTCATGCTTCTTGTGCTTGTCTTCCTGTTGCACTAGACATCAAGTAACACCTAATAAAGTGCAAACAGAGTGGGGGTAAGGAACAGAACAAAAAGCTGGTCAATGAGTACAGATTCAAGAGTGAAAGATCCCCAACTGTGAAAAAAGAATTAAGACCAAGTGAAAGAACAAATCAATGCTTCAGAAACAAAATAAGAGCAAAACCCACTTGGCACACGACCATAACCATCAAAGTCAGATCAATGACTTGCATGGCCGAGGTGATTGTTGGTGATGAGCCACATGAAACATAAATGTGAAATGCTGAAGGTGAGTGCCCCACTGTTGGCTGTTGGGACTACAATAATCTGCTAAACAGTGCAATTACACCGATGTGGAGTACATTGAAAGCTGACAGAGCAGTGTGGAGACATTGACTTTTTCAAAGTAACAGCTTGTAGGAAGAAGTCAAACAAGACTTTACACTGATCAATACAGCCCTGACAGAGTGCTCTGTGGTAACACACACATGGCTCATCAGACATACTATCACAATGCATTAATGTTGCATCATATTGAAGACCAAGAACAACAGTTACACACTTGTGTCGTATAATATAGGAGACTAAGAACACACTTGTGGTGCATCAAATAGAAAGACTAAGAACACACTTGTGGTGCATCAAATAGAAAGACTAAGAACAACACACTTGTGTTGTATAATATAGAAGACTAAGAATACACTTGTGTTGTATCATATAGAAGACTAAGAACATGCTTGTGTTGTATAATATAGAAGACAAAGAACACACTTGTGTTGTATAATATAGAAGACTAAGTACATCACAGTAATGTTGCATCAAATAGAAGACTAAGAACACACTTGTGTTGCATCATTATAATAGAAGACTAAGAACACACTTGTGTTGCATCACAGAGAAGACTAAGAACACACTTGTGTTGTATAATATAGAAAACTTTGAAGAACACACTTGTGTTGTATAATATAGAAAACTTTGAAGAAGACACTTGTGTTGTATCATATAGAAGACTGCATGTTACTGCATTACCAGTCAACCCACACAGGGATGATGAATAATGTATAGTTGTACACACATACATACATCCAAGAAATCAATGAAAGTTGGTTGAACTTCTCACACCAAGCCAAGATTTCTTCTTGTCTTGTGTATAATGTGGTCATTGATGCAAACACAATGGGTCTTCACCAGTATTGATGTCCTGTCACATGATATGGGCATTGTATTGATCACAGTATATTATTACAGTGTATTATTTCTTTCTTACAGGTGATCAAGCAATCAATATCTCTAGCCACAGAAACACCTGCTTGACCGGCCTCATCCCAGGTGGATGCAGATGATTAACACAAGGACACAGAGATACAAGAACAGCACTAATGGACACAGGACACAACACTAATTAGCATCATTAACTAGTCACAGAACCATTGTTGCTCAGAGCCCCAGAACAAAGTAATGGTTAGAAATTCACACAGCTCCTTGGCGGTATAATTAGGCACACATTGATTTGGATCAATGCCGATTGTTTTCACTAACCTATATATAAATGTTTTAAGATGCTTATCATAAAAAAATTATTGATTGGTGTTGGAATAATCAGTAAACCCAACGTCAATGACTAAAATAGCGCAATTACAGAAAGAGATGACGTACGACGTACGTGCTTACTGTGGTGTCCAATCCAATCAAATATTGACCATATACACAGGATTTATCTCCCGTTTGATCAAGAATTTATTTTCAAGCATGTGTATTGATCAAAATACTTTCTTTGTGGTTGATCTTTCAATGGTTTTTGGTTGAAGTTCAATGTCGATGGCAAATAAAATATACTCCTGGCCTAACATGCCTAACCAATTTTGCTTACCTTACCAATTTATACAGTACATTCTACCAGAAACATTTGCAGGAAATGGTCATTATTTATCACCAACATATCTCAGTATCAGAGACCAGACTTCTATACTTTGGATAGAGCGTTACATCCAGCCTCAGATAGAGGCCAGTGTGTATTGGATGCCTGGTATCTAATAAAGGAAACACAGTAAGCTCAGCTGCAAACCGCCCATATGTTGAGACTAAGCTCTGCTGATTAATACCCTCAAAGTCTTTACATACTCTCAATGTGTGTCATGACATTTACATGATCCTTGTATCTATGCTGCACTCATTCACCAGGCATGAGAAGAAGTAAAAACTAACAAGCCTGTCCTAGTTTGGAGACACATTTATTTTAAACCACATTTAATATCTATCTTCACAGTCTTTGCAGGAAGTGCTGACTCATCATTTGAATGTTGAACTAACAGTCTTGCATTGTGGGCCTTGTGGCTAAATACTTTAGAAACTGTGCCAGCAGTCTAATAAATCAGAACTCCCTTAGTGAATATAGGCAGTTATTAATTTTCTTATAGAATAGGCAAACTCATGATCACAATGCTGTTCATGTCAGGTGTGGAAGGATTTGCATTAGTAATACCTATTTCACTACTAAACTGGACTCCAGACATGGCTTCTTGGGAGTTCCCCCTGAGACGACTCAACACTTCAACACACATATATTGACCTACATGTTTGGTAGTGTCATAAAGGTCATTGACCTCTTGATATTACAAGCAGGATCTGGAAGAAAACTGGTCTCAAGATGTTATTTATCATGGCATTCTCTCTGTGACCTGATCTAATGAAACATGTCAACATCAGAACAAATAATGAACAATTTCGCACTACAAGGAGAGACACTGCTATTTGAATGTTAGTCACAAGTGCTAATCTGTGCTACAGTGCTAAACTACTTGTGTTGTCCCAACATCAGGGTTAGATGCTTTGTCTAGTCTCCTTGTCTAACATAAGTGGAGCTCTAAAGGGATTAGGTTTTTTTCCCCCAGATCTACTTATTTTACAGAAATGAGTTGTAGACTAGTCAGTAACGCATGGTGTCAATTCCCTGCACCGAATTATACCCTTGATAAATTACTTACGACAGTCTGTCAATACTGATGTGGACTAGGGCCCTTACGATTCACTCGCGTATTCGGTGAATCGAACCGTATCCATTCATGAATTGAATTCATTATTTGTGGCCACTAGAATCAAATATTTATGAATATGCAATCATGTGCATTTACATACCCTGTACCTAAAACATCCATAAGAACATATGATATGCATAGATTTCTTTAAAGACAACACTCTTATGATATTTAATTTGACAGGAATTTGGTCACTGGTCATTGTAGCATTTGGGCAGATACTAAGACTAAGTACCTGGACAAGTGCAGTATGTGAATGTATAATATAGATAATTAACAAACCATATAATTATTTATGTTGTTAATGTTTCACTGAATATGACAAATAATACATCAACTACTGACTTATTATCGTATTCGTGAATTAATATTTGTATTCATTACCCTATATTCATGATACGAATCGTATTCAGCTCATAGGTTATTCGTTGCAGCCCTGTGGACCATAACATGAAAGTACATTTTCCCAAGGCAAGGTAGTTAACTGACTTCAGTTTCCACCCTTGACGAAATAGGCTCGAATTTCTGGGCTCCATCCTAGCGCCATCAGTGGCTATTTAATGCAGCGAGTAATGTCCCTTGCATAATGTCCCTTGCATGTCCTCCTTACTGACCAATCTGATTCCACCTCTCGTATTACTTACATTGCTTCAAACGAAATGGTGGCACCAAATCAAGTGAGTGAGTGAGTATGGTTTTACGCCACTTTTCGCAATATTCCAACAATATCATGGCGGGGAACACCAGAAATGGGCTTCACACATTGTACCCATGTCAGCAATCGATCTTGGGTCTTCGGCGTGACGAGCAAATGCTTTAACTAGGCTACCCAACCGCCCCGCACCCACTCAAGATGATCTTATCGATAATAAAGATCTTAATTGTAATACAACAGGTTTTACTCACAAAGTGCATCAAATCATTGAGCACCTTGACATGAAATGAAAAGATATAAAATGAAAAATTTGGGAAAATATCTGCCGATGCCCAGTTGGTGGGACAAATGCTCTGCAAATACTGTAATCAACGAATTCGGCAAGGCAGTAGCCAAAATTTCATTTCTGAACCAGATGTTGATTTTGTTACAGGATTTTGATTGGACTGTGCATAGATTCATTAGTCCATCCAAATCATAACTCCATAATTCCAGCCTAGGTCAGGAAAGGAGGTTACTGGATTTTTTAAGTCAGTTAACTCCCTTGCCTCAGGAAGATGATGAAAGTGTTGTCCAAACAAACAGTTACCATAGTTACTGCGACCCAACAAGGATACAAAAACATAAACAAAAGTTACCTGAAATTCTTTTTGATCACTTGAAGATTGGCTGTTAGAGAACTTTACATCATGACTTTTTCATTGGACTTGATCTTTTTCAAACAGATGAAATGTGTGCAATACAATGTTTGAGGAACTACATCATGCATGCAGTCTGCAACTTAATCAAATAATCAGAAGCCCAAGTCAAGTAAAGTTCTCTTTGCCCTTGTGATCTCGGCTAATAAATAGTCCATGACTATATGGATATAAAGTTTATCTAAAAACATCCTCCTTCATGTTGTAAGTGTTTTATTTTATTTGTAAATCGATCAAAACATGCACATTTATGTATTTCCCTCAATTTCAAACGTGCATTGACATTCCATTGAAGACATACAGTGCTATGACCACAGGCAATGAGGTTGCAGTGCAATGACGTCATAGCTTAAAGAATATTGTGTACTAGTCCCATTTGGCTTTGCCATAAGCAATATGCGACATGTCATAAAATGGAAATTGATTCCTTTCTTGCTTGAAATTGAAGCAGACATCTTCAAAATGATGCCTAGGGTTAAGTTCAGGCAAGCTGACTCAAACGTTTTCAGCACAGGCAGCACATGTGACATGTACTAATAGAGGACGATTTCAATGTCTTTATTATTTCAATACAACTTTTGGTACAGTCAACAGATGCAAGTACTTGCTTGATCAAGGTACCTGCATTTGTACTGAGACATCTCATAAAAAGAATAAAAAAGTCAACTGCTGTCTTTAAAAACAATAATGTTGAATTTCAAAATTAACCAACTTTGACACAAGTATAGATTTTTGTACCATTATCTCGAAGTTAGCACTTGCCACATTACCAGTTTTAAGAAGTCCATTTTGAGAAATGTCTAAGATACCTGCTGAAAAGTTAATACAAGTACCACATATGTTTCATTAAATGGTCAAAGTACCGAGTCAGCATATGTCAAAGTATTGAGTCAGCATAATATTCTGTCAAAGTCACATCATCAAGAACTAAGGACATCTTGATTGCCTTAACCATGTTAATGCTTGTGTCACAATAGCCAGCACCTTGTCATCACTACACCCCCAGTGTAATTTATTAAACCCTCTTCTGTTAATCCCACTAATCAAAACAGGCCTACTTGGCTGCATTTAAATAAAAGTACAACAAACAAGCTGCCAATAAACCCTAAAATTCTAAACCTATATAAACACCCAAACTCCTTTTAGTCCCCCCCCCCCCCCCCCCACCTCTTGCATGGCATATTTCAAAATTCTAAATGTGTTCTCCAAATTAAGTAAGCAACCCTAAGAAGCCCCACCTAGGTTGCCTCACCTTTTCGGACATACCCTTTTTGACCAAACACCAAATGGCCTGGTGGGGCCTTGCGCGAAATACGCATATGTCGGAAAGCTCACGTTAAATTCATAATTTAAGTAAGTAAGTACACAGCATTCACCAGATGAAAGCGCAAGAAGCAGCTCTTAAAATCCGTGAAAAAGAATAAAACAAGTTGCTATCCATGTCAAAAGAGTCATGTATTCATGTTCTTCCAACTTCTAACTGCCTATCAAAGACTTCATATGTCAAAGTAACAAGTCAGCAAATGTAAATGTAACATAAAACAACATAAAAGTTAAACCTTAATAGGTCAAATTTACCAATGCCAGAAACAAAAATCAAATGTCATCATTCAGCACTGAACATCCATTATCCAAATATGGTGTGAGCAGCCACTGAGTGGTATTGTGTTTTCTCTAAACAATTGGGCATAAAATAACATCTAACAAAGTGCTTCAAAGAGTACAGTTCCTCCATAGCATA
The DNA here is from genome assembly GCF_023055435.1 of Haliotis rufescens. Classification (NCBI taxonomy): domain Eukaryota; kingdom Metazoa; phylum Mollusca; class Gastropoda; order Lepetellida; family Haliotidae; genus Haliotis; species Haliotis rufescens. The sequence goes on from NW_025963779.1 coordinate 35,662,273, forward strand.
AACACGACTGAAGTAACAGGTCAGCATTTATAATCTATCCATCCAAAGTTCCCTCATCAAGAGGGTAGGAAGTGTCGGTCTTGTGTAAACTATGAGTATACAGGTAGGAACCTCACATGCCATTAACACTGAAAGTGAGAAGTAGGGTGTCTGCAAAGTGCAACATGTTACTCAGATGACATAGATCAGATGTGTATACATATTGCGTTTCCTTAACATCATTAATCTGCATACATTTGTTTAGCACAAAGCCAATACATGTGCTATGATTAGAATACAATTTAAGAACAGTAGTAGACATGATAAAGGGAAAAGAATTAGAAAATAAAAGTTTCTTTTATTGAAATAAATCACTACTCTAATCTAATTTTAAGCCTTTTTTCAGGGGAAAAAGAAAACCAGTACCTTCTAACATGACTATTTATCAGACACTTTCAAAACAACATTCTGAAATCTTATGGTAATCAATATTGAAAGTTTTACCCAAATAACTGCAGTTACTACTAGCATAAGATATAACAGCTTATATGAAGTTAGCAAATATCAAAGGAATTGTCAATGTTAGCATCATTACCTAATGGCATTTAGTTAAATAAATAAAATGAACAGTTAGTATGAACTGAATCACTCGGACTTTCTATACATTCATTACAGAACGACAATAATAGTATTAACTATACCACAGCAATTGTAATCTTCAATAGACAAACTAATGAGACATGGAGTGTATGGTGCCATTGTTCAAAGCGATCTTAGGGCTAAGGTGATCGTAACTCCCATACCTTAACATAGACTTACGACTGTCATAGCTCTAAGCCTTAAGGTTGTTAATGTTATGTACAAACACCTGGTAAACTGTTTGTAATTTCTCTCCAAAGACGATTTCTTGAGACTTTTGAGTACAATTGTCAATATATTAACTTTAGCCAATGATTTATCTAGGATTTCAAACTAAGTGCCCTTGTCATGCAGTTTGGGCAAAAAGAAAATTTTCTTAAGTCCTTAAGTCCTTCAGTGCACAATGGGAAACTATATCTTACAGCTTCTTCTTGCTTAATCCTGTTATCAGACAGAAACAAGTCACCTCTCAAAATTAATAACATGTCTTGGCAAAATTATACTTCCAATTTGGGAATTATTACTGACATTTGCTCAAACTTGAGGCCGAATATCTGCCTCTGAGCAGGTCTAGATAAATCCATGTTAGTGGGGCTTATTTCAGTCATTTTTGTTTATTTTGTGACTAAATGGTATTAACTGAAACTGGGAACAGTCATCCGTCAGTAATAATACTGACCTGATATAAACATACATTGTTCTTGAAACAAATTAGGAAAATGTTGCATTAACATGGTCCACAAAATGTGAAATCAGATATCATTAAGTATGATGAGTGCATGAGGGAGTCATGTGTAGTGCCACTAAAAATGGTCATTCAGTTATATTACAGCATGTAACCGTTATCAGGTTAAAGTGGGAGGAAAGTGTAAGTGATGCAGGGCTTATACATTAACCACTTTTGTGAAACCCACCAGAACAGGTCAGTGTCTGACTGACAGTATTAATTCCACCATAGGAAGCAAAAGGCTATTAAACCTAAAGTAACATGCGACATAAATGTCACAATGGAACTACTTTTTCCCACAACACCAGTGTTATAACTACCACAACACCTTCATGGAACATATCTCCCAGACTAGAACCTTGATCAGGACAAGAGCAACCCTGAATGCTTAAAATAGTACAATAATGTAACCATTGTTTTGGCATTAAGCTATTGGAATAAGCTAGTGATGGCTACCTTTAATATTTTCAAGTCAACAATATTATTTTAAAATCTGTGTGTGCCCTCAGAAAAAAATGTTGACATGTGATCATCGATGTCTGATCCATCTTGGAATTTTCCAATCCACTGGATCTTCCCTCCAAATTGCTAAGAAACAAAATCTAGACATGCTTGCCATGCCAAGTATGACAAATTGAGACAAATTAACTAAAAATGACAGTGTGTGTCTGCATGACAGTTTGTCAGGTTCAGAAAAATGTAATTATTAGGTCTAATGCTTATATTTGGGTACAATTACTGCTCTGTGAGATGTACTTCAGGCAGGTAAATCTATTTCCTTTGAGCAAAGTATGCTAAAAATCGCTAAACATAAGTGGTTACAAGAATTCAAATGTATTGATTGTACACCTAATGCACATTCAACATCAAAGTATCCATATGTCAACGTTCAACCAATAGCCTACATGTCATCAGCTGTGCCATGGTTTGAAGGCAACTTTGTGAGGTTCACAAGCCCATATCGTGATTATCTGTTACATGAATACACATACAAACGAGGACCGGGCATGGCAATTCATACTAATCCCATAAAATATAGTTTTCTTATATTTACTTGGCCTACCTTAGTGACACTCTCACAAGGTCTAAAAGCACAGTCTGCCTTTTGACAGTCGTCTTGGCTGTCAGTGCACACTGGGCCTAATTCTGCAAATAAGCTGATAATCAATAAATCCGCTTAATTCATTGGTCAGCTAATCAGTCACGATACATAACATAGCTGTGGATCTTAGCAAATCTTCTAAAAAGGTTTTAACTTACCAAAGTCGTAGAATCTTATCCGAAACGTTTATTCGTTATTTTTTCTTGGATGTTTTACCGGAACACGATCACGTTGCATTGTGGGGGAAATACGGGAGGTTACTCTGTTTCGTGAATTTCTTTCGAGGCTGAAAGAGTTGTGTACCTTTTTTTAGATATTTTACATGTACTTCATTTGAGTGCATGCATGAAGTCAACATGCAGCATTGGTGATCTGTACAGAAAGCCTGCATGGTGCGCACAAATATTGAAAACAGACGCAAAACAAACTACAGAGTGCATCCACTGGGACACAGAATATTGGGTACCACCTAAAATTATTTTCTTTACGTTATCATTTACAAAGTAAATTCATAGATTCGTTTCATTTGGGGGACTTCATATTCATTTTTAATTAACGGTCTCTAAGCACGCGCAATCTTTCACACTTGTGGTAGAGTACCGTTAACCAGGCGGCCTATTTACGAAGCTGTCTTAGCGCTAAGATTGGTGTAAATATTGAGGTATCGAAGCGAAAAAACCTTAGCTAATACAAGCATTCTATTTAATACTTGCAATATCTATCTATAAAGGACAACAGCTTGACAATACTATCATTCATTGAGCAATAATGCTGTGAAACAGCATTAATTATAACATCAACATTTATCTTCAATAGCGGTTTAATTGTTTATCTTTAAACGTACATGACATTTTATAAATAATAATAATAATATAATTTCAATCCAGGGAATTCCTTAATAACCGATGACGTCATTGGGAAACACCCAGCTTATTTTGCCCCCAGGCCCAAAAACGCTGACTGTCTTAGCGAAGATTTGTGTCGTATGTAATCTAACGTTGCAAACGTTTTAAGACAGCTTCAAGAATAAGTTATAAGGCAGTCGTAATTTATCGAGACTGGAGCAGACAATCCAGTGATTGACACCATGGGCATTCATCCACCGAGTATGACCACCCGATCGGTCAGTTTAGTCGCCTCTTACGACTAGCATTGGTTGCTGGGGACCTGTTTTCGCCCGGGATTCTCAAGGGCCCACTTAAGAGTGGCGCTTACTTCTATAGTGTCAACCGCAATTTACACGCATGCGCATTTACATAAACTCATACTCACTCATCCCTCCACTGGTGAAGCTCCGAGAGTGCATGGGTTAAATTTAAAACAGATTGACAAGAGTGAGTGAATGGTGCTTTAAAAGCGGAATATTCTTCACGGTCTGATGCCTTTTTCGTCTAGGTAGTGCGTCATTGTGTAAATAGTGCCATTAATGGCACAATGTCTCAATATGTCTTCGCATCTTGTGTTATAATTAACAGGTATAGATAAATAAACATTATGAAACATTATTTTGTAGAAATATACAAGTGGTGTTTCAACATTGTTTGAATGATTCAGATCGCACTTGTAAGACAATACCACGACGACACAGACGCGCATGATCGCCAGAGGGAAACACATTCCACGGAACGCGATCAGCATAGTACTACAAGTACACGTGTTAGGGGAAATGTTTATCAACAAGTATCACGTGACAACAACAACCGGACTAATCAGAGACCTCGACAGGATGCAACAGGACACGGGCGAATTCACATGGACGGATGTACAAGTCATCCCAGTATAGATAGGCAACATGTGGGTTTTGGAACGTCAACGGGTGGGCTAGTGATACTATGTCAGACGGTCACGATTTGAGATCTAGATGTGTTTTGCACCTCGACCTTGAAGTCATAGGTATTGCGGAATCACATTTGACAGAAAGTAATATATGAATGTGTCAGATTACTCGTGGTATGGACATCACAAAAACAATCAACATGAGCAAGCCACAACGGGTCCCGGAGACGTGGGTTTTTAATTAAAAATGATTTTTTAATTAGATTATAAACTGACAATTCTTAATGTTGAATGTGAAAATATTTTGTGATTAAAGTTGGTCCGTAAGTGTGATATAAGTGTTGCTTTTGTACTTGTGTATGCTGTTTACCGCCGGAATATTCAACAAGAGACATTGAAGCTGTTGACTTTTACGACACCCTCTTATCACAAATAGCGAATTATCATGTTTACAACATTAGGTATGTGTGTGGTGATCTGAACAGTTCATGCGGTACCATGCTTGATCTCACTGAAGGGGTGGACTTTCCCCCAACTAGAGAGGTCATTGATGAATCAGGAATCACGTTGGGAATCATCAAACAGACTTTCAATTCTTATGTATGGTAAATATTTGCTTGAAGGACGGTAGAAACAATGTTAAAAATGTGGTTGTGGCTGATTGCATTTGTCTATGTGAACATGTTAATCTTTTATCAAATGTTAAGGTTACATGTGCATCTGATTTAGTAGAACTGGTAGAGTATTTAGGATGAGAGAGTGCACAGGCGATAACAACACTCGATGATTCTTTCCTCTCCTGGGACATGGCAATCTCTCCGTTATCTACTTCAAGTTCCGGCGGGGCGAGGAATAATGAAACCAATACTGTCAAATGTATAAAGTATGATGTGACATCGGTACCGGATAAATTTCTAGATGCAAATTGTAACGTGCAAGCTTTAAACTATTTCTAAACTTCTAATCTACCGCGAAGGAGGAGATGGAGCTGACATCACCCGGGACCCCAAACCCCAACAAAAGGAGGCGTTTAAGAAGAAAGCGATGTCGGAATGGTACACTTACGGGCCTGTGGAGAGTCATGTGTAATGCTGAACGTGTTGTTTTGTTCAAATAGAAAATGCTGAGCGAATGGAAGAAAGCCATTATCTACCCTATCCCGGAATCATGTTTTGATAAATATGACCACTTACTAACGCGAGCTATAAACTTTATTGTTCTATCTTAAAAAGAGACCGTATAAGTATGCGGAGAACAATAGCTTTTTATCTGACGAACAAAACAGTTCCAGAAAAGGAAGGTCGAGAGTGGAACACGGTTCATATTAACATCTATAGCGGAATCGAGGAAGTCGCCCAAGAATTGAACTTTCTTAGCCTTTATTCATTTAAAAAAAGGCTTAAGATACTATTGACAGGGATATTCTGTGGAAGAAGTTATTAGACCTTGGTATATGTGGACGAATGTAAGAAGCTGTTGTATCTTTATACAAGTGTTAAATGTTATGTGAGGATTAACGGGAGTTTTAACTCAGTGGTCCAATAAGTGAGATCCGGTTTGAAGCAATGATGCTTTCTTTTCTTTTTGGTGTTCGACATTTACATAAACGAACTCATTACTACTTTACATGGATTGGATATAGGTGTCAGGATCGACGATGGGAATAGAAACTGCGTGTATCGGCATGTGCAGACCACTTAGTGGTTCTTGCGGAAAAGACCTGTGAAGATCCGGGTTAGAATAGGTCTTCCGCAACCTATGCTTGTCGTAAGAGGCGATCATGCTTGTCATAAGAGGCGATCATGCTTGTCGTAAGAGGCGACAAACGGGATCGGGTGGTCAGGCTCGCTGACTTGGTTGATGGATGTCATCGATCCCAATTGCTTGGATCGGTGCGCATGATATCACTCACTGGACTGTCTGGTCCAGACTCCGCCGTCATATAGCTGGAATATCGACGAGTGCGGCGTTAACAACGAACCAACCCACCAATCTTGCGAACCTAAATGCTCTCTTAGAATGTCGTCATAACTGGTCCGGTGTTAGCAAATGACTGAATTCTACAATTCTTCACTGCTGGCGTATGGCAACACCAAGGACAAACTGTGCTTTTAGCTGTGGAAATTTAACTCTTGAGATTGCTGACAGTTACTGTTACCTAGGATTATTAATAACAGAGTTTTCAGATTACTCATGCATGGCTAAAGCACTGGCAAGCTCGGCTAATAGGGTGCTGGGATTACTAATATCCAAATTAACATTCCTCGTATGTACAGTGTACGACTCAATGGTATGGTCAACGATTGAATATGGATCAGCAATTTGGGGCAGTAGTAATTTATCATTCACGAAATCTGTAAAAATCAGAGCAATGGAGTTTTTTTAAGGGTCCACAAAAACATCCTCCTAATGCTGCCTTTGTTGGTGATAGGGGCTGGACCCCTACTGCAGTAAAGATCAGTTGGAATGTAATTCGTAAATACGCAAGACTGACCTAGACAAGAATAGACTCACAAACAAGGTGTTCCGATGGGGACACACACACACACACACACACACACACACACACACACACACAAACCAATTTTTATTGAGTTTTACATCTGTATGATAAATAATTGTTATATGACTATATCTTACATGTATATATTTGTTTTTAACCATAGGACTGTTTTGGTCTCTTATAAACTTGAGGAACTCAGTGGATCTCTGAGATGAAACCAGTTATTTGAAGTTGGATTGGTAGATAAGACAGACATGCACACTTTGGAGAGGGTTGAAATCCCACGAAAACCAGACCGGAGTTCTCGCTAGCTCCAGCGGTAGCGAGCACAACGATCTGATTTTAACGAGACTGGGTGGAGGTGTCATAGGCCCATGCATACTTCACGGGCTTGTAACATACACTAGGTGATGGACGAATTATACAGACGAAAAAGAATTGCTGTAATTGTTGCCTTTCTTTACAATACAGATATGATAGTTTATGCGTACATGTCCGAAATTGGTCGGCTGGAATTAGCATTACCCACCTTTTCACTTGGGCACACACACAAAACACTTTCTTTACCCACGAGCACGTGACGACAAGGGGGGTTTACATTTTGGAACGTGTCTCACACATTATCTGCATCAGGCACGATACTTTCTATCCCCTGATACCATGCCTTTGAACTTTTGCCTGCCATCACGATCTAGCATGGCATTTAGTGATCCCATATTGATATGATGCATGTAATTCTACGTTCTCTCACAATTTATCTTAACCGACTTGTCTGGATCACTAACACTAATAAATATCGACCATGTTTATGTATGAAAATACGTCACCAGAGCATATAGCTAAATTACTTCAGATTTTCTTTGCTATATAGTAAACAAAGAATAACTGCTTAATGAGACGGTAGGTTTTATTGCATGGTGACAAATGTTAACGTTGTTTGAGATACCGGGTTGGCAGTTGACTCAGCCATGCCTTAATTTACGTGCCCCCCCGTTTAATCGGTAAAATTCCATGATTTATATCGATATACATAATAATACAGAGACAAAGCCCAAGATGCCCACAAGGTATCAAATACAATGTCTTGTACTGAACAGAAAATTGGCAACACAACGCATATCATGAGCATGTCCACGAACAACTTAGCAGTCGCACAAATACGGTCCAAGGTCAAGGTAATAAACATGAGACCCGCAGCTAAACTTGGCCCCTGTCTATGAAATACTGGCGCATTATGTTTGGAGTATATTGGAAATAAAACCGGTTTAATAGCGGTCATCCTCATCCAAAAATATATATGACGATTGTGTTCCTTAATTAATTACAAACTGATGACTACTAAGATAAAAACACTGAGTGTGAATGATTTTATAATTAAGAAAACGGGTCGGTAAAATATTTTTGACTGCGCCACTGCTGTCTACTGGACAGCGCCATGTTGGATGGGTTTTTATATAAACTCTGAAGGTTACACAAGACGTATAGCAATTTCGTAGGCATTCAACATGGCTAGTCTCTGCAGGGTGACCCCCAACCTGCTGTCATCGATTGGTAAGAAGAAAAATATGAATTGCATTTTCCCGTCACGATGTAATCAATTGTTATTCATGCTTTTTCAGCGGTAGAAACAAACATTTTCAGTTCACTAGGCCTAGTTCCTATAACATATAGCCAAACCCCTTAAAAATGGCAAATTACTACCTTATGATACCATAACTATTGGGCAGTCCTTGTTTGGCAAGGACTAAAGGACTAGTGCTAGTGCCAATTTCTAACGCAGTTTTTCATCAGCCTCAATGTCAATAATTATGGAGGAACATGATCAAGGTTTTGTGATTTAGATTTTCATATGAGCATGTTTGTAAATGATCAAAATTAGAGAAATATTCCATACAAGAGTTGTATCCTAGTTTGGGAGTAGTGCACTTTACCGGGTGCACTTTTTTAGATCCAATTAGCGCTGTGGGGGCTCGAACGCGCTTCGCTGGCTCACCGGCTCTGCTAATTAATGCGTTAATTAGCCGTCGTTCTTCCACTGGACCACAGGCGCTATCACATGTAATCAGTGCTCATTTAACAGGTCATTACAATCCCCATTGACATGCATGCGTAATTCGGTAAACAATGAATTGCGCATGCATGTGACGTCATGGTCCGCTCTCCCATTCATCTTTCCTTGAAACCACACCCGCAATTGTTTATGTCAACAAGAACGACCAATGGGATTAACTGGATTAACGCTTGAAAAGGTAAGAATTTATGGCTAACCCTTGCCCAAAGCAAGCTAACCCTAATGACCGAAAAGGGGTTTTGGATCGTAAAGACGTGTAAGTTTCCCTAAGACCGAAAACGGGTGTTGGATCGTAAAGACGTGTAAGTTTCCCTAAGACCGAAAAACGGGTGTTGGATCGTAAGACGTATAAGTTACCCTAAGACCTAGAACGGGTGTTTGATTGTAAAGATGTGTAAGTTTCCCTAAGACCGAAAACGGGTGTTGGATCCTGAAGCGAGAGTAACCAGAGCGTGAGGCACGGTAACAGTATAATGAGACAGCGGTGGCACTATAGCGCGGTAATTGAGCGGATGGTAGAGCTTGGGCTGCGCCAGGTAAACTGCATTGTTGCCCCCAGTTTTCTTGTAGTTTATGACTCATGACTAGTTTTGAGTAGTGACCATCATTTTTAAATTTTTGTATTTGGTCAGTGAGGAAGCCTTGTGGTCAAAGCATTTCCTCACCTTAGACCCAAGTTTGATTTCCCACATGGGTACAATGTGTGAAGCTAATTTCTGGTGTCCCCCTCCTTGATATTACAGGAGGAATATGCTTAAAGTGGTGTAAAACTACCCTTACTCACTTGCTTGATAAAGGTGTTAGGATCTACACCGAAACGTAACACTAATTGTAATAAAGAAGTTGTTCATCCATAGAACTCGTCTTACTTCATCACTCCAACTTCTAAATGCCACTCAAAGAAGTTACCCTTACTCACATTTATTAAATTTGTCAAATATTTGGATGTTAAAAGCTGTTGATCTGTTAGTGATATGTATCCTTATGAACTGTGTTTTTGAGCTCCTAAAATTTGAAAAGTATTTCTGATTACGTGTCTAATAACAATAACAATACACTAAAATTAAGTCTTACCTTTGAGAACATTTATTTCTGTTAACACTTGGAAGGCAGAATGATCAGGTCTTGTTAATTTTATAGTGATAATGCCTCGCCGAGTGAGGAGAGTCGATCGGGCACCAACTTGTCAACGTCCCATGATTTCGAGCCCCTTATTATAGTAAGAAATTAGATGCAAAACATGTCAGTCACAGGACATACAGACAGAGAGTTTACAAACAGCAGCCGATACATTATTGTGCATACAATTGTTGTGATGCAAAATTATCAAAATGCACATCCAATCTATCATAGTATCGCCTCGATCCGTGTCTAGGCTGACAGTGACCATCTTCAGCAATCTATCAATTTACCGTAGAGTCTGTTTGACACATCTTTAATCACCTTTCAGTGATCGACCAGTTGATCATTGATGACTAACACATGTATGTGGCACAGCTTCATTAACAACTTCGAAAATCTCTCCCGTCGTGTATATCGTGTCGGCCATTTTGACATCTTATACTTGATGTAAATGTATTACGATGCGCTGACATTGTGACTGACTTACTGAGGTAGTTCTTAACAGATTTTTCTCATCTAATGAGGATATTATTTGAATACATTTGTTCTAAAGAAACTACAAAAGTTGACCCTGTTGAGCATGTAGAGCATACATAAGCTCATGTCACTATTTTATTCCGCAATACAGCTCGTTGTTGTATGGATGTCAGTGTAAACATGAAGTCACACATACTAAATATAATTGTGTATAGATCAATATCTACGTCCTTTGAGGTAAAACTAGTGATATGAAAAAATTATGAGACTTAACTTTCACTTTATCGCAAGCTCCGATGTTCACACAGTTTGGCCCTCACTCTTATGAAAGTTCATACTCAATGAACTCACACAAAGTGATGGTCAATTCTTAATCAATGCCTGATTATCATTGACATGATGAAGCGGTCATCTTGGTTATGATTCTTTTTATCTAAAAACATGGATAGTTTTTCAATGACAGAAGTATCCATGGTGTATCTTATGTGTAAGTTTAGAACAAGTCAGTAGCAAAGAGTGTGGCAGGGACATATATCATGTTTACAGATCAGTTGTTTCAATCCATTAAGATACAAATTACACAACCTCAGGTCATCATTTGGTCTTGTTCCAGCCAGAAAACAGGTCACTCCCCAGTTGTCTTTTGCTGTGAGGTCCAATTCAACAGAAGCAAAAGCTGAAAAGGTTTGAAACTAGCCATGCTAACAAACTTGGTTAATAATACAAAAATAGAAAATACATATTTTTATCTTATCCTGCATTACTACCTTAATGCTTCTACTGCTGTTCATTTGACTAGATAGATGGAGCTGCAAGAGGTCCTGGTTAAAGAAATTGTTGTGCCAACCAGTTGTGTGTCTTCCTTTCTCCCACAGCTACCATGTGACCAGAAGTGTGATTGTCGCCTGATTTTGTCTCTTTCCTGTGCTTACTTTGCGCGTGTAAGCTCCCCCCTGCGCTGATTGTACGGTTCCCTGTTCCACATCGTCACGGTGCAAGTTTTACCGCTCTCTCTCCCCTCGAGACTTCACTGTATCCCTAAGGGTCTTGAGAAAACGACACACACCCAATGTGCCTGCAGGCATCCCCAGATGGTCGACCACAGGGACACTTCTCGGACTTGGGGGATCGTCAATCATGTTGACTGAGGTGTTATTCCGGCGCCATCAACCATTATCAGTATACCTTCGGTGTCTCTGTCGCCCCCAGTTTCCATTCCTGTGCTAATAGCTGCTTTTACGCAGCATATGCATACACCTCTATTGCAAATAACTATGACTACCTCATGTCTGTCATTGGCTCCTTTAGAGGAAGCCTATATGCCGTAGACACACACCTGGGACTTAACCAAGTAACGGAGTGCTTACTGTTGACTTCGGTCGCTCCCTCCCCGGGTCCTGAGGTTGATAAAAGGGACACAATCTGGTGCTCTGTCCATCCTAAATTCAATCTGAAAGGTATGCTCCCCCTTCCTATCCATCTGATAAAAATGCATTAAGGTAGTAACACAGGATAAGATAAAAACATTTCGTAAAATCTAAATATTTTTTACATTTGGATTCTTATCCTGCATTATTACGTCTAGAGTGCCCTCCCATTGCTTTGCTGCCTACCCGCGAAGTTTTTCAGATGTCCGTTACTAGGAGTGATGTGATTATACGTGATGTTACCACTTCCAGTCACATGGTAGCTGTGGGAGGACGGATGCCACACGACTGGTTGGTAAAACAATTTCTGTAACCAGGACCTCTCACAGCTCCGTCTTCCTAGTCAAAGAACAGCAGTAGAAGCATTTAGGTAGTAATGCAGGATAAGTATCCAAATGGGAAAAATATTTAGATTTGACTAATTTACTATATATTAAATTTCATGTATAATCTATGCACAATTATTTTATATATATCTAGTAGCTTAATCATAAATTGATGTATCATTTCATCATATTTATAACTCATTTATTGCACTTTGATTGTTTTAATGTGCATAATGTAAGACATACGTCCATCTTGTGTGGCAATGTCACGCTATTGTCTACCTATGATGCTGCCCTTTCAAACTGTAACTTTGATTTGAATGTAATATCATGACTGTAAGAAGTTACAGGCTAATCAGGATGGTACACAGTGATATTGCAAGCAACAAATGGCATTGGAACTTTTGAATATGTGTGTCTGATTTGCAGGTATTGATTTGTGAATCTGTGACAATGTTGTTTCTATTCTCAGACTGTTTTTGGCCCATTGAAAGATGAAGACCGAATTTTCACCAACCTTTATGGTCGACATGACTGGAAACTCAAAGGAGCTATGTCAAGGGTGAGTTTGGAAGAGCAGTATGCTGTAAGTGGATAAGTCCATGACTGGAAACTCAAAGGAGCTATGTCAAGGGTGAGTTTGGAAGAGCAGTATGCTGTTAGTGGATAAGTCCATGACTGGAAACTCAAAGAAGCTATGTCAAGGGTGAGTATGGAAGAGCAGTATGCTGTTAGTGGATAAGTCCATGACTGGAAACTCAAAGGAGCTATGTCAAGGGTGAGTTTGGAAGAGCAGTATGCTGTTAGTGGATAAGTCCATGACTGGAAACTCAAAGGAGCTATGTCAAGGGTGAGTTTGGAAGAGTAGTATGCTGTTAGTGGATAAGTCCATGACTGGAAACTCAAAGGAGCTATGTCAAGGGTGAGTTTGGAAGAGTAATATGCTGTTAGTGGATAAGTCCATGACTGGAAACTCAAAGGAGCTATGTCAAGGGTGAGTTTGGAAGAGCAGTATGCTGTTAGTGGATAAGTCCATGACTGGAAACTCAAAGGAGCTATGTCAAGGGTGAGTTTGGAAGAGCAGTATGCTGTTAGTGGATAAGTCCATGACTGGAAACTCAATGGAGCTATGTCAAGGGTGAGTTTGGAAGAGCAGTATGCTGTTAGTGGATAAGTCCATGACTGGAAACTCAAAGGAGCTATGTCAAGGGTGAGTTTGGAAGAGCAGTATGCTGTTAGTGGATAAGTCCATGACTGGAAACTCAAAGGAGCTATGTCAAGGGTGAGTTTGGAAGAGCAGTATGCTGTTAGTGGATAAGTCCATGACTGGAAACTCAAAGGAGCTATGTCAAGGCTGAGTTTGGAAGAGCAGTATGCTGTTAGTGGATAAGTCCATGACTGGAAACTTAAAGGAGCTATGTCAAGGGTGAGTTTGGAAGAGCAGTATGCTGTTAGTGGATAAGTCCATGACTGGAAACTCAAAGGAGCTATGTCAAGGGTGAGTTTGGAAGAGCAGTATGCTGTTAGTGGATAAGTCCATGACTGGAAACTCAAAGGAGCTATGTCAAGGGTGAGTTTGGAAGAGCAGTATGCTGTTAGTGGATAAGTCCATGACTGGAAACTCAAAGGAGCTATGTCAAGGGTGAGTTTGGAAGAGCAGTATGCTGTTAGTGGATAAGTCCATGACTGGAAACTCAAAGGAGCTATGTCAAGGGTGAGTTTGGAAGAGCAGTATGCTGTTAGTGGATAAGTCCACTTGTCCATTTTGTCTGAGATAAGTGAAAATTGTGAAAGGACTGGTTGTTTTATCTTACATGCACCACCAGGCAGAAATGGACTGGATTGGATTTATTTCATTGTGTCTAGACCATCTAATGTTGACCACTGACCGTGTGAACATTTTTGTAGGCGATATAAAGAAAAAGTCTACTTATATATGACCATTGATGACAACCAATCTAATCTAATCCTGAGTGAATTTTGACCACCCAATCAAATGTGTGGGTTCTTGAGCCAATCAGAGGTCATCTTTCTAAAATAATTCAGCTTAATTTCTTTACCATTTGATTTGGAAATTTTCACCTTAACTAATGAAAACCTCCAAAGGCCATATACCCTTGGTGGTTCACCCTTTTGGGTGTATATGCCGTGTTGCTAAAATAATGACAGGGTCAATAACATACTGGTATCTACAATATAATAGTATGGCTTTAGTTTTTGGCAGAGTTAAAAAAAAATTCAGGATACAGAAATCAGATATACTTAATGAATACTTCACTTGTACTAAAAAATTTAAAAGCCTTGAAGCTGATTAGCTTATAAGAACCTTCACCTAACACAACCTACTACGCAGGTGTCCTCATATCTTTACACAATAAGGTTTTGTGTTGCAGTAAAAGATCTGATTTTAATAAGATTGAGGGGATGGAGCATTTACACAGGACAAGACCCAAGTTTGATTCCCAATATGTGTAGAGTGTGTGTAGAATGTATGTCACTTGCTGATTATGATGATGATGATGATGATGATGATGATGATGATGATATTCCAGGGAGACTGGTATAAGACAAAGGAGATCCTCCAGAAAGGCACTGACTGGATTCTGAAGGAGATCACCAAGTCTGGCCTTAGGGGGCGTGGCGGTGCTGGGTTTCCTACTGGCATGAAGTGGGGCTTTATGAACAAGCCATCAGATGGAAGGTTAGTGTTTGTGTATTCAAGGATTTGGAGGAATACAGCTTGTTTCTGGAACCTTTTCTAATGAAGTGATTAGTTTTGGTCATAATAAGAAAGGTATATTGACGTTTAAAGGTATATTTTTCCATGTTTTCTGTCTTACTTTTTTGTTGTAAATACACATTAGAATAATGCCAACATTGTTCATTTGTTTATGGGTCAAACACTTGATCGCTTAACATTTATGATTAGAACAAATGCTTTGGATCATGTTTGTTTTCCCTTGGGTAAGAACTATTAATAGCGAACCTTATTTTGATATGATCATTTTCATACAACATAACTATTTCTTTCCATGCATATTGTTCTGATAAATGTACAATTTGTCTTGAAAAAAGGTCCTGGATAGGATTTGGGTGAGCTAAGTCTGTGTTTAAGTTATTCAGTAATGGCTATTTGTATAATAGTGTTACTGTGTACACGAGGTGCTTGTATGTTGCCTGCAGACCCAAGTACCTGGTGGTGAATGCAGATGAGGGGGAGCCCGGGACGTGCAAGGACCGGGATATCATGCGACACGACCCTCACAAGTTGGTTGAGGGCTGCCTGGTGGCTGGCAAAGCCATGGGGGCCAGGGCTGGTGGGTAGCATCTGCATACAGAATCTTGCTCTCTGGTTATCCTGTGTTTTGGTTGAAATCCTGTATTTTGGTAGAAAACCTGTTTTTTGGTTGAAATCATTTGGGTTGAATGATGGTGGTCTGTAAATAATCAAGCCTGGATCAGACAATCCAGTGATTGACATCATGAGCAACCATCCACGCAATTGGGATACGATGACATGCGTCAACCAAGTCAGCGAGCCTGACCAGCCAATCCCTTTACTCGCCTCTTACGATAAGCATAGCCGCCTTTTACGGCAAGCGTGGGTTGCTGAAGACCTATTCTACCTATTCTATTATGTTATAATATGCGAACAAATTCAGTCACAACAGTTCTTGTTTATTTTTCAATGTCTTTCATGCTGTGTATGTTGATGATGTTAGTCTGTGATGTGATCTGTATTCACAGCCTACATCTACATTCGAGGAGAGTTCTACAATGAAGCCTCCAATCTGCAGATAGCCATAAATGAGGTAATGCTTTGTTACAGTTGACAACATCTTGCTGGGTGGTCCAGGCTTGATCTGATTTGTGCAACTGCCCCTTCCTTGATTTTTATAGAAATAATGGAATCATGAAAATACAAGTTAGGGACAAGTGATATTTGTACGAGCTTTACGAGCAGAAGGTACCCCCCAACTACTGTTTTCAGGACTACTAATATTATTTCTCTCCACGAGATGGTATTTTGATACACTGCATGTGGTCATGATGAAGGGGCAGTATTGAGGGGAAAATATTCCATCCTGTCCATCCGGGTCATTTATCTTGATGAAACCTGGGTGAATAAGAATCATTCCAGTTACCGCATGTGGCTACTGTCAGATGGATGTAAACACCCATTATGCCATCAGGTAAAGGTAATCATGTCATTGTTTTGCATGCCGAAACCCATGATATGGTGGATGTGAGGTGGTTTTCAATACAAAAAAGAAAAGTGATAATCACAATAAAATGAATGGTGAACAGTAGCTGATGTTACAACGTATCAAAACATCCCCAGTGTCACTGTCATGGATGGGGGGCACGGGTTGCCCAGTCGTCTAAGGCGCCGCGATTCGCTGTGCAGAGTTGCGTCCCTTGGGCACGCAAGAAACCTATGATTGTGGGTTCGAATCCCGGTTCGCCCCGATTATGTTTCTAGGTTTTTCAGCACCATACCTGTGCTCATGGGTTTCACTCAAGTGGTAAACGTCTGAGACCTGCATCTTGACTTGACATCTTCTACTTGACAATACTACTTCTAATAACAATATTCTACCACTTGACAATACTACTTCTAATAACAATATTCTACCACTTGACAATACTACTTCTAATAATAATATTCTACTACTTGACAATACTACTACTAACAATAATATTCTAATACTACTACAAATAATAATATTCTAATACCAACACTAATACACACAATAAATAGTTAACAACATGAATTTATATGTACATGTACAAATGTCACTCCAACTTCTCTTTCAAATTAATATATGTACATAAACTTCAAATTTCTTATGTACAGTCAATGTCACTATACTGTTACAGTCCACATAAACTTCCAGTTTCTTATGGACATTCAATGTCACTATACTGGTACAGTCCACATAAACTTCCACAGTTTCTTATGGACTTTCAATGTCACTATACTGGTACAGTCCACATAAACTTCCACAGTTTCTTATGGACATTCAATGTCACTATACTGTTACAGTCCAGATAAACTTCCACAGTTTCTTATGGACATTCAATGTCACTATACTGTTACAGTCCACATAAACTTCCACAGTTTCTTATTGACATTCAATGTCACTATACAGTTACAGTCCAGATAAACTTCCACAGTTTCTTATGGACGTTCAATGTCACTATACTGGTACAGTCCACATAAACTTCCACAGTTTCTTATGGACGTTCAATGTCACTATACTGTTACAGTCCACATAAACTTCCACAGTTTCTTATGGACTTTCAATGTCACTATACTGGTACAGTCCACATAAACTTCCACAGTTTCTTATGGACATTCAATGTCACTATACTGTTACAGTCCACATAAACTTCCACAGTTTCTTATGGACATTCAATGTCACTATACTGGTACAGTCCACATAAACTTCCACAGTTTCTTATGGACATTCAATGTCACTATACTGTTAGTCCACATAAACTTCCACAGTTTCTTATGGACTTTCAATGTCACTATACTGTTAGTCCACATAAACTTCCACAGTTTCTTATGGACTTTCAATGTCACTATACTGTTACAGTCCACATAAACTTCCACAGTTTCTTATTGACGTTCAATGTCACTTTACTGTTACAGTCCACATAAACTTCCACAGTTTCTTATGGACGTTCAATGTCACTTTACTGTTACAGTCCACATAAACTTCCACAGTTTTTTATGGACATTTAATGTCACTATACTGTTAGTCCACATAAACTTTGTGTCATTGTTTTGCACGGGGGAACCCATGATATGGTGGATGTGAGCTGGTTTTCAAGGCCAAAAAGAAAAGTCAGCATGATTTTAGCTGGAATATTGGTCACTGCAGTGTTAAAGAAACTTGACTTTTTTACACAACATACTCTCATGATCTCTGTTATTTCAGTCCTACAAGAATGGCCTCATCGGGAAAGATGCATGCGGCTCTGGTTATGACTTCGATGTGTTTGTGCACCGTGGAGCTGGGGCCTACATTTGTGGGGAGGAAACTGTGAGTGTTTCTATTGGATTGGATACATGTACCGTATTCGCAGTAATTAGATCAAGCAGTAGAGAACAAACTTAGTTTAAACGTTGATGAAGCTCCAACATTATTTGGATAATATTGTCAAGGCAATCATATCCCTCTCTTTGACTGACTGCTGGGTCATTTGTAAGAAATCCTGTACCAGAAAATAAGGACTGTCATGTACATTTTGGGGCTTAGAGCGCGGAGTTTATACAGATTACTTACACATTGGTCTTGAAGGTTATAAGGGGCTGATTAATGGAACGGGGTGCTTACTACAGCGAATATAGTATGCAGTTCTATTACCATTGCAATATGCAATAAACCAGAAGTTGTTATCTCTAAAGTTGTACATTTTCTTACCATTTTAGAATCTAACACAGGCAGTGAGCTCAGACATAAGTTTGTTAGCAGTTTACCAGATCTCTGTTTCTATGACACAGCTTGTTACAATTTTGTGTAAATATTCATGATATGTGAGAATTGTTAGTGTTTGCTTATGCAGTGCAATCTATTTCTTATGTGACCATTTGCCAGTGTTTCATACAGACAGATTCCATTTATTGAGAAATAGCAGTGCATGATATGAGATATATGTGAACATGTCCTTCATGTCATTATGAATGATTGTTTTTACAGGCATTGATTGAGTCCCTTGAAGGCAAACAGGGAAAGCCCCGTCTCAAGCCTCCATTCCCTGCTGATGTTGGAGTGTTCGGCTGTCCGACAACTGTAGCCAATGTAGAAACAGTAGCAGTAGCTCCGGTAAGTCATTGTACCATCGAACCCATGAAGATCCGGGGTAGTAAAGGCAACCCATGCTTGCCGTAAAAGACTATTGCTTGTCGTAGGAGGCGACTAACGGGATCGGGTGGTCAGGCTCACTGACAATTGCGTGGATCGATGCTCATGATATCAATCACTGGATGTCTGGTCCAGACTCGATTATTTACAGACCGCCGTCATATAGCTGGGATATTGCTGAGTGTGAAACAACAACCAACCAACCAGCCAATTGCACCATCGTTGGCAATATTTCTGTTGAGTTGGATAATCATTTTGGCAACAAAATCAATGTGATGTACAATTTTTAGGTTTGGTAACTTTCAATTTATGAAGTCTTTTACTGACATTTAGAAAATGGTGGAATAGGAAGACATTAAATGTTGATGTTTTATGTTAAAAGAAATAATACAGGAATTATCGTGAAATTTCATTTTTGTCAATATGTTTGTTTTGAAGATTTTTGAAGACATTGTTTGTGTTATGTCCAGATCATCTGCAGGCGAGGGGGAGACTGGTTTGCATCATTTGGAAGGGAGAGGAACCGTGGCACCAAGGTATTTGTTTTTTAAGTGGAAGCCTTTTTATGAATATTTAGAAAATTAATGAGATGCTTCTGTAACCATAGAAGTCTTTTGATTTTATATTGTTCTGGATCTGTGAATCTTTTATGTACAGTACATTATGGTTATAACAAACTCAAAGGGACCACTGATTTTAGGTTATGTTAACCACAGTTCATTATAAGCCTATATGTCTCACTCACTGAACTGATCAGGGCCCCGTTCCACAAAGCGATCTAAGCGCTATGATTGTCGTAAGTCAGTGATAAAGAATGGGAGCTACGATCGACTTAGCGCTTAGATGGCTTTGTGGAATGGGGCCCAGTGCTGAATCTTTGTAAACAGTGAATGTGTTGATGTTTGATTTTCTGCTGTTTGTAGTTGTTCAACATCTCGGGCAATGTTAACAACCCCTGCACTGTTGAAGAGGAGATGTCTATTTCACTCCGAGAGTTGATTGAGAGACACGCTGGGGGTGTGATCGGGGGGTGGGAGAACCTACAGGGAGTCATCCCAGGGGGCTCCTCCACACCACTCATTCCCAAGAAGTAAGTTGAAGATGAAGGCTTGGGCGATATCCTTGTCTTGAGCACAATCGTTATCCATTATTGGTCAATGCTTTGCCTAATTTTGGATGTATTTGAAAAAGATGTGTGAACGAGATTTTACAAATTTCAGGCTCAGGCCTGTGTAACTTATATTTACAGTGAAAACCTACTTGTCAGGACATCCATTTTAATTGGAAAGCCCCCTAAGCGATGAATTACATGAAAAATAAAAGTGCTCCATTTTCCATATATGTTCTTCATTTTTTGGAACTTGACAGTGAATTTCTCTATAGATGCAGGCGATTAACCTAAGTTCTAACACATGAATATCAGAGCTGTTTGGTTTCCGTACAGGCATATTGCATTGCGTGGTGATTTGTTTTACTGATGAATCCATGTGTTGTGTTTGTCAGGGTCTGTGATGACGTCATGATGGACTTCGATGCTCTGGTCCAGGTTCAGACAGGCCTGGGAACTGCTGCCCTCATTGTGTTCAACAACCAGGCTGATATCGTGCGTGGCATTGCAAGGCTCATGGACTTCTACAAGCATGAGAGTTGTGGACAAGTAAGTACAGATGGATCTTTCTCAGCAGAGTGTTTCTGGATTCAGATGAAAGTAAATAGGGTTGTTTGTGGGAGTGTAGGTAATAACTTGTATCTCAGGGAAAGAACATCCTCCATAATCCAGTGTTTCTCCATTTTGTTGGGATAAATACTGTGAATCCAATCCCCATCATAGCTTTGTTTTGAGTCCAGTTCAAATGACATGTTAATATGACAAGCATGGTTGCCAGTACAGGTCTGTCCTTGTTGCATGAACCCTCTATTACAACTGTGACTGCCATTTAGCATAAAGACATCTCTCCCATGTCTACATACTCTAAATTTGATTCATTCGATAACCGAGGATGAGGTCAAAAATGACAATTTTCATTTGCTATTCTGAAGTCATTTCTTTGTTTCATCCAGTTGGAGTATAATTTTCAAAATGACTAAAAAAAGGTGAATGTGTCCTTGCCAGTCATAACCATAAGGTTAAAACAAAATTTAAGGTGGGACCTAGATTTTGATACTATTGTAGAAAATTTCAGGTTTATTTGTAACACTGGGATACTATATTGTTGTCCTGTTGGCAGTGCACACCGTGCAGAGAGGGCACTGGCTGGATGGTAAAGGTTATGGACAGATTCAGTGAGTAGCAAAATTAGCCAAACTATTTATAGTTTGATTTTATAAGTTATAGCAATGATAACCACTGTTTCTTTAACCTGTAATTTCACTTGTCATCGATCCCAATTGCATGGATCGATGCTCATGATGTCAGTCACTCGATTGTCTGGTCCAGACTTGATTATTAACAGACCGCCATCATATAGCTGGAATATTGCTGAGTATGGCGTTAAACAACAAACAAACAAAACTTTTCTTTGTTTTGCTTAAATTTCAAGAAACATAATTTGAAATACATTATTGAACAAAATCTCTGAGATGATCATGTTGTTTGTGCCCATACATTGTCAGTGTAAATATTTAGTGTCAACTGCATTTTTTCAGGTTTTAATGTACTCTTTCACATAAGTATATAAAGCAATAAGATGGATTTGATTAATTCAAGGGTACAAGAATTATAATTATCTCCCTTTTTTAGCCTGTGTCCACGTTGATTGATTATCTCCCTTTGACTTCAGTGACGGGTAACGCTCAGCCGGATGAGATTGACATGCTGTATGAACTGACCAAGCAGATTGAAGGACACACTATCTGTGCTCTGGGTGATGGAGCTGCCTGGCCAGTTCAGGTGGGTCACAACTGACAGGTGTACTTTTTAATCTGTTAAAAGCTGTTGCAATTGTGAAGATGGTGTTGCATACAAATGCAAGGATTTTGAATGGTTATGGGTGCAGTTGAAAGTTAAAAGTCTGATAAAAAATTATTCTACCCTGAACCCCCATCAAACACATATAATGATTATTTTGATACATGATGATTTGGGGTATTTTGTCAGATAGACATTCTGTAAAATCCTCAACCTCAAGTTGTTGTTTGGAAAAAAACAAGAAATGGTAACAGTTCAAATTTAAGAAAAAAAACCCTTGTTTTTCTTAGACTTGAAAACAAAATCCTGATCAAGTTAGTTGTTACTATGATAAAGACAACTATCAGCAACTTGTGCTTGTGGTGAGTGCCTTTGTTCTGTGTACACCCTCTCTCTCAGTGTGCAAATGTTTAGAGCAGTGTTACACCTTCCACTAAGATCTGTACTGATACTCCTGTTTACAGGGCCTGATCCGTCACTACAGGCCGGAGCTGGAAAGGAGGATGAAAGAGTTTGAGCAGAAGAAAGCTGCAAGTTCATGAACGTGATGACATATAGGAGAATATGTGAACTGTACAGTGTAAATTATTTCCAGGAGTATTGGTGGTATTTCAATTTGTGTACAAAGTGGTTTAGAGAATGATACAGTTTATCACAAGGTTGGCCTGGAAGACGTTAACAAAATTGCACAACAACTGTCGTTTGTGAATGACTATCCATCTATGAAATGGTGATACATTGTATTGTCTTACTGTTACTGGTATAGGTTTCACTACCAAGTGTGAAACTGATGCTGATAAAGCCGGCTCTCTATTGAGACATTCACCTTCTTGGTCGGCTGTACCTGTGTGTATGAGTGTGACATACTTAGGGCTTCACCTAGGTTTACTTAAGTATCACTGGTGACACAAGAATGTCCAGGGTTTACGTTGACTACACTGAGTCACTGTTAGTGAAATAAAATATTGTTTTAAAAGAAAATTGTATTGAGTCTTTATTTGAATTAAATTTCAGTTATCAATTCAAAGGTACACTTATACTTACACTTGCTGTTTGATTGGCATTCTAGAAGTTGGTGAGAAAGAGAGAAAACATACAGCTTTATAGATAACAACTTCTGGTTTATTGCATATAGCAACGTTTCGTTGTACACCATTATGATTTTTAAATAACAGTGTAAGAATCTTCATTGAAACGTCGCAGTATGCAATAAACTAGAAGTTGTTATGCATAAAGTTGTACGTTTTCTCATATATTCACCTTTTCCAGCACTTTTAAGTGTTTTCTCACAGGAACCAAAGTGTTCAACTGAGTTTTTTGGCAAGCATTGTATGTCCATCCATCATAGAGACAGATTGATGCTGTAGCTTTGCCTTGACGACCCAAGCATTGTGTCATAGAACCTGCTGACAAATCTGATCAAGTACATGTTGATAATGTGTTTGGCAATCAGAATGGGTTCCCAGGGCCCATGTGGTTTCCTAAGAGCCAGCTAACAGGTGGTGTGACTGGGCTAATGGGTGTCACTGCACTGATGGCCTTGATGATTGCTCATGCCGTCCCTCACTGGATTGCCTTGTCCAGACTTGATAGTTTACAGGCTACCATGATATGTATTGAATATTACTGGCTGCAGCATTAAACAACATTGTAAACTTACATTTTTATCATGTTCCCTGAAACTACACCTCCAATGAAGCTGAGGGGCAGTCGGGTACAATGTGTGAAGCCCATTTCTGGTGTCCCCTGCCGTGATATTGCTGGAATATTGCTAAAATGGCGTAAAACCACACTCACACTCACTCACTCACTCACTCACTCACTCACTCACTCACTCACTCACTCACTCACTCACTCACTCACTCACTCACTCACTCACTCACTCACTCACTCACTCACTCACTCACTCACTCACTCACTCACTCACTCACTCACTCACTCACTCACTCACTCACTCACTCACTCACTCACTCACTCACTCACTCACTCACTCACTCACTCACTCACTCACTCACTCACTCACTCACTCACTCACTCACTCACTCACTCACTCACTCACTCACTCACTCACTCACTCACTCACTCACTCACTCACTCACTCACTCACTCACTCACTCACTCACTCACTCACTCACTCACTCACTCACTCACTCACTCACTCACTCACTCACTCACTCACTCACTCACTCACTCACTCACTCACTCACTCACTCACTCACTCACTCACTCACTCACTCACTCACTCACTCACTCACTCACTCACTCACTCACTCACTCACTCACTCACTCACTCACTCACTCACTCACTCACTCACTCACTCACTCACTCACTCACTCACTCACTCACTCACTCACTCACTCACTCACTCACTCACTCACTCACTCACTCACTCACTCACTCACTCCAATGAATCTGAACTTGACATGTTTCAGCAATGGTGCCTGTAAAACATGCTCACAGAATTCCGATCTGACTGTAACTTGCCTGGTCTAGGATCCTGTAAAGTGGTAAAAGTATTCTGTATTTCCCTTGTAAAACCTGATCCTGATTGTATAATTTGTGTGTTCCTTGCAGCATTAATGCTAACAACCTAAAGATGGAAGATCTACTGATCATTAAGTGTGTTCCACCGTTTTCTCCTAAACACCTTTGGATTAAACAGACATTCTAGGGTTTACTGGTCGACATTGCCTCAGTATTAATATTGCCACATGTATGAGACCTATATTCTAGACATTGAAACCGCCAATGCAACCATCCAGTTGAATTATATTTTCATTATATTTCATTATTAAGTACTCACTTCCGCATTTACTCTATCACCATAAAAGTGTTGGAAGGTTTGTTAAAATCCCTGTCCCAAAACACAAGATCAGTTGCCTGGGCTGATATTGAACTGAAGTGACCATTTCTCTGAGTACCAAATACCCATTAGCTGGAACGTCCACAAAATCTCCATTATGGAGAAAAACAAACATTCCATGTACAACGCCCTTATGTGTTTCCAGGGGTTTTAAGTATTGATTTCAGAAATTACATTAACTTGACAAATGTCTGTGAAAGATAATGGAGATAAACTTGGTGATACTTGTCACAGTAGTGTTTGCTCGAGAGGATTCTGGCCAACCAATTGGTGGCGCCTTACACAGAACAAATCCAGGAACATGATTTCCTGTCTCTTTGATTGTCTCTTACATGATGTGGAGGCGGAATAACCGCACTCACACGTTTTCTCTCCACAAGTGTAATTAACTGAACACACTTTGATGTTAGAAATCTTCTGAAATATTTAATTGGTGTTGGGAATTCGGATTAAATTCCTGTGTCTGAAATAAAAGATTGCCACTTGAGCAGCAAGGATGAAGAAAGGCTGATGGGGCGCCTGTGATGTGAGACGTATGTTGACTGTCCGCACACACATTTAGGGTGTGAATGTACAAATTATCCCCCTGCCTTCATGTGACAAAAAACGGTGAGTTTTTTTTATGTAAAATGATTGGATTGTCGCGTGGCATCTCGATGTGTATAACTGGAGATTACTCCATTGGCCTTACAGATAGATATAGCATGCCCGGACACCGCTTTTTAGAGGGCTGGGGGTGGTACTGACCTTACAATTCCGGCACATGATTCGGGAAACACTTTGCGTTGTCAGCCAAAGTTTAATCAAATAATGGTGTGTATTTAAAAGGGTCACCAAATATTTTTTTAAAAATATGTCAGCATGATTATAGTTGATGTGCGTACCTGTGCATATCCTCTGGATCCTGCATCCGCGAATGTATCCTTATGGGTAAGCCTATCGTATTTTCAGTACTCAAGTTTCTTGTGTGACTTGTTCCATTTTTACGTTTGTCGCCGAAGATGACATTAACTCTTATATATTAATTGCATACTTTCCACCGAAAGCAAACTCTTTCAAAATTGGTGAAGTTCATGTAATTTTGAAAGTTGTCAGTCAGAACTGCCTGAGTAGTTTACCTGAACCTGTTAAAATTTGGAACTTCGTGTCAACGACTACCAACTAACAAAGGAAGATGGAATAATATATCTATGAATAGACCTAGTTAATGAATGTCTTTATGTCTTTCTATATGACTGTGCTACGTCATGACTTCACACACAGCTGTGCGTTTTAATGAAACTTGGTCAGTGGAGTGATTGTAGCAAACATGGCAATCAAACAGATCAGTTGTAACAAAGGTAAAATAGTCGCCACCCTTGGACAAAATATGCTGCTCTGTGCAAACGTGGTATGGACATAGTATTGAATTGAATAAAGTTCTGTTCTAGGAATCATCGATTACATCCCATATGATCAACGTTAACACTGCAAATCTTCAAGTTGGTGGGGACACGGGAGGTACGAGGGGTGTTCATTTAAGATTTCCCCTAAACTACTTAGGGTTATCATATTTGGTTGAAATTTCACATGTGTAATGATACATGTATCTATATATTATGTCTGAATTTGCAGCACCGAACTATTAATCTTACCACTTTTACAGGTGTTATGATCGAGTAGGGTGTGACAATGGAGCCAGTAGAATACCGAGCGGTGATTAGGTTTTTATATTTGAAAGGTCGCACACCAAATGAAACTTTCGATGAAATGAAAGCAACTTATGGGGAAGATGCCCCATCATATGACGTTGTTAAACACTGGCATCGCCAGTTCAAGTGTGGTCGGACATCTGTGGAAACAGCTGCCATTCCTGGTCGCCCCCATTCAGACATTGATGAGGACACTATCCATCAAGTGGAGACCGCCATTTTGGCAGACCGACGTATAACTGTTCGCCAGTTAGCACAATATGTCAAGATCAGTGTAGGGTCTGTGGAAAAATCATCCATGACAATTTGAACATGCATAAGGTGTCTGCACGATGGATTCCCAGGTTGCTCACACCTCTCCAAAAGCAGGAACGAATTAATTGCTCAAAGGATCTTTTGGACATGTGCCAAAAGAAACAGGCAAACTTTTTTGACAGACTTATCACACAGGATGAAACATGGGTCCATCACTATGATCCTGAGACTAAAGTTCAGTCGATGCAATGGAAGCATGTGGAGTCACCACCCCCAAAGAAGGCACGTGTCCAACCCTCTCCAGGCAAGGTCATGCTCACGGTGTTTTGGGACCAGCACGGAGTAGTGATGATGGGTTTCTTGGCAAAGGGTACCATAGTTACAGGAGCGTATTATGCTTTACTGCTGCGGAAATTGCGGGACGCTATCAAGCTTAAGAGGCGTGGCATGCTGACCAAGGGTGTCCGTCTCCTGCAAGACAATGTTCCAGTACACAACTCTCATGTTGCCCAGACAGAAGCGCGGTCCTGTGGCTATGAAATCCTTCCACATCCTCCTTACTCTCCTGACCTTGCACCATCTGACTTCGACCTCTTTCCAACCATGAAGTCATTTTTGAAGGGAAAACGTTTCACAGATGATGAAACACTGATTTCTGAAGTCAAGTCCTGGTTTGAGACGCAAAATGAGGGTGCCTCAAACGATGGGAGAAGTGTGTAACTCTTGGTGGTTCCTATGTGGAGAAAGACTAATACCTATGCCAAGTTTCATTCCACTAGGTCCATCGGAAGTGGGTCAGTGGACATCTTTAATAAAACACACCTCGTACAGTCGTCTAAGGCTATTCGCTGTGCAGAGTAACCAGAAATCCATGATCGTGGTTCGACGTCCTGATTATGTTTGTCAGCACTGTGCCCGTGCTCAAGGGCTTCACCAAACCAGTGTAAGACCTCCTTCACCCACACCAAGCTGAAGCGGCGTGATATAACTGAAATACTGTTCAAAGCAGCGTCGTATAAACTCACTCACAGTGTGTATATGTAGCAGATCGATAGAGCGCACACTTGTATTGTATTGTACTGCAACTGGAAAGTCTGCACTGTCTAGCTCCATCCTCATCAGGAGGACCAATCACTTAAAGTCCATACTTCTGCCGTTACATCGGGAGTATGTGTGTATTTATACAGCACAGCTGTTGTGTGGACACTGTGCATGTGGGATTCTGGCTTGATTAATGAAGCCATGATTATGGTTGTATTATATCATACTGTACAGGAAATCGATTGATGATGCTGACTACACTGGAAAGGTTGTCATGACTACAAAACGATGCAACACCCCTCACCTTGAGGCATGGAGATTGTGATCAAAACCGATTTGAATTATGGCTGTGAAATCGATGTCTATTACATCCACTCCCCACCCAATGGCGGCATTTATTTCCGTGTTTTTATACCTCCATGGAAATTCTATGGTGCACTGAAAGGCAAATATTCTCATTCATTTTAATTTCCAGTGCGACGTTTCCTCCGGCAATGCTGCATGTTCAATCTACATCGTATTTAAATGATGAACTGGTGCCCGTGGTATTCAACTGCGACATACACCTAGTGCCATTTCCCCAGGTCCATTTGCTAAGGATATCGGTTGATGAAGTTGCCAGAAACGTCAACCTTGTGGTTACCTTCCTGTTATGGTCACAAAGTATAAGGGGCCGTCCATTTGATATTCTAGGGGATGTTGCATCGAGATATGTTTAAATGATAATGTTCTTTTTCTCAAAACTATGAGCCTGATTATTAAAAAAGAAAAACACCTTGCAACAATGTAATTGTTTTGGCAGGCAATTATTTTTGTCAAAGGTCTGAAGCATACTATAAGGGTAACGCTATTCAGGGCATTATCATTTGTAGAAGCCCGAGGTCTTCCATTTACTGCCCGACAGAGGGCTTCTGCTAATGATAATGCCCTGAAAAATAGCGTGGATGGAATTTGTTCTCAAATAAAAAGAAACAACAACATCGGTTTGGAAACATTTACTGCAATCAACACGAATGTCACTGACCCAGTTTTACAAATATGGAAACGTCTTAGAACAAACAAGATGACGTCACTATTGAACGTGACGTCACCTTCCTATCCTATCACGTCACCGGGCGTGATAATGGCCCCTCGTCAAGCCAAATGAGGGCATTATCAAATTACAGTGGCCCGCTCATTTTTTGCGGGCGGTTTAATGATAATTCTATCCATTATAGCTATAATTATTTTTTAAAAGCATATTCAGGGACAATGAATATTTTTCTCAATAAAATCCCAGCTCCCCTACCCCCCATCCTCCCGAATATCAAATGATCGGTCCCTAATGAGACAACACACTGTAAATGCGCTGAGATGGTAAGTGTCAGCGAACATGCCAGGTAATATGTAGAATGTCACAGTACCTGTGAACATTACGTATGAATTGTGTGAATTCCAGGTCAATGGTGAACCCTGGAGGCCTTGGTGTACGTCCAGAAGAAAGTATTCCATGAATATCCGCCGAGTTTCTGTTGGTTATCAAGGCCCAAACACAAAATACACACAGGATAACTTTCAACAGGCGCTTTACTGTACAATGCACATAACATAAAATATAAAGTTCCAGTAATATCGAAGAACAATTTGACCTTTTTATTAGAATCAAGTCTCAATTCTGAAAAGGCAAGGAACGACTTCATTAGTATAGTGGTTTTGTTGCCTTGAATCCCACCAACACCGTTCAGAGACCTTCTGAAGGGACAGACGTGCTCGGCCCCAAAATCAAAGACATATTAGGTCCAACAATAATGCATGCACTAAATAGCACGAATTTATGCCTGGTATGTGGACACAGATACTTGCCATTCCAAATCAAATCTTGATCATTTTTGAAAGCTTAGCTTGTCTAAACAATTCGACTGTTATGAAACACCAGGCGCAAGCGCTTAGCACTGTCGGATCATGTACAATATATACAACACATCGATTGTCGAGATTCACGTTGCAAATGTCCGCTAATTCACGAGAACCGGTGTCCATGTGCCAGGTTTCTTCTGCAACATTGTTCTGTCTGTTCATACATATATCTGTAACTGCTCATGTACCACCGGTGGTGGTTTTTCTGTGAAGAAACTGAATCTGAATCTGAATCAACAAGTTTGTACCATCTTCATAACAATTGAAAACTTGTGACAGGTGGGCGAAAACTCGCGTGTCTTTTGTATCGCATGATGTTCATGTACATTCCCTTCGTCTCATTATTACATGTTTCTTGGTTGCACGCGACATATTACATACACTATATTTCATATTATTTACACTATAT
This sequence comes from Haliotis rufescens, assembly GCF_023055435.1. Taxonomy (NCBI): domain Eukaryota; kingdom Metazoa; phylum Mollusca; class Gastropoda; order Lepetellida; family Haliotidae; genus Haliotis; species Haliotis rufescens. The sequence continues at coordinate 35,692,361 of NW_025963779.1, forward strand.
TATGAAATCGATGACAAATATCATTTTACATTTCAAATAACGTAACTTACGGTCATTTTTTCCATTGCGACATATACTTGTAGGCAAAAAGTAACATTTTATTTCACCAAACGATCTTCCCTTAGTGTTGGTTGTGTCGTTACATCACAAGCCCTTGACGTCGTGTGTTAATATCAACCTATTATTCTGAGACAGTTTTAACAGTTGTACACGTGTCTGAATATGTATAAATCTCCACACGAAAGCGTTACCAACCATAGCCTATCATAATCTTTTTCGGTCAATATGTAATATGAACCTGTTTGATTAACAGCCTTATCCTCGTGAAATATCCCCCGCGCAGATCCAGGACTATGAACATAACCTGCGATACAGTGTATGTACACGACGGGAAGTGATAATGGAGGTAGTACAGTTTGATAAAGGAAATACTGAATATATATATGTGTTCTTCCTAGTTTGTGGAATCATCTGCATGGTCTTCCTCAAGGTTGAATGTTTAATTGGACGATTAATGTCATCACAATGTCTGCCACACTGTGGTTTGCTATATTTGGATCGAGTGTCATAATACAAAGTTGAAATTGACATTTGACCGTGAGTTAAAAATATAAATGTATGTTTACTACCTTTAAACAATAGACGGACAAGGTAGAGTTAACGGGATCAGAATTATAGCTACCGGGTTTAGTGGCCCATCAATACTTTATCATAACCCTTCTTATTGAAATGAGAAAGATGTTATTCACTGGAGCTATTGGCAATAACACACCGGATAGGACTGGGTATAAAGGCTATATACATATACACTTCTGTATTGCAGTTGGAAGCATGTCATGGGAGAGTTGTACAAAAAGAAACAAAAACTAGATATGTCTCGCGTCCGTTCCATGATATTGTGATCGTGGTTTAACAATTCAAAACTAATAAATGCCGCCCTTCATACTAAAGGTCACTAGCTTCGACCGTGACCTGGTAAACGTTGATCAAACGTTCAAACCGTGTCTCTTATGTTTTCTTTCACACATTCACAAAACCACACTTTGATTTGCTTGACGAATCTTCTCCCAAATTGTCTTACTACAACGCTGTCGATAACGTTTGTTTTGATGCACTTATTCCACTGCGACAGCCTCGTGCGGTACCAATATGGTTATTGTAGCACCTTCGTGTGGGTAATGCTAAGTCACGTGACGTTGCAGCGCCACTTAGCCGCAGTGTCTAGCACATTATGCTTTGCAAACACGCCCGCACATGTTCATATATCATCACAGCTGAACAAGCACACAATGACTTCCACTATCACATTTTAGTTGTGCACCAAACTTGAAGGTGTCCAGTCGGTAAGAATCAACGTGATTCATCCTCAATTGGAAGCGAAATGCAGGATGTCCAATCACATCACAGTCAACACATTAAGTACACTCAACAACCATCACAACCGTTTTCACACAGTGACCTCGAGGTCTTGCCGGAAGTACGAGTTTGTCCTTGACACTTTTGAAGTTGGATTCTGGGAAGAGAACTGGTACATGCTGGGCGACTTTTCTGACTTCTCTGATCTATCTGATCTGTCTGACCGTTGTGACGCCATACTGGACACTCCGCTCGTCGTCGTGCTGCCGCTAGATCGACTGTCTTTACTTGACAACGTCGACGACGCATACTCTGACCCCTCTGCAAAACTCCGCTCAAACTCTGAAATAGAGAAAATAGTTCGATTAGACAGACCCAAGGAAGTTACAGTGTCCTTTATCTCAAAGGGGTCCCGGGGCGGTTGGGTAGCCTCGTGGTTAAAGCGTTCGCTCGTCACACCGAAGACCCGGGTTCGATTCCCGACATGGGTACAATGTGCGAAGCCCATTTCTGGTGTCCCCCGTCGTGATATTGCTGGAATATTGCTAAAAGCGGCGTAAAATCAAACTCACTCACTCACTCATACGGGTCCGGACAGCCTGTGATTCAAGACATACAACTGATCTCTCAGGTGGAGCCAAGCAATGGGGTTTTCTTACACATTAGTTTCACAACATTCAGCATGTCCAGTGAACGTTTGTGTGTATACAACATGAGGACAGATTATTTCTTTCCAGTATTTTCGGGAACAGTTTATTGTTTAAGAAATAACCCAGCCTCCCACCCCTCCACAATATGAAACTGTTGACCCTAAATATGGCTCTTACTCAGAAAAACCGTATGCAGTGCGACAATGGCCAATATCTGTAAAGCATCTGACAAAATGATTTACAAATTAACAACTCAGATAAGCACCATACGGCCAAGCATATGTACCAGCGAGTTCCCGCCGTCGCAAATACCCATATTATTGACGTCGATTTAATTATTGTTAGGTCGACAACCACTACCATTTTGTCAACTTACTTCCGTTTTATTGATTTCTTTGGCATCGGAAATAACATCTGGCAAGAATTTACGCGGATAATTTGTTTCGTTGCCATAGAAACAAAGATACTTCCGGTATCTAAGAACGGCTGGTCATTGTTTACAGTGGAGCCTGGCTGTGTGGAGAGTACCACACCTCCAGTCATTAATGTTTGATGACGTTAATCCTCCTACGAGAGTGGGTGATTGATGTACACTCGGATTCCCAGCTTGCCTCTGATTACTTTCAGGATCTCACAATGTTAACATGCAATCTCATCTTGATACGCGTGACTTCACAGCGAACTATCAAGACTATATGTAACTGATAACGTTGATCTCTGATGTTACCGGAATGCACGTTGAATGTTGCAAAATTGTTTATTGGAGATGCAGTTTGTTCGAAATGTTTCAAAGTGATGTAGCTCGACCCTAGAAGGCGTAGCTCGTTGCTCAAACCAAGATCATTTACAAAACTATATTATTGCAATGGCGTAAAACAGGTTCTAACCATGACCTTCATGAATCCGGAATTCTGTTTGGTCCGCCAGCGAAATCGAATCTACTTTAGACCATGATTTGCTGATGACCTCATAACCGCGAAAGAAAATGATTTTTTTCGGAAACCCACCAATACTGATCTTACTTCATTAACGCTGCTAAATAACGTGTTGTGGTTCCTACATTGGTTACAGGAAGTTGGGCGATATATTTCAGGCGGAAACCTTGACGAACAAATTAGTAGTACTCAGCTTGACGTTTGGCGCGATGCTATCACCAACTATGTCCTCATATCTACCGCGTTATAATGAGTTTATGAAAACACACAACGGTCGCTTCACCTTCTCTAGGCATGTTTTGAAAAAATGATTTTAATGTGTCTCAGTGAAGTGGTAAAACGGATCTTCCCTGATCCCCGAATTCGCCCCAAATATGAAAATATTAGGCTCAACGGATGCCACAAATCAATTTCGCTTTAACCAAAGTGTTCGCGTTTGTTTTGTCATTGCGTCATGGTAGAATGGAGATTCTGTGATTTCAATGTAGAGATTTTGAACTTCGTTTCATGTAGTTTTTCATCGCGTCCAGTTTCCAATGAATATACAGGTATCGTGAAGATACGGGTTACTTTTCGTAAGAGGTGCAAAACGGGATCGGGTGGTCAGGCTCGCTGACTTGGTTGATGCATGTCATCGTCTCCCAGTTGCGTAGATCGATGCTCATGTTGTCAATCACTGGAATGTCTTGCCCAGACTCGATTATTTACATACTGCCGTCATATATCTGGCATATTGCGGAGGGCGGCGTGAACAGCAAACAAACCTAGATATTAATACCACCTCGCACTGCAGCGTAGTCCATATAGCCCAGCCTCACCTGATATTTCCCAATCTTCCCAATGGTCTTCATCACCCTCATCCAGATCATCCTCCGAACATTCCTCCCATAGCGCTCTCTGTTGTTTAATACTCTCAATCGTCTCCTGGCAACGCTGCAGTTGTCCAAGCAACGCCTTGTCCTGAACTCGCATCGTCTCCTGTAAAACAATGTAACCTGTCATACTTTTGCATTTGTTATCTTGTCAGTTCCACAGCTACTCGTCTCGCTACTTCTTTGTTTCAAACGATTAATCTGGTTCGACGTATGCTCGACGTATGTTCATCTGACTTAGTGGCGACGACTTAGTGGCGACAACCTAGCGAACATGAACTGGACAAAGTGTCTCTACATGACATAATAAATGCCATCGTTAACCTCTTGTTCCGGACACATCGTACCAAAGACGAAATGGTCTTTGACCTTAGTTCAGATGCATATTTAATAAGGGAGCAAGGATTCCGAGGGCTGGTACTTAACGTACCGTGGAAGGGAGATACATTGGTATTTCATGTATGTTAGGTCTGAGGGCGTGGTCGGATTACGCACGAACACGAAAGTAGTTTTCACAGTACAGAGAGTTCATGATACTGACATGTCAATAATTTATAACGTTTTCGTTCACACAAGCTGAACCCGGCTGGATACAAATGATTATGTTTTCCTCCATAACCGTATCCACTTGCCAAAATTACACGAGGTACATAGTGTCAGGCATTGAGAGTGGCATGACCGGGGAAGGCCTTGTGAACCTACCACTGTACACAGGGACATGGACACGCAAAATGGAGACAGTTATTGTGTCCTCGGCGTTAAATATTTGAACATTTGGGCGTCAATTTGACATTTGAAAATAATGGGTCAACTTTCAAAAACATTATCTCCATAGTTTTAAAATGCAATAAATGAGTGGATTTCAGGCCGCTCTTAGCAATATTCTAGTATTACCACATGGGCTTCACAGATTGTACCCATGTAGGGAATAAACTCGGGTCTTGTGATGATGAACGCTTTAACCACCCACCTGACCCGCTAGGAAATGAGGGGCCATAAGCAGTTATTCAGGGTAAGTGAACTAGCCTTCCTGGTTTATAAGTCATTGATCAATATGTAGTGTTGATTTTTTGGTTCTGTAAAATATTCTTATTATACAATAATATAATATTATTATTTATGAAAGTTCGTCGAACGGAGGAGTTTATTAAGAGGAAATCAAAGGAGGTCAAATGTTTTCCTAACCTTTGGGCCATAATTTCACCAGAATCACGCTGATTTGTGTAGTGTTGTCTTCCATTGAATCAGTACTGATACCAAACCTTTAGCCACCTGATCAATAGGTGTTATTGATATAGCGGCCTCGGGGTACAGTTTCTATTGTACGGCTTACAGATAACGGACCGAGCGCTAAGTCTAGTATTCGGACCTGACTGATTCATTTTCTTTTCCCGATTGACGTATTGATGTATTCAAAGACAAAAAATCGAAACTCTATCAGACTCGAAATCGCAACACGCGTCTCTGACAGAGAAACTCCCTCTGGCAAGAAAACATTAACTATTGATGTTTGGTTGACTGACTGAATTAGGTAGAGTAAACAACCCGACCATCACGGGAGGCGTTATTCTCAGAGGAGATGGTATAGGTAACTAGAAGTTTACACAGTACCTCAGTGTATTGACGGTATGTATCGCATGTGAACCTGAGATACCAGAGAGACATGACATCGATGGTACTCGTAAAGAAAATGTTCTTACTGTTCTGTAATATAAACTCAAAGCCGGAGAACAACCAGTCTCGATTATCCGTCGATTCCATAGGGCGTAAAAAAGCAAACAGGTGAAAAATGTGTGAATGGATCAGTGATCAATGATATGAAATTCACCACTGGACCACTGAAAAACAGTGATGACACCGTGTGTTTGTGTAAGCATGCCCTGAACTACAGGTATCACACGCCCCAATTTGCATAGGACAGGATTTTGAGATTGGGTATCCTTAATAAACTTCACGGCAAGATCACATATTGAACTTAGCAGGTCAGTGTAATATTACAATAGGGATACTGAACAGTACTCACGCATCACGTTGTCAATTATCAGGTTGGTTGGTTTGTTGTTTAACGCCGCACTCGGAAATATTCCAGCTATATGACGGCGGTCTGTAAATAATCGAGTCTGGACCAGACAATCCAGTGATTAATATCATGAGCATCGATCCACACAATTGGGATCGATGACATGCACCAACCATGTCAGCGAGTCTGACCACCCGATCCCGTTAGTCGCGTCTTACGACAATCATAGTCGACAAGCATGGATTGCGGAAGACCTATTCTACCCCGGATCTTCACGGGTCTCAATTATCAGGCTTCAAAATTGAGTTATAATCCAACACGAGCGACACGATTATACGACTTTTCATTGAAGGTGTAAGACGATCATCTAAAGTAGGTGCGTGAGTGAGTTCGGTTTTATGCCGCTTTAAATAGGATTTCAGTTATATTACGGTGTGCCAGATTAATTTAGGACGAAAGATCGAAGTGATACAGGTTTGGGCATTAGCAGAAACCCACGATCACCCACATCATCAATGCGGTTCTGGGATTCGAAACCACGACCTAAAGAACGCATTTCTGGGCCCCCGTGCCACCACGATCACACTGAGTTTGGGGTCCACGCGATTCATCCGTATAACCTGTTCGCAGCCTTCACACACTCTTCAACAACTACATAAGATCGCACGGGATCCAGAAATGAAGACCATTTTAACAGCTCCAGTTACCAAGTTGCAATCTCGACCGCTGTCAGAAGACACCACCACGTGTCGTTTTTACAATAACATATGCGCTCTACTAGAACCAGTAGCCCGCCAAGTGTACATTATTGATGGGGACGACTGGGGGTGGTATACAGGATCGATACAAATCTACTCCAGGGACACCTGGTGTCGGAGTTTATAGGAAAACTCCCCATGGGGCGATCAAGACTGCGTCTGGCCAGACGCCGGAATTCAAAGATGAAGTATCGAAACTATCGTCCAGCTTTACTGGACTTTGGCCTCCATAAAGCCTGCCCTCAACGGTAACCAAGACTATTCCGTTCACTGTATTTTAGTTCACCATGTTAGTTCACTGTATATGTCAAAATGAGTGACCGATCAAACGACTAGAAACTCCAGTGTATACCAAAATCGATAACCTATTCAACGCATTCATATAGAAAAAAACAAACAAATTACGTACAATTGTACGTCAATACTGTAATTCATGTCATGTGAAAGGGCATTTCAGTTAGTGTCATACCATGTTATTTTACCTATTTTAACTGCAATGCAAGGGCACGTATTTGAATATATCGTGCCACATAGCTGTCATAATCTATCCCATTCTCACCAGCTGTTGAAATCAATGTATTTGGACCGACGCTGCATCAATGAACCACAACGGGCATTTATACAATACAGCTTTTGTTACATCTGTAGACATAGGGTACTTCCATATTGCCACAGTACACAGGCTAAGCCTGGCACTGGAGCGATCTATGTACGATAGGTAGGAGTATTTGTACATAGCTGATCGATGTGGCAATTTAGATCCATTTGATTGACGATGTAACGAAGTAAGTAGGTCGATAAAGTAATAACCTAACAAATATCAATAACCACGCATTCATAGTAGGTGAACAAGCATCCACTGATCCTGGATATAACCACGCTGTGCACACACTATTTCAAGATGAGGTGAGGTACGGCGAAATTGGGGTTAACGTCGCGTCCAAGATTATTCCACTTATATAGCGACGTGCATGCACGCGCGCGCGCGCGCGTGTGTGTGTGTGTGTGTGTGTGTGTGTGACTGCTTGTACTAGTCCGGACCGATGCCGATTTATAGTGCTAGTACACTGAGATACCATGCCGCAGTTTAACATGAATTCCCCGTGACACAGTATACTGACTCCGAGCCGACCAGTCCTTGTTTTAGCCCTTTAATGCCGAGCGCCTGACAGGGTAACAACAAGAACCATCTTTAGGTATGACGCGGCCGGGTATCGAACTCCGGACCTTCCGCTCTACCACTAGACCACGGAGGAGGTCACTATTTCAAGACGCAACGAAGCAACGTGATTAAATGAATTGTTCTACAACACCAATTTAACACGTGAAAATGAGGAAATGCGCTGCATACTTTAATAAGATGCATGGTACCATTAATGTTAACTCATCTCGTCGGGATTCGGTGTCTCCATATGTCCCATAGCCCCACTGTTGCAATAGCAACTGATTTTGGTGATTCGGTGGTCACAATGGCATGACATTCTGCTGGGAATCTGATAAATACATATTTCATTGCTCGTACCATCAACCATCAGTTGGTCTGACCAAGACTCACTTGTGGGTCACGTTCTAACCATACACATTATCACTTTGTCAAGTATCAAATTTTCCTTGAGCAACATGAACTGTGCACTGCAAACTCTCAAACTAGTTTGGGCGATATATACTCTTGGAGGGTGTTGCCAATGTGTCTGTATACAAGTGCACCGTGACCGAAGGAGCTTGGCAGACCTCCCTTCCACATCATCCATCTGTCGACATTCATCACAAGGAGCGGTGTGGAACACCTTGCAACAGTCGTCAGTATAATCACTTGTGGTGTACGGAAGCGTACAGGTTCACTTGATAGCTTTTGACATGTGTGTGGTTGTTAGCCACAAACCGAATTATCGTTGATGCCTGATACAATAATGGTGTTTGTTATTTAGCGCCGATGTCACAATATTCCAGCTTTGTCAAGGAGTTCTGTATACAATCAGCTCTGGACCAGACAAACCAGTGAATGATGAGCAGTGACCCGCATCGTCGGGATGCTTTGAGAGGCAATCAATGAAGTCACGGAACCTGAGTTCTCGATGCATTTACTAGCTTCTTACGAAGGTTACCGGGGACCTTTTCCAACTCGCAATGGCCACGGGGTATGCCACATCACTTATCAAATTATATTTTCCCAAAATACTGGATTAATCAGGCGTAATCTACCTGGTTCAATATTACGCAGCAGACAAGGAATGCATCTTCGAGACACACAGAATTACGTTCCATACATAATAACGCGAGCAAGGAACATCCGGAAACGATACCACTTAAAGGAATTCTTTCTTTGGTCCCACAAGGGCGATACTATCAAAAACACTGTTTGGGTGCCAACAACAACAGTCCGACCCTGACATCGCCAGATGGTCACCGATGAAGCTAAAAGCTGTGCTGATGTATGCTGTTACAGACGCTGTGCGTATTTATATTCCCCTGCACGGGTTTGCTTATTTTGCAGTATCGTGTAGCATCGTGTATGGCGAAGTGCCCTATCCTACGGCAAACGGGTGGGAATGCTGATCGTATACAAGGAGTCTGGTGTATCTCCGACCAGTCTCAGAACAAGGGTGTGGTTGGGTTCACGTTCTATGTTAACCTTTGGAGTAATTATTGTTGTTTTATTGTGCTTTTTTACATTAATCAGAAACAAACGTTGTGAGAACACTACTGGCACTAACTTCCACAAAAGCAGTGTTCGAATTGATACGCAAAAATGATTATGAAATTGACGATTCCCACCTTTCAACCAGGTATTTGGCTTCAACAGGTATCCTCAATACAATACCTGCTTGCTACTAGCTACTTTTTTTTTTGTTTAACGCCCCACGCAATATTCAAGCTATATGAGGGCGGTCTGTAAATAAACGACTATGCACCAGACAATCCAGTGATTGACAACATGAGCATCGATCCACGCAAGCGGGATACGACGACATGCATAAACCAAGTCACCGAACCTGACCACCCGATCTTACAAGCATAGTCGTCTCTTACGGCAAGCATGGGTCGCTGAAGACCTGTTCTAATCCGGATCTTTGCGGGTCGCTTGATACTAGCAAAATAATAAATAAAGAAGTTGAAATACATAGAGAATCTCACCCGAGTGTCTTTTGATATCAAATATATCAACACGAGTTGATAAAAGTGGAAAAATCCGAGGCTTGCCGAGGATTTTTGCCACTTTTATCAACGAGTGTTGATATATTTGATATCAAAAGACACGAGGGTGAGATTTTATTTATCATCCAACATCATTCTTTAAACTTTTTCAATTTGTAGACAGAAATTAGCAGTGTCTTCAGTGTAAAAAGTACTGCAAACAGCTTCAGTAGCAGAGCCATTAGTGATGTCATTTGATTGTGACGTCATGGTAACCAGTGATGTCACAATGGTCTGCAAAGCATTGTGATGTAATTTCATTGCAGCGATATCTACAGTGTAGATATCGCTTGATCTCATCCAAGCGATATCTCCTGTGGGAGCCAGTTTTGGATGATAAATGTCAACTCATTGATACTACAGCTTCTAAATGCAACTTGAAGACGTCCTCCTTGCATTCGCTGCAAGATAATTGTGGGTTTTATGATTTTGTTCGTCCAATCGATGTAAGGTACTTATCAACCCTTCTGCATCGTGTCCTCTGGGAACAATCAGCTTGGCAGAAAACACGACCAGGCATAAGAAGCTTATTGTCACGTCATACCGATACATAAATCCTTACCATGTATATACATTACCTGTCTTAGGTAAGCATGGTATCACAGCAATCGATGGTGGTAGACGCTTCTACTTTTCTCGTTTCCTAATATTGCATATTACCTACACGTTATCCTGATATTGAATATTACCTACACATTATCCTGATATTGCATATCATCATATAATGGGTAGGTTTCTCGGCAGGATAAAGCCAACGGATAAAAACGATATCCGTTGGGGTCATATGCGGATAGAGATGCAAATATCAAAGGTCAAGTAGGGACTACTTTCACTGTTTATAAACAAACATGGCGTCGCCCTTGTCATTCGGCGATCGAGTCAGAATTAACCATCGGGAATCTGGAAAACTACAGGGATAATTGCCATCATTATCAAAAGAACAGTCTAATATACTGAAAATCTGTGTCTAACTGTGACGTTGCTAAGGCATTTTATAAGTTTTGGCAACTTTGGAGATATAAATTTCGAAACAATTTGGCGAGGGCACGAGGCCTAGCCAAGCGGGATCAGTAGCCATATCTGTGCTTGTAGACCTCTGCGGCTTGAAACCTCCTCCACAAACTGAAATAGTTGGATTTGGCGGAAATTGAATTGTTACCTTGTTTCGTTTTGTCGCTGTGTGTACATCTGACTACACTTCTTATTGTAATGACAGGACAGACCGAGTGTCAACAACGTCTGACCGTGGCCGTGACGTCTCATAGACTAGGGTTAGAGTAGCTTCCCTTTGACGAAGGGCAGTTACTCTAGCGGACAGACCGATGGATTGCCGCGAAAGGCAATTAAAAACAATTGTTATTTTGCGTATATATTGCTTCGCCACTGTATAAGAAACAGATTTCAGTTGGAACTATATTGGCTACTGTCACTGTCCGACTGACACATCACTTACCCTGTGACGTAATAAATATTAATGCGCGCATTCCAGGTAACTCGCAATGTTTCGGTAATGTTTGTGAGAGAGGGAAAGCGATTTTGAAGCACAGAATTAAAGAATGACATTATATGATAAAGAGGTTATCACGCTTGTTTGTTTGGGGATGGTAAATATCCTGTATTAGGAATAAACACTATGTATTTAGCTCGCCAAGGCTCGCTAAATACAATGTTTTTTCCTAATGCAGGATATTTACCATCCCCAAACACACTCGCGTGATAACCTCTATTTACCAACACGTTATCCTGATATTGCATATTGCCTGCACTTTTACCTAATATTGCATATTGCCTATCCTACTATTGCATATTACCTACACGTTATCCTGATATTGCATATTACCTACACGTTATCCTGATATTGCATATTGCCTACACTTTTACCTAATATTGCATATGGCCTATCCTAATATTGCATATTACCTACACGTTATCCTGTTATAGCATATTATATATCCTAATATTGCATATTACCGCAATGATATGGATATACAAAAATGGTGTAGTGGAAGATACGCCGAAGACTTCAGGATGGTTAAATGATTGCGAGACGTATGAAGGCAATTCTAAGAATCTCCCGTCGGTATTCACTATGTATGTCTGTAACTGACACCTTTTCCTTCAAGACAACATTCAGATGGACAATTCACATTAGATTTATTAAAATATCAGAAAGAGTATGACAAGCAATACCATTTTCTAATGTAGTTTCTTTTAGATAGTATCAAAATAACTGAAGCACAATTTTATGAAGACCTCACTATACGAAGGAGAATTTGGTTCATTCTGAAGAACTGCAACCTTGAAGTCGTTGCACGTACAATCTACTTTCTGACAACTCATGAACCGGCAACCAGGACCAGCAACTAAGTGACATTGTCGAGCATAACGACGCTGTAACAGCGCCATGTCTACACGAATAGGGCTGACCTGTAGCGTGACGCAAGCTATGAAGCCAGGGCTGGTTCGAATGAGATTACAGAGTGACAGATCTCGTTAGTCCCCCCATTATCGCTATCTGTCTATGTACATGCTCGACACGGTGTGGTGCTGTACATGCAACATGGAGACGGTTACCCCCAGGCTGTATGCTGACATAGGTTAATACGTGCGTCCGTCTGACGCAAAGGAAATGTATATGTCATGAAAGCTTCTTGCACAAAGCTAACAACGTTTTTGCATGAACCTCTGTTGAACTCATGTGGTTGCTACATTGAATAGATTTTGTTCTTTAAAAATCAGCCTTTTATTAAGTAGGCAAGTTTACTAAGATAAATGCATAGAACAAATTCTTCTGGCTATTTTGGTATTCCCGAGGGTAGGTTAGATCCTTACTGTTCTATGATGGTTTCTGTGTAGTCCTCACAACATCCCTGAAGATTCGGGTGGAGAATAGGTTTTCAGCAACCCATCCTTGCCGTAAGGGGGGCACGGGTGGCCCAGTCGTCTGAGGCGCCGCAATTCGCTGTGCAGAGTTGCGTCCCTTGGGCACGCCAGAAATCTATGATTGTGGGTCTGAAAACCGGTTCGCCCCGATTATGTTTCTAGGTTTGTCAGCACCATACCTGTGCTCGACGGTTTCACCGAAGTGGTAAACGTCTCAGACCTGTATCACTTTGGGCTTTCCTCACACATTAAGCTGATACGCCGTGATGCAACTGGAATACTGTTAAAAGCGGCGTTAAACTCACTCACACACTCCTTGCCGTAAGAGGCATTCTACTTAAAATTAAGATGTTAAATACTACTCTTCTGTCCGAGTTTACTTGGCGGGTAGCCATGATATAGTTGAAAATTTGCCGAATGAGGGGCAAACCTTAGCCATTAAGTTCTATTGACACATTCCTGTGTAATATAATTTAATCAAATCCAAAATTAGACTTACCAATCTCGTAACATGATCACAATCATGCGAGGCATGGATGATGCGATTAGATACTATTACATGATCAAAGAAACAAGACTTCCATTGCTAATTCAAGAAATACGTTTTACACGATCCAATATTGATTCAATTACCGCAAACGCAACTGCCCGTCATGGAGTGCAATTAACCAAACATGTTCACTACGCTCGCCCGAAAGGTGGCGCTTTTGACCTTGATACGTGACCACACACAAGGACTTTGTGACCAAAGGAACGGAAGCCAACTAAATTTCAAATGATAGTGTGCACTAGATGCGTTTGACACATACAGGCGACTGCTACCTATCATGCCCAAGCCTACTGACAAAGACGGACAGTACCAGGTGCCCGGCCTTGGAGATGTCCTTGTGTTTATCAGGGCAATCGTCCGGCAGTCACGATCTCCATGTCAACAGCTGGTTCCACACCTAACATTCAGACATGACTCAACGATATTGCTGAAATGGCGAATAGGAACGGAAGAAATAGTAGGATATAGAGACGTTTCCAGCAACTGAATGACACCGGGAACAAATCGTTTTAAGTTGCTATTTCTAACATATTTGCTGGAAAGTTTATTTACCTTTATAGATAAGTTATAAGGCCATTTTGGTATGCTATTACCATCGTGTGTATGGCATCTGAAAAGAACATTCTTACGAATAAAGTAGATTCTCTAGTTTAACACACTTATACTGGTGTAATCAGACCTCCCCCATATATTCTCCATGTATCAGTCAAGTGCCTGGTCGAATACTTCACCAGCTACTGACTAGGGTAAGACAAGGATCACCATTACTACCTTATGATTTGCGTATACAAGTACTGGATAAGGGCTACGATACTTTCAATATACACATAGTGTGAACTTAGCATTTCTGGGTAATGTGTCTTATGCATTTGACTCTTTACTCGATTGCAACTTTTTGCTACTCTAAGTTTGCTACTCCAGTACTGTACGAATATCCTTGTAGAAAGTCCATATGTAAATGCAAAGACGTGCATAAAAGCCTATTAGCTTACCATTGTCGTAAGCATTCATATTGCAAAATCCTAACATGTTTCATTGTAATGTTATAATAATCGTCACAATTTGTGTCAAGGAACTTTGCCCATTTTTCTCTAATTGGAAATGTCTGTGTGCTGTTGAGGTCATTGACCTATGGCATCGAGGCTCCCTTACAAAGGAGCTAAGGATAGCTTACTTTATTCACCGTGAATACCCTTACAACCATTACATCAAATCCCTATTACAGCAACACCCAATCTACGCTATAAAAACACCGGCCAGCACTTTACATTTGTAACACATCGTAACACATCACCCAAACGCTATTAAGTCCCCCGCTGCCTATACTCTCGTCTCGCGAACCCTGAATTATCCCTACTTTGCCCTGGGGACATTCGTCTCCAAAAATGTCAGTTCCGACATGATAGTTATCGAAGGCCTACTCCGAACACATCGTCACCTTATAGTTAACAGCTATGGCTTCAATTGATGTAGGACCTTCATTAATCATTCAATTTAAATCAAATTAAGGCCTTTGTGGTTGATATAGAGAAGCGCAGATGCTAATCGGTGCTGCTGAATAAACCCATTGATGGTTTCGGCAGATATGAATCTGACGTTACTTCACTGTACGCGGGATGCAATCTATATTGTGTAACAGTGATAATGGTGGCTGGCCAAGTTACATCAAGATCAATACAACTTTTTCATCTTGACAAAAATAACGACTATGGGCATTTCCGTTATAGAGGGTTAAAGAGGGGACTTTCTAGTTACAATTAATTTGAAGCATAAGGGCAGGGGCCATTGTTAACAATATAGGCATAATGCTACCGTATGTCCTTTTTGCGTGTGCAATCCTTCTTCGAGAGAAAACAAACAGTGAAACCGCCTCATCTGTTTCTATTCATAACGATTCAGTGGAATAATAAAAAAACCACAAGACTGTACAACAAGAGGGATTACTTTCCCTTTATATCGAGAAACTCCAGCATTTTGTGTCTACATTTCGATGTACAATCGAGCATGATCGTTCTGTGAAGATTTCATAGAGCGTCTCTTGCTACGACTCTTGCTAAAATAGTGTTTGATCAGGGTTCAAGGCCTTTTTAGCTTTCAAAACGTTTTATGGTCGACATGTGGACATTTCCAAATTTTACTCATCATTGACAATAATAAAGTCCGATGGAATCCCTATTTTCATTTGTTCCCGTGTGTTTTCAGTTGGCAAATGCATGTGTTTGTGCCGGGTTCCACCGGTAGGGCAGGATGCGCTCACCTTTTCGTGAACACCTGGTATCATCAATATTTAATAGTGATTCGTAAACACAAGTTTATGACGAAGTCGAAATCGTACAAAGGAGCAGAGATTTCTTATGATTATGGAAATGGTTTCATAGCTTTTATTGTAAAAGAATCTAAGTTAGCACCGTCAGGGCATATTATGATATCAGCTTAACAGATGCATACTGAACTTCTTTAGGTCTAAAAACAATTAATCTTCTGGTCTGACTCACCCAGCAGGCCTCTTTCCTGAATATTTATGAAAAACTGTCTTTGGCGTTAGATATGTGCGGCAGGTTGAGCTACATTCACACCAAGAACACAGGGATGACGACGAGTCATGTAACACTGTTCAGACTGTAGGCCTCATGCTCGCATCGTGTATCAGAAATATAGAGCTATGGGACTCCTAATGCTAAAAAGTGGACCCATATTTTTCAGTGTTCATTGACACATGCCACCTGAACCAATTAGTGCACATGTCGTGGTTCCTGGATAAACACGTTTTAACTTATGTTTAGAAAATAATCATGTTGAACGTATTTCTAACTTTACATGGACTTCTTAATTCGCAATAGAAACATGTTCTGCTCGGTTGGGATTCGGCTAACATTTATCACAAATGCAAATTTACAAGTAAAGTGACTTCTACCTGTTGGGTTTCAGATCACCCTCGAGGGTGTTTACGACATTACACGGACTTGCGACAGCAAGGGAAACATTAAATAAGCAAATTAGCCACGCGGATTACGTCAATAAAACATTTAACTTAGCACAATGTAACAATTAAACCAGGCAGCCTTTGATCTAAATGCATAGGCAGCCACATGCTCGAGCTGACCGCGTCCAAACGTCCACCTGTCGTGGTTTTATGGACATTAACGCTATCATTACATTACGTGACACGGGTGGAGAATTGAGGTAATTCAAAATGGCCGCAGGCACTTAGCGAGATTGGGCAGTCATGTTACACAATGGAGTGTACCCCTGGGAAATGATGTAGTTGATATGATTATTGATAACATTCCTCACACAGCATTGCTGATGATAATTGCGGTTGCAATGTTCATCAAATGTTTCTAGTTTTACACTATTTCTGGTAAAATTATTGCCAGTGAGGTATTATATTCTTTTTCAATCAACCATACACTAATAAACATGGGCCTACTTACAACAGAAAATAATATATTTATAGCTGTTGGTCCTATGCTTATTGACGTTTCAGACACTTGTTACACGTTGTTCATGATCCAATGAGGAAAGTTGAAGTTTGTCACAGAGAACTTTTGCAATTCCTTTAATCCTTTAATTTCATCTTTAATGGCTACAAATTGGGCATCTGACATCAAACACCTCCGATACCTGTATTTCAGTGCCCTGTGGATATTTTCCTCTGGTGTAAGAATACATCAAACGTTCTCCGGCACAAGAATAATCAACTTTTTGTCAAACCCCAGTGAAAACACTGCCAAACATATGTCTGTATTTGGCATGACACAACACAAGATAGTATGACTTGATCTAGGGTGTAAATGTATACCCTTCACCTTTATAATATTGCATTCGGTAATTATAACAAAAGCAAGGCACAGGTTTTCTATACAATGCACTTTGTACACGGACTGTAAATTAACAGCAATAAAATGAATTTGTGAATATATTTGTGAATGAAGGTGTATCCTTTGTTATGAGTTAATTCGTTTTATATTGCACAATAATAGTTTTTCAAGGGCGAATACGTGTTAATGGCCACGGAGTACTGCCATCCAACCCAACTAGAAAGCCATTCAGTGCCAAGAAATGTCCTGCTTTCCAAAGTTGGTAGAACTGTGGTAATTTCTGTAATGTCATGAAAGCTGGTACTGTTAAATGAAACTTTGTCATGTTTCACAGTTGCAATTTCTGAATCTTTCTCATTGGTACCAGCCCAGCTCATAAATGGAATTTGAACAGTAATAAAACGACAACCATATGTCAATTGTTTAAAATATAAGCAGTTATGGTTGACTTCGTGTGCCTTGCGTCAAAATTAGATGAACACAACCTATACACTTTCTTTGTAATTGTAATGTATCAATATAATGTAATCGGAATACAAGAGTGATGTTAAACAGTGGACTTAAAATTACTAAACACAGAATACATTCCAAGGGATTTAACTGATTATTAAACATCTGGTGTAGACAATATAGTGGTCTGTTGTGTACACTAAGGTCATGTATGTTTCAATGTTACACATAAAAGGCAACAACATGTAGACTATACGAGCCAACAGAAGGGTTGTTGATCAATACATTTACAGAGTACAGCGTCCCACATGGAAGAACTATTGAGAAATGAAGTGCTATTAACCATACTACTGTATAACACAAGTGAGGCTAGGGAACATTTCTCGGCATTACAACTGATAATGATTAATACCTGCGAGAAAAAAAAAATGATTATTGATCTTTGTCAAGGACAAAATGATGTCATCAGATGGAAGGATTGTGTTGGCCGGATACTTTCCTACAAAGGATGTTTAACATAACTACCACGGAGGCACATATTACTTGACATATATTCGAGGCATGCTATTTTATATAGTCTCAAAGCTCAGTGCCTGCTAAATGTTCTGCATTCAGAAACGTTCGCCTATTTCCGTAAGGTACAAGGTCACCTTGTTTCTTTCCGAGTGTACATACCGGTAGATAGTATTCCATTGCACCCATTTCACGGCTGTGTTCCTTCAAATCTGTCAGATGTTGAAAGTGAATACTACTCTGGTGGAGGCCATGCTTTGCTCCGTAACGGAATCGGAGACTTAATGTTGCAAGGAAATCGAAAATACTCCCACATCTCCTTGGTTAGATGAACAGTAATTACTTTGGAGTTTGAATTAGATACTGCTTTGCATCAACAAAAGAGATACCATGTCCTATTAGACGAACCAGAAATAATCGGTTATGTGTTTCTCGGCCGTTAACAGTTCGTAATCGGAAAACTTTTCAGAGGGAATCTGGACGATTAATCTTCTCAGTGGAGATGGAAGAAACGCCAAATCAGATCATTCCCATCGTGTAATAAATTTTGAATCGACTATTAAGTTACGCATGCAACTCTGGTTTAATGAAGTTTTATGTCTTTTAATAAAGCTGCCGGGCATGAGAGGAGAGAATCATAGCCATCATTCAAAATACGAAATAGATAAGAATCGGTGGTTAAGTCTGAGATGAAAATAAGTCTTCGAGAAAAGTAAGATCCGGTATTATTATTTCATGTAAGCTATCTGAAGTAAGATCAATGACTATTGTAAAATTGTTGACATGCTTGCGTTGTTCGCAACGTGATCAATTATATTGTTCTGACCCCTCCAGATGGGGTCACGAGTTGCGGGCGTCAATAGGTCATAAACTGAAGGAAGGTAAACATGCTGTAGTAGGGCGGAAGTATTCGTAGTGAACACGGTGACCACTGGTCAAGTCGATCTTATAAACATGTACACAGATGCCCACCTTCGTGCATTAACTGCCTTTCAAATATCTTGTAGCTTCGGTCAAGTACTCAACGAAAGGTCAACGAATCGGAATAGTTTTGATGCCTATGATTATATAGCGCGATCTAAGTTTATCCATGTTTGCTGAAAGATAACAAATTCTACAAGACATGATATTGTGCTTTATTCACCCAATCTAGCGTACAGATTTTATTTGATTCCACGGCAAGCCTTTGAATCAAATGTGACTATTCTAACTACTGATGTCTGTGAACTGTGTCCTTCCTCTATGTACACGGCAACTACCCCCTCCCACACACACAACACACAATGCCCTCCCATACACTCACCCACCCCAATACAACCGAAGCCCACCCTCGTCACACATATCATATTTGTACAGACTATGAACTCTATGTATAACACATTCCATCATATAAACCCAGTTGGTGGTTATCACTCCCTATTGTGTCTTAAGTAAAGGCGTTAAAACATCCTTATACACTACTTCAGAGCGTCGGGTTCACCTACTTGAGCACTCGGCCGTCATGTGCCCCAGCCATTCGAGTGAGATTTACAACACATACATGCTGAATTCCGAGAGTTTGTATGATACAACGTTACGCTGTAAAGCAATAAACACAATGATTAAAGCGACGGGCCAGCGGAACAGGTTTGGACAGCATAGACAAATAGGACAGTGTCGGATTCGTTCAAGGTTGCCGGGGGAACAAAAATACCAAATAATCTAAGAAATTAACCCTTAACACTTTTGTTTCTTGTAAAATACATTTTACAGCGACATTTTCTATATATTGATAACTAGAGTGAGTGAGTGAGTGATAACTAGAAACATCCCAGGAAAACTTGCTGTATTGCGCTCAACGTCATGCTACGATTAACTTTTGTTTCTCACTGTAAACAGGAAATTGCAAGTCACTTGGCAACGGTTTGAGTTATGAATCGATATGACAATAAAATATCTAAAAGACAATTTTCATTGTACTCTAGATGAATATTCCCCGTGGATGTGGCCGATCTTACATTTATTTTTTACGTGAAATAAATGCGTATTTCTACAAGAGTATGTTTTCTGGAAACTTAGAACCCGGATACGCCCTTGATGGGTCCGGTAATGTCAGCCTGACATTCAATATGACCTGTTATTTCTAATCTAATGGGGACTTGTAGATCGAGGCGGTAACCTTTATGAGTGTGGAGATACAACATGCAACTTAGTCGGAATAGGTGTTTACTAGGAATAACTTGCTATGGCAATAACAATGAGTATATATTTATATATCAATGATTAATATTCGGTATATTTTGTTAAGCTTCCACAGCTTGGTAACCTACGTACGAACAATTAGAAACGAATAATTATTTCAGATTATCATATGTTTCCTTTTATTTCGTAAATCAGAAAGTAAAAATAAAATTGCTGGACCCGTGGAGAGACTCTAGCATTACGACTACCATACCTCTCCAACAGTCTTACGATGGTCGTAGCATTACGACTACCATACCTCTTCCACAGTCTTACGATGGTTGTAGCATTACGACTACCATACCTCTCCAACAGTCTTACGATGGTTGTAGCACTAACAACGCTTCTCGACAAAGGCCCGTTGAGCGTGCACCACCATTACAACCGCCACTTCTAAAACATATGTCAGAGAACTGTGTTGAAACAATAAACAGTGTTGCTTTGTTTGTCCCTTCGGTTATCTTGAAGTACAACAGAAGCATGTGTTATCTCATTCAAAACACGTTCGGCCGGATTGAGATTATAGGGTTTCATGCCTGAAGCAATTAAAGTTCTGCATAGCAATGTTGCAATTCAGACACTTATGAAACCACACAATTCGTATTGGCTCAGTCTATCCTGCTAATGTAAGATCGCTGGTAAAGGGGGTCGGAAGAATTTAATTTAATTTAATGTTACATTTGAATTTCTATCGATAACATTTAATGATGACACGGCAGTATATCAGCATATGAACAATATACCACTATTGCTCAGTTGGATAATGAAAATAGTGTTAAAACACTACTCTTACATTCGCCATCCCTGTGTTGCACTAATTTGACATTTCAACTGACATTATCCCGGATAAGAGCGCTTGTAATTTCCTAGGATTAGATCTAAATATCCTCGCACTAATATCTGTATAATCCTCCCATAATTATTTCATATTTACAAATGACATTGCATCCTCTTTGCATCCAAGAATGCGATTTGACAAATATTTATTCACATTTTGAAACCGAAAATCTTTTTAACTGATGTACGATGTATTATTTCCCTAAACAGAATACACTATTTTGAATCAAACGTGTTTTCGTCACGTCTATATAATTTAACATTAGTCCGTGTGTAGCAAACAGGTGAAAATACTTCCTGGTGTAACGTAACCAAATCTCGGATTAGAACCTGATAAAGGGTTCCCCGTTGAGCTCGCAATCATCTGACACACGGTTTTGTCACGTACACTTGTGAGTTCATCCTCCCCATCCCCATCGAGACGAAAAGGCCCACGCAGCCGACTTGAAGTTGAACGATCAAGGTCGTCTATTGAATAACATGTCTTTGGGAGTCCAAGACATGAAGTCTAATGTGGTATAGCTATTTGCGTATCAGTTTTTGACATCGGGCCTCATCGTCTAGTTTGTACCAAATATGTAAATATGAGGGCACGTATCCGAATAATGGTTTCATGATTAGTGTTGATTGAATGTATAATGACAATAATGGGTAAATAATCAAGTTTGTTTGTTTGTTGTTTAACGCCGCACTCGGCAATATTAAAGCTATATGACGGCGGTATATGGACAATCTAGTAATTGATATCATGAGCACCAATCCACGGGTGCTCCATTGGGATCGATGACAAGCATCAACAGCGAGCCTGACCACCCGATCCCGTTAGTCGCGTCTTACGACAAGCATAGTCGCCTTTTACGGCAAACATGGGTTGTTGAAGACCTATTCTACCCCGGATCCTCGCGGGTGAAATGTATATAGTCTATAGCACAGCTGGAGCTGATCATTCGAATTATAGCTTGGTAGCTTAACCAGATATAGTGGTCCGACCAAACGTTCACACAAAGTGTATCCTTTCAACTGTTCACGATATCAGAGGTATTTTAACACGTAGCTTGATAAAGTAATTCACCTTTGGAGTGTTACTTAAATCTTGTAATGTGAATTCGATTTGGGAATCTTTGTGTCTCTATTAAACATTGATGTATACTTGTCTAGAACCAACACACAACATCGTCTTTCATTTGCCATAAATGACCATTTAGTTACTATTTTCTCATAACAAAATCCGTTTGTCACGATGAACAAACATGTCTACCCGTGTTAAGAACTGGCTCTGTAAGCAAATATATCTAAGCAAAAGTATAATTCAACATACGCCTTTACACGTTTCGATAAATCAAACATACATCTGGTTTTGATAACAATTTACACTCTAACCAGATAAGATACTGGTTCCGTGCTCTCATTGAGAACATTCCAGGAATATTTACTGCCAAAGTTTAAACAGTCTCGCTGTACAGCAAGGTAAGCAAAGATATCCAGTCACCTCAACGTTAGTTAACAATGGTCGTGTTTGGGTAGGGGTGTGATTTGAGGTAGGTGGACAATTATGGTATAAAGGTGACTGGTAAATACCACTGGGGGGTTCCGCGACTGAAAGGAGAATAATTTGAAAAATGATACCCTCGGAACAAGGATATAGGTTCTGGGGTTTCGGGGGATTTTTGGAATAGCTGATTCATGTTTCCTAATTCCGATAAGGATGCAGTTTTTATTCAATCTCGGAAAGCTGAATTTAACGAAATGTATGGGCTATAATCGTCCGGTATACTGTGAAATAGTTATTCAAGTGTTTGTCCAAGTGATATCGAGTTGGAAACAAGCCAATCCGTAAAAGGTTACATACCGTTTAATGAATCGAAATCATCAGTTATTGAAAATAATATTAAGACTTTAGATACACTTAGATAAGTCCCTCTTATAAAGTGTGTTTTTTACTTCTCCTAAAACACATCTTGATTTATTTCGTTATCATCTAGTACATATATGCAAGGTTCGTGTGATCACTAATCACGCTATACTTGAGTTTATTTACAAATGTAAAGAAAACGTAATCAAATGTAAGGTTGAAACATCATGAATGTAAAGTGCGTGTTGGTGAAGGTGAACAATCGATAAATTTTCAATCTCGATGTAAGACATCTCATCAATATTTGATTCTCTAACAAACATACAGACATATTATAATCACAGCCTTTGTCCATGGCCATTAACAAACAAGTACAACTTCATAAGCCGCAGAAAGATGCTATTCATCTCATCATACACAGTATAACGATTATGGAGTGATATTGAAAGTAAGCACGTCTAGTGTATGTGAACAGAGCGCGTTGGGTTCACTTCGATGGTCACAAGAAACAAACGCTACTCGTAGAGATAAGAAAACAGCACGACGTACGTAACTTTAGATTAGCGAAAGCTTCGGTGGGTGTGAGGCACAAGCACCGGTTGTGGCTAGTGTTTCGACCACGTTAACGTGGTGAGGCGCTGTATTTAGCAGCTGTATACGAGTGTCTTTCCTTCTATCACGTTCCATTAAACTTGACTTATGTTAATTTGGGGTGCATTTAACGTCGACTTGACAACTCCACACAGCTAGATCCATTCAGAGTTAATGACTGTACGCGCCGTAACCTTTTGATTATTTTTCCATATGGATATTAACTGATTGTATTGATTCAACGTTTTTTTTCATAACGAAATGAAAGTGGGGCTATAAATACTACAGATTTAATACCTGATCGCAAGTATACGTCAATGATCTAAACACATTACACATGACTATATCAGTGACCAGGTCTGAGATCGTGTGGAATGTCACACGGTGTTAGAAAGTTGGTCGATAAGTCTTCATGGGTATTTAACCTTGTGGTATATGTTTCTATAAATACAATGTCCCTAGCGGCATTTAAAGAAGAATGACAAATAAAATGTTCACCTTCAACGTATTTTGGGGGGGATATGTTTCTGTATGAATCATGTTATATTTGTTTCACATTCATATTTGGGAATTTACGGTTACATGATTTAGATGTGAGATACCACACCATAATACTCATAAATTGAAAACTAATAAATACACATTGCGTTAGAGTCCGTTGTATATAAATACAAGTGTATTATCTGTGTCATTATGTAAACACAGATGGACAACATGTGGAAAATATAACGTGAATTAGTCATATGGGCAGTGATGCAATGGAGCATTTAGTGAGTTGCATATGCGTGCCTAGCACACTGATGTACTTACCAGTTCCGTCCGTAACCATGACAACGCATTGTCTATCCTATTTTTTCTCTCTTTCCATGGAAGCTCGCTACTTAGTGTGGAGTTGCTCCCACACGCATTGGCAGCCCTCTTCTTTCGCTCTATCTCCTCCCATGTTTCGTCCTTGTACACGATAGGGACTGTGTACCCCTGACACATGTCGACGGGGGTGAGGGGTCTGGCTCGAGGGGGGGTCAGGTTGTCCAGGCTTGAAAACGAGCCGAAATCGTCCGTATCCAGTGCTGATAACGTTCGATTGGCGATGTACATACTGGAAAGTAAAGAAGAGAGGTCCCAGTCAGAGTCGAAAAGGGAAGAAAATAACGTCGTCATCTTGACGCTAAACCAGTCCAGTGTTTAACACACGTATGCCACGTTTCCTTTTTGTGTATTGAGGAAATATTCACATTCCAATCAACTCTTTTCGCGCAGCATACATCTCTTCCTTCTACGCATAGATATAAGCCACTGTTTCGTCGGACTGCGAAATATCCAGATCACACGAGAGGTCTTATAATAATCCTGTCTCGAAAACCATTAATCCCAGGTTAATCCAGTTAATCCTATCCAGCGTTCTGAGTCCCTCCTGTCTGTCCCCCGTACAGCCGGCTACTGCACAGACCACGCGCACATTCTCCCCGCATCTCTCACCTTTCCAGTGTAGATAATGTGCCAAGCTTGGGTTATTTTAGGAGATGGGAGCACTGCAGTCTTGGCAATAATTAACTTTTGCCTTTTTGCGTACATGTCTATAAACTGTCTAAAGCAAGATGAGGAGATTTAATATTGCATGCGATACATCATGACTAGATTATTGATAAACATACTCAAAATGATTGATGCCGATTGATTCACATGCTGTTACATGTCTGTTAATACGACCATATTAATCTATTTCTAAACAAATAGGATATTTTTCAAAACAATACATCTTTTTAAGTCAGTACTGCTTAGCTATGCATTATTTTCCATTTTTCAAAATATTATGTTGTCGTTTTGTCATTTATTTTCTATGTTGTTTCACGCTGCCCTCAGCACTATGGTGGAAGTGTAAATAATCGAGTCTGGACCAGACAATCCAATGACTGACGTCATGAGCATCGATCCACGCAATAGGGAAACGATGACATGCTATCAACTTTTCATTTATAATGTGATGCGCTTCTTGTAGGTTCGGGAGTTTTTCACTTTATTAGTCACCTCATACTCTCATTATTCATCGAATTCCCGAAACCTAATGGCCACAAATGTCATGCAATGTACCTGACATTTGACGTGGACAAATTATGAGTCATCTACAATGTAATTGCAGGTGAGATGTTATTACCTGGCCGGCTTTATGTGGAATACCGCACATAGCTATCCATCAACGATGGCGCAAATACCACGTTAAGAAAATATATTTCACTCACACTGACATTAATTTCACTTGCAAGCGGGAAGAGGTAGCTATTCACTTTCCTGAATAGTAACGCACTTCTGCCTTCCCTCACTGCGTACTTTTACTAAGCGTCCACCTGAACTGGAGAATGATTAACTGATAACAAAAATCTATGAAATGTTAGCCGGATGTCCTGTCCTTAATTTAAAGCCGACATTTGTATAGCCACGCGGGATAATAGTTCATGCATCTGGTGCATTGTTTCTGTTCACGGGAAACGAAAGTGCACATTTCAGCGGTCTGTGGTCACGCTACCTTCTGTCATATTTTGATGTACTTCCGGGTTCTTTGCAACAAATGTGGAGATAAACTGTTCCCAAGAGGCTGTGAATTATCAGTTCTTATCTGCATCATAAATATCATATTAATCTCAACGGGGATAGTGAGCATAGGAACTGAAATAGCCCATCCACACGGCCTGCTATCTTTACTGTTTGATATTTTGGTATAGACCTACTGCTCAGCTTGATTTGATACAATGTACTCTACACATACACTGTAGTTGTGTTGGATAGTGTTCAGTCAGACAGATTCACTGCTTATCCAGTGACATTCCAAATAATTCTGCAATATATTCAACTAGTTAATAATATATAGCCCATTAACATAACCACGAGTTAATCAAGGTAGGAATTAGCGACAATATATATGATATACTGATCAACCAAGATCTGGTAGAACAAATATTACTTCTACATTCCGCCTAGAAATCGATACTACCTACATGCTAATGTAAAGAAACCATTTTCTATGTAGGGTAAATAGCAACTTAGTGTACATTCGCGGTGAGTAAATATAAGTTTGTTCACCATGTGGGACCAATTTAACCTACACTGCCATATCAATAGCTGACCAACACTTGCAAAACCAAATCGATATCTGGCATTTGTTGAAGCTGTTGTGACAGCAGTTGGTTTATCTGCTGGGAGAGCTAAGGTGATGGGTACGACATGTGAATGTGACTAGTATTCTTTCAGCACCATTTATAACAATTATTATAACAATAAAATATATTTGACTTTATATTGTCGTCTAAATGCCAGTGACATAAGCACCACAGTATGTGAGGTGCGTGTTCGACTGTGATTATAATCATGACGGTCATCATCACAACAATAACCGTCATCATCGTTATCACAAAAAATAGTGCCACTATCACAAGCCTTGGTACTGGAAAGATTAGTATAATCACGACACAAGTATTGTCATAACATACATCGTCATCACAAGTATTATCATTGCCAAAGTCAGTATAACAAACATTACCAAAGTTGGAAGTCACAACAAATATCACTTTCAATTTCAATCACATTGTCACTTACTGAAAATACCCAATGACGACGACAGGGATGCAAATGTTATGGGTTGAAGATCGGTTATCATTACTGACATCGTCCACCTATGATAAACCAGTTCCATTATAATAGATAACTATAATAATCTTGTCACAGACGTCATCGTAATGTCCGCTGTCGTCATCGCTTTTACCTTATACACTATCATAATAATCATCTCCTTTTACGACAATCGTTATAGTCGTAATGATAATCTTCAAACATACTGTGAAGGTAACGACATGACTGAGGAAATATTGTATGACGTTCTGATGAGGCGCTAATACAATACTCATTTTTCAAAAACTTCGAGCCCTATATGTTATTCGTAATCATCTGTGTGCAAAGGACGTGTCCTAATATATCTAAATTATCTGCTCAACATGGGCACATCAGTTATAGCGTCACGACGGCTCCTGTTCTCTTACCTGTGATCTGCTCGTAACCGCAAATGGTGACGTGAAGATTTATAAAGCTACAGATTAAGTCTACACATCTTCATTAGAATATATACATGTCACGAGATCCGATGACAATCTCATCTCAATCGCATTATTGTGGACGAAAATACTTTCAGAAATGTTTCTAAACAGGGAATAAAAAGACATTTCATCGCATACTAACTATACAACACATGCTGAAATGAAAATAGGATTGTGCATTTCTGAAATCGGAAGTGTTTCAAAACATTCTCCACTCACGTTGCTCCAAAAGGTCTAAACATCAACGTCGAACAATGAGCGACACCTGACTGTAGCATTGTAATCAGTTCCGCTGTGACTTTAACAAAGGTGACAAACTCCAGACCAGCTATCTGAGGAATGTAAGTTTTGTATAAACTGTCCTTTACTCACCTCGTTTTAAAAAACAACATCGCAGATTGTAAGTTCTCAAACGGCTTTATCACAACAGGCCTGAGTGACTGCAGTTAACACTATGCCTGCCTGGCCTAGTGGTGGCGTAGGTAATTCGTTGGAATATGTAATGACCTCTCGTATGGCCAGTTGTTACACAATGGCGTCACAGATGACTGGTTGCCTGACCAGAGGTGTTAAATGCTTCAGTTACCACTGACCGCGAGCTTGTCTCTTTACGGTCACTTGCTTTCCGATGTTAATTGGATGAAGGCGTCGACCTATGGTGCGGTGTGAACAGTAGGTGATTAGCGGAGGGGAGGTTGCTTGATTGCTGCGACGTAACTGTTGTATACAATTCATTGACTGACACAGACGTTTCAGGTAACAGACGACAGTGACAGACGACAGTGACCGTCAACGCTCACATGTCGTCTGCTTGTTTTGTCTACCCCAAGCACGCGTGTCGTCTGCTCGGACTGCCACACGTCTGGTGACCGTATTTGATTGAATTATGAAGTACAAAAATAATGATCAAGCCTTTTCTACATATGCCTCGCATTGGTTAATTAATGTTAATTAATGTACCATATTCTTGCAGATTATATAATAGAATCTATTTCGCTATTTTTATTTATTTAACTTCCACAAATGTTTTGTTTTTATTTGTTGTTTAACGCCGGACCCAGCACTATTCCAGTTCTATGACGGCGGTCTGTAAACAATCGAGTCTGGACATGACAATCCAGTGATTGACATCGTAAGCATCGATCCACGCAGTTGGGATACGATGACATGCATCAACCAAGTAAGCGAGTCTGACCACCAGATCCCGTTAGTCGCTTTTACGACAAGAATAGTCGCCTTTTACGGCAAGCATGGGTTGCTGAAGACCTATTCTTCCCCGAGACTTCAAGGGTCACATACACAAATAATGAATACGAACTATGTGATTTTACTAAAGGTTAATGATATTGATGCAATGGTTGTAGGCCGAAATCATGTGATAGACTGCTTTCAAACATTATATTACTCACGGTGGTCAACAATGATAATAATTAGTCAAAACTAGTGCAGGAAAGTAAACAATATCGTTGGGTCAGATTTATCATATATGTTTATAAGCTAGTGCTAAATATATTATATTTCCAAATGCGTGTCATGTATTTTTGGTGAACCCTAACGGCAGACAGTTGATCGAACCTTTCCATTTAACCAAACAGGCGTAATTTCACTGCGCAAACAATGTTGTCTAAAGAAAGAGAAACAGCAATGTACTTAATGAACTATTTGGCTTTAACATTATTTGATTATTTTTATCCCATTTTTATTCATTTAATCTTCTCAAACACCAAGCCAACACTTTTAGTTTCAACCGAATTTGGTAATCCTTACATCGCATCCGGAACACACAAAAATAACCAATTCTAACCAAAGAAGCAGACAGACACAGCGGATTGACAGTGAAAACTGAATTAACGCAGGACGATTGTTGCAAGAGCTGATAGCAAATCGGTGTATCTGGGGGCGGCGGTATGTGAGAAATCCTGCACATCCGTGTCTGTAAGGACATGGGGACTCGTGGATGTCATCTGCACAGCACTTACAATAATTAGTGTGTCTGGGAAGACCCGCCGGCAGAATCGTTGAAGAGATTACAAGCCTTAAGGAGAAAAGAAATAGGCTCCGTTTTCATCTCCAATCCCCTGACCAACGAATTTAAAACGTAGACAACAAAAATATTGCACAGTTGGTCGTATATAAACAAAGGCAAGCCATATTCCACGTGCTATATTATAACGGGATGTAGAATACACTCACAAACCAAACTAAGATATGTCCGTTCTTAGGATGGGTTACAGCTGAAAGTGCCCCGACAGTGCAGTAATGCACAAGAGCAGGTTAATGGTCCCACATCCTCGTGATAAAGGTGTTGGAAGAACCAGGCAACACAGGAACAATATGTAAAGCGAATTCATGGTGTTATCGCCCGTCGAATAGCAAGGATATTGGTAAAAGCGCACTCGTTCACCTACCCAACAGATTTGAACATAGAACATCTGAAAAAGACCATGTTTAGTCATGGTAATGCTGATATAAGACCTCCACATATCCATTTTTAATGAAGCACCGACTTCCTTGACTATGAGACAAGCCTGCGATTGTGTGTAAGCTACGTAGGACGTTACAGGAGGCGCCTCTGAGATTCATCCAGGAACACGTTTCCCCCCGCAGAGTGCCTCCCCTCATCACCTGTCAGTATCTCCCATACACAGCATCAGTCACCAGAAGCTGGGGATTACGGATTATTAGATTAGAGTGTGATTAGTGTTTACAATCAATCACGAGAACCAAGAGACTTGAAATTACGCTTCCAGGATGCGAAGTGATAAAAATAAGAGTTGACACTCTCGACATCAAATTTACACGAGGCCGAGTATTACATTTTAAACACATTTAGTGTCCTTTTAGTTGAATTCAAGGAACTATCTTGGGATATATTGACAAAGTATTGAGAAAAAAACTGAAAAGAAAAAACATATTGTAAATTATTGTTTGTACAGAATAAAGAGTGAATGTATTATATGCCGCATCAAGACATGTACAAGCTATTTCACAGAGGCCTGTTACAATCGAGATTTGACCAGGCAACTGACTGACAGCATGAGCAACGACCTGCCCAGTTGATGCACATTGACCCACATTCAGCCAGATCATACAGAGGCACATTGACACACATGTCATACAGACCCTGAAACAAAACATATCCACTACCGCCCATGCAAGTCTGTAAAAGTCGACAACTCTCGATTACTGCAGTTTCTCTTTAGTACATCTTATTAAGATAATATAACAACCGTTTTGGTCAAATATTTTCATTTCAGAGACGAATACAATAAGGATTGTGTGTGTGTGTGTGTGTGGGGGGGGGGGGGGGGGGGGGGGGGGGGGGGGGGGGGGGCTTACTTTACCTAGGAATTACAATGGGTGGAGTTTTCAGAAGACAATAGTTATAAGCTTTCAACTAAAACATTATCTCATTAAGTTTTAAATGTTTTTAACCCTTGACACGAAAACGTAAGTTGTTTCCAAAATGTCTTATCGACATAGCGTCAGCAGTACAAACGTTTGACGTCATTGTTTCAAGGAACAACAGTTCGCTATCGGAAAACCAGTAGAGATTCTGTACTTATCTAAATGAAACTCTCTTGATACGCTTCACGGAAACTTGTTATCGGAAGGAGCTCTTATCCAGGCTAGTTAGAGACCCAGTTAAACATATTTAATAAACTCGAGGCAAATGTATCAATAATGTACAAAAACTGACAGGATTTTACCATTCATTTTCACACCATAAAACATTCCCTATCACTTCTACATGTATGAATTTGAATTAAGAAATGACATTCAGTTGTGTCAGTACATCTAAAGTATGAACCTTCACAGAGCGAGGGTCAAATTGTATGAACGGCGGTCGGTTATAACCACTTAAGTGTCAGTCAATGTTACGGCGCGTCGTAATACATTTACATCGAGTGCAGGACGTCAAAATGGCCGAGACGATAATCGCGACGGGAGAGATTTCCGAAGTTGTTAATGAACCTGTCACATGTGACGATTGCTAATGTAAGTCATCATTGACCAATTGGCAAATCATTGAAAGGTGATTATAAAGGCGCGTCAAACAGATTCTGAGGTAAAGTCATAGATTGCTGTAGAGTGTCACTGTCAGTCTAGGCAAGGATCGAGTCGATAGTTTGGATGTGCATTTCTTCGTGTCGTTCACTGGGATGAGTCGTAGCGAGGGTACGTGTACACGGTCATGCAGTCACACTCTCTTACGTTTCACATTGAGGGTATGCTAATGCGGGTATTTGTGGGTCTAAATGATCAGAAACAACGCTTCTGTATTTATTAGTGCTAAGGAATTCACAGGGTTTGCCCAAGAATGTGGAAGCGGTTCGTCAGTGGTCACGTCATTTCAAGAATACAGTCTTGCCAAAATGTGCGGTTCATACGCTTTTGAACTTCAGTTTCGCGTTCATGTGACCGATTTCTGGTCCAATGGAAAATACGTCACATTAAGAAATTATACGATAATCACAAAGTATCGCGATTCATCGATTTTCAATGAATCGCTACATTCCTAGCAATGTACTTATATCCTGTGGCGGCAACATTAAAGATTCGTTTAGCTGAGTTGCAGTAAGAAATCCCTTCCTTATCCACTGTCTAGCCCTTCATGCAAAAGTGTGTTTCTATGGTGTTGATATTCCCAATGATAAATGGCTGTAGGTGCTTACAGCGGGCTACATACTTTCCAGAACTGTGTATGTGCTGATGGATTTCACGGCATTTCCACCCCATGGGTCCACTAGGATGAATATATTCAAGACGAAACTGACACATCCCTTATTTGGCGGGTCAGACATATGCGATCATGGAGATAGGCGTCTCTAGAGACAGATGACCATTTCGCTGGTTAATTTCAGTGGATCTGAAATAAACATTTATATACGGAGTTTCACGACTGTACTCTCCCAGGGAATCTTACTCGGTGACCGACATAGGACGTTATGCTGTTTATCTTAAATAAATATTAAACTACATCGATTGTAATCTCTTCCAAAACATTTCTGACGCCGTTTGTTGATTTCAACTTGGTAGCCTGGTAATTGACATTTGATGAGAGGTGTTAATTTTATCGCATGATGTGTCTATTATGATCACCCCAGGGCTGCACTGTTGACCGGTTTCACGACCCTCATGTTCTGACTGTCAAGTTAAGCTATCGTGAACCTATGACACATTGCCCTATAGTTCTGCCGTGTTCATTTGTTCGCAAAAAAACCATAATAAACTAACCTGTTGAATAACCTGAACGCAATATTTTTAGTTTAGATACATATATACACCAGATTAAAAATAAAACAAAACAACTTAATAATTCTATGGAGGTGTTAAATGCAAGCCATGTAGCTTAACATGTGACAACCAGTTACACACAATATTAGTCAAACAGGTGTCGATTTCATACTTGAGACTTCCATGTAATATACATCGCTGTTTTTATTGTCAATAACGAACTCATATTATTATTTACAACATATGTATTGATCTGTCCGAATGTCCTGCTGGTGTGGGCCGTATCTCTTGTGGTCAGCCTACTTCCTTTACTACGCCCGTATATAGCCGCAGCAATCAATATCAGGTATCAATCAAACCGCCTTGTCCATTTCACCGGGTAACTACACGTAACTGACGTGACGACGCTCGCGATGACAGCAATTTACAACTCAATTACGACATCATTTGCGTGTTAACCAGAGTGTCAACAATTTACATCACCATTTACATTTTCGTTACTACGCTTAGACAACTCACCTGTTAATATCACCTGTATTTTTTGTTACAGGTGCGGTTTTGCCGCTGCATGGCGCTGGTATCGATTCAAAATCAGGGTTGTGACGTTGACATTTGTGATGAGGAATCTTGGGAAATGGGGAACTGGCCGGGACCGGAAGATACTGTCTGGAAAATTGATGAGAATATCGAATACAGACATCATGGTTTAATGGGAGTCTGATGTGTTATATAATGTGTCAATACGCGTACATAAAGCAAGAATGAATGTACAAAAAAATCTATAGTTCGATGAACCATAGACACCAAAATATCAGAAAAACATGCGCACACGAACGCCTTGACTTACATCAATGAAAATATTTCAAGATATATTTTGTTTTAATTGTCTTTTGATAAATAATCGAAAGGAGCCCAGAGAATCCGTTCATTTTCAAACTGAAGAAATCTAGAAATGCCAAAGCCAAATTTGGGAGGTTTTGCTTCAGACTGAAAACGCTCAAATTTCTACGGTGTTGAACGAAACATGTCCAAATAGGATGCACGATTTTTGACACCAATACATGTAAATTGAAAGTGAACATGCTATTGAGTTTCTTATAGTTTTTATAAAATTAGGACGTCATATTTAACATCTGCCAGATATTGTACATCTGTATCTGTGATCACTGGGTGTTTTTAGGTGCAGAACTCCATTGAATAATGGAAGAAGCAACATTGGAATTACATGGTGAAATAACCCCCTTAATTGATTAATGTTATCAAGAAAATACAATTATTCTTGCAGGTTGTCTTTTGTTTACATACATCTAAACTGGTCCGATTGCTTGATCAGATAGTAAAAGAAATTTTCGAAGAAGGCTGATTTGTCTATAACGTTAAATGTTGAAAAATTCGATTACAGCAAACAGGATTTCTTACGTTTAACTACACAATTACATTTTCGTGAATAAACTCCAAAGGATACTCCTCGATTAAACAAGGAAGAGAATGATATTAGCTTCAAGCTTGCCATTGCATCACCGACGGTAATTTCATTATTAATGGAAAGCGATGAAGAAGATCTTAATCAATCTGAACGACATTACAAGAACATGTGCATTTTATGGTTACTGTTCCAAGGAGATCTATTTAGGACATATGAGAGAGAGAGAGAGAGAGCGAGAGAGAGAGTTTCCTCAAATATGCCAAACACACGTGGCTGCCATGTTATAAAGCTAGGCTAAGACTTCGTGGTACGGTTCTACACAACGAGGGTCAGACCGCTGCTTATTATGATGTGCTCTTTTATGATAGTCATATTATTCTATTATATAATTATTCACATGGTCTTTTATTTCACTTGTGGCTGCTTGTACTCGTCCGGGCTAATGCCGGTTTTATATTGCTAGCCCAGTGAGAAACTATATCACCTTGATACCCCACCAGACACATAGAACTGACTCTGAGCCGACCAGTCCTTGTTTATGCCTTAATGCGTAGCATCAGACAGGGTAACAAGAAGTACCATCTTTTTAACGTCTTTTGGTTCAGGATGAATACCAGCACGGTTCTTAGTGTTCAGTTCACAGGTGGGTATTATACTATTATCTCGATTCCTGGTTAAATAGGTGTCCATCATTCAATAGCTATCTTTAACTACCGACCTTCCGCTGCCCTGGCAGAGGCACCGTGTGATCAACGACCACAACAACAATAATAATACTAATGAAGACGACGATGATGATGATGATGATGCATTTGTATGGCGCCTAATTCCAAACCACTGATGCTCTGTGGCGCTGTAACATATATATGTTGTGTCATGGGAATAAGAAAGATAGTTAAAATGTGAATGTCTCTGGAAAATGAGGAGTTGTTAACTCTCCTTTGATTTCCCTACGGGTAGCTACTGATCTGAATAGTGTTCCACAGAACAGGTGCTTCCATGGCTGTCTTCAGTGGTACTTCACTGTTCTCATCTCAAGGATTCTTTCTGGTTAGTAAAGGCTAATAACATTCTTAAGATATTGTAGAAAATGGCTGAAATATTGCTGACAGTCGCGTAAAATTCACTTATTTACAAAACCCCGTAAAAATGTTAGAGAGTGATTTGTTAAATAGCTGTATTTTTCCCCGAAAATCCATATATTGAAATCAAACTTCGCGCTGCACCTCTGGTATTGGAAGTTTTCCCCAAGTTTGAAATGAATCTATGATGTAGTTTTCAAATTATAGGTCGCACACTGAAGATGTCCTTAGAACTAAGGACGGACAAACGGAATTTCAGATAGTGATTTGTTGAACACCACTTTCAAAATTATTTTAGTCACGCCATGATGTATATTTGTAATAAATAAAAGTAAAGCGGACGGTTCGAGAAAAGTTTTGTCTTTAGGCAACAAACAAAACACGATTCACCTCAAGATCGACCCCTGATAGAATGACTAAAATCGACATGAAACAACAGACACACAGCACGGTACATCACGACCCCTGGCCCAACGCGACCATTAACGACATGAAACTTCTATACGTGGAAAACTCGTTCACCCAGATCGTAGGGTGAGATAGAAACATGCTTGTTCTTAAGAAACATGCCATTATCTTAAGCCATTAGTCATGGATGGAGATGGTTGATTGTTTATGTAGGTTTATGAGTTGTTTACCATTAACCGATTGTCACGTGATCGCGCGGCATACGTGCACGCACAAAACACGTGTCGTTCGTGCGTGATATGAAATTGACAATGATGTAGATTTCGTTTCGTCAAGCATAGTATTAATGTCTCCCATGCTTGACACTATGTCAATTTCACGAATTATATTTGTGTATATAAACAATGGCAAAAGAAAGTAGACGTTTGAAAATTTATCTGACCAAACATTACAAACGTTATCAAAACATTACTTGGTTAAAATAGTTGCCGAAACAGTTCGAACTTAAGGTCCAAAATCACAACTATGATACCCGTATGAAATACGTCATCATCGAATAATCATTTTTTGTTTGTTTCATTTTTAGCCACCATATAGCTGGAATATTGCTGAGTGCGCCGTTAAACAACAAATAAACGAATAAACATTACATCACGAACAATGACAAAACTCACATTCTAGAACTTTGTGAGTAAATAAGAAAAGATGCAACTTTAATGCAGCGACGTTTCGGTGAGTGAGTGACTGACTGAATATGGTTTTACGCCGCTTTTAGCAATATTACAACAATATCACGGCGGGGGACACCAGAAATGGGCTTCCCACATTGTACCCATGTCGGGAATCGAACCCGGGTCTTCGGCGTGACGAGCAAACGCTTTAACCACTAGGCTACCCGACCGCCCTCGTGTCGATGAAGATTCGTACACCGTCTCTCCAGCTTGATAACGGTGTAAGAAACAACATTGAAACGTCGCTAATGTAATAAACCAGACGTTGTGAGCCATAAAGTTGTACTTTTTCTGGAAAAAAAATGTTTCTTCCAAAAAATATTAGTATCGCTCTTCATTATTTTTCTGTTTGTATAACAGTGGCATGTATTATCATTATTATTATTTTTATTATTATTAATATTATTATTATCATCATTATTATTATTCACGAGACATTTAAAAATAACGTCAACATGGATTAACTGTCCGCCGTGAGGATTGAATCACAGTCATCCTGTTTCTAACTTACAAGTGTTACAAACGGAACAAGTTTACCACTTCAATTGGAATCAACACACATGACAACTCGCAAAAAGGTTTCAAGGTGTTTAAAACCGTTCATATATTACCACCAAGCCGCGGAATGATATACATTTCACGCAACGCGTGCCGGGAAGTGAAAGTGTTCCTCGAGACCAATACGCCACATGCGTCATTTGTATGAGTGAATCCGAAATCATTTTTCTTTAGCAGAAGTGTATACTAATCTAGACAAGTAATAACTTCCTCTACTTAATGGCTGTTTGTATTCACGACTAACACCAGATCTCGGGAGGGCTCTTTGTCTTCTGCAATTCTGGATAAATTCAGGTCATGAATATCTTCTCTCCGATTTTTTACAAAACGTTTTGTTGTATTGTTTTGTTTGTTAGTTGAGACAACGAGTCACTTCACCTATCTCCATGCATCTGAAGAGCTTTTCACTTTTCCAGGTGAACAGTACGGGGTGAGTGAGTGAGTGAGTGAGTGAGTGAGTGAGTGAGTGAGAGTGAGTGTGAGTGAGTGAGTGAGTGAGTGAGTGAGTGAGTGAGTGAGTGAGTGGGTGGGTTTTACGCCGCTTCAGTAACATTCAAGCGAAATCACGTCAGGTAAATGATACTAGCGCACTGTACCCATGCATCATGCGGAGAATAGAACCCAGGTCTTTCAGCGTAACCACCAAACGCTTTAACCACTAGGCTACCCCCACCCCTAAATCACTTTGCTCCCCTGGTCCACCCGTATCGTCTCTCTCATTATGTGGGGTGAGATACGTACGTGGAAGTATATAAATAGAGTGTATGTGTCCCGTCAACAACATGTTTATCTCACCGAGTGTCCTTACAACGTTGATAGTATCACTTTGGACACAGCCACGAGTGAATAAATCAGCATTTACAGGCCACGCCACGAAAAGACAAATATTTATTAATGATGTTTTTTTTTTCGCTGTTCTTTACGTTCCGACTAAGAAGACAAAAGGAACTCTGGGGTTGACAGTGTGAGTGAGTGAGTTGGGTTTAACGCCGCTTTTGACAGTATTCCAGTTATGTCGCGGCATGTCAGCTTAATGTGTGAGGAAAGCCCTAAGTGATGCAGTTCTCAGACGTTACCACTTCGGTGAAACCCACGAGCACGGGTATGGTGCTGACAAACCTAGAAACAATCGGGGCGAACCGCGATTCGAACCCAAAATCATAGGTTTCTGTCGTGCCCAAGGGACGCAACTCTGCACAACGATTCGCGGCGCCTTAGACGACTGGGCCACCCGTGCCCCCCTGGGGTTGACAGAAAGTAGCAGTGACATTAAGTGTTATTTCTCTCGAATGACATTTTGATTTAAATTAAAAGTAAAACTCTTAAGAAATCAATTACACGTACATGTAACAACTAAATTAAGCAAAAGAAAGTATACACCCATGTTTGATGGTGGCTTAAAATACAACAAGAACGGCTGACGTATTTCATACGAGTATTATAATTGATTTGGACCTTACATTTGCAGTGTTTCAGCCTAGTATTAGTTTGATAACGTTTGCAATATTTTGGTCAAATTTAAAAGGGTATACTTTCTTTTGCCTGGCAGTGTACCTTAAATAGTGTTGCATACCATGCATGTCATGCTATAGACGTTGGCATATCCGAATTCAATGCTCATACTAACATTACATACTAACAGCTCATCACGATTCGAGAAGGCATGGGCATCCAATCCCTTTCCGCTGAATACACTCGCTATACATTACAGGTATGACATGACATAGTCTAGTCATGCGCACTGGGAACAGCATTCCTTGCCCAAAATAAACAAGATTTTTGAAACCAATCACGCATTTGTAATTGTAAACAATCCTATTTGGTTTTAAAGGGTTCCGAGTCTAGGAACACCCAGAAGCCCTTGCAAGTTGATTCAGGTTTGTCAAACCCTTATTTCTGTTACGCCATCTGTTGACAAAGTAATTGCATTTTTCTTACCATATTTTTAGTTTGATACATTCCAATATATCCTCCTTGGTTACTTCAAACACTATCGTATGATGAGGTGGGGTGAAAAGGGGTTTAACGTCGCGTTCAAGGTTATTGCACTTACATAGCGTGTGTACGAGAGAGTGTATGTATGTATGTATGTATGTATGTATGTATGTATGTATGTATGTATGTATGTATGTATGTATGTCTGTCTGTCGCTGTCTGTCTATGTCTATGTATGTATGTATGTATGTATGTCGCTCTGTCTGTCTATCTGTCTGTCTGTCGCTCTGTCTGTCTGTCTGTATGTATGTATGTATGTATGTATGTATGTATGTATGTATGTATGTATGTATGTATGTATGTATGTATGTATGTATGTATGCATGTATGCATGCATGTATGTATCCGTTATTTCGTTATGTGTTCGTTATATCCATCAATTTTATATGATAAAATTTACAGCAAATGGCCGGGACCAAACGAACAGTTCGTCATATCCGTCAGTTCGTTATAAGCGTGTTCGTTATAAACGTAGTTTACTGTATGTTTACTGTGTCTTAGGCCGAACCCCGGTTTTACAGTTCTACCCCACTGACATACCAGGCCACAGTTTAACATGGATACCCCACTCAGACACAGTATACTGACTCCGAGCCCACCAGTCCTGGTTTTATCCCATAAATGCCGAGCGCCAGGCAGGGTAACAACAAGTCCCATGATTTAACGTTTTTCGGTATGACACGACCGGAACATAATAAAAAAACTCAGGGATAAAGGCCAGCAAAAAGGTTTCCGTTGATAACATTTGACGATGACTAGCCGAATACCTTGGAGGATCTGAAACCTTCTACACAAGGAAGTAGACCGGTCACCTGAACTTGCGTTCAAATGGCTCGATTCAAAATGAAATGTCTGCCTCTGCAAGGGGCATAGTAAACCTAGAAATCCGGCTTCAGGATCGGGTGGCAGCGGGGTTTAAAAAGGAAACTCTAACTTGAGCTGCTACTTAATACAACTGTTGACAGCCCTGCCACAGTGATACATATCTTGTAATTTTATTCCGTCCTATGTGCTTTGACAGGTATTATCACATTTTCAAAGACTGTTACCAACTTTGACCTTTAGAGGCGTGTGTTTAACAGTTTAGCGCATGCGCGGTAATCAGATGCCGCCTTTGACGTCTGTTTCGCTGCTCAGTGGAAAATAACAAAGGTTTTCGTCTGCTTTTTGATTATCTATACTTTCCACGTGGCTAAGCGGGCTGACAACAACCC
Organism: Haliotis rufescens; assembly: GCF_023055435.1. Lineage (NCBI taxonomy): Eukaryota > Metazoa > Mollusca > Gastropoda > Lepetellida > Haliotidae > Haliotis > Haliotis rufescens. Next base: position 35,732,601 of record NW_025963779.1, read on the forward strand.
CGCAATGAAGAATATGAGCCGAAACTAATATATTTTAGCACTTCAGGCAAGCTTTTATCAACCTGGAACTGATATGTTGTGAGTAAGACTTACTCAGTGTTTTAGAACGTCTTCGCGCACAGTCAATAAGACTGATTTTACCATCAAAGGTTAATTCGGTTTCAGCACATAGATACGACTGCTTTCAAATCATGATATCACGTGCAAATAAACCTTTGCTCTCTGACACAAATGTCGATAGCAAATGTATTTTTGAGTTTGTTGTGTTCCATGGAAATATACGAGTACGCTGCCAAACTGTTGTAGATTTAACGGGCGCTTCCAGCTATTAATGATTGCGCACCTGTTTCAAAAATATATCTTTACTCGGCGTGGTTGTCGGTGGTGTGTGTGTGTGTGTGGGGTGTGTGTGTGTGTGTGTGTGTGTGTGTGTGTGTGTGTGTGTGTGTGTGGAGCATTTATTTTCAATATTTTCTATATCCTTTCCCTCCCCCCCTCCCCAAGTAGACAACGCGACAATGTCCCTTTCCCTTCTAGGATGCCATACAAGTCACAGTTTCTGACCGGTGAAATGTAGTGTCTATCTTGAGATTATATTTCACAATTCGAGGGCAAGACAATGCAGGTGTGCCAGTTATTTGAAGGCGAATATATATTGCAGATAGGAATTATCTTCTCCTGACCATCCCACTCCCCACACCCCGGATACTAACATCGTGTTTGCCTACCCCTGCACCTCTAGTCACTGCGTCTTTGTTATCGCTGGAGTTACAGCTGCGTACCAATCACCTGCTGCTCTTCGTGCATGTGTGAACATCCATTAGAGCACCGTGCAGTCTGGTATGTACATTACATATCAGTAGGGGTGTGTTTTATCACAAGTCACAATTCAACGTTACCTGATATTTATTTTAATCCATGGTGATATTGCAAAATATCACCTGACAGGATAACTCAATCATCAATAACGGGTAAATAATCAAGTTTGTTTGTTTGTTGTTTAACGCCGCATTCAGCAATATTCAGGCTATATGACGGCGGTCTGTAAATAATCGAGCCTGGACCAGACAATCCAGTGATTGACATCATGACCATCAATCCACGCAATTTGGATACAATGACATGCATCAACCAAGTCAGCGAGCCTGATCACCCGATCCCGCTAGTCGCCTCTTACGATAGTCGCCTTTTACAGCAAGCATGGGTTGCTGAAGACAAATAATCAAGTCATTGTATAACAATACGCAGCAAGTATTATCTTTGAGGGAATGTTTCCTAAGTGTGAATTTACGACATCATTTTGTCCACATTGCTTATTGAGACTAACAAATAAGATACGTTTTTTTAACGATATGTGGACCACAATTACCCAAATGTATCGACATCGCGATAAATCGTGAAATGAAAGTACACGTCGAACTGAGATATCACGATTTCGATATGGAAGCGATTGACCGATCAGCCCGTTCTACACACACTGGTATATGCACACGCCTTCATTTAATGCTTTGTTTATTAAGGCAAGTTTATCTTTGATAGGTGAGTAAATGTTGTTTGAGGCCGCATTCAGCAACAGTACGACCGTATCATGGAGGATTGTTAATAGCCATGTCACACAATTAACCAGGTCACGTACGCGTATTGTAACTATCCTATTCGAATTTAATACTAGTGTGGCAAGCATGAGTGACTGGGGACCTATTATTTCCAGGAATATTTAGATTCCCAGTCTCTACCTACGATTTAACCGCGATATCATTAGACAAGATCTTTCCCGACAGGAGATGGAATCGGAGTAAAACATCTACTTTTCATGAGATCAATTTACTTTTGTCATGGCTGATAATAGCGACTGACAGCATGTACCATTATCGAAACATTTATTGGTAGAAAATCTGACCAATCTGCATCCTGCTGACGGAAATCATGGAATGGTACCGGACGAAGACGTCAATGACGTCACGACGTTGGAAGGTTACGGTTGACCAGTCAGTGTGTGAATATCTCTAATCATGCACCAGTCACTTCTGACTGCTGTCACTCATGTGTGGTACTCTGTCCGGGAGGTACTGCAGTATTCATGGCCACTGACGTAGAATTAACACACGGATTAATCTATCAATGACATATGTGGAAACGATATATTAAAAACATATACTGAACAAATGATGCTAGGAACATGAATATTTCTGATGATATTTTCTATGAATTGTGTGCTTAGTTTCACTAGAAAAAATATTCCCCCAAATATTCATGATCCCCAACTTATTTTGTTCAGTATATATTATATTGATTACAGGGGATTAGAGCCCGTTGGTATTAAAGCGGTTTAGCCGTCACACGAGGAATTTGGAGCATTTCATGGACAACATTATATACATTACCAATCCATCCTGGCATTATTAGAAGCGGTAACAAAACCAGGATTAGTCTACGACAGATACGCACTACATTGTGTATTATAGCACGACTTTTGGTGATCACAGGGTCAAACCTGGCGGCTTGTGAGTCACCGTACTCATGGTTGGGGCGATCTTCCCGAGGCAAGAGAGTTAACTGACTTTAAAAGTCTCAGTTTCCACCCTTGCCGAACTAGGCGGGAATTCCTGGGCTCGATCGTGGCGCCATTGGTGGCTGTGACGAGTTATATCCCTTCTATGCCTCTCCTATGGACAAATCAGAACTAACCTCTCGTATCACTTGCATTTGCTTCAAACAAAATGGCGGCACCCAGGCAAGACGATCTGATCGACAATCAAGATCCATGTTGTGATAAAACGGCTCTTACATCGCGAAGTGCATCAAATCACGTGAGCAACTTGATTAAAAACTTGAAAAGATTTGGAAAATATGTGTTGACAACGAGTTGTCGGTGCACATGCTGTGCAAATCCTGCAATCGACCGAACTCTGCATGACAGTTTACGAACCGGATATCGGTTTCGTTGCGTGATTTTGATTGGACTATGCATATAATCGTTAGTCCAGCCAAAATGTAACTCCATAATACCAGCTTAGTTCGGCAAGGGTTGAAACTGGACTTTTATAATCAGTTAACTCTCTTGCCTCGGGAAGATGGGTTGGGACGTGCTCATGTTATCAAACACTGGTTTGGGTGTTCCAGATTCGAACATCCATAGGCCACCGTGATGAGGCTGTAGTGTTCCGGTGGAGCGATGCGTCATCGTACACCTGTACACAATATCTTCACCAGCGTCAGTTGCTGGTGGGAATAGCCCTCGCTCTGGGTCCTTTAACGACTGAATAAACATATAAGTACAATATATTTTGCTAAGAAACAAACGCTTACGTGGTGTTCGGGTTCAATGTTGGCGAAATTCGTCAGTAGCACATTTCTATGTTAAGGTCGAAAGTAGATTTACACAGCCGGGCAAAAGAAAGTAGACACCCATGTTTGTTTTATGGTGGCTAAAAATGAAACAAACAAGAAATGGTAATTCGATGGTGATGTATTTTATAAGGGTACCACAAGCGATATGACATGTATCATATCAATGAGTATATCACAATAGTCGACTTTTTTCAGATTAATAACGTTTGTAATATTTTGGTAAAATACAGTTTTCAAGTGTATACTTTCTTCTGCCCGGCAGTTTACATACATTATTAAGACATTGAACACATCCATGTTTAAGTCATACTGGTCCCTGTCGAGGCTCGGTTTATGTTGCATTATATACGATCAATGCACAGATGAGATGCCTCCGCTATTTTTAGGAAAAACAGTCACAAAAACCATGGCCCGAGGGTATACCAGACTAATTGCCAACATTTCCACCAAATAGAATCTAGCGTCTTTACCATAAAATCTGCCTCTCCTATTACGATATAATTACCCAGTTTAACATAGGACAGGAGCTGGTTTTAAGCTGGCTAAAAACAAGCTTACGAATTTGCTCTAGGTCAATATTGTAGAATCATTGTCAAACGTAATGGCAGTGTCATCCTGGACGTGATACAACTTGAGTAACCTCCCTTGGGTAGGGCGTGTTTTTATAATATTAAGTGTATTGGAATACGATATTTCACGGCAACTTGATTACGGCTGTTCTGTGGCTATTAAACCAAATTTATTGGTTATCCCTACTCACATTGCCATGCCGTCCACTTAAAACCCTGCTTGGTCGTTATTACTACCTCCCTGAAAATAGAACGTATTGATTGTTACATTAGTGGGTGGGTGAAAGATCGTGGGGAATACTTGGTAAAATTCTGAGAAGCTGACAACAGGGGATTCCAGATCCCCCCCCCCCCCCCCCCCCCACACACACACACACACACTGCAGAACATATTTGTCGTCATAAAGACAGGGAGACATAATTACAATTTGTGACCTAGGTGAGTATGTGTTCATAATATCAACCACTTCATTGTCGGACGCAAAATCAGACTAAATTATTTTCAGTTTATCAAAACATAGCTACATTGTGGCCTACTGTGGCGTTAAACAACTGACTAATATATCTTAAGCTGCATATACAGAAGAAATTTATCAATTAATACAGTCTTGACACCAATGGACTTATCCTATCGACATATTTTTAGTTTAATCTGTTTCTTTGTTAGCAATAAAGAAAACACGTCTTTATTCGGTCGTTTTCATTGCACACACTTACATCAAATCATGTACGCATAAGTACCATGGAAGAGCGAATAAATCAACGATGAATATTAATGAACATTTGATTAAGGCGAGTTTTACGAATAGACTGTCATGAATATATGCAGGGATTGCCCACTGTAATTTAAAAACTTGTTGTAATTTAATGTGTTGTCATGGCCTATTTCCTATCATGGCCGACGACTGTTGTCAACACACAACAATAGTTTTTCTATGCTTGAATAATGAAGAACTTTCTGTTGTCTCCAGACAAGGAATATGACAGTGTCACGTTAATGTGACCACCGTGACATGTCTCACAACGTGACATGAATACCTGTACCGTGTACGTGGGGCTCTGGCAAGGCTACATCACACTGATACCAGTTCAAAACAGTTGTCATGTTACTAGTTCATACATTGTCCATATATGACAACATTTACTGTTGTGTGTGTGAGAGAGAAACACGTGTGGGAAGTGTGTGTGTGTGTGTGAGCGTAGAGAGTCGCGTGTGTATGTTAGAATGATACAAAGTGTGTGCAGAGTTTGTATGAGAAAGAAATTGTCTCACGAGAACAGATACATATATGAGAAGGGGGCAGACAGTGTGTACGAGAGATAAAGAGACACAGCGTGTGTCAACGAGAGAATGGGAATTCAGATCACTAATGGCGTCACAGAACACTTCACCACCGTAGACCTAACAACACATCGCATGAACCTACCCAAGTGTCGACTAACACCTCACAACTCCGACACTTGGTGACCACACCACACAGTCGACGATGACAGTGACACCTAAAGTCACAACACATCAACAACAACACCTACCGTACGGTACACTGTATTCCTCCAGTATATTCACCGCGCTCTCCACATGTCAAACAGCATACACTAGACTGACACAAATCACTGGTAGATCCGTGACGAGTGAACCAACAGCACTGTCTCCACGCTCAACGTCGAACTCACCACTACCACACGGTGATGTGGGAAACAACACTGTATAGTCACACTACAGCGACCAGCAATACAGCCCGCTTTACCTGTAGAGAGTAGGTAGCCTTTACCTACACACGACACATGCGATGAATGGCGGCAGATGGGCCTACTCTCACCTTGGGCTATCACAACTGTGTCACCAAGCCTTGGGTGGTTAGACGGGTGGGTTTAATCCTCACCATGAAGCTCGTGTCCTCAAAAGCTCTTAATTCTGTCTCTTGCCTAATATTCGAGAAATCGATAAGGAAGTCCGATAAGGTGGGTTACCTATCTGAGGTGAATTACAGCACTTGTCGCATAGCCGTACGCGGTTAAGTGGCCCCTGTGCAGATATGAATAGGTTTGAATTTAAAATTCAGGGTTCTTTTGTCAACGCCTTGGGTGTCTTGTCGATTTCCTGTTGTTTTTTTAGCGACGGTATTGTTTGATTGTTTACGTTTCATACACCGAACGTGATGGAGTCAGACAGGACGAGTTTATTGTGTGAATAGAGTTAGCAGTCCTAGAATATGAATTCACTTTGCCTTGTGATATTTTAAATGTTCTGCAGTGATTTAAGTTGTGAAAAAGGAAGAGTTTTAGGCATTGATAAACTGCGTCTCCTTACACTGCAGAGGTCCGTCTGAGTGAGTGTATGGATGTTATTTTACGCCGCGGATCGCTGTAATTACGGCGACCAGTAATTACTTAAATCTCGTCCGTTGGCTGAGAGTATTAACAACGAACCACGTCGTCGGCGTACGATGACACACATTCAACCTGGTCACACTCGATGCCCAGCTTAAGTCGGCTCGTGCGATAATTTTGAACGAATGGGGAGACGGCGTGAAGAGCTGGGTAACGAATCCGACACAGAATTCCCTTGGGGTGGCAAGCATGAAGTACTGGGCAACGAATCCGACACAGAATTCCCTTGGGGTGACAAGCATGAAGTACTGGGCAACGAATCCGACACAGAATTCCCTTGGGGTGACAAGCATGAAGTACTGGGCAACGAATCCGACACAGAATTCCCTTGGGGTGACAAGCATGAAGTACTGGGCAACGAATCCGACACAGAATTCCCTTGGGGTGACAAGCATGAAGTACTGGGCAACGAATCCGACACAGAATTCCCTTGGGGTGGCAAGCATGAAGTACTGGGCAACGAATCCGACACAGAATTCCCTTGGGGTGACAAGCATGAAGTACTGGGCAACGAATCCGACACAGAATTCCCTTGGGGTGGCAAGCATGAAGTACTGGGCAACGAATCCGACACAGAATTCCCTTGGGGTGACAAGCATGAAGTACTGGGCAACGAATCCGACACAGAATTCCCTTGGGGTGACAAGCATGAAGTACTGGGCAACGAATCCGACACAGAATTCCCTTGGGGTGGCAAGCATGAAGTACTGGGTAACGAATCCGACACAGAATTCCCTTGTGGAGACAGACATGGAGAGTTGGGTAACGGGACACAGAATCCCCGTGGGGAGACAAGCATGAGCCTCTGGGAACCTACCCCTCCTCAAATGAGCTTTAGTGTGGTCTAGTGTGATCACGGTGGAAATCGGTATATATGGTCTTTCAGAGACAAAATGGAGTTTTATAGACGACCACCAAGAAAACCCGCTGATGTAGCCCCATTGGGAATCAAACCCGACATACCAGCATGACAAGTGAATACACAAGATAGACGGGACACAGAGAACTAACGACATTCGTAACGACCAGTTGCACAACGCTACCTTAGGGCTACGACTGTCGTAAGTCTATGTTATAGTATGGGAGTTACGATCGTCGTAACGCTAAGACTGCTTTGTGCAAGTGGACCCAGGTCACTGTCTCTGTTCTATCAAACCAAAAGAAATAGCTTCATAGCGTGCTGTTTTTCCTTAATGTTCCTACCGATTGAGCAATGTGCGGTATATTAAACTGATTGATGACTTCAAACTAGCAGGTCTGATCCTCGAAGTCATCAGGTGCAGTTCGACTTTGAACCTTTGAAAACACTCGCCGATATCTGTTGTTTGCCCTCTTAGATAATATCTCGAGAGTAGGATGTAAACCACCCAGACAAGCAAGGTGATTGGCCAATTGGCTAAACAGTCACTTTGAGGGAAAAACCTCGATGTTTCAGATTGAGGAAGACTTGGGGATTGATATAACCTGCTTAAAGGTAACAGTTCTAAACTAACTGGGGTCTGGCGAGTTAGACTTAATGTCCGGTTGGTGGAGAGACCAGGTACACAAAAGTCAGTTCTTGGTTTGGTTACGGATTTTATATCCTAGTAGGCGGGATTCCGAATTGCGAGGTTCACTGTATGCGCACATCTACTGCCTGAAGAGTATATATGTCATGTTGTGTAAATATCACACAAGTTTCATATTCGCCAGCAGTTGCCCAGTCAACTGTCGTGCTGAGCTGCGCCCCTTAGTCTCTATGATCGTGGGTTCGAATCCCAGATCCGCCACGATTATGATCCTTGGTCTCTCGGCTCCATACCCGTGCTCTTGGGTTTCAACAGATTGCTAAACGCACGAGACCTGCGTCACTGTCGGCATGTTTTCATAGACACGGTAAGGATGTACGAGTATCGCAAACAACATCGTGCAATAAAGACATACATGTATAGTGTAGTTTCGGTTTAATGTAACGGTTGCCAGGACAAATTCCGACTGAGATTGTATGACCGTACAATGGCCAACTGCATCGATTTTCTTTGATGTGACAGGATTGGAGTGGTATGCATACTGTTTTACGGTCGCATTTCATTCCTAGTGTTTTTAGGTAGACAGGAGTATTCCACAGTCAAAAAACATTTAAACTATTTATATCTAAACATCTCATTGTTGAATCCAAGTCACTCATTATGTACTGTATTCGACTTGTGTTCTGGAACTCTGTAACGGAAAGATGTATAGGTGAGATGAGGTGAGGTGAGGTGAGGTGAGGTGTGAGGTGAGGTGAGGCGAGGCGAGGCGAGGCGAGGCGAGGCGAGGTGAGTGAAGTTTAACGTTGCGTTCAAGATTATTGCCCTTATGTTGCGACGTGCATGCACGTGTGTGTGTGTGTATGTGTGTGTGTGTGTGTGGTTCCTTGTACTAATCCGGACAAATGTCGGTTTCATAGTGCTACCTCACTGACATACCATGCCGCAGTTTAACATGAATACCCCACTCAGAACAGTATATTGACTCCGAGCCAACCAGTCATTGTTTTAGCCCCTAAATGCCGAGCACCAGACAGGGTAACAACAAGTACTTTTAATGTCATTTAATATGACGCGGCCGGGCATCGAACCCACAACCTTCTGGTCTCAGGGATGACGCTCTACCACTAGACCACGGCGGTCTCTTGATTGTACATGTATACTATATATAATAAGGGAGCGGTGTTGATTGAACAACACGTACCGTCTTCTAATGCCTTTTGGTAAAAGATGTATACAGCAGGGTTCTTAGTGTTAAGTTCACAGGTGGGTATTTTACTGGCTTTGATCTCTCGATTCCTGGTTAGAATACGTGCCCTGCATCCTATCGCTATCTTTGACGTACGAGGCGACTTAAGAGATCGGGTGGTCAGACTCGGTGACTTGGCTGTGTCATCGCACCCCATCGGACATAATGCTCTGCATCTCGGAGATGCCTTCCTCGCTACCTCGTAATACTAAGGCAGGGTGGAACTATTAATTCAGTTATGGTAAAAACCCACATGATTTGGTATTAGATTTGTTGACATTCGGGGAACCCAGCCCACAAGTGTCATCAAGTGTCCTATATTTGTCAAAAGAATCAGCTTTAAATGAGTATTGGGTGGCCACAATGGCTGTTTAATTTGGATAGTATTTGGATAAGGACATATTTATATTCACGATACATTATAACACGATGTAAAGTCGATACACATCATGTAAAATGTGTCAAAATGAAATTTGTGATTTCATTATTCTAAAGGCATGTACAAGTATTACTGTTAATTTAATTTACCTAAGTTAACCATTTGGGCGGTATTAAATTCCTTTGAAAATATCGAGGTACGAATCGTATTGCCACAAACTGTATCGATACAACCCTTTAGACCACAACAGGCACAGAAGCTCAACAGCTATCAGGGAGATTGCGTTTCTTTGTTGACAGGATTGTGGTCGCCCATATGTTTAACACTGTTTTGGGAGGACATTAAGGTCGCAAAGATGTAGCAATGTTGTTTTTTTCGAACGGCTTTGCAAAAATATATTTTCAAAGTGATTGAAAACAGAGACTCCCATTATATCATAGGATGCATGGCAGATGTATCAATTACTTTGCATTCCATTGACCCTCCACATCTCCTAGTGACATGCTGCCAAATTGTATAACGGCGTAAGACAACATTCACAAAGTTGGGTGACGGAATTAATCTGATCCCTCCCCGACCGCCACAGGGCAAGAAGAGTAGTCTCCCATGGAAAAACTGCGCCTTTTACAGACGCTTCTACCAGCAATGCCTCGCAACATTTACGTTTGAATTGTTCAAGAGTGCCTGTCCTTCAGAGAAAACAACAGACACACAAAGGATGTTTATCTGTTTATTACTACACATATGTCTGTTAAACACTGAGTAAAAATAGTCATACGGAATGTTTAATTTGTGTTGCATCTTGAGCGTTTTGATTGCCGCTCGATTAACACTGGCTATCGTGGGTTCGTCTCAACAATGACCCGTGGTATGCCCTTTCATGCTCGTGCTTCACCGTCTGTGTATGAAGATCTAATCAAGCAACACACTTTTTAAAAGTTAGTATTCAATCAGCTTGTTCACCATGTTAATCCTCACTGTATACCTGTCTTCATTACCTGTGTGTTATTTGCTATTCTTACTGACAGGTATATCTGGCTTCACTCAATTATCTGTGAGCTACTTGTTATCTATCATCTTCCTGAGGCAAGAAAGTTAACTGACTTTAAAAGTCCAGTTTCCACCCTTGCCGAACTAGGCTCGAATTACTGCGCTTGATCGCAGCGCCACCAGTGGCTATTACCAGTTATGTACCTTCTAAGCCTCTCCTATTGACCAATCAAATTCCAACTGTCGAATCACTTGCATTTGCTTCAAACAAAATGGCGGCGCCCAGTGAGGACGATCTGATCGATAATCAAAATCTATCTTGTGATAAAACGGGTCTTACATCGCGAAATGCATCAAATCACGTGAGCAGCTTGATTAAAAAACATGAAAAGATTTCGAAAATATCTGCTGACAATGAGTTGGCGTTGCATATGCTTTGCAAATCCTGCAATCAATAATGTAAATAATGACCTTTTATCAGTAAAATATGCATTGTTAGTTCAAATAAATTTCGTGGCATAATTGAGTTATTTTACGCCGCTTTTAGCAATACTCTAGTAATTAAATGGGGGCGCCCTGACATAACCTGACATTAACTACGCTCGCTCGTTAACAGTAGCACAGTAGTAAAGGTTTGTTGGATCTGTTTATGTGATTACTAGTCATGATATTTTGTATATTCGGAAAGCAAACGTCACAAATCATGGAATGATAAATTTACGGTTACAAACAATGGTATATATCAGTATATGTGTACTACATAACACCCGTCGAATACTGCCTCTAGGAGGAAGGGACAGAGGAAAAACGGGATCGTTGGACCTTCGGCTGTGGCGCCCTCTGTCCGTATTCTACCCAGGAGCCCTGCAATATATAATGACAGATGTTTGATTTACATACTCATACTCGTCCTCAAACGGGTTTCATTTCATGATTAAAAAAATAAGTCTCTTTGGCTTCCCACCGAATATGGAAACAAATGACAGTAAGATATATCCTTATGTTTTAGGTTTGTCATAACCATACACCTGCTCGTGTGATTTACCAAAGTGGTAAACATTTGAGACCTGCATCACTTCGGGCTTTCCTCCCACATTAAGCTGACACGCCAGTGACTTAGTACTGTTCAAAGCTACGTTAAACCCATCTCATCACTCACTGATACAGGACAGCATCACAGAGAGGTGATGCTGTATGTGTAATCAAGCTGTACTATTGTTACGTGGGTGCCGGTGGCGGATCCTGTTCTCGACAGTATACACTTACATGGTACACCGACACGTCTCCGAGTCCGCATTCACTGGCGGCCAAGGCGAAGATACAGGCTGTCAGACCGACGTAACACGATGCTATGATGGGCTGCTTCAGTTTCACGCCTTGTTTCTGGAACACTGACCACAGAAACACATAACCAGATATTAGGTTCTCAGTACTGAACACAACCTTACAACAAAAATACCTGCTAGGCAGACACATAATGTGCTCCCATCTCCCTTAGCTGCGGGAGGCGGCGTTGTAGAACCATACTCACCCACTTGCCCTTGTTACCGTATCTCCTCAGCCGTTCACTGTTTAATATCAGCCTTTTCATATTGTCCGTTTGAAATGTCTGCCAATATGGGTAGTAGGACTTACAGCGCGCACTTCTATATATCTAATTTGCTACAAATAATAGAGAGTGAGTAAGTGAGTATGGTTTTACGCCGCTTTTAGCAATATTCCAGCAATATCACCGCGGGGGACACCAGAAATGGGCTTCACACATTGTACCCATGTCGGGAATCAAACCCGGGGCTTCGGCGTGACGAGCTAACGCTTTAACCACTAGGCTACCCGACCGCCCCTGCTACAAATAATAAAATATTGTGATAATCTACAAACGAATGTCTTCTTTATTCACTTCCAAAATCGATATTTTTACATCGAAAGTTTTGAATAAGAATTCCAAATTGGAATAAGAAATCGATCGTGGTTTGAAGGAGGTCGTCATCGTGTTTTCCAAAACCGTTTTTCGTCCTTGATCTGTTATACTTATTCAAAGCTTCAGAAAGCTTACAGTTTGTCCGAACTGAGTTAAGTTTCTTAAGTTGCTAGGATCATCCGATCGTAGGTTCGAATCCCAGATACGCAGAGATTCTGTTTCTTGATCTATGGCAATCCTACCCTTGAGTTTGACATAAATAGGAAAGATATCTGCGACCTTCGGAATACAGTTACGCGCCACGTATGAGTTAAATATGGTCCTTGTCAGCGTTAAACCTTTACTCACTCACTCACATACATTAAAGAAGTACTATACCGCCCGACGAGTGAAACACGTACATGCAGTCAGATCCTCTTTGGTCTTGAATGTGACACCATCTTCTTGGTACATGGAAGGATAGGGGACACTCACAGCTCCTGGTATGTGACCTGTTTGTAGGTCAAGGCCTTCCTTCTTCATGCTAAGGGCGGGCATAAACGCCTGCAGGACTGTACGACAAAGTGACGAAAACAATACCGTTAACAGGTTACATAGACGATAAAGTATTGAAACAGAATGGTTTTGTGAAGTCACGATTTTCAGTAAGTATCTCGATCGTTAATAAAACCGAACGTATGTTTATGGATGTCCCTTTAGGCATTAAAATACGTTATTCTTATTCCTAACAATATAAAATGTCCACTGTCGTCGAAAGACAATTAACGTCGCTTGTGTTTAAATCGTCCCTCGGAACAACCGCCATTTGGCAATCTGACAGCTCGTTACGGGTCGCCGTGCAAAGGGTAGATAACTCTTAATGAGTGAGTATGGTTTTGCGCCGCATTTAGCAATATTCCAGCAATATAACGGCGGGGGACACCAGAAATGGGCTTCACACATTGTACCAATGTCGAGTATCGAACCCGGGTCTTCGTCGTGACGAGCGAACGCTTTAACCACTAGGCTACCCGATCGCCCCAACTCTTAATGAAAAGGACAGCGAACTTGCAATACATGAAGGTATGACGATAACGTGACCTGCATCTCTACCCTATATTTGTGGCATTGCTCTGCATCTGAATGCTTGACCTACATGTGAATGCTTGAGTGGATGTTGTTTCACGCCGCACATGGTCGCTATACTCCAGCTACATCGCGGCGGCTTGTAAATATTTGAGTCTGGGCAAAGCAAACCAATGGTCGATCGTATGAGCAACAACCCACGCCGTCAGGGTATGAATACGTACTTTCAGTTATACCCCACCTAATCTGCCCCGGATTTGAACCAGCCTGCTACATAACATACATTTTTACTATACATCTTTTGATTAGGTTGTATTTCCATATCTGAGACTGCAAGCTGTTTTGATCTGACAGTAAGGCTTCAATTGTATTCTGGAGGCAAGGCCGTAGTAAACTGTTTCTATAAAAAAAATCCAAGGGAAGCAACTGCCCCCCCCCCCCCCCCCCCCCCCCCACACACACACACGCGCACTGGGAGGAAGTTACTCACACAGAGATGGCTCCTGCTCCTCGCCGGCGAAGTTTTCTGGAGGTCTTGTGTCCACCAGTTGTTTATCAGCGGAGGTCATGATGTCATTGTAGGACGCCAGTAAACCTTTATCTATTGTTACAGTCACATCTCCATTCTGATGGGAAAATAGTGAGAAGAATGCAGTGGATAGATAGATGGGTGGATGGATGGATGGATGGATGGATGAGTAATGTGGTGGACAGCCAGCCAGAGAGATCATCTTCATTTTCTCAAAAGGGCTGACGATATATTGATAATAAATATAATTGTATTTTACAGTTACATGATGTGGGGCATATGGTTTGTACACTGTACAGGTAATGCATCTTCCCGAGGCAAGAGAGTTAACTGACTCAATAATCAATATTTATATTGTGATAAAACGGGTCTTACATCGCGAAATGCGTCAAATCACGTGAGAACCTTGATTAAAAACATGAAAAGATTTGGAAAATATCTGTTGACAACGAGTTGGCGGTGCACAGTTTTGCAAATCCTGCAATCGACCGAAATATGCACGACAGTTTACGAACCGGACTATGCATAGAGGTTACACACAACCAAATGTTTTCCCATAGACTTCTTTAGTAACGTTATATTTAAAAAGAATTTAACTAAGCATTCAACAGCTATCACCTGTACGTGTGTGCACAGTTTGGCCTTAGAGCAGCAATAGAAACATAAAAAATGACTAGCTTAGTCAGCTCCTTTTCCGAGTACAGGAAGCTAAACACACCACCCACAGTTTCGCAACAAATGTCACCTACTTGAAAATAGCTGTGGTCACATTCAGCATAAGTGATCATGTTGAAAAAGACAGTACTAAATATAGAAAAACATGGTCAGTTTTAATAACTGGATGGATGTACATTTGAAAGACATAAAAATCTTACAGAATATCCTCCAATCACAGCCTGCAGATATCTCTCGATCTGCACTGAAGGCAAGAAAACCGCACTGTCCCAACTGGTTCTGATTTGGTGTAGTAGAACCTAGACCCGTTAGTCCAGCCAAAATGTAACTCCATAATTCCAGCTTAGTTCGGCAAGGGTGGAAACTAGACTTTTATAGTCAGTTAACTCTCTTGCCTCGGGAAGATGAAGGCAATGTCACAGCGTTATCATAGAAAGCTATTAACGTTTTTTTCCACAATTGAAATGTTTTACATACAAGAAGCATTATATTAATCCACAAATTGTGTAGAGTTACCTGATGGTAAATTTTGCGTTGATACAAGAAACATTTAATTCCCGTCGGTACATTTACATTCGACGTCATTGCGATGCAATATATAGTTTAATTATGTTTAGTCTACACCAGATCGATCTACTCTACATCGCAGGCAGTAAGGGGACAGTAGGGGATAGCAGAACTCAACCTCCCTCTTCCCTCACCGCACCCTCTTCAAAATAACAGAAACCCTATATACACTCATTCACTCATTGACTCACTCACTCACTGACACATGCATACAATGAATGTATGTATATTACATAAATATGCCATCCCTACCCAACCCACCAGTTGAGAAAGTGGTTCCACGCTATCCCTAAGTCCTGGGTCCACCCCAGAAGCGTGAAGTCCCCTACCTGATGTTGTGTTGTCTTATCAGACACAGGGTACCCTTCAGACCGCCAGCGCTTCAGACCGCCGTCTAGGACTGATACGTTCCGTATCCCATACGCCTGGACAGGCAGAGAGAAAGTGAGAGTACATATTGCTTCAGACCGCCGTCTAGGACTGATACGTTCCGTATCCCATACGCCTGGACAGGCAGATAGAGAGAGTGAGAGTACATATTGCTTCGGACCACCGTCTAGGACTGATACGTTCCGTATCCAATACGCCTGGACAGGCAGATAGAGAGAGTGAGAGTACATATTGCTTCGGACCACCGTCTAGGACTGATACGTTCCGTATCCCATACGCCTGGACAGGCAGATAGAGAGAGTGAGAGTACATATTGCTTCGGACCACCGTCTAGGACTGATACGTTCCGTATCCCATACGCCTGGACAGGCAGATAGAGAGAGTGAGAGTACATATTGCTTCGGACCACCGTCTAGGACTGATACGTTCCGTATCCCATACGCCTGGACAGGCAGAGAGAGAGAGAGAGAGAGAATGAGAGTACATATTGCTTCGGAACACCGAGAGAGAGAGAGAGAGAGAGAGAGAGAGAGAGAGAGAGAGAGAGAGAGAGAGAGAGAGGTCTAAATAAATATTTCCAGAGTAGAAATTGCATTACGCCGCGTCAGCAGTTTTACAGCCATTCGCGGCGATGAACATAAAATAAACATTTACAACATATAGTGTACACAGTTCACAGAAAATCACAGAAATTACTCATCTTTCTCTATCAAACATGTTACAATACAGGGCCAAGTTCCACAAAGGTATCTTATCTCGAAAACTAAACTAGAGACCCAAGAGAACCTATACCCATGAGCTGATTTTATCATATGTTTGATTTTTCAGTTGAAAATATCTTATAGTTGGCGATATTATATTAAAAAGGTAGGGATCATGAATATTTTGGCGGATTATGCAGTGATTGAGCACACAATTTAATAAAAAATATCCCCCCAAATCTCCATGACCCCTGTAACGTTTGGTCAGTATATATGGCCGGTTGTGTTGATAGAACTGCAGGACAGAAAGTCACCGATCTTCTCATGTAATAATCATTCTGCCGAAGATAACAATTTACTGAAATAAATAAATAAAAATCTGCTCTGAATCAATGTATTTATTTCATTATATTTATTTATTATTTAATGAAGTGTATTGCCGCGATCGATGTTATTATTTTTAGACAGTATCAGTGGCTGTAACCCCAAACCCTTTTCATGGTCATTCCTTTTGACACATAACTTATTTAATCGAAATAGTCAGTGTACTTATTAAAGATAAATGGTTTTGGAACTGGAGGTATTAAGGTTTCCGCGATATTCTTTAATATACACATTCTTTAATATACACTCGCAAAATCAGAAACAGGGAGCCATTTAAAGACTTAGTTAGACTGACTGTTAAAACGTTATCGTTGAGTGAATCTTATCTATGTAATATCGATCAGTAGATGTCGGGCAATAAAAGAGATTAGTCAGATCGTAAACAATATTTACTCGCAACATCCACCATGCTCTTGGCGCGGCAAACCCATGAAGGTCCGTGTTTTCATACAGAATCACATGACTGGATGTATTAATCCCGAGAGATCTCGCGTAATCTTGAAATTCCGCCGGATCTGGTACATTCACTGGCAGGTGTTTTGTTGGCGTTGTGCTTTTGAACAAGTTCAAGAACTGGGCACCGTCTATATGGGCACTGAAACAGAGAAATGGAGTATTAGGGACAACGCTAAGAGAGTGGGAAGTAATATATTTCAGTAAGTGTGTCGTCTTGTATTGTTACAGAATAAAACATATCATGAACCGTATCGTCACATGAAAACACATAATGGCCCGGTGCACTGATGTATTGTTACACCCCTAGTCAACAGATACTTTTTGTTTGAATTTTTTCATTTTTCAAATTTCAAAGATAGAGAAGATCAGGCAAATAAACGTAAAGGTTTGCAAGGTTTTTCTTCTGACAATGTCAACTTTTCAGGGGTTTTATATGTTAAGTCAATACCTAACAGCTCTAATCTTCATATTTGTATCCTGAAATGTCTTCAGCAACCCATTCTTGCCACAGAAGGCGAATAGGCGTAAGAGGCGACTAACCGGATCAGGTGGTCAGGCTGGCTAGGCTGGCTGACTTGGTTGATGCATATCATCGTGTTCCAGTTGTGTGGATTGAAGCTCATGATGTCAATCACTGGATTGTCTGGTCCGGATTTGATTATTTACAGACCGCCGTGTGTCCGAAATAATTGCCTGTCCGTGTCTGGCAGATTATTTAAAGACTACTTACGTTTCAGTTTTATCATAACTCCTCGTAGATTTTCAAGTAATTGCTTGCTTTATTTCAGCTGAATCTAGATGAGAATTGCCTCCTTGTTTTTTTTGCGAATTTTCAATATTTATAATATCTGAATGCGTGCAGGTAACTTTGAAGATGGACAGACAGCATTTATGGGTCACCTGTCCGACTGCCATGTTGATTTTTAAAATTATTTCAAACACTGGTATGAAAGCCATATGTTTCTGAAAACTGATGCTCTACGGTAGAAGTCGTACCTATAGTAAGCAAATTCATGTACATGCACAGTGTTATTAATTTCGTGTTCCTCTAATAGGTATCTCAAGAACCAGTTACAATTGTACCAGATGTGGTACGGAATAAAATTTGGTCCCCCCTAAATTTAATTATTTTTGAATAATATCCACAATGAACGTCAATCTCGACGTTACACTCAACATTAAGGTCAAGTTGTCGTTTCCATGTCAAGTTGTTTACACGCTTCTGATTGGTTGGATTTGACGTAATCACTTTCATGTATTCACCCACCAATTAGGATTTGCAGCACATTTTGATAATTGTGTTCTGATATTGATTAGTAACACTTATTATTAAATATGTTTATAAGGATTGACTATTACTTTTTGGTTCATTGAGTTATGAATTGAAAATTGATATATAAATACTTGTAATAATGTGGGATAAAGTTATCAAATCAACAGCTTTTATTTTCAACCTAGAAAACGGTTTTATAATTCACAGTAATCAACTGATATATCTATTCATGATTGTCTTACAAGGTACATGGAAATATTGTTTGTATTGTGATAACTTGTCATGAAAGGTGTAAGAAGTCTCGCATCACACCGCATTATAGTAGTAATTGAGATATAAATGTAACACTTTGAACTAACCTTGTTCAGTGCATTTAAAGGTGCAGGTAACGTATTCTTTCCCTGCTTTGTTATACAAGGTTCATACAGGCTTGAAAAAACCTTGAATTTTGTGGTTCCTCTTGAAAAGTCTTGATTTTTAGTGTCAATCTTGAAAAGCCTTGAAAATCACCAATCCACGTTCTTTATGACTCAACGGATATGTTTAACACATCAGGGAAGCGGAGAAAAAACAAGATTCGTTCTTGTTCTATTCCAAGGCAAAAATCCATCTTTCATGAACCTTTTTGTGTCTTTATGCCTAATATATCCACAATTAACAAAAATATGTAATACATGTATCTACAAAAAATATATGTACAGGCTTTTCAACCTAGAGAACGGTTTTATAATTCAGTTATCAACTGATATATCTATTCATGATTGTCTTACAAGGTACATGGAAATATTGTTTGTATTTTGTTCAGGCTAGGTATTAGCCCACAGCAACACCTGCATAACTGTTTTTTCACGCGTGGTGTGGCAGAATAATAAAACGGGAGCAGGCATTGTAGACGCACCTGTAAATTAGGCCGACTCTGTAACTAGATATCCGCGGATTATTCGCAATATTTTGCAGAACACGATAACAAAATTTTGCGTTGTAGTGTACAGCGTACAATTGAGCCACATGAGATACACGGATCATTTCCCAATGTTTATAAATTATCCTTACCTTTTGAGTCTTCGTCACCTAAACCATTGATTGTAATAGTTGTGTCAAATACTCTCAACTCTGGAGCACGCTTTTCCAATTGGTTTGCCAGCCATTTGGGAGTCACGAGAGGTGTCGCCATATTCTCGTTTGACCTGAGGTGACCTGATAGACGCACATGTCTTCCGTCATGAATGGATCACCTAATCTCGACGAGGAATGTACCCTGCCATACAAGGCGTTCATTTATGGTAACAGCTCTCTTGCCGAACGGGGACTTGGCAGTTGTGTCAGAGTAAGTTGAACCTGTTCTCATTTGTAGTTCCTTACATAATGTGAGACTTTACACTCCAATCGTAAGCGCAAGTACTATGCTTACTTCCCCCTCTCTTTTTCGAAATATTTCACAAATATAAATACTAATAATGACACAACATCGGGTACACATTACTATTAAATGTCCGATCCAAACAATCCAACAAATTTATTAAAGTGACTGCCATGTCTGTCCTCAGTGTGGATGTCAATGGATGTGTTCAAAAGCGACGCAACAGCAACTATTTCAACATCGGTTGCCCAAACAGAATTTTTCTGCATTTCACTTTCAACAAAGTAGAGGTTAATGTCTTCATGGCCAGAGTAGTTTTCAAAATGACTTTTGTACCTGTCATCTTGTAGGAGATCTACAACATGATGTCTGATGTTCGTATCCTTCAGTTCCTGTCACTTCTTTTGATATAGCTCTAAATAGGTAGTTGGCATCACCTTGGACAACATCAACTTCTGTAGGTTCGCTAAGAATCAGTCCCGGAGTTCTCTGTGATGTCACACCTCTTGATGTTGGAAGGCCAAGTTTCTGACTCTGGAATCGTCTCCACTCTTTGTCAGTTGGCCGAAATTCTTGGCCTGAGGTTTCTACAGAGCTTATAACGACATCATCCCTGTCAACATTCGTAGGGTCGTCGTTCGAGGATGTTAGTGTGGGGCTGCTGTTTGAAGTTGAGCATGGCTGAATATCATCTTGCAGACGGTCTGGCTGAATATCATCTTGCAGACGGTCTCTGTACAGTTTCAGGTTGCATCCGTTCATCTTAGATTTTGGAATAGTGGACGTCTTGGGGTTCTTCAACTCAAAGAGTCATTTGCCAATGCTTCGGTTAATGATGAATGGCCCATTCCATGCATCAACATGTTTGCCTCCTTTCCTATATGCACGAAGAGTGTTCCACACTAACACTTGATCACCTTCGGTGAGGATCTTCTTTGAAGAATGTCTTGCGTTGTAGTCTCTTTTCTGGCGCTTTTGTGCAGCTCTTATGTTGCTGCTGGCTTTGGGATACACAACATTCTGCAGACTGTCAAACGAGGATACTCTGGCTTTCAGTGATGCACTATCAAAGTCTGCTACAGAACTCTTCATTACCTTCTCTTCAACAGGTTCACGTCTAATGTCTACAGGAAGCACAGCGTCCCTCCCATACATCAGAAAAAACGCACTGAACCTCTGTCAGTTGGTATTAAAGGCAAACCGAACTCCAGGTAGCGCTTGTGGCCATTCTTCTTGATGCCCTTCCAGTGTCTTCAACAAAGATCGCTGAATTGTCTGATTATTTCTCTCAACGAGTTTATTGGCCTGGGTATAATAGGCACTGGTTATTCGTTGCACTGTTCCAGTCAGTCCGTGCAGCTCATGTGAAACTTGGTTCACAAATTCACGACCTTGATCGTTAATCTGGATACTTGGTATTCCATGGCCGGAGATAGTTTCATACAGGAAGGTTGCAACACTTGCAGCAGTTTTGTCTTTCAGGGGCTTAGCTTCTATCCACTTGGTTAAGTAGTCAACTGAGACAAGATGCAGCAGAATCATTCATCAGTAGTTGGCAGAGAGTAGAGAGCTACACCGACTTGTTTCCAAGGATTGAATCGAGTTCAGGTGATGATTTATGAAATTTCGTACTGGATCTCTGGCATCTGTCACATGTGGATACATGTAACCTCACATCTTCCACCAAAATCTGAAACCAAAAGCAATATTTAGAGATTGTATACAGTGATTGTACACTGAAAACATGTCCAATAAGCATGGGATAAGTTAATTAATTATCATCAAATCAAGTAATGAATTATGGTATATGCAAAAATACGTTAGGTAAATGTTATGGAGTAAGGATTTATTACAGACAGATTCATTTTGATATTTATTTTTAGTAGTATTCTGCTCAAAGGAATACTTTTCCATGTCTTGTCAGGTTTGCATGACACACGTTCTGGTACAGCTGTACTTGTCCTTAGATTGAATACTGCTGGGGAACATGTTCATACAGATGCTCCAGAAATAATGTTTTAGTTTTTGTCACTTTCAGACAGACATCAGTTTACTTCATATTTAACAGATTTTGTCAAAATATGAGACAATGTTTTTGTTTTTTTATTTTTAAAGAAAATATTTTTATCATTAATACCTTCATGTTAAAAAGTGTCTGTGTTCAAGATTACATTAAAGGAAGGATTTAGAAATTCAATATAAATTTGCTCACGTGAGGCACTGTCTTCATCAGCTGATGAACGCCAACAAATACAACTTCAATCCTTATTTTGACAGATACATAACTCATAACAAAACTGGGGGCACAGGTGGCCCAGTCGTCTAAGGCGCCGCGATTCGCTGTGCAGAGTTGCGTCCCTTGGGCACGCCAGAAACCTATGATTGTGGGTTCGAATCCCGGTTCGCCCCGATTATGTTTCTAGGTTTGTCAGCACCATACCCGTCCTCGTGGGTTTCACCGAAGTGGTAAACGTCTGAGACCTGCATCACTTCGGGCTTTCCTCCCACATTAAGCTGACACGCCGCGATATAACTGGAATACTGTTAAAAGCGGCGTTAAACCCAACTCACTCACTCACTCATAACAAAACTATCCATTAAACATCAAACTTTAATTATTTAAAGCGAACTATATCAACGCGGAGAGTCGTGACGTCATCCGTCCCAAACCTTCCATTTGGAGTGACATCCCTTTGGTAGAAAATGGCGGCTACGGAAATGTTATTCACTTGAAATGAGCACCAGAAAAAGTAAGCGTTGGAAAGAAATCCAGACGCGGCTGATGCTGAAAATGGATTGATATTAACGGTCTGTGAACTTTGATGATGACGGGGATTACCGATTGAGGTGGTGCGGTTGGATTTCCCGAAGCAATACACGGCAGTGTGGAGAACAGTCGAGTATTCTCTGTTATAGCTTCGAATGGACGCTTCATTTCGACATTTATGATCTGTCTGGCCTCAAAGCCCGCATCATTCATAGCCTGAATCGATGTCGTCAGTTGTCCCTAATGATTTTTAATGTTATTTTTAGACATTGAGGAATTTCCCTAAAGTAGTTCTGTAGGACTCCGCTCGATTGACAACGTAATCACGTGACATACTGACGTTCATCGGGAAATGAACGACAGTCAGCTTGGTAGTGTTCACCTGGGCGAGGTCACCCGCTACTGTCAAAATTTGGTTGTGTACATGTACATGTACATTTTCATGCATCTATGCTAAACATTTCAACAAAATCCGAACTAATCTTTATGTCTTCTTTGAGTGGCATTTAGAAGTTGGAATGGTAACTAAGACAAAATTGAAACGTCGCCCAATTGTAATAAGGAAGTTTCTCATCCATAACAATTTTGTCTTAGTAATCTTTATGTGTTACTGTGCGGACAAGATGAGGAGAGAATGGGGAGACGGAGGAGAACGCTGCTTTAAACAACAGATGCATCTATTAAATAAGTTTCATTATTTCTTCACAAAACAATGTTGTTTAATATGGTATGCAGTACATGAAGTTAATTGGTATCAAACAACTAGTATTGGACTAGACATGAACTCATGCAACCAATGGTTATGCAGAATGTCTAACGGCCTTGAATAGCTAGGTATGTGAAAGGTTACATCACGTATGTCACAAAATGTATTTCGTATTGGACAAAGCTTTTTTAATGATTGATAACATACTTCCTAAGCAAAGTTATATAATCTTATATGGACTTGACAGTATATCTAGGATCACTCACGCAAAGGATATTTTATTTGAATATGAATTCGGTTACACATGGGTAATGCAAGATGTTGGAGATAAAGGCGTATTCTTATCGAATTCGAACAACGCATAATGGATGTCGATATGCAACAGTGGGAAACATATGTCACCAGTAACCCGAGGTTATCATCTTACTCTACATACAGGTCTCTTTTGAATACCGAAGCTTACTTAACCTCAATTGATTTGTAAATATATAAACAGGCATCAGCCCGATTTAGATGCGGTTGTCATAATTTGATAGAATTAGGAAGGAGAGCTGATATTGGTCAAGAATGTTGACTGCGCATTTGATTATGATTATGTTGAAAATGAATTTCATTTTCTGCTTGTTAAAGGGGAAGTGTACACGCAAAAATCACTTTCTTTCTTTTTCTAAACAAAACGCAATTTTAGAATTAGTTAGTATCTGTGTTTGAAAATATACGCTCATTTTTTTTCACAGTGAAAGTAGGAAGCTCACAATAGTGTTAAAATGATATGTCGTTATGAGGCCTTCGTTTTACGAGCGAAATAGGCCTGAGTTATCCCCCTTAGATTATGACGTAATTGGTGCCAATTCAACTGGGTCCCTGTCTATTCTCAACGCAAAAGATATCAAGGACCAGTTTGCGGTAAAACAACATGGTCTACGACACACTCCGGCGCAGTGGTGACTCAGCATAACACAATTCTGGCTGGCATCTGAGACGCTAGAATGACAAAACTGTACCTACACCACGTGAAGCGGCTCTAACAAAGCATGATGAAGTCATAATGTTTATCAATTGGCACCAATGACGTCATATTGCAAGGGGCATAAGCCATGGTGTTTTTGTTATGGAAATAGAACATTTGGTAAATGTGAAAAATATAAATCGTTTTAATGCAAAAAATATGTTAATTCAATATGATGTTTTTATATTTTTGTCTATGACACTTCTATGTTAACACTTTTAATGTGGAAAAAGTACAAGAAAAATTGGTTCATTTCCGTGTGAACTTGCCCTTTAACGATACATACATCCTCGGTTTTATAGTAACCCATTGTTACAATTATGTGTTGGCTTTATGAATTCTAAATTCTCTCATACAATACTAATGTTAGCTAAACTTGTATTCCATGCGTTTAAATAATATTATAATAACACACTGTCGTGTTGTGGACACCATGTATATACATGTATATAATGCAGGGTCATGTCCTTTGGACCTGTGGCCTTTGACTTATTATTACTTGAAAGGTAAAACTGCTTCCTTTGGGGTGACAGGTTTTAGGAATAACAAAATAAACACAAACTCTATCCTAGTAGCCAAAGCAAAGGAAATCAGCATTTGCAAGATTCAAAATTCATCACGGGCAATACACACACTACCTTGATGTTTTGGAAACTCGGACGAATAGTTTAAATAACTCAGTTTAGATTTAATTTATCTTTTATCAAAACGACTGCAGTAGACGTTTAAGTGACAACTCAGCTTAGCATAATGTTCTCGTAAGTAGAAGGTGTAATTACACCCCCCTCAAAGCCAAGTTGGATTCAAGTATTGGATACTCCATTGAGACATCTTAGCTGTCATTATGACGTCGTATAATTCCTACGTAATAACGTCATCCTATGTAAGTGTGGAATGTCACGTCACAGCGCGCTCGACTTCATGATAAGTTCGACTTGGCGCAAAGTTTTCAAGAATTATGAATTTAAGGTTTTGGCTTTATTTTGCCCTTATGTATGTTTTAATCTGTTGTCACATGAAAAACAATATCCCGACGTTAACTTGATACGGATAATCTGATCTGCTTTAGTGTTATTATTGTTTCAAATCTCGTTCGTGTTCATATCAAATTCCGCTACGGAAAAGCTGCAGAGAAAATATGTAGTCAATCGTAGATTCGAACCTCTTATTAGCCAATCAGAATCGAGTATCAGACAGACAGACAGACAAACAGACATGTTTATTCAGTAAAAGGCCAATGGCCTAAAATACAGACATGTGAGCATGACATTTACAGGGCACAGAATTTATCATTAATTATTTTGTGAGCATAGTATAAGAATTTACAAACTAGAAATAATGTTTGCTCATTATAATTACTAAGAATATTTATTACATGAGAATTACTGCAATGAGTAGGCATAGGAAGATTAAACAAGGTATTTTTGTCTTAGGGCAGAATATAAATTACAATTAAAGAGTACATGAAATTCATCCTCAATGACATTAACTCCCTTACAACTACAATAGTTACAAAATCTGAGTGAATGGTCTGTTTTACTATATCTGCCAGTTTCTAAAGCTATTTTAAAATTTGAACATCTGAATTTAGTAAAAACAATTCTTAAATGGGTAGGGAGTGGACATGACAAGAACCTTTCAACATTTAACATGGATTTAAAATGCTTATAAAGATGACATTTTGGAGAAGAGTTTACAGAAGCACTCAAGAATTGCTGTAAATTATCTTTGAGCCTTTGCGTAAAATGGAGAATAAAAGCTTTAGAGTCACCCACCTCTTGATTGAGCCATACAAAACCAAACCCAAATTGGAATAAAATATTTCTAACTTTGGTCGCCCAAGTGCGGGTGCTTTTGTCTTGCCATATCTTTTTCACAAAAGGGTTTGACGTCACCAGAATGATCATATTGCCTGCTCTCTTCTCAGTTTCAATGGGAGTTCTCCTGTTTCTACTTGCAGTGCTTCTAGTGAAGTGTCTGTTGCTACGCCTGTGGCCAGCATTAGGGCTTTGTATTGTATTTCTTGACAGCATTTGCAGCTGGGTGTAAGGCCTCACAGTCCATTTTTGATCTGATAAGTGATTTGTAGAGGTCCAGCTGAGTGTCCCTCGATGTGCCCCTAGATGTGCCTGAAATTGCCCGTAATACGTTCAGGTCTTTTTGATATCTGTGTTCCGCCATGTTTACGCCAAATGAGGTGTTGATCAAGGATAACCCCTAGAAATATTACGGATTTTTTTAATTTGATTGGTTTGCCTTTTAAGGAGACACGGGGTATCCACCTGCGTTTGAAAGGAACTCAAACAGTTTGTTCACTCAAAAGGGCGAACGCCCATTTATTGCACCATTGGTTTACTCCGTACAGGGCTGACTGGAGTTTTTTTTCGGATTTGTGAAATATCTCTGTGCTTTACCCATATTGCTCCGTCATCAGCGAATTTAGAAGTTTGGGCAGGAGAGTTGACATGATAAAAAGATAATTGATCATGAGTGAGTGAGTGAGTTGGGTTTAACACTGCTTTTAACAGTATTCCAGTCATATCGCGGCGTGTCAGCTTAATGTGGGAGGAAAGCCCGAAGTGATTCAGGTTTCAGACGTTTACCACTTCGGTGAAACCCACGAGCACGGGTATGGTGCTGACAAACCTAGAAACATAATCGGGGCGAACCGGGATTCGAACCAACAATCATAGGTTTCTGGCATGCCCAACGGACGCAACTCAAACTTGCGCAAACTTGGGTGGCTGGATGCATGATGTTTTTGTATGTCCATAGAGCGTACAATTTGTGCATTGGGTTGACCTTTTCCTGTATGGCATAGTTTTCATATCCTTACCATCTAGATTAAGGTGGCCGGGGACTGACTGGCCTTATAATGTGAGTATTACTATTCGTGTGTTGGTTGTGCCCATTGATTTGATCCTGAACGCCGACAGGATTGGTCCAGATGCACAGCGCATCTGACATTACTAAGCCTTTTTGGGGTATCCCAATTTAGTTTGATTCCATTTATGCTTTTGGTCATGTCAACTGACTCTGTAAGGTTGTCCCCCGACAGCAACATACCTTCTTCCACACTTATTTATTCTAATAATATTTTTTGTGCATCAGCTCTTTGGCAATATCTTGAGCTCTTAGGATCTTATTAAGATCTTGGACGAAGTCTGCGCTAAAGACTACTTTTTCCCATTTGGTTTGTTGTCTTCTATTTTGTTGTGTCTTTGATTCTGATGAGACCACTCTTTGTCTTTTCTTTACGATTTTAGCCTTGGGTGGGCTAGATTGAGGCTGTTTTCGTTTAAGCATGTCTTGAGCCTATAGGGCACTATAATCGATATTTTCTTTGTTTTTAGTTCCCGAGAACGTGAATCTGTCCTGAAAACGGTCAGGGACATTTAGCACGGCTTGACTATAAGTCATGTAGGCTGTTTTGGTAGTTTTTCTGGTGACCAGAGTGAAGGGATTCCCTTCAACTGGGTTGGGCTGACCCTTTTGAGAACTGGGCTGGTTCTCTTGAGAGTTGGGCGGACCTCTTCCGGTCAGTTAAAACAAATTCCCTAAATACTTGGTAAGTTTTGATTTACAAACAACAACTACAACGTTGTACAGATTATTATAAAATTCACCTGGTAAGTAAATATATCTGATTTTATTTACTCACAGTTAATAATGCGCAGTTACCGGGATTGTATTGTAATTGGCGAGTCGCTGCATTAAAAGCAATAGGTAACTTCAATAATAATTTGATATATATATATATATACCCATAATATATTTTGAATTTACAAGACGATTAGTCTTCGTGTATAAAGAGATATAAATGTATCAACCATCTAGTACCCAAAAAAACAATGACCGCGCCGACTTCGTACACAGAGAAATAATTTCTAAACACAAAGCAAACTTCATTTCTAAGGTAATTTGACGATTAAAAATCACCTAAAAACTTATAAACATATCACATTAGGTAAAGTAATTATTTTCATATGTTTTAAACAATATAGATTTCCATTGATTTTGTTACATATGATCGTGCATGCATATCAACATTTTACATGAAGAAATAAGATTGCCAAACAGGTCATAGTGCAAATATAATTATCTTTCTAAAAACTATTTCACACATTACAATCAAACATCAGGTGCAGTATTATTTGAAATACAAAGTTAGTAAATCAAACAGAATAATGAATACAAATAGTTTCTAAGTTAAGCAAATATTGCAGTAAAGCGTCAATATCACATCATACCCAGCCATTATGTCAGAAAATAAAGTTGCTGATGTGTAACAGTATTTAAAAAGTCTTAACGAAATGACTTGATAATGTCCTTCAAATTTATCACATAAAATCGTACCATGCAAACAATCTGATAATTTCACAATATGTAAAACAATGGGGTGCAATCATCGAAAATACTGTGCTGTATCACCGAAAATATATTATTTGTGTACGACATTCACAGACTGTTGCACAATTAGTGTCAAAACATTTGTATCCTTCATTTGAGCCTGGGGAGTTATCTGAGCCTACGACGGGGGAGTCGTTTGGGCCAAAGGGGAGTCATCTGAGCCTAGGCTCAAATAACTCTGGAGTCGTCTGAGCCTGGGGAGTCATTTGAGCCTCCAACACCGGCTTGAAAAATAACCAAATGATCGTTGTCATGTGAAATGTCACTGCAATGTATTGACCAAATTTCTCTCCGAAGGTTCTTCGAATACAGGAATCTGCCTTGGCGGTGCGACTCAGTACCGATTAATTATTATAATGATTGATGTAATGAAAACTACAAATTCGACATCTCAGCATATATATTGCATGAATAAATTTGAAACTAGGAGTCTAGCTTTACCGCGCAAAACAAACGGTACTTGTGGGTACTTTTCACCTTTGGGGCTTCAACGGGTACTCTCCCCGTCATTGACGGAGCTTGCCTATATATATCGTCAAGTCACACAAGTTCGATCGACATGTAACTTCGATCGGCCATTTTGAATGATATTTCTCGCGAAATGTAACGAGAAATTACGGTACCTGCAGCTTTGATCTTCTGACAACACCGCTTTCGTTCGCTTGGACCGGAAAATGCTTCGTGTCAAGTTACCAAACGTAAGTAATAGCTCATATTCAGCAAACAACTACTTTTTAACCCGAGATCACTAATGTAACTTGATCAGCTCAAATAAAATGTCAATTGTAATAAATGCACACGTTGTAAATCGACGGCACACCTGTCGTCTGCTTGTTTACGTTCATGGTGTAAATGTCACGTGATGAGACACGTGATGTGCTCGCCAAAATTTAAAACTATGGAAACAAATTAGGGTCATTTCTTATTGAAATTGTTATGCTTTTTGAGAACTTCTGTCTCTGGAGTTTTGGTGTTATATAAAATAAACCTTTATTTTTACAGGTTTTGACCAATGGTGAACCAACCAGAAGAGGTCAATATAGGCAATATTTGTCTGCAGCCCTAGACAAGGCATATAATGCTGTTTTAGATGGAATGGCAATTAGGAAAGCTGCCACTACCTTTGCTGTTCCATTTGCTACACTGCATGACAGGATGAGTGGGAAGGTTTCTATTGAATGTAGTACCACTGGTAGAGAACCACTATTGTCCATGGAAGAAGAACAGGGACTTGTTTCACATATTGAAGCCATGGCAAATTTTGGGTATGGCTATACAAGGGCTGAAGTTACTACTATTGCCACAGACCTAGCAATATATGTTGGAAAGAAGTCAAAGGATGAACAACCCCTATCACTTCAGTGGTTCTATGGGTTTATGAAGCGATGGCCTGATCTGTCAGTGAAGAAGCCACGATCCCTTGAGATACAGAGAGCAAAAGCTACCTCGGAGGAGACGATCACTCATTATTTTAATGAGCTTGGGCACATCATGGATAAGTACAACCTGAAGACATGCCCTCATCGCATTTATAATGTTGACGAAAAGGGACTTATGGAGCATCATACCCCACCATCAGTTGTTACATCGAGTCAGAGTACTCCAGCTGCAGTCACAACATCAAGATCAAGTACTACAACGGTTATAGGTTGCGGCAATGCGTCTGGTAGTTCTATACCACCGTATTTTGTTTTCAAGGGCAAGAGGATGCGGGAAGAACTCCTTTCAGGAAGTACCCCTGGAGCAGCAGGCACTGTAAGCGACTCTGGCTGGTCAAATACGGAGATTTTTCAGCACTATCTGACAGAGCATTTCCTGAAGCATGCTGTCGCCGCGTCTGCAGATAGTCCACTTCTTATTGTGTATGATGGTCATAGATCCCACGTATCTATTCCACTCATCGAATGGGCACGTCAACATCACATTATTTTGTTTGTACTGCCTGCACACACGTCCCATGTTTTACAGCCAATGGATGTTGGTTGCTTTGGACCTTTTGCTAAAATTTACAACAACCTCCGTCATACGTATATGCGGGAAAATGCCACAAGTTCAGTTGATAAACATTCTGTTTGTGAACTTGGCTGTAGAGCTTATAACCTGTCGCTGACACCAACAAATCTGCAATCCTCTTTCAGGAAATGTGGAGTCTATCCATTTGACAAGTCTTCCACCGCCAATATCAACTTTGCGCCATCAACAGTTTTTAAGTCGACTGAACCTTTGCTGCATCCTGATACTGGTTTTATTGATTCATGTGTGCCAGTTGGAGACAAGGTTGTCACTTCACCTACTGAGGGCAATGATGTAGCAGGATTCTTTAAAGACAAGACGACTGTACTTTTCAAGAAAGCTGTGCCTACTAAAAAGAGAAACGTTCTGAGCGCTGTTGTCGGGGGCAAGGCCATCACCGAAGACGTCATTCTGAATAAAATTATTTCCCACCAGACTGTGAAATCGGCACCCAAAAAAAGAAAGCAAGCACCTAAACCAAGTAAATCTTTAAAAAAAAAAAATACTGTCACTGCAACGAATGCAAGTACTGGAACTTCACGGTCCAACGCGCATCAGGACGATAGTTTTGATAGTGATGTGACAAGTGATGACGAACAGTGCTGCAAATGTAGCAAATTTGTACCTGATGAGGTTCGAGCTAATGTCTCCCTGATCATAACAACCTGGGCACAATGTACCCACCCTACATGTCAGCACTGGACACATTTACGTTTCTGCACGCCAGTTCGTGTTGTGCGTCGACATTCTGAGTTTTGGTGCCCCTGTCACGATGAGCCTGAAGAATAACTCCCTGCATCAACCTTGTAAATAATCTGGATATTTGTGACTTTTCATCGTTTTTTTTTCAATATTAAAACATAAAATGAACGTTTGATGGACAAAGATGTAATAAAACAACTGCGGACTGTTCTAATTCGAATTTTGACACAAGAGATCGTCCATACATGTCATCTCGGTTATGCGACAAGCCAACCAATCAAATGATCGAACTTGTGTGACGTAGCTTTCTGGGTCATTTCTGTTGACAGTGAGAGGGCGGCCATGCCGCGAGTGTAAATTTCAATGGAAATACGTGGATTTGGGAAATGTTTGTCATAAATAAACAAGTTCACAGGTAAGATATTTGAAAAAAAGATTATATGAATGTTACTATGAATATTCAGCGAGTTTTCGTAAGTGATCGAACTTCCATGACACGAGGATACTGAGTCAAATTAAAAACTTCACATTTTTAAAAGTAATCCCATATATGATATACAACGGGCAAATGTATCAGAGAAGGTATTTTTTAATCATTAATGTCCAAAGAAGGATTTTAATTAACGGTGGTAACCATAATTTGTTCCAAGCACCTACGGTATTCGGCAATAACATCAACAGTTTAAATCATAAGTCCCAAGAACGAGAATCTGATGGTACACAAGTTCAGTGGCGTGTATGGCCACAATGTGCGTTGACAACTGCCACACAACGCCTCCGCATGGACATTGTGATGCTTGTGAACACATGATTGGGAAGACGACGCCATTGTTGCTGCAAAATGGTGCCAAGATCTTGTAAATTCTGTGGTTGGTTCTGGAGAGTGCACAGACTTCTGCCAAGAGCATCCCAGACGTGTTCGATGGGATTAAGGTCGGGAGACCTTGACGGCCAGTCCATGACGTTGACTCCTGCATTCTGAAGGAAATTCCTTGTCAAAATTGCTGTGTGGGGGGTCTGGCATTGTCGTGTTGGAAGATCAAACCGGGTCCATGTGCTGCCATAAAAGGCAGAAGTTCTGGTGCCAATACCTGGTCGCGGTAAGCAGCAGCGTTGAGTTTGCCACGGATGACAAGAAGCCTGGAACGTGCATTGCCACAGAAAGCACCCCACACCATGACACTTCCGCCTCGAAATCTGTCAACTTCCTGTACTAAGCACTTGGCGTAACGTTGATGACGGCGCCTCCACACCCTCGCCCCACCATCAGCAAATCGAAGATTAAATCGTGATTCATCACTGAAGACGACTTGATTCCAATTCCTCTGAGTCCATCGTAAGTGTCGCTATGCCCACAATTGACGTTGACGTCTGTGTAATTGAGTCAGAATCGGCCCGCAGTATGGCCGTTGTGCTTGAAGGTGAGCAGTTCTCAGACGGTTTCGAACAGTTTGCGCATTCAGTCTACCCCTAAACAGTTCATTTCTGGTTGATGTAGCCGTCAAAAATCGGTTACGGAGGTGACGCAAGACAATTTGACGATCCTCTGCATGTGACGTCACACGTGGTCGACCTGGCCGAGGGCGATCAGCGGTGGTACCCGTTTGCTGTAGATGCGTCTGTAAATCATATACAGTCCGTCGACTACAACCCATCGTCCTTGCGCCTTCAGCTACGGACGTTCACGTCTGCAACATGCCGATGGCACGTTCACGTTGCACATTTGAAAGGCGTGGCATGACAAATGACCGTAAAGACTTTTGTTTTTCTTTTTTTGTTAATGACTGCTAACAAGTATGACTGAAAACACGTGCGGTATTATGGCCACGTGACCAGTTGCACGTGAAAAACCACTTTTACCACTATAGTGCTGTGCACATGATTTTGATCGATTCACCTGCACAAAAACGGGTGTTATATGAAGACAATACGTGGCCATTACTGTTTAAATACACAATAAGGGCCCACAATGATAACTGGTCAAAATCTTAAAATTTTAGGATTGTGAAGATTTTATTTTGGTTCAGTATATAACCATGAGCAGGTGTCAGTGCTTGGGAGAGATGATTGTTATGGTACGCTTCCTGGTGCATCTGTCCTTGTTGAGGGATAAACATAAGTTGTGGTTGCTGAGGTTGCTGAGCGACCATTTCTGGAGAGTAGACAACGTTGAGTGACTCACGAATAATATTGCTGGTAGCCACACTCGTCGGAGAGTCTTGAGCAGAGGTGTCAAATAAATTCGAGTCAGAGGTAGAGATTACAACTTTTGACCTCTTCTTTCTCTTCTTGCGACGTTTATCTGGGTTAGCGGGTGTGTGTTGATCGGGCATTCTTATGGGTTTTCATTTCTTACGTAGAATACTTCCTGGATGTATTATTTTCGGGGAAATTAATAAATTTCGAAGGAGACGAAACAAGTACGTCTGCACGACGCAGATCACATCAGTCTCAGTAACCATATCATTTTGCTGCTCCCTGTAAACGATTCTGATATTGAGGGTTTCGTGCTGTTCCGAGTAGTTTCCTTATGGACCCCCCTGAAAGGTATGTAGTTTCCCACTGACGAGGACTCAAATATCAAGCAAGCATCATAAACATTACTTGTTTGAGGTTGGTATTATAAGTGATGCATTAAATTATGCCACATATAAGAAATCCCCCAAAGCAATCTCAGCGCTAAGGTGACCGTAACTCCCATACTTTAACATAGACTTACGACAGTCACAGCGCTAAGGTGACCGTAACTCCCATACTTTAACATAGACTTACGACAGTCACAGCGCTAAAGTTACCGTCACTCCCATACTTTAACATAGACTTACGATTGCCACAGCGCTATGGTGACCGTAACTCCCATACTTTAACATAGACTTACGATTGTCACAGCGCTAAGGTGACCGTAACACCCATACTTTAACATACACTTACGACTGTCACAGCGCTAAGGTGACCGTAACCCCCATACTTTAACACAGACTTACGACTGTCGAATCGATACGATCGCTTTGCGGTACGGTGCCCTGTATTTTGACTGTAATAATGTTGAACATGGATGTAGCATCTTCCCGAGGCAAGTGAGTTAACTGACTGTACCACAAAGATCAAAGCAATAAGTCCCAAGCTCTGGGCAGATAGGTTCCCTGGTCACGGTTCATGGCTGGCTGGTGTCGCCTGATGTCAATGGCTTGTTGTAGTTTTCTTAGTGATGAACAAATAGTTTTAGCTTCCTCAGTAAAAGCACATGGAGAGAGAAAGACTTTTTTAGAATATTAGAACTTTATTTATGTTCTTTTTCCATTCCTTATTGTAACTGATCATGAGAATTACTTTAATATCGCTTTGTGCAAGTGGGCCCAGACTATCTATAGGTCGCCTTGACATAGCTGGAATTGCCGACTGTGGCTTAAAACAACTTTCACCAATTTTCTTATTATCCATAACACTTAATAGGATCAGTAGCATCTGTAACTATATCAATGGCAATTAAACACGAACCTCACCATATAGGTATTTTAGGCTGTAATAACCTACGTAGCTGAAATATCAGAACCGATGTAAAACATAACGTGTATCTACTTAATATGTTAAGTAAGGATAAGAATTAATGGAATTTACTTCTTTATTACAATTAAGAGCGACGTTTCGGTGTAGGTTCACTTGCTTGATTACGGCGTTACAACCTACACCGAAACGTCGCTCTTAATTGTAATAAAGAAGTTGTTTATCCATAAATTCTTATCCTTACTTAGTACTCCGACTTCTAAATGCCTAGAAGTTACTTAATATGTTACTGTTCATCAATGTCTTATGGAATGTTGTTAATATTCATTTGAAAATGTTAAAACATGAGTCCCCTCTATGTACATCTTCAATGGCTGACAACGCTGCAGCAGCAGCAGCAGCGTATGAAGATGAGGAGAGGATGCACCTGCCACAGGCTCCGTATTCAATGCTTGCACTCCACACTGCCGACTGAAGCTCTTTGTCCGTACTCAGTCCAGGAACCCTATGAAGGATACGAAAATATGTTTATATAATGTATTAAGATGAAGCTTTAGATAATAGTGAAAAGTGAGCCATGCACTGAATAAATATAAGAAAGAATGGAGGTCATCACGTGAGTGTTTGGGAATGTTAAATATCCTGTATTAGGAATAAACATTGTATTTAGCGAGCCTTAATAACTTCTTTATCATGTCATGTCATTTTTCAATTCTGTGCTTGAAAATCTCTTCTCATCTCTAACAAACATTACCTAAACATTGCAAGTTTTCCCGGAATGTGCGCATTAATATATATATATATATATTACTAATATATTACTATTATATTACTATAAAGCTTGACCTTTGATATTTGTATCTCGGTCTGCATGACCCCAACAGGTATTGTTTTTATCCGTTGGCTTTATCCTGCCGAGAAACCTCCCCGTTACTAGTATATGATAAACTAATTTTTGTATAGTTGACAGTAAAGAGGACTTCCTTTGAAAATCTGAGTTAGTTTAGTGTGATTGCAGCCAAAATACAGGAACTTGGAAATGATGTAACAGAGGTAGTATTCTTAGAATTATAACAATGATAACTATTGTTTTATAACGATGCATGTATGAAGATTTGGCTGTTATGTGACGTGGAACCCTATTTCCTACAGACACTTATAGTCACTTATGTACCCGAAACACCTAAAGGCGTTTGTAAGTTGCATAATATATGTTTATCCAAGAATCAAGAAAACAATAAACAAGATAACGACGTTATTGAAGGCGTAGTGAAGCGTTTCAGTTGCGTTATATAATATTTACATTTTACTCTATGAATTTCCAAGAGAAAACATTTATCAAACGTGAAATGTCATGAATTTCCGAAATTGCCTCTGTCGAGAAATTGCACGA
Source organism: Haliotis rufescens (assembly GCF_023055435.1). NCBI lineage: Eukaryota > Metazoa > Mollusca > Gastropoda > Lepetellida > Haliotidae > Haliotis > Haliotis rufescens. Next base: position 35,768,863 of record NW_025963779.1, read on the forward strand.
AGCACAACATGGAACGTGAACGTGAACGTTGCCAAGTAACCGATGGCTGAATAAGCCAGCCAGTTAGCTGTAGACGCTCGACTGACGACACTATACGCGGATTAGAATGAATGCGTGGTATGACCTCAAAGGACGTCACTTAGGATTAAAACCCTATCGACCCACTTTGGGTAATTAGGGCGAGTTTTACCACACGTCAGGAACGATTTTAATATTGATACAACAAGCGAAATAAATATCCAGCAGTATGATCTACAAAGTATGTGGTTTACTCACATAGTAGACACTGACGTCATCCTTCCCACAGACACAGGCGGCCAGGGCGAGGATGCAGGCGGTGAAGCCGATGAAACATGTTGACGTCATGGGTTGGTCCAGCTTGACCCCAGCAGACTGAAACACTGGACCACGGCATCATAATATCAGCTGCATGGAATCAAGAGACCGAAATTTAAATGTGGTAGGGTTTCGCGATCTGATTGGTTAAGCACGATGTTAAATGGGTTTTGAAGTTCGGTAACCTTCTGGACTTAGAACACTTTTCTCTCTCTACAGGACCGCCTTCGTGGTCTAGTGGTAGAGCGTCCGCCCTGAGAGCGGAAGGCCCGGGGTTCGATCCCCGGCCGCATCATACCAAAAGACGTTAAAAGATGGTTGTTGTTACCCTGTCTGGCGCTCGGCATTATGGGGCTTAAACAAGGACTGGTCGGCTCGGAATCAGTATACTGTATCTGAGTGGGGTATTCATGTTAAACTGCGGCATGGTATCTCAGTGTGCTAGCACTAAATCGGCATCAATCCGGACTAGTACAAGCAGCCACACACACACACACACACACACACACACATGCACGTCTTGGACGCGAAGTTAAACCCCATTTCACCCACCTCTCTCTACCATCAAGCAAGACCAAGATGATGTTTGTGGTCGCAATGCCCAATAACAATGACATCCACAAATCTGCAAGCACATAATATTAGTTGTAACACTGACGGCAAGTCCTGTTATTCTGGTGGTAATGATTCCGGTCAAATTAAACTACGAGTGTAATGTTCTTGCTATGGTAACTCACTTTGGAGAAGCTCGTCTTTCCCTTTAAAGGTAATTGCGTCGTCCTCGAACAGGGTGGGGTAGGGGATATTGACGGCTCCGGGAATGTGTCCGGTCTGAAACGCCAGGCCATCAGATTTCAGTCCCAGAAAGCCCATACAGTAGGTTTGGACTGTTTCAGAAAAGAGATTTGATGAGTTTCCATGGGCAGAACAGGTCTCGATTATCCCGCCCCTGTCGTAAAACCCAAGTTATGTTTGTTTGTTGTTTAACGCCGCATTCAGCAATATTACAATATTACTTTATGAAGGGTCATGTAAATAATCGAGGCTGCACAAGACAATCGAGCGATCGAACAACGATCCACGACGTCGGGGTACTATGACATGCAATCAACCAAGTAACTGGCCACCCGATCCATGTACTCGCATCTTGCAGTCAGCATATATTGGTCATGATCCGGGTATTGGGGATCGGATGGCTACAATGCTGACATCCTGGCTGGTTGTATGTGGTAGATGTTAATGCTATCAACTCCTGCTCTACCATGAGCAGACTTGAATGTGTGGAAGAGCCATCTTGGTATACAGCTGGAATATTGCTGATTCCTAAACTAACAGCCTCTCACTCCTCAGTATGAATCTGAGGATCCGATGACATCCCTTTACGGGTCACGTCAGAACGACCTTTCATCCGAACAATCATAGCGTCGCTTACCAGATCAGGAACGCGACAATCAGAATGTGTTTTCTATTCATGCAACCGCGACAACGTTAACACTGGATATTCCGAACGACAGTTACCGTAAGCATCATATCTCGCTTAGATGGGATAAGCTTTTGAAAAAAGAGACTTTCAATAGCCCGCGTGAATCGCTGCCAAACAATCTCGGTCATCTATTAGACATTCCAGAATGTTCTTTTGTCCATTTTTCAAATTTTGTTTCGTGTCGACTCCATGTTAGTCATTTCATTGGTCGGTCAAAGTTCGCGATAATTCGTTCTTACGTGACCTGTAATGGGATGTCTTCAGGTCTTTGTTTAGCGGTAGCGAGAACTAAGAACTAATTTGAATGAGATTGCTCACTATTCTTGAAAAAGTCCGTTTGAACATCTGGATAATATTAACGACAACATCTTCAACAAAAATGGTTATACGTTTTATTGTTAACAATGAGGCCCGTGAAGATCCGGGGTAGAATAGGTCTTCACCAACTCATGCTTGCCGTAAAAGGCGACTATGCTTGTCGTAAGAGGCGACTAACGGGATCAGGTGGTCAGGCTCGCTGACTTGGTTGATGCATGTCATCGATCCCAATTGCGTGGATCGATGCTCATGATATCAATCACTGGATTGTCTGGTCCAGACTCGATTATTTACAGACCGCCGTTATATAGCTGGAATATTGCTAAGTGCAGCGCTAAACACAAACCAAACAACAACCTGAACGATCTGTACGTGCCTTCAAGGCTATTTGATTGAGATTTTCAAGATCTCAATCTTCACAAAATGCAGGGAAGTCTTTTCTATTCCGATTCATTGATGGGCATTAGGGTACCTACATTTTGAAGGCTCTTTTTCTTTGCCATTAAAGTTGTCGGGGTGCCGTGTGTCCACGAACTGTCGCCCATCTCCGGGTTTGATGTCATCATAGAGCATCACCAGGCTTTTGTTAACCTTGACCGTCACGTCACCTTTCTGGGGAATATGATAAATATATTCTGAATTCGACAAATATCACTTCTTTCAGATCTCATATCACAATAAACATGTGTGTGTGAGTGAGTGTGTGTGGTATATGTGTGTTTCTGTGATTGAATGTGTGTGTGAATGACACGCAACAATATATCCAAGCTATATGACGACCGTCTGTAAATAATAGTCAGAACCAGACAATCCAGTGATTCATATCATGAGCAGTCGGGGTACGTCGACACGCAATCAAACAGGTCACCGAGTCTGATCAGCCGAACCATGACGTCACCTGTTACGATCAGCATAGGCTGCTACTGACCTGTTCTAACCCGGAAACCCCACAGGTAATTTTTTACAGGTGCGTGTGTGCTTGGGCACTTTTGTGTGTACGTGTAGATTTGCCGTTATGTTGTCTGAGATAGCACCCACCTCATACTCGACCTGCTTATCTGTGACTGGGTGACCCTCCTTCTTCCATCTGACCAGTCCCCCACTCAACACGGATACGTTCGTTATTCCGTGAACCTGTGGGGACCATGAAGTGAGTGGGTGAATGTAGTTTGGTGCCGCAGTTATTTCAGGTACGTCACGTTATCATTAAATAATCGAGTCTATGCCTTGATACATCAACTGTAAACATGAGCAATTACAACAAAATCCACACAAAAAGGCATGTGACACATAACCACCAAGCCTGACAGCCGTTCTAACTCAATTGGAATGCTGAAGTGCTTTGTTAACCAGGGTCTCCGTGTGGGTTTATTTATTTGTCGTTCAACGCCGCACTCAGGAATATTCCAGCTATATGACGGCGATCTGTAAATAATTGAGACTGGATCAGACAATCCAGTGATTGACATCATGAGCATCGATATACGCCATTGGGATACGATGACATGCATCATCCAAGTCAGCGAGCATGACCACCCGATTCCGTTAGTCGCCGACAAGCATGGGTCGTTGAAGACCTACTCTAACCCGTATGTTCACGGGGAGTCTCTGTGAGTGACCGGGCTTGGAAGAAGTCAATGTAATAATGGGAGAATAATACGTTACTCTTAGCAGCCACCATCCTCGACATGCTTTAGATCCGTTTTGATCGACGTTTTCGTACAGGATGACGTGACTAGATGCGTTGATGCCGAGAGATCTCACGTAATCTTGGAAATCTGTGGGATCTGGTAGCCCCAAAGGGAGGTATTGAGTGAAGGGGGCATTCTTTTTTAAGTTGAAAAACTGTGCTCCTTGTACATGTTCACTGAAAAGTATTGAAAATGAATAAATTGTGTGAAAGTAAATGATCAATGTCACAGAATATATGCATGCATACACGTTGCAGCAATAAAACATTAATTATTCAATTTAAGCTCCATCTAAAGACCATTATAAATGTCGCGGTTTGTTTCTGCTACACATAACCTTATCTTTCTGAAAAGAAACCTCAACAAATCTAAAGTAATATTCATGGCCGATTTTAATCGGAAACATTACTGAAACAACCCTTTGGTCGCACCTCCAAAACGCAACCTGGGCCCTACGTGACCTAACACAATTACATGCAACATGAAAACATTCTTACCTTTTAAAATCGTCTGTAGATGGACCAGCTGGTCCAATGGTTGTATCAAAAATTCTTAAATCTTTGTTTCCGACTTTTATTTGACTTGAGAGCCATTCCGGCGTCACCACTGGGGAGGCCATGCTCCCCGCGCTCGCACCTAACAGGCCAAGAGTGAAAGATGCCGACAGCGCCTCTCGAAATAATCTCGGTCAGTAGGTCAAAACACAGGGCCATGCACTGGACCATGTAACTAATGATAATAATAACAAGCACCTCGCAGACGAGGCCGAAGGCATGTACACCATGTAACTAAAAGTCAATACGAACAAATTCGCAGACGACCTCGAAAGCAAGTTTGTCAGCATTGCCTATTAGTTAATGACCCTGTGGTGAAAATCGCTCGCCTATTGAATCTGGATAATGGGCTGTACAAGTAATCTGCATAAATGCATGTGTTTGGGTGTTTGCGAATATCTGTAGTAAAGGCATGTGAGGCTAGTTAAGTTAAACTCGGTGAAACGAGACATAAGTTTGCAGGGCTCACTAATACCACCGATGCGCTTACTTCGACGAGCAATTTGTGTCAGTGGCGGTTGCTGTCGGTAGGGCAGGACACGCTTGCTCTTTTCGCGAACACCTGGTGTCATCACTGAATTTCATATCATTAATCACTGATCCATTCATATAATTTTCACCGCTATTTCGCCTTTGACACCCGATGGAATGTGTTCCGCTGGATTACCAAGACTGGTTATTCTCCAGCGCTGACATATTATATTTACCAGTGATTGATATTATGAACAACTACGCCGGCCGTCGAGATACGATGACACATAATGGACTAAGTTCCCGAGTCTGAGCACCAGATGCATATACGACTATTCTAACACGGATCTCCACGTGGAGGAACAGCAAGCGCCCCCAGGGTAGAATAGGCAACCCATGCTTGTCGTAAGAGGCGACTGATGGGGTCGGGTGGTCAGGCTCGCTGACTTGGTTGATGCATGTCATCGTATTCCAGTTGCGTAGAAAGATGCTCATGATGTCAATCACTGGATTGTTTGGTCAAAACATGATTATTTACAGACCGCCGTCATATAGCTGGAATATTGCTGAGTGTGGCGTAAAACAACAAACAAACATCAGAGATATATCTTTAGTCATTCCTCGATGCATTCCGACACAGACGTCATCCGTAATGGGATGTCCTCAGATCTTTGATTAGCGGTAGTGAAAACCAAGTTATGATTTTAATGAGACTTACTCCGAGCCGAATATTCCTTGTTTTAGTCCCTTTATGCCGAGCGCCGGGCAGGGTAGCAACAAGTACCATGTTTTAACGTCTTTTGGTATGACGCGGCAGGGGATAGAATCCCGGACCTTCCACTCCCCGGGCGGACACGATACACAGAGACAACAACACATGAAAATGTGAACCTACGTTTATTTCAACTTGAACTGAAGCCGGTAATACGTCAGTTCAATTAAAATAACTCACACTAAAGTGCCGAGCAACAGAACGTATACACACATATTTATCCGTTTGTCTAAAAATGAAACAAAAAAGAAATGTTTATTCGATGGTGATGTATTTGACACAAGTTACATAGTCAATATTGGATCCTAAGATTATAGTGTTTCGGCGACTGTTTTCAGCCTAGTAACGTTTTGATAACGTTTGTACTGTTTTGGTCAAATCCAATTTTCAAGTGTATTCTTTCTTTTGCCAGACAGTTTATATTCGTATTACAGCAATCAGTGTGTTCCAACCTGAACAGAATGTTCCTGTCAAATGTTGAGTCGTATGGTTCATACCACGCTTAAATGACTGCTATTTAGGACTCTGGAATTACTTTAATTGTAGTTGATGTTACGTGACATCATGCAGCAGCAGCAGATACCAGGGTCTTTCACAAACGAGGAAGGACCGTGTTGTCACTGGGTACGTTTTGAAAGCTAGCACTCCACGCTGGCGTCAGGTGCTCTTTGTCCGTACTCAGTCCAGGAACCCTTGAAAGATTCAAAAAGTCCACACAATGTAGTGTATGGATAATAGCTTCTTTATTTACTGTAATAGCGAGGTTTCGGTATAAATCCTTATATATGACCTAGAAACTGAAGACGGATCTACACCGAAACATTGGTGTTTCAGCTAAAAAAAGAGGTTGTTCTGCATGAATTGTGTCTAATGTGCCATATTTCCTTCTTGAATTTTAGTAAATTTTAGTTGAATTGTTCAGTTGTTTTTATATTTCTTTCAAGTATATAACTACAATGTTCCCGGGGCGGTCGGGTAGCCTAGTGGTTAAAGCGTTCGCTCGTCACGCCGAAGACCCGGGCTCGAATCCCGACATGGGTACAATGTGTGAAGCCCATTTCTGGTGTCCCCCGCCGTGATATTGCTGGAATATTGCTAAAGGCGGCGTAAAACCAAACTCACTCACTCACTACAATGTTCCCAAAATACCCTTTATCAAGCGTGATTTGACGTGACTATCTCAAGGTCGGATCAACGTCCAAGGATTTGATTTGGTTTGGTTTTGGTTTGTTTGTTGTTTAACGCCATACTCGGCAACAATCCAACTATATGACATCGGCCTACAAATAATCGAGTCTGGACCAGACAAACCAAGGATTGGAATCATGAGCATCGATCTACGCAATTGGGATACGATGACATCATCCAGCAAGTCAGAGAGCTAACCGGATCGCCTCCAACGACAAGCAAGGGTTACTGAAGACCAATTCTAGCCCGGATCTTCACGGGTACAGCGACCAAGAAAACAATATCGAATACTCGAATGACCCAGTAAGCCGATCACGATGTAGTAGCCCCTACACTGTCCAGCCATGATACGAGGACCCAAACAAACACTGTCTAGCAGTAACCTCGCCGTTCAGCCCGCAGAGTAAGATAATCGAGAGATCTTCATATTCACTCTTGATTAAACCCAAATTGACCAGCTTTGTGTGATGCATGAAGTTTTTCTACACGTCAAAAACATTTTCCAATCTCATTAAAATCAGATCTTAGTTCTCGCTACCGCTAAACAAAGATCTGAGGACATAAAGGGTTACGTCAGAAGGATCTTTCATCCGACCAATCAGAGCGTCGCTTACCAGATCATGAAAGTGACAGTCGAATGTGATTTCTAATTGTGCAACCTCGTAAACCTTAAAACGGGGTATTCCGAACGATAGTTACGGGCTTAACGACTGAATCTATACAATCTAGACCATATATTAGCCATTCGAGAATTTCTTTTGTTCAGGTTTCAAATTTTTAAGCGGGAATTTGTCAAAATATGTTTCGAAGCGTAGTCGCCAATTTGAAATTAGTGCCGTAAAGCACGAGAAAGCTGCCTTCTGATTGGCTAATGTCGACTTCTTGTCACTAATTCCATTGGTCGATCAGAGTTAGAAAGGTCGGTCTGACGTGACCCGTTATGGGATGTCCTCAGATCTTTGTTTAGCGGCAGCGAGAACTAAGATATGATTTTAATGAGATTGAAACATTTCCTTAAGTTTTGATAAAATGAGCGAATACTCAATACATATTAAACAGTATGCTTAACAGGCTAGTGTATTAAACTCACATAGTAGACACTGACGTCATCCTTCCCACAAACACAGGCGGCCAGGACCAGGGCACAGGCTGTGAAGCCGATATAACACGTGGACGACATGGGCCTGTCCAGCTTGACCCCAGCACACTGAAACACTGGACCACAACAGTCACACTATTACTTTATGAACTGTGACATCGATATCATATACACCACCAAAAAATAGTTAAGCATCACCAGATGCTTTCATATTACTGGAGTTTTTGTCATGGCATGAGTAGAAAAAAAGTTAACTACGGCCTTGACATGGGGCAGGATATGCTTACCCTTTTCGCGAACACCTAATGTCATAACTGTCATATTCATATAATTGTTTCCGCTATTTTGCCTTTTACGCACAATGGCTGCTGTTTCGCCGGATAGTCAAGACTGGTTATTCTCTGGTTTTGTTTTTTGCAGGTTGTAAACAAATTCGGTTTGGGCGTAGATGATTCAGGTCAAAGTACAAAGGTTAAGATTTCTCTCGGGTAACTCGCCTTTTAGAAGCTCGTCCTTCCCCTTAAACGAGATGGTGTCGTCCTGGTACAAAGAGGTGTAGTGGATGTTGACGGCTCCAGCAATGTGACCGGTCTGAAACGCCAGGCCATCAGATTTCAGTCCTAATAATTCCATGCGCATCGTTTGATCTGTTGGGCAACAGAATAGAATCAATTTAATTGAAGAGGATTGATGGACCCAAAACTTAGCTAAATGAATGTTTGACGGTCAGCTTAACAAACTACAACGGTATTCCACCATGACTCCATTTCCAGTGCAGCTGATGAGGAAACTCGCTGTTGAACTCAAAATGTATTGGATGTTTTCATGAAATATTTATGAAATGTAAAGCCGCAGTAGAAACATTTCCTGTTTTGAGTGAGTGAGTTGAGTTTAACGCCCAATTTAACAGTATTCCAGTTATGTCATGGCGTGTCAGCCTAATGCGTGAGGAAAGGTCTCAGATGTTTTCCAATTTGGTGAAACCCACGAACACGGGTATGGTGCTGACAAACATAGAAACATAATCGGAGTGAACCAGGATTCGAATCCTCAATAGGGTTCATGGGTTTCTCGCGTGCCTAAGGGACGCAACTCTGCACGACTGAGCCACCCATTTCCCTTGCCTGTTTTGAAACACGTACATGCTGAAGGCTCTTTCTCTTTGCCGTTAAAATGGTCGGCATGTCGCGTGTCCACGAACTGTCGACCATCTCCGGGTTTGATGTCATCGTAGAGCATTACTAGGCTTTTGTTGACCTTGACCGTCACGTCACCTTTCTGGGGAATATGATTCATGTGTTCTGAATTTGACAAATATCACGTTTTTTGGACAGAAATTATAAGTCCAGACACTTTTCACATTTCACATCATATTTTAACACCTGTTTTGAAAATTTAAGAAAATTGGGTTTTGTTTTTTACCGGTGCATGTTTGTTAAGGACTTGTTTTTTCAAGTGTACCTACATATTTACCGTCGTGTTGTCCAAGATAGCACCCACCTCATAGTCGACCTGCTTATCTGTGACTGGGTGACCCTCCTTCTTCCATCTGCCCAGTCCCCCACTCAAAAGCGACACATTCGTTATACCATGAACCTGTGGACACACATAGTCAATACTTTACAAGCGAAACATGACAATAGTTACTAGCAAAATATTCGTTATACCATGAACCTGTCAGGACAATGTAGTCATTACTTAACCAGCGACGCATTCGTTATACCTTGTGGCTGCATGGACAATGTAGCCATATACACGTCATGGCTACATCGTGAGTAGCCTTTGGATATTGTGTTTTTATAAAAATTAAAAAAATCCGAAAAATATCTCTATGACACAATCGAAGAGTGAGATGTAATATCCGAAAAGAACCCAAGTGAGTTCTGATAGCAAAACACAACTCCGAACGCCGTAAGGTCTTAGGTCCGCACCTGACACTCGGGTAGAGCCCATTCAGGTGATGAATACATGCTTTGAGTGCCATTAAAGAAAGACACTTGTCAGTCGTCTTTGTTATAAACCTCATTATTAGTATTTCCATGCGTGTTGATATTCTTATTATTCAAGGTAAGTTAACAACCTTAAGTTAAGTTAGTTAGTTACTGGCCAGATTTATCCCGTGAAGATCCGAGGTAGAATAGGTCTTCAGCAACCCATGCTTGCAGTAAAAGGCGACTATGCTTGTCGTAAGAGGCGACTGATGGGATCGGGTGGTCAGGCTCGCTGACTTGGTTGATGCATGTCATCGATCCCAATTGCGTGGATCGATGCTCATGATGTCAATCACTGGATTGTCTGGTCCAGACTAGATTATTTACATACCGCCATTATATAGCCGAGATATTTCTGTGTGCGGCGTTAAACAACAAACAAAACAAAAAAACAAACAAAGAAACTGGACAGATTTGAAAATGTGCCCAGTGTTCGTGTGACGCGTGGCGGTATGTGTTACTTCAGCATGCCTTTAATCAGTTCCACTAGAATCTTATAACAAGACAATACAACATGGATACAGACATAAGTGGATGGGGAAACAGGTTGGACATCTCGACTGATGCTGAAATTGCTGTAGAAAATGTGAGATGTTGTCTGAACGAAAAAAAGGGGAAACACTGAAGAAATACCAAATACACCCCCCGTCATGCACTCTGGGTAAATCATTGTTAGAACCAGAAAAATATTTATTCATCTTTGCAAGTAAAAGATCAAGGGTTGCTCTGTGTAGATTCAGGTGCGGAAATCATACGCTGGCAATCCAAACAACTGAGATGGATTGGAAAACAGGACACATTTTCTCATGAAAATCTTCTTCTGCCCGTTGTTGACGATGTTTGTTTGTTTGTTTGTAGTTTATTGTTGCACTAAGCAATATTCCAGCTATATGACGGCGGTCTGTAAATAATCGAGTCTAGACCAGACAATCCAGTGATTGACATCATGAGCATCAATCCAATAAGGCTTTGTAGATATTATGCAGAACACCAAGCAGTGCTGAACTGTTAAAGGGAGATAATGTCTTGACAGCTGTACATGAACGAGGAAACTTGTCTCAACAGTCAAAGGGAGATAATGTCTTGCCAACAGTACATTAGCGAGGAAACTTGTCTCAACAGTCAAAGGGAGATAATGTCTGGACAGCTGTACATGAACGAGGAAACTTGTCTCAACAGTCAAAGGGAGATAATGTCTTGACAGCTGTACATGAGCGAGGAAACCTGTCTCAACAGTCAAAGGGAGATAATGTCTCGACAGCTGTACATGAACGAGGAAACTTGTCTCAACAGTCAAAGGGAGATAATGTCTTGACAGCTGAACATGAGCGAGGAAACTTGTCTCAACAGTCAAAGAGAGATAATGTCTTGACAGCTGAACATGAGCGAGGAAACTTGTCTCAACAGTCAAAGGGAGATAATGTCTCGACAGCTGTACATGAGCGAGGAAACTTATCTCAACAGTCAAAGAGAGATAATGTCTTGACAGCTGAACATGAGCGAGGAAACTTGTCTCAACAGTCAAAGGGAGATAATGTCTCGACAGCTGTACATGAGCGAGGAAACTTGTCTCAACAGTCAAATACGTCGAATACGGTAATTTCAAACATGCTGTGATTTTAACTGTTGTTAATGTACTGTAATCAGATCGTCTACTGTTACAATGACTGGAGTTCCTTTTACCAATATAAGGGGCTGCACATCTGCAGTTCTTTGTATTATAACAGATGTTATTTCAAATAAGTCTTTGAAAGGCGGGGGCACGGGTGGCCCAGTCGTCTAAGGCGCCGCGATTCGCTGTCCCTTAGGCACGCCAGAAACCTATTATTGAGGTTCGCCCCAATTATGTTTCTAGGTTTGTCAGCACCATACCCGTGCTCGTGGATTTCACCCAAGTGGTAAACGTCTGAGACCTGCTTCACTTCGGGCTTTCCCTCCACATTAAGGTGACACGCCGCGATATAACTGGAATACTGTTAAAAGCGGCGTTAAATCAAACTCACTCACTCACTCTTTGAAAGGCATGAAGAAGTTAGATGAATATGACTTCATGACGTGGGAAGTCATGTATTCATGTTATTTCATTGTTGATTTTTTAATGTCTTATAACCCATTCCCCATGTTGTCAACAAAGACAGCGCGACTATGAAGGGGAAAATGTTTCACGGATGACCTGATTTCATCTATTTGGCCACCCTCCCTCCTATACAAGTATGTGCAATTTTTTTTGAATGGTGAACACACAATAGCGCCATGTGATGATGTGATGACTCATCGCGTGTTACAGTCCATTCAAAATATTGCACATGCTTTTCATGTTTCATTTTTGACGAGTCTACGCACTTAGATAAATATATGTCATAGAATGGTTAAATTTCACTGAGAAAATATCCTAAATCGTGAAAAACAATTTCTATTTGGGTACTTACCCTTTGTTTAATTTGCTTTACGGCTCCACGTGCTGTCATCGAAACCCCACGTTGAGCTAGCGATACCGCTACTTTCATGTTCTTTCGTATTTTTAAGATATATTGTTATGCACCTCACTGTCGCATTTGTCGTAGCATATCTATATAATTATGCTTAACAATGTGTAAGCGCTCCGAACGGCTTGCATTAGGCCAGTCTGTTAAGCGCGTTTGTTTCCAAACAAGAGACAAGTCCGGTCACGTAATATGCAATTGACCTGTGGCAGTTGTGTAATGTTAAACCACCACTGCCCCGGTGTGTGAATGTCGACTTAAATACCAAGTTCCAAAAGGAGAATAGGTTCAGACAGAAACCAGCAAAGTAAATGGAGAATGATACGTTACTCTTAACAGCCACCATGCTCGAGATGCTGCAAATCCGTAATGCTCAACGTTTTCGTACAGGATGACGTGACTGGATGCGTTGATGCCGAGTGATCTCACGTAATCTTGAAAATCTGCCGGATCCGGTAAACCCAAAGGGAGGTATTGAGTGAAGGGGGCATTCTTTTTTACGTTGAAAAACTGTGCTCCTTCTATATGCGCACTGGAAAGTATTGAATATGCATAAATTGTGTGCGAACAAATTATCCATGTCATAGAATTCGTTGCAGTTGTTAAAGTGCAAACCAGTACAATACTTGTATTTAACATTTCATTTATCTAAATATCTAACTGGTTCAATATGTTTCCAAATGCACCGAAATTCTATGCCCTTTGTCTGTTTAATATATTCAGCAAACATTCGGCGTATCTCCTCTTGTCATAAGCCCCTCCGGGCAGGACCCTTGATCTCCAGCGCTGTCTATAAATTTCAATTAACACCTCCTTACGTCGCCGGATCTTACGTCTATACATACACGTGGGACAATGACCTTGCCACACGTTACGTAATACCTCGCTCTACAAAACCCGACTGACATTGTCAGTCAGGGAGACAGCCATAAGGTAAGTGGCAGAGCGAGTCCCCTCCTGGGAACATTGGCCACTCGGTCCCGTCGTGCGTTCTGTCACGTTATTATCAACATGTAGCTTTTCGACTTATTCCACTCATCATCAATATACATGGCTGCTGTCGTCTAAACTTCACCCCAGAGTTTTGTCTTCCGTCATCACCCTGAGCTATCATCCGAGGGCCGAAACTTACGCCCTTGGACAGATGATGGAGAATTATCCGGGTAGCGTGACTTTGCTTTGACTCACGCACGATCTCCCTACCCTAACTCGCAGCAAAGCAAATGGTAGTTCAGAGGTGATGGGAGACATAAGTAACGTCAAGCCAGCCGCCATCTTGACGGGAAAACGGAGCAGTCGAAAGACAGCAGCCCAACCAACCCGAACGTCAGCAACGAACAGCAGCCAACCCAACCCAACCCAACCCGCAAATCATTAAACAAACACGAAATACATAAGGTAAAACAGAATAATGTGCTATTATATTTACCTCATAAATTCATCGATAGATGGCCCAGAAGGTCCAATGGTTGTATCAAAAATTCTTAAATCTTTGTGTCTGGCCTCTATTTGACTTGAGAGCCATTCAGGTGTTACCACAGGGGAGGCCATTTCGTGCACCGTCGTAAGCCAAATCTTCAGCCCGATTGCTCAAACAGTCGGGAGCCCCGCTTTGAGTAATCTGGGTCGGTTTGTTACGCGGTAGCCCGAATGCTTTAGATATGATAGCGTTGCAAAGTAAATATAACTTGCACGGGGCTGTATCAGGGCTGCGTGAAGGAATGTACCTGACAATGAATCATTTTATCCAGCGATGCGTTATACACTCTCCAAAAAAGAGGAACGCACAGGTAGATTTTTAGTAAATTTATTGTACCTAATAAAGTCGATATATTTGATTTAATATCATAGATACAAATAGGAAATTATGGATCTCGATAGTCACATGTTGTCGTTGTACAAAGGCATTGAAAAGTCATCATTGCCATGTCACATAAGGCCACAAGGTGGCGCTGAACTCAGTATATCGGCTGACAGCCCCGGGCAGCAATCACGGGTCTGCATCTCCCCGGCACTGACTGGATAAGTGTACGAAATCTGTCCTGCGGAATTCTGCGCCATTCTGCTTGTAGCGCGTTGGACAGCTATGGGGATGTCTGCGGCGTGTTCTGACGTTGACGTACACGTAAATGGAGTTCATCCCAGAAGTGTTTGATTGGGTTGAGATCTGGAGATTTCGACGGCCAGGGCAAAACTTGGTGTTGGCATTATGAAGGTAGTCTACCTAAATACGAGCTGTGTGCGGTGCAGCGTTGTCCTGTTGAAACAGCTCCCTCTGGCGGTCAATGATTGGAAGAAGGTGAGGTTGAATAATTTGATTCGTGTAGCGATTTGCTGTCACATTTCCCTGAACCACAACTAAATCAGATCTCGTGATGTAGGATATGGCCCTCCACATCATGACACTCCCGCCACCGAAATTGTCAAATTCACGTACACAATGTGGGGCAAAACGCTCATTTCGACGACGATAAACACGTTGTCTTCCATCTCGCCGCTGAAGTTGAAATCGTGATTCATCGCTAAACCACACTCGTCTCCACTTTCTCAAATTCCAAGGCTGTAAGGTATGACACCACCCTCATGCATCGCTGTCGATGGATCTGTTGCAAAACAGGGACGATAACTGGTATTCTGGGTCGGATTCCAGCCTCGCGAAGATGGTTCCTGATAGTCTGGTCCGATATCCTCCCCAAACCAGGGATGCGTCCTGCAGTCTCCGTAGCTGTGGCATTACGATGACATAGGTGGAACAGTCGAATGTAGCGATCCTGTGCAGGGGTGGTAACTCTTGGTCGGCCGGTTCTCGGACGGTTTTCAGTGGAATTGAACTGTGTATATTCTAAAGGCGACAAATGGTGCTCTGGTTTAACGTTGAAGAGGCGTGCAACAGAAGACTGCGATTCCCCTCTTTGGATGCGTCCTATGGCGATGTTCCGATCGGCAGCGCTAAGTCTCGGCATTTTGGAACTTGAAAAATGTTGACAATTGAAAGACCAATTTTTGGCTTATGCTTGCCTTTTTATACCCACAACCACGAGTTACGAATGCCATTACTTTCACGTGCATTTTCCTTTACTGTTTTCCTCCATGACATTTGGGGGCACGGGTGGCCCAGTCGCGATTCGTTGTGAAGAGTTGCGTCCCTTGGACACGCCAGAAACCTATGATTGTGGGTTCGAATCCCGGTTCGCCCCAATTATGTTTCTAGGTTTGTCAGTACCATACCCGTGCTCGTGGGTTTTCAGTGAAGTGGTAAACGTCTGAAACCTGCATCACTTCGGGCTTTCCTCCCACATTAAGCTGACACGCCGCGATATGACTGGAATACTGTTAAAAGCGGCGTTAAACCCAACTCACTCACTCACTCCATGACATTTTTTAACAAGTATGAACACAATGCCGTTTAAGACATTGCAAATCGACAATGGATGCGTTTTGACGCACCGTTTGTCGAATATCAGGCCACCAACATTTTCCAATAACATTTTTCCAATTCATATACCAGATGCGTAGTCAGGTATAATATACTACATGTTCGTTTCGTTTTGTGAAGTGTGTAGTTGTCTTCAAATGTGTAATCGGGCCTGGAGAAGGCAGACCAATGGGCGATGTGTTAACATCGATATAGGGAAAGAGGTTACTCAAGTCCTAGCAGCATCAGGCAATCATGATACAGCAGTCGATTTCAGTTAAAGCTGCTGATAATGAATCAGATTCGCCATAGCAATTATAATTTTCTATACCATTTTTTTATCAGCGGAACGGGAAAGAGTGGCAGGTAATACTTGACGTTATTGTTTGGCGCTGGAAGAGTCGCCGCCAGTTCACGCAGGCGTCGAGCACCACGTACACTTACGGTTTCTGATGTGCATGTTGTTCTTTTAAGGAAGACGATAAATGGCGTAAATTTAATTTTAAAATGAACTACATTGCCTTGTCCTTGATATATAAGTTGATTCAGCACGGTCGGGCCTAAAGTGAGTCACACTCAGGTACCCAAGTTAGCAGAGTAGACATTTGTGCGTAATTTCAGCTTGGCTAAATGAGACAAAATTAAACAAGAGTCATCAGATGACATGTCACCCGGTCTGGTGCAAATCGGAAATGGAGTTTGGCTACTTATACCCAACTTCTGGTTTATTGCCATTGGATACCTTCTGTTCAGTGAAGAAAAGAAAAAATGCTGTTCAGTATATTTCAAAATCCAAAATCATCAAAAGGCACCAGTTCACCACGAGACTGATCTGTATAGCAAGTTTCATCTAGAAGAAGTCAACGGTTTTGGAGTTCTTTTCCGGAAACGAACACTACCCTCATTTTCAGTAAAGTCCAATTTACCGTCATGAAAACATAACCTTTTAAAAAAATCCCAAATCATCAAAACGCACCAGTTCACGCGGTCTGATCTGTACAGTAAGTTTGATCTAAAAAATGTATTTCAACGGTTTGGGTGTTCTGCCCCGGAAAGGAGCACTACTCTCAATTTCAGTATGAAATCTAACTTATTGTCAATGAAAAAACAAATATAACAAATGTTACATTTGGGATATCACTTTCTTGGTAAAGTACAGATTCTCGTACTTTTTTGGGTTGAGTCCCGTCCGTGATTCGAACCCACACCGCCAGAGTAAAGCACCTCATGTCCAGCACACTAAGTCAGAGATCCAACCCACTCAGCCACCGAGGCGTTCACAAAAATGAAAGTCCGACAACAGGTAGTCTAGATCACGTACTTTGTGTAATCCCAAATCATCAAAAGGCACCAGTTCACACTAGTCTGATCTGTACAGCAAGTTTGATCTCTTATAGAAGTATTCAAAGGTTTAGGAGCTCTGCTCCTGAAAGGGGAACTACCATCATTGTTAGTGTAAAGTCCAACTTATCGTCATGAAAAAACAAATAACTAAATAAAATAAAAAATAAAAAATCATCAAAAGGCACCAGTTCACCACTAGACTGATCGATATAACAAGTTTCAACAAGAAATAATAACGTTTGGGAATTCTGCTCCGGAAACGGAAAACTGACGGACGGACGGACGGACAACAAGTCCAAGGTATCCGTCGGATGAACTGTATATGAAACATTTTACAGTTGTGTGCACTGACAAGTTCCGAAATTTGAAATACTGCTTTAATGAGATATTATGATCAAAATAAACTCAGTCTGTTATATTTGTGTTTTATCAAGACTTCTATTTTGTTGAAAAACACATGTGTCAATAACGAGAATATTACGCTCGTTCAAGTTGATATCTCGTCAAAAATGTGTTATTATGCAGTCAGGACATCAATTTATTATGAAATGGAAACGCTTAATATTCTCTACATCTTCGTCAGCTGTCACCGTGATACACATTTCTCCACATATACGAGCAAAATCACATGTAAAGAAACTATTTATTTCTCTAACATCATCGTGGATTGTTAACTTTGCGAGTGGCTTTTGGCTATTTCATAATAAACATTTATTACTTACAAGACGTCAACGCCAACGCATAACCAGTCTCGATTATCTGCCGAAACAGATTCCATTATGCGTAAAAGGCAAAACGGTGATGGAAATTATATGAATAGATCACTGAAAATCAGCTTGATGTATTAACATCAATGGACAATTGTGTACATAAATTATTAAAAGCCGCAAAACCCGATCAGTAGTCATAGAGTCCTTTGTACGAGTCCGACTACATCATGAGGATGTGTTTAGGAGTCACTGATAGTGATGATGCCACACAGAAGCACAGACCATTATATATGTCATGGAAAAAGAACAGAACTGCGGCCTGCAAATCATCGACATGCTCATAATGAATAACTCTTTAACATAGAGAATCAGTGGTAATTGTTGAAGCTGAAACATGAAGCTCATCATGTGATTCCCTTCGTTTGCCACCACCAGCAGGCGACAATTCAAGCTGCAGCGGATACCCTGGTCCTCATCGATGGTGGACGATTGTTGCAACTGTGTACGTTTTCAAAGTTTGCATTCAACATTAACGTCTGATGCTCTTTGTCCGTACTCAGTCCAGGAACCCTTGAAAGATTCGATATTCATATTAAAAGATGAAGGTCGACACAAAAAGTAAAACTTAAGCAATTTGAAATATATAAACAAAGATTGTGCTAGTCATTGGGAATATATATTCAAAAGTAAATGTGTTGGGTTTTTTAAAACCGAAATATCTTCCTGCATTTTAATCCACTAAATATCAATAAGAACATTAATGCATTTTGAGATAAGTTACATGCAATAATGTTTATCCAAGCATTTTGGAAAAGCATTAACATGAAGCGATTCATTTGTGTTAACAAAGTTGTTCAAGTACATGAGTTTAGAAAAAACTCGCACTCACGTGAGAGACAATAAAAATTACAGTCGAACCTCTTTGTGTCGAACTTGGATGTTTCGACCTCCTGGTTGTCGCGAACTCATTTGGGAGTCCCAAGTATCCAAATTAGCATAAAATTCCGCTGACGTCTCGAAACTTTTTCCAGGTCCAAACGAATTCGACACAAAGAGGTTCGAATGTATTCTAATATTGTCTTTGTGGAGATATGACACGTTAGATTATCAGAGTATCAGCTTCAAGTCCAGCAAAACAAAATGTTTTGACAGACAATCCAGTGATTGATATCATGAGTATCGATCCACGCAATTACGACATACAATAAACAGACCATTACGTAGTAGATCCCAACTATGACAAGGCATGATACACGGATTCGATCAATTAGGAATTGGTATCAAACAGTAACCTGGACTATTAAACCACCTGGTAACTACCGTAACAGCATCCACAGTTCGACGTCTTCCTTGGTCATCACCTTTGGTTGGTGAGGTGATAGTTCAACAACATATAAGAACCTTTTGATTTTGAATATTGATTAAATTAGTAAATACTTAATGATCTACAAAGACTGTATTCTACTCACATAGTAGACGCTGACGTCATCCTTCCCACAGACACAGGCGGCCAAGGCAAGGGTACAGGCGGTGAAGCCTACGTAACAGGTTGACGTCATTGGCTTGTCAAGCTTGACCCCAACTGACTGAAACACTGGACCACGGGATTAATTCTATTAATTAAATGGAATGTATAATTGATATCAGTATATATTGGACATGTACATGTAAGTGTGCGTGTCGCGATGTGATTGATTGAAGCATGTGATCAAAGGAAGCCATCGAGCCATACACAAGGGATGGAAGTCCTAAAGTACCACGTGACCTAAATACGTCATAATGGAATTCCCTTTCTGCATACCGCATTGAACTATCAGTTAGGACGTCTGTGTAGAAAAACCCAGTGAAGTTAGAATTAGAACGACAATCTTAGTAGATGTTAGTAGTTAGTAGGATGAATCAGCTCTCGGCATGAACGTTCGATGGCTAACTTTAAACGGGATCAAAGGCCCGAAATTATTCTCGACTTGCAACTATGTATGTTTTTAAAAAAATAAATACTATAATCTATTTCATAGTATTGTATTACGGATCGTTAAAAAAATTATGATCCCGAGACTCAAATACTCAAATGATACCCATACGGTGGCACATAATGCTGGTTAAAATAAAGCGACAAAACCCTTTTAATATCCAATAGCAATCGCAGCCCAAAGCAGTCGATTGTTCGATTCCGACTACATCATGAGCATGTGTTTGTGAATCACTATCAAATAGTGATAACACCAGGTGATTGCGGAAAAGAATGAGCGTATCCTGCCCCACCGGTGAAACCCGTCAGAAACACACGCAAAGGCAAGTCAATTGTTCAACCGAAAAGGCACATCCAACGGTGATATTTAGGACCCACTAGAGAAAGAGTTATGGTTACTCACTTTGGAGAAGTTCATCTTTCCCTTTGAGAGAGATGGTGTCCTCCTCATACACAGTAGGGTAGAAGATGTTGAAGGCTCCGGGAATATGCCCTGTCTGAAGCGTGAGGCCATCTGACTTCAGTCCCACATAATCCATGCAGAACGTCTGAACTGTGCGTCAGGGAATAATAAATACTTTTATCGAATTATTGAATCACTGCACCCCTAAAAATATAAAATTAACATGCAAGATGTATTCAGTTGGAAACTATCAAAGATTAGGCCTGTGTTGATATTTAATTTTATTGATCGTTAGTAAATTCGATGTTTATTGTAGCAAAATTACAAGACATATATATGTCAACATATATTTGAACTTAAGATTCTCGAGGTGTTTAAATCAGACATTCGAAAATTTATTGTCATAAGTACATTTTGAAGGCTCTTTCTCTTTGCCGTTAAAATTGTCGGGGTGCCGAGTGTCCACGAACTGTCGCCCATCGCCGGGTTTGATGTCATCGTACAGCATCACCAGGCTTTTGTTGACCTTGACCGTCACGTCACCTTTCTGGGGAATATGATCAACATATACCCATTTAGACGAATATAACGTTTTTTATGACATATATTTTAAATGTTTACACACTGTTATTTCAGATTTTAAATCCCATTGAACGTATATTTTCATATTTAAGTTCATTTAGTTTTACTTTAGTTTCTGTGACCAATTTTGTCTGAATAGTACGTGTACAACTAACGTGATTGTCCAACTGAGCACCCACCTCATACTCGGCCTGCTTATCTGTGACCGGGTGACCCTCCTTCTTCCATCTGACCAGTCCCCCATTCAAAACAGACACATTCGTTATACCATGAACCTATGGAGACAAAATAGTAAATACTTTACAAGGGACACATTCGTTATATTTCACAAAAATATGATTCCCAGCGACACATTCGTTATAACGTATATCTGTAGGGACCATGTAGCCATTACATTCCCAGGGACACATTCGTTACACCATGATTCCCAGCTACACATTCGTTATAACGTGTACATGTAGGGACAATGTAGCCATTACATTCCCAGGATACATTCGTTACACCATGATTCCCAGCTACACATTCCTTATAACGTGTACATGTAGGGACCATGTAGCCATTATATTCCCAGGGACACATTCGTTACACCATGATTCCTAGCTACACGTGCGTCATAACGTGTACATGTAGGGACCATGTAGCCATTATATTCCCAGGGACACATTCGTTCGCACCGCTCGATTGAAACGCACGGCATGAGACGAAATGTGATAAAATTTAACGTCGTGTCCAAGACTATTGCACGTGCGCGCCAGGCAGAGTAACAGGTACTATTAATAACTTTTGTGGCATCACACCAGCATGAGAGTTAGGCTGACGAACCTAATCAGTCATAATCGGGCAGAATGTAGGATTCGAAATCAAGACCGGCGTCCTGATGACAAAGGGACACCAATCTGAAAATCTATATGTAGCGCCTTACATACCATTGTTAACACGAAGTCTAGTGCCTTAATACCACGGTTAACACGAAGCCTAGCGCTTTACATACTACGGTTCACATGAAGCCTAGCGCCTTACATACCACTGTTAACACGAAGCCTAGATCCTTACATACCACGGTAAACACGAAGCCTACCGCCTTACATACCACGGTTAACACGAAGCCTAGGTATCGAAGAACAGAGACAAAATGTCGAGTTATCGTGACATGACATTGAATGAAACCAGTGTAGTAAATGGAGAATGATACGTTACTCTTAACAGCCACCATGCTCGAGATGCTGCAAATCCGTTAAGTTGAACATTTTCGTACAGGATGACGTGACTGGATGAGTTAATGCCGAGAGATCTCACGTAATCTTGAAAGACGGAGGGATCTGGTAGCCCAACAGGAAGATACTGAGTGAAGGGCGCATTCTGTTTTAAGTTGAAAAACTGTGCTCCTTCTATATGCGCACTGAAAAATAACATTGCCGAGCCATGAAACCTTGTATTGGTACATAATCAATGATAGACACAACATATATACATGATATATTAAGCAAAGCTGTACGTTTATGATTTTACGAAGTTCCAATTAAATCTTGAATAGAGTCTATACAATTTTAAACCTTACATTATTATAATATGCAGCTAACTCTCTGTCACACATTCTTAATTTTGCAAAAAGAATGAGAACAACTCAAGAGATATGTATTTATACTTTCAAATATACACGTATTTTGTCATATGGCATTGTCATATTT
Organism: Haliotis rufescens; assembly: GCF_023055435.1. Classification (NCBI taxonomy): domain Eukaryota; kingdom Metazoa; phylum Mollusca; class Gastropoda; order Lepetellida; family Haliotidae; genus Haliotis; species Haliotis rufescens. The sequence goes on from NW_025963779.1 coordinate 35,791,363, forward strand.
TGTCACGGATGTGTTATTATTGTCAAATGTGAATGGTAATCAGAAACACGTTTTGGGCTACTGAAACATACCACTGGTCGCACCCCTAAAACGCAACCTGACATTTCGCATATCACCACTACAACCGAACACTGCATAAAGGTGAAATAGAGCCTAACGTCGCGTTCAAGGTTATTCACTAATATTGCGACGCGCATGAACGTGTTTTTCCGGCTGTACTAGTTTGAGCAAAATATTAGAAGGTGAAATGCTGTCCAACTACAAGACAATCACATACTATAATTTGTTACCTTTTAAACTCATCGACAGATGGCCCAGAAGGTCCTATGCTTGTATCAAAAACTCTCAAATCTTTGTTTCCGGCCTTTATTTGACTTGCGAGCCATTCGGGTTTTACCACAGGGGAGGCCATTTTCTTCCAACCGATGACAAACGGGTTAAGCTTGAGAGCAACAGTACAACTGGATGTCGGGAGCTCCTCGCAGAGTAATTTAGGTCAGTAGGTCAAACTCCCTCGTCTTTTGATTCAATCAACGAACAGCTACATAGAGTGAACGCTTCTGAATATCTCTACATAGATGTTCAATATGCTATCTCATAGAGAAATGTAAGGCTAAGTGATTCGTGTAAGTTAAAGCTGATAAATATAGTCGGCGACAATTGTCTTTTTGGAGGGTGTGCCCTTGCTATGAGTAAATATTGTGCAATAACGATTGAACCAAGGTGAACTGACATACGTGACGATAGCAAACACGTCCCATGGTTCGCGTTTCCAGAGTTCAAATACTGCGTACACATATCAATCATATTATCACTATGCCCCTATCCAGGTAGCTGTCTCCGTCCAGAACATACTTTAACAGTGTCTGTTTCAAGAAGTATTGTAGTTCTTAGTCAGATTCTCACTGGGACCCTTTCCTTACTGATTTGTGCAGAGTTGCGTCCCTTGGACACGCAAGAAACCTATGATTGTGGGTTCGAATCCCGGTTATGTTTCCAGGTTTGTCAGCACCATACCCGTGCTCATGGGTTTCACCGAAGTGGTAAACGTCTGAGACCTGCATCACTTCGGGCTGTCCTCCCAAATTAGGCTGAAACGCCGCGATATAACTGGAATACTGTTAAAAGCGGCGTTAAACCCAACTCACTCACTCACTGATTTTTATTAGCTAACCAGATCCGAGACTTCACGTGAGGTAACGATGTGTGACTTTCTACTTTCCGATTCGGAAGAAGGGCTAACTCTTTGGAAGATATTATCTCCACACATTAGTCCATTTGTATGGCGCTAAACTCCATACCAGCTGGTGTGCTCATGGCGCTTACATTATTACGCCGGTCAATGGAACAGTGTGCACTCGATTTTCATTCCCAGCTCCCTAGGGAGTATACAAGATAAGTGATAGCAGGGATAACACAATGGCGCTCGATATTCCTTCATTCCATAAAACTGACCCTTCCCCTTTAACTCATCAACGAAGTAATTTCAAGCAATAATGGCGAGATCGTTTACAGTGTGATTGGGGTGTAAACAACTTTAGAATTTTAGTTACATCACGTGACGCACGTGCTTTTTACACTGTGGTGGAAAACACGTACCCAGGATTTTGCGATGGTTGGCCAAAGCGTAAGTGGCAGCGAATGTGAGATTCGAACCATGACACCATGTCCTGGTATGTCCTAGAGGTACAGATCAGACATAAATGCTTAGCTCACCTATTACAAACTCTATTAGACCACACCTTCTGCGTTGCAACTGACGTGCCTACTTCTCATGTGGGATTTTACATACCTGGAGTGTATTTAAATATAACATGTTAATATTTAGAAAATAATATTAAAACAAAAGTGTTTTACTCAATCAAATAGGTTATGTTCTGTTTCGCAGATTTGAGAATATAAATGCTTTGTTTTTTACTTAAATTTTCTAATGCCTTTCTATAGTTATCCTTCTGGAAAGAGAGAGAGAGAGAGAGAGAGAGAGAGAGAGAGAGAGAGAGAGAGAGAGAGAGAGAGAGAGAGAGAGAGAGTATTTCCGTAGAGGGGCCACCGGTCCATTATACAGCGCACACGGTAACATATCCAAACGATGCAAACATATAAGCATCATATATATTGACGAAATAGTTGACATTGTTTTAGAGCTAGAAACACATATTCGTCCAAAAAGTTGATAACGTATTTACTATTTGAAACGTTAATTGTTTAAACTTAAGTTGTTTTATTTGAGCTACGATATAATACCGTTGAAGGTTGTCATTACGTAGGTCATTGTGAAATGCACATTCCATACAGAAATAATATTCTGACTCAATAATTGGAACAATACAAACTAGTCATGATCTTTAATTACGGACTAAACCCATCTGTCTCCCCTTTTCAGTTAATAATTTATGATAAGAACAACGGAATTTTTACAATGCAATACAATAAGCAGGAACTGTAACAATCATCAACTAATTCTTAAGTTTATTTTCGAATTTTATATTTACTTCTGTGTATTTCAAGTCTAAAGAAAATAACAATATTTTCCAACCAAAATTGATTAACTGTTGATATACATCTATCTTTAAAGCTAGACAAGAACATACTGACACAGCCAACGTCATGGTTCATCCAGATATAACCCAAGCCATAACTATATAACAGCTTCTTAACCTGGAGTGCCCAACAATTACATCTACCTGCAGCCATATTATACTGATATTCATAAGCTCTTTTTAAAAAAGCATTATGCTGCTAACACAGCCCACTTACCCAATACTACATTGTCCTGACATACTCAATACCCCTCAGTTAGAAACGACCCGACTCACCTCTAGCCACTATGTTACGAGTTGTTCTACCTAGGTCAAAATATCTTTACAAAAATGAATTTTTTTAATAGGCATTTGTTAGAAGTTGACAGATGTCCAAGTAGACAAAAAAATATGGATAAGAACTTATCACGGTATCATAAAAAAGTTATTATCCATAATTATTTTGTCCCCTTTGTTTCGGAATTTGTCACGTGATACATCAAGTGACGTGTGAAAGTCCCAGACTTAAGTGGATACATTAAAGAGGCAAAACCTTGACATCAAATATATAAAATAGACAATCGTTTGGCGAATTGACAAAATTATTCATATTAGGCTAAACATTTCTGGTAACCTTCAAAGCCTGATCGGAGAAAACTGTCTGGATAACATGCAACGAACCTGAGTTTGAAAAATGGATACCCAAATACTAATATGTAGATACGATGTCTGCACTGTCTCCATCAAATACGTTTTTTTCACATTTCTGTCATAGGTCCACCTGTCTTTCTAAATATGATTACTTTAGTCTTTTTGAAATTTACTTTTCAGCTGTCATTTATTACAATGTTGGGGATAATCTACTCCTCCTCTGCAAACCTAATGTTTACAATCAAATAACGCCATGTCATCGGCAAATATACTGAACCGCAAAAGAAACATTACCCCACTTAACATTGCATGAAAAGTTGTCATTTAAATATCTGGGTAATTTTTGTCAAAGTTTCTAAAATTTAACATTACCTTGTCCGATCGCCCAAACGCATCACTGCAACGGCCATGGTAACCCGATGCACGTGAGTTCCGTACAAATTGAAATACACATACGTTTCCCCATTTCTTGCTCTATAAACATCCACAGAGATCGGATAACATTCATTCGTTATTGAATTGCTACCACATGCCAAGATTGACAAGAAATCAGCGACACCGAGCCCTTGGACGATTACAAGCTGGACAAACCGCCCGGCAAGTAGCCAATGCATTTCAAGTCCACGTAAGGACCATATACAGGCTCCAGCAACGGTACCAGACCACCAACACTATAGATGACCGATCACAGTGGAAGACCAAGGGTCACCACCTGACGTCAGGATCGTCAGATTGTGCGACAGCATCTTCAAGATCGCTTTGTTACTGCTGCGGAATCGGCTCGACAGACCATGGGGAAACACCAGCGACACATTAGTGCGGACACCGTGCGTCGAAGATTGACGAGCAGACATCTCCACTGTCACACGCCTCATCGAGGACCCAATCTGACCCCGCGTCATCGCCGGTCTTCAGTGGGCAACACAGCACCAGCATTGGCGCCACCAACAGTGGAGAAGAGCCATTTCTGTATCTCAACAGCAGATGGCCAAGAGAGAGAGAGTCTGGCGACGCCGTGGTGAACGTTATTCGGATACTTGTGTTGTTGAGAGAGACTCGTGGGGTGGTCCGAGCATCATGGTGTAGGGTGGATTGATCTTGCACAGAGGGTCGGCCCTGTGGTCTTCCAGGACATCGGTCCTGGGAGAGGCAATGGTGTCACAGCAGGTCGGTACATTGATCAAGTCTTGAGACCACACGCCATACCTCATTTGGCACGTCGCCGCAACCACGAGTTTCATCATGATATTGTCCGTGCCCACACTGTGAGAGCAACAGGAGACTTCCTCTAGAAGAATGGCATCAGAACTTTGCAGTGGCCTGCCCTCAGTCCCGATTAATATGCCATTGAGCACCTGTGGGACGAGATTCAAAGGCGGCTGAATGACGTCAGACTTGTGATGCCATATTCTCAGGGACTAGTGTTGTGTTTCACTTTAAGAACATTTGACTTTTTAATTCCAACCTTGATGATCAGTCTTGCCAAATTTCGTCTTTTTAATATGTCTCAAAGTATGTTTACAGTGTTTAGACAAATAAGGTTTCTCATATATCTATCCATGGTGAGCTTTCTTTTGCGGTTCAGTATATTAACATATATATATGATGAATCTCTATACATCTATGGACATCCTCTCCCACGAAATCAACAGTGTCATTTACGTAAGATGAAAATAGAAATGAGACCATATGACGACCCTGGCGAACACCAAAACTACAATAAAAACCTTAGTAAAGCCTTCATTTATTGAGACACAAAACTTAACATCATTTTCATACATTTCTCCAATCAAACGAAATAGCTGACCCTTATTACTGGAAGTTCATAACTTAAATAAAAGACCACTTCTAAATACCTAATCAAATGCAGCCTTAAGGTCAATAAAATCACTATAGTATCTTCCCTTATGGAGACAAGAGTCCTTCTAGTGACTAGGTACTGGTTGTAACCCCCCCACCCCCCCAACCACATTCTATGAAAAGTATAGAAACACAATACCGTTGCGTTATCAAAACATAACATTTCCTAAAATGTAATTATTGCCTTAAATGAAATTAATTCCTCTTTATTACTTATTGATTACTTAATTCCCTGTAATTCTACTTCCATGTTTACTGACGACATTGGGCAAAAATATACTTTATGTTTTCATCCTGCGAACAATATTTGGGTCGTTACATTTTTATGAAATCAGTCATATTGCTATCTGGCCTGATGTGACGACATTTTGGCTGAACGTGCATCTGACCAACCGGATTTTGTTTAACATTCGTGCAAACATTTACTGAAGGATGTGAAACGGGGTCATCGAATGACTAAAATGCAAAATGAGCTGTGTTTCGGTTCCGTTTACAGGAATCTGTAATTTTATCTGTTGTTGAATGCTATTACTTATGGTGCTTTTAGTTACCGTGCGTATACGGTGTCAGGTAAGGTTGGCAGAAAAAATATATGGCGAGGCATTCACCTAATATGACACCATACACGGCAACTAAAGACACTATGACGAATTTATTATGCCGAAAAATTTACACTATTATGTAGCTCTGTCTTTACCGTACACAACCAGTTGAAGGAGAATGGTCTACGTGTGTGTGTGTGTGTGTGTGTGTGTGTGTGTGTGTGTGTGTGTGTGTGTTCATAACGAACACGTTTATAACGAATTGACGGATATAACAATTTTTCCCCCCGGACATTTGCAGTGTATATGCTGCATATATGCTTATAGCGTACAACGGTTATAACGAACTAAATTTAGTGGTCCCTTTCTGTTCGTTATAACCGTAGTTTACTGGCAATACGAGCTATATGGTCAATAGATGACATGAGGTCACATTACAAGTGTCTCAGCTTCAAAACAGCCGGAATTCCAAAACGAGTGTTTCAGTAACACAACACTACCGCTTGCATTTCATGGTGTGGATATAGAATGGTCCTATAAAATATCAAAGTCAGTAGGAAGCAACACTTACACAGTATGCAACGAGTCTGAAGTGTGCACTCGCCTACTTCCTAGTTGATCTCCTTAAACTGAATTGGATCAACACAGCGTGGTTATGGGTATTGTGTCTGGAGATAATGTATTTCCTTATAACCAGATAGAAAATACCAAGAGGAAATTAAATAACACTCGACGTCCGACCAAGATAAGCAAATACAAATCTGAGGAAAAACTTGCAATGCGTTTTTGTCCTTATGCCGACCATTGACATACAGTCCTTCCTAGTTACAATGTTACCGTTCGTCCAGCGGAAAATATGGCATTGTAATCAGGGTGGACTGTATATCTTTTTCCAACATAATGTTTGCAATTAATTGTTTGAAGCAGCGGCGATTGAGGTTATTATTATGAAAACGGACTGTATCATAAACTTCAAACTCATTTTTCGTTATTTTAAGAAAGTGAATGATTCTCTGTGTAAGGAATAGCCGTGAAAACAACTGAAATCAATTATTTAGTTTCTTGATTTAGAAGAAGGAATTTTCTCCAAAAGATTAACTACATAGCCCATTTTACGTAAAGAAATAAATAATAAATGGCATCATAACCAGGGAATTGTAACGTTTGTCATGAAACACATTGTCATTATAACCAATGGATTTTGTACTGCAGAAATCCGTTCATCTCGAACAACCAGGGATAGCTGTGACTGTAATCCAGCTGAATTATAAGTAAACTAGATTAATGATATGACGTTTTTACATTTTCCAACAGAAGATAACTAATGGTCTAGGATGAATGAGAGGCTGCGATACACTACACGAATAACAACCGTAGCACACTTACTCTCTTATACATAATGTACTTTCATAAAAATCATTAAGATGTGTACAAAAATGTTTATGTTGAAGAATAGTAATTTTTGTAATTTTAAATAAACTTTTTACACAAGCAGTGACCTCGTTGGAGAGTCGTTCGATAGAACGTGTTCCACATTGGGCGTTTTTAAAAACATGGTTAAAGGATCCGCCTACCACAGACGAGGATGAATATCCCATCTTCCTCAGTAACCATGAAACGTAAATAAAAGCGGGAAGGGAAATACCCGTTCGACTTGCTTCAAAGAAACACTGATACAGAAGCATGTTTCTTTCCTTTATGTTTTTTATCCGAAATAAAACTCGCCTTTGTGAAAAAAATGTAACCCAGTCCGGTCATTAGAACCAAAGCGCAACATCACAATTTCCAATTCAATATAATTTCATTTCGGTTTGTTTCCCGCTGGCCCTTGTACAATATAAGTAAACATTTTAAGCGATCACACAGTAGCATTTGATTTCAATGACAAAGTGTTTTAGACAGTGGCATTTGTTAATACAGATTTTCGTTGAGTTCCGGCTTCCATAATGTACTTCGGGCAGTTTCTAAAATAATCTGTTAATTAATTTAATGTTTATGAACATTTTACACTCAAACATGAAAAGGATTTCATTTTCATTTAAACCACATTCACACACTTTAGATGTCATATTCACCCTTTCACTTCTCCCTGTTACATTTTATTAGCAGCACGTGTAATCTAAGTGAACATATACTGGTATATCTTCTAACATTCGTCTGATTAATGAAGCTTACATGACATTCAATATTTAATAATGATGCAATTTCAATGACTGATTGATGTTACCAAGAATGCGCTTCTCATCACAATCTATTATTCTGTTCTTAAAAGTAGAAATAAACTGTGTAATATTACCTACATCCGGACTGTACCTAACAAATCCAAAACCATATGAACACAGGACACATTTAACAGATGTAGACAAGGTAACTCTTCCAGCCAGGTCTAATTTCCTCAGAAGTAAATGACACTGTTTAGGGGAGCGATCTTCAGACATCCTTAACAACTAGCACCAGTAACTAACACATTTACATGATAATCGACCGTTACTGGAAACATGCTTTCCCACACCCAGAAGGTCCGGGGTCGATCCCTGGCCGCGTCTTACCCTGCCTGACGCTCGGCATTATGGGGGTAAAAAAGGGCTAGTCAGCTCGGAGTCAGTATACTGTGTCTGAGTGGGGTATTCATGTTAAGCTGAAAGCATGGTATCTCAGTTGGCTAACACTGTAAAATTCGGTATCAGTCGGGACGAGTTCACACACACACACACACACACACACACACACACACACACACACACACACACACACACGCACGCACGCACGCACACACACACACACACACACAGATACAGGCGCGCGCGTACGTGAACGAAACGTTAATCCCATTTCACCTTACCTCACCACATCCAGCACATATTTCAATTGCGTGGATCGATGCTCATGATATTAACCACTGGATTTCCTGGTCCAGACTCGATTATTAACAGACCGCCGTCATATAGCTGGAATATTGCTGAATGCGGCGTTAAACAACAAACCAACCAACCAACCAACCAGCACATATTTACAAAAGTTCGTATGGAGGGTTCGAAACCCGACAAAGATTTTACAGTACCATATCCGTGCCACTTGATTTCAATAAGGTAATAATCGTCTACGACTAGAATAATGTTGGGCCTTCCTCACACATTATTCTGACATATGTACTACAACTGAAATATTATTCAACTCAAACGGTTGGTATTCTAACTTCTTCACGACCGCTGTGCGTCCTGTCGACAAATGGAAACTGTTCTTTCAGGAAATGACAGGGAAGTTCCGATCTACACTTCGTCGGTATAACTGCTTCAAGCCTATGGTCATATGAATTCGATTTACAAAGCTCCACATCGTAGGTCATGTTCAACACCTTATGGGTGTTCCTTGGTGCTGGCAGCTTCATACCCATGAAAGGCCGTTTTATCAATGGAAATACATCACTCTTGTTGAACATTTTATTCTTCGATCTTCGATCTTGAATGTATGTCAAGTTCGTGTTTGTGGAATAGAAGAATATATCCAGGAAGGGCCATTTCCAAGGAGTGCCCCCAGCCTGTTTGGATGCTTGGTGGTACCATTTCCAGTTTACCGTCCATCCCGTGTAAAGTTCATATTCGGGCCTCAGAGACTGCAGGAACTTCAACAACACGGGTCTGTCGTCGTCCCTCGCGATGATGTCCATGTCATCGTCCCAAGGAATCATGCCGTGGTGGGAGAAAGAACCTAGTAGTGTCCCCGCATATAAGAAATAGCTGACGTTGGAAGGGACACCTTCGCTGAAGGTCTTTATCAGTTTCTTGAACTCTTTTCTTTCCTTTTTGGATATTCTTTCAAAAAACAGATCCTTTGCTCGCTTCTCAGATGAGCAACCTTTCTGACATCTTGATGGTATCGACATGTAGTCCTTCCCTTTGAAACAGTCATCACGTGCATCTTTTTCCATATGTCGGGTAAGATTGTCCGAGATATATGATATGATGTCCTTGGCAATGTCTTTTGCAAGGTTTCTTGGGATGTCTCGTATAACAGCTCTCTTTGGGGAAGGATAGAGCAAATACATGGTGAAGCAAACGACAGATGCAAGCCACATAAAGCAGGACGTATTTCGTGACAATTTCATCCTGTTTTGTGCCGGCTGTAAAAGAAATATGACACGTTCAACATTGTTTTGGACTGACGAATCAGCCATAACTTCAGAGGTTATAATAGAAAGGTCTTATGAATATATGGAAGGATTAGGTATGATTTGATATCTAAAATAGGAATGATATTCGAAGCCGAACACTGTTTTTGATCTTTGTTTTTGTTTCTATACTGTTCATAGAATGTTGTTTTGTTTATTGTCTAACGCCGCACTCGGCAATTTTCCAGCTATATGACGACGGCCTGTAAATAGTCGAAACTGAACCAGACAATCCAGTGATCGACATCAAGAGCATCGATCTACGCATTTGGGATACGATGACATGCATCAACGAAGTCAGCGAGCCTGACCAACCGATCCCGTTAGTCGCCTCTTACGACAACCATGGGTTGCTGAAGTCCTAATCTTTACCAGGATCTTCACAGGTCCAACACCAGTTTGCCAAATATATTTCACGTCACCGGCATGTGTTATGATTATCAATTTTCTGTAAATATATTATAAATACTTTAAAATGACTATGGTACATAATGCCGCCATGTATGTATATAAACTTACTAGTATCTCTGTTAACCCTCAACATGCTATGTCTTGTAGCCTTGAGTGAAATAAAGTTCAGTTCAGTTCAGTTACACTCTTATATCTAATTATAAAGCGAGATCTGTCGGAGAATCGACGAACGAAAAACCGGATATCATTACATAGGGATATGAATAAAAGAGCTGTAGCTAAACTAACGCGTGTTTTTAAAGGGCGGGGGTATCGGTCAACATCATATTATGCACTGTCAAAAAGTACATTACATCTTGTCAGCGAATTCAGGTAATTGAACAGGTAGTCAATAAATTATGTGAAATTTGAGATGAATTATCACTAGAAATGATGTCTGTTCTGCTGAGCAGTACTTTATATGTAGAAATTAAGATTGCCATGTGTAATTTCTCATAAATCTACCAATCTACCGGTTATTCGGTTACACAGTACCCCAAAATATATCTTGCTATATGGCACTATATTTTATTGTTGGACAATGGTTGTGACTGTGTTGCATTGTTTCTGTTGGGATTCGGTAGAAGTTCATTGCCTTGTAGTATGAGAGTGATGAGTTGTCAGGGATGTATAACTGTTTAATGTAAGCAGTTTTGAGGAAGTTACTATATGTAGATGCTAGTGTCATGTGTAAACTTCCGGCATACCGCGGACTGAGATAGTGCGTTATAGCAAAATGTGGAATATTCTATATTGTGATGACATTTCGTCTCTCACACATTTCATTACATGAAAACTGGCTTTCTTGTGAAGATCACTCATCACCCCTGATTCCCTGCCAAGGACTATCTCGGAAGCTTGGCCACTGTCGACGCTGGGTGAATAATATACAATTATTACTGACATTTGCTACCACAACTGTATATGATTGGTATTTTTGTATTTTTTTTTGGGGGGGGGGGGGTAATGTGACAAAGGTCATTTATATCACAAATTCTGTTCACTATTAGGTGAGAAAACTATGTGCGAAAATGCCATTTCTTCTAGTGTGTTTGTACTTAGCGTTTCGGTACTTTCATTTATTTACTTGTGGAAATTTTCTTTGTTTCCAACTTTCGCTTTTCTGTGTATATAATGATGAAGTATCGATCGCACTTACTGGAATTATTGTTTTATTAAACAATATTATGTATCATTGCACCCTACCTACCCCGTCGAAGAAATAGATGGACCCTGAAATCGACGAAAAACCCCAAATAATGATGACGTACTTACTTTGTTCCTTTTACGGTATCGTGAGCTCAAGTCCAGCACTGACGGTGATATTAGTTTTCGAGTTATCATGGAATGTTAATATGATGAACTTGTGATTTCTGAGGAAGAAGTACAAGTGAATTCGTGTCACCTGCTAGCGTTTTGTGAATTACTCTGGCTCATGGCTGAGTGAGTTATGACACCTGGACTGACTGCAGGCGTACAACTGCAGATTATGCTGGTGTGAGTGAGTGAGAGTAGTTTTACGCCGCGTTTAGCAATATTCCAGCAATATCACGGTCGGGGACACGTATGCTGGTGTTGTGAGATGAGAGTGATTGTAGGTGGTTAATTAGCACTAATTGGCTAGAAATTTTCAGTAAAGCGGAACGGATTGAAGAGGAGGGGGAGGGAGTGGGGGGGGGGGGGGGGGGGGGGGGGGGGTGGACCGCGCCACTACAATTGATTATATTTTACAAAGTTAAAATTATATAACAGATGTTAAATCGAGGTTACTTGACACGCAACAAGGAATCCATACCGGCATTACTAGTATATACAACACAGGTAACACAACTAATTAAACGATCGCGTAGGTTCTGTACCGATATATACCCGGCTGGTTGATACAAATACAAACCTCCAAATGCGTACTTTCAATTAACCGCAATAGTTTACATTTTCACACTGTTATCTCGGCCATCCTATTGTACATCACACTGGCTACATGATGATGTAAGAAAAATATATTACTATTTTTTATTATGCTTGCACTTTAACATTATGTATGTGGGTCTTTGGCCTTAAATACACAAATCTCAAAGGGACTGTTCAACATTCAAGGGGACTGCATGTTCATTGTATCATGAAATACAATGGATTTGACGAAGTAAGCGAGAGTATTACTCAGCGAAAAACGGCGAGACAAATCGTAATGGATAAAACATGTTTGTACCCCCTCCGCCGAAAGCAGCTGCAAATACTGATACTGACGAGGCTTAATACAATATATATTCATTGTCCATTTTGCGAGCGACGGTTGGTTAAAAAGTCAATTCCCTTTCACTGATTTACTAACCCAAACAACAGAGATCAGTGAGACCGCCCAATCTGTTTCATGTTCTACGAGACTGTACCTTGACCTCTTGTTAGCTGTGGGTAACCGTGTCCTCTGGTTAGCTGTGGGTAACCGTGTCCTCTGGTTAGCTGTGGGTAACCGTGTCCTCTGGTTAGCTGTGGATAACCGTGTCCTCTGGTTAGCTGTGGGTAACCGTGTCCTCTGCTTAGCTGTGGATAACGTGTCCTCTGGTTAGCTGTGGGTAACCGTGCCCTCTGATTAGCTGTGGGTAACCGTGTCCTCTGGTTAGCTGTGGGTAACCATGTTCACTAAATGTTTCCCTGTGCGTGATGCGTATTTGAGGTGTCAATCGTTGGTTGGTTATATATAATGCGATCAAAGTTTCCTCCTAATTTGCATGCTTGAAATTGAACCTTTATGACTTACACTGATTTATACATCTTTAGTTCAAGCGTGAAAATAAGGAAAACATTTTGGTTCGCGTTTTATTTCCTTATAAGCTTCGTTATCTTTTCATGGTGATACAGATTGCGAAAATGTGGTTGCTATTATAGAACCAAATCTATCTCTATCAACGTCATAAGGTTAGGCAGACTAGTTCCAAAACATTATTTTAAAAAAAGATGCTTTTATGGCCTGTATTGATGAAGTTCAGACCATATTAATTCATACGAAACGACTCCCGCCAAATACGTTAGTACTTTCCTTTGTTTCCCTTCATAAAACTACTTTTCATTACTCTTAAAAAAACTCTCATTTCTGAACACAATTATCTGATTTTTCTTCTAAATTGACTACAACTATAACTTTTTACAGAACACCTCCAATAAATCGTATTCTTTTTGCAAGCCAATATAAATTACAAATCTGCAAACAGTAATACTACTTCCATCGAGTTGAGTTCAAATGTCCCCTTTATGCTACTATTTTTCATTTTCTGGACAAACTCATTAATAACAACGGACTCAATATATATCCCTGGCGAACTCCGCTAGATGTCATAAATATTGAACACTTGATATACATATAACTGACGACATATAAGGCGAAAGAACAGAGAAAGCAGCCGCAAGGGTAGTTATGTAACTATTGTCATGGAACAATTTCAGTCACTATAATTCACTATGCGTACGTCACCTTGTTTTTAAATGGTATTTTATATGGAAATATAATTATTGTGATCGGGCTATATCTTTAAACGATTACAATTCTCTGTAATAAAGACATTATTCGTGTTGACTATTCATACGAACAATGCACCCCCGTATATATTTTAACAAGCAATCTTTCAAATGCATTTATGATTTACATATATATGTTTTGTTAAAAGATTTTGTGATAAGCTAATGCAAATGTGAGGGAAAATGGAGTTAAACGTCGCGTTCAAAATGATTGCATGTCGCAGATTAACATGGATACCTAACTTGGACACAGTATACTGACTCCAAGCCAACCAGTCCTTGTTTGGGCCCTTTAAGGCCGAGCGCCAGGCAGAGAAAGAACAAGTCTAATAACGTCTTTTGGTATGACACGGCTGGGGTGGAACCACCGGCCTTCCGCTCTCCAGGCAGATGGTCTATCCACCAGACCAAGGAGGCGGTCAGCTAATGAGTGAGTGAGTTGGGTTTTGCGCCGTTTTTAACTCATTACAGTTATATCACAGCGTGTCAGGTTTATGTTGGAGGAAAGCCCGAAGTGACGCAGTCTTATACGTTTACCACTTTGGGTGAAACCCACGCGCAAGGGTATGGCGCTGACAGACCTAGAAACATGATCGGGACGAACCCTGATGCGAACCCAGAATCATAGGTACCTGGCGTGCCCGGGAGACGCAACTCTGCACAGCGAATTGCGGCGCCTTAGACGACTGGGCCACCCGTGTCCCCGGTCAGATAATGAAGAAATGAAGGTAAAAATGCCTCCAAAAACATAACAAAGAGTTACTCGAAAAATATGTATAAAGCCCTGACATTTTCGACCGATGACATTCAGTGAAAGTAATGGCCGAGGAATAGCTGAATCATCCACCGATTAAGAGCTAAGTGATGCAGGATATAGGCGTTACAGTGATTCGGTGTGTCTCATCTATTGAAAGCTTAGACCCCAGAAATGTTAACAATAAATAATACCGATTTAGGGTTAACGGTAACTCGATTATCGATTGGCTAAATGGTAACTATAAAACGTCAGCACCAGAGAACAACCAGTTCCTGGGTTCATGTATGTTGAGGATCTGACATAAACCAAGGATGTTTATGCTTGTGCTGAATTGTCTCTTTGAATGCCGGGTGTCTGATAGATGGAGTGTCATGTCAATCAAGTCCCACACGGAAAATCGCCTCTTTGCTTGTATTACCCTCCTACCTTAAGTCGTATGTTGTGAGTGAACCTTATATACTCAACAACAAAAGTTCCTATGACACCAATATTTTAGTGTATTTTTCAAACAAGTAAAGTTTGGTTTTCAATATTGTAGTACATGTAGGGAATCAAGTCACAAAAACGCAACTGCTACAGGAAAGCATGCATTCCATGCAAAAGTTGACTTTTATGGAAGCCCCATGCATTTCACTACCCAAGAATGGGTATAAAAACATAACTTTGCATTAAATCTTTTTCAATGTCACAGGAACTTTTGTTGTTCAGTATGTCTCCATTCACGGGATAACAAGAACCCAATACAACAGTAGTAACACGATATAGAAGTCTTTTCTTTTTAAATATTGCCTTTATTACAACATAAACACACAAAAGCATTTACAACTGTGAAATTCAGAGGAAATAATTAAATAAATTTATATCATTAGAAATGTTAAAATAAAATGAAATAAATCTTAGACCATATCTTGACTTAATGCATGTATGTATGTGTGTGTGCGTGCGTGCGTGCGCTCGCTTAATGCATGTATGTATGTGTGTGTGTATGTGTGTGCGTGCGTGCGTGCGTGCGTGTTGATGTACGTACGTACGTGTGTGTGCGTGCGTGCGCTCGCGTATGTATGTATGTATGTATGTATGTGTGTGTGTATGCGTGTGTGTGTGTGTGTGTGTGAGAGAGAGAGAGAGAGAGAGAGAGAGAGAGAGAGAGAGAGGAGGTAATGTTTAACAGAGCTATGTTTTCCATTGAACAGACACCAATCGCTGTCTTGCTCGAGGAAACACTACTTGTACTGTGAAGATCCGGGTTGGAATAAGTCTTGAGCAACCCATGCTTGACGTAAGAGGCATCTATGCTTGTCGTAAGAGGCGACTTACGGGATCGGGTGGTCAAGCTCGCTGACTTGGTTGATGCAAGTTATCGTATCCCAATTGTGTAGCTCGATGCTCATGATGTCAATCACTGTGTTGTCTGATCCAGACTCGAGTATTTACAGACGCCGTCATATAGCTGGAATATTGCTGAGTGCGGCGTTAAATAACAAAAAAAACAAAAAAACGTTAACTATGCTTTATCAACTGAGAGGGCTAATGCGGAAATCACGACATCAGTTGCCAGGATCTCAGGGACCGACCATTTGATAACACTCGACGTCCGACCAAGATAGGCAAATACTAATCCGATGAAAAACTTGCAATGCGTGTTTATCCTCATGCCTTTTGTCTGTCTGCATGTATGTATGTCGACAGTGTTCTGTTTCCGATTGCAGTTCTACTGCTTTAAAACATCCAGCATCACGTTACTACACATATGCATATAAGATATACACAAATGAATATATTTAAGTAGATAATGTATGACCCAGATCTTAAAACAAAACTTATCTCATAGCTTGTCATTTGTATATAAATATTTGATACTATTTGCCTACACGTTTATCCAATATAATACGAACTCGGTGTCACCATGGGTCCCCAGGACTTTCTTGCCTGTCGTGTCAGACTCGGTGACCTGGCTGAGTGTGTGTGTCATCGTACCCGGACGGCCTGGTAATATTCCAGTAGTTACAAGCCGACGTGACACAGCTTCAATATTGCATACTTCAAAATAACCAACAAACCCACATGGGTATACATTGTATGAATCCTATTCTGTGGTGCTCCCAGCCATGTTAAAGGTCAAATATTGCTAGAAGCAGCGTCAATAGTTGGATCCATGTGCGGCAGTCAAATGTAAAATGACGCTATGAATATTGCCACTGATAGTTTCTCTGGAAACAATTGTATTGTGTTTTTAAACATGCGACAAAATAACTTATTGTAGCGTAAATCTATACCCATGTTCCCGAGGCAAGTGTGTCCACTAGCCTATATCAAAGCCTAGTTTGTACGAGGAAAATAAACTTTGATAAATAGGCTAGTGGACGCTCTTGCCTCGGGAAGATGATTTATACCGAACAAATAAGTTTTGTTAATAATTTGGTAATATTATTTTTGTAGTGAAGACACAATTTCACAAAGAAATATGCCCAAATATTCACGATCCCAAACATTTGTTGTTCAGTACAGTAGCAGTTCAACGTCGGAATTTAAAGGATGAACTAAAAAATAAAACAAAGTGTTTAGTGAAATATAAGTTGGCATGTGTTCTTGTGATCCGGTGAATATAGACAATGTCTTCAAAATACATAAACGTTTCGTCATCTTTTTTCACAAAAGTTAGGTGTTTTATGTCAGCAGCACGTTCACCAGGATATCCACGGGAGAAGGCACAGATTAATCCATGAAACATGTGTTACATCCATATGAAGAAAACAAATAGTATCATGAACAATTGTCATGCTCAGGCTTTGTTGGTAATCTTCATTGTCAGACGGTTAATCTCACGGCGAAAGTTGGCGTTCCAGAAGCTGTAGATTATAGGATTCGATGCACTCTGAAGAAAGTAGGACCTTTGAAAGACGTGAAAGACGACGAAACCGACTCCATGGAGATCGTTCAGAAGGGTTTTCATGACCGAAGCCGCGATTGTCAGGGAAAGGTGGGGAAGAAACGACAGCACAAACACCATCGTTATCAGAAACATCATAAACGTTGTCCTTCGAGTTCCTTTGTCTCGCTGTGAGCACCGTGTTACACGTCTTGCACGTGTGGAATTTGATCCGTTTCCATGTTCAAATAAAGCAGCGTTCGGCTCGCCAGTAGATGCCATGTCAGGATAATTTTCAGAGTTTCCAGCTACACCAAAAGGTTTGATGCTGTGATCTGTGACGTCACTTTCATGGGATATGCTGTTGTCGTTCTTAGGAACACCGTGGCCTGATCCGACATCTAATATTCTATCCCGGATGTCGCCTGTGCCATCATGGTTTATAGGTGCCAGTTCAGTCATAGGAATTCTGAATCCGTCTTGTTCCGACTTAGAAGAACTTACAATATCAGCTGAAGTGTTCCGGGCATTGATAGAAATCTCTGTTGGTGTATCAAGAACCACGATCCGTTCATCGACCCTTCTCCGTACAGACACGGTTTCCTTAAACCTTTTCTGGCGTATGATCTGCCTCCAGATCAAGCTGTACACAACTGCCAGGGTCAACGTTGCTCCAAGGAACACCAGAAACTGAACACCAAGGTACGCAATATGCAGTGTTGAACCGATGAACTGATCAGACAAGGAACAATCCACTCCCGTGATGTTGATGTTGTCAGTAGGCACCGTTCTACCGCCATAGATGAATCCAGCAGGAAGGGCAAGAATTAGTGCCAGAGAACAACAGATGCTTATTGAGATGTTGGCAACCTTTGTGGTCATCTGGACATGGAGTGGACGACATATTTTCTTGAATCTGTCCACAGCTACAGCGACAAGGACGCTTCCTGAGGCAATGGAGTTAATGGTTTCGAACAGCTTCATTAGACGACATATTTTGTATTCTCCGAAGGTGTAGGTGTGTCTCATATCAATGATCTCAAACGGGATGCTGGTGAGACAGTTGATGAGATCCAGCACTGCCAGAGAGATTATGAAACATCGTGTTGTGCTTGGCTTGAACTTGGCGATGTAGACGTAACAAACCAAAGAGTTTCCTAGGACGCCAAGCAGCATCAGAATGACGAGGAAGAGGATGACGGGGAGATATTTCATGGCGTAGAGGTCGTCATGACGGCGTAGATAATCGTCGATGCCATCGCTGATCAGATTTGAGATGTTTGAACTCATGGTGAGCTGGTAAATAGAAAATGGGTTTATGAACCTGTTTATAACAATAGCTATGTAATGATTTCTCCCTTTATGTTTTCAAATACTGATATCTTTCTACATCATATGTTACATTAAGAACAGAACATTTCTTGTGAGAAGTGTCAAGTGAGTTCCCCATAGGTGTAGCTGGGCAACGTTGATAAACGCAGTGTCTGAACGATCGCAAAGAGGGAGAGTTTTGACATTCGGCATTGGGAGAAAAGATACAAATAATCGATGTGAAAGTTGTGAGAATATGCGGGAATTACCAAATTACCCCCCCCCCCCCTCGTTTTTTTAAATGGGCTTGTCAGTCACTGCCGAGGTCGTATTGTATTCAGGAGTGATCATTGTTTTAATACGGTTAAATATTTTGAAAGCTTGTACATTTTATTTACATCCTTAAAGAGGCTGTACATAATGCTGATATCTCATATAATAAATACACGACCCGTGGTCGTTGTTAATCTACAATAAAACTGTGCAGTGTGAATAAACAATGGTTTATTCTCCAAGCAGTGTTTTATTGTACGATAAACAACGACCACGAGTCGTTTATTTCTTAAATAACATGATTATCTCATCTGGTGATGAAATACTGTATTCATATGAAATGTAAAATTGTTATCTCATTCAGTAAAATAACCCTTTATGCTGGAATTATTTTCATTGAGGTACAATGACAGCAGAAAAGAACAAAACATAATAAATAGATCCTTTTGTCTTTTCTTGTGAAATATAATGTTTATGTGGATGCGCCACTCATGAAAACATCAACTTTGTCAGGTCACTCGATGAAATGAACATATCCAAAAATATAATTACCCTTTATTTATTTCGTTTTCTTCCCGACATAAAGATGGGTTAGACACGTGATGTTTTCGATTATACATCTCCTGAACCTAAATTAGATTATCCTAAACAGACCCCCACGCTGCAGTGAAAATACGACGACGTCACTAATCTCTCTGCCAAGCTTTACATTTTACACTTAAGACTCAACTTAGTATTGTTTGCAAACTGAAAAAGTAACAAGAACTTTTGTGATAATATATACAACTCTCTCTCGTGTCATTTGATATTAAATATACCAACATTCATCAATAAAAGTTAAAAGCCTCGGAGTTAAAAACTTCTAGAAACTAGGTGTTGATATATTTTATATCAAAAGACACTCGGGTGAGTTGTATATATTATAAAAAAAGTACGTGTTGCAAATATGAATGTTTTATTGATTTGAGCAAGATATGATAGCATTACTGCACGAAAATGTACTGGCGAACTGGATCCTCTTTAACCACAAATGCCAACTTTTTAGAATGACACGATAAAATAATGTTTAATTACTTCCTGAATAACACAATCAAAACGATCTAAGTGAGATTTAACAAAGAAAAGATAGTTACACAATTTACAATTCCAACTGATGACAATAATTCGAAATGTGCACATATGTTGTGTTTGAGCAGAATTAAGAATAACAATACATTGTATTTTAACAAAACCATGCCAATATTTAATAATCAAACTTACTTGTGATGAAGTTGGCGTCGTGGGTCACTGTACATATGGTGTGTTCTGGTGGCTAGTGGGAGATAGTACACTGTATATCACATCAAAGTGAACTCTACCGGAAGTATGTGGTGGGAAACAAGACTCCGACACAAGGAAATGGGAATACGTATTTCGGATTGCATGAACATATACATACTGTTCTCCAAATGTATGTTTACGGGGTTCATTGACAATTTTGATCAGTAAGTCGATAAAACAAATTAAATAAAATGCTTTCAACAGGGTTATTTTGTGGGGGCTTTGAGATTTAAAAGGGGTGTGGTTTCACTGGTTCTGGTCCTATAAATAACATCTATGTAGTGTTTCTGATTCTATGTATTAAACGATGAACTCAATACAGAGTTTCATATCAGCAAATTCAGTCTATGTCAAACACTTTGAGATTACAATTATGGGCGGCACTTGTAATGCTGATTATATTATTCCAGAGGGATCGTCGACCAAGTAGAAAACATTTAGGCCTGATTTGATTTCAGTGAGGATGGAGATGGGGATGAAGAGACAAGGAAGTTCACTTGCACATGCACCCTCACCCTCAAACAGGAAGCAGATTATACTATTACTCTCATTTTGATAGGGATCATGTGATGAGTGAATGTTGTTTTACGCAGATGTAGGCAATGTCATAGAAGATTTTACTTGCAGATTTTGGCAACGGTGTTCGGGTGATCTAGTAGTTCTGTGTGCCTTCGCTACTCAGAGTTGTGTCCCTTAGCCTTACGACGATACACTGATCGTAGGTTCAAATCTCTTATTCGTCCCGATTGTGATCCTTGGTTTGTCAAACACTAATTTTCACCAAATTGTTTACTGCATCCTTCGCGTTGGGCTTTCCCCAAAAATAAAGCTGACACCCTTTGATATAATTGAAATTCAAAGCCGCATTAAACTAAACTCTTTCAGGACCTCGTCAAACGGCGATTCCTTGGGATATCTGGCGGATTAAGAACCTGGTTAAGACCCTGTGTCGATTCCCACTACCGGTGCAATCCACTCTGTTTGCCTTTCGCTGTAATACTGCTGGAATATTGCTTAACGCTGCGTAAAATCCCACATCAACGGCGTGAGTATCAGCACGTTTACTACTGAAAATAAAACCCGATGACATGGGGTGTATGTTTTATTCTATACTCCTCTGCAGTAACATCTGTATCACGGTAATACAATATTTTTACCCAGCAAAAGAATTAGCTGTAAAACACTGACATTCATCATATTCGTTTTCATTTTGCACTATTATATATCATTAATAGAAAATGTATGTTCACATAAAATGGTGAATTTGGAGAGTTGAACATGACAATCTGAACAAAGAGCATATATATTGCTAGGTCCAGCAAATGTACCATCAAATTCCTGTCTCAAAGACAGAACATAAGCCTTAATACAACTTTCTTCATCTAACATGAAGTATTTGTGACAACTGGCATAAACACCATGTGAAGTCTCAATGGATTTGCTTGAATATATGCAATCTCAGAAAAGAACCCAGTTCAGTTTGTACACTACTATTTCAGACAAACCGAAGGGATACGTGGGATATTGATCATTAAACGTGGTCACCATGGATTAATTACATCTCTATTTTCAAAGGTTGAGACAATTTGTCAAAAAATAAAGCAAATGTCATCGGAAGTTTACAGAGAAAATAATATGTGAAATGCTTCCTCACTGATAACATACATGTGAAATTTAGGGATAGGACTTTAGGCAAGAGTAAGGCATCACCATAGGCACCA
Organism: Haliotis rufescens; assembly: GCF_023055435.1. Lineage (NCBI taxonomy): Eukaryota > Metazoa > Mollusca > Gastropoda > Lepetellida > Haliotidae > Haliotis > Haliotis rufescens. Next base: position 35,813,317 of record NW_025963779.1, read on the forward strand.
GTTCCCCCTTGTTGATCTGTTTCGATATGGTCATGAATCGGAATACCTGCTCGGATTGGCAAAATCAAAACAAGGACAATTGGTCAAGAAGTTGAACTTAAGTTTAACATATATAGATGATTTCGCGTCGTTCAATAATCATGGTTAAACAGCCAATTCCTCTACTGATTTACCCACCTAAACTAAAATTACAAGAAACGTGTAAAACTGCCCCAAATAGTGTCATATGGCCTTTTCTCAAAAGTTGTTTGACCAGAGTACCAACGGTCAAGGTCTTAGTAAAGCTTTTAAAGACTATTATCGCAGACAGGCAGAGGGCATTTTCAAAATTGACGCATCAGTGACAAAAATGATGTTCGATGCAATTCCCTATTTTGACTGTTTCATGTTTTCATGTTAATTGACTTGCCATTGCATGTGTTTGTGACGGGTGCCACTTGTGAGGCAGGATACACTCACATTTTCGCGAACACCTGGTATCATCACTATTTAATAGTTATTCATAAGCACATGCTTATGACACAGTTGGAATCGTATAAAGGACTCTGCTTTTAGCAGAAATATCTCTTATAATTATTAAAAAAATTGTCGCTTTATTGTCTAAAATATTTGGAAGACATATCATTCACTCATGGTTTGCCCAAGATACATATATGTAGAAGGCGGTATTTATCCGATGGACAGAGAGTTTGCACGTGTAATAATTGTTATTGAGCTATAACCATGTAAACTCCATTCGTTTAAACAAAGAACTTATCAAGGTATTCATAGGTTACAAAACGAAGAAATGACGTTTTAGAAACACAAGTGACAACATTTATTTTAAAGTTTAACCTCGAGAATGATCATGTTTTGTGTTCGATCAACATAAATATAAATATAAAAGCAATGCTTTGGAGAATTTATGACGTCACTGTCGAACTACATTGACGTGACCTTCGATCTCAACTCGAAGTCCCAGTTTCTATCATTGTTCCCCGTGTACGCTTTTAAAATCTTCTCTGTACTCGTCAAGTAATGCCAATTCAAGTATGGAACAGAAGTGGGTGACGACAAATGCTGCGACAATGACGTTATGTTACGACGTCTTTCCATCAATGGGACGTCACATTTACGGTCTAGGGCCAGAGTGGCATCATAACTTTGCATACTTACATATTTGTATGCGCTTTGAAATAAATACTTAGTTTCATTTCCTTTTAACTTTCAGATATTGAGTAACACCGAGACTGAAGCGGTGCTGAGAAACATAAACAGGTTACATATTAACAATCACAATTACAACATTTTGATCTGTATGGCTCGAACTTCAGTCAGCGTGGACAGCCATTGCCTTGGCGATGAGCCTGTCTGTCATTGCGGCGTTTTCCTTCAGAGCTTTCCTTTCCATCAACAACGACCTGGGTGAGAAAACCAGAACCATAATTAATCCACTGAAACATTGAAGTAGGACGGGTCTCTTGCCCTAGCTCAGACTGTTTGTCTGTCATACATACCCTAAAACGAATATATCCATTAAAGCCTAAGCAAGTCTATAATATTTGGCAAGTCTAGATTACTGTAGTAATAGTCTGAAAATGAAGAGAGTCTCTGGGCTCCTTTTTATTTCACGGCTATAATTTAGGAATTGTTTTTATCTGTAAAATATGTTCATTTCAGAGCTAGATGTTAGTCTATGTCTCTGCATAAAATAAATTTATTTTATGGTCTCTGCCTAGCCCCAGACACTCGTGTCATTGCGATACAATCTGAAGCGTGTAACGGAAAGATTCGAGTGGTGACACGAATGTACGGATGTGCCCATGCTATTTTTCATGTGAAGACGCCGCCCTGTGTTGTAGTGATTCGACCCCCTAGATGGCCGTGTCGTACCAAGACACGTTAAACGATGTCACTTGTTGGCCAGCTCTGAGTCAGTATACTGAGTCTGAGTGGAATATGCTTGTTTAACTGCGACATGGTATTTCACAAGGCCAGCACTTAAACTCCGGCATAAGTCCGGAGACTAGTACAAACAGTCAGATACACGCGTTGAAGTACGTCGCTATATGAGTGAAATAATCTCAACGAGACGGTAAACCCTCTTTCACCTCACAACCAGTGGAAAATGCATCCCAGAATAAGAGAGATGAGACGAACTATAATCCAATCTTCTATGTGTATGTAACTACGTACACATTGCGAAAATATATTTTTCTAATTTCATAACAGGCGTGTATTTCATTGTGTACAGCTTTGACCAATGTTCATAATAACTGATATATAAGGCTCTGAGGAAGCTGGTATTAGCGCAACTGGACTGCTGCTGCTGCTGCTGCTGCTGATGATGATGATGACGATGATGATGACAACTGCAATGACCCTGAGCTGTACCTGGATGTTGATGACTGTTACTGAGTAATGATAGAGCTAGTTAGTGTTATAACCATTAAAGGGGGTCACGGGTGGCCCAGTCGTCTAAGGCGCCGCGATTCGCTGTGCAGAGTTGCATCCCTTGCGTCACCAGAAACTTATGATTGTGGGTTCGAATCCCGGTTCGCCCCAATTATGTTTCTAGGTTTTTCAGCACCATACACGTGCTCGTGGGTTTCACCGAAGTAGTAAACGTCTTAGACCTGCATCACTTCGGGCTATCCCCCCATGACTTGGTTGAATGCTTGTCATCGTAGCCTGACGGGACCAGGATCAAAATACATATCATGGTTTATCACGCCCCCGAAAAAAAACCAACCCACCCGCCTCTACCTCTCTCTAAATGTTCACCGCTCCGCTTGAGGTAATAAATATTTCATATGGTTAAATTGATTTGTTAAGAAGACTCATATTTTTACACATGTACATACATGACATTTTCTGTTAAAATATGTATGAACTTAACACACGTCGTCGGAAATATCAATCGCCAATGACATTCGGATACCTTGTACAGGGGCCAAGGCAACAGACTCCCCTTTGCCTTGGTGGCGCCCCACCCTTGGGTATTACCTGGCGAACTTGTGGTGATCTGCAGATGGGGATTTGATGGCAGCCTGAATCAAAAACAGGTTGAATATGTCCCGCTGAAAGTGAAACGAAGCAGTTTTAATGTGACTTAATTCTTGTGTTTTCCTGTTTCGACTGAGAGTTATCGTTACCGTATATTGGTGTAAACTACATGTACTAATGTTCCACATACTTTCTCTCGCTGATGAGTGTAACTTGATTGGGCGACTAGATTCAGCGTTGTGGCCTTCAAATACGGCTCAAAACGAAGTACGGTAACGAATGGGTTTAGGGTAATGGTAATATAATACCCTTGGTTATCGGATATATCGAAGATACAACAACCCTGAAGTTTCCTACCTGAGCGTGACTGCCGCCAATATTTATTATCTTATATCTGATGGGTTTGAGAAGGTCGACAGCTTTGGCGTAGTCGCCGTCGTTGTAAGCTACGAATGCCTCACACAACGTCTCCCCGACCTCCTCCGTTACAGCCTGGTTGTGGCCGCGGTTGTTCCTGTGGAAACAATTCCTTGGCTTTACATGGTACATGTATTGCATTAACTTCTTTCAGAGTCATTTAATGTATTACATTAATAAGTAAAATTCAGTTTGAAATAATTCCAAAAGTGTATTTCGATTCATTTTGTGATGTCAGTATGGATTCATTTTGTGAATATTTATGAGTATTTGGACGGTCGATATCCAGCGTTCTGTGCATTGGTATTAGTTCTATTTTATACACAATACATTGTCAGCACATTTCACATCGCAAATAAATTTCACATATTGACAATTTCATTGATATAGGATCGTTTACTCTGATACGCTATCTCCCTGCGTGACGATCTAAGGACATCTCCATAGAAGGTCGCGTAAGGTAAACTTTCTAATCAGCCAATCTAAGTTCTCAGTAACTCCAACATATTTCCGTATCTCGAAAACGAACTGAAACGACCTCTACCGAATGTAGGATAATTAAGTTTAATATGCGAAATATTTGTTTTCTTTTGAACAAATCGAAATGTCCGAATCGTGGTGGTAAAGAAATGAAGGTGAATCGTTTTCGAAAACTGACATTGAACCCAGGTATCCTTCAGATCGAGTGGACGGTTAAAGTTTGCTGTGAGTTCTTATGACGCGACCTCCCATGTCAGTGTCCTCAGATCTTGATGCAGAGATGTATAGTATCGGAATACACGATGTGACTTTAATGAAAGTGATCTATTGATAGTCTCTCTATACGAAATGAATAAAAGTAATTTTGAAGGTATTAATAAAAGCAAGACGTCATGGATATGAATTGTACTCTGAATCACAATTCTTATAAAATATGTGTTTCATCGTCCACGGTTAAAAAATATATGCACTGATATATAATGAATAAAACTGTCGTTTATGAAGCAAACATTTGATATTTATTTAATATGCTTCGTTCATGTGCAAGCCTGAAAATATTTAATATATCAAGTATTTGCTTCAATGATCCTGTTGGGTCGATATAATGTATTTTTATATAGAATTAGTAATAACATCTTTTATGTATTGCTATTGCAATTCCCTCTTTAAATATCAATTCCAATATCAAAACGATCTTCAAACTTTGCGATATACACGCACACTACCATACACTCAATTTGAAGGTAAAGTTGACCTGGCAATTACATTAAATAAATTAAATAATTAACCATTATATTGATCGCGCGACCTTATCATGTAACTCTAGATAATGCATATTCGAGATACTTGTCTTACTTTACGAATTGTTTGAGAGAGTCCATGAGCTGTTTGACGGCGTCTGACTTTTTGGCCCCGAGACACGCCAACAGTACGTGAACGTCATTGAATGCTAAAATGTGATCGTCGATGTGAGGTCGGCAGACGTCGAATACATTGTTCCACCTTTCGCCAACGTCCACGCCTACACAAAAAAACACATTCAGTTAGTATGACCGCTTGGAAATAATGTAAGTACGTCTCGTTTAAAGAATATTGCACTATGTCTGGTTGTTGTTTGGGTGGATAGTATATATATTAACTGTTTTATTGGCATTGTAGAAAGTGGAGAGTAAATAAGTGAACGTACAATTTTATTGATAACAACTTCTGGTTTATTGCATGTAGCGACGTTTCAGTGTTGATACTTATACCGTTAGCTAGCTTGATAACGGTGTAATGACGTGAATTCAAATGTACCTTCCATCTCAAGTCTGAAGAGCAGAGAGCAAGCGTCCACCATGTCCAGAAGTGCCCCAGACTGACACGCCCTCACGGTGACCTGTTGAACACAGACTAATTATGGCAATAGGGTGTCAACATGACGAGGGGCGACATCCCCAGAACTGGTTAGAAAGTTTGGAGGTAAAAAGTTAAAAACAACTCAATTCCCATCTCATTTTATAACTCATTAAGCACAAGCATATACACACAGTTAAACGGGATCATACGTATTTATCGTTTTGGGGTAGTTGTAAGGGGTTTAACCGTTGTTTATTGTCCGCGTAGATTTCCCATATGGGCGCAACATGAGGGGACTGCTGCTTAAACAGCGAGTGCAAAAAGTGGAATGAGAAGATACATAGCAAGTGAGTGAGTATGGTTTTACGCCGCGTATAGCAATATTCCAGCAATATCACGGCGGAGGACACCAGAATTGGGCTTAACAAATTGTACCCATGTCGGGAATCCAACCCAGGTCTTCGGCGTGACGAGCGAACGCTTTAACCACTAGGCTAGCCGCCCGCCACATACATATCAAGCCAAACGTGACATTTTTAATATGACCAGAATATTGCCGTACGGCTCGCAAATCAGTTAGACATGATATGTGATATCAGTTGCCAGGTGTTGTCATTTTCAATATGTAACACCTGTGGGCTACATGCAGTGATTCTGTCTCTGTATATAAGCAATAAAGTATTGAATGATAAACCAATTAAATCATATCACCAGCCTAGAAACGAAACACACAATATCTAAATCAATATACCTCATCCACAAATGTATTTTAAAAAATACACAGAATAAACCTTTTTGTGTATTACTGAAAATCGGTGATGACACCAGCTGTTCACGAATTTGACAATACAACTGCATGGCGTGTATTGGTTATTAAAGATAGCTGACGACATAAATATAATATTTTAGTAAACATTTCTTTTGCCAATAACTGAAAGTTTACAACAATATTCAATGGATTTATTCACTGCCGATGTATTTCATATACAGCCTTCAAACACATCATGCATACTGCACCAAAATATATCTTTCCTCCCATATAAAGCTGACACGCCGCCATGTAACTGGAATATTGTTTCTAAAGGCGTTAAACCCAACTCACTCACTCACAAAATGTCTATGTTCCGGTGTAGGCCTATAACACTATAATATTAATGGGGTTATATTCTATGAATAGACCGAGGACTATTATTTGCGCACATCTGCACACATGCATCGATGTGTTTCATTTTCTTTACCCCTTCACCAAGGGTTTATATATTATTGTACATGTTTGCCCTGTCCAACTGAAGCATTTGCAGAAGCTAGTTTCACTTACACGTTTCACATGTACCGGTAGGTCAACATCCTGAAACCTTCCTCAAGCACCACAACACCGCTAATACTAGTTTATTAATCACTAGCATATTATCACGGTTTATATCAAGGGTTACCGTATCCATTAGATCTTAAATGTTGGTTTTAAGCAACTCCCTGGTACCCCGTATACAACTACGTCCAACGCAACGTCATAATATCATATGGGGCGGTGGGATAGCCAAGTGGTGTGAAGTACATTTCTTTAGTGTTACCCAACCGTCATATTGCTGGAATATTGCCAAAAGCGGCGTAAAACCAAATTCACTCACTCACTCATAATGAGATGTGGTTCAAATGGTACCTAAAACGCTTCAGTGAGTGTAGTACAACCTTCTAAATTACCTCGCTGTCGAAAATATTCAGTGCACCCTGATGGTCACCCTGGGGAAGAGGAACATTGGTGTTAGTGCGATTAATGAAATAATTCACAGGGTACTGTATATGTAGTCAAGAGAGCTATTGAATTAGTTACAAACAAAACTACTTTCAAGTTGGAATTTGTGATAACCACAATTTCAACACACAAAAAAATATAATATCTAACCTTTCCAAATTTATAGGCAAAAAAGGTCATCGGTATAAGAAGAAAAGCTTGCTGAATAAATACGTTTCATTTAAAAGCTTAAAAGATTCTCCAATATGTTTCAACAACGGTATTATCGTGTATGTAATGATAACCTTCTCTATGTAGTATAGTGCCCAGTGCCAGAAATTGTGACAAGCCAGCATCCCGAAACTCTGGAATCAAAGATATCAATATTATTTCAAGGGTCCACAATGACAGAAAAAAACAAGGTTATATTAAAAAACTGAACAATATTTGGCGAAATTAAGAACATGTATGATCGTGATAGTTTCTAGCCCCTAAAACTCACTGCCCAGTTCTTGACGAGTCTGACCCTCTAAACTCACCGTCCAGCTCTTGACGAGTCTGACCCTCTATACTCACTGCTAAGTTCTTGACGGGCCTGACCCCCTATACTCACTGCTCAGTTCTTGAAGAGTCTGACTCTCTATACTCACTGCTCAGTTCTTGACGAGTCTGACCCTCTATACTCACTGCTCAGTTCTTGACGAGTCTGACCCTCTATACTCACTGCTCATTATGACGAGTCTGACCCTCTATACTCACTGCTCATTATGACGAGTCTGACCCGCTATACTCACTGCTCAGTTCTTGACGAGTCTGACCCTCTATACTCACTGCTCAGTTCTTGACGAGTCTGACCCTCTATACTCACTGCTCAGTTCTTGACGAGTCTGACCCTCTTTATTCACTGCTAAGTTCTTGACGAGTCTGACTCTCTATACTCACTGCTCATTATGACGAATCTGACTCTCTATACTCACTGCTCATTATGAAGAGTCTGACCCGCTATACTCGTGCCTCACCCTCTATACTCACCGCCCAGTTCTTGACCGTGTCCGTGAGGAAGGAGATGCCCTCATCCTGGCGCCCTGTCATCTCCATCACGTGACACATTGTGTGAGTGGACCAGGCATCCCTGGGATTTAGGTCCAGCCCCTGGGGAGACACCAGTAATCTACACACAACTCTTGAGACAAAGCGATACATAAATTCAAGTAACGTGCTGCGCATATTCACAATAATATATATCTTATTGTCTCAGCTTATTCAAACATGTTTTCATCACGTGCACATTAAGCAACAAATGTCATAACCTGGCTTGATATAAGTGGAGAGATGAGTAAACTTGAACATACCCATATATAAGGAGGCTATTGTCACGGTAGCTTCAGGTAACGTGTTGACTAACATAGTCTATGAAATCTTTTATTACACATAATATTTCTTTCCTCTTAAATTAAAACGATTAATGTTCCTAATGTTGATTCTAGGACTGACTTGCTTTTATATAAATCAAGATTGGTTTTGTTTTCATAAAGTACATATTTTCCACAGTCGCAGGACTAGTAACGTGTTGGTGGCTGGATATAGACAGGCAGTTGCGTGCATGTTAACATGCCCATTACGAAGCTATCATCAATGTGAACTCCTAGTCAACAAATGCTAATGCCTCTATCTCGTTAAATGTTTCTTTCAAATGACGTGGAATCCTGACCAAAATTACCAGTAACTGACCTTCTTGGCCGCTTTCTCCGCCTGATCATACAAGTTGCACTCCTCCAAACCAAAAGAGTACATCCCGATCAGGTATCTGCCAAAAGAAACGAAAATATTCCTTACATTAATAGTAATTCAATATATTCTTACACAAAAGACGCCAGGCACGTGCATGCAGCGTGATAATTTCATGTGTAGCGATATTCTGTAGTATTAAGTCTGTAGCATGTGGCTGTTAGGGGCATATTAAATTATTTTAATATACACTAGTTATTGGGGCTCCTGAGAAGGAAATTGTTGAAACAAATTTCTTAACTTGATGTTTTTTAGTTTCAATAAAAAGATATTAGATTCTTCGTGTATATTACATGAACATATTCCAGCCCAATATTGTAGTGTTATATACCCTATTGTATACTTGCATACGTATTTCACGGAAAAAACTGGTCTATGACATTTAAACTATTTCAACATGTTCAATATTTTTCATTCAAAAAGCAATTAAACTGAATTTTTAATTGTATTGTCACGATGTATATCATCTTCGAAGGGCCCTGTGGTTTCTGAGACTTATTCTCAAATAGGATACAGTAAGTTTACTATCAGCTGTACCTGTATTACCAATCTGTCAGCAAAAACACGCCTTTCATTAGTACAAATATACTTTGTATGGCTAAATATAATAAACGATCTATCATATCTAGTGCACGTTAAAGCGGAACAATGCCCAAGTGTCTGGTATCTCTTTCCAGTCTGGATCTTGTTATCAGAGCCTTGTGTGAAACTGAGAGTGTTCTATGTACTTAATTAATAACTATTATATTGAAAAGCACCATACAATTTAAGGTAGCAGCAAGAAAAACTCCTATACTAACTAAAGAGTATTACAGTCGTATTGCTTAGATGGCCTGAATAGTTTCATCTACCCATAAAGAGGCATTTCCGGTTTCCATTTCGGCAATACTCGGGCTATGCTGTCTCGATTCTGATTGGGGTAGCCGAGATAGAAATACGTGTCGTGTGCAAACTTGAGTGCCAGGATGTCAAGAGGGTTCTGGACTAAAATTTCCTCCCAAACGTCAGACGCGTCAGAGGTCCACCTTGGAAACGACAACAATGAAATGTATTCGCAAAGAACGTGTAAAGGTGCATAGAAATAAACAAAGCAATCACATGATGATTGTTATGATAATTTTGAATCTCTTACGGAAATGTGAATCATTGGCTAGTTGAGGTTACCCGTACTTTGAAAGCACTTTCCATGATAATCTGATGATAATATTGTCTCCCTGAAATTGTTTTCAGTCTGGACCCTCAGCCTCAAAGCTATCAAGAACGCGTCCCCTTAGCCTTGTCAGGAGTTGCTGGTCGTGGATTCGAAATCTACATTTGCTGCTATCAGCACCCCACTTGTGCTCTATAATTAGTTTCCCAAAATGGTAAACACCGCTTTGGGCTTTGTTCTACATACACTTACAGGCTGTTATATTACTGAATTACTATTAATTCCAACTCACTTACTCATGAAAGGAAGTGAGTCTCTAAATAACGCACTGAAAAAAGTGAGGCATCTTTCCAGCTATCACAGATATGTATTATAGGGATTGTTCGCAGAATTAAATCCATTGCAATTTCGCCACTTGACTTATTATCCTGTATTGAACAAACCATAATGTATGTATCTTACCCTTCTGACCACAACTTTAGTGCACGTGCATGCTGTTTCTCGCGCTCAATACTGGATGTCTCAGCAAGTCGAAGCATTTCGCTTATCTCCCCTGGGAAAGATTTGTCAACATGGATAGTCCTTCCGGTTCCTAAGAGGTCAAGGCCGTTTTTCAGAACGTGTCCCATAACTGAAACAAGAAATTATGGTTAAGGCGTTATTTCAGGTATCACAACATGTAGCATAGAAATGAGTAAAGAGGTGTGCATGTATTTAACGTACATTTTAATAAAAGTGACAAAACCTAAAATCATAAGACATTTGTTAAATAGTCCATTGTAGGTTTGGTTTGGTTTGGTTGTTAGTTGTTTTTTGCCGCACTCAGCAATATTCCTGTTATATGACGGCAGTCTGTATATAGTCGAGTGAGGAATGGACAATCCAGTGATTGATGTCATGAGCATCGATACACGCAATTTGGACATGCAACAACCAAGTTAGTGAGCCTGACCATCCGACCCTGTTAGTCGCCTCTTACGATAAGCATAGTCGCCTCTTACGACAAGCATGGGTTGCTGAAGACTTATTCTAACCGGGATTTTCACGGGTCCCATTGCGAGGACACGACATGCGAGGATACGAAAAACAAAATTTTCGCGGACTCAAAGATTTAGATATGCGTTCTTTACAAAATTAAAATATTATAATCTGGTGGAATACAAATTACCTTTGTTCAAAATACCTTTCATAATACCAATACATACTAACTTGTTTGTGGTTCGAAGGCGACAAGTGAAGGCGGCAGTGATTCGAACAATAGTTTGATAATTTGATATGGTCTTGCCAGTTGTTTGTTGTGTTAATAGATATCGAAACTTGCCAAAGTTTGGGTCAGCCTCCATCATTTTCTGCATCGAGGTTTCAATGCCACCGGTTCCCGTGTCGTCAAACCGGCCCACATACTGAAGTCATACACAAGCATGGATACCCGAGATGACGCATACATTTGAATTGACTCGTCTACAAGCTGTACGATCCACCAAGGTCCAGACTCAGTGTATGTTCTTTATATAATAATGAAGTTTTCTCTTATTAGTGAATAACTGAACTAAAACAAGGTATTATACGAAGAAACAAATTTCTAACTGGTTATGGTATGTACATCAATTAATATAAACATGGTGGTCACGTTGTTTTAGGGGCTGATTATTAAACAGATAGTCAGGGTTTTATCTCAAGACATAAACAATAAGCAAATCCTTTTCCTCCGTTTCGGTGTCTTATATAAGAATATCAGGAATTACCGTCGGTACGCACGATCAAACAGCACTCAAACCATGTTAGACCAGACGGTGCCGTTGCCAATGATATCGCCTATAAGGCAACAACTGTCCGGATAAACGAATCATGCTGTGTACCCATTACTTAAAGACGTTCTCAACATTATTCGCCCAGAATTTCTTTTCGGACGATGTGGTTTCACTGTATGGGTTTCGCTGACCAAAACATATATTTATAGGTCTATTAAGCAAAGACACGAAATCCACTTACCTGAGTGAGTGAAGCATCGAACATCTTGCTGGCTTCATTGTTGGTGGTGGAGAGTGGGACCCCGAGACTCTTCCACTCCTGGATAAAATAAAAATGTATTTCCAAGAACTTAGAGTACTCATAGTGAAGACAATACACACAGAGATGAACGTGTCAATACAATTGATGGAGTATCCAATGTTGTCTTTTTCATATGTCAAATGTCTTTTCAAACATCCTCCGTCGACAAATGTATATGCATTATTCTTTACGTTAATAAATTGTGTTTACGGTTGAAACATCGTTACTCTCCACATAACTGTATGACAAGAGGGATGATTTCAGTTTAGTTGCCAAAGGTAATATTTTCCCCATATGTCGACGAATATTCCAGCGGCTCCAACCTTTGTCGTCTACATTCCAAAACTTTTGAGGTACAATCGAGCATACTCTTTCCACGAAGATTTCTATGCGATATGGGACTCTTGCTCAGAAGTTGTTTGATCAGGGTTACAACATTCGGTTCCTCGGTAAAGCTTTCAATGTTTTAAGGTAGAAATATGGAGAACATTTCCAAATTTGACGCACCAGTGAGAAGATTATGTCCGACTGAATTCCCTAGTTTGACTTGTACCGTGTTTTTGCAGGTGAACAATTGACTTGCCTTTGCATGTGTTTTTGACAGGGGCCTCCGGTTGGTGGGAATCGTGAAAAGAACTCTGCATTTAGTAGAGATTTCTTACGATTATGGAAATGTTTTGTCGCTTTTATACAATTAGTTCTAAGGTAAGCCGATGGTTGATGGTGTGAACCCCGATCTAACATCTGCAACCTTTTCTCACCGTCAGGCAACTGGAGGTGGTCCCAAGTAATTCATCGCCTATACAGTCGTCATAACTAGTATCCATTGTAGTCATTTGAGACTTATCTAGATGTCATAAGAAACATTCCAGTGTAGTAACAAAGCACTCCAGTTGATCGACAAGAACACTACCAAGGTAATGGGTCGGTGGAGAGAAGGGATGGAAACGTTTAGACTTGCTGACAATGACGACGGCTTCGAAAGTAGTCAACCCAGAAGGATTCCGGGACAGATTGGGTCATGGAACGGACACCAGACAAATAGCACTGAACCTTTGTCTTATGTTCGGACTTGGTATGGTTGATTACATACATTCTGCACTCGCTAATGACCAAAACTCTAAATACCGTTAAGGGTGGTTACTCTGATTCAATTGACCGTACGCCAGTAATCGTGTAATCCTTATATAATTATGTATTTAACATCGTGTAATCATAAACTGTGTATATCGTTTGGTCGCAGTGACGTTGATAACGCAGTTATTAACCAACATCTTTTGGGTTTCGGGGTCCTCGGAATAAGCTATTGTTTAAGAAAAAGGAGCAGAAAGAATAGAGTCCCAACGAAATAGACTCTTTGTTTCATTTTATTAAAATAGAATTGGAAAAGGTATGTTTCTAAAAACTAACTAATTTTTTGGTATGTTTTTTATCTCGGCAAATGTGTAACGATTACATTGAAATACATCTTCCAGTTTCCACCCTTGCCGAACTAGGCTGGAATTCCGGAGTTACATTTTGGCAGGATTAAGGAGTCTATGCATGGTCAAATGAAAATCGCGTAACGATCTAGACATCCGGTTCGCAAACATGGATTTCAACGTTCAGATTTCGGTAGACTGCAGGATTTGCAAAGCATGTGTACCACCAACTGGGCGTCGACAGATATTTTGCAAATCTTTTCATGTATTTAATTTAGATGCTCAAGTGATTCGATGCAGTTCGCGGTGTAAGACCTGTTTTATAACAATAAAGATCTTGATTATCGATCAGATCGTTTTGACTAGGCGCCGCCATTTTGTTTGAAGCAAATGCAAGTGATAATAAAGGTGGGATCTGACTGTCAATAGGAGGGACATAACTCGTAATAGCCACTGTTGGCGCTACGATCGAGCCCAAAAATTCCATCCTAGTTCGGCAAGGGTGGAAACTGGACTTTTATAGTCAGTTAACTCCCTTGCCTCGGGAGGATGGTTGAGATAAGCCGACCTACCCGCCCTATAAAAGATAATCATTGTGTACTATGGCCTACTATTTATAATAATCAAAGTACAAAACTCCTCCCTATCCAATAGAGTTAAAGTACAAGGACGTTAATGTGTAACGCGACCTAGTCACGTTGTCACGTTTACGCTCAGTATGACGCGTCAGGTTATCTCGAGGTCCCCTCCCCCCAAACGTAGTGATTGTGCTGAATTGCATCTTCGCATAGTTATTCATAGTGGCTTTGGTGTACAAGAAATATCTATGTACATACTTGCTGAACTCCTGTGTCAGATGTGTGTTCCAAACGCTTGGGTGTGTATTTCAGTATTGTACAGGTGAACGCTTTCTATTATTTTTGTGAGTTACTTGATTGATAAGCTGGACAGCTGTTGAGCCGAAGTTTGTTTCTAGCTATATGACGGCGGTCTGTAAATCATCGAGTCAGACAATCCAGTAATTGGTCAGCGAACCTGACCACCCGATCTCGTTAGTCGCCTAATACGTCAAGCACAGTCGCCTTTTACGGCTAGCATAGCTTGCTGAAGACCTATTTTAACCAGGACCTTCACGGGTGGTTGATCTGTAGGACTTGATGCACACCAATGAAATATGTGGCTAAGCATACAAAAAATATATTTTTCAATATTTGACCAAAAAGCCACAGAAATCAAATTACGTTGTTTATGTAGGCATGTTTATTTAGGCATGAGATAATCAAACACAAAAATGTAATTTTGCAACACAGTCATTCTATGTCATGCGAGTACATATGTACTTGTCCTTGGAGTTAAAGTTGATTATGCGTTTATATGTTTGTGGGTTTTTTCGTGTTTTATGCCGCAGTTAGATGCGCAATGTATATCGCGTCAGCCTGCAAAATATCCAGTATGGATCAGACAAACCAGTGATTGACATAATGACAATATCCCACGTCGTCGGGGTAAAATCACACGCAATCAACCAAGTCACTGATCTTGATCACCCAATCCTGTTTAGTCGCCTCTTAAGACAAGCAATAGAATGTATAAGCAGTGTTAACGCAAAATGTTACACCTTTGTGTTTGGGCTACTACTGACTTCATGGCCAGTGATCCACACAGTCGACGCACCATGGAACACAATTAGCCAGGTCACAAGTTAAACTCTAACGACATTGGATACTAGGTACATGGACTTGGGTATTAATTTGCAGAAACACATTATTCTGATAATAATGTCTGAAGTTTTGGGGTATATTAGTTTTTGATGGTAGTCAGTTATGCCAAATATTACATAATGCACACCGTCAGTTTGAAGTGTTACATAATTAAAAAAGCTAATACGTTTACTAATGTGTTCTGTTT
The DNA here is from genome assembly GCF_023055435.1 of Haliotis rufescens. Classification (NCBI taxonomy): domain Eukaryota; kingdom Metazoa; phylum Mollusca; class Gastropoda; order Lepetellida; family Haliotidae; genus Haliotis; species Haliotis rufescens. Next base: position 35,828,588 of record NW_025963779.1, read on the forward strand.
TAAATGGAATGTACAGCTGAATAGTCTTGACCTTGGTTCTGTCAGCGGGAACATCACCTGTACTCCTTCACCGCCGTGAATAGCAGAGATAAAGAATTTGCAAAATGTTTGAAAAACACCCTGAGTATTTCGACTAAAGTGTTGTCCATGTACAGTGCAGGTATAACATTACTCATCCGATGTTCGGCGTATAACATTTGTATATACCTTAGATTTCTTCTAATATAATATGTTATTTACTGACTTTTGATCATAATTTCTCTTCGGCCATTTTAAGCCATGCATTTCTACATTTCATAATTACAAATATATATGATCTGTAACAGCCAATACGTGACGCCTTAATAAAGCATTAATCCATTCGGTATAAAACATTTAATCAAGAAGATTACCCTGAAGACACAAGACTTCAAGTCGTTTGATTTCGAGTAAAAGCCTACGAAAACACTTTCGTGTACCGACCGGTGGTAACAGATTATCTCCTAGTAGAATCTGTGATATATTAATAAATCTTTCTGTCTACATAGCCAGCAGCCCCGTGAAGATTCCGGGGTAGAATAGGTCTTCAGCAACCCATGCATGCCGTAAAAAGCGACTATGCTTGTCGTAAAAGGCGACTAACGGGATCGGGTGGTCAGGCTCGCTGACTTGGTTGATGATTGTCATCGATCCCAATTGCGTGGATCGATGCTCATGATATCAATCACTGGATTGTCTGGCCCAGACTCGATTATTTTACAGACCGCCGTCATATAGCTGGAATATTGCTGAGTGCGGCGTTAAACAACAAACAAACAAATAAACAAACATAGACAGCAAATATCGAAAACAATTCACTAATAATCACTTGTTATATCCAGTGAAGAAAACGAGGACCGTATCGTTGTTAAAAATTAACGATCACATGAGCTAGTGTTTCGTCGAGTTGCAACACGGCAGCAGACGACACGGAAACGTACAGCGTTTAACATTCATGATACCTTGCTGAATATTACACACTATTGTAAGTAGGTATGGCCTACATTTCAACTTACCTGGCAATCTCGCCATTGACAGTGCATGGCGTAAACACCTGGAACAGGTATGGAGAAGACGAGCAGGTATATTTTATGTTTCACATATGAGGCTAAACTCACGGTCACTCCAGCTGTGGGACAGTGGCACTTTTTGCAAGTCTGCCCAGCCAGGCTGACACAAAGGGTCACTCTCTCTGAGAACCAGTGATTAGTGAGTCAACTTCACGTCACAGGGCCGGCACACATGGCCAGTCCGACTGTGATATAAGGGTCAGTTAGGCAATATAACAACCTACTTGAATAAATCCGTAAATAATGACACACCCACCCATTGTTACAGCCGATCAACCGCTGACACCTTGGATGTTATGATCTTTAGTTATGTAATGTAATGAAGGCCTGAGTTGTACATATACGGTGGTCGGTGGTAGCAAACTTCACTCTGCTTCCACCGAATAAACGCCATCAACTCAGCAGCCTTCTCTGTTCTTCAAGGTAAGACACTATTACTTAACTGTTAACTTATTTTGTCAGCTACGATCTTAATCCGTTAGGTGTAAGATGGATCTATTTCGACTATATCGTAGCGTTGTGAAAATTATCATTGACTTAATATCCAGACACTACTTCCTCTCGCGAATGTATATTTTTGTATAGTAGCATACTAGTTGCACGGCAACATCCCAATATGAGTATGTGTACCAATGTCAATAACTTGTACGTTTCTACATTCAGTGACACATACTCATAGCAATGATTTGCCTGCAACTTAGTAACATTGAAAACTGAGTCGGCCAACATGTATTTATATTGTCTCTTATAACAGTATGTTGTTAAATTATCCACGCATGACTGTGTTCTACTGTTTTCTACCAGACATATTTTCGCGTAATAAATGCCTTTTAATAACCATCCGTTAAACAAATATATTGTACATCTTTACAGTCATGTTATTACCGGTTGTATGCCGATTATATTATTATGATCATACGTGTTGTACACGTAACGAATTATTATAATTATATGTATCCAATTATATGAATATGACTCTACCTCTTAACACGTGTTGTACACGTATCATATCATCGTGTCATTAAAATTAAATGTACTTCTGTGTACACTTCACTCTGCTTCCACCGAATAAACGCCATCAACTCAGCAGCCTTCTCTGTTCTTCAAGGTGATAGCCAGTCGTGACCGCTGCTACCGCTAATTCCCCCGATTAAGTAGTACACCCAAAAGACAAGCTACGTCACTCAAAGACGCACTACGTTAGTTGAATGAGCGTATGAAGCGATATTCGCTCAACTTGGGGTATCTTTATCACCGCGTTTCTTTATCTGATGACAAAAAGTAGCACTAGGCTCTGGCTTCTATCCTGTTATCTGACACTGCCGGAGTGAGTTGGGTGAGTGAGTGTGTGAGTGAGTTTGGTTTAACTTCGCTTTTAACAGTATTCAAGTAATATCACGGCGTGTCAGCTTAATGTGGGAGAAAAGCACGAAGTGATGCAGGTCTCAGACGTCAGTTACCACTTTGATGGAACCCATAAGCACGATGAGCACCCATGAGTAAAAGTGATGACAAACCTAGAAACATAATCGGGGCAAACCGGGATTCGAACCCCCCAAATAACAGGTTTCTGGCGTATCAAAGGGATGCAACTCCACACAACAAACTGCGGCGCCTTTGGCGGCTGGGTGCGATCATGCCACCATGCCACCATGTCCGCTTGGGCTCATTTGCTGTCGTGTGTAAGGAGTGAGTGAGTGAGTATGATTTTACGCCGCTTTTATTAGCAATATTCCAGCAATATCACGGCGGGGGACATCAGAAATGGGCTTCACACATTGTACCCATGTATGTAAGGACAGTGGAAATAGACTTCGAGGAAATGCCTGTACACATTTCTGTTTATATTTTGACATGGTGTATTTTATATTGAAACTGTGATATAAACCTTACTGTTTCACTGCTGTTTGTCGGCAAGTATAATGATCCAATTGATCTCATGATCATACAAATATATACAAATATGTGTCGGACCATCCTGACACTGGGTTCAACCCATTACAACGACATGGAGATCGGAGCGTGCTAACCTACTTTAACCATGACCGAGTTTAGACGACATCAACGACCGCCTCCGTGGTCTAGTGGAGAGCGGAAGGTCCGGGGTTCGATTACCCGGCCGCGTCATACCAAAAGAGGTTAAAAGTGGTGCTCGACATTAAGGAGCTAAAACAAGGACTGGTCGGCTCGGAGTCAGTATACTGTGTCTGAGTAGGGTATCCATGTTAAACTGTGGCATGGTATCTCAGTGTGCTAGCACTACAAATCGGCATCATTCCGGACTAGTACAAGCAGTCACACAACCACATACAGTGGTTAATTAGCTGTGGATAACCGTGTCCTCTGGTTAGCTGTGGGTAACCGTGTCCTCTGGTTAGCTGTGGGTAACCGTGCCCTCTGGTTAGCTGTGGGTAACCGTGCCCTCTGGTTAGCTGTCGATAACGTGTCCTCTGGTTAGCTGTGGGTAACCGTGCCCTCTGGTTAGCTGTGGGTAACCATGTTCACTAAATGTTTCCCTGTGCGTGATGCGTATTTGAGGTGTCAATTGTTGGTTGGTTATATATAATGCGATCAAAGTTTCCTCCTTATTTGCATGCTTGAAATTGAAACTTTGTGACTTACACTGATTTATACATCTTTAGTTCAAGTGTGAAAATAAGGAAAACATTTTGGTTCGCGTTTGATTTCCTTATAAGCTTCGTTATCTTTTCATCGTGATACAGACTGCGAAAAAGTGGTTGCTATTATAGAACCAAATCTATCTCTATCAACGTCATAAGGTAAAGCAGACTGTTTCCAAAACATTATTTTTTAAAAGATGCTTTTATGGCCTGTATTGATGAAGTTCAGACCATATTAATCCATACGAAACGACTCCCGCCAAATACGTTAGTACTTTCCTTTGTTTCCCTTCATAAAACTACTTTTCATTACTCTTAAAAAAACTCTCATTTCTGAACACAATTATCTGATTTTTCTTCTAAATTGACTACAACTATAACTTTTTACAGAACACCTCCAATAAATCGTATTCTTTTTGCAAGCCAATATAAATTACAAATCTGCAAACAGTAATACTACTACCATTCAAATGTCCCCTTTATGCCACTATTTTTCATTTTCTGGACAAACTCATTAATAACAACGGACTCAATATATATCCCTGGCGAACTCCGCTAGATGTCATAAATATTGAACACTTGATATACATATAACTGACGACATATAAGGCGAAAGAACAGAGAAAGCAGCTGCAAGGGTAGTTATGTAACTATTATCATGGAACAATTTCGGTCACTATAATTCACTATGCGTACGTCACCTTGTTTTTAAATGGTATTTTATATGGAAATATAATTATTGTGATCGGGCTATATCTTTAAACGATTATAATTCTCTGTAATAAAGACATTATTCGTGTTGACTATTCATACGGACAATGCACCCCCGTATATATTTTAACAAGCAATCTTTCAAATGTATTTACGATTTACATATATATGTTTTGTTAAAAGATTTTGTGATAAGCTAATGCAAATGTGAGGGAAAATGGAGTTAAACGTCGCGTTCAAAATTATTGCTTGTCGCAGATTAACATGGATACCTAACTTGGACACAGTATACTGACTCAAAAGCCAACCAGTCCTTGTTTGGGCCCCTTAAGGCCGAGCGCCAGGCAGAGAAAGAACAAGTCTAATAACGTCTTTTGGTATGACACGGCTGGGGTGGAACCACCGGCCTTCCGCTCTCCAGGCAGATGGTCTATCCACCAGACCAAGGAGGCGGTCAGCTAATGAGTGAGTGAGTTGGGTTTTGCGCCGTTTTTAACTCATTACAGTTATATCACAGCGTGTCAGGTTTATGTTGGAGGAAAGCCCGAAGTGACGCAGTCTTATACGTTTACCACTTTGGGTGAAACCCACGCGCAAGGGTATGGCGCTGACAGACCTAGAAACATGATCGGGACGAACCCTGATGCGAACCCAGAATCATAGGTACCTGGCGTGCCCGGGAGTCGCAACTCTGCACAGCGAATTGCGGCGCCTTAGACGACTGGGCCACCCGTGTCCCCGGTCAGATAATGAAGAAATGAAGGTAAAAATGCCTCCAAAAACAAAACAAAGAGTTACTAGAAATATATGTATAAAGCCCTGCCATTTTCGACCGATGACATTCAGTGAAAGTAATGGCCGAGAAATGGCTGAATCATCCACCGATTAAGAGCTAAGTGATGCAGGATATAGGCGTTACAGTGGTTGGGTGTGTTTCATCTATTGAAAGCTTAGACCCAAGAAACGTTAACAATAAATAATACCGATTTAGGGTTAACGGTAACTCGATTATCGATTGGCTAAACGGTAACTATTAAACGTCAGCACCAAAGAACAACCAGTCTTGATATCGAGTTGAAATCAATGGAATAACAAAACTGTTAGACAATGACACAAACGAGGAGTGCAGGCCGAGCTACCCGAGTGCGGTCCTGGGGTTCCTTAGTTCTTGTATGTTGAGGATCTGACATATACCAAGGATGTTTATGCTTGTGCTGAATTGTCTCTCTGAATGCCGGGTGTCTGATAGATGGAGTGTCAAGTCAATCAAGTCCCACACGGAAAATCGCCTCTTCGCTTGTATTACCCTCCTACCTTAAGTCGTATGTTGTGAGTGAGCCTTATATACTCAACAACAAAAGTTCCGATGACACCAATATTTTAGTGTATTTTTCAAACAATTAAATGTTGGTTTTCAATATTGTAGTACATGTATGGAATTCAAGTCACAAAAACGCAACTGCTACAGAAAAGCATGCATTCCATGCACAAGATGACTTTTATGGAAGCCCCATGCATTTCACTACCCAAGAATGGGTATAAAAACATAACTTTGCATTAAATCTTTTTCAATGTCACAGGAACTTTTGTTGTTCAGTATGTCTCCATTCACGGGATAACTACACAACTTACAGATAATGGCGAGAGGGTCTCGGGGAACAAGAACCCAATACAACAGTAGTAACACGATATAAAAGTCTTTTCTTTTTGAATATTGCCTTTATAACAACATAAACACACAAAAGCATTTACAACTGTGAAATTCAAGGGAAAGAATTTTATAAATTTATATCATTATAAATGTTAAAATAAAATGAAATAAATCTTAGACCATATCTTGACTTAATGCATGTTTGTATGTATGTATGTATGTATGTATGTATGTATGTATGTATGTATGTATGTGTGTGTGTGTGTGTGTGTGTGTGTGCGTCCGTGTGTGTGCGTGCGCTCGCGTATGTATGTATCTATGTACATGTATGTATGTGTGTGTGTGTGTGTGTATGTATGTATGTCTGTCTGTGTGTGTGTGTGAGAGAGAGAGAGAGAGAGAGAGAGAGAGGGGGGAGAGAGAGAGAGAGGGGGAGAGAGAGGGGGAGGGGGGGGGGGGTGATGTTTAACAGAGCTATGTTTTCCATTAAACAGACACCAATCGCTGTTTTTCACGAGGAAACACTACATGTACTGTGAAGATCCGGGTCTTGAGCAACCCATGCTTGACATAAGAGGCGACTTACGGGATCGGGTGGTCAGGCTCGCTGACTTGGTTGATGCAAGTTATCGTATCCCAATTGCGTAGCTCGATGCTCATGATGTCAATCACTGGGTTGTCTGGTCCAGACTCGAGTATTCACAGACCGCCGTCATATAGCTGGAATATTGCTGAGTGCGGCGTTAAACAAAAAAAGAAAAAGAAAAAAAACATCAGTTGCCAGGATCTCAGGGACCGACCATTTGATAATCGGGGTTGGGGGTTGGGAATGGGGATTATGTATTTTTTCAGATAACCAGATACAAAATGCCAAGATTAAATTAAATAACACTCGACGTCCGACCAAGATAAGCAAATACTAATCCGAGGAAAAACTTGCAATGCGTGTTTATCCTCATGCCTTTTGTCTGTCTGCATGTATGTATGTCGACAGTGTTCTGTTTCCGATTGCAGTACTACTGCTTTAAAACATCCATCATCACGTTACTACACATATGCATATAAGATATACACAAATGAATATATTTAAGTAGCCAATGTATGACCCAGATCTTAAAACAAAACTTATCTCATAGCTTGTCATTTGTATATAAAAGAATATCTGATACTATGTGCCAACACGTTTATCCAATATAATACGAACTCGGTGTTACCATGGGTCCCCAGGACTTTCTTGCCTGTCGTGTCAGGCTCGGTGACCTGGTTGAGTGTTTGTCATCGCACCCAGACGGCGAGGTAAGATTCCAGTAGTTATAAGCCGACGTGACACAGCTTTAATATTGCATACTTCAAAATAACCAACAAACTTACATGGGTATACATTGTATGAATCCTATTCTATCGTGCACCCAGCCATGTTAAAGGTCAAATATTGCTAGAAGCAGCGTTAGTCCATGTGCGGCCGACAAATGTAAGATGACGCTATGAATATTGCCACTGATTGTTTCTTTGGAAACAATTTTATTTTGTTTTTAAACATGCGACAAAATAACTTATTGTAGCGCACATCTATACCTATGTTCCCGAGGCAAGTGTGTCCACTAGCCTATATCAAAGCCTAGTTTCTACGAGGAAAATAAACTTTGATTAATAGGCTCGTGGACGCTCTTGTTAGTAATTTGGTAATATTATTTTTGTAGTGAAGACACAATTTCACAAAAAGGTATGCCCAAATATTCACGATCCCAAACATTTATTGTTCAGTACAGTAGCAGTTCAACGTCGGAATTTAAAGGATGAGCTAAAAAATAAAACAAAGTGTTCAGTGAAATATATGTTGTGGCATGTGTTCTTGTGATCCGGACAATATAGACAATGTCTTGTTAAATACATAAACGTTTGGTCATCCTTTTTTCACAAAAGCTAGGTGTTTTATGTCAGCAGCACGTTCACCAGGATATGCACAGGAGAAGGCACAGATTAATCCATGAAACATTTGTTACATCCATATGAAAAAAGCAAATAGTATCATGAACAATTGTCATGCTCAGGCTTTGTTGGTAATCTTCATTGTCAGACGGTGAATCTCACGGCGAAAGTTGGTGTTCCAGAAGCTGTAGATTATAGGATTCGATGCACTCTGAAGAAAGTAGGACCTTTGAAAGACGTGAAAGACGACGAAACCGACTCCATGGAGATCGTTCAGAAGGGTTTTCATGACCGAAGCCGCGATTGTCAGGGAAAGGTGGGGAAGAAATGACAGCACAAACACCATCGTTATCAGAAACATCATAAACGTTGTCCTTCGAGTTCCTTTGTCTCGCTGTGAGCACCGTGTTACACGTCTTGCACGTGTGGAATTTGATCCGTTTCCATGTTCAAATAAAGCAGCGTTCGGCTCGCCAGTAGATGCCATGTCAGGATAATTTTCAGAGTTTCCAGCTACACCAAAAGGTTTGATGCTGTGATCTGTGACGTCACTTTCATGGGATATGCTGTTGTCGTTCTTAGGAACACCGTGGCCTGATCCGACATCTAATAGTCTATCCCGGATGTCGCCTGTGCCATCATGGTTTATAGGTGCCAGTTCAGTCATAGGAAGTCTGAATCCGTCTTGTTCCGACTTAGAAGAACTTACAATATCAACTGAAGTGTTCCGGGCATTGATAGAAATCTCTGTTGGTGTATCAAGAACCACGATCCGTTCATCGACCCTTCTCCGTACAGACACGGTTTCCTTAAACCTTTTGGCGTATGATCTGCCTCCAGATCAAGCTGTACACAACTGCCAGGGTCAACGTTGCTCCAAGGAACACCAGAAACTGAACACCAAGGTACGCAATATGCAGTGTTGAACCGATGAACTGATCAGACAAGGAACAATCCACTCCCGGGATATTGATGTTGTCAGTAGGCACCGTTCTACCGCCATAGATGAATCCAGCAGGAAGGGCAAGAATTAGTGCCAGAGAACAACAGATGCTTATGGAGATATTGGCAACCTTTGTGGTCATCTGGACATGGAGTGGACGACATATTTTCTTGAATCTGTCCACAGCTACAGCGACAAGGACGCTTCCTGAGGCAATGGAGTTAATGGTTTCGAACAGCTTCATTAGACGACATATTTTGTATTCTCCGAAGGTGTAGGTGTGTCTCATATCAATGATCTCAAACGGGATGCTGGTGAGACAGTTGATGAGATCCAGCACTGCCAGAGAGATTATGAAACATCGTGTTGTGCTTGGCTTGAACTTAGCGATGTAGACGTAACAAACCAAAGAGTTACCTAGGACGCCAAGCAGCATCAGAACTACGAGGAAGAGGATAACGGGGAGATATTTCATGGCGTAGATGTCGTCATGAAGGCGTAGATAATCGTCGATGCCATCGCTGATCAGATTTGAGATGTTTGAACTCATGGTGAGCTGGTAAATAGAAAATGGGTTTATGAACCTGTTTATGACAATAGCTATGAAATGATTTCTCAATTTATGTTTTCAAATACTGATATCTTTCTACATCATATGTTACATGCTTCATCGTACCACACTAAAGGGTTGTTGTGAATTCATGTTTGAATATAATTTTCTTTGGACTTCTCTTTTGAGTAAAGGGTCGGTCGGGTAGCCTTGTGGTTAAAGCGTTCGTTCGTCACGCCGAAGGCCCGGGTTCGATTCCCGACATGGGTACAATGTGTGAAGCCCTTTTCTGGTGTCGACCGCCGTGATATTGCTGGAATATTGCTAAAAGCGGCGTAAAATCAAACGCACTCACTCACTCTTGACTAAAACAAACTACTTTCAACTTCAATGACACATTGTCAAATAGTTTTCAGAACATTAAGAACAGAACATACATATGTGTTATATACATAACACGTATCATTTCTTGTGAGAAGTGTCAAGTGAGTTGTTCCCCATAGGTGTAGCTGGGCAACGTTGATAAACGCAGTGTCTGAACGATCGCAAAGAGGGAGAGATTTGACATTCGGCATTGGGAGAAAAGATACAGATGATCGATGTGAAAATTGTGAGAATATGCGGGAAATACCAAATTACCCCACCCCCTCGTTTTTAAAATGGGCTTGTCCGTCACTGCCGAGGTCGTATTGTATTCAGGAGTGATCATTGTTTTAATACGGTTAAATATTTTTAAAGCTTGTACATTTTATTTACATCCTTAAAGAGGCTGTACATAATGTTGATATCTCATACAATAAATAAACGACCCGTGGTCGTTGTTAATCTACAATAAAACTGTGCAGTGTGAATAAAAAATGGTTTATTCTCCAAGCAGTGTTTTATTGTACGATAAACAACGCCCACGAGTCGTTTATTTCTTAAATAACATGATTATCTCATCTGGTGATGAAATACTGTATTCATATGAAATGTAAAATTGTTATCTCATTCAGTAAAATAACACTTTATGCTGGAATTATTTTCATTGAGATACAATGACAGCAGAAAAGAACAAAACATAATAATGAACGATGAACTCAATACAGAGTTTCATATCAGCAAATTCAGTCTATGTCAAACACTTTGAGATTACAATTATGGGCGGCACTTGTAATGCTGATTATATTATTCCAGAGGGATCGTCGACCAAGTAGAAAACATTTAGGCCTGATTTGATTTCAGTGAGGATGGAGATGGGGATGAAGAGACAAGGAAGTTCACTTGCACATGCACCCTCACCCTCAAACAGGAAGCAGATTATACTATTACTCTCATTTTGATAGGGATCATGTGATGAGTGAATGTTGTTTTACGCAGATGTAGGCAATGTCATAGAAGATTTTACTTGCAGATTTTGGCAACGGTGTTCGGGTGATCTAGTAGTTCTGTGTGCCTTCGCTACTCAGAGTTGTGTCCCTTAGCCTTACGACGATACACTGATCGTAGGTTCAAATCTCTTATTCGTCCCGATTGTGATCCTTGGTTTGTCAAACACTAATTTTCACCAAATTGTTTACTGCATCCTTCGCGTTGGGCTTTCCCCAAAAATAAAGCTGACACCCTTTGATATAATTGAAATTCAAAGCCGCATTAAACTAAACTCTTTCAGGACCTCGTCAAACGGCGATTCCTTGGGATATCTGGCGGATTAAGAACCTGGTTAAGACCCTGTGTCGATTCCCACTACCGGTGCAATCCACTCTGTTTGCCTTTCGCTGTAATACTGCTGGAATATTGCTTAACGCTGCGTAAAATCCCACATCAACGGCGTGAGTATCAGCACGTTTACTACTGAAAATAAAACCCGATGACATGGGGTGTATGTTTTATTCTATACTCCTCTGCAGTAACATCTGCATCACGGTAATACAATATTTTTACCCAGCAAAAGAATTAGCTGTAAAACACTGACATTCATCATATTCGTTTTCATTTTGCACTTTTATATGTCATTAATAGAAAATGTATGTTCACATAAAATGGTGAATTTGGAGAGTTGAACATGACAATCTGAACAAAGAGCATATATATTGCTAGGTCCAGCAAATGTACCATCAAATTCCTGTCTCAAAGACAAAACATAAGCCTTAATACAACTTTCTTCATCTAACATGAAGTATTTGTGACAACTGGCATAAACACCATGTGAAGTCTCAATGGATTTGCTTGAATATATGCAATCTCAGAAAAGAACCCAGTTCAGTTTGTACACCACTATTTCAAAAGACAAACCGAAGGGATACATGGGATATTGATCATTAAACGTGGTCACCATAGATTAATTACATCTCTATTTTCAAAGGTTGAGGACAATTTGTCAAAAAATAAAGCAAATGTCATCGGAAGTTTACAGAGAAAATAAAATGTGAAATGCTTCCTCACTGATAACATACATGTGAAATTTAGGGATAGGACTTTAGGCAAGAGTAAGGCATCACCATAGGCACCAGTTCCCCCTTGTTGATCTGTTTCGATATGGTCATGAATCGGAATGCCTGCTCGGATTGGCAAAATCAAAACAAGGACAATTGGTCAAGAAGTTGAACTTAAGTTTAACATATATAGATGATTTCACGTCGTTCAATAATCATGGTTAAACAGCCAATTCCCTTCACTGATTTACCCACCTAAACTAAAATTACAAGAAACGTGTAAAACTGCCCCAAATAGTGTCATATGGCCTTTTCTCAAAAGTTGTTTGACCAGAGTACCAACGGTCAAGGTCTTAGTAAAGCTTTTAAAGACTATTATCGTAGACAGGCAGAGGGCATTTTCAAAATTGACGCATCAGTGACAAAAATGATGTCCGATGCAATTCCCTATTTTGACTGTTTCCGTGTTTTTTTTCATGTGAACAATTGACTTGCCATTGCATGTGTTTGTGACGGGTGCCACTTGTGAGGCAGGATACACTCACATTTTCGCGAACACCTTGTATCATCACTATTTAATAGTTATTCATAAGCACATGCTTATGACACAGTTGGAATCGTATAAAGGACTCTGCTTTTAGCAGATATATATGTCTTATAATTATGAAAAAAATTGTCACTTTATTGTCTAAAATATTTGGAAGACATATCATTCACTCATGGTTTGCCCGAGATACATACATGTAGAAGGCGGTATTTATCCGATGGACAGAGAGTTTGTACGTGTAATATTTGTTATTGAGCTATAACCATGTAAACTCCATTCGTTTAAACAAAGAACTTATCAAGGTATTCGTAGGTTACAAAACGAAGAAATGCCGTTTTAGAAACACAAGTGACAACATTTATTTTAAAGTTTAACCTCGAGAATGATCATGTTTTGTGTTCGATCAACATAAATATAAATATAAAAGCAATGCTTTGGAGAATTTATGACGTCACTGTCGAACTACGTAGACGTGACCTTCGATCATAACTCGAATTCCCAGTTTCTATCATTGTTCCCCGTGTACGCTTTTAAAATCTTCTCTGTACTCGTCAAGTAATGCCAGTTCAAGTAACGGACAAAAGTGGGTGACGAAAAATGTTGCAACAATGACGTTATGTTACGACGTCTTTCCATCAGTGTGACGTCATATTTACGGCCTGGGCCAGAGTGGCATCATAACTTTGCATACTTACATATTTGTATGCGCTTTGCAATAAATACTTAGTTTCATTTCCTTTTAACTTTCAGATATTGAGAAACACTGAGCCTGAAGCGGTGCTGAGAAACATAAACAGGTTACATATCAACAATCACAATTACAACATTTTGATCTGTATGGCTCAAACTTCAGTCATCGTGGACAGCCATTGCCTTGGCGATGAGCCTGTCTGTCATTGGGGCGTTTTCCTTCAGAGCTTTCCTTTCCATCAACAACGACCTGGGTGAGAAATCCAGAACCATAATTAATCCACTGAAACATTGAAGTAGGACGGGTCTCTTGCCCTAGTCCAGACTGCTAGTCTGTCATACATACCCTGAAACAAATATATCCATTAAAGCCAAAGCAAGTCTATAATATTTGGCAAGTCTAGATTACTGTAGTATCAGTCTGAAAATGAAGAGAGTCTCTGGGCTCCTTTTTATTTCATGACTATAATTTAAGTATTATTTTTATCTGTAAAATATGTTCATTTCAGAGACTAGATGTTAGTCTAGGTCTCTGCATAAAATAAGTTTTATGTTCTCTGCCTAGCCCCAGACACTCGTGTCATTACTATACAATCTGAAGCGTGTAACGGAAAGATTCGAGTGGTGACACGAATTTTCGGATGTGCCGATGCTTTTTTTGTGTAGTGATTCGACCCCCTAGATGGCCGTGTCGTACCAAGACACGTTAAACGATGTCACTTGTTGGCCAGCTCTGAATCAGTATACTGTGTCTGAGTGGGATATGCTTGTTTAACTGCGACATGGTATTTCACAAGGCCAGCACTTAAACTCCGGCATTAGTCCGGTTGAAGTACGTCGCTATATGAGTGAAATAATCTCAACGAGACGGTAAACCCTCTTTCACCTCGCAAACAGCGGAACAATGCATCTCAGAATGACGACAGATGAGAGGTGAGGTGAAATGGGGTATAACGCCGCGTCCAAGATTATTTCACTTATAGCGACGTGCATGTACGTGTGTGTGTTTGTGTGGCTGCTTGTACTAGTCCGGACTGATGCCGATTTATAGTGCTAGCTCACTGAGATACCATGCCACAGTTTAACAGGAATACCACCATGCCACAGTTTAACATGAATACCCCACTCAGACACAGTATACTGACTCCGAGCCGACCAGTCCTTGTTTTAGCCTTAATGCCGAGCGCCAGACAGGGTAACAACAAGTACAATCTTTTAACGTCTTTTGGTATGACGCGGCCGAGGATCGAACCCCGGACCTTCCGCTCTCCGGGCGGACGCTCTACCACTAGACCACGGAGGCGGTCTACGAGCGATGAGACGAATTATAATCCAATCTTCTCCGTGTATGTAACTACGTACACATTGAGAAAATCTGATTTCTAATTTCATAACAGGCGTGTATTTCATTGTGTACAACTTTGACCAATGTTCATAATAACTGATATATATGGCTCTGCTGAAGCTAACATTAGCGCAACTGGACTGCTGATTGTGATGATGATGATGATGATGACAACTGCAATGACCCTGAGCTGTACCAGGATGTTGATGACTGTTACTGAGTAATGATAGAGCTAGCTGGTGTTATAACCATTAAAGGGGGGCACGGGTGACCCAGTCGCCTAAGGCGCCGCGATTCGCTGTGCAGAGTTGCGTCCCTTGCGTCCCCAGAAACCTATGGTTGTGGGTTCGAATCCCGGTTCGCGCTGAATATGTTTCTAGGTTTGTCAGCACCATGTCCGTGCTCTAGGGTTTCACGGAAGTAGTAAACGTCTGAGATCTGCATCACACCACTCCCGTAAGCTAACACGCCGTGATATAACTGGATTACTGTTAAAAGCGGCGTTAAACCCAACTCACTCACTCACTATAACCATTAAAGACTGTAAAAGAAATAACTTCCGTGTCTTATTTATCGTCAGGTTTCGAAAAGAACATTTTATCATTATTAATTTTAAATGTTGAAGGCCAGTGATATCTGCTGTGGGATAGCGTTAATGAATGGCTAGATATAAGACTTTATTCACCACACAACCGGAACCGTTAAAGTCCCGTTTAAAGGGAGGCTAAGCTCCGCTAAATTGGCAGTCCCAGCAAGTTCAATTGCAGGCGCTCTGATAACTGATTATTACGAAGATTCAATGGCTCAACATGGCAGTATAATTACGGTTTTAGTTTTGACCTCTTGGTCTTATAATGGAGACGAGTAGTGTAGCTTCGTCGTCTCCCCTGCGGGGATTCCGGATGAATCCCGAATCAATGGAGAGGGTGATCAGATTCAATGACTTGGTTGAATGCTTGTCATCGTAGCCTAACGGGACGAGGCTCAAAATATATATCATGATTTATTTGGTCGGGACTTTACACTGATCTTCAACACGCCCCCGAAAAAAACCCAACCCACCCGCCTCTACCTCTCTCTAAATGTTCACCGCTTCGCTTGAGGTAATACATATTTCATATGTTTAAAATTGTTTTGTTAAGAAGACTCCTAATTTATACACATGTACATGCATGACACTTTCTGTCAAAATATGTATGAACTTAACACACGTCGTTGGAAATATCAATCGCCAACGACATTCGGATACCTTGTACAGGGGCCAAGGCAACAGACTCCCCTTTGCCTTGGTGGCGCCCCACCCTTGGGTATTACCTGGCGAACTTGTGGTGATCTGCAGATGGGGATTTGATGGCAGCCTGAATCAAAAACAGGTTGAATATGTCCCGCTGAAAGTGAAACGAAGCAGTTTTAATGTGACTTAATTCTTGTGTTTTCCTGTTTCGACTGAGAGTTATCGTTACCGTATGTTGGTGTAAACTACATGTACAAAATTAACATCCTCGGTTGTCAAATGTCTATATGGTTAATACCCTAAACCCATTCGCACACAAAAGTTGAAGTGACGTCAACACCACATCTCTTATCACTAACGTTCCACATGATTTCTCTCGCTGATGAGTGTAACTTGATTGGGCGACTAGAATTAGCGTTGTGGCCTTCAAATGCGGCTCAAAACGAAGTACGGTAACGAATGGGTTTAGGGTAATGGTAATATAATACCCTTGGTTATCGGATATATCGAAGATACAACAACCCTGAAGTTTCCTACCTGAGCGTGACTGCCGCCAATATTTATTATCTTATATCTGATGGGTTTGAGAAGGTCGACAGCTTTGGCGTAGTCGCCGTTGTTGTAGGCTACGAATGCCTCACACAACGTCTCCCCGACTTCCTCCGTTACAGCCTGGTTGTGGCCGCGGTTGTTCCTGTGGAAACAATTCCTTGGCGTTACATGGTACATGTATGACATTAACTTCTTTTAGAGTCATTTAATGTATTACATTAATAAGTAAAATTCAGTTTGAAATAATTCCAAAAGTGTATTTCGATTCATTTTGTGATGTCATTATGGATTGATTTTGTGAATATTTATGAGCATTTGGACGCTCGATATCCAGCGTTCAGTGCATTGGTATTAGTTCTTATTTTATACACAATACATTGTCAGCACATTTCATATCGTAAATAAATTTCACATATTGACAATTTCATTGATTATAGGATCGTTTACCCCGATACGCTATCTCCCTGCGTGAAGATCTAAGGACATCTCCATAGTAGGTCGCGTAAGGTAAACTTTCTAATCAGCCAATCTAAGTTCTAAGTAACTCCAACATATTTCCGTATCTCGAAAACGAACTGAAACGACCTCTACCGAATGTAGGATAATTAAGTTTAATATGCAAAATATTTGTTTTCATGAAGGTGAATCGTTTTCGAAAACTGACATTGAACCCAGGTATCCTTCAGATCGAGTGGACGGTCAAAGTTTGCTGAGGGTTCTTATGACGCGACCTCCCATGTCAGTGTCCTCAGATCTTGATGCAGAGATGTATAGTATCGGAATACACGATGTGACTTTAATGAAAGTGATCTATTGATAGTCTCTCAATACGAAATGAATAAAAGTAATTTTGAAGGTATTAATAAAAGCAAGACGTCATGGATATGAATTGTACTCTGAATCACAATTCTTATAAAATATGTGTTTCATCGTCCACGGTTAAAAAATAAATGCACTGATATATAATGAATAAAACTGTCGTTTATGAAGCAAACATTTGATATTTATTTAATATGCTTCGCTCATGTGCAAGCCTGAAAATATGTAATATATCAAGCATTTGCTTCAATGATCCTGTTGGATCGATATAATGTATTTTTATATAGTATTAGTAATAACATCTTTTATGTATTGGTATTGCAATTCCCCCTTTAAATATCAATTCCATAATCAAAACGGTCTTCAAACTTTGCGACATACACGCACACTACCATAAACTCAATTTGAAGGTAAAGTTGACCAATGTATTTCAATCTGGCAATTACATTAAAAAAAATAATTATAGACCATTATATTGATCGCGCGACCTTATCATGTAACGCTGCATATTCGAGATACTTGTCTTACTTTACGAATTGTTTGAGAGAGTCCATGAGCTGTTTGACGGCGTCTGACTTTTTGGCCCTTAGACACGCCAACAGTATGTGAACGTCATTGAATGCTAAAATGTGATCGTCGATGTGAGGTCGGCAGACGTCGTATACATTGTTCCACCTTTCGCCAACGTCCACGCCTACACAAAAAAAACACACATTCAGTTAGTATGACCGCTTGGAAATAATGTAAGTACGTCTCGTATAAAGAATTTTTCACTATGTCTGGTTGTTGTTTGGGTGGATAGTATAATTTATATATATTAACTGTTTTATTGGCATTTTAGAAAGTGGAGAGTAAATAAGTGAACGTGCAATTGTATTGATAACTTCTGGTTTATTGCATGTAGCGACGTTTCAGTGTAGATTCTTATACCGTTATCTAGCTTGATAACGGTGTAATGACGTGAATTCAAATGTACCTTCCATCTCAAGTCTGAAGAGCAGAGAGCAAGCGTCCACCGTGTCCAGAAGTGCCCCAGACTGACACGCCCTCACGGTGACCTGTTGAACACAGACTATTTATGGCAATAGGGTGTCAACATGACGAGAGGCGACATCCCCAGAACTGGTTAGAAAGTTTGGAGATAAAAAGTTAAAAACAACTTAATTCCCATCTCATTTTATGATTCATTAAGCACAAGCATATACACACAGTTAAACGGGATCATACGTATTTATCGTTTTGGGGTAGTTGTAAACTTGCGTGCCTAAGGGGTTTAACCGTTGTTTATTGTCCGCGTAGATTTCCCATATGGGCGCAACATGAGGGGACTGCTGCTTAAACAGCGAGTGCAAAAAGTGGAATGAGAATATACATAGCAAGTGAGTGAGTATGGTTTTACGCCGCGTAAAGCAATATTCCAGCAATATCACGGCGGAGGACACCAGAATTGGGCTTAACAATTGTACCCATGTCGGGAATCCAACCCAGGTCTTCGGCGTGACGAGCGAACGCTTTAACCACTAGGCTAGCCGACCGCCACATACATATCAAGCCAAACGTGACATTTTTAATATGACCAGAATATTGCCGTACGGCTCGCAAATCAGTTAGACATGAAATGTGATATCAGTTGCCAGGTGTTGTCATTTTCAATATGTAACACCTGTGGGCTACATGCAGTGATTCTGTCTCTGTATATAAGCAATAAAGTATTGACTGATAAACCAATTAAATCATATCACCAGCCTAGAATCGAAACACACAATATCTAAATCAATATACCTCATCCACAAATGTATTCAAATTGCTTTTAAAAAATACACAGAATAAACCTTTTTGTGTATTACTGAAAATCGGTGATGACACCAGCTGTTCACGAATTTGACAATACAACTGCATGGCGTGTATTGGTTATTAAAGATAGCTGACGACATAAATATAATATTATAGTAAACATTTCTTTTGCCAATAACTGAAAGTTTACAACAATATTCAATGGATTTATTCACTGCCGATGTATTTCATATACAGCCTTCAAACACATCATGCATACTGCACCAAAATATATCTTTCCTCCCATATAAAGCTGACACGCCGCCATATAACTGGAATATTGTTTATAAAGGCGTTTAACCCATCTCACTCACTCACAAAATGTCTATGTTCCGGTGTAGGCCTATAACACTATAATATTAATGCACACATGCATCGATGTGTTTCATTTTCTTTACCCCTTCACCAAGGGTTTATATATTATTGTACATGTTTGCCCTGTCCAACTGAAGCATTTGCAGAAGCTAGTTTCACTTACACGTTTCACATGTACCGGTAGGTCAACATCCTGAAACCTTCCTCAAGCACCAAATCCCCGCTAATACTAGTTTATTAATCACTAGCATATTATCACGGTTTATATCAAGGGTTACCGTATCCATTAGATCTTAAATGTTGGTTTTAAGCAACTCCCTGGTACCCCGTAAACAACTACGTCCAACGCAACGTCATAATATCCTATGGGGCGGTGGGATAGCCTAGTGGTGTGAAGTACATTTATTAGTGTTACCCAACCGTCACATTGCTGGAATATTGCCAAAAGCGGCGTAAAACCAAATTCACTCACTCACTCACTCATAATGTCATAATGGTACCTAAAACGCTTCAGTGAGTGTAGTACAACCTTCTAAATTACCTCGCTGTCGAAAATATTCAGTGCACCCTGATGGTCACCCTGGGGAAGAGGAACATTGGTGTTAGTGCGATTAATGAAATAATTCACAGGGTACTGTATATGTAGTCAAGAGAGCTATTGAATTAGTTACAAACAAAACTACTTTCAAGTTGGAATTTGTGATAACCACAATTTCAACACACACAAAAAAATATAATATCTAACCTTTCCAAATTTATAGGCAAAAAAGGTCATCGGTATAAGAAGAAAAGCTTGCTGAATAATTACGTTTCATTTAGAAGCTTAAAAGATTCTCCAATATGTTTCAACAACGGTATTATCGTGTATGTAATGATAACCTTCTCTATGTAGTATAGTGCCCAGTGCCAGAAATTGTGACAAGCCAGCATCCCGCAACTCTGGAATCAAAGATATCAATATTATTTCAAGGGTCCACAATGACAGAAAACAACAAGGTTATATGAAAAACTGAACAATATTTGGCGAAATTAAGAACATGTATGATCGTGATAGTTTCTAGCCCCTAAAACTCACTGCCCAGTTGTTGACGAGTCTGACCCTCTATACTCATTGCCGACTTCTTGACGGGTCTGACCCTCTATACTCATTGCTCAGTTCATGACGAGTCTGACCCTCTTTACTCACTGCTCAGTTCTTGACGAATCTGACTCTCTATACTCACTGCTCAGTTCTTGACGAGTCTGACCCTCTATACCCACTGCTCATTATGACGAGTCTGACCCTCTATACTCACTGCTCAGTTCTTGACGAGTCTGACTCTCTATACTCACTGCTCAGTTCTTGACGAGTCTGACTCTCTATACTCACTGCTCATTATGACGAATCTGACTCTCTATACTCACCGTCCAGCTCTTGACGAGTCTGACCCTCTAAACTCACCGTCCAGCTCTTGACGAGTCTGACCCTCTTTACTCACTGCTCAGTTCTTGACGAATTTGACTCTCTATACTCACTGCTCAGTTCTTGACGAGTCTGACCCTCTATACTCACTGCTCAGTTCTTGACGAGTCTGACCCTCTATACTCACTGCTCATTATGACGAGTCTGACCCTCTATACTCACTGCTCATTATGACGAGTCTGACCCTCTATACTCACTGCTCAGTTCTTGACGAGTCTGACTCTCTATACTCACTGCTCAGTTCTTGACGAGTCTGACTCTCTATACTCACTGCTCATTATGACGAATCTGACTCTCTATACTCACCGTCCAGCTCTTGACGAGTCTGACCCTCTAAACTCACCGTCCAGCTCTTGACGAGTCTGACCCTCTTTACTCACTGCTCAGTTCTTGACGAATTTGACTCTCTATACTCACTGCTCAGTTCTTGACGAGTCTGACCCTCTATACTCACTGCTCATTATGACGAGTCTGACCCTCTATACTCACTGCTCAGTTCTTGACGAGTCTGACTCTCTACACTTACTGCTCAGTTCTTGACGAGTCTGACTCTCTATACTCACTGCTCAGTTCTTGACGAGTCTGACTCTCTATACTCACTGCTCATTATGAGGAATCTGACTCTCTATACTCACTGCTCAGTTCTTGACGAGTCTGACTCTCTACACTTACTGCTCAGTTCTTGACGAGTCTGACTCTCTATACTCACCGCCCAGTTCTTGACCGTGTCCGTGAGGAAGGAGATGCCCTCATCCTGGCGCCCTGTCATCTCCATCACGTGACACATTGTGTGAGTGGACCAGGCATCCCTGGGATTTAGGTCCAGCCCCTGGGGAGACACCAGTAATCTACACACAACTCTTGAGACAAAGCGATACATAAATTCAAGTAACGTGCTGCGTATATTCACAATAATATATATCTTATTGTCTCCGCTTATTCAAACATGTTTTCATCACGTGCACATTAAGCAACAAATGTCATAAGCTGGCTGGATATAAGTGGAGAGATGAGTAAACTTGAACATACCCATATATAAGGATGCTATTGTCACGGTAGCTTCAGGTAACGTGTTGACTAACATAGTCTATGAAATCTTTTATTACACATAATTTTTCTCTCCTCTTAAATTAAAACGATTAATGTTCCTAATGTTGATTCTAGGGCTGACTTGCTTTTATATAGATCAAGATCGGTTTTGTTTTCATGAAGTACATATTTTCCACAGTCGCAGGACTAGTAACGTGTTGGTGGCTGGATATAGACAGGCAGTTGCGTGCATGTTAACATGCCCATTACGAAGCTATCATCAATATGAACTCCTAGTCAACAAATGCTAATGCCTCTATCTCGCTAAATGTTTCGTTCAAATGACGGGGAATCCTGACCAAAATGACCAGTAACTGACCTTCTTGGCCGCTTTCTCCGCCTGATCATACAAGTTGCACTCCTCCAAACCAAAAGAGTACATCCCAATCAGGTATCTGCCAAAAGAAACGAAAATATTCCTTACATTAATAGTAATTCAATATATTCTTACACAAAAGAAGCCAGGTACGTGCATGCAGCGTGATAATTTCATGTGTAGCGATATTCTGTAGTATTAAGTCTGTAGCATGTGGCTGTTAGGGGCATATTAAATTATTTTAATATACATTAGTTGTAAAATTTGGAGTGTTTGATATGATGCTAATAATATGATGTGTATTGGGGCTCCTGAGAAGGAAATTGTTGAAACAAATTTCTTAACTTGATGTTTTTTAGTTTCAATAAAAAGATATTAGATTCTTCGTGTATATTACATGAACATGCCCAATAGTGTAGTGTTATATACCCTATTGTATACTTGCATACGTATTTCACGGGAAAAACTGGTCTGGGACATTTAAACTATTTCAACATGTTCAATATTTTTCCATTAAAAAAGCATTTAAACTGAATTTTTAATTGTATTGTCACGATGTATATCATCTTTGAAGGGCCCTGTGGTTTCTGAGACTCATTCTCAAATAGGATACAGTAAGTTTACTATCAGCAGTACCTGTATTACCAATCTGTCAGCAAAAACACGCCTTTCATTAGTACAAATATACTTTGTATGGCTAAAGACAAAAAACGATCTATCATATCTAGTGCACGTTAAAGCGGAACAATGCCCAAGTGTCTGGTATCTCTTTCCAGTCTGGATCTTATTATCAGAGCCTTGTGTGAATCTGAGAGTGTTCTATGTACTTCATTAATAACTTTTATATTGAAAAGCATCATACAATTTAAGGTAGCAGCAAGAAAAACTTTAACTCCTATACTTTAACTAAAGAGTATTACAGTCGTATTGCTTAGATCGCCTGAATAGTTTCATCTACCCATAAAGAGGCATTTCCGGTTTCCATTTCGGCAATACTCGGGCTATGCTGTCTCGATTCTGATTGGGGTAGCCAAGATAGAAATACGTGTCGTGTGCAAACTTAAGTGCCAGGATGTCCAGAGGGTTCTGGACCAAAATGTCCTCCCAAACGTCAGACGCGTCAGAGGTCCACCTTGGAAACGACAACAATGAAATGTATTCGCAAAGAACGTGTAAAGGTGCATAGAAATAAACAAAGCAATCATATGATGATTGTTATGATAATTTTGAATCTCTTGCGGAAATGTGAATCATTGGCTAGTTGTGGTTACCCGTACTTTGAAATCACTTTCCATGATAATCTGATGATAATATTGTCTCACTGAAATTGTTTTCAGTCTGGACCATCAGCCTCAAAGCTACCAAGAATGCATCCCCTTAGCCTTGTCAGGAGTTGCTGGTCGTGGATTCGAAATCTACATTTGCTGCTATCAGCACCCCACTTGTGCTCATTAATTTGTTTCCCAAAATGGTAAACACCGCTTTGGGCTTTCTTCTACATACACTTACAGGCTGTTATATTACTGAATTACTATTAATTCCAACTCACTTACTCGTGAAAGGAAGTGAGTCTCTAAATAACGCACTGAAAAAAGTGAGGCATCTTTCCAGCTATCACAGATATGTATTATAGGGATTGTTCGCAGAATTTAATTCATTGCAATATCACCACTTGACTTATTATCCTGTATTAAACAAACCATAATGTATGTATCTTACCCTTCTGACCACAACTTCAGTGCACGTGCATGCTGTTTCTCGCGCTCAATACTGGATGTCTCAGCAAGTCGAAGCATTTCGCTTATTTCCCCTGGGAAAGATTTGTCAACATGGATAGTCCTTCCGGTTCCTAAGAGGTCAAGGCCGTTTTTCAGAACGTGTCCCATAACTGAAACAAGAAATTATGGTTAAGGCGTCATTTCAGGTATCACAACATGTAGCATAGAAATGAGTAAAGAGGTGTGCATGTATTAAACGTACATTTTAATAAAAGTGACAAAACCTAAAAACATAAGACATTTGTTAAATAGTCCATTGTAGGTTTGGTTTGGTTGTTAGTTGTTTTTTGCCGCACTCAGCAATATTCCAGTTATATGACGGCAGTCTGTATATAGTCGAGTCTGGAATGGACAATCCAGTGATTGATGTCATGAGCATCGATACACGCAATTTGGACATGCAACAACCAAGTCAGTGAGCCTGACCATCCGACCCTGTTAGTCGCCTCTTACGATAAGCATAGTCGCCTCTTACGACAAGCATGGGTTGCTGAAGACTTATTCTAACCGGGATTTTCACTGGTCCCATTGCGAGGACACGACATGCGAGGATACGAAAAACAAAATTTTCGCGGACTCAAAGATTTAGATATGCGTTCTTTACAAATTTAAAATATTATAATCAGGTGGAATACAAATGACCTTTGTTCAAAATACCTTTCATAATACCAATACATACAAACTTGTTTGTGGTTCGAAGGCGACAAGTGAAGGCGGCAGTGATTCGAAACAATAGTTAATTTTATATGGTCTTGCCAGTTGTTTGTTGTGTTAATAGATATCGAAACTTGCCAAAGTTTGGGTCAGCCTCCATCATTTTCTGCATCGAGGTTTCAATGCCACCGGTTCCCGTGTCGTCATACCAGCCCACATACTGAAGTCATACACAAGCATGGATACCCGAGATGACGCATACATTTGAATTGACTCGTCTACAAGCTGTTTCATCCACCAAGGTCCAGACTCAGTGTATGTTCTTTATATAATAATGAAGTTTTCTCTGATTAGTGAATAACTGAACTAAAACAAGGTATTATACGAAGAAACAAATTTCTAACTGGTTATGGTATGTACATCAATTAATATAAACATGGTGGTCACGTTGTTTTATGGGCTGATTATTAAACAGATAGTCAGGGTTTTATCTCCAGTCGTAAACAATAAGCAAATCCTTTTCCTCCGTTTCGGTGTCTCACGGTGGAATTACCGTCGGTCATACAGCACTCAAACCATGTTAGACCAGACGGTGCTGTTGCCAATGATATCGCCTATAAGGCAAACAATTGTCCGGATAAACAAATCATGCTGTGTACCCATTACTTAAAGACGTTCTCAACATTCGCCCAGAATTTCTTTTCGGACGATGTGGTTTCACTGTATGGGTTTCGCTGACCAAAACATATATTTATAGGTCTATTCAGCAAAGACACGAAATCCACTTACCTGAGTGAGTGAAGCATCGAACATCTTGCTGGCTTCATTGTTGGTGGTGGAGAGTGGGACCCCGAGACTCTTCCACTCCTGGATAAAATAAAAATGTATTTCCAAGAACTTAGGGTACTCATAGTGAAGACAATACACACAGAGATGAACGTGTCAATACAATTGATGGAGTATCCAATGTTGTCTTTTTCATATGTCAAATGTCTTTTCAAACATCCTCCGTCGACAAATGTATATGCAAGGTAATGGGTCGGTGGAGAGAAGGGATGGAAACGTTTCGACTTGCTGACAATGACGACGGCTTCGAAAGTAGTCAACCCAGAAGGATTCCGGGACAGATTGGGTCATGGAACGGACACCAGACAAATAGCACTGAACTAACCTTTGTCTTATGTTCGGCACTTGGTATGGTTGATTACATACACGCTGTCTATCATTCTGCAGTTGCTAATGACCAAAACTCTAAATACCGTTAAGGGTGGTTACTCTGATCAATTAGACCGTACGCCTGTAATCGTGTAATCCTTATATAATTATGTATTTAACATCGCGTAATCATAAACTGTCTTTCGTTTGGTCGTAGTGACGTTGATAACGCACTTATTAACCAACATCTTCTGGGTTTCGGAGTCCTCGGAATAAGCTATTGTTTAAGAAAAAAAAGCAGAAAGAATAGAGTCCCATCGAAATAGACTCTTTGTTTCATTTTATTAAAAAAGAACTGGAAAAGGTATGTTTCTAAAAACTAACTTATATTTTTTTATGTTTCTATCTCGGCAAATGTGTAACGATTACATTGAAATACATCTTCCCGAGGCAAGGGCGTTAACTGACTATAAGTCCAGTTTCCACCCTTGCCGAACTAGGCTGGTATTATGGAGTTACATTTTGGCAGGACTAACGACTCTATGCATGGTCCATTGAAAATCGCGTAACGAACTAGACATCCGGTTCGCAAACATGGATTTCAACGTCCAGATTTCGGTAGACTGCAGGGTTTGCAAAGCATGTGTACCACCAACTGGGCGTCGACAGATATTTTGCAAATCTTTTCATGTTTTTGATTTAGGTGCTCAAGTGATTCGATGCAGTTCGCGGCGTAAGACCTGATATATAACAATATAGATCTTGATTATCGATCAGATCGTTTTGACTGGGCGCCGCCATTTTGTTTGAAGCAAATGCAAATGATACTAAAGGTGGGATCTGACTGTCAATCGGCGGGACATAGAAGGGACATAACTCGTAATAGTCACTGGTGGCGCTACGATCGAGCCGAAAAATTCCATCCTAGTTCGGCATGGGTGGAAACTGGACTTTTATAGTCAGTTAACTCCCTTGCCTCGGGAGGATGGTTGAGATATGCCAACCTACCCGCCCTATAAAAGATAATCATTGTGTACTATCGCCTACTATTTATAATAATCAAAGTACAAAACTCCTTCCCATCCAATAGAGTTAAAGTACAAGGACGTTATGTGTAACGCGACCTAGTCACGTTGTCACGTTAACGCTCAGTATGACGCGTCAAGTTATCTCGAGGTCCCCTCTCCCCAAAGGTAGTGATTGTGCTGACTTGCATCTTCGCATAGTTATTCATAGTGGCTTTGATGTACAAGAAATATCTATGTACATACTTGCTGAACTCCTGTGTCAGATGTGTGTTCCAAACGCTTGGGTGTGTATTTGAGTATTGTACAGGTAAACGCTTTCTATTACTTTTGTGAGTTACTCGATTGATAAGCTGAACAGCTGTTGAGCTGAAGTTTGTTTCCAGCTATATGACGGCGGTCTGTAAATCATTGAGTCAGAAAATCCAGTAATTGGTCAGCGAACCTGACCACCCGATCTCGTTAGTCGCCTAATACGTCAAGCACAGTCGCCTTTTACGGCTAGCATAGATTGCTGAAGACCTATTCTAACCAGGACCTTCACGGGTGGTTGATCTGTAGGACTTGATGCACACCAATGAAATATGTGGCTAAGCATACAAAAAATACATTTTTCAATATTTGACATAAAAGCCACAGGAATCAAATTACGTTGTTTATGTAGGCATGTTTATTTAGGCATGAGATAATCAAACACAAAATTCATTCTTTCATTCTTTGTCATGCGAGTACATATGTACTTGTCCTTGGAGTTAAAGTTGATTATGCGTTTATATGTTTGTGGTTTGTTTCGTGTTTTATGCCGCAGTTAGATGCGCAATGTATATCACGTCGGCCTGAAAAATATCCAGTCTGGATCAGACAAACCAGTGATTGACATAATGACAATATCCCACGTCGTCGGGGTAAAATCACACGCAATCAACCAAGTCATCGATCTTGATCACCCAATCCTGTTTAGTCGCCTCTTAAGACAAGCAATAGAATGTATTATCAGTGTGAACGCAAAATGCTACACCTTTGTGTTTGGGCTACTGCTGACCTCATGGCCAGTGATCCACACAGTCGACGCACCATGGAACACAATTAGCCAGGTCACAAATTAAACTCTAACGACATTGGATACTAGGTACATGGACTCGGGTATTAATTTGGAGAAACACTTTATCCTGATAATAATGTCTGATGTTTTGGGGTATATTAGTTTTTGATGGTAGTCAGTTATGCCAAATATTACATAATGCACACCGTCAGTTTGAAGTGTTACATAATTAAAAAAGCTAATACGTTATTAATGTGTTCTGTTTTAAAAAAGAATGTACAGCTGAATAGTCTTGACCTTGGTTCTGTCAGCGGGTATATCTTAGTTCGAAACATCACCTGTACTCCTTTACCGCCGTGAATAGCAGAGATAAAGAATTTGCAAAATGTTTGAAAAACACCCTGAGTATTTCGACTAGAGTGTTGTCCATGTACAGTGCAGGTATAACATTCCCCATCCGATGTTCGGCGTATAACATTTGTATATACCTTAGATTTCTTCTAATATTATATGTTATTTGCTGACTTTTGATCATAATTTCTCTTCGGCCATTTTAAGCCATGCATTTCTACATTTCATAATTACAAATATATATGATCTGTAACAGCCAATACGTGACGCCTTAATAAACCATTAATTCATTCGGTATAAAACATTTAATCAAGAAGATTACCCTGAAGACACAAGACTTCAAGTCGTTTGATTTCGATTAAAAGCCCAGGAAAACACTTAGGTGCACCGATCGGGGATAACAGATTATCTCCTAGTAGAATCTGTGATATATTAATAAATCTTTCTGTCTACATAGCCAGTAAATATCAAAAACAATTCACTAACAATCACTTGTCATGCCCAGTGAAGAAAAGCAGGACCGTATCGTTGTTAATAGTTAACGATCACATGAGCTACGAGTTTCGTCGAGTTACAACACGGCAGCAGACACACGGAAACGTACAGCGTTTAACATTTATGATACCTTGCTGAATATTACACACTATTGTAGGTAGGTATGGCCTACATTTCAACCTACCTGGCAATCTCGCCACTGATTATGCATGGCGTAAACACCTGGAACAGGTATGGAGAAGACGAGCAGGTATCACCCAAGGTGTGTCGATACAGGTGACAGCAGTCTGATATGGGCCTGGTGTGCGGGACGGTTATCGCGCGACTGTCGTATGTGGAGCGAGAGAGCTGAATAACCTTCACCTTGGTTGTGTCAGCGAGTTTTAAGGTTGAATGAGCGTATGAAGCGATATGCGCTCAACTTGGGGTATCTTCATCACCGCGTTTCTTTATCTGATGACAAAAAGTAGCACTAGGCTCTGGCTTCTATCTTGTTATCTGACACTGCCGGAGTGAGTTGGGTGAGTGAGTGTGTGAGTGAGTTTGGTTTAACTTCGCTTTTAACAGTATTCCAGTTATATCACGGCGTGTCAGCTTAATGTGGGAGAAAAGCACGAAGTGATGCAGGTCTCAGACATCAGTTACCACTTCGGTGAAACCCATGAGCACGGTGAGCACCCATGAGTATAGTGATGACAACCCCCCCCCCCCCCCCAATAACAGGTTTCTGGCGTATCAAAGGGATGCACAACAAACTGCGGCGCCTTTGACGGCTGGGTGCCACCATGTCCGCTTGGGCTCATTTACTGCCGTGTGTTAGGAGTGAGTGAGTGAGTGAGTATGATTTTACTCCGCTTTTATTAGCAATATTCCAGCAATATCACGGCGGGGGACACCAGAAATGGGCTTCACACATTGTAACCATGTCGGGAATCGAACCCGGGTCTTTAACCATTAGGCTTCTCGACCGCCCCGCCGTATGTAAGGACAGTGGAAATACACTTTGAGGAAATGCCTGTACACATTCCTGTTTATATTTTGACATTGTGTATTTTATATTGAAACTGTGATATAAACCTTACTGTTTCACTGCTGTTTGTCGGCAAGTATAATGATCCAATTGATCTCATGATCATACAAATATATACAAATATGTGTCGGACCATCCTGACCCTGGGTTCAACCCATAACAACGACATGGAGATCGGAGCGTGCTAACCTACTTTACAAAATGTAACTATGACCGAGTTTAGACGACATCAACGACTGCCTCCGTGGTCTTGTGGTAGAGCGTCCGCCCGGAGAGCGGAAGGTCCGGGGTTCGATTACCCGGCCGCGTCATACCAAAAGAGGTTATTTTTAAGGAGCTAAAACAAGGACTAGTCGGGTCGGAGTCAGTATACTGTGTCTGAGTGGGGTATTCATGTTAAACTGTGGCATGGTATCTCAGTGTGCTAGCACTACAAATCGGCATCATTCCGGACTAGTACAAGCAGCCACACAACCACATACACACGCGCGCGCGCATGCATAAGTGTAGTAATCTTGGACGCGACGTTAAACCCCATTTCACCTCACCAAGGCGACATTAACACCTTCGGTTACATTCTAGTATAAAAGTTGCAACAGCGGTCTATGATATCACGCGTAGCTATGTCTAATGTCATGGTGGTAAATAGGGTTAACAACTTCTATATGACAATACATGCGACGTTTCGATGTAGATAGTAACACCGCTATAAAGCAAGTGATCTACTGATTGTGACACATCACATCATCATCTTTGATAACGCTGATACAGTATCCAAACCGAAACGTCGCATTTATTGTAATAAAGAAGTTGTATGTCCGTAGAACTATCTCGCTTGTTCGGATTTCGCGCAGTGGCGATGACATTGCAAGTGCCTGTGACTACCTCGAAAAGATGTACTCTGCAAAGACCAGCAAGTGTTATACAGATCCGAGTCCTGACGATGAAAGTGCCATTGGACAATAATATTATCGAGAAAGGACAAGAAAGTAAATGCAGTGGGCATGCAATGTTTTCGAAGCTTGGCATGTTACCAGAAGTGACAGAATCACTACTGATTCCATACTGCTGGCCAAAGATTAGCTTCATAAGCAACAAACTGGGCGATTAAAACGTGACGAATTGAACTGCAGCCCAGGGGAGTTGGTGCCAATATAGGCACCACAGACACGTGCTTCTACTTACACTTTCTTTAAAAAAACAACATATTCTTTATAAATTAAAAATAATAATATTTGTTTGTGGATCAATGTACTGGTGAGAATAATCTCTCCTTTAAGGGGAGATAACTCTAAGCAGACTTCATGCGACTCACTTCATGGCTGCAGCATGGCCTCAATATAGATCTTTTGATTCCCAGTTCATAAAGTCAACTCCTAAATCTAAAGAAGAGAGTCTACTACCCCAGGATATCACTGATCCTCACTCAAGTTTGGTAACTGTCCTGCAGAACGCGAACTAAAGAAGCGCACCACGTACCATAACCCGAAGCAGGTGTTCTTCCGGCGGCTGAGCTCAAGAATGACCTTGTGAAAAAGGACCTGCTAATTTGAAATGGGATGATTGTAACTTGTTCAAGTTCCCATCCAGGAACCACAATTAGATTATAATGCCAAACTGTAAGCGTCAAGTTCATCATACCATATGACTGAAGTGTGATATTTTTGTTAAAATGAATTTGTTTATTTAGCCCCATTCAGATGGACAAAATTTACTCATGTAAGCAAATTTACTCATGGAGTATATTTACTCATGTAAGCAAAAGTATATTTACATTGCGTTCACATGAAGTTGATGCAAGGCAGAAGTAAACATCATTTCATAAATAAATTGTGGACTTTTATCATTTGAGGCCATGTCGCTGTCGAAGATAGTCAAACAGAGGCGAAAGAGAGACTTTCCATACTTTCTTAGTATGGGATTAGTCTTAGGATTATGCCAGGAAAGAGAACTGTGGAAGAGAGATCGTTCTCAACACCGGTGGAACAATGTCGTCAAACGATCATTTGATGATAAACTGTGGATCGATAACTTTCGCATGACACGCGAAACATTTTATGAACATGTTATGTTCTTTGCAAGGAACTACAGCCGTATTTTCCTGATTATCAGTATCTTGGATTTAATATGCTTACGTAAGCAAATAGAGAATCTGTTCACATGACCAGAAATACTCCAGGAGCATTTATACTTATGAGTAAATATACTTTTACTAGACCTCATTAGGTGTAGCACATATACTTTTACTCATGTCTCTTTACTCCTGAGTATATTTACTCACGTACGCAAATGCGTTCACATGGCACCATAAGTAAATTTACTTATGTAAGTATATATACTCACGTAAGTAAAAGTGTCCATGTGAATGGGGCTTTAGAAACAGATTTATAGTCGAGATAAATAAATTAACGGGCAAAAGAAACGCCACCCAACAATTTTCTGGTCTAAAACAAAACAGGCGCGAAATTAAGTAACTCGGCAGACACGTTTATCATGTTGGGTGCACTGTCCAGTATTCCATCACACTCGCAGAATCGACGTCGATCTTTTTTAAAGTCCCGTGCTACACACATGGCTCAGTATCGGATGTGACCCCCTCCAGCAACAATGCAGGCCCTAACACAACGTCGAACTGAGTACACAAGTCTCCTGACATCCTGATTAGGGATCCTACGCCGTTCTTCCTGCAGGGCAATTGCCGAGGCACCAGTCGTTAATGTTTACAGACCGTCACATATCTGGAATATTGCTGTGTGCAGCGTTAAACAACAAACAGACAAACAAACACACTGTAACAACCAAATGTGTTTGCCCCAATGCTGTGGACCGCCTACTTGTCTCAAATGAGTTTTGTGAGTTGGTTACCTTGGAATACCAGTAAGTGACTGTCAGCGTATTATGGCATGTTTGTGGTTTGCCATCACTTTCAATGCATGGTTATTTAACGACACTTTTCCCATATCTTTAACCTTGATTATGGAACAATTATCACGAAAAACGTGTCGTCAGCGGGATTCGAACCCGCGCAATCCGCACCGAAGGCTAACGAATGTAGTCTTCTGCAACAGCGACATAGGAGAAATTATATGAAATTGAGAAATAAATATTCACTTACATCAGAACTAATAATTGTTCTGTTTAATGATCTATAGATCTAATCTAGTTGTGAGTGACGGTTAGAGTAGGATATGTTTACCCTTTCTGCAAACACCTGGTGTCATCACTGATTTTCATCACCTTTTTTCTTTTCACTCCAAATGGAATCTGTTTCAGTAGATATTCTTTACTGAATATTTCGTTGGCATTTACGTTTTGAAGTAAATTAAGTTTCTCTTTTGATGTCCCTTTTGATGTCAGTATTTCAGTTGTATGTATTTGGAAGAAGCACACGTCACAGCTCTAACCATACCAGTGAACACCTGCTTGCCAAAAGGTGAATGGGAGAAAATAATTGTTTCAGACACATTGATACAGTCACTTGAAAGCATGACATGCAATCAGCTGGCCTACACCTCCAGGTATAATGTGCAATCAGCTAGCCTACACCACCTGGTATGATACGTAATCAGCTGAGTCTGCACCACCAGGTATGACAAGCAATCAGCTGAGCCTGCACCACCAGGTAAGACAAGCAATCAGCTGAGCCTCCACCACCAGGTATGACAAGCAATCAGCTGAGTCTGCACCACCAGGTATGACAAGCAATCAGCCGAGCCTGCACCACCAGGTATGACAAGCAATCAGCTGAGCCTCCACCACCAGGTATGACAAGCAATCAGCTGAGTCTGCACCACCAGGTATGACAAGCAATCAGCTGAGCCTGCACTGCCAGGTATGACAAGCAAGCAGCTGAGCCTGCACCCTCAGGTATGACAAGCAATCAGCTGAGCATCCACCACCAGGTATGACAAGCAATCAGCTGAGCCTGCACCACCAGGTATGACAAGCAATCAGCTGAGCCTGCACCACCAGGTATGACAAGCAATCAGCTGAGCCTTAGCCCCTGATCCATTCAGTCGACTCTTCAGACAAGCAGTCTACAGGGGCATTAGTTCTAACCCATGACGGAAACCTACAATCTCAGTAAAGTGCTGGCAACCCAAGGATTTGAACCCACAAGAATCAGATCTTGGCAGAATCCCAGCAGATGGTGCCAGTGGGCCAACCATCCCTCATGCTGAATAGGGCTGATGAAGAACAAAAAACATTGGAATTGTCAGCGTTTATTGTGTTAAAAAGCTAGCAGCCACTAAACATGGGGTGTAAATATACTAGAAAATTAATCTCTGGATAATATCAATTTCTTAACAAAGTATATATTAATACTTGAGTAACAAATCCTGCTAATGCCATGCAGTCAAACCTCGTTGTAACACTATTTGTCATGGTTATATAGAGTGGCACTATAATGAGTCTGGCATTACAAAGGGGTTCAGATTCGATCATATCGAAATATCAAGTAGGTGAGCAGCAGTTGCCCGGGAGGGGGCGGGCTGCTTGGGGGCAACGAGGGCTGTATCCCTTTGAACAGTAACAGCATCATAATGAGAATTAACTGCACATAATATTAAATATATAAACTGTAAGTATTATCAACACTAAACAATGAAGAAAATTCTTCTAATGTCGAAATCTCTCTGGTAAAGGAACAGAAGAATGCCTCACTGTCATACCCAGTACTTGAGTAGACACTTGTACACACTGGTAATGTCTAAACCACCACACACAAAAAAACCCCACACTCTCTTGGAAAGAAACATACAAACTAAGATCCTGAAAATCTGTAAAAGAAAGTTCCTGATTTGAAATTGACAAGTGCATAGTGATGATGATTGACAGGTGCCAACACACAGAGGCTATCAACAAGCGTCTTGCCATGTGCAACATGTGGTGCACATCAGTAAATGCAAACTATCTAGAAATACCGTAGATGATGATATCTGAACTGTCAATACCATCTGCCAGCTGAAATTTATCAAGGCCAAACTATTCAGAATCCCTGTTTCAAAAACAAATTTACCTCACCGTTAAACAATACACTGACACTGTCAGTGACTCTGAGATTCAATCTTGATCTTTCGTTCATCAATTATTAATAACCATTACACAAAGCTAAAGACTGCATAGGATGGAGGTTTGGTTTTTACAGTATAAGCCACCAGCAGGAAAACAAATACCTATAATCAATAATACAGAAAATGGTGTTTTGAGCATTTGAATGAGATGCAATTTCCCTGTATGAAATCATTTAATGAACACTGAGGTAAACAAACAAAAAGCACTGCAATAAACTGCAGATATAAACATCAGTGATAGTCTAGAACGATACAACCAAGGATGTGGCACTGCTGGGGTGCTGAGCATTGATGTCAAACATAAATACATGGAAAATCAACAATTATATCCCTTAAACAAACACACCTAGTAAACCATGACTGCTCCCCAGTTTCCCCTCTCATCCTCTGTGATGCAGGGCATTTTTAATACAATGTTCCATTT
Organism: Haliotis rufescens; assembly: GCF_023055435.1. Lineage (NCBI taxonomy): Eukaryota > Metazoa > Mollusca > Gastropoda > Lepetellida > Haliotidae > Haliotis > Haliotis rufescens. Next base: position 35,863,726 of record NW_025963779.1, read on the forward strand.
AACAGCCTGGTCACAACTGACACGATATCACACAGTGCTGATCTATGTAGACATTCATGTTTAGTAACAATATCGCGCCCAATCAAACCAAAACCTATTATTTTGTTCCAAATCTCCAAAAAGAGCCAAGCAAGCATGAATTTGATTAACACATCCTGACAATTAAAAGGTTAGAACAAAGTTGTAATGAAACAACACTGTATCAGTAAGTTTGAAGTGTAGGTGTTTGATAATATTTGTTAGATACATAGCTTCACCCCAGTAAATAATAACATCAGTCGGTACTAAAAACACACCTATGATATAACCTAAAACCACTTCAACTCCACTATCACACTTTGTCATCTTCAACTGTAAGAAGTAGAGAGGCAGATTTCTTCATCAAGCAGCGAAGGACTTAATAACATACACATACCGCTGCCTGAGATTACAGATTATAGCATTCAGTGGTTGAAAGATTCGGGATATACACTGTATATGTGCTGCTATGATTCATATGCACAGTATACAAGGAAGACAACCATCTTTGGTGGCTACAAATCTTCCATTTTGTGTTTGAACTTACTACATCTATCCTTGACTTACTACATCTATCCTTGACTTACCACATCTATCCTTGACTTACCACATCTATCCTTGAAATGAGGAAGTGGGTGAGTGAGTTGGGTATTAAGCACCTTTTAGTATTATTCCTGCAATATCACCGGCAGGGGACACCAAAAGTGGGCTTTACACATTGTAGCCATGTGGGGAATCGAACCCAGGTCCTCATCGTGATGAGCAAATGCTTTAACCACGAGGCTACCCCACTGCCCTCTGTGAAATGAATGACATTTGTTATAAAAAACCCTACATAAAAGGGCCAGCACCTAGCTGATTTTGAATATTAATTGTTCAGTCCGTTGACAAACCATCACTGTTGAGGTAAGGTAGGAATAAGGTAGACCTAGTGTGATTCAGATGCTATTTGTCTCTGTACAAAGTACAATGTAGATATGATATGTATTAACATAGAAGCATCTTGAAGAAACCTCTTTGGCTATAGGCAAGTGATTTGGTCAGGTGATTTAGTCACGTGATCTAATCATGTGATCTGGTCATGTGATCTAGTCATGTGAGTGGGGCTGGTACAGGTAATCGGGCCGGATATCCTGCATAGACTTCAACAACAATTCACCAGCTTCAACCTTCTCGAATCTCTGTGCATCATCCAGAGCAGTGAAACCCCACCTGGAAGACAAAGGAGGAGAGCTTGTGCGAGAATATGTGATTAGGAAGTAATACATTGGAATGAGTGGATGAACATTTTAAGCAGCAATTCATCACTATTGCAGCAACATCACAGCAGACTGCAAGCTATCAATATCTGCACTACAAAACGAGTGGCTGACAGCATGAGCATATCAACAATGTCAGGATATGATATGGCACACAGTCACATGGAGCCTCATAATAATTTGACACGGTTCTGCCAAGTTGTTGAGGAATTCTAGAGGTACTTCTAGTTATTGTCTGATTTACATTAATGGCTACTCCCATGTTTATTCTGGATACAAACAAGGATACATAACAGTATTTGTTTTATTTTGTTACACTATCGATGGCAGTGATGGTATCTATTGATTTTAACTTGTCATGAATAAAGTGCCATTGGGCCATGAACAGTTGCCATGCATCAACAGATTTGAATCAATCATTGTGTCTGTGAAAGGCTTGACGCCTTACCTAGAGAAACAATGTGTAATATTGTGAAGACGGCCACCTAGAGAAACAATGTGCAATATTGTGAAGACGGCCACCTAGAGAAACAATGTGCAACATTGTGAAGACGGCCACCTAGAGAAACAATGTGCAACATTGTGAAGACGGCCACCTAGAGAAACAATGTGTAACATTGTGAAGATGGCCACCCACCTGTCCACAGCAAAGGGGCTGACTTTACACTTGTAGAGGAGGAACTTGATGACGTCAAGATGGCCCTCAGCAGCAGCAATGTGGAGAGCTGTCCGACCATCATAGTCAGGGGTGCTCATGTCCATCCCAGCAATAGCACATCTGTGAGCAGGACAGTACCACAAATCTTACACCCAGCTTGCAACAGGCTTACATGTGAAGTTGAGAAAGGACAAAGTGGCAGTTTGTGCAAAAGATGTTTGTTTCTCCAGGTAAGGTATTTCAAATCAACAATCTCTGAATGGGCAGGGCACACTTTTTGGCCCACTAGAAGTATAATTTTCAAACTTTCAAATGTTGGCCTGACAATTAACCTAATTTCTTTTATACACTTGTAAGGTTTGGAGACATGATCAAATACATGTACATATGGTTAAAATGAGTGAAAAGAGTAGGTACTTTTAAGTTCAAAAGAAAAAAAATCTAACAAAGAACAACTCTGTGACCCAAGATGAATTATTACCAGATATTATAATGTCTTTATCTGTATCTCCTTAGATAAACAGCTTGAGGCAAAGACTTCCTCATTTTCAGATATCGAAAAAATGCTTCCTGAAATCATCTTGAAGTCAGCCCTTTCAACACATAATAACATGTATCCACACATAGCTAGGAGATACATGGAACAGTAAGTTCTTATCTCTGAAAATATTGGCAAAAGAAATGTACATTGCCAATTGACAAAATGTTCCCTCGTACTTGTCACGAATATATCAAACATGGATCAAAGTGGAAAGATTTACAATGAATTTCCTTGGTAAATACTTTGAAAAATTAATGTGATATTTATGACATATCAATAGTAACTGACACTCATTTTAAACAAAATTACTGTAAGAGTGAAAATATTGCCTTTCTCCCTTTGGAATTTTATGATATCTGCCCATCTCAATTTGTAAATCAATACAATACAATGCTAAATCAGGACAAATATTAAATTGCTCATTTCTTAAATTATGCAGATCCTGTGAACAAAAATGGAGCCTTCTCACTTCTTATACTTATTTCATCCACTATTGCCTTCTGTCCTTCTCATATGAAGGTACAAATATAAGGGATTCTCTGTCTCGGACCAACTTGCATAAATGAACCTTAGTGCTAAGACTACTCAGTAAGTCTGTGTTAAAGTATGGGAGATTTGATAGTCTTAGTGCTAAGATGGCTTGGTGCAAGTGAACCCAGGCCTAGGGCTACAAGAACGCCATGTTGTCACAGAGAAGTAAGGCCGGCCACCGTTGTCCACTGACCTCCTCAGATCCGTCACATCCCCGTTAAAAGCTGAGAAGAGCAGCGTGACCACGTTGCTGGACTGGGTGTCCACCTTCCTCACCCGAGGGTCCCGCTTCTCGTGGGTGTGGTTGAGGTTGTCGTAGTTGTGGAAGTTGAAGCAGTCCACCAGGTTCTACAACAGCCACACAGACACAATGTTGCAATAGTCAACATATTGTCACATTGAAATGTTAACTTTGAAATACCAAGAGAGGGACAGTTTCATCCTGCTGTATCTTTTTTACCATCATTCTCCATGTTCTTAGTGAAAGTGTTTCTAGGTAGGTGGGTAGGTGGGTGGGTGAGTGGTTTCCCACTTCATCCCGTCAGTTCTTATCTTACTGCCCCGCCCAAAACAAAAACATTTTTATATCCACCAATTTGCCAACTTGAATATAAATTCTCCCACCCTAAATTTCTTTTTCAACGAATTTCAAATTTCATAACAAAATCTACACTCAATGTCATAAGGATTTTCAAAGAAGGGAACAAACTCTATTGCTTTCACCTATTGCCGTTTTTCCTATCTTCTAAATGCTCTGTTACACTCTGTAAAGCTTTTAACATCTACACAGAAACCACAGCACAATAACGATTTAAATTGTGAACCTTTCGCACATAACAAACAATACATATCAGTTGTATTTTTAACCAGTCATTTCTGTTAAGTTAGATGAATTCCTTGCCACCCTTGCCGATCTGTGTCTTCCCACTGACAAGATATCTCATATGTTGAAAGCTTGCCAGTATCCTGCCACTGATACACATCCCAAAGTTCCATTCTATTTCAAAATGATCTAAGTTTGAATCTGTCAAGAGAAGCTTATGATGCCTCCTTCATCTTTGGGTGGATGGGTAGGTAGGTGTATTCTCCTAATCTGAATCCTGTGACAGCTAAACAGATGGTTTCCTCACCTCACAGAACTGGATGCCTCTGGAGGAGTTCCCGTACTGGTCCAGAGGGGGTGACCACATGTAAATGCCCATCACATTGGGCACGACTAGCATCACACCACCAGACACACCCGACTTGGCCGGCAGACCCACCTGAATACAACAGGAACATCATAAACATGTCACTAGTGGAGTCAGTATAGTCTGGCCATTTGACGGCATTCTTCAAAGTTACAAATATTCCCAAAATTAAATAATTAAATAAGCATCCCTAAAGAACCCACTAAAATTCTCTCTCTCTCAAACATATGATAAAATCAGCTGAAGGGTATAGGTTCTCTTGCTTCTGAGTTTAGTTTTCGAGATAAGATACCTTTGTGGAACTTGGCTCAGTACTGTAACATGACATGATTGATAGAGAAAGAAGAGTAATTTCTGTGATTTTCTGTGAACTGTGTACACTATTTGTTGTAAATGTTTATTTTATGTTCATCGCCGCGAATGGCTGCAAGACTGCTGACGTGGCATAATGCAATATCTACTCTGGAAATATTTATTTAGACCTCTCTCTCTCTCTCTCTCTCAAAGTCGGCTGATGTCGCGAGGTTTCAATGCAACATCATTTGCTTGTCACATGACAGCTGACCCTGTCCGCACTTCCGAGTTACCATACTGAGATTCTGAGGGCAATCACAAAACATATCTAATATATCTAAATGTTACACAGAAATATTTCACTGAAAATAGTCTACGAAACATTTGAAGTCTAAATGATAAGTTTGTTACATATGTCACTAGCAGGATGAACAGTAGTGTACGAGCCCATTCAGTTAGCTCCTGACATCCTGTACACCCACCAGTGACACATGTAAGGCATTGTACCAGGTGTCTCTGCGTACCTTGAAGGCAAACTGGCCTGAGTAGTCATACATCCCACAGGACAACATGAGTGACAGTGTGTCTCTGATGGCAGCTGGCTGGAGAACCTTGTCACCTGTTGTTGGGCAGATGCCCCCGTTGGCCAGAGTGGCTGCAATCACAGCTCCAGACTCACATGTAATCTCAGCAGAGCAACACTGTAATGCAGAACATCAGGAATATATTCTGGCTCTGTTCTGTCACCGGCGGTTTTATGAACGTGCACCAAGGCACTGTTGTAGCCAACTAGTTCATTCAAGTAAGGTTGTATGCAGTGAAATCTTTACAGTCATCTGTGGTGTGTCCTGGTGGAAAGTCATAGCTTCATAAAGACTCCACTCTCTGCTTGGCATGGGTCTTGTAGTTACCAAAGAGGAGAATTGATTTTCTGATTTGTGAAAACATACCAGTGTCTTCCTCAGCCTTGAGGGAGAAGGAGCAGTAAAAAGACAGATGGTTGGATGGAGAATGACCATTTAGTCCTGGTGAGGTAAAGATTACAAAATAACAACAAGAGCTGGAAAGGCTGTATATCAAGAGACAAATTAGAACTTACTTGGAAGTAGAAGTCAAGCAGCTCGATGAGGTTGGTGCCCTTTGGGAAGCACTGTAATGTGACAAGCAGGTCATCAGAATAATGGACCTAGCAAATAGTCTCATTACCATGACATGAGGCAGATAGATGTCAGCTGTGTGCAGCTGATACCATAACCCAAATTGATTTAAGCATTAAATGATGCAGCAGCTGGATTCATAAGCTGGAACTTGTGGTGGAACAAACGGCATCATTGTCTAAGTGAGTGAGTGAAGTGAATTTTCAAGTCGGCCAATCAACCTCATGGTTTCTAAATTCTTGGAGTGAAGCATTCAGACAATGTCATTTCTGTTTCATAATCAGAGAATTCAGAATGCAAAAAACAGCATAAGCATGATTGTATTGTTATGGATACTGTATACAAAAGGGTGTACTATCAAGGGAATATTTTTGTTCTGTGGTGTTTTTCTTTCACTAACAATGAAATATCCTATTCAAGGAGTAAAAGAAATTAAACTGAATCATTTTAGAAATCTGACATCTCATTGAATCAAGTACCAAGACATGCTCTATTTAATTGGGCGGAAAAAGTTTGCTTAGGGTTCGCTCAGTGCTGATTGGCTGATTTGAAAGTTTGCCTGATTCAACCTTTTATTGTAGTGTTGTCAGATCTTGATACAGACGTGTTTTAAAGATGTGTTTTTAAAGAGACTGAATAGGACCGGACAACATGGCAACAGTCAACTAACCTGGTGGTTACAACACATCACCTTACACGACCGTAGATAAGCCGATCTCATAGACAAGTCCAGTTATTAACTTGCTCCATGAAATCTGTATCAAAGTGTTATGTGCGGTACATAAGCCGGACCCCCAACCTAAACCTACATCTTGTGAACCCTCATCGAAAATAGAATATCAACAAAACCTGTATTGAATTACGCAAGTTAATCCTGTTGTTGCACCATTGGAAATAAAAAGAGTTCATTGAATAGCTGGACTCATGTTAATATACCGGTATTCATGAGTTAAGTCCAGCCTTGTTACTTTAAAGGGACAATGGTTGTCTTCCATACCTTGTTCTCTCTCATGTAGTAACCCAGGGCAAAGTTTCTGTCAGCTGTTTCCCGCTCAGAAAGGAAGCTGAAAAGAATCAGATTTTTTTTCTGGTTACAAGGACATATGCAGTCACATGTAGCTTCACACATATCTGGTGACCAATTTGCAATGCACTGTGTGAAATAGAGACATCAAAACAAAATGGTGTTTAACTTGCCAGGATTAGAAATTGGCGTGTGTGTGTGAACCATCTACACAAGCACTGTCAATTCACACAGAGTTATCTCCCCTGGTGGTCACATTCACAGCAATTGATGTCCATTCTGGCCGCAGCCAGTTGGATGGAGAAGCTCACCCTTGTGTCATCTGTTATCAGTTGATCAACCCAAGTCAACTAAAGTAGTAAAACCCTCAGGCTTCGTCAAGGAGTTTTGCTAATTGCATTGACCAGTATTGACATACATGTATTTGACATAAAAAAAACAGACAAAAGAACTTCAGATGTTTAGTAATAAATATTTTTATAATTACTAGGAAAATAATTACCAGAAATATTTAAAAAGATAAAAGAGAATTTGTTAAGTTCACTACTTGTGTTACAAGAAAGGAGCTAGTTTGGTTTAATGCAGTGTTCGAAATACCTGCCTGCCCGACCGTCCAAGACGGGTTGATTTCAACTCGGGCTGCCAGATTTTCAAATCCCCCTGCCCGATGGTCGGGTTATATTTCATATGTGACAATATTCTAAATATTTCCCGATGATAATCATTAATTCACATGTAAAGATGAATGATAAAATGTAACCAAAAAGAAACCCTGTTAGCTTATCCTGAGAAACATATGATTATAGTGGGCAGGCAGGTTTTGGTCAGGGCTGGCAAGTATTTCACCTTGCCAGTCCTGTGGTCTGGCTGAAGTTTTTGGGAGTTTCATACCCTGGTTTAATGCCAGTGTTTCTGTTGTCACTGCTTGTCAGTTTTTGTGAGATGAAAATCTGTCATGATGCAGTTCTAGACATTGGTGCTGACAAACCCAGAAACATGATGATAATGAGATTCAAACCCATGATCATAAGTTTGTGGCAAGCTAAGGAACGTAGCTGTGTACAGGAAATGAGCTACCCATCCCCCAGAATTACAACGAGAAGTAGTATTCCAGCTATGATGACAGAATAACAAGCAGAAATCCATGTTATCTGATTTAGTAGGAGCTGCAACAGCTGAATGCTTCAATAGAGTTCATTAGTAACAACGTTAGAGGGGAAAAGCATGTCAAGCATGTTCTAGTTGAAGTAACAGGACTCGAAATTTGATCTGTTGTTTGGAAGTGAACACTGTGATTCTTTTAACTACAAACTAAATATTCACAACAAAGAGCACTTTCAACTATACAGGATGTTTTTGAACATTCACAGATCATTTTTATACAAATCATCCTTTTTAGTCTCGCAAGACATTCCAGAAATTTGTGATGTGTATTCATGAGCAGCACCTCATCAGACACTGAGCAAATTTTGAGCCCTGTCTTATAATTAATGTAAACTACTTGTACTGATAAGAATATTACAAAATGTCCCTTTCGTCAATTAAACACAAACATTAGGCATGTTTCAACAAATTGATAAAAACAATCAGGGCTTGAAATTTGAAATAAACCATTTTGAAAAGCAAGCAAAGCGTCAGCTTTAAACAACGAAAGGCAACATTTGCTACTATAGTGAAATTATTTTTTGGCAAAAGAAATATTTACCGCCTGTCACTGTCACAAATATGATCTGTGGGGTCAAAATATGCTTCATAACTGAAATGGGAATGTTCAAAACAATATACATATGTACATACCACTTGTACTGCATCACCGTACAATGCTTGAAGTGCACATAAAATATCAGTGCAACATTTGAAAGTGTGCAGTGAACAAAGGCAGAATTAGAGACTTCCCAGAACACCTAGAACTCTCACCCTCTTAACTGTTGTTTAAGTCTTCTTAAATTAATATACAGAAGAATTCTATTTCAGTGACCCAGTCTACTGTTCTTTGAGATTGTTTGGAAAATTCATTGTTGACTTGCAGATAATACCCACAAGCATCTGTTTTTTCAGCAGAAGTTAAGTCCCTGTGCTAAACCTCAAGGTTTTCATTTCATAATTATGAACTGCATCTAATATTAGTCAGTCTTTCACTGGGAATTTTTTTTAAAGATTAACAAGAGATTTTGTTGTTTAGCACCACACTCGGCATTATTGGAGCAATGATGGCAGAAAGGTAAATAACCACCTCTGGACTAGCACAATCCAGTGATTGACATTACGAGCAGCCTCCCTCAGAGTAAGATGACACCCTGTAGGTTGCTGGGGCCTATTCTGACCTGAATTCCCACTGGGGCATACATTATTGAAATGTCTGAGACATAATAACAAGAAACCTTTTAAAAAAAAGCCTGTTTGGTATTCCAGTTGACTGTCAGTAGTGGGTTAGCTAATCTTAGTGTTTGGTAGTTGAAAGTAATTGTGAGGTAGAATTACAGTTAACAGAAGCTTTATCTGAACTAGGCTAGAATGTAAGTCTACTGAAAATTACTACTGATGAATGTATGTTATGCTGGAGATTTATTTCCAACTTGCAGTCAAAGAAAAAACAAACACTACACAAATCTCATGAGTACAACTATGTACATTTGATTAAGAAACAAAAAGGCCTACTGACTAGACCGTGACTTCACTGATGACTAGACCAAGATAAGTGTGCTCTGTATACTGTGAAGAAGTCTCTCCAAGGACAATGACATGTAAGAGTGCAACACATAACATAGCATCTCCAGGGCTGTGAAGTGAAACATGATCAATTGACTCAATGAGTGACATGATGTAGTCGACAGTACTTAATACAGTAGAGAGGGATCAGAGTGACATGACTAAATGTTGTAGTCAACAGTACTTAATACAGTAGGGAGGGATCAGAGTGCCATGACTAAATGTTGTAGTCCACAGAACTTAATGCAGTACAGAGGGATCAGAGTGACATAACTAAATGTTGTAGTCGACAGTACTTAATGCAGTACAGAGGGATCAGAGTGACATGACTAAATGTTGTAGTCGACAGTACTTAATGCAGTACAGAGGGATCAGAGTGACATGACTAAATGTTTTAGTCGACAGTACTTAATGCAGTACAGAGGGATCAGAGTGACATGACTAAATGTTGTAGTCGACAGTACTTAATGCAGTACAGAGGGATCAGAGTGACATGACTAAATGTTGTAGTCGACAGTACTTAATACAGTAGAGAGGGATCAGAGTGACATGACTAAATGTTGTAGTCGACGGTACTTAATGCAGTACAGAGGGATCAGAGTGACATGACTAAATGTTGTAGTCGACAGTACTTAATGCAATACAGAGGGATCAGAGTGACATGACTATATGTTGTAGTCGACAGTACTTAATGCAGTACAGAGGGATCAGAGTGACATGACTAAATGTTGTAGTCGACGGTACTTAATGCAGTACAGAGGGATCAGAGTGACATGACTAAATGTTGTAGTCGACGGTACTTAATGCAGTAGAGAGGAATCAGAGTGACATGACTAAATGTTGTAGTCGACAGTACTTAATGCAGTACAGAGGGATCAGAGTGACATAACTAAATGTTGTAGTCTACAGTTCTTAATACAGTAGGGATGGATCAGAGTGACATGACTAAATGTTGTAGGCGACAGTACTTAATGCAGTACAGAGGGATCAGAGTGACATGACTAAACGTTGTAGTCGACAGTACTTAATACAGTAGAGAGGGATCAGAGTGACATGACTAAATGTTGTAGTCGACAGTACTTAATACAGTAGAGATGGATCAGAGTGACATGACTAAATGTTGTAGTCGACAGTACTTAATGCAGAACAGAGGGATCAGAGTGACATGACTAAATGTTGTAGTCAACAGTACTTAATACAGTAGAGAGGGATCAGAGTGACATGACTAAATGTTGTTGTCCACAGTACTTAATGCAGTACAGAGGGATCAGAGTGACATGACTAAATGTTGTAGTCGACAGTACTTAATGCAGTAGAGATTGATCAGAGTGACATTACTAAATGTTGTAGTCGACAGTACTTAATGCAGTACAGAGGGATCAGAGTGACATGACTAAATGTTGTAGTCGACAGTACTTAATACAGTAGAGATGGATCAGAGTGACATGACTAAATGTTGTAGTCTACAGTACTTAATGCAGTAGAGATGGATCAGAGCGACATGACTAAATGTTGTAGTCGACAGTACTTAATACAGTAGAAGGGGATCAGAGTGACATGACTAAATGTTGTAGTCGACAGTACTTAATGCAGTACAGAGGGATCAGAGTGACATGACTAAATGTTGTAGTCCACAGTACTTAATACAGTAGAGAGGGATCAGAGTGACATGACTAAATGTTGTAGTCCACAGTACTTAATGCAGTACAGAGGGATCAGAGTGACATGACTAAATGTTGTAGTCGACGGTACTTAATACAGTAGGGATGGATCAGAGTGACATGACTAAATGTTGTAGTCGACAGTACTTAATGCAGTACAGAGGGATCAGAGTGACATGACTAAATGTTGTAGTCGACAGTACTTAATACAGTAGAGAGGGATCAGAGTGACATGACTAAATGTTGTAGTCGACAGTACTTAATACAGTAGGAATGGATCAGAGTGACATGACTAAATGTTTTAGTCGACAGTACTTAATACAGTAGAGATGGATCAGAGTGACATGACTAAATGTTGTAGTCGACAGTACTTAATGCAGTACAGAGGGATCAGAGTGACATGACTAAATGTTGTAGTCGACAGTACTTAATGCAGTACAGAGGGATCAGAGTGACATGATTAAATGTTGTAGTCCACAGTACTTAATACAGTAGAGGGGGATCAGAGTGACATGACTAAATGTTGTAGTCTACAGTACTTAATGCAGTACAGAGGGATCAGAGTGACATGACTATATGTTGTAGTCGACAGTACTTAATACAGTAGAGAGGGATCAGAGTGACATGATTAAATGTTGTAGTCCACAGTACTTAATACAGTAGAGAGGGATCAGAGTGACATGATTAAATGTTGCAGTCCACAGTACTTAATACAGTACAGAGGGATCAGAGTGACATGACTAAATGTTGTAGTCCACAGTACTTAATACAGTAGAGAGGGATCAGAGTGACATGACTAAATGTTGTAGTCCACAGTACTTAATACAGTAGAGAGGGATCAGAGTGACATGATTAAATGTTGTAGTCCACAGTACTTAATACAGTAGAGGGGGATCAGAGAGACATGACTAAATGTTGTAGTCCACAGTACTTAATACAGTAGAGGGGGATCAGAGTGACATGACTAAATGTTGTAGTCCACAGTACTTAATGCAGTAGAGGGGGATCAGAGTGACATGACTAAATGTTGTAGTCCACAGTACTTAATACAGTGCAGAGGGATCAGAGTGACATGACTAAATGTTGTAGTCTACAGTACTTAATGCAGTACAGAGGGATCAGAGTGACATGACTCAATGTTGTAGTCCACAGTACTTAGTGCAGTACAGAGGGATCAGAGTGACATGACTCAATGTTGTAGTCCACAGTACTTAATGCAGTAGAGGGGGATCAGAGTGATAAGGAACTACATTGTAGTACCGATTCTGTGTCCTGCACTTGCACTACCGATTCTGTGTCCTACACTTGCACAGAAAGGAACTGTTACCAAGTGTATCCTACCTGCTGATTTACGACTTTAGCAATCTACCAATACTCAGACACGAACAAGTGTCATGTTCAGTCCAGCACTACGTTTACTTGCAATGCGTGTAGTCAGACTAGGAACAGGCAAACCTATGACTGATGGTGTGAGCATCAATCCACAATGCCACACCAAGACTGCCGGCTAAGGCCTAGGAGTGCCTATCCATGTGGCCACCCTCTTAGTATCACTAAGGCCTAATTAGTTGTCCTTTACAAACTTGAGTCCTCATGTGGTCAGAAGTGAATGTCAGGACTATTTGGCATATTCAATGAGACTCAGACGGCGAGCTGTGCTTCTGATAACAAGTCTGGCCATAAAACCTCAGACAATGAGCTATGCTTCTGATAACAAGTCTGGCCATAAAACCTCAGACAATGAGCTATGCTTCTGATAAAAAGTCTGGCCATAAAACCTCAGACAATGGGCTATGCTTCTGATAAAAAGTCTGGCCATAAAACCTCAGACAATGAGCTATGCTTCTGATAACAAGTCTGGCCATACCAAACACACTTACACTGAGTTGTTGAAGCTCACGTACTCGTTGCCAGCCATCCTCTTGTACATCTTGTTTGTCTGAAGACGAAGAACAAAATCAACACATGTGCTGTCATTCAAAGTGATCAATTCAGTACCATAGTCTGTTAACATGTTGAAAATGAGTCCATGATTATTACCACTGCTGCCAAACAGACCCTCTTTCCCATGTGCACCTGTAGGTGTGACTGCACCAGCCATACTGAATACATGTTACAGAAAGAGAAGAATGTAACATTGAGGTCACACAATGTAACCACTCACTCCTCATTATAGTCACCTTTTATGGCAAGAATGGGGAATTTGGGACAAATTCTACTGCAGAATCCTTATGGAACAGAATTTAAGTTCTAGGTCACATGCAGACACACTTGAAATTAACACTTACAGATTTTCCAAGCCAAATATCAACTTCATCGAATGAGTGAGTGAGTGAGAAGTGTTTTACACCGTTTTTAGCAATATTCCAGCAATATCACAGCAGGGGACACCCGAAATGGGCTTCACACATTGTACCCATGTGGGGAAATGAACCGAAATTTTCAGCATGACGAGCGAACGCTTTAACCACTAGGCTATCTCACCGCTTTCATCGAATGACTTACATTCTAAACTGTAAGGGTGTTTTTTATATGTCACTCCAGTAAATAGATGACCACTCACAAAGTCAAATCTGTCGGCAAGGTTGAGATCTTTCTTCAGCAGTGAGCATGTGACGATGGCGCCAGCGTTGATCATGGGATTGTGTGGCTTGTCTGTAGATAGAAAGGGGACACATTCTATAGACCAGTACAACCCTGACCCAAAGTCATGAAAGTCTACCTCTCATCACAAGAAAGGGTCTGAGAAGGCTCAACCAAATACAGATGTCATGCCATATGTCAGTTGTCAAGACCATAGCACTGGGTGCGAATGAGACTGGATTAACCGAGGAAGCTAATAATAATTTGCTATGGAAATTAAGTTCATTTACATAGTTATAATTATAAGATTTGTATATGTTAAATTTGAAATCTGTGACATGACATTGTTTAACATGGAAGCAATATTGAAAACAACTGTCAGTATGGTCAGGAAACTCTTTCAGTGTCATGCATGTAAATAGCATACAGGAAGTATTATTATTGTCTTCATGTGGAGCAAGGACTGACAGCAAGTCATGCAGGTATGGGAATGAAGGTGAGGTGAAAAAACCCATTGCATTCAAGATTATTGCACTTATATAGCAATGTGCATGCCTGTGTGTGTGTAGCTGCTTGTATGAGTCCGGACTAGGTTTATAGTGCTAGCCCACTGAGATACCATGATGAGTTTTAACATGTATACCCAACCCAGACACAGTATACTAACTCTGAACCGGCCAGTCCTTAATGACGAATGCCAGGCCAACTTTTAATGTCTTTCCCTGATTGAACCACCAAACTTCGGTTCTCTGGGCAGAAGCTCTATCAAACAGACCATGAAGCTTTCATATGAGCCTAAAGCGACATGATGTTTGGGTCTGCTGAGGTGTATTGAGGGTTTGAGCGATCTGAGTGTCACATTACTAAGACATTACAATTATGTCATGGTGTGTCAGTTAATGTGGGAAGAAGGTCCAATGTGGTTTACTGCTTTGGGGAAACAAATAAGCATTCCTGGTGTTGAAAAAACAATGATAACCGGATAACAAACCAATGATCAGCCAATCCTGGCAAGGTAAGGTATGCAACTCTGTAAGCTAGGCCGCATTGCGCTTGAAGCAAAGGATCTTGGCCCTGTTCCACAAGTTATCATAGGGCTACGACTAGCCAAGTCCATGTTGAAGTAAGTTGGGACAGTCCTAGGGCTATGACTAGCCAAGTCCATGTTGAAGTATGTTGTGGCAGTCCTAGGGCTATGACAAGCCAAGTCTATGTTGAAGTATGTTGGGACAGTCATAGGGCTACAGCTAGCCAAGTCCATGTTGAAGTAAGTTGGGACAGTCATAGGGCTACAACTAGCCAAGTCCATGTTGAAGTATGTTGGGACAGTCCTAGAGCTACAACTAGCCAAGTCCATGTTGAAGTATGTTGTGACAGTCATAGGGCTACGACTAGCCAAGTCCATGTTGAAGTATGTTGGGACAGTCCTAGAGCTACAACTAGCCAAGTCCATGTTAAAGTATGTTGTGACAGTCCTAGGCCTACAACTAGCCAAGTCCATGTTGAAGTATGTTGTGACAGTCATAGGGCTACGACTAGCAAAGTCCATGTTAAAGTATATTGGGACAGTCCTAGAGCTACAACTAGCCAAGCCCATGTTGAAGTATGTTGTGACAGTCCTAGGGCTACAACTAGCCAAGTCCATGTTGAAGTATGTTGTGACAGTCCTAGGGCTACAACTAGCCAAGTCCATGTTGAAGTATGTTGGGACAGTCCTAGAGCTACAACTAGCCAAGTCCATATTGAAGTATGTTGTGACAGTCCTAGGGCTACGGCTAGCCAAGTCCATGTTGAAGTATGTTGTGACAGTCCTAGGGCTATGACTAGCCAAGTCCATGTTAAAGTATGTTGTGACAGTCATAGGGCTACAACTAGCCAAGTCCATGTTAAAGTATGTTGTGACAGTCCTAGGGCTACAACTAGCCAAGTCCATGTTGAAGTATGTTGGGACAATCCTAGGGCTACGGCTAGCCAAGTCCATGTTGAAGTATGTTGGGACAGTCCTAGGGCTACGGCTAGCCAAGTCCATGTTGAAGTATGTTGGGACAGTCCTAGGGCTACAACTAGCCAAGTCCATGTTGAAGTATGTTGTGACAGTCCTAGGGCTATGACTTGCCAAGTCCATGTTAAAGTATGTTGGGACAGTCCTGGGCTACGGCTAGCCAAGTCCATGTTGAAGTATGTTGGGACAGTCCTAGGGCTACGGCAAGCCAAGTCCATGTTGAAGTATGTTGTGACAGTCCTAGGGCTACGACTAGCCAAGTCCATGTTAAAGTATATTGGGCCAGTCCTAGGGCTACGGCTAGCCAAGTCCATGTTGAAGTATGTTGTGACAGTCCTAGGGCTATGACTAGCCAAGTCCATGTTAAAGTATGTTGTGACAGTCCTAGGGCTACAACTAGCCAAGTCCATGTTAAAGTATGTTGTGACAGTCCTAGGGCTTCAACTAGCCAAGTCCATGTTGAAGTATGTTGGGACAGTCCTAGAGCTACAACTAGCCAAGTCCATGTTGAAGTATGTTGGGACAGTCCTAGGGCTACGGCTAGCCAAGTCCATGTTGAAGTATGTTGGGACAGTCCTAGGGCTACAACTAGCCAAGTCCATGTTGAAGTATGTTGTGGCAGTCCTAGGGCTATGACAAGCCAAGTCTATGTTGAAGTATGTTGGGACAGTCCTAGGGCTACAGCTAGCCAAGTCCATGTTGAAGTAAGTTGGGACAGTCATAGGGCTACAACTAGCCAAGTCCATGTTGAAGTATGTTGGGACAGTCCTAGAGCTACAACTAGCCAAGTCCATGTTGAAGTATGTTGTGACAGTCATAGGGCTACGACTAGCCAAGTCCATGTTGAAGTATGTTGGGACAGTCCTAGGGCTACGGCTAGCCAAGTCCATGTTGAAGTATGTTGTGACAGTCCTAGGGCCACGGCAAGCCAAGTCCATGTTGAAGTATGTTGTGACAGTCCTAGGGCTACGGCTAGCCAAGTCCATGTTAAAGTATATTGGGCAAGTCCTAGGGCTACGGCTAGCCAAGTCCATGTTGAAGTATGTTGTGACAGTCCTAGGGCTATGACTAGCCAAGTCCATGTTAAAGTATGTTGTGACAGTCCTAGGGCTACAACTAGCCAATTCCATGTTAAAGTATGTTGTGACAGTCCTAGGGCTACAACTAGCCAAGTCCATGTTGAAGTATGTTGGGACAGTCCTAGAGCTACAACTAGCCAAGTCCATGTTGAAGTATGTTGGGACAGTCCTAGGGCTACAACTAGCCAAGTCCATGTTGAAGTATGTTGTGACAGTCCTAGGGCTATGACTTGCCAAGTCCATGTTAAAGTATGTTGGGACAGTCCTAGGGCTACGGCTAGCCAAGTCCATGTTGAAGTATGTTGGGACAGTCCTAGGGCTACGGCTAGCCAAGTCCATGTTGAAGTATGTTGTGACAGTCCTAGGGCTATGACAAGCCAAGTCCATGTTAAAGTATGTTGTGACAGTCCTAGGGCTACAACTAGCCAAGTCCATGTTGAAGTATGTTGTGACAGTCCTAGGGCTATGACTAGCCAAGTCCATGTTGAAGTAAGTTGTGACAGTCCTAGGGCTACAGCTAACCAAGTCCATGTTGAATTATGTTGTGACAGTCCTAGGGCTACAACTAGCCAAGTCCATGTTGAAGTATGTTGTGACAGTCCAAGGGCTACAACTAGCCAAGTCCATGTTGAAGTATGTTGGGACAGTCCTAGGGCTGTGACTAGCCAAGTCCATGTTGAAGTATGTTGTGACAGTCCTAGAGCTACAACTAGCCAAGTCCATGTTAAAGTATGTTGTGACAGTCCTAGGGCTATGACTAGCCAAGTCCATGTTAAAGTATGTTGGGACAGTCCTAGGGCTATGACTAGCCAAGTCCATGTTGAAGTATGTTGTGACATTCCTAGGGCTACGGCTAGCCAAGTCCATGTTGAAGTATGTTGGGACAGTCCTATGGCTACGGCTAGCCAAGTCCATGTTGAAGTATGTTGGGACAGTCCTAGGGCTACGGCTAGCCAAGTCCATGTTGAAGTATGTTGTGACAGTCCTAGGGCTACAACTAGTAAGGCCCATGTTGAAGTATGTTCAGCATATTAGGCACCGGTAATTGTCTTTTGACTCTCTAAGTAATAAACAAGGATCGCACCCTTTGCATCCCAGAATACAGTGGCCATAACTTTCTTCACTCATCTTGCAGACTTGAATTTCTTTGGTGCCTAAGAAGTGGAATGGTGCCATTACATGGATTGATGTTTTGGCTCATAGTGGTAGACCCATGTTTCATCACCTGTACTAATCTCTGAAATCCTGTTCAATTAGCTCTTAATTTTCTCTGGTGTCACTAATATACAAACGGCCTCAACAGACCAAATACACTTGTAATGCACTACTAAAATAATGTGCTACATTGACTAGTTCACTTTGTTATGGCCCATGGTTAAAAGTTGTGCAGGCTTAGAACTTTTTGACCAGCCCTCGTAGTCCCTACCAGAAAGGGTTAAGGTTAAGGCAGAACTAACAGAAATAGAGCAGTAAGGACTAATGGTTTAGAATCTGTTTCAGTTACAGTGTTACTTTCAATACATGTTTCAGGAGGCACCAGGATGCCTTGTGGGGTCAGAAAGAGTTCTTACACATTGAGGGGAGTAGTTTGTTACAGAGGAACAGGATTACATGAGGTCTTTCTCATGGGGGTTAAGCAAGAAGGACTAATGGATTAGGATCTGTTTCAGTTACAGTGTTACTTTCAATACATGTTTCAGGAGGCACCAGGATGCCTTGTGGGGTCAGAAAGAGTACTTACACATTGAGGGGAGTAGTTTGTTACAGAGGAACAGGAATACATGAGGTCTTTCTCATCAGGGTTAAGCAAGAAGGACTAATGGATTAAGATCTGTTTCAGTTACAGTGTTACTTTCAATACATGTTTCAGGAGGCACCAGGATGCCTTGTGGGGTCAGAAAGAGTTCTTACACATTGAGGGGAGTAGTTTGTTACAGAGGAACAGGATTACATGAGGTCTTTCTCATCAGGGTTAAGCAAGAAGGACTAATGGATTAGGATCTGTTTCAGTTACAGTGTTACTTTCAATACATGTTTCAGGAGGCACCAGGATGCCTTGTGGTGTCAGAGTACTTACACATGGAGGGGAGACTACCATATGCCTCGACACATGAGACCTACTCACTGTTGGGATTTAGACAAAGCATGTTGAAGGGGAGTCCGCTGGGTTCCTGGCCCACATACTGATGGCTGACCTCTGACCCGAGATCACTCAGAACTAAGGCATAGGACAGCGCTTTACTAACAGACTGTAGACAGAATGGATCTGTGGTGTCGCCAACTGAATACCTAGTAATGCAAAACGTTATTTCAGGAGAAAGAAAGGCTTGGGACTCACTGTTTGGGTTGAGACACAGCATATTGAAAGGCTGTCCGCTGGGCTCCTGTCCCACATATTGGTGAACAACCTCTGAGCTCAGGTCACTCAGAACTAGTGCATATGTCATGGCTTTGCTTACTGACTGTAGGCAGAGCGGTACCTCAGTGTCGCCAATGGAATACCTAATGATGTAAACAGCCAAGTTATGATTCATAGAACTGCTTCATTGTTAGATGGTCACCCAGACAGACTAGTTCAAAATAACAGGTGCTTTCATGTTTTCAAATATTCCTGTACAATTAAAAGCTATATAAAAGGCATGATGCAAGTTTAAAAAAATGTTTTAAGTTAATCTTGTGAAACTTTATATTAGTCCAAAGAAATCTACAAAATGAATAATTTTTATGTCCTTATTCATAATACAATTATGGCTGGTAATATTTTGGGAAAAAGAGTCATCATTCAAGTATGCAGTGATACCCTGTTTGTTTTGTTGTTTAACGCCGCACTCAGCAATATTCAAGCTATATGACTGCGGTCTGTATATAATCAAGTCTGGACCTGACAATCTAGTGATTGTCATCATGAGCATCAATACCACAAAGTTGTGATACCATGACATGAATCAACCAAGTCAGTGCCCTGATCATCTGATCCTGTTAGTCGCCTCATAAGACAAGCATGGTCACCTCTTACGACCAGCATGGGTTGTCGAAGACCGATTCTAACCTGGATCTTCACAGGGTGATACCCTGTTAGAGCAGATATGACAAAACAAGACAATTACTGTCAGGGACCCTTAATAAATATTAATGGATATGCTTGGTACCCAGAATTTGATTATCCTTAAATCCTATTGACCTCATTTTGCTGGGGATGGTGCTATCTTGTTATACAGGGTGTCACTGTATTGAGCCATCTGTCTATAGCCAAAGTAATATTTTATCAGCCTATTGCCCATATTTCAGGTTCTGGAAAACATCTCTGAAATTCCAATCTACATAACTGCTACTCTGTGATGTCAAATATTAACATCAAAAGCAAAATTAGTTTTCAAGTCCAAACTGCGCCATCAGTAGTGTGTGTGGCCTATGAGACACATGGCCTCAGGTCCTCCCACATCCCCTGGCACTGTGGAAGGTATACTAGTGCCTTCACAAGGCATTGTTGGCTACTGATGTATGCTGCCAAGTCACTAAGCGCTGTTGGACACTACTGATAAAAGTGTGTGGTGTTGATATATGCAACTATACTATATATATACCTCTGGCCATCAACTGTACAGACTGACACACCCCACAGATTGGGGTTGAACCTTGCCAGCTGTGGGATGTAGGATGCTGGCTGAAAGAGAGAGGAGGACATTTAAATACAGTTCAGACGGCATCCCTCACAGATCAGGGTTGAACCTAGCCGGCTGAGGGATGTAGGATGCTGACTGAAGGAGAAAACAGGACACTGACATACGGTTCAGACGGCATCCCACACAGATCAGGGTTGAACCTAGCTGGCTGAGGGATGTAGGATGCTGACTGAAGGAGAAAACAGGACATTGACATACGGTTCAAACGGCATCCCACACAGATTGGGGTTGAACCTAGCCAGCTGAGGGATGTAGGATGCTGACTGAAGGAGAGCAGGACACTCTCACAGATTTGGGTTGATATGAATCTTATGCAATGGGCCTTTGGATTCCAGCTGAACAATAGCTAAGAGGAAATAAATAAAAAGACTCATGCATTATCATGAGAATAAGGATGCAGATCTGGCATAAACCCCTCACAGTAATGTACCTTGAAGGATTCTGGTCAGTCAAATACGAAAAAATAGAGATACTGACCGCTCCAGCTGTATTGGACTTGCCCTTCTCATACAGCTTATCAATGTCCTGACAGAAGGTAGAAAAGTCAGGGATCACAAACTCTTCTCGGAATGCCTTTGCGATGAGGACAATGTTGTCTGCAATACACCTGAAAAACATGATTACCAAAAATGATTACAGTAGTGGGTGAGTTGGGTTTAACGTCGCTTTTAACAGTATTCCAGTTACATCACGGCGTGTCATCTTAATGTGGGAGGAAAGCCCAAAGTGATGCAGGTCTGAGATGTTTACCACTTAGATGAAACCCACGGGCACGGGTATGATGCTGACAAACCTAGAAACATAAACGGGGCGAACCGGGATTCGAACCCACAATCATAGGTTTCTGGCGTGCCCAAGGGACACAACTCTGCACAGCGAATCACAGCGCCTTAGACGACTGGGTCACCCGTGTCCCCTGATTACAATAAACAGCAGCTACAATTGTAACCAGATAACAGACTAAACATATATCTACAAACATGTGCTAATTGTTCCCTCTTAATTTAATCCAATGACGACCAGCCCATGCTGTTAGTGGTATGGTCTGCCTTCTCTAAGTTGAGAGATGTCTCCTCTAGTGTGCTGGGCTTACTTCTTAAAAGTTTCTCTGTCCAAGAAGTCATATGCATGTCCCTCTCTCTTGATGTTCTCACTCTGTATGCTGGCGATCTTGGCCATTGACTCCTTCAGACGATGGTCAGTCTCCCTAAGCCCAGTCTTCTCCAGCTCCTGTGTTGGGATGAAGGGATGAGAATGTAACAGAGAGACAGTTCAGTAATGAGAGGGATATATCTGTAAGAGAGGTAGACAGGTAGACATAATTGACTCAAGTACAGTGTGGAAAACATGACCCAGAACACTGTACTGTCTCTCTTCCATATATGAGTTAGTGAGTGAGTTGGGTTTAACGCTGCTTTTAACAGCATTCCAGTTATATCACAGCGTGTCAGCTTAATGTGGGAGGAAAGCCAAAAATGATGCAGGTCTCAGACGTGTACCACTTTGGTGAAACCCACGAGCACGGGTATGGTGCTGACAAACCTAGAAACATAATCGGAGTGAACCGGGATTTGAACAGCAATCATAGGTTTCTGGCGTGTCCAAGGGGCACAACTCTGCACAGTGAATCGCGGTGCCTTAGACGACTGAGCCACCCGTGCCCCCTTCATATATCTGACACTATGCAACACTAACGGATAGAACTCATCACCAGAAAGGTTATCACGGGTCAGTAACAGATGGACACGTCAGTAACAGATGGACAGGTCAATAACAATTGTAAGAGAGAAAAATATTAAGGAGAGAGGAAAAAAGTACATTCAGCCCCTGAAATTGACACAGCATGGTTATAGAGTTCACAAAGAACTGAGTTTAGGATCATAAAAGGCAACATGACTGACCAACAGATAACAATGATACGTAAACTGACTTGATATCTGTTGCATGTTTATTCAAGAATGGTTCACAAACACCTTTCATACTAACACTGTTTGGCTCAACTAACGACAATGAAACACAATATAACATCATATGCACACTCTTGTTACCATGGTTATTTGACCATGGTGAAGGATAGAATTGCCACAATGTGAAAGAAGCACCCTTATAATGTAGTTTCCAAGCAGATACTGGTATAAAAGGTTACGGTAAATGACAACACAAGTTCTTGCAATTCAGATGTCATGGAGATTAATTTGAATTGTGGTATCTTGGTAACCAATAAACGAATTGACTCACTTGTGGTAAGTTAAGTATATATAGAATTAATAGACATAGAATTAATGTTCCGCAGTAAAGTCAGATCTAATTCTATTCAAAAGGGAAAACTCTGATTCCATCAGTGATCTTGAAATGAATGTCTCCGGTATAGTCCAGCCAGTATCAGCTGCTGAAGGTCTACTGAAGATCTTGACTGAACTCATGTTTCCCTTTCTTTCATCTTTTCATTATCTTAAAAGACGTTTACACACAAATTTTCACAAAACATCTAAAACGTGTACAACATAGAACCTTAGCATGATTAGATTCTGATCCACAGAACTGTTACAGGTTTGACCAAATTTGCCTTGAGAGAAAGTTCATATTTCGAAACGGGCTGGCTACCACTAAAAGAGAAACAAAAATATAAAAAACTTATGACAGTGCACAAAATAATAATGAATGAATGTCCCTCTATCTAAATGATTTGTTACCCCACCTCAGATCAGCTGCTTCAAATTATAACCTAGCTACGTAACAAACAGAACATGACTGCACGTTTTGCCACAACAAGTACGTTTCAGAAATAATTTATTATAGACTAATTAAAACAGTGGAATACAAAAAATGAAATCGATATAAAATAGTATTTCTGTAGCTGAATTTAAAACAAGAATATATCAAAATGTTATTAAATCTCCATATTATTTCAGTTATGGAAAGTGTGAAATTAATAGTATACACACAAGACTTAGACATAGATGTAGCAATCTAAATGATGACTTATTTATGGTAAATTTGTCAGCCACTATTTCTTGATCTTGCGGTTCCCCATGTGAAAATGCTTTTCACTATTTTCTTGAATGTAAACATTTTTTTAATAAGACAATCTTTATTTATCAGCATCATGTGTATAGGGGCTCAGCCCAATTTAGAAACAATTCTAAGTGGAAACAGAAATCTATCCAAAGAACAAAATAATTCAATGTTTACATATATCCATCAATTTGTAGTGGAAACAAAAGGATTTTCAATTTATCTTAATATAACAAGAATTACCTATCACTAGCTACTTCTAAATTCCATATTGTTACATGCTTGTTTCTGTACAAAAAGTCTCAGTTATATTTAATTTTTATTTTAGTTTTGGTATTCGTTATGACTGTGATTTTGATGTCAACAATAACATTCCATGTAATTACCACAGCATAGTAATGTTCTATTGTTCCCACCCTTTAAAATACTTACATTCAAAATGCCTGTCTATTTATTAACTACTGTCATTTTATAAATACATTAAATATCTTTAACAAATGTACCATTGCATAAAAATAAATATAAATGTATCTCGTGTGTGTGTGTGTGTGTGTGTGTGTGTGTGTGTGTGTGTGTACGTACATTCGTATATGTGTTTGTCTGTAATAATGTATATATGTATTTGTGTATGTATGTATGTGTGTGTGTTATTTTTATTACTTGTATATAATTTCTAAGCACTGTACATTTATTCTGCACTATCATTAGAAAACCCTTCTGTTATAAATAAAGTATGCAAATATTTTATGCCTTTAATCATAGATCCAAAATACTGTGATAGATACATTATTTAATGTTCATAATGCTAGATATGTTGCATTGTGTAATACCCCCATTCCACTGACCATCGGTACCTGATCTGAAGCTCATCTGATCCCAATTTTGCAAAAATTTCAGCATTCCGATGAGTTCCGATGAAAATTCACCCGACATTCTCTTTTTTGGGTCCCCGTTTTCCGTAAAATCCGATAGAGATCCAACACTAATCGGGGTAATCGGATGAAAGACTGGTAGCGGCCAGATGTCTGTCCGCCATTTTCATCGGCGGCGTCCAATTGATCCGATTGCGGTCGGATTGTAATTAGAGGGTGACCTGACACTAATCTGACACTTCCAACCCTCTCCCGACACCAATCCGACACATCGGTTACTTTTCGTAGGGTAATCGGACAGTGACCCAATTCTGGTTGGATTTGTCGCCAAAATCGACAGTCGAGTATAAAAGCGGGCTGCACCTCCTGACAGTAATAGACATGGATCAACTTCTTTGCAACGCTGCAGCCCTGGGCTGTGTTTTTATGCTCCAGCAACAAACTATGCAACAAGATGCAGGGAGAGCCGTGTGCCTGAGCAGTGATTGGGGCCTGAATAGGCCTATCCTCCGTCTCTGCATCTTCAGGAGGAGGCACAGAGGAATCTTCTGGCACTTGACATTGTTGAGGAGTGCTGGGAGATCTCTTCTCTGCCTTCTGTCCTCCAACATTTCTGTTCTTTCTTGGAGCCATCTTCAGGATCTTGGTGCTGTAGTGTCTGATGAAAATCTGCGAAGTGAGTGTCGGCTGACCCTCCTTTCATAGTCCGATATGTGTCGGATTGCAGTTGAGTTAATGAGCGATTACACTCCGATGTCACAACGATGTCTCCGATGAGAATCGAATTGGTGATGGGCGGCTATCAGGCGCGTAGGGCAGACCGCAGATTGCAATCAGATGAGCGTCAGATGACTGTTAATTATCGGACACTCATCAGATTGCCGTCAGACGTCGGCTAGACACGTCCGATAGTTGCACAACACGATTCTGGCACACATCGGACGGACTCGACATTCATCCGACACTGACTCAATTTGCGACCGGAAATGGCGTCCGATGGTGAACTAAGCTCTGAGCTTAGTTCCTTCATCGGACAATTTCGCCTCATCGGATCACGCCCAACACGTCGGACACTGACCTGATTGTCGACAAACACAAATCGGATTCATCGGAGTGTGATACGATACTCTTCGGTGGGTTACCGGAAGTAAAAAACTTTGCTTCCGATGAGTGACCGATGAACCAAAATTCTCTGTGGAATGGGGGTATAAGTTTCATGCTGACTAACATTTAAATCCCAGAAATAAAGTTACCTTATTTAAAAATATATATCTACAAAGTAAAAATTAAAATCCAAATGGAGCCCAGAACAAGGCTAAATTTCAGAGCTCAGTCAATCTAGACTTGCTAAATCATTCTAGACTTGTGGATTCAATATTAACTTATTCTGGGAGACAGATGAAAGTTTGACATAATGACGACATGCATCACGCTGTACAATTGGTTAATGTCTACAATCCATGAAAGAATGCTAACAAAAATCTGTAAACCACAAAATCCACAATATGTGGCCTTAGTAAGTAACAGCAGGCCCTGAGAGGACTGTCTGCCCGATTGTGTTCACTATCTATATCTGAGTCAGCCAAACTGAAATAGATCCCCCTGACCTCCTATCATGGACAATTTATTGTGATGATGAAAAGAACATGAGAGTTAATGTGTTGTGACACGAGCTTGACCAATAAATGTTTCACAAAATCTTGCTGTCCATTAGTTTGAACATTTATGTTCATGTCAATCGATAAACATCTAGTAAGTAGGAAATCCCCATCAAGAACAGAGCAGTCAAAATTCACAGTTACACAATGTGATATCATCATCAGTTACTTAAAGAGAAGCTGTTCTGGGATAAAATGTTGTTTTGGCCAACTTTATGGCTATGACCCTCACTCATGATGAGTGCTACAGTTACAGTAGGCCATGCTCACCCATTTCACCAACACCTGGATCAGAGTGTACGTTGCTTCCATTTAAAAAAAATAACTAAAACATTCTGTGAGTGAGTGAGTGAGTGAGTGAGTGAGTGAGTGAGTGAGTGAGTGAGCAATGCCATGGATGACTCACAATTAGTCAACCAGAAATATTTTACTAATAATATTAGAAATGTTCCGGTACTTTCTGGTATTGCAGCACAGTGTCTGATTCTGTCCTAATTCCAGTTTAAAACCAGACAAAAATTTCTAATTTTACCATTATTCTCAGCCAAGACGTCAAGAGGCAAGAGAATTATGGTCATTGATTATAACCTCAGATTAATCATGTTAATACCATAACAATTGTCTAATAATATTGGAAATTACTGTTGACCAAAAGACAGTATTTTTCCCCATAAAGTTAATTCAATACTTTTAACTATAGGTATTTTCAACTAAACACTGCGTTTCATCTATTTTATTATTTTCCCTAAGTGCCCCATTTAACAAAAGAGTCATCGTAAAATTGGAAAAAAAGCAATAATCGCTTAATCACTCATTTTGAATGCTGTTAAATAAAGCATTAAATACATTGTTGAATCATTACAAAAAGTAGACATAACTTGTTTAATACTAACATCAGCGCAGAGAGACAGCCTTTCACCAAGGGATGTACTTATTCATAATTTAGGGTATCATTATATATAAGTCAGTACTGTTGGTTTTATATGCAAACTTTTAGCCTGTCTATGAGGTTCTCCTTAACAACTACCTTTGAGACCTGTGAAGATCCGAGGTAGAATAGGTCCTCAGCAACCCATGTTTACAGTAAAAGGCGACTATGCTTGTCGTGAGAGGCGACTAACAGGTTCGGGTGGTCAGGCTTGCTGACTTAGTTAATGCATGTCATCGTATTCCAATTGCATGAATGTATGCGTATGATGTCAATCACTGGATTGTCTGGTCCAGACTCAATTATTTACAGACTGCCGTCATAAAACTGGAATATTGCTGA
Organism: Haliotis rufescens; assembly: GCF_023055435.1. Lineage (NCBI taxonomy): Eukaryota > Metazoa > Mollusca > Gastropoda > Lepetellida > Haliotidae > Haliotis > Haliotis rufescens. Next base: position 35,890,930 of record NW_025963779.1, read on the forward strand.
GTGTGGCGTTAAACAACAAGCAAAAAACTATCTGTGAATCCATATCTAAAGGGGCATTCACACGGTACAACTAGTAGTATACAACTTGTTGTATGCAATTAGTTGCACGAACTGAAGTTGTATACAACTCAGCATTCACACAGTGGCGAGTTGCATACAACTTGGGTCTCACAAGATCTCTTACAAAAAGCTTGTGTTTCACTACATTATTGCTGGAATCCTGGTTGCCAAGTTGCCTGGTTGTTTAGACGCATAGTTTTGAAAAATCAACGCTGTGCGAGAATTGTGGTCACGCGGTACTAAACATCTAACTTTGTAATTTAACGGACTTGTATATTATTGAATTTTTAACACCAAGGTGGAAAATTAAAGACTGGTTATAAAAGCAAAATGTGTTAAATGTTGTCTAAGTTTCTGTTTTGCTAACAAAAAAGCCTCTAAAATATGTAGCCACATTTGATCATACATAGATAAAGTACAGTGCGACGAAATGTTTTATTTGACAGGTTTATGAAAACTGTGAGCGAACAAAATACTTATATCCAAACAACATCATGACAGATATATTAGAATTGTACGATTATGTATAATGTGACACATTCGATACGAAAGCGTACTTGTTTTATGTGGCGAAAATAAATTTTCCACTATGACTTCAGAATACGAAGGAGATGTCTACATGTACAAAGACAAAAAGGGGCATAACTCCGCAATGCTTAACTGTAAGCCATTGTAACTCATCTTCTAGTCGTGGTAAGCATCTGCTTTGGCTCAGGACAATGCATTCAAGTACATTTTTGTTTATGTGTATCTACAAAGTTCCCATTCAGCTATCAATTGTAATAACCACATAGGTTCCTTTTCTGGGACATTGAATGATTGTCATCTAAAATGTCCTGGGCCCTGTTCCACAAAGCGATCTTAGTGCTAAGTTGGTCATAACTCCCTTACTTTATCACTGGCTTACGATCAACGTAGCACTAAGATCACTTCGTGGAACAGGGCCATGAAGCATGAAGACATATTGCAGATTTTGTGATCATAGAGAAGAATGACCTATAAAAATCCTGAATGTGCCCTGTGGCCAGTTGAAACCAGATACTTTTAGGTTATATTGCAATTTATAAGAAACGTTGAAATCGGTACCACAAATAGAGTAACAGTTTATTGCCACTAATATACGTTCATAGTATAGAAAATGTCGACTAAAAGAACATAATGTTGGGCTTTATCACTACAACAGCTCCAAAACCCCACACCCCAACCCCACCCACCAAGTCACACCCAAACCCCAACAGACCATGACCTGCCCCAACCCACTGAATCTCAAATGGTCAGCCCCTATTTTGAAACGCGCACCATAGACAGATGCAATCTTTAGCTGTCAATCTTCTGCCAGTTAAACAATAAAATCCAAATGTAAAACAAATAGTTGTTCACACATGTGTTATAAATTAATAAAAATATAACCTGACGAATTTCCTTCAGGTATACATTTACTTTAATTTAAGAAATGAAGTGCCTGTTTTATTGAACCTATCAATATAAATTTGCCACAATGAATATTTCACAATTCTCCAAAGGAAATATGTATATGCTGCAGTCTATTACATTCACAAAGCATCTTTTAGGAAGAATAACACGATTAAACTACTTCATGAACTGAATGTGTTGTATATTAATTCACCTGGCCTCAAAGAAAATAACAAATATGTACACCCATGTTGATGTTGACGTATACTAATATGACATCACTACCGGTAACCTCCCCTCATAACACAGCGAGTTCACTGATAGCACTAGGTTATACCGTGATGCTGGGATCACATATATACATAAATGAGTCATGTAAGTTAAGTAATCAGAATCAATCTGAAACCAACAAGTTCTATTTGTTTTTATGTTTCCATTCTAGCCTTGATACTACGTGGAAAGGCAGACCAATACCGTCGTCAGTGTGTGTGATTTTGCGTCAATCATGGCGATTTCTGTTGACTTTTCCAAATAAGTAACTAGACTCTTATTATTAATTCCTCAATTCTTGCAATGGTTATCGACCCATGCATATTTGTAATAATCTGAGCTAAGGTATGCAACAAGTTGACGACTGAATCTCTCGAAATAGTGGGAAATGTTAAGTAAAACTAGAAGTTTGCTTTGTTTACATTTTCAAATGAGAAGGCCCACTGGTAGGTTTCAGGGCACAAGGGTTGGTTAAAACTTGGTTTCACACTTGAATATTTTGGTTGATTTCATTTGAACCGTTTGTATTAGAGACTTTGACAATGTGTCAGTTGATTGTCAATGGTATGATGAATTCAGGGATGTGTGTATCGTAGCTGAGTGTGAAATACATGTGATGTGACAGGCATCTCGCCTGATGCAAAAATAACCGTGTATTTTGCAACACTATCCAACATGGAGGTTCGGTCCAGAGTTTTTATGTTTCGAAAACAAATATAGGGTTATTGGAGTCTTTTCGGAATGATGATTGGTGTTTGGACAAAGAGCAGAAACCCAATGGTTTTGTAATTGAACTTCTCATGTAGCTATATGTTATTTGAATAAATAATCACCTTTTTAATGGGGAATTGGTAAAATGCGAAAATGGCAATATTTTCGTTGTACACTATTTTCAGATGTCGTTTGTTGTACAAATGCTTTGCCTAAAATAGTTGTTAACGGCATCACATAATAGATACTTTCCCACAGAATCTAAAACTGTGACGTGTAATTGTGTGTATGACGTATTTCAAGTTTTAGAAAAGTATTATGGACCTAATCTCATCCTGGTCTACATGACAGTGTACAGTCACATAGCCTGTCGTTTCAAATAACACTATGAACAGTTTAACCTGGAGAATTAGACCGATGCAAATGTCAAGATATATATTTTTTTACAGTGTTATTCTACGTACCTACTTTTCATAGGTCCTTCATTGAGTAGTGACACTTAGAATACCGAAAAGCAGAAGTTACCGACGTGAATCGGAGTGGACATTTTTGTTTACAAATTGACGTGTAACCAATTGTATACAACTAGTTGTGCCCATAATACCGTACCATCAAACTCTCATCAAGCTTACCATAGCAATTATATATCCAATTTCCAGCAAGTATCAACATAGTCATCTGGCATGTGATTAAATTTTGCTAATTTTCAGAGATATTTTGCATTTACACAGTGTTAAGTGTATTTGATTTTCATTACTTGTGACTTGAATTATGTAGTAATAAATGATTATTTTGATATATCCTCAGATATACTTATCGAACATTAATTATTCCACTGCGAATACATACAAATATTAGAATTAGTATTAATAGAAAATAACATTAGTATTTATATTTCTGTTCATAGTCTACTTTAGGAGAAATAACTTTAATATTTTTGTAATTCTGTTCATTGTTGACTTTAGGAGGAATTATTTGCGAGGACAATTATGGATCATTAAGAGGCATGTTTACCACCAACAGCTGTTCATTTCATTGGCATGCGGGAGACAACAATCTGCAGTTATCACATTTCTAGGTCTTCAACAATGTGTGTTTTGATCAAATTCAAAATATTCAAAGTGATGACCTGAAATAGCATCTATTTCCGTCTGTAGTGTGTAACATATCCAAAGAAATATTATGGAATTTTGAATTAATTGAAAGTGATTGTTCATTAAACAATGAATATTGCTCCAGGTTCACACTTTTGTCACAACAATTAAGTCATTTATTTCCTGCAGAAGGCGGCGAGTTTGCCATGTGCAGAAGCATGAAAATGTTTCCGAGTAACCAGAAGTTGAAAAGATTGTTGACATTCACGATGTTTATGAGTTACATTTGAATGATTAAGTCACAGTTTTCAATTTTTGTGGACAAATCTGGAAGCAAACGTATTGTAGCATATTTTGGAAACTCTAAATCGAACTTGCTGTTTGGCCACTAGAAATATTTCAAAATGTGTACAGTAAACTACGGTTATAACGAACTCAAAGGGACCACTAATTTTAGTTCGTGATATCCGTAGTTCGTTATTAGCATATATACAGCATATATGCAACAAATGGCCAGGACTAAAAAATAAGTTTGTCATATCGGTCAGTTTGTTATAAGCATGTTTGTTATAAACGTAGTTTACTGTAATTCACACACACTGGCCATTCTTCAGTTCCTTGCACGAGGGTACATTCATGAACATTCTTCCACCAGTGCCCTGCTCTCAACCCTGTCAATTGTGAGGGTAAATACAGAATGATTCATCGAGAAGTCAATGAACTGAGCACAGCACGCAGATGTGCTACAGCGCCAACGACAGTCTGAAGAAACATTGTGCAGGTTGGATGGAGAGAGGACCCGTCTGAAGGTAAGACATGCGGGACACACTGTTCCTCCAAGGAAAAGACGAAGACTTGAAATATTGAAAAGGGAAAATTGCAAAAATAGAAAACCAAATGGATGCCCTTGTAGTATGCACATCACGAAACCGTGGCGATTCGAAAGATAATGAGTTGGATGGAGAAATCATGTGTTCAGCGTGTGTAGGTCGATCAGGGTGAAAAGCACACATGACCCAGACTGATGGGAGGGGACCATGGGGATACTAGGTGTGTTTGGGAGGATTGTTTTTTAGAAAGCTGGAAACATTTGTTTTAGCACATTTCCACTGAGGATCAAAAGAATGATAAATGTATACTGTGAGAAAGGATAAGTTGAAAAATATGCATCCTCATTGAAGCAAGCCTGATTTATATTGAATCAAAAGACATCAAGAATTGTTAACTTGAAAAAATGTACATTTTTTACCTACATAGTGACAGTTTACAAGAGATAGGTAAGCTTGAAGGACATCACAAGGGAATCCTGTACGCTTAACAATGAAACATAAATACATACTGGCTATTTACAAAGTCCTATTTTTATTTATAGTCAGTTTCAAGATCACATAGGCACAGTAATTTTCACTTTGCAAACTTTCTTTCTTCAAGACATGCACATATAACTTTATTCTATGTTAAATAAAATCAGTATCACTACGAATATTTAATCAACTGGCATAATGTCCAAAGGCTTTTTTCTTGTCCTTTTACTGGTCCAAAGATTGCATAATTATCGCACTCTGGGAAGGGTCGTCTAAAAATAGGACAAGTATTACAGGAGGGTAATTATTTTCATCAATTATTAGTGCATCAAAAACCTGAGTCACACATACTCCTGTAATAAATGACCGGTCCCTAACAGCAGTTTTAGCAAGGATTTAAAACTAATACCTGTGGCAGGCAGGTAGAATTCATAAGTTTGAAACAAATTATGAATTCTTTTTAAAAGTTATTATTTTCTTAAACTCAAAGGTACTCAAACATTGCATTCAGTGCAATTATGTCAAAGTAATTATCAAATATGTCTGGTCATATATTCAGCAAGATCAGTGAAATTCAAGTCACCATCACAAAGCTTAAACATAAGGAAAACTTGTGACATTTTGAATTCAATTTTGGTTTTTTTCTTACAGACATTGGATTTGACAGAGGGCCTCTAGGAATGCCCCGAAAATGCCGGGATAGTGAGGACTTACAAAAAAACATGCTTCAAAATTTCATTTTAATTAACACTTTGACCAATATTTTGACCACCAACTAGTTGTTTGGCAAATTACACTGTAAATCTTTAAAACTAAGAAGTAGAAATAAAGGGCCTAATATGATGGCTGTATATCTGTTTTCTTTTTTTGCCCGTGGGACAAACCCTCAGTGGGTACTTACTCTTGGATTGTATTACATGTACCAGTACTCGGTTCAAGGTCATAGCTAGGGAGGTCTTCAAATCTTTTTTCATGGTCACTGACCCTGTATAGTAATCATTATCCAACTTCAGAATGTAGGTCAAGGCTTTTGGGGGAACAAACACCAAATGTAGACACATTGTTAGTAAACATATTTCTACAGAAGTATACCAGGTCAAACCCAAAAGAATAACTTACATGGTTTCCATTCAAGTCTCAGAAATAATGTTGTGAACCAGTTGTGACTGCATTGCCTGATTCCTTTGATAGGCTAGTATACTCGGACCCCATGGTACCGCATCATTCATCGTATCGCGGCATTTGTGATTTCCGGTGGTTCACGCGGGACACGCCTCTTAGTGGCTGTCTATTAATGCAAATCAGTAACCAGGAAGTGCTCACTTCATAAACAATTTCAATTTCCTCGGAATGTTCCGTCTGCTGTAAGTAAGGAGTTATTAATCCGTTGATACATATTTCTGGCATCTGTTGTAATATTGCCTTACCCCCATCTATCAATGGCCAACGATATAACCCGCAGTTCCCCAAGTAAACTTTCTCTATCGACCTGAACTAGATCATCTGCATATTCATGGCGACTAATGAGGTAACGGAAGTTACGTAGTCCGCACATTTTTTCCCGCTCTGTGCCCAGAATCTATTGGGAGATCATAAGGGCCATAATGCCAAACTTAGAAATACGTTCTTCACTAGTAACCAAAAGATAAATACATACTTTGGGCATACTGGGAGTGCTTTTTATATATTTATTGTTGACTTTTAACATTTTTTCATTTTGTGACAAATTATTGTCATCCAAATTTTTTCAAACAATCTTAAAATATCATTTCTGATATTTTGATATTGACTTATAAAAATATTTTTCTCTTACTTTTCGGTAAATATGCATTGAATACCTATTGCTGATAACACATTTAGAATTTTACTTGTGCTGTCTTTGCACTTGTCTGGACAAATCACTGATGTCCTGCATGATCATACCAAGTGGTTGGTAGAATTATGTCCTCTTTTTGTCCAATTCAAACCTCGAAACACAATCTTTTCTCTGTACCGCGATACGATGAAGTTCTCTCCCTTGTCAAACGGGCGCGAGGCCCGGCTATTACTCGGAGCTACTAATGTAAATAATAAACTTTTATCAGTAAAATATGCATTGTTTGATAACATGAATGATATCTAATACAGAGAACACGAATAAACATAAAGGTTAGTGAGTGCATTTTGTTCCGTTTAGCGTACATGACAACAGAGACCATATAATAGAGGGTCGGCCCTCTAGCCTATGCGCGAAACCATCAGTGCTACGGCTTGTACTGCGCAGCCTGTCCGGAAGCGAGCAGAAACGCGTTCACTGCAGTCATCGTTGTCGCCTTTTTTTCCCCATGCAAAAGATATATTTCACAATAAATATTTACACTCATGTATTTCTTAACATTGTTAACATTACAACTGAGATTTGTTGGTGCCCTAAAGCATGTCGTTGTCACTGTATTTGATGACTGTGATCACGCTTTGTCTTTGTCCGAGAGAACAAAATGGCGCACATATAAAATCGGCAAAAGTGCAGATTTTGATTTTCAATAATGGCCTCTAATTCACAATGAAAGTCCTTGGTTACCAAGGTGTATAAAAAGGAGATATGTTAAAAATTGGCTTGGTGCCATTAACAAATTTAGGGCGGATGCAAAATTTCAGATTTTGACTCCAGAAATGGGACTAAATCTGAATTTTCCCGAAATAATTACACCCCAACTCTTAATTTTCGCATGTTTTCAGACGAATGTGTTCCTATTATCGGTCCTGAATTAAAAAGTTTTACATTCATCACGATTTCCCCTTTGGCTTGGTACCAAAGTTATTAAGGTACGATCGGTAGTTTTTTTGGTATGATTTTTGGCGCAAGGCAATATTTTACGTCACATATTTTAAGTTAAATTACCATATAGCAGACGACAGTACATCCATTTTGTCTGTGATTATCAACCACATATATTGTTTGAAACATTGTACAAAGTGACTTATATTGTATGATATTAGAATTGTTTTTGTAAGATGTGTATTTTTTTTACCATTGATTTCGCCATTTCTTCGTAAGTTTAACTTTGTTTCAGTTAGGCTTCTTTTACATATCACGCATATACTACATACTACAATACTACATATTTGTTATCTTCTGTAGATTTTGTCTGTATTAATCATGACTACATTTAATCAATTATTTATTTTATGCCGTGTAAATATTGATAATGAGCTATATGATATGGGCCTAAACCCAATCATAATAATGTAAATGAAGGTACTACTTACTTTTTGTGTATTTACACAACAATGAAAACATCATACAAAAATAAAAATCCGTTACATGAAATATTTGTTTTATAAAATTATCATTTGCTTCGTAAATGCCAAGAAAGAAGAAGGATTATATCGGCAGTTGTCGGGAGATAAGTTCGAGACAACAAAGTCGAAGGTGTCATTCAGTAAAATAAATAGATGGTCTATTGTCCTTTTCTATGAAAAATACATTTACATATGTCAGAGTTTGTGATGTTTTGTTTTAATAGTAATAGTTGCATGCCTCGTTCAAGGTTAGAGTTTAAAGTTTGTTTTTCATTGATCAGATATAAATAGAAAACTATGATGAAACAATTTTGAAAACTACAAACGTTACTACAGTTTACGATATACTACTATATATCTGGTACCATGCTCGTGGAAGCTATATTGTTACCTGAAATACCTAATTATTTGTATGCTGAAATATCAAACTAATCGGGTAATATTAAATAACGATTGTAAAATTACAATCATCCTCTTTGCTTTGGAATTTAACAGTAGCCTCCCTTTGAAAAAAACTTATCTCGCTCCGGCAAACCCCATTATCACTGCTAGCCCCAAACTGGCATTAACTAATAAGCTTTGATTCCTTCGAAGCACATTGTCGGACGCATCGAAAATTCATTGAACAACGCTCGTAGTTTAATGTGTATTTTTAATTCATTGGAACTATGAGCATTACAAAATAGTAGCGAATTTACATGAAATAAAAACATTAATATGGCGTCATTTGTTTCTGGCTAATAGTAAAGCATTTACACCAGTCGGTGAACATGCATTTTTGCAAGTAAATCTAATCTGGACTTATTATAAGATATGAAGTTAATCTGGAGATATATTTTGTGAACATCGGGAATATGGTGATATGTTACAAGTGTCTTCCTTGCTTCTGGATGAGGTTTATTTACACTTCCTGAGTTCCTGTGCAATTTACCGGATCGTAGTTTTCTGTGGCGTTCGTAGTAGATTTTGTATATTTGTTTATTTATAATAGTTAACAATTGCCGCATAAAATGAGATATATATCAACTGATTTTTAAAACAAATAGAATACATTATAAAATACTTTTGATATCGGAACAGCTTTTCCTTCACACGCCCTCGAAAACTTACGCTTGTGGACAGACGTCATATTTTCATTTCCTATCTTTTTCTTTGAGTGAAACCTTTTGAGAGGTATTTACCAATGGCTTGGTAGCGGTAACATCACTGTCATTCTATTTAGACCAAGAGTCATCCGAAACCAACCCCTGGTCGAAGAGTGGGAATTCTTCAAGTGATTAAGAGGAAGTAGCTACAGCTGGTGGGGCCTGGACGAGTCCAAATTTACTACCTTGGTACCCACCCCGCTATTACCTGACCCTACCCGGGTACCTGCTTCAGGTCTCAAGAGTTTTGTACAAAATGTCTGATTGGAAATAGTTTGAGTGTAGCCCTGGTAAAATGTATTTAAATATATGTATAAAACGATCTGGTCATGCATACACTGAAGTTGACTGAAGCATTACTTAATCAGAAAGTCCTGTAGTCCTGTGGGTACCCGGGTCCCACTCAGTACCCACCTGACCCAAGTCCCCGAGTTACCCGTCCCAGCCCTAACAGCTGGACAAGGCAACTGTTTAACCACTAGGCTACCCATATTTACAGATAGCTAGACCTGTTAGAAACAGAGAAGTAGCTTGTCTGTGCTGTCTGTAAAGTCCTCTGGTCTTGACCAAGAACACCGGTAGTCGACATAGTGAGCAGTGATCAAAGCGGTGGACACAAATAATTACCTTCTATCTTAACTTTGTTCTTCCCAGAAGATGTCCATACCTAGGTGCCATTGTTGCCAAAATCCAGGACAAGCATAAGACCCTGCGAATATTTTCTGCCCTAGACACAATTTGGGCCTTGTAGTTGTACTGATCATCTCATAAAGGGTCAGTGTTATGTCTGTTGAACTGTAAGCATCGGTACAGTTATCATATTTGTATATAAAGTGTTAGCATGAATTCATGAAGTGATTCGATCCCTCGCCGCATCATACCATATAAGATGGTACTTGTTGTTACCATGCCTGGCGCTTGACATTAAGGGGCATAAACAAGGGCTGGTCAGCTCGGAGTCAGTTTACGGTGTCTGAGTGGGGTAGTCATGTTAAACGGTGGCATGGTAACTCAGTGGGCTAGCACTACACACAGACACAGACATAGCATGCACATCGCTATAGAAGTGCAATAATATTGAACATGACATTAAACCCCATTTTAGCTGATGAAGTGATTGCTCCATTGACCTGTATTAATGAGACATGAGAAATGTACTGACCGTCTTGAACCTTGTGATGGACAGCTTGTCCGGCGTCTCACACAGGTAGTCAAAGAGGGAATCCTCCATGTGGACATGGTCGATCTTAGCTTCACTGGAAAAAACAGATATTCTGATACAGTCTGATGCAGACAATAGGGACAGCTTGTTTTTCAGAAGCACCAGGAAAAAAATATGTTGGACATGTCTGGGGAGGCAGTTCAACAGCCGAAGTGGGTTGGTGGGAAATAAATGCACCCTAAAATTACGCTTATTTGGGACAAAAAGTTAGCGGAGCATCTTTCTGTCATGACAAACTTTTATTTATTTAATGCTGGATTCAGGACTATTCCACCTGACTGATAATAGTCATGTCAGGACCTGCTGGACAGGACAAACCAGTGGTTGATGACATGCAATCAACCAGGTCACCAAGTGTGACCACTGGATCTACTGTCCCCTCTTACCACAAGCATAGGCTGCTGGTGTAACCCGGAATAACATAGAAATAAGTACATGGGTCTACCATCAAAGGATCAAACAGTTTCCGATGTATGCTCACCACCAAAAGAAACACAAAACATAGACATGTTTCCAATGTGTACTCACGTTTCTTTTGGTAGTGAGTATATGTACATTCAGTAAATCCTCTCTAACAGTAACACTCTCACAACTTATATGTCATCATGTACTTCTCAATAGTTGGTTCCTAACCAATGGTATTGTAAGTAACAAGCAACTCTGCTCCCAATACTCACCCTCTCCTCTAACAAACACACAGGTTTTACAAAATAACATAAAAAAGCTTTATACATCTTACTTTCAAGAACGTGTTTGTTTATCTCACTGTGAACAATAGAAAGACACCTTTCATTTAATGAAAAAACAACAACAAAAGACTTTGGGTGGGAATACAAGTAATAGTAAATTCACAGGGTATCAGTTGTCCCAGGTGGTAAAAAAATGAAAATTGTCCCCACTGATTTTTACCATAAGGCCCAGTAAAGACCCATCTTACAGTAATTTTTGAACTTCTACTATTCACTGTAAATCCTCTCGATTAACAGTCAAATAGAGCTTGAATGATAATTCACCAATCTAGTTTTAATCAGAATCCCTTGCTAATCAATAACAAACACACAGAAATGATCCTTTTATTTGTTTGCACATGTCAGCTAGTTCATCTGACACATCAGCTCATTTTGTTTTTTGGACCATCACAAGGTTGGTTGGTTGGTTGGTTTGTGGTTTAACGCCGCACTCAGCAATATTCCAGCTATATGACGGTGATCTGTAAATAATCGAGTCTGGACCAGATAATCCAGTGATTGATATCATGAGCATCGATCCATGCAATTGGGATTGATAACATGCATCAACCAAGTCAGCAAGCCTGACCACCTGATCCCTTTAGTCGCCTCTTACGACAAGCATGGGTTGCTGAAGACCTATTCTACCCCGGATCTTCATGGGTCGGACCATCACAAGGACAGCCCCACTTATACTGAGGCATGTTGACAGCAGCGGTTGAGATTCAGGTAGAAGACAGCCAGGTGTAGCTGACAAACGTCTGTGTTCACCTGCAAACAAATGAAACATCTGTTTAATATCAGGAAGTCAAATACATATATCTTAGCATTATCTAAGATTAAGTACATGAGAGATTGAATGTCAATACACTTCATGCAGTCAGCTATATTTGTTAACACTGGCAAATATATATAACTTTATGAACCCAATACCATTTTATTTCATATTAGAAAAAAACTATTTTTTAATTGGTTTATGGATTCTGCAGATCTTAAAATAATGATAAAAGGAAAAACAATATTGAAAGGCACTATTTCGCTTCATCCCTCTCGAACCAACTAGTATGTTGGCCACAAAGATACTGTACAGACAATAGGCTACACTGCAATCATGTTGGGAAAAGCTTAACTAACACTGCTAGAGTGGCATAATTTTCACAAAATCTTAAATGTATTTTTATCTTGCACCAAGATTTTTGCCAAATGAAACCAAAAACCTAGATGTAAAGAATCAGTGTGGTCTTAACTTTAACAAATCATAAACCCTTAGTACTTAAAAATAAGACAATATTGACAGGATGGGTTCAGGGGAAAAGGTTGAAAATGTAGATTAATTGTTCACAGTGCAATGAACTGATGAGAGACATACAGAGATTACAGAATTCCACCTTATTGAAATTATCACATGTAACACTTGGCAAATGCACAAATTGTGCACAAATTGTGCACAAACTTTAAATTAATGACAATAGTACAATATTAAAACATTAAATATATTGCTATATTTAAAATAAACATGTTACAAAAGACATGAAAACTTAATTCAACCTACTTCTGTTATTTCTCAGGAACATTTTCTTCAATCTTCAGGTCAGCTTGATGTCAAGGACTTGAAACCCTCCATAGAAAAAACAACCGAAATCCACCCTGGTGTAACCAAAACCTGTCCAGCAGTGCAAAGACTTAACTACTTATATACATGTAGCTTGGTTGTGTCACTGATGGAGGGGAGGGGAGGAAGGAGGAGAGATAGACCGATGACACATTCTGGGGGTCGGGTATCAGTAACGGGTACTGCAGGAGGAGTTGGGTCCACCCCCAAGTAAATTACTTCTTCATGCTACAATGGAAAACAATTTGTTTTAATGGCTACAATTATTGCAGTTATGTGTTACCGTAGATCTTGAATTCAGCTCCTTGAATAAGGAATAAGACCATCCAACAAACTGAGAAGTTTGCCTCTGCATCAACACAGATGCTGAGTGAACTAAAGTAGAAGTTTTGTTGGTCATGTTTTGTCCTATTTTATGCATAGCTATCTTGTCCATACACTCATTTTTTAAACATATTTATTTTGTTTTATTGATATGTTTGATAAAAGCTTAACAACTCTTTCACATTCCACGGACAGCACATTTTAGTGTGCACACAGAATTCCCCAAGCTCCAGGCACGGATATACTGAGTGTAGGGAATGTGTCAACACTGCAATACAGCTAAGGTGAGGTGAAATGGGATTTATCATTGCATTCAAGATTATTTCATATGTATGTATGTATGTATGTATGTATGTATGTTGTGTGTGTGTGTGTGCTTGTACTAGTCCGGACTAATGCCGATTTTTATAGTGCTAGCTTTCTTCTCACTTTAATGTATGCATGTTTGATGTTTAACACCGCAATATTTCAGCCAACTATAACAGTGGGTAGTCAACGATCAAGTTTGGATCAGACAATCCATGCAGTGATTGATATTGTGAGCAACAGTCCAAACCATCAGGGTCCGATGACACCAAGCCTGGCCACCCAATCCATTAGGCCGCATCTTACAACCAGCAAATGTTGCTTGGGTCCAATGCTAACACAGGGTTTCACATGAAAAGCACTGAGATAGTCTTGCTTTCCTCCCAGCGGTCTGTGTACAAACACAAGGCCATATAATGTTGAGAAAGATTGTGTATGATGAAGGGTAGGTGCTATTAAAACACATCCTATATTAGGGCAACAAGAAATAGATAACAAAGTTTTTGAACTAGGGGAGATGGGCAGAATTATATTTTTGTAAATACTAGTTTATTTTTCTTGACATTTACCATCCCATTGCGGCACATCCTGATGGTTCAAAGAAGAATCTAAAGTACTGGGGCACCTTTTGAACTTTACGAAAGGAAACCCACACAGAACTAGGACTTGGACGAGTCAAAATTTAATACATGGGTACCCGACCCCCTATTACCTGACCCTACCTGAGTACCTGCTGTAGGTCTCAAGAGTTGGGTACAAAATGCCCGATTGGAAACTGTCTTGACGGAGCACTGGCAAAAACTACCTAAATACATGCATAAAAAGACCGGATCATGTATACATTGAAGTTGAGTGAAGCTTTATCATTACTCAAACATATAACAGTCAGAAGGGTAGTGTGCATTGTCAGAAAGAAATGCAAACATTCAGCGACTTGTAGTGTAACCATGGAGTTTGACTGTTAGGGTTATTCAACAATATATCACTTAAATAACCATTTGATCCGGGTAGTCCTCTGGCTACCTACACAGAACACAAATGTACCTTAGACAGTACACCCATATGGATGCATCAAATTTCCCACAACAATATATTATTAGCATGGCCTTTATTAATTTGCATGATGTATGGCTGTTCATTTTCAAGATACAGAAATCAGATAGATATGCTTGTGGTGAGGAAACCATATGATGGAATTGATACACATTAGGGCTGGGACTAGTCCAAATTTACTACCCAGGTATCCGACCCCCTATTACCCGACCCACTGCAGGTCTCAAGAGTTGGGAACAAAATGTCTTATTGGGAATTGTTTTACCGCAGCCCTGGCAAAAACTATTTAGATACATGTATCAAACGATCAGATCATGCAATGGGGAAGTTGACTGAAGCGTTATCTTTACTCAAACATATGCAAGTCAAAAGGAATGTGTGTATCGTCAGAAAGAAATGCGAACATTAGCGACATGTAGTGTAACCACTGAGCTATAAAGTGTGTTCTTGTCATTAAACAATATATCACATGACTGGGTAATCCTGTGGGTACCCAGGTCCTACTCAGGACCCACCCGACCCGAGTTACCCGCCCCAGCCCTAATACACATAAACACATTTAACAAACATTCTTTGTAACAGGCATACAGATACTCTTAGATTGTGATGTCTCACAAACTGTTGTGATGGTGAGTGAATCCGGATCTGTTATCAAATGTTCTAGAGGCGTGTAAATATACTTACTGTTCAAGGTAGCTGCGATTCTGTCCACCTTTGAATTTTTGTAACTGTGTTGATTGCCATTCTTTTTTACTTTCACTTAAAGCTGCCACACTCAGTCCATAACACTTTGAAGGAGCACAGGAGGTTACAATATTCCTTGTTAGCTTCGCACCAACTTTTGCAATACTGGCAATTGTACTGTTTGGTTTCATGCACAACATACAACCAAAAGGCTTCATAACTCTACCTCAAATATAAAAACATAAATCGATATGTACAGTGGAATTACTCATATAATTAAATATTAATCATGTGAAATTCAATCTACTGTGAAATATGAAACAATATATGTAAATACTACCTAGGCGTGCTGTTTTGTGAACATATGCACACCAATATGACGATTTGTGGTTATAATAACATCGTTTGCACTCTAGATAAACCCGTCAACTAACAGTATAACGTTACTGTTAAAGATAAGCGCCCGGGCTGTTACGATGGAAATTGTAACACGGTAAAAATAGGGTTAGCATAATGACGGGGGTTTAGTTACTCGTATTAACGAGGGAGCACCTAACGGATTACTGTAAGCTCGTCATAATCACAGCGATAACACAATCTGGTAATCAAAAGGGTGTGAGAGGTAAGGGGCCTGTGTGAGAGGTGAACTGAAAAATTTGCTATCGCAGGTTTGACATTAGCGAGGTCAAATTCATTATACACGTGGGAATGGAGGATTTGGTACAAATGGCATCAGTCTATTGATTGGTTCTTCGGAAAATGTTTTTTTTCTCACGAACGTAACGTCATGATTTGGTATTGGTTGGCAAATTTCGACTCGCCCACTCTCTCGACTGGTGCCAACGACGCCACATGCCACATGTCCGTTGCTGTCGGATTGTTGATCTTCCGGTTAAACACGTCATCAATCACGTGATCTTTCTCAACCATGATTGGTCCAACGACAAAGCCCGAAAGCGAGGACATTTGGAGAAATCCTCCATATATAGAGATAATTTAACGAGTAAGTGCATCATACCGATTTTAAGAAATGAGCTTGAAAATTCTCGTATTTTACGAGCGGCAGCAAGGGTGATATATGAGTTCTTACAACCGTTTCGGAACAGTCTGTCTCCTAGACTCACAGGAACTCGATGATCGTTTATAGCATAATATATTTGAATAGATGGGATATTTTCGATACGATTAACGATTAACCGGACAACCACAGGAATTCGTAGCTGTACACAAAGTTATAAACATATGTTTCATTGTCCCGTAGAATACATGGGTTTAGGTGCGATTGTATAAAATATGTTTGCCACCTAATATCGTAATCATTATCAACTCGATACATGTATGTCTCAAAATATATTATCGAAAAGTACATATTTGCTGGTGTTTCTTCGATAAGTTGTGTTAGGGTAGGGGTAGGTTACCCCAAACTCTATCCTCAGCTGTTGGATCCTTGAATAGAAATAGTGGCGAATATAAACTGAGGAAAGTTATACCTCCTAGTTGATTTTATCATATATTTGATTTTCAATTGAACATATCTAGTGAGTGAGTGAGTTTGGTTTTACGCCGCTTTTATCAATATTCCAGCAATATCACGGCGGGGGACACCAGAAATGGGCTTCACACATTGTACCCATGTCGGGAATCGAACCCGGGTCTTCGGCGTGACGAGCGAACGCTTTAACCACTAGGCTACCCGACCGCCCTGAAAATATCTAAGTTAGCGATATTATATTTTTTTTAAATGAACTGTACTGTTGTTTTGCCAGCACTCAAAGCATACTTATACGTGGTTTTATTTTTTAAATTATATTTTGATTTAAAACTTTGAAAGAAATATAAAAAAGAAGAAATTTCGCACAATACAAAACTGTTGATGGGTATCTTAGACATCCAATCCAAAAAAAATCGGCAAAACTTTGAAACATTTCAAACACGGTAAGGATCATGTGGTTTTAAATTGATTTCTTACCTCAATCTTCATAGAACCAACATATTTTGACACAGAATTACCCAGACACAGATTACTTTTTACAAACTGTTGCAGGAATAAGTGGTGGTTAAATAAACATAATCAACTGTTTGACTGTCATTTTTAGAAGTTCATAAGTATGAGTAAAGACAAGATATCTTAATGGATGACAACTTCTTTATTCGATTACGACGCGACGTTTATGTATAGATCCTTATAACGTTGCCAAGGAAGAGTCACTGTTGACAAAAACTTGCCATCATCATAGAATAAAGAAGTTGTCATCCATTAAGATACCTTGTCTTTACTGAGACATAATCAAATTTAACAACACCTTTTTTTCAATTTTCAACTACATAAAAACATTATTATTCCCCAAAGTGAGAGTGACCAATCAGAGAGCAGAACTACTGAACCCACATGAGCCCGTATTCATTCAGTAAAAATCCAAGACGGTTGTTACTGACCTAATATGAGACCCGATACTGTCAGTAACAGCCATTTTGGATTTTCCAACACCCACCTCACATATTTCACATGAAAATTCTTGTACAGAAATTCGTTTTTCGACACTGTTTTGTGTTTTAATATCATTAATTTTGATGTGTAAGGAAATTAATGTTTTTTATCACCTTCATGACTTTAATAAACATTATATAAAGTTAAAATTATCAACAAGGTTTGGCCTCTGAGGTTTGAAGAATAGTCTCCCTTTGACCATCAACGTCTTAGGTTGAAAGTGTTTAGTTTTGAGATATAAGTTTTGACATGACGTGCGAGAAACATACCAAATAGTGTAAACTTTTCGGCATAATAAATTCGTTGTCTTTAGTTGCCGTATACGGTGTCATATTAGGTTAGCCGAAAAATATTTTCGGCTAACCTAATATGACGCCGTATACGGCAACTAAAGACTTAATAAACACGGTATCCACTCTTTTGCTCCTCAGTTTATCTGAACGATTTTTGTTGTATTTATGCTTCTGTTAAAAGTTGTCAAATTGTCAATAAAACCGATGCATTGTTGTGAGCATACGTGGATGTGCGGAGCCGAAAGGTACCAAGGAGGTGATTCTCTTGCCACATTGGCCCTTCCTCCAGTACCGAGTGATGCATCGGAAATACTGTTCAAACCGTTCAAACAACTAATTCACGTGTGACTTGTCGAATAGTTATAACCTCGTAAGTCAGTTGGATTTTGCTCTGTGTTAGTGAGTGAGTGTGTTTGGTTTAATGTCGTATATCACGGCGTGTCAGCTTTGTTTTGGGAGGAAAACCAATATGTTGGAGGTTGATCATCTTTCCCCAACAATTATTTATTGGTGTCCTGCTGACGATAAAAATGCATAAGCTGGATCAAAGAATTCTAGAATTGTGGCGCCTTTGACAACTGGGCCACCCGTGCACACATATTATATAAGTGAATCTCTCTATATATAAATATATATTTGTTCTCGTAGGTGTATAAGAACCGTTCCAAGGAAAATCGCTTTTTAAACACATTTTCGGAACAACGCTTTAAGCAATAGATGTTGCAAACAGTTATATAGTCAGGTCTTCGAAAGGCTTTTAGAAGTGCTACCACTAATTATACCTGTAATAAATTCATTAACTGAGCAACAAGTGAATGACGACAAATACACAAGTGTAGGGTTATACCAGAAAACGTTGATGACAACAAGGGAGTAGTAATCGTATGATCCACGCAATCCGAAATTGCTTTCACTGCAGGGATACTCTTTTTTTTTTTTATTAAACTATAACCATCAGGGGTATTTCCAAATGACGACATCCGATAAGCTTCCGCCGTTCTTTTTGTCGGTGTGAAGAAATTAATGAACATGCGCCCTTTGTCGAAATCTTCATAGATCACGGGTAACCAATCAGTGTTCAAAATGCGTAAAATAAATATTGCCTCCAAGTTTTTAGCTGTCCTTGTAGACGGTAGCCTAGTCTCTTGTCACGGTTAGTTGCGTTGGCGAGCAAATTGACTGACGGCAGCTAGTGAGCAGTCTCAGACCTGGTTTGAAATCGCGCTGAATATTAAGTCTCCTACATGTCGATTGATACCCGTGTAGATCCGGGATAGAATAGGTCTTCAGCAACCCATTCTTGTCGAAATGGCGACTATATGCTTGTCGTAAGAGGCGACTAACGAGATCGGGTGGTCAAGCTCGCTGACTTGGTTGAAGCGTGTCATCCATCCCAATTGCGTGGATCGATGCTCATGATATCAATCACTGGCTTGTCTGGTCCAGACTCGATCATTTACAGACCGCCGTCATATAGCTGGAATATTGCTGAGTGCGGCGTAAAACAACAAACCAAACCAAACCAAAATATGTTGATTGATGTAAAGCTGTTGTCTGTGTTGCGGAGCTGCAATGAATTCTATCTGGCGCAACGAGTCATTGACATTTCCAGGAGTAGTGTAACTAGGACTGTAAATGTCACGGTGCTCTCATTGTCAGGTCATAACAGGAAACAAATAACAGACAGGCCCACGGAGCGTGTGTTTACATATATTTTTTTATACTATACCAAACTTGTTTTGATTAGCATGATTAATGTCAACCATAAATCTATGTTTTAACAATGAATGATGTTGATTAGTTGGGAAACGCTATAGGAAAACATTTCGTTCAGGCTTACACGTTCTCACCCTTATCCTACTTCTTCTGTATTTCCTTAGAGAAAGGTATTGATAAAGAAATTAAGCATATGAATGCATTTCGTTCTGCGAGAAACAAATAGCGTGCACATAGCTTTATTGTTAACACAGAACGCTGTGATTAGGGCTTTCCGAGACGTGTCGTATTGTCAAGTTATGGTGGCCGAGGGGGGTCATCGCTTTCTAGCCTTCTTTTACGGCCGCGATTAAGCGATAACGCGAGACGAGAAAGCGATATTTCATTTGGCTTTCTCGTCTCGGGCTATCTCTTTCTTAAGCTGGGCCCCGTCTCTAATATCACAAGTTGACGACGCGCATAGGGAGCCGGGAACCAGCTTATCGCTTTCTCGCCTCGGGCTATCGCATTCTCGTCTCGCGTCATCGCTTTCTCGTCTCGTGCTCTCGCTTTCTCATCTCACGTTATCGCTTTCTCGTCTCGTGCTATCGCTTTCTTGTCTCGTGCTCTCGCTTTCTCATCTCGAGTTATCGCTTTATCGACTCGTGTTATCGCTTTATCGCTTTATCCACAATTGAAGGCGAGAAAGCGACGTCCCTCCTCGGCCACCTTATCAAGCTAAGTGTCCCTGAACTTTATAGCTACAACTTGTTACGCTCGCTGCATTTTACCTATACAATACCACTAGGTAACACCTGGCTCACGGTACAATCAACCATATTGCTTTACGGGCACCCTGAGGATGTAAATGTTGTCTATATACGGCCAGGCGCTGTTTCGTAAATTGACAGTATCTTTTTAATAGCGCGATTTACTTCTTTAACCATAAACGTTACACTTTGAAATAACTGAACTTCCCACAGTTTGATCTGATAAGGTTTAGACTAGGGAACGTCAACTGATCATAAGCCGATTTCATTTTTTATACATGGGTACTCCAAACAGATTATAGCTAAATATGTGATGTTTCAGGCCAATGAAACACTTTTTCCCGTTTTTCACATTATACCCTCGTACACTTTTTTAAATTTCAATTGTCGTAAGCGGCCATTGACGGGATCGGGTTGTCAGACTGATGCATGTCATCGTGTCCAATGGCGTAGATCGATGTTCATGATGACAATCATTGGATTGTCTGGCCAGTACTATATTATTTACAGACTGCCGCCATATAGCTGAAATGTTGCTGAGTGTGGTGTTAACCAACAGACACAAAATTAAATGTTGCGTTTGAAATTGGAAATACATACATATCCAAACTTATGATCAGTTGATAAGGTTTGTAATTTGTTCGTCAAATCCAGTGTTTAAGTGTAGACCGGGAGTTAACGATACACTAACACACTGCTTACAAAACGACCATGATATTGCCAAAAGCGGCGTCAAACCCAAATCACTCTCTTCCATACCGATGAAACACTTACTAAAACTAGAAGCAAAATGCATCTTCCACACTTCACATGCATTTATGCATTTGAACCACCACAATCTGACATCGGATAAAAAAAATAGCACACCCCCCCCCCCCCCCCCCCCCCCCCACACACACACACCTGAAAAAACAAAACAATTAGAAAACGAATGCAAAAATCAGTTTGAATAGGGTTAATAACGTCTATATAGAATTTAGTGTAATACCTACAAAGGTCTAATAGATTTTGAATAGGTCACGAAGTCAGATGCCCTTGATTTGAATTTTATAGAAACATGTAACAAACCTCAGCATTTCTGATATTTAGAAAATACGACAAATGCCCAGTGTAAATAAAGCAATGCAACTTACTTCAGCTGGCCTCCCTGTATTTTACTGTCCATGTTGAGGATAGCCTCTCAGCAAATGGTACTGGACGTGAGGCTGTGTATATATGACTTTGAATTTGTGAATGAAGCCTGAATGTCATGCTTTAGACATATATATCAGCAGGCGGTCCGGACCATCAACAAAGCGGAACGAATACCCGCGTAAGAAGATGCTGGTCCGGCTAGCCGCTCTACCACAGATATAATAGTTCTACGAAAAGTGAGAGAACCCTGAGAAGAACGTTAGCTCGCTGAAACTGTTTGTCTGAAGCAGTTGGCATGGAACTAACTGCTCGGATTGTGTACATCATGGAAACTCCAGCATTCCTCCACGGAATGTTCGAGGCTAAGGGAGAGCTGGTAGTGTTGCCTAACCTTTCTTTGAGCAACGAGGAGATGCCGCAGGTGGCATTTATTCCGATCTTGTTGGTGTTTCGGCACCATATGTCTCTATTCCTTATACCCATTGGTTTATGATCTACATCTTATACAATGAAACCTCGCTATTAGGGATGAAACCGTTCCCAGTGAGTGGAGTGAGTGAGTTGGGTTTAACGCTTCTTTTTGGTGGTATTCCTGCAATATTCATAATATCAACCACTGACTTTTTGTCTCGATTATGTACAGGTCGCCCAGACAGAGCTGGAATATTGCTTACCGCAGCGATGCACAACATTTACTCACCTTCTTTCAGAAACATTGAGATGGCTTTGATCCTTCACATCACATCGCACCAAGTGGATACAGTTTTGTTTGGAAAGGGAGGTGTGTGCGTGCGTGCGTGCGTGCGTGCGTGCGTGCGTGTGTTGTTACCTTTGGGAAAAGGGTGTATGCAAAGAGTGTTAATTATGTTGATTTCAGATAAATGTACATTTTATAACACACACACACACACACACACACACACACACACACACACACACACACACGTATGCGTGTAATAAATGCCACCTTATTGATTGATTGGGGTTAGTACCTTTAACCCTATATCTATTACCAAAGAACATTAAAACAAATTCCATTTTTTCGGAGAACGAAGAACAGTTCTTCCAGACTTTCAGGCTGTCGCACACGTTCTTTGACGCAACGACCAAGAAAATAATCCCTGGACTCATCGTTGAACATGGCATAACGCTGCTCAAGTAAACACCTGACGTCACACCGCCGTTCCCACTCTAAACGCGCATTGAGACCAAACTATTTGAGGGGATTACAGACGTCACTAGATGGCTCATGTTCGTCCATGCTCTGAACTCGGTGTTCACGTGTGAAGACAATTTAAAGCGATCCCGTAAAGCAATGAGCCTAATTTCGTGATCGTCGCGATGGATTGTTTTCGGCTTCCGTCCACGACTGCGTACATGATGATGAGCACAACATCTCCTGTTTGCTTATAGAGGTTCCTCAGACGTGACACCATACTGAACGACTTCTGATAGTCTGCTGCAGCCTGGCGTATAGCTTTTCCGAACCTAATGTTACCAATTAACGGCCATTTCTGTGCTTAACACCTGTATTGTCTTGCCATGTTTCCACAATGAATAAACGCGACGTTTGACGATGTCATGCGCATTGTCTTTATGGTCACGTGCACCACACCGCTGACACATGATTTCCACGTACATGTGAGTTTCATTGCTGCGTTTTGTCGTACTTATTGCAGTGGTATGGCTGCAATCAGCCGTCGCTAGTTGCGATGTTCCCATATTCATGCCTTCATGAAAAATTCCTTATTTATTGTACAATCAACAAGAAAGTCCAACAGGAAATTGCCAAAATGATTGCTTGTTTCGTCAGTGTCTCTGTGAGGTATACCATCTACACCCCGTGATGTAACTGGAGTATTGTTGATAGCGATGTTAAAACTAACTCACTCGCTCATCCACGAATTACAAAAAGTATTCAACACATGTTTTAGATAGGACCCCAAAAAACACAAATGGTGGCTATCGACACGGTCTTATAGCCTGAGTGAGTGAAAATGGTTTTACGCCGCTTTTAGCACTACTCCAGCAATATCACGGTGGGGGACACCAGAAATGGGCATCACACATTGTACCCATGTCGGGAATCGAACCCGGGTCTTCGGCGTGAGGAGCGAACGCTTTAACCACTAGGCTACCCGACCGACCCTTGTTACAACAATAGATTTATGAGTCCAGCCATAATTCCAGCCAGGTTCGACAAGGGTGGAAACTGGACTTTAATAGTCAGTTAACTCCCTTGCCTCGGGAAGATGTGATAGAGGGTGGTCACTTAGCTGGTACTGAAGGGACTTCCTTATGTAGACTTTGTAGTGACTAAGATACTCCTGAAGTAAAGACTAATGCACACTTTGTAGTGACTTAGCTAGTCTTTAAGGAACAAACTTATGTACACTTTGTGGTTACCTAGCTAGTACTGACGGGACTGACTTACGCTTTGTGGTTACGTAGGTCATTCATATGTACACTTTGTAGTGACCTACTTCTGAAGGAACAGAATTATGTAAATTTTGTAGTTACGTAGCTACTTCTGAAGGTACAGAATTATGTAAATTTTGTGGTTACGTAGCTATTTCTGAAGGAAAAGACTTATGTACACTTTGTCTTCACTTTGTCTTGAAAGGCCAGACCTATGTACCTCTTGTGGCGGGGGACACATTCCAGAAATGGGCTTCACACATTGTACCCATTTGGGGAATCGAATCCGGGCCTTCAGCGTGACGAGCGAATGCTTTAACCACTAGGCTACCCCACTGCCCCTTGCTGCATATTAAGTGAGAATGATGTATACAGTGAATCGAGCACATCAATTATTATGTGACATGACTTTTACATGTAGGAAGTTAGGAGGTTTCGTGCTGCTAGTAAATGTGTATCCTGATTAAATACGGTACGTTTTAGGCATGGATATATACTACTAAAAAAAAGCACCGAGTTTTACATATCATATGACTATAGTTAATCTGTCATGGCATGTTTATTTCGTTGTAAGAAAAGATATCTACACAATTTAGCCAACACTGATTTTGTAATTATTATGTGTTTTTTTTGTTTTTTCTTTTCTTGTGTTATTGTGTGTTTTTTGTTTGTTTGTTGTTGTTTTTTGTTTGTTTGTTTTTTGTTGTTGTTTTTTGTTTGTTTGTTTTTTGTTTTTTGTGTGTTTTGTTGTTGTTGTTTTTGTTGTTGTTTGTTTTGTTTTGTTTGTTTGTTGTGTTGTTGTTGTTGTTTTTTTTTGGGGGGGGGGGGGGGGGGGGGGGCTGGGGAGTGTTTGTTAGTGTATGTGTGTGTTGTAATATGATTAGTGTAGTGAGAGGTTGTTTGCTTTGACAATAATCTGCTGCCTTAAATAGATAAATGTCATTAATATATTCACCAGTCCTTAGCATTTGTATTACCATAATTTGATATAATGGTATTGTTTTTGTAAGCTATGTGTGGGTCTGATTAATGGTGCAATACTGCCATCCGCAAAAGCGCTCATTCATATGAAGCACATATTTAGTGTCATCACTGATGTATGTGTATAGTGAGTATTGTGGAGACAGAAGCAAGCAGACAGACGGGCAAGTAGGTGTTACCTGTGCCGAAATTGAGACATTTTCTATGTGAAATAGGTGATCTCTTTGTTCAAACGGGTGATAACTCTTATATGATAAGTGATAAGTTTTTCAAGTTGTCGAAATGGAGTTTAACGTCGCGACCAAGATTATTGCACCTATATAGCGGTGAGGTGAGGTGAAATTGGGTTTAAAGTCGCGTCCAAGATTATTGCACTTATATAGCGACGTGCATGCACGTGTATGTGTGTGTGTGGCTGCTTGTACTAGTCCGGACTGATGCCGATTTATAGTGCTAGCTCACTGAGATACTATGCCGCAGTTTAACACGAATACCCCACTCAGACACAGTATACTGACTCCGACCCGACCAGTCCTTGTTTTAGCCCCTTAATGCCGAGCGACAGACAGGGTAACAACAAGTACAATCTTTTAACGTCTTCTTGTATGACGTCGAACCCCGGACCTTCCGCTCTCCGGGCGGACGCTCTACAACAAGACCACGGAGACCTTTATAGCGACGTGCATGCACGTGTGTGTGTGTGGCTGCTTGACGTACTAGGCCGGGCTGATGCCTATTTATCGTGCTAGCACACTGAGATACCATGCCGCAGTTTAACAGGAATATCCCACTCAGACACTATATACTGACTCCGAGCCAACCACTTCTTGCTTTAGCCCCTTAATGCGAAGCGCCAGACAGGGTAACAACAAGCACGATCTTTTAACGTCTTTTGGTATGACGCGGCCGGGGATCGAACCTCAGACCTTCTGCTCTCCGGGCGGACGCTCTACCACTAGACCACGGAGGCACCTATAATCCAACACAGTCGCTTACTCCTGAATGTCTGAAACTAGCCCGTGTTTTATAGTGATTATTAGCTTAGTTATAGCTACTTACAGCTACTTGTTAAGTCTGCAATTAAAACACGAACTAACACAGTTAAAAGTAACGGAAAAAAACGCCATAGAATGTGTGTATCGCCCGGCCTTTTCTATTTCAGAAAACAACAGATAACATCGCATCAGTGAAATAATAAACTTCATTTATCGGCCTGTGCGTTATTTCTCATGACAAGTAATCAACATTTGCGAAAAATTCAAATAGATTCATTGGTTTCAAAATTAAAGTCGGTCATACAAAATTTAATATACATACATCAGCGGCACACACATGGCAAGTGACAGACCGTTCCTAACAAGTAGAAAGGAACAACGGGCAGAACATATAAAAGAATTAACTGTAAATTATAATTTGTCAACATTTCCTGTATATCTGATTATTTAAAGTAGGCAGCTAATACCAAATAAATGTGTGTGAGTGTGTGTGTGCGTGTGTGTGTGTGTGTGTGTGTGTGTGTGTTTGCTTGTTTCCTAATGAAGATATTTTAAACAAATAGTTTGTTCAGAAATATGTCCAAAGTGAATACTTTGTGGGCAGCGATGAAAAGATCAATGCTTGTAGTTTGTTATGTGGAAAATACTCACACAACAAACGTTTCGTGTTAATAGTGAAAATGAATAGATAATTTGGTGGTGCTCAGTAAGTAGATAGTCTGTTGGATACAGCTCTGGAAAAAGTAGATCGTTAAAAAATGAACCCCCTCCCCCATGCAAATCAATAGGGGTTATCACGAGAGTGTGTTTGGGGGTGGTAAATATCCTGTATTATGAATAAACATTGTATTTAGCGAGCCTTGGCGACGAAACAAGATATTTACCATCCCCAAACACACAAACGTGATAACCTATGTGTCATATAATGTCACTCTTCAATTCTGTGCTCGAAAAATCTCTCCCCATCTCTCACAAACATTGCGAAGACACTGCAGGCTTTCATGGAATTGTGCGCATTATGTATTACGCTTGAAGGTAAGTTACGTGTCAGTCGGACTGTGACAGTCAATACAGTTGCAACTGAAACCTGATTCTTAGACATTGGCGGAACTACATATAACACGTCCCATTTTAGTTCTGGAAACCCAATTGTCCAGAAACTTTCAATGATGTGGTCAGTCCCTGTCAAAGGTTTTTACAAAATTGAACATGCAGTTCTCATGGGTACATAAAAAGAAAGAAACCATGTAAGAAATCTTTCGAAAACTCAAAATTTAAACTACGCTCTTAAAAAAACGAAAAGTAGACTTTTAGTAAATTTATTGTAACTAATAAAGTCGATATATTTAATTTAACATCATAGATAAAAATTTGAAATTTTGGACCACGATACAAAGGCATCGAAAACTGTTCATTGTCATGTCACATAAGGCCACAAGGTTGCGCTGAACTCAGTATCTCGTGTCACCTCGGCACTGACTGGATAAGTGAACGAATTCTGTCCTGCGGAATTCTGCGCCATTCTGCTTGTAACGCGTTTACCAGTTGTGGGAGTGTCTGCGGCGTGTTCTGACGTTGACGTACACGTCGATCGAGTTCATCCCAGAGGTGTTCGATTGGGTTGAGATCTGGAGATCTCGATGGCCAGGACAAGACGTTGATGTTGAAGGTAGTCTACCGTGACACGAGCTTGGTGCGGTGGAGCGTTGTCCTGTTGAAACAGCTCCCTCTGGCGGTCAATGATTGGAAGAAGGTGAGGTTGAAGAATTTGATTCATGGAGCGATTTGCTGTAAATTTTCCCTGAACTACAACCAAGTCAGATCTCGTGGTGTAGGATATGTCCCCCCACGCCATGACACTACTGCCACCGATTTTGTCGAACTCACGTATACAATTGGGGGCAAAACGCTCATTTCGACGACGATAAACACGTTGTCTTCCATCTCGCCGGTGAAGAAAAAATCGTGATTCATCGCTAAACCACACTCGTCTCCAGTTTCTCAAATTCGTATGGGGCCAACGCAAGCGTCGCCGTCGATGGATCTCTTACAAAGCAGGGACGATAACTGGTCTTCTGGGTCGGATTCCAGCCTCGCGAAGATGGTTCCTAACAGTCTGGTCCGATATCCTCCTCAAACCAGGGATGCGTCCTGCAGTAACTGTGGCATTGCGATGACGTAGGTGGAACAGTCGAATGTAGCGATCCTGTGCAGGGGTGGTAACTCTTGGTCGACCGGTTCTCGTACGGTCTGCAGTGGAACTGAACTGTGTTTATCGGTCCCAAAGGCGGCAAATGGTGCTGTGGTGGACGTTGAATTGGCGTGAAACAGAAGACTGCGATTCCCCTCTTTGGATACGTCCTATAGCGATGTTCCGATCGGCAGCGCTGAGTCTCGGCATTTTCCAACATGAAAAATGTTGACAATTGAATGACAAATTATTGGCTTATGATTGCCTTTTTTATAGCCATTACCACGAGTTACGAAGGGCATAACTTGCACGTGCATTTTGCTTTACTGTTTTCCTCCATGATATTTTTTAACAAGTGTGAAAGCAATGCAGTTTAAGACATTGCAAATCGACAATGGCTGCGTTTTGACGAACCGTTTGTCGAATATCAGGCCACCAACATTTTCCAATAACATATATTCAATTTATATACCGTGTTTTGTGTAGTCAGGTTCAATGACCTACATACTACCCAAGGGCGAAGAGTGGTCCACAAACCTGCCCACGGGCGACAATATTCTAATAACGCGTCAAATTAGTTGAATTAAGTTAAAACTGTTGAATCATGTGTCATGATGTTTGTAGACACACCTGCATGTATTTGCAAAAGAAAAACATGAGTTTTGAGCAAAGGAAAATATTCTCGCCCATGGGCCACCCTTCCTAAGTATGTACCCATGAGAACAGCACGTTCAATTTTGTTAATACCTTTGACAGAATCTGGCCACAGCATGGAGAGATTCTGGACAAATGGGTTCCAAGAAGTTAAAAAGGGACCTGTCACTTACTTTCTTATGCACATTGTGTGAATGGCGGGTGCTACCGGTAGGACAGTACTTGCTTAGTAACTACCCTTTTCGTGAACACATGGTATCATCACTGATTTTCAGTGGTCCATTCTCATAATTTTCGCCCCTATTTTGCCCTTTACGCCAAATTTTAATCTGTTTCGGCGGATAATCTAGACTGGTTATTATCTGACATTGACATTGACAGTCGAACCTAGATTGTCATTGTAACGAGTCATTGCTCTAACCTGTACGCTACCACAACGTATGAAATATGTTGTACAAGCTGCATATATAACCACTATAAAATCCTGAATTATATATAAAAAAAATGTACTACGACGTTTCATTTTTTGTCAAGTTATATACGGTGGTATATGCACACGTGAATAGAGATTTATACTTGCACAACAATAACAGCAACAATAAAGCACTAAAACCAAGGACTGGAAATTTATTTATGGGATAGAAATGTGTCAAGTAGGCGGGGTGGCAGTGTAGTTTGTAGCTTAACAATGAAACCAAGGACACTGTTAAGAAGTCATGACCCCACGAAGTTGGAAGATCACCTTCCGGCTTGTCATTCTGTAAACGAAAGAATTCGTCGGAGGTTCAATTCTAAAACCCCGTTTACCCAGACTCACAGGTAAGTGTTGTTCGCTAAGCTAGAGAAATCACTGTGAGGTGAGGTGAGGTGAGGTGAGGTGAGGTGAGGTGAGGTGAAATGGGGCTTAACGTCACGTCCATAATTATTGCACATACATAGCGATGTGTGTGTTGTGTGTGTGTGCCGATTTTATAGTGCTAGCTCACTGAGATATCTTGCCGCAGTTTAACGTGAATACCCACTCAGACACAGTATACTGACTTCGAGCCTACCAGTCCTTGTTTTAGCCCCTTAATGCCGAGCGCCAGGCAGGGTAAAACAAGTACCATCTTTAAACGTCTTTTGGTATGATGACCCCGGGGCGGACGCTCTACCACTAGGCCACCGAGGCGGTCAGAATCACTGTGAAGAATAATGTTAACAATGTCATTTACAGCGAAGCCCTGTCATTCCAGAATTTCACACTCCCTGTCGTTTCCTTTGGAAACGTCTCTATTCAAGTTAAGGGAACTGCATGTTCGCATCCAATTTCGTTTTTTGTGTGTCAATTTCTTGGTTAAATCTCTGGAATGTTTGGATTGTTGGAGACAATATACATCTATGTTGCACAGTAGAAACAAACGCTTACTTCATAGAAGTACATTGGAAATCAGAACCAGACTTTGTTCTGGGACATTTTATCAGGCTAAAACGTACATATGTATTCGTGCATATCGCCTTTCTTAAATAGTAGACCCGTGAAGATCCGGGTTATAATAGGTCTTCAGCAACCCATGCTTGTCGTAAGAGATGACTAACGGGATCGGGTGGTCAGGCTCGCTGACTTTGTTGATACATGTCATCGTATCCAAATTGCGTGGATCGATGTTCATGATATCAATTACTGGATTGTCTGGTCTAGACTCGATTTACAGACTGTCGTCATATAGCTGGATTATTGAGTTCTGCGTTAAACAACAAACAAATAAACAAAACTAAAATAGTACACATTTACCTGACACGCCGTGATATAACGCCTACCTATCGCGGCACTACACCCACTTATTTTCTGTCCCTTGTAGGAACCGCTCAGTTATAGTTGCATAAAGGAACACATTCGTCAAGGTTATGATACATGTACTTGCTACCGTTCTATCTGCATCATCACTCGTTTCACTCACTCACTCACTCACTCAAGCAACCCACTCACTCAAGCAACCCACCCACTCAAGCAACCCACCCACTCAAGCAACCCACTCACCCACCCACTCACTCACTCACTCACTCACTCAAATGACGCCAGAAACCCTAATATGTCTCTCAATTCAAATTTGGTTTGAACTTCTATAGAAAAGGACTTCATGCCGTCGTTTGCATTTCCACATCCATATTGCAAATATATATTTATTTTACTCATTATTAACACATTGCAATACTCTCGGTGGTATAAATAGAAACCAAACTTCTATTTACAACATACACAATTAGTGTGCGCTGAACAAAGTACATACTTAACTGATATGAAGAACATTTCGGAGCGGTTTGACAGGTGTGACAGGCATTGTGCAAAAACAACTCATTTGTGAATAATATGTATAGGACACAGTTCGTTGCTAAGGTAACTGTCATAACTATTGACGTTAAAGGCATTTTGCGACATATGTGTGTCAGCCGATATCGTAGGTCAGCTTTAATATATGATAGAAGATTGTGGTTGATGGTTAATGCTCACTTCAGCCCTCTGTAGTATTCACTGAGGTAAGTATCTCAACGTGTCTATACTATATGTCTTTGAAAGTATGTCAAGGCCTGAACATAATGTCATAGCTTGCGGTATACCGGTGGGGTAGCTTAGTGGTTAAAGTGTTCGCTCGTCACGCCGAAGACCCAGGTTCTATCTCTCACAAGGGTACAATGTGCGAAGCCCGTTTCTGGTGTTCCCCGCCGTGATATTGCTGGATTATTGCTAACTTGCCTCAAAAAAGGACTAAATTATAAGTTTCTCTTCTCTGTTTTGAACGTAACAGAGCAATATCTCCTCAGCTCCTGGATTTCGTGGCAGAATTGGCCCCATCACCACTTTAGTGTCGTAATTATAAGATCTGTTATATGGACCGCAAGGTAGCATTTTCGGGAAAAAATGACGGATTGTACCAATGACTGAAGTAAACTTACATCGCTGTTGCTAGTTTTTTGTGCGAGTGATCTCGTTACGTGACTCTCCCGCGGGTCCTTTCTGAAGTCACACTTGAGCAAGGTACCTATCTGGAGTATTTATACTATTTGCTAACAAGAGTCAGTTTTTGACATAGTATTCCGACAAATATTCATCCCTCTTAATGTGAACAATTCTTGTTGATAACTTTCTTTACATCTCTGTTTAAATATTTCTGAAAGGTTTCTTTGTATCATACATCTTGCGCAAGCAAGCCAGACGTGCCCCAAACAGTATAGAAATAATACATTGCATACAGAAGATCCACAGTTTACGTCCTCAAATCGTCTCTTGTTTTAGTAATCATAGCATCTATCTACTCGTATCCAGTATGACATAACTAAACTCAGAGCATTAATAAATACTGGGAAACGACCACATTCAGCCAGTACGTCGTTTGCCAATTTGTAATCAGAGTCTGACAAAAACATTCCGTGGATTTCTTCTATTGCCACGTTAGTATTTATGTCATCCCAATTGCGTGGATCGATGCTCATGATTTCAATCACTGGAATGTCTGGTCCAGACTCGATTATTTACAGACCACCGTCATATAGCTGGAATATTGCTGAGTGCAGCGTTAAACAACAAACAAACAAATAGTATTTATGCCCAAACGTTATAACAGTGTCGGTTGAATTTTCCCATCGAATGATGATTTATTTGGCAACACATTATATTTAATACCAGCATGTTTAATGACATAGAAAGTAACCAACAGGCGCCAGAGAATATATTTCTGTATAAAAACGCAATACCTACTTGCGAAAAAAGTAACTGTATTTCATATTAATCAAACGAAATTTGGGGAATCAGACGAGTTTCACTATCTTTTTATCTGTGAAGCTCTTCTCCAACAACGACTTCTTTATACCCCACGGAGTTTTAATGGCCAAATATGTGTAACTTGCTTAAAACATTATCAACCTAAAAATATATCCACTTTGAAACATCTGTCCAGATTCATTGTACATTTGAACACATTATTACGTTAAAGTGTCTAAATCACTTATTAAAGAATGTTACCATCTTGATCTTCATTAAATACAAACCTATAGAGAAGTATCAACTCAATTAACAAAGGCAATATCGGGTGTGACCATCCTAAATGTAACAACCGGATATGGTCATATTGTTGACGTGACGTCACACGTGGACGACCGGCACGTGGCAAGTCATTAGAGTTGCCCTGATGAAGATAACGTCCCCAAATAGAAAAATATTGTGTTTCGATAAACTTGGAAATGTCTGGCAACTTTGTTTTGCGCCATTCCTGTTTGCAGCGCGTAGACGTTGATTTTCTACAAGCCGTGGCATTGCGGAAGTTTTATTTACGTTTCTCTCAATTCATTTTGTTTCTCACCATTCTTTAAAACACTATTATGTTTGTTTTGTCACGTTTTTTTGTTCGTCCCTATTTAAAACAGTGATTTTTTAAACATCAATTTTACGTTGTAGAAGAATGACAGAGTTTGCAAATATTGCAGCAGCATCCGCAAAAATAAATATTGATAAATCTTGAAAAGTTTCATCAATGAATCTACCTTGAATCATTGGATAACATTTCCCTTTCGAGTTCTTCACTGTATAAGGGTAAAGAGACAAGCGATAAAATGGAATAACACATTCATTTCAAAGACGTGTGTAATTTGAATTTCTGAAGGTAAGATGGATATACTATATGGAACACACACACACACACACACAGATATACATATACATATAATTATCACAAGACTTATCTAAGACAATTATTCATTTCTGAAGTCCCCAAACTGTGTCAATTATAAGAATCACGTCATCGGCAAACAGAAGAAACAATAAGGTAATATCTAGACGAAGTTGTATTCCAGGTTCGTGTGATTTTCCTATTTCTTTCGCTTAATCATTAATATAAAATCCAAACAATAAAGGGCTTTTAACGAACCCTAGACGGACTCCGATGTGACATTAAGAGGTCTCAGACCGGTGGTCATCAAACCTTACACAAGATGTAACACTATCATAAATATCTTTAATGCAGTTATACATATTCGGTGAAACAGCATGATCATATATAACTGTCCAAAGCATAAATCTGTTCACAGAGTTGTATGCCTTGGCAAAAGCCACAAATAGAACATGTATTTTGCGAAACTCCTCTCCTAGATATCGTTGTATAACTGACTGTGAAATATACAAATTGTTAGCTGTTGAATAGCAACGACGGAAACCGGCCTAGGGTTCAACAATGTTATCAAAGCATTCACCCCAGAACTGTAATCTTGTATTCAAAATTGACACATATATTTTGCTAAACACGCTTAAAAGTGTACGTTTATATTTACCCATGGAGCTATAAAGGGACAATAATCCCAAAGAGTTGGAAAATAAGCTTAAAAACGAATGTAATACACGTATAAGGTCTTCATTTCACAGATAAGCTCATTACCAGGTCATTCACTATTTCGCTAAATGAAGGCCTCTCGGACCTCCTTTTGTTCAATGGGCGAATTCAATATAGATTTGGTCAGCTCATTAACATTTCTATTTGATTCTGGATCAACAATCTCTCAAGCATGTAGAGAATCCGTGTCGAACATGCATTTAAAATGTAAAACCACTGGTTCGCTGTAATGTTTGGTTTGGCGCTATGGTTATTTCTGGTAAGACATTTAAGAGACAACCAAGTTCCTGTTTCAAACTGTTGACATAATGGAAATAATTCAGACGAAGTAATGACATAGTCTATTACACTAGTTCCAATCTAACTTTGGGACCAGTTTAAAAGTTCGATGTCGGATAAAAATCTTAATTCCTTAAGTTAAGGGGCAGGGGTTAATGGCTCTTCGAGTTCTCATCGGACAACGTCAGCAAAACTGATTTTCAATGTTTTATATAGTTACTAAACTATACCGATCCTATTTTCATTATGATGTTGTCTTCTAGATACATCCAGTCTTTCAACAACGTCGGGTTTCATTGCAGCCGGCAACAGTGGTAAGTCCATCTAGTGCAGTGCGTACTATGGAATGGTAGATTTGATCCATTGCGTCCTTTGGAGTTGCAGATTTGCTCTATTGCGTACTATGTAATAGCAGACTTTATCCACACAAAAGATTTTAAACACCTAGTAAATAAACTGCAGTCGATAGACGTTCTGACAAAAACCGGGCAAAACACAAGAATATTTATGCATGACAAAAGTCTTGTCACTGGGACAATTGATCATATAATAGGGCTGAATACAAAACAGGCCACAAAACTCCGGAATTCAACATCATCAGAATTACGTTTTTTTATCAGACATCGAACTTTTGAATTGGTCCCTACTAAAGCTTCTTCGTAACACGTTGTATACATACACGAATATATAATTGTACATGTATAAATTATACAAATAATAACCTGTTAGTTCATATGTATTGTAATTTGGTATTTGGTAGTTTTAAAAACAGATTTTCATTATTCATTTATTTACAGAATTAAGATTGTTTTCCAAGAGTACTTTACTTTTAACTATTAAACAGAATAGACATTTAATAAACACTCTTTTCTATCAAAATATTTGAAACAGTATTTGTTGTTTTTTGTATCTATTTGTGGTATTTGTGTTTTTTGGGGTATATTTATTTAAGGGTCTTCACATTAATGTACATTTTGAGCACTTTATGAAGTAATTCATTAACTGCATTCTGTTGCTTTCTATTTCTGGTTTTTAAACTGTGTCATTTGTTTTTCAACGATGATAATTTGAAAATGTTCACTTAGGAATTTACTTGTGATAATTGATGCTTTGTCAAGTGAACATATTCAACACAATTTCTTGTAGAAATATCAGTAAAACCACGATAAAATACAATACACATACAATACGAATACAATATATATACAATACATATACAATACATATTCAATACATATACAATGCAAATGCAATACACATACAATACACATACAATACATGTACAATACATGTACAATACATGTACAATACATGTACAATACACATACAATACATGTACAATACATGTACAATACATGTACAATACACATACAATACACATACAATACATGTACAATACATGTACAATACATGTACAATACATGTACAATACACATACAATACATGTACAATACATGTACAATACATGTACAAAACACATACAATACACATACAATACATGTACAATACACATACAATACATGTACAATACATGTACAATACACATACAATACATGTACAATACATGTACAATACACATACAATACATGTACAATACACATACAATACATGTACAATACATGTACAATACACATACAATACATGTACAATACATGTACAATACACATACAATACATGTACAATACACATACAATACATGTACAATACATGTACAATACATGTACAATACATGTACAATACATGTACAATACATGTACAATACATGTACAATACACATACAATACATGTACAATACATGTACAATACACATACAATACATGTACAATACACATACAATACATGTACAATACATGTACAATACACATACAATACATGTACAATACACATACAATACATGTACAATACATGTACAAAACACATACAATACACATACAATACATGTACAATACATGTACAATACATGTACAATACACATACAATACATGTACAATACATGTACAATACATGTACAATACATGTACAAAACGTATATACATACAATGCGAGACAAAAGCACAAAATGACACCTCAAAATGTATCATGTAATTATTACTGTCCAAAACACTGAAATCCATGGGAACAATGATATTAAATATGAGTTCAGAGCGCCAGAAAGTGTCGTCTTTATGTATTTTTCAAATCAGCAATGGGGCGTAAAGGTAACTCAGTATCTCGGATTTCTATGTAGGTGATCGATCTGTACAAGTAATACATGCTCGATTAAGATTAGCTTGTTCAGATCTTAACGGTGGTGGATATCAAAGGTACATCTCCCACCAATCTGCCGTGTCACTTTGTCTTTATTTATATGCAGCATAACCTCTAAACAACTGATATCGTTTTTATTTAATTTATTTTATTTTAAAATTAGTAAATGCGCTATCGTGTTACTGGGTTTTCTAGTCAATCATTGATTGTTTACTGGCTATCACGGCATGGCAGAAATACTGCTGTGTGCGGCAGACAACAAACAAACACTTATTTTTATGCAAATTGTGTGAGTGGCAGGTGATACCATTAGGGCAGGACATGCGTACCCGTTTCTTGACCACCAGGTGAAATCACTGATTTTAAGTGATCCATTCACATTAGTTTTCATCGCTAACTTGCCTTAACGCGCAATGGAATCTGTTTCGGGGGGGGGGGGGGGGGGGGGGGGGGGGTAATTGAGTTATTCTCTGGCGTGGGTGTTTTATATATATGTGGGAGCTACTGAAGACAGTATTATTATTCATGAACACGGACCAATCACATGTAAGCAGTAGTCATGAGCATCATATATATATGTGTGGCCTAAATACAACCACAGCGCTTCTGGGATTGTTGGAAAGGTCGTTTCACTTGGACACTGGTGTAACATCTCAACTTATAATAAGAGGACATATTATGGTAGGCAATATTGCAACTCATTTTTCTTGACCCAGTCTGTGTGTCTCCTTGCAATCTTATTCACCTCAACGCTTGGTATCCCATTTCATTGCAATGTATGCTACGCTAGTCTTTCACAATCTTACAAAATACCCATGCTGCACGTGTTATAATTTGTGTCCTTTGTTTCAACCCATAAGATATTCATAATTTTGATTAATCGCTTCTAGCTTTAATTCCACATCCGCCTCCGTGGTATTGTGGACAGAGAATCTGCCAGAGAGCAGAAGGTCGGTGGTTCGATCTCCGACCGTGTCATACCAAAAGACGTAGAAAGATACTTACCCTGCCCGGCGCTCGGCTTCAATACGCTGATCCCTTTGTCACCTCACACACCCAGCACAACCCCCACCCCCACCCCCACCCCCACCCCCACCCCCACCCCCACACTCACCCCACCCCACCGCACCTCACTGCTGAATCGATATCCTGCAGAATCTGTGTGCAGCATAATATTCAAAGGCAATAAACTCGAATTTTTGGGGTTTTGCAATTACACATTGCAACATGTTGTCAGTGTAATATTACTAGTAAACATTCACATATGGTAATTTCATCTCATTATCACTGTTAAACTGTAGAAGCGGAAATAGCAACAGTCAGCGATTCAAACAGCTCGGTTTAGTTCGACTATATCAATAGATATTTGGAAATTATCAATCTAAATAACATTGTATCATGCTGTTATGTAAAGCGGTATGAGTAAATCAAATTTAAATTCAGTTACAATCGTTCAAGCGGAAATTAATACAATCTAATAAAGTTGATAGAATGTCCCCTAAGGTTGACTGGTTTTGGCATGTTTTGCACTTATTGTTGTCACCTACATGTATTCCTTTGTCATCTTATCCAGGTTTGCATGACTTTGACAAGCTGATCGTGGTATTCGGTAACATTCAGGCTTGCATATTCGTTCAAGTCACAGTTAACATATTTCAGCTGCATCATGACGACCTGTAAATCGAATCTGGGTCCATGTTTGTACAAACACGGACACAGGCGTGACGATGCAACGAAAAACAAATTTATGAAACAGAATAAAATCTAGACTTGCTTGAGTTCTCCTGGTTGGCTAGCGGCATTTGTAGTTTGCCATTTGTACTAGTTTAATCCGTACACTATGGGCTGTACGGAGGTGCTTATCTATAAGTATAACTAGTGACAAAAAGGAGCCCATTAACAGTCTATAATCAAATGAGACGCCATCGTGTTAAATATAGGCCATACTAAGAGAACCAGACTGAAACCGTGCAAATACATGTACACACGAATGTGTCTTTGAAAGACATGCAAATGGTAAGTAAAATATTGTTTTGAAAAGTTAACACCAATTCATTCCTTGTGTCTGCTGGTGGACTGAAATCCCCGTGTTTCGTACAAAGCTCTCTCGCATTTATCAATTATGCTGTGTCAGAAATGTCGTGGCCGGGACATTGTTTTTGGCATGCTTGTGCATATATTGTTGTCACCTATACTTTATTTATTATCTTATCCAGGTTCGCATATCTTTGACAAGCTAATCCTGGTATTGTGTGTTGTTGCATGCTGTTTTACGCCAGTCAAAAAATATTCCAGCTTCATCATGGCGACCTATAAATGGAACCTGGGCCAGACAAACCAGTGGTTGATATCACGATCAATGTCCCACATCCTAACACAAAGCCCCACCACGAGATCTATTTCAATCGCTTCCTACGAAAAGCAATAACCCTGGTCCCCAAGAAGTACTTCAATATTCATCAAAAATATCTATATTTCCCTTGATATTGAAATATCTTTGAAATATAACAAAACATACTCTTGGCTGTTTTCTTAGTTCAGGGCGGGAAAGTATACGGGAAACGTTAATTTTGTAGTATGTATGTCGACATGTTGGTTTATTTGAAATTACAAGCCACGCATTTACGGAAACAAAACATACAAATCATGTGCGTCGAATGTTGATAATATTCTTTTCCAGCAATAAGAGATACTTCAAAATCGTCTTTATCTAGTTAATTGATGCATCTGACCGTTTCTGGTCATTAGCTGACATTATTAAACCATTCATGTGTAATCCGATGACTTTGTCCTTTTTTCCTCAAGGACTAATTTTCTGATTTTCAGGGTGAATACAAAAGAAGATTTGTACTCCGGAGATCGTAAATAACAGCATATTATAAAATATGTTTTGAATATGCTTATTCATGAACAACGACGACATCTCAATTTAAATGTAATATGCCTGAATTCCACATTCTACATACCACACTTTTGATTGTTTGGATGCTCATGTTCACTGGAAATATTTTGAATAGTTATATTCCGTATTTTGAATTAACCCAGTCCCCCGTAGGTTTTTTAATCAGTGCACCGCACATAGCCACATGTGAAACGTTTGGTAGCAAAGTCAAAGCAAAATCGGAGTAGTGTGTCGGCGAATTTGCATCAAGGCTGTAGTATTTTTCAACCGTTTAATGGAATTCAATGTACAGCCGTAGCTCTGGTCACTCATATATTATGTGTCCCATGGCTCAAATCTATTTGCGTCTGTACCGTGTTCCACTGACACCGATAATCTGTTGGATGAAGGCACAGCTCTCTACAGTCACATAGTTAACACTGAAGGCTATGAGGGATATTTAGGTCATAATCAGCTCCCAGCAGCCACTGCCTCAAGCGATATTGTCTACATAACAGATCAGTTTTATGGCTCCGTCACAGGTGCTCCAAATATTGAAGCAGGGAAAACAAATTTCATAGAATCATTTCAACAAGCCAAATTGATATCCCCGTCACTTTTGGTAACTTTTAATGATGTCTCCATTGCGATTTTTACGGATTTTGATTCGTATGCATTATTTGACTCTCATCAGCGGAATGGTTTGGGTAAGATTGATCCGAATGGACAAGCGGTTTTACTTCTGTTTAGTAGTATAGATGAATTGTTATGTTACATCTTAACAGTATATAAGGCGACTATGCTTGTTGTAAGAGGCGACAAACGGGATCGGGTGGTCAGGCTTTGGTTGATGCATGGCATCGATCCCAATTGCGTGGATCGATGCTCATGATATTAAGCACTGGATTGTCTGGTCAAGATTCGATTATTATCGATTACAGACCGCCGTCATATAGCAGGAATATTGCTGAGTGCGGCGTTAAACGCCAAACCAATTAATCATCATCATATGAACTCAAACCAGTCATTGTTACAAGTAAACCACATTCCACAACAGTTACTGACACTGGATAAAAAAAAAAAACAGTACAAAGAAAAAGACCAAGTAACATAACTTATCATGATCACAATTACTCTTCTTTGAAAGAAAGAAATACAAAAAAGAAACTGACCAAAAGACGTAAAACAAGAGACGAGGAATCTCCGTTATTGATTAGTCCCCGTATTGAAATGTTCTCCAACTACGTGATAATATTTTGAGTATGTGCATCTGTGGTTGTGACAAAAAAAACTTATCTAGTTTGACTTTTTTTCCATATGGAGCCCTGAGTATTTTCGATTACATTATTATAACCAAATGCAAAGTGTAAAAAGAATGTGATCTATTATTTGAGTATGTGCATCTGCCAATGTTGTTGGCAGTTTTGATACTATTTCCACATGTTTACATTTGTGCCAGAAATTGCTTCCATTTCCTTCTATCTACTTTTTAAAAAAAGACCCAGGTTAGAATAGGTCTTCAGCAACTCAGCTTGCCGTAAATTAAGAGGCGACGAACAGGATTGGGTAGTCAGGCTCGCCGACTTGGTCGATGCATAACATCATATTCCAATTGCGTAGTTCGATGCTCTTGGTGTCAATCACTGGATGATCTGGTCCAGACTGGATTATTTACAGACCGCCGTCATATGGCTGGAATACTGCTGAGTGCGGCGTTAAACAAGAAACTATTTTTAAATAGACCTACCCTAACAGCGTTATGTTATTTGTGGTTAATATAATTATGCTCCTTCATGCCTTTCAGTAACATCATAATTATGCGTTTGTGAGGCATCATATATGGCGGGGAACTTTGATGCTCTGCATCAATGTTTTCTTGTACTCATAGGAAAAATGAAGAGGTAAAATCAGGCAATATGATACCACCTGACATATCACTGCATAGCTGGGCCACGGAGAGCACCAGTGCCTGTCAGCTAGTGGTCTAAATTTATGCAGATGGTCAGCACAAATTAAGAGGCTCAGTGAGTTGGGTTTGCTCTTTTCAAACAAAGTAAGGATACTGGTAGTTATTGGATATATTCACAATGTGAATGACACATATGAAAAGTTAAAATGTATATTAACAGTACACTCATAATATTTATAAGTTCTATTCTTCAATAAGTTTTTTCAATATATGTTTTCATATTATTGGCATATTTTTTCACAACCTTTACAATAAATGCAGGGGTAGAAGACGCCGGTATTCATTTAGTCACATATGTGTTGAACATGCTACTTCTAGCTTAAATATTCAAACTTTCTTAAACAATTTTATGTTAACCTCCAGCCTACAAGATAGTTCTGAAAGTGAAACACTCTTAGTGCCTTCTCTGATATTTTACAAACCGTCAACAAATTATCAACAAAGCCTTGCAAACATGAATCAAATGTACAAAAAAACAAAACAATGGTATTATGAGGCAAAACGTAATATGCAGGAAAAATATCATGAGTTCAATAAGAATAATAAAAGGGCTCTTTTTGCAACAAAAAAAAGAATACAAAAGTTACTCAGAAGACAACATCGTGTATATAAACAAACTCAACTGAAACAACTGGAAACCGGTAGATATCCGAGAAACCAAATGGATCAACAGTACATACCAGCAATGGCAGATCGTATAGTTAAATATCGTGAGAACATTATTTACTCAATGTAATATTACAGTCTTGAACCCAGACAAAACTTTACTATTGATTCACCATGAATCTCAATCGCCTCTCCCCACACTCTGATCCTCCAGGACCATCATGTTCAGAGTTGCAAAGCGGTCAAATGACCTAGATACTGAGATCGTATCCCGCCAGTCACCAGATTGTTATTCAGCCTTGGGACCAACAATGTTTACAGGTCTTTACAGTGTTGTCACTACCCCTTGTGTGCAGTATGGGTAGATGGTGGAAATATGAATACGTTCATACACACGGAAACACAAGTGTCAAAACGTGTGGTTGTCACCCT
This sequence comes from Haliotis rufescens, assembly GCF_023055435.1. Classification (NCBI taxonomy): domain Eukaryota; kingdom Metazoa; phylum Mollusca; class Gastropoda; order Lepetellida; family Haliotidae; genus Haliotis; species Haliotis rufescens. Next base: position 35,933,531 of record NW_025963779.1, read on the forward strand.
GGCCAAGTGACTTCGTTCAAATGTGACTGCATATTCTGCCATTCAGAAGGAAGGAAGAAATTCAGGGTCAAGGGAACATGGATCACTGAGAGGTTGAGCAGAGAAAAGAGGCAAAGAAAACATTTCCCATAAGGATTCGAAGGAAAATGATGAAGACAAATTGAGACCAATGAAACTCACAGAGACCCATGTTATAGAATTTATTGCCATGAATTATCCCACAGCAGAAGAAGATGATGACACTCACTGATGTGTTAGATATATATTGATCACGTGCAACTAACTGAGTTCCAAATCTTTTGGTGAGAACCTCACAGGAGAGCTTGAGAAACACAAGACATACAAGGACTAGCTGTATTTCTGTATGTTGAACAGCAATGGAAAGTTCTAAACGTGTATTGTACACTCTTCAGAAAAATAGGTCAGCAATGCTGTTAGACATGCATATGAACTCGCTTCTTCAGATGGAAAATATTCTCTTTATTTTCATGTATAGGCTTGCTAAACTTTCAGAAAATAGTTTTATAATGGGAAAAAAACATCAACCTGGTCTTGGCAAGAGGTTTATCGTGTACATGGTTAGACGTTTAGTCAATCTGTGAAGCCACACTGTGATTATTATTATTTTCTAGTTAATTAAGTTATATAAGTTCCTAACTTGTTATGGTATATACATATGCTAAAAATGACGTAGATTAAAAAAGAAAATGAGTGGGCACAGTAATTCAGTTATTTCGCATTATTTCAAATGTCCCCACGTTTCACTTACTTTGCGAGAATCATTTGACGTTTAACAAACCACGTGGAAATTCTACTGGGCCAATTTAAAATTAGGTCGTGAAGGATTATTTATCGGAAGGAGAGAAGTAATGATGAAGTGGTTCAATATTGTAATTGATAAGTTTGAGAGATGCAAGGAATTTGAAATTTCAAAAAGAAGGTAACATTTGATTACATTTATCTGGTGTTCAAAGAGTGTCGAACAATCTAAGGGAAATCTTCATTCCTTGACCCATGGGGCATTTGTTCCTAAACGTGGTGACCATAGATATAATTACATCTCTATCCTCGGAGGTTCAGGGCACTTTATAAAAAGAAAGCAAATGCCATCTGAAGTTATTGAGAAAACAATATGAGAAATTCTGGACGTCCCCATTAATAACTTGTACGTGAAAATTTGGCATAAGACTTTCAGGCAAGAAGTAGGCATCCCCATGGGGCACCATGCCCCCCTTCTTTTTGTCTTTTTGATCTGTTTCTTCAATCAAGAATCGGATACTTAATCTTCAGGTATTTCGATGATCTAACTTGTTTAACAATGGTCAAATAGCCAAGTCCTTTCCACTGATTCAGAAATAAAAGTAATGTAATTTTCCTAAAAACAGCGATAGGTCGTGGAAAGTGGGTATTGGGAATATGACTGCCGAGGAACAGGTACCAAAAAACACCTCACCCGAACGCGCCACCTTTGACGGCGCTCGTGCGGTGACCAAAAAATGGTGAAACAGGTTTCCCGCCTATGGAATAAACTGCACGCGCATGTTAGCTGTATAAATGCGTTCGTCTGCAGGGTATAACCACACGTGATGAAAGCACACAAAAGAAATGCCACGACTGTCACAGGAGCAGAGAGAGAGAGAGAGATCCATCGGTATGGCCGTAATGGGGGCAACACAGGTCCAAATTGCCAAAAGGTTTGGTTGTACACCATTGACAGTAGCCAGGCTGATTCAACGGTACAGGCAGGCAGGGAGGACACAGGACAGGCCTTGAACCGGACGACCGAGTGACAACACCACTGGAAGACGGTCAGATACGGCTCATTCACCTGCGAAACAGATTCGTAACGGCGACGGCGACGGCTACGGCGACGGCAGCAACAGCGTTGGGACATCTTATTTGCCATGCGATGGGCGAGGCAGGTTCGATGCTGGCAAGTGAGAAATTGGCGTCGAGTGCTGTTTACTGATGAAAGTCGGTTTAACTTGTTTCGGAATGACGGCAGAGAACGAGTTTATCGACGCAGAGGGGAATGTTTGGATCCGGTGTGTATTCGAAAGGTCCATCCGTTCGGCGGGGGAGGTGTCATGGTGTGGGGCGGTATTTGTGGAGATCAGAAGACTGATTTGGTGATTATACAGGGAAACCTGAACGCTGTGCAGTACAGAGACCAAGTGTTGCAGCCAGTTGTGCTTCCGTTGGTTACAAAACCAACACCAGGGGACATTGTTTCAACACGACAATGCCAGGCCCCGTACTGCAAGACTGACTCGGAACTTTCTAAACAAGCAGAACGTTGACGTTTTGCCCTGGCCTGTCCATTCATCCGATATGAATCCTATTGAACATCTGTGGGACCATCTTGACAGACAGATTAGAGCACGCCATCAGCCTCCCGTCAACAGACAAGAATTGCAGCAGGCCCTGAGACGAGTGGCAACGGATTCCAGTCCACGTCATCAGTAGACTGACGTCATCGACGAGGCGGCGTATCACAGCATGCATTGAGGCAGCTGGAGGTCATACACGCTATTGAAGGCAACTGTGTCGACAATGAACTTGTAGTGTGTCTGACAATGTTTTGGTGACATTTCAGACAACTTTTGAAAATGAAATGTCTTACCCCACCATTGTTTACCTTGAGCTTACATTACATGTGAGTGCACAATTTCATTCAAACTGGTTGATCAATCATTTGTTACCCCTCCCTAGCTTATATTATACAATTCACAACAGAACCTCTTCTTGTTATTTTTTTATCGATCATGGAACTTGACCTATACTTTCTTTCGCCGCCCAGTTTACTTAGACAAAAACAATAATTACCATTACCATATTTTCATGCTGCATCCTCATCATTAGATGTTTCAGAGAACTTTATTATCTGCTGGCCGACTTTTGTCTGGCATGGTCAAACAATCCACGACCCACCGAGCATTTTGCACCACCCCACGGGCGGCCGCCTTCAACCAACCCCTGTCCCCGGATGTACTGCCCCGTCCAGCTGGAATCTGTACGATGATGAGACTCCCGTCACAAGCAACAACAAAGGGTAACCTTGTTTGTTTGTTTCTTTGTTTGTTTGTTGTTTAACGCCGCACTCACCAATAATATCCCAGCTATATGACGACAGACTGTAAATATTCGAGTCTGGACCAGACAATCCAGTGATTGATATCATGAGCATCGTTCTACGCAATTGGGATACGACGACATGCATCAACGAAGTCAGCGAGCCTGACCACCCGATCCCGTTAGACGCCTTTTACGACAAGCATGTGTTGCTGAAGACCAATTCTACCCCGGATCTTCACGGGTCGGTAACACTTGTAGACAGATATATTGAGAGGTGTATCGAACTGGTCCAGACTGACGCATGGTCCCGAAATACGTTGTATCGGAGATTCTTTGTAAGACGGTTTCTGACAATTGCTGAGGACTTCTGTTGTGTCTTGAGGGGCACAGGGGTTGGCTAATGGTTAAGGCGTTCGCTCGTTACGCCGAAGGCCTAGTTTCGATTCCCCACATGGGCACAATGTGTGAAGCCCATTTCTTGTGTCCGCCGCCGCGCTCATGCTGGAATATTGCTAAAAGCGGCGTAAAACCATATTCACTCACTGTTTTATCTTGATCATTGATGCGCTCACCAAAAACATCGGATGCGTAATCATCAAACCTTGGTCGATTCGCATTACAAATGTCAGTCCCGATACAATTAAAACTAGAACTTAGAAAGTGTATGGCTTTATGTCGCTTTTTGCAATATGCCAGCAACAGTACGACGTTCACACATTGTTCCGATATTGGAATCAAATCCGGGGCTTCGGCTTGACCATAGAGCGCTTCAACCATAAGGACATCAACTCCATTTAATATTCATTAGTACTAAACATTGAGACAAATAACTTTTTATTTACATGTTACTATAATAATGCCTCGTAGAACTCAGGATAGAGATAATAGAAACTATTTGCCTATGTTATAAAACACAGCGTTAAAGTTCATATGTAGACAAAATAAATAAAATACTTTCAATGATGAAATTAGTCATAGTTAGTCACACTTTTTGTATCCGATTTGCATTATGAATACTGTTCTCTTAAGCTATGATATGATATGAGTTCTTATGCTAATCAGCTAATATGCTTCTTAAACATTTCGGTCCTTGGTGGTGAGATGAAATGGGGTTTAACGTCTCGTTCAAGATTATTGCTCTTATATAGTGACGTGCATACGTGTGTGTGTGGCTGCTTGTACTAGTCCGGGATGATGCTCACAGAGATACCATGCCGCAGTTTAACATGAATACCCCACTCAGACACAGTATACTGACTCCGAGCCGACCAGTCCTTGTTTTAGCCCCTAAATACCGAGCACCAGGCAGGGTAACAACAAATACCATCTTTTTATGTCTTTTGGTATGACGCGGCCGGGGATCAAAGCCCCTACTAGATCAACGATTCTATATGCTCAGTAAGAGTAGCATGTGTACTTTTTGTCTTTTTTATTGACAGGTTTAGATGTAGGTTTCATCGGTGTCCCCCTTGATATTGGGGTCGGGTACCGCAATGGTACCAGGATGGGTCCGAGAAATGTGAGAGTTGAGTCCGTCTACCTTAAATCACTAAATGCAAGCACAGGTGAGAATAGCAGTGGAACAAAAGATAAGTAATTACGGACCTTTCAAAGTTCAATAATTGATAGTGATTTCCATCCGACAAAAGGAAGTCTCTCTCTCTCTCTCTCTCTCTCTCTCTCGCTCTCTCTCTCTCTCTCTCTCTCTCTCTCTCTCTCTCTCTCTCTCTCTCAAATAATAATAATAATATAAAAAAATAGAATAAAAAAAAAAATGGATGCCAATACTGACAATGACGATGATCATGATGATTATGATGATGATGAAGATGAAGGCGAATGAAAAATTACGGAGCTGCATTATACTGTTTTTCAGGTGCTGCCCCGTTCGAGTCTCTCCATGTAGCAGACGTGGGTGACGTCAGACTTAATCAGTATAATCTGGTTACCGCATGCGAGGAAATCCGCAGATATTACACAAACGTAGAGTGTATCCCGTTGACGATAGGTGGCGATCACACCCTCACCTACCCAATACTCCAGGCATTGAAGGTAAAGCGTGAGTGAGTGAGTGAGTGAGTGAGTGAGAGCCATAACTCTTGCCGAGCTCGTTAAAAATATGTACTAAATCCCAGTTTTAACTCATGTTCCAATAAGGTCATTTGAAGACCACAATTAATAATGTTAGCACAGCTCTGATAATGAAGGTACATGTATGGCATAACGAGAAGTTTAATCAAGTTACGATACGAAAAAACTTATGAGGAATGACGATGGTCATATGTCATTCTTAAAATAATCGCACGTTAAGACATGTTGCTATCCACTATAGTAACTTTAGATACCGCTTAGGAATATAAAGCCTGAGTAATATAATATAATTATGGATTCTTGGTTTTCAACCTGTGCTGGTCGTATGGTGCGACTAAATGGATGGAGTTGTCAGGCTCCGTGGTTTGGTTGATTGCATGTCATCGTATCCTAACGGCGTGGTTCGTTGTTCACAATATTAATCACTGGATTGTCTGGTCCAGATTCGATTATTTACAACCCGCACCGCGTCATATACCTGGAATATCGCTACTCATTTAGGAGACATTATACTGTGTTTCAGCCAGTAGGCATCACATCGGTGTACAGAGATTACTCAAAGAAGACCTCTTTTGCATATTTAACGGATCGTGATTAAAAGTTTATGGGATTGTTTTATCACATTGATAACAAGATATGATCCTTTCGTTTCTTTCTGATAAAGAAAATGTATTATTTAATTGTAATTAAAGCAAACGAAGAAAAATTCGGATCCAATGAAACGGCAACGAAACCACAGATGATGACTATGATGATGATATTGTGCATTCGGGATATGTTGTTGATAATGGCGATGGTGGTGTAGATGATGATGATGAGGAGGAGGAGGAGGATATTGTACATGCGGGTTATGTGTTGCCGATGATGATGATGATGATGATGATGATGATGCTTCAGGAGAAGCACGGACCCATGGGCCTGATCCAGCTAGACGCCCACACGGACACAGTGGACAATATAGCCGGGGACAAGATCTGCCACTCCACCCCCATCAGACGTGCCGTGGAGGACGGGTGCATCATCCCGGAGAAGACCGTGCAGATTGGCATCCGTGGAGGCGGGTACTCCATGGACTACGTACAATGGGGCATTGACCAGGTCAGCCGATATTCCATACTGAATGTAAATACCCCAGAGCATGTGTATAAAAGAGAGCCTGGCCATGCGCCTAATGCAGTTACATCACACGTGGATGCTGAAGGTGAGATGAGGCTGTACTTCCGGTTACAGAGATGGTAATTTCTGTTTGTAAATTGGTTATAGCCAAAAAGAGCAACCATTCATTGACGATTAACGTTAAACGCAACCAAGAGGCAGGCTAAACGCAACCTTAACTGAAGCTTAGTGCAAACTAGCTGCTTGCACAACTGTTGTTAAGCTGTGCTTCAAATACTGCAATATCGACAAACATCTTTTTCAGGGTTTCCGTGTGGTTCGCGCGGAGGAATGCTGGCACAAGTCCCTCACGCCCCTCATGGAAGAAGTAAGAGCCATGATGGGAGACATACCCGTATATGTGACCTTTGATATCGACGCCCTTGACCCTTCATTTGCTCCGGGAACAGGTAATAATTTGATGACAAGATATGCCATGAAACCAAATAGCCGTGCCGCATCACTATACTCTTATTAATCTGACAATTTATTATGACGTTGGGGCATTCATGAAAACTGATAAAAGAATTCAGAATAGATGTAAGGGGATAAGTTGGTCAAACTCAAGCGTCTCACTGTCCTCATTTGACGTTCATAAAAAAGCGCCTTTTTGTCACTAACGGGCCATCAGTTTGACAAGGAAAGGTTGGATACCCCACTCAACAGAGAGTGTTTGTCATTGAATATATAAAGAAATCCCATTTGAGGAAAGTGCTAAACCTGCGGAGTATAAAATGAGTATAACTATGTATGTCTACGAGAAGAACTATAATATTTAGTGCCATATATAAGACTGATAGTAATTTACAAAGATGATTTTAATCTTCAATTGATATTTAGAAAAGAAGCATTTACATTGAAATCAACATTGACACTAAACACGTCTCTCCTCTACACTCACCCAATCACATAGCTGGATATATGAATGTGCGAGTCACTGTGAAAGTACCAACCCATCTCGCACTATCTGGGTGAAATAAATAAGACTCTGTCCAAATCATATTTATTTGGTATGCCCTTGACATCTTGGCTATAGGTAAGCCAGAGTGTCATCGCAAAACGTGTGACGGACATAAGATCTCATTTAGTATCGCCAATCTATATGACATTACATTTCATGGCTCAAGGTGCGAAATATAATACCCAAGTCTCCGCACGGTTCAAATGACCCTGTGACATTTTCAGTGGGAGGTATCTCGGTTTCGTCAGAATGCTGAGTCAGCGGTTTGAGCATTTTGTCCCGCTCGCTGCTTGCAATAAATGAAGTCCATAACTGAATAAATAACTGTGTGCAATGAATTCAGAATTAGTGCATGTCTATGAGATACTTTGATATGATGTCCGATGCCATTCCCTTTTGTTGGAATATTGCTAAAGGCGACGTAAAATCATACTCACTCACTCACTCACTTTGACTTTAAAATGATTTCGTGTTTTGTCAGGTGAAACATTGACTTGCCTTTGATTGTGTTTGTGACGGGTGCCACTGGTGGAACAGGATTGACTTACCTATTTGCGAACACTTGCGATCATCACTAACTGATAGTGATTCATCAACATATGCTCATATATATAGTCGGAATCGTGCAACTGACTCTGCTTTTAGGAGAGGTTTCTTATAATTATGGAAAGGGTTTTGTGGCTTTTATTAACATCTGAAATAATTTTGAGATTAAACAACCGAAGAAAACAATTATTTAAATTACCTTCATGGATAATTTAATGATGAATTATATCTTAGAAGATTACATTCGCTGAACACATAGTATCATCACGTATCATCATCATCATCATCAGCGTTCGAAATAGAGATCGGTCCGTAGGCCCGAGGCCGACAGATTTGTTCTCGGGCTGTAAGCATGGTAAATGAATCATAACACTGAGATTGCTCCGCTCGTTAATTCTTTCAACACCGCAGGCCGGTGTACCGGCCACACCGTAGCCCCCTTCAAATGCTATATAGTTTCATATCATTTATTTGTTAAATCTATCACTTTTCACAAAGTCAGAAAATACGTATTTCATTGCAATTTATCATATTTTCTCAACAGACTTTAAATAATGAACTATTTTCCACAATGTTATTGAAAATAATAATAATCAGGGACACATACTTCGACAACGTCAAAGAGCAATATAAAGACCTTTCAAGCAAATCGTAAGTAAATTAAATAGAGTAATAATTAAAATCAACAAACATATTTCTCAAACTTGTCAAACTTATATCCAAGTTATAACAATTTCAATCTTTTCACGCGATCGTGTAAAATAAGTCATATCACATACAGCATTTGTCGCCTCGATTTTTAGGCTCAGACACAATGTTTTATGCCAAAATATATGCATGAGATGCATGTGAGAAATCTTTCTCACGGGTCGTAACCTAAACACGATTTAAACACGTTTTTTTAAAAATAGGTCATGTCACTGAGCGGAAAGCCACTGTTATCGGGAAATATGTGATGATAGATCGTACTTAAAATACTTTTAATCAGAATTTTCCGATTACTTTAACAACGAAAATAAAAAAGAAATAAGTTAATGGATTGCTCTATTATTAAATCTTAAAATTGCCGAAAATCGTCATAATTTTCGCCTCCTTCCTGCTTAATCTGGACGTTATGAATGTGTTAGCTTAATTTTGTTCTTAAAAACAAACTTATTTAAGTTACCAATGCATTATTTAAATAATGTGATAAACATAACTTTCATATTTATAAACAGTAGGATTAAACCTTTCAAATTGTGTATGACATGTAGTAGCAAAGATGTGTTACAAGCTGATAATTTCCTTGATAAATGTAGGCTTCGTCTGTAACCACCGAGTCTCTGGGAACTCGGTGTAATAGCAGTGAAAACTTGATGATGATGATGATGATGATCATCATCATCACGTGTCATCATCATGATGGTTGCTGACTTCAATCACATCATAGCAATTAACATAGGCATTGGGGGAGTAACAGTGCACAATTCAAAAGCATCAACGTATTCATTAGTTCAACAATCATTATTATCGTCCTTAGCTGATTTTAACATCGTTACGTCTTCATCGTCATAGCAACCACTACCTGAATCATCACAAGAAATATATGTAACCACTGTACTCACTAGGATCGTCATCGAGGTCATCGATATTATCATCGTCAGGTGTGGCACCATTGCTAAAGAGAACATCATCACCGTCTTAGCTAGTGAGTTCATCACCAACTCATCACTACATCATCCTGAACATACTTATCACTAAACGTTCTCCCCCTGTTAGACACCCAGGTGGTCCACGGCGCCTGAATGTGTATATTGTGCCATCGTACCTCTACGCTGTAGATCTTAGCTCATGTTATATGTAGCAGCCATTGGTGGCGCAGATTAACATAGTGTGGCTACACTCATTTACGTATACGTTAGTGACCCCGGCAATGGCGATACGGATTTACATGACGTGAGCTCCGAACACGATGTTCTTTTCAAAATAATGCAAATCCTGAACAAAGGCTACCCCCTTCTCATCTAGATAGAATCAAGTCTTTGAAAGGCATTTAGAAGAGATACACATAAGGAAGAGAATTTATGGATGTCAACTTCTTTCTTTGAGGAACACAACGTTTCGGAATGTATGCTACTCCGTCATTGGGTGAAGGAGACGATTCGATCTAAGGAAGAGAATTTATGGATGTCAACTTCTTTCTTTGAGGAACACAACGTTTCGGAGTGTATGCTTACTACTTCATTGGGTGAAGGAGACGATTCGATCTAAGGAAGAGAATTTATGGATGTCAACTTCTTTCTTTGAGGAACACAACGTTTCGGAGTGTATGCTTACTACTTCATTGGGTGAAGGAGACGATTCGATCTAAGGAAGAGAATTTATGCATGTCAACTTTTTTAATTAGAGGGAACACAACGTTTCGGAGTATATGCTTACTCCTTCATCAGGTGAAGCAGTAAGTATATACTCCGAAACGTTGTGTTCCTCTTAAAAAAAAAGTTGACATTCATAAATTCTCATCCGTAGATCGAATCGTCTAACTTCCGCACGTGCACATGCAGTGTTGTTACAGAGAGAACCCGTCTGCAAACCGTAGTGGTGTAATTCCATGTAAAACAACATTCACCTCTTCACATGATCCCTTTACAGTTAAATCCTTATTACTGATGTAACTGTTGCAAGTACGCACATGATGCTTACACCACCATCATGCGCACGACTATACCCTGTAATCCATGTACGAGATCAAGGTATTGTTATAGTGCAAACCATTTCAATACTTTTACTTAAATAGTGCAAACCATTTCAATACTTTTTTATCATTTCATTTGTCTAAATACCTAACAGGTTCAATATGTTTCCAAGTGCACCGAAATTCTATGCCCTTTGTTTATTATATTCAGCAAACATTCGACGTATCCCCTCTTATCATAAGCCCCTCCGGGCAGGACCCTTAATCTCCAGCGCTATCTATAAATTTCAATTAACACCTCCTAACGTCGCCGGATCTTACGTATATACATACACGTGGGACAATGACCTTGCCACACGTTACGTAATACCTCGCTCTACAAAACCCGACTGACATGGTCAGTCAGGGAGACAGCCTAGAGAAGAGCCAGAAGGTAAGTGACAGAACGGTTCTCCCACCCGGGAACATTGGCCACTAGGTCCCGGTGTGCGTTCTGTCACGTTATTATCAACATGTACCTTTTCGACTCATTTCAACCATCAACAATAAACATGGCTGCTGTCGTCTTAAACTTCACCCCTGAGTTTTGTCTTCCGCCATCACCCTGAGCTACCATCCGAGGGCCGAAATCAACGCCCTTGGACAGTATCTATGACCAAGCATAATGAAAACAATCAGCTGCAAGCACACATATCTCCTTGTGACATCGGAACACGTCACTGAGAGGGAGAACCCATGTCGTTGTTAACATCTCCACACAAACGTTGAATGAATTGTTAAAGCAAATTAACGACCAATTGTACAGGGTAAACTAATTCGTTAAGAAATTACCAACAACCTCTGGTATTATTCCTACCGTTCAAGGACAGTCCAGGCGCTGGAAACCACGTACAACTAATTTTAAGTTGCTTCATGATCATTAAACGCTGAAGTACCACCTTAGCTCGGTTTAACACAACTTTGAACATGACTCCAGGATGGTAATACTGACCCATGTTTTAGACATCTACTTGTTGAAACCCCACGAGCAATAATATTGTGCTTGCTAGACAAAGGATCGTAACCGATGCTAGTCGGGTATTCGAGCGAGTAGCGAATCCTGGCAGGGAGAAGGACGACAACTCCTGATCACGTGGCTCCCAGCATCCTTGTCCCAAATGAATGCTAAATGAATCATTTATGAATAAATTACTGCTTCTCTTCATTATCTGGTCAAAGTGTCATTAAATTGGTCCTATATTTGGACAGGGGCATTGGAAATCGGTGGTCTAACGACGATACAAGGGTTGGAGGTGGTCAGAGGTTGTCGAGGCCTCAACATCATCGGCGGCGATGTCGTGGAGGTAACGCTTAAACCACAACGCTTTGTTCCACGTAACTTCTTTAATTGGCATTGTTCCACGTATTACAGCAATACAACATATCATCCCTATCTTCTTTAACGTTGAATACACGCTCTCGCTTTTCATGCATATAATGTTCACTGCTATTTTGCCTTTGCCAGTGAAATCTGTTTCGTCGGATAATCGGGACTGGTTATTCTCTCGTCGACGTTTTACGTCTATCATGTTGACTTGGTTACATAGCCTTTCAGGCAGCTTGACCTGCACCGTCACAGGACATAACAGTTGGTTTTGATCAGTCATATATAAGTTCAATTGACGTTCTCTTTTAGCAACAAACCACGGATGCTTAAAGACAGCAATAAGGATTTGGTTATCGTCAGTTTTGTAGTTGCTTCTGATCAATAGCGATCGTGTATCTGAATTAATGATAGTGTGAAACAACTGCATGTGGAAGCTATGTCACTAAAGGCCAGTGTTGTTTAGTTGCATACCGTAACGTCAAGGTTAACATAATCAAGGATTTTATTTTCATTTACATGAAGAATTTTAAAATTCGTTCGGTAGGTCTATAGCTAGTTCATTGTATTTTGATATTCAGTATACTTGAGGCAGAGATATTAGGACTCCTTTAATACGGTATTAACTCCATTAGATTAAACCCTCACAAAGCGAGGTTGAGGTTAGTCTTGTACGTCAGATTTAAGATGTCAAACCTTATTCAAAACTATATAAAACTGAATAAATAGCAAGAGGTCAACTAAAACTACTTCGTCCATCACAAACACCTCGGAATCTCTACCCTTTCTCGATGTTGTCCCTGTGATACCTGTGCTGACAGTTTAAGTGAATCGTGTCTTGTTTCATCTCCAGGTATCACCGCCCTACGACAACAATAATATGACGTCAATGGCAGCAGCACATTACTTGTTTGAGATGCTATGTGTCCTTCCCGGTGTCAAATACTACCCGCTGTGATCTCATAAATGGAACCTCTCAAACGGTTTCTCAGAAGGCCACCAGTCATCAGCTGATAGCCGAACAATTTTCAGATGGAGCTAATGTTGTTGAAATTCTCGTGTACTTTGTTATACCATTGTTTTGTTTCATTCATGACCAACAGATGCATATGCTTATATCAAACCACGCATCTTAACTGCCTTCTCACCATCGTCGTTTTTGTCTTCATACCATAGTTAGGTATCATAAATTCGGCTAAGAACCAAAACGTAAATTGTTTTTGATATAAATGGAAACCCCTTTAAGTATAATAAAATGTGTACATGAATATGTAAAACTGACATACTTGGACACCTCTTTGATAGCTGATCTTATAATTAGTATCAAAAAGACATGTATATGAAAAGCACTCATTCAATAATGGTCAAATATCCAAGTCCCTCCCACAGATGTACTCACCTCAACTAAAATAAAAGAGACAAGTGAAACCGACCCATCTGTTTCATATTTACATGAAAGTCAGCAATAAGGATTGGGATACCGTCAGTGTTGTAATTGCTTCCAATCAATAACTTTCGTGGATCTGAATTAATGATATGTGTGAAACAACTTTATGCACAGCCAGAGTGGTCAGAGTGAAAACAACTCCCCACAAGACTGTATAATAAGAGGGCTGACTTCAATTTCTAATAGTCAAACTTTCCCCAAAAGTCGAGCATATTCCATCAGCTCCAGCCTTTGGTGTCTACATTTCACAACTTTAGAGGTACGATCGAGCATGCTCTCTTTACGAAGATTTCAAAGAGCGTCTTATGACTCTTGCACAAAAGGCCATTTAAAGCCTCAGTAAAGCTTTCAAAAAGTTTTATTGTGGACGTGTGGATGATATTTCCAAATCTGACTATTTAAAAGTTGAAGTTGGAGTTAAGCTGCATTCAAGGATGCAGAGATGATGTCCAGGTCTTTCATAGAATTTTGTAAATGACTAAACGTGGATGACGTGTCATTTCCTTTACCTACTACCTACTTGCTTCTTTGTTCACGTTAAGTGTTTACCATATTAACCATGTCAGGTAACTGAACAAAGAGGCCCCTAGCTTCGCCCTTGACGTATAAGGTTATGCGGGGTATTTTCTCGATTTATCCACGCTTTATCTACCAAAGGGTGTAAGGACGATTCCCTGTTAAGAAATGATGATTTATCTATTGGTGTGAAACATTGCTGAAGTAGGTCATCCCCGACTTTCCAGGGTGAAGGTATGCAAGGTGTACAAGAGGGCGTCGTTAATGAATACCTGTGGAAAATAAGCTAATTGTGATAAACTATGTGAGTCTTTGCACTCTTGAGTGAGTCCGTTACATATAACGACAGGTTGAATCTATTTCACGTCATAACTGTTTATTGTAGGAGGAAAGCCCAGTTAGCTGGATCGTGTATGTTTTAACAGTATAAGGCAACCCCTGAGCACAGGTATTCTGTTGATGTATCGGACACGTGATCAGCAGATCCTGCCAGCTAAGGGACACTACTCTTCGTCAGTAAAAGGAGCATAATTATTTGCCCTTTGATGACAATGTCTTCACGATCGAAATTCACTCATTTCTCATTCAATTAATTTGAACCATAGAACGTCTTCAATTATTTGGATTTTAAAAAGACTATCTGCATTACCTTACGACAGGGGGCACGGATGGCCCAGTCGTCTTAGGCGCCGCGATTCGCTGTGCAGAGTTGCGTCCCCTGGACACGCCAGAAACTTATGATTGTGGGTTCGAATCCCGGTTCACCCCGATTATGTTTCTAGGTTTGTCAGCCCCATACCAGTGCTCGTGGGTTTCATCGAAGTGGCATCACTTCGGTATTTCCGCCCAAATTAAGCTGACACGCCGTGATATAACTGGAATAATGTTAAAAGCGGTGTTAAACCCAACTCACTCACTCACTCACTCACCTAACCACAATAAATCAACAAAATGTCATGTATATAGCTGTATCGTGTAATCTGGTTCTTCGGCAATTCCAGTCATGTAAACTATGAATAGATATCCTTGACACACATGGACGTTAACATCTTGAGTTGCTGAAACACCATAATAAAGATCTGTGGTTGAGACAGGTTATATGTACCTCAGATATTTTATGTCCCTTTTAAATGTATTATAGTAATTTTGTGACTTCACAATGGAAATGGTACACCGTCTGACTAATTGATTTACTGTCCGAGTAAGATTATCATATTTCAAGATTGTACGAAAAATCTTAAGATGTTTACCGACTTTGCCTGATATTTGCCTGATAGCAGTGCAGGCATCTTGAGAGCTCAAATAGACGGTCACAGGTAACCTATACTGTGTTCTGAGCAGGAACAGTGTTTTTCTAGGGTACTGTTATATGACGTTGGGTCGCACTGCCAGTGGAATGTACAATCTCTGTTCAATTTGACTTGGATTTAGTGTCGATGCTACTTGTCATTGTGTCTCTTGAGTCATCTGTCTAGTTGGATTAGTGCATGATATTGCTTTGGTACTAGCTTTTAGTATTTAACCTAAAGACAAAGGCGTTATTCAAAGATTACCAAGCCGACGGACTATGATTAATTTGGATTCACCACAATGTCACGTGTGTCGCTTACAGCCAATCAGGTTGCGTTGTATTTGAGAGAAGTGAAGAGGAACTAAGTACAGAGTTAGACAACATGTGTTTGCAAATTGTTTTTAGCACGACAGATTATTAGTGAGAATACTGGCCGATTCTATTTACCGCAAACTTTACGAATTAGTTTGCAAACTGCTTTCACAATGTTCACACACATAATTTTTATAACGTAAATCGGCAAACAAGATTGGGAACAAGTTATCCAACATAGGACACCCGCTCTTGGTAATGTTACAATGACTGCAATGTCAAGTACAGTCACAGAACCAGTGAAGGTGTGGCAGCACATCACACATTACACTTAACACCTTTCTAAAATGCCGGGCAAACGAAAGTATACACTTGAAAATTGTATTAGACCCCCAAAATCACAAACGTTATGAAACCGTTTCTAGGCTGAAAACAGTCGCCGAAAGACTGCAAACTTGTCCAAATCATAATTATGATACCCGTATCAAAACCATCACCATCAAATAACCATTTCTTGTTTGTTTTATTTTTAGCCACCATCAAACATAGCTGTATACTTTTCTTTTGCCCGGCAGTTTATTTTCAAAATACAGTAAACTACGTTTATAACGAAAACGCTTATAACGAACTGCCCGATATAACGAACTAATTTTAGTCCCGGGCATTTGTTGTACATATGCTGTATATATGCTTATAACGAACTACGGTTATTACGAACTAAAATTAGTGGTCCCCTTGAGTTCGTTATAACCGTAGTTTACTGTACACATGTACGTTCAAAGTTGGAATACTGTAGGTCAAAGTAAGATGTGGGACCACAACGATGATGGTCGTTTCGATGCAATATCGGTTGTGGAGAAACACCAACTAAGCAAAATTTGCTTTAAATCATTTAATTTCGTTTGCCTAAGATAGTGATGCTGGGCATGTTCAGGGTAGACACTGACGGGAAGAGACGACGATTTTTAATTATTGGCCGATACAGAAAAGTTGTTTTTGTCGAAGGAAAACGTGCAGAATTTTATCCAACACCGAAACCTTTGTATAGCTCACTTGGAAGATTTCCTTTCAATATCCGACTCCGGAGATAGATACATATTGCATACTCATATGACTACCACCACCACTACCACTACCACTACCACTACCACCACCACCACTACCACTACTACTACTACTACTACTACTAATAATAATAATAATAATAATACGTCACTCAGTTGCATGAAACAAAAATAAGCGTCTTTTAGCGATTACTTGTATTAAGACACACTGTTTTTCTTACTTCGACATTTTACACATGATATCTTTTCATAGG
The DNA here is from genome assembly GCF_023055435.1 of Haliotis rufescens. NCBI lineage: Eukaryota > Metazoa > Mollusca > Gastropoda > Lepetellida > Haliotidae > Haliotis > Haliotis rufescens. The sequence continues at coordinate 35,950,280 of NW_025963779.1, forward strand.
ATGTACTTACAAATGCGTCTCTAGGAGCTCTTCAAAGTCAGCCATACTTTTTGCTGCCATCATGGCCTGGGGGAGATCGTGAGTGAGTGAGTGAGCTAGCTGTTTGCTAGAAGAAGCTCCTGACCATGGAAATGAAGATGTTACAAGCTGGCCCTCCTTATCCCCAATACCATAGGTTTACATACTACTGGCATTCGTCAGTGTTTCTCATTTCTCAACAGAATGTTTTCAGTACCCAGGATTTTCACATCCTTGTGCTACTGGGATATGTTCTTGTCACGAAATCTTGAAAATGCCCTGTTTCTCCTTTGATGATGTTTGACAAACTGTTCACAAGTACTTGTGGGTGTTGGAATGAATCCGTTAATTGCGACATACGGTGTCTACATGTTATGGTCTACATTTACATACTCCGAAAACGTTGTGACATTGTGGACTGACTGACTGACAAGATGTGTGTTAAATGTAAAAATATACAATTCTATATATTGTACACAAAAAACTTTGACACGTCCTTTCAAGGCGTCTTCGTTTCTGTGATTGATATATTTGAATGAAATGACAAATGATTGGCTCAGTCAAAGATAGCAAAAAAAACCTTGAAAACATTTGTGAAATGGAAATATTTGAGCGGATCATCGAACATGGAACATTGAATTTTGATTTCGAGGTTTTTCTGTTGAACTGAATAAACATACCAATGACAATGACCATCTCACCACAGCCCAATATCTCATTCAACATGAGTTCAATGTAAACTATATCTTCTAATTGTTCTCTGGATGTGCAGAGTTGCGTCCCTTGGGCACGTCAGAAACATATGCTCGTGGTTTCGAATACCGGTTCGTCCTGATGTAACTAGGTTTATCAGCACCATACCCGTGCTCGTGGTGGGTTTCACCAAATGGTATTCGTCTGAAACATGCATCAGTTTAGTCTTTTCCTCCAAACTAAGCTGAAACGCCGTGATAAAACTGAAATGCTGTTTACAGCGACGTTAAACCCAGCTTACTCACTCTAATTGACGTTATGACGTTTGCCCGACACAGAACGATAGGACAAACAATACAGCTATCAAGGCTGCTTCACTAACGACTTGATCTCGGGTTCAAGAAATTAATTAATTGACGTGTTGTTAACCTTACGGTGACAGACAGAGTGGTCACCTTCACATTGTTGGAACCACATACGTCATGGTTTACATTCTATCTTGGCACAGGAATGTAGAGGAGTTTCAAGTGAGTACGCTGATTATATCTGAGCCGTTATTGACGGAGGACAATGTCAACACAAGGCTTACAGAACAAAGAACGCGATGGCGGCCATTAACTTTTATAGCTGTTTATGTGGGGCTGGAATGAATTTGATGAAACACGATGCAACTTCAAACATAAGTTCGTAGCTGCTATACATCTTAATGACATACTAGTGGGCATTTGTGTATGTAGGTGAGTTTAGTCTCTCTTTATAGCCAAACGAATAATATACTAACGTTGCGTACACTGAAATGTCTGTAAAGGTTGTGACTTAAAAGCTAACCCCTCTCCTCAACCGTATACCTCTGTCGACCTTACACCTCTCCTCAACCTAACCCCTCTCCTCAACCTAACCCCTGTCCTCAACCTACCCCCTCCCCACAAGCTAACCCCTCTCCTCAACCTAACCCCTCTCCTCAACCTAACCCCTCTCCTCAACCTTATCCCTCTCTTAAACCTATTCCCTCTCCACAACCTAACCCCTCTCCTCAACCTAACCCCTCTCCTCAACCTAACCCTTTTCTTCAACCTACCCCCTCCCCACAACTTAACCCCTCTCCTCAACCTAACCCCTCTCCTCAACCTAACCCCTCTCCTCAACCTAACCCCTCTCCTCAACCAAACCCCTCCCCACAACTTAACCCCTCTCCTCAACCTAACCCCTCTCCTCAACCTAACCCCTCTCCGCAACCTAACCCCTCTCCGCAACCTAACCCCTCTCCTCAACCTTATCCCTCTCTTCAACCTAACCCCTCCCCACAACTTAACCCCTCCCCACAACCTAAACCCCTCTCCTCAACCTTACCCCTCTCTTCAACCTTCTCCATCCCCACGACCTAACCTTCTCCTCAACCTAACCCCTCTCCTCAACCTTATCCCTCTCTTCAACCTATCCCTCCCCACAACCTAACCCCTCTCCTCAACCTAACCCATCGGTGGTACATCAACCAAGGGGCACGTGGAAATAGTCACCTTTCGTAAATGTCGTGCTGTGTCCGGACATAGGACATCCTCTGTATATACCATCTATGAGGATATATTTGGTACGAATATACCATGCTGCATAAGGGATTAAGAGCATCCACCATAAATGTCATCCCGTATAAAGAAAATAAGGACACTGTCAGTATGTGACATGCTGCTAGAATATATAAGGAAACAGTAAGTATATGCCATGCTGTACCAGAATATTAGGACACCGTCAGTATGTGCCATGCTGCACCAGTATATAAGGACACCGTCAGTACATGCAATGCTGCTACAATATATCAGGACACCGTCGGTATATGCCATGCTGCACCAGTATACAAGGACAATGTCAGTACATGCCATGCTCCACCAGTATATAAGGACACCGTCAGTTTATGCCATGCTGCTACAATATATCAGGACACCGTCAGTCCATACCATGCTGCACCAGTATACAAGGACAATGTCAGTACATGCCATGCTCCACCAGTATACAAGGACAATGTCAGGACATGACATGCTGCACCAGTATATAAGGACACCGTCAGTTTATGCCATGCTGCTATCATATATCAGGACACCGTCAGTACATGTCATGCTGCACCAGTATACAAGGACAATGTCAGTACATGCCATGCTGCAACAGTATATAAGGACACCGTCAGTAAATGCCATGCTGCTATCATATATCAGGACACCGTCAGTACATGCGATGCTGCACTAGTATATAAGGAAACAGTTAGTATATGCCATGCTGCGGCAGTATATAAGGACACCGTCAGCATGTGCCATGCTCTACAATATATCAGGACACCATCAGTACATGCCATGCTGCACCAGTATATAAGGAAACAGTTAGTATATGCCATGCTGCGGCAGTATATAAGGACACCGTCAGTATATGCCATGCTGCACCAGAATATAAGGACACCGTCAGTACATGCCATTCTGCTACAATATATCAGGACATCGTCAGTACATGCCATTCTGCACCAGTATAAAAGGAAACCGTCAGTATATGCAATGCTGCACCAGACTAAAGGACACCGTCAGTATATGCCATGCTGCTACAATAGATCAGGACATCGTCAGTATATGCCATGCTGCCCCAGTATATAAGGACACCGTCAGTATATGCCATGCTGCACCAGTATATAAGGACACCGTCAGTATATGCCATGCTGCACCAGTATATAAGGACACCGTCAGTACATGCCATGCTGCACCAGTATATAAGGACACCGTCAGTACATGCCATGCTGCACCAGTATATAAGGACACCGTCAGTATGTGCCATGCTGCACCAGAATATATGGACACCGTAAGTTCATGCTATGCTGCACCAGTATATCAGGACACCGTGAGTATATGCCATGCTACGCAAGTATATAAGGACATCGACAGTATATGCCATGCTCCGCAGGTATACAAGGACACCGTTAATATATGTCATGCTATACCAGTATATCAGGACATCGTCAGTATATGCCATGCTACGCAAGTATATAAGGACACCGTCAGTATACGCCATGCTACACCAGAATATCAGGACATCGTCAGTTTTTGCCATGCTGCACCAGTATATAAGGATACCTTTCTTATATGTCATGCTGCATCAGTATATAAGGACACCGTCAGTATAGGCCATGCTGCGCCAGAATATTAGGGCACTGTTTGTACAGACCACACTACTGTAGGACATACCATGCTGCATCGGGAAGTAAGGAAACCGTTAGAACACACCATGTTGCATCAGGAAGTAAGGACATCGTTAGTACATGCCATGCTGCATGCATGAAGTAAGGACATCGTTAGTACATGCCATGCTGCATGCATGAAGTAAGGACATCGTTAGTACATGCCATGCTGCATCAGGAAGTAAGGACATCGTTAGTACATGCCATGCTGCATCAGGAAGTAAGGACATCGTTAGTACATGCCATGCTGCATCAGGAAGTAAGGACATCGTTAGTACATGTCATGCTGCATCAGGAGGTAAGGACACCGTTAGTACATGCCATGCTGCATCAGGAAGTAAGGACATCGTAAGTACATGCCATGCTGCATCAGGAAGTAAGGACATCGTCAGTACATGTCATGCTGCATCAGGAAGTAAGGAAACCGTAAGTGCATACCATGCTGCATGCAGGAAGTAAGGACATCGTCAGTACATGTCATGCTGCATCAGGAAGTAAGGAAACCGTAAGTGCATACCATGCTGCATCAGGAAGTAAGGACATCGTTAGTACATGTCATGCTGCATCAGGAAGTAAGGACATCGTTAGTACATGCCATGCTGCATCAGGAGGTAAGGACATCGTTAGTACATGCCATGCTGCATCAGGAAGTAAGGAAATCATTAGTACATGTCATGCTGCATCAGGAGGTAAGGACATCGTTAGTACATGCCATGCTGCATCAGGAAGTATGGACATCGTTAGTACATGCTATGCTGCATCGGGAAGTAAGGACATCGTTAGTACATGCCATGCTGCATCTTTAAGTAAGGACATCGTTAGTATATGCCATGCTGCATGCATGAAGTAAGGACATCGTTAGTACATGCCATGCTGCATCAGGAAGTAAGGACATCGTTAGTACATGTCATGCTGCATCAGGAGGTAAGGACATCGTTAGTACATGCCATGCTGCATCGGGAAGTAAGGACATCGTTAGTACATGCAATGCTGCATCGGGAAGTAAGGACATCGTTAGTACATGCCATGCTGCATCTTTAAGTAAGGACATCGTTAGTACATGTCATGCTGCATCAGGAGGTAAGGACATCGTTAGTACATGCCATGCTGCTGCACCAGAAGGACGCAGTTGGCACATTGCATGTCGCAGCTGGTAGATGCTGCTGCATGGGAAAATAACGAATCTGACATGACGGAAAGGGAAATATGTACACATGAATATATACAATCAGTGAATACCAACCACACCATGGAGCGAGAAGCCGGCTTGTTACCCAGTCCGGTGAGATATGCTTGTCTCATGTGTCCCGAGCTACGACAAATTATACAATTTCTCTCGGTGTCTTACATATGGAAATGTGTTAAGCCTCGACCAGACAGACATTTTTTGTCAGTATTTAGGCCTAATGCAATGACTTATATCAGCTTCCAGTTATAAACGGGACACGTGTAAATTTATGAAGCGTATGTAAAAGTGTTTTACAATGGACGTTACTCAGCATAACTACGATGTTACATGCTAAACACATATTTTAGGTAAATAGCAACATCTGTAAATTTACCTTGCTGTTTATACTTTAAAGTAGTTTCCAGGTCGTGTTTACATTTTCCGAGGACGAGCAATATTTGGTAAATACCTTTTTCGCAGCTATATGGTTTTTTTTACATTTAAGAACATATAATGATACTTACCCTTCTTTATTATGAGGAACATAATTATGTGTTCCTCATGATAAAGGAGTTGACACCCATACATTCTCTCTCTTATGTACATTTCAGGTTGTAAAAAAAATATTTTTATCTCCAGTAGTGGATGCCAATAACACCACGGAGCTTGAATGTTTATTACATTATCTGATGAGATCTGTTTGTCCCAATGAATGACTTCTGTGTATCGCGAGTCTTACATGTGGACATGTTTCAACCTATTCGTATTAAGGAATTGTTAATTTATAAGGTGCAATCGTGAGGAGCGAGAGGTTTAATCGTGAGAAACGAGTAGAAGATGACAGAAGTTGACATATTGCAAGTACAGTATTCGAGAAGTGCTATTTTCTTCCATGTAGCGGCTCGACAGAATTGTGACGTCACTTCTAAGTGTAATGCATAATTACGGTGGCCCATAAGGGACATGGAGTCTTTTTTTCAAAATTTTGATATTTCACTTACTGTTATCGTAACCTTTTGCAAATTAACACGATTTGTCATACAAATATGAATCATGTATAAAGAAGATATTGAATCGCTGAAAAGTGAAGCGAAAATGTCAAAAACTAAAATGAAAATGTCAAAAACAAAAACGAAAATGTCAAAAACAAATGCGAAAATGTCAAAAACTAAAATGAAAATACAGAAAACTATTTCCACCGCGGTTAAAGTAAAAGACTTATGGGCCACCGTACATAATACTTCTACCAACTCTGCAGTTGTGCAAAGGTTGTGCAACAGGAAACTGCTACCGCTGAAGAAGGTCCTTCGTCTCAATTTACCAGGGTAAGCTTAAATTAAAACTAAACTTAGTTTTATGTTGACGCATGTAACCCTTGTGAACGACAATCATTTCGCAGGTCTATTTACATTATCATTTAGGTCTAACGAGTTTTATAGACGAAGACTTGGATCAAAGCTATGATTGTGGGTTCGAATCCCGGTTCGCCCCGATTATGTTTCTAGTTTTGTCAGCACCATACCAGTGGTCGTGGGTTTTGCCTAAGCGGTAAACGTCTGAGACCTTCATCACTTCGGGCTTTCCTCCCACATTAAGCCGACACGCCGCGATATAACTGGAATACCGTTAAAACCGGCATTAAACCCAACTCACTCACACACGTCACAGTTGATGCCACGATGCGCGAGGCACTGTTCAGCGCAATGTGCTTCCCAGTACATACAAAATGTCAACGCCAGAGATCAAACAGTCTCGATTATACGCAGACTCCACTGAGCCCTAAAGACAAAACAAGCGCATCCACTGACAGTGGTGTAATGTTTGTGGTTCTATTTGTACTTGTCATAAGACTATGACAACGATATACCCTGCTGAACATCAAGTGTTCGAGTAGTTGTACTTACAACTTTGTCCTGAGAAGCAGTAGAGAGCGCAGGGACTTGGAAGTTAGATTTACATAAGCGGAATATTACAAACACAATAAAGTTGATGATATCCATGATATTCCTCCTCATCGGTAGTAAGTGACTGTTATGAAGAAAGGTGTAAGACAGATGCAGTTTGTTTACTCCTCCCTAACGTTTGATTTGTTTGTTTGTTTGTTTGTTTGTGGCTTAACGCCGCACCAATATTCCAGCTATATGGCGGCCAATCTCATTAAAATCAGATCTTAGTTCTCGCTACCGCTAAACTTTGTTTAGCGGTACCGAGAACTCAGATCTGATTTTAATGAGATTGTATGGCGGCGGTCTGTAAGTAATTGAATCCGAACCAGACAATCCAGTGATTGCATCATAAGCATCGATCCACGCAATTGGGATACGATGACATGCATCAACCAAGTCAGCGAGCCTGACCACCCGATCCCATTAGTCGCCTCTTACGACAAGCAAAGTCATGACACACTATTCAGTCCAGTGTCTGCTCTGACTAAAATAACTACGTTATACATCACAATATGTTCTTTGAGAGGCATTTAGACGTTGGAGTATAAGTAAGGATATATGGATGAACAACTTCTATATTGCAATTAGGAGCGACGTTTTGGCATAGGTTCCAACACCGTTATCGAGCAAGAGAGTATGGTTGACAAGTATATAAACAGGTAGGAGGCAGTGTTTATACAGTAGAGTAGATTTAAGATATATGACTCTACTCTACTCTTCTGTATAAACACTGCCTCCGACCTGTTTTTATCACTTGCTTGATAACGGTGTTATAACCGGCACCGAAACATCGCTCCTAATTGTAATAAAGAAGTTTTTCATCCATATATCTTATCCTTACTTATCACAATATGTGTTACATCTAGTATAAAAAATAGTAACAGGTGGGTGCAGCAAGGTTTCGGTTTTATATTGCTGTGAAGCACGTTCTTCATACCTCCGTCATGGTATGGCTAATTATTTATAACAGTGTTTCTTGTTTAACGCCGCACTTAGCAATATCCTAGCTATGGGGAGGCTGCCTTTAAGTACCGAATATAGACCAGACAAACCAGTGATTGATGTAACCATGATGCACCAATCAACCAGGTCACCTCTAACCACTCGGTCTGGCGCTCGGCTTTAAGGGGCTAAAACAAGGACTGGTCACCTCGGAGTCGGTATACTGTGTCTGAGTGGGGTATTCATGTTAAACTGAGGCATGGTATCTCAGTGGGCTAGCACTATAAATCGGCAACAGGTCCGGACTAGTACAAGCAGTCACACACACAGGCACGCACGCACGCACGCCCTCACGCACGCACGCACACATACACACACGCGTGCTTACACTTCGCTATATATAAGTGCAATAATTTTGGACGCGACGTTAAACCCCATTTCACCTCACCTCACCTGACCACCCGATCCATCTTGTCGCCTCTTAAGTCAGGCATAAGTTGCTACGGACCAGTTCTAACCAGAATACCTAAAACTAGGGTAATACCATACTTATACACAATACTTACGTACTGATCTAACCCGTGTAGGTCTTAGTTCTCGCTGACCAGTGAAGATCCGGGGTAGAAAAGGTCTTCAGCAACCCATGCTTTCCGTAAAAGGCGACTATGCTTGTCGTAAAGGCGACAAACGGGATCAGGTAGTCAGACTCGCTGACTTGGTTGATACATGTCATCGTATTCCAATTGCGTAGCTCAATCCTCATGGTGTCAATGACTGGATCGTCTGGTCCAGACCCGATTATTTACACACCGCCGTCATACAGCTGGAATATTGCTGAGTGCGGCGTTAGACAACAATCAAACAAACAAACATGACCTATGTTTTAAAGTATGACGTGTCTGTCGATTGGATTTAAATGTCCAAATACATTTGCCACTGTAAATAATGTGTGATATTCACGTTTTTATCGGCCCTTAAAGGTTATTGTTGTCTTGTGTTACGGTTGTGTCTGGGCTATGAACATATCCAATACAAACGATCAATCCATTGTTTTAACTACAGCGGATTATACCCTTGTAAACACTTATTTAAACCAAAAAACGTCAGCGATTTTATGAGCCTTGGCTTGTGAGTATGATGAGACGATGTGATATGACTGAACACTCACTGTTGGCATGATGACTGAGCGAGCGAGCGAGCGAGTATGGTTTTACGCCGCTTTTAGCAATATTCCAGCAATATCACGGCGGGGGACACCAGAAATGGGCTTCACACATTGTACCCATGTCGGGAATCGAACCCGGGTCTTCGGCGTGACGAGCGAACGCTTTAACCACTAGGCTACCCGACCGCCCCGGCATGATGAGTGAACCAAACTAACTGATGAACAGTTACTTCACATGTTATATTCCCTTTCTCTAAACACTTACCCACAGTCCCACACACCTGAATACTCTCACGATTGCCTAATATAATTGATGTTTCCTATTTATATTTAACTCAATATTGAAATTGTCGTTAGTTTTCCACAAACTGTGGTTTATGAACAATATATCTTGACATTTAGCGCACTGTTGAATTATAAAAATAATTTTAAAAATATAATAATAATAATAATAATAATAATAATAATAATAATAATAATATCCAGGCCAACAAACCTGATCTTGTCCTTTTTGATATATCCAATGAAATCATTTATATCATTGAATTTTCTGTCCCTTTTGACAGTATTGAGAATGACAAGATTGAGGAAAAACATAGCAAAGATGCAGACCTCGCTTTCGAAATGTCACGCTTGCATCCCAAGTACCAAGTTGTCCGACTACCCATTGTTCTCGGTACCTTAGGTTTGGTACCTCCCAATCTGTTGGGAGAGTACCCGGGTTTACTACCAGGAATACAGCCCTTCTGACAATCTGGGTAATGCAGAAAGCTGCAGTGTTGGGGAGTCTTCACATTCTCCGAAAAGTTCTGGGTGGGTTTGACTATGCAGCGCTTACTGGGAGAAGGCCCATTCGCTGTCTGGGCTGCGTGTAGAGGAGGCAAGGGCCCTGAGCTGATGATGAGCCTAACCAGCCTGACTATGTCAGGATTACCCAAACCCTCTTTGCTGCATTTTGTATTTTATTCTAATAATAATAATAATAATAATGAAGCATGTCAAGACTCATGATGAAAACAAGGCATTCCACTGTTCTCTTAAAAGAGCTAAGAATGTTTAAATATAATCTCAACGTCAATGTTGGCTCAGGGAGAGGTTATCTGAACGACCACTGCATTGAGTATATGTGCAGTGTGCTGAGAAGGATAGCAACCCTGTAGAGTCATTTGCTTTGAAGAGTTGGGCGGGCCTGCGAAGTGAAACAGAAGGAGTTCTGATTGCTGCTCAGCACCAGTCACTTCCCACTCGAAACCGTCAATTTGTGATTTTGCCTCAAAATGTCAATATGAAATGTAGAATATGCAATGAATTTAATGAATCTGTCCAACACATTGTCAGTGGATTGAATGGCTCGATCCTTTTATTACCGTCTTCGCTATGCTTGTGGTTTTGACAAAGAGGTCCATCCATGCTACGACCCAAAATGTGTAGAGGGCGTCATCGTAAATGAAAAATGCAAAATTCTTTGACACAGGCCCTGATTCAGCCTCAGACCTATCCAGGCCAACAAACCGGACCTTTTGGCACTAATGTGATTGACAAGATTCAGCCTCAGACCTATCCAGGCCAACAAACCGGACCTTTTGGCACTAATGTGATTGACAAGATTCAGCCTCAGACCTATCCAGGCCAACAAACCGGACCTTTTGACACTTCGAAATGTCACGCTTGCATCCCAAGTACCAAGTTGTCCGACTCCCATTTGTTCTCAGTGCCTTTGGTTTGGTACCTCCCAATATGATGTCATAAGTCCACTTTGGATGTGACTGGCTAAACATGCTACCTCTCACCTTTATACGCACTGTGCGCTAACGTCAAAAGTTGAGTGATGGTGTGATGGGACACTCGTGAACATTCTTAACATTTTATAGAATTGATGAGAAATTGAGAAAGATGTGATATAATGGCACCATCAAGTAACTTCTTCGATTTCCATCAATAATTGTTAAAGTCTAAAAAAACACATAATGAGTGCTAGCGGTGTTTCGTATATACCTCATGTAGCACTTCAACTATATGAGGGGCAACAACCCACACCAGAGTGTCCCTTAGTACCAACAGGCCTCTACTGAATGTAGCAGGGTAAGGTCCAGAAGACCCATAAGACGTCTCACCCCAACAGGACCGTTTAGCCTGGTGTCAGTTTCGGGCACATTGGACCTTGAGGTCATAGAGGGGTGGTCGGATAGCCTAGTGGATAAAGCGTTCGCTCGTCACGCCGAAGCCCCGGTATCGATTCCCGACATGGGTACAATGTGTAAAGACCATTGCTGGTGTCCCCCGCCGTGATATTGCTGTAATATTGTAAAAGCGGCGTAAAACCATACCCACACACTCAACTATATGACCTATACACATTCACAAGTGTCCATTGTATCACTGAATTTTCATCTTTAATTACTTCAATATTACAGGTTTTTTTGTGAAATCAATTCATGCTGAAAGATAAGAGCAATTAATCATGATTAAGCATCGCGAGACTCAAAATGCAAACTTAGACCTGAAACAAACTATACACATGTTTGTGGCTTGAAAAAAATGTTTTGTGAAAACTATGTTTATTTGGATAAAATAATCAGTGCAAGAAATTAATCTCAAACGTTTACTAGCCTAAACAGTGATATCGTATTTGGACATCCCTAAAAACCTGAAATTCTTGTAGCCCTTCAGGATGTCTTTCATAGCAGACAAACTGACTCGGGGTAGCGGGCTAGTGACAATTTTCATCCCTGATGATCACAGTGGGATGTTGGAATTATTCTCTTGTCAGCTGGGATTAAATATTAAATGGCGCTGCTATATGTACCATGATGAACAGCGACAGTTCTTACTTAGAACCACGATGTCCACTGAAAATATTTTTTTAAAATATGGGGAATTCAAAATGAAAAATAAACTGCAATATATGTAGTATCGTCTGTGATTAAAAGTAGACTATTTCTGGTGATGTTTGACCTTTTAAAACTTTTGCTTTGCAGCCTCGTGCTCATTTGAACGGGTCGGTAGAATGTGGAAGAAGAAACTATTTGATGTGTGTTAAGCAAGTGCCGTGTGAGGTGTTTCCTGAATTGATTTTTGGTTATGTAGAAACTCCATGGTGTTTTGGGTTATTTCTACTACTAAAATAAACATCGACTGGTGTTGAAAAAACCTACCCCTTCAAAATACTCTACTGGACAACACTGCCATCTATTAGAAACTTTAATTGTCCTTTCTCTCAGTATTTCCTTACCTCGTGAAATGCCAGATTGGAATATCTTCAAATTACTGCTACACCAAAGTGAATTCTGTCTTTCGACTGGCCCACCGGACCACTCCCTTTTTATTGTAGCAGGTCCGCTGCGTTTTCTGCTGGCCACGGACCAAAGGTCAAGCAATGTAGTCCATTCCTTTGAAAAAGCTTCCACGTTTGTTCAAACTGTAGAGATGTGTGGAATCCAAGATTGATGTGAGCGAGGGGAGATCACTCTTAATCCCATGTCCGCCTCGCCTGATGGAGGTGAGTGAAGTGCTCGTAATATATCCCATGTGGTGACACTTGTTTTAAAGTGGAAAGGCCAGGTTTGATTCGCACTCACTTGAAAGGGAACCACAATAATTGTTTCATAAGAAATGATGAGTAGTTACGTTTGAATATTTAACATTTTTTTTAATTAAAAAGTGTTCGAAAGACCTGTCCTCATACAACTGTCGCCACATACAGGACTGTCTATAATCTTCAAGGTAGCCCCACGCATACACGAATCTGCAGGTATTTGCCAGTACAGCTCATACATTTAGGAGACAGCAACATAGCCATATAGGGGCAAATATCACGCTGTTTCACAATATCAGGATGGTTTTATGTCTCAAGATCAGAGGCCGGGGATGTGGCCTGATGCCGATATTGCGATGTCGCTGTCCCCTAGATCATTATTTGCTCTAAGGAAGGAACTCAGTAGTGAAAACAGACGAATTGTATGTACATTACAGAAATATTTATTCAGATGACAATAGGTCGAAATTAATATGCCAAAAGAGAGATCCAAATTACGGGGCCAAAATAGTATAAATAACATCGCCTTGTGCGATTAAAGATCATCAATTATGTGAAAAATAAGCCAAAACGTAAGCCAAAGATGGGCCAAAATGGTGTGTCTAAAATGTGCCAAAATGAGAGGATGCATATTAAACAGCTCTCTCTCTCCTTCATTTACTCTCTCAATCTCACTCATTTACTGTCACTATATCAACCTCTCTCTAAATCTTTCTGTCACTCTCTCTCAACCGTGCACGCCCTCTCTCTTATTTACTCTGAATCTCTCTCAATTACTCTCACGATCTCAATCTCTCTCTCTAAATCTTACTCTCTCAACCGTTCAAGCTTTCTCTCTCTCTCTCTCTCTCTTTCTTTCTCACTCTCACCTATACATATATCCACTCACTCACTCACTCACTCACTCACACACATTCAGACATTAAAAGGATAAGGAGTCTACGAGAAGATCTTCCTAAAGAAGGCAGCCGCTCTCGTCAGCGCCTTTCTCAAGGGATGAATCTCTCGGTCATCCACGAAGCTGTGGTCATCCTCGTCCTCGTACACCCAGTAGTCACTTTCATCGTCGTCACTTGGGGCAGGATAGTGGTCGGCGTGATTGATGGTGACGGGGGCGGGGAGCGTCTCGCCGTAGACGGGGCGGGCCCAGAACGGAGTGAAGACACTCAGGGGGTCGGGGAAACGGGAAAGGGACACAGCTTGGGAACGCTACTCATCGAGGGGAGGGAGGGAGAAAGTAAGGCAAGTGAGACAGAACATCGGGAGATTTGCTAAGAAAACAAATCACACTATATTGTAGGCAATGGACATACTTAATAGTAACAAAACAGCTATAGCAGACTGAAGAGGTTAGGGAGTGCATGTAAAATACATACACAGTCGGACTCCTCATCTTGAGACGGCCACAAACTCACAGCTGCAGGAGTACCATAATACCGAATTATGTCCTCCCGAGCTGGAAAAGAAAAGCAAAGCTCCGTTAAATGTACGACGACGGCTACTTTTAAAAAATCTAGTATATTTTGAGTTCCATACAAATACATTTTACCCCCTATTTAGTATTGGCCTAGTATTGTAATATTAGAGTCAATACACGTTTACCAAGAACAAATCAGAACAATCATATGTACCAGAGATACTGGAGGAAGGTCAGACAGATAGTCTGGTGTATTTAGCTGCTAGAAAGCTCTTTTAGATTTGGTCATTTCTATTTGATTTGAATCTATGTGGCACACATCGGCTAAACAGTTATCCAGTTACCTGTTGTTCTAAAACGAGACAGTTAACGAATAAATTGGGTCCACAACTTCTAAACACGTAATACAAGTTATCTAAAATGTGTATGCTACATCGTCCGACTCTGTAATACACCAACATGTGCCATCACAGCCTACGAAATGAATTTCAAAATCAATCACTTTGAATTGAAACAATTGCAAATGGCGGCCGCCATCTTCAGTTCCAATACGGCTGCCTAACTACGACGAATTTCACCACTAATTTAACATCTTAACACTTTAAAGTCGAATAATTGGGATCCTAAATACCTTGAATGTGAAGCCTTGTATTCATCTTGGACTTGAAAATGCTTGAAAAGATACAGTAGTGAGCACAACGTGGAGATCAACGGAGCAAAAGCGATCGTGATTCTGTTGAAAACAGAAGGGGACGTTGAGAACGGCAACGGTAACTACGTTACGGAGAACTCAGAACGAGGCGTCATCGTCAGCTTCCGGCGTGGTAAAGGCGGCCTAGCCTCATGGCATTGTAAAAGGTGAAAGCAACCGGGATAGCTTTCGGCTGGACACCAGACGTAGCTAACATAGTTATCATCAATTCCAGCATTTGGTTTGGCAACTCGGGAGACTCAAAGTGCAAACTTAGAACTGAAACAAACTATACACGTTTGTGGCTTGAAAAAAATGTTTTGTGAAAACTATGTTTATTTGGATAAAATAATCAGTGCAAGAAATTAATCTCAAACGTTTACTAGCCTAAACAGTGATATCGTATTTGGACATCCCTAAAAACCTGAAATTCTTGTAGCCCTTCAGGATGTCTTTCATAGCAGACAAACTGACTCGGGGTAGCGGGCTAGTGACAATTTTCATCCCTGATGATCATAGTGGGATGTTGGAATTATTCTCTTGTCAGCTGGGATTAAATATTAAATGGCGCTGCTATATGTACCATGATGAACAGCGACAGTTCTTACTTAGAACCACGATGTCCACTGAAAATATTTTTTTAAAATATGGGGAATTCAAAATGAAAAATAAACTGCAATATATGGAGTATCGTCTGTGATTAAAAGTAGACTATTTCTGGTGATGTTTGACCTTTTAAAACTTTTGCTTTGCAGCCTCGTGCTCATTTGAACGGGTCGGTAGAATGTGGAAGAAGAAACTATTTGATGTGCGTTAGGCAAGTGCCGTGTGAGGTGTTTCCTGAATTGATTTTTGGTTATGTAGAAACTCCATGGTGTTTTGGGTTATTTCTACTACTAAAATAAACATCGACTGGTGTTGAAAAAACCTACCCCTTCAAAATACTCTACTGGACAACACTGCCATCTATTAGAAACTTTAATTGTCCTTTCTCTCAGTATTTCCTTATCTCGTGAAATGCCAGATTGGAATATCTTCAAATTACTGCTACACCAAAGTAGGTGTGAATTCTGTCTTTCGACTGGCCCACCGGACCACTGCCTTTATATTGTAGCAGGTCCGCTGCTATTTCTGCTGGCCACGGACCAAAGGACAAGCAGTGTAGTCCATTCCTTTGAAAAAGCTTCCACGTTTGTTCAAACTGTAGAGATGTGTGGAATCCAAGATTGATGTGAGCGAGGGGAGATCACTCTTAATCCCATGTCCGCCTCGCCTGATGGAGGTGAGTGAAGTGCTCGTAATATATCCCATGTGATGACACTTGTTTTAAAGTGGAAAGGCCAGGTTTGATTCGCACTCACTTGAAAGGGAACCACAATAATTGTTTCATAAGAAATGATGAGTAGTTACGTTTGAATATTTAACATTTTTTTTAATTAAAAAGTGTTCGAAAGACCTGTCCTCATACAACTGTCGCCACATACAGGACTGTCTATAATCTTCAAGGTAGCCCCACGCATACACGAATCTGCAGGTATTTGCCAGTACAGCTCATACATTTAGGAGACAGCAACATAGCCATATAGGGGCAAATATCACGCTGTTTCACAATATCAGGATGGTTTTATGTCTCAAGATCAGAGGCCGGGGATGTGGCCTGATGCCGATATTGCGATGTCGCTGTCCCCTAGATCATTATTAGCTCTAAGGAAGGAACTCAGTAGTGAAAACAGACGACTTGTATGTACATTACAGAAATATTTATTCAGATGACAATAGGTCGAAAGTAATATGCCAAAAGAGAGATCCAAATTACGGGGCCAAAATAGTTTAAATAACATCGCCTTGTGCGATTAAAGATCATCAATTATTTGAAAAATAAGCCAAAACGTAAGCCAAAGATGGGCCAAAATGGTGTGTCTAAAATGTGCCAAAATGAGAGGATGCATATTAAACAGCTCTCTCTCTCTCTCTCCTTCATTTACTCTCTCAATCTCACTCATTTACTGTCACTATATCAACCTCTCTCTAAATCTTTCTGTCACTCTCTCTCAACCGTGCACGCCCTCTCTCTTATTTACTCTGAATCTCTCTCAATTACTCTCACGATCTCAATCTCTCTCTCTAAATCTTACTCTCTCAACCGTTCAAGCTTTCTCTCTCTCTCTCTCTCTCTCTCTCTCTTTCTTTCTCACTCTCACCTATACATATATCCACTCACTCATTCACTCACTCACTCACTCACACACATTCAGACATTAAAAGGATAAGGAGTCTACGAGAAGATCTTCCTAAAGAAGGCAGCCGCTCTCGTCAGCGCCTTTCTCAAGGGATGAATCTCTCGGTCATCCACGAAGCTGTGGTCATCCTCGTCCTCGTACACCCAGTAGTCACTTTCATCGTCGTCACTTGGGGCAGGATAGTGGTCTGCGTGATTGATGGTGACGGGGGCGGGGAGCGTCTCGCCGTAGACGGGGCGGGCCCAGAACGGAGTGAAGACACTCAGGGGGTCGGGGAAACGGGAAAGGGACACAGTTTGGGAACGCTACTCATCAAGGGGAGGGAGGGAGAAAGTAAGGCAAGTGAGACAGAACATCGGGAGATTTGCTAAGAAAACAAATCACACTATATTGTAGGCAATGGACATACTTAAGAGTAACAAAACAGCTATAGCAGACTGAAGAAGTTAGGGAGTGCATGTAAAATACATACACAGTCGGACTCCTCATCTTGAGACGGCCACAAACTCACAGCTGCAGGAGTACCATAATACCGAATTATGTCCTCCCGAGCTGGAAAAGAAAAGCAAAGCTCCGTTAAATGTACGACGACGGCTACTTTTAAAAAATCTAGTATATTTTGAGTTCCGTACACATACATTTTATCCCCTATTTAGTATTGGCCTAGTATTGTAATATTAGAGTCAATACACCTTTACCAAGAACAAATCAGAACAATCATATGTACCAGAGATACTGGAGGAAGGTCAGACAGATAGTCTGGTGTATTTAGCTGCTAGAAAGCTCTTTTAGATTTGGTCATTTCTATTTGATTTGAATCTATGTGGCACACATCGGCTAAACAGTTATCCAGTTACCTGTTGTTCTAAAACGAGACAGTTAACGAATAAATTGGGTCCACAACTTCTAAACACGTAATACAAGTTATCTAAAATGTGTATGCTACATCGTCCGACACTGTAATACACCAACATGTGCCATCACAGCCTACGAAATGAATTTCAAAATCAATCACTTTGAATTGAAACAATTGCAAATGGCGGCCGCCATCTTCAGTTCCAATACGGCTGCCTAACTACGACGAATTTCACCACTAATTTAACATCTTAACACTTTAAAGTCGAATAATTGGGATCCTAAATACCTTGAATGTGAAGCCTTGTATTCATCTTGGACTTGAAAATGCTTGAAAAGATACAGTAGTGAGCACAACGTGGAGATCAACGGAGCAAAAGCGATCGTGATTCTGTTGAAAACAGAAGGGGACGTTGAGAACGGCAACGGTAACTACGTTACGGAGAACTCAGAACGAGGCGTCATCGTCAGCTTCCGGCGTGGTAAAGGCGGCCTAGCCTCATGGCATTGTAAAAGGTGAAAGCAACCGGGATAGCTTTCGGCTGGACACCAGACGTAGCTAACATAGTTATCATCAATTCCAGCATTTGGTTTGGCAACTCGGGAGACTCAAAGTGCAAACTTAGAACTAAAACAAACTATACACATGTTTGTGGCTTGAAAAAAATGTTTTGTGAAAACTGTGTTTATTTGGATAAAATAATCAGTGCAAGAAATTAATCTCAAACGTTTACTAGCCTAAACAGTGATATCGTATTTGGACATCCCTAAAAACCTGAAATTCTTGTAGCCCTTCAGGATGTCTTTCATAGCAGACAAACTGACTCGGGGTAGCGGGCTAGTGACAATTTTCATCCCTGATGATCACAGTGGGATGTTGGAATTATTCTCTTGTCAGCTGGGATTAAATATTAAATGGCGCTGCTATATGTACCATGATGAACAGCGACAGTTCTTACTTAGAACCACGATGTCCACTGAAAATATTTTTTTTTAAATATGGGGAATTCAAAATGAAAAATAAACTGCAATATATGTAGTATCGTCTGTGATTAAAAGTAGACTATTTCTGGTCATGTTTGACCTTTTAAAACTTTTGCTTTGCAGCCTCGTGCTGATTTTGAACGGGTCGGTAGAATGTGGAAGAAGAAACTATTTGATGTGTGTTAGGCAAGTGCCGTGTGAGGTGTTTCCTGAATTGATTTTTGGTTATGTAGAAACTCCATGGTGTTTTGGGTTATTTCTACTACTAAAATAAACATCGACTGGTGTTGAAAAAACCTACCCCTTCAAAATACTCTACTGGACAACACTGCCATCTATTAGAAACTTTAATTGTCCTTTCTCTCAGTATTTCCTTATCTCGTGAAATGCCAGATTGGAATATCTTCAAATTACTGCTACACCAAAGTAGGTGTGAATTCTGTCTTTCGACTGGCCCACCGGACCACTGCCTTTATATTGTAGCAGGTCCGCTGCTATTTCTGCTGGCCACGGACCAAAGGACAAGCAGTGTAGTCCATTCCTTTGAAAAAGCTTCCACGTTTGTTCAAACTGTAGAGATGTGTGGAATCCAAGATTGATGTGAGCGAGGGGAGATCACTCTTAATCCCATGTCCGCCTCGCCTGATGGAGGTGAGTGAAGTGCTCGTAATATATCCCATGTGATGACACTTGTTTTAAAGTGGAAAGGCCAGGTTTGATTCGCACTCACTTGAAAGGGAACCACAATAACTGTTTCATAAGAAATGATGAGTAGTTACGTTTGAATATTTAACATTTTTTTTAATAAAAAAGTGTTCGAAAGACCTGTCCTCATACAACTGTCGCCACATACAGGACTGTCTATAATCTTCAAGGTAGCCCCACGCATACACGAATCTGCAGGTATTTGCCAGTACAGCTCATACATTTAGGAGACAGCAACATAGCCATATAGGGGCAAATATCACGCTGTTTCACAATATCAGGATGGTTTTATGTCTCAAGATCAGAGGCCGGGGATGTGGCCTGATGCCGATATTGCGATGTCGCTGTCCCCTAGATCATTATTTGCTCTAAGGAAGGAACACAGTAGTGAAAACAGACGACTTGTATGTACATTACAGAAATATTTATTCAGATGACAATAGGTCGAAAGTAATATGCCAAAAGAGAGATCCAAATTACGGGGCCAAAATAGTATAAATAACATCGCCTTGTGCGATTAAAGATCATCAATTATGTGAAAAATAAGCCAAAACGTAAGCCAAAGATGGGCCAAAATGGTGTGTCTAAAATGTGCCAAAATGAGAGGATGCATATTAAACAGCTCTCTCTCTCCTTCATTTACTCTCTCAATCTCACTCATTTACTGTCACTATATCAACCTCTCTCTAAATCTTTCTGTCACTCTCTCTCAACCGTGCACGCTCTCTCTCTTATTTACTCTGAATCTCTCTCAATTACTCTCACGATCTCAATCTCTCTCTCTAAATCTTACTCTCTCAACCGTTCAAGCTTTCTCTCTCTCTCTCTCTTTCTTTCTCACTCTCACCTATACATATATCCACTCACTCACTCACTCACTCACTCACTCACACACATTCAGACATTAAAAGGATAAGGAGTCTACGAGAAGATCTTCCTAAAGAAGGCAGCCGCTCTCGTCAGCGCCTTTCTCAAGGGATGAATCTCTCGGTCATCCACGAAGCTGTGGTCATCCTCGTCCTCGTACACCCAGTAGTCACTTTCATCGTCGTCACTTGGGGCAGGATAGTGGTCTGCGTGATTGATGGTGACGGGGGCGGGGAGCGTCTCGCCGTAGACGGGGCGGGCCCAGAACGGAGTGAAGACACTCAGGGGGTCGGGGAAACGGGAACGGGACACAGCTTGGGAACGCTACTCATCGAGGGGAGGGAGGGAGAAAGTAAGGCAAGTGAGACAGAACATCGGGAGATTTGCTAAGAAAACAAATCACACTATATTGTAGGCAATGGACATACTTAAGAGTAACAAAACAGCTATAGCAGACTGAAGAAGTTAGGGAGTGCATGTAAAATACATACACAGTCGGACTCCTCATCTTGAGACGGCCACAAACTCACAGCTGCAGGAGTACCATAATACCGAATTATGTCCTCCCGAGCTGGAAAAGAAAAGCAAAGCTCCGTTAAATGTACGACGACGGCTACTTTTAAAAAATCTAGTATATTTTGAGTTCCGTACACATACATTTTATCCCCTATTTAGTATTGGCCTAGTATTGTAATATTAGAGTCAATACACCTTTACCAAGAACAAATCAGAACAATCATATGTACCAGAGATACTGGAGGAAGGTCAGACAGATAGTCTGGTGTATTTAGCTGCTAGAAAGCTCTTTTAGATTTGGTCATTTCTATTTGATTTGAATCTATGTGGCACACATCGGTTAAACAGTTATCCAGTTACCTGTTGTTCTAAAACGAGACAGTTAACGAATAAATTGGGTCCACAACTTCTAAACACGTAATACAAGTTATCTAAAATGTGTATGCTACATCGTCCGACACTGTAATACACCAACATGTGCCATCACAGCCTACGAAATGAATTTCAAAATCAATCACTTTGAATTGAAACAATTGCAAATGGCGGCCGCCATCTTCAGTTCCAATAAGGCTGCCTAACTACGACGAATTTCACCACTAATTTAACATCTTAACACTTTAAAGTCGAATAATTGGGATCCTAAATACCTTGAATGTGAAGCCTTGTATTCATCTTGGACTTGAAAATGCTTGAAAAGATACAGTAGTGAGCACAACGTGGAGATCAACGGAGCAAAAGCGATCGTGATTCTGTTGAAAACAGAAGGGGACGTTGAGAACGGCAACGGTAACTACGTTACGGAGAACTCAGAACGAGGCGTCATCGTCAGCTTCCGGCGTGGTAAAGGCGGCCTAGCCTCATGGCATTGTAAAAGGTGAAAGCAACCGGGATAGCTTTCGGCTGGACACCAGACGTAGCTAACATAGTTATCATCAATTCCAGCATTTGGTTTGGCAACTCGGGAGACTCAAAGTGCAAACTTAGAACTGAAACAAACTATACACATGTTTGTGGCTTGAAAAAAATGTTTTGTGAAAACTGTGTTTATTTGGATAAAATAATCAGTGCAAGAAATTAATCTCAAACGTTTACTAGCCTAAACAGTGATATCGTATTTGGACATCCCTAAAAACCTGAAATTCTTGTAGCCCTTCAGGATGTCTTTCATAGCAGACAAACTGACTCGGGGTAGCGGGCTAGTGACAATTTTCATCCCTGATGATCACAGTGGGATGTTGGAATTATTCTCTTGTCAGCTGGGATTAAATATTAAATGGCGCTGCTATATGTACCATGATGAACAGCGACAGTTCTTACTTAGAACCACGATGTCCACTGAAAATATTTTTTTTTAAATATGGGGAATTCAAAATGAAAAATAAACTGCAATATATGTAGTATCGTCAGTGATTAAAAGTAGACTATTTCTGGTCATGTTTGACCTTTTAAAACTTTTGCTTTGCAGCCTCGTGCTGATTTTGAACGGGTCGGTAGAATGTGGAAGAAGAAACTATTTGATGTGTGTTAGGCAAGTGCCGTGTGAGGTGTTTCCTGAATTGATTTTTGGTTATGTAGAAACTCCATGGTGTTTTGGGTTATTTCTACTACTAAAATAAACATCGACTGGTGTTGAAAAAACCTACCCCTTCAAAATACTCTACTGGACAACACTGCCATCTATTAGAAACTTTAATTGTCCTTTCTCTCAGTATTTCCTTATCTCGTGAAATGCCAGATTGGAATATCTTCAAATTACTGCTACACCAAAGTAGGTGTGAATTCTGTCTTTCGACTGGCCCACCGGACCACTGCCTTTATATTGTAGCAGGTCCGCTGCTATTTCTGCTGGCCACGGACCAAAGGACAAGCAGTGTAGTCCATTCCTTTGAAAAAGCTTCCACGTTTGTTCAAACTGTAGAGATGTGTGGAATCCAAGATTGATGTGAGCGAGGGGAGATCACTCTTAATCCCATGTCCGCCTCGCCTGATGGAGGTGAGTGAAGTGCTCGTAATATATCCCATGTGATGACACTTGTTTTAAAGTGGAAAGGCCAGGTTTGATTCGCACTCACTTGAAAGGGAACCACAATAACTGTTTCATAAGAAATGATGAGTAGTTACGTTTGAATATTTAACATTTTTTTTAATAAAAAAGTGTTCGAAAGACCTGTCCTCATACAACTGTCGCCACATACAGGACTGTCTATAATCTTCAAGGTAGCCCCACGCATACACGAATCTGCAGGTATTTGCCAGTACAGCTCATACATTTAGGAGACAGGAACATAGCCATATAGGGGCAATATCACGCTGTTTCACAATATCAGGATGGTTTTATGTCTCAAGATCAGAGGCCGGGGATGTGGCCTGATGCCGATATTGCGATGTCGCTGTCCCCTAGATCATTATTTGCTCTAAGGAAGGAACACAGTAGTGAAAACAGACGACTTGTATGTACATTACAGAAATATTTATTCAGATGACAATAGGTCGAAAGTAATATGCCAAAAGAGAGATCCAAATTACGGGGCCAAAATAGTATAAATAACATCGCCTTGTGCGATTAAAGATCATCAATTATGTGAAAAATAAGCCAAAACGTAAGCCAAAGATGGGCCAAAATGGTGTGTCTAAAATGTGCCAAAATGAGAGGATGCATATTAAACAGCTCTCTCTCTCCTTCATTTACTCTCTCAATCTCACTCATTTACTGTCACTATATCAACCTCTCTCTAAATCTTTCTGTCACTCTCTCTCAACCGTGCACGCTCTCTCTTATTTACTCTGAATCTCTCTCAATTACTCTCACGATCTCAATCTCTCTCTCTAAATCTTACTCTCTCAACCGTTCAAGCTTTCTCTCTCTCTCTCTCTTTCTTTCTCACTCTCACCTATACATATATCCACTCACTCACTCACTCACTCACACACATTCAGACATTAAAAGGATAAGGAGTCTACGAGAAGATCTTCCTAAAGAAGGCAGCCGCTCTCGTCAGCGCCTTTCTCAAGGGATGAATCTCTCGGTCATCCACGAAGCTGTGGTCATCCTCGTCCTCGTACACCCAGTAGTCACTTTCATCGTCGTCACTTGGGGCAGGATAGTGGTCTGCGTGATTGATGGTGACGGGGGCGGGGAGCGTCTCGCCGTAGACGGGGCGGGCCCAGAACGGAGTGAAGACACTCAGGGGGTCGGGGAAACGGGAACGGGACACAGCTTGGGAACGCTACTCATCGAGGGGAGGGAGGGAGAAAGTAAGGCAAGTGAGACAGAACATCGGGAGATTTGCTAAGAAAACAAATCACACTATATTGTAGGCAATGGACATACTTAAGAGTAACAAAACAGCTATAGCAGACTGAAGAAGTTAGGGAGTGCATGTAAAATACATACACAGTCGGACTCCTCATCTTGAGACGGCCACAAACTCACAGCTGCAGGAGTACCATAATACCGAATTATGTCCTCCCGAGCTGGAAAAGAAAAGCAAAGCTCCGTTAAATGTACGACGACGGCTACTTTTAAAAAATCTAGTATATTTTGAGTTCCGTACACATACATTTTATCCCCTATTTAGTATTGGCCTAGTATTGTAATATTAGAGTCAATACACCTTTACCAAGAACAAATCAGAACAATCATATGTACCAGAGATACTGGAGGAAGGTCAGACAGATAGTCTGGTGTATTTAGCTGCTAGAAAGCTCTTTTAGATTTGGTCATTTCTATTTGATTTGAATCTATGTGGCACACATCGGCTAAACAGTTATCCAGTTACCTGTTGTTCTAAAACGAGACAGTTAACGAATAAATTGGGTCCACAACTTCTAAACACGTAATACAAGTTATCTAAAATGTGTATGCTACATCGTCCGACACTGCAATACACCAACATGTGCCATCACAGCCTACGAAATGAATTTCAAAATCAATCACTTTGAATTGAAACAATTGCAAATGGCGGCCGCCATCTTCAGTTCCAATAAGGCTGCCTAACTACGACGAATTTCACCACTAATTTAACATCTTAACACTTTAAAGTCGAATAATTGGGATCCTAAATACCTTGAATGTGAAGCCTTGTATTCATCTTGGACTTGAAAATGCTTGAAAAGATACAGTAGTGAGCACAACGTGGAGATCAACGGAGCAAAAGCGATCGTGATTCTGTTGAAAACAGAAGGGGACGTTGAGAACGGCAACGGTAACTACGTTACGGAGAACTCAGAACGAGGCGTCATCGTCAGCTTCCGGCGTGGTAAAGGCGGCCTAGCCTCATGGCATTGTAAAAGGTGAAAGCAACCGGGATAGCTTTCGGCTGGACACCAGACGTAGCTAACATAGTTATCATCAATTCCAGCATTTGGTTTGGCAACTCGGGAGACTCAAAGTGCAAACTTAGAACTGAAACAAACTATACACATGTTTGTGGCTTGAAAAAAATGTTTTGTGAAAACTGTGTTTATTTGGATAAAATAATCAGTGCAAGAAATTAATCTCAAACGTTTACTAGCCTAAACAGTGATATCGTATTTGGACATCCCTAAAAACCTGAAATTCTTGTAGCCCTTCAGGATGTCTTTCATAGCAGACAAACTGACTCGGGGTAGCGGGCTAGTGACAATTTTCATCCCTGATGATCACAGTGGGATGTTGGAATTATTCTCTTGTCAGCTGGGATTAAATATTAAATGGCGCTGCTATATGTACCATGATGAACAGCGACAGTTCTTACTTAGAACCACGATGTCCACTGAAAATATTTTTTTTTAAATATGGGGAATTCAAAATGAAAAATAAACTGCAATATATGTAGTATCGTCAGTGATTAAAAGTAGACTATTTCTGGTCATGTTTGACCTTTTAAAACTTTTGCTTTGCAGCCTCGTGCTGATTTTGAACGGGTCGGTAGAATGTGGAAGAAGAAACTATTTGATGTGTGTTAGGCAAGTGCCGTGTGAGGTGTTTCCTGAATTGATTTTTGGTTATGTAGAAACTCCATGGTGTTTTGGGTTATTTCTACTACTAAAATAAACATCGACTGGTGTTGAAAAAACCTACCCCTTCAAAATACTCTACTGGACAACACTGCCATCTATTAGAAACTTTAATTGTCCTTTCTCTCAGTATTTCCTTATCTCGTGAAATGCCAGATTGGAATATCTTCAAATTACTGCTACACCAAAGTAGGTGTGAATTCTGTCTTTCGACTGGCCCACCGGACCACTGCCTTTATATTGTAGCAGGTCCGCTGCTATTTCTGCTGGCCACGGACCAAAGGACAAGCAGTGTAGTCCATTCCTTTGAAAAAGCTTCCACGTTTGTTCAAACTGTAGAGATGTGTGGAATCCAAGATTGATGTGAGCGAGGGGAGATCACTCTTAATCCCATGTCCGCCTCGCCTGATGGAGGTGAGTGAAGTGCTCGTAATATATCCCATGTGATGACACTTGTTTTAAAGTGGAAAGGCCAGGTTTGATTCGCACTCACTTGAAAGGGAACCACAATAACTGTTTCATAAGAAATGATGAGTAGTTACGTTTGAATATTTAACATTTTTTTTAATAAAAAAGTGTTCGAAAGACCTGTCCTCATACAACTGTCGCCACATACAGGACTGTCTATAATCTTCAAGGTAGCCCCACGCATACACGAATCTGCAGGTATTTGCCAGTACAGCTCATACATTTAGGAGACAGGAACATAGCCATATAGGGGCAATATCACGCTGTTTCACAATATCAGGATGGTTTTATGTCTCAAGATCAGAGGCCGGGGATGTGGCCTGATGCCGATATTGCGATGTCGCTGTCCCCTAGATCATTATTTGCTCTAAGGAAGGAACACAGTAGTGAAAACAGACGACTTGTATGTACATTACAGAAATATTTATTCAGATGACAATAGGTCGAAAGTAATATGCCAAAAGAGAGATCCAAATTACGGGGCCAAAATAGTATAAATAACATCGCCTTGTGCGATTAAAGATCATCAATTATGTGAAAAATAAGCCAAAACGTAAGCCAAAGATGGGCCAAAATGGTGTGTCTAAAATGTGCCAAAATGAGAGGATGCATATTAAACAGCTCTCTCTCTCCTTCATTTACTCTCTCAATCTCACTCATTTACTGTCACTATATCAACCTCTCTCTAAATCTTTCTGTCACTCTCTCTCAACCGTGCACGCTCTCTCTCTTATTTACTCTGAATCTCTCTCAATTACTCTCACGATCTCAATCTCTCTCTCTAAATCTTACTCTCTCAACCGTTCAAGCTTTCTCTCTCTCTCTCTCTTTCTTTCTCACTCTCACCTATACATATATCCACTCACTCACTCACTCACTCACACACATTCAGACATTAAAAGGATAAGGAGTCTACGAGAAGATCTTCCTAAAGAAGGCAGCCGCTCTCGTCAGCGCCTTTCTCAAGGGATGAATCTCTCGGTCATCCACGAAGCTGTGGTCATCCTCGTCCTCGTACACCCAGTAGTCACTTTCATCGTCGTCACTTGGGGCAGGATAGTGGTCTGCGTGATTGATGGTGACGGGGGCGGGGAGCGTCTCGCCGTAGACGGGGCGGGCCCAGAACGGAGTGAAGACACTCAGGGGGTCGGGGAAACGGGAACGGGACACAGCTTGGGAACGCTACTCATCGAGGGGAGGGAGGGAGAAAGTAAGGCAAGTGAGACAGAACATCGGGAGATTTGCTAAGAAAACAAATCACACTATATTGTAGGCAATGGACATACTTAAGAGTAACAAAACAGCTATAGCAGACTGAAGAAGTTAGGGAGTGCATGTAAAATACATACACAGTCGGACTCCTCATCTTGAGACGGCCACAAACTCACAGCTGCAGGAGTACCATAATACCGAATTATGTCCTCCCGAGCTGGAAAAGAAAAGCAAAGCTCCGTTAAATGTACGACGACGGCTACTTTTAAAAAATCTAGTATATTTTGAGTTCCGTACACATACATTTTATCCCCTATTTAGTATTGGCCTAGTATTGTAATATTAGAGTCAATACACCTTTACCAAGAACAAATCAGAACAATCATATGTACCAGAGATACTGGAGGAAGGTCAGACAGATAGTCTGGTGTATTTAGCTGCTAGAAAGCTCTTTTAGATTTGGTCATTTCTATTTGATTTGAATCTATGTGGCACACATCGGCTAAACAGTTATCCAGTTACCTGTTGTTCTAAAACGAGACAGTTAACGAATAAATTGGGTCCACAACTTCTAAACACGTAATACAAGTTATCTAAAATGTGTATGCTACATCGTCCGACACTGCAATACACCAACATGTGCCATCACAGCCTACGAAATGAATTTCAAAATCAATCACTTTGAATTGAAACAATTGCAAATGGCGGCCGCCATCTTCAGTTCCAATAAGGCTGCCTAACTACGACGAATTTCACCACTAATTTAACATCTTAACACTTTAAAGTCGAATAATTGGGATCCTAAATACCTTGAATGTGAAGCCTTGTATTCATCTTGGACTTGAAAATGCTTGAAAAGATACAGTAGTGAGCACAACGTGGAGATCAACGGAGCAAAAGCGATCGTGATTCTGTTGAAAACAGAAGGGGACGTTGAGAACGGCAACGGTAACTACGTTACGGAGAACTCAGAACGAGGCGTCATCGTCAGCTTCCGGCGTGGTAAAGGCGGCCTAGCCTCATGGCATTGTAAAAGGTGAAAGCAACCGGGATAGCTTTCGGCTGGACACCAGACGTAGCTAACATAGTTATCATCAATTCCAGCATTTGGTTTGGCAACTCGGGAGACTCAAAGTGCAAACTTAGAACTGAAACAAACTATACACATGTTTGTGGCTTGAAAAAAATGTTTTGTGAAAACTATGTTTATTTGGATAAAATAATCAGTGCAAGAAATTAATCTCAAACGTTTACTAGCCTAAACAGTGATATCGTATTTGGACATCCCTAAAAACCTGAAATTCTTGTAGCCCTTCAGGATGTCTTTCATAGCAGACAAACTGACTCGGGGTAGCGGGCTAGTGACAATTTTCATCCCTGATGATCACAGTGGGATGTTGGAATTATTCTCTTGTCAGCTGGGATTAAATATTAAATGGCGCTGCTATATGTACCATGATGAACAGCGACAGTTCTTACTTAGAACCACGATGTCCACTGAAAATATTTTTTTTAAATATGGGGAATTCAAAATGAAAAATAAACTGCAATATATGTAGTATCGTCTGTGATTAAAAGTAGACTATTTCTGGTCATGTTTGACCTTTTAAAACTTTTGCTTTGCAGCCTCGTGCTCATTTGAACGGGTCGGTAGAATGTGGAAGAAGAAACTATTTGATGTGTGTTAGGCAAGTGCCGTGTGAGGTGTTTCCTGAATTGATTTTTGGTTATGTAGAAACTCCATGGTGTTTTGGGTTATTTCTACTACTAAAATAAACATCGACTGGTGTTGAAAAAACCTACCCCTTCAAAATACTCTACTGGACAACACTGCCATCTATTAGAAACTTTAATTGTCCTTTCTCTCAGTATTTCCTTATCTCGTGAAATGCCAGATTGGAATATCTTCAAATTACTGCTACACCAAAGTAGGTGTGAATTCTGTCTTTCGACTGGCCCACCGGACCACTGCCTTTATATTGTAGCAGGTCCGCTGCTATTTCTGCTGGCCACGGACCAAAGGACAAGCAGTGTAGTCCATTCCTTTGAAAAAGCTTCCACGTTTGTTCAAACTGTAGAGATGTGTGGAATCCAAGATTGATGTGAGCGAGGGGAGATCACTCTTAATCCCATGTCCGCCTCGCCTGATGGAGGTGAGTGAAGTGCTCGTAATATATCCCATGTGATGACACTTGTTTTAAAGTGGAAAGGCCAGGTTTGATTCGCACTCACTTGAAAGGGAACCACAATAATTGTTTCATAAGAAATGATGAGTAGTTACGTTTGAATATTTAACATTTTTTTTAATTAAAAAGTGTTCGAAAGACCTGTCCTCATACAACTGTCGCCACATACAGGACTGTCTATAATCTTCAAGGTAGCCCCACGCATACACGAATCTGCAGGTATTTGCCAGTACAGCTCATACATTTAGGAGACAGCAACATAGCCATATAGGGGCAAATATCACGCTGTTTCACAATATCAGGATGGTTTTATGTCTCAAGATCAGAGGCCGGGGATGTGGCCTGATGCCGATATTGCGATGTCGCTGTCCCCTAGATCATTATTTGCTCTAAGGAAGGAACACAGTAGTGAAAACAGACGACTTGTATGTACATTACAGAAATATTTATTCAGATGACAATAGGTCGAAAGTAATATGCCAAAAGAGAGATCCAAATTACGGGGCCAAAATAGTATAAATAACATCGCCTTGTGCGATTAAAGATCATCAATTATGTGAAAAATAAGCCAAAACGTAAGCCAAAGATGGGCCAAAATGGTGTGTCTAAAATGTGCCAAAATGAGAGGATGCATATTAAACAGCTCTCTCTCTCCTTCATTTACTCTCTCAATCTCACTCATTTACTGTCACTATATCAACCTCTCTCTAAATCTTTCTGTCACTCTCTCTCAACCGTGCACGCTCTCTCTCTTATTTACTCTGAATCTCTCTCAATTACTCTCACGATCTCAATCTTTCTCTCTAAATCTTACTCTCTCAACCGTTCAAGCTTTCTCTCTCTCTCTCTCGCTTTCTTTCTCACTCTCACCTATACATATATCCACTCACTCACTCACTCACTCACACACATTCAGACATTAAAAGGATAAGGAGTCTACGAGAAGATCTTCCTAAAGAAGGCAGCCGCTCTCGTCAGCGCCTTTCTCAAGGGATGAATCTCTCGGTCATCCACGAAGCTGTGGTCATCCTCGTCCTCGTACACCCAGTAGTCACTTTCATCGTCGTCACTTGGGGCAGGATAGTGGTCTGCGTGATTGATGGTGACGGGGGCGGGGAGCGTCTCGCCGTAGACGGGGCGGGCCCAGAACGGAGTGAAGACACTCAGGGGGTCGGGGAAACGGGAAAGGGACACAGCTTGGGAACGCTACTCATCGAGGGGAGGGAGGGAGAAAGTAAGGCAAGTGAGACAGAACATCGGGAGATTTGCTAAGAAAACAAATCACACTATATTGTAGGCAATGGACATACTTAATAGTAACAAAACAGCTATAGCAGACTGAAGAAGTTAGGGAGTGCATGTAAAATACATACACAGTCGGACTCCTCATCTTGAGACGGCCACAAACTCACAGCTGCAGGAGTACCATAATACCGAATTATGTCCTCCCGAGCTGGAAAAGAAAAGCAAAGCTCCGTTAAATGTACGACGACGGCTACTTTTAAAAAATCTAGTATATTTTGAGTTCCGTACACATACATTTTATCCCCTATTTAGTATTGGCCTAGTATTGTAATATTAGAGTCAATACACGTTTACCAAGAACAAATCAGAACAATCATATGTACCAGAGATACTGGGGGAAGGTCAGACAGATAGTCTGGTGTATTTAGCTGCTAGAAAGCTCTTTTAGATTTGGTCATTTCTATTTGATTTGAATCTATGAGGCACACATCGGCTAAACAGTTATCCAGTTACCTGTTGTTCTAAAACGAGACAGTTAACGAATAAATTGGGTCCACAACTTCTAAACACGTAATACAAGTTATCTAAAATGTGTATGCTACATCGTCCGACACTGTAATACACCAACATGTGCCATCACAGCCTACGAAATGAATTTCAAAATCAATCACTTTGAATTGAAACAATTGCAAATGGCGGCCGCCATCTTCAGTTCCAATACGGCTGCCTAACTACGACGAATTTCACCACTAATTTAACATCTTAACACTTTAAAGTCGAATAATTGGGATCCTAAATACCTTGAATGTGAAGCCTTGTATTCATCTTGGCCTTGAAAATGCTTGAAAAGATACAGTAGTGAGCACAACGTGGAGATCAACGGAGCAAAAGCGATCGTGATTCTGTTGAAAACAGAAGGGGACGTTGAGAACGGCAACGGTAACTACGTTACGGAGAACTCAGAACGAGGCGTCATCGTCAGCTTCCGGCGTGGTAAAGGCGGCCTAGCCTCATGGCATTGTAAAAGGTGAAAGCAACCGGGATAGCTTTCGGCTGGACACCAGAGATGTTGGAATTATTCTCTTGTCAGCTGGGATTAAATATTAAATGGCGCTGCTATATGTACCATGATGAACAGCGACAGTTCTTACTTAGAACCACGATGTCCACTGAAAATATTTTTTTTAAATATGGGGAATTCAAAATGAAAAATAAACTGCAATATATGTAGTATCGTCTGTGATTAAAAGTAGACTATTTCTGGTCATGTTTGACCTTTTAAAACTTTTGCTTTGCAGCCTCGTGCTCATTTGAACGGGTCGGTAGAATGTGGAAGAAGAAACTGTTTGATGTGTGTTAGCCAAGTGCCGTGTGAGGTGTTTCCTGAATTGATTTTTGGTTATGTAGAAACTCCATGGTGTTTTGGGTTATTTCTACTACTAAAATAAACATCGACTGGTGTTGAAAAAACCTACCCCTTCAAAATACTCTTCTGGACAACACTGCCATATATTAGAAACTTTAATTGTCCTTTCTCTCAGTATTTCCTTATCTCGTGAAATGCCAGATTGGAATATCTTCAAATTACTGCTACACCAAAGTAGGTGTGAATTCTGTCTCTCGACTGGCCCACCTGACCACTGCCTTTATATTGTAGCAGGTCCGCTGCTATTTCTGCTGGCCACGGACCAAAGGACAAGCAGTGTAGTCCATTCCTTTGAAAAAGCTTCCACGTTTGTTCAAACTGTAGAGATGTGTGGAATCCAAGATTGATGTGAGCGAGGGGAGATCACTCTTAATCCCATGTCCGCCTCGCCTGATGGAGGTGAGTGAAGTGCTCGTAATATATCCCATGTGATGACACTTGTTTTAAAGTGGAAAGGCGCCAGGTTTGATTCGCACTCACTTGAAAGGGAACCACAATAATTGTTTCATAAGAAATGATGAGTAGTTACGTTTGAATATTTAACATTTTTTTTAATTAAAAAGTGTTCGAAAGACCTGTCCTCATACAACTTTCGCCACATACAGGACTGTCTATAATCTTCAAGGTAGCCCCACGCATACACGAATCTGCAGGTATTTGCCAGTACAGCTCATACATTTAGGAGACAGCAACATAGCCATATAGGGGCAAATATCACGCTGTTTCACAATATCAGGATGGTTTTATGTCTCAAGATCAGAGGCCGGGGATGTGGCCTGATGCCGATATTGCGATGTCGCTGTCCCCTAGATCATTATTTGCTCTAAGGAAGGAACACAGTAGTGAAAACAGACGACTTGTATGTACATTACAGAAATATTTATTCAGATGACAATAGGTCGAAAGTAATATGCCAAAAGAGAGATCCAAATTACGGGGCCAAAATAGTATAAATAACATCGCCTTGTGCGATTAAAGATCATCAATTATGTGAAAAATAAGCCAAAACGTAAGCCAAAGATGGGCCAAAATGGTGTGTCTAAAATGTGCCAAAATGAGAGGATGCATATTAAACAGCTCTCTCTCTCTCCTTCATTTACTCTCTCAGTCTCACTCATTTACTGTCACTATATCAACCTCTCTCTAAATCTTTCTGTCACTCTCTCTCAACCGTGCACGCTCTCTCTCTTATTTACTCTGAATCTCTCTCAATTACTCTCACGATCTCAATCTCTCTCTCTAAATCTTACTCTCTCAACCGTTCAAGCTTTCTCTCTCTCTCTCTCTCTATCTTTCTTTCTCACTCTCACCTATACATATATCCACTCACTCACTCACTCACTCACTCACACACATTCAGACATTAAAAGGATAAGGAGTCTACGAGAAGATCTTCCTAAAGAAGGCAGCCGCTCTCGTCAGCGCCTTTCTCAAGGGATGAATCTCTCGGTCATCCACGAAGCTGTGGTCATCCTCGTCCTCGTACACCCAGTAGTCACTTTCATCGTCGTCACTTGGGGCAGGATAGTGGTCTGCGTGATTGATGGTGACGGGGGCGGGGAGCGTCTCGCCGTAGACGGGGCGGGCCCAGAACGGAGTGAAGACACTCAGGGGGTCGGGGAAACGGGAAAGGGACACAGCTTGGGAACGCTACTCATCGAGGGGAGGGAGGGAGAAAGTAAGGCAAGTGAGACAGAACATCGGGAGATTTGCTAAGAAAACAAATCACACTATATTGTAGGCAATGGACATACTTAATAGTAACAAAACAGCTATAGCAGACTGAAGAAGTTAGGGAGTGCATGTAAAATACATACACAGTCGGACTCCTCATCTTGAGACGGCCACAAACTCACAGCTGCAGGAGTACCATAATACCGAATTATGTCCTCCCGAGCTGGAAAAGAAAAGCAAAGCTCCGTTAAATGTACGACGACGGCTACTTTCAAAAAATCTAGTATATTTTGAGTTCCGTACACATACATTTTATCCCCTATTTAGTATTGGCCTAGTATTGTAATATTAGAGTCAATACACGTTTACCAAGAACAAATCAGAACAATCATATGTACCAGAGATACTGGAGGAAGGTCAGACAGATAGTCTGGTGTATTTAGCTGCTAGAAAGCTCTTTTAGATTTGGTCATTTCTATTTGATTTGAATCTATGTGGCAAACATCGGCTAAACAGTTATCCAGTTACCTGTTGTTCTAAAACGAGACAGTTAACGAATAAATTGGGTCCACAACTTCTAAACACGTAATACAAGTTATCTAAAATGTGTATGCTACATCGTCCGACACTGTAATACACCAACATGTGCCATCACAGCCTACGAAATGAATTTCAAAATCAATCACTTTGAATTGAAACAATTGCAAATGGCGGCCGCCATCTTCAGTTCCAATACGGCTGCCTAACTACGACGAATTTCACCACTAATTTAACATCTTAACACTTTAAAGTCGAATAATTGGGATCCTAAATACCTTGAATGTGAAGCCTTGTATTCATCTTGGACTTGAAAATGCTTGAAAAGATACAGTAGTGAGCACAACGTGGAGATCAACGGAGCAAAAGCGATCGTGATTCTGTTGAAAACAGAAGGGGACGTTGAGAACGGCAACGGTAACTACGTTACGGAGAACTCAGAACGAGGCGTCATCGTCAGCTTCCGGCGTGGTAAAGGCGGCCTAGCCTCATGGCATTGTAAAAGGTGAAAGCAACCGGGATAGCTTTCGGCTGGACACCAGACGTAGCTAACAAAGTTATCATCAATTCCAGCATTTGGTTTGGCAACTCGGGAGACTCAAAGTGCAAACTTAGAACTGAAACAAACAATACACATGTTTGTGGCTTGAAAAAAATGTTTTGTGAAAACTATGTTTATTTGGATAAAATAATCAGTGCAAGAAATTAATCTCAAACGTTTACTAGCCTAAACACTGATATCGTATTTGGACATCCCCAAAAAAGCCGTCGGGTAGCCCTTCAGGACGCCTTTCATAGCAGACAAACTGACTCGGGGTAGCGGGCTAATGACAATTTTCATCCCTGATGATCACAGTGGGATGTTGGAATTATTCCCCTGTCAACTGGGAATAAAAATTAAATGGTGCTGGTATATGTACCATGATGAACAGCGACAGTTCTTATTTGGAACCACGATGTCGTCTGAAAATAATTCTTTTTTTAAATTGGGAAATTTAGAATGAAAAATAAACGGCGGTCTGTAAAATAATCGAGTCTGGACCAGACAGTCCAGTGATTGACATCATGAGCATCGATCCACGCAATTGGGATCGATGACATGTATCAACCAAATCAGCGAGCCTCACCACCCGATCCCGTTAGTCGTCTTTTACGACAAGCATAGTCGCCTTTTACTGGAAGTGTGGGTTGCTGAAGACCTATTCTATCCCGGAATCTTCACGGGTCTACAGAAATACTGGTGTGGAAATAGAATATCTACAAACTACTACCACACACAAGTAGGTGTGAATATAGGCTTCCGACTGGCCCTATAGGGACCACTGCTTTTATATCAACTGCACGTACAAACCGGGTTCAACCGTAATTTCCGACCATAATGTATTATTAGGGGCTGATCACGTGACCCCTTTTGGAAACTATACCATGTGTATGGAAAGCTCTTGGAAAAGTGCAATCGAGAGTTTCACTCAAATAAATCAAAACCATGAAAAAAATGACTTTATGAAGTTATGCAAAAATAAAAATGTTCGGTGAGTTTTCACTGAATAAGCCCCGATATATTTTCAGTAAACCGTTATACTTCAAGGCCGATGTCGATAACTCCTAACAGTGGGGTATCTGTGGATAGAGCAGACCCTGGGTTGTAAGCTCAAGACAGACACATAAAGGTTTAGGAGTGTGTGAGTGACTTAGGAGATAAACATACTGTGTTTTCAATGTAGAGCTAGGTTACCTAGAGATTTAACCGCGCTAAATTAAATTTAGAACCGAACGCGCAGCGTAAATACGTAAACAATACATTCCCTTTGTAGATTTCTATCGGTTTTTTTTGCACGAAATGTATTGCCACACATCCTTTGAATATTGTAGTAACCGCATCTAAGCATTTTGTAACCTGTAATTGTAGATATATATTTTTTAAATATGCCTACCGACAATGACTGAAAAAAGTGCTATTCTATGAATATTAGCTTCCGCTGTGATACGGCCGTCAAACCAACGGTTTCAATCAGAGAGGGTTTATTGTGACTAAATAGCCTCTGATTGACCAATTAGAATCGAGCAAATTCCAAATTCATGGTAGAATATGCGGCCGAGCGAGTGCTTTCTTTAACCACTAGCTAGGCTACCTGGCCGCCCATAAAGGCAAGGATGATAATGTGTGACAAAGAGTGAAAAAATGTCCACGTTCATACATTTAATCTGGCCGAAGTCTGCGCAGAACGTTTACAAATACATTTTTGAGATCCTTTTGGTGTTACTTCCGTGACTGCATACCAGAAACTGCTAATTTAACCTATTTCGGGGGATTCATCTCGGTTCTTCTGATACAAGCCTTATTCCAAAAATATTTGTTGTAACCCTAGCTGTCCCGTGGATGTTATAGCAGATCATCTGTTTCTGCAGGCAACGGGCCAAAGGACCTACAGTTAAGACCATTTCTGTAAACAGATTCCCTATCTGTTCACACTGTGTGGAAGAGTGTGTGATCGAGGGGAGATCACTCTTATCCTATGTCCGTCTACCTCAAGTTGAGGCGAGGGAAGTGCTCGTAATATATCACATGTAGATATACTATATTCCTCTTAAGAGGAAAGGCCAGTTCCGATTCGTACAATAACGTATATATGAAGGATGAGAGACCCGCCCTCAGATAATGATGCAATTACCGTCGGTAACGCAAGAAAATGTTGACGGATTTAGGACATTAAAATTCCTTCTCTTGATATGAATTGCGTGCAATTCTCGTCTCGTAATTTGGCGTTTGTGACGTTTGAGAAAGATAGCATTATTTTTTGTTAATTCACCTCAGTCCTACATGCTGGGATAGGATAAGTGAAACATTTATTTCAGAGAAGATGTTTTAGTCGCGATAAGCACTTATTTCAGAGAAGAGGTTTTTGTCGCGATAAGCACTTACTGGGCTGGGATTTAGGGTCATGTCTTGACTGTCGGGTTCCATCGCGGCTCTCGGTTAGTCTGGTCCAGACCTCGATTACTCACAGGCCGCAGCTGTATGGATGGAATGTTGTCGAGTTAGGAGTTAAAACAACTAACATTAAACCTTGGTCAGCTTTACAACAACACAACCCTTTTAGGGCCTCTTACTATGACTTCCGGGTCCGGAACATGCGTAGAGTTCAATTTGGCGCGAATGGCTGT
Organism: Haliotis rufescens; assembly: GCF_023055435.1. Lineage (NCBI taxonomy): Eukaryota > Metazoa > Mollusca > Gastropoda > Lepetellida > Haliotidae > Haliotis > Haliotis rufescens. The sequence goes on from NW_025963779.1 coordinate 35,988,144, forward strand.
GTACATGAAAACAAAACTGATGTCGTGACATTTGCAGTCGCCGTTCACGTCAAACAATGGTACAATAACTAATTAGATTACAAAACTAACAACTTAGTTGTTGAGTGCTTTCGCGGTTGACTGATCATGCCATGTCTCATCGGAAAAGACGGCTTTTGTGCATTGGTTAGATTGTCAGTCGGTATGATGATGCTAGCGAGAACAGTCCTTTAGTTTTCGTTCATACTTTCGCTTCAAAGCGAAGTGTTTACTCAAGATCTAAATACGCTACTTTGGTTCAAACATCGATCAACTTTTGAGAAAAGCATCAAACGATGAAACAGAACTATTTCGTTAGTTTGGTTCTAATTCTTAGCCGCTTTAAGAGTTAATCCGATAATTTTTCTGACGATTTTACATTCTTTAATCTTTTGTAAGACGAAGAAGTTTCGGAGATATGTTGAATCGTGTGTTGTAGGTGAATGCATATGAATATTGACGTTTTGTTTAACCATGGTAACCGTGATAAACCTCTATCTGAAAGTAAATAACATAAAATTATTGACTACATTATTGTTCAAACTGCTTTTAAAGTCATAATTATTCAATTCTTATTAAAAGAGCAACAACATTCAAACTTTGAAAGTATTGAACTATGGATGGCTATTTTCTTTGTGGATTTAATATTTGCTTCTTTTGGACTATAAACTCGACTGGTTTGACGTGTTAAATGCAAATTGGCATCTGGCGATTACAATTGCTTATTACAGTGGCACTGGCAAGATGACTGAGAGTTGGAATATTGTTGCCCTTAAATGTTTCTAGTGCCTTTTTCTATCCCTGGTAGTCAAGTTTTCACACTGGGATGAAGCACCTAAAAGTGTCTTTCACCAGGCAGTCTCAGATATGTTGACTTGGGCTTTATCATGCAGGGGTGTTGATTTAAGGAACTTAAAGGTAAACAACACAACAACTGTCATTCGTCTAGCCAGCACCATTTTATTTAGCCCGTGTAATTAACAGATGCCAGTTAGTGTCAGTGACTCAACAAACTGTACTTCGGACCACCTCATTGAAAGCGAGCGGGAATCCCGTTGAAACCTCCTCACATTTGATTGGATGATGCAAAACGTTTGTGTGTGTATATGCACAATTATGTAGTTTTGTGTACAGCAAATTCGTGTACATAATATTTTTACAACAATGAAGTTAAGTTCATATACTCAAAAGAGCAAGACCCTTATTTTTCGGGCAAATTGCATGTAAATCAAAGCGACATAACCCTTTCGATATTCATAAGCAATATCTACCCAAAACAGTCGATTACAATTCTGACTATATTGTGAGCATGTGTTTATGAATCACTATCAAATAGTGACGACACCAGGTGTTCGTGAAATACAACATTTCGTACTCCCTTCAGAGTTCTTGTCATCCTTGTTTCATGTTTAAACCCTGCACCTGTGTATTTGTCGTCATTCACTTGATGCCCAGTTAATGACTTTATAGTCCTGCACCATGACCGTGGAATATATTTATTTTGTGAAAAAAAATAAATCTAGAAATGCATACAAAAGCAAGTCTAGCCAGCTTAAGCTAGCTCTATTCCACACTCTGAAATCAGCATAGGGATTTTATTTTTTTTTAGAGTCAAGAAGGATATTGTGTAATATAAGATTTCAGAGACTAAATGTTAGTCTAATGACTTTATTACAGGTGTGATTAGTGGTAGGACCATTCAGATTACCTGACAAACAACCTGTGAAGATCTGGGGTAGAATAGGTCTTCAGCAACCCATGCTTGCCGTAAATGACGACTATGCTTGTCGTAAGAGGCGACTAACAGGATCGAGTGGTCAGGCTCGCTGACTTGGTTGATGCATGTCATTGTATCCCAAATGCGTGGATCGATGCTCATGATGTCAATCACTGGATTGTCTGGTCCAGACTCAATTATTTACAGACAGCCGTCATATAGCTGGAATATTGCTGAGTGCGGCGTTAAAAGACAAAAAACAAATCTGACAAAGACTATGCAACATAACTCAATAACGTTCACCCCAGCCTCTGAGGGTGTCAAGGGTATACAGCAATTATCTTGCACAGTGGATTTGTCAAAAGTAAGTATTTATACATGTAGGTTTACTAAAACAGACAACATACTTTGTTCAAAGGATAAGCCGATAATATGTTGATTGATTGGTTATTATCCAACTCAGTGGATTTTTTTAAAGAACTGCAAACATCACATGCACATTGTAGTCACGTGTGATATCTCTGCTGACCAATGAGACATGACACCTACCTGTATGTGAAAAAACAACTGGCAAACGATATCAGTTGTTCCAAAGCTCTAGGCTTATGGTTATTATTATTTTAAATGTATATAGTAAACATTGCAACTAAACTAACTCAATATTGGAATAGATTATTTCTGATAAAAATAGTAGTTTCAGATGTAATTCATCCGATCATGGGGGCAGTCGGGTAGCCTAGTGGTTAAAGCGTTCGTTCGTCACGCCGAAGACCCTGGTACAATGTGAAGCCCATTTCTGGTGTCCCCCGCCGTGATATTGCTGGAATATTGCTAAAAGCGGCATAAAACCAAACTCACTCACTCACTCACTCACTCACTCACTCACTCACTCACTCACTCATCCGATCATGGCATCAAAATTCTTTGAAGTTTTATTTATGGGGTATTTGTGGACTAAATAACTGTTAGATTGATGCCAAGAATAGCTCTGAACACGAGTCAAACCAGTCGATATTATTGTCCACAATAAGCAAATTTTGAATCCGTGAAGAAAAAGCCCATCTTAGCCATCTATATTTCAATTCTTTCAAAACAAGTTTTGTTTCCCTTTAATTGATATACCGGGGCCATGGGTGACCCAGTTGTCAAAGTCACTGCGATTCACTGTGCAGAGTTGCGTCCCTTGGGCACGCCAGAAACTTATGATTGTGTTTTCGAATCCCAGATTGCCCCGATTATGTTTCTAGGTTTGTCAGTACCTGCATCACTTCGGGGTTTCCTCCCACATTAAGCTGATACGCTGTGATATAACTGTAATACTGTTAAAAGTGGCATTAAACCCAACTCACTCACTAATTTATTTACCTTACACACCAGGTGCATGTTCAGTTGTTGGACCCTGGTTTCATACGTCTATCGAAGTTTTAACATAGATGCATAAACTATCCTAAATAAATAAGATCTCACATTTCTGATGACAGTGTCATGAAATACACATAACACATAACACAGGGATTAGTGATGTTGTATGGTGAATAAAGTTTAGAGGTAGTGAGTGTTCAAAGGTATATCTATGTTGTGTTATCAAGTAAGGGTTAGATAAAAATGTTGTATTTTTGCATGCACCAAGTGCATGTAGGCGGAATCATTAGGTTGCTTTAACACTTTAATTTATGAAGGGACAATAAACAGAATCCTGCTCATCATCAAACCACGGATAAAAATGTGTTGTATTTCAAGTGAAATTTAAATGTGCCAACAAGAAGAATAGTTTATACATCTTCAAACTCTGTGAATTTCACATTAACATTAGCTAGATAAGAAGTGGTTGTTGTTTAGAAAGTGTGCCCCCTACTCCCAGGTTAACATTTAGTCCCAGAAAAAAAGTTGTCTTATTTAAGAATATCTATCTACAAAGTGAAAATTAACATCTAAATGGAGCCAAGAACCATGCTGAGGCAATCTCAACTTGCCAAATCAGTCTAGAGTTGGATTTGTTTTTTTAAATTGATTCTCTATGGTCCTGGAGACATACTAGCCCCTTTCCATTTCTGTGACATTGGTAACCTTCCATTCAATTTCTGAATGTCATTTTCATACTGTCCTTGACATATGGTAATTTAGACCGCCTCCGTGGTCTTATAGATAGAGCGTCTGCTCCTTTGAGCAAAAGTACCAAAGGATGTGGAAAGGTGGTACTTGTTACCTTGCCTGGCGCTTGGAAGTAAGGGAATTAAACAAGGACTGACTGGCTCAGAGTTGGTGTGCTGTGTCTGAGAGGCGTATTCATGTTAACCTATGGCATTGTTTTTTGGTGGGCTTAGCACTATAAAACCAGCATTAGTCTGAACTTGAAAAAATATGATTTCCAAGAATGCCCCTAGCACCATGTTAGAATCTCCTGGAATCATATACAATTTCCTTATTGGAGTAAAACATGCTATTTGTATTAATACCTTCGATACTTTCTTCAATTCAGGATATAAGGAATTTCTTTGGCCCAGTTGGGGTGAAGAAAGGCAAAGACACTGGTAATGGTGAAAAGAGGAAACAGGCTTCAGAATCCAACAGAAAAGGCTCAAGAAAAACTTCTGCTGACAGAAGCTCCCGAAAAGACAGTGGAGACTCCAATAAAATTGACAGCAAAAACAAGAAAAGGAAAAAAGAGGTAACAAAAATAGAAATGTTGTCAAATGATTGAATGGGATTTCATCATCCCAAACTGGCTCCCACAGGAGATATCACTTGGGTGAGATCAAGCAATATCTACATTGTAGATATCGCTGCAATGAAATTGCATCACAATGCTTTGCAGACCATTATGACCACATTGGTTACCATGACGTCACAATCAAATGAAATCACTAATGGCTGTGCTACTGAAGCTGTTAGCAGTACTTTTTACACTTAAGACACTGCTTATTACTGTCTACAAACTGAAAAAGTTGGAAGAATGATTTTGGATGATAAATAAAATCTCACCCAAGTGTCTTTTGATATCAAATATATCAACACTCGTTGACAACTTTTTTCCACTTTTATAAACTCGTTACATGATCAACAATGTTACAGCATCTTAGGTGACCTGTAAGCACTCATCAAATGATCCTCCCTGGAGCAGACAAACCAGTGGTCCATAGTTTGTTTATTTGTTGTTTAACGGCGCTCTCAGCAATATCCCAGCTGTATGACAGCGGTCTGTAAATAATCAAGTCTGGACCAGACAATCTAGTGAGTGACATCATGAGCATCAATCTTCACAGGGGGAATGTACGATGATATGCATGAACCAAGTCAGCAAGTCTGACCACCTGATCCTGACAGGCATAGGTTGCTGAAGACCTATTCTAACCCGGGTCTTCACAGGTCAGTGGTCTATTGTGACAACCTTGAAGTATCAGTGGTGTCGCAAAGTCAGCCTGGGTGAGAGTTTGTCTTTCCTGGCAGTCCTCAACTTAGCAAGTATTCTCGGCCATTGTGACAAGTTTTTCCCCATAAAGCAGTAATGTTAAAAGGCTAGTAAACTCATGATAGCAACTTTGGAGATTTTAATACTTTAGGGCATACTTAAAATCACAAATGCTATAACAAAAGTAAATTTGAAAAAACACAAATAGCTTAAGCAGAGGGTAAAATATGACAGGTGAAATTGTAGGCCAAAGGAAATACCTGCCACGAAGGGATTCCCCTTAGTGAGGTTAAAACAGGTTCCTGATGTCTGACGCGTTGCCCAATGTCATTGATTGGGTCAACACCCAGTCTGCTTGATGCTAGCTTGGATTTTTTATGCCTTATTAAGAACAACACTGAAGATGTCTGGGTTCATCCCTGACAGGGGGACATGGGTGGCCCAGTCGTCTAAGGCACCGCAATTCACTGTGCAGAGCTGCGTCCCTTGGGAGCCAGAAACCTATGATTGCGGGTTCGAATCCCGGTTCGCCCCAATTCGAGGTTTGTCAGCACCATACCCGTGCTTGTGGGTTTCACCAAAGTGGTAAACGTCTAAGACCTGCATCACTTGGGACTTTTCTCCCACATTAAGCTGACACGCCGTGATATGACTGGAATACTGTTAAAAGCGGCGTTAAACCAAAGTCACTCACTCACTCATCCCTGACAGGCATTCATTGTGTGGAATAGGACCGAGGGCAACGGGTGGTTAGTTGGGGGTCTTCCTTCTTGTCCAGCACCTTTTATTATAGGTACAAATTCACCTGAGCCTGGTGACTGGTAAGAAAATAGGGGATTGATGGGGGCATTTCACCTATGACACAACGAATTGGTGAAGATCTCACAAATATAGACACATTCATATATTCACTATATTCACATACACTGCACTGAGTGAAAACTTTTCATTATATATCAGTGAGTGAACATATTAATCATTTAGTATGATTATGGCTATGAAAGGAATTACAGACTGAAAAAAAGAATTCCACTGTGGCAAATATGCAGGTTGATATGCAGTTTATTTCCAATTCTAAGAGGGGTCGACACTTGGCTTTTTCTAAATACAAGTTTATGATAAGGACCAGTCATCAAACTTCCATTCCTTGGAAATGTTCCCAAAGTGACTTTAACTAGACTTGCTCAGAGGACAGTAGTCAGCCCCAAATCTGCAGCCAATGTCAGTAAAGTAAATAATTACCAATTTATCTTATGGCTTTGTGGAAATGACTTGTATTTTACTAATAAGAGGACAAATGATAGGAAGTGCACTTAGCATGCTTAGGTTAACATTATTGCTTTATGTGCAGAGACCATAAAATAGATCTCTTTATGGTCTCAGGAGCATTGTAAAACTACAATGTAAAAAAACCCTCTGAATTTGCCACGTTTTAGAAACTAAGGACTTAAACATAAAAAAAACTCTTGGTTCGGCTGCCGAGGGTGCTTAGTTTGGCATCCTTGATAAACACCTGCTTCTGGAGATGACGCTCTTATTAGTACGTTTGATGGTTATTCTCCTTGAGTTATACATGATTAATGTCATTTTACATCATGTACATATTCTCATCATAGAGCACGACTGAAGAGGAATTGGATTCCGAAGATGTGGTACACAAGAAGGGAAAACCCAGATCCAAGAAAACTCAACGGATAGAATCAGGTGAGCATGATCTGAATCTTTCCTTGTTGTCATGGTGACTACACTTTCATGTCAGTATACATATATGTATGTGCTGATCTTGTTCATTGACGGCATGTGAAAATGTCATCTGTGGTTGAATTATGAGACTACGAAGACTAGGTCAATGCATTTAGCCCACTATATTCTGGTGTACAGATTCCTTGCCAGCTAATTAGTTTAGGTAGGTCACAATTAAGTAAAAATAGCTAGGACTCAGATCTATGGTAGGACTCTGATTCGTGGTGTGTTCTCAGATCTGTGGCATAATAAAAACAATTTCTTTAGCGCTAAATATCGTATATGTTAAAACATTCCTTGTTTCATTGAAGAAATAATTTTCTAAGACCTCCTGCGCCATCCTATCCTTTGCTGGAGTTAATAAAATCCTGAATATTTTCCCATTTCCTCACTTTGGATTCAGACCATTACACAATGAACTTTGAAAAATCATTTAAACGATTCTGCGTTAGGGTGTTTCGATAATGGTTTCTTCCTCTGCTGTCATGAATCCGCCATAAGAAAACTTTCATTTGCTGTGGTGTCCATTTCCATCATTTTCAACCGATCACTGCGTCTATCGGTAATGGAAGTTGGACTTACATGACATCATCATAGGCAAGGAGTCGTGACGTCATCTCAAGCATGACGCCTTATAACATTGAACTGATTGTCTGTTCATGGATACCACATCATTGCAAACATGAAGTCATATAACAATGAAAATCTGCAACGGATCTGAGAATACGCCACAGATTAGAGTCCCGCCATAGACCTGGGGCCTACAAATATATATGTGGAACTCAGTATTTTGTGTTTGTCATTAACAAGATAAAGTTGTCTTGGTTGGTCACTATATGGATACATTGTTCTATATATTAAGCATCAAAGTCAAGATGGGCGGTGGGGTAGCCTAGTGGTTAAAGTGTTTGCCCACATCGGTACAATGTGTGAAGCCCTTGCTTGGCAGACTAACCAGTATACATAATATGACCATGTCAAAGATCAAAATAAACTTGAAACAGTACATTTGTTATTGTTATGTTTTTAAAATCAAGACAAAAACAGCTGATGAAGTTCCCCAGTTTGTAAATTGCAATGTAAACAACAGACATACTCGCATGCCACAACAGGAAGTGGTAAAGTGTAGAAGTGCAGTAATGCGCATGTCATCTCAGCTGCAGCCTACTGTTAGTGAGATGACTGAACTGAATAAGATTTTTTATTTCCCTGGTCGGGGAAAGAGAGAGATATGGAAAAAAATATTTAGCCATCAAAACCCTGGTGTAGATGGGCCGGCTGTTCTTAAAATGACTGAGGCAATATGTTTGATATGCAATGCAGGTATGAAATATTAAACAACACTCCCAATTTGAAAAATCATGAAGATAAGCCCCATCCTACAAACTCTACAAAATCTGCAACAGCTAGGATTTCTTCTTTTTTTGGTGTAAAATTGCAACAATAAAATGATTAATCAGTGACCAGGATGACATCCCAGAGAAACTCTCACTAGAGCACTTTCTGAGTGTGTGAAGATATGAAGTAATGAAGGAACTCCAGTCAACGTCCTGGATAATGCTGCCAACCTCCAAAAAGCCAATACTTTGTTGGATTGGAATTGTGTATCCCGTTCTTTGCTCATACACTCAATCTTACTGTGAAAGCTGGTCTTGGAATCCTTAAATATCCAAACTTTTGCCTCCTTTTCTAAAGAGGAGCTCTGTGGCAATGGATGTCTTGAAAACGAAGCAGAAAATGCTGGATCTCCTTGGTCACAAGTTGATACAAGATGGAACGAGATGGAACTCGACCCATGGCATGCTGTTCTGTCTCCTTGAGCAGACAGCTGCAATACATGCAGCTTTTACTGCTCGGCCATTAAAAGGGAGGCCAGGAATGTCATCATGTCAACTAACTATCTTGTCATTGTCCTTGTACCCTTGAAAAGAGCTTCAACAAAATCTGTGAACAACACAGTCCGTCTGTCTCAAAGATTCTTCCAGTCCTTAAGAAATTTTAGGTTCATCTTGCTGAGAATGAGAGCGACAGTATTGCAATTAAGCTGGTCAATGCAGCCATGAGAAATGATCTCTCCAAAGGAACCAAACGTGAGACAGTACTTGATGACAGCATCTACCCCTTGACCCCAGATATATGAATATCCCACTTCTTGATGAAATTGAACACGCTAAGTCAAAGCAGAAAATCATTGCAGAGACTGTCACATTTCTGACAGATCAACCTGTGATATGAAAAAAGAAATGGTCGATGTGACGACACTCCAGCACCTTGCCCAAGCTTGGAAGATGATAATAAACAGCAGTCGATGTCAACGATGTGGACGATGAACATTCCTAGACAACTGGTTTGCAGATGTCACGGTTCTCAAGGTGGAGAAAGCAAACCAGATGGTAGAGGATGTCGTGAGGGCAGACATGGAAAAATACCTGATCCAGATCAGCTCCAGGGAAAAGTATCCTCTCTGCAGTGGTGGGATACTCACTCCATTGTGTCTCTGTCATTAGTTCCGTCGCTACACCTGCAAGTGTCATCGAATTATTTTCCTTGTGGGATTCTACAAAGCTGCTCTTATGAAGGTTTTAACTTCGTGTTCCATGATTGGATGAATGTGTTGGTGTGTCTGTATTCAGTCAGGGTGACCTTGTCTACGTGGCTTTTCAATGCCCGTAACTCTGTGTAGAAATTCAATTCCGCCTGGTTTTTTGCACATTTTATCCCTTTCTGTTATCAATGAAGTATAAACTCACACAAGAAAGACATAAATAGTAACATTCATTCATTATGTTTGTATTAATGTACTTTTAAAAAATAGATAACAGAAAGAAAAGGGAAAACGTTATTGCTCATTGCTGATTGGCTACAAGAAAGGAATTCTAACATGCCGTACATGTACATTCAATATAATGTCTCATGAATAATTAATAGGCTGTAGCACTTGCTAGCTCAAGTTTGGTAATGAAAAACATCTTCTTGGATTGAGGATATTGTTTTATTATTATTGTTGACAGAAGTTGGAATGAAGGTAGAGTTTCAAGTACAACAATAATAACCTGCTGTAGATTCCATGATACATCCATACAGGACTATCAACAAAAAGGACTGGTGTTTGTGTCAATTAGTATTCAATGTTATATTCTATTCCCTTATTGCCCACGTGTTTGCGGTGACCCGTGAAGATCCGGGTTAGAATAGGCCTTCAGCAACCCATACTTATCGTAAGAGTCGACTAACGGGATCAGGGGTCAGGTTCACTGACTTTGTTGAGGCATGTCATTGTATCCCAATTGCGTAAATCAATGTTTGTGATGTCAATCACTATCTTGTTTGGTCCAGCCTCGATTATTTACAGACCGATGGAATATTGCTGAGTGTGGCCATTTAACAACAAACAAACGTGTGTGGTGGATTTATGGTTACAATCGATTATTGGTCAATACAGAAACTCTGATTATGGACAATGCATATTGTGAGAGGCTACAGCACTATTAGTCTGTAACATGGGTACTTCTCCTGAAAACATATTTGATAAACAAAACAATATTTCACTTTTTCAGATTCGGATGAGGAACTAATGCCAAAGAAAAACAAGAAGAAGAAGAAGGAAGCTGTTGTCTTCATTGATGATTCTGGTAGGAATCCCAATATTTGGTTTAAGAATTTGCAAAAGTATATTTATTTGCAAATTAGTTTTAACTTTAGTTTCACTTGATTGCCACGAATCCATGGTATCAGTCAAGTTATATCATACTAATGAGGATGGATCAGGTGATTACGCGAGACCTTGCCAGTGTGTCATCTCCTTCCGATGACATGGATCATTGCTCATTCCAGTGTTTCCGTGCAGCTATAATTTACCTGTTTGTTGGTAACCCATTAACCTTTTACCAATTAGCCTATTGATATCATATCAAAAACAAGGTTTCCCACCTCACTGATACCCTTTACTTCCAGTATGGAATTTTACAGTTTTCTGGATATTTTTCTGAACAGTTCTCTTGCTTTGGTGAAATTGAAGACATTGTCAACAGTGTCTTTATGTGCGTATTTGTGCTATGTCACTGTCCAGTTTTTGGCGGACTATGTTCGTGGTCTAGTAGTAGAGCGTCTGCCGGACTATGAAGACTGTCATGTGATTCATATTAACCAATGGTTAAGCTTGGCTAAATATCAACTAGGAATTTCCTAGCCTCTTGCAATAAGAAACACACCAAGACATCGTTTGGCTTTAAGACCGCGTTAATTCATAAATGTACATAGAGATTTGGTCAAGATTTCTATCTTCACATAATAATGTCATATTTACTGTTGGTCCAGTGGATCAATAGGGTTCAGTTTTGCCGGTCCATGGCCTATTTTATCAGTAAATTACCAGTACAGGGAAAATGCAACAACAATCTTTGAACACACTCAGTGCCTCTATGCTTTATTTACCATTCTACATCATTAATTGCTGTGTTGTGTGTAATTCATGACACATGACACAGTCGTCAGAGATCTGGGATTGTACTTATTTAGACTAGTTCATGCATATATGTCTCATCTTGGATCAGTTTATAGGACCATGATACAAGCTGCTTGTATCTGGTGCCACTAGCTTTTCATGTCAACATGTACCTGGTGCATCAAGTTCCTTAAATGGAGCCCTGCATATTTTCAGTTTTTTAAATTAATTTCCACAAATCATTCATCCAGACGTAGTCATGTTTGCATCAGAACGATAAAACATACAAATATTTGCAGATGAAGAAATTGAGAAACCCAAGAAGAGGTCATCATTAGATGGGTTTGTGAAAGTAACACCACCCAAACCTAAGCAACCAAGCATGAAAACACCAGAGAAGAAGACACCCATCAATGCATCGGATTTCTTCGGCAGTAGCTCTGTGCAGAGGAGTGATCGCAAAACTGTGGCAGCAAAGAGGAAAAAGGTGAATTTACATTAAGCAAAACAAAATTCTGGAAGATTCTGGGCCAAAGAAGAGTGTAAATAGTCTTTTAAATTCCCCCCAATTAAAGTTACCGTATTTTCTTGAGTATAGTGCGCACTTTTTTTTCGAAAAAACACAGCTGTTTAGAAGGGGGTGCGCATTATACACGAATTATGAGTTTGGATGTTTTTTTCCCCCATGGAAAGACATTACCGTGTGCACGAAACACCGGGAATACCATGTCAACAAATCCATACTGAAGTACGCAAAATAATTATGTAATTACACTGTCTGGCTATAAAAAGTGTTCTTTGTATATCTGGACTTATGTTTGTAACTTATTTCATTGATTTTATTCAAAATTCCTTATAATATTGTTTTTATTAATTTCGCCGAAATCGTGTGTGAAGCGATCGGAAGATCGCACAACTCACCGTTATTAACAGCAACCACGGTCAGAATACCGCTATTGACGCCTTGAAACAAACTTTAGTTGACAGAGAATGGATACATATATCATAAATGACATACTTTGACTCGTTAAAAGTCATATTTGTTTTTGTTTGACGATTCTATGTCAACATGAAATTCTTGCGATCACGTGATCACGTGCGCGTGAGCCTTGACGGTGACTGGTCAGACATGTTCCATGTAAAAGATAATACCCGGGAATAGCGATCAGCTGCTTCGCTTAGGGTTATTATTATTTTAAATATGTTTAGTAAAGGTTGCATATAATTAAGAAAATAATGGAATATATTATTCCTGATAAAAAAAATAGTTTCAGATACAATTGTTGCCGATCCTTGCATTAAAAATCTTATAAAGTTATATCATTGGGTGTGTCTTGACCGAATCACCGGTCGATTCCAAGAAAACGTGTGTACAGCTGATTGCTGTTTCCAGCTTAGTTTACGAGAAAATACGCAAGGTAATCTTAATCCCTAAATATAAAACAATGCCTAGCAGAACAATAAATACTATTTAAACGGTAAATAAACATGTCTGGTGATTTTTTATCTCAAATTTCGAATTTGTACTGACGAAGTTTCTCAGCACCCGTTCGTTTGCCGGACTTCGCTGAAAGGGTACGGTGTAAAAATTTTCTGCGCATAATATTCAAATTTCTTTTTTTTCCAAAATATTGAACCCGCTAGAGGGGGGTGCGCATTATACATGGGTGCGCACTATACTCAAGAAAATACGGTAGCTTGAATTTCATGCTTATATGTTCTCTTTTGTCCAATATCCTGCCAAATGTCAGACACAAGTCTTGTGACTTGTTTTGGCAAATTTGTCTGCTTATATTTGGAATATGATTATATATTAGTTAGAGAAACAACAAGATTAGTTATGAAAACAGGTTATCAACTGCAGGACTGTTTGATTTTTTTGGCTTAAGTTTCCATGCATGTTCATGAGCCAAAGTTGGCAAAACTCACCTCACCTAGCACTTCCAGGTCAAGGGAGGTCACTCTCGTTTGTTGTTTTTACTAGCTTTTGTTTGCTACTTTTGGGGGTTTGATTATTTAAAGATATAACTACTGTCAGAGAACATAACTTTTGAAATGATATCTAAGTGATATAGCAAGTATGTTTGATCATGAGTAAGTCTCCCTTTGGGATTCAGGGTTAAATTGGTCCCCAGCACCCCATTGGAGTAATGGTGGATGGGGTGATCAGGCACTGCGAGTTGTTTGATTGCCGGACATCAGTGGCATAGATCTGAGCTGTCACTCAGTCACTCGTTTCTCTGGTCCAGACTTTACATTCCACTGTGATGTAGCTGGAAATATTGTTGACTGCAGCTTTAAACAACATTCACTCACTAACTCACTGACCCGTGAAGATCAGGTGTAGAGAAGATCTTAAGCAACTTGTGCTTGCCATAAAAGGCGACCATGCTGTTGTAAGAAGCGATTAACGGGATCTGGTGGTCAGGCTCGCTGACTTGGTTGATGCATGTCATTGATCCCAATTGCGTGGATTGATGCTCATGATGTCAACCACTGGATTGTCTGGTCCAGACCCGACTATAGCTCGTCATATAGCTGGAATATTGCTGAGTTTGGCGTTAAATAACAAAGAAACACTTACTCAACTCAGAGTTCAACTCTATGCATGAAGTGTTTTAACTAGAGAAAGAGAGTGCAATGGTAAATTGCTAAAATCTTTTTGTATTTCCATTGTTGCTAAACATTATGTGTTTTGAGATTTGCAGGTGTTATTGAGTAATCAATGCCTGGAAATGTACAGGCATTGAATATGAAATTACACACAAATTACGAGGAGTTTTGTTGTTTCTTTCCCAAGGGAAGATCAAGGGAGTTTAGAGTTGGTTGTGCTGTGTCTTCTTACCCATAATCAAATTTTGTGCAAACGTCTCTAGATTTTTTTTCCAAATCACCTTCCAGCGTGAGAAATTGGCACTAGTCATGTAGTCCTTGCCAAACTGCCCAATAGTTAAGGTATCATAAGGACTAGTAGAAATTTGCCATTTTTAAGGGTTTTGCTATATGTTATCATTATAAGGACTAGTGGAACAAAAATGTTAGTCTCTACCACTGCCTTCCAAATTCTAGTGACTGTAACCCAAAAGAAATGTAACAGTAAAGCTATACTGGGCTCCTGTCTACCTCAACTAGTGATAAAAGCGACACCCAACAGTCGAACCAGTTTTTCACAGGACATGGTTTGTGTAAAATAGCTCGCTATTACCATTCAAATTGAGAAGATTTGTATCTGTTACACTTCTACAAAAACAAAATGCTAAACGTTAGAAGCATGTTGTTGAATTTGGTATGTCAACTTTATTTAAATGCATGGTATCAGTTTTAGAAGTCAACATTTCCGAGTGCAAGAATATCATTTGAAGTTGGCCACAAGTTTTGATTTAACAGTACAGCGGCTCAGTAGCCAATAGTTTTTTATTATTAATCAACGTCAGACGTGTACCACCAATGGACGTGGAATATTTATCAAGTTGCAGTTAGTTATTTGGAAGCAGAATCCAAAATTCTCTCTCATTCTCGTTCCATATCAGCATGTGGATGATAGACTGAAAGAACTAAATAAAAAGTAGTACCGGCGACCAATGAAAACCTGTGTTATTTATAGAAAAACTGTAATTCACAGGAGCATTACAGTAAATATAATACCCTTTCCGGCTTCCCATATGGTACTATATCCCATACTTAATAACACCCGCAAATCTCAAAACACATGTTTATATCCTAAATGATGAAAAAACAAAACCAGTTACAATGAGGTCACACTATAATTCAAATAACAGATGCATTCAGGTCATTTTGTTACATTCCTACATTTCATAATGAACTGTTATTGTTGTGATGTCTAAACACCATCTTGTTATTTTGCAGTCAACTGAGAGAAGAGACTCCAGCGATGTGGAGATGCACGATGACGATGACTTCTCCAAGACTTTGTCCCAACTTGATGAGGAAATGCTGCCCCACAAAGTAAGATTTACTCTGTATCTTTTCAGTGTGTAGACCGTGGGACTAGTGCCATGTTTGTGAAATTGATCATCAGGGTATTTAGGATCATAAGTAACTTAGATGATCGTACAGGCCAACAAACCTTAGACTTTTTGTGACTTCCCTCACATTTGATGGGGCTGTCAATTTGTCAGGACTTCATCTTCCTGAGGCAAGGGAGTTTAACTGACTGTAAAAGTCCAGTTTCCACCCTTGCCGACCTAGGCTGGAATTTCGTAGCTTGATTGTAGCGCCACCAGTGGCTACTATAAGTTATGTCCCTTCTATGTCCCTCCTATTGACCAATCAGATTCCACCTCTCATGTCACTTGCAGTTGCTTCAAACATAATGGCAGGGCCCAGTGAAGATGATCTGATTGATGATCAAGATCTATTTTGTAATAAATTTGATCTTGCTTGATGAAGTGCATAAAACCACATGAGCACATTGATTAAAAACATCAAAATATTTGGAAAATACCTGTTGACGCAAAGTTGATGGTACAAATCCTCTGCAAATCCTGCAATCGACTAAAATCTGCACAGCAGTTTACGAACGGGATGTCGACTATGCATAGACATGTTAGTACAGCCAAAATGTGACTCCAGAATTCCAGCCTAGTTTGGCAAGGGTGGAAACTGGACTTTGTGGTCAGTTAATTCCCTTGCCCCAGGAAGATGCCAGGACTTTGATTCCCTTTAATATATATTGTACAGGGCTTGATTTAACTACATAAAACATGCACAAGTGCAACCTATTATTGAAACTGCAACCTAGTAATACTTATCTCTATATGCACCAAGTGCATGTAAAACATAATAAATTTGTGTTTGACTAACCCTTACCTTTCCACACAACACCGACCTCTGAACACACTCAATACCTCTAAGCTTTATGTAACATACTACATCACTGATCCCTGTGTTATGTGTAATTTGTCCTGTTTTCTTGGGTACTGCCAGATTAATTTAGAAAAATGACACAGTCATCAGAAATTTGAGATTTTATTGATTTTGACATGCACCAGGTTAAATCAAGTTCCCTAAATCGAGCCCTGTTGCATCAAGGTAGTGACTGCCACTTTTAGTGACTGGCTTTGTTTCCCATTAATATGTTTTGTATCAAGTTGGTGACTGTCAATTTGCCATGGCTTTGTAAGTAGTTTAAGTTTGCTTGACTTTTGAAATCAGGGACAGATTGACTCTAATCTCGAAACAAAACTAGTTACCTAAACAATCCTGCATGCCACAGTGGTTACCTTCTCGACTGGTTTCTCATTCTGATTGCGCAATGAAGTTATAACTTTTAAAGCCCTTGTTAGTCAGGACCAAACAACGCAGGCTGCATAGGGATATCATAGGGTTGCATCAATGTTAGCTACTGATATTTATAACATGTGAACCATTGTACCATGCAATGCATCAATAGTGCCCCCTAGATGTCAGGCACCAAAATATCTCATGATTGTGAACCATTGTACCATGCAATGCATCAATAGTGCCCCAATAGTGCCAATTGACAATAGTGCCAATAGTGCTCAGGCACCAGTACATCACCAAAAACATCTCATGATTGTGAACCATTGTACCATGCAATGCATCAATAGTGCCCCCTAGATGTCAGGCACCAGTACATCACCAAAAACATCTCATGATTGTGAACCATTGTACCATGCAGTGCATCAATAGTGCCCCAATAGTGCCCCCTAGATCTCAGGCACCAGTACATCACCAAAAACATCTCATGATTGTGAACCATTGTACCATGCAGTGCATCAATAGTGCCCCAATAGTGCCCCCTAGATGTCAGGCACCAGTACATCACCAAAAACATCTCATGATTGTGAACCATTGTACCATGCAATGCATCAATAGTGCCAATAGTGCTCAGGCACCAGTACATCACCAAAAAACATCTCATGATTGTGAACCATTGTACCATGCAATGCATCAATAGTGCCCCCTAGATCTCAGGCACCAGTACATCACCAAAAAACATCTCATGATTGTGAACCATTGTACCATGCAATGCATCAATAGTGCCAATAGTGCTCAGGCACCAGTACATCACCAAAAACATCTCATGATTGTGAACCATTGTACCATGCAATGCATCAATAGTGCCCCAATAGTGCCCCCTAGATCTCAGGCACCAGTACATCACCAAAAACATCTCATGATTGTGAACCATTGTACCATGCAATGCATCAATAGTGCCAATAGTGCTCAGGCACCAGTACATCACCAAAAACATCTCATGATTGTGAACCATTGTACCATGCAATGCATCAATAGTGCCCCCTAGATCTCAGGCACCAGTACATCACCAAAAACATCTCATGATTGTGAACCATTGTACCATGCAATGCATCAATAGTGCCAATAGTGCTCAGGCACCAGTACATCACCAAAAACATCTCATGATTGTGAACCATTGTACCATGCAGTGCATCAATAGTGCCCCCTAGATCTCAGGCACCAGTACATCACCAAAAAACATCTCATGATTGTGAACCATTGTACCATGCAATGCATCAATAGTGCCCCCTAGGTCTCAGGCACCAGTACATCACCAAAAAACATCTCATGATTGTGAACCATTGTACCATGCAATGCATCAATAGTGCCAATAGTGCTCAGGCACCAGTACATCACCAAAAACATCTCATGATTGTGAACCATTGTACCATGCAATGCATCAATAGTGCCCCCTAGGTCTCAGGCACCAGTACATCACCAAAAAACATCTCATGATTGTGAACCATTGTACCATGCAATGCATCAATAGTGCCCCAATAGTGCCCCCTAGATCTCAGGCACCAGTACATCACCAAAAACATCTCATGATTGTGAACCATTGTACCATGCAATGCATCAATAGTGCCAATAGTGCTCAGGCACCAGTACATCACCAAAAACATCTCATGATTGTGAACCATTGTACCATGCAATGCATCAATAGTGCCCCCTAGGTCTCAGGCACCAGTACATCACCAAAAACATCTCATGATTGTGAACCATTGTACCATGCAGTGCATCAATAGTGCCCCCTAGATCTCAGGCACCAGTACATCACCAAAAAACATCTCATGATTGTGAACCATTGTACCATGCAATGCATCAATAGTGCCAATAGTGCTCAGGCACCAGTACATCACCAAAAAACATCTCATGATTGTGAACCATTGTACCATGCAATGCATCAATAGTGCCCCAATAGTGCCCCCTAGATCTCAGGCACCAGTACATCACCAAAAAACATCTCATTGTGAAGTTGTTGACAAGTTTTAGTTTTCAATTTTAAACGACCATGTTCTTTTTCCCAAAGAGCATACATTTTCAAACTGCAATTGTTTTAAAGATATTTTTCTGAAGATCAAGTTTTAATCTTTTGTCTATGTCAAGAAATTGTTATGCCCAAGATCATGATTCAAACTTTTTCCATGATTACAAGACTTGAATATGTTAACAGGGTTGAACCCTGGAATCTTGCAGTGGGGCAGTAATGTCATGTTCATGGGTATTCTTATATCATGTTATGACTATTTTGGCTATTAAATTTCTCAGGTTAATATTTAGGAATAAGGTTAGACTTTGTTTTCTTAAACTTAGGTTATGAATCCCAAAACTTCAAAAAATGGAAATGTGGAAAAAAATCAAAAGCATTGGGTTTTTCAGTCTCCCTACAACAATAAGTAAGTGTTTAAAAAATCTCATTTACTGTCACCATCAATAATAATAAATTATTTTAGATACTAGAATTAAAACCTGCTGTACATTTTTCTTACAAACTCCCACCTACACTTTAATTATATATTTATTTTCCTTCATACTTAATATTTTGAGGAAAGAAAATAAATATGTTTGAAATTGTTAGTTTTTTTCATTATTGATTTTTTTCTTTGTTTTTGACCTACTGACTTGAAGTTTGGGGCCAGAAATCTCTAAAACTACCACTTTGTCTGCCCGTCAGATATTTAGACACTGGTAGTGGTCAACATTTTTGGCTTTATGGCATGGAGCTCATTGTTCAGTATCACTATACATTGGTGTTGTTGTCTTGAAAAGTTGTCTGGAAGGAGACCTATGTGTCTTGACAAGCAAGGTGTTATTTGGGTCAATATAATAGGAAAATAATTTATTAGGAATATTTGTTATTTTATTTTCTATCACTTCTATCGATAGCATAGGGCGGCATCAACACTAACTGACGATATTTAACTGTGTATTGCCATTGGACCATGCGATGCATTGATAGTTGGATCTGTCATTACACCACTACTTCACAGGTACCAGTACATCACAGATCATCATTATCAAGGGCTTGAAGAATTTTATCCCTGAATGTAGAACTACAAAGTTTGGATTTCCCCAAAACATTCTTTTTCAAACTGAACATATATTTGAGAAAAAAATTTGGAAGATCAAGATTAAGAAATTGTTATGTTTATGTTGATGATTGAAGTTTAAAAACACTTTTTCCACGAATAAAAGACTTGAACCCTAGATTCTGCAGTGGGACAGTTACTTCATGATCATGTGAAAAAAATGGTAATAACATTAAAAATCAGTGAATATGTTTAATTTGGATGGATTTAAGAAAAGACAGGACAGTGCCAGTGGGTTCTACTTCTCCCGAGGGGAAATGACAACAGTTTCAATGTGTTTGAAAGGTTCTTGGGAACCAGCACCCTCAAGGCTACTTCTGCCTCAAGCAAGACAGGTCAAGACAAGTCATACTGTATTCTAGAATTTTATTAATTTCCCATTTCTACGGCAACAAGTTTGACTTTGACTCTGGTCTGACCCCAAATGGTTATGCTACCTCATCCTCCAAAGAAGAACAAAAAAAACCTTTCCCATCTTATGAGACTTGAACCCCGAAACTAGCGAGGGAAACAATATCACACAACTATTTCTTAGAAACACCAAAAACCATTATATTCTTGAAAGTGTTTCGCTTCCATACATACCCTGTCTATACCAAGTCTGCCAAAACAAGGCAGGACAGCGCCAGTGGGTTCTACATCTCCCCAAGGGGAAATGACAAAGGTTTCAGTGTCTGTGAACGGTTCATTTGAACAAAGTACCCACACGGCTACGCCTGCCTGGAACAGAAAAGCTCAATGTTAGATATATATACTGTGGAGTGGTCGATACTAAATATAGATTGTAGCCCAAGCACTATAGTCTGTTTCAGTGTGATGTGAGCTTGATTGATTGATTTGATGAATGTCATCTGAATTGGTAATCCATGTGTATTTTTAAGCAAGGTGATTAGGATAAAATAGTTGGTGGATATCTTAAGGTTGTATCAATGTTAGCTACTGATGCTTATTACATGTATATGTAAACCATTGTACCATGCAATGCATCAATTGTTTTGCCTGTAGATCTCAGGCACCAGAGTATCACCAAAAACACATAACACTCGTGATGTGGTTAATGAGTTTTATTCTCAAATATTAAACTACCAAGTTTCTCTTCCTAAAGAGAATTCATTTTCATTTTTTTTTTTATAACTTTCGGAAGATCAAGTTTTAATCTTTGACTTTTTTAAGAAATTGTTATGCCTGCCCATGATCAGGATGACAACTATTTCCATGGATACAAGACTTGTTCATGATTAAAACTTTTTCCATTGATAGAGGACTTTCTCATGATTAAAACTTTTTCCATTGATAGAGGACTTTCTCATGATTATAACTTTTCCCATGATTACAAGACTTGATCATGTTGACATGGTTGAACGCTGGAATCTTGCAGTGGGACAGTAATGTCATGTTCATGGATATTCTTATATTATGTTATGACTATCTGGGCTATTAAATTTCTCAGGTTAATATTTAGGAATAAGGTTTGACTTTTTTTCTTCTTAAACTTGGTTTATGAATCCCACAACTCCAAAAAATGGAAATGTGAAAAAAATTCAAAAAGCATTTAAGTGTTGAAAAATCCTCATTTACTGTCTCCATCAATATAAATAAATTATTTAAAATACTATACTTAATACCTGCTGCACATTTTCAATTTCTTTAAATTGTATGGTTTTTTCATGGTTTTTTCTTCTTCTTTTTCTTGACCCACTGACCTGAAGTTTTGGGCCGAAAATCTGTAAAACTACCACTTTGTCTGCCCGTCAGATATTTAGACACTGGTAGTGGTCAACATTTTTGGCTTTGTGGTATGGAGCTCATTGTTCAGTATCACTATACATTGGTGTTGTTGTCTTGAAAAGTTGTCTGTAAGGAGACCTATGTCAGTATGTGTCTTGACAAGCAAGGTGTTATTTGGGTCAATATAATAGGAAAATAATTTATTAGGAATGTTTGTATTATTTTATTTTCTATCAATGCTATCGATAGCATAGGGTGGCATCTACACTAACTGACGATATTTAACTGTGTATTGCCATTGGACCATGCGATGCATTGATAGTTGGATCTGTCATTACACCACTACTTCACAGGTACCAGTACATCACAGATCATCATTATCAAGGGCTTGAAAATTTTTATCCCCGAATGTAGAACTACAAAATTTGGATTTCCCCAAAACATTCTTTTTCAAACTGAACATATATTTGAAATAAATTTTGGAAGATCATGTTTCAATATTTTGACTACTTAAGAAATTGTTATGTCTATGTTGATGATTAAAGTTTAAAAAAACGTTTTCCACAAATTAAAGACTTGAAGCCTTGATTCTGCAGTGGGACAGTAACTTCATGATCATGTGAAAAAACAAGTATTGATACTAAAAATCAGGGAATACGTTTAATTTTAGATCGATGTAAGAAAAGACAGGACAGTGGCAGTTTCAATGTGTTTGAAAGGTTCAGCAGGAGGAAGTAGCCTTGTAGATACCCACAAGGCTATGCCTGCCTGAAGGAAGACAGTAGTCCTGCACGATGACCGTGGAATATATGTATTTTATGGAGAAAAAAATAATCTAGAAACACATACAAAAGCAAGTCTAGCCAGCTCTAGCTGGCTCTGAAAACAGCATAGGGAATGTTTTTTTATTTTTAGAGTCAAGAAGGATATGGTTTAATATAAGATTTCAGAGACTAAAGGGGGAGGTCAGGTAGCCTAGTGGTTAAAGCGTTAGCTTGTCACGCCGAAGACCCGGGTTCGATTCCCGACATGGGTGTACAATGTGTGAAGCCCATTTCTGGTGTCCCCTGCCGTGATATTGCTGGAATATTGCTAAAAGCAGCGTAAAACCATACTCACTCACTCACTCAGAGACTGAATGTTAGCCTAGGAAGACAGGTCAATGTTGGACTTGCATACTGTACAGCAGGAGTGCTAAATATAGATCTGTTGAAGATAGCCATGGCAGTATTGTCTGTTTCAGGGTGATGTCAGCTTGAGTGATTGATTTGCTATTGATTTGATGGTTAAGTTTACTTGTGAATATACTGTTGGCGATTAGGTCTTTGAATGGCATTTAGAAGTGATCGATACACAGAAGGAAGAGAATTCATGGATGTCAACTTCTTTATTAGGACTTTATGAGGAACAAAATGTTTCAGAGTAAATACTTACTTCATCAGGTGAATAAATGCTATGAAGCAGAGAGCATATATATGCACCTGTAAGAACAACAAAAGTAATAAGATAATAATAGTGGAAACTTAACGAGGGAAGCCAACAGTTAATTGGTGTTGATAGGTGATTAGCAATGGACAAATGGAAATAAACATATAGCAGTTAATTACCACTGATAGGTGATAGAAGAACTTAAATTATCACTGATTGGTAATTGGCAATGGGCAGGGGGTAATTAGCACTGACAGGTCATTTCAGCAATGAAAATGGCAATGGACAAATTTTAGGCAGCTGGACAATCAGCACAAACAATAATCAAAGCAATAAGTCCCAAGCACTGGGCAGATAGGTTCCCTGGTCACGGTTCATGGTTGGCTGGTGTCTCCTGTCAGTGGCTTCTAGTGGTTTTCTTTGTCGCCAAATGGAGATTGATAGGTTTTCATTTGTAATGTACATGTATCAGTTTCCTTATTTATTGGACATTGTTAATTTTGTTAGCACACATTAAAAAAATAGCCTTTAGCAGACACTTTTTAAGTTTTAAGGATTTGACCGATGGAGCATAAAAAATGAATAAATTAAATGAAAAAATACGAAAGTAATAAAAAAAAGACACTGTCTATAGCGTTAAATAATGGCTGATTTAATGCATTCTTTGTGGGTTATAAAATGGCAAATAAAAGAGAGCAAGATTTGGCCTTATCAAGATGGTTCTGCTGGACACAGGGTACATTAACAGGGTGTCACTATACTATGCTGGGTAATTTTACCTTCCCCAAATATAGATTTCCTTACAAGATTATCATGATGTCGTGTTTAATATGTCCACTGTTCCGAGTGAGTGAGTGAGTGAGTGAGTATGGCTTTACGCCGCTTTTAGCAATATTCCAGCAATATCAAGGCGGGGGACACCAGAAATGGGCTTCACACATTGTACCCATGTCGGGAATCGAACCCGGGTCTCCGGCGTGATGAGCGAACGCTTTAAGCACTAGGCTACCCGACCGCCCCCCACTGTTCCGAGGTTCTGATTGTTGCTGAGCTTGGTATTAGTGAGTTCATGTTGGTAGTTCGAATTTTGACTGTCAATACTTCTCGACATGAGAATAAGTTATGAAGTAGTCAGAATAATCAATTAAGGCTACACCATTGCTCTCAATCTTATGTTTCAAATAGTGCAGTAATGGTGTACTTTGTTTGTGGGGATGTTTCTGACTTATAACAAAAATGTAAAGATCAAATTACAAATTCATTCTTAACACTTTTTCTTCTTCTTTTTTTGTCCTAGGTGAAGAAAGAGTCGCCAGGTAAAGTAAATGGAGAAGGTGAGACAGTTTCCTACCTAACTCATATCCATTCTTTATATGTTACACCACATTATGGACAGTTGGACCTTAATGAAGTTACGATAGATTCCATTGCCCAATGCTGGTCTCTTACAGGGAATCTGAGTAGAATAGGTCCCCTGTGTCCCATGCTTGTCTCCTTGTGGGGATTCTGAGTAGAATAGGTCCCCAGTGGTTGTCACCTTGCAGGGAATCTGAGTAGAATAGGTCCCCTGTGTCCCATGCTTGTCTCCTTGTGGGGATTCTGAGTAGAATAGGTCCCCTGTGCTTGTCTCCTTGCAGGGAATCTGAGTAGAATAGGTCCCCTGTGCTTGTCTCCTTGCAGGGATTCTGAGTAGAATAGGTCCCCATTGTCCCATGCTTGTCTCCCTGCAGGGATTCTGAGTAGAATAGGTACCCTGTGTCCCATGCTTGTCTCCTTGCAGGGATTCTGAGTAGAATAGGTCCCCTATGCTTGTCTCCCTGCAGGGATTCTGAGTAGAATAGGTCCCCTGCGCTTGTCTCCTTGCAGGGATCTGAGTAGAATAGGTCCCCAGTGGTTGTCTTCTTGCAGGGGTTCTGAGTAGAATAGGTCCCCAGTGGTTGTCTCCTTGCAGGGAATCTGAGTAGAATAGGTCCCCAGTGGTTGTCTCCTGGCAGGGATTCTGAGTAGAATAGGTCCCCTGTGCTTGTCTCCTTGCAGGGATTCTGAGTAGAATAGGTCCCCTGTGTCCCATGCTTGTCTCCTTGCAGGGATTCTGAGTAGAATAGGTCCCCTATGCTTGTCTCCCGGCAGGGTTTCTGAGTAGAATAGGTCCCCTGTGCTTGTCTCCTTGCAGGGATCTGAGTAGAATAGGTCCCCAGTGGTTGTCTCTTGGCAGGGATTCTGAGTAGAATAGGTCCCCTGTGTCCCATGCTTGTCTCCCTGCAGGGATTCTGAGTAGAATAGGTCCCCTGTGCTTGTCTCCTTGCAGGGGTTCTGAGTAGAATAGGTCCCCAGTGGTTGTCTCCTTGCAGGGAATCTGAGTAGAATAGGTCCCCAGTGGTTGTCTCCTGGCAGGGATCTGAGTAGAATAGGTCCCCAGTGCCCCATGCTTGTCTCCTTGTAGGGAATCTGAGTAGAATAGGTCCCCTGTGTCCCATGCTTGTCTCCCTGCAGGGATTCTGAGTAGAATAGGTCCCCTGTGCTTGTCTCCTTGCAGGGGTTCTGAGTAGAATAGGTCCCCAGTGGTTGTCTCCTTGCAGGGAATCTGAGTAGAATAGGTCCCCAGTGGTTGTCTCCTGGCAGGGATCTGAGTAGAATAGGTCCCCAGTGGTTGTCTCCTGGCAGGGATCTGAGTAGAATAGGTCCCCAGTGGTTGTCTCCTTGCAGGGAATCTGAGTAGAATAGGTCCCCTGTGCTTGTCTCCTTGCAGGGGTTCTGAGTAGAATAGGTCCCCAGTGGTTGTCTCCTTGCAGGGAATCTGAGTAGAATAGGTCCCCAGTGGTTGTCTCCTTGCAGGGATCTGAGTAGAATAGGTCCCCAGTGGTTGTCTCCTTGCAGGGAATCTGAGTAGAATAGGTCCCCTGTGCTTGTCTCCTTGCAGGGGTTCTGAGTAGAATAGGTCCCCAGTGGTTGTCTCCTTGCAGGGAATCTGAGTAGAATAGGTCCCCAGTGGTTGTCTCCTTGCAGGGATCTGAGTAGAATAGGTCCCCAGTGGTTGTCTCCTTGCAGGGAATCTGAGTAGAATAGGTCCCCAGTGGTTGTCTCCTGGCAGGGATTCTGAGTAGAATAGGTCCCCAGTGGTTGTCTCCTGGCAGGGATCTGAGGAGAAAAGGTCCCCAGTGTCCCATGTCTGTCTCCTTGCAGGGATTCTGAGTAGAATAGGTCCCCAGTGGTTGTCTCCTGGCAGGGATTCTGAGTAGAATAGGTCCCCAGTCAGTGGTTGTCTCCTTGCAGGGAATCTGAGTAGAATAGGTCCCCAGTGGTTGTCTCCTGGCAGGGATCTGAGGAGAAAAGGTCCCCAGTGTCCCATGTCTGTCTCCTGGCAGGGATCTGAGTAGAATAGGTCCCCAGTCAGTGGTTGTCTCCTTGCAGGGAATCTGAGTAGAATAGGTCCCCAGTCAGTGCTTGTCACCTCAAAGGCCTGTTTGATTAGTTATCATGGATAAAGACCAGAGCAGCCTAAATAGCTCTTGAGCAGACTTGAGCTAAAAAGGTGCTTCTATAAAGAATTGAAAATTCCACAAATCCACCTTCATTGTGTAATCTTTAGTCCATGGCCCCTTTATTGTATTCCTTCTTCATGTTGTACAGGAGACAGGAGTCTGTCAAGCAAGCTGTCAAATCGTATGAAGACCTTGGTGGAAGACACTCCAGAAAAAAACAGTAAAAAATCTACTGTTATTGTGCCTGACACACCGAAAAGTGGAAAGGTAGGACTGTTGATAGATAAGGCATTGCATTTAATGAAAGACCTTTGTATTAAATGTGAAGAAAATATTATAAGTACTTTAGCTACTGTATGCTTTGTTTAGAATATTAACAGAAGTTGCTAGAAATATTGTTTTTTATTGATTTTTATCAATAATGACTGATACTCAAATATGACTATTTCATGTTCTTTTCTGTCCGGCATCCAGACGTTTTGAATTTTTGTTTAGTGTATGCCTTTGTTTTTCAAACTGTTCAGATGACCTATTTATCAATTGATAACATTGCTGTAGCACTGTTTCTTGTTGTTTGATTTGGGGCCGTATATGTCACGTTTAGTGAATGCTTGGAGTAAGATTGATGAGGATTGGGTGTTTGCAATGCATGACCTAGCTGTTACACCGTGTGTGTCATGATACACCGATAACATGGATTGTTGCTCATGCTATCAGTTACTGTTTCTCCTGGTCAGGACCCATTTAGAGGCTGCTGTGATGTAGGTGGAATATTTCTGACTGCAGCATAAAACAACATTCGTTCACGTGCACTGTACCCATTGGTCAAATGGTGAACAGATGATAAGTGTTGGTGTTGTGAATTGTATCAGAAGGATCTCATTTCGTCAGTTCTGACACTGGTGATTGTGATCCTCTGTTTGGTTGATTTGTTTGTTGTTTAACGCTTCACTGACCAATCCAGACTTGCCACGCCACGTCACGCCTTGCCATTGATGGTTAATAATACGTTTGGTGGCATTCCCGATTTCTTTTCCTAAGTTTTGATTCTTGCAGTTCTGTTGAAGACATTCCTTTATCAATAAATCTGTTATTATTGGAGTTACTGTCATCACTGATATCAGTACAAGATTTTGAGTGCTATGTAAAACATCAACATTCCCGCAAATCCAACAGCGGCTCCCAAATATTACAAGTTTGTTTGTTGTTTAACGGCGCACTGAGCAATATTCCAGCTGTACGGCGGCTATCTGTAAATAATCGAGTCTGGACCAGCCAGTCAAGTGATAGATATCATGAGTATCGATCCTCACAATTGGGATACGATGACATGCATCAGCCCAGTCAGCAAGCCTAACCACCCGATCCCGTTAGTCGCCTCTTACTACAAGCAAAGCCGCCTTTTACGGCAAGCATGGGTTGCTGAAGACCAATCATGACCGAGGGCTTCATGGGTCCCTCTGTTTGGTTGTCCTGTGGTTAACACACCATGAACAAGCAGTGTCATCCCCTATTGGCCATGTGGCTTCAAACACTAGAGTTACATTCCGATGTTTCTCCACTCATCTAGACTTCTCCACTCAAGAAGCCATCACCCAAGAGGTCACCAGTCAGGAGCAACATGGTCATCACTCCAAACAAGTCCCCAGTGAAATCAGAAAGCAGGAAAACATCTCCCTCGTCATCTAGTCCCTTGAAGACTTCTCCCAAGTCTACCACCAGCCCCAAGGTGAGAGCCTGACCATACTTGCCAGACAGTCAATACCTCACTCAGTTTCATACCACCTAGGAAATTTACATGGATTTTGATAAAAGTTAGTCATGATTGCCTATCTCCGGAAGTCCAGCAACTGCCAAGGTTGTATTTGTAGTGGGGTATTTGACACAGTTATGAGCACAATCCCACAAGAAATGCATATGGATGTTTGCAGGTGTATGTGGAGAGAGCCTGTAGAGACACTGACATGATCTTGGTTTGGTTTCAGGAAGGGACTCCCAAGCTGGTGAACCGAGCAAGCTACAGGGCATATCTCCACCGAGAAGGTCCTACAGCCCTTGGCTCCAAGGACATCCCAGAGGTAAGGCAGGGCTGGGACAGAATTCGCACCTAGCATATTCCTTGGGCGGTGCAGGATTAGTACCCCACATATTCCTGGGGCAGATGGGGCGGGATTAGTACATCACATATTCTTGGGGTGGGGCATGATTAGTACTAGGCATATTGGCAGGAAAGGACAGGATTACTAACAGGTATATTCTGACATATATCAGACTAGTATCATGTCAATTATTGGGTGGGAACGAACAAATACCCATGTTTGGGTGGGGCAGGACTAGTACCATGCTGCTTCTTTGGGAAGGCGATTCTAGTGCCATGGAGAAGGTTGATGTACTTGTGGAAGAAATGAGCTGCTACAAGAGGAAATATGTTACCATGCTGAGATGTTAAAATTGTTTCATCTAGGTTGAATTTCAACCTTACATGCCTTGTTGTTTTCAAGAGTTGTTGAATCTGCATGAAGCCTGTGAAGCCAGTTGGGTCTCTATGATTTTCTCTGTGAATGTTCCCCAGGGAGCTGATAACTGCCTGGAGGGGCTGACATTTGTCATTACCGGGGTGCTGGAGTCGCTGGAACGGGAGGATGCCAAGAGTCTTGTAGAGAAGTATGGCGGCAAGGTCACTGGCTCACTAAGCAAGAAAACCAACTACATCATAGTTGGGAGGGATGCTGGAGAAAGCAAACTTAACAAGGTGATTGTGATATTAAAACAAATCTTGAATACCAGACAACAAATTGTATATATTATTATATATATTATTAATATATTATTGAACTTTTAGTGTCAAACAGTTAGTACAGAATCCACTTGACATTCACCCACACCATGACCTTTCCATACATTGATGCAGGCAAATCAGTTCAAGACACATCAGCTTGACGAGGATGGCCTCCTGGAACTGGTTCGTACGAGGCCGGGAAAGAAGTCAAAGTACCTGGTGAAAGCTGAAGAAGATGCCAAGAAGGTTAGAGTTGTCTCTCACTCCGTCCTTTTGATGGAGACAAATGTCATTACAACATTTCTATGATTTTGGCATTTTGTTTCGACATTATTACAAACTTTGAAGAAAATCTTTAGGACACTTTTGGAAACTCATCTGAAGCACTGCTTGCTACATGTGAGTGAAACCTTCAGCGCCAATGGTTCACATTCATTTGATGTACGTCTAAGGGTTTGGGGAAGCAGAATAAATTCCCCATAAAATCAGATCAATAAAATGAGATCTAGTGATCATTATGTGTGACCAGGGGGATTGTTTGTCATCTTCCTCCAACAGTGTATCTGGTTACTCGTGTTGCACCACTAGATGACCAGGCCCATGCTCAGGTATACTCAAGCTGCTGTGGAATTATGGGAATATGTGGCAAAAAAACAACATTCACTTCCTACATGCCGCACGTCCCCAGTATCTGACCATGTGTAACGTGTTTGCTTTTGTTAACTATTCTTGTACACTTCCTGCATTGTGTAAGTTGAATGTTAATTTTAGTGTGCTCTGTTATTGCAGGAAAAAATTGAGAAACAAAAATTGGAAAAAAGAAAATCAGAAGAAAACAACAATGTTCCACATAAAAAAGCAAAACTTTCAGAAGAAACTGGCAAAAAATCCTCAAAACCATCACCATCCAAGTCCAAATCTGACCAGTCGGGAGAGTCGTTACTGTGGGTGGACAAATACAAACCAACCAATATCAAGCAGGTCATTGGTCAACAAGGAGACAAGAGCAATGCCAAGAAGCTTCTCGGTTGGCTGCGGCAGTGGCATCATAACAGAGCCATCGGAACCAAGCCACAAGGTGACTACAGTCATTGATGTTTGCCGGACCGCCATTATATAGTTGTGATATTACTTACAGTGGCCTGAAACAGCCTGCACTCTTCTTGCTATTTACTTACTCAAGGCTCATGAAGGAGTTTCTAACAAAGCAATCGTGTGACAGTGAACAAAAATAACCATGACAGTCAAGGGTCCTTTTCGTGCCTTCAGTGTTAAAAGTTTAAGATTTAGGGGGCCTCCAGATTGAAATACTATAACAACAAAAACAATTACCCATGAATTGCCCTGAATTTCTAACACTGTTGTGATATTTGTATGTGATAATACAACCATTTCATTCTAAACAATTCTGTTTGGCTCATTTTTCAAGTTTTGATTACTTTCACTTGTGACATTGCCATGATAAGAATAGAAAATATGATGCAGCAATATCCCGTTTGTGGTCAGATTCCTCAAGCAATGGCAGACAAGGGATTACACCAGTTTGATGTTTTAGGGGATTGGGTGTACACAATGTCTGCTCATGGTTTGTACATGGAAGAGTTCATGCCAACTCACAGTCACCTTGCAGGATATTAACTGTGGGTTGTTATTGTCCTGTTCAGTCTGACATGATGTAGGTGGAATATTTGAAATTGACAGGTGTCAGTCTATGACTTAAACATTACCATGAAGACTAACTACAGTGTAGGACACCATTCAGTCATTCTGTCCTCAAATCAGGGTGCAGTGACCTCAAGATTTAAAACTCACCTCAAAACTTGTCTCGTTCCAGGTAAATTCTTTGGGAAGGATGATGGATCTGGTTCGAGGGCAGCTCTTCTCTCTGGGCCACCAGGTGTTGGGAAGACCACAACGGCAACACTTGTATGTCAGGTGAGTTCGCCGCTGCCGCAAGACAGCATCACCAATACCTATGCTTTATCCAACCTGGCCAAAGACACTATTTTTCTCCTAAACTTGATGAATTAGTTGAAAGGTAGTAGTTTTTCTAACACTAATGGACTTGGCCTACATATCAGAATGATTGTTGAATGTTTTTTCTACAATAATTGAATATGGAATTGAATTTAGACATCTAAGTCTCAGGAACCTCTTTGCTCAGAAAGCTGAAACTGCAAGTGATTATGGTCATTCATGGTTTGAGGTTAGGTTGAAGCTTCATTAATAGGGAGTCACTCTTTATGAATGCATTTGTCAATTAACAACATTTTCGGCTTCTGTAAAGGGAACAACTTTGTGTTTGGGTATACCTGCATGTTGCTGTGTGTGACAAAACATTTGCATGAGAGGCTTAAAAAAAAATAGTCTTGGTTCTCAGGCACCGCCCTCAATATCACTTTTCGTTAATAATTTCCATTTTCAAAAAAAAATATTAAAATCCTTAAATATTCAGCATCGAACACACGACCCAGGCAGTGAAATGCTACAATACTTAAAAATAATGTGAACCAATGTAGCGTGCAGTTACTTCCCTTTACATGCACACTGCTCTACGGTGTATATCATGTTACGGTCATGGCGACAATAGGAGTTTGTGTGCTTGTTTTACCGTTTGCAAATCTGGTCAATGAAAACATGTTATTTACAATAAAACATCACTAGACACGATGATTTACAAATTTTGTGATATTTGTGTACTGTACGCCGGATAATATTTCATACGCAGAGATTAAGATTACATGTGTATTTGTCTCGTATGTATCTATGTATCTCTTATGACTAATGTTTGTTTCAAGGTGAGTTCATGGTGAGTTGATGTGATTTGATGTGATTTCACCAAAATTAATGTAAACAAAATTGAATGAATTCTTGGGGAAAAGTAATTCAATGGATTAAAACCGTAAGTCCAGATACATAATGAACACTTTAATAGCCAGATAGTGAAATAACAGGACTAACTTCAACTTGTGTACTTCGGTAAAGATTTATTGACACACTTCTTCCAGTGTTGTATGCTCACAATAACATCTCCATATTGTGAAATAAAATTAAAGCTTGTTGTATGCTTGTATTATGCACATACTGGTAGTCCAACGGTAGTCAAATACTGTATTTCAGTATTTTACTCTTCGAGGAATACATTTATGTAGGGAGGCCCTTTCCTAGGTTGATTGTACACAACTGTTTATTTGGTTACATACTACTTCGACAACAAAAACCAACAAAACACTGCCCGCCTGCACTATATTTTCAAAGCCATTGTCTGAGAACCAATTCTTTTCTTCTTTTTTTAAGCCTAAGCCTCATGTCAGCTACATCACCCATAACATTTTGGCTTTGTATTCCTTTTAGTTTGCTTCTATCACAGTTGACATGTACATATGTCCAATGTGTAGGTGTAGCCCTTTTTCAGGAACTTGGGTTCTCCTACATCGAGCTGAACGCATCAGACACACGGTCAAAGAAAAGCTTGAAGGAATTCGTGGCAGAGGCACTGAACAACACAACACTGGTGGACTTCATGGGTAGGTGAAAGACTAGTACCTCAACATAGTACTGTCATACATGTCATGGCAGTTCCACACCCAGGTCATACATGTCATGGCAGTTCCACATCCAGGGCATAGTAGGTAATAACTGATCTAGGTCATAGTAGGTAATAACTGATCTAGGTCATAGTAGGTAATAACTGATCTAGGTCATAGTAGGTAATAACTGATCCAGGTCATGTTAGGTCATAACTGATCCAGGTCATAGCAGATCCAGGTCATAGCAGTTCCACATCCAGGTCATGTTAGGACATAACAGATCCACTTCCAGGTCATATTAGGACATAACAGATCCACATCGAGGTCATGTTAGGACATAACAGATCCACATCCAGGTCATGTTTGGACATAACAGATCTACCTCCAGGTCATGTTAGGACATAACAGATCCACATCCAGGACATGTTAGGACATAACAGATCCACATCCAGGTCAT
Source organism: Haliotis rufescens (assembly GCF_023055435.1). Taxonomy (NCBI): domain Eukaryota; kingdom Metazoa; phylum Mollusca; class Gastropoda; order Lepetellida; family Haliotidae; genus Haliotis; species Haliotis rufescens. The sequence goes on from NW_025963779.1 coordinate 36,021,251, forward strand.
GTTTGGACATAACAGATCTACCTCCAGGTCATGTTAGGACATAACAGATCCACATCCAGGACATGTTAGGACATAACAGATCCACTTTGAGTGTCATGTTAGGACATAACAGATCTACTTCGAGTGTCATATTAGGACATAACAGATCCACATCCAGGTCATGTTAGGACATAACAGATCCACATCCAGGTCATGTTTGGACATAACAGATCCACCTCCAGGTCATGTTAGGACATAACAGATCCACATCCAGGACATGTTAGGACATAACAGATCTACTTCGAGTGTCATGTTAGGACATAACAGATCCAGGTCATGTTAGGACATTACAGATCCACATCCAGGTCATGTTAGGACATAACAGTTCCACATCCAGGTCGTATTAGGTCATTCCAGATCCAGGTCATTATAGGTGATAACAGTTTCAAAACCAGGTCGCATTAGCACATAACAGATCTACATCCAGGTGCAGTGGACTAAGGTTAAGATATTCAAACAAGAAATTTTTCTGTTCAGAAAGTGTTATCAGGATGACATCTACAAATATTTTCGAAGTCGTGTGATACGGTTAATTATTGAAGAAACAGATTAAGATTCCATAGCTGAATATTTTTTTAATAATTCAATGCTAACATTATACCGGTTTGTTTGTGAAGACCTGGCTGCACTGTGTGAGACCCTTGTGAGTATCCCAGCTGTGATAGTGCTGGAATACTGCTAAAAGCTGAGCATAACTACTCACTTACAGAGTTGTAAGGAAATCTGAAACCAAAGCATCTCAAGTGAGTCTATTGTGTCTACATTCGGTGTTCTCTACAGTTGTCAATACCTTCGTATTCAGGTCCGTCCAAGGCTGAAACAGGTGGCCACAAGCACTGTATCATCATGGACGAGGTGGACGGCATGGCCGGCAACCAGGACCGGGGCGGCATCCAGGTCAGTTGGGTCAGAATGACCACACGGTACAAGCAGTAACAGCAGTCTGCTGTGTGAAAGTAGTCTCTCTGTAATAAGATATCAAAAGCAATGAGGGGCCATTCTCACACTCTAGGGCTGCCTGTGGGGATTCTTTTACATTTTATGAGAATAGATCTTCAGTACTAATTGCATGTAGGAGCAGACTATATGGGAATGGATGGTTAAAATAGCTGTTTAGTATGCCTAGTTCTTGGATGAAAAAGAGCAATGCACAGTTGTGACATGGCTTGTGTGTGTCATACATGTTTATCATTGCTCCCAAAGTCACTCGCGCTCCAGTTCCACAAAGCCATCTTAGCACTATGACTATGACTATGATTGACTGAGCATTAAGATCACTTTGTGGAATTGGACCAGGTCTACTCTACAGCCACTTTGATGGAGCTGGAGGCATGGATGGCTCGGTCGTCCCAAGACGCCACAATTTGCTCTGTTCCTTAGGCTTCCTGGAATTGATATTCAATTTTGCCCTGATTATATTTCTAGGGTTATCAGCACTATACCTGTGCTAATGAATTTCACCAAAGTTAGAACCCTCTGAAAAAGCATTTCTTCAGGCTTCCCTCCCACATTAAGCTAACTCTCCTGTCACATGACTGAAATACAGTGGCACCACACTTGTCCAGATCTTTCCCATGCACTAATCCTACCCATGGGGCAACTTTTATCAAAAGCAAAATGTTTACTATATAAAATGCTGTGAAGTAGGTCATCGTGTGGCAGCCATGTCAGGTAGGATTATATCACAGTGCATTAAGATGCCCTCTGGAATGATAGATCGGCTGGTAATCCAATTATAATTCGGCAATAAGTGTCAATTAGGAATTTAGTGAAGTTTTACTTTCATCCAGAAGTGTATGCCGCTTTCGAAACAACACAAAGATGTGGATGACCTCCAGTCTCCTCTGTGATTGGTTGCTCACTAAGGCAGATTATTTCTTATCAGAAATTTATCAAGGATTCCAATCTAAGCGTCCTTAGGCAAAGGCAAATTGGGGAAAAATCATACTATTCCTAATTATATACATTTTTTTTTCAATGTTCTTATTTTCATAAAATCTAAGGAATTAGAAATTTTTAATTCAAATTGGGATTTTATACTGTTATTTGTTGCTGACTTGGGGTCAAATATCGGCCTCTGAGCAGATACAGATACATCCCAGCTTATTCATATGTTTTACTGCAATAAGGAGGATGCCTAAAGTCTAAGTGATTGAGATATCCAGATTTGTTTCTCCAAATGATTTCTTGTAAAACGCAAGTGTCAGATAAGTGGGTTCCACTGGACTATTCGAAGTGGAGTAGAACCCAACCCACTGGCTGACTCATTGTAGACTGTGTTGTTGCCGACATAAGTAACCCAGCCCACACACACCTTTGTCTCTTGCTTGAAGGTATGTTCTTCCCTGTTCTGGTTTTGTAAATCATTTATGTACATTTGCAGTTGGAATAGTTTTTGTATGCTGTCTGACTGATACCATGCTTTTCAGGAAATGAATACACGGGTAACCGTGACTTCGAAACTGTTGACAAAGTGTTTTGTTACAGGAACTGGTGCAGCTGATCAAACAGACGAAGATCCCGGTCATCTGTATCTGTAATGACCGCAACCACCAGAAGATGCGCACGCTGTCCAACTACTGCTTTGACCTCCGCTTCTATAAGCCCAGGGTGGAGCAGATTAAGGTCTGTGTAACCTTGGAGAATGGACATAATGATTGACAGTGCCTTATGATTTATCTGAGGATGAATGATTGAGATAATGTGGAATAGTGATAGAACTTACTTGGTTGCTGACATGTTCTATATATTTTCATCGGTGGGTTATTTTTACCTGTTGAGTGTGTGCTACTGCTAAATATAGAATACTAAACGAGCTCCCGTGTAATTCCAATTTTATGTAACGAGTGAATAGTTGTGGTATCTGACAAGCGAAAGCGAGTCAGATACCACAACTATTCACGAGTTTCATCAAATTGGTTTTACACAGGAGCGAGTTTAGTATTTTATTTATTACTTGCCATTTATAACGTTTTTAGAATTATGCTGTTGAGTATGAATATGCAGACACCTACACGATCCACGGCATAGTCCAATTGAGTTTAACAGAATAATACTTCAAACATGTCCAAAGTTGAAACGTATGAATTTAATACCATACAACGGTCCACCTTTAGAATTCACAAAATTATCGTAGGGCTAAGACTATCGCAACTCAATACTTTAACAGACTAACGACTGTCGTTGCGCTACAATATGTTCGCCTTGTGGAACGGGCCTTGCCCCTCAAAGTTTACAAAAACGTCCCGATGACGTAAATTGTGGAATTTTGTTGCAAGATCCATCGGCGTAACAATGCCATGTGACGTCAGCCTAGAAACAAGGTGGCTGGGGTCATCGAGTGTGCATAAGCTCCTCTCAGTGATCTATCAACTCCACACGCAATGTCGTTGAATAAGCCAAGGGATGTTGAGAGCTTTCAATATTTGTTCTAGAAATGTGTTCCGAGAGTACATAAGCACGCGTTTTGGTATTACACAATGTGTAATACAGCTGTATGTTTATTAAACGGGTGATCTCTTCACGGGCAAGTAATAAATATAAGTACATTATATAGAGACTCAGTGGAGTTTTTTCAACTAAAAACATAAAGCAGGGAGGTTGCATAGTCTGGAACCTATTTTCAGTTTAGTGATTGTTTTTAGTGCCATATGTGAAATTGAGAAATAATTTTTGGTAATTGAGATTAACTGCTAGATAGATGTCACAAAACGTCTCCACTCCCTAAGAGGCTTTTCTAATCATTGCAACTGGTATTGCAAGTGAAGGTATGCTGTGTCTCACTGTAGCCATGGTAACGGAAGTGAAGGTGTGCAAGTTCTTCGTGTGTCTCACTGTAGCCATGGTAACGGAAGTGAAGGTTTGCAAGTTCTTTGTGTGTCTCACTGTAGCCATGGTAACAGAAGTGAAGGTGTGCAAGTTCTTTGTGTGTCTCACTGTAGCCATGGTAACGGAAGTGAAGATGTGCAAGTTCTTTGTGTGTCTCACTGTAGCCATGGTTACGGAAGTGAAGATGTGCAAGTTCTTTGTGTGTCTCACTGTAGCCATTGAGGGTGAAACGATACACCGATATTCTGATGCATCGCGATACTTGACCAACGATACGATACATGATACACGTGGGTCTATTTATCGATACGCCACAATACGGAATGCAAATCTTAGTACAATGTTCCCTGGCTATTGCACCCTTTGATATAGCGCTAACTCGGTTATGGAGAGCGGTAACGCATGGCTCTCAAAACGTACTTACATCTTAATAAGATCAAGTTTCTTCACTGACAGGATGTTTTTCCCAATCACAAAAAAACATTATCAGCGCGAGCAGGGAACACCGGAAATGCCAGCCAATAAATCCGAACTCAAGTACGCAATTCAATCCTATTATTATACTATCTGGTTATAAAAAAACGTGTTCATTGTATATCTGGACTGTTTGTAATATATTTTATTAATTTTATTCAAAATTTCATTCAAAATTTCATTCAATATTGTTTACATTAATTTCGGCGAAATCGTATGTGAAGTGATCAGTAGATCTCACAACCGTTATTTACAGCAGCCATGGTCAGATTGCAGGATGCAACGAACTTTAGTTGCCAGTGAATGGATACATATATTATAAATGCCATACCTTGACTCTTCAAAAAACATATTTGTGGCAACTTGATTATTGTGTGTCAACATAACGCTTTCCCAATTGAAATACATGTAGTGCGAAATAATTTCAGATACAATTTCTTCCGACCATTGTATCCAAATTCTTGAAGTTTTATCACTGGCTACTTATTAACTGAATCACTGGTAGATTGGGAGAAAACGTGTGTACAGCTGGTTGCTATTTCCGGCTTAGTTTACGAGACAAAACACACGATAATCTTAATCTCTGCATATAAAACAATGCCTTGGAGAGCAGGAAATAGAATGTTAATGGTAAATCATTGTGTCTGGTGATGTTTTATATCAAATTTCATATTTTTATAGACCAGGTTTGTAATACCTGTTTATTCACCTTAATTCGCTGAAGGGATACGATGTGTTTGCTTTAAAAACGCATATCACTCGATATATATGTTTTTTACACTACGAATCATAAACAACTATTATTCTAATCCTTTTTCAAACTCGGAAGCGTACATCGTTTTAGGTAGGCAGAACATGTACGGTGGTGTTGGTCATCTACCCCCTACGACTCCACCTCCGTTAAGTGAGGGTATCACTGTCCCCTGACAATGTTGACATTTTAATTTTTCTGAAAAAGAACCTGGAGTTGAACTATTCACACTGCGAAGTGCATTGATTATTTTCTGGTGTTTGAACTTTGTAGTTTCCTGCTTATTTGAAATTTGACATGTTTTGACGGAGGGTGAGAGGAAGTTCCACTTTGAAGCTTGACAAGTAGTCTTGTTATTATAAAATAATTTTGACTGTTCCAAAATCATGAAAGGTCCAAGCCTGACATGCTTGAAGCCTTGAAATTTAATAAATGCTGGAGTACTCTTTTTTATCGTTGCGTATCAAGATAGGTATCGTATCGTGACCAGAATATTGAGATAGGTATCATATCGTGACCTTCCCGTATCGTTGCAGCCCTAGTAGCCATGGTAACGGAAGTGAAGATGTGCAAGATCTTTGTGTGTCTCACTGTAGCCATGGTAACAGAAGAGAAGATGTGCAAGTTCTTTGTGTGTCTCACTGTTGCCATGGTAACAGAGGGTGAAGATGTGCAAGTTCTTTGTGTGTCTCACTGTAGCCATGGTAACAGAGGGTGAAGATGTGCAACTTCTTCGTGTGTCTCACTGTAACGTTTGTTGTCAGGGAGCTATGATGTCTATGATCTACAAAGAGGGGTTGAAGATTGATCCACCAGCTCTTAACGAGATCATCTTGGGGGCCAATCAGGATGTCCGACAGGTGAGCCCCAGCATCATGGGATAGGCACTTTAGCCTTTTCAACTTGTGTTCCTATGTTTCTTCACTTATGTTTATTTGCTGATCAAGTGCAGGCATCACATAAACATGACCAATGCTGCATAAGAAAGAATAATGCATTAAGAAAGGCATGAAAACTTGAAACTTACATCGTTGGAGAATGAAAATAAATAAATACAACAAAAAGATGATATGTAGTTTTGATCCCCTTGTACATGCCTGCAAAAATAATATTCCAGTATTTAATTTTTATACAAGTTTACATGACGCCCTTGTATATGATTGTATTGTCTTGTATTGATATATTCTCGTGATATGATACTCGTATCATGGAACAGAGTATCACTCACTCACTCACTTACTCACTCACTTCCGGGGTAGAATAGGTCTGCGGCAACCCATGCCTGCCGTAAGAGGCGACTAAGAGGATCGGGTGGTCAGGCTCGCTGACTTGGTTGATGCATGTCATCGTATCCCAATTGCGTGGATTGATGCTCCTGATGTCAGTCATGATTGTCTGGTCCAGACTCGATTATTTACAGACTGCCGTCATATAGCTGGAATATTGCTCAGTGCAACTTAAACAACAAACAACACCACTCACTCACTCACTCACTCACTCACTCACTCACTCACTCACTCACTCACTCACTCACTCACTCACTCACTCACTCACTCACTCACTCACTCACTCACTCACTCACCTTCCCACTCACTCACTCAATCACTCACTCACTCATTCACTCACTGCTCCTTTAGGTGATCCACAACCTGTGTATGTGGACGGCCACAAACAAGACACTCACCTATGAACAAGCCAAAGATGATGCCAAGAAGGCGGAGAAGGACTACAAGCTGGTGAGTACACATCACTTTTTCAAAGGGACCAGCAGTTTAATGATGTCTTTGGATTAAAGGGTATGAATCTTAATACAAGTTTGACGTAAATACAGTAAGACGCTCTCATATTTCTGACTGTTCATGTATATCTTATGTTGCACATTATTCTTTTCAGAGTCCATTTGATGTGTGTCGGAAGGTGTTTGTGGGTGGAGAGGAGACTGCCAAGATGACGATCCACGACAAGTCAGACTTGTTCTTCAACGACTACTCCTTCACACCACTGTTTGTGCAGGAGAACTACACAAGTGTCATTCCATACTCTGCCAGGTACACAGTAGGAACACTACACACTGCGTTCACTCGGGACAAGTGTCATTCCATACTCTGCCAGGTATACAGTAGGAACACTACACACTGCATTCACTCGGGACAAGTGTCATTCCATACTCTGCCAGGTATACAGTAGGAACACTACACACTGTGTTCACTCGGGACAAGTGTTATTCCATACTCTGCCAGGTACACAGTAGGAACACTACACACTGCATTCACTCGGGACAAGTGTCATTCCATACTCTGCCAGGTATACAGTAGGAACACTACACACTGCGTTCACTCGGGACAAGTGTCATTCCATACTCTGCCAGGTATACAGTAGGAACACTACACACTGCATTCACTCGGGACAAGTGTCATTCCATACTCTGCCAGGTATACAGTAGGAACACTACACACTGTGTTCACTCGGGACAAGTGTTATTCCATACTCTGCCAGGTACACAGTAGGAACACTACACACTGCATTCACTCGGGACAAGTGTCATTCCATACTCTGCCAGCTATACAGTAGGAACACTACACACTGCATTCACTCGGGACAAGTGTCATTCCATACTCTGCCAGGTATACAGTAGGAACACTACACACTGTGTTCACTCGGGACAAGTGTTATTCCATACTCTGCCAGGTACACAGTAGGAACACTACACACTGCATTCACTCGGGACAAGTGTCATTCCATACTCTGCCAGGTATACAGTAGGAACACTACACACTGCATTCACTCGGGACAAGTGTCATTCCATACTCTGCCAGGTATACAGTAGGAACACTACACACTGCGTTCACTCGGGACAAGTGTCATTCCATACTCTGCCAGGTATACAGTAGGAACACTACACACTGCATTCACTCGGGACAAGTGTCATTCCATACTCTGCCAGGTATACAGTAGGAACACTACACACTGTGTTCACTCGGGACAAGTGTTATTCCATACTCTGCCAGGTACACAGTAGGAACACTACACACTGCGTTCACTCGGGACAAGTGTCATTCCATACTCTGCCAGGTATACAGTAGGAACACTACACACTGCATTCACTCGGGACAAGTGTCATTCCATACTCTGCCAGGTATACAGTAGGAACACTACACACTGCGTTCACTCGGGACAAGTGTCATTCCATACTCTGCCAGGTATACAGTAGGAACACTACACACTGCATTCACTCGGGACAAGTGTCATTCCATACTCTGCCAGGTATACAGTAGGAACACTACACACTGTGTTCACTCGGGACAAGTGTTATTCCATACTCTGCCAGGTATACAGTAGGAACACTACACACTGCGTTCACTCAGGACAAGTGTCATTCCATACTCTGCCAGGTACACAGTAGGAACACTACACACTGCTTTCACTCGGGACAAGTGTCATTCCATACTCTGCCAGGTACACAGTAGGAGCATTACAAACTTCATTCACTCAGGACAGAAAATCAGTACATCCTAACTGTCATAGTATATTCTCCTAAATCATGTGTGAATTTACCCAGTGGTGACAAACTTGCCTGATGATTCCCTGTGTTCACAGAGGCAACACAGCAAGACACCTGTCAGCATTGGCACGGGCAGCCGATAGTATCTGTGATGGGGATCTAGCGGACAGAAAGATCAGATCTGCTCAAAACTGGAACCTGCTCCCTGCACAGGTGAGTTGCCAACACATTCACAACATATTCAACAACAGTTACAAGCTGTCATGTTTAGTAGAGATAGCACAGGAACAGGTAGTCTGTCTAAACAGATTAGACAATATCCTGTGTGCAAACTAAGGAAGAGAATATATGGATGTAAACTTCTTTATTATGAGGAACACAACGTTTTGGAGTATATGCTTACTCCTTCATCAGGTGAATGAATGCCATGAGGCAGAGAGCATATATATGTACATGTAAGGTCTGTGGGAGGCTCTGAATTTACATTTTGATCAATAGGGCAATGTAAATAACCCCCCCCAAAAATCTTTTTGAAGCATATTTGTAAGCCTTTTTCCTCAGAAGCAGTCCTTGATAGAGTATGAAAATAATGTCACTCAAAAACTTACATGAAACCTCTCCTTGTGATTTTCTCCTTATCCTTGTGATTTTCTCCTTATCCTTGTGATTTTCTCCTTGTCCTTGTGATTTTCTCCTTATCCTTGTGATTTTCTCCTTGTCCTTGTGATTTTCTCCTTGTCCTTGTGATTTTCTCCTTATCCTTGTGATTTTCTCCTTATCCTTGTGATTTTCTCCTTATCCTTGTGATTTTCTCCTTATCCTTGTGATTTTCTCCTTGTCCTTTAAATTTTCTCTATGTCCTTGTGATTTTCTCCATATCTAATGGTGCTACAATGTTTTCAAGTTCTACAATATGGCTGTTTGTTGCAGGCCATCTTCTCCAGTGTGATCCCCGGGGAGGTGATGCGGGGCAGCTTCCCCCAGATGGTGCAGTTCCCCCAGTGGCTGGGCAAGAACTCTAGCCGGAACAAGACTGACCGCATCATGCAGGAGCTCCGCACACACATGAGACTCCAGTAGGTCTTCTACATCAAACTACAATAATGACCTGACCCCCCTCGTGGTTTAGTGGATAGAGCATGGAGAGTGGAAGGTTGTGGTTCGATCCCCTGTCGCATCATACCAAAATATTTTAGAAGATGGTACTTGTTGTTACCCTACCTACCGGTCGCCATTAAGGGGACAAAACAAGGACTAGTTGGCTTGGAGTATGTATACTGTGAGTGGGGTGTCCATGTTAACCTGTGACATGGTATCTCAGTGGGCTAGCAGTATTAAACCAGTATTAGTCCGGACTAGTACAAGCAGCCACGAACATGAATGCACTTCACCTCACCTCACCTCACCTCACCTCACCTCACCTCACCTCACCTCACCTCACCTCACCTCACCTCACCTCACCTCACCTCACCTCTCTCGACCCATGAAGATCTGGGGAAGTATTCTTCAGCAACATATGCTTGACTTAAAAGGCAACTAACAGAATCGGGTGGTCAGGCTTGCTGACTTGGTTGAAGCATGTCATCAATACCAATTGCGTGGATCAATGCTCATGATGTCCATCACTGGATTGTCTGGCCCTGACTCGATTATTTACAGACCGCCTTCATATAGCTGGAATATTGTTGAGTGCGGCAATAAACAACAATCAATCAATCACCTCACCTCACCTCACCTCACCTCACCTCACCTCACCTCACCTCACCTCACCTCACCTCACCTCACCTCACCTCACCTCACCTCACCTCGACTTACATCTGTCAGCACCAAAGTGATTTATGGGTACAATCAGGTAGTACTTTATCCAAAATTACTTTACAATAAATTGATTATTAGATTTTAATCAAAATGTCTTCAAACATGTGAGACAGTTGGCTAGTCATTGCGGAATTATTTCTTCTCTATTCAAGGCATCTGTGTATCCTGTAAATGTCAAGCAATGTGATTCACATGAAGCTTACATGTTTGGTAGGACTGTGTACAGTGTGGTTCAGTAAGGAGTGAGTATGGTTTAACAATCTTCTAGCAATATCATGGCAGGGGACACCAGAAATGGCCTTCACACATTGTAGCCATGTTGCGAATTGAAAGCGTGAATGCTTTAAACACTAGGCTACCTGACAGCCCCGAAACTCTTTGGACTGTAGATACTCCAGGCAATAAAATGCTGCAGGACAGGGCTGTTTGGTTGGTGTGGTTTATAATGGAAGGATTAATTTATAATGTCACACCATGATACAATGAGTCACTGTTCAGATACCTTCAAATCTTCTCTCTGTCCTTTACTAATAGTGACATGGTGTGTTTTCTTGATCTATGGCTGTGGTGTGTTCAAGTTCTCACATTGTCTGTCCCAGAATCTCGGGCGACCTGAAGGGTCTGAACATGGACTACCTGCCTGTGATCCGACACGTGATGACCCACCCTCTGGTGCAGCAAGGCGGGGACGGGGTCAGGGAGGTCATCGACTTCATGGACAACTACGACATCATCAAGGAAGACTTTGACAACATACTGGAAGTAACAAAGTGGCCAAACAGTTCCGATCCCCTCAGTAAACTGGATTCCAAGGTCAGTGTCATTGTGACAGAGAAGATGGTGGTAACCTCTTCTGTGTTGTGTGTTTGCATTGGCTAGTAAATTTAATCATGTTAAAGCAAAAATGGCGAGAATTTATCTAGCTTTCTTACGACCTGTTTTAAGAAAACTATAGAACAATCTTAGATTAAATGTGACTTCAACCAAGTGCTAGATCATTACAACTATGACAATAGGTGTTGACTCTAGCACACACAGGAAAGAAGTGAGGTTTCCCGCCATTACGCACGTCATAGCTTGGGTTGCTTTAGTGCTATTCTGGAACAACTAATTGACAGTGAAGAGGACGTCTGTGGAAAATCTGAAAATGTTGTTAGTGTGACAAGCCAAAATACAGGATTTATGGCACAGATGTAATAGAGGTAGTATTCTTAGAATTATTAACAATGATAACTATTGTTCGATTTTTCTTTCTTTTTTTGTCAATATACTTTACTGGTATGTATGACAAGCAATGCAAGTGTGTGACACAGCTGCTGTGTGAACAAGTAATATTAGTCAGCCATCAAGAATTGACTCAAACCTTGAATGGGTTAGTTCTAAACCTTACACCACTCCTGTTAACTCACAATGTCAAAAAAGATCCATTTGAGAAAGAAGCATTTTGCCATTAATATCAGCTTACACGGTGATGTGACCATTATATCATCTTACATGGTGATGTGACCATTAATATCATCTTACATGGTGATGTGACCGTTATGTCATCTTACATGGTGATGTGACCGTTATGTCATCTTACATGGTGATGTGACCATTAATATCAGCTTACATGGTGATGTGACCATTATATCATCTTACATGGTGATGTGACCATTAATATCAGCTTATACTGTGATGTGACCATTATATCATCTTACACAGTGATGTGACCATTAATATCAGCTTGCACTGTGATGTGACCATTAATATCAGCTCACATGGTGATGTTACCATTAATATCAGCTTACACGGTCATGTGACCATTAATATCAGCTTACATGGTGATGTGACCATTATATTGGCTGTTTCAATCAGAGAGTAGTTGATGCATGTTTACCTTTCCCAATTGCGTAGATCAGTGCTCATGATGTCAATCACTGGATTGTCTGGTCCATACTCGATTATTTACAAACCACTATCATATAGATGGATTATTGCTAAGTGCGGCATTAAACAACAAACAGTAGACTGTCCTTATCAACTATCAGATGATAAAGCCTAAACACACCATCCAGTTGAGCAAATGTCTAAAACCTGTCTAGGTTAGTCCTCATTAACTGATGGTGTGCAGCAGGCAGCAGCACTTGATGTACTACTGCCCTGTGTGATTCCAGGGCAGAGTAGGTACATAGGTACATAGGTACATAGGTACATAGGTACATAGGTACATAGAGTAGGTACATTGAGTCCTCCATCCTTGTAGCGAGAGAACCGATGAGGATTGGGTAGTTAGCACGTATGACCTTGTAGTGGTTGTGTACACTATAAATAGTAAGGGGTATGTTGTATGTAGTCTGCCTACTCTCAGTGCTTGGCTTCAAACGGCAAACACCACCATGATGATAGGACGCATTTGAAGTAATTAAACTGTGCTGACCTTACAAGTAGTTAGTCCTTCCTGCGGTGTTCGGGTTTCCATGGGTTCAGAGGCAAGAACATGACAGTCCTCATTACCGGCCATTGCTCATGCTGTCAACCAGGTTTTTTTTACCATTATTGTTTAGATGCAAGCAGTGTTGCTATCAATGGCGTAAAACTGTATTTACTTCACCCCCACACCACAGATGTCTGTTGCACTCTCTGTTGACTTGTGTTGTAGACCAACTGTTGACTTGTTGTAGACCAACTGTTGACCTGTGTTGTAGACCAACTGATGACCTGTGTTGTAGACTAACTGTTGACATGTGTTGTAGACCAACTGTTGACCTGTGATGTAGACCAACTGTTGACATGTGTTGTAGACCAACTGATGACCTGTGTTGTAGACCAACTGTTGACTTGTTGTAGACCAACTGTTGACCTGTGTTGTAGACCAACTGATGACCTGTGTTGTAGACTAACTGTTGACATGTGTTGTAGACCAACTGTTGACCTGTGATGTAGACCAACTGTTGACATGTGTTGTAGACCAACTGATGACATGTGTTGTAGACCAACTGATAACCTGTGTTGTAGACCAACTAATGACCTGTGTTGTAGTCCAACTGTTGACTAGTGTTGTAGACCAACTGTTGACATGTGTTGTAGACCAACTGTTGACCTGTGATGTAGACCAACTGTTGACATGTGTTGTAGACCAACTGATGACATGTGTTGTAGACCAACTGATGACCTGTGTAATAGACAAACTGTTGACATGTGTTGTAGACCAACTGATGACATGTGTTGTAGACCAACTAATGACCTGTGTTGTAGACCAACTGTTGACCTGTGATGTAGACCAACTGTTGACATGTGTTGTAGACCAACTGATGACATGTGTTGTAGACCAATTGATAACCTGTGTTGTAGACCAACTAATGACCTGTGTTGTAGACCAACTGTTGACTAGTGTTGTAGACCAACTGTTGCCTTGTATTGTAGACCAACTGTTGCCTAGTGTTGTAGACCAACTGATGACCTGTGTTGTAGACCAACTGATGACCTGTGTTGTAGACCAACTGTTGACCTGTGATGTAGACCAACTGTTGACATGTGTTGTAGACCAACTGATGACATGTGTTGTAGACCAACTGATGACCTGTGTTGTAGACCAACTAATGACCTGTGTTGTAGACCAACTGTTGACATGTGTCGTAGACCAACTGTTGACATGTGTTGTAGACCAACTGTTGACCTGTGTTGTAGACCAACTGTTGACATGTGTCGTAGACCAACTGTTGACTTCTGTTGTAGACCAACTGTTGCCTAGTATTGTAGACTAACTGTTAACATGTGTTGTAGACCAACTGTTGACTTGTGATGTTGACCTGCGGTGTAGACCAACTGTTGACCTGTGTTGTAGACCAACTGTTGACTTGTATTGTAGACCATCTTTTGACTTGTATTGTAGACCAACTGTTGACCTGTGTTGTAGACCAACTGTTGACATGTGTTGTAGACCAACTGTTGACCTGTGTTGTAGACCAACTGATGACCTGTGTTGTAGACCAACTGATGACCTATGTTGTAGACCAACTGATGACATGTGTTGTAGACCAACTGATGACCTGTGTTGTAGACCAACTGATGACCTGTGTTGTAGACCAACTGATGACCTGTGTTGTAGACCAACTGATGACATGTGTTGTAGACCAACTGATGACCTGTGTTGTAGACCAACTGTTGACCTGTGTTGTAGACCAACTGTTGACAGGTGTTGTAGACCTACTGATGACCTGTGTTGTAGACCAACTGTTGACATGTGTTGTAGACCTGTGTTGTAGACCATCTGTTTACATGTGTTTTAGACCAACTGATGACCTGTGTTGTAGACCATCTGTTGACATGTGTTGTAGACCATCTGTTGACATGTGTTTTAGACCAACTGTTGACCTGTGTTGTAGACCAACTGTTGATATGTGTTGTAGACCAACTGTTGACATGTGTTGTAGACCTGTGTTGTAGACCATCTGTTTACATGTGTTTTAGACCAACTGATGACCTGTGTTGTAGACCATCTGTTGACATGTGTTGTAGACCATCTGTTGACATGTGTTTTAGACCAACTGTTGACCTGTGTTGTAGACCAACTGTTGATATGTGTTGTAGACCATCTGTTGACATGTGTTGTAGACCAAGGCAGCTTTCACCAGGACGTACAACAAGGAGTCCCATGTGACACCCTACGCCACGGGGGTCATGTCGAAGAAGAAGCGGGGGAGGGCCCCTATTGAGGAGGACGATGACCTCATGGGTGGTGAGGACAGGGCAGCGATGGCAGTCAGCTCTGATGATGATGACGACCTGGAGGCAGACACCATGATCAAGGTGAGGGCGAGTGTGGATAAGTGAGGTTAGATCTTTGTCAAGCTTATGCAGAACATGTGGGAAAAAGTGTTTTTGATGCTTAATATCTGTTGCCCTGTGTTCCCTGTTAATCTGAAGGTCTTACCATACACATTTAGAATGGATGCAATATGCACTCAGAGTCAATATGCAAAAATCCAAGTTCAGACTGTCAACAGGCCCATGTCCAATGTTTTTAGTCTATGTTCGTCTTGAATAGCGACATCCTGACCTATGATTAGTGTGTCTCTGGCTACAGAGAACTTCTTCATTGTTTGTGACAGCATTTCTGTGCCTTGAACCCTTGATTGTCTCATTGTAATATCGTTACCCCAGTCAGCTCTTCATTGGTCTGCAGCAACCCATGTTTGCCGTAAAAGGTGACTATGCTTGCCGTAAGATGCAACTAACAGGAGTGGGTGGTCAGGTTCACTGACTTGGTTGAAGCATGTCATCATATTCCAATTGCATAGATTGATACTCATGATATCAATCACTGGATTGTCTTGTCCAGACTCGATTTATTATCTGATCGCCGTCATATAGCTGGAATATTGCTGAGTGCAGCTTTCAACAACAAACAAATCGATGTTGTCAATGTGTCCCTGCCAAGATATTGCTTGAATATTGCTAAACGTGGCGTAAAATTGTACTCACTCACTTTGTTATCAAACAGTCCATCATCCTATTTTCACTGTACTTAATCCTCTTTATTTTGTTTCTTTGTTCATTAATCATTCTGTCTGTAAACACATATATATATATATAATTATTAACTCAATACATTAACTCACTGATGAAGAGGCAAGAAGTAGCACTGAAACATCGTTACAAACAATAAAGAAATTCTTATTCATGTCTTCCAGTACTTTTTACTTGTAAGAACCGACTCTGCGAGGGATCGGGTGGTCAGTGTGTGTTATTTACAGTGACCTCAGATGTTGACCATGGTATCAGCTACTGGTTTGCCTGGCCAGACTGTTTAACGACCACTGTGATAGAGCTGGAATATAGCTGACTGTGGCTTGATACAACCTCCACTCACCAAGTGGATTTAGCTGACATTAACACAGCATGGTTTCTGTTCACAGAAAGGGCCGGCCAGCAAGGCAGCAGGGAAGAAGGGAGGAGATGCAGGAGGGAAGAAGGGAGGAGATGCAGGAGGGAAGAAGGGGAAGGGGAAGGCTGGCGCTGGGGGGAAGGCTGGCGCCGGGGGGAAGGGAAGAGGCAAGAGCTGAGCGGGGAAGGTGGTCAGGAGAGACCAGGAGACCTGCCCACATCCGATGTGGGGACATTCCTACATTTGCTTCAAAATATGTGAAAGCTTCATGAATCATTGATAATCCAGTCATGGCCTTGAATATGTCAATTCTCTGATGGCATTCTATGGAGCTAAGCTTAAATACGGACGGTCAGTAAGGGTAAAGCCACCATGTCACACCATATTGTTGCTCGGCTGCTGTGTGATGTGTATAATTGCAAGTGAATCATGTAGTACCATGCTTGCCGGCGGTTGGTTAGGACTGTACAAGATGTGAGCATGTTTGCTGTGGACTCATCTGTGATTGTAGCAGGCCTGTACACTTGCTGTGCAAGGTGAAAGTATTCTATTTTCTCATATGTGCTTGAACAGATCATGATTAAGATTGTCAAAAACGATTTGCGTATTTGGAGTGCTGTATCGACGTGATCGAGTGCTATCACAATTGATCATATTTGTGTTGGAGTGTTTCTGACCTGGATGCTAGAAAGTCTATAATGTGTTGTAGGAGCCACTTGCAGGAATTCTCTGGAATGTCACATGTGATAACACCTGTTATCATGAGAGTTGTAAGGGCTTAAGCCAGAATTGTAAATATGTACACACAAAAATAAAACCAATTTTGTACGTCCTGATAGGTGTTTTGTTTTTGTACAGGTTGGCTGAGTGTTTTAGCAGAGACCATATGTATATGGTCTCTGGTTTCAGTTGTTTGTTCATTCAGAAATTGTTACTTTCGCAAATGTACCAAGAGTAGCTTAGGCACAGCTAGAGGCTCTTGGCCAATGAGAGACTGCCATTTGATCACATGTCCTGATAAGATGACAGCAGACTAGGGCTGGGACAAATTGACTACCCGGGTACCCAGCCCCCTATTACCCGACCCTACCCGGGTACCAGATGTAGGTCTCAAGAGGAAGGTACAAACTTTAAAAAAACTAGATAAGATAGTGTATAAGGGAGGAGTGCACTTTACCGGGCACACTTTTTCAGATCCAATTAGCACTGCAGGGTCTCGAATGCGCTTGGCTAATTAATGTGTCCTATATCCGTATACATATAAATGTTTGAATAAAAATAAAACTTCAGTCAACTTCAGTGTATACACCAGATCGTTTCATACATGTATCTAAACACATTTTACCAGTGCTACGGTCATATATACTCTTCAAAAAAAGAAACTTGACACTGACTCTTAAAATGTAATATAATGCGATTGTTTCAAAATAGGACACAGAAACCATAATTGAAACACTGTTTGAAGATCAATGTACACAATGTTCAAAACATTAATCGTTTCACCTAGACAGACACACGTACACGATACAGTTAATGTCACAGGGGTACAGAAAATGTCAGTATCGGTTGGGCCCACCACGTGCATCAATCACCACTTGATACCGACGACCCATAGATGCAATCCAGTTGTCAATAACACGCTGT
This sequence comes from Haliotis rufescens, assembly GCF_023055435.1. Taxonomy (NCBI): domain Eukaryota; kingdom Metazoa; phylum Mollusca; class Gastropoda; order Lepetellida; family Haliotidae; genus Haliotis; species Haliotis rufescens. The sequence goes on from NW_025963779.1 coordinate 36,039,176, forward strand.
TGGATGTGCTGCCATTCAGTCTGAAGTGCATCAGGAAGCCGGAAGTGTTTGGGGTGGTGGATTCCTTCTGCGAACGCGTCGATCCAACTCGTCCCACAGATGCTCAATCGGCGACAAATCTGGTGACCCGGCTGGCCATGGTAATTGTTGATGTTGTTGTGGTGTAAGAAGTCTTGACAAACACTTGCAATATGCGGTCGAGCGTTGTCCTGCTGGACCTGTCCACCATGAACGTTGACGTGAGGAAGAACGTAAGGCTGTAGGATCAAGTCTCTGTAACGCACACCTGTCAATGCAACTGCCACATGCACGAGAGGCGTCCTACCACCATGATGAATTCCGGCCCATACCATGACACTCCCGCCGCCAAATGGGACAACCTGCTACACACAGTTGGGGTCATAACGTTCACCCTGACGTCTGTAGACACGTGCGCGCCCATCAGCACGTGTGAGTAGGAAACAGGACTTGTCAGTAAACAGTACATTTCTCCACCTTGCACGTGCCCATCTAACCCTCTGTTGGCACCAAAGCAGTCGGTCCGCCAGATGATGTGGGGTCAATACATGACGTCGAACAGGTCTACGTGCAAAAAGTCCAGCCTCCCTCAGTCTGTTGCATACCGTTTGATCTGATATTCTGCGTACCCCAGGGATCTGTGTGGTTGTAGACGTGGCTGTGGTAGTGCGGTCTCGGAGGTGTCGCAGCCGGATGTATCGATCTTGTGCTTGGGTTGTCACCCTTGGTCTGTCGTCAACTCTGTTGGTGTTGTTGTATCGGGTCCACAGTGCGGAGATTGTCTGTCTGGATACGCCAAAGTGCCTGGCCACTTCTTGCTGAGTTGCTCCAGCTTGTAATCTCCCAATGGCGTTGTTCCGTTGAGCTGCATTCAGTCTTGGCATTCTGTCACCGCCTCTACTGCCATTATAAGGACTGTATGAACAGCTGTTGATGTGGATTTTTATACCCATTCAGCAGGGGGGCCTGCATGCCTAAATGCAGGATCCTGTGCTGGTCGTTTTTTACAGGCGGTTGCGTTTGGATGAAGCTGAAAAATAATCCCCAAACGCTACATTTATGTGCTTTGCATGTGTTTTCGCGAATAATAGACAATTTATCTTTCTGTTTGACTTATTTGGTTCTCATTTAATGTAATTATTCTAGATATTTGGCAAAAAGTGGTTTTACTTCTATGTCAAGTTTCTTTTTTTTGAAGAGTATATAAGTCAGAAGGAATGGGCGTAGTAGTCAGGAAGAACTGCGACCATTAGTGACTTGTTGTTTAAACATAGAGTTTTAGATACTTTTTGTCATTGAACAATATATCACGTGACTAACCACTGGTCTGTGTAGTCCTGTGGGTACCCGGGTCCTACTCAGTACCCACCCAACCTGAGTACCCGAGTTACCCGTCCCAGCCCTACTGCAGACATCACATTGAATGGACTGTGCATGTGTACATCATACAAAATATGACACTTACCCAGTGTTCGACACAAACTCTGGTCCGCTATTTTCTCGCATATTTTCTTAGGGACCAGTAAAATTCAGGTTGACTAGTCATATTTTTGGGATGAATGAAGTAATTTAAGTTTGTACGACTTTTGAAATAAGCAATTCTAAGCAAAACCAGCAACCTGCGTAGTACACTTGTTGCTTTTTAGCTTGTTTTTCATTCTTATTTTGCAATGAAAACCCTGTTTGGTTAGGACCATTGTGTCCAGTGGAGCCATTGGACAACTGACAAATCTTGGTCAGTGTCGAACACTGCTTACCTGTGCTTTAAGTAAGATAGAGGACTTGTGACTGTAACACTAACATCATCAATATATATTAGTTACTGCAACATAAAACAATGCTGAACTTCCTCACATTTCAGAGGGTTACCTTTGTATTCCAGTAACTCCCTGTCACTCGCATTGTGGCCTTACAGAGGCTTGTTATATGATGTATCAGTTGATTGAAAGAATAGCTACTCTGCAGCCATTTGGTTCAACACCCCAGTTGTAATTCACAGTATTTCAGTTATGTCACACCATGTCAGCTTCAAGCAAGTCAGAAGTGATGCAAGTCTTGATATTCATCACTTTGGTGTAACCCACATGCTTGTGTAAGGTGCCGAAAAACCAAGAAACATAATCAAGAATTTCTTGAGACATAATCTTACTTAAAATTAATTATAAACAGCTTGAAAGCATGTTATTAAGAAATGCAGGTTACAATGTGGTGAAGATCCAGGGTAGAATAGATCTTCAGCAACCTATGCTTGTCGTAAGAGGCGACTAATGGGATTATGTGGGCAGGATGACTTGGTTGATGCATGTCATTGTTTCCCAATTGCGTGGATCGATGGATTGTGGTCCAGACTAGATAATTTACAGACCGCAGTCATGTAGCTGGAATATTGCTGAGTGCGGTGTTAAACAACAACCAAACAAATACTATGTGGTGGAAGTTAGCGATTGTTTCGTAACCATTCATGTTTAGTAATTACGTTTGACTATTATGTACAAAATATTGCGACACACAAATTGTGTTAGAAATAGGCAAAGGAATCCTACAGTTGTGTCTTTAACAACATATCGAATAATGGTTTCAGCACAAGATGTTATGTTGTGTGTAGGAGTAGTTTGTAGATATCTATATCTGGCATTTCACAGATAAGGACAATTGATGTTTTAATAGATGACACTGTTGTCCAGTAGAGTATTTTGGAGGGATAGGTCTTTTCAACACAGCTGAGCCTACTGGCCAGTTGATAAATGTGTTTTTATTTCCTACATTTATCCCTGTATTTCCACATCAGTAGTTTTTTGAACCTGCAAACAACTGTTGTGGAAATATCCAAGGGAGTTAGAAAAGACAGAACTTGACAGATGGAATGAAATATTTTATTTGGCAGCACCAACTTAAAGGACAGTGCTTACATTGCCTTACATCACAGTAAGATAAAGCAGGTTACTGTCACTGGACATTCAACACAATAGCAACTGGTAATTACAGACATTACATTGTAAGGCAATTTTGGTTGGAAACTTCTTCGTGCAGGAATATTTTACTAATCTTAGAAACATCGCAGAAAAGAAACAATGACATGAGTATTTTGTCCTCGTAGACTAGATAATCATAGATCTCTTTATCAAAGTGGAGTCGCCCGAGGCAATTCTTCAGTTCCAGCAGTGATCATCACAAAAGTATAATGCCCGGTCTTGTAATACCAGTATGTGGTTGTAGTTTAGTATCAGTGTTAGAGATTAGGAGAGGCATTGGGGTCAGCTGCAATAATACTTGAAGGACCGCTAAATATTCACAAAATCAGCATGTGGTAACCCTAACAATTATGCTTAAGTTTAAACATTGAGTGTGACTGTTTAATTATTCACTAGTACACCAAAGAACAGTTATGCAGTAATGTAATCATCAATCACAACAATGTCATGAAAGATCAATCTGTCTAGGTGTTTATTGTGAGAACAGACCACTAAGAATCCGGATATAGCTTGCCCAGAAATATAATCTTTCAGAGACAAATAGCACTATCATGAATATTGGTGGCACTTGGATTTGTGAATAAGTACAGTTGGAAACTATAATTAAAGAAACATTAACTTTGTGTCATTAATAACAAAATGATTTGATTGATAAACTGAAATAACAACCCATCTTGAATAATTCCTGATGCTAACACAAGACTTTACAGGACACATTCTTTCTGAACATATTTGCACTTCAACCTGGGTACAAATTGTACATCTGAAACTTAATTCCATTTCATATGTAAAATGTCAAAAGGATACTTCAAATGTTTACATTTTAATTAAACAATAATTGTTCAAAACTGACAATGGTAGGTAGAGATAGATGCATTAGGGTGCTGTTCAGTTTTCAACATATTCAGCACCTTGTTCCACTAACCTACACCAGTATTATTTTCTCTCATTCTGCATATATCTCCCTAAAGAGTCATTTCTGAACTTTCCCTGTGTCCCTCCATTCCGGTTAAGACAGTTTGCATTTTTTTTAAATAGATATCACATAGTGCCTTATTTAGTGACAGTCAATATTTGCTTCGATCCTGTGCGTTTCACTAAGCAATCCACTTAACTTGTGAGTCCCCCAGGAATTTCAAAACAATATTTTTTTCATTTTTTTTCTAAGTAAGAAAAACTCATTGATTGAGTAAATGGAATGAAGATGTCTCACGGAATGATGATACATGTAAAAGAAATGAATGAGAGTAAAACCTGGCCCACAATGGCAAGTCTTTCACATGAAACAAAAGACTTCCTTCACATAAAATCCGGTTCATTTGTTCAGCTGAAAAAATAAATCACCTTTCTCACCTCTTTTTTGCCAACGTTGAAGAATGTGCCAATTTTAAATCCGTATAAACCTTTAGCACATGTGCACCTTTTTTTTATAAATTCAAAGCATTTGACATAAGAGAGCATGAGGTGCTTCCTTAACAAATCTACACACTTCCAACTGGCTCATGTTTAATCATTTATAGAAGGGACTCTATTGACACTCTCCACTACAAGAACCAAGTACCATATCCATATATGATTCATATCCTACCAACACTGCAAGTCTATGACTGCAGCTCTGGCAGTCTCACTCTAGTATCACAGGAGGTGTTTGGCACAGTGGATGACTTATGTACAGTCCTCCTCCCTCTAGGAGATAGCGTACTCCTTGATGTGCAGCATAGGGAGAGTCCATCCATACATCGTTAGCTTCCTCAATCAGCCTGACTCAAAATGTAGGTAACCTGACCGGAAACTACAGGAAGAGTCTTGAATCAAGCTATCAATAAGGTACAACAGTGTCTTGTCACTTAATCTTCATTATAACAATGGATGTCAACGTTCTCATTGTCAACTATCTAATATAAATGGTTGTACACAATGCTACCAATTACAAGTGATTTGTAATATTTACATAATGTTGTAATAAAGGATTATGTAACTTGGATTGAGGTCATTTTAACATCACCCTCACAGACACACAATCCCAGCCAAATACTCCTGATCTGATTTCTACAGACGTCCATTATGCATCCGACATGATGAAATCATGTTTCCAGGGCAGCATGACACTCGTCACCTTATCCTACAGGAGGTCTTTTTCCACAGGTACCAGTGTTAGAACTCTGTGAGGGAGGCAAACACAAAGATTTAACTCTTGTAACAGTTCTTAACATGGTTCAGCCTGATATTTGAGATATCTGGCCCAACTTCAGGGAACCTGGCCCTGTATTTTTTATACTGGCCCATCATCTCTCAGATCTCGAACACCTGGCCCAACACCACAAACACCTAGCCCAACATCTTGGATATCAGGCCTCACATATCATTTTCCCTGGTAATAGTCAGTATTCACCTCCAACTGAAGCCATGATGCCTACTTCTCTTGTATGTATACTGGTGTATCTCCAGGCAGACCTCAAACTTCATCACAGGGAAAACAAATACAACAGAATGATGGATGACAAGTCCCAACGTTACATGTGATGGACTACTCTTGGGTACATGTGTTTGATACAGCATGACTGAGTGCATGTTTCTAAAACATTGAGAGGTACATACTCGTCTTTCATGCAGATTAATATACGGGCGATACTTCTACAACATTAAAGTACGCATAGGATGGAATTAAGATCTTACAATGATTTCTGGAGCATGTGCTTCTGACAAACCACTCAATCACACCAATAGAAAGTTCAATTGCGAAGGCAGAGATCGCGCAGTAGAAGTGTGTAAACTGTAGACATGTTGCCACACACAGACCTCAAAGCTTTTCATGCTATTCTCATTCCATCTGTTCACTGTCCTCATGCTTGCAGATTGTACAGTTTCATCAGGAGTCCAAGCTCCGGGCAAAGTTCATATCAATTAGCACTTCATCAATGAGGACATCCTCCTGGTCGGACGTGTCCACCAGCTTCACGGACACCATGCCCGAACTTCTGTTCTTGTCACACACCAAGCACACAAAGTCCCGCCCCTGAGCTAGCTCCATGAACTTGTACTTGGCTGCCTCCGACCAGTGTTTGTTGACCTTCACGAAGTCGATACCTGGTTTGGAAAAGGGTACAGTAGAAGGCATGTAGACAATTAGACATCCTACCTTGAAAGTTGTTCCGAGTCAATCAATCTGACATGCCACAAGTACACAGTGAGTGACTGAGTTGAGATTTTAAAGCACTTTGAACACTAATTAAGTTGTATCCTGGCATACCGAATGTAGGAGGAAAGCCCGAGTGATTCAGGTTTATTTTAGCCCATCATATAGTACTGCGAAATAATTTTATGACCCAACTATATTTTAAAAGTCAAGAGACTGATGAACATGGAAAGCTTGGTGAGGAGAAACTGGGATTAACATGTGGGTTTTATAGTGCAAGCCTACTGAGTTATCATGGTGCAGTTGACATGGATACCTTACTCAGACACATGATGGTTGGTTGTTTTACGCCGCACTCTCAATATTCCAGCTATATGACGGCGGTCTGTAAATAATCGAGTCTGGACCAGACAATCCAGTAATTGATATCATGAGCATCGATCCACACAATTGGGATCTATGACATGCATCAACCAAGTCAGCGAGCCTGACCACCCTTTCCCGTTAGTCGCCTTTTATGGCAAGCATGGGTTGCCTATCCTACCCAGGATTTTTACGGATCCATGGTGAATGGAGTTGTTCAGTTCTTGTTTACCCCCTTACTGCCGAGCACCAGGCAGGGTAACAACAAATACCATCTTTAAGCATTCTTTGGTTTGACACGGTCACCGATCTAACCATGACCTTTAGGCAGAGTCTGAGACAATACTTCAAATAAAAAATCTGAACTGGTGTTTTATAACGAAGGGGAAAAACGGTGATTTAACAATTAAAATGCCATGTAAGTAAAAGGAAAATGATAAATACTAACTGAAATAGAACAAAAACAAAAGGTTCTGCTCCCTGCAGAGATACATGCAGTATTAAATAACCACTGTTAGTTCAGAAATACTCATCACTTGTTTCTCAGGGCTCATTGTACATATAGGGAGGGGGATGGAAATATTCTCACTCTAGGTACTTTAAAGTAGCTGTCACAATGCCTGCATGATGAAGAACGTTGACACTGACGAAGCTCCCACAACCTTCATTTCCTTCCGTATTTACAGAGTATAAATGCAAGGAGACAGAGATACAATGAAAGTTAGAAATTTGCTGAAATGTCTGAGGTATGTTGAGGATGCACACCCAGAGTTCGAAACTTTGAAGGAAAGCCAAGGTGTCCCTAGTTGTAACCCTACTACAGCTAAGAATGGGATCCCAAGTCCAGTACTACCTCCAACCTGGGGTAGCCAACCTAAGGACTGCAGGACACAACAAGCATTCCCCTAAAGAAACTCATTGGGAACACAACACTTTGGATCCCAAAAATATTTGAGTGTGGGTCAGCTAAGAACAGGACAATCCTAACTGAGAAACAAGCTTTGTTTATGTGTAGCATTTGTCTGATCTTGTCAACAAAATGGCACCTTTATGTGCTGATCTACTGTCTTGGCTGATATCTGAAATATGGAAATGGCATATAACACATCTACATGATTCCACATGGCAGATAGTACAAATATAAGGACAGAAACAGCACTTTGTATACTCTTCCAGCATCACAGTTTGATACAATCTCATAAAAATTAGATCTTAGCTCTCGCTATCCCCATACAAAGATCTGAGGCATCCCATTATGCGTAAGGTCAGAATGTCCTTTCATCCGACGTTTTAGAGCGATGCTTACCAAATCAGGAAAGTGACAGTCAGAATGTGTTTTTTTAATCATGGAATCTCCAAAAGTTCACCATGGGGTAACCTGAGCGACAGTTACAGGCTGTAGACTGATTTTGTCAAAATAATCGTCCATCTCTCGCTTCAATGGGATTAACATTTGAACAGAGGGGGCTTTCCAGGCCCACTACGAAATAGTATCAGGTACCAGGCCCACTACGAAATAGTATTAGGTATCAGGCCCACTACGAAATAGTATTAAGTACCAGGCTCACTAGAAAATAGTATTTGGTACCAGGCCCACTAGGAAATAGTATTTGGTACCAGGCCAACTACGAAATAGTATTAGGTACCAGGCTCCCTAGGAAATAGTATAAGGTACCAGGCCCACTAGGAAATAGTATTTGGTACCAGACTCACTAGGAAATAGTATCAAACTCAATGTCATTAACATCAGATCTTAGTTCTCACTACCACAAAACAAATTATGGATCACGTCAGAACAACCATGCACAAACTACCTAATACTATTTCCTAGTGGGCCTGGTACCTTATACTATTTCCTAGTGAGCCTGGTACCTAATACTATTTCCTAGTGGGCCTGGTACCTAATACTATTTCCTAGTGAGTCTGGTACCAAATACTATTTCCTAGTGGGCCTGGTACCTAATACTATTTCCTAGTGAGCCTGGTACCTAATGCTATTTCCTAGCGGGCCTGGTACCTAATACTATTTCCTAGCGGGCCTGGTACCTAATACTATTTCCTAGCGGGCCTGGTACCTAATGCTATATCCTTGAGGGCCTGGTACCTAATACTATTTCCTAGTGGGCCTGGTACCTAATACTATTTCCTAGTGGGCCTGGTACCTAATACTATTTCCCAGTGGGCCTGGTACCTAATGCTATTTCCTTGAGGGCCTGGTACCTAATACTATTTCCTAGTGGGCCTGGTACCTAATACTATTTCCTAGTGGGCCTGGTACCTAATACTATTTCCTAGTGGGCCTGGTTGGTTGGTTTGTTGTTTAACGCTGCACTCAGCAATATTCCAGCTATATGATGGAGGTCTGTAAATAATCGAGTCTGGACCAGACAATCCTGTGATTGAATCAGGAGCATCAATCCACGCAATTGGGATTGATGACATGCATCAACCAAGTCAGCGAGCCTGACCACCCAATCCCGTTAGTCGCCTTTTACGACAAGCATAGTCACTAGTGGTCCTGGTACCTAATACTATATCCTTGTGGGCCTGGTACCTAATGCTATTTCCTAATGGGCCTGGTACCTAATGCTTTTTCCCAGGTGTAAAAAGCAATAATTTAGGGCACAACAATTTCCCAAGGAGCAAAATAGAAACTGTAAAAAGACCATGCTGACATTGAAGGCCAAAGCATCACACCATATTTTTTTACTTCGGATGTCCCAAAATGTGTCAACCAGAAGTTATTAAAATGATTGTAGCTGTCAACAATGTCAAGAGGCTTTAATATGGGGCAGCCACAAGGCAATCATTGGCACCAAACATTCACTTTCATCACAATGACACTCTCATTCATACTACTGGCATATATGGTGTTTACAAGGAGATGAAAGGAGAAACGAGAATGAAGTGACCATACCGTGAAGCTTGGCTTTGACTGCACAAAGCGGCAATGCATAAAACTGTTCTGGTAATGGCTGCAGATCTTCCAAGCTTAGGATGTTGTACTGTCCGTAGTCCGGGAAGTACACCGACATCTGAACACAACGATAATCAGGTGCAAACAACTAACAACATATACACCATTCCGATATGCAACTATCTGGTATATTTGCAATACTACAGGTGAGATTTACATGAAACAGGACAGAACACACCTGTAACTCTAGCCCAGAAAATATTATAAACGACAACTTCTCTGTCAGAATGAATTTTGCAATATAATTATTATAGTGGTGACTCAGTGTACACTCAAGTTACATCCAGCTGCCCTGGGAGTACATAATTCAAGCTGCCTGCGGCTCTCGGAGGTTTTGCATTCACTTTACCATCTCATCAAACTGCCTACAGTGTGTCATTCTCAGTGATTACCTACCTGATGCTCTATAATATTCTTAATGATGACTCGGTACCACGCTCCGTCCATGTTGCCAGCCATCAACATCCCCTTGGTCAAATCCTTCTCCTCCAGCACAACACGCTGCAGCACAACACACACAGCATTACACAGTGGCCACAAGAGGGCACTGCACAACACACACAGCATTACACAGTGGTCACAAGAGGGCACTGCACAACACACAGAGCATTACACAGTGGTCACAAGGGGGCACTGCACAACACACACAGCATTACACAGTGGTCACAAGGGGGCTGCACAACACACACAGCATTACACAGTGGCCACAAGGGGGCACTGCACAACACACACAGCATTACACAGTGGTCACAAGGGGGCACTGCACAACACACACAGCATTACACAGTGGCCACAAGGGGGCACTGCACAACACACACAGCATTACACAGTGGCCACAAGAGGGCACTGCACAACACACACAGCATTACACAGTGGTCACAAGGGGGCACTGCACAACACACATATCATAACACAGTGGCCACAAGGGGGCACTGCACAACACACACAGCATTACACAGTGGTCACAAGGGGGCACTGCACAACACATAAGATTACACAGTGGTCACAAGGGGGCACTGCACAACACACACAGCATTACACAGTGGCCACAAGGGGGCACTGCACAACACATAAGATTACACAGTGGTCACAAGGGGGCACTGCACAACACACACAGCATTACACAGTGGCCACAAGGGGGCACTGCACAACACACACAGCATTACACAGTGGCCACAAGGGGGCACTGCACAACACACACAGCATTACACAGTGGTCACAAGGGGGCACTGCACAACACACACAGCATTACACAGTGGCCACAAGGGGGCCCTGCACAACACACACAGCATTACACAGTGGCCACAAGGGGGCACTGCACAACACACACAGCATTACACAGTGGTCACAAGGGGGCACTGCACAACACACACAGCATTACACAGTGGCCACAAGGGGGCCCTGCACAACACACACAGCATTACACAGTGGTCACAAGGGGGCACTGCACAACACACACAGCATTACACAGTGGTCACAAGGGGGCACTGCACAACACATAAGATTACACAGTGGTCACAAGGGGGCACTGCACAACACACACAGCATTACACAGTGGCAACAAGGGGGCACTGCACAACACACACAGCATTACACAGTGGTCACAAGGGGGCACTGCACAACACACACAGCATTACACAGTGGTCACAAGGGGGCTGCACAACACACACAGCATTACACAGTGGCCACAAGGGGGCACTGCAAAAAACACACAACATTACACAGTGGTCACAAGGGGGCACTACACAACACACACAGCATAACACAGTGGTCACAAGGGGGCACTGCACAACACACACAGCATTACACAGTGGCCACAAGGGGGCACTGCACAACACACACAGCATTACACAGTAGTCACAAGGGGGCACTGCACAACACACACAGCATTACACAGTGGCCACAAGGGGGCACTGCACAACACACAACATTACACAGTGGCCACAAGGGGTCACTGCACAACACACACAGCATTACACAGTGGTCACAAGGGGGCACTGCACAACACACACAGCATTACACAGTGGCCACAAGGGGTCACTGCACAACACACACAGCATTACACAGTGGTCACAAGGGGGCACTGCACAACACACACAGCATTACACAGTGGCCACAAGGGGGCACTGCACAACACACAACATTACACAGTGGCCACAAGGGGTCACTGCACAACACACACAGCATTACACAGTGGTCACAAGGGGGCACTGCACAACACACACAGCATTACACAGTGGCCACAAGGGGGCACTGCACAACACACAACATTACACAGTGGCCACAAGGGGGCACTGCACAACATAACAGTAGTGAGAAGCGGGGCACATCACAAGACCCATCATTCCATAGTAATTCCAAAAATGAATTTTGCAGAATTGCTATCTACCTAATTGCATACATTTCAACAAGGAAATTTCACTAGTCCTTCTTGAATTCTACTAGACTTGGGCAACTGGGCATGTTACTGTCCTTACCTTAGTGTTAGTGTTAAAGTGTTTATTGAGATCCTTCATCATATTCTCCAGACATAACACCATCTTGTACGGCGTACACTGCAAGAAGAAGCACATGGATACACTGGCCTGACATACAGAAGGCTTCTGATCGGTGGACATATGCCACAGGAAAAACGGTAGTAACCACACAACCAGAGATTTTATCATCAGTTCCTTGTAGGTTTGTCATGTTTCACCCATGTTTTGATGGAGTGCGAAGTAACAGCTGAAGACCGATACACAAGATGTACTATTAGAATGAATGCAGATTCTAAGTCTACGAGCTTACCCAGAAGTTAGTTGGATCCGACACCCACAAAACATGCACATCAAAGAACTCCCCAATACCAGGGATATCCACCAACTCCGGCTGAGACAGTTTTCTCCTGACAAACCCCTTGTTCAACCCCTCACGACTAGATGGAAGAGTGGGATCAGACTTCAACGTCCCATTAGTACTCCGAGACAGTTCACTGTTTAACACAGCAGAGGGAGAACCATTACTGGTCTGCGTATTATTCCCTAACGTCAGACCACCTAGTCTCTGCACCACTGCTGTGTCCACAGCCTTGCCCTGAGTTGTGGGGACCAGGTCGTCAGGGCTGGCAATATCACTGCTCTCCCAGTTGGAGCTGGTGTGAGAGTCCACATAGCTTGCAGCCAGGGCCTCGGCTTCCTCCTCAGTACCCCATGAGTCTGCACTGGTAGTGCTCAATGTCCGGTTAAAACTTGTGTCTCTGTTTGGCTGTATTGTGTTCGTGTCCCTGAAGGCAGCCATGTTGGTGATGGCTCTAGGACTAGTGCTGTCACTCTTGGGGGACACAGAGTTGGAGTGTGTGGAAGGAGGCTGTGACAAGGATGCTGCTGCTGTCAAGTTGCCATTTTGTGGATCCTTGGCCAAGATTGCTTTGCTGACTGCATTGTTGATGTTCAAATCATTGTCGTCATTTGTGTCGTACAGGATCACAGACAGTCTCTCATCTCTGTAGCAATTGAGGAGACAAAGAAGGTACATTAACAAATAGACAACTTGGTAATTATGTATTTCATTGGTCTTACGTTAAGTCTTTTTCAGTGTACAAATATATGCTAATGAAAGCAATCATTCTCACCATATTGTAATTTCAAGATTTCTCCCAAAAGTGGGAACCATTTGAGAGAGTGATTTGTGTTTTAACGCTGCGTTTAACAGTATTCCAGTTATATCACGGCGTATCAGTTGAATGTGGGAGGAAAGCCCAAAATTATGCAGGTCTCAAACATTTACCACTTGGTGAAGCCCAAGAACACGGGTATGGTGCTGAATATCTAGAAACATAATCGGGGTGTACCGGATTTGAGCCCACAATCATAGGTTCCTGGCGTGCCCAAGGGACGCAACTCTGCACAGCGAATTGTGGTGCCTTAAATGACTGAACCACCCATGCCCCAGGAACCAATTAAGAAATTTAAAAATATTAAACTTAACTCTCACTCTACTATTCTTCTATTCACATATTTGTCAAATCAATTTGTTCAAAGCGTTTGATATCCTGATATCAAACAAAATGTTGAATGAAATACCATGTTCCAACATTAGATTTTCAACTATTCACAGAAAAGACAGATTCGCGGAGGATTGAGACCCAGAGTCTTGCTCTTGTTCTGAACTTACCCGTCAACCAGTTTGGCGACACAAGTCTTTCCCTCGTCCCAAATATACCTGTCAACTATTTCGGCGACACAAGTTTTTCCCTCATCCCGAACGTACTTGTCAACTTTTTCGGTGACACAAGTCTTTCCCTCGTCCTGAAAGTACCTGTCAACTATTTCGGCAACTCAAGTCTTTCCCTCGTCCCGAACGTACCTGTCAACTATTTCGGCGACACAAGTCTTGCCCAGGGCCATGTCCAGCAGGCTCTCCAGGGCCGTCACCGTATCTGTCACTTTCTCCAGCCCGTTCAGGTAGCAGCGCACAGCCTGCAACAACACAGCACATCACTGATGACCACAAATGTCAGCGAGTGTGACGATTTTGCATCTTGAATATATCACCATTATCTTGGCTGGACACACCAGATATTGACTTCGCATATCGTATCCTTGTGACTACTTTTACCCCAAATCTACTACAAAGCTACCGCAAGGCTTCCACAAGGCTTCCTCAAGGCTACCACAAGGCTACCACAAGGCTACCACAAGGCTACCACAAGGCTACCACAAAGCTACCACAAGGCTACCACAATTATACCCCAAGCGACTGGCAGTACCACACACATTATGTGACACACCAGGGTCCACATTACGACAAGATGTCTTCTGACCTGATAGGGTAGCGAGGCATTGAGATCCAGCGGTAGTGAACGTAGTTGTGAGAGGAGGATGTTCTCGGTGTCACCGTGGTCGGTGAAATAGCACTCAGCCTTGCCGTCTGTCACAGAGTTGATGAGCACTCGCTGGTACAGGCCATCCATGCTGGCAATACACACTGCCCCAGGACCTATAAAGGTGTCAGGGGCAGCTTTCTTGAAACAGTCCTCCAACTGCGCTTCAAACACATCCAGCTTGTCCTGGGAAAACAAGATTCACCTTTCTACTTGACGCAAACTAATGAGTCTTATTCACATACACATGGAGAATGGACGGAAACTGGTAAGGCTGATTGAATCATATAAAGTGATTGTAGCTCTGCCATTTCTATTCTGGTTAAAAATACAGTGAAAATTCTGATTGTCCATTAGGGCTGGGATGGGTAACTTGGGTACCCGGGTCGGATGGGTACTGAGTAGGACCCGGGTACCCACAGGACTACCCGGACCCGTGGTTAGTCACATGATATACTGTTTAATGACAAAAATTATCTTGAACCCTATGGTTACACCACAAGTCACTAAAGTTACCATTTCTTTCTGACAATGCACTCATTCCCTCTGATTTTTCATATGGTTGAATAAACATATATAACTTAATTCAACTTCAGTGTATGAATGACCAGATTGTATAATACATGTATCTAAATACGTTTTGCCAGGGATATGCTAAAAATGTTCCCAATCGGACATTTTGAGACATTTCCCGAGATCTGCAGTGGGTACCCGGGTAGGGTCGGGTAATAGGGTGGTGGGTACCCGGGTAGTAAATTTGGACTCATCCCAGCCCTATTGTCCATGTCAGTTTTTCTTCCCTCAATCACTCATTATTGTTACAAACTAAAAAAAGGAAATACCCATCCTTAGTTATCACACTGACTTACACATGCTTTGTTCATATTTATGCCTGGGACCCTGTGAAATGACTCACAATTTGATAGGCGAAGGGAAGTACTGAAGAGGCAATGTTATACTGCCACATCATCTCCTTCCCTGTGGACATGGTGATCTGAGATCTTGATACTTGCCTGGCCTGACTACATTGCAAGTGTACATGTGTACTAATCATGACAATTTGAAACTGATGCTGTGCTACACGATTCAAGTGAAACGAATGTTCTTGAATGTGACAATCACAACATGAAATGGAGATTCGGGAATTTGACCTGACATTGGGCTGAATATCAGCATCTGAGCAGGTTCTCATAAATCCCTCGGATACTCATAGATGGTTCTTACTATAAGCGTGGGACACTGGGACCATACAGCTCCAGAATCCCCATCATCCCCATCCCTGGTACTAAAACCATGTTGAAGAGCAAACACATTCACATGTCACTGGACAATCTGACTCCCTCCTTGAGACTCTGACCAGCCTATCATGCTTCGTAACGCAGTACTGGATGAATACAGAGAACGTACAGAGTACTCCTCGCCCACTATCCGGACTGTCACAGCCAGGTCCGGACTGATGAAGCACACATACACATCAAGGAACTTGTCATCTGGTAGTATCACAGTGTCTGCAACAAATACACACAGCTATAGTGCAAGTACTTGTTGGCATGTTGTTCACTGCTGCAGTCAGGGATAATCTAGCTGTATGGAAAGCCTGTAAACAATTGATTCTGGATCAGACAAACCAGTGATTTGATATCATGAGCAATGTTGCACTCTGTCAGGGTTCAATGTGGCACGATGTACCAAGGTATTGAGTGGGACCATTAGGTTTATTTAGTCACCTATGACAAGCACAGGTTACTGGGGATTTGTGTAGCAAGGACTCTCCACAGGGCTTTTAAGCAATGAAGGCCGGACTCAAATGTTGGCAAAGGTTGAAGTCTAGGGACAAATGTTGGCAAAGGATGAAGTCTTGGGACAAATGAAGGCAAAGGATGAAGTCTAAGGACACATGTTGGCAAAGGATGAAGTCTAGGGACAAATGTTTGCAAAGGATGAAGTCTTGGGACAAATGTTTGCAAAGGATGAAGTCTTGGGACAAATGTTGGCAAAGGATGAAGTCTAGGGACAAATGTTGGCAAAAGATGAAGTCTTGGGACAAATGTTGGCAAAGGATGAATGAGTATTGTTTTACGCCGCTTTTAGCAATATTCCAGCAATATCACGGCAGAGGACACCAGAAATGGGCTTCACACATTGTACCCATGTCGGGAATCGAACCCGGGTCTTCGGCATGACGAGCGAACGCTTTAACCACTAGGCTACCCAACCGCCCGGCAAAGGATGAAGTCTTGGGACAAATGCTGTAATGACATGGTCATGATCGGGTAGAATGATCACCAGGTATAATTACAAAGGTACTTACTAATGTGATGTGATATGTAACCCTATTTGTGCTTTACTGTTACTCTATGTTCATGTAACCGTTTACATAATACCATTTCCCGCCAAGTTGTTGATCCACCCGTGAGAATTTTGGGTAAGATGCAACTAAATGCATCGGCTGGTCAGCCTCGTTGACTTGATTCATTGCATGTCATTTCACCCTAACTGCATGAATCGAAGCTCACGACAACATGGACAATAGTAACTCGATTGACAGGTCCAGACTTGACTACTTACACACCGCCATCATAGAACTGGAATATTGCTGTGTGCGGCATTTAACAAGAAATAATGAAACAAAAGTTTCTAGAAACTTAACCAGGACATCGAATTGAATGAATAAAAGAAGTTGTACTCCCTGCCATCCTGTCTTGTTTGTTACAGACTGACCTGGCTCTCCTATGATGGAGTCGGTGTCGTTTGGCTCCGCCCCCCAGTCCACCACCTCACCCCTCACCAGGCCCTTCTTGATCAGGTAGTCATTGATGGATAGCTCCTCCTTGGTCAGTTCAACCTCACACTGGCCGTCTGGGAACAGACAAGAGGATCAACAGTCAACCTCACACTGGCCATTTATTCACAATTTCTAATGAAAATATGATCAGTGGATCTGCAATTCAATAAAAAAAAATTTTGGCCCGAGATGTCAAATATCAACAAATTGTAAATTTGAACATTTCCTGACATACCAGAAACAAACAGGTTCAATGACCTTCATCAAATTTCCCTTTGAACTTGAATTTTGCAGGTTTTCCATTAACAGTGGAATCCTTATTTATCAAATTTAAGGATTTCAAGATGTCTTTTTAAACAACATTGTATCTGATCATACCATATGTAATGTATGATTATTCTGGCTCACCTGTGTTGTAGGCCACCGTGAGAGCTGATATGGGTGAGTCCTTCACCACCTCTGAGAACTCCTTCAGGGATGGAGACGGTTCATCTGGACTCTAGAACAAACACAGCTGATTAACGCAATCTGCCAGAAATCAAATCGGGTGTGAGCATTGCTTCACGCCACGTCAGCAGTTTTGATGTTTCATGGATGAAAAAGGTCCCTGGTACAGATTGAAATTTGTATGAAATTTTATACATTTCTGTATGGGGCTTCTCTATTAAGAGTGTATGTAATGCATGCTGCTTTCAACAGTTATTGCTGTCTTATGATGCGGGACTCCACATTCAATACCCATGTGGAGATACCAACCAGGATGTAATGTAAAACATGAACCATGCTAAAGTGAGCCATTCAGATCTAATGTTGTTTTGAGCAGTATTCAAGTCACATTATTGACTATATTATTACACCTCTATATGTGAGAATGATGAGATCTGATTGGTCCATGTGATCTTGATAAAATACTGTGTATCCCGCCTTGGAGGGAAATAAATTTCTGCGTGGGAGAATAAATTTCTTATACCCCTCCATGAAGAAAGCAGGCTGCACATGGATTTCTAAGTGGGAGACTAAATACCTTATACCCTGCTTCAAAGCAAAACGCTGCAAGCTTTTTACGAGGCAATGGAAGTCACATGACATGGAACAAGTTAACCTCAGCTCAATTTAATTCTTTTACAATGTCATATTAAAACATGTCGGTAAGATAAATTTGTTGCAGCAGGCTCCGGCTCGTGGTATAAAACCTAACGCAGGACAAATAAAACCCCATGCACCCCTCATGAACCTGCTACAACTTATATTGTCAGGTATCATCTATTAATGTTTGAAGTAACACAGACTACATGATTACTACAGTGGCGAAAAAATGAAATTAGATATGGTGCACACAGCCCAACAGTCTTAATGGGGCATAACAGTATTCAACTCATCAGTGGATCATCCTAACTCTGCAATGTGATTTGTGGTGTCTAAGATAATTGGGCCATGTACCGGTAATATTATACATATTCTCACCTGTCATATGTGGCTAACTGTGACTGTACCACATTCTCAATTCTGTGATGGGGTCAATTATGACTATACTACTATACCACAACATCATCTACACTAAGTGGTTAACTGTGATTGCACAACAACATCATCTACACTAAGTGGTTAACTGTGTTTGTACTACAACCTCACCTCCACCAAGCAGTTAACTGTAATTGTACCACAACCTCACCTGCACTAAGTGGTTAACTGTGATTGTACTACAACCTCATCCGCACTAAGTGGTTAACTGTGATTGTACCACAACCTCACCTGCACTAAGTGGTTAACTGTGATTGTACTACAACCTCACCTGCACTAAGTGGTTAACTGTGATTGTACCACAACCTCACCTGCACTAAGTGGTTAACTGTGATTGTACTACAACCTCACCTCCAGCAATTGGTTAACTGTGATTGTACCACCTCACCTCTACTAAGTGGTTAACTGTGATTGTACTACAACCTCATCCGCACTAAGTGGTTAACTGTGATTGTACCACAACCTCACCTGCACTAAGTGGTTAACTGTGATTGTACTACAACC
Source organism: Haliotis rufescens (assembly GCF_023055435.1). Lineage (NCBI taxonomy): Eukaryota > Metazoa > Mollusca > Gastropoda > Lepetellida > Haliotidae > Haliotis > Haliotis rufescens. The sequence goes on from NW_025963779.1 coordinate 36,058,313, forward strand.
TCACCTGCACTAAGTGGTTAACTGTGATTGTACCACAACCTCACCTGCACTAAGTGGTTAACTGTGATTGTACTACAACCTCACCTCCAGCAATTGGTTAACTGTGATTGTACCACCTCACCTCTACTAAGTGGTTAACTGTGATTAAACCACAACCTCACCTCCACTCAGTGGTTAACTGTGATTGTACCACAACCTCACCCGCACTAAGTGGTTAACTGTGATTGTACTACAACCTCACCTCTAACAATTGGTTAACTGTGATTGTACCACAACCTCACCTCCACCAAGTGGTTAACTGTGATTGTACCACAACCTCTCCTGCACTAAGTGGTTAACTGTGATTAAACCACAACCTAACCTCCACTCAGTGGTTAACTGTGATTGTACCACAACCTCACCTCTACTAAGTGGTAAACTGTGATTAAACCACAACCTCACCTCCACTTAGTGGTTAACTGTGATTGTAGTACAACCTCACCCGCACTAAGTGGTTAACTGTGATTGTACCACAACCCAATCTCATTAAAATCAGATCTTAGTTCTCGCTACCGCTAAATAAAGATCTGAGGACATCCCATTAGGGTTCACGTCAGAACGACCTTTCATCCGACCAATTAGAGCGTCGCTTACCACATCATGAAAGTGACAGTCGGAATGTGATTTCTAATCATGCAGCCCCGAAAACTTTAAAACGGGGTTTTCCGAATGATAGTTACGGGCTTAACGACTGAACCTAAACAATCTAGACCATATATTAGCCATTCGAGAATGTTCTTTTGTTCAGGTTTCAAATTTTTATGCCAGAATTTGTCAAAATATGTTTTGAATCGTAGTCACCAATTTGACATTAGTGCCGTAGAGCACAAAAAGCTGCCCTCTGATTGGTTAATATCAACTTCTTGTCAGTAATTCCATTGGTCGGTCAGAGTTCGCGAAAGGTCGGTCTGACGTGACCCGTAATGGGATGTCCTCAGATCTTTGTTTAGCAGCAGCGAGAACTATGATCTGATTTTAATGAGATTGACCACAACCTCACCTCCCCTAATTGGTTACCTGTGATTGTACTACAACCTCACCCGTACTAAGTGGTTAACTGTGATTGTACTACAACCTCACCTCCACTCAGTGGTTAACTGTGATTGTACCACAACCTCACCTGCACTAAGTGGTTACCTGTGATTGTACTACAACCTCACCTCCACTCAGTGGTTAACTGTGATTGTACTACAACCTCAACAGTAATAAGTGGTTAACTGTGATTGTACTACAACCTCAACCGTACTAAGTGGTTACGTGTGATTGTACCACAACTTCACCTCCACCAGGTGGTTCTCTGTGATTGTACTACAACCTCACCTCCCCTGAATGGTTAACTGTGATTGTAGTACAACCTCACCTCCACCAAGCGGTTAACTATGATTGTACCACAACCTCACCTGCACTAAGTGGTTACCTGTGATTGTACTACAACCTCACCTGCACTAAGTGGTTAACTGTGATTAAACCACAACCTCACCTCCACTCATTGGTTAACTGTGATTGTACTACAACCTCAACCGTACTAAGTGATTAACTGTGATTGTACTATAACCTCAACCGTACTAAGTGGTTAACTGTGATTGTACCACAACCTCACCTCCACCAGGTGGTAAACTGTGATTGTACTACAACCTCCCCTCCCCTGAATGGTTAACTGTGATTGTACTACAACCTCACCTCCACTCAGTGATTAACTGTGATTGTACTATAATCTCAACCGTACTAAGTGGTTAACTGTGATTGTACCACAACCTCACCTCCACCAGGTGGTTAACTGTGATTGTACTACAACCTCCCCTCCACTGAATGGTTAACTGTGATTGTACTACAACCTCACCTCCACCAAGCAGTTAACTGTGATTAAACCACAACCTCACCTCCACTCATTGGTTAACTGTGATTGTACTACAACCTCAACCGTACTAAGTGATAAACTGTGATTGTACTATAACCTCAACCGTACTAAGTGGTTAACTGTGATTGTACCACAACCTCACCTCCACCAGGTGGTAAACTGTGATTGTACTACAACCTCCCCTCCCCTGAATGGTTAACTGTGATTGTACTACAACCTCACCTCCACTCAGTGATTAACTGTGATTGTACTATAATCTCAACCGTACTAAGTGGTTAACTGTGATTGTACCACAACCTCACCTCCACCAGGTGGTTAACTGTGATTGTACTACAACCTCCCCTCCACTGAATGGTTAACTGTGATTGTACCACAACCTCACCTGCACTAAGTGGTTACCTGTGATTGTACTACAACCTCACCCATACTAAGTGGTTAACAGTGATTGTACTACAACCTCACCTCCACTCAGTGGTTTACTGTGATTGTACTACAACCTCAACCGTACTAAGTGGTTAACTGTGATTGTACCACAACCTCACCTCCACCAGGTGGTTAACTGTGATTGAACCACAACCTCACCTCCACTCAGTGGTTAACTGTGATTGTACTACAACCTCACCTCCACCAAGCGGTTAACTCTGATCGTACCACAACCTCACCTGCACTAAGTAGTTAACTGTGATTGTACCACAACCTCACCCGCACAAAGTGGTTAACTGTGATTGAAACACAACCTCACCTCAACCAAATGGTTAACTGTGATTCTACTACAACCTCACCTCCACTCAGTGATTAACTGTGATTGTACTATAACCTCAACCGTACTAAGTGGTTAACTGTGATTGTACCACAACCTCACCTCCACCAGGTGGTTAACTGTGATTGTACTACAACCTCCCCTCCACTGAATGGTTAACTGTGATTGTACTACAACCTCACCTCCACCAAGCAGTTAACTGTGATTGTACCACAACCTCACCTGCACTAAGTGGTTAACTGTGATTGTACCACAACCTCACCTGCACTAAGTGGTTACCTGTGATTGTACTACAACCTCACCCATACTAAGTGGTTAACAGTGATTGTACTACAACCTCACCTCCACTCAGTGGTTAACTGTGATTGTACTACAACCTCAACCGTACTAAGTGGTTAACTGTGATTGTACCACAACCTCACCTCCACCAGGTGGTTAACTGTGATTGAACCACAACCTCACCTCCACTCAGTGGTTAACTGTGATTGTACCACCTCACCTGCACTAAGTGGTTAACTGTGATTGTACCACAACCTCACCTGCACTAAGTGGTTAACTGTGATTGTACCACAACCTCACCTGCACTAAGTGGTTAACTGTGATTGTACTACAATCTCAACCGTACTAAGTGGTTAACTGTGATTGTACCACAACCTCACCTCCCCTAAATGGTTAACTGTGATTGTACCACAACATCACCTCCACCAAGTGGTTAACTGTGATTGTACTCCCTCGACTCCACCAAATGGTTAACTGTGATTAAACCACAACCTCACCTCAGTGTCAGTGACGATGATGCTGTACAGGGCACAAGGGATTGCCTGAGCTGGGAAGTTGGCTGTCGTGTCAGGCAGCTGCCGGATGGAGGACACTGGGACTGTTTCAGTATTACCATAGTCCAGGAACTTTACCTGCACTGACTGGAGAAGGGAATACAGCATGTTAACATGATTACTAGTAGAGCTGGTTCATACAGCATCTCACATAATTACTGGTAGTGCTGGTTCATACAGGATCTCACATGATTACTAGTAGAGCTGGTTCATACAGCATCTCACATAATTACTGGTAGTGCTGGTTCATACAGGATCTCACATGATTACTAGTAGAGCTGGTTCATACAGCATCTCACATAATTACTGGTAGTGCTGGTTCATACAGCAACTGACATGATTACTTGTAGTGCTGGTTCATACAACATCTGACATGATTACTGGTAGTGCTGGTTCATACAGCATCTGACATGGTTACTGGTAGTGCTGGTTCATACAACATCTGACATGATTACTAGTAGTTCTGGTTCATACAACATCTCACATGATTACTGGTAGTGCTGGTTCATACAGCATCTGACATGATTACTGGTAGTTCTGGTTCATACAGCATCTCACATGATAGCATCTGACATGACAGGTAGAACTGGTTCATACAGCATCTGACATGATTACTAGTAGTTCTGGTTCATACAGCATCTGACATGATTACTGGTAGTGCTGGTTAATACAGCATCTCACATGATTACTGGTAGTGCTGGTTCATACAGCATCTGACATGATTACTAGTAGTGTTGGTTCATACAGGATCTCACATGATTACTGGTAGAACTGGTTCATACAGCATCTGACATGACAGGTAGAACTGGTTCATACAGCATATGACATGATTACTGGTAGTGCTGGTTCATACAGGATCTCACATGATTACTGGTAGAACTGGTTCATACAGCATCTGACATGACAGGTAGAACTGGTTCATACAGCATCTGACATGATTACTGGTAGTGCTGGTTCATACAGGATCTCACATGATTACTGGTAGAACTGGTTCATACAGCATCTGACATGACAGGTAGAACTGGTTCATACAGCATCTGACATGATTACTAGTAGTGTTGGTTCATACAGGATCTCACATGGTTACTGGTAGAACTGGTTCATACAGCATCTGACATGACAGGTAGAACTGGTTCATACAGCATCTGACATGATTACTGGTAGTGCTGGTTCATACAGGATCTCACATGATTACTGGTAGAACTGGTTCATACAGCATCTGACATGACAGGTAGAACTGGTTCATACAGCATCTGACATGATTACTAGTAGTGTTGGTTCATACAGGATCTCACATGATTACTGGTAGAACTGGTTCATACAGCATCTGACATGACAGGTAGAACTGGTTCATACAGCATCTGACATGATTACTAGTAGTGTTGGTTCATACATGATCTCACATGATTACTGGTAGAACTGGTTCATACAGCATCTGACATGACAGGTAGAACTGGTTCATACAGCATCTGACATGATTACTGGTAGTGCTGGTTCATACAGGATCTCACATGATTACTGGTAGAACTGGTTCATACAGCATCTGACATGACAGGTAGAACTGGTTCATACAGCATCTGACATGATTACTAGTAGTGTTGGTTCATACAGGATCTCACATGATTACTGGTAGAACTGGTTCATACAGCATCTGACATGGCAGGTAGAACTGGTTCATACAGCATCTGACATGATTACTAGTAGTGTTGGTTCATACAGGATCTCACATGATTACTGGTAGAACTGGTTCATACAGCATCTGACATGAGAGGTAGAACTGGTTCATACAGCATCTGACATGATTACTGGTAGTGCTGGTTCATACCGCATCTCACATGATTACTGGTAGTGCTGGTTCATACAACATCTCACATGATTACTAGTAGTGTTGGTTCATACAGGATCTCACATGATTACTGGTAGAACTGGTTCATACAGCATCTGACATGATTACTAGTAGTGTTGGTTCATACAGGATCTCACATGATTACTGGTAGAACTGGTTCATACAGCATCTGACATGAGAGGTAGAACTGGTTCATACAGCATCTGACATGATTACTGGTAGTGCTGGTTCATACCGCATCTCACATGATTACTGGTAGTGCTGGTTCATACCGCATCTCACATGATTACTGGTAGTGCTGGTTCATACAGCATCTTACATGATTACTGGTAGTGCTGGTTCATACAGCATCTCACATGATTACTAGTAGTGCTGGTTCATACAAACATTGAGCCACGAAATCTGAGGTCTGTTCAATGCAATGAACATACATGTATGGTTAAAAGTAAAGGTGTGCTACAAAATAGATGTATGAGAATATCTTTCTGTTACTTTATTTCATGCACATCAAATTACACAATAAATTATTCTTGTGCAGACACTGGTGTTTCAATTTTATTTATAGATTTCAGTTACTGACTTATCTTTTGTTACATGCCATCATGCATTATTGAGGAAATCTATTACTAAAAGTCAAAATGTGGCAATGATTATTTAAAATCCTTACATTCCGTCTGAATGCAGTCTCTAACATGTTTGATCAGTAAAAAGATCAAATTGAAAACAAAATATCAAATTCTAATATCACTGATGCACATGGTGAAGGAAACATCATCTGTGAAATAATTGGTCACAAATAACGTAAGATACTGGGTATACACTGGATGTTAAATTTGCTGGCAACTGTCATACATAAATCTCATCAGTTATTGACACTGAACTTATTTGTCGCCTTAGTACAGTCTCCTACATCCTAGTATATAACCAAAGATAGTTAATCATGTGTTAATCAACATGTTTTGTAATTTGTTTGTTGTTTAACTTGTTAATATTCCAGCTATATGATGGGGCCTGTAAATAATCCAGTCTAGGCCAGACAAGCCAGATGGAGTATGATGACATGCAACCAACCGACTCACCAAGCCTGGCATTCCACTACATTGTGTCACCTCTTACAACCAGTATCAGTATAGTTGGGTTGTTCTAACCGGGAATCCCAACTGGGATAATTCATCAACAACAACCTGACATATTTGGTCTCCGTACCTCATCCGTGATGTCTAGGACCTCAGCCCTGTACCAGCGCTGGTCCTCGTTATAGAGTGCGGCACAGAATGTCCCCTTCTTCAGCACACTGCTGTCTGGCACTGCCTGCTTCTGATCAATGCAATTAAAATAAATCTGTGTGGTCCTTTGCAATAACATTATGTCCCCAGAATATGTCTTAAAGAATATGTTTGTATCTCATGAACAATTCAGTAATCCTGATAATCTGAAAGCTGAGTGAGGGGAAAGGGTTTGACATCATGGGAATATAACAGCTGTATCACAGAGGCTGAGTGAGGGGAAAGGGTTTTACATTACAGGAATATAACAGCTGTATCATATTATTAGGCTGAATGATGGTGAAGGGTTATACATTACGGGAATATAACAGCTGTATCAAGGAGGCTGAGTTAGGGGAAAGGGTTTTACATCATAGGAATATAACAGCTGTATCACAGAGGCTGAGTGAGTGGAAAGGGTTTTACATTACGGGAATATAACAGCTGTATCATAAAGGCTGAGTGATGGTGAAGGGTTTTACATTACGGGAATATAACAGCTGTATCACAGAGGCTGAGTGATGGTGAAGGGTTTTACATTACGGGAATATAACAGCTGTATCATAGAGGCTGAGTGAGGGGAATGGGTTTTACATTACGGGAATATAACAGCTGTATCATAGAGGCTGAGTGAGGGGAATGGGTTTTTTATTATGGGAATATAACAGCTGTATCATATTATTAGGCTGAGTGATGGTGAAGGGTTTTACATCATAGGAATATAACAGCTGTATCATAGAGGCTGAGTGAGGGGAAAGGGTTTTACATTATCGGAATAAAACAGCTGTATCATATTATTAGGCTGAGTGATGGTGAAGGGTTTTACATTACGGGAATATAACAGCTGTATCACAGAGGCTGAGTGATGGTGAAGGGTTTTACATTACGGGAATATAACAGCTGTATCATAGAGGCTGAGTGAGGGGAATGGGTTTTTTATTATGGGAATATAACAGCTGTATCATATTATTAGGCTGAGTGATGGTGAAGGGTTTTACATCATAGGAATATAACAGCCGTATCACAGAGGCTGAGTGAGGGGAAAGGGTTTTACATTATCGGAATAAAACAGCTGTATCATATTATTAGGCTGAGTGATGGTGAAGGGTTTTACATTACGGGAATATAACAGCTGTATCATAAAGGCTGAGTGATTGTGAAGGGTTTTACATCATAGGATTATAACAGCTGTATCATAAAGGCTGAATGATGGTGAAGGGTTTTACATTACGGGAATATAACAGCTGTATCATAAAGGCTGAACATAAGATCAACCACGGACCAGGGAAAACAATGGCAGATAATTCAGGGAACAATGGCACACAATCAGACACTTCACAGGTCAGCATTTCTGGATAGTCTTCCTGGGTAGTAGTTTGGTTTGGTTTGTTCGTTGGTTAACACCACATAGCAATATTCCAGCTACATGACGGTGGTCTGATAATAATCAAGTCTGGACCAGACAATCCAGTGATGGCCATCACGATCCACGCAATTGGGATACGATGACCTATTCTCACCCAGATCTTCACGGGTTCATGGGAAGTGAAAATGTTGAAAAATTGTTACAGTGGCCGGGTTGATATTGTTTAAAGTCGCAGTGGCCAAAATTACAGCTCCACAAGCAGCTAGTGATTAATAAAGTCCCGATTAACATGCTTTGACAGAGCATCAGTCCACCATGACATAGAAATCAGCTCATTCCCACATTTTAGTCAACACAAAAAAAGGAGCATGCTAACATATTTGGAACGATGATCAAAGTTCATATCGTGGAAAATAGCTGTTGTACAAAAAGACATTGATTGTCAAGAGCTGACGGTTGCACAAGACACTTTGGGGATACAGAAGTGTAAAGTCTTACTGGACATTCCTTCTCCAGTTTGGCATTGATATCGTCTATGCAGGAGTCTTCCTTCTGTACAAAGAAGCTGTCTACTCTAAGTGCAAATGTCACATATATCGTGACTGTCTCGCTGAAACAAATAGGACCTTGGTATGGCATAACATTGCACCCCTATGAACAGGTAAAACCATCATACATATATTTCAAAAAAGATTGAAAGAAATTGAGAAACAATATAACTCCTATCAATTGTGTACAGCCAAGTATTCAACACTTACCCACTCTGCAATATACTGTCAGGTGAATATTTACGCTCTTTTACAATCTCATTAAAATCAGACCTCACTTCTCGCTATCGCTAAACAAAGATCTGAGGACATCCCATTAGGGTGCACATCAGAACGACCTCTCATCAGAGCATCTCTTACCAGATTGTGAAAGTGACAGTCGGAATGGCATGTCTAATCATGCAACCTCGAAAACCTTAACTCCGAACGATAGTTACGGGTTTAACGACTGAATCCATACAATCGAGACCATCTATTAGCCATCCCATAATGTTCTTTTGTTCAGGTTTCAAATTTGTAATCAAGAATTTGTCCAAATATGTTTCGAAGCATAGTCGCCAATTTGAAATTAGTGCCGTAAAACACAAGAAAGCTGCCTTCTGATTGGTCATTCCATTGGTCGGTCAAAGTTCCTGCAAGGTCGGTCAGACTTGACCCGTAATGGGATGTCCTCAGATCTTTGTTTAGCGTGAGCAAGAACAAAGATCTGATTTTAATGAGATTAGCTCTTTTATAATTTATCAAACCATATATACATTTACAGAATCAGACGCAAAAAGGAAAAGGAAAAAAAAACAGTTAAACATTCTATCTAAATTTTGAGGTTTCTATGGAGGGTATATTTGTGTTCTGTGGCGGTTTACTTTGTGAGAGATCGAATCAAGGTGATAAGATATTAAGCTGAATTATTCTAGAAAGCTGACATAAGATTGGCTCACAACCTACACATCCTTCACTTTTGACTTTCTATGGAGGTGTCCCCTGATGCAAACAGGTATCAGAGTAAAAATCTGATTGAATGAGATTGCAAGATAAACAACAAAACCAACACTCACCTTGGGTCTAACAGCTCAGGTTCTGGGATTGTAAAATCCTGCAAGACACATGGAAGAAATATGATATGATGTACATCTTGATGAATAAACCTTTTCGAACTTCACTTTTTCTCCAATATCATATACCAGGGACAGCATTAGACAGCACCTATCTGCCCGTTTTACCTTCAAGTCCATCTTCCTGGCTGGGGGAGGGACGAGTGGGTCAGGGAGTTAACTGACTGTAAAAGTCCCGTTTCAATCCTTGCTGAACTAGGGTGGAACTTTTGGGCTTGACACTGGCTATTACAAGTTATGTCCCTTCTATGACTCTCCTATTGACCAAAAAGATTCCACCTCCCATATTACTTGCAATTGCTTCTAACAAAATGGCTATCTGACAATCTGATTGATAATCAAAATCTAAAAGTGAATCAAATCAAGTGCATCAAAGCATCACCGTGATTAAAAACATGAAACGATTTTCAAAATATCTGTTGATGCTGAGTTGGCGGTACACTTGATTTGCAAATCCTGCAATCGACCGATATCTGCACGGCAGTTTACGAACCGGATGTCGATTTCATTACATGATTTTGATTGGACTATGCATAGACTTGTTCGTCCAGCCAAAATATAACTCCATTATTCCAGCCTAGTTCAGAGAGGGTGGAAACTGGACTTTCATAGTCAGTTAACTCCCTTGCCTCAGGAAGATGACTCAAGTCAAATGACTATGTTTACGTTGTGCTGATAACTTCCATTCGAGGCTCTGTATATGGCAAAACCTCTGCACTGTACACAAAATATCTTTACAAGGCAAGAGTGTCCACTAGTCGATATCAAAGCCTAGTGAATACTATACTTCGATACTGGCTTGAGGACACACTTGCCTCAAGAAGATGAACCTCGACATGCTATTAATAAAATATGAACACTGTAACCAGATGCTGTTTTTTTCAGATACTGAAAAGAATGTCAGTGTACTATAAATGTGGTAATTCAGACAGTTAATTTGGAATTACATTCTGTAAACATTTGTACCAAGGGGGGATTCCTCGATTAACGGGATCCTGACTACCACGGTTTCACTGTACATATCAAGGTGAGCTACAGTGCCGTGGCACCACCTTACCAACAATGAGACAAACTAACAGGCAAAGACTAAACTCTTACTGTGAATGTGATCGAGTGCAAGGCCAAAATAATCTATACATGTGGTGCCATAGCATAGAAACTTTACAAAGTCATATTAAATCACCAATTTAAAAACTCATTTATTCTAAGAAATGGGGCTAAAGGAGGCATTTATACTATAAAAGATATATGTAATGAAAAAGGTTTCAGGTGGGCTGAGAACCTCAAGGATAAAAATAACAAAAGGTACAATTCTAGACTACACTTGGTTAACACTTAACAAACCAAAGCCTTGGAAGGACATTAAAAGAAGCACTGACAGCTTTGGAGTCTACCATCTGTACTTTTATCACCCCCTGGAGGATTTGTTAAAACCGACAAAAGGATCTAGATTATATTATGATAAACTGTTGACATCAATGAACAACAACTTTGTTACCGATAATAATGTTATACCACCTTTATGTTGGCAAATGAGATTTTGTAGAATTTTCCTATTCGGAATATTCTATAAGTAATACGTTACCACTGTTATACCGAGGCTGTTGTCTCCCACAACTGCTGCTATAGCGAAATCTACCACAGAGATCTCAATTACCTCATGCAGCACATGCGTAGCCACCTAGCTGCCATGTAACACCCTTCACTCTTGTCTCCTGCGAGAGCAAGTGCTCGGGGGACGGACGGGCGGGCAGCAGCCCAGTGGTAACGTATTACTTATAGAATATTCCGAATAGGAAAATTCTACAAATTACATTAAGTAATACGTTACCACTGTTATACCGAGGCTGACTACCACAGTAGGCGGTGGGGAGCACCTACAACCCGAATTCTGACTGCTAGCGTTCCTTCCGACCAGCGGAAGTAAACACCAAGGCGGAAGCACTCGATGCGCATGCACCTAGCTAGGCGTTACCCTATAGGAGTACCAAAGCACTGTCAAGCGCATACCGTAAGGCTCAATCGTCAATGCCAAAACGATTGGTGACTCCAAACGGCCCCACTGGATAGGTATTTCATCGCCGCAGCAGATGAGAACACTGTATCCGCGTGAGCTAAATCTTAGATCAGGTTAAACAGTCGAAAAGAGGGAAATTAATTTCCTTCAGACCGTATATCCCAGAGCAAGCCTACTTAAAGTATGCATTAGGCGCGTGACCTAATTCCAGTATTCGTAAGCATGTATCACAAGGTTGGAATACACGACAGACAATTAAATGCATAATTGTCAAAATACAAATAAGGACAAAACACACAAAAAGCCGCCTCACCTGTGGTGTGAGTGCGCTGGTTTGCAGGACCCCCACTCCTGTACCCACGGCGTGGGAACATTGGAGACGACCCAGATTGACCACCGTGCAAGGACTGACGACTGCGGAGTTTGGAATTGCGCTGGACACACCCCCTAGATGACCGCTTGTGCCGCGATCAGCGGACCAAGACGGTGCACCCCCTCCACGGCTTCATCAGAAACCTTTCTGAGGTAATGATTGGCAAAAACCGAGTCAGAACGCCAGTAACAACCTCGTAATATTCTGTGAACAGAGATATTCGAGTGTAGGGCAAATGTTGCCGCTAGCGCCCTGATCTCGTGCGGGTTTGACCCCGCTACCGGTAACCCCCGAGACCGGTACGCCAGATTGATGACAGAACGAAGCCACAGCGCAATCGAGTTGCGAGTTATGTCAACCGTGCGATTAGGGTTACACGAAATGAACAGACGGTCACGCCCTTGTCTACGTTCATTCGAAGCCTTAAGATAATACTTAAGGGCCCTAACCGGACACAGCGCTCTGTCCTCAGTATCAGCAGGATGTAAGATTTCTTTGAGGGATCTTACAGTGAATTCCCTCTCCGTTTGCCCGACTCTCTGATTCTTGGCGACGAAGCCCATGAGCAGGCCCAGGCGGACCGCTCCTTCGTCACCCCTATCGAATCGTACCTTGGCGACATCGAGTGCATGAATTTCGGATACACGTGCCGCCGTGGCAAAGGAGAGGAGAAATGCTGTTTTCCAAGTCACATGCCGGAACGAAGCACTATGCAAGGGTTCATACGGAGCTTCCGTAAGTGATTGCAACACTAGGGAAAGATCCCAGGCCGGTGCCCGAAGGCGGCCCTTCTTAAGATCGTGCTGTTTGAAACCCTTGATAATACCCCGTATCACCGGCTCTTTGGGGAGACTGGTACCCATAGCAACGTCCCGTACTGTAGCAACGGACGAGACATAGTTGGCAATGGAACCCCCGGAGAGTTTCCGGGTCTCTCGCAAGTGAGACATGAAACGAGCAATATCCTGCACAGATACCTTATCTGGCGAATGAATGTGATGTTTACAACACCACTTCGTGAAAATAACCCAACGTGCATTATACACCTTCTGGGTAGAATCACGATGCATACTAACGTATGCCCGAGACGCCCGGCGAGAAAAACCTTTACTCCTCAGACGCTCGGTGACAACATCCACGCGTGCAGATTGAACTGCCCTGCGTTTGGATGAAGCTGACGGGTGTGAGGGTGGATCAAGAGATCCGGTCTCACAGGCAGTGGGAGTGGCGACTGCGTGACCTGGGTCAGCAAGTCGGGGTACCACGATCTGTTCGGCCACATGGGCGCGATCAGTAACATTCGACAGCGAACTCCTCGAAGCCGGCTTAGAATGTGTGGTATCAACGCTGTCGGCGGGTAAGCATAAGCGTCCAAGCCCGTCCAGTCTAACGCGAGAGCATCGTGATCGATGGCCCTCGGGTCCGGGACTGGTGATACAAACAACGGGAGTTGATTGTTGAACCGTGTTGCGAACAGGTCGACCATCGGACGACCCAAACGTTCGCACAGCCACTGAAACACTACTCCGTGGGGCTCGGATCCTGAGGCCTCGATAGAGCATCGGCCAGTACGTTCCGCACACCTGGGATGTGACGGGCGCGTATCTGGCACGGGACACTGTCCACCAGAGCGTAAAACTCGAACGTGAGATCGAGTAGCGAGTGACTGTGGGTTCCCCCCAGTTTGTTCACATAGGACACTACCGTCGTGTTGTCGGTCGCCAGCATGAGCCGGGCGTCGACGAGACGATGCTTCCAGTGATTGACTGCGTTGATCACTGCCTTGAACTCGAGACAATTGATGTGAAGACCTAGTTCGTCCACGCACCACAGCCCCGAGCTCACCTCCCCCTCTAGATGGGCGCCCCAGCCCACTAGAGAGGCGTCTGTATACAGGTTAACGTGGCCCGGTAGGGCCGCATAGAGACTCCTGATAAGACATTGTAAGGGACCGTCCACCACTCCAGATGCGGTCGGAGCCGATCCGGGAGGGCGACGGTCGCACTGTTCACCTCCGTTGCCAACAACTGGATTAAAAACCGTTGCAGCGGGCGGAGTTGGAGACGACCCCATTCGGTGCAGTCCTGGGCTGATACAAGTAGCCCTAACAGCTGTTCCCAAAAGTGAACAGTCTGTTGCACCGCTAAGACTTTGGCAATCATCGCCTGAATTTTGTGCCACCGGTCTGGGGGGACAAATAGGCGATGGGACACCGTGTTGAACCGACCTCCGATGAACTGCAAGTTCTGAGAAGGGGTTAACTCGCTCTTGGGGAGATTGACAATCCACCCCAATTGCTCCAAGAGCCGACGTGCGAAAACGAGATGGCGTGACAGGGTGTCCGACATTCGATTTGCTACTAGCGAGTCGTCCAGGTACGCGAAGTACCGGACACCCCTCCGGTGGAGGAACCCCACTATGGGGGTGGTTAACCGGGTGAACAGCCAGGGAGCGGATGAAAGACCGAATGGGAGTACAACCCACTCGTAGTGCCTGCCTTGAAAGACAAACCTGAGATACTTGTGATGATCCGAGTGAATCGGAACATGCAGATAAGCATCCTTCAGGTCGATCGAAGCTAGCCAGTCGGCCGGCATGATCAGTGCTTTCAGGTCCGTCAAGCTCAACATTCTGAACTTGGGCGGTTTGCGCAGGTAGAACTCGTTGAACGATTTCAAGTTGTGAATCATTCTGAGTTCGGCACTGTCCTTCTTGGGAACGAGAAATATCCTGGAGTAAAACCCCGGTGTTATTTCTGGTAGAGCTAACTCCAGAACTGCCCCCTTCTCCACCAACCTGCCGATGGCATCGGCGAGGAAGGGAAGATCGGTTTCCGAATAGAAACCTGCCGACGGGGCAACGGTGAGCGGCGGATTCGCTTTGAGATCGAGCCGATAGCCGTACCGAATCGTGTTGACCACCCACGGGTCGTCGAACACTTGTTCCCAATTCTCCCAGTAAGTCTGGAGTCTGGCTCCCACTGGGGAAAGAGAGGGGGGCCGGACGGGCTGCGGCAGGCGCAACTGTCCAGGGCCAAGTGACTCGGGTTCGCCTACGGGCCAACCGAAGTTGGCGCTGTTGGCACACGAACCCCTCCAATGAGAGTCACCTGGAGGGGCCCTTGCCGTCCTTAGACGACTTGGGCTTCCCCCAGTTCCCCTTCTTCCCGCGAAAGGGCTGCTGAGAACCCTTACCGGAGCCCTCAGAGCGGGGCTTCTTCCCAGAGGAAGAAGGACCCGACCCCTTAGGCCTGCCGGATGCAGCATCCTGGGGCGCGCTCAGCTTCGGAGCGGCACCCAGGCGCCTATGCAAGGACCCCACAAGATCCAGTGTGTGCCGAGAGGCCTCGGCAGACACAGCGGCCTGTTGTTCCTTCAGAACCCCAGGGATCTTGTTATTAAACAGGGCTCGAGCAGACCAAGGCTGCGAAAGGAGCACCTCCTGATTGGCAGCGTCCAACCCTGAAGCAACCAGATACGACTGGCGCCGAAGAAAATGGCACGTGCCGGAAACAAAGGCCGAAGCCCCGGCAACGTACACCAGGGAAGCATTCAAACCGAGCAAGCAGTTGTAAATGCACTGGTCTCGGTCCATGGGAGAACCTTCGACCAGACTGGCCGCTGCAGCCAGGTATGTGTCTCCGTGAGACATTGCCAGCATGGAGTGTCGAGCGAGGGTGTCCAGCTGTTGCAGGGTACCTTGAGGTACCGTGGCAACCGGTGGGGCACGGACCCCCAAACGCTCCACATGGGCTTCCGCAGAAGGACCAGCCTCGGGAAAGGCAAGGTCATGTACTGGGAAAGACCCTTTTCTCCACGACGGGGGAGGTAACAGGAGACCCCGACCGGAGGCAGCCGTGAAGGCCTTCTCCAAAGAAGGCTTAATCCCGCGCAGCAAGGTTGATGCCGGGAAAGCCTTGTCGGACGCCTCGTCGTATACCTCGGAGGAACCCACGGAACCGTGGATTCCCCGCGGTATCGGCAGGGGCTTTGGCATGTCCTCGAAGAGGTCATACACCATGGCCACGCGGTCCTTAACCGATAGCGGAAGCAACGGTTCGGGGGAAGGACCGGTAACCACGGCAGCCGCTGCCGTACCGGTGGACCCCGCGTCCGAACCCGCGGCCACCGAAGAGGCCGGGGACGGAACAGCCAGCGGCCTATCTTGCGATAGGCCGCCAGCTTGGAGTCCACAAGTTTCGACAATAATGCGGCGACGGAATCCCCAGACAGCCAGAGGGCCGCAAGGGGATCCGCCGCAGCCGAGGAGGTGGTACCCGCACGGGGACCCCGACCGGACGAACCGGCCACCACAGGGGTGGAGACGGACTGTACGTACAGCCGGTACCGCTCAAACTCCGCAGGCCCCAGACCTTCGCACAGGATGCACCGGGTGTCCCCGCAAGGAACCCTGCACCGCGGGCAACGATCGTGGGGATCCCGGGACGACAAAAACTTTCTGCACACCCCACAACTCCGAGGAGCAGGGGTAGAGGGGGTGGATACCGGGGACATATCCATGTCAGACATTGATTGTTTGCTATAAACAAAAAACAAAACATGGTTACAACGCACGCACCACAATGATTCACAAACGAGCATTTTCACAAGAAAATAAACGAGCAATGTGAACATATAACATACACATATAACTTTTATAAAAGAAATAAGTTATGTTAACCCCCAAAACATACAAGAACAGGGGAAACGTAAAACACAACGTGCATACGCGAACCCCGCAAGTATATAGAAAAAAGGGCGGGAAAATTATAACCAAGCGTAGCTACCGCAACGCCCCATAAAAGCACAGTTTATTAGAGAATAAACTATAATAAATATCACCAAATCTTCAAGGAACGCTTCAGCAGGAGAAAACACGTCTTGCTAAGCAGACGAAGGAGACAAGAGTGAAGGGTGTCACATGGCAGCTAGGTGGCTACGCACGTGCTGCATGAGGTAATTGAGATCTCTGTGGTAGATTTCGCTATAGCAGCAGTTGTGGGAGACAACAGCCTCGGTATAACAGTGGTAACGTATTACTTAATGTAATTTGATCATAGTCAGAGACAGAATTTAGACAATATCGGATTATCCATCTGGTAATATTTACTGTGGATAACTGGTTTCCACAAACTACACTGTAGGTGCAGAAATACATAACATTCTCCACAAACCTCACAGTTTTGCTACTTTATACAATTTGTATTGATGCATTTTTTAACGTTGGCAAGATTCTATATACATCCATTAACACAAGCTAAGTGGCTGATGGGATACTTGCTACACACCTTCCACTTGACAGTAGGTTTAGCTCGGACCAGCTTCACCAAGTCCCGCCCGCACACTCTGAAATAACAGCCACACCCTAGAGGGACATCTTCAAGCATCTGTTGTTTGCTTTGTTTGTTGTTTATAACGCTAGGCTCAGCGATATTCCAGCTATAAATTATCAAGTCTGGACCAGACAATCCAGTGATTAACATCATGAGCATCAATCTACAGAATTGGGATAGGATGACATGCATCAAGCAAGTCAGCGAGCTTGACCACCCAATCCCATAAGTCGCCTCTACCGACAAGCATGGGTTGCTGAAGACCAGTATGAAGATCATGTTTGTTTTGTTTGTTTGTTGTTTAACGCTGCACTCATCAATATTCCAGCTTTATGATGGTGGTCTGTAAATAATCGAGCCTGGACCAGACAATCCAGTGATTGACATCATGTGCATCGATCCATGCAATTGGGATACAATGACATGTATCAACCAAGTCAGCGAGCCTGACCACCCGATCCCATAAGTCGCCTCTAATGACAAGCATAGTTGCCTTTTACGGCAAGAATGGGTTCCTGAAGACCTCTTCTACCCCGGATCTTCACAGGTATGAAGATCATGAAGGAAACTGTCAGACCAGTCATCTGTGGACATAGTTACCAGATTCCAAATATCAACAAAAGAATAACCACAGAATTTCAAATGAACCGTAATATTACATTTTTATACACTTGCCTCCCAGCTATGTACATAAGCCATGCAGGCTATGGAAGTCTTACTACCTGTCAGAATATTGGAACTGTCACTCGTCCCATGTTTCACATATCCATCTCTGTGCGTCTTTAAAATACCTGTGTCTACCAATACTTGGGCATAGTGCTGACCCCAAGAAATACATTTCACAATTAGTGGAACCTGGCATGACTAAGGGAGGCAACTCTATAGATTAGCAGGGTTTGGGATCACTGAGAATGAGTTAGAGGCAGACAAACCAGTAGCCATCACTGTGAGCATTGTGATATACAGACACTGAATCCACCACAGTTTGGCAGTCGCGTTCCTCAGTCATACAGTCTTTTGCTGTCCACACTCAGCAGCCATTGTGGACAACAGATCCCTATTTAAGTTACCTCAGATGCCAAGATTGAGGCACAAGAAATCTATTCCCTCTGAGAATCGCAAAGAGGTTCTGTCCCAAAATAACTTCTCTCTTAATAATGATTGTGAAAGAATGTCTCCTCACCTGACAAGCACCTCAACAAAAGCCTTGTCTAATGAGGAGTAACAGTAAATAACACTCACTTTTCTACTTCCACTAAGTCACTCCATGCACTAATCCTTGCCAACAAATGAGCTGGGGCCTCTTCAAGAAACTTTTCCTTAAACAGTATAGGGATCCGTGTGCCCCACATGCCATTAGGGAGAGGGTCCAGAGTCTGCAAAGTTATGATCAGTGTATCAAAACTTGGACAAAAACACAGCTGACTGCAATATTAATCATCCTCGATTATCCAGTGTATAATATTTCAATTCTATGATAAATAGACCGGACCCATTTGCTTCCATAGATTTGTTGGGGCCTGATCTGTATTGCACGACACTAAAACAGCTGTCCAATCAAATTGGAGATGGGAAAGTTTGTTTGTTTGTTATTTAACACCCCACTCAGCAATATTCCAGCTTTATGACTAGTCTGCACCAGACAATCCAGTGATACATTGACATACATCAACGAAGTCGGTGAGTCTGACAACCTGATCCCATAGTTGCCTCTTACGACAAGCAAAGTCACCATTTATGGAAATCATGGGTTGCTGAAGGTCTATTCTACCCTGGATCTTCACGGGTAAGAGATTGGGAAGATGGTATTAAGACTGGTGCGAGTGGGACCAGGTTATTGATCATGACAAAATGGAGATATGACACACTGGATAATGCAGGATGTTCATTAATGGGGCAAAAGGGAACTGTTCCACCTTAAAGGTATTCATATCAACATTGTATACTCCCTGGGGAGATACTAGGGTGAGTGAGTGAATTGGGTTTAACGCCATATGACCAGCATTCCAGTTATTTTCTGGGTCTTGCTATGTCTATATGTTATCATTATAAGGACTAGTAGTGGACTAAAACTGTTAGTTTCTGGAGGTGGCACTGCTGACAAATCAAAAAACATAATCAGGGCAAACCAGTTATTCACACTCATGATCACAGACTTATGGTGCGGCTAAGGGACACAACTCTGCACAACAAATTAGAACACCTTAAGACGACTGGGACACCCATGCTGATGAACGACACCCGAATTCCATTCCACACAAAACTGCACATATCTTCACAAAAATAAATCTTAAATAATAATCATTGATTAGAACTAAACATCACAAACAAACATGTTGCCATAATCATTATTGAGAACCTGGCCCTGGAATTGGTTGTCAGGAAACCCTGGCAACATAACTGTTTTACGACATACCTACCTCTCGTATCCAATCTCGGAGGGCGGTATCAGACACAGACATATTACTGCTGGCTGCGATGGGAGATGCATCTGGGTGGAATCAAAACACATAATTACAGTACATACATTGACGGTCAAGGCAATAGCGACAAGAGTCCAGATTGTTCACAGTGAGTCAGATTATTGTGGCAGGAATGACAGGTTATTGACATTTACAACTTTAGTCCCTATCCAACAACCCGTCCTTGTTTTAGCCGCTTAACCGCCGCTGAGTGCAAGGCAGGGTAACAACAAGTACCATCTTCTAACGTCTTTTTGTATGATGCAGGTAGGGATCGAACCCCGAACTTTACGCCCTCCAGGGAGGCGCACTACAACCAGACCATAGAGGCGGTCAGAAACATAAAGGTCTTATAATCAAAGTAATAATCAAATCGTACAGTACAACACACTACATGAATTTGTTACTTTACAGGGCCCTCATATTTTCCTGAAGGGACCCTATATATTTTTTATTGGGGGTCCTCCGTACCCGTAATTTAGCAGGTCAAGCAGCGTTCGAAATACCTGCCTGCCCGACCGTCCGAGACGGGTTGATTTCAACTCGGGCTGCCAGATTTTCAAATCCCCCTGCCCGACGGTCGGGTTATATTTCATATGTGGAAATATTCTAAATATTTCCCGATGATAAGCATTAATTCACATGTAAAAATGAATGATAAAATGTAACCAAAAAGAAACCCCGTTAGCTTTTAGACAACCTAAAATTTAGGCCCTATTTAGGAATAAGGATATTTACATGATGTATTCTAGGATATTAAATACAAATCTGACCTAAAAAGTGTTTGCTATTTCTTTTCTTGCATTACTTCATGTTCAATGAATTCGATTTAAAGTTTTAATTAAATTATCCTGAGAAACATATGATTATAGTGGGCAGGCAGGTTTTGGTCAGGGCTGGCAAGTATTTCAGCTAGCCAGTCCTGTGGTCTGGCTGAAATCTTTGGGAGTTTCATACCCTTGTCAAGGTAAAACCCTGTTTAATCATCTTGGCATGATTTTCACATGCAACTGTCTCCCACAAATTATGGCTGTAGTTACACATCTACCTCTGTCCACTGCCAGGGCATCACATGCATTCTTGGCAGCCATATACTCAGCCTCCTGAGCTGTGGGGAACATATCTGAAACAATATCACAAACGAGGTATTTACAAATAAATTCTTTTTGAATAAGCATATCAAACAATTCTGTTTGTAAAAGGTTACACATAATAAGTGTAATAATAACAGTGATTTGTCAACAGCCATTTAGTTCTGACCAACAACACTGAGTGAGCGACTCTGGTCCAACATCAAGTAGCATTATCTTGGCTACATAATGAATGCGGGTACAAACATGATGCTGACAGTAACAATCATGGCTTACAATGACACACTCCAACAGTCAGTCGGAAGGTGTGAGTGAGGAATGTTTAGCTCAGCTTTACCAGTATTTCAGTCATATCACCGACATTTGCCACTTCAGGAAATCCCTCAGCACTGATGACTATGAGTCATAATCAGAAGAAAGCTGAACTAACCACCAGTAGACCCTTCTTGGCTAAGGGATGCAATTCTGCACAGCAAAATTACAGACCTTTGCATTATTGTCCCTCCATTTCAAGGTCATTCATTCCAGCACCATCAGCACTGTAGGTCTACAAATCATCACAATCCATCTTTTCTCTGCAGCCCTATGTACTGAGATAGTGTGGTAGCCTCCTGGTTAAAGTGCTTGCTTGTCACGCCATGACCCGGGTTTGATTCCCCACATGGGTATAATGTGTGAAGCCCATTTCTGGCATCCCCTGACATGATATTGCTGGAATATTGCTAAAAACTTCGAAACAATACTCACTCACTCACTACTGAGATAGTATGAGAATCCTGACACGGGCTACAGTTATCAATAGCTTCTTACCAATACTGCCAAACACCTTCCCATCCACTCTCACTGAACTGACATACAGTCCACTCTTTGCCTGGGTGGTGTCGAACTTGATGGGAAGCAAGTTCCGTTTCCAAATGTACTTATTAATCTTCTCTATGTAGTCTGTGCCGTCCCCATAGAACCTCACCTGCTGGGCAGCTAGGGGTAGGGGAGCCTGCAGCCCTGGGGGTCAGGACAAGATGGGTGAGGGATTGAGTCAATGAGAGTGAGAGACAGTGAAACAGAAACAATCAAAGATATGCTGCAAATACCCATCGTCAACAATGTCAGGTCACAACTGTAAGTGTCATTGCGATGTCCTCAGAAGATTGATATTCGGCTTAAGGTTTAAATGTAATTCCAAGCAAGATTACTAACCATGCTCACTCAATGACTATTCTTAATATTATAGTTTAGTAACAGTGCATAGTTTTACATTGTTGCATTGAATGCTATGTGTCAGTTCCTCTTCAATTTAAGAAATACATACATGTCTAAAGGAAATAAAAATAATCATGTGATTTTCGACAAAGTAATTCTTTCTTTTCCACCTTGCCTAACACAGGCACTTAATCAGAAATCCCAGATCAATCCCTGGATACAGTGATAGTGTTATGATGAGATGATAATATGACACATAAAACTGAAACAGCTGTATCCCAATACAAACGACAAGTCCATTTTATGAACAGGTGAGCAAAGTATGGTATTTCCTGCATATTCCCGCATATTCTCACAATCCTCACGTTGATTATCTGTACCTTTTCTCCTTATAGTCTATTGTCATATCTCTCCCACTTTTAGATGCCATCATTCGCCCACTGTGTTTATCTGCATATCCCACCTACATCTATGGGGAACAACTTACTAGACATTTCCCTCTAAAAAATAACGTCATCCAATATATGACTTCATCAAGTTGCGAGCTCATATTTGATTCCCCAGAAATGACGTCAGGATAGAACAAAGTTAAATCATGAAATTATACATCCCAATAAAGTACTTGTCACTCCTCCTCATTCTGTGACGTCAACTTTGACCTGCATTAGAAAAGTCAGGGAACTACTTTATACAAACCTTGCAACGGTTCTGCAAATGAATCCTGGTTGCGGCGGAAACGTGGCGGAACTTCAAACTTGTGTCCAAATTTAATATTGTTCTGTAACCAAAAACTGTCTTGTTATCACTGTTTCAAGCAACCATAAAATATACCACAGACAGAAATGTACAACAGTACACAGACCTTATGTTGTACAAAAGTTTCCAAATAGACACACCCAGTCACTATGATCATACTATCTGCAACTATGTACATATTGTATATGGTCAAATGATATTGCTTATTTCAATAACATTTCAAGTATAAGTACTATTACCCTCACTGGGGCAGTCCTACATACATGTATAATAAACCAGGACGAAAGGGACAACAAACAATAACTGGTAACCAGGGTTGAGGGTTAATTTCCTAAGAAAGATACATGAACATCTAGTTTTTGAAAGGCATTTAGAAGTGATACACATAAGGAAAAGAATTTATGGATGTCAACTTCTTTATTATGAGGAACACAATGTTTTGGAGTATATACTTACTCCTTTATCAGGTGAATAAATGCGATGAAACAGAGAACATAGTCCCGATGATAGTCCTGTCTACCATCAACAACAACTGGCGACAAAGAAACTACAAGAAGCCATTGACACCAGGAGATCCAAGCCAGCCATGATCCATGACCAGGAAACCTATCTGCCAAGTGCTTGGGACTTATTGCTTTGTCTAATCATACCGCTTGCTTCCATTTGTCCATTGCCAATTCCATTCTATTACCTATCAGTGCTATTTACCCTGGCCACCAGTTTGCCCATTGCCCATTCTCCATTGCTTCTTACCATGCTTATCAATCAGTGATAATTTTAGTCTTGGCTACTAGCTATCCATCGCTATCACCCATCAGCGACCAATTAAGTGTTAAGTATTGGCTTCCATTTGTCCATTGCTAATCATCTATCTGTGCCAATTAACTGATGGCGTCCCTTGTTAGGTTTCCACCTTTGTTATCATAATGTATTTCTTAGAGTAAAAATATCATTTATACTTATCCTGACTCATACTTATTGCTTATCTCTCTCTCTTCCGAATAGGTAGTGGAAACTTCCTGTGCTGTTCCCAAAGAACAGAGAAAACAGCTCACCCAAACGCACCCTTATTCTGTGCAAGCGCACCGGAACCATGTGACCAAGCCCAGTAACTCATCACTCTCTCTTTTTCCAACTTAATGGTCCGAACACATCAGTGGAAAGAGTGGAAGGTCGGGAGGGTACTCATTTGTATGAGTCAGGATAAGTATAAATGATATTTTTACTCTAAAAAATACATATTTTATCTTATCCTGACTCATACTTATTGCTTGAATCGCACAGTAGGTGGTGGGTTCCACCTGTATGTGTGATAAACGTCGATCTGTTCTATAAACCCCATAGGAACGTTGTTAATCTTCTGTGTAAATTCTTTATAGATTTGTGGATTTATAAGGTTTCTAAGAATAAAATCTTGTTCACCTTAAATGATTAAAGTGTTAAGAGAAGAGCAGTAATCTTAACACAATCATTTCTCACTCATGTGCTGAATTACATAGTAAAACAGGGGGCATGGACTCTCAGTCTTTGGTTATTGAACAGTAACCTGAGGTCAACAAGTCTATATGATATTGGGTGAATGTGATCATCTAATGATGTCTGGTAGGATTCGTGAGTTGTCTTCTGTAGCAAGGTCTCGGAGGTAGTGATTGGCGAAAACTGTATCTGATTTCCAGAAACAGCCTTCCATAATAGTTGTTAAGGAGCAGTTGCCGTGAAGTGCCAAAGTTGAGGATGTAGCAGTAGATTTGGCCAGTTTGGAAGTTTTAATATTGGATTTCCTGCTAGTTCGACGAGATCTGGAAACCACGTTCTCGCAGGGCAGTAAGGCGCTACCAAAAGCAGTTGTAGGTTGCTCGCGTGTAGGGTCTTTTATAATATCTGTGGCATCAAGGCTGGTGGAGGGAACTCATACGCATTTAGTCCCTCCCATGAAATTGACAGAGCATCGACTGACCAAGCTAGTGGGTCTGGCACTGGTGATACAAATGTTGAATCTGGTTGTGAATAGGTCTATCATTGGGCAACCTTTTTCTTTTATTGCCAGTTGGAATGCTTCTGGGTGTAGCTTCCTTTCTGATCGTTTGGCTGGTCTGGATAAGGCGTCTGCTAAGACATTTGCAACTCCTGGTATATGTCTTGCCTTTATTGTTAAGTTCAGATTGTCTTCTAGCTCGTAAATTTGAAATGTCAACTTCAGGAGGGTGTCCGATTTCGTCGTGCCTTGAAGGTTTATATTGTATGCCACAGTTGAATTGTCTGTTCTGATCATCAGACGTTGGTTTCTTAACTGTGGGGCCCAGTGAAATATTGCAAGGATTGCGTATTCCAGATAATTGATGTGGTAGAGCTTTTCTGCTTCTAACCATAGGCTTGCTGTTACTTCTCCATTGAAATGAGCTCCCAAGCCTTGAAGTGAGGCGTCCACGAATAGGTGGTTGTTGTAATCCGGCTCGTTTAAACAAGTTCCTCCGCAAACGTTCAATTTCAGTGTCCACCATAACAGGTGTTTCCTCAATGTTTGTGGTAGTTGCAGTTTTAAATCCTGGTACTCTAGGTATGGATTTAGAAATCTCTGAATAGGGCGTAATTGTAGTCTGCCTCGGACCATCAACGCTTGGGCTGACGTGATTAAGCCTAGTATCACTTGCCATTCGTTGACTGAGATTTTCTTGTAAATTGCTGTTGGCAAGCAAGTCTTGATTTTTCCACCGATCCTCTGGTACCGTTATTAGATTCTGATTGGTTAGAAATCTGATCCCCAGAAATTTGAGATCCTGAGATGGTTGTAGATCGGACTTCTGAAAATTTATTAACCAACCCAGTTGTGTTAATAATTTCAGGGTGAAATTTAGTTGTAGTCTGAGTAGCTCTGTTGATTGATGGGCTAGTATCCCGTCGTCTAGGTGAAAAGCACATCGAGTTCCCTTGTTGTGAAGAAATGTCACAATTGGTTTGGTCACTTGTGTAAATAGCCACGGGCCGTGGAAATTCCAAAGGGCAGGACCGCCCACTGGTAATGTTGTCCTTCGCAGAGGAAGCGTTAATATTTCCTGAAAGTCTGTTTTTGGGAATGTGTAGGTAAGCATCCTGTAGATCGATGCTTCCGAGATAGTCGTGCTGTCTTATCATTTGTGGTAGATGAATCATTCTGAATTTCTCCGGTTCTGGGAGGTATTTCTTGTTGAGTTTTCTCATGTTGAAAAACAAACGAAACTTTTCGTTTGACTTCTTTTTGGGAACCAAAAAGATCGCTGAATAGAAACCCAGGGTTTGTAATTCTGGTTGAATTATCTCGACTGCACCCTTGTTGAGAAGTGAATTGATTGCTATGGTTAACTTCGGCAACAGTTTTTTCCGATAACGTATTTCCAGTGGCTTGCGAGATAACGGGGGTTTCTTGAGTGGAGTCGGGGCATAGCCCTTTCTTAGAATGTTGGAAACAAATTCCGTCTCCTAGAATGTCCCAATTCATCCAAAATCTTGCCTATCTTCCGCCTACTGGGGAATGCTGTACATGAACGGCTGGGGGGAGGGAAGTTCCCAGTCGTTCATCCGCCCATCTTCGCCGGTAATTGCGGGATCCTCTTGATCCGCGGCCGTGACCGGCATCACGTGACGTGTCATGTGACTTGCGAAAAGCAGATGATTTCCCACCTCTGTAGTTGTACGAGCGTTTCTCTTTAGCTTTTTGAACGCCCGTAAAACGGCTTTTGAATTGGGTTTTCTTCATGGATTGATGATACATACAATTCATAGTCTGAACTGACTTGATAAGCATATGATCTTTGGAGTCATGAAGCATTTCTTTGTTGATTTTACGTATGTTACCATTAAAAATGGTTGGGCCTCCCAGGGTTGTCTTAATAATTCTTTGGTATAGATATCTGACCAATTAGAATTATTTATAAGACCTTGTCGCCGTAGTAGTGTTAAACCTGCCGACACTGAACTCATATGATAAGAAATAATTTCTTGATTTTTCTTTTGATTGACGAGAGCTGAAAGTAGCATTCTTTGACGGTCGTTGTGAGGCTCTTTTAATTCATAGATCATAGCTTCATTCATAGCGCGTGACATCGCTAGTCCAAAGAATGCATAGTCTTATCAAGTTTTCTTATCCTCAATGCAAAAGATTACTTTTGGAGTCTGACATGAGTGAGTAATCCTCTTCAATCTCCGGTGAGCGAAGAAATTGCGACATGGCGTGCATGGGGAATTTCTTAGAATTAAAGCTCGGTGTTGGAAGTCCTTGTGATTTCGTGGATTTCCCAAAAGAAACATTAAGATTCTCTGCAATGTTGGAGATTGGTTTTATCGATGGGATGGTTAATCTGTCTATATCGTCCCCTTTGATACAGTATGTATCAGTGGGAGAAGAATTTCTTGACGGTGATGATATTGGTAGTCTATCTGTAATCAATGCCATTAATTTATGATCCTCATAAATTGAAGGGTAATTTTCCACCGATGTGTCCTCATTTTGAGGGGGCTCGAACACAACCTCCTCTCGCAGAAGATAGGAGGCGTTGGGATTGGGAGCCGTAAATGAAGGCTGCAACATCTGCGAGCTATTGTGTGAAGAGGCAGTCGACTGCGTGCCAGGTTGTTTACACATTTGTTGTTGCATAGCAATTACTACTTGTTGTGTGATATTTGCTATCATATCTGTATTAATAGAAAGTGTTGGCAAAGTACCTTGTGTAAAAAAGGTAGGCTGCGTGAAGGTAGTTGGCAGTGTAAACGTTGAAGGCTGCGGAAACCTGCGTGAACGCTGTCGTCTGGGTAAACTCTTGTTGATTAATAGGCTGCGGTAGGTGAAGGTAGGGGATTGCATAAATGCGCGAAGGCCTGAGGCTGATTGAAGTTTGCATCGGTTGTATTTGTAGCCTGATTGGATGACACTGCGGGCTGCGTGAACCCCTGGGGTTGTGCGGACGTAATTATGTGCGCGCAGGCTTTCTTCTGGCTAGAAGAAACAGCTGCTTTCCTTGAAACCCCCTTTGTGACTAATGATGAAGTCCGTGGTTTTGTAGAGGTGATAACCTGACTGAAGATTTCAGTAGGTTTATTCTTAGACCCTCTAGACTTCTTACTAGTAGACGAGGAAGTAAGATGGGGGGTGACTGCATCAACTTCAGCGGGAGTAATTTGAATAATATCAAATTCAAATTCTCTCCCTTCCTCTGACGAAGGGCAGGGCTTAGATTCTCGCCTCTTCTTACTTTTAGCCGTCTCCTAGGATGATAACGAGCGTGATGACTCACGTTGTTTCCAATCCATCTTTTTCCTCTGCACTGCAAAAAGATAATTACTTTCCAGCTGCCAAGATGACGCGAAAAAGAGAGAGTGATGAGTTACTGGGCTTGGTGACATGGTTCTGGTGCACATGCGCGGAATAAGGGTGCATTTGGGTGAGCTGTTTTCTCTGTTCTTTGGGAACAGCACAGGAAGTTTACACTACCTATTCGGAAGAGAGAGAGATAAGCAATAAGTACAGTGGTCCCTCGCTACAACGCTACCAATGAGGTCCAAATAATTGGTGGGCGTTATAGAGGATGAGCCGTTTAACCAAGGCCGAGGCGGGGGGGCGCGCTCGGCCAATCTCACGATCTTCGCCTTGTCTCGCACATTGCAATGATACAAGTTGTTTACCGTTCATAGTGTAAAAATATATATCCATTATGTTTTCACCGTTTGTTATTATTTACAAGCCTTAACTGTCACATTCAATGTGAATGTAGTCTACTTACATGAAAATATCGATAGATAATGGTAGTAACAGACGCTATGAGTGAAGACCCAATTACAATTCATTACGCAAGTACAGTGTGTTTCAGTGGCATTGATTGGTCATGTTGCTTAAAATACGGAAAACGAGAGTTTTGACCAGCACTATGCGCATTTGTACACATTCATACAAATATAGATACACATTCAAGCCAGATTAATTGGTTTGATACAGTTACTTGATCCGAATCAAAAGGAATGACCATTGTGTTGTGACAGCAACTACATGTGACAGTGTCGCCTCAAATTGGATTGCCGACTAATTAAGAATATAAACTTCGCTTGTGGTTCTCTTTTATTGCATGCATGCGCTTCTAAGATCAAAGGATGTATAGTGTGAAAAGTTAACTAGTAGAACAATCGTATTTCCGGGACTTGCCGCGGATGTTTTCAAACAGATTATTAGAACTCCATTCAGCGATAAACGGTTGATTGTGCAATGAAAAAAGCGTTATGTGCAAATGAACAACGAACAACAATACAATCATGTCTGTGTAAAACGCTCAGTATTAAAAGTGTACATAAATTTTGGAGCCATGCCTTACCGTGCGTAGTAACCGAGGTAGTGCTTTATCAAAGAGCACAATAGCGAGGGATCACTGTATCAGTCAGGATAAGATAAAATTTACTTTTGTTCTTACAGGTGCATATATATGTTTTCTGTTTCATAGCATTTATTCACCTGATGAAAGAGTTTACAGTGAGTGAGTTAGTTGGGTTTAACGCCACTTTTAACAGTATTCAAGTTATATCGTGGCGTGTCAGCTTAATGTGGGAGGAAAGCCCGAAGTGATGCAGGTCTCAGACGTTTACCACTTCGGTGAAACCCACGAGCATGGGTATGGTGCTGACAAACCTTGAAACATAATCGGGCCGAACCAGGATTCAAACCCTCAATCATAAGTTTCTGGCATGCCCAAGGGACGTAACTATGTACAATGAATCGCGCGCCTTAGACAACTGGGCCCCCCGTGCTCCCCGTAGTTTACAGACAAAAAAAGAGTTAACGAACCGGTCTCCTCTCTCCCTGACAATCTGACACAGCCTCAGACACAGCTCTCATTATCATACGTCCCACTCGGGGTCTTGGACCCTCCCCTGCACCAACCATCCTATTGCCAGCAGAGTTTCGCAGTGTGATCTGGAAGTTGTGGAAGGGTTCACTACTGTTCATAGGGGAGGAGGGTGGTGAGCTGGACCATTCTTCTGGCGAAGACCTTGGCAGAGGCAGCAGAGGTGCTCTATGTACTTGTGGAGTTGCTACATGAGGTCGCGGATCAAATCTCCTGACTGCCGCAAAGTGAGGCTGATGAGGTGGAGGTCTCTGGAACCCTCCTCCCTGAGGTCGGTATGGAGGGGTGTACCCCCTGCCCATTGGGCGCTTGCTGGGAAGGAAGGGGTTCCTCACTGGAGCCTGGAAGCATATTTACTCATCAATGGAAATGGATATCATAAAAGCAAAACTAAATTAATTTAAAAGATTGTTCAAACATTGTAGGTGTTTAGGTCAAATGACTATTATCTATGGTGTACAATCGTTGAAATAGTTCAGAGTCCAACACACAGTATCTAAAAATGTTAAAAGATGGTGCTTGTTGTTTGAGGCTGGGACGGGTAACTCAGGTACTTGGGATGGGTAACTCGGGTACTTGGGACGGGTAACTCGGGACTCTGGGCGGGTGGGTCCTCAGTGGGACCCGGGTACCCACATGACTAGCCGGACTCGTGGTTAGTCACGTGATATATTGTTTAATGACAAAATTATCTAAAACCATATGGTTACACCGTAAGTCACTAATGTTCCCATTTTCTTTCTGACAATGCACCCATTCCTTCTGACTTTTATATGTTTGAAATAAGATAAAACTTAAACAGTAAACATCAGTGTATGCATGACCAGATCGTTTTACACGTGTATCTAAATACATTTTGCCAGGGCTAAGGTCAAACTTTTCCAATTTGGACAGTTTGTACCTATCTCTAAATATCTACAGCGGGTACCCAGGTAGGGTCGGGTAATAGGGTTGTGGGTACCCGGGTAGTAAATGTGGACTCGTCCCAGCCCTATTGTTGTTACCCTGCCTGCCTAGCACTCTACATATAGGGGATAAAACATGGACTTGTCGGCTCAGAGCCTCTGCGTCTGAGTAGGGTATCCATGTTAAACTGCACAGGAGATTCTCAGTGGGCTAGCAGTATAAAAACATGATAAAAACAACAGAAGTCAGAACTAGTACAAATAGCCACATAACACATTAAACCCCATTTCACCCATCCCCCTGAAGCAAGGGAGTTAACTGACTATAAAAGTCGAGTTTCCACTCTTGCCAAACTAGGCTGGAATTCCTAAGTTACATTTTGGCTGGACCTTATACGTTTATGTGTAGTCCAATAAATAAAATGTGTCACAAACTAGTCATACGGCTGTAGATGGTAGATACTACTTGATGGTAGATGGTAGATACTACTAGATGGCAAACCACATGGATTTCAACATTCAGATTTCGGTCAACTGAAGGATTTGCAAAGCATGTGTACTGACAACTGGGCGTCGACAAATATTTTTAATCAAGTTGCTCAAGTGCTTTGATGCACGTTAGCAGTGTTTGCGTTGTGTTCCAAAATAAGGGGGTCCCCTGTGACGCGGTAGCCGCGAGTGCTGTAGGCGCGAAGCTATCTAGGGGGGTTTGGGGGCATACCCCCCAAGAAATTTTGTTAAATGTGGACCTGAAATGGTGAACTTTAGGCCATTCTGAGCATAAATAAGTGTGTGGTTAAAATCTTTAAGTCTCAGTTTTTATGTGTGTACACAAAACATCTTTGAATCTTCATAGATTAGCCACTTGACTCTTTCAACACCAGTCAACCAGGAGCTTTATCTGCTGTGACACCAAGTTCCCAGAGACTCTTGTGTGATAGATGAAGCCAACATTTATCAAGGAAAATATCTGCTTGTTAAACATTAGTCCTGCATGTTTGTGGAATATATATATTTTGTGAAAATAACACCAATCTAGAAACGTATATAAAAGCAAGTCAAGCCAGCTCTAGCTAGGAAATCAGCATAGGGGAAATTATATATTTATTTTTAGAGTCGAGAAGGGTATTGTGTAATATAAGGTTTCATAGACTAAATGTTAGTCTAGTAAAACATCTTTGCAACTACATGTTATACACCATTTGAAAGGTCTAATCCTACTGTTTATACATATTTATGTTTATCACATTATTTAGATAAAGCATTTACAACTTAAGTTGTAAATAAAAACAAATGTAAGCTAACACATTCAAACGTCTAAATTGAGGACCAAGGAAGGGTAAATTTGACGATTTTTGTCAAATATAAACAAAAATAAAATCCACTTACCTATTTCTTTTTTATTTTCATTGTTTACCTGTTCGGAAAAGTATTTTATAAATAATTGTCAATAGTATCTGTCATCACCAATTTCTCGATACCTGCGGCTGTCAGTAACATGAAGAAATACGTCCGTTTTCGAAGCTTCGTATTAGAAAGTTTATTTTTTTACCTACACTAACCTCGCCAAGTCATTTCGTAGCTGTAAGTTTGTCACGTGCTTTCTTGCCGATATCTGCTACGAGGGTGGTGATTGGTCAAACTAAAGTACATGACCTAAGGCTGTCAATCAAATTACAGCAATGGCACGTGTGTAATCAAAGATTTTGACGAAAGTTTTTTGTTATTCTGAACGTTTCAAGCAGGAAACTCGCGATCTATATTGAAAACATGGAACTTCGTGGATGTATCATGCGAGGTTAGGAGCTGTGACAAAGGTTTGTCAGGCATATTGGAAACAACGTATCCGAGCTGAGAAATCGAGGCCACGAAAGCCGAGATAACATTTCATTCATATTATACGCGATCGCACGAAAAGATTGAAATAATAACTTAACTGTAAGTTTGACAACTAATAGATATATTTTGGTTGATGTTATTTATTACTTTGTATACTAGATTTAAAGATTTGCTTGAAACGTCTTTGTTTTGCTCTTTGACATGTTCGATGTGGACCCGTTGTCGAAGTGTGTGTCCCAGAATTTTATTTTCAATAAAAATTATATAGATCTACCCTTTATTTTGACGTGACTACGACATGGCTGGTCTACCGGCCTGCAGTGTCTGGGGACTCGAGGCTTCTTGGCCGGTGTACCGCCCTACAGTGTTGAAAGAGTATATTGGCTCTTCAAGCAAACTTTCTTGAAACCTATTTTTCTTTTGACAAAGTTTCGGCCATGCCATTTGGACTTTAGTCCTTGACATTGACAATATATACTGTTAACAAGGTCTGCGATTGGCTTACGTTTCTATTTCCGTTTTGTAAACCAATCAGCGATGCCATTACGGACACGACATGGAAGAGAAACGTCATCGGATACAACACTGTGCAACACAAGACCACCCTCTGCAAAATCCACATCCCAAACAGGCCACCCTGACTGCTGCAGGAATGGATATTAACCAAGAACATCTGCTCACCCAAGTAGTGAAATTCTACTGGCCCTAACATTAACAAAACAGGTCCTGGCTAGCAGGCTAGTGCTAGTTTCCATCCCTGCCCTCTGCCCCTCAAACCACGGAGCCCCTTGTGCCCTCACCCTCCTGAGTGGCCTCTTCGTCTTCTTGCTCCTCTGTTTGGACACCAGTTTCTGAATGTGGGCCGTGGTTTCATCTGCCACAGCGTGGTACATCTCCTCCCCGCCTTGCCTGTACGATGGAACAATGGAAGCAGGGTAAGACATCATGATCATGGTCATCAATTCATCAATTCATCAATTCAGCAACCCATGCTTGCTGTAAAAGGTGACTATGCTTGTCGTAAAAGGCGACTAACGGGATCGGGTGGTCAGGCTCACTGACTTGGTTGATGCATGTCATCGTATCCCAATTGAGTGGATTGAGGCTCATGATGTCAATCACTGGATTGTCTGGTCCAGACTTGATTATTTACAGACCACCGTCAAAGAGCTGAATATTGTTGAGTGTGGCGTTATACAACAAACAAACAAAACATTCATCAAGCTACTATTCATCGTTCCAATTATGTTCATCAGGGCTGATTCAGCAACATACCTTCTCACATGTACAACATCGGGGATGGAGGCGATGAACTCGGAGACGCTGTTGAAACCAAACTTCTTATATGGCAGGTACTCCCCGGTCACGTCACGGTAATCAACTGCGGAGTATAGAGAAACACTGCAATAACTTCAAGGACGCTTTGGTCTCATCACTTCTCATATCAGTCTCATTTTCACAAGATCACATTAGGGCAAAAAATAAATACTGACACCTCATGCTTACTGTCAATAGTAATGTGTAATGTGGAGACTTCTGTCAAATGAATGAGTAGAATGTTAAGACCACTTTCAGCAATAATTCAGCAATATCATGGTAGCAATGAGCTTCACACACTATACCCATGTGAGTGTGAGTGAGCCAGTATGGTTTTCCGCTGCTTTTAGTTTTAGCAATATTCCAGCAATATCACGTTGGGGGACACCAGAAACGGGCTTCACACATTGTACCCATGTCGGGAATCGAACCTGGGTCTTCGGGGTGACGAACAAACGCTTTAACCAATAGGCTACCCGACCGCCCCTTGTCCCCATGTGAGGAATCCAGCCTTACACTTCAGTATGAAGAGCAACACCTTGACCACTTGACTCCCCTACCACCTCGCCCGGCCAAGATATCGTCATTTCACAGATATTTCTTTTGTATCAGCTCGGATTGTATCACTCTATATCTGTAACATACTCACCCAAGAATCTCTGTGATGCGACGCCTTCCTTACAACTGAGGAGCACACTTCTCAACATCGCCTTCACTTGTTTTAATTCTCCTTCCGCCATTTTGATTACTTTTTTGCTTCTTAAAAGAAAATAGAACGAAAAGCATGACAAGGTCATATTAAAACAATTAACAGACTTTCAGCCTCTCCAGCGTCACCAGCAAATAAATAGCCTCACAATAATTTATTCTCAAAAGGACCTACAAACATAAATTAATGAATCTGTGAGTTGACAATTTACTTATATGTAGTGTGATTCATCAAGTAAAGAGTCATACCAAACATTCATGCTTCATGACAAAATACATAAAGCTTTCTACCCAACATTTGTTCAAAATTTGACGAAAATATTATAATAATTTGACTTTGAATTCAACAGTGAAACAGTACAATTCCAATACATCTATGGATCTCTCATACCTGTTTCTTTAAGCTGACTTGATTGTCTGTGTTTGATTAAATCTCATTTGCTGGGCAATGTTAATCTTCTCACATTGTGATATATATGTCTTTGTAATGTATTTGTAATTTGTAGTATCTGTTTCAGCAGTAACCATCTGTAATAGAAACAAACACCAACATGATTGATATAGGGAGAATCTCACCTAAGTATCCATAGATATAAAATATCTCCATGAGTCGATTAAAGTTTATGCAGCGTGTACCGATAGTCTTCATCACACTTATCCTCAGATTTACAGCCTTTGTCTTGTCGTCTGCCTCCAAGTTTGCTGACACCTTCTCTGCATACCAATCAGTGAACTGTTGTTGGTTCATTTATTTTATTGCCTTTGAAATTCCATAATGCCAGCCAACAGAATAAACTTATAAACTATGTGTGCTTTTCAGAACTGTTGATTGTTTTTACGGAAGTGCTCTACTTAGCGCTGACAAGGTATGCTATTTGCTGTTTGATTGGATGAACGTAAGGTTGGATTAAGGTAAGGATATATAGAGGTTATCACGCGAGTGTGTTTGGGGATGGTAAATATCCTGCATTAGGAATAAACATTGTATTTAGCGAGCCTTGGCGAGCTAAATACATAGTGTTTATTCCTAATACAGGATATTTACCATCCCCAAACACACAAGCGTGATAACCTCTTTATCATATAATGTCATTCTTTAATTCTGTGCTTTAAAATCGCTTTCCCTCTCTCACAAACATTACCGAAACATTGCGAGTTTTCCTGGAATGCGCGCATTAATATTTATTACGTCACAGGGTAAGTGATTAGTCAGTCGGACAGTGACAGTAGCCAATATAGTTCCAACTGAAATCTGTTTCTTATACAGTGGCGAAGCAACTTATAGGCAAAACAACAGTTGTTTTTAATTGCCTTTCGCGGCAATCCATCGGTCTGTCCGCTAGAGTAACTGCCCTTTGTCAAAGGGAAGCTACTCTAACTCTAGTCTATGAGACGTCACGGCCACGGTCAGACGTTGTTGACAGTCGGTCTGTGCTTTCATAACGTTAAGAAGTGTAGTCAGATGTACACACAGCGACAAAACGAAACAAGGTAACAGTTCAAACATATTTCGGCCGAATCCAACCATTTTGATTTGTGGAGAAGGTTTCAAGCCACAGAGGTCTACAAGCACAGATATGGCTACTGATCCCGCTTGGCTAGGCCTCGTGCCCTCGCAAAATTGTTTCGAAATTTATATCTCGAAAGTTGCCAAAACTTATAAAATGCCTTAGCTACGTCGCAGTTAGACACTGATTTTCAGTATATTAGACTGTTCGTTTGATAATGATAGCAATTATCCCTGTAGTTTATCCAGATTCACAATGGTTAATTCTGACTTGATCGCCGAATGACGAGGGCGACGCCATGCTTGTTTATAAACAGTGAAAGTAGTCCTACTTGACCTTTGATATTTGCATCTCTATCCGCATATGACCCCAACGGATATCGTTTTTATCCGTTGGCTTTATCCTGCCGAGAAACCTACCCATTATATGATAAACATGTTTATCATTCCACGGTGCAAGGGGGTGCTAGGGGTCAGCAGTCGTATTAATTTGGAGACACATTAATTTCAAGATTTACAGTATTTACATCAAAAGATACAAGAGTGAGATTCTATTTATCATCCAACATCACTCTTCGAATATTTCCAGTTTGTAAATGATCTTATCAGTCATGACCATCATAATAAAGCAAAGCAAAGGAGGAAAACCCTAAGTGTCATCTGACACTTGTATGTAGTAATATATAAATTACAAGTGATTCCATGGCATTGGAATTTTTAACCAAGACAAAAATGTTCTCCATAAACAAAAAGAAGGCCACACCCATTGTTTCCTGATTGGCTGAGAACATAATGGCAGGGCCTAAGTTGCATTATTGCGCTGAACGAAGTCACTGGTCTCATAGTTTTTGTGTGTTAATGTATAAACAAGAATTCTGAAGTTATTGTTGTTATTATTTATTTATAAGAACTTACTTCAAAATGTCTTTTGTGTTTATGGAGGTTTTAATGTAAAAATTGGTGTGCATACTTTCCGTAAATATCTGCTATGCAGATAATACCTCCATAAACGCAACACATATTGAAGTCAATTCTTAATTAAGTATAATGATATTAAGAAATAGGTGTATGCAATATGTCTGGTATACCGGTATATTGCAATATGTCCGTCAGCAATACACGTATCGCAATACAACCCTTGCATATTGATATTTTCCTATACAGTTACAGAGGAATAATTATATAAAATTATATAAATTATATCTACTATTCTGAGACATTTAGGTGGACTGGGTTCCTATCAAAACCATGTAAACAGCACATGCTTTCTTTTTTTTTAAACAATATTTATTTCCACTTGGTACAGTGAAGGAGATTGATAAACAGGCAGAGCCTATATAAATATCTCTCCCCGACAGAATTCAAACAAGCAGTAGTAGTATAATTATACAGTAGTATGGACTTGGTATTAAGTCATATGTGGTACATCAAGGGTAAACAGTTGTTAGTGAGATTTATATAAGAATGCATGTTTAGACAAATCTTTTGCTCATAGAAAAGAAATGATGCACAGAGTCAACGATATTCAGCAGTATATCTTCGTCTAGGCCAACGTTACCAAACAGGACGGTTCGTAGGTCATATCCCTTAACATAATAATAGCTTTCAGATGTAATCTCAGTATAATTTGGGCAAGTAAGTAGGTAGTGTAAAGCACACGCTTCACACTGTTTACATTAACATTCCATATTAACAACATAATAGGTAGTCTTGCTTACCCATACTACTCATTTGCAATCTGAAGTCTTGATTATTTAATGAAGAAGTACCATTTGAACAGTATAAATATAAATAATTTGGGCCAATACGCCAACCATATTAAGAAATATGCTACCAAAACAAATCAACAGTTAACTAATCACTTCACTTCAAACGTTTCCTGATTATAAACTGTCACATCAATACTTTTCAGTGTCTAATCAGTAATCATGATCTCATATGTAAGTCAAATATCATTTCTCACATATCATTAATAAGGTATGTTAGCAAATAAACCAAACTAGGAGTAACATCACCAGTATGGTTACATAAGGTTATAGGCCAATGAAAGATACACCCTATCAGAAATAATTAATATAACATAATCCCAATTTGGATACCTGTCAATGGCAGCAGGCCAAAACGACACCAAAGTTGGTTTGGGAAAACGGTACAAGATTTTACTTGCGAAAATGGCATATTTATATTACTTCGGAAACCACCTGAAATAAAAACATTCTAAATAAGTAGAAGTAGATTCTGTGCTAACCATAGACTCAGCCTGATAAATCAGGTCCACAGACAGTTTCCTGTACATAGTTTGAAGAAGTGAGTTTTCTGAAAGTTATCCTGGTCAGATGAAACATTAATAATTTGAAAATACACACATACATATTACAGCACAACCAGTCTCTTTAATCATGTTAATAACTTTAATTTTCAGTTTGCCGCCATGAAATTTGTAAACATTAGGCCCAGTGACAGCGACCTTGTTATGTCATTCATTATTATTTGCAACGAATGACGGGCATGTTTTTTAACCCACTTACACGGTTTCATAACCCATTTATGTACTGAACTGCCATTTTCGTCTTATTAATCGTTAAAATTTCAAGAAAACAAGGAAATACTTAGGTCTACTCCCCATCTAATGTCGGACATCGTGTGGATTTAACACGAAGGGGAGTAACTCTAACACTTCAAAACGGGTGGTTGACCACTAACAAATCGATCAGCTTGAATAAACAATCACATATAAACGACATAGGCATATGGGTGGTATTTACAGATAAATTAATACCAAGCCTTTCAGTTATATATAAATAATAATCATTACAGTTCAGAGATAAAACTCTTGTAAAAGAATGAGTAACTCATTTTTATTTCAATATTCAATTCAATTCCAAAGAGTTAAACATTACCATGCCACCACGTACCTACACACTACCAACTATGGTGAAATATAGCAAAGGACATGACGTCATACCCATGATTTATAAATCATAGGTCAGCCCTCTACTTGAATATGATTTTGAATCTAACGCTAAACCTTTTATGTTCAATAACCATTAACCGAAACCCAAGATTCCCACCTGTTTGTTAACACTAACACGGAGTTAGAAACGACAAACGTCTAAGGGTACAATGACACACATTGTCTGCCAGGTAACACGCTGTGCCTCCAGGTCCCCACCGAGGATCCCCACACTAGGATTACTCGAGGGCCGGAGACACACTCACATATATATAGGGTGTAGTTAGAAATCTCGTGAAGTATAAACTTTTCCTTTTCGAGCGATGAGATTAAAATGGTAGCCGACAAAATAAGCATCCGAAGATCTAACAAGTTAGCTCCAACATTGCTGAGTGCTAATATATTACATGTACTTCATTTTTAGCTTATAATAAAGAAACAACTCTCGACTTTGAGATTTTCCTATATGTTCCATAGTGCTATCTACTCATTATCCGAAAATAAAATACCAGAAATTATCGAGATCTAGATAAGGTGTTTCATCTATGGGTTTTTTTCATTTTAAAGAAAATTGCCACCTGCAGTGAGTTTCACTTTCTAACAATTTAATCTCATTTAATTCAGATCTTTTACTCCGATACGACACCTCACTAACCACTACAGAACAGACATATACCCTTGATAGCATAGGTTCGGTTTTAGCTCTTTTGTATTGAAAATAAATCCTTTTTTTGTTGTTGTGACATGCTGTTTAGTTACGTACATTTATTTAAAAGTCACATTGGTGAATGTGTTCTTGTTGTTGTTGATTTTGCTCACATTACGTACCGCATTTAGGCAAAAGTAAAAATAGATGGAATGAAAGAAGAAAAGCATGACATATATATATAATGTTCTCCTGCATGTTTCCGCTTTAACTTCAGTGAGAAATGAATGCAATATATATGTGACGTCATCAATGGCGTGACGTCATAATCAGTCGACTCTCCAATTTAAGATGTATGCACGTCAAAGCTGTCCGCTCTTTATTGGCGACTGCTAGCGCAATGGGCTGTAACCAGTCCGTCTTTATCAGCACCCGGCAAGGGAAGAAGGGTTGGGGTCGTAAGAAGAGGCAGACATTGGTGGAGAAGTGGGTCGCACTCCAAGCATGGATGAGTCGCTTCAGGAAGACGAGAGTAATACCCATCACAATCAAGCCATCCTCACCTGGACCCAAGTCTGTTACAGGTAACCGCACTTACTGTTAGATTGTAGTTTACAATTTAATTTAAGTGCCTTTTTGTGTATCATAGGTATGAGGTATCTCATACATGTTTAAGGCTGTGGGTGAGCTTAGTTGTTAAAGCGCCAGCGCGTCACACCGAAGGCCCGGGTTTGATTCCTGTAGTGTGAGACGATCTCCTTGATGTGCCTGTTCCCTGCCACGTAACTTGACTGAATTGGTTGGACGTTTGCTTGAATTATCGTGTCTTGATTTTGGCT
Source organism: Haliotis rufescens (assembly GCF_023055435.1). Lineage (NCBI taxonomy): Eukaryota > Metazoa > Mollusca > Gastropoda > Lepetellida > Haliotidae > Haliotis > Haliotis rufescens. Next base: position 36,098,748 of record NW_025963779.1, read on the forward strand.
TGGCACGTTCTTGGCATTTAGAAATCCCTTGCTGCGACCTTGATCCGGTTAGTAAGGACTTTTGGTTATCCTTGCCATTGTTATTCTTGTTTAGATTGGCCATTAAGCACATGTGAACATTTCTCATACTGATGGCATCATCAATAAACGAGTTAGAAGATTTGTCATGAGTTCTAGAATACACACTCCACATCCTCAGCTCCTCCCAGTACAGGTCCATCATGACCTGGATCTGCGACCGACCTGCCTGTTGACCTGGTGCCCTGCTTGGACTTGCCCTGAAGTACTTCATGGGCTGACTGGCCAGGTCCTTTTAGGGTGGTTTATTGCATGTAATCGTATCCCAATTGTGTAGTTAAAAAACAGTCACAGTATACCACCCAGTCCCTGTTTTATGAGCAATACCGAGTACCAGGCGGGGAAATCATCTTTTAAAGTCTTATGGCATGACGCGGCCGGGAAACGAACCACCGACTTTCCGCTCTCTAGGCAGATGCTCTATCCATCAGATCACAAAAATGGTCGCAACGTATTGGCACATAGAATGCAAAAGGTTTCAGGCCGAGTTGTCATTTGAATAAGAACAAACTGTGTCGCATTGAAATGAGCTTTCTATCTACAGCCTTTGTCGAATAAAGTATTTTCACGATTTGCCATCCAAAGAATTAACATGGCGTCAATGGTTTGATACACGAAAATATATATGTAATTCCATTTGTAATAAAAAGTATACTTTGCTTCATGTTCTAAATCTCAACATGATCATAAATGTAATATGTTTACAGGCGAGATAGGATCTATCCACAGCATCCACAGCTCTGAGCAATGCGATGACGTTGATGAATGTTCAAGTCCGATAGCTCAGTATGACCTTCCAGTGTCGACGGTCGCTCAGTGGCTCGTGCAGCACGAGGACACCATGGAAACCAGGAGTTACTCTCCTGACCCCGGCAATCCGGACAAAAGGGCGCGCCCAAAGGCTGCCAAAGGAAGACGAACCGTCAGACCACCTCTGGAATACGAGAAGGTAACTCTCTTTGGGGCTGTTGAGGAGGTTGATGACAAACAGGGACTCCAATTGGACGTTCAGCGCAGACGACACATCAGCATGTCTCCAAGGAAATTAGAATCGACCAATCTGATGGCAGCATCATCTAAGACACCGACGGCTCAGGAATGTTTGGAAAAATGGAAGAACAGGAAGCTGAATGAGGAGATGGGGGAGATCTGAACCAATAACCAAGCGATGGGGTCGGGGAGGGGGAACTGAGCGGGGAGGAGGCAGTCATCATTCTGGAGCTCAATGTTTTGGAAGGCAGCTAACTGGTTCTAAGATGCGATCAATGGTATCAACAGGTAGCTGATGATGTCAGAGCATAGAAGTACTTCCTTCCCTATCCGAATCATTAGGGCATTTGGGTATATTTAATGTATATTGAAAACAATCATTGGGATTTCAGTGACATTGAGCACTTCGCCTGAAGTTTAACGAAAGCAGAGACCTCAATCAATGTGTTCACTACCAAAACCGTTTCATCACATTTATTGATATTTGACGTGGGTTACCTGTGATATCGGATGTGTTATGCCTGATATTAGACGTGGGTTACCTGTGATATCGGATGTGTGTTATCCATGATATTGGACATGGGTTACCTGTGATATCGGATGTGTTATCCCTGATATTGGACGTGGGCTACCTGTGATATCGGATGTGCGTTATCCCTGATATTGGACGTGGGTTACCTGTGATATCAGATGTGTTATCCCTGATATTGGACGTGGGTTACCTGTGATATCGGATGTGTGTTATCCATGATATTGGACGTGGGTTTCCTGTGATATCGGATGTGTGTTATCCATGATATTAGACGTGGGTTACCTGTGATATTGGATGTGTGCTATCCATGATATTAGACGTGGGTTACCTGTGATATCGGATGTGTTATCCCTGATATTGGACCCGGGCTACCTGTGATATCGGATGTGTGTTATCCATGATCTTGGACGTGGGTTACCTGTAATACCGGATGTGTGTTATCCATGATATTGGACGTGGGCTACCTGTGATACCGGATGTGTGTTATCCATGATATTGGACATGCGTTACCTGTGATACCGGATGTGTGTTATCCATGATATTGGACATGGGCTACATGTGATATCGGATGTTATCCTTGATATTGGACGTGGGCTACCTGTGATATCGGATGTGTTATCCATGATATTGGACGTGGGTTACCTGTGATATCAGATGTGTTATCCCTGATATTGGACGTGGGCTACCTGTGCAATCGGATGTGTGTTATCCATGATATTGGACGTGGGTTACCTGTGATACCGGATGTGTGTTATCCATGATATCGGACATGGGTTACTTGTGATACCTGATGTGTGTTATCCATGATATTTGACATGGTTTACCTGTGATATCGGATGTGCGCTATCCATGATATTGGACATGTTATCCATGACATTGGACATGGTTGATTTGCGGAACAGGGTGCGCTATCCAATATATTGGACGTGGGTTACCTGTAATACCGGATGTGTATTATCCATGATATTCGACATAGGGTTACCTGTGATATCGGATGTGCGCTATCCATTATATTGGACATGTTTTACCTGTAATACCGGATGTGCGCTATCCATGATATTGGACATGGGTTACCTGATACCGGATCTGTGTTATCCATGATATTTGACATGGGTTACCTGTGATACCGGATGTGTGTTATCCATGATATTGGACATGGGTTACCTGTGATACCGGATGTGTGTTATCCATGATATTGGACGTGGGTGACCTGTGATACCGGATGTGTGTTATCCATGATATTGGACATGGGTTACCTGTGATACCGGATGTGTGTTATCCATGATATTGGACGTGGGTTACCTGTGATACCGGATGTGTGTTATCCATGATATTGGACATGGGCTACCTGATACCGGATCTGTGTTATCCATGATTTTTGACATGGGCTACCTGTGATACCGGATGTGTGTTATCCATGATATTGGACATGGGTTACCTGTGATACCGGATGTGTGTTATCCATGATATTGGACGTGGGTTACCTGTGATACCGGATGTGTGTTATCCATGATAGTTGACATGGGTTACCTGTGATACCGGATGTGTGTTATCCATGATATTTGACATGGGTTACCTGATACCGGACCTGTGTTATCCATGATATTTGACATGGGTTACCTGTGATACCGGATGTGTGTTATCCATGATATTGGACATGGGTTACCTGATACCGGATGTGTGTTATCCATGATATTGGACATGGGTTACCTGATATCAGATGTGTGTTATCCATGATATTGGACATTGGTTACCTGATATAGGATGTGCCTATCCATGATATTGGACATGGATAATCTGTAATACCGGATGTGTGTTATCCATGATATTGGACATGGGTTACCTGTGATACCGGATGTGTGTTATCAATGATATTTGACATTGGTTACCTGTGATATCGGATGTGTGTTATCATTGATCTTGGACGTGGGCTACCTGTGATATCGGATGTGTGCTATCCATGATATTGGACGTGGGCTACCTGTGATATCGGATGTGTGTTATCCATGATATTGGACGTGGGTTACCTGTGATACCGGATGTGTGTTATCCATGATATTGGACATGGGTTACTTGTGATACAGGATGTGTGCTATCCATGATATTGGACGTGGGTTACCTGTGATATCGGATGTGTTATCCCTGATATTGGACGTGGGCTACCTGTGATATCGGATATGTGTTATCCATGATATTGGACGTGGGTTACCTGTGATATCGGATGTGTGTTATCCATGATATTGGACGTGGGTTACCTGTGATATCGGATGTGTTATCCCTGATATTGGACGTTGGCTACCTGTGATATCGGATGTGTGTTATCCCTGATATTGGACGTGGGTTACCTGTGATACCGGATGAGTGTTATCTGTTGTATTGGACATGGGTTACCCATGATACCGGATGTGTTATCAAAGATATTGGACATGGGTTACCTGTTATACCGGATGTGTGTTATCCATGATATTGGACATGTTTTACCAGTGATACCAGATGAGTGTTATGCAAGATATTGGACATGGGTTATTTGGGATACCGGATGAGTGTTATCCATGATATTGGACATGGGTTACCTGTGATACCGGATGAGTGTTATCTGTGGTATTGGACATGGGTTACTTGTGATACCGGATGTGTTATCAAATATATTGGCCATGAGTCATTTGTCATACCTGATACCATTTATTTATCAATATGAATGTTTTTGTCTCCAAAATGCCGATGAATGAAATAAATACACAAAAACATCTGACGTTTATTTGAGTTCAATATGATACACTTGAATGTGCAAGATCAGAGTTGTACTGTTAAAGATTATTAATTGCCATATTCTGTTAATGAAATACCTGTACTCACCCACGCTCATTCATGGCCGCCACACTCGAGAAGTCACAGTGTTTGGTACACACAGATTACCCACGTTCCTCACAGCGATCTCACTTCCCTATCGCGAATGTAGCCGGTGTGTCAGGCGCTGACAGTAAATGCCCCTGTTGTATCCGTTTTCCTTGGTAAGATCTCATGTGTGCAAAACGTAAAAAGCCAATGACTGTCTTTTAGCCAATAGCCTGGCTATGGTTGCATTTCTATTTGACGCCCAATATATAACAGTGAGTGAGTGAGTATGGTTTTACGCCGCTATTAGCAATGTTCCAGCAACACCGGAAATGGGCCAATATATTACAACAGGGCGTGGTATTTTTGTCCGAATATCAACTATACCCAAGGTTTATCATGTTATGGAAAGCGTTATCATGCGATAAGCCAACCGATAATCTTGGCATCATGTCAAGATAAATGTGCACATGAGGTCACTTAGCAAGAACTACTTCACTAGAAATCTCCATAGATCGGTAAGATGTCTTCTTGCTCATTTAATTATTGTCTAACTTTGGGAGTAACGGCTCGACGTCTTGAACGCAATGTGACGTTCGTTCTCTTGGCGGCCGACACTTCCATCCACTCTGAAAAGCTGGAGTCTGTGAATGTGACTCTTTACCAGTTCCAGTTAAGCCAGTGTTGCATTGTTCGAGCCAATGGATGTCTTCGACGTTGGCGTTCCGGAGGCGGTTATATCCCCGTGTTATGGGTTTTCGGACACTCAGGAAACATTCATAGTTTTCTCTCAAACCACTCTCTAAACACCTTATTCACTTATTGAAGACATCTTTCTCCTTATAACAATCCATCATCTGAGTATTTACATATGCTACATCCCCCGTTATAGGGCGAGTAATCGCGATAATCATGGTCCTCCGAAAGCGTGTGGCCATTTGTACCTGATCATAATACAACTCTCCAGATCCATAGTTTCGTGGCTCCCATTTTGACTCAAGTACCGTACGGGTGTAGAAGGCTTCCTCCTGGTGGTGTAAAAAGACCCCCACAGCAGAAATGATGTCATCATCAGTTGCATAATGCTTGCCAAAAACGTTTGGGAATAGGTGGAATTTTGACGGTCCTAAACCTGGTGAATACGCAGCATGTGCAAAGAGTTCAAAGCAACAGACGTGGATTGCAACCATGGCGACAACACACGTTTAGTGAGTTTTCCACGACTTGTTGCCTCCGGATATTCTCACTCAGTTGCCAAAGCAGTTTAGCATAATATTGGCCATCAATGGTCAGACCTTTCGGAAGAAAGAAAATCGATTCCTTTGGGATCCCAGAAAACCAAAGCCATTACTTTGCCAGCTGATGGAACAGACTTTGCCGTCTTCTTCTTCTTCTTTTTCTTCTTCTTCTTCGACGTTAGATGTTCCCACTGCTTTGCCTGTTGTATAGTCTCCGGCTGATAGTGGTGAACCCAAGACTAATTCATGTTTACAAATCGGTCAACAATATCAGCTGGGTCTGCTTCAAAACGACCTAAATTCCCCTGAGAGATGATGATCCTGGAACGTGTCTGAAACCTTGGAACTCAGAGGTACTGAAACCATGGTCATGCCCAGTTCATTCCTCAGAGGGAGCACGGGTGGCCCATTCGTCTAAGGCGCCGCGATTCGCTGTACAGAGTTGCGTCCCCTGGACACGCCAGAAACCTATGATTGTGGGTTCGAATCCCTGTCCACCCCGATTATTTTTCTTGGTTTGTTAGCACCATACCCGTCCTCGTGGGTTTCACCGAAGTGGTAAACGTCTTAGACCTGCATCACTTCGGGCTTTCCTCCACATTAAGCTGACACGCCGTGATTTAACTGGAATAATGTTAAAAGCGGCGTTAAACCCAACTTACTCACCCACTCACTCATTCCTCAGAATGTGCTCAACCCTGTTATGAGAGATGCCCATTGTATTAGCTATGTAACATGTGGTGAATCGTCGATCATCAGGTATTCGGCGCGACAAGCGAACGTTTTAAATAGCCACCAGGCTACAGCCTCCAGATCATGTAGATCAGTACGGCTTTCAAGATTAATAAAGCAAACATATATTTGTAATCGATTCTGATAAACCTTACAGGTTGCATATGTCTAAACTATACCATTCAGACATTTTACTCAGTGATCTTCATTACTGTAGACAATCCTATCTTATGGTAAATACACGTTTCAGAAAAAAACGCTACTAAAGTCATCACGTGTACCTGTTGTGAATTCATTGGCAATCAGTGGGTTACGTTTAGGCATTGTATTTAGGAAAGGACCTATTTACTCTTTGGAATGTAAATAATCGTTATATATGATCAAAACATGAAATTCATCTTCACCAGTGCTATGAAAGCAATGCTACATTAAGTCTTGTCAAGTTAATTTTTCTTATTTTTACGAACCAAATTCATATCAAGATTATGAAACATAGTTCTAAAGTAACAGAGTTGATGTATTAAAATGGTAGGTGAGGTGAATTGGTGTTTAACGTTGCGTTTCAGATTATTGCACTTATATAGCGACGTGCATGCACGTGTGTGTGGCTGCTTGTACTAGTACTAATACTTGTGCTTGTACCGGACTAATGCCGATATTATAGTGCTAGCCCACTGAGGTACTATGTTGCAGTTTAACATGAATACCCCACTCAGACACAGTATACTGACTCTGAGCCGACCAGTCCTTGTTTTAGCCCCTTAATGTCGAGCGCCAGGCAGGGTAACAACAAGTAACCATTTGGTATGACGCAGGCGGGGATCGAAGTCTGGACCTTCCGCTCTCCGGGCGGACGCTCTACCACTGAACCACCGAGGCAGTCGCATGTATTCTGACCTATAATCCAAATGTGTTAAGTATGTTCTCCCCGCAAAATCAACAATATATTATTTGTTTACATCATCCATACATAGCTTCCAGGGAGTACTTAGTTATATAGATTGTAAACCTTCAATGTTCAGAGATAGAATTATGTACAGCATGGGGTAAATGGATAACTCCTGGTTTTTTCATCGCCCTAAAACATTTGATGTAGTAAATTTATATTTTAGGGGAGCAGCAATTAACGAAAAATAATATGTAAATTGAAAGAAAACCAAATTACGACTTGGGTAGTTTCCATTTGTAGTTTCCAATCAACAAGTAAACAAATCTCAACACGGCAACAATATATGTGACGTCATCAATGGCGTGACGTCATAATCAGCCAACTCACCAAGATGCATGCACGTCAAAGCTGTCCGCTCTTTATTGGCGACTGCTAGCGCAATGGGCTGTAACCAGTCCGTCTTTATCAGCACCCGGCAAGGGAAGAAGGGTTGGGGTCGTAAGAAGAGGCAGACATTGGTGGAGAAGTGGGTCGCACTCCAAGCATGGATGAGTCGCTTCAGGAAGACGAGAGTAATTCCCATCACACTCAAACCATCCTCACCTGGACCCATGTTGTCTGTTACAGGTAAACAGGAATTCGCTGTTTCTGGATGAAGTGACAGATCGTCTTTGTTTTCTGTTTGGCTTTTTTTACGCTCATGTGTATAATGTGGTTTGAAATTTAGAAAAGTTGTCTTCATTTGGCAAAAACTACATTGATTGTAAGAGGCGACAAACGGGATTGGGTGGTCAGGATCGCTGACTTGGATGATGCACGTCATCGTATCCCAATTGAATAGATCGATGCTCATGGTGTCAATCACTCGATTATTTACAGACCGCTGTCATATAGCTGGAATATTGCTGAGTGCATCAAACAATCAAACAAACATAAACTCAAAGGTATTCTAAAGACTCGGTGTCGGCGATAGTCCTTCGTTACGGTAACACTGTTAGAGTATGGACAAATCAGTGAGTGGGTATGATTTTAGGCCGCTTAGCAATATTCCAGCAATTTGAGGGAGGGGGACACCAGAATGGGCTTCAGGCATTGTATCCATGTGGGGAATCGAACCCGGGCCTTCAGCGTGACGAGCGTACGATTTAACCACAAGGCTACCCCACCGCCCGTTTGGACAAGAACAATATTACTGTTTACTATCTATCAATTGAGAGGAATACCAAATTCAAGTTTATAGTCAACTTTTGTTTATAATATTGAGGAATATAAGTTGGAGACTTATGTGATAATGGCTTTAAAATACATTTTTGTAGACATGACAGTATTAAGAGCGTCAAACATGATGATGGCTAGTACATATAAGCACAATCCGAAAGGATTACGGACAGCGCATATATAAAATTTGAGGAAAAGAGTACATAGTATACGTAATTTACCTTTAGATGCCTGTTCTTTTACTGTCAGTGATATGTAAATTATATTTGTCAATAGTTACATTTAAGGAAGAGTATTTATGTATGTCAACTTCTTTTTTATGAGGAACACAAATTTCGGATTCACCAGATGAAGGTGTGTGTATATACTCCGAAACGTTGTGTTCCTCAAGTTGACATCCATAAATTCTCTTCCTGATGTATATGACTTCTAAATATCATTCTAAGACTTAATATTTACACATGTTACAAAACGAGACAAGTGTTGGTGTGCGGGGACCTGCCAATTTGATTGTTATACGTGACTCAGCACCAGCATTTTAAACGAAAGACAGAATAAATGCATATTTATCAGAACATGCTATTAAGGTGTAATACACCTTCAGATTGAATATAAACAGAATTTCAGTCTATTGCCTATCATCACTGTGACAGGACTTAGCAGAACAGTTAATTACAACTATACCAACACAAACACTATAGTCGTACCCGTAACAAATTATACCCAAGCGTAACGCTGATCAACATATATATCTGAATCTATGTCTTCTTACAGTCGAGATAGGATCTATCCACAGCATCCACAGATCTGAGCAATGCGATGACGTTGATGAATGTTCAAGTCCGATAGCTCAGTATGACCTTCCAGTGTCGACGGTCGCTCAGTGGCTCGTGCAGCACGAGGACACCATGGAAACCAGGAGTTACTCTCCTGACCCCGGCAATCCCGACAAAAGGGCGCGTCCAAAGGCTGCCAAAGGAAGACGAACCGTCAGACCACCTCTGGAATACGAGAAGGTAACTCTCTGTGGGGCTGTTGAGGAGGTTGATGACCAACAGGGACTCCAACTGGCGAACAACGTTCAGCGCAGACGACACATCAGCACGTCTCCAAGGAAATTAGAATCGGCCAATCTGATGGCAGCATCATCTAAGACACCGACGGCTCAGGAATGTTTGGAGAAATGGGAGAACAGGAAGCTGAATGAGGAGATGGGGGAGATCTGAACCAATAACCAAGCGATGGGGTCGGGGAGGGGGAACTGAGCGGAGAGGAGGCAGTCATCATTCTCGAGCTCAATGTTTTCGAAGGCAGCTAACTAGTTCTAAGATGCGATCAATGGTATCAACAGGTAGCTGATGATGTCAGAGCATAGAATTACTTCCTTCCCTATCCGAATCATTAAGGGCATTTGGGTATATTTAATGTATATTGAAAACAATCATTGGGATTTTAGTGACATTGAGCACTTCGCCTGAAGTTTAACGAAAGCAGAGACCTCAATCAATGTGTTCACTACCAAAACCGTTTCATCCCATTTATTGATATTTGACGTGGGTTACCTGTGATATCGGATGTGTTATGCCTGATATTAGACGTGGGTTACCTGTGATATCGGATGTGTATTATCCATGATATTGGACATGGGTTACCTGTGATATCGGATGTGTTATCCCTGATATTGGACGTGGGCTACCTGTGATATCAGATGTGCGTTATCCATGATATTGGACTTGGGTTACCTGTGATATCAGATGTGTTATCCCTGATATTGGACGTTGGTTACCTGTGATATCGGATGTGTGTTATTCATGATATTGGACGTGGGTTTTCTGTGATATCGGATGTGTGTTATCCATGATATTAGACGTGGGTTACCTGTGATATCGGATGTGTGCTATCCATGATATTAGACGTGGGTTACCTGTGATATCGGATGTGTTATCCATGATATTGGACGTGGGCTACCTGTGATATCGGATGTGTGTTATCCATGATCTTGGACGTGGGTTACCTGTAATACCGGATGTGTGTTATCCATGATATTGGACGTGGGCTACCTGTGATACCGGATGTGTGTTATCCATGATATTGGACATGGGTTACCTGTGATACCGGATGTGTGTTATCCATGATATTGGACATGGGTTACCTGTGATATCGGATGTTATCCTTGATATTGGACGTGGGCTACCTGTGATATCGGATGTGTTATCCATGATATTGGACGTGGGTTACCTGTGATATCGGATGTGTTATCCCTGATATTGGACGTGGGCTACCTGTGCTATCGGATGTGTGTTATCCCTGATATTGGACGTGGGTTACCTGTGATACCGGATGTGTGTTATCCATGATATCGGACATGGGTTACTTGTGATACCTGATGTGTGTTATCCATGATATTGGACATGGCTTACCTGTGATATCGGATGTGCGCTATCCATGATATTGGACATGTTATCCATGACATTGGACATGGTTGATTTGCGGAACAGGGTGCGCTATCCAATATATTGGACGTGGGTTACCTGTAATACCGGATGTGTATTATCCATGATATTGGACGTGGGTTACCTGTGATATCGGATGTGCGCTATCCATTATATTGGACATGTTTTACCAGTGATACCGGATGTGTGTTATCCATGATATTGGACATAGGTTACCTGTGATATCGGATGTGCGCTATCCATTATATTGGACATGTTTTACCAGTGATACCGGATGTGTGTTATCCATGATATTGGACATGGGTTATTTGTGATACCTGGATGTGTGTTATCCATGATATTGGACATGGGTTACCTGATACCGGATGTGTGTTATCCACGATATTGGACATGGGTTACCTGTGATACCGGATGTGTGTTATCCATGATATTGGACATGGGTTACCTGTGAAACCGGATGTGTGTTATCCATGATATTGGACGTGGGTTACCTGTGATACCGGATGTGTGTTATCCATGATATTGGACATGGGTTACCTGTGATACCGGATGTGTGTTATCCATGATATTGGACATGGGTTACCTGATACCGGATCTGTGTTATCCATGATTTTTTACATGGGTTACCGGTGATACCGGATGTGTGTTATCCATGATATTGGACATGGGTTACCTGTGATACCGGATGTGTGTTATCCATGATATTGGACGTGGGTTACCTGTGATACCGGATGTGTGTTATCCATGATGTTGGACATGGGTTACCTGTGATACCGGATGTGTGTTATCCATGATATTTGACATGGTTTACCTGTGATACCGGACCTGTGTTATCCATGATATTGGACATGGGTTACCTGTGATACCGGATGTGTGTTATCCATGATATTGGACATGGGTTACCTGATATAGGATGTGTGTTATCCATGATATTGGACATGGGTTACCTGATATAGGATGTGTGTTATCCATGATATTGGACATTGGTTACCTGATATAGGATGTGCCTATCCATGATATTGGACATGGATAATCTGTAATACCGGATGTGTGTTATCCATGATATTGGACATGGGTTACCTGTGATACCGGATGTGTGTTATCAATGATATTTGACATGGGTTACCTGTGATATCGGATGTGTGTTATCATTGATCTTGGACGTGGGTTACCTGTGATATCGGATGTGTGCTATCCATGATATTGGACGTGGGCTACCTGTGATATCGGATGAGTGTTATCCATGATATTGGACGTGGGTTACCTGTGATACTGGATGTGTGTTATCCATGATATTGGACATGGGTTACTTGTGATACTGGATGTGTGCTATCCATGATATTGGACATGGGTTACCTGTGATACCGGATGTGTGTTATCCATGATATTGGACATGGGTTACCTGTGATATCGGATGTGTTATCCCTAATATTGGACGTGGGCTACCTGTGATTTCGGATGTGTGTTATCCCTGATATTGGACGTGGGTTACCTGTGATATCGGTTGTGTTATCCCTGATATTGGACGTGGGCTACCTGTGATATCGGATATGTGTTATCCATGATATTGGACATGGGTTACCTGTGATATCGGATGTGTGTTATCCATGATATTGGACGTGGGTTACCTGTGATATCGGATGTGTTATCCCTGATATTGGACGTGGGCTACCTGTGATATCGGATGTGTGTTATCCCTGATATTGGACGTGGGTTACCTGTGATACCGGATGAGTGTTATCTGTTGTATTGGACATGGGTTACCCATGATACCGGATGTGTTATCAAAGATATTGGACATGGGTTACCTGTTATACCGGATGTGTGTTATCCATGATATTGGACATGTTTTACCAGTGATACCAGATGAGTGTTATGCAAGATATTGGACATGGGTTATTTGGGATACCGGATGAGTGTTATCCATGATATTGGACATGGGTTACCTGTGATACCGGATGAGTGTTATCTGTGGTATTGGACATGGGTTACTTGTGATACCGGATGTGTTATCAAAGATATTGGCCATGAGTCATTTGTCATACCTGATACCATTTATTTATCAATATGAATGTTTTTGTCTCCAAAATGCCGATGAATGAAATAAATACACAAAAACAAAAGTATGTTCTGATATAAAAGTATAAAAGATCTGACGTTTATTTGAGTTCAATATGATACACTTGAAGGTGCAAGATCAGAGTTGTACTGTTAAAGATTATTAATTGCCATATTCTGTTAATGAAATACCTGTACTCACCCACGCTCATTCATGGCCGCCACACTCGAGAAGTCACAGTGTTTGGTACACACAGATTACCCACGTTCCTCACAGCGATCTCTCTTCCCTATCGCGAATGTAGCCGGTATGTCAGGCGCTGACAGTAAATGCCCCTGTTGTATCCGTTTTCCTTGGTAAGATCTCATGTGTGCAAAACGTAAAAAGCCAATGACTGTCTTTTAGCCAATAGCCTGGCTATGGTTGCATTTCTATTTGACGCCCAATATATTACAGTGAGTGAGTGAGTATGGTTTTACGCCGCTATTAGCAATGTTCCAGCAACACCGGAAATGGGCCAATATATTACAACAGGGCGTGGTATTTTTGTCCGAATATCAACTATACCCAAGGTTTATCATGTTATGGAAAGCGTTATCATGCGATAAGCCAACCGATAATCTCGGCATCATGTCAAGATAAATGTGCACATGAGGTCACTTAGCAAGAACTACTTCACTAGAAATCTCCATAGATCGGTAAGATTTCTTCTTGCTCATTTAATTATTGTCTAACCTTGGGAGTAACGGCTCGACGTCTTGAACGCAATGTGACGTTCGTTCTCTTGGCGGCCGACACTTCCATCCACTCCGAAAAGCTGGAGTCTGTGAATGTGACTCTTTACCAGTTCCAGTTAAGCCAGTGTTGCATTGTTCGAGCCAATGGATGTCTTCGACGTTGGCGTTCCGGAGGCGGTTATATCCCTGTGTTATGGGTTTTCGGACACTCAGGAAACATTCATAGTTTTCTCTCAAACCACTCTCTAAACACCTTATTCACTTATTGAAGACATCTTTCTCCTTATAACAATCCATCATCTGAGTATTTACATATGCTACATCCCCCGTTATAGGGCGAGTAATCGCGATAATCATGGTCCTCCGAAGGCGTGTGGCCATTTGTACCTGATCATAATACAACTCTCCAGATCCATAGTTTCGTGGCTCCCATTTTGACTCAAGTACCGTACGGGTGTAGAAGGCTTCCTCCTGGTGGTGTAAAAAGACCCCCACAGCAGAAATGATGTCATCATCAGTTGCATAATGCTTGCCAAAAACGTTTGGGAATAGGTGGAATTTTGACGGTCCTAAACCTGGTGAATACGCAGCATGTGCAAAGAGTTCAAAGCAACAGACGTGGATTGCAACCATGGCGACAACACACGTTTAGTGAGTTTTCCACGACTTGTTGCCTCCGGATATTCTCACTCAGTTGCCAAAGCAGTTTAGCATAATATTGGCCATCAATGGTCAGACCTTTCGGAAGGAAGAAAATCGATTCCTTTGGGATCCCAGAAAACCAAAGCCATTACTTTGCCAGCTGATGGAACAGACTTTGCCGCCTTCTTCTTCTTCTTTTTCTTCTTCTTCTTCGACGTTAGATGTTCCCACTGCTTTGCCTGTTGTATAGTCTCCGGCTGATAGTGGTGAACCCAAGACTAATTCATGTTTACAAATCGGTCAACAATATCAGCTGGGTCTGCTTCAAAACGACCTAAATTCCCCTGAGAGATGATGATCCTGGAACGTGTCTGAAACCTTGGAACTCAGAGGTACTGTAACCATGGTCATGCCCAGTTCATTCCTCAGAGGGAGCACGGGTGGCCCATTCGTCTAAGGCGCCGCGATTTGATGTACAGAGTTGCGTCCCCTGGACACGCCAGAAACCTATGATTGTGGGTTCGAATCCCTGTCCACCCCGATTATTTTTCTTGGTTTGTTAGCACCATACCCGTCCTCGTGGGTTTCACCGAAGTGGTAAACGTCTTAGACCTGCATCACTTCGGGCTTTCCTCCACATTAAGCTGACACGCCGTGATTTAACTGGAATAATGTTAAAAGCGGCGTTAAACCCAACTTACTCACTCACTCACTCATTCCTCAGAATGTGCTCAACCCTGTTATGAGAGATGCCTATTGTATTAGCTATGTAACATGTGGTGAATCGTCGATCATCAGGTATTCGGCGCGACAAGCGAACGTTTTAAATAGCCACCAGGCTACAGCCTCCAAATCATGTAGATCAGTACGGCTTTCAAGATTAATAAAGCAAACATATATTTGTAATCGATTCTGATAAACCTTACAGGTTGCATATGTCTAAACTATACCATTCAGACATTTTACTCAGTGATCTTCATTACTGTAGACAATCCTATCTTATGGTAAATACACGTTTCAGAAAAACCGCTACTAAAGTCATCACGTGTACCTGTTGTGAATTCATTGGCAATCAGTGGGTTACGTTTAGGCATTGTATTTAGGAAAGGACCTATTTACTCTTTGGAATGTAAATAATCGTTATATATGATCAAAACATGAAATTCATTTTCACCAGTGCTATGAAAGCAATGCTACATTAAGTCTTGTCAAGTTAATTTTTCTTATTTTTACGAACCAAATTCATATCAAGATTATGAAACATAGTTCTAAAGTAACAGAGTTGATGTATTAAAATGGTAGGTGAGGTGAATTGGTGTTTAACGTTGCGTTTCAGATTATTGCACTTATATAGCGACGTGCATGCACGTGTGTGTGGCTGCTTGTACTAGTACTAATACTTGTGCTTGTACCGGACTAATGCCGATTTTATAGTGCTAGCCCACTGAGGTACCATGTTGCAGTTTAACATGAATACCCCACTCAGACACAGTATACTGACTCTGAGCCGACCAGTCCTTGTTTTAGCCCCTTAATGTCGAGCGCCAGGCAGGGTAACAACAAGTAACCATTTGGTATGACGCAGGCGGGGATCGAAGTCTGGACCTTCCGCTCTCCGGGCGGACGCTCTACCACTGAACCACCGAGGCAGTCGCATGTATTCTGACCTATAATCCAAATGTGTTAAGTATATTCTCCCCGCAAAATCAACAATATATTATTTGTTTACATCATCCATACATAGCTTCCAGGGAGTACTTAGTTATATAGATTGTAAACCTTCAATGTTCAGAGATAGAATTATGTACAGCATGGGGTAAATGGATAACTCCTGGTTTTTTCATCGCCCTAAAACATTTGATGTAGTAAATTTATATTTTAGGGGAGCAGCAATAAACGAAAAATAATATGCAAATTGAAAGAAAACCAAATTACGACTTGGGTAGTTTCCAATCAACAAGTAAACAAATCTCAACACGGCAACAATATATGTGACGTCATCAATGGCGTGACGTCATAATCAGCCAACTCACCAAGATGCATGCACGTCAAAGCTGTCCGCTCTTTATTGACGACTGCTAGCGCAATGGGCTGTAACCAGTCCGTCTTTATCAGCACCCGGCAAGGGAAGAAGGGTTGGGGTCGTAAGAAGAGGCAGACATTGGTGAAGAAGTGGGTCGCACTCCAAGCATGGATGAGTCGCTTCAGGAAGACGAGAGTAATTCCCATCACACTCAAACCATCCTCACCTGGACCCATGTTGTCTGTTACAGGTAAACAGGAATTCGCTGTTTCTGGATGAAGTGACAGGTCGTCTTTGTTTTCTGTTTGGCTTTTTTTACGCTCATGTGTATAATGTGGTTTGAAATTTAGAAAAGTTGTCTTCATTTGGCAAAAACTACATTGATTGTAAGAGGCGACAAACGAGATTGGGTGGTCAGGATCGCTGACTTGGATGATGCACGTCATCGTATCCCAATTGAATTGATCGATGCTCATGGTGTCAATCACTCGATTATTTACAGACCGCTGTCATATAGCTGGAATATTGCTGAGTGCATCAAACAATCAAACAAACATAAACTCAAAGGTATTCTAAAGACTCGGTGTCGGCGATAGTCCTTCGTTACGGTAACACTGTTAGAGTATGGACAAAACAGTGAGTGGGTATGATTTTAGGCCGCTTAGCAATACTCCAGCAATTTGAGGGCGGGGGACACCAGAATGGGCTTCAGGCATTGTATCCATGTGGGGAATCGAACCCGGGCCTTCGGCGTGACGAGCGTACGATTTAACCACAAGGCTACCCCACCGCTCGTTTGGACAAGAACAATATTACTGTTTACTATCTGTTAATTGAGAGGAATACCAAATTCAAGTTTATAGTCAACTTTTTTTTATAATATTGAGGAATATAAGTTGGAGACTCATGTGATAATGGCTTTAAAATACCGTTTTGTAGACATGACAGTATTAAGAGCGTCAAACATGATGATGGCTAGTACATATAAGCACAATCCGAAAGGATTACGGACAGCGCATATATAAAATTTGAGGAAAAGAGTACATAGTATACGTAATTTACCTTTAGATGCCTGTTCTTTTACTGTCAGTGATATGTAAATTATATTTGTCAATAGTTACATTTAAGGAAGAGTATTTATGTATGTCAACTTCTTTTTTATGAGGAACACAAATTTCGGAGTATATACACAGTCCTTCACCAATTCACCAGATGAAGGTGTGTGTATATACTCCGAAACGTTGTGTTCCTCAAGTTGACATCCATAAATTCTCTTCCTGATGTATATGACTTCTAAATATCATTCTAAGACTTAATATTTACACATGATACAAAACGAGACAAGCGTTGATGTGCGGGGACCTGCCAATTTGATTGTTATACGTGACTCAGCACCAGCATTTTAAACGAAAGACAGAATAAATGCATATTTATCAGAACATGCTATTAAGGTGTAATACACCTTCGGATTGAATATAAACAGAATTTCAGTCTATTGCCTATCATCACTGTGACAGGACTTAGCAGAACAGTTAATTACAACTATACCAACACAAACACTATAGTCGTACCCGTAACAAATTATACCCAAGCGTAACGCTGATCAACATATATATCTGAATCTATGTCTTCTTACAGGCGAGATAGGATCTATCCACAGCATCCACAGATCTGAGCAATGCGATGACGTTGATGAATGTTCAAGTCCGATAGCTCAGTATGACCTTCCAGTGTCGACGGTCGCTCAGTGGCTCGTGCAGCACGAGGACACCATGGAAACCAGGAGTTACTCTCCTGACCCCGGCAATCCGGACAAAAGGGCGCGTCCAAAGGCTGCCAAAGGAAGACGAACCGTCAGACCACCTCTGGAATACGAGAAGGTTACTCTCTTTGGAGCTGTTGAGGAGGTTGATGAGCAACAGGGACTCCAATTGGCGAACAACGTTCAGCGCAGACGACACATCAGCATGTCTCCAAGGAAATTAGAATCGACCAATCTGATGGCAGCATCATCTAAGACACCGACGGCTCAGGAATGTTTGGAAAAATGGAAGAACAGGAAGCTGAATGAGGAGATGGGGGAGATCTGAACCAATAACCAAGCGATGGGGTCGGGGAGGGGGAACTGAGCGGAGAGGAGGCAGTTAACATTCTGGAGCTCAATGTTTTGGAAGGCAGCTAACTGGTTCTAAGATGCGATCAATGGTATCAACAGGTAGCTGATGATGTCAGAGCATAGAAGTACTTCCTTTCCTATCCGAATCATTTGGGCATTTGGGTATATGTTAATGTATATTGAAAACAATCATTGTGATTTCAGTGACATTGAGCACTTCGCCTGAAGTTTAACGAAAGCAGAGACTCCAATGAATGTCTTCACTACCAAAACCGTCTCATCACATTTATTGATATTTGACGTGGGTTACCTGTGATATCGGATGTGTTATGCCTGATATTGGACGTGGGTTACCTGTGATATCGGATGTGTGTTATCCATGATATTGGACGTGGGTTACCTGTGATATCGGATGTGTTATCCCTGATATTGGACATGGGTTATTTGTGATCCCTGGATGTGTGTTATCCATGATAGTGGACATGGGTTATTTGTGATACCTGGATGTGTGTTATCCATGATATTGGACATGGGTTACCTGTGATACCAGATGTGTGTTATCCATGATATTGGACATGGGTTACCTGATACCGGATGTGTATTATCCATGATATTGGACATGGGTCACCTGATATAAGATGTGTGTTATCCATGATATTGGACGTGGGTTACCTGATACAGGATGTGTGTTATCAATGATATTGGACATGGGTTACCTGATACCGGATGTGTGCTATCCATGATATTGGACATGGGTTATCTGTAATACCGGATGTGTGTTATCCATGATATTGGACATGGGTTATCTGTAATACCGGATGTGTGTTATCCATGATATTGAACATTGGTTATCTGTAATACCGGATGTGTGTTATCCATGATATTGGACATGGGTTATCTGTAATACCGGATGTGTGTTATCCATGATATTGGACATGGGTTATCTGTAATACCGGATGTGTGTTATCCATGATATTGGACATGGGTGACCTTGATAACGGATGTGTTATCCATGCCATTTGACATTGGTTACCGGTGATATCGGATGTGTGCTATCCATGATCTTGGACATGGGTTACCTGTGATATCGGATGTGTGTTATCCATGATCTTGGACATGGGTTACCTGTGATATCGGATGTGTGTTATCCATGATATTGGACGTGGGTTACCTGTGATACCGGATGTGTGTTATTCATGATATTGGACATGGGTTACCTGTGATACCGGATGTGTGTTATCCATGATATTGGACATGGGTTACCTGTGATATCGTGTGTGTGTTATCCATGATATTGGACGTGGGTTACCTGTGATATCAGATGTGTGTTATCCATGATATTGGACGTGGGTTACCTGTGATATCGGATGTGTGTTATCCATGATATTGGACGTGGGTTACCTGTGATATCGGATGTGTGCTATCCATGATATTGGACGGGGGCTACCTGTGATATCGGATGTGTGTTATCCATGATATTGGACATGGGTTACCGTAATACCGGATGTGTATTATCCATGATATTGGACGTGGGTTACCTGTGATACCGGATGTGTGCTATCCATGATATTGGACGTGGGCTACCTGTGATATCGGTGTGTTATCCATGATATTGGACATGGGTCACCTGATATAGGATGTGTGTTATCCATGATATTGGACGTGGGTTACCTGATACAGGATGTGTGTTATCCATGATATTGGACATGGGTTACCTGATACTGGATGTGTGCTATCCATGATATTGGACATGGGTTATCTGTAATACCGGATGTGTGTTATCCATGATATTGGACATGGGTTATCTGTAATACCGGTTGTGTGTTATCCATGATATTGGACATGGGTTATCTGTAATACCGGATGTGTGTTATCCATGATATTGGACATGGGTTATCTGTAATACCGGATGTGTGTTATCCATGATATTGGACATGGGTGACCTTGATAATGGATGTGTGCTATCCATGATCTTGGACGTGGGTTACCTGTGATATCGGATGTGTGTTATCCATGATATTGGACGTGGGTTACCTGTGATATCGGATGTGTGTTATCCATGATATTGGACGTGGGTTACCTGTGATACCGGATGTGTGTTATCCATGATATTGGACGTGGGTTACCTGTGATACCGGATGTGTGTTATCCATGATATTGGACATGGGTTACCTGAATTCGGATGTGCGTTATCCATGACATTTGACATGGGTTACCTGTGATACCAGATGTGTGTTATCCATGATATTGGACATGGGTTACCTGATACCGGATGTGTATTATCCATGATATTGGACATGGGTCACCTGATATAGGATGTGTGTTATCCATGATATTGGACGTGGGTTACCTGATACAGGATGTGTGTTATCAATGATATTGGACATGGGTTACCAGATACCGGATGTGTGCTATCCATGATATTGGACATGGGTTATCTGTAATACCGGATGTGTGTTATCCATGATATTGGACATGGGTGACCTTGATAATGGATGTGTGCTATCCATGATCTTGGACGTGGGTTACCTGTGATATCGGATGTGTGTTATCCATGATATTGGACGTGGGTTACCTGTGATATCGGATGTGTGTTATCCATGATATTGGACGTGGGTTACCTGTGATACCGGATGTGTGTTATCCATGATATTGGCCGTGGGTTACCTGTGATACCGGATGTGTGTTATCCATGATATTGGACATGGGTTACCTGAATTCGGATGTGCGTTATCCATGACATTTGACATGGGTTACCTGTGATACCAGATGTGTGTTATCCATGATATTGGACATGGGTTACCTGATACCGGATGTGTATTATCCATGATATTGGACATGGGTCACCTGATATAGGATGTGTGTTATCCATGATATTGGACGTGGGTTACCTGATACAGGATGTGTGTTATCAATGATATTGGACATGGGTTACCTGATACCGGATGTGTGCTATCCATGATATTGGACATGGGTTATCTGTAATACCGGATGTGTGTTATCCATGATATTGGACATAGGTTATCTGTGATACCGGATGTGTGTTATCCATGATATTGAACATTGGTTATCTGTAATACCGGATGTGTGTTATCCATGATATTGGACATGGGTTATCTGTAATACCGGATGTGTGTTATCCATGATATTGGACATGGGTGACCTTGATAACGGATGTGTTATCCATGCCATTTGACATTGGTTACCGGTGATATCGGTTGTGTGCTATCCATGATCTTGGACATGGGTTACCTGTGATATCGGATGTGTGTTATCCATGATCTTGGACATGGGTTACCTGTGATATCGGATGTGTGATATCCATGATATTGGACGTGGGTTACCTGTGATACCGGATGTGTGTTATTCATGATATTGGACATGGGTTACCTGTGATATCGGATTTGTGTTATCCATGATATTGGACGTGGGTTACCTGTGATATCAGATGTGTGTTATCCATGATATTGGACGTGGGTTACCTGTGATATCGGATGTGTGTTATCCATGATATTGGACGTGGGTTACCTGTGATATCGGATGTGTGCTATCCATGAAATTGGACGGGGGCTACCTGTGATATCGGATGTGTGTTATCCATGATATTGGACATGGGTTACCGTAATACCGGATGTGTATTATCCATGATATTGGACATGGGTCACCTGTGATACCGGATGTGTGCTATCCATGATATTGGACATGGGTTATCTGTAATACCGGATGTGTGTTATCCATGATATTGGACATGGGTGACCTTGATAATGGATGTGTGCTATCCATGATCTTGGACGTGGGTTACCTGTGATATCGGATGTGTGTTATCCATGATATTGGACGTGGGTTACCTGTGATATCGGATGTGTGTTATCCATGATATTGGACGTGGGTTACCTGTGATACCGGATGTGTGTTATCCATGATATTGGCCGTGGGTTACCTGTGATACCGGATGTGTGTTATCCATGATATTGGACATGGGTTACCTGAATTCAGATGTGCGTTATCCATGACATTTGACATGGGTTACCTGTGATACCAGATGTGTGTTATCCATGATATTGGACATGGGTTACCTGATACCGGATGTGTATTATCCATGATATTGGACATGGGTCACCTGATATAGGATGTGTGTTATCCATGATATTGGACGTGGGTTACCTGATACAGGATGTGTGTTATCAATGATATTGGACATGGGTTACCTGATACCGGATGTGTGCTATCCATGATATTGGACATGGGTTATCTGTAATACCGGATGTGTGTTATCCATGATATTGGACATAGGTTATCTGTGATACCGGATGTGTGTTATCCATGATATTGAACATTGGTTATCTGTAATACCGGATGTGTGTTATCCATGATATTGGACATGGGTTATCTGTAATACCGGATGTGTGTTATCCATGATATTGGACATGGGTGACCTTGATAACGGATGTGTTATCCATGCCATTTGACATTGGTTACCGGTGATATCGGTTGTGTGCTATCCATGATCTTGGACATGGGTTACCTGTGATATCGGATGTGTGTTATCCATGATCTTGGACATGGGTTACCTGTGATATCGGATGTGTGTTATCCATGATATTGGACGTGGGTTACCTGTGATACCGGATGTGTGTTATTCATGATATTGGACATGGGTTACCTGTGATATCGGATGTGTGTTATCCATGATATTGGACGTGGGTTACCTGTGATATCAGATGTGTGTTATCCATGATATTGGACGTGGGTTACCTGTGATATCGGATGTGTGTTATCCATGATATTGGACGTGGGTTACCTGTGATATCGGATGTGTGCTATCCATGAAATTGGACGGGGGCTACCTGTGATATCGGATGTGTGTTATCCATGATATTGGACGTGGGTTACCTGTGATATCGGATGTGTGCTATCCATGAAATTGGACGGGGGCTACCTGTGATATCGGATGTGTGTTATCCATGATATTGGACATGGGTTACCGTAATACCGGATGTGTATTATCCATGATATTGGACATGGGTCACCTGTGATACCGGATGTGTGCTATCCATGATATTGGACATGGGTTATCTGTAATACCGGATGTGTGTTATCCATGATATTGGACATGGGTGACCTTGATAATGGATGTGTGCTATCCATGATCTTGGACGTGGGTTACCTGTGATATCGGATGTGTGTTATCCATGATATTGGACGTGGGTTACCTGTGATATCGGATGTGTGTTATCCATGATATTGGACGTGGGTTACCTGTGATACCGGATGTGTGTTATCCATGATATTGGCCGTGGGTTACCTGTGATACCGGATGTGTGTTATCCATGATATTGGACATGGGTTACCTGAATTCGGATGTGCGTTATCCATGACATTTGACATGGGTTACCTGTGATACCAGATGTGTGTTATCCATGATATTGGACATGGGTTACCTGATACCGGATGTGTATTATCCATGATATTGGACATGGGTCACCTGATATAGGATGTGTGTTATCCATGATATTGGACGTGGGTTACCTGATACAGGATGTGTGTTATCAATGATATTGGACATGGGTTACCTGATACCGGATGTGTGCTATCCATGATATTGGACATGGGTTATCTGTAATACCGGATGTGTGTTATCCATGATATTGGACATAGGTTATCTGTGATACCGGATGTGTGTTATCCATGATATTGAACATTGGTTATCTGTAATACCGGATGTGTGTTATCCATGATATTGGACATGGGTTATCTGTAATACCGGATGTGTGTTATCCATGATATTGGACATGGGTGACCTTGATAACGGATGTGTTATCCATGCCATTTGACATTGGTTACCGGTGATATCGGTTGTGTGCTATCCATGATCTTGGACATGGGTTACCTGTGATATCGGATGTGTGTTATCCATGATCTTGGACATGGGTTACCTGTGATATCGGATGTGTGTTATCCATGATATTGGACGTGGGTTACCTGTGATACCGGATGTGTGTTATTCATGATATTGGACATGGGTTACCTGTGATATCGGATGTGTGTTATCCATGATATTGGACGTGGGTTACCTGTGATATCAGATGTGTGTTATCCATGATATTGGACGTGGGTTACCTGTGATATCGGATGTGTGTTATCCATGATATTGGACGTGGGTTACCTGTGATATCGGATGTGTGCTATCCATGAAATTGGACGGGGGCTACCTGTGATATCGGATGTGTGTTATCCATGATATTGGACATGGGTTACCGTAATACCGGATGTGTATTATCCATGATATTGGACATGGGTCACCTGTGATACCGGACGTGTGCTATCCATGATATTGGACGTGGGTTAACTGTGATATCGGACGTGGGCTACCTGTGATATCGGTGTGTTATCCATGATATTGGACATGGGTCACCTGATATAGGATGTGTGTTATCCATGATATTGGACGTGGGTTACCTGATACAGGATGTGTGTTATCCATGATATTGGACATGGGTTACCTGATACTGGATGGGTGCTATCCATGATATTGGACATGGGTTATCTGTAATACCGGATGTGTGTTATCCATGATATTGGACATGGGTTATCTGTAATACCGGATGTGTGTTATCCATGATATTGGACATGGGTTATCTGTAATACCGGATGTGTGTTATCCATGATATTGGACGTGGGTTACCTGTGATATCGGATGTGTGTTATCCATGATATTGGACGTGGGTTACCTGTGATACCGGATGTGTGTTATCCATGATATTGGCCGTGGGTTACCTGTGATACCGGATGTGTGTTATCCATGATATTGGACATGGGTTACCTGAATTCGGATGTGCGTTATCCATGACATTTGACATGGGTTACCTGTGATACCAGATGTGTGTTATCCATGATATTGGACATGGGTTACCTGATACCGGATGTGTATTATCCATGATATTGGACATGGGTCACCTGATATAGGATGTGTGTTATCCATGATATTGGACGTGGGTTACCTGATACAGGATGTGTGTTATCAATGATATTGGACATGGGTTACCTGATACCGGATGTGTGCTATCCATGATATTGGACATGGGTTATCTGTAATACCGGATGTGTGTTATCCATGATATTGGACATAGGTTATCTGTGATACCGGATGTGTGTTATCCATGATATTGAACATTGGTTATCTGTAATACCGGATGTGTGTTATCCATGATATTGGACATGGGTTATCTGTAATACCGGATGTGTGTTATCCATGATATTGGACATGGGTGACCTTGATAACGGATGTGTTATCCATGCCATTTGACATTGGTTACCGGTGATATCGGTTGTGTGCTATCCATGATCTTGGACATGGGTTACCTGTGATATCGGATGTGTGTTATCCATGATCTTGGACATGGGTTACCTGTGATATCGGATGTGTGTTATCCATGATATTGGACGTGGGTTACCTGTGATACCGGATGTGTGTTATTCATGATATTGGACATGGGTTACCTGTGATATCGGATGTGTGTTATCCATGATATTGGACGTGGGTTACCTGTGATATCAGATGTGTGTTATCCATGATATTGGACGTGGGTTACCTGTGATATCGGATGTGTGTTATCCATGATATTGGACGTGGGTTACCTGTGATATCGGATGTGTGCTATCCATGAAATTGGACGGGGGCTACCTGTGATATCGGATGTGTGTTATCCATGATATTGGACATGGGTTACCGTAATACCGGATGTGTATTATCCATGATATTGGACATGGGTCACCTGTGATACCGGATGTGTGCTATCCATGATATTGGACATGGGTTATCTGTAATACCGGATGTGTGTTATCCATGATATTGGACATGGGTGACCTTGATAATGGATGTGTGCTATCCATGATCTTGGACGTGGGTTACCTGTGATATCGGATGTGTGTTATCCATGATATTGGACGTGGGTTACCTGTGATATCGGATGTGTGTTATCCATGATATTGGACGTGGGTTACCTGTGATACCGGATGTGTGTTATCCATGATATTGGCCGTGGGTTACCTGTGATACCGGATGTGTGTTATCCATGATATTGGACATGGGTTACCTGAATTCGGATGTGCGTTATCCATGACATTTGACATGGGTTACCTGTGATACCAGATGTGTGTTATCCATGATATTGGACATGGGTTACCTGATACCGGATGTGTATTATCCATGATATTGGACATGGGTCACCTGATATAGGATGTGTGTTATCCATGATATTGGACGTGGGTTACCTGATACAGGATGTGTGTTATCAATGATATTGGACATGGGTTACCTGATACCGGATGTATGCTATCCATGATATTGGACATGGGTTATCTGTAATACCGGATGTGTGTTATCCATGATATTGGACATAGGTTATCTGTGATACCGGATGTGTGTTATCCATGATATTGAACATTGGTTATCTGTAATACCGGATGTGTGTTATCCATGATATTGGACATGGGTTATCTGTAATACCGGATGTGTGTTATCCATGATATTGGACATGGGTGACCTTGATAACGGATGTGTTATCCATGCCATTTGACATTGGTTACCGGTGATATCGGTTGTGTGCTATCCATGATCTTGGACATGGGTTACCTGTGATATCGGATGTGTGTTATCCATGATCTTGGACATGGGTTACCTGTGATATCGGATGTGTGTTATCCATGATATTGGACGTGGGTTACCTGTGATACCGGATGTGTGTTATTCATGATATTGGACATGGGTTACCTGTGATATCGGATGTGTGTTATCCATGATATTGGACGTGGGTTACCTGTGATATCAGATGTGTGTTATCCATGATATTGGACGTGGGTTACCTGTGATATCGGATGTGTGTTATCCATGATATTGGACGTGGGTTACCTGTGATATCGGATGTGTGCTATCCATGAAATTGGACGGGGGCTACCTGTGATATCGGATGTGTGTTATCCATGATATTGGACATGGGTTACCGTAATACCGGATGTGTATTATCCATGATATTGGACATGGGTCACCTGTGATACCGGACGTGTGCTATCCATGATATTGGACGTGGGTTAACTGTGATATCGGACGTGGGCTACCTGTGATATCGGTGTGTTATCCATGATATTGGACATGGGTCACCTGATATAGGATGTGTGTTATCCATGATATTGGACGTGGGTTACCTGATACAGGATGTGTGTTATCCATGATATTGGACATGGGTTACCTGATACTGGATGGGTGCTATCCATGATATTGGACATGGGTTATCTGTAATACCGGATGTGTGTTATCCATGATATTGGACATGGGTTATCTGTAATACCGGATGTGTGTTATCCATGATATTGGACATGGGTTATCTGTAATACCGGATGTGTGTTATCCATGATATTGGACATGGGTGACCTTGATAATGGATGTGTGCTATCCATGATCTTGGACGTGGGTTACCAGTGATACCGGATGTGTGTTATCCATGATATTGGACATGGGTTACCTGTGATATCGGATGTGTGTTATCCATGATATTGGACATGGGTGACCTTGATAATGGATGTGTGCTATCCATGATCTTGGACGTGGGTTACTTGTGATACCGGATGTGTGTTATCCATGATATTGGCCGTGGGTTACCTGTGATACCGGATGTGTGTTATCCATGATATTGGACATGGGTTACCTGTGATACCGGATGTGTGTTATCCATGATATTGGACATGGGTTACCTGTGATATCGGATGTGTGTTATCCATGATATTGGACGTGGGTTACCTGTGATATCGGATGTGTTATCCCTGATATTGGACATGGGCTACCTGTGATATCGGATGTGTGTTATCCATGATATTGGACGTGGGTTACCTGTGATATCGGATGTGTTATCCCTGATATTGGACGTGGGCTACCTGTGATATCAGATGTGTGTTATCCATGATATTGGACGTGTGTTATCCATGATATTGGACATGGGTTACCTGATCCGGGATGTGGTATCCATGATATTTGACATGGGTTACCTGTGATACCGGATGTGTGCTATCCATGATGTTGGACATGAGTTACCTGGTCCCGGATGTGTTATCCCTGATATTGGACGTGGGCTACCTGTGATATCAGATGTGTGTTATCCATGATATTGGACATGGGTTACCTGGTCCCGGATGTGTTATCCATGATATTGGACATGGGTTACTGTGATACCGGATGTGTGCTATCCATGATATTAGACATGGGATGTCAAATGTCAAAGTTTGGTTATATGACAGACACAGCTGCTTAACATATTTCATGTGTATTTTGAAGCAGGGGTATTAGATTAAATGTTTTTTTATATATATGTGTTTGTTTAATAACGAATAGAAATTTTCATGTTTTTGTGTGCCAAAATGCTGACGATTAAAATAAATTCATGGAAACAAACATTCACATTCGAAGATCTATGAATGAGGTTTCTATCGGAGTACAATATGATACACTTAAAGTACACAAACCTGTACAAAGTAAAAAAGTGTAACTGCCTCATATTGTTGTATAATGGGACAGATGGTCAAGGTTTCAAATAAGAAAAACGCTTAAATATTGTTTCGCTGAAAAATGATGGCCCTTTTTCCCAGATGTATGAAGTCTAACACAACTTAAATGATTAAATCGTATAGCCATCAATGACACACATAAATTATTAAATCCTATAGCCATCAATGACACACATAAATGATTAAATTGTATAGCCATCAATGACACACATAAATGATTAAATTGTATAGCCATCAATGACACACATAAATGATTAAATTGTATTGCCATCAATGACTGACATAAATGATTAAATCCTATAGCCATCAATGATACACATAAATGATTAAATTGTATAGCCATCAATGACACACATAAATGATTAAATTGTATTGCCATCAATGACTCACATAAATTATTAAATCCTATAGCCATCAATGACACACATAAATGATTAAATTGTATAGCCATCAATGACTCACATAAATTATTAAATCCTAAAGCCATCAATGACACACATAAATGATTAAATTGTATAGCCATCAATGACACACATAAATGATTAAATTGTATAGCCATCAATGATACACATAAATGATTAAATTGTATTGCCATCAATGATACACATAAATGATTAAATTGTATAGCCATCAATGACACAAGTTATTAAACTGTATAGCCATCAATGACACACAGAAATGTTTAAATTGTACAGCCATCAATGACTCACTCTTCAAGATCTATGATCCCGGTAATTAATGCTTCCCTGTTGGTGATGAGACATTATTACCTGAAATTCTATTTGAAACTTAACGTAGTGGCCAGTGAACCAGAACACACGTTCTCAATGAAGGCTGTCCTGCCAAGCTCCTAGTCTTCACCATCTGGGTCCAGTCTTTTCATTATTATGAAAATCTTTCATTATGTCCACTATATCATTCTGGTTGAATAGTGTAAGTGTAAATGAGAATTGGTTGTAATTGATCGGAAACTGATACATCACAGTCGATGTGATAAAAGTATTGATTACTGTTGTAATGATTACTGTTGTGCGAAAGCTTTTGCTACATGCTTAATTTAGAATTGACACTATCACCAGAGACTATGAAGCAAGCGACGGTTTGCATACTGATATCCCTGTACATGAAATCATATAGTCAGTTCATGTAGACACAACCTAGTGATAATAACAAGTGAATACTTTATGCTGAGTGGTGATAAGAAGTGACTGTTCACTGCAGGTCTTACAGTGGAAACACAATCCCAGTTTGTTTGTTTGTTGTTTAACGCCGCACTCAGCAATATTCCAGCTATATGATGGCGGTCTGTAAATAATCGAGTCTGGACCAGACAATCCAGTGATTGACATCATGAGCGTTGATCCACGCAATTGGGATATAATGCATCAACCAAGTCAAAGAGCCTGACCACCCGATCCTAGGCCTGTTAGTCACCTCTTATGAAAAGCATAGTTGCTTTTTATGGCAAGCATGGATTGGTGAAGACCTATTCTACCCCATGTTCCCACTAGGATCACAAGCCATGACTTCAGTAACACACCTACAGTCTCAAATAATGAGTGTACTTTTCCAAAAAAATATGTAGCAGTTGCATTCTGACCTTCCCCATTCAGGTGTCACTGGATAATATCTATGATCAAGATCTATGATCCCATCATGGCTGCATAGTGGGGTGGATTTTAGCACCTGCACATGGAACATGAAGACATGCTCCCATATAGTTGAAGAAAGCCTAGAACTATTAAAACAATTGAATATTGGAGGGCGCTGATGGTGATCTGGTCAATAGTGTGAAAATAAGCCTACCTGAGAGTCAATATATTAATGTGATGATATGTATGAACTAAAAGTTGTGGATGATAACAGCAAGTCTGTGTTCATCTTTATTGCATTATAGTGAGTGAGTATGGTTTTACGCCGCTTTTAGCAATATTCCAGTAATATAAGGGCAGGGGACACCAGAAATGAGCTTCACACATTGTACCCATGTGGGGAATCGAACCCGGGTGATAAGCGCGACTGCTTTATCCACTAGGCTACCCAACTACCCCACTGCATTATACAGATATTACATATAAAATTGTAATGTTGGTTTTGTTTGTACCATTACTTGGAATCAACTTAAACTGACAAACGTGTACTTAATCAACATTAGAACTCCAACAAAGAGTCATTGTTTTATACATTTATTTATCATACAAATTATTGTTTGGTAATGCATGTCTAACAGTAAATGCATTGGTTTTGTCATAAAACTTGTCACTTGTCTGAAACATCTCTTTTGCCAGACATCTTTGAAAATAAACATACATACAAACAAATTCCAACCATGACAATTTACAACACTGCGCTTGTTCCCTCTTTCCCCTGCTACAGGCACAACAACAGGCTGGTAGGATGCAACTGTGTACCATCTCACATCAGCGTCAACCAGCAGCACACTCCCACTGACATACATTCCTCCACATACACACAGTTCAGAAAACCATCTTGAGGAAGAGAAACTTCACACCAGCATGATGCTGAAACACATCTTATGACCATCATTTAGCTAATCTGATTAACACACTTTCAGGTCTCTTCTGCTCTAAATAATTAGTAGTCTTTACCTTAAGTAAATAAACAATTGTATTCTGATATGATACATCATTAGTATTGGCAGAAATGTTGTCAAGGAGCAAATGAATGATCAGTTTGCCATAGCTATATCACAGTGGCCTGCAAAGTGAGTTTGGGCCAAACCAGTGGTTGATAGTGTGAGCATGAATCACATCTATTCAATGACACACTAACCAGTCTGGTCATGGCAGCAGTGTCTCTCTTAATGAGCATCCTTGGGCCATATACTCTAGCCACCCAATGCCTGCTACACAGATAAAGGAGTGATTATTCTAAGCTTTGAACACTGACATTGTGATTGTCGTCCCAGGGGTGCGCATGAAGTACTCCAAGTACCAGAACAAGCACCAATGCCAGTACAGCAGGGTTCTTCCCTTACCAATGTAACAGTTCCATGCATGTCCTGGCAAATCACATAGAGAGATCCTATAGCAAGCTGGTAGCACCGTCAATAATACACATTCACAACACTAGCTTTCACAGATATATGTTGGCAGTCTCTCTTTACATATATCTAAGGTACATCTGCATGGTCTGATGACCATATTCCAGGGAGGGCATATCATAAGAGTACAGGAGCTAAGAGCATATCAGTTCTGTTGCTTTCATCTACAAATGCTGCTGTTCCAAGAGCAGGTTTCTCATAACAAGAAACGTTCACTTCACATGATCTCCATAAAAACCTTCAGACATGGGCTGAAATGCTCTCACATCACATGGGAATGATATTTTACATCAAAAAAGAAATTAGATTTCTGAAAGACGATCTTTGTATAAACATACACCTTGATTAGTGCTTCATTCACAGGAATCCACATCCTCATTCTACCATACACACATCACACAAATACACTCACAAGCCCTTTGACTTTTGTTATAAAACTGTATACAATCAGAACACTGAAAACATCATTAAATTCAAAGAATTCATTATGGTACTGAATATCCTCTTCGTTCTTTACAGTGACGGTATTGCTTGATCTTGAACACCCTGCTACAACCCTGGGTCAACACTGTTGTCAAGGGTCTCATATCATTTGGGCTGCAGGACAACTGAAACACACTGTGCATATAGGCATCTTTGCAAAGCCACAAACACCAACACAAATGGCTCTTCAGATCCATGTGAATTAGCAATTTGGGGAAAAGAGATTGAACAATATACATGTAAGACACAACACTGATAATCATATGCCTCTTTGCACTTAGTACAAAAGTGATAAAGCTAATATTAGACAGTCCTTGAGCTAAATCAGCTGCACTTCTGTTTTTTGTTGAAGTTGGTAGTTGTAGGGCTTCGGTGTGCATCCTTGATATTCACACATATCAGCGTGGTTGACGTATCTGGATCTATTCATGAAGAAGCAGTTGTTTCCTCCAGCCTCCCAGTGATTCATGCAGGGAACTTCGTTCAGGCACTTCCCAATTATTGTATTGCCCTTGTTAGACATAGACATTATAAATACGATAAAGTTTGGTCTCACCAGATTGATCAAGAGTTTGTTCCATGACTATCCATGACTTCAAACATGGCAACCCAGTTCAGTCTGTCAAGAAAATTAATATTGGCACAAATTCACAGAGTTCACCTTGCCATCATCCATGTTTGCAACACAAGGTTACCTCCCTTTACCATCCTCTCCTCCCCTGAAGCCATCCAAATTCCATGACAGCGTTTGACATATCTATGCCAAGTGTGTGTGCGCTTCCAGCCTTTTCAATACAGGTTTTGAAGCCACTTGCACAATCTTGTAGCTAATACACTTAGATCCAATGATCAGACAAACCCAAATGCTTTTGTCTTGATGGCCATCAGGAGCTTGGCTCTGAGAATGACTTTGGTTGAGTAGAGGGGGATATATAGCCGGGAGATGCAGGTGTTGGCTGTGGGGAGATGGTCATCATCAGCAGGTCGGATGGTGATGCTGGGCATGGGCTGGAAGCCTTCCTCACTGGCCGGCAGGGCAGGGCTGGATGTCCAGAAGTAGACCAGGTCCTGCCGCTCTTGGTTGGTCATCTTCTCCACCACTGACCACAACCACCTCTTGAAACGCTGGACCCGTTCAGCACTTTCACCTAAACAGGATGGATACTGTTAGTTTGCCTTCATCTATTGCTTACCTTTATGTCTCATTTCACATGCAACATTGATAATGATATATGACAGAAGGCTGAAAAAATCATGACCAGACATACCAGTGATTGATTTAAGCAACATCCAACCCCATCGGGACACAATGACACACAATCAACAAAGTCACCAAGTCTGACCACCTGATCTCTTTAGTTGCCTCTTATAACCTGCATAGGTTGCTGGGGACCTATTCTAACCCCATAATCCCCATGGAAATTGTTATGAATTCACAACTTCCGACACAATATTTTTTTCTGAGCAGTGCCAGGATTAGAAATAAACTCAAAAGCTTTACTAGCCCGGGTAATGTTAAAACAATGGGCAAATTTGAAATTTGTATTTGCCCACAGGAATTTGTACTAACCCTGGGCTAGTGTTACGTTCTAACCCTGAACTGTGCACAATTCTACATGTTCACATCCATGTCTGTTTTTCCTGTGATGTGTTTGGTTTCAGAGAAAACTTCCAGTATTACAATTGATATTGAAGGAAGCAGTCCCTCAGAGCTTGGTCACTAGAGATGATGGGACATGAAAATATCCCAAATAATAGCAAACATCATTAGTCGTCTGTAAAATCTTCCTTCGTTAAAGTGAAGTAACTCACCACTCTCATCGTTAAAGCTGGTGTATCCGATGAGAGTTTGTACATCGATATCACCAACACCATTGAGGAGCAGCCGTAGATCTTCCGAAGTTAGACCTTCCAGTGAGTTCTGTGGTATCACATCAAACACGCCTGCTTTGATGTGCTAGGAAACATACAATGTACAGTTTAGTCACTCCGACATCTAACAGTAGCAATCCCTACTACCTGGTATGATGAAATAACTAGACAAGAACCACGCAGCTACAAGGAATTATGGATTACCTGTCCAGAGTGAAGGAATGTTTGACCCTTAGGTTTGGTGAGGGACAGCACTCATCCACGTGGCAACAGATAATCTGTAATTCTGAGTTTTGTGTAGGTTATATATTACTCATTGTCATTCAAAGAAAGAAAACAAAGAACAAGAGTCATCAGGAGATGACATATCCCCCCAGTCTGGTGTAATTCGAAAATGAACTTTGGCTACTTATACGCCACTTTTGGTTCATTGACATTGAATACCTTCCGTTCAGGGAGAAAAACAAGAGTCATTCCTATGCTTATCACTACATCAGCAGGCGGGATAAACATATATCTTAGCCTCAAATCAGTCTGTAAAATTCACCAATATAAAGAATCTTCAGTGTACAGTTCAAAGAAATAAAATTTCAAGATCAACATTCTATATATACACTTCCAGAGGAAGGAAAATGGCATCTACTACTTTCTGTACTACTCACCCGAAGACTTTTCTCGGCAACTTTGACCATTCTATACTCGGCATACTTGCGAACATAGTCATGGACATTCTGGGCGTTTACTTCAATGTCAGCACCTCCTGATATCAACTCCAGCTGTTCCCCGCCCTGATCACAACAGAATCATGTTAGGGTTTTCTCTTGCATTTTCTTAGATTGGATTATAGATTCTATAACAGCCAGGAGTGAAATAACACATGTTTGTTTGTTGTTTAACGCCGCACTCGGCAATATTCCAACTTTCTGAACCGGTCTCTAAATAATCTACTGATCACTTCACACACAATTTCCCTGAAATTAATGTGAACAATATTGAATAAAATTTTGAATAAATTCATTCCAGATATACAATGAGCACTTTTTATAACCACAGTGTAATAACATGATTAATTTGCGTACTTCAGTATGGGTTTGTTGACATGGTATTTTCGGTGTCGTGTGCTTATGGTTATGTCTTTGTATTGGGGGAAAACATCAACCCAAACTCTTCTACCCTGTGTAGTGGGCGACCCCCCTTGAAATCCCCCTAATTCTATGTACGAAAAATTTGCCTTATACACGGCAAAATACGGTCTGCCTCTTCCAACAATATTTCAATCATTTTAGGCAGTCCACCCAAAGTGAGGTAGGTTGTAATTTTTGAAGACTTTGAACGAAGGTCCTGGCCATAGAAGTGACAGACTGGCACATCCTGGCAGGGACTTAACACAGCTAAAAGCATCATCTTACTCTAAGTACCCTACACCCTGTAAAGTTTCTAAAATGGTAGATGCAAATAACTCTGACCTCTTCAGCACAGAGCTCCACACAGAAGTTCAGGTCAAGAGTTGTGAACATGAGCGAGGCGTCCTTGGTTTCTGAATCTTCCAGCAGTGTACGCAGGCTCTCGTAGATCTCTGGGTCAAAGAAGGCCAGGTCATGCCAGCCAATCTTCCGGCCTAGCACATACTTAAGGACATGGCGATTGAAAAATATGGGGCAGATCTCATTCTGTAGCAGGCACAGACCGATGACTCTGTTACAAAAAGTGATCAAATTGAAAATATACAGTGACTTTACAATATCTTTTTGGATGATTAAGAATTTTCTTATTTACATAGTGTTCTTTCTCAAGCAACATACAAGTTTGTTCATTGAGATTATGACTGAGAATTATGAAATGAATTCCAAACATTGATGCTACCAAAATGTTTCAAGTTGGGCTTACCCCACCTTGAACAGTATTTCAACCATATCAAGATGTGTCAGCGTAATGAGGGAAGGAAGCCTTTAGTGGTGCCTGTTGCAGAAGTTTACCATTTGGTGAAACCATCAGCATGGGTATGGTCCTGACATATCAAACAACATTTTTAGGGATAATCTTGGATTCAAACAAAATACTAGCATATCCTGGCACATCTAAAGGATGCAACTCTGACTTCCAGATAACTGCACCAAAGTGATGCATGAAGTAACGAAGGTCCACTTGCCTGCCAATATTCCTAAATGCGTTAAGCCTCTCTGGAGTGTTCTTTCCAGGTCGAGGTGAATAATAGCCATGTTTTCCAGGTTGCCATAGCAACGGGGCATTATCCTCCAAGTCTTCCTCTTCCTCTCCATCACTCCGGCGGTCTGATCCACTTCCACCTTTCTTTGTCTTGTCAGAGGACAAGTTGAAGATGTCCAGGTCCAGCAGCGTCTCAGCACTCATCTCCCTGTGCACCCCAAACTCATACTAACATCACTGGATACAAGCACAACCATGGAACACTTTAGTATATTCACAATTACCAAACTACACTGAGGCAATGTCTCAATTTCACAAAGTATCATTACGACAACTAGGTCTGGAATAGAGATGGACCATGGAGCTTAGTGACTCTCCCCGCAAATACTCCTTAATCAGTCAATTAACATTGTTTTTTATGAGTAACAAAGCTGTCCGGCTTTGGACTAGGGACTAAAGCCACAGACTAGATTCAGATTCTGATAGTTTCAACTTTCCATTTTAATCCTGTTATAGCACAGTGACTCACCTGCCATGTGACATTATGATGTCGACAGCTTCGTCAACACGTTGCCGCAGGGACTCCTCCGACGCCAACAGCAGCAACAGCTGTGCTGGGGACAGCTCCAGCAACATGCCAGTGATCTTGGCAGCCAGTGACTGCAGGGAAGAATGTCATCATATTCACTGCTTATTTAGGCTCTCCATAGTTACTATTGTTAGATGGACACTTGCACGATACAGTCCACATTCTTGTCAACAATTAATACATCAATTAATTTATAGTGAAAGATCAAACAGGTTCCAAAGAAGTTTTAAGACTCGACCAATCTGGCAACCCATCTCACTTTGGGCAGTGCAGGACACATACTCTGCCTGGAATCTATATTGGAGTCTCACCAAGTGAAAATGAACACTATGATAATCAACCATAGAATAGGACTTATGACAAGTGAAGCCCTAAGCTTGCTTTGTGGAACAACACTTCGAACCCTCCGAACTACATACTAAAAAAGTGATTTTCAGGTAATACTGTAACACTCCAACCTGAATTGAGCTGCTGTAGATGACCCCCTCCCCTCTGTGCCCCCGCTCACCATTAGAAGTGCCTATTACTCAGTAAGAGCCTTCCTTCAGCATCCTACTCACCGGTTGCAGCAACCTGACCTTGGGGTACAGCCTCTCCCCCAACTGCCTCCTGTACTGTGAGATGGTGTCTCCACCCTCTGCCGGGGGGTCACTGCTGCCAGCACTGCCGCTGCTTCCCCCACTGGCACTGGAGCTACCCCCTCCAGCACTGCTCCCCACCCCACTTGTGCTGCCACCACCTGACCCACTACTGGCAGCATCGGTGGGCATGTAGAAGGGCGGGGCATCGTATGACAAGGTTCTACGTGGTTCACGGTCTCTACTTCTCTGTCGCTGCATGGCCGACCTCTGTCGTTCTCTTTCACGCTCTCGGGATCTTAATCGTTGTATAAGATCTGGACAAACATCACATAAATCAGGTTATTCAAAGGTTTTGTTAAAAACAAAGTTTCAAAAACAATCACTGATTCTGTTCATTAACATTAAAAATCGGCACTAGTCACATAGTCCTTGCCTAACTGCCCAATAGACTAGTATAAATTTGACCTTTTTAAGGGTTTTGCTATATGTTATCATGACAAGGACTAGTGGACTAAAGCTGTTAGTTTCTATCGCTGATTAAGTGCCCTACTATACCATGAATGAATTTCAGATATATCTATCAATAAAACAACAAAGTTTTACTCACTGTATTGGAAGCTCTTCCCTCCTCCAACAAGGATCCCATCCAAGGCAGGCAGCTTCTCCTGGGACAACACGGCCTGGAACATACAGTACCATCACCAGGTCACAAGCAGCCCCCTGGGAGCATCTCACTTCTATATACAGCACTTCTTCACTTTAGATCATACAGTTTCTATGCTGGCACAGTCCACCAGGTCACACTTTTTTGATTCTATGGTTTTCAAATATTTTGCCAATTACCTTTGCTTAGGCAAATATTCTCAAAATTTAA
The DNA here is from genome assembly GCF_023055435.1 of Haliotis rufescens. Lineage (NCBI taxonomy): Eukaryota > Metazoa > Mollusca > Gastropoda > Lepetellida > Haliotidae > Haliotis > Haliotis rufescens. The sequence continues at coordinate 36,137,476 of NW_025963779.1, forward strand.
TTTGGTATTAAATCAGTTGCCAATCCTTTTCAACATGTTTATAATGTTTTACTCTTTATATAAGATGTTTGACATGTCCATGGACAATATACAATGCATTTCAACAGGTACTTTTTAATTCATCAACCGTAAGCTTCTTAGATTTTTTAATAAATATAAATTCAAACAATTGTCATTTCTTTCTGATTATGGCGTTGGTCACCATTAAAAATGTTTCCCCAGGATGAGTCCTCTTCCATGTAATCTATTTCCACTTTGCTATACATCGGTCTCCCTTCTCAAACTGTGAGAAGACAGACATATATATATGTATTTCACCTCATCATAACACAGGTGTGTTCACTCACATGGGCTATTGCTGTATAGAAGCTCCTGGCAACCCCTGACCCTTCACCGGGCTCATCCTTGAATGTGACCTTGACCCTGTGAACAGCCAAGGGCGGCCCAGTGGTGCTGGTACGCCGGTTGAAGTGAGTATTCAGCTGTTTGAAAGTGGTCTGTAGCAAGGAGTTCCTGTCTCGCTCAACCTAGTCAAATGAAACAAGAGTCATCAGAAGATGACAAATCTCCCCGGCTCCAACAAATTCGTAAGAACAAATCATCTGACTGTTACTTGAAGTCCAACTTGATGAGAGAATTTCTATGAAAAATGTCTGTCTGTATACACAAAAGTAGTTATTGAGCTATCAAAACAATACAATGAAATTGGGATTCAGAATTTTGTATTTCTATGTCACACACCACTATGAACAGTCAAAATCAAACTTGTTGCCATGGAAACAGAAAAAATATAAATTCTAAAATTCCCTAAACAGCAAAAGGCACCAGTAGACAACCTGGTATTTGTGTGTGTAAAGTGTCAAGAGAGAGCACCAATTAGTTTTAGAGATATGGTCTGGACAAACACACCACTATTAACAGAGTCAAAGTCAAACTTGTTGCCATGGAAACAGGATATATATATTTTTTTAAATTCCTAAAAGTGGCAAAAGGCACCACTTCAGCCCCTGATTAACACATGTACCAAGTTTGGATGAAAAATGTTGAATAGTTTTTGAGTTCTGCTCCGGAAATCACACCAACCTCCGTTTCAGCAAAGTCTAAACTTGCTATACTTACATCTAGGGTAAGATCTCTTTGCTGGGAGTTCCTTAGTTTCTCCATCTCACGACGGAAGCGGCTCTCCTTCACGGGGAAGCCACCGAGCTCACTGATCACAGACCCCACCTCGGCCCCAACATCCTCACAGAACACACGACCAAACAGATCTAAAGTCAGTCGCCATCGCCCCAACAACACATCATGTGACACCTGCTGTCCAATCACACTTTGTTGTCTGAAATAAACCAAAAATAACTTTGTACTTGTGCTTTTTCTTAGCCACGTAAAATCATTAGACTTTATCAGTGATTAAGAACATGTACATATTTAAGGCAGGAATCACTGTAGTAACTTCAGAGTTACATAACTATGTATTGAGAACTATGTCTGATAACAAACTTCTGTTACCTGGCTCTGAGTGACATGGACGCTGATGTTGATGAAGTCTCAATGTCGACAGTGTTGGATACATTCTCATTGGCCCCAACCAGATCCACCGGGCTCTCCACAGGCGGTGCTGGGTCAGCACTGAGGAACATAATGAAGATTGTACTCCAACAATACATCCACCTGTCATTAATACTGCTATCATCTTACAGTCATAAGAAGATCAACACTTGAAAGTCACCCATCACTCTATGAAAGAGTAAACTTTGATTAATGATTTCCTGGTTAATACCCCCTAAATTTCAGAAGCCAGTAAAGAGCAGACAGAACTATTCAAATAACCATAAGTATGATTACTGCAGTTTGTATGTGGCTAAGTAGGGATGTAACTGTTCTCCGAATATTGTTGAATGGTGATATGAAGTGCCACTTTACATGTATCGTGAAGACATATACCAATACAACCTGATACATGTATATATAAGGAGTGAGTATGGTTTAATGCCACTTCCCCAATGATCCAGCTACATCACAGTTGTGGATGCCAAGAAGGGCGTCACACATGTGGGCAATCACAACCACACTCACACGAGTCGACACTTCAACCACTAGGTTACCCCACTCCCTCATAATATAATAAGGAGTTGATACAATAATATGGATGGTATGAAGAGTACTTGATGCAGTTTGTGTTGAAAACATAAACTTCCTGATTGCCTTTGTGGCAAGGAATTTAGGCTCTCATCATAAATAATTTATACAATATTTTCTTCTTTAATCTTTTCAACAAACAGCACTGACAGACATTGACATGCATAACAGGACTAAGACGCCACCAGTGACACAAGATAATTCTCTTTGCATTTAAGAGATTCTTTGATTGCTTTGACTGCTACCTATGACCCCCTTTACAAGAGATGATAGGTGACCAGTGACACAAGATGATTCTCTTTGCATTTAAGAGATCCTTTGATTGCTTTGACCGCTACCTATGACCCCCTTTACAACAGATGAGGGGTCAAGATGATCCCAAGATCTGGAGACTAGGGTAGACTGCAGCCCAAGCACAAAACTATCAAATCTGTAAATTTACTGAGGACAACTCCATCTTGACTCACCTGAACGAAGGCAGTGTAGAGGGTTCTGCGGTTGAACTGGAGGCAACATCCATGGGCACAGGCATCATATCCTGACTCTGTTCATCCGACATGGATCCCGCTGGAGGGGGAGGCGGCAACACCTGTGTCGATCCCGCATGTACAATCACACTCGCTTGCTGCAGGTCAGACCTCATCAGGCTCACATTGGGACTGAGAGGAGCTGGGGAGGAAGTCTCCATCGATGACACTGGTGGCATTTCCGTGGTCAAGGTAGAGGAGGTTGAAGGTATGCTGGGAATGTTAGGTCGTACAATGACCCCAGTGCTGATGGGAGCGTCTGAAGGTGCTTGTGCTGGTGTGTCGGTCCGAGTGTCAGCAGTTGGACTGCTGCCACTGACCGGAGGCTGAGCAGTCTGGGTGGCAATGGAACATGTATTGGCCGAGCTGTCATCCATGGGACTAGAGAGGGAAAGATGGATTGGCAACTTCTCAAATCTGTTTGCTGTACTTGTGGAGCTTGCGTTGGCATCTACTGTGTGTTTTGGCTGTAATATTGTTGGTCTTGCCATACCAAATAAATCTTCACGACGAGAATTTGGCTGAAGTAGATGTGGCTGATCTGCCAGAGGAAGAGCCTGAATGAGGGGTGTTTTGAACGGATCTGGAGGGGGACATCCGAGGAATATAGTGGAGTCCGAGCGTTGGAAAAACGGATGCTTCCGACCTAGTTTAGAAGTGGTGTCACTGTCACCATCACAGCTCTCAGAGTCCATGGCAATGTTGCTGTTGGAGATATCGTCATCATGGTCATCATTTTCTGTTTCCTCATGGTCCTGCCATGAGTTCACAGAGATGCCGTCCTTTCCTCCATCCAGGTCAGACTCGGGACCTGACCTCATGTAGTAGATCAGAGCATCAAAAACATATGCCACATGCTTGAGTGCTGACATGTCCATGACCGGCAGGTTATCAAGATGCTCATCGCTATGGGAACGCATCAGAGATAGGGCATAGTTGAGAAAGTCCCTTCTGGCAGAGTTTCCATCAGTGCCAGCTGAAACGGAACCACACTCACTCCATTAGATACATAACCCTAAAAAATGTCATCAATAAGAGAATGTATATTGTTTTATGGCATGTACAGCAATATTTCAGTTATATCATGTCAGTCTGTAAATACTTAAGTCTGACCTTACACACAAGGGCCCTGATCCACGTAGTTTTCGATGCTCAAGAAGAAACTCCACAGTTTGACATAGACAGATGCTACAAATCTTTGTGGATCGGCTCCCTTGGGTGGATAGCACAAACAACAATCACTGCCACAAGCGTTTGATGACTGGAAACCATGACCTTCATTCAAATAGATCTAATTTTGGGGTTTGGGGTACTTATTCTACCCTGAGTACTCACAGAAAGGATGTCATCAGGTGGCTAAGAGAGACTTAATGGTAGAACTGGATCAAACAAACCAGTTACCAACAGTATGAGCACAGAACTTTTGTGGCATCTCAGATGGTCTGTTTCACCAGTAACATCTCTCAACAGATTTGACATAATCTTTGTCACTGGGTACTAGGTGTCAGTTTTACTCCAGAATCTCAGCCAATCCTCAAATAAAAAACATGGTGATATTTAAGCCTTCAAGATCAATTTCATTGGCCATGGGGAATGTTGGTCAAAGTATGTTCATAACAACTCTGTCATTCATAAGAGGCACCTTCATGGATCGGGTGGTAAAGCATGGTGACTTGGTTGATTGTCGCTCATAATATCAAGCACTAGATTGTCAGGTCAAGATTATTTACAGACTGCCATCATAAAGCCGGAATATTTCTGAAATCTAAAGCTAACATTGGAGGAACTATTCTCTACATAAAACAGCTAGAAACTATAGAATCTCACCAATGACCCCGAATCTAGTCCTCCTGCGTGTGTCGATGGTCTGGATCGTGCGCTGCTCATCTCGGTTAGGCCTCTCCCTGGTGTTCCTCATGTAGTTGGAGTAGTTGGGGTGGGTGGGCATGGCGGGGTCGGTGTTGTTGCTGAGGGCACTGCCGAAGCGCAGCTGTGCCTCCGTGGAGTCCATGACGGAGATGAGCCAGTCCCAGGTAAGCTTGAGGTGGCGCTCCAGGTAGGACTGCAAGGACAGCACTGGATTGTAACTGACAGGATCATGCATGGAACAACATCCCAGGTCAGGACTAACTGTATGACCGACTACCAGTATGTGAATGTTTTCTAACACACCTCTAGTTCCTTACTTAATGATTATGTTAGCTTTAAGGGCAGTCTGCACAAAAAATAGTTTGAGTCTACTCGCCCAAGTGTGTCATTTGGCACCATTTGTATTAGCTTGCAACATTAAAACATGGAGTATTATGAGCTGAGCTTACTAGACAGAAGAAATTTGACTAGGCCAAGGCTAGTGGCTAAAGTCACAACCTACTTGGGAAAATTGATCATATAAGGTCTACACACTAAAATAACACAATGTCTTCCTATAAGTACTATTATTGTACTGTCTGAGTTATGAAGTCATTTTACTCATCTCCATTTTATTTGTCAGGCACAAATTCCCCAAGCAATCTTTCATTTGGAAGCTAAAAAAATGAATACACACTGTCAACACATATCTATGACCAGCTGTAAGGTGCCTTTACCTGCAAATCTGCTGCGTCCTGCTCCGTCACATTGAGAACACAGGGCAGGGGTGCTGTAGCAGCGTATGTGGGCAGAGTGTTCAGCATGTCAGTTATCTGACGAATGATAATACCAAATGCTCGTGCTAACTGTCCCACTGTAGTTGCCATGGTAACAGCATTATCCTGGTTTGTTGGTGTTGCTGTAGTAACAGTAGTGGTGCGACGAAGTGTGGAGGGGTCAATGTAAATCAAACCACTGCCACCTGTAGGAAACAAACACATATAAATAGGTGTAGTAGCTAGGCTCTTGTTGAGTAACAAATTCCTTTCCCTAAATTGCAAGTTTCTGAAAAATTCTGTATTTGACGTAATAAGCGCCTTGCTCTCATAAGCGCCCACGGTGATATTTGCTAATATAATGCCTAGTGAACAATCCCAATAAGCACACCCCTTCCGATTGATCAATGTACACAAGACATATTTATACGTATAAAAATATGCACTCATGTGTTATATGCACCCTTAATTATGGGCAATTTAATTCTGGAAAATATATCTGTCGTGTATAATATGCACAGACTTTTCTTTTGTATAACTTCAGGCTGTCACCATAAACTATGAAATTTACAATCTTTCAACTCTGTTTTTTTTTTCTTCACCAAAATAATATTCTAATAAGAGCCCCCTATTTCTAATTTTTAGAGCGCCCTGGGCGCTTATTATGTCGAATACGCTAAACCATTTTTTTAAATTAAAAAAAATAATAAATTGGATTTATTATTATTTATTTTAAATGAATATTTTAAACTACTGATATTATCATGGTTTTTATCTGTGAGTGAGGTGGGCTACAATTTGCTATGTACATTACTTCAGTTATATACCACTCAAAAGAAGCTAAGGACCATCCAATTCTTTCATATTATTATAGTAAATCTGTTGTGGCATGACATATATACTCAATTCATTGATATTACAATAGTTAATCTGGCTAGACGTGGTCCTTAACCATTTTTGAGTAGTGTATCAAAACATGTCACCTTTATACAGGGAGAAATCCACAAAAGTGACGGCTGTCATTTGCAAAACCCACGAGAAGATGCATGATGCTGACAGAGCAGTATCATAATTGGGACAAACCTCACAAGACTTGGCATGTAAGGCAAAACAAGTATCACATCAAACGGTGGTGCCATAGCAACAGGGCACCCATGTCCCCTTCTCCTGGAGTGATTGGGGGATTCACAATGGCAATACATTTAACTGCATGAAGTTCCTGTATGTAGGTGTCCTACCTGAGAAGTTATCTACGGAGCTGGCTCCCACCCTCCTCGTTGTCCTGCTGGTGGAGGAGGGGATGGATGACTGAGTGAGGGATACAGCTGACCGCTGGATCAGGCGCTCTCCTTCTAGTGGGAAAATACACTTGTGTAGGCATTTTTGTAAGGGTCATCATACATAGAGAATAATACACTCATTCTCGTTAGATGCCATTTTTACGAAACGAGTGGACTTTCTATCAGATAACATAGAAAGTTCATGAGTTACGTAAAAATGGTATCTAATGAGAATGAGTGTGGTATCTTATTTATTACCCACGTTAAATATGTATGTAAGTGTAAATACATAACAACTTTTGTTCGTTGACAGACCAAACTGAAACCGGTTGCAAAATCTGGTTGCGCATGAATATTGATATATGCCCAAATATGGTCATTGTTTACATTCCTATGCATTCGCATTAACAACATAACAGCACCGAAGCTCAAGATCCTTTTCGAAGAATTTCTTCAACTTATGAGAATTCAAGCGCCATGTTTTTAGTACGCAGGACACCTATAAGAAAATTTGAAAAGTCACATTAGCGCCGCACTTTAATATCGGACCAACAGTCGGTCACTCGCACTGCCGGGGTCTGTGCATTCAAGATGGTTCGGTTTCCTTGATCTATCATTTGAATTTATATCATGTCCGTACCATTTTGGAAGAGGGAAATCAGAGTGTTCGCCAAAGACATTCATGTTTACTCTACCACCCTTTACTGAAGACGTGAAAATCAACACGCTAAGTCTGCTTGCATTCAGTGACAGCTTCGAACGAAGGGCAAGGTCACCACCGGAATAAGAAAAGACAACCGCGTTTTACACTAGAGATAGGGAATGTTATTGTATCGGAAATGTTCACTTTGAGTGATCTGGTTGTGCAGTTGTAAACAAACAACTCCCGAAACAGTGCCACAAAATACCCTACGAAGACGACACTGATGGCACAACCGGATCATCCCAAGTAAGTCTAGATATCTGTCCAGATAGATTAAACTGACTTCATTTCACCACGCTTATCCTTTTACGTTAAATCAAATTGGAAGTTGCGAAAGTAGTCGGGTGCGTCACGCTCATGTGGACCCTCGATCTATTGAACGGAAGTCGAACATTGTAAATGGATATAGCTCGATTATATAATGTTTGTGGAAGCTCAATGCATAACTTATATAGGATGCAAACAGAATTTGATGCGGGTGACTATCTTGTTTGGTTTAATAAAGTGTTAGTTAATATCCCTCGCTCACATGAGATTGCTTCAGTTCTGCCTTGTAGTTGCAAAATGAATGACGTCTCGCGATTTTTTATGAAAGAAAAAAGTAGTCCTGGTGTGACAGAGGTCACGGTTATCCAATCAAAATGAATAAAACAAGGTCAACCTTGTACGACACACGTGTGACGTACGGATTTAGTATCTTACCACCTGTATCTTCATCACATGGGTAATAATTTAATTTATTACTTGCCCGTGAAGAGATCACCCGTTTAATAAACATACAGCTGTATTACACATTGTGTAATACCAAAACGCGTGCTTATGTACTCTCGGAACACGTTTCTAGAACAAATATTGAAAGCTCTCAACATCCCTTGGCTTATTCAACGACATTGGCGTGTGGCGATGATAGATCACTGAGAGGAGCTTATGCACACTCGATGACCCCAGCAACCTTGTTGCTAGGTTGACGTCACATGGTATTGTTTCACCGTAGGATCTTGCAACAAAATTCCACAAATTACGTCATCGTTTATTGTGACGTGATTGTAAACTTTGAGGTGCAAGGCCCCGTTCCACAAGGCGATTGATTGTACGGTAGCGCAACGACAGTTGGTCTAAGTTAAAGTATATGAGTTGCGATAACCTTAACGCTACGATAATTTTGTGGAAGGGACGCCTGAATTCTAAAGGTGGACCGTTGGATGGTATTAAATTCATATGTTTCAACTTTTGACGTATTTGAAGTATTACTGTGTTAAACTCAGTTGGATTATGCCGTGGATCGTGTAGGTGTCAGCCTATTCACACTCAACAGTATAATTCTAAAAACGCTATTAATGGCCAGTAATAAATAAAATACTTAACTCGCTCCCGTGTAAAACCAATTTTATGAAACTCGTGAATAGTTGTGGTATCTGACTCGCTTTTGCTCGTCAGATACCAGAGTGAGTGAGTGAGTTAATATTTAACGTCACATCGGCAATATTGCAGCCATATCGTGGCCAGACAAAATTTGACTTTAATAATATATATGTAAAGTGTATAAAATTCTGTCGACGAAGGACAGTAAAACAACTAGACTATCACAGATATATGTTTAAAACTAGTATGGAACCATAAAAAAGATATCACAATAAATAACAATACAGTATAAAAACGGGGCTAGGGATCGCCAGCAATTAAAGGTAGGCCACCATACTAGGAACCGTGGGGATTTACAATACTTCTGCTACCTGCATGGTTCCCCAGCAGGATTTACATCATCCCTTAGCCGCTGGCGATTATCAAGTTTAGCCAAATTAAAACAAACAAGTATGCTACGACTAAAACGGTAGTAGGAACAAACTTACTTTGAATGAAGTGGTCTTACATACACTCTCGGGGGACAATAATTTTACAGTACTTTAACCCCCTTTGAGGATATAGCCACTTACAATCTCAGTTACAAGTTTAACACTACTGATACAGTAAAATATTAACTATGTACACATATTCAAAATTTATCTAACAGTTCAATTTCTTTTAAAAAGCTAATTATTAAATGAGACGAAACATTATTAAAAAGATCCATAATTGATGTTGCACTGAAATATTTATCCCTTGTGATAGAAAAATCAATACAGTCAAGCAGTACATGCTTGACTGTGATTTTTTCATCACAAGGGATACAGAATGGAGGATCCTCACTTTTCAATATATATTCATTAGTGTATCTTGAATGGCCAATACGACATCGTCGCATAATGACCTCATCAAATCTGGACTGACAACCCAAGTAGGTATAACCGATATTTGGTTTAATTTCATGTAATTTATTGATACCTACTTGGGTGTCCCACTTCTGTTGCATGAGATCTTTAATGTAACATCTAATTACAGGTTTAATATCACTGTATGGGATTTGAAGTGGTGTCACAGATTTGTTGAGCACTGCTTTTGCAGCTGCATCAGGTCAGATACCAGAACTATTCACTCGTTTCATAAAATTGGTATTACACGGGAGCTCGTTTAGTATTCTATATATAGCTTATGCAGCATTCAAGATATCTCAAAACACCTGGGTAGAGTCCCTGCTACACATAAGACCTTGATTCCACAAGGTGCAAGAATTCAATACACTGCATAGGACTCATGTCAGAAACAAAACAGTAAAGCCTGCCCAATGCCTAATGGCTAAAACTGACAAGCGGATCTGTAACAAAAGTAACAAGAGTCATCAGAAGATGACATAAGTAAATCTGTTCGGTATTTTCAAAATCTGAAATCTTCAAAAGGCACCAGTTCTCCACTAGACTGATCTATATAGCAAGTTTCAACAAGAAATATTTAACTTTTTTTTAGTTCTGCTCCAGAAACAGAAAGCAACTTGTTTTCATCATGAAAATTCATGAAAACAAAACAAAAGAAAAAAAATCCTAAATGATCAAAAGGCACCAGTTCTCAACTACACTGATCTATATAGAAAGTTTCAACAAGAAATAATTAATGGTTTTGGAAACGGAAGATGAATGGCTGACGTGCTGATCTCTATTTTTCAAACCAGGGGGGGTAACAAAATGGGTCTGGTCTAAGATAAAAATCTATACGTAATAAGCTCCAAGGTCAATCGTGAATCAAAACGAACTCCATACCAGTGCTGTTGGCTGTAGCTGTGGTTGTGGGTACCCTTGGGTTGAGACTTGGTTCACGTTGACGAATAGCCCACTGCATCGTCTGGGGGGGCTGCAGGGTGCGCTGCCCATGGGAACCTGTGGCAAAACAAGAAGGAATAGATGATGAGATCAAGACAAAGCAATTACATTATGGTAATCAGCCAGGTCATACATTGTTTGATCCTCATTTATGTCAGTCAGCAAGAACTTCATGATAATCTGCCATAAGATTGAGTGAGTGAGTGAGTGAGTGAGTGAGTGAGTGAGTGAGTGAGTGAGTGAGTGAGTGAGTTGGGTTTAACACCGCTTTTAACAGTATTCCAGTTATATCACGGCGTGTCAGCTTAATGTAGGAGGAAAGCCTGAAGTGATGCAGGTCTCAGATGTGAAACCCACGAGCACGGGTATGGTGCTGACAAACCCTTGAGCCATAATCGGGGCGAACTGGGATTCGAACCCACAATCATAGGTTTCTGGCGTGTCCAGGGTACGCAACTCTGCACAGCGAACTGTGGAGCCTTACACGACTGGGCCACAAAGGCCCCCATGGCCCTGAAGACGGCAATATCCATTCAAATGAATGGAGAAACACATGACCAATATCTTTAACTCACCAGGAGGATTTCGACGTTCCAACTGCTCATCAAGATAGACAAACTCATCAGTGTCATGCTCTTCACTCTCACCTCCCTCACTCTCATAGTCGTCCTCCTGATTGGAGGATTCTCCAGAGTCCTCTGAGAAGTGAGCTAGAGATCCTAGACCTGGAACACAGACAAGGTAGTGAGTGCATGTTGTTAACGCCAGAGTATGCAATTTTCCAGCCATATCATAGACGCCTGTAAGAAATCAGGCAAGCCAATGGTTGATAGACAGTGCAATAATCCATGCCATCGGTACCAACAACACACAATCAGGTAGGTCACAGTTTGTTACTATGAAATCCTCATTTTCGTAAATATGGCGTCCTAAACCAAAATTGTGCCAGAAAAGTGCTACATGCTCAATGACTGATAAACGTTTCCTCAAAGGTTTAGATGTATACTTCTTATACAGGATGAATACTTGTTCTGGCGTAAAATCTAAACATTCCTCTCACTATTTAGAGAATAGAGATACATCACTATAGTTTTCTCATTCTACTGACCATATGGGGTTGTTGTTTTTTAAAAAGTAAAAAAATAAAAATGGAAAGTGACAAAGTTTAGTTAAAAAAACAGGAAGAAATCGATTACATGAAACCACTTCAAGCAAGTCAGGTAACTTTGATTGTCTTATGAATCCATAAGCATATCGTTTCCACAAACCTGCATCAGATCCTGCAGTGGCTGCAGTGACAGCACTGCGCTGTACGCTGGCATTGTCCTGGTTGCTACGGCTACTGTCGCTGTCACTCTCAGACTCGGCCAGGAGATCCAGATCCATGTCACTCTCAGCCTGACCTGAGTAACAAAGCATTTCAAGTGACCATCTGCTACCCTGTAGCCATACTTAACTTAACCACAACAAAACATATCCCTTCACACCTCACAAAAGTGCTGGTTGTGTATCCTGTTCAATCACTAACATAACATAAAGGAGAACCTCTTGAAATACAATTGTTCAAGTAAATCTGTAAAGGTCCAAGGATAATAATCAGTGTGATGGTAATATGCATAGATTCGTTTGCAATACCAAGACTTTTTACAACTTGTGACTAAGGAGTGAGTGAGTGAGTGAGTTTAGTTTAACGCCGCTTTTAACAGTATTCCAGTTATATCGCGGCGTGTCAGTTTAATGTGGGAGGAAAGCCCAAAGTGATGGAGGTCTCAGACGTTTACCACTTTGGTGAAACCCACGAGCACGGGGATGGTGCCGACAAACCTAGAAACATAATTGGGGCGAACCAGGATTCGAACCCACAATCATAGGTTTCTGGCGTGCCCAAGGAACGCAACTTTGCACAGTGAATCGCGGCGCCTTAGACGACTGGGCCACCCATGCCGCCTTGTGGTTAAGGATGGATATTAGCATCACCTTATATTAATATGCGAAGCGAGCATTTTTCTTGGCACTGCCAACTGGCACCCTAGGATCAGATATCACTGACTCATGTTTTAGTCCTAGATGCATCATCTTTCTGCTGCATACCACCCACCTTCTTCCTGGTCCACTGGCTGCTGATCATGGTCGGAGTGTTCAGATTGCCTGTCCTCATGATCCGACTGGTCATCCTCCACCACTGCCATGTTGTCCACAATCTCAACCTGCACACATGACCAGGTCATACACATCTGTCAAACATGTTACTCAATCCACAATCTCAACCTGCACACATGACCAGGTCATACACATCTGTCAAACATGTTACTCAATCCACAATCTCAACCTGCACACCTGACCAGGTCATACACATCTGTCAAACATGTTACTCTATCCACAATCTCAACCTGCACACCTGACCAGGTCATACACATCTGTCAAACATGTTACTCAATCCACAATCTCAACCTGCACACCTGACCAGGTCATACACATCTGTCAAACATGTTACTCAATCCACAATCTCAACCTGCACACCTGACCAGGTCATACACATCTGTCAAACATGTTACTCAATCCACAATCTCAACCTGCACACATGACCAGGTCATACACATCTGTCAAACATGTTACTCTATCCACAATCTCAACCTGCACACATGACCAGGTCATACACATCTGTCAAACATGTTACTCAATTCACAACTGCAACATACACACACGACCACGTGAAACACATCTGTCAAATATGTTAATCAATTCACAATCCAAAACTACAGGCCTACAAGGCCAGACCATGGCAAGCTGCAAGTAATTAAATCTGGACTAGACAAATCAGTGGTCAACCTACTGGGGATATATTCTTGCCTGTGGTCATTATAGGTGGTATATCATTAGAGCGACAAACTGCAAACAACTGAACCAATTTTACATAAATCAATGAACCATGTGAGTCTAATAATTAAAAGGGGATGCATAACATAATCTGAAGTAAAACATTGGAGGATGAGATCTTACGGACTATGAGGATGGAGACAACAACTGTGGTGATGGTGGTGATGGTGATGATGATGATGGTGATGATGATTTGTCACACAACCACATACATATCGCCCTACCTCCTCCGCCTCAGCCGACACGATCTCATCCATGTCTTGTTCCCTTACCCGTCCTGTCTGATGACTTGGGGGCAGCGGTGACTGGGAACGCGGCAGGAATGGTATCGGCGGTGCCTCGGTGTCTGCAGACGATGGTCGCGGGGGCAGTGGGTCTACACTGAATAGCTCCTCACTTCCCTGAACACATAGCAAATTAGGTTCAGTATACTTCAGTGATGGAGTAATGTTAATGGAAATGCATGTCACAATTGCCTTGAACACATCTGATGTCATGTAATGTCTCTGAGAGAAAAACTAACGGTTTGATTTTATATCACACTTTATGAGTATTGAGTATTGTAAAGGAACATGAATAAGTGAGTTTGTTTTATGCCATTTAAGCAATATTCAAGCACTCTCACAGAATGGATACCAAAACTGGGAGTCCCTCATTGTGCTCATGTGGACAATCAAACCACCAAGCTAACTTAGCCCCAAATGGAACATGATTAATATTTTCAAATAAACCAATAAACTGTATGAAGAAAGAAGCTATGGCTCTTGCCAGTGATCCAGTCAACAAAGCTATGAGTCCTCCAGCACCACAGCACACCTGCTGTCACACCTACCTGTACTGCCTCCACATTGGCTGACACCAGGGAGAAGGGAGCGGTGGGTCGGGCCACTCCCATCCTTACAGGGGTGATCAGGGACTCTGCTATCTTACACAGCTCTTCAACACTGATGGTCACGAGGGCTTGGAATGCTCTCTTACACCGGGGGAGGGGCTGGCACGACGCTAGGCCTGGGCTGAATAACACAAGGTAATTGCTTTACATGCCACTTTATCAACGATTGACATACCAGAACTTTACGTATCAGAGAGTATGCTTTTACTGTACTTGAAGTAATGAAGCCCATGAGTGGTCTTTCCACTTGGAAACCAAATTTTAATTGTGATTAATAAACACTTTAAACATTAGTTAGGAATGTAAGTTCTTACATAATGAAGCCCCAAGACTGGCCACTTCACATTGTAGTATTTGTACCAATGTGGGAATGGAAACCAGATCTTCATTGTGAGAACTACTTTAACTGCTTATTTGTAATCAACACCAGAATGGAGAAAATCATATAAGGGTAATATTCCAGACATTAATGTTATCAATATGTTTAAAGTTTCGTTTGCATGTTTGTTTGTTGTTTAATGCTGCACTCAGCATTATTCCTGCCATATGACGGTGGTCTGTAAATGTTTAAAGTGACTGTGTTGGGAATAACAGAGATGTGGACAGTATTTCAGTTTAGCACTGCATGTCCGCTTAAGGCATTGAAGCTGGCAGATATTTACCACAATGATGAAACCAACAAATGTGGATATGATGCCGACAGACCATCCCAGTCATCAGACATGGCAACTGATAGATCACTCAACCTCTTGTGGCCCAAAGACCATGACTAGTATTGCCTGCTTAAGCCCTGTCCTAAGATACCATTACTGACAATGCAGTTTGCCCCTGGCCACTTCTCAATGATAATGTGGACCATACCTCCTCCTCTTGCTGGAGCCAGGGGTCATCTCGATGTTGAGGACGACAAAGACTCGTGCAACAGAGCGGATGAATCGCCTGGCAACTTGTTTAGCCTCCTCTTTGCGATTCGGTATTGTCTCATTCTGCATCTCCCTGATCAGTGTCGTCAATAGGGTGTCCAACATCTGTCATAAATACATGTCTCTATTAACACCATTTGGCAACCGTATAACTTGACACATGATAAAGGGACATTTAAAAATGGATTTCTGCTGATTGGAAAGTTACTTTGAGCATAATCAAAGTGGGAATGACTGACCTCAACACTGCACTTGACCAGCAGACAGTGGGTGAACTTGTCCAGTCTGGTGGTGCCACTCTGGCTCCCCAGATACATCTGGTCTTCATATACAGCATCTGGGCTGCTGTTGCTGCAGGAGAACATGGAACATCTGTATACAGCACCAAGTGATCAAAGGAGCATGACGGTTACACACAATGTTATTCTACCATAAGTCCACTAGGATCAGGATTTCTGCCACCAGATTTGATCCAATAAATCACGATTTTACAAGACCATCAATTTCTGTAGAACAACATTCTCTTTTCCCATTTGTATTAAGACTGACAAGAGAATTACATTTCAGCAATCATCTACTGAAAATTGTATCGACCATAAGTTGGAGTAATCAACATTAACATCATGTAGGCAACTAACCTTGCGCCCTGCTGTCTGTCCCCACTGAGAATCATGCCCCTGACCGCTGTCCAGTCATTGAGGATCCGCTCCAGTGCTCTGCGGCTGAACCGTGGCGGCTCCAGGTCATGCTCAGGCATGTCCACATCTGCAAGGAACAAGACTACCTCCTGTACTCCATGGAAACACCTATCCTTTGCAATGGGGGCTGTCTGCCACAATGCTTCATATGTCAACAAATTATCACTAGCTATGCATATCACATGATTGATTTTCAAATGTCATGAAAAGACTCTGATAGATGGTAAAGATTGTAATTCCTACCTAGATCTGACATGGGAGTTTTCCGGGATGTTGTGACCCGTGTCCGTGATGGCCGATGCTGACGCTGTTCCACCAGCTGCCTCCCAACTGTCTGTACCAGGAACAGCAGGATGTTCTCACCTCTGTAAAACATCAGAGACTTGTTACCCTGCTCATAGGGCACTCACTCTATACAAACTTAGTGATTCTTTGTCACATACAGTCGACTCATGTAAGTGTCAAATCTAGGGCCGCAGCTGAAAGTATCTACTTACCAAGATATGCACTTATCCAACAAGGGTGTTTCCAATTACTAATATCACCTTAACACACATCCATGAGTGAGTGAGTTTGGTTTAACGCCGCTTTTAACAGTATTCCAGTTATATCACGGTGTGTCAGCTTAATGTGGGAGGAAAGCCCAAAGTGATGGAGGTCTCAGACGTTTACCACTTCGGTGAAACCCACGAGCACGGGGATGGTGCTGACAAACCTAGAAACATAATCGGGGCGAACCAGGATTCGAACCCACAATCATAGGTTTCTGGCGTGCCCAAGGGACACAACTCTGCACAGCGAATTGCGGCACCTTAGACGACTGGGCCACCCGTGCCCCCCACACATCCATGAAGTCAAACTACAACACATCAATAATTTACTTAATCACTAGTGTGTTTGCATTAATCAATATTCTTGCTAGTTAAGCGATCAATCGATTCATGAGCTGTCTACAGCAACAAGTTGACATCTCTGCATGTTGTATTACCTGCTGTTGTTGAGAGTGACCAGATCTGTCTCTGTAAGGAGCCTGTTGAGGAGTGTGAGTCTGGCCCCCTGCTGTCCGGCAATCAGAGCCTTGCACTTGCACTTCTCCCAACAATCACAGTACGCTGTCGGGGACGTTTTCTTCAGTCTGGAACAGACAACAAATGTCAGCAATATCTTCACAGTGTTTCCCAAAACTACCATTTCATCAAAAAATAAATAATAATTTGAGTAAGTGTGTTAGTTTTTTTGTTTTGTTTTCATGACTGTTTGAATAGCATTTCAGTTATATCATGTTGTGTTCACTTAATGTGAGGGGAAAACACTAAGTCACACATGTCTTATTTACGACTTATCAAACCCATGAGCAGGCATGGCAAAAGGGATGGAAATTAACCTAGAACATCTACTAGCCTGAACAGTGATAACATAATTGGGTGAAGACACAATAAACAGTTGTCAGTGATCACAAAGAATCAAGCTGATGGTTCAGATTCATGCATTTTTCAATTGGACTTGGAATTATTTCACATTGGGACCAAACTGTACAAGCAAAATATTCTATTCTCATATTGAGTTCATTCACTCACTCACTCACTCAATCTACTCACTTGCAGTCATGTCCCTTATGGCAGACCCTGGCACACTCCGTGCAGCAACACAAGGTGCCCGTCAGTCCACACGTGCGGCACTCGAAGATGTCCTGGTTGATATGTTCCGCCCCGGTCCAGGTGAAGCTGCAGGTGTCGTTACAGCACACCACCTGTAGTGGGGAGTTGTCGAGGCTTGATCCCTGGGGGTAGATCATCTTCATAAGCAGAGTACGGTCCACCTCCGGCACATCCTCTGTAGCCTTCTTCTTGGCTGCATCCAGGAGAGTGAGGGCAGCAGGGTATGCCCTGCCTCGCACTGCCTGCATGAATGGGGTGCAGCCCTCTGCATTCCTGAAGTGCAAAAGGTACTCAAAGAGTTCTGACTATTTAGGGTCGTACTTACATTAACACTCGAGGGTAGTATTTAGAATGTACCTTCTGGTTGTGATTTTACAAAAAATATTTGTAAATTTTACAATAAATTATATATTTATAACACTTATCCCCTTTCACACAATGCATTCCTTCCTTTTTTCCAAGTTTTAGTTTTAGTTGAAGTTTCCAGCTTCTAAACAATTCACCCGAACACATCCAAGCATCACCAATGTTACCACCCAAACAAATGGGTCACACACTATAATCCCTTACATAACGACCTACACAATACGATCATGTGATTGCCTCTGCCACATCATTCTCTTTCACGAATCTAACAGGCTATTACAAAAAATTGCAAATGTTTAATCTTATAATATCTCACAATATCAGGTATTTTTCCCACAGTTGGACTTTGGGGCGCAGATACCATTGCCTGTAGTAGACTACAGGCATGAGACATACAGGAGGAAGCTGGGGCTGAACAATGAAATATAAAATCTATAACACAGCCTAGACAAAATACACCATAACAAGTGATATGATCCTCATACATAAGTCAGTCATAACAGCATGAATTTGGATAGATCATTGTTAAATGTCTTCATGTATGACATCGTTACACGAACGACCACGTAGCTGTAAAGAATAATTGATACAGCATGCAACTCATAATCAATCTGGAAGGGGTTTCCAGCCAATAGATTCTACAAGACTATCACCGCACTATCTCCCATGGTAGACATCTTTTTACACTTCATCAAAAGGTATCAAAACGGCTTGGGCAATTGATGCATGCTAAGACAAGGGGAGGAACAATCGACAATATCCACAAGACGATCTTACAAATTAATACCAGGCCGCACATGTATAAAGCAGAAGTGAGTTGGTTAAGGATTCTGGACACAGTCGAAATGACCTCGACTTGCGGCGCCTCCAATGTTGAAAACTGAAGTCCCTAGAGACTAGATCATCCACCCTCTCAGTCTGGGAACCCGATTAATAAAATATCTACATATCTACTATCTGTGCTGTTGTGCAGTTGGGGCTGCTGTTTCAGGACCAAGGGGCCGAATTGATGAAGACCCTGGACATCCTTAACAGAGATGTCCCGGAGGTTGGTTGGTTGATTGGTTTGTTGTTCTACGCCGCACTCAGAAATATTCCAGCTATATGACGGCGGTCTGTAAATAATCAAGTCTGGACCAGACAGTCCAGTGATTGATATCATGAGCATCGATCCATGCAATCTGGATTGACCCGGAGGTCGGATCTAGTGAGGATTGGACGTGAAAGGTGGAGGTAATCCAGCAAAAAGTGTTAGCCCATTGGATGGCTGAGTGAAGCCAAAAAGAGAAACTTTGTTGAGGCCGCCGTGGAAAGTGGAATGAAGAGTCTCTTCTGGAAGCGACCAAGTGGTCATGCAGCCTCAAGGTAGATCTGAAGCGCTTGAACCGGACATAAAGCGATATCCTCACAGTAAGCAGAGCTCAGGATAGACGCAGCGAATGGACGGTAAACAAACGATCTGGCTGGCCTGGAAGCTGATTTTTTACGATAAAATCCCATAGTTGTCCCAGAAGAACCTTTCCATTCTGTACTCTCAAACTGTTAACATCCGTAGCATGGATTTATCTAAATCAAGCATCAGTCGCATGGGCCTGGAGGAAAATGGTCTTCAAGGTGATCAACTCAAAGGTCTTGCCAGCAAACAGTTCATATTCTGCCGAAGTCAAATAGCGGAGGATAAGGAGGCAGCAAGATAAATAACCAAAGTAGACCCTTTAAGGTCCATCGAAATGATGGAGGTAATCAGCGGTCTGTTGCGGAGAAGCGGTTGTGGGTGTGGAGATGTCACAAGCGTGACAATAGGCTTCCTACGCTTTCCACTTGTGGTCGTAGATGGTAGAGGAATAGTGAGCTTCCATGATTGTCTTTGATCCTCTCATGGAATCACCTTTGGTGACAAAGTGACCTCTGTAGATGCGCCAAAGATGGAGGCTTTCGTGCGACAGGTGGAGCAGTTGGGAGTGAGGCTGAAGGAGAAGGTTGTTCCATGGTGTAAGTCAGTGGAACCTTCTTTCTGCGGGTTAGACCAACGTGGTGAACAAACTCCGAGTTGGCCAAAAAGGGCGCAACAGGGACGAGCTACAGGGATGGACTGTTATTGATTCGGAACAATAGGGACATTGTCAGTCAGAAAGCTTTCTGATACCCTGTCTTCGGCTACCAAGAGTGCGGGCAGGGCGGAATCCGAAGGGGACAGCCGGCTTGGATGTTTTCTTAGGCTTCTTGGCAGACGGTTGAGGCTTGCCCGAGTCTCCTGACTTGGAGCGCTGGTCTATCTCTCTCCTGTTACACTTGTGTGGATAGACATTAAAGGACTCTTCTGTGAGATGTGCGCATTCTGAGCTGTGATTGTCCAAACTACACAGGCCACAGCAATCACAACAATGTTGTTGGAAAAATTACAGCAACATTTCCGACGGGCAGTATGAACAGAACTGTCCTTGTTCATTTTCCCTCAGATCATGTACGCAGACTAGATGATGTTGAAGGGAATCCTGCAAAAAAACAACCCAACTAGATTCTCTCAGATCTCAGTGCATGTCTAAGAGGCGATGAGAACAAGAATGATGTGGCAAAGGCAATCACGCGATCATATCGTGTAGGTCGCTATGCATAGCATCATAGTGTGTGACCCATTTGTTTGGGGGGGGTTACTATGGTGATGCTGGGATGTGTTCGGGTGAATTGTTCTTTAGAATCTGGAAACTTTGTTCAAGCACATAGGATCGAAAAAAGAATGAAGAAATGCATAGTGTGAGATAGGACAAGTTTAAAAGTATATTAATACCTTATTTTGTAATTCTGGCCAATACAACCCACCAACTCAAAAGTGCTCTAAAATAAAGATGATACCATTCGAACAGCTCCGAATGTGATCCCTGTTGCACTGTCACATACTCAACCATTACCTACCTATGTTGCAGGAGCTCCACCAGGTGTGGCAGTAAAAGGGGACAGTCAGACAACATGCTCTACCACTGCTTACCTTGATGACAGGAGCTCCACCAGGTGTGGCAGTAAAAGGGGACAGTCACACAACATGCTCTACCACTGCTTACCTTGATGACAGGAGCTCCACCAGGTGTGGCAGTAAAAGGGGACAGTCACACAACATGCTCTACCACTGCTTACCTTGATGACAGGAGCTCCACCAGGTGTGGCAGTAAAAGGGGACAGTCAGACAACATGCTCTACCACTGCTTACCTTGATGACAGGAGCTCCACCAGGTGTGGCTGTAAAAGGGACAGTCACACAACATGCTCTACCACTGCTTACCTTGATGACAGGAGCTCCACCAGGTGTGGCAGTAAAAGGGGACAGTCACACAACATGCTCTACCACTGCTTACCTTGATGACAGGAGCTCCACCAGGTGTGGCAGTAAAAGGGGACAGTCAGACAACATGCTCTACCACTGCTTACCTTGATGACAGGAGCTCCACCAGGTGTGGCTGTAAAAGGGACAGTCACACAACATGCTCTACCACTGCTTACCTTGATGACAGGAGCTCCACCAGGTGTGGCAGTAAAAGGGGACAGTCACACAACATGCTCTACCACTGCTTACCTATGTGACAGGAGCTCCACCAGGTGTGGCAGTAAAAGGGGACAGTCACACAACATGCTCTACAGCTGCTTACCTTGATGACAGGAGCTCTACCAGGTGTGGCTGTAAAAGGGGAGAGTCACACAGTAGTTTCAGTATCTGGCCAGCATTGGTTCGCCTCTCCTTGTCCTCAAGACGGACTGGTGGGACGCTGACAGTACTGAACTCAGGCAGATGGAGGGAGTTCAGGCTTCCTGGCAGACTGCTTGAAGATTGGCGAGACAGGCTTGGTCTCTCAGCATCTGCAAATCATGACAATATAAGTGAGGTGGAATGGGGTTAACATCGCTTTGAAGATTATTGCACTTACATCGCAATGTGCATGCATGTGTGTTTGTGTGTGTGTGGCTGCTTGTACTGGTCTGGACTAATGAAGATTTTATAGTGCTAGCTAGGGCTGTGTATTGCCCCAAATTTCGTATTGCGATATATTGCGATACATTCCTCTGTATTGCAATACGTACTGCAATATATTGTGGAAGAAAACATATTGAGTTCTGTCCACTGTTTAAGATTCTTTTACCTCCACATTGAATCACAGTACAATCATACAAAGTTTAGCTTTATTCAAAGTAAAAAAAAGGGAAAAACCAGAACCATCAGACAAAACAGACAATTGTATATTGTGTCTGACTGGCTGTGCTATTCGACTCAAGAATAGCTGTTTAAGGCACCATAATGGTAAAGTCCAACATGCAGTAAATATTAGTGGTATCAATTCTCCAGACTCAGTGACATCATGGGTGCGTTTAGCTCATAGGTTCAGGAAGAAATGTTAGAGGTATTTATGTATAATATGGGTCCAGTGTTTGTGGTAACGTAAGTTTGTAATTGTTTATCAAAGAGCTGTTCGTGCAGTTTCATCACAATGACATCGCAGGTAAAAAGATGGACAATATTAGTTGTTTTAACTCTTTCAACACCAGTCAACCAGAAGCGTTTACTGCTGTGACACCCAGTAACCAGAGATTCCTGTGTGATAGATGAAACCAACATTTATCAAAGAAAATATCTGCTTGTAAAACATCTTTGCAACTCTATATTATACACCATTTGAAAGGTCTGATCCTATTGTTTATAAATATGAAAGTATTGTTTATCACATTATTTAAATAATGCATTTACAACTTAATTATGTTCAGTCACAACGTCCAGATTAAGGACCAAGGAAAGGAAATTTGACGATTTTCGGCAAATATACGATTTCATAAAATGCACTTACCTATTTCCTTTTTATTTTTATTGTTTACGTTATTGAAAAAGCTTTTGAAAAAGAATTATCAATAGTATCTGTCATCACCCATTTCCCGATAACAGCGCCTGTCCGCTCAGCAACATGAAGAAATACCACTGTTTTCGAGGCTTCGTATGAATAACACGTTCGTCGAAGACTGGCATATGACACATCGCTAGAAAGCTTATTCTTTCATCTTCACGCTCGTAACATCGCCTGGAGTTTTTCGTAGTTATAACAATCGATTTTATTGGATAAAAATTGGTTTCTAATGACGCTTTCGCGCCAAAATCTGCTACAAGGTTTGTGATTGGTCAAATTTGAGCACGTGATCTAAGGCAGTCAATCAAATTACAGTTGTGTTATGAATTTTAGATTTTGACGAAATCTTTTTGTTTATCCTGCCATTCTGAACATCTTAAGCAGGAAATCGCAATTTATATTAAAAATATGGTGCTTTGTTGATGTATCATGCTAGGTTACGAGCTGTGACAAAGTTTTTTCATGCATAATTTTGGCATTAAACATCGTGTCCGAGCCGAGAATTTAGGCGACGAAAGCCGATGTCATTTGATTTACATTACAAGCGATCGCACGAAAAGATGGAAATAATAACTTGGCAGTAAGTTTGACAACTTTTAGATATATTTTTGTTGATTGTATCTATAACTTTGTATACTATATTCAAAGCTTTGCTTGAAACGTCTTTATTTTGCTCTTTGACATGTTCGATGTGGACCCGTTTTCGAAGTGCGTGTCTGAGATTTTTATTTTAAATAACATTACGGGAAATAGTGAATAATTTCTTAATCTATTGATAAAAAATGATCAATTGAAATTGAATACGTATTTCAGACATTGTGAAATGTGATAGATTTAGTAAATGAAAGATATGACTGGTAGGTTTAAAAAATTATATACTATTTTGACGTGACTACGGCTTGGCCGGTAGGGCCTATACCGGCCTACGGTGTCTGGGAATGCTTCTTGGCCGGTATTACGGGCCTACGGTGTTGAATGAGTAATAATAATTAATCATAAGCAAGTTCAATTTGAAAACACAAAATCATTGTCAATATACCGGTACATCACAAACGTATCGCGATACGTAATTGTTTCATTTTCATATTGCGGTATACCGGTATACCGGTAATACCGTGCAGCCCTAGTGCTAGCCCACTGAGGTACTATGCCTCATGAATGCCACACTCAGACACGGTTTACTGACTCTACTGACCAGTCCCTGTTTTAGCCTTTTAATTTACTCAAGTTGACCTACATAAATACTTCAGGTTATCCAAGGTTCAACACAACCGAAACTGATAAATAAGGAATAAGACCACAGGGACCAAGCTTTTACTTCGAGACAAGTTTGACACAACAGTGTTTGACTGTATGTCAAAATTTTCAGTTCAATACTCTATATCAAATTGTTCTTACCAGAATGCAGGGAGTCATAGCTTGGGGGATCTGCTGGCCAGTTAAGGGTTGGTATTGCTATCCCAGAATCCTCCCTGTCAGGGTCCCGAGCTTCCAAGCCACTCACACCCCTTGCTGCTGAAGATGCCCGACGGATCAACTCACGAACACTCATACTGAAAAAGGCATTGTCAGGCATAACTAAACATACTTGTTTACTATCTATTATGAAATTCATGTTTGTAAACTCATTTTACATGTTCAGAAACTACAATGTCAAGGTTGTGCTGCTGTTGTTTGTTTGTTGTTTAACACCACACTCAACAATATTCCAGCTACATGACGGCTGTCTGTAAATAAATCAGTCTGGGCCAGACAATCCAGTGATTAGACATCATGGGCATCGATCTACGCAATCAGGATATGATGACATGCATCAACCAAGTCAGTGAGTCTGACCACCTGATTCCATCACTTCTTACAACAAGCATAGTCGCCTCTTACGGCAAGCATGGGATGCTGAAGACAGATTCTCTACCCACTTGCAGAAATCGATATTTGGTTTGTAACCATCTTGGCGACTGCCGTGCAGATTTTAATCGATTGCAGGATTTGCCATCGACAGATGTTTTCCAAACCTTTTCATGCTTTTAATCAAGGTGATTTGAGGTTCTTCGCAAGGTAAGACCGATTTTATTACAATAAAGATATTGATTATTGATCAGATCGTCTTGACTGGTCACTAGGGCTGTTACAATTCACTCGCGCATTCGGTGAATCGAACCGTAACCATTCATTAATTGAATTCGTTATTCATAGCCACTAGAATCGAATATTTATGAATATGCTATCATGTATATTTAGATACCCTGTAACTAAAAATATCCATAACAACATATTATATGCATAGATTTCTTTCAATGACAACACTCTAATAATATTTAATTTGATAGAATTGTTTTCACTGGTCATTGTCGCATTTGAGCAGATACTAGTACCTGGATACGTGCAGTATGTAAATGTATAATTTATTAATAATTAACAAACCATGTCAAATAAATTATGATGTTATTGTTTCACTGAATATAATAAATAATACATAAACTGCTGACTTGTTATTTTAATTGTGAATTGATATTCGTATTTGTTACCCTATATTCGTGATATGAAT
Organism: Haliotis rufescens; assembly: GCF_023055435.1. Classification (NCBI taxonomy): domain Eukaryota; kingdom Metazoa; phylum Mollusca; class Gastropoda; order Lepetellida; family Haliotidae; genus Haliotis; species Haliotis rufescens. Next base: position 36,162,785 of record NW_025963779.1, read on the forward strand.
CGTATTCGCCTCATAGTGTATTCGTTGCAGCCCTACTGGTCACCGCCATTTTGTTTGAAGATAATGCAAGTAATATGAGAGGTGAAATCTGATTGTCCAAAGGAGGGACATAGAAGGGGCATAACTCGTAATGGCCACCTGTGGTGCTGCGATCAAGCTAAGAAATTCCAGGTTAGTTCGGCAAGGGTGGAAACTGGACTTTTACAGTCAGTTATCCCTTGCCTCGGGAAGAAGTCTTACTGGCAACACAAATTAACAATGAGTTAGTGAGTGAGTAGAGTTTTATGTGCTTTTTTTTAAATTGATAATTTATTTCTGAGTTACAGACAAGACCAGGCACCCAGAGTAATGCAGAAAGTAAGAAGGGATATAAAGACAATGTAAGGAAAACACAAGCAAAGATATTAGATGAGTTTCAGAACTTATTGTTATACATCAACGAAATAAGCAAACGTTCCACAAAATATCCTCACCTTCGACTGCCGGAGTCCCCTGACCGAGATTGTATAGAGGCCAGGGCGTCCACAGCGTTGCTTACAGCATTGATGGCCTCCAGGGTAGAACTGAAGCTATTGCCACCACCAGGGGGAGTATCTGTAGATAATATAAAATCCATGATAGTAGTTGAACATTGCAGTGAGCAACATTGCAGCAACATGATGGGGGCTTGTACATTAATAATCCAACTGATCCGTTAAGATGCTTAGCATAAAAACAAAGCTCTCTGTGGACATAGACTAACCCAAATTATCAAAAGATACTACTCAGGCTCTAAAACAAAACCTTAGGTAAGGGAGTTTATCTATATTTCAGTCATACCATGGGATTCCCTAGAGGGAAATCAAACACAGACAGTTGCTATTATGCTGCTAGAGTTCCCCTTTCTTACATGCGACTTACCTGAATCATAGTCTTTGTTGGATGTTGGCACACACATGGCAACAGTGGTGTGGAGGATATTACGACTTCCGTCACAGTGTTCACGAATAATTTCCTGGAGTTTCTGCTCCCGGCTCGTTGAATCTGAAGATCAGAATGAAATGTGTTACAACATAAACATCAACTTGCAATGAAGATGCTGTTTACTGCAACAATACTTACCATACTTCAGTAATCAACTAGCATAGAAAACAGACAACTGCATGACAACTGATTACCATGTCCATATTCCAAAGTGCCCAGTGTATTTTCCTGGCAATACTAGTGAATGAGTATGTGTTTACGCCGCTTTTAGCAATATTCCAGCAATATGACGGCAGAGGACACCAAATATGGGCTTCACACATTGTTCCCATATCGGGAATCAAAACCTGGGTTTTCGGCGTGATGCACTAACGCTTTAACCACTAGGCTACCTGACCGCCCCCCTACAATACTAACCCCCAAAAGAGGTTATAGTAGCTACTCACTAGCATCTTCTTCTACAGCAGCGAGGATAGTCTTCACCTGGTCCACGTCACAGCGCAGGATATGTGGCAATAGTGTCTGGTGCTGAAAGCAACAGTTCATATCAGCTACCCCATTGAAACACCTTAGTCATCACTAAACATTCAATCAGTTAAGTAAATTTGAATTGGCACATGCTTTGTAAATGTGATTTCAAAACTGGACCAGACAATCTTGTTATTGACATCATGAGCATCAATTTACACAATTGGGATACGATGACATGCATCAACCAAGTCAGCGAGTCTGACAACACGATCCCATTAGTCACCTCTTACGACAAGCATAGTCGCCTTATACAGCAAGCACGGGTTTCTGAAATCCTATTCTAACCCGGATCCTCATGGGTAGCGATTTTAGTAGTACCCAGTGCACATCATTACCATTAGAAATACTGCCCACATATTTTCACATAATAACATGCAGTGTGACGAGTAAACTACCGAAGCCGAAGGCACGCTGTTTTGAACACATTGATTTCTATATTTTTCCCTGTAATACTAATACTTGACTTTATCATTGTAATAACATAATTTTTAGACTAAAATTGTAATGATTACGGTGAAATCATTATGGTAGTGTTGTCACTATTGACTAATGATTTAAGACCAGATATAATGACTGTAGTTCAAAGCATGGTATCTTTACCAAAACCTCAGTCACAACTTACCCTTCAGCTAACCTTGCATTACCATGACAACAATAAAACATGTGTACATGATATCATAATTAAGAAGAACATATATGCATACCGTAACTAAGGATGCTTGATCAAACATTCTACACTGTGCGAGATGAAACAATCTGTTTACAAAGGGGGATAACTCTTGTAGCCCTTCTTGCATACCACTAACAATATAGTAACCTCACAACAGTAGGCACCTATGTTGTGGTAATGTAGAATTCTGAGTCCAGGTCAGGCAGACTCTTGGCTTAGAACAAGAGAAACATCCACCTTGTCTAACAGACCCTATCTGCAGTGTATCGAAGTGAAACAACAGTTAAAGTACCTGTACTGCTAATGCTATTATTGCTGCTCTATTCTTCATGTTGGCTCCAGTGTTACTGAGTGACTGTACTCTGACGTTCAGACACCGGACTGGAGGCAGATCCAGCCACATGGGGTCCCGGATACCTTCCAAGCAGTCCTTAGCCATAGGGTAGATGGCGCCATTTCCATCCTGTAGAGGTGACGGCACATCCTGCTGCAACAACATAATATGAACACAGATTAAAAAAACACCATAAACATATGTCCTGCCTTCATGCCATCTAAAAAGTAAAATGTGCATAAACTAGTTTCCACAAGTATCAGAAAAAGTTAGGTAATAATACATGTTTCATTCAGGGCTCATACATGCTTAGATTAATAGAGCGGTGAGTTAGCCATTTGCTAAAAGCATTTACTAGTCAAGTTAATTTCTTCATGAGTTCAATGTGTTAATGTGGCAAATTGCTGCAATACTGCATAAATTTAAAGTTTTAAAGTCAGGTACGACCATGGTATGTTGACATGTACATGAGAGATAGTAAGGATTAAAGGTGCGGTCCAGAATATTCCAATGACCAGTAAATTATCAAGTCTCATCCAGGTTAACCAGTGGTAGATAGCATAAGCAACAATCCAGGATGTCAAAGTAAGTCGACAAACAAACTGCCTGGTGATGTATTGTGATCAATGATCATTGCCTCAGTCAAGAATAAGGTACTAAGTAGCTATTCCGACCCTGAAGCCTATGGTGTTTGTACATAATGACAGGGACAAGCCATACCAGCTCTGACTACTTACACTGCCACTGTTGTGCAGCTTGATGTCCGATGTCCCCAGACCCAGGAAGGAGCTGGCATCTGTTGGGAAGAGACAGTTCTGCTCCACCTTGCCGGAGCTGAGATTGTACACCAAGTAGTTGAGGCGGGACCCGGACCGAGCTATCACATGGATACCTGCAATACACAGCACAATGGAAGCTTCAAGCAAGGAAAAGCCAAATGTTATAGAGAAATACTCTAATGCCGCTTTGAGTATATGAGTAATATCAAGTGTTGTCAGATTGATGTGTCTAGAAAGCACAAAGTGTTGCAGATCTTAATTTTTTACAACTCTTGTGAAACGTATGAGCATAGGTATGTGCTTACAAACATAGAAACATAATCAAGCGGATTCTACTCAATCTAGGATTCAAACCCATAACCTTGGTAGGCATAAAGGATGTAACTCTACACAGAAAATCTCCTTAGAAGCCTGGGTCCCTCTTGTATCCTGACAAACTTGTTAAATAATGGAATTCAGTGAACATACTTGTATGACACCATGGTAAGAATCAGATGAATAATGGTGTCTCAGATCTGTGACAGATCTTCCTAACTATGGTGGATCATCCTACTGCATGCCCACAAATGTAATGAATAATGAAGCTCAAATTTGTAAATAATCAAGTCTAGATCAGACAATCCAGTGATTAATATCATGAGCATCAATCCACGAAATTGGGATCGATGACATGCATCAAACCAAGTCAGCGAGTCTGACCACCCAATCCAGTTAGTCGCCTCTTACAACAAGCATAGTCCTTTTACATCAAGCATGGGTTGCTGAAGACCTATTCTACCACGGATCTTCATGGTCGGGTAAAATATGAATAAACCACAAATCCTGAAAAAAGAGTGATCATAACAGTGTCATAGCATCAACATACGTCATAACAGGGATGACGTCCTGCGAGTATGACATCATCATGGACATGACATCAGATGACAATCACGCAATCCGCTACAGATAAGAGTCCATCCCAATTCTTACATCTTTCAAATAAAATTTGTAAGACATTTTCTCACCATCACAGTCTACAGATACAGACAAGATGTGTGCATTCTCCACCACTGTAACTTTCTTGGGGGTCTTCTGGAAACAGTCTGGAATTCGTGGAGAACTGGAACCCTTCACCACCTGCAGCTCATCCTTACGCAGGAGACGACAGTCCTGTAGGAGGCTACTGACGTCCTCGCCCCCACCGCCACCTCCGCTGCAGCCACTGCGCCCGGGGAGGGGTGCAGACAGATCCCCGGCATCTTTCACCTGGAACTTCACTGCAGCATAGGCGCCATCCACCTGAAGATGCATCCAAGAGTAATAGGATACATATGCTGAGCCAGATAAGACTGTAGTCATCATGTTCAGCATAATTCATCAAACTTTTCATCAACTCACCATTGTTTTAATGCCCCGCCACCCCAAATAGGTTGTGATAAATTTTGGCAACCGTCCTCTTTCGCTGAGTCATTTTTTCATAACCCTTCCCCTGGTAGATGACCAGTCCCTTGCAAAAAGTTCTAATATAAGGTTGACATTATATGATTCACTAAGTCGACATTATATTAATGCTGTGGATTTCTTCTTTATTTAACTAGAACTTTCTGAAAATTTCAACTTTCCTCTGAAATATCCATTATTTTCCTGCCCCAACACTTAATTCATTGATTATGGCAACAGTGCATTAAAGATAATTTCTCAACATATTACAGGTATGTGATTGAAGCATGACAAAAAATATAGAACTTCAAAAGATTTTAGGCCCCTGATGTTTTTCACCAGGTATTGTCCTATCAAGTTAGTGAATAAAAACAGAAATAGAAAAAGCTGGAATTCCAACATAAGATGGAAATATCACAAGCCTGATATTGATGGGAAGGTAGAAGAAGGCCTGCACAGAGTGTCTCAAAGTGTAACTCTCATGACCTGCATGCACCCACCTTGAGAACCTTGCCGACCGGGACTGTCTTAATGTCCTCCACAAACACAACATTCTTCAGAGCCCAGCTCTCCTCCTCCTTCTTGTCCTCCTCGCGGGACGGGGTCGGAGCCTTCTTGCGCTCTGGAAGTAGGGGAGGCAAGGCTGATGAACCATAACATACATAACATCTAAGTCACTTAAGACCACAAAGAGGTGCCTCAGACAATTCGGGATGTTGTTGTTTCGAACAGGCATTTTATGGTGTGTCAGTTTTATGCGTGAGTGAAGTCAAAAGTGATGCAGGTCAGAGTCGTTCATTTCTTTGGTGAAACTTATGAGCACTGCTCTGGTGGTAGCAGACTAGGGATTCAAATCTGGGAATTGAAACAATAATGAGTGGCTCCGGGAAAGCACAGAAACAAACCTAGAAACATAATCGTGACAAACTGGGATCCGAACACACAATCATAGGTTTCTGGCATGCCCAAGGGATGCAACTCTGCACAGCAAATTACGCACCTTAAGACAACTGGGCCACCTGTGCCCAAACGTATATAAAGATCAAGCCTGAGACACAGTTATTTCTGCATTATGCTAAGTGAGGCATTTGTATTTTCTGCAACTGTGACATCTCTGTATTTGTGGTTAAGAATCACATAACAGTTTATCATAGCTATGAGCATGTCATTCACAAGTTGTCCTTGATGCATGAATATCAACTATATAATTTATTGGATGAGTATGGCAGGCAGCTGTGACTCACTGAGAGACATGGGTGTGGTGAGGGAGGCGCTGCTGTGCTCGCTGCCCACTGATGATGCAGGTGATGGAGGCGGCATCTCCAACTTACTGTCCGGGACTTTGATCTCTGGCCGGAAATCTGGTCTTGCTTCACTAAAACCAGAAGAAACCTCAATAAACACATGTCCTACTGAGCCACAGAGATCATACACATCTTATCTCCCTTCAGAAAATATAAACAAAGCTAACTGTATAAAGCAAATGAGTATTTATTGTAGTGCCCTGCCATCAACTCTTGCATGATGATTAAACCAACTCGCTTCCCACTCACTGAACCTGCACTCACCTGACTTGTGTTTTCAGTCTGAACCTGCAGGTGTCTGCCAGGGACCATGCAGACTCCAGCAGCACCCCCACCTTGGGGACACCATCAACCGTGGTGAAGGCCATGGCTCCAGCATGGTACATTGGGGCACTTCGCAGACATACCTACACATACAGATAAACTCGTCATGTTCATACAGGCAAAAGTTTCTTAGGTAATGATTTTCTAAAAGATTATGCATTTCTTTGTTAAATAGAAATTTGAATTGTTTTGTATATTTACATACTAATTCTATCTCACACTATGCATTTCTCCCTTCTTCCTCGATCCTGATAAGTAAACATCCTAGAACAAAGTTTCCATTTTAAAAAAACTCCCAAACTCAATACATCCCATTCATCACTATGGTCGCTACCTTAAACAATAGGTCATGCACAATTGAAATCCCGTGCTTCCCAACTCTGACAACCTAATATTCCCTGCACCCTCATTCTCTTTCTGGAGCTTGTGGAACTGTGATGACTGGGAGGGAGTTGAGCTTGTGAGTAATTGTAAAACTTTCAAAGTTTTAAACTTATCCTATCTCACACTATGGATGGTGGGGTGCAGGTATTAGGACTTCAACCATGAGATGTTCATGAGGAACCTGGTTCTAAACCATGATTGAATAAAAAATTATCAAAAGCTTAGAATAATTTGTAAAACAATTGTATACTGGATGCTTCACCCCTTTTGGCTACTGGGTCAAAGACAGCATGACTGCAGGTAAGTCATGAGTTAAGTGGTTTCGCATAGGACGTCAATCTTATGAATGACCGCGAAACTCTTGAAGTAGGTGAAGCCTATTCAGCCACGGTTTTAACCTCACCCCGAAAGTGAGAGGTATCCTTTACAGACACCCCCACCCAGAACAGCAGGTTTTACAAGATAGACCTCACACATACGATCGGATGGATGTAAGGTGGACCAGCTTGACAACTCTTTTTATGCTTTGCCAAAACTATCAACCACAGCCGCAGTGATTGAGTATACCAAGTATGGCCCGTATGGCTCTTCAACAAACAACTGAGACATCACGTGCACAAGACAGAGATGAGCAGGTAGAAAATTGGGACATCACTTATACAAATGGCTGCACCTTGCATGGAGACTTCAAAGACATAAGCCGAGGTATCAACAGACGAGTATGTATACCCTCTCTCCAGGAACTCGTCTGGGAACCCCGACGAAAAGGGTTAAACATAAACAATGAAATAGCTCCAGGTATTTATTGCTGTATGCATAAGATGTGTGTGACACAGGACTGCAGCACGTTGGTCTTGAAGGTAGTCGGACACCAACACCCGATCTGATCTCCAGAAGCATCACTGCATGGTGACAGATGAAGGGCAGTTGCTCTGTAACGCCATGGTCGAAGCAACTGTCCTCGTCACATGTGGGTTGGAAGCTACAGGAGGTGGTAATCCTGCAAAGTTATGAGCTCACAAAATAACAGAACGCATCCAAAAGGAGCCTGTGGGCAGAGATACTTCTGAATTTGCAGCTGTTGATGATGGGATAAATAAACGCTTACAGGAACGGTGCAAGGCTTCAGAAGCCTTGAAGTAGATTCTCAAGGCTCTGACAGGACACAGCAAGAGATCCACACTATCATCTGGTCCCAATATCGAGGAGAGCGGGATGGTAAACATACGGTCCAGGATGTCCAGGAAGTTGGTTATTAGCAATGAAGTCCCAACATAATCCCAAAAAGACTTTGCCATGGGTATGTCATTCAAACCAGATTCTGTTTACATCAAAGGTATGGATCTTACTGATGCAAACTGCTGTAGCCCGAGCAATGAGGAAGATCATTTTGAGCGTCACCTGCTCGAGGTCTTTTTCTTGCAAAGGTTCATATTCATATGCCTGTAGCTATGCAACAGTAGAGACCTTGGAACCCATAGTTGTGGCAACGACAGAAATAATAGCAGCCAATTAATAGGTAGCTAAAGTGGAACCTTTCAACTTCTTGTTAGAACGTAAATGTTTAAGGTATTCAGCAATTTGTTGAGGCGACGCAGTGGTCGGAGATGAGATATCTCGAGCTGAACAATAGCCTTCAAATGCTTTACATTTGTAGTCATACAGAGCTTTAGAAGAAGTGTGATGAGCCTCAGTGATAGTCCGAGCCACCTTCTGAGAATAACCCTAGGCAATGATAGATCTCTGGAGATGAAAAGCGTGGCCACAGAGGCAGACAGTGTTACCTTCGGTGTGCGACGTTTATGAGGACAATGAACCAACTTCTCACTTCCCTAAGATGAGAAGGTGGTCTGGGCGTGGCTACAAGGAAACGGCGATCCTTGGAAGCAGAACGGTTGCTAGAACCCTGACGATGGTATTCCTGTGGAGATTGACACTGAGGACGCACCGGGAAGTAACAGCAATCTGAAGATCCAACCCTTTATGATGATCCCCGACGAGAAAAAGATGAAAAACATGACTGTCTTGTTGATGACAATCTCTTGGGGAAGTGTAAGGACGATAATCCTGTCCACAGCCCTAGGTATAACGATCCGAGGATACATATTGATCAGTTGCACTGTAATATATATTAGACTTGAAGATCCCCATGACCATCCATATTGATCTGGAGACACCTGTCGATCCTTGGATCTGTGTCAAACTGTTGAGTGAGTGAGTGAGTGAGTGAGTGAGTGAGTGAGTGAGTGAGTGAGTTGGGTTTAACACCACTTTTAACACGATTAGGTGTTTCTAGGGCGCACAAGGGACACAACTCTGCACAGCAAATCACGGCGTCTTAGACGACTGGGCCCCCGCGTCACGTTGACCTCTAGGACGAAAACGATCAGCTGATGTATAACGATCCTTGAGTGATGGCGATCCATAGATTCTGGTCAATCTTAAAGACTGTGTCAATCTGTAGAATATTCAAGATCTATCAATGCAGATCGAATCCTGAGAATAATGACGATCTTTTTATTGGAGCCTGACGCCTAAGTGAATAATGTTAATCTGGTGAGTAAAGTCAATCTTCCAAATAGTGTTGAATCATCGATCTGTCGATCACTCAAATATTGGGGAAGACTGTTGATCCTCTGAATAATAACGATCAGTTGAGGCATGTTGAGCTGTCAAGCTCCTGAATGGTGTCAATCCATAGACGAATGTCAAACTATCAATCTGCCAATAGCTATTGATCTCCTGAAAGGTTTCAATAGGGTGAATCATGTGGATCTATCGATCCTCTGAAAGACAGTAATCTGTCGATAGTTGATGATGTCAATCCTTTGAATGGTGTTGATCTATCATTAGCTGTTGATCCCACGGGACATGTCGATTGTGACGATCGTCAAAAAGTAGTGTTGCCATCTGAAACCTGTAGGGTGTGGCGATCTCCAGAGTTGGAGAGGAGAGGCGACTCCTTGTTTAGATGAGCAGTGATGCATCCGTAGATTGCACAGACCTATCAATGACTGGCTAAACACAGGACGACTTTTGTCAGCGTTTGCTCAACCTTACATGCACATGCCGTTGTCAGGGCAGATCAGCCGTGAGAAACCAGTTGGAAAGGGCATCTTCCTCAATAGATAATGAAGTAATTGTTGCAGATTTTAAAGAAACAGATGACGAAAGTGGTACAGACACTGTGGAGAGCACTGTTCTCTTAGATTTCTTCGTCGACGATGGTCCATGTTCCAAATCTTTCCCCGTAGGCTTGAATCTCCGGTCTACTAACCTCTTCTGACACTTGCGAAGGTAAGTCTTGAAATCAGTCTCATTAAGATGACAACATTGTAGACATTTGTTGATAGAGCATGTAACTGCAACACACGTGTGGGTCTAATGGTGAAAATAATCGCTTGCATTCTTTGTACAAGGGGTGTGATGGCTCCATTGTTGATGTATAAAGTTGATGGCGGTTGTTTTACAGAGACAGATAAAATTTGCTTGCCCCCCCAAATAAATGTATTCTCTGTTCAAGAACGTCTTATCCACCAGGCGATAAAAAAGATAACGAGGGTGCAGGAAATGTCAGGTGATGAGATCACACAAGGGCAGGATGCACCGGATTGCAGTGGTTCGTTACCTATTGCTTATGGTAGCAACCATGGTGATGAATGGGATGTGTTGAAGTGAGGTGTTTTTTTTATGCTGGAAACTTAGTTCTGCACCAGCATTGAAGGAGTAGGGAGAAATGCATTGTGTGAGATGGAATAAATTTTATTTTATTTTATTAACAGAGGTGAAAAGGAAACCATATCTGGTGACATTTGAACAAAGATATACATTTTTGCCAAACATGATTGTGAAAACAATGTTCCTGTCACCAGTGAACACATGACAATTACTATGCAGTATTGTAGTGACCATGTCTATTTTTAGCAACTGAATGAAATGAGGTCGTCTATAAGTCATATAACCTACCACATGCATGGACATTCTGCTAACCCTACCACGTCCTGACCATGTGGCAATGTGGAGAACAGAGGAGTGCAAGGCTATGCCACATGCAGAAACACTCAATCCCACTGGCACCTGCTCTTTGTTTGATTCATTAGTTAGAAACAGTGACAGCACAACTAATGTAAGTATTCACAGGTGATGGTGGAACATGAATTATACATCATGACCATGAATTATTGGTGATTATACAGCAATGAGATCATGGTTCATACAGATATGTGACACTTAACTTCAAGGCTTTTTTTTAGACTTTTCAAGTGTCATAATCAAGGCTGACTGACTGAAGATAAAAACCCAACTAAAAAGTTGGGTTTTTATCTTCAGTCAGTCAATATTTGTTTTAATCCAGCATACTGTATATTAGTCGTAACACCATACTATATATTAGTCGTAATACCTAAAATGCAATCAACATCACAAATTTTCAAACAAGATTGATTTTCACACCTAACAAATAAAATAAATTAAGTCTGTCAAGGAGTTGGTCAAATTGTCAAATCTATCACTGTCAGATAAATCACGCTTAAACATCTTTGGTACATAACTATTAGTTTTGTGTGTTTTAATACTTTTTATTAACAAATTTGTGTCATTTTGTACAAATTTTGTAGAATTTTCCTATTCGGAATATTCTATAAGTAATACGTTACCACTGTTATACCGAGGCTGTTGTCTCCCACAACTGCTGCTATAGCGAAATCTACCACAGAGATCTCAATTACCTCATGCAGCACGTGCGTAGCCACCCAGCTGCCATGTGACACCCTTCACTCTTGTCTCCTGCGAGAGCAAGTGCTCGGGGGACGGACGGGCGGGCAGCAGCCCAGTGGTAACGTATTACTTATAGAATATTCCGAATAGGAAAATTCTACAAATTACATTAAGTAATACGTTACCACTGTTATACCGAGGCTGACTACCACAGTAGGCGGTGGGGAGCACCTACAACCCGAATCCTGACTGCTAGCGTTCCTTCCGGCCAGCGGAAGTAAACACCAAGGTGGAAGCACTCGATGCGCATGCACCTAGCTAGGCGTTACCCTATAGGAATACCAAAGCACTGTCAAGCGCATACCGTAAGGCTCAATCGTCATTGCCAAAACGATTGGTGACTCCAAACGGCCCCACTGGATAGGTATTTCATCGCCGCAGCGGATGAGAACACTGTATCCGCGTGAGCTTAATCTTAGATCAGGTTAAACAGTCGAAAAGAGGGAAATTAATTTCATTCAGACCGTATATCCCAGAGCAAGCCTACTTAAAGTATGCATTAGGCGCGTGACCTAATTCCAGTATTTGTAAGCATGCATCACAAGGTTGGGATACACGACAGACAATTAAAGACATAATTGTCAAAATACAAATAAGGACAAAGCACACAAAAAGCCGCCCTCGCCTGTGGTGTGAGTGCGCTGGTTTGCGGGACCCCAACTCCTGTACCCACGGCAGTGGGAACATTGGAGTCGACCCAGATTGACCACCGTGCAAGGTCAGACGCCTGAGGAGTTCGGAATTGCGCTGGGCACACCCCTTAGGTGCCCGCTTGCGCCGCGATCCGCGGGCCAAGACGGTGCACACTCTCCACGACGGCATCAGCGACCTGTTTGAGGTAATGATTGGCAAAAACCGAGTCAGAACGCCAGTAACAACCTCGTAATATTCTGCGAACAGAGATATTCGAGTGTAGGGCAAATGTTGCCGCTAGCGCCCTGATCTCGTGCGGGTTTGACCCCGCTACCGGTAACCCCCGAGACCGGTACGCCAGATTGATGACAGAACGAAGCCACAACGCAATCGAGTTGCGAGTTACGTCAACCGTGCGATTAGGGTTACACGATATGAACAGACGGTCACGCCCTTGTCTACGTTCATTCGAAGCCTTAAGATAATACTTAAGGGCCCTAACCGGACACAGCGCTCTGTCCTCAGTATCAGCAGGATGTAAGATTTCTTTGAGTGATCTTACAGTGAATTCTCTCTCCGTTTGCCCGACTCTCTGATTCTTGGCGACGAAGCCCATGAGCAGGCCCAGGCGGACCGCTCCTTCGTCACCCCTATCGAATCGTACCTTGGCGACATCGAGTGCATGAATTTCGGATACACGTGCCGCCGTGGCAAAGGAGAGGAGAAATGCTGTTTTCCAAGTCACATGCCGGAACGAAGCACTATGCAAGGGTTCATACGGAGCTTCCGTAAGTGATTGCAACACTAGGGAAAGATCCAAGGCCGGTGCCCGAAGGCGGCCCTTCTTAAGATCGTGCTGTTTGAAACCCTTGATAATACCCCGTATCACCGGCTCTTTGGAGAGACTGGTACCCATAGCAACGTCCCGTACCGTAGCAACGGACGAGACATAGTTGGCAATGGAACCCCCGGAGAGTTTCCGGGTCTCTCGCAAGTGAGACATGAAACGAGCAATATCCTGCACAGATACCTTATCTGGCGAATGAATGTGATGTTTACAACACCACTTCGTGAAAATAACCCAACGTGCATTATACACCTTCTGGGTAGAATCACGATGCATACTAACGTATGCCCGAGACGCCCGGCGAGAAAAAACTTTACTCCTCAGACGCTCGGTGACAACATCCACGCGTGCAGATTGAACTGCCCTGCGTTTGGATGAAGCTGACGGGTGTGAGGGTGGATCAAGAGATCCGGTCTCACAGGCAGTGGAAGTGGCGACTGCGTGACCTGGGTCAGCAAGTCGGGGTACCACGATCTGTTCGGCCACTCGGAGCCGGCTTAGAATGTGTGGTATCAACGCTGTCGGCGGGTAAGCATAAGCGACCAAGCCCGTCCAGTCTAACGCGAGAGCATCGTGATCGATGGCCCTCGGGTCCGGGACTGGTGATACAAACAACGGGAGTTGATTGTTGAACCGCGTTGCGAACAGGTCGACCATCGGACGACCCAAACGTTCGCACAGCCACTGAAACACTACTGGGTTCAGCATCCACTCTGTGGGGCTCGGATCCTGAGGCCTCGATAGAGCATCGGCCAGTACGTTCCGCACACCTGGGATGTGACGGGCGCGTATCTGGCACGGGACACTGTCCACCAGAGCGTAAAACTCGAACGTGAGATCGAGTAGCGAGTGACTGTGGGTTCCCCCCAGTTTGTTCACATAGGACACTACCGTCGTGTTGTCGGTCGCCAGCATGAGCCGGGCGTCGACGAGACGATGCTTCCAGTGATTGACTGCGTTGATCACTGCCTTGAACTCGAGACAAGTGATGTGAAGACCTAGTTCGTCTACGCACCACAGCCCCGAGCTCACCTCCCCCTTTAGATGGGCGCCCCAGCCCACTAGAGAGGCGTCTGTATACAGGGTCAACGTGGCCCGGTAGGGCCGCATAGAGACTCCTGATAAGACATTGTAAGGGACTGTCCACCACTCCAGATGCGGTCGGAGCCGATCCGGGAGGGCGACGGTCGCACTGTTCACCTCCGTTGCTAACAACTGGATTAAAAACCGTTGCAGCGGGCGGAGTTGGAGACGACCCCGTGCGGTGCAGTCCTGGGCTGATACAAGTAGCCCTAACAGCTGTTCCCAAAAGTGAACAGTCTGTTGCACCGCTAAGACTTTGGCAATCAACGCCTGAATTTTGTGCCACCGGTCTGGGGGGACAAAGAGGCGATGGGACACCGTGTTGAACCGACCTCCGATGAACAGCAAGTTCTGAGAAGGGGTTAACTCGCTCTTGGGGAGATTGATAATCCACCCAAATTGCTCCAAGAGCCGACGTGCGAAAACGAGATGGCGTGACAGGGTGTCCGTCATTCGATTTGCTACTAGCGAGTCGTCCAGGTACGCGAAGTACCGGACACCCCTCCTGTGGAGGAACCCCACTATGGGGGTGGTTAACCGGGTGAACAGCCAGGGAGCGGACGTGTGAATCATTCTGAGTTCGGCACTGTCCTACTTGGGAACGAGAAATATCCTGGAGTAAAACCCCGGTGTTATTTCTGGTAGAGCTAACTCCCGTACTGCCCCTTCTCCACCAACCTGCCGATGGCATCGGCGAGGATGGGAAGATCGGTTTCCGAATCGAAACCTGCCAACGGGGCAACGGTGAGCGGCGGATTCGCTTTGAGATCAAGCCGATAGCCGTACCGAATCGTGTTGACCACCCACGGGTCGTCGAACACTTGTTCCCAATTCTCCCAGTAAGTCTGGAGTCTGGCTCCCACTGGGGAAGGAGAGGGGGCCCTGACAGGTTGCGGCAGGCGCAACTGTCCAGGGCCAAGTGACTCGGGTTCGCCTAAGGGCCAACCGAAGTTGGCGCTGTCGGCATACGAACCCCTCCAATGAGAGTCACCTGGAGGGGCCCTTGCCGTCCGTCGACGACTTGGGCTTCCCCCAGTTCCCCGTCTTCCCGCGAAAGGGCAGCTGATTGCCCATACCGGAGCCCTCAGGGCGGGGCTACTTCCCAGAGGAAGAAGAACCCGACCCCTTAGACCTACCGGCCGCAGCAGCCTGGGGCGCGCTCCGGTTAGGAGCGGCACCCAGGCGCCTATGCAGGGACCCAACAAGAGCAAGTGTGTGCCGAGAGTCCTCGGCAACGTACTCCAGGGAAGCATTTAAACTGAGCAGGCAGTTGTAAATGCGCTGGTCACGGTCCGTGGGAGAACCTTCGACCAGACGGGCCGCTGCAGCCAAGTAAGTGTCTCCATGAGACATGGAGTGCCGAGCGAGGGCGTCCAGCTGGTGCAAGGTAGCTTGCGTTACCGTAGCAGCCGGTGGGGCACGGACACCCAACCGCTCAACATGGGCCTCCGCGGTAGGACCAGCCTCGGAAAAGGCAAGGTCATGTACCGGGAAGAAACCCTTTCTCCACGACATCGGAGGCAACGGGAGACCCCGACCGGAGGCCGCCGCGAAGGCGTTCTCCAAGGAAGGCTTGAAACCGCGCAGCAAGGTTGATGCGGGGAAAGCCGTGTCGGAAGACTCATCGTATAGCTCGGAGGAACCCACAGTCGTGGATTCCCCGCGGTACCGGCCGGGGCATGTCCTCAAAGAGGTCATAAACCATGGCCACGCGGTCCTAAACCGATAGCGGGAGCAACGGTTCGGGGGAAGGACCGGTGACCACGGGAGCCGCCGCCGTACCGGTGGACCCCGCGTCCGACCCCGCGGCCACCGAAGTGGCCGGGGACGGAACAGCCAGCGGCCTATCCTGAGATAAGGCCGCCAGCTTGGAGTCCACAAGTTATGCAAGTAATGCAGCGACGGAATCCCCGGACAGCACACGGGCCGCCAAGAGATCCGCCGCTTTACCGGTGGACCCCGCGTCCGACCCCGCGTCCACCGAAGAGGCCGGGGACGGAACAGCCATCGGCCTATCTTGCGATAAGGCCGCCAGCTTGGAGACCACAAGTTTCGACAACAATGCGGCGACGGAATCCCCAGACAGCCCGAGGGCCGCAAGGGGATCCGCCGCAGCCGAGGAGGTGGTACCCGCACGGGGACCCCGACCGGACGAACCGGCCACCACAGGGGTGGAGACGGACTGTACGTACAGCCGGTACCGCTCAAACTCCGCAGGCCCCAGACCTTCGCACAGGATGCACCGGGTGTCCCCGCAAGGAACCCTGCACCGCGGGCAACGATCGTGGGGATCCCGGGACGACAAAAACTTTCTGCACACCCCACAACTCCGAGGAGCAGGGGTAGAGGGGGTGGATACTGGGGACATATCCATGTCAGACATTGATTGTTTGCTATAAACAAAGAACAAAACATGGTTACAACGCACGCACCACAATGATTCACAAACGAACATTTTCACAAGAAAATAAACGAGCAATGTGAACATATAACATACACATATAACTTTTATTAAAGAAATAAGTGATGTTAACCCCCAAAACATACAAGAACAGGGGAAACGTAAAACACAACGTGCATACGCGAACCCCACAAGTATATAGAAAAAAGGGCGGGAAAATTATAACCAAGCGTAGCTACCGCAACGCCCCATAAAAGCACAGTTTATTAGAGAATAAACTATAATAAATATCACCAAATCTTCAAGGAACGCTTCAGCAGGAGAAAACACGTCTTGCTAAGCAGACGAAGGAGACAAGAGTGAAGGGTGTCACATGGCAGCTGGGTGGCTACGCACGTGCTGCATGAGGTAATTGAGATCTCTGTGGTAGATTTCGCTATAGCAGCAGTTGTGGGAGACAACAGCCTCGGTATAACAGTGGTAACGTATTACTTAATGTAATCAAGGCTTTTCAAGCTATTTTGGTGATTTTCAAGGCTTTTCCAGGTTGACACTAAATTCAAGGCTAAAATTCAACAGGGGCCTTAAATTCAAGGCCTTTTCAAGCCTGTACAAACCTTGGAGATTGAAGGATGTGTTTTCAGTGTTGTTTTTTAGCCACTTACCAGTGAACCAGTAGCAATTTCTGTGTTTCCTGAAGATTCTTTGGATTTCTTTTTCTTTGATCTTGTTTTTTCTAATAACCGCTTCCTCTGAGAAAATGGCATCACACCCCTGTGAATCAATGCAATGAAATTATCTGACTACAGCAGTAACTTTTATTGACATATTTGTTCAAGATCCACTTAACATGTTTACAATAACAGGCCATAAATGTCAATGTCACATCAAATACAAAAACAAAATATTATGAGAGCAGTAAAAGCAGACAGTATTGACTGAGCAATACAATCTGGCATCCCTTACTAATTTTCAACGCTTTCCTTCAATCCTAAAATGAGGAAAAAAGTGTGAAAAAATAGACTGAAAAGCACAACTTTCATATTCTGCCTTATGTAAACTTATGTGTTCACCACATAAACATTTAGCATACTGCCAAGCACTATGTTACAATAAGTATAACAGTGATACAAGACAAACTAACATGGCAAGATATTCATAACGTTTTTGAAGAACAAGAACAAAATCTGAAATGTCCCTCATATTCATATTTTTATCCTACCTACAGACCATGATATTTAAGAAACACATTGGAAAACCATGTAATTAAAACTGTCTGTCCTACTCTGTCAGTATGAAGTGTATGACTTACCACCAGTAGAGTGCTCCACTCTCCAGTCTGGCGCAGGTGTACAGGGAGCATGTATGCAAGGACACAATCTTGTCAGTCTGGAACTCACTGAACATTTGAGCCGAGTGTTCTAGCTTCACAGCCACCTGGTTGAGGGCTTCGTCCATCCATGTCGCAACCTGGTGGACAAGGAAACAGCTGCTAAAGAGCCACACTAAAAACATGGCAGGATACTTGCATGGAGTTACATTGCTTTTAGTCTCCACAATATTACACAGGACAAGAATGGACCTTTTTAACTATCCCCATGTGAGAAACGGAAACCCAGTTTGGGGCAAGTTGCTAATATGTCTCCTCCTGTGCCTGTTTGGAATGAGTTGTCATTGTTCCTACCTTGCCAGATTCGGTGCACACAGAAGCTCGGACACTGCATGTTGATAGCCCGGTCACCTTCTCATTAGTCAGGCCCAGACTGGCAGTCTTAGCATGGTGGATGATAGGGTTCTGGGGGAGAAATATACAGCATCAGCACCTTCATATTCTTGCCACATTAGAATGTCTGCCATGAGGGTAAAATCCTTAGAAGATGGTTTATCATTCATTATTCGTTAATTGTACCGACAGTTCAGTTTTCCTTTCACCAAAATCAGTTTACTGATTACCTAATAACTATGTAACAAAATCCTGTCAAATTCTGAAATTTAACTCTCAACATCTTCTAAGTAGAATGTTAAACTCACATCTGGGTGTTTGTATGGATCAGGGTCTGACCACTTCCAGCCATACAGCCGACCATTAGATCCCACAGCAACCAGTTCCGAATGCATTGCAGAGATGTGGGTAAACCTTGGATCATCTGCATCCTGGGCCTGCAGGGAGAAAAGAGGGTCAGAGAATTAACACTTGTGAATCACAGTCTCTGCTTCAAAGCGACAGGGCACTCACAAAGATGGTTAGATGCGTGCAGGACCCTGTTCATGAATCACATACACACCATAGCAGCTGACCACCACTGCAAGTCTTCTCCAAGGATGAGAGGGCTCTGTGATGGTGTTGTGGACTTCTTGCTGGATTCCCCACTCACATTGTCCGACTTGTCTCGATCTAGGGGCTTCAAGGGGTCCTCACGGAATGATGACTCTATACGGCGACGGTCCCGGATACGGAAGATAGACTCCCTCTCTCGGTCCCGGTCAAGGTCCCTGTCCCGCTCACCTGTAATTGCATGAACAAACTTGTTATAACAGGTACTTAGTAAAATCTAAATATTTTTTTAACATTTGTATACATATCCTGCATTACTACTTAATGCATTCACTGCTTACCTTGCGACAAAAAACGGGACAGCATAACGGTGGGTGTAGAAATAAAAATGCTGTAGTTCATAGTCCCACTTTTCAAGACCATCGCCACTGTCCTATGACCTTGATGACCTGAGGTCACCTCCTCACATCACTGCCTGTCGCCCGAGCTTTTAGAAAAACATACTTTTGAGGTTTCTGAAGCCAAAGTGGGGAGGCAAGTCTGCAATGGGTGGGCCTTAACCGTAGTAATGCAGGAAAAGTACACAAATGTAAAAAATATCCAATTCCTCATCTGCTGATACCTTCGACGAATCCGAATGGTGGCGATGCGCTCTCCTTGTAGGTAAGCAGCTTCTGCTGTAGTGCGTAGATCTTACTCTTGAAGAGTGCTTAGATGAAGCACTGGGTGAGGTAGAGCCATGCGACGAGACCCACGTATTGACGAAATAGGCTGGTACACAGTCGCAGGCACCTGGTACACTTGTGCTATGGACTACTGCCACATGGACTGCTTAAAGTTCTGCATCCAGGAAGTCTCCAAGAAGGAGCTGTAGGCTGAGCGTAAATGGGCTGCACTACCAGGTAGGTAGGTGGTACAGCGCTAAGCTGACCCAGCGTAAATGACATCGCGGGAGAGGCTGAAAGCCCTGAAGATGTAGTCATAGTCGATAGGAGGGCCTAGATAGATGCTGTGCTTGGCGCAAGCCCTTGCAATTAGACACACGTAGGTGTCGACAGGATCAAGGTGTGCGCTTGCGCAAGCCAGGTAGAAGCATCATAAGATGTGTGCACTGGCACCAGCCCAGTAGAAGCATCGTAAGACAATTAGTGCACTGCACAAGCACAAATTACACAAAAATTGAAATTGTAGTTGAAGTAGACTTGTACATACTGATGGTAAAACTTAATTCAGCAAAATTTACAAGTATTAAAGTGTATCAAAAAATACACACTAGATAACGCCACAAAAGGCCAAAGGTATTTACACATACATGAAGTAATACCTAGCCAAGCAGTGCAAACAATGACTGCCTCGAATATAGGAGACAAACAATGTAACGCAATTACAAAATGGTATGAAACAATGAGTCATGTGGCATAAAAGACAAAGTTGTTTCACGTGGAACAACCTACATCTTAATACACATTTAAGTGAACATGACATGAAAAGGAATACACCACCCTTCGCAGACAAAATTTTATGCTAAGTGGAGGACCAAATGAACACAACTTTCCAGTAGGACGATAAGCAGGAATGAGATCAGGAATGTGATGTCACCACGAACAGTCACATGACAGAGGCGATGGGTCCTACAATAGGTAGACTGAAGATGGAAACAACTTTTTCTTCAGCTTGGACCATCGTGGAGCGCTGTCTTTATTTCTTTTCGTAAGGTGAGCAGTTGATGCAGTAAGGAGTAATGCAGGACAGACAGACAGACTTGGCCATGCAAACCACTGGTTCAGAGAAGAGCATCAATTCATTGTGGTACAGTAATAAACTATTAAGCACCTATCGTCAAAAGTCAGCTCTTATGACAAGCATAGGAACTGGGGACCTATTCTACCAAGGTATGACCATGACCATTTTAGTTGGTGCGTTAACATGAACTGGGTACATGGAAAGCTTAATGCGCTTGCCACCTATTTCATCTCCCCCCATTTCCAACACTGACCTAGCCTGGATCTGGTCCCTGATCCACGACTTCTCAGTGAGCTGTAGCCAAACATGTCTTCATTGAACATGGCATCTGCATCGATGATGACGCTTGGGTGGTCGGAATGCATGCCGCTGTCCAGGAGGGAGATGAGGTCATCAGGCATATAGGAGTCCTGGCTGTCCTCCTCGTCCCCCTCCCCCTCATCGTCCCGGGACAGCAGGTTGTTCACAGCCATGTTCACATCAAGGTTCTGATGACAAAGCATACAATGAAGCATTTCCAGAACACAACAAGCAACAAATAGGAAGTACAAACTTCATCTTATTCAAACATAAAACAACACATTTCTAAGTCAAAGGCAAAAGTAACTGAGTATTTCTGAATTATTATATTCTGATATATAAGATAGCTATGTGATAAATCGCAAAGAACTATGAAGAACGATGTGTGGTTTTGTTTTATCATGACGACATTTCTGGAGATTTGAATATGCGCTCGCAACTTGATGACATCGCATATTGGACAATGTTACTTTTTAAAGGAGAGTGTCTAATGAATTGTTCCACATAGATGAAGCTGGGCAACGCAAATAAACACAGTGGCCAAATGATCGCATCCAAAAGTGGGAAAGATATGATAACCGGTACTGGGAGAAAAGCTGCAGATAATCAACATGAAGATTGATATAATATGCGGGAAATACTCACCTGTGCACAAAATGAACTTGTCCGACATTGCAGAGGTCGGATTCCATTGAGGGAGTCATCATTATTTAAATAAGGGTTAATATTTTTTAAGCTTGTACCTCTTGTCATTATCCTTAAAGAGGCTGTATATCATGTTGATATATCATATAAGAAATAAACGACTCATCTTTTATTTGTTAAAAAAGAAACACATAACCCATAAACAATAAACATTATAACTCCTCTTGCCTGTATTGACAAGTGGTTCACAGAGTATGTAAAACAGCACACTCCATACAATCATAATTGGAATATATATCTACCTTCAGTTACCTTTGCCTTTGAACATGTTTGAAGAGAGATCTTCCTACCATTATATCCAACATTTTGGAAGACCTCCCAATTACTTTTAAGCCTTTTCTTCTAAGTTTCTTGTCCCACGATTCCAGGTTCTAACTCAACGTCTTTTTGGCTATTCTTCAATCTCCTACATTCTAGACTGTCATAAAATTGTAAAACACTGAAAAGTAGTTTATCATGTAGAATAGTAACCAAACATGGATTATAAATCTGATACACTCACCGTTCTCTGCAGCTCTCTAATGATAAGGTTTCGTGATTTGCCTTGTAGTACTACTTGACACTGCAAAACAAACCAGTTTGCTTGTGTAACACACGCACACAGCATAACAGCCACACTTTCACTGACTGATAAATTGTACAATGATAAATGCACATATTTAATGGAACTAATTATGCTTGGCAATTTGGTAACACTTTTACGATTTCCTGTCTTAGCACAAAAAATCGTTTTACCTGATTTATGAGTTCTTCTGGTACCACTGAGGCAGGTACAAGAGGACGTGCTCCAACAATGACCCCTGACCTCCGACCTCTACTGACATGCACTGTACGTTGCATGCGGTTGTAGCCTTGCTGGTTGTTGTTGCGGGATGTGGGGTTGCTGGCACCACTGCTGCTGCTGCCAACGCCTCCACTTCCACCTCGTGTACCTGGCCATGTTCTGTGAGAGACAGTGTATGTTAGTCAATTTGACCATATTGCTATCACACGAGGTATTCACCCACTGCCAACCACATCAATTATGGAAAGAGTGCCATTGTTGAATTGTCTCAATCACTTTTATACTTTGAACTGTCTATCCCAACAAAATTCATTTTCAGAATTTTGTCATTTATGGCGAAAGCGGACAGCCAATTATCCCTTGATGAAATTCATCTCGCACTAAACAAAAAAGTCAAACTGTACAGAATGTATACCATAGTCAACCCCAGATATAACAGAGCGAAAAAACAGTGAGAAATCATTGATAGCAAACACCATTCTATTCCAACAGGCCTTACATCAATGTTGTTAGTCATGTGAACAACTGTCTCCAGACATAACAAACTTATTTCCGAGGGTAAATTATCATGATTATAGTTAAAAATATCCAAGTTTGTCTGTATTTAATACCATACATTATCATAAGTTTCTATATATATGATAAATTAATCAAATCTAAATATTTTTCCCGTTTGGATACTTATCCTGCATTACAACCTTAATGCTTCTACTGCTGTTCTTTGACTAGGAAGACGGAGCTGTGAGAGGTCCTGGTTACAGAAATTGTTTGACCAACCAGTCGTGTGGCATCCTTCCTCCCACAGCTACCACATCACCGGAAGTGGCAACGTCACGTATGATCACATCACTCCTAGTAACGGACATCTGAAAAACTTCGCGGGTAGGCAGCAAAGCGATGGGAGGGCACTCTAGACGTAATAATGCAGGATAAGAATCCACATGTAAAATATATTTAGATTTTACGAAATGTTTTTATCTTATCCTGCATTACTACCTTAATGCATTTTTATCAAACAGAACGGAGTGGGGCATACCTTTCACATGGAATTTCAGGAAAGACACTTCCAACAGTCCGGGTAACCAGATAGCATCTTGAGCGGGAAAAGTCTGAAACCACAGACCTTCCTGTCCGATAAAGACACACAAGGGAGAGTAGGAGGTGTGAAATCCAGTCTTGGATAAGGAAAAAGTAGAAAAAGGAGGTCAAGTTCAAAATTGGGTTCAAGCAGCTGGAATAAATGAAAACATGAAACCCTCTAGTCTGGGAAAAAAATACCAGATGTCAAGACTGTCTTGGGTGACCTGTTGCGAAATGACAGTATCCGAGTGCCAAAAACAACCTTCCATGATGGATTTGAAGGAACATTTTGAGAAAGGACCTCTGTTGTGTCTTGGATCAACAGAGGAAAACCCTTTAGACTTGAACTGGGCACAGAAATCCAGCTCATCCTTGTCCTTGGAGCCCACTATCAATGATAAGGGAGTAACGGTGAAGGATTCTTAGCAATGAATCCTAGCACAGACCAAGATTGATAGCACCATGCGCTCTGCGCTTTAAATGTACTCAGGACATGTCAAGGGCATGTAACTTGCTGACTCGAGCCGCCAGGAGAAAAAAACGTTTTTTTTGTTAAGATTGAAGAAAGACACAGAGCCAAGTGGTTTAAAGGGAGCGGTATGGAGCGAATTCAATACCATGTTCAAATCCCAGGCTGGGGGATGAAACTTGGCAAGTTGATCCTCCAGACAAAACGATTGCAATAGTGACCAAAGTTCCAGGATCTTGGTCATTCTGTGATCCATAGGAACTGCCAGCACTGAATTCAGCCATAAATGGCGGTGATGCAGACATAGGTTCCTGTTTCTTATTCAAAGGAACACCACTTGTTATCATACAGAGTATGTGTTGAAGGTCTACGCAGAGCTACAGATAAACAGCTTATTTGTGTAAAATACCCCCAAAAATATTCAAAAACCAATAACCTTCAATTAACTTGTGTACAGAAATGCATGCATTAAATGAAAAACTCAAATGTATAAAAACAGCATGCGTTAATACCCAAAGAAGCTTTTTCAGCATGCATACAAAGGAGCTAATTTCCGAAACACAATGATGAGCTAATTTACTTTCCGGGTCAAGCCTATATATTTTAAACAGTTATATACATCTGAAACATTATTTCATTTTTTAAAATCTTAAAATGTTCACTAATATGGGGGAAAACCCAATAGTGATAAATATATGAGTGAAAAAATATTGGTTACCCAATGAAAAATGTAATAACCCAATTAAAATAGAAACGCTAGAGTAAAAACTCAATTGCTCAAAATGTTATCTGGAGCTCTGTCTAGAGATCAAAAGCAGTGATAGAATTGGTGTGCAAAACCCTTGTAAGTAGTACAGGAGGCGTAAAACATACACATTTAGGCCTGTCCAGTGAACGCTGTATGTGTCGACCATCCAAGTCAGAGCATGTAGGTCCGGAGCTGATAATTCTGACTGGTGGTGAATAGGTCGATAAGTGGCAAGATGAACTGCTGGCCACAACAGATAGAAGGCATCGGGGTGGAGCATCCACTCTGTGGGAGCCACTTTGTCCGGCCTGCAACAACCGGGGATGTGCTGGACGATGAACCTCAGGTGCAGTCGATCAATTCTATCTGAAAGAATCAGAAGGTCTGGGACAGTAGGGATGATGAGTGAGGAGTCCCCTGGTTGCGTATACACCAGACGACTGTGATGTTGTCTGTGGATACGGCTATCTCTTTGCGCTGAAGCCAGGAATGATGCTTCGACTTCCAGATTGTTGTTGTGCCACCGAGCTTATTCTTTGACCAAAGCCTGGAGGCAGTTTGGTCCCCCCAGCCCTGAGGATCTACGAACAGGTGGAGTGTGGGCTTGAGTGCCGTTAGGTTTGTTTGTTTGTTGTTTAAGGCCGCACTTAGCAATATTCCAGCCATATGAAGGTGAGCGCTGTTAGGGACAGTTTCACTGTCCACCAAGAGCGGAGGTAAACCTGGAGCGCTATGGAGGTCATTGAGGATCCATCCCAGTTCAGCATGTTGACGATACGTGAAATCCCTGTGAAGGAGGAGGGTTTGTGGGTCCTGATGACTAAGTAGACAGTCAGTTATGTAAGACTTGAACTGAACGTTCTTCAGGTGCAGGTATGCAGTAATTGGCTTGGTAATCCAGGTAAATAACCACGGGGCCGTGAGAAATGCCAAATGGGAGGACCTCCCAGTGGTAGTGGATACCCTGGAAAAAGAACCTGAGAAACTTCCTGCTACTGTGGTAGACGGGCACATGAAGAGAATCGTCCTGGAGGTCAAGACTGATCAGGAAATCGTTGGCATTGATTCTGGTCCTGCGCAGTCTCAACGTAGTCAGGCAAAAGTAAGGAGGACGTTCCAGGTAACGCTTGTTGAAGACAACTTGATTGTGGATCATCCGGAATTTAGATGAATCCTTCTTGGGCACCAGAAACACTAGAACAATCTCCAGCGCCTGCTTGATCACAAGAAGCGGAATGGTGTGGAGCAGGTACTGAGCCTGACTAGGTGGGTGGGCATCCACCATTGGGTCAGAGGTTAACATCAGGTCTGCTGTCAGAGAGAGCCTGTACCCCTGACGAAGGATGTTGGTGACAAACGATCTTCAAGAATTGTCAAATTGACCCCAAACCTGCCCAATCTCCCACCTTCAGCGGTGTCTATGACTGGGACAACTGGGGGTAAGAGATCCCAGGCGCTGGAACGCCAAGGCCATCAGCGTCTGCCCCCGCAGTCACCATCCCTGGATTTGTGTTGGCGACGACGAGGTTGGTTAAGAGGTTGGTGAAGAGGAAGCCTGGGGGGAAGCCTTAATAGAGGCGCACCTGGGCTGATAATTGCCTGTTTTAGATGGTTTAAACTTGGATTGATTGAGATGTGCTCTAGTACTTTAAGTGACAGTGCTAGCAGTGATGTGATTAAATGTGACGTTGCCACTTGCGAACACGTGGTAGCTGTGGGAAGAAGTATGCCACACAACTGGTTGGTACCTCTGACAGCTCTGTCTTCCTAGTCAAAGAACAGAACTAGAAGCATAAGGCAGCAATGCAGGACAAGACAAAACAATCATGTAAATTTGACACCTTTAACAAAATATTTTTCTGCAGCATATAAGTCTTACCCTACAGCCTGTGCTGTGCCTGATCCTAGAGCATCTGACACCAACACAAGGGGGCTCTCCACGACCAGTGTTCCATTCCGAGATAGGTTCCGCTCTGGTTTCTCGGGTTTACTAGGCTTCCTGGACAGACAGATGTTAATGATAAGACATACTGGAAACTAGGGCTATATCAACAGCTGTCTTGAGAGAACTAGCACCTTTCATTACGTTTTTTGCATATGGTGCTCTGACCTCTTTCAATGAGACTGATTCTTCTGCTGTCAGCATGGTCAGCCCTTCAGCTATTACAGATATTATTGAACACGTTGAACAGTTCATAAATGAATAATAAATGAACTGAAACATGTTAACTGCAAGTATTTACATCAACAAAAATTACCATTGCAGAAAAAGAAAGACTTACGTTTTGTTATCATTGTTCTTGCTGAGGTCAAGTCTGTCTGTCACCAGTGTGAAAGGCACACGGCAGATTCGGCCATTCTGTGAAAAATCACAACAACTTTGCATATATTTTTGTAAATTTAAGCGAAACAAGCAAAACATGAAATAAACCTGAAATGCCACCCTCAGCAATACTCTAGCCGAATGAAAGTGGCAAACGCCATCTTAAACTACATTGGGGCTAGTACTTTACTGCAAATATTTGTTTAGGTAGCACAAATTTCATGGCATCTGAACATGATGCCACTGTGTCTTGACGAAAGTAACAAAGGTATCTGAATGTTAACCTTTTTCATACATATTAATTTATCGTTATCAAGGTCATGTCACTACAAACCTCTAGAAGCAGAGCAATATAGTTTGGTCCAATCACACATTGTGATATAACTAGATTCTTCAGTGCAGACAGACATGTTGGGCTGGTAAATCCATGATGACTCAATTTGGCGGCAACTTCTCCTAGTCTGCAATGTAAAAAGTGTTCCATGTATGAGTGACTTTGATAGTGAAGTTGCCAACATGTGAACTACATTAGTCACCATAAAATCAGGCAGTCAGATCAATCAACAGTACATCTAACTCAGTAATACACGCAGCGTCATCACATTGTTATGTCATGTGTACACGGATGACTCGTTAGAAATATTAACTTTGTCCTACTTTTCACACCCTAACTTATGATTTATGCCTACCAATAATAATAATAATAAAAATATATACTTCGGTAAGTCAATGTTATTTATTTCCCCAGTCATCACTATTCAGGCTATATCATGGCGACTAGTAAATAATCAAGCTTGCACCCAATCAAGCTATGTTCCCTTGGCCATCTGGCAGGCAAATTGGGAAAACAATCATTATTACTTCAATATTGTGATTTTTGTCAATGTTCTTATCTTAACATTGCATTCAATGCAACTAAGTTCTGAAGACCCTTCTATTATCTTTATTGGTTCTTTTATGAGTAAAATACAAGTCACCTCTACAAAGGCATAACTTATCATTTGATATTATTATTGCAACTCGAATGAGGATTTTTTTATTCAAATTCTTGGAACCGAATATCGGCCTCTGAGCGGGTCTAGATAAATCTAGTCACCTCATATGACAAGCAAGAGAGTGCTGGAGACCTGTTCCAACCCAAATGCGAACAGAGTACACGTGTGTTTCATGCTGAACACATCATGTTATCAGAAATATGCACTCATGGTTAAGCCACTGAAGTTACGTGTTTATCAAATGCAAATTTACAAACTCACAGAAACATTTCTTCATAAAAGGAGTGTTCATAATTAAAGTAGGACCCCCTTAATCTTCAAGTTAATACCAGTGTTTTGACAAGGACTTTCATGCTATCAATTTTAAACACTGCTTCAGTATGGTGGTGCTGTTTTGTTTGATGCATATATCATAACACTGTTTCTCCTCTGTCAGTGCAACTTGTAAACTAAGATTTGTTACCATCATGGAAATAACAGATAGTGAAAGGCAACAGGCCTGAGAGGTCAGTACTGGGTGGGTGCATTAATTTGCATCGGCATACAATGCCTTGTATTATTGAAATAGGATCTAATTATGAATAATGATGATTCATAATATTCTGCCTGCGACTTATACATGATGTACAACTTCCATGCTCCCGTAATGTACTAGACTAAGACATATATCATGAGGCCAAAATGATACAACATATATCCTAAAAGGACGTTATTCACTTTTAGAATTATTGTGAGAAATATTACAGCTCAGTGCTACATACAGAACACACATTATTATTTCCGGCAAAGTTAAATATATATGAAAAGGAACTACCATTTCTATTTCCGATACCTGACAGGGAATACTGTAACATCTAAGAAACTAGGATGAGCCAGAATCCAGATGTGTTAACCCAGCAGAATCTATTTATGGAAACGAAATACATTATAACATAATCTCATTTAACGTCTACGAAACACAATCATCATGGGGAGATAGTTTCAACAATGAATATCGTCGTTTCAGTCTCCATAATGTCCACACAAAGGACATCAAGCTTAGTATTCTTGTCGTCGACGTTACACATGCGTGCCCGAGTCTGATTTGTCTGGGGTACGATGACATCTAAAACATAGAAAAATTGCCTGGATTCGTCACCTTTCGTTTAGTTGATCATCAGTTCCCGGTAGTGGTTGAACAACAAAATGAAGAGAAGTCATTTTATAAACAACTGTTTAACACAGATTGTCGTATTTTAACAAGGATCGCCCCAAGTCTTCACAAAAATTGAGAGCGACCCATCGCCATTTTGAACAGATGCTTCGGTGTAACGGGGCAGGTGCGCGCTGATTGGTCAATTTATGAGCGCGACAGCGAAACGGTATATTGTCAAAGGACGCTTTCAAATGTTTATATTAATAACAATAAAGTTCGTTGTTAACACGATACTCATTACTCATAATAGGTTCGAGTTACTTGTCACATCAAATTATTGTTATGTAGATTGCAAAACTGTCTGAATAGCTATTAATTTTCTTCGTTCCACAAGGGAGTGCATGTGTACATATTTTATCCTTTAACACGTATCAAATGTGGGAAGAAGGTTCACATGTGCTGTACGTCCTTGCGGATAAAGGGGGAAATAAGCCTGGTTTCTGTCATGCACAACAAGAAGGTCTTTGTTTATGAACTAGCATTGTGTCATGAATTATTCATACAGTCATGCGACATCTCTTAAACACAAAACATGAAATACCCTGCAGGAAACGGAAACCTAACAACATTGAATCCAGTGCATTTACTATAATTTATCTCCCAATTCTATAATTTTCGATCTGATTATATTTTTCCAATTACTCAACAATTTACAATATTTTATCTTTTAACATTTGAGACGCAGTAGATCTACGCATGTAGGATATGTAATTTGTGGTCAGTAACCTTTGAACTTCACGTACCATAAGAACCTTTTATAAGAATATATACAACCAAAAGTCTGAAGATGCTGCATTTTCAAAAACACCCCAGATACTTATTAGTTTTGGAAACTGAAAATCCCCAGGTAAGGATGATTTGTTATCTAAAATTTCCAATAAAACGTTAGACATGGCAACTATGCATGTATACGGTCTTTACTTGACCATTTTGCCATACAACAGTCAGCCGTACATTCGCGTATCATTGAAGAACGTAATACCAATTGTCGGAGGAAGTGAAATGTGAAATGTGAGTTATCTTATTTCACTTTCTTTTAATTATGGCCGCCTCCATGGCCTAGAGCGGCCGCCCGTAGAGTGGAAGGTCCGCGTCATACCAAAAGACGTTCAAAAGATGGAAACTTGTTGTTACCCTGCCTGACGCTCAGCATTAAGGGGCTAAAACAAGGACTGGACGGCACGGAGTCAGTATACTGTGTCTGAGTGGGGTATTCATGTTAAACTGCGGCATGGTACCCCAATGGGCTAGCACTATAAAATCGGCATTAGTCCGGACTAGTACAAACAGCCACGCACGCACGCGCGCGTCGCTATAAAAATTCAATAACTTTGAACACGCGCTCTATATACCATTTGGAGGTGTGATCTACTGTGTTCCTGCCCCTGTGTCTCTGTCGAACATCGTCTGGCCTGGCAGTGTCTCATATTTTGGCATGAGGGCGTTGGAGAAACCAAATATGTTAACTGAAATCAACCACTTAGACATTTGTCAGAGACACGGATGGCCCTGTTATCTCAGGCGCCGCAATTAGCTCCGCTTTAGCGCAGCAGAGACCTATGATCATCAGTTCAAATCCAGGGTCGCCCTGATTATGTTTCTTTTGTCAGCACCATGTATACATGGGCTCGTGGGTTTCACCATAGTGGTCAACTTCTTAGACCCAATGAAGAAACAATTCCTCATCTATTTTGGGACTGTACCCATGTCCAAACTTTCTGGAAGTTATTTTCAGACTTAAAAGAGAAGTGTACCCATGTGTGCAATTTAAACCTTAGCCTTGAGCTCGTTATTTTTGTCCTCAAAAAGAATTTTGTTACAGATGAAACCTTTGAGCTGATATTGTAATGGCAAAAATTTACATTTACAAAGGCAAAGTTTCTTACACAACTCTAAGCTTGATACATTACGAAAGAGTTCTCCAGGATAGATGTATTGTTGAGAAGAACAGGTATTATGCCGAAAGTGAACAAGTGAAGTTTTATCAGAAATGGATGCTCTACCATTCTCTTTGTGAGTGACATACTTGGACATGTATGATATATTATTTGCTTACATTGAAATTGCGCTTCTTTGTCTAATGCTTGAACGATATATGAAGGTCCAGGGTGGAATAGGTCTTCAGCAACCCATGCTTGTTTTAAAAGGCGACTATGCTTGTCGTATGTGGCAATTAACTAACGGGATCGGGTGATCAGGTTCGCTGACTTGGTTGATGCATGTCATCGTTTCCAATTTGCATTGACCGATACTCATGACGACAATCACTGGATTGTCTGGTCCAGACTCGAATATTTACAGACCGCCGTCATATAGCTGGAATATTGCTGAGTGCGGCGTTAAGCAACAGACAAACAAACACACAAGACGATGTATCATAAATCTGCTGTATATACTCATAAACAGAGAGTGAACCTGTGAGTGAATGTGTTGTCCTTGTCCATTTTTAAAAAAATTATAAGAAACGAAGTCCTTTCTTACACCATTTATTTTTACATGGGGCTCCTGCAACCCCGGGCAGGGGCCTCTGTTTGTAACAGGAATTCCTGAAATAAAAAGAAAATTCTTAAAAATACCTTCGACCTGCATAACCTCGGACTTTCCTCCCCAGAAAACTGACGCGCTGCGATATTATTAAAATAATGTTCAGAGCGGCGTTAAAACCAACTCACTCATTCACTCATGCAGTATACAGTGATGGTTGTGTACCAAGATAGTTTAGAAAAAACCTCGTAACTGTACTTTTGAAATACATTTTATCATATCAGTTTGTTTAGTGGCATGAAAGCCAAGATAACTCACTCACTTTATTTTCATATGACTACATAATCTGCCATGGCTGGTTGGCAATTGAAAAAAACACCGTCTTCAAGTTGTGTCTTCTTTTGAATAGTAGATATAGCCATTAGAACGTGAAGTGTTTGACAGTAATGAACGGCACATGCGTTGAGTCGTCTGTCGTACAGACCCTGAAACAAATTTATCCAATATAGCCCATGCAAGTCTATAGTATTTGGCAAGTCTAGATTACTGCAGGATCTGAAAATGAAGAGAGTCTCGGGGCTCTTCTTTATTATATTTCATAATTATAATTTAACAACAGTTTGTTTTCTGTAAAATATGTTTATTTTAGAGACTATATTTTAGTCTAGTGGAGTCAACCACATGGTTAATTGCCCGGTAGAGTAGCCAGCATCACTTTCTCTCGTTTAGGAATTCACTTAGACATACATATTATGTACACCTTTGCTGAGATCATTGTCTATAATCTCTGAACAATAGAAACAAGCAATTATATTTAAATTGAAAAGGAGTCCCAGTGAGAGCGAGATTCTAGACTTGCTTTATTTAGGGGTATAGTATTACAATAAGGGCAGGACGGGAGGGAAAATAATATGGCCCAGCGACTGTGAGACAGACTACAAGTCAATGGACACTGCTAAATATAACACGTGGAATCTTTGGAATGTATGGCTAGCTGTCGGTTGATGGAATGCATGGGCCCGTGGACGAGGTACTGATACCAGGAGTGGGCATTTGGATTCTTAAAGAAGATGTATAACCATGAAAGCCCCACATCATAACGGTTACTTCCAGAAAAAAACCATGCATTCATACTGTGATGTAATCGTAATATGGTGGTGGGGATAGTTGTTCACACTCTATCGATCATTGATTGTCTGATTACTAGTATATGCAGTTCTAGGTATCCGTGCTGTGGCCGTGTTGTTGCTGAATGGATGGTTGGTTGGTTGGTTTGTTGTTCAACGCCGCACCCAGCAATATTCCAGCTATATGATGGCGGTCTGTAAATAATCGAGTCTGGACAGGACAATCAAGTGAGTGATATCATGAGCATCGATCTACGCAATTGGGATCGATGACATGCATCAACCAGGTCAGCGAGCCTGACCACCCGATCCCGTTAGTCGCCATTTACGACAAGCATAGTCACCTTTTACGGCAAGCATGGGTTGCTGAAGACCTATCCTACCCCGGATCTTCACGGGTCTGTTGCTGAATGGCGACAACGACGTAAAAGACAATTCACTCATTCGCTCGGTGAGGCGAAAATTGAAAAAGAAGACACGTAAAACTTATTAATTTGCATATATGTTCTTTTTAATGGCCAATGACCAGTTATGTGGCATATACTTTCACTCCGATAGATCTCTTTGACACATATTAGAGTGAATATTCGCAATAGCACATGCAAATGTATGTGAAGATTATGTTGTGGTATTACACGTTGATGTATTTGTCTTCAGAAGCCCTGATATACAGGTACATCGATATGTTCATAAAAATATTGTAATTTTAGATTAGCGTTGTTTCATGAAATAAATGTTTATTGTACATGCAGACATATGCTAATACTTTGTCCATGAAAACATTTCTCTTAAATACTTGTACTTTGGTTTTAAAGGAACCTATCCTCGTCTGCCGTTTATTTAAATACTGTGTCGCCTATGACTACGTTAAAGTTCCCATTACATCTGAAGAAACGTTGAGCAGCGAAAGATCTTGTGTGGATAAAGGAGTTTAGACAAGCAACAAAACCTGGACTCTAGTTTAGCTTAATTTGGACCTGCCTTGGCTTTTAGTAAAAAAGTTCGTTTAAAAAAAAAATAATTCCACAGTTATTGAGCAGGACTAATGTCGACACTTCGATCTTGACTGCCCATTTCGCCTGATATACAAAGGCCTGGGACGTGACTCTTCCCTAGAATCCGATCTGCTGTCTAAACTGAACTTTCCGAACATGTTCCAAGCAAGGTTTGGACAGATTTCACTGTACTGTGACAAACAAAGTCGTCTGCTTCAATTGGCCCGGTTTCCTATTTTATATGATACATATTGTCACAGAAAAATAATAAGTACGTGTTGGAGAATTAATCCTGTCACATTCAACATTCAGCGCAATTTGATGGCAGATTGAGTCAAAGCCGATAAACCTGATATTCTGAAAGCCACCATTGTCATACAGAGATAAGCCACCATTGACGGGCATGTTCACATACACGTTTATATTTGATAAGCTATACGATAGTTCAAGGGCGATAATAATTAAATGTCTCGAAGACCTAGCGTGATCGGTTATCGCTGTGGGTGAGCAATGACTTTGTACTGGGATAGACAAGCAATTTGTCAAAACTCCCCGTTTTGTTTCCCCAACCGTTGCAATAATGGCGTTTCTCCACGGTGATGCTGCTAATATTACCGGTGCGTTCTTGTTTAACAATGTTGTATTATTGGTGCCCCTTCCTTGATCCTTCTGCATTATTGGTATCTCCCTCTTTGATCCTTCTGCATTATTGGTATCTCCCTCCTTGATCCTGCTGCATTATTGGTGTCCCCCTCCTTGATCCTGCTGCATTATTGGTGTATCCTTTCTTGATCCTGTTGCATTATTGGTGTCCCCATCCGTGATCCTGCTGCATTATTGGTATCTCCCTCTTTGATCCTGCTGCATTATTGGTGCCCCCTCCTTGATCCTGCTTAATTTTGGCGTCTCCTTTCTTGATCCTGCTGTATTATTGGCGTCTCCTTTCTTGATCCTGCTGCATCATTGATTTTCTCCTTCCTTGATCCTGCTACATCATTAGTATCTTCCTCCTTGATCCTGCTGCATTATTGGCGTCTCCTTTCTTGATCCTGCTGCATCATTGGTATCTCCCTCCTTGATCCTGCTGCATTATTGGCGTCTCCTTTCTTGATCCTGCTGCATCATTGGTTTTCTCCTTCCTTGATCCTGCTGCATCATTGGCGTCTGCTTTCATGATCCTGCTGCATCATTGGTTTTCTCCTTCATTGATCCTGATGCATCATTGGTATCTTCCTCCTTGATCCTGCTGCATCATTGGCGTCTGCTTTCATGATCCTGCTGCATCATTGGTTTTCTCCTTCATTGATCCTGCTGCATTATTGGCGTCTCCTTTCTTGATCCTGCTGCATCATTGGTTTTCTCCTTCCTTGATCCTGCTGCATCATTGGCGTCTGCTTTCATGATCCTGCTGCATCATTGGTATCTCCCTCCTTGATTCTGCTGCATTATTGGCGTCTCCTTTCTTGATCCTGCTGCATCATTGGTTTTCTCCTTCCTTGATCCTGCTGCATCATTGGCGTCTGCTTTCATGATCCTGCTGCATCATTGGTTTTCTCCTTCATTGATCCTGATGCATCATTGGTATCTTCCTCCTTGATCCTGCTGCATCATTGGCGTCTGCTTTCATGATCCTGCTGCATCATTGGTTTTCTCCTTCATTGATCCTGATGCATCATTGGTATCTTCCTCCTTGATCCTGCTGCATTATTGGCGTCTCCTTTCTTGATCCTGATGCATCATTGGTATCTTCCTCCTTGATCCTGCTGCATTATTGGCGTCTCCCTCCTTGATCCTGCTGCATTATTGGCGTCTCCTTTCTTGATCCTGCTGCATCATTGGTATCTTCCTCCTTGATCCTGCTGCATTATTGGCGTCTCCTTTCTTGATCCTGCTGCATCATTGGTTTTCTCCTTCCTTGATCCTGCTGCATCATTGGCGTCTGCTTTCATGATCCTGCTGCATCATTGGTTTTCTCCTTCATTGATCCTGATGCATCATTGGTATCTTCCTCCTTGATCCTGCTGCATTATTGGCGTCTCCCTCCTTGATCCTGCTGCATTATTGGCGTCTCCTTTCTTGATCCTGCTGCATCATTGGTTTTCTCCTTCCTTGATCCTGCTGCATCATTGGCGTCTGCTTTCATGATCCTGCTGCATCATTGGTTTTCTCCTTCATTGATCCTGATGCATCATTGGTATCTTCCTCCTTGATCCTGCTGCATTATTGGCGTCTCCTTTCTTGATCCTGCTGCATCATTGGTTTTCTCCTTCCTTGATCCTGCTGCACCATTGGCGTCTGCTTTCATGATCCTGCTGCATCATTGGTTTTCTCCTTCATTGATCCTGATGCATCATTGGTATCTTCCTCCTTGATCCTGCTGCATTATTGGCGTCTCCTTTCTTGATCCTGCTGCATCATTGGTTTTCTCCTTCTTTGATCCTGCTGCATTATTGACGTCTCCTTTCTTGATCCTGCTGCATCATTGGTTTTCTCCTTCCTTGATCCTGCTGCATCATTGGTATCTCGCTCCTTGATCCTTCTGCATTATTGGTATCTCCCTCCTTGATTCTGCTGCATTATTGGCGTCTCCTTTCTTGATCTTGCTGCATCATTGGTATCTCCTTCCTTGATCCTGCTGCATTATTGGTGTCCCCCTCCGTGATCCTGCTGCATAATTGGTGTCTCCCTCCTTGGCCCTGCTGCATTATTGGTATCTTC
Organism: Haliotis rufescens; assembly: GCF_023055435.1. Lineage (NCBI taxonomy): Eukaryota > Metazoa > Mollusca > Gastropoda > Lepetellida > Haliotidae > Haliotis > Haliotis rufescens. The sequence goes on from NW_025963779.1 coordinate 36,199,174, forward strand.
TCCTTGATCCTGTTGCATTATTGGCGTCTTCCTCCTTGATCATACCCTGCGATTGATGTATCCATCGATCCTTGATCATGCTGGTGTTTTTCTCATTGATCATGCATTACTAAATGACTCCATGCACCCTCGTAAAGGGTCGTATTAGTGTCCATGATGACTCCATAATAACCTGGTATTCCTTTCTCTTTGTTGGAATTCTATTCATTTTATCTAAATACTGTGAAAAGAAAATGTTTTTATCTGGTCGGATTAGGTATGGGAATTAAATGTCATCAAATAGCGTCGCATACATTAAAATTCATGACATTGTGATGATTCTCTTCTTTCAAACGACATTTTCTTATGCAAGGGAGGTAACTAGTAGTTCATCCGGGCATTTGCAAAATGGATGCCCCCATGTGAAACATGCTGAGAGATTGAACAGTAAATAAATAGCATCCAAGACCATGCCGATCGACACACGGAGATTGACTGGCCCCGAAGGAACGATCAGTCCATACTCTCTGGCCAAGAATGATCCTAACATATCGGTAATTCATGAGGTCACAGGTCATGTAAACAAACCTGACAGAACAAGTATGACAACCCATACATACTGACATAGGCTACATATGTATATAGGTATTGGTGAAGGTGATTTTATCAGTATATTGAACATGAAGCTGGCACACTTAGTAATACAAATACTGTGTTTTCAATGTAGAGCACGATTACCTGTAGATTTAACCGCTAATTTGAATTGGAACCAAACGTGCAGTAATTATGATTTTATTTTCTGTTGCATTTGTAATACATGTATGTGTAGCAGGACGTGGAGTCATCCCACAGATGACATCCTTACCTTGTCAGCTTGCTGACGGGGTTAACCCTTTGAGATTAGAAGGTCCGTGGCTTGAATCCCATCACGGGACTCGGTCATTTTATGGCCGCTACGTAGCCTGCAACCTCGGGGTATCGCGGTACTTGTCATGTACGCTAAACGGAACAAAATGCACTCACTAACCTTTATGTTTATTCGTGTTCTCTGTATCAGATATCATTCATGTTATCAAGCAATGCATATTTTACTGATAAAAGTTCATTATTTACATCAGTAGCTCCGAGTAAAAGCCGGGCCTCGCGCTCTGTTTGAGAAGGGAGAGAACTCCATCGTATCGCGGTACAGCGAAAAGTTGTGTATGGAGGTCCGAATTGGACAAAAAGAGGACATAATTCTACCAACCACTTGGTATGATCATGCCAGACATCAGTGATTTGTCCAGCCAAGTGCAAAGACAGCACAAATAAAATTCTAAATGTGTTATCAGCAATAGGTATTCAATGCATATTTACCGAAAAGTAAGAGAAAAATATTTTTATAAGTCAACATCAAAATATTAGAAATGATATATATAGTTCATGTAAATAGTAAATGACAGCTCGAACAGGATTGCCTGAAATATGCTATCCAGTTGCTGTATATTTTATCAATTGGTAGTGTTAAATACTGGTGGTTTTGTTGTAATGTTCCTGTTTTATGTTTTATACGTGTTACGTTTCATGATCACAGTGCACTGGTACATATTAGATGAAGCTAAGCAACGTCAGTCTCAGAGACAAGTTGGATGGGTGACCACGTTCAGTAGCTTGACTCCTGAGAATTTCTAGGGCTTTGGTCTTGCTCACATTGAAGCACATGTAGCACATGTGGTGTCTCCTTGGGCAGGGGGCATGGGTGGCCCAGTCGTCTAAGGCGCCGCAATTCGCTGTGCAGAGTTGCGTCCCTTGGGCACGCCAGAAACCTATGATTGTGGGTTCGAATCCCCGTTCGCCCCGATAATGTTTCTAGGTTTGTCAGCACCATCCCCGTGCTCGTGGGTTTCACCGAAGTGGTAAACGTCTGAGACCTGCATCACTTCGGGCTTTCCTCCCACATTAAGCTGACACGCCGTGATATAACTGGAATACTGTTAAAAGCGGCGTTAAACCCAACTCACTCACTCACTCTCCTTGGGCAACTGACTTTGTTCGAAATGTATCTCTGTTCAACCAGCAGTGAGTGGGTACCCGGTAGGATGTGATGCTAATGTGCCTGTTAACCTTCTAGTGCCTCACAGGCAGCTTGGGTTGTATACTCCCCAATGAGATGAGAATGAAAATGGAGTACACACTGATCCATTCTCCAGGGTAATAATGTCGTGCTTTGAGCACACTTTAGGACATGGATTTGGCGCATTATTAATATGCACATTATTATATATCTTGCAAAATGATCACCCTGATACAGGGACATTTGGGTAGCCTGGAGGTTATAGTGTTCTCTCATCACGCCAAGTACCTAGGTTTAATTCCCAGATGTGTGGAGTCCATTCTTGAAGTTATCTGTCATGATGTGGCTGTAATTTTGCTTTAAGCAGTGCTAAACCCAGCCATCTAACAAGTCTATACAGCACTGATTACAATGTGAATGGAAGTCCTACTGATAAATGTAAGGACTGTTGACATATTTCTGTGACAGGTAGTGGAAGGAAGTGAGCGCGCTGATGGCAGGAAGCCTGACAAAGTTAGGCCTCTATGTAAGTACGATGATCTTCAGCAGGACAAACATCTATTGCTTAAAGTATACAACTGGAAATAGTTAATCTCTTTTCCTTTTGTATTTTCATTTCTTCCAAACTTTCATATGTCTTTTGGATATATCTATTAATCTAAATAGTGATGGGTATTGGCCTGAAATTCGTTTCACAATTTATTGCAATAATGATTCATGTATTGTGATATGTAACACAAAGTATTGCATGTGTTTTTTCATCTGTAATTGGTTATGAAGTTGAATATAGAAAACTTTCCTCTCCCATTTTTGACAACGTCATATTTTGTTGGTTTTTGCTATGGTCACAACAGATGAAATAATGGACACATTATGTACAGGTAATAGGTCACAAATAGTTTTGCATTTTTGATCACAGGAAACAGCTGCTAATTTCAAAATTTCACTTTGTCTTGTCAATTGTTGTCACGTATGTAAACTTTTCCAACCAGCTGAAGATATGCATGATTATAAAAAATGCAATAGACCGGTATTTTCCAAACGTTTTATGTTACCACCGATCCCACATACCCGATGTTTGTATAAGGACACTATGCTCCTGCAGATGGTCGCATGGACTGGGTCATATTTAATGTGAAGAAACAGGAAGCAGTTGAAAGAGTAGTCAGATAACTAGTGCCACGGAACAGTGACAAAACGTTATTAGATAATCACTTTTGATATATTGATATAGGACTGTCACATTGTGAACAAACGAATGAGTTTAGTCAGGAAATTAATACAGGATACAAATGTAAAAAAATGGCTAGTTTATATGGAAATATACAGTAGTGCTTATATTAGCAGTGCTTAACTTTTTTCCATGTGTTTATTAACAAGATGACAGTAGACTGTGATGAATGATGTGAAATAACTGATACACAGACTGAAGGAATAATATGATTAGTGTATTACATTGTATACTCTTGTTTCAGTTTTACGAGCAGGACTGATCACCCAGGCTCGAGGATCAGCCTACATTGAACAGAATGAAACAAAAGTCATTTGTGCTGTGTAAGTGTCTAGAATTAGTTCAAATAAGTTGGAGGAGCAATTCAGAAGGTCAATGTAGGATAAAATTTTCCTTTTTTGAGATATACCCCCAACTTCATTGTGAAGGTGTTGACATCCTAAAAGTGTCTCTTTTGTCAAGTGAATCTTACCCTGCATCTCTCAATCATGCTTTCGTTATTTCTCCTCTGGATTATTACAATGCTCTTGTGTATGAGTTGCCTGAATACCAGAGACTCAGCGTGTTGAAAACGTTGCTGCCAGAGTGGTAACCGTGCTAGAACGTACGAACATTTTACATCTGTACTAATGGAACTACACTGGCTCCCGATCACAAAGCGCATAGAACTCAAAATACTTGTGTTAGTTTACAAAGCCCTTCATGACATCGGTGCACCTTACATCGGTAAATTGATACAGCAATATCAACCAGTAAGATTCCTCAGGTCAGTTAACAGTCAGCTTCTGTTTGGTCCCCGAACCAGAACTATGCCAGTCCAGTGCTTTGGAACAACATCCCCATCAACATCAAAAGTATCAACTAATTTAAAGGGACTGTTAGAAACCTTTGTTCCAATCTGCCAACAAGTCATTGAACATTGTCTTTGGCCACCAAACTCATGCGAAAGTGCCTTTGAGCAGATCCAATCTGGAAATTGGCGCTATATAAATTAATTGTTATTACACTGCAATAATGTGGAACTTCCAGTATGTCAAGTTGGAGATATGGAGATTAATTTTGTAATTAACATCAGAGTGATTAGTGCCATTAATACTTGTGATGTCAAGTATTATTATCATTATTATGGATAACTTCTTTATTATAAATACGTTACAAAGAAGGAATACTTCTTGCCACTTCATCAAATGAATGAACATGTTATATCCATATGACTCCTTGTCCTGATTACTTCAGATTCTGTTATTGTTTGAATTCAACTGTAAACTGTGTAGCAGCCATAAAATCTCCGAGTCCTGTGATGGGATTAGAACCAGAAATAGGAAAAGATGATATGAGGAATGTAACTTGCAGTTGCCAGAGACCATGTTCAGTGCATTTGTCCAGTTATTATTTGAAAACTCTTATATTGTTTCAGCTATGGTCCGCGAGAAGTGGTACGCAAAGAAGACTTCAGCATGAAAGGTCAACTGACTTGTGAGTTCAAGTTTGCTACGTTTTCGTGTCGGCTGAGACGCAAACATCAGCAGGATAGTGAGGAGAAAGACTTCTCTGTGCAGCTGCTTGAAGCACTGGAGCCAGCCGTCTGTTTGGTAAGAGTTATCTCCCTTCAATGAACAAGAACTTCATCACAAACTGGTCTGGTCAATTGTTATAGGAGCATGATACCAAAAGACGTTAGAAGATTGTATTTGTTGTTACCCTGCCTGACGCTTTGCATTCAGAAGGTAAGACAAGAACTGTTTGGCTTGGAGTCAGCATACAGTGTCTGAGTCGGGTGTCCATATCAAACTGTAGCATTGAATGTCAGTGGGGTAGTCATGCGCCATGACTGTGGAATATATATATGTACTAAAAGCCTTGGCAAGTCTAGATCAAACTAATACAAGTCTAGTCTCCTTGATTCCACGTATGAAAGAAGAGGAAAGGCTTTTTTGAAGAAAAGAAATTACAATTATTTTAAAGAAATGTTTTCATAGACCATTGTGTATGAAATCAGCAGGTGAGGAAAGATTGAAGAAAAAAAATACAATTCTTTTGAAGAAATGTTTTCATAGACTAGGTGTTAGTCTATCAGTGGGGTAGCACTGAACATTTCAACTTTTCATCAATACATTGATATCATGTATTCAACCTTGTTAATAAAAAAACCCGAGTGTGTGATTAAAGGAAAGAAATTATCTTGAATATATATCCCAGGCCTCTTTTGATGTACTTATTTATATAATAATTACTGAATAATTAAAAGAATTCCAAAACATTTTCAGCACAAGTTCCCAAAGTCACAGGTGAATGTGTATGTGACAGTGCTGCAGAACGCCGGCAGTGGTATGTCCATACCTTCTTGCATAGAATTTATTGGAACAAAATGTAAAGACAAGTGAAAGTTCTTTGATAATGTCTGCTTTGTTGAAGTGAACTGAAAATGGATCATGTGCCTTGAAAATAGATAATGTGGCTTGAAAATGAATATTGTTCCTTGACAATGCTTGTAATATTCTTACTCTAATACTAACATAATCCATATCCTAAGTATATTACTAAAACTTCTTTGAATTTTTAGGAAAAACAGTAACCTCCCCTTAAATATACTCTGATATTTCTGTTCCATGCAGCACTGGCGGCATCCATCACATGTGCTGCACTGGCGCTAGCTGATGCTGGCATAGAGATGTATGACCTTGTCACTGGGTGTTCTGCAGTAAGTAGGGGCTGGCATAGAGATGTATGACCTTGTCACCTGGTGTAGAGATGTATGACCTTGTCACTTGGCGTAGAGATGTATGACCTTGTCACTTGGCATAGAGATGTATGACCTTGTCACTTGGCGTAGAGATGTATGACCTTGTCACTTGGAGTAGAGATGTATGACCTTGTCACTTGGCATAGATATGTATGACCATGTCACCGGGTGTTCTGCAGTAAGTCGGGTCTGGCATAGAGATATATGACCTTGTCACTGGGTGTTCTGCAGTAAGTAAGGGCTGGCATAGAGATGTATGACCTTGTCACTTGGCGTAGAGATGTATGACCTTGTCACTTGGCGTAGAGATGTATGACCTTGTCACCGGGTGTTCTGCAGTAGGTAGGGTCTGGCATAGAGATAAATGACCTTGTCACTGGGTGTTCTGCAGTAAGTAAGGGCTGGCATAGAGATGTATGACCTTGTCACTTGGCGTAGAGATGTATGACCTTGTCACCGGGTAATCTGCAGTAAGTAGGGTCTGGCATAAAGATGTATGACCTTGTCACTGGGTGTTCTGCAGTAAGTAGGGGCTGGCATAGAGATGTATGACCTTGTCACTAGGTGTTCTGCAGTAAGTAGGGTCTGGCATAGAGATATATGACCTTGTCACTGTGTGTTCTGCAGTAAGTAAGGGCTGGCATAGAGATGTATGACCTTGTCACTTGGCGTAGAGATGTATGACCTTGTCACTTGGCGTAGAGATGTATGACCTTGTCACCGGGTGTTCTGCAGTAAGTAGGGTCTGGCATAGAGATATATGACCTTGTCACTGGGTGTTCTGCAGTAAGTAAGGGCTGGCATAGAGATGTATGACCTTGTCACTTGGCGTAGAGATGTATGACCTTGTCACCGGGTGTTCTGCAGTAAGTAGGGTCTGGCATAAAGATGTATGACCTTGTCACTGGGTGTTCTGCAGTAAGTAGGGTCTGGCATAAAGATTTATGACCTTGTCACTGGGTGTTCTGCAGTAAGTAGGGTCTGGCATAAAGATGTATGACCTTGTCACTGGGTGTTCTGCAGTAAGTAGGGTCTGGCGTAGAGATGTATGACCTTGTCACTGTGTGTTCCGCAGTAAGTAGGGGCTGGCATAAAGATGTATGACCTTGTCACTGGGTGTTCTGCAGTAAGTAGGGTCTGGCATAGAGATGTATGACCTTGTCACTGGGTGATCTGCAGTAAGTAGGGTCTGGCATAGAGATGTGTGACCTTGTCACCGGGTGTTCTGCAGTAAGTAAGGGCTGGCATAGAGATGTATGACCTTGTCACTGGGCGTAAAGATGTATGACCTTGTCACCGAGTGTTCTGCAGTAAGTAGGGTCTGGCATAGAGATGTATGACCTTGTCACTGGGTGTTCTGCAGTAAGTAGGGTCTGGCATAGAGATGTATGACCTTGTCACTGGGTGTTCTGCAGTAAGGAGGGTCTGGCGTAGAGATGTATGACCTTGTCACTGTGTGTTCCGCACTAAGAAGGGGCTGGCATAAAGATGTATGACCTTGTCACTGGGTGTTCTGCAGTAAGTAGGGTCTGGCATAGAGATGTATGACCTTGTCACTGGGTGATCTGCAGTAAGTAGGGTCTGGCATAGAGATGTGTGACCTTGTCACTGGGTGTTCTGCAGTAAGTAGGGGCTGGCATAAAGATGTATGACCTTGTCACTGGGTGTTCTGCAGTAAGTAGGGGCTGGCATAAAGATGTATGACCTTGTCATTGGGCGTAGAGATGTATGACCTTGTCACTGGGTGTTCTGCAGTAAGTAAGGGCTGGCATAAAGATGTATGACCTTGTCACTGGGTGTAGAGATGTATGACCTTGTCACTGTGTGTTCTGCAGTAAGTAGGGTCTGGCATAGAGATGTATGACCTTGTCACTGGGTGTTCTGCAGTAAGGAGGGTCTAGCGTAGAGATGTATGACCTTGTCACTGTGTGTTCCGCACTAAGAAGGGGCTGGCATAAAGATGTATGACCTTGTCACTGGGTGTTCTGCAGTAAGTAGGGTCTGGCATAGAGATGTATGACCTTGTCACTGGGTGATCTGCAGTAAGTAGGGTCTGGCATAGAGATGTGTGACCTTGTCACTGGGTGTTCTGCAGTAAGTAGGGGCTGGCATAAAGATGTATGACCTTGTCACTGGGTGTTCTGCAGTAAGTAGGGGCTGGCATAAAGATGTATGACCTTGTCATTGGGCGTAGAGATGTATGACCTTGTCACTGGGTGTTCTGCAGTAAGTAAGGGCTGGCATAAAGATGTATGACCTTGTCACTGGGTGTAGAGATGTATGACCTTGTCACTGTGTGTTCTGCAGTAAGTAGGGTCTGGCATAGAGATGTATGACCTTGTCACCGGGTGTTCTGCAGTAAGTAAGGGCTGGCATAGAGATGTATGACCTTGTCACTGGGCGTAAAGATGTATGACCTTGTCACTGGGTGTTCTGCAGTAAGTAGGGTCTGGCATAAAGATGTATGACCTTGTCACTGGGTGATCTGCAGTAAGTAGGGTCTGGCATAGAGATGTATGATCTTGTCACTAGGTGTTCTGCAGTAAGTAGGGTCTGGCATAGAGATGTATGACCTTGTCACTGGGTGTTCTGCAGTAAGTAGGGTCTGGCATAGAGATGTATGACCTTGTCACAGGGTGTTCTGCAGTAAGTAGGGGCTGGCATAGAGATGTGTGACCTTGTCACTGGGTGTTCTGCAGTAAGTAGGGGCTGGCATAAAGATGTATGACCTTGTCACTGGGTGTTCTGCAGTAAGTAGGGTCTGGCATAAAGATGTATGACCTTGTCATTGGGCGTAGAGATGTATGACCTTGTCACTGGGTGTTCTGCAGTAAGTAAGGGCTGGCATAAAGATGTATGACCTTGTCACTGGGTGTAGAGATGTATGACCTTGTCACTGTGTGTTCTGCAGTAAGTAGGGTCTGGCATAGAGATGTATGACCTTGTCACCGGGTGTTCTGCAGTAAGTAAGGGCTGGCATAGAGATGTATGACCTTGTCACTGGGCGTAAAGATGTATGACCTTGTCACTGGGTGTTCTGCAGTAAGTAGGGTCTGGCATAAAGATGTATGACCTTGTCACTGGGTGATCTGCAGTAAGTAGGGTCTGGCATAGAGATGTATGACCTTGTCACTAGGTGTTCTGCAGTAAGTAGGGTCTGGCATAGAGATGTATGACCTTGTCACTGGGTGTTCTGCAGTAAGTAGGGTCTGGCATAGAGATGTATGACCTTGTCACTGGGTGTTCTGCAGTAAGTAGGGTCTGGCATAGAGATGTATGACCATGTCACTGGGTGTTCTGCAGTAAGTAGGGTCTGGCATAGAGATGTATGACCTTGTCACAGGGTGTTCTGCAGTAAAGAGGGTCTGGCGTAGAGATGTATGACCTTGTCACCGGGTGTTCTGCAGTAAGTAGGGGCTGGCATAGAGATGTATGACCTTGTCACTTGGCGTAGAGATGTATGACCTTGTCACTTGGCGTAGAGATGTATGACCTTGTCACTTGGCATAGAGATGTATGACCATGTCACCGGGTGTTCTGCAGTAAGTCGGGTCTGGCATAGAGATATATGACCTTGTCACCGGGTGTTCTGCAGTAAGTAAGGGCTGGCATAGAGATGTATGACCTTGTCACTTGGCGTAGAGATGTATGACCCTGTCACCGGGTGTTCTGCAGTAAGTAGGGTCTGGCATAGAGATGTATGACCTTGTCACTGGGTGTTCTGCAGTAAGTAGGGGCAGGCATAGAGATGTATGACCTTGTCACTGGGCGTAAAGAAGTATGACCTTGTCACTGGGTGTTCTGCAGTAAGTAGGGTCTGGCAAAAAGATGTATGACCTTGTCACTTGGCGTAGAGATGTATGACCTTGTCACCGGGTGTTCTGCAGTAAGTAGGGTCTGGCATAGAGATGTATGACCTTGTCACTGGGCATAAAGATGTATGACCTTGTCACCGGGTGTTCTGCAGTAAGTAGGGTCTGGCATAAAGATGTATGACCTTGTCACTGGGTGTTCTGCAGTAAGTAGGGTCTGGCATAGAGATGTATGACCTTGTCACTGGGTGTTCTGCAGTAAGTAGGGTCTGGCGTAGAGATGTATGACCTTGTCACTGTGTGTTCCGCAGTAAGAAGGGGCTGGCATAGAGATGTATGACCTTGTCACTGGGTGTTCTGCAGTAAGTAGGGTCTGGCATAGAGATGTATGACCTTGTCACTGGGTGATCTGCAGTAAGAAGGGGCTGGCATAGAGATGTATGACCTTGTCACTGGGTGTTCTGCAGTAAATAGGGTCTGGCATAGAGATGTATGACCTTGTCACTGGGTGTTCTGCAGTAAGTAGGGTCTGGCATAAAGATGTATGACCTTGTCACTGGGTGTTCTGCAGTAAGTAGGGGCTGGCATAGAGATGTATGACCTTGTCACTGGGCGTAAAGATGTATGACCTTGTCACTAGGTGTTCTGCAGTAAGTAGGGTCTGGCATAGAGATGTATGACCATGTCACTGGGTGTTCTGCAGTAAGGAGGGTCTGGCGTAGAGATGTTTGTCCTTGTCACTGTGTGTTCTGCAGTAAGTAGGGGCTGGCATAAAGATGTATGACCTTGTCACTAGGTGTTCTGCAGTAAGTATGGTCTGGCATAAAGATGTATGACCTTGTCACTGGGTGTAGAGATGTATGACCTTGTCACTGTGTGTAGAGATGTATGACCTTGTCACTGGGTGTTCTGCAGTAAGTAGGGTCTGGCATAGAGATGTATGACCTTGGCACTTGGTGTAGAGATGTATGACCTTGTCACTGGGTGTAGAGATGTATGACCTTGTCACTGGGTGTAGAGATGTGTGACCTTGTCACTGGGTGTAGAGATGTATGACCTTGTCACTGGGTGTAGAGATGTATGACCTGGTCACTGGGTGTAGAGATGTATGACCTGGTCACTGGGTGTAGAGATGTATGACCTTGTCACTAGGTGTAGAGATGTATGACCTTGTCACTGGGTGTTCTACTGTAAGTAGGGTCTCTGGAATTGAATTTTCTCTCATGAAGACGATAATCTTACTCTGAAACAAGTTTAGTACAGCTGTAGTTGAATTTTTTAGATTGCAAAAGTTGACATACAGTAAACTACATTTATAACTAGCACGCTTAAAACGAACTGACCGATATAACAGACTATTTCTTGGTTCCGTCCATTTACTATATATATCTTGTACATATGCTTATAACGAACTACGGTTATAGTGAATTAAAGTTAGTGGTCCCTTTGAGTTCATTATAACCATAGTTTACTGTAGATCTCAAAACAAGAACCTGTTGTGTGACTATATATCTACATATTGTGTCTGGTGACAGCGGGTGCGAGGAGACACTATCCTACTGGATCCCACCGAGTCGGAGGAGTACAAGCCGGAGCAGACGGCCGAGAAGAACAATGGTTCTGTGACTGTGGGTCTGATGCCGTCACTCAATCAGGTGTCCGCCATCACTTCCAAGGGGGAGATTGACTTCCAGCTGGCCACCAAGGTGAGGAGGAGGAGCTGGGGGCACTAGATGGGGGAGCTTCAACATGGGGAACTCTGCACATGGTTAAACAGTCGACTCTGTCGGACCAAGCCTCATGAAAAACATGTGGGTTTAGACAAAGTGCGGGTTCAAGTAGAGAATGCTGATTTAACCTTGCACGCCTACCTATTCTAGACATGTTGACACTTGCAACACATCAGCAAATTGGTTAACTCTGTCACTGTTAATCCATGCTTAGATATGTACCAATACCTGCCTTCTGTGTGTCATTTTGAAGACATGCTACGCCAAGTTAATTGAGTGTTTGTTTACGGTGGAGTGATTGTTTAGTGCCAGATAAGAGAAGTATTTTCTAGGTAAATTGGTAATTGGAACTGCCAAACAGTGCCGGAATCTTGAATAGACAAAGGCCGGTTTACACAAAGATTATTACATGACATTATCACTACAAGCTGCCAGGACTAAATTAGAAATGCCTGTTTGGAAAGAGTACAGGATGAGACAAAGGCAGGTTTAGACAGTCCACTGTATCTTGTTTGGCGAAAGAGGCGGCCCAATTGTCTATGTCACTGTCATTTACTTTGCAGAGTTATGTCCCTTAGCCATTCTTGGCTACACTGGCCTGCTAAGGTTCTCAAGTGAAGAATAAATAAACATACAGAAAAAATGGTCAAATTTATTTTTTAGTATTGGACTGTTTTTTAAAAACCTTTATAAATATAGGGCAGGTTGATAAAATGTAGGTATGGTCTGGTCTCATTGGGTATGTCTCTGTTTCACCCTCTAGGCTATCAAGGATTGTGTGGAGACATGTCAGCGTCTGTACCCCGTGTTACAGCAGGCCCTGGAGACAGCACTCAAACAGAGGCTGAAGGATGCTGACACAGGATGAGGCTCCAAACCAGTCAATGTTACCTTGTACATTATATATAAATAGCATTTAAAACAGAGTGCATTTGTGTGTCATTATTTCCTTTAGGTAGTAGATGTGAAAAGGCCATACACTTATCATATGTATTGATGCTCATGATATCGACCGCTGGTTGATGATCATGCTATCATACAACTGTTGTAAATGAATACCTACCCAATGGAGTATGCCAGTTTGTCCTGATGTCATAAACATCTACTCAAAAACCACTTGACCAATGATGCTGAAACTTCCCTTGCTTGTTCCCACCTATGATGATGCCCCAATTTTTTCAACAGGTCCAAATCTGAATATATGGAAAGAGCTTTATATGGTCATTACTCATTATTTTTGTTGAAAATACAATGAAATTTGGTATTTGTTTAGTTAGTTGTAGGATTCACACAATTTGTTCTGTATTTTGCAATGTTTTTAATTTGACATTGTTTTGACCATGCTCTTATTTTATCTAAAAAACGGAGGGACTTATGACATTTGTTTCTCCTTAAGATGACTTCATGTGTTTTTTAAATCATTAGATTTTAATGTTATTTTTGTATGGAAACAATATTTTTTAAGTTGTCTATCTTTGTAAGTGAGTGAGTTGGGTTAACGCAGCCTTTAACAGTATTCCAGTCTTATCACGGCATGTCATCTTAATGTGGGAGGAAAGCCCAAAGTGATGCTGACTCTTGCTTAGTGTCTGTCTTTGTTTTACAAAATCCTAAGACTGGAACAAGCCAAACTGATCTTGTCTAGAGAATTTGATTAGTGCCATACTGATTCCAAGCTTTGTTGTGACCCTGTCTGGCCTCAGCATTAAGTGTGTAAAAAAAGGACTGGTCGGCTCGGAGTCAGTATACTGTGTCTGTGTGGGGTATTCATGTTAAACTGCGGCATGGTATCTCAGTGGGCTAGCACTATATAATCATTCCGGACAAGTACAAGCGCACGCACGCACGCACGCACACACACACACACACACACACACACACACACACACACACACACACACACATGTGCATCGCCATATAAGTGCAATAATCTTGGACTGGAGGATAAACCCCACTTCATCTCACCTCACAGACGCCTGGTATTCACATGTGACCTGCATATGTTTTGCATCAGAACAAGTTGACCCAGTGTGGGGATGGTGTGTTGTAGAGTACTCAACAAATGTTTTCAGGTACCTCTCAACCAATGTTGAAAAGGACTTGATGTAGCCTTCATTTGTAAGTAATTGTCGTTTTTTATGAACAAATTCCAGTACTGGCTTGGTAATGTGGGTGCGTTTACTTTGCGTGTTTTAGTTTTACTCGGAATGTGCGTAGGCACAATGAGAAGCACACTGCACATAATGAAAACAACACAAGAATGTAAATAACCCATTCAGTTTTACCAAGTGCCCTTTTCAATTTCAATTCATTCAGACTTTTGACATTTTTGACAACGTAACGTGCGAAATCATGTCCTTGCACCACGCAAGAAGGCTAGTTGAAAGTTTGTGTAGGTTGGCCCGGTAAATATTCATAGATTTCTACAGGAACATGGAAGTTCGTCACTGAATGTTTCTGTTTCCCATGCAACATAATCGCATGCAGTCAAGTCAAGTCAAGTCAAAGAAGTTTATTGTACAAAAGGCCACCGGCCCATATACAAGAGAGAGTTACGCATGTAGATACAATCATATATGTTACACATTGGGATATACACGTTGTTTGATTAATTCATTTCTTTTTGCTAATGCATGCTTAATATAAAGAGAAAGATTTAATATATTTGATTCGTTCTTTGTCGTCAGCATAACTACAAAGGCGTTTATCGGTGACATTGCTATTAAATAATCTTTTATATATTTCTTTCGGAGATCATTGTAAAATGGACATACAAACACAAAATGAATTTCATTTTTTATCTCTAGCTTACACAATGGACAAATTCTTTTCATTTTTTCAATGGACAGTTTTCTTCCTTCATTTACAAATAGGTCTAGCAAACCAAGTCGATATTTAATTAACTGTTTTCTTAAGTTTTCCGTAGTGAGTACTGATAAATATATTTCTGGTTGAAGTAAAGTCTTGAAAGTTTTGTAATATTCATAACGCGAACTATCCTCTAAAGTGGAGTGCCATTCTTGGTAGAACATATTTATAGACCGATTCCGAAATTCATTAAGAAACATATTTACATTTCCAACTGACTGACATAGCCATATAAAACCAAAACCATGCGAAAATAAAATATTTCTTATATGCGATGTCCAAGTATTCTTTCCCATGTTATCTAAATGTAGAAGCATGTTATAGGCTAATTTGGGGAGACGTTGTTCATGCATATGAAGAATTTTAAACCAGTATTTTAAACATCTGATCTGAGAATTAATATATAATGGGTATCTACCACATTCGCCATAAACCATGCAATTTGGTGTAGAAGATCCGACACAAAGAAACTTTTTACATGCTAATAAATGAACCTTCTCTAAACAGTCATAACGTTGAAATCCCCATACTTCAGAACCATACAATAGAATTGGTTGTATCTGGGTATCGAAAAGCTTAAAGAAGATATTAGGTGACATCGATCCCACTATATGAGAAATAGACATTACACTCATTAAAGCTTTCTTTGCACGCAAGGACAAGTCAAGGGCACATTTTTTCCAATTCATTGTGTGTGAGAACCAGATTCCTAAATATAAGTAGTGATCTACTATATTGACTAACTGACCATCGAATGACCATCTCTCTTTCGACGCTATTGGACCACTAACATCTAACAAGTCATTTCTTTCCTAAATAACTTTCTGTAAGTCACACAATTCCGGAGAGAGTGAAGTGACTTGAAATAACGATAGCAGAGAAATAAGAGGTATTTTGACACCATTCTGTTAAGAATATCAGTGAAGGTGAAACCTACATTCTGCACGTCAGTAAACCGTTGGAGGTCAAGATTCTTGATGAAGCTTTTCATGGTTTGCCATTGCCAGGTCATTTCTCAATTCGTGTAAGAAGCACTTAAATTCGTGAATGGAATATAGACGAAAACAGCGCAAATTAATTAATGTGACTGACAAGGTAATGGATATTATGAGAGCAACGTCCATGGGCATGTTATGGTTCCGAAAAGCCAAGGATCATAATCAGGATATATCATGTGTTCGAACCCACGACCAGCGACTCCTGTCATAAAGGGACGCAACTATGCACGGTGCATGTAACTATTTCCGTTTGCGGGAACGTTTCTGCCACGAACCTCGGTTAAAACTGACGAAAAGACCCAGAGATGTGCAACCACTTCAAAGCCACTGAGCGCAAACGGCGATTTTGGTTTTGCGTCAGCTATATTTTTGACATGATCTTTAACCATCACTGTTTCGGAAATATTAAATACACAACATTTAAACAATACAAAAACAAATACACAACATACGCAATACCCGCTCAACATCACAAGCATAATGATGAGCGGAGTTTCAGCTCAGCCTCCTGGAGCTGCCTCCGAGCCGCACATCCTGCTCACTGTCGTTCGTACACAAACGGTCGGATAGATCTCCTAGACTACTCTACGTGAAGGTGGACATGTTATACAGTTTCACAAAACTGACAAGTAGACATCAATTTTACAATTGCTCATGTAACGGGTGTGGATTAAGAAAATGTGGAATAAACATAATGAGAAAGGCCCTATTGACTCAAGTTATTATTCAGGGGTGGGTAACATGGGCTGATTGACAAAGAGTGAGTGACTGGGGAATCGAACCCGAACCACGCTTAACCACTAGGCTACCAATGGGAACAATGGGCTGATTGACAATGAAGCACAAGCAATACATGTAAAATAGTAAGATGATAGGAATCCAAATTACAATATACATGTACTATACAAATAAATCAAACGTATGGAACATTTGATTCCAACACAATCGGCCCCACAAAGAGGCTACAAGGTCATGGAATTCGTCCACGTGAGTGATAGGTTTAGGAAGCGGCACATGACCTCAGACGACCTCAGTGAGCCATGTGCCGAGGAAAGAGGACGGTACTAGAGTTTACACGGTGTATAACCACTTCATCAGAAACAGATGTTTTCTTTCAAAATTTGCTGGTCACGCTAGTCTGCCTTACATACCCTGATACAAATATATCAAATACAGCCCATGTAAGTCTATAATGTTTGGCAAGTCTAGATTTCTGCAGTATCAGGAAAGAAGAGAGTTTCTGGGCTCCTTTTTATTAATTTTTTATTAAGATATTAAGATAATTTAACAACTATTTTTTTCTGTACGATATTTTCATTTCAGAGATTAGATGTTAGTCTATGGTCACGCCTAAGGGTCTAGTTCGATTTTCGACGTAAACACAATGGGTGAAGTCAATTCCTTGTGATCCTCGCTATTGGAGCAATCTTTTCTTAAAATGTTGTAAAACACAACTCATTCGCCCACTATTTATGTATGACCTACATGGGCGGATACAGCATTTTTTAAAAGGGGGGTCGGGGTGGGGGTGGGGGGTGGGGGGGGGGGGGGGGGTGGGGGGGGGGGTGCACAATTAAGATCTATTTATTGTCTTTGGTGGTAATTTATACAGAAATAAAGATTTTTTTCGAAATAAAAAGTGGGGTGCGCACCCCCGCAACGCCCCCCCCCCCCCCCCACCCCCCCCCCCCCCCCTCTTTGTATCCGCTCATGACCTATTCGTTCATAAGAACAAGCGCATATCACAATGGTTGCTGGTTCTCCGTGCAAGCATGATCATGCCACATGTGTGACAGCCTTGAGTTTCCTAACGTGACACCGTGTGATGGAGTGTTGTTACCAAAGGTTATCTGTATCTTGATGCTCCCCTGACTCAGTTGTACGTGCAGTATGTAGCCAAAGAAAGCTTCGATCTTTTACTTTGTGGACAGTGTGCAGAATGCGCAGAGTTGATGCATGAGAATAGTAAAATTGTGAGCTGAGAACTCCCTGCACTCACTGTGAATGGAACGACGATGTCCAGACAGGAAGAGGCAAATTCAATATGGCGTCAGTGTCAATGTGTTCTTGCAGCAACACTGTCAGATCAAGATTTTGAATACGCTTTAAGAATCGGTATTTTTATACCATACATGACAAGAATAATAAACATTTGTCAGTATATTTGGAGATTTGTTTGGAATCCCCCCCCTCATTAGCAATATCTCACATACTAGACAATATTGCAGTTCGGCGTCACGATCATTTGACTTTTCTAGACTAACTGAATTGACAAAATATTTAAAAAAAGATTAATCGTGTTTTTAGAGAATATTTCATTACATTGGGTTTTGCTTAAAGAAGAATAATTTGTTCCAGAATTTACCGGAAAAAATAACTTTGCCTTGAGTTCTCACACAAAACAATTGTTCTCTGGACATGGGCCTCATGGAAAAATAAGTTCGGGTCGCTCCTTTCAGAGAAAAAAATTGTATATTTTGAAGCCGTGACTAAACACATGTTTTGCACGTCCATATCTCCCCTCCCCACCACCACCACCACCACCACCACACATACAACGCCCGCAATAGACCGCCACCACCTTCTTCTTATCACGAAATGATAAATGTCGTATGTTTGACTGGAATCAAGTAAACTCTCGTATGCTTTATTTATATACACTAATTTTGCCAAGAAACCCTTTTCTTATCGTATATTTCTTCCAGTGCAGAAAACAGTTTTCCCCCAGTAGTTAATCCACGTGGTTTTTAAACGCTTACGTTGAAAGGGTGTTTGGGTGAAGTGAGAACCACACGCAGTCGATGCACTATTGACCCAATAACCCCCAGATTCCATGACCCAACTATTGCGAAGGAACCGCCGCACATGGTGAGGATGGGGGCACCGATACAGGCGTCTCTTATACGTCTCGACTACGTAACGCCACTGCGTTATCTTCAAGGCAACGTTTAGGGTTAGAGGTTGAAGAAATTCGACTCTCGCCATACGAGATGGGATTTATCAGAACGAGGTCTGTCATTGAACTTTGTCGAAACTTCAGTGACAGTGCCTCCAGTCTGGTCGGTGGTTCGCATGGGGTAACTTGGTTCGAAACATTCCAGGAATTCTGAACAATTCCGATTGGTTTGGTAAAAAAAGTTGGATGGTATTGTGAGCGCGAAGGGAAGTGTCGTCTGGTTGTGATTTCGCCGTCTGCTGCTATCGGAGCGAAATCAGGTGCTGAAGAAAGTACTACAGAAAACATGGATATGAGGGTCTTCCTATTCGTGTGTCTGTTGTCAGGTGAGTACGACTGGACAGGTAGGATATATATGTCTTTAGCAGGTAGGTGAAAAGTGTACCATCAGCCAAATACAGCGGAATAGGTGTGTTTGGACACGAATTGGTCTTGATTTTCACCATATCACCGCCAAATATTTCAGAGCGCTTTTAGGAAACACTTTAGATTTGATTTCCTTGGGATAACCGTGCCTTTAATTTATGATGCTTTTTGTTTAAAGCACTAAAACCATTTTGTTGCCATAGCTACAAGCATGAGCCTAACACTGCATGACAGATCACACATGTATGAAAGTTAAAATGGGTTTCAGTTCGTAATACTAATTCTATGTAAAAATCATTTATCTGTAAAAGTATGTATTACTCCCAGCAAACAAACTCAAAAAAGGAAATAACATAATGTTCCAGTGTATCTCATTAGTCATTCAACTTTCCCGGTGTCCGCTGGATCTATGGGGTTACGCCATTCTGCCACATATGTCCTTAGCTTATCTTGATGGTTAGCGACGAAATGGGCAACGTCAAAGTGTAACATATGTGATGGTTACCATTTGCGCGGATACCATGATTGTATAAGCTGTTCTTGGTAAACCTGCTACATTTTGTTATATGTGATATGAACACACATTTATAATACTAGCTGGACAAGAAACTGGTTAGTTGATTGCTATTGTGATAAGATGAGCAAGTCTGAGAATATTCCATTCAGTTATTTATGCAACTGCAAAATGAAAAAAGTCCAGATTTACCACAGGTTTTGAATCGCCCATCTCTCCGTCGCTCCGATTCAATTTAAATGGAGTTTTTTTGTTTCTATCTAAAATAGGGGGCACCGGTGGCCCAGTCGTCTAAGGCGCCGCGATTCGCTGTGCAGAGTTGCGTCCCTTGGTCACGCCAGAAACCTATGATTGTGGGTTCGAAACCCGGTTCACCCCGATTATGTTTCTAGGTTTGTCAGCACCGTGCTCGTGGGTTTCACCGAAGTTTTAAACGTCTGAGACCTGCATCACTTCGGGCTTTCCTCCTACATTAAGCTGACACGCCGTGATATAACTGGAATAATGTTAAAAGCGGCGTTAAACCCAACTCACTCACTCACTCTATCTAAAATATTTATTTTCTGAGACTAAGCGTTAGTCTACTTTGGACATACCCAGCATTACAACCGAAAACCACAAATCACCTGATCCACATTGCAATAACACCATGTACGGCATTTTGGTTATACATGGTTACAGAGGGGCTAGTCGTCTAAGGCGCCGTAATTCTCTGTGCAGAATCGCGTTCGTTCGTGTGACAGACTGTGGATCGAATCCCAGATTCACCCTGAAGATGTTTGTTTGCTGTTTCTCAGCAGCATACCGTGCTGTAGTCACCAAAGTAAAGTCAGATTCATCCACTCGGAAGTGGCGCGCAGGCGGGTGGCCTCGTTTCTACTTCTAAGAAAGAACCAAAAGGTGAGAAACATCAATGTTTGAATATTTGGATATTTCGAGACGGCGGTTTGTAGACAATTGAGTCTGGACCTGACAATCCAGTGATTGACATCACGATCATTGATCTAACGTAATTGGGATAGCCTGACCACCCGATGCCGTTAGTCGCCTCTTACAACAAGCATGGGTTACTGTAGACAAGTATTATACACCTCACGGGAGTATTATTTATAGATATGAACAGAGGAACTTCAAATGTTCAATGTATATCCATAGAGGAGCCAAGTCAGCAAATGCTGAATTATGCAGACTAAAATATTCAAATTGAATCGCAGCGTTCGAATCTGCACCAGACAAACCAGTGATTGAAAACATGAGGAACACCCCACGACGACGGGGCACGATGGCATACAAGCATCCAGGCTACAAATTGGTACCACCATGTCCTCACTTTGGTCGGCTCTAAAACAACCATGGGCTGAATGGGACCTAGTTCGACCCGGAATCGCCACAGCGGTCCTGCCAATAAGTGAGTAAGTGAATTGGGGTAACGCCGCTTTGAACAGTATTCCAGTTTTATCACGGCGTGTCACCTCGATGTGGGAGGAAAGCCGAACGTAATGCAGGTCTTAGACCTTTACCACTTTAGTGAAGCCCACGAGCACGGATATGGTGCTGACAAACATAGAAACATAATTGGGTCGAACCGGGATTCGAACTCACGATCATAGGTTTCTGGCGCGCCCAAGGGATCCAACTCTGCACAGTAAATTGCGGCGCCTTAGACGACGGGGCCACCCGTAGCCCCACTACCAAGAAGTGAGTGAGTGAGTGAGTGAGTTTAACGCCGCTTTTAACGGTATTCCAGTTATATCGCGGCGTGTCAGCTTAATGTGGGAGGAAAGCCCGAAGTGATGGAGGTCTCAGACGTTTACCACTTCGGTGAAACCCACGAGCACGGGTATGGTGCTGACAAACCTAGAAACATAATCGGGGCGAACCGGGATTCGAACCCACAATCATAGGTTTCTGGCGTGCCCAAGGGACGCAACTCTGCATAGCGAACCGCGGCGCCTTAGACGACGGGACCACCCGTGCCCCCACTACCAATAAGTGATATTGAACTTTGCGATGTTTTTCGGAAAGACCTACTGGAGGAACATAATGCTTTCTATTTGTTTATCCTGATAGGTCGTAAACCTGTGAAGGAAGAGTGAGTGAGTGAGTATGGTTTTACGCCGCTTTTAGCAATATTCCAGCAATATCACGGCGGGGGACACCAGAAATGGGCTTCACACATTGTACCCATGTCGGGAATCGAACCCGGGTCTTCGGCGTGACGAGCGAACGCTTTAACCACTAGGCTACCCGACCGCCCCTGTGAAGGAAGAGAGTGGGGGAATAAAATCAAACTTTTGAGACTACCCCTTATCTTTGAGAGATTCAGTTGCAACAGCTTGCTTTCAGTACATGTGTCACATTTGAAGTATCACGTGCTTTAACGTGAGAATGACGTTACCATTTTCTCATAACGCGGCCAGCTCGACATCAGCATTCCTCGCTGGTAATTGAACCTTATTTATCATGCAGCCCCTGGGATGATATACCCAGTCTGGGAGACTCTTCAACATGTCCATGCTAAAACATGGCGTCTTCATTTTGGGAGGTGGCTTAAATTTTCAGTCTCAGCAAAAAGTTTACTTAACCTACAGCCACGTTTTTCTATCGACATTTCACTATATGTCTAATATATAAAGACCCTTGCTTTTCATTTCCGTCGTCCGTCGTAAACATCTTCCAAACAGAAACCACTGGACCAATGAAGCCGAAACTTATTTGTTCCAATCCATGATAACACCCCAATTTGTTCAAGAGGTTTGAATCCGATTTTTAACATGGCCACTACGGCAGCCATATTGTATTATCTAGTGTGTATGTATACGCGAAGTTCAAAATGTAAATAAATTTGATATATATGTACTTAGTAGTGGGACTATGATCCCTTTTATAGTTAGTGATCGTTATTTGATCTTTGCATTTTGCTCCTAAATAATCTCATAATGTATTTCCTCGCACTGAAAACATTGTCTCCACACAAACTATTGACCCAATGAAGCTGAAACGTCAATGCTTGTAGCACACTGATGACACCTGACCCTGTTCAAGAGGTTCGAATTTCCAAATGGCCACCACTGCAGCCATATTGAAAAAAGGTATGACTTGCGGTCTTTTGGTTTTAGCCGGCTCTATCTACCTCCATGCCGCTGTAAACTTTGAATTACATTGTTGGTGCATTACGTGAGGCACACATGTATCTGGTAATACACCATTACGCCAAACATTTAATTAGAGAGCAGCCAACGTTAACCATAGCAGCAGCATATTATATTACATATGTTCACATTATCATATGTATAGCATTAGATAACGAGAAAAACTGAGGCTAGTGTAACAGGTTATCTACAACCGACGCCGAGATAATTTGAATAGCCTCAGAACCATGAACGCCATATATAATTCATTTCAGAACCACATTTAACGTGAGTGGTGCAACCTACCCTCTGACTGGGCTTAACAAACATTTCCTGTGTTATGTTTGGTAAATACACATCTATTACAAATAGAGGCGTGTGTATCGATGACATTACTTGCAGTCATTCTCACAGCGCAAAGTAATTTTTGCAATAAGTTTAATGGAAAACAAATAACAATGACTCGACCCTAGATTTGTTTATGGTAGTCCATCAAATATTGCTCCAGAATCATACACGTCTGGCTTACTGAACAGATGAGACCGCAGTGATTAATCCATACGCAGTGACTGCAACCGCAATCGGCTAGAAGTTTCAACAATAGACTAGAGTCAGGATAGACTTTCTACAGTCATTGACGGACTATTGCTAGCGAGAGGCGTTTGAAGCAAACACGGTTTTCCTTACTTGGGAGTTCGACACTTCATAAACACACTGCACGATCCATGTTAAATGCAAGCAACTGAATTTTTCTTAAGTTTGACTGTGTGTTAACTTCCTGAATTGTACATGAGAGTTGAATGATTTCTTAAGCAAGGCATCATGGTATTCTTGCTCCCTCATATCATCCCCACATCAAGCATATGCTTCTATCACTATTTAATCACAATTCAGTAGCGATGTAACGGGAGAATTCATGTAGGCCTTAAATTGAGAATTGGCGTTGTCATTGTCATATGTGCACATTTCTTTACAGTACCCTTTCTTTACATCTCCCGTACTGCATGGTGTACTGTACACTGTACTGCATGGTGTACTGTACACTGTACTGCATGGTGTACTGTGTGTTATACTGACAGAATCAGCAAAACCCTCATCCCCAGCATCCCCGTCATGTGTTCAGTTGGTTAGATGTAGCCTAAAACTATCTTACAGTTCTCGCTGAAATCTCGCTTGGAAGGAGATATCATCGGAGTTACTCACACAGTTGGTCGAGCAGCTCTAGGAATAGCGCAATCGCCTACCACCATAAAACCCAGTCCAGCAGTTCAGAGGTCAAGTCTTCAGGTCAGAGGTTGACAGTCATACAAGAGTAACGAATGGATGCCATCCATTACCAAATACCTCAACATGATTATATACTTTGCTTTGCTGACACATACGACCTTTCTTTTTCAATATTTTGATGACTTTGATTTATTCCCTGTGTTACATCCATTGTGATGACTTGAATGGTGTTGTGGGTTGGCTCGGAGCGTGTCATCGTGCCCCGAATTCTTGAGGCGCTGCTCAAGCTATCATTACTGGTTTATCAGGGCCCCGTTCCTCAAAGCGGTCTTAGCATTACGACTTTCTACCTTTAGACTAACGCGTAAAAACCTTTAGACTCTTTTTTAACGCGTAAAAAGATTATTTTGATGGAAACAAACAATGCCATTTAAATTGTAAAGGAGTCCAAGAGAGATGGGAGATTCAGAACATGAACCTGTGGAAATCTAGACTTGCCTCACTTACTTGTTATAGCATTACAGGAAGGTCTGGGACTGTGAGACAGACTGGTCTCTCAAAGTATTGGAGCTACGGTTGTCTTAGCGCTACGACCGCTTTGTGGAAGGGGCCCCGATCTTTACTCTATCATTTACAAGACGTCGTGATGGAGCTGTGATATTGCTTGCTTCGATGTTAAACAATATTATAGCTTAAACGGATAGAATTATCATTAAACCGCCCGCATGTTATCAGAAATGAGCGGGTCAGTGTAACTTGATAATGCCCTCATATTGCTTGACGACGGGCTATTATCACGCCCGTTGTTAGGCGACGTCAAAGGATAGGGAATGGCGACGTCACGGTCAATAGTGACGTCGCCTGGTTTGTTCTCTGGCTTTACCATATTTGCGGGTCAGTGACATTCGTGTTGATTGCAGTAAATGTTTCCAAACCGATATTTTTGTTTCTTTTTATCTTATGGCAAATTCCATCCATTTTAGCTATAATAACGGTAACACTATTTTTCAGGGCATTATCATTTGAAGAAGCCCTCGGTCTTTTCAACTGCCCTCCTTCATCGGGCAGTTAATCAGTGGAAGACCTCGGGCTTCTGTAAATGATAATGCCCTGAAAAATAGCGTTACCCTTATATTCACGGGTCTACTTTCAAGAAGAAACTTTCACTTGTTTTACAAATATCTGCACCAATAATTTAAAAATGTGTAAAAACTTTTCACAATCAATACAAAATACTAACAGTAGAAAGATAAGCCTGCATTTTAGTGCATTGTAGCCGTGAACATCATTTAGGATGTTCTAACACTATTTTCCATGTTCTAACAATATTTCTGGATGTTCTAACACATTCCTATTCAGTCGCATGGCGATAAGTACAAAAACATGGACGCAGCGGAAAAAAACCGGAATGCGGAGTCAACGCAGCAACTGGCAACTAATACCGTCATCACCAACAGCTTGCCTCCCATGATGACGTAGATGGCATGGATTAGTCTGCAGGTGGCTTAGTGTTGTTCGCCCTGGCGGTCTGTGAGTATGTATAGCTGACGACCTATATGCCCTTGTTTTGCAGGTTCAGCTCGGGTATCTTCCGCCCAGGAAACGGTAAGTCCAGATGGGAGATGGCACTCATTTGTTGCTTAGCAACATTGCAGCAGGTATTAAAGTTGGGGGTTTGGATAGACAGGTTGTTTCCTCCAAAATTTAGTTATTATACCTGAATAGCCTGACTGTTAAAACTGTGGACATGGATTTAAAGGAAGTCATCAGCTGGAATACCTATAGTAACACGCGTCCTAAATACGTCATAATGGATTTCCCTTTCTGGTAACTTCAAGTTCGGGCGAATTGACGCTAAAAATATAACGATAATGTAGTCTCATTTTCCGATAAAGCAGCGCTTAGAGTGGGTGTTCGATGTCTACCTTCTAGTCAAGGTGTTTACGCCCCGTGGTTCAAAAAGGTTCTCAGTATTCCATGCTTGTCGTGACCGCCTCCGTAGTCTTGTGGTAGAGCGTCCGCCTGGAGAGCGGAAGGTCCGGGGTTCGATCCCCGGCCGCGTCATACCAAAAGACGTTAAAAGATGGTACTTGTTGTTACCCTGTCTGGCGCTAGGCATTAAGGGGTTAAAACAAAGACTGGTCAGCTCGGAGTCAGTATACTGTGTCTGAGTCGGGTATTCATGTTAAACTGCGGCATGGTATCTCGATGAGCTCGCTCTATAAATCGGCATAAGTCCGGACTAGTACAAGCAGCCACACACACACACGTGCATGCACGTCGCTATATAAGTGCAATAATCTTGGACGCGACGTTAGACCCAATTTAACCTCACCTCACCTCAGCATGCTTGAAGGCGCGAGTGGTCAGACTAGGTGACTTGGCCGATGTGTGTGCCACGATACCGCGGCGAGAATTTACAAGCCGGCGTGATATAGATGAATTTGTGGCGTATGGCGTTACAACACGTTCAGACATTCATCCATTTTGTTTATCTGCAGGCATTTAATGATGATTATTAGGTTGACAAATACATGAATTCATTTTGGTATTTCCCGGAATCATTGTCTCAACGACATTGTTTTAAAAGTGTAAATAATGAATTAAAATAAAAATAAAAATTAAGATCACTAATGGTAATCAAAATAGCATTATTATTATTATTGACGCTAGTATTGACAATCAACGACAGTATCAGTGGTTGTCAGTTATTAGCATAGCAGAGTCAGTGATTGTGATCACGACAACAACAGCAGTATCTGTATAACAAGCATCCCACCTGAAAGTGTTCTTAACGTTCTGTCACCACGACTCAATTGGGTTATTTTCACCTCGTACACATCATAGGAAATTCCTTTTAATACCACCAACCCTTACGTAGCATATGTCTGACTCTAACATAACTGTTGGCGAACCATACATAAATTTGTTCATCAGGGTGCATCTGTTTTTAATTTCACTCATCAATTTGAAAACCCGTACAACAGACACAATCACCAGTAATATATAAACGCTTTTTGTGTGAGGTAGCCACAGTTTGTATTTACGGGTCAAATCCAGTTATGTTTTAGCCTCTGTGGATACAATATGTCTTACACGTTGACATGTTTTGACCTACACTTGTACGTATAATCGAGGCATGACTCCATTAACACATTCGTGTCTTACTAACACTTTTTAGTTCTGAGCATTTTCTATCAACGTGACTATCGTTCCTTCTTTCAGCCTGACGAGGCTGCCCCTAAACGCCCACCCTTTCCCTCGGGAACACTCCCTCCTTTCCGATATGACAGTAACCGCCCCACCCGACCTCCTTTACGTTTGGATATTCCTGTCCCAACACGTCGTCCTTCATTGGGGAAGCGAAACCTTTCTCCTCCTTTCCCTTCTCAAGCAGACGGTTCAGTTGAATCCGACAATAAGACCCCATTTCCCGCGGCAATGGAGATGAACCAACGTCCACTCCCACCTTTTCCTTCGGGAACCCTTCCTCCATTTCAATATAACCCTAACCGCACCACACGCCCTCCTTTCCGACCGGATATTACAGCCCCAACCCGCCGTCCCCCAATGAACAGAAATCAGCCAACCCTTCCTCCTTTTCAATATAACCCTAACCGCACCACACGCCCTCCTTTCCGACCGGACATTGAAGCCCCAACCCGCCGTCCCCCAATGAACAGAAATCAACCAACTCTTCCCCCTTTTAAATATAACCCTAACCGCACCACCCGCCCTCCTTTCCGACAGGATATTACAGCCCCAACCCGCCGTCCCCCAATAAACAGAAATCAACCAACCCTTCCTCCTTTTCAATATAACCCTAACCGCACCACCCGCCCTCCTTTCCGACCGGACATTGAAGCCCCAACCCGCCGTCCCCCAATGAACAGAAATCAACCAACCCTTCCTCCTTTTCAATATAACCCTTACCGCACCACCCGCCCTCCTTTCCGACCGGACATGGAAGTCCCAACCCGCCGTCCCCCAATGAACAGAAATCAACCAACCCTTCCTCCTTTTCAATATAACCCTAACCGTACCACCCGCCCTCCTTTCCGACCGGATATTACAGCCCCAACCCGCCGCCCCCCAATGAACAGAAATCAACCAACCCTTCCTCCTTTTCAATATAACCCTAACCGCACCACCCGCCCTCCTTTCCGACCGGACATTGAAGCCCCAACCCGCCGTCCCCCAATGAACAGAAATCAACCAACCCTTCCTCCTTTTCAATATAACCCTAACCGCACCACACGCCCTCCTTTCCGACCGGATATCAAAGCCCCAACCCGCCGTCCCCCAATGAACAGAAATCAACCAACCCTTCCTCCTTTTCAATATAACCCTTACCGCACCACCCGCCCTCCTTTTCGACCGGACATTGAAGCCCCAACCCGCCGTCCCCCAATGAACAGAAATCAACCAACCCTTCCTCCTTTTCAATATAACCCTAACCGCACCACACGCCCTCCTTTCCGACCGGACATTGAAGTCCCAACCCGCCGTCCCCCAACGAACAGAAATCAACCAACCCTTCCTCCTTTTCAATATAACCCTAACCGCACCACCCGCCCTCCTTTTCGACCGGACATTGAAGTCCCAACCCGCCGTCCCCCAATGAACAGAAATCAACCAACCCTTCCTCCTTTTCAATATAACCCTAACCGCACCACACGCCCTCCTTTCCGACCGGATATCAAAGCCCCAACCCGCCGTCCCCCAATGAACAGAAATCAACCAACCCTTCCTCCTTTTCAATATAACCCTTACCGCACCACCCGCCCTCCTTTTCGACCGGACATTGAAGTCCCAACCCGCCGTTCCCCAACGAACAGAAATCAACCAACCCTTCCTCCTTTTCAATATAACCCTAACCGAACCACACGCCCTCCTTTCCGACCGGACATTGAAGTCCCAACCCGCCGTCCCCCAATGAACAGAAATCAACCAACCCTTCCTCCTTTTCAATATAACCCTAACCGCACCACCCTCCCCACCCTTTCCCCTTACCGATATGACTTCAACCGCCCAATTAATCCTCCTTTGCAAACGTATTTTCCCTCTTTCTACCGCTATTCTCCAGTAGGTAGCCAACATCCCACTTTTCCACCTTTACAATATGACCTCCCCGCCCAGCCTCCCTTAAAACCAAATTTGAATGCCCCAACCCACCGTCCTACAGTAGGTAGACAACAACCCTACCTTCCTCCTTTTCCTGCAGACACCCAACCCTCAGTTATTACCAATAATCCATATCTGCCTCCCTCACCTGTAGAGAACGCGGTGTCCAGTCTGCCCCCCCTCCCCATCCAGACTGACGCCGCGGTTGTATCTGTAACGCAGGCCCCCACTCAGGCCCATACAGATGTGGACACAGCTTCTGGATCCTGCTCCTCATCCTCACAGTGTTTCTGCTGCAGATGGACCACGAGGTACGGCTCAGTCATGTTACAGTGAATCGGCATTCATATAAATGTATGCCACAATCATCACGTTACATCCTGTTTGATAGGCTCTCATGGTTTGGTCATGTGATAAACGTTTGAAGGTATATCATGACATCCATTACTTCATTTAAGAAATTAAAAAGGTAGACAAAATGGTTCAAAGAACACGCTCTCGCTCGGGTATCAGAATGACTTTTTAGGCGTTCAGTCCTTGGTGTATACTAGTAACTTAATCCAAAACTTACGTCAAGATGTCACATATATTTATTGTGAGATGTGGCGGCAGCACACACAGAGGATGATGATTATATATTATCTGTCACATGGTCCATTCCTTTACAACATGGTCCATTCCTTTATATGTTTCACATTTCAGACAGACAGAGAGCATGTGCTCCTCCAACGTGTGTTTGGAGATGTCTAATGGCGTGTGTGTCAGGATGGATAGGCGGAGAAGGTAAGGGACATAGTCCGAGTGCCAAGTCTCCCAATGTACGATGTCGGGTTGCACATTTCTTTTAAAAAGATTTTGTTTAAATTCCTACGCGGGCCGGTCGGGTAGACTAGTGGTTAAAGCGTTCGCTCGTCACGCCAAAGACCCAGGTTCGATTTTCGACATGGGTACAATGTGTGAAGCCCATTTCTGGTGTCCCCTGCCGTGATATTGTTGGAATATTGCTAAAAGCGGCGTTAAACCATACTTACTCACTCACTTAAATCCCTACGCATTTTATATCTGATGAATGTCAAGACTCAGGTGCCGTCTAAAACGTTAAAAGAGGGCTTAATCTCAATTCTCATTATTGCTTGTTCCTGCTCATCATTCTGCGCTTTGCATTGGAAAAATATTATGCCAAAAATGTAGAGGATAGTAAGTATCCCCAAGACATATCATCTGATGGGTTCTAATGGTTGGTGTGATGAGATGGTAGCGCACTCGTAGGTCGTTTAAGAGGTCGGAAGTCTAAATCGAAATTTGCATTTTGCAGCCAACATCACCAATATCAGGTAAAACCACCTCTGATTGGCCAGACATGCACGAGTTTTTCGAGGCATGCTTCTGATGAGTTGACCAATGCCAGCTTGACTCATGTTCATTGGGAGTGGTTGGTGGATTTTGACGTTGACGTACACGTCTGTCAATGACGTTCCAGACGTGTTCAACGGGGGAAAGGTCAGAACAGAGTGCTGGCCATAGCATGACATGGATGTTTTGCTTTTGCAGGAATTTGGTCACAATCCTGGCAGGATGAATACGTGCATCATCATTTTGAAAGATGAAATATTGCCCAACACGATGTTTTCCCGATATCATTGACCTGTGACTCTGCCATGGACAATATGGAACGCAGTTCCCTATAACATTATGGCCCAACCCCCAAACGATCACGCTGTACGACGTATACGTCCATAAAGCGCCCATTAGGACGTCACAAAACTCGATTCCCTCGAGAGTGAACGCCGATTCGTCAGAAAACATGCCATTAGCCCAACGTCGAATATCCCAGTGCTGATGTTCCCTCTGATTCAAATGACGTTTAGTAAGTTGTGGGATGACACGTGGACGCCGTGTGCGTAAATGCCATGTGCACACGAGTTTGCACTGTACTCATATATCAGTTGCCTATTGCAACCGGTCCCTTATCTGAGAGGCAGTTTATGACCGATAACCATTGGTCTTTCTAATCTGTATTGGGCTGGAGTTGTTCGTCTTGGGCATCCAGACGATATGTCATAGACGTTATGTATTTGTCAGTATCGGGTCCCCAATGATGCCAGATTGAAAAACATATAGCATTTGGGCAACAGTATCCTGACGTGTGCCAACCTGCAACATGCCTATGACACATAAACGTTCAGCACGCTGCAAACGTCGCATTATAAATGTTGTTGCTTCCTTAATGCTTAAATATGTTTAATAGAGTGTATTTGCGCGTTTGGTTCCAAGAAAACAATATGGGTCTGCTCACAACCGAGTCTTAGGGACAATGTAAATCTGGCATCCTTCCCCTTGCACATGCTGCCAGAGGTCAAGTGCATTATGACAGTCACACTGTTGTGTTTGGGAGCTTAATTTCTTTGGAAATGTTCTTGCCACATTAATAACTTTCTTTCATTGCCAGACATTGATGTATTTTCCTGTAATTTTACATCAAAACGAAATAGTCTCTTCTTTTTTCAGAGTATATAACATGTAATAACCAACCTCGACCTGTGAAGCCTTCTCATCACTTATAAACATTAAAGCAATTTGGACGTCAAGATATTACCTGTATTGGTTATGTAATATTTTATGCTGTATGTTTAGAGATTAACGTACTTATTTTGTTTTCTGTTCGTATTTCTACAGAAACAACCAGCCATGTATAACCCACAATGAGCGCGTGTGTATCTCGTGTTGCAAACGCTCCACAACTCAAGCAAAATGTTCCGCACCTCGCCCTGCTCTTCAGCCTATTCGACGTCGTCGTAATGAGCAGTATTTTCGACCTGAAATCCCAAATTCTCAAGCCTGCTGCCAGCAGGCCCAGACCCTTCGTAGTTGGTGCTGCGTGGCTTCATCCGGCGCCCCTTGTTGTGCTGCTCTAGTCATGACAGCTTCTGAGCAACTTCTTGCTCGGATGGAGGCTCAGCGGATTGCTCGTTTGAGGGCCGATCAAGTTGCAGCTCTTCAACAACGTGAGGCAGCAAGGCTTGCCCTTCTGAGGGAGGCTGCAGCGCGGCAGGTAGCAAGACAGGCTGCAGCTCAGGAAGCTGCTCGACTCGCTCTCCAGGCCCAAAGGGTGGCTGAACAACGTGAGGCCGCAAGAATTGCTGTTCTGCGAGAGGCTGCAGCGCGTCAGGCTGAGGCTAGGCAAGCTGCTCGTCTTGCTGCTCTTCAGGTTGCCCGAGAACAAGAAATGGCGGCGGCACAGGCTCGACTGGCTGCCCTTAGAGCTCAGAGAGAGGCAGAGCTTGCTGCTCAGCACGAGGCTCTTCGCTTGGCTCAGGTGGCCGCAGAAGCTGAGGCTGCTCGTCTTGCTGAGCTTCAGCGCCAACAGCAGGCGGCTCGACAAGCAGAGGTTATAGCCCAGGGTGAGCGGGACAACCTTGCAAGACTTCAGGTAGATAGTTTCAATATTAAAAACAAATCTTAATAAAATGCAATGAGCTAGAAATTGAAATATTGACATTATATTCATTTCAGCACAAAATGAAACATGTCCGTGTAATCTTTTATGATCTGACTGTTCACATTAATGAATATGTAGAGGTACCTATTCACGGGTGACACAATGGCATGGTACTGCTGATGTAAGATTGTGGTAAAAGGTGCGTATTTGTGAATTACGGTCTATGGGGGGCAACTCTATTATGCTTGCTTCAAACCATGCTTGCCGGAATTGGCCAATCTGATCTGACTGGTCACATTAGGAACGTTATTGTGACTGAAATATTTGTAATTTATCTACTTACAAATATTTTAATGTTGGATGAACTTATATTGTTTCTGTTAAAAGGCTGAACAAGCTGCAGCACTACGTGTTCAACAGGACGCTGCAGCCGCAGCTCAGCAGGAAGCGAACCGACTTGCTCTCATCGCACAAAGGGTTTGCAGTAGCTGTGGTTCCTCCGTCCAACCCCTTCGGGTCCCCGAGGCACAGAGGCCAGCTTGCTGTACTTCTGCCGCCCAGCCCCAGCCCCAGCCCCAGCCCCAGGTCCAAGTTACAACATGTTGCTCAGGAGGCATGTCTGTCCGCACCGCCTGCTGCTCATCCTCTGTCAGCCTCAGCCCGAGTCCTTCTTGTTGCGGGGCTTCACAGCCTCTAACTCAGGCCAGCTCTCCACAAGGTCGTTCCGTTTGCTGTACCTCCTCAACAGCAGCTCGTGTCTCATGCTGCAGAACAAATGGCTGGATGGGCGTCTGCTGTTAGATCGCTAAGTTCAGATCAATTTTGCCTAATTTTAGACCTACTAACTTAACATGCCCTTTCTGATTTGGGTTTAACACTTGTTGGGATGCATAAAACTATGTTTGCTATTTCGTATAAATGATGGCAATGTCAGTGTATGCAGTTGCTTGTTATCAAATGATGATTAACACAGTGAAAGGCAACGACTTTTTTGTGAACACTTATTGTAATACTGTACTTAAAACTGATTGTCCATACCCGGTGATTTTGTATCCACTTTTGTATGTCTTACAAATTTGTTACTTCTAACCTCTCCAAGTAGTTGATTTAGTTGTGCAAATCCCTGGCTTTGCTTAGCTCTCCCATGAAATGTACCTCTCTACCTGTAAATCTTGATTTCTCGCGCCTAGCCTCTTGATATCTATCGCCACCCGGAGGTGTGACGATTCCCTATACCTTGTAGCGCCTGCAGCCTACCCTTTTGGTAACTCACGCCAGCATCAGGTGTGACGACTTCCAATGGCCAGCTTCTAGCTTATCCTTATCAGTAACGCAGCCTCTAGCCTATCCTCTTGGTATCGCAGATATGATGTTGTAGAATACCTTGTGGCGCGCCCCCTACTCACAGCCTACACCTTGGTGTCTAACAACTTCTGTGTTAGATGTCCTATGCCTTGTAGCGGATCTTCTAGCCTGCCCTCTTGGTATCAAACGCCTCCTGCAGTTGGGTCGCTGTCCTTGCCTTGTAGCGCATCTTCTAGCCTACCCCTTTGATATCTAAAGCCTTCGATGTCCTATGCCGTGTAGCGAGCATCTTCTAGCCTAACCACTTGGGATCTAACGCCTTCGATGTCCTTGCCATGTGGTGCCCATCTTCTAGTCTACCCATTTGGTAACAAACGCCTTCTGCAGGTGTGTCGATGTCCTACCCACAGCCTACCCTTAAGCAGTCATACTTCCGAAATATATGGATATAAATACCTTGTGGATATGTAGCTTGAATAAAACACATTTCCCCACGTTATCTGTGCTCATTTTGAAATTGATCTGCAGTGAGTTTTAGTAGAGTCTGAAAGGTCGCACTTCTCGTGCATTGGAATCTCAGAAACAGGGTATGTCTGACATGAGTATCAGCTTATGAAGACAGAGAAGACCGCCAGTGATCTGTGCTGTGTATGTTAAATAAGATGTTGCAGCATGGGTACATTGCCTTAATGGGAATGCTCTTTTAAGAGCAACTCCGTTGTTGCCTTGCTGGTTTTATGCGTTATTGCATTCCAGTGTTCTGGTTCGTTTCTTTGCTACAAGATTGCTGGTAACGTTGGTAACGTTGTTTAAAGCATTGCAATTTGTAGTGTTGTATGCCCCGGGCGAGTCAGGATACAACGATTGGGGGCTCAAATCACAGATCCTTGGAATCTAAGCACCGGAGCCGTGCTCGTGGATTGCAGGAAAGACGAAAACGTCTACGACCTCATTGGCTTACTCCGTGAAGATCTGGTAGAGAATTGGTCTTCAGCAACGTTGTAAGAGGCAACTACCGGAATCGAGTGGTCAGGCTCGTATCCAAAACGACCAACATCCATCGATGACCAAGATCAGGAAGACCTTCAACTGGTACCACTAACTAAAATGATGATATAATAGATGAAATGATTATGGGTGACCGACTCACCAAACGTCACATGCCTATGCGGTAGCCATCTCTTATGAGAACATTCTGATGGATGAACTGGGCATGACAAAGGTAGAACCAGCCCGAGGTGATTTTGTTCATCGATTTGTAACCATGAATGGGTCTTGGGTTAGTCACTATCAATAACAGTGAGTGTGTGAGTTGGGTTTAACGCTGCGTTTAACAGTATTCCAGTTATATCACGGCGTGTCAGCTTAATTTGGGAGGAAAGCCCGAAGTGATGCAGGTCTCAGACTTTTACCACTTCGGTGAAACCCACGAGCACGGGTATGGTGCTGACAAACCTAGAAACATAATCGGGGCGAACCGGATTCAATTCAATTCAAGTCTTTATTGTACGAAAGGCCACAGGCCCATATACAACGGAGTTACAGAACATATTTTATAAAATACAAAGTCAATTCACTTCGTAACAAAAAAGCATTATGTATGTACAAAGCCAGTTGATGTTGTGTTATAAGATCCTTGCAAGACCGTAATGAAGACAATCTTATAGCATGAAAATGAGATAAAGACCACTGCGGTAAGTACTTGTTTCTTAGATTTTCGTATATAGGCAAATAAACATAAAATGTTATTCATCTTCGACAACAATGTCACAAAATGGGCATAATCGTATCGATTTCTCAATAGATAAAATTCTCCGTGTGTTAATTTTTAGATCAGTCAGGCCAAGTCTAAAACGAATAAGGGTGTTACGAGAATTCCTGTACCGTAAATTTGATAAATAAGATTCTGGTTTAAGCAATGACTTGAATTGGCGATAAGTATCATATCTTGAACTTTCATAAATATATGAATGCCATTTCTGATGAAACATATCAATGGCACGCGTGCGAAAGTACTTAATGAAAACATTTTCATTAACAATTGTCTGGGACAGCCAAATGAAACAAAAGCCATATGTTAAAAGCAATGTACGAATACAAGAAGCCCATGTGTTCTTTCCAAGATTGTCCAGGTGTACGAGCATGTTGTAGGCTTTCTTGGGTAAACGGTGTTCAGGCATTATTATTATTTTACACCAATACTTCAAACAACGAGTGTAAGATCCAATGTACAATTGGAATCTCCCGCATTCTCCATAAACCATATTACTTGGTGTTGACATACCAACATTCAAAAACATTTTACAAGCGAGGAGATGAACCTTTTCAATTGTATAGAACTCTTTACAACCCCATATCTCAGACTCGTATAGTAAAATAGGTTGTATTTGAGAATCAAATAATTTAAAATACATTTTTGGTGAAATAACTCCAAGCTTAGACATAACAGAGTGGAATTGTAACAGAGCTTTCTTTGCTCTGTTTGTGAGATTAATTACTGACTTATTCAGATTCAGTGTATGGGTAAACAATATGCCAAGGTATTTGTGTTCATTCACAACATTAATACATGCACCTTTAAAAAACCGTTTCTCTCTTGTGGCCACTCGACCACCTCTACAAAATATAACAATATTAGATTCGAACCCACAATCGTAGGTTTCTAGCGTGCCCAAGAGACGCAACTCTGCACAGCGAATCGCGGCGCCGTGGCCGGCTGGGCCACCCGTGCCCCTCTTTTTTTCGTATTAAACATAGAACAAAGTTTAGTGCGAATTGATCAAAAATGACTAAAACCAATGCCGTGGTCCCTGTGAGCTCTCAGAACTGCATATTTGTCATGTTATATTTGTTCTTCATCCCATCAAGGGGGCTTTGATTTGATGATACTTGCAAAATATCCTTTATACGGTCTCTTAGTATTTCAAGTTGCTTGTTGTAAAATCCAGAGGAAGTTAAAACTTTTCTTTCCATATCTTTATTTATACAATCAATTTAATAATCATGCATAGTGTCACAGAAAGAAGTCTATCTGTATCAAGCTTGTTGATGTTATTTGCGTGGTCACTGTTGTCATAACATACATAAGTAGACTGGATGTTCAAAGAGCAATTTGATGGAAAATGGTTCTATTCATCGCATGTGACAATGCCAAAGTTTGAGATATATGGGAAGAAAGAAGAGGAGGCAATCATATCGTCAAGGTGACTTACACAATTGTGGGTCACCTTTGTGACGAAAAGCCTTCATTCTAGTATGTAGGTCACCCTCTAGAAATGTGTTTTTTTGCCGGAATGGTTAGCCATAATGATTTTAATATAATGACAGTGATGCCACCGTGTTCAGTATTAATAGCAATAGTGTGAGGTGTGGTGAAATGGGGTTTACCGCCGCATTCAAGATAATTCCACTTATATAGCGACGTCAATGCACGTGTGTGTGCGTGTGTACGCGTGCGTCCGTGCGTGCGTGCGTGTGTGTGTGTGTGGGTGGGTGACTGCTTGTACTAGTCCGGAATAATGCCGATTTTATAATGCTCGCCCACTGAGATACGAAGGCGCAGTTTAACATGAACACCCCACTCAGACACAGTTTACTGACTCCGAGCCGACCAGTCCTTGATTTAGCCCCTTAATGTCAGGGTCACAACAAGTACATTCCTTTAACGTCTTTTAGTATGACCAGTAGACCACAGAGGCGATCAATGTGAAGACGTCTAGTTTCAAATAACAAAAAAACTGTATTTTCGAAATAGTCACAACGTCTATTAATATATTATCATTCTCCCTGTTTACCCTGATAAGAACAGTTACATCGCCGCTGTGACGTCTGAACTGTTTAGGTTTAGTTCTCACACTGTTTAGCGAACGAAAACCGGACAGAAATTTTGACATTTCGTTATCTGTCTTCACAAATGATTCATAAAACAAATGGGGGGAAATATATACGTGAATCATTACGCAACGAGTTGACAATTCTTTCAACTATGTCCGTTTGCGCTTAGACGGAACCATATCGCACAAATGACCACGAGAGGTGCACGAGTCTCTAATCTGGTTGTCCCGGCATAACACGAATGTTGAAACTAGAGGTTTATCACGTTTTTGTAAGCCATCAATATTTTTACGAGAGTACACCAGCAACCTGATTCACACACAATTTATGTAAGCATCCTGATTCACACAAACATCAGTTATCCTCTCCCGTATTTATAGAGACCATAGAGCCCCCCCCCCCCCCCCCCCTTATGCAGGAGACAAGGATGAGTTTGAGTGTCGGATTTTATTCTTTTAAGTGTAGATTGTGTGTCTAATAACCATTACACCCCACCAGCTGCCACCTATAGAGAGTTTACATTAATACACTGCGT
Organism: Haliotis rufescens; assembly: GCF_023055435.1. NCBI lineage: Eukaryota > Metazoa > Mollusca > Gastropoda > Lepetellida > Haliotidae > Haliotis > Haliotis rufescens. The sequence continues at coordinate 36,237,019 of NW_025963779.1, forward strand.
ATATTACAGTTTACATTGGATGGTGAGGAAACATTGCTTCTCAATCCTGGTATTCTGTTTACTTTCTGTTTCTGTTTCTGTTTCCGAGTCCCGCGACCTGGGTATGATGTGGCAATGACTAATCGACAGATGCGTTTTGGATATTTATAACTTGGTATTTTAGGTGATAAATTGGTCTATTCATATAGTCCTGTCATTAGTTACTTTCAAGAAAAGCACGAATAATACCCATACGAATACTTGCTTGCTTTATGTTTAAAGCCGCACTCAGGAATAGTCCAGCTATATGACGGCGGTCTGTAAATAATCGAGTCTGGACCAGACAATCCAGTGATTTACATCATGAGTATCGGTCCACGAATTTGGGGTACGATGACATGCATCAACCAAGTCAGCGAGTCTGACCACCCGATCCTGTTAGTTGCCTCTTACGACAAACATAGTCGCCTTTTTTGGAAAGCATGGGTTGCTGAAGACCTATTCTACCCCGGATCTTCACGGGGTCACCCATACGAATACATCGTGATAGCTAAGTAAGATATCTAAAAGTTCTGCCAAAATGGTTAGCTGTGTTTGTACTAGTCGGTTATTCCATTAATTTCAAGCAAAAAGAAAATATATTTTCTTGTAGTTTCTCAGAGTTCTACATGGGTATCAGTCATGCTAATAAATTGAGTCCACGCAACACACACAATTTATGTGTTCACAATACGTAAAATAAATATGGTTTAAATATAAAAAAATAAAAAATTAAAATTAAAAAATCGTGTACTTGTAAGTTTGTCCTTGTGGTTTTATATATTTCAGAAAAAATGTTTATGTCACGTTCATTGTGCGTAAATTAATATAACTCTCTTGATACTGATTACATATCACAATAATGCGTTTCTTATTCAAACATAACGTAACGCATCAAAAACGCTGACATGTCGAACCTAAGCCATCTTTGAAGCAGTTCCAATGGTAACTCCAGGCAATAGTTACACTCCTGTACGAAACACCCGCAAGGAAGGTAGATAAGTCACGTGACTAGGGGTGCGTGGCCAGGCGCCGAGAGCATCTGTGAACGAGTTCGACATGCAGTCATTACATTTTAATAGCCTTGTAATGGCCACCCGGTGGCTGCACTAATAATGGGAAGATTGCTTTCTAATCGATGCTATTAAGCGTCACACGTGTACTGATATAATGAGAATGCTTGCAGCAGTAGCCACAACTTTTCTCACGCTTACCAAGCTGTGAAATGGACTGTGACAGCTGAAGTTCTTGTTCAAGGATAGATCACCAGTTGACCACGTGCATTGCCATTATAACTGGATAAAAATATTGACAGTACATCCCTACGACTGTTCCACGTATCTTTGATGTTTTTTAAGAGAACGCTTGTCACTGTATCACCGACCGGACCTAAAATTGTACCGACTAAAATTCAAATAAACGTTTTTTCATGCTTAAATTGGTTCCGGTTCCGCATTTATTTCTTCATTCCTCATGTACACATTTTTTATGTAACCAGCCATAACGATCTACAATTCCGTTCGTCATGCAGGCCACGCTTTAGTTGTTTATATCTTCAAGTATATTTTGCACAATTGTGAATATAGGTGGGAGTGGTTGGGAAATCGAAATGATAAATAGAATCAAAATTCAATCTACCAACAAATTAATTTTGTGAAGAAGGCATCTAAGATTTTTTTAAGTGACCCAAAGTCCGACCCAGCGTCCCCTATTACTAAACAGCGAGCAGAATTGAGCACGATAAATGTTCTCAACTGCCGGGCAAAAGAAAAGTACACCCATGTTTGATGGTGGCCAAACATGAAACAAACAAGAAATGGTTATTCGACGGTGATGCATTTGATACGTGTATCATAGTTGTATTTTGGACGTTAAGTCTGCAGTGTTTCGGCGACTGTTTTCATCCTAGTAACGTGTAAATAACATTTGTAAAGTTACGTCAAATCCAATTTTCAAGTGTATACTTTCTTTTGCCGGGCAGTTTATATCCGCATGTTTGGTGAAGTACTATCTGCAGCCGTAACCAGAGGATAGTTTTACACCTTCTGATTTTATTACGAGTGAAAAACGTCAGCGACCAGCATTGTACTTTTCGTCCAACATTCAGACTTTCAATTTATCAAGGACAGTAAAAAAACAAAGGCCATTATCTCTGAAGACAACCGCACTCCACATCAAACCATGACAGTCAGTGAAGTTACCGGGGTAATATATGATCCAAGTGCTCTATTTTGTCACAAAAGTAGACTGATGGGGAACGGGTAGTTAAACTGTGCTAACGGTGAGGTCAACATGTGGTTAACGTCGCGTTCCAGATTATTGCACTAATCCATGCTGACTCCGAGCCGACCAGGCCTCGTTCTATCCCTTTAATGTCGAGCTCCAGTCAGGGTAACAAAAAGTATCATCTCTCAACGTCTTTTGGTATGACGCGGTCGGGGCTCGAATCACCGACCTTCCGCTCTGCGGACAGACGCTCTATCCATTAGAACATGGCGGCGATGTGTGCCGAGTGTGTGGATTGTTGCTCCAACACAGGTTTGCTGGGGCAAGATTCGATTGTTAAGTTGATTAACCTTGGATGTTGCTGAAAATTGCTTGTAAAAGAACTCCACTGATGACGTCAAAACCAAGCAAAACAAGGTCGGTGAAAACGATGTGAATGACAACGTGACTCAGCGTTTATTGAGCTTGATAACTCGTATACATAATCACATACATGACACAAGTTGAAGATACAGTAAACTACGGTTATAACGAACTCAAAGGGACCACTAAGTTTAGTTCGTCATATCCGCCTGTTCGTTATAAGCATGTGCGTTATAAACGTAGCTTACTGCATGTACACTGCACAATGAAATAACAATGACGTCTTGGACCAGGGGATGATAAGCAGTTGTATTAGGAAATATGAACATGGTGTTTATTTCAAAAGTTCATTGTATCCTAAAATGATTGACATTCCGAACGATATGTGATCATTACACTGACGGAGACACAATGTACCAGACTCGGGACGTATAACTGTGACATCGACAGTCATTTTCCTTCACATACTTTACATTGAACATAAAACTGGCCGTAATTTCGATGCAGGATTGTAATCCATCCGTCAACACTCGCCCCTTTCCGTAAGCTACAAGAAGACTCGTCCCCCTATCGATGAATGTTATATGCAAAAATACGACAAACCAATCAGAATGCGCGTATGACTTCAAGTACTTTGGTCAAAGAATCCCTCAGGAATAATTTTAGATTTAACATATGTCTGGCATTTAAGAATATACTCAACATACAGTTAAATGTGTTCAACTATACTGTATAATAATATCAGTCCCAATTTGTTTTCAGTAGCATCAGGAATATATATGATATATCTAGGAAACATACGTGAATCATTACGCAACGAGTTGACTATTCTTTTAGCGATGCCCGTTTGCGCTTAGACGGAACCCAGTCGCAAAAATGGCCCGAGAGAGGCACGAGTCGCTATTCGGCTTGTCCCGGAATAACACTAGTTGGTCACGAATGGATCGTAATCGCTGTAATCAATGACTATCGACCTGCAGCTTATGTTATATCTGACATCGAAACGTGGCTATAGTTTTCTCGATATTACTGAACATCTCCAAAACATTTATAACACTATTCATTGAAAAGTTTTGGATATTACCTTTCGTCACATTTCATAAATGTTGGTGGAATTCCTATTCCTCGTGGCATCGTTTGCATTTTAACCATGTTTCACGGTCATGTTTGTAATGTTTCAACTTTAAACATATTTTTATTTCAGAAACGGAATACACTTGGGGTAATTTTAATGTTAACTAAGCATGTCTAAGTAAACACTCCATGGGATAACGGCATATCTCAACACTTCAACAATGCGTTATGCTGAGTAAAACGCTTGGGTAAAAAGCACATAAACTATCTGTAATACTAAACATCGTTTATTCTCCGGTTACGTATTGCCATGTAGATATCCTTTGTCCGTCTATTAGACGGATACATTAGAGACTTACATCTTATTTACATATTTACATAAATGGCCATATAATTGATCGAAAAATAACCGTAAATGATCAATCATCATAACCGTCAAACCATCATTACCCATTGTTGAGGTTTTCCTATAAAACATGTTTTACTACAGATTTTAATACATGATTTACTATATGTCTTAAGGGCAGAATACTGTACGAATAAATACAGCACGAATAAATATTAACCAAATGAAGGATATGAAATGTTCGATGCATCATATGCACATAACATTTAATGCCCTTGTCAACGAATGGTGTATATTCACCGATACATGTTGCATAGCATCTATCCATAAAACATGAAAATAACGGCGTATACGACCTGGCCTTCTCTAACCTATACAACTGTAAGCACGCATTTCATCTCCATATTTACACTGTATTCAAGTGACATTGAAAAGAATGTGTTCAGGTTGGTTTGGGAGAAAAAATGAATAGTTTCGTACAGAAACATCGTTCAAATACCAACCTCGCGTACACTTGAATAATTGCTTTAATATTTACACTGGAACATATTTTTATTGCAAATGTTGAAATCATATATTTAGTTTGAGTTTAATGACATCTGAATTATATTGACAATTTAAAAAAAAAAAAAACCCATTCATTTCCTTATATTACCCCATAATGTGACAACATATCCCAGAAAGTTCCTCTCATCATTATATGATTATGTGGTTTGGTTTATTGGAGCTTGTTTTGTTTCGCATTGTGACAAGGAAAATTTAAATGAAACAGTCTGCGAAATATTGCTTCGAATACATCCTCCACTGTACTTATTCCCAACTCCATGGGAAGCGACGTTGCTAGTTTATTGACATCACTGTTAGCAACATCGGCATGTAAGAAATATGTCATGTACAACTAGTCAGAACCTACATATATATACATGCTCCTTTAGTATTGATCAGCAGTACATATGAATTAAAATCTCTAAATACAACCAACAGAGTGAAAATACATTCAATATATGATATGTTTGCAAGAAAAATAATATTTATAACAGAAAAATTGCATTGTAATTATCTAGAACATATGACACTTTGGCACAATCTTAATATCTGCTACAGAAATACAAACTCCAGTTGAAGAATACATTCGTGTTGACTCATAAACAACGACACACATTATTTATAGTACCGTAGTGAGTACTTTAGTGGGTATTGTAACGGTCATGATGTTCTTTGGTTCATGGGGCATCGGATAGCTTAGTGGTTAAAGCGTTCGCTCGTCACGCCGAAGACCCGAGTTCGATTTCCGACATGGGTACAATGTGTGAAGCCCATTTCTGGTGTCCCTCGCCGTGATATTGTTGGAATATTGCTGAAAGCGGCGTAAAACCATACTCACTCACTTAGGTTCATGTCTGTGTTCTTGTGGCGTACGGCGTCGTCATACTAGTATGCAGCAACCATCAGTGATCATCAAAATTTGAAACCCTTTCTACAGTATGCCACATTACTCCAATCTGGCATTCATTTGAAACCCCGGTAATTCTATCTAGCTGAAGACATGTTTTGTTGGTGGAATTGTCGTCTGCATTTTATCATTTGAGAGTCTCAAGCTGGCATCACAACGATCAGTAATATACTCTAAGACACGGGTTCTATCCTTGACGTAGGACCATAACCATCCCTAACCTTTCTCTGAAGCATCAACGTCTGTGTTATATATTTGTACATCTTTGATATATACACACAGGTATACATAAATACTTTCTCCATGAAGTTTCGTGGTGAAAACTTTGTACCACACACTGATTTCACGGAAACTCATCTTTAACGCTCCTTCACATATCACAATTCATCTCCCGTTTGTTACCACGTCAAGGTGGCATTAGCAAAGTATTGTCAACTGAGTGTCTAGTCATCACCCATATGTCTCATATGCACTCGGATGCTTACATTTTGTTTTGGAAACCGAGGTTTACATAAGGTGATGATGTCTCATTTTCATATATTTGTTCCTCATCGTGTTCCCTACTACCGCCACCAGTCGAGGGACCGTTGACGTAGATCTCCTCGGATGTCTCTTCTGGCGGTGGATGGACCTGTGCGGTTTCTTGGTCTTTTGCTTTCAGACTCTTCTTCTTCTTCTTCTTCTGCTTCTTTGATGGCTGGACACCTCTAGGAGGCCCTGGCGCTGTTGGTAGCTGCTGGAGCTCTTGTTGCTCCTGGGATTGGGCCTGGGCCATCTGATTCAATTTGATGGTAGCTTGGTTGGCGTATGTGCTTTCATGCTCTTCCGGCACAATCACCTGGAGGCAAAGATCACGCACGTTAGTGAGTGGATGTGGATGGATGCTGGATTTTGGGTGTGGGTGTGGTGTTGGTGTGGTGTTGGTGTGGTGTGGGTGTGGGTGTGGGTGTGGGTGTGGTGTGGTGTGGTGTGGTGTGGTGTGGTGTGGTGTGGTGTGGTGTGGTGTGGTGTGGTGTGGTGTGGTGTTGATGTGGTGTTGGTGTTGGTGTGGTGTGGGTGTGGGTGTGGGTGTGGGTGTGGGTGTTTGTGTGTGTGTGTTGTGGCGTTGTGTGGTGTGGGCATGAAAGTGGAAGTTTTAAGCATTGTGGCGTTGTGTTTATATGGATGTTTGTGTCTGGTGTGTGTGTGGTGGGTGGTGGGGGGAGGGGTGTGTGTGTTTGTGTGTGTTTGTGTGGGAAAATTAGTGTTGGTGTTGACTTGGGTATATCTAATGGATTATTGCCTACGATAGAGAGTGCAAACACTAGCTGGTTGTAACAGTTTTGATTACATACAGGCTGCCGGGATACAGCAGGAATATTGCTACTGCGGAGTAAAGCGACATTCCCCAACTCATCCACTCACTTACCTGCTTGGGCTGGGTTGGGTCTTTAGTATATCGCAGCACATTGTCCTGTCCCCGCAGGATCTGGGTGGGCATGTCCTTCAACTTCGTTCCCATGTTCTCGTAATCAGGGGACATGTGCAAATTGTGTTCTCCTTCCGAAACCCCCGACTCCACGACTGACGACGGGTCTGGTGTCTGCAAAGTAAAATGTTGTCGTAGACAAAACAGTACCAAGGGCTCCGTTCTACTTCTTATCACTCTGGCAAACTTGTAGAACCAGGGATAGGGTTATTTACGTTTAGTTCTGTACTGTTTAATAAACGTAATAATTAAATGATACTGTAAACTTGGATTTTAACTTGAAATCAAGACATTTGATATTCTGGATGGGGTCAGGGATGGCTTGCGGTAGGGGTGTGAGGTGTGGGCGTGTTTGGGTTTCTGATATTTCCTAGCCCGTTGAACTGTCCTTTTCGGATCTGTATGATAAAGTATAGTACACACCACACAGTGCATCACTATTGAAGAGGAAGATGTGTGTGTGTAAGGATTTAAATCGAGACAATACTTGAACAATCCAATTTTGCCTCGGGTTTTACACAAAACAATTATTCACTGGGTTTGCTGGGCGCCCTGAACGGAAATGTGTTGTAGGATCAGAGATAAAACCACAAATCCCAATTCTGTTTACTCATTTCTGTCACATCAATCATGTTTATATAATACTGTCGTATCAGCCATGTTTACTCAGTTATGTCACATCAATCATGTTTACTTGCAGTTGTTATGTCAGTCATGTTTACTTGTATCTGGGGGCACGGGTGGCTTAGTCGTCTAAGGCGCCGCGATTCGCTGTGCAGAGTTGCGTCCCTTGGGCACGCCAGAAACCTATGATTGTGGGTTGAAATCCCGGTTCGCTCCGATTATGTTTCTAAGTTTGTCAGCACCATACACGTGTTCGTGGGTTTCACAAAAGTGGTAAACGTCTGAGACCTCCATCACTTCGGTCTTTTCTCCCACATTAAGCTGACACGCCGCGATATAACTGGAATAGTGTTAAAAGCGGCGGTAAACCAAACTCACCCACTCACTCATTACTTGAATCTGTCACATCAGTCATGTTTACTTGTATCTATCGCATCAGTCATGTTTACTTCTATCCGTCACATCAGTCATGTTTACTTGTATCTGTCACATCAGTCATGTTTACTTGTATCTGTCACATCAGTCATGTTTACTTGTATCTGTCGCATCAGTTATGTTTACTTGTATCTGTCACGTCAGTCATGTTTACTTGTATCTGTCACATCAGTCATGTTTACTTTTATATGTCACATCAGTCATGTTTACTTGTATCTATCGCATCAGTCATGTTTACTTGTATCTGTCACATCAGTCATGTTTACTTGTATCTGTCACATCAGTCATGTTTACTTTTATATGTCACATCAGTCATGTTTACTTGTATCTATCGCATCAGTCATGTTTACTTGTATCTGTCACATCAGCCATGTTTACTTGTATCTGTCGCATCAGTCATGTTTACTTTTATCTGTCACATCAGTCATATTTACTTGTATCTGTCACATCAGTCATGTTTACTTGTATCTGTCGCATCAGTTATGTTTACTTGTATCTATCGCATCAGTCATGTTTACTTGTATCTGTCACATCAGTCATGTTTACTTGTATCTGTCGCATCAGTCATGTTTACTTGTATCTGTCGCATCAGTCATGTTTACTTGTATCTGTCACATCAGTCATGTTTACTTGTATCTGTCGCATCAGTCATGTTTACTTGTATCTGTCACATCAGTCATGTTTACTTGTATCTGTCACATCAGTCATGTTTACTTGTATCTGTCGCATCAGTCATGTTTACTTGTATCTGTCACATCAGTTATGTTTACTTGTATCCGTCGCATCAGTCATGTTTACTTGTATCTGTCGCATCAGTCATGTTTACTTGTATCTGTCGCATCAGTCATGTTTACTTGTATCTGTCACATCAGTTATGTTTACTTGTATCTGTCGCATCAGTCATGTTTACTTGTATCTGTCGCATCAGTCATGTTTACTTGTATCTGTCACATCAGTCATGTTTACTTGTATCTGTCGCATCAGTCATGTTTACTTTTATATGTCACATCAGTCATGTTTACTTGTATCTGTCACATCAGTTATGTTTACTTGTATCTGTCGCATCAGTCATGTTTACTTGTATCTGTCGCATCAGTCATGTTTACTTGTATCTGTCACATCAGTCATGTTTACTTGTATCTATCACATCAGTCATGTTTACTTGTATTTACCCCATCAGTCATGTTTACTTGTATCTGTCACATTAGTTATGTTTACTTGTATCTGTCACATCAGTCATGTTTACTTGTATCTGTCACATCAGTTATGTTTACTTGTATCTGTCACATCAGTTATATTTACTTGTATATGTCACATCAGTCATGTTTACTTGTATCTGTCGCATCAGTTATGTTTACTTGTATCTGTCACATCAGTTATGTTTACTTGTATCTGTCACACCAGTTATGTTTACTTGTATCTATCACATCAGTCATGTTTACTTGTATCTGTCGCATCAGTCATGTTTACTTGTATCTGTCACATCAGTCATGTTTACTTGTATCTGTCGCATCAGTCATGTTTACTTACATCTACTGTTGGGCTTTGTGCTGGATCTTGGCGTTTTCTGCGACACACACAAGCGATGACAACGACAGCGGCGACAATCAGCACCACGCCTCCGACAACACCTCCTGCCACGGCCGCCACTGGGAATTGTTCTGAAGCGCCGGAGGAAACGCACTCGCCATTCTCCAGCAAGAACTTGGCCTCACATGTGAAACACACAGTGTCGCTGCAGTTACTGCAGTTGTCTTTGCACCTTCTGCAGTAAACTGTTGGTGTCGAAGAAGACGACGTCCCCCCGTTGTCATTGGTGCTGGAGGCCTCCGATGTTGCAGCGTCTGTCGAAGTGTCATTACTGGAGTCTGTTGAAGTGTCAATACTGGACTCTGTAGAAGTGTCATTACTGGAGTCTGTAGAAGTGTCGTTACTTGTGTCGGTGGAGTTGAAGGTGTCGTCGTCGTCGTCGTCGGGTAGTGTCGTACTGGGCACCGACGTTGCGGAACTCGATGTGTCACATTGTGATACCATGAAGTACCCGCTTGGACACCTAGAGTTCTCTGAACAACATGTATGTGTTTTGTTCTTGTCACACTGTTGTGCTTGTGCAGATGGCGTCTGAAAACACATGTAAAGGATTAATGTCACGTATGATAACTGATGTACATCCTAGCCGGTGTAAACTGGTCCCTGAAGATGTACTGAGTGATAAAAAGTAACTATGATCATATCAACTCATTGGTAACTGAAACATATATCAATAACATTAGAATGCTAAGTCGCACCTCAAATTTTCTTTTTTTTCAAACTGATGTAAATGTACATATATCTAATCGGAAATGCACTTAGTCACATAGTCACATTTTGTATTAGAAAACAAAAGAGAGAGAGAGAGAGAGAGAGAGAGAGAGAGAGAGAGAGAAAGAGAGAGAGAGAGAGAGAGAGAGAGAGAGAGAGAGAGAGAGAGAGAGAGAGAGAGAGTATATGTATGTGTGTGTGAGTTGGGTTTTGCGGCAGTTTGAACATCATTTCAGTGTCAGCCTGATGTTTGAAGGAATCCCGAAGTAAATCAGGTCTTACGTTTACCACTTTGCTGAAACCCACGATCGCGGTTATGACAAACAGACAAATGAAAATTTTCCTGGAATCGAACCAACGGTCAGCCCATCCTGGCACAAGAGAAGAGACGCAACTCTGCAGGCAGCCTGCGCCGATGGGAAGTGGCGAAAAATGTTCCTTCTCTAACATTAATGTGAAACATATTTGTGTAATTCTTGGATATTTTTTGGTGAACTTTGGTTAAACAATAACGTTTCAATTACGTCATGGGTAGAATAAAGTTAATAAAGAAATATAAGTGTCACCAGCATCGTACTGCGATATACACTCTGAAACAACTATCTTTGTGGGGAGGCAGGAGTTTAACTGTTTATAACGCCGTTATGACGCAACAACTCCGACTACTGGTGAATAAATAAATGGTGATAAATATATGTACAAACCAGTGCCAAGATATGTTTTGTGCGTATTTACACTCATGTAAACGTTTTCATTGGGTAGTATGTTCGCTTTTGGATATTCAATACAGTTTTATTCCCTTGGCTACAATCTATTTGACATTTTAAACCAGTTACGGCTCCAGGTAGGTTTTTACACCATTGAGCAATGTTATCCTTCACACTGGTATCACACTCACTTTCCTTCAGTATTCAATACATTTCTACTCCTTGGGTCCACCCACATAGTTATTTAAGAACTTATAAGTAGATCATTTTAAGAATAATTCTGCTAACAATGTTGTTTCAGGTGCATCCCTATTTCATCACTGCGGTAGAGTTCATCTATGTGATGTCGACATTCGATGAGGACCTAAATATATCTAAGGAAATGCAGACACGCAAATTGAATGCCACATAACGCTGAGATCTGTTATGGAATTGGGATTTTACAATGTTGTCATGCGTATTTTTTTATAACTTAAATCCGAATTTTATTTTCATATTTAACGCATATACGCACGCTATCTGGAACTGATACATATCATTGATGCTAAATACATTATCTTTACCGCTATGTTATGTCCAAACGCGCCTCGTAGGTGAAATCACTAAGACACCACATGATTTATTTCCGGAATAATATAATTAAGTCGATATTGTCAAAGTAGAACCGGACGACGCATAGAGGCATTGTTGACAATGTGTTATCACTCTATTTGGATGAGGATGTAGTCACATAAAGTTGAAAAAGAGTTTGAAACAATTGAATATGAAATATCGTACTGGAGGGCGAACTTAGTAAAATAAACGACAATCTGTAAGGTTCAACTTATAACACACATCTTAAACGTATTCACGCAGGTCGCACACATTCTTTCTTCAAAACAGCTTAAACAAATTCATTTCATGTGTTAAAGCAAAAAAGCATGTTACGTATAAGGGTATGTCGTTTCAGGAGTGTTTGAATAACGTTTAAGCTATTTTGCATGCTTCGGTAGTTGTATTTCGACATTCCTAAGTGCACTACACAGTTGTTAAAGCGGTTGAACAATAAATGGAAGCTATGGTGTCTTTGAATACTCGATGAGGGCGGTTTATTATGAAATCATAGCCCGAAACATGAATGTTATCTTTTCTATTTAAAGTTGAATGGCCACAATCTATGTCCGCAATTTACTGTGCACAGTTGTTGCTCAGGCACGCCATGAAACCTGTGATTGCGGGTTCAAATTACAGATTGTTCCCGATTATATTTCGTCGTTTGTCAACACCATATGATATCATTGTTAAAATTGATTATGACAGGGCTATTAAACAAAACGTTATACTGATAACGATGAGGACATTGATATAACTGATATTGTCTTTGATACTGAAACTGCTTGACTAGGATAGGTCTCACGTTGTAAGGGCCAACTAATGGCTATCGGGTTCTTCTGTCGTTTGACCTGCTTGATTGCGCGACAACAGTGTAAGTTGATTCATTTGCTATAAATCACTGGTTTGTCTGGTCCAGAATAGTTTTTTTTAAGGCCGACGGGATATTTTGTTATATCAATAAATGCGACCAATATGTAGTATTAAAGCTGTTTGACACTGACACTGATACTACATTGAACTACTGATATTTTTTTTATCATTTATATTTTCTGTATCATTTGTATTACATAAACACAGAGGATAATATGTCTTTTCTGATGAAATACAAGGTTTTCTCATCAAGGGAAATCTATTTTTTTAGGTCAAACAGGTCAGCGTTAGAAATTGGCACTTGTCCCATTGTCCTTGCCAAAGTGCCCAATAGTAAAGGTATCATAAGGACTAGAAATTTGCCATTATTAAGGGTTTAGCTATATGTTATCATTATAAGGACTAATAGGCTTAAACTGTTAGTTTCTATTGCTGCATGTATATATGTTGTTCTACAAAATATTCTATTTTCTGTGTATTTTCAGAGCGATAATGATGGTGCTGCTTTGGACACCATGGTGTCACTAGACAAACTGAAACAGTTCTTAACTTTTCAGATCACTAAATGCATGATACAATTAGTTACACATACATCTATTTCAAGAACATTGTACATGGAAAGTTATTTATTAAAATATCATGACACTTCGACTATTCTTGTCGTAAAGAGGCAACTAACGGGATCGGGTGATCAGACTCGCTGACTTGGTTGATGCATGTCATCGTATCCCAATTGCGTAGATCGGTGTTCATGATGTCAATCACTGGATTGTCTGGTCCAGACTCGATTATTTACAAACCGCCGTGATATAGCTTGAATAGTGCTATGTGTGGCATTGAACAACAGACAAACAAACTTCTATAAAATATGGGAGCCGCTTTTGGATTTGCGGGAATGTTGACGCTTTATGTTGAGTTCAAAATTATATTTTAGGGATATTAGTGATGACAATAACTCCAATAATAACATATTTATTGATAAAGGAATATCTTCATCAGAATTTGCAAGAAACAAAACTCGGGAATGCCACTAAACGTATTATTAACCATGAACGGCAATTAAGGCATGACGTGGCACGTCTGGATTGGGCAGTGAGACGCTCCTGTCACAGGATGTGAGTCAATATTATTGATGGGTTTGTTCGTGGAGAAATGAATGCACAATCGGAAGCAATGACCTGTCAGAGCAGGGACAGGGTGTTATGGACTTCCTTCAATTGTGCAATTCCTAGAATGGGCAGAACCAGGACATCAGCAGACGAAGTAGACTTTGCGCTCAAGGCAAACACTGCTTGTGGAACGGGAAACATAAGTAGATTGCAGGAAGTATTAATCGCCGAGAAAAGCTAACTAGCAGCAAATTCTTCGTACCATTGTATGCCTTCAGATTTCATTGTCATTCGTGAATTCGTTTGTGAAAATGGTTAATTTGTCATGCCAACAAGTAGATATTAATAACGGCACTTCTTAATAAGTCGTCTATATATTTTAAGATAACAAAAGCTGCGATAAAATCCCTTATACGCGTTTGCACTAAAGATATATTATACGCTGACGTCATGCACGTGCACACTAATATCATTGGTTAATGAGAAGCACGTGCACCATAATGGCAAGATCATGTGCTGATGACATTCACGTGCACACTAATGACAAGCTCAAAGGCCGATAACAAGCACATGCAATACAATAACAATATTATGCACTGGTGGCAAGCACGTGCACATTAATGACAATATTATTACACCAATGTCAAGTACGTGCACACTAATGACAACCACATATGCTGATAACAAGCACGTGCACACTAATGACAAGATCAATCGTCACGTGCACACAAATGACAAGATCATTCGCTGACGACATGTAGTCGTTAACGACATTATCACACGGTCATGACAAGCACGTGTACTATAATAAAAAAGTTGATATGCTGGTGGCATACACGTGCACTATAATGACAAGATCATACGATGATAGTAAGCGCGTGCACCATAATGACAACATTATATACTGATGACATGTACGTGCACACTAATGACAAGATCATACGCTGACGACATACAGTAGTAAACAAATAAAAGAAGATCATAATTAAGCCGACGGCATTAAGATACTCGCTAATATAATATGGCGATTACACCTGAACAAGATCATCTGCTGACGGCATTAAGATACTCGCTAATATAATATGCCGCTTACACCTGAACAAGATCATCTGCTGACGGCATTATTGTACTCGCAAATCAGAACCAATTTTTCACCGACAATGTTTCTCCGCCACTAAAACCGTATGATAAAAAGTTCAACTGCAATCAACACAACACATACAAACTAATACATTAACATGCACAATAGCAACCGAATATTAACAAGAACGTGAATAACAAAGCAAATGAATAATTCCCCGACTCATCCCTAATATTTTTTTAACTAATCTGTATGACTTGGACTTTAGACCTTTCAGATACGTTACCCCGATCTATCCATCTCAAGCAGGATTCCGAGGCCGACCTTTCAATCATTCCCGCAGTCAATAGCATTCCTAGATTAACACTTCTCTCAGGTATTTATACTATCTACTTAATGCGTCACGGAATTTCATAAACAAATATTTTCTGCACTGGAATTTTATTGACCAATGTTTATGGTATATGTTGAAAGGAATTAGATTAATACATAATTATTTATCATGTTTCAGAGATATGTTTACAGTCCTCTTTAACGCATAGCCACACATTCTGTTCTCACTTATATGATTTAAAGAAGCTATTCGATGTATCTGTATTTACATCTTACCAAACTAGGCTGGAATTTCTGGGTTCGATCGTAGCGCCACTAGTGGCTATTACGAGTTATGTCCCTTCTATGTCCCTCCTACTGACCAATCAGATTCTACCTCTCATGTCACTTGCATTTGCTTAAAAAATGGCGGCGCCCGAGCAAGACGATAAGATCAATAATCAAGATCTATATTGTAATAAAACGGGTCATAAAAAGTGCATCAAATCACGTGATTAGAAACATGAAATGATTTGGTAATATCTGTTGACGCCGGTAGGTGATACATATGCTTTACAAATCCTGCAATCGACCGAAATCTCCTGGGCGGTTGACGGACGGATGTCTATTTCGTTACGCAATTTTCATTTGACGATGCATAGATTCGTCAGTCGTAACCATAACCCCATATTTCCAGCCTAGTTCGACAAGGGTGGGAACTGGGCTTTTATAGTCAGTGAACTTCCTTGCCTCGGGAAGATGCTGTATGTGTTCCGGGTCATGGATGGCGCAGTTGTCTAATGTCTTAACCAGAATAACGAAAAACATTCTGAATTTAAAAAAAAGAAGATTTTATGCTTTAGACGTTTGAAAAAAATACATTGTTGTAAAGTGTAAAAATCAGGCTCATATAGTTTGAAATATAAAAAAATTATATGTGGTTTTGCAGGTGAAGCTGAAAACATCTAATCTCGATACAAAATCCCTGGGCCCCCATCGGAATATCAAATAGTCGGTCCCTTTAATCCCACTGACTACAATTATGTTGCCTATAACGTTATTCAATGTACACACGACATCGAAATCCACGCACAGCGATGTGCTTCTATTCGTTACCTTATATCTTTGAAGATATGTTGTAGGCATTGGCATTGTTTTAGTATGAATAATGTTCTTTTTAACATCTCCTGATATTTTGTTCAAGATATCTTAACTAACGTCAAATAAATGTGGTTTCACGTTCGCCTGTCTAACCGCATTCATTAATGCGCACCATCAATTATACTGTCAACTTGTGAGCACATGATGTGTTTGTTTGTTGTTTAATGCCGCACTCAGCAATAGTCCAGTTATGAGGACGGTCCGTAAATAATCGAGTCTGGACCAGACAATCCAGTGATTGACATCACGAGCATCGATCGACGCAGTTGGGATACGATGACATGCACCAACCATGTGAGCGGGCCTGAACACCCGATCCCGTTAGTTGCTTCTTACGACAAGCATAGTCGCCATTGTGTGCACTTGAAATTTTCCAGGCGCCACAATGTATTGTGATCTAGACACATGTGTCATCCACTGTAATTTTCACTGTTTTGGGCGGAACTGGATAAAAATATCGCAATAGTTCCGCCACAATTGTACAAAAGGTATTATTTGGGGTTTTACCCAATCAAATTCAATTCAAAATGTCTTTTTATTAAAATTGCAAATGATATCGTATTTCATTAGCCAATACTCAAAGTCGGATCCGTTAACTGCAATGATTATTGTGATTGGTGAGTGAGTGAGTGAGTGGGGTCGACGCCGCTTTTATCGCTGTTCCAGTTATATCACGGCGTATCAGCTTAACGTGGGAGGACAGCCCGAAGGATTGCAGGTCTCAGACGTTTACCAGTTTGCTGGAACCCACAAGCACTGTTATGGTGCTGACAAACCTAGTAACATAATCAGGGCGAACCGGGATTCAAACCCACAATCACAGGTTTCTGGTGGACCCAAGGGACGCAACTCTTTACAGCGAATGGCGACACCTAAGACAACTGGGCCACCCTACTGTCATTTACGCATGTCGCAGGAAGCATGTACACAACATGTTGTAGATGTCATACATAATTTTTCATTTTCAAAATCTATACATATAATTTCAAACTTGAAACATTGTTAAATACAATAACCAAATTAACCAATATTAGAATATACCAGAATATTATAGTCTCCGTATGCAATTGACGAATGATATATCACCTGTCTGATGGTTATGTAATCTCAGTGAAGCCAGTTTGATAACGTTGTAATGTGATCGGTGTGAATACAGCGTCATAAATAGCTATACAAGGAAACCGGCTACATATAAGGCATATGTGTCACCCAACGAGGCCTTCTCATTCTTTAAAAAGAACATGGTGATACAGTTATGACTGTTATTGACATTGATGTTCAGATCTCACACATTAGGATTTTCCTCCACTTGGCCTACTCGGAAATATATTAAGGCTGATTCACAGTGAGTGAGTCCTGGATAACGCCGCTTTTAACAATATTCCAGCAATATCACGGCGGGGGACATCAGAAATGGGCTTCAAACATTGTACCCATGTCGGGAATCAAACCCGGGGCTTCGGCGTGAAGAGCGAACACTTTAACCACAAGGCTACCCCACCGCCCCCAGATTCTAATGAATATAATGTCGGTTATCTGTTTTAATATTGCGTACATATAACTGACCGAATTACTTGACAAAATTCCAGCAATATCACGGCGGGGGACACCAGAAATGGGCTTCACACATTGTACCCATGTTGGGAATCGAACCCGGGACTTCGGCGTGACGAGCGAACTCTTTAACCACTAGTCTACCCGACCGCCCCTTCTTGACATAAGATATGCGGTATGATCACTTTATCAAGAATCGAAATTATGACTACACTGAAGAATGATTTATTGACTAATACCACGAAGATGCCAGATTTTCACTGAATATTTGGATTGACGCAGCTTCTGCCATTATTCTAGAGGCGAGAAGTGCCAATCTAGGAATCGAACCCGGACTCCGGCGTGACGAACGAACGTATGTCTATTTCAAATCTATTCTGTTGATTAACGCTCACTAAGGAATATTCCATACGATACCATGCTATGAACCAAGTCACCTACAACCACTCACTCACGCAGTCATTTGTAGCGCAAAATGACAATTGTCAGCAGTGTTCAACATATAGTTACTCCTTAAACATTGGTTAAATAGAGTAACTAACCATTCAACGATTAGACACTGGGATCGAGTGGTCTATCTTATTCAAACCATAGCTAAGAACCTGAGCACCTAACCTGTGTAAATAACCTTGATTCGAGGACCATATTTAAACAAATATTCAAGAACTCTATGCTATACAGTGGGAACACTGAATTGACCCCGTACACGTGTGATACACGTGAAAACGTGTTTTCCTGACCATGGCTACGTGCGTTAACCTTCGGTGCGGACATCGCAGGTTCGAATCCGGCCGCGGATCTAAATGATAAAAAGATGGGTTTAATTAAGAATTCAGTTAATTAATCACCGGTCTGAGACAGGTGATCAGTGATTAACTTCAGCACATCTGATGTTTATTAACCGGGCGAGGGGCGGTCGGGTAGCCAAGTGGTCAAGGCGTTCGTTCATCACGCAAAAGGCCCGGGTTCGATTCCCGACATGGGTACAATGTGTGAAGCCCATTTCTGGTGTCCCCCGCTGTGATATTGCTGAAATAAAACTAAAAGCGGCGTAAAATCAAACTCGCTCACTATTAACTGGGTGAGGCGTTCAGATTTTTGTAAACCTGGCCCGACTCGATGCTAGACCGGGATATAGCTGGAAGGTTTAACCACCATCCATATCAACTGAATCGATTGCTGCGCGGGCATTTATAAACAACGAATACGGACGGGGAAGATATTTGACGGTTGAGCAGCTCCAAGTGAAAGGATACCAATGGTTGCTTGTATACGATAAACGTATATACTTTTCTTATCAATAGCAGGTTGTATGATAACATGTCCGGGTACCAACAGGCGAAAGAGTTACATTTATTTAAGATCAACCATACTTCAACCTGCCTTGTTTTATAATTAATAATAAGTAGTAATTCATATTTTAATAAGGAAGTGAGAGGAAATAGATAACCCTGTTGTATGAGGGCGCTCTCTGGGAAAAACAATAAAATAGTCGACTTTTGACAAAGTAATTACGCCCGACAGACTGGTTGATAACCAGTGACAATGGAGGTATCTGTGATAACACGTGAATTATCTTTAACACTGTCATCGGCGAAGGGCGTGTGAGAGAAAGAGGGAGAGAGAGACCAATCTCACCATCCCTAACCCCTCCCACCCGCCACCACACACACCCAGGATAAATGACCTGACTCTGCTGTTGTGCCAACGTCGTGTCCGACAACCATGTAATGAAGATACCATACGTATTTTCAACTTGTTTATCCAGAGACTATATACCGGTATATGGTCTCTGGTTTATCTAACACACAGAAGTTTCAGTTTCAAAGACACGGGTTGAATAACGCTGGGTATGTCAGTGTAGCCGCGTAGGCGACTAATATAGAACGCGGCCAAACATGCCAACGCACGCACACACACAGGACAAACACACCGCTGTACAAATAATAAAACAAAACATATAATATAAAACATAATAAGCAAACCGTACGACCAACCTACAACACAGTCTACATCGTCGAAGAAAACCAAACCTGTCAACAGGCTAAACAATGGCGCTCGGTCCCAATCGTACCCACTCCCCCTTACCTGTAAGACTGTCACCACCATTGCCACTGCCAACACTTTGAAAAGTTTACTCCTGCAAATTCCCGCCATTCTGTAAGTGTCGTCTGCTCTGCTATGTAACTCGATATTATATCCCGTGCTCTACACCTTCCTCTCTTTCCTTGAATAACATCGTCACGTCAGTATATGCGACATTTTCCAGCAACGACAGAACAGGGAAGTAAATTATTGTATAGTCACGTGGTCTCATATCAACCGACCCGTCGGACCAGGAAGAAGTTTGACAATGACAATACACCTTGATTTGTATGGCGTAGATATACCACGTAGCTGAATTGTCCAACTGGATTTTCCCCAGGATGAATTACTCTCTATGTGAATCAGCGCGTGAAGGATGCCATTGAAAGATACAAGTGGCTGATTGTTGTTCCAGTCGTTTTTAAAATCGAGTACATATAACGAAAATCGTTGCTGTGTAATTTAAAATAGGTCCACCACGTAAGAACCAGCCCACAGAGTGTGTGTGTAAATTCATCCGATTCGCTATGGTGTCTTTGGGGTAGTCAAAATGTATGTGTGTCAAGGTGAACACTCTCAAGTTAACCTCTCCTTGTCAAGTGCGTGCGTGAGTTAGGTTTAACGCCGCTTTTAACAGTATTCCAGTTATATCGCGGCGTGTCAGCTTAATGTGGGAGGAAAGCCCGAAGTGATGCAGGTCTCGGACGTTTAACACTTCGGTGAAACCCACGAGCACGGGTATGGTGCTGACAAACCTAGAAACATAATCGTCATAATTGTCAAGTGTCAACGTTTGGAGTATGTGTATTAGTTTGTTTGTATGTTGTTTAAAGCCGCACCCAGCAATGCTCCAGCTATATGACGGCGGTCTGTAAATAATCGAGTCTGGACCAGACAAACCAGTGATTGACATCAAGAATATCGATCCACACATTTGGGATACGATGACATGCATCAACCAAGCCAGCGAGCCTGACCACCCGATCCCGTTAGTTGCCTCTTACGACAAGCATACTCGCCTTTTTACAGCAGGCATGGGTTGCTGAAGGCCTTTTCTACCCCGGATCTTCACGGGTCAATACTTCATTGTGACTATTGTTATAAATATTATCATCTATATTCTAGAAACGTTTGATATAAAAGCGAGAACAACAACAACACATTTCCATAATCATAAGAAATCTACATTGTAAATGTTCGACTATATTATGAGCATGTGTTTCCGATTCACATGAAAAATGATAAAGTTAAAGCATAAAACTAATTTAACCTATTTATTCTTAATCAAATTTCCCTTCCCATATTCAATTCCATTCTCATGTCTATATATACCTGTGATGATCCGGGTTAGAATAGGCCTTCAGCAACCCATTCTTGGTGACTATGCTATTAATCATTGGATTTTCTGATCCAGGGTCGATTATTTACAGACCGCCGTCATTTAGCTGGAATATTGCTGAGCGCGGCCTTAAACAACAAACAAACAAAATCATGTTTATATTTATTTTCCTGTTGACATGTCCATTCTCATTCCTTTTTCCAAATACGATTTCCATTTCCATTCAGATGCACATTCTTATTATCATTTAAATATTATTTTCATTTTATTAAGTATTATTTTCATTTTTATTCTCATTCCAATTCAAATTTGTATTCCCCTTCATTTGTTATTTATTTTCTGTTTCTTCTTCACTCCCACAATATCCTTTTCGTTAAACCAGTCAGTGCCCTAAGGTAACTGTTACAAAATGGTCTAAATTAAGCCGTGGTTGATGACACACACTCACACATATATAAATTGTCAATGCAAGAGAATAGATTAAAATTTGGTGCAAAGGGCAAAAGAGCTGTCAAAATTATATGAATGGATAACTGAAAATCAGTGATGACACCAGGTGTTCGCGAAAAGGGAAAGCATGCCCTGCCAGTTGATACATGATGATAAACATTTGGTACCTAGGATCCAGTCTTCCCCGGGACCTAGCCTCCTGGTGGCGTCTGAATGAGGGTATAATGTTGAACTGGAATATGGACCCTTATTGAATCGAAAATATTTGAAATATATACTTTCATTATCTAACATGTTAACTAGTTCAGTTTAAACATGATTTATTCACATGAAAATAGTTGGGAACAAGGTATCACACATTCAGTGGCCATCTCCTTCGTCTTCCATTTTCCGTGGTAGAGTGTCCGCCCGGAGAGCGAAATGTCCGGGGTTCGATCCCTGGGCGCGTCATAACAAAAGACGTTGAAATATGGTACTTGTTGTTACCCTGCCTGGCGCTCGGCATTAGGGGGGTGCTGGTCGACTCGTAGTCAGTATACTGTGCCTAAGTGGGGTATTCATGTTAAACTGCCGCATGGTATCTCAGTGAGCTAGCACTATAAATGAGTCCGGACTAGTACAAGCAGCCACACACACACACACACACACACAGACACACACAGAGACACGCACGCACGCACGCACGCACACACACACACACACACACACACACACACACACACACACACACACACACACACACACACACACACACACACACAGACACGCACGCACGCACGCACGCACGCACGCACACACACACACACACACACACACACACGTACACACACGTGCATGCACGTCGCTATATAAGTGCAATAATCTTGGCCGCGACGTTAAACCCTATTTCACTTCACCACCTCACCTCACCTCACCACCAAACCATATGAGAACATGGCGGACAACTTGATACTAAACGTATAATGGATTTCATAAACTACAAAATATACTGTTGTTTAATTTTTTACCAAGGGCACGTGAGAAAGAAAAGGGTTGCTTATTGTAAGGGCACCTGATATTGTAAATAAATCTACCCCCTTAATATTCATCTAGTGATTGCAGAACATATTCCACGTTCCGCATATTCTCTTCAAAGTCCACGCGAAACACGTTTAGAACTCGGTGTTCAAACTGGAAGAACCATGCGGTATTTTCACTTTTACCCTAAGTTATTGCCATTTTAAGTTTCCCAAGCTACATTTTAACAACAAACGAACTAAGAAGATTGTTTATAAAAAATATATTTGAATTAAAAGCTTCACACAACTGTGTAAACTTAACCTGCTGGTGAACATAGACGCGATGCGTTGTGAAGACAATGAATATGAATGAGTGGCACCTGTGAATTTCTTGCTGGCTTGAGAACGGTGACAATGCGTCTGTGCGTGTGTCAATGTGTGTGTGTGTGTGTGTGTGTGTGTGTGCACGCGTGTGTGTTTGTGTCTATATGTGCGTATGCGTGTATGTCTGTGTTTGGGTGCATGTATCTGTGCGTGCGTGTCTATATATATATGTGTGTGTGTGTGAGTGTGTGTGAGTGTGTGTGAGTGTGTGAGAGTGTGTGAGAGAGTGTGTGTGTGTGAGTGTGTGAGAGTGTGTGTGAGTGTGTGTGTGTGTGAGTGTGTGTGTGTGTGTGTGTGTGTGTGTGTGTGTGCGTGCACGCGCGTGTGTGTACCAGTTTTCCGTTTGGACAGCCCCGTGGAGATTTCGGGTTATAAATAGCCGCTAGCAACCTATACTGGTCTTGAGAAGCAACCAAACGGATCAGGTAGACAAGCTCGGTGGCTTGCGTCTCATGGAACTCCGACAGTGCGTCATGTTGCTCGTATAAATCACTGGATTGTCTGGTCCAGACTCAATTATTTACTGTACGCCATCATATAGCTGGACTACAGCTGAGAGCAACGTAAACAAACAAACAAACATGTACAAGTAAACAGTGGTATCTAAATGGAACCATCAGCAAGCCGATCAATTGTGAAAAGCGTATCTAGGCTAAAGACCCGTGAAGAATAGGTCTTCAACAACCCATGCTTGTCGTTAAAAGCTACAATGCTTGTCGCAAGAGGCGACTAACGGGATCGGGTGGTCAGGCTCGCTGACTTGGTTGATGCATGTCATGGATTCCAACTGCGTGGATCCATGCTCGTGATATCAATCACTGGATTGTTTGGTCCAGACTCGATTATTTACAGACCGTCGTCATATAGCTGGAATATTGCTGAGTGTGGCGTAAAACAACAAACAAAAGAACCAAAAAAACTGTCTGTCTGAAAGCTTGAAACAGCACTATTTTTCATGTTGACTGCAATCATAATCAACGACTGACAAGTACCGTATATAAATGTTACGCGACTTTGTTAACATGGGATAGGTCAGGTGATTACCGGTGGACAAATGGCTAGCGGGCAGTCTGTTGACCAACTATCGTTAGGCTTATGCGTGCAGCCTCCACCACTATCATGGTCATATTGTGAGAATGGTTGTCGGCTATGTGACGTCATGCTTAGGTGCGACTGTTTATTTGACTGGCATGGGCTCCTGTCTATTAGAAATAGGTAAAAACGCACACAACAGCTGGGCGTACCAATATTGAAGCCAATTAAATATTCTTTGAATGTACAATCAAAGGCATTTGACACAATCTTAGAGTGAGTGAGTATAGTTTTACGCCGCTTTTAGCAATATTCCAGTAATATCACATCACCAGACATTTTACCCATGTCGGTAATCGGGTCTTCAGCGTGACGAGCAAACGCTTTAATCACTAGACTACCTTACCGCCTCTTAGCATCTTAAAGCATGCTGTACAACTAGTATGAACACTATGTTTTAGGTCATCGCTTCAAAGACTCTTTTTCAAACTAACAAAAGTTGCATTAGCAAGCTACAGATACTTGTATGAAATATACATAAATAGATAGTTGTTTTTATAATATACCATGGGGCTTTCCTTAGATTATATATATAACCCAAGATACTTTCAATTGTATTAATGACAATTTTAAATGAATACTGCTGACAATCTCAACACAAATAATCTAAATACTAAAATATTTTCAACATTCATTCAATAAAAAAAAACAAAAAAAAAAAAACATTTCCATAGTCATACGAAATATCAGAGGCAGAGTCCACTGTAAGAATCCTATTATATCATAAGCATGTTATAAATCACTATCGAAACACATGCAAAGGCAAGTCAAGTATTAACTTGTAAAACACGAAAACACATGGTACGAGTCAAAACAGGGAATTGCATCAGATATAAGATTTGTTGCATCTACCATTAAACGTTTCGAAACCCTTGAATATTGAAACCCTGCTCAAACAACTTTTGAGCCAAAGTCGAGCTTTGAAATTTTTGTGAAAAAGAGCATGCTCAATTGTACCTCAAAAGTTGTGAAATGTAGACACCAAAGGCTGGAGCTACTGGATTATTGCCTGGCATACAGGGGAAGATGACTACTGGAAAGTTGAAATCATCCGTCTTATCATACAGTCTTGTGGATAATGTTTGGTCTTACTGACTAAAACATAAACAGGTGAAACGGTTCCACTGGGCTGTGCTACTTTCAGTTCGGGAGGGTACATCATTTGGATGGAATTGGCTACTTGACAATTATTGAACAATATCAGACCATCAATATACATTTTTCTGATTCTGCCAAACCGTGACGAAATTCCGACTGCACAAAAAGACATATCAGGATCTTCAAACTTGATTTCAATTTAAAAGTTCAAATTATATGTAGGTTAGACCAGGTTATTATTCTTTGTGCAATTAAATCAGAAGAAACGTTCTTGAAGCTGCAAGTTGAGACATAGACAAAAATACACGTACATAAGTAAACAATTTAATAATGAAAGTGGATACCCACAAGAGAGACTGGTTTCGTAGACTTGAATACGGTTATAGTGTGTAACATTAAAGACCTCGAACTAATTGAACATTGACACATTATGTATGCTTTTGTTATAGATGCGAGTAACGGGTTATCAAGGAAATGTTTACTCGTTTGTTCATTCTTTAAATTTGCACTATTCATGGCGAAATTTACCTAACACAAGTTGACATTTTAACCTAGAATTTGGAAACGTACACAATGAATGAAGACGCTCATGTTGTAAGTAATAACTGGAAAAAGAAAGAAAAGAATACCAATAATTAACAACAGTAAATCAAGTGAACATTATAATTTAGATGATATTAAGTGAGACAAAGAGAGACACATCCTGTTTACTCCATAAATGTGTTTTGTCTTGTTAAATTGTAAGATGAGATCAAAACATGTGCAACGTATAACTGCCCAAAGGCAAAACTAGGAAAAAGGTGAGTATCGAGTTAACATGGTGGTATCCCCGCGGTTCGACCGAGGTTTCCCCAACGAGGATAGATCCAATGCTTTAGGCTCAGTGGAAAGAAGTCAATCAAACCCACCATGCCACGGCTCACCCGGCAGAGATACATGCAAGTTGTATACTTATACCACAGGTTAGTGGCTTGAAATACTCCCATGTGGTTGTGCAATTAACTGTGAAAGGGAGACAACTCCTGTATCCTTATAGTCAACGAACCAGTTGTTGGAAGACCGTGTGTCCTATGTTGGATGGTTATGCAAAAATACACAATCGTAATGATATAAGGATAAATCACATTTCATTGAAAGTTGGACAAATTGAATAAAATGCTTTCTGGGGAAACTATTTTAGTTTAAATCTATACCATCATGTTTACTTGAATTAACTCCACATCATTGTGATCTCCCGGTGCACATTCATGGAAGTTTTATCAGCCTGGTTGAATACGCTGAATGTGGGTTGAACATGCTTATTTATATTGCAACTGAATTCTAGGAAATATGCACGAACGTTGCTGCCAATGGAGACGTAGAAAAAGACATGTAAATACAAACAACAATAGGGTGGATGCCCGAAAAAGAAACTCGCTCCCAATGTAAAAGTTTTATTTGACTGTTGAATGGATGTTTGATGCGAAAGAGGGGAGTCTTACATATATACAGTAACGTGGCATTAAAATGACACTATCTGTCCCGATGTTGTATTGCAGCGAACATGGTAATATATAAAGGAATGATTGTCAAAACAAGTTAAACGCAAAAGGATGAAACGCATCTAATGGGTGAAAGCATTTTCTAGTGTGTGCCATTGATGAGAAAAAACAACATTCATCGGACATATACAATACTAAATACCGGTAAGTCAAGTGGAAATGTTATTTTAGATGATAGTTAATCATTCTTTCTGTCTGCTAAATATATATTTTTTGTCTTGTTAATTTGCAAGTTGAAATCAAAACATGTCCAAAGTGGAACTGCCCAAAGGCAAAAATAGGAAAAAGGTGAGTATCGAGTTAGCGTGGTGGTATCCCCGCGGTTCGACCGAGGTTTCCCCAACGAGGATAGATCCAATGCTTTAGGCTCAGTGGAAGTAAGTCAACAATCATCCCACCATGCCACGGCTCACCCGGCAGAGATACAGGCAAGTTGTATACTTATACCACCGGTTAGTGGCTTGAAATACTCCCATGTGGTTGTGCAATTAGCCGCACAAGGGATATAATTCATGTAGCACTGATCAAGTATTAGTCAATTTGAGGATGGGGCGTCCCGTTTCCGATATTGAAATGAAAACGTCAAAGATTACCAAAATAAGGTGAGACATTATTTCAGCTTTAGTCCTAAAAATGTAATAAAATGCTTTCTGAGGAAATAGTTATAGTTTAAATCGATGTCATCCCGTTTATTTGCATAAACTCGCCATCATTGGGATATCTTGAATGCAAATACATGAACGATTTGACAGCCTGGTTGAAGAAGTTCAATGTAGGTTGAACATGGTTATTTTGAGTGCAAGTGAATCGCAAGAAACGTTCGTGTAGCTGCCAGTGAAGATATAGAAATGAACACGTACATAAGTAAACAATAATGAAAGTGGATACCCACACGAGAGACTGGTGTCGTAGTCAATGTAACAATCATTAATGACTGTTGACTTGATGTTTCATTTAAGCTTTAAGCGTCGTAGTAATGCGGAGAAGTATTTCTACACAATTACGCGGCATTATCATGGGAATGTTTGTTTTTTCATGAGGTAATTCTGCGATTAGGGCACCATATGAATGAGTGATTGTTGAAGTTAGGAAAATGATTTCTGACATTTCATGCGAAAAAGAAAGTTTAGCATTGTAAATAGCATGGGACTTGAATACGGTTATAGTTTGTAACATTAGACATCTCTAACTAATTGAGCATTGACACATTATGTACGCTTTTGTTATAGATGCGAGTAAAGGGTTATCAAGGAACTGCATACTCGTTCGCTTATTCTTTAAATTTGCACTATTCATGGCGAAATTTACCTAACACAAGTTGACATTTTAACCTAGAATTTGGAAACGTACACAATGAATGAAGACGCTCATGTTGTAAGTAATAACTGGAAAAAGAATCGCGGTTAGAAGAAAAGAATACAAATACTTAACAACAGTAAATTAAGTGAACATTATAATTTAGATGATATTAAGTGAGACACAGAGAGACACTATCTGTTTGCTCAATAAATGTGTTTTGTCTTGTTAAATTGTAAGATGAGATCAAAACATGTGCAACGTATAACTGCCCAAAGGCAAAACTAGGAAAAAGGTGAGTATCGAGTTAGCATGGTGGTATCCCCGCGGTTCGACCGAGGTTTCCCCAACGAGGATAGATCCAATGCTTTAGGCTCAGTGGAAAGAAGTCAATCAAACCCACCATGCCACGGCTCACCCGGCAGAGATACATGCAAGTTGTATACTTATACCACAGGTTAGTGGCTTGAAATACTCCCATGTGGTTGTGCAATTAACTGTGAAAGGGAGACAACTCCTGTATCCTTATAGTCAACGAACCAGTTGTTGGAAGACCGTGTGTCCTATGTTGGATGGTTATGCAAAAATACACAATCGTAATGATATAAGGATAAATCACATTTCATTGAAAGTTGGACAAATTGAATAAAATGCTTTCTGGGGAAACTATTTTAGTTTAAATCTATACCATCATGTTTACTTGAATTAACTCCACATCATTGTGATCTCCCGGTGCACATTCATGGAAGTTTTATCAGCCTGGTTGAATACGCTGAATGTGGGTTGAACATGCTTATTTATATTGCAACTGAATTCTAGGAAATATGCACGAACGTTGCTGCCAATGGAGACGTAGAAAAGGACATGTAAATACAAACAACAATAGGGTGGATGCCCGAAAAAGAAACTAGCTCCCAATGTAAAAGTTTTATTTGACTGTTGAATGGATGTTTGATGCGAAATAGGGGAGTCTTACATATATACAGTAACGTGGCATTAAAATGACACTGTCTGTCCCGATGTTGTATTGCAGCGAACATGGTAATATATAAAGGAATGATTGTCAAAACAAGTTAAACGCAAAAGGATGAAACGCATCTAATGGGTGAAAGCATTTTCTAGTGTGTGCCATTGATGAGAAAAAACAACATTCATCGGACATATACAATACTAAATACCGGTAAGTCAAGTGGAAATGTTATTTTAGATGATAGTTAATCATTCTTTCTGTCTGCTAAATATATATTTTTTGTCTTGTTAATTTGCAAGTTGAAATCAAAACATGTCCAAAGTGGAACTGCCCAAAGGCAAAAATAGGAAAAAGGTGAGTATCGAGTTAGCGTGGTGGTATCCCCGCGGTTCGACCGAGGTTTCCCCAACGAGGATAGATCCAATGCTTTAGGCTCAGTGGAAGTAAGTCAACAATCATCCCACCATGCCACGGCTCACCCGGCAGAGATACAGGCAAGTTGTATACTTATACCACCGGTTAGTGGCTTGAAATACTCCCATGTGGTTGTGCAATTAGCCGCACAAGGGATATAATTCATGTAACACTGATCAAGTATTAGTCAATTTGAGGATGGGGCGTCCCGTTTCCGATATTGAAATGAAAACGTCAAAGATTACCAAAATAAGGTGAGACATTATTTCAGCTTTAGTCCTAAAAATGTAATAAAATGCTTTCTGAGGAAATAGTTATAGTTTAAATCGATGTCATCCCGTTTATTTGCATAAACTCGCCATCATTGGGATATCTTGAATGCAAATACATGAACGATTTGACAGCCTGGTTGAAGAAGTTGAATGTAGGTTGAACATGGTTATTTTGAGTGCAAGTGAATCGCAAGAAACGTTCGTGTAGCTGCCAGTGAAGATATAGAAATGAACACGTACATAAGTAAACAATAATGAAAGTGGATACCCACACGAGAGACTGGTGTCGTAGTCAATGTAACAATCATTAATGACTGTTGACTTGATGTTTGATTTAAGCTTTAAGCGTCGTAGTAATGCGGAGAAGTATTTCTACACAATTAAGCGGCATTATCATGGGAATGTTTGTTTTTTCATGAGGTAATTCAGCGATTAGGGCACCATATGAATGAGTGATTGTTGAAGTTAGGAAAATGATTTCTGACATTTCATGCGAAAAAGAAAGTTTAGCATTGTAAATAGCATGGGACTTGAATACGGTTATAGTTTGTAACATTAGACATCTCTAACTAATTGAGCATTGACACATTATGTACGCTTTTGTTATAGATGCGAGTAAAGGGTTATCAAGGAACTGCATACTCGTTCGCTTATTCTTTAAATTTGCACTATTCATGGCGAAATTTACCTAACACAAGTTGACATTTTAACCTAGAATTTGGAAACGTACACAATGAATGAAGACGCTCATGTTGTAAGTAATAACTGGAAAAAGAATCGCGGTTAGAAGAAAAGAATACAAATACTTAACAACAGTAAATTAAGTGAACATTATAATTTAGATGATATTAAGTGAGACACAGAGAGACACTATCTGTTTGCTCAATAAATGTGTTTTGTCTTGTTAAATTGTAAGATGAGATCAAAACATGTGCAACGTATAACTGCCCAAAGGCAAAACTAGGAAAAAGGTGAGTATCGAGTTAGCATGGTGGTATCCCCGCGGTTCGACCGAGGTTTCCCCAACGAGGATAGATCCAATGCTTTAGGCTCAGTGGAAAGAAGTCAATCAAACCCACCATGCCACGGCTCACCCGGCAGAGATACATGCAAGTTGTATACTTATACCACAGGTTAGTGGCTTGAAATACTCCCATGTGGTTGTGCAATTAACTGTGAAAGGGAGACAACTCCTGTATCCTTATAGTCAACGAACCAGTTGTTGGAAGACCGTGTGTCCTATGTTGGATGGTTATGCAAAAATACACAATCGTAATGATATAAGGATAAATCACATTTCATTGAAAGTTGGACAAATTGAATAAAATGCTTTCTGGGGAAACTATTTTAGTTTAAATCTATACCATCATGTTTACTTGAATTAACTCCACATCATTGTGATCTCCCGGTGCACATTCATGGAAGTTTTATCAGCCTGGTTGAATACGCTGAATGTGGGTTGAACATGCTTATTTATATTGCAACTGAATTCTAGGAAATATGCACGAACGTTGCTGCCAATGGAGACGTAGAAAAGGACATGTAAATACAAACAACAATAGGGTGGATGCCCGAAAAAGAAACTAGCTCCCAATGTAAAAGTTTTATTTGACTGTTGAATGGATGTTTTAATGCGAAAGAGGGGAGTCTTACATATATATACAGTAACGTGGCATTAAAATGACACTGTCTGTCCCGATGTTGTATTGCAGCGAACATGGTAATATATAAAGGAATGATTGTCAAAACAAGTTAAACGCAAAAGGATGAAACGCATCTAATGGGTGAAAGCATTTTCTAGTGTGTGCCATTGATGAGAAAAAACAACATTCATCGGACATATACAATACTAAATACCGGTATGTCAAGTGGAAATGTTATTTTAGATGATAGTTAATCATTCTTTCTGTCTGCTAAATATATATTTTTTGTCTTGTTAATTTGCAAGTTGAAATCAAAACATGTCCAAAGTGGAACTGCCCAAAGGCAAAAATAGGAAAAAGGTGAGTATCGAGTTAGCGTGGTGGTATCCCCGCGGTTCGACCGAGGTTTCCCCAACGAGGATAGATCCAATGCTTTAGGCTCAGTGGAAGTAAGTCAACAATCATCCCACCATGCCACGGCTCACCCGGCAGAGATACAGGCAAGTTGTATACTTATACCACCGGTTAGTGGCTTGAAATACTCCCATGTGGTTGTGCAATTAGCCGCACAAGGGATATAATTCATGTAACACTGATCAAGTATTAGTCAATTTGAGGATGGGGCGTCCCGTTTCCGATATTGAAATGAAAACCGTCAAAGATTACCAAAATAAGGTGAGACATTGTTTCAGCTTTAGTCCTAAAAATGTAATAAAATGCTTTCTGAGGAAATAGTTATAGTTTAAATCGATGTCATCCCGTTTATTTGCATAAACTCGCCATCATTGGGATATCTTGAATGCAAATACATGAACGATTTGACAGCCTGGTTGAAGAAGTTGAATGTAGGTTGAACATGGTTATTTTGAGTGCAAGTGAATCGCAAGAAACGTTCGTGTAGCTGCCAGTGAAGATATAGAAATGAACACGTACATAAGTAAACAATAATGAAAGTGGATACCCACACGAGAGACTGGTGTCGTAGTCAATGTAACAATCATTAATGACTGTTGACTTGATGTTTGATTTAAGCTTTAAGCGTCGTAGTAATGCGGAGAAGTATTTCTACACAATTACGCGGCATTATCATGGGAATGTTTGTTTTTTCATGAGGTAATTCAGCGATTAGGGCACCATATGAATGAGTGATTGTTGAAGTTAGGAAAATGATTTCTGACATTTCATGCGAAAAAGAAAGTTTAGCATTGTAAATAGCATGGGACTTGAATACGGTTATAGTTTGTAACATTAGACATCTCTAACTAATTGAGCATTGACACATTATGTACGCTTTTGTTATAGATGCGAGTAAAGGGTTATCAAGGAACTGCATACTCGTTCGCTTATTCTTTAA
The DNA here is from genome assembly GCF_023055435.1 of Haliotis rufescens. NCBI lineage: Eukaryota > Metazoa > Mollusca > Gastropoda > Lepetellida > Haliotidae > Haliotis > Haliotis rufescens. Next base: position 36,269,651 of record NW_025963779.1, read on the forward strand.
ATTTGCACTATTCATGGCGAAATTTACCTAACACAAGTTGACATTTTAACCTAGAATTTGGAAACGTACACAATGAATGAAGACGCTCATGTTGTAAGTAATAACTGGAAAAAGAATCGCGGTTAGAAGAAAAGAATACAAATACTTAACAACAGTAAATTAAGTGAACATTATAATTTAGATGATATTAAGTGAGACACAGAGAGACACTATCTGTTTGCTCAATAAATGTGTTTTGTCTTGTTAAATTGTAAGATGAGATCAAAACATGTGCAACGTATAACTGCCCAAAGGCAAAACTAGGAAAAAGGTGAGTATCGAGTTAGCATGGTGGTATCCCCGCGGTTCGACCGAGGTTTCCCCAACGAGGATAGATCCAATGCTTTAGGCTCAGTGGAAAGAAGTCAATCAAACCCACCATGCCACGGCTCACCCGGCAGAGATACATGCAAGTTGTATACTTATACCACAGGTTAGTGGCTTGAAATACTCCCATGTGGTTGTGCAATTAACTGTGAAAGGGAGACAACTCCTGTATCCTTATAGTCAACGAACCAGTTGTTGGAAGACCGTGTGTCCTATGTTGGATGGTTATGCAAAAATACACAATCGTAATGATATAAGGATAAATCACATTTCATTGAAAGTTGGACAAATTGAATAAAATGCTTTCTGGGGAAACTATTTTAGTTTAAATCTATACCATCATGTTTACTTGAATTAACTCCACATCATTGTGATCTCCCGGTGCACATTCATGGAAGTTTTATCAGCCTGGTTGAATACGCTGAATGTGGGTTGAACATGCTTATTTATATTGCAACTGAATTCTAGGAAATATGCACGAACGTTGCTGCCAATGGAGACGTAGAAAAGGACATGTAAATACAAACAACAATAGGGTGGATGCCCGAAAAAGAAACTCGCTCCCAATGTAAAAGTTTTATTTGACTGTTGAATGGATGTTTGATGCGAAAGAGGGGAGTCTTATATATATATACAGTAACGTGGCATTAACATGACACTGTCTGTTTCGATGTTGTATTGCAGCGAACATGGTGATATATAAAGGAATGATTGTCAAAACAAGTTAAACGCAAAAGGATGAAACGCATCTAATGGGTGAAAGCATTTTCTAGTGTGTGCCATTGATGAGAAAAAACAACATTCATCGGACATATACAATACTAAATACCGGTAAGTCAAGTGGAAATGTTATTTTAGATGATAGTTAATCATTCTTTCTGTCTGCTAAATATATATTTTTTGTCTTGTTAATTTGCAAGTTGAAATCAAAACATGTCCAAAGTGGAACTGCCCAAAGGCAAAAATAGGAAAAAGGTGAGTATCGAGTTAGCGTGGTGGTATCCCCGCGGTTCGACCGAGGTTTCCCCAACGAGGATAGATCCAATGCTTTAGGCTCAGTGGAAGTAAGTCAACAATCATCCCACCATGCCACGGCTCACCCGGCAGAGATACAGGCAAGTTGTATACTTATACCACCGGTTAGTGGCTTGAAATACTCCCATGTGGTTGTGCAATTAGCCGCACAAGGGATATAATTCATGTAACACTGATCAAGTATTAGTCAATTTGAGGATGGGGCGTCCCGTTTCCGATATTGAAATGAAAACGTCAAAGATTACCAAAATAAGGTGAGACATTATTTCAGCTTTAGTCCTAAAAATGTAATAAAATGCTTTCTGAGGAAATATTTATAGTTTAAATCGATGTCATCCCGTTTATTTGCATAAACTCGCCGTCATTGGGATATCTTGAATGCAAATACATGAACGATTTGACAGCCTGGTTGAAGAAGTTGAATGTAGGTTGAACATGGTTATTTTGAGTGCAAGTGAATCGCAAGAAACGTTCGTGTAGCTGCCAGTGAAGATATAGAAATGAACACGTACATAAGTAAACAATAATGAAAGTGGATACCCACACGAGAGACTGGTGTCGTAGTCAATGTAACAATCATTAATGACTGTTGACTTGATGTTTGATTTAAGCTTTAAGCGTCGTAGTAATGCGGAGAAGTATTTCTACACAATTACGCGGCATTATCATGGGAATGTTTGTTTTTTCATGAGGTAATTCAGCGATTAGGGCACCATATGAATGAGTGATTGTTGAAGTTAGGAAAATGATTTCTGACATTTCATGCGAAAAAGAAAGTTTAGCATTGTAAATAGCATGGGACTTGAATACGGTTATAGTTTGTAACATTAGACATCTCTAACTAATTGAGCATTGACACATTATGTACGCTTTTGTTATAGATGCGAGTAAAGGGTTATCAAGGAACTGCATACTCGTTCGCTTATTCTTTAAATTTGCACTATTCATGGCGAAATTTACCTAACACAAGTTGACATTTTAACCTAGAATTTGGAAACGTACACAATGAATGAAGACGCTCATGTTGTAAGTAATAACTGGAAAAAGAATCGCGGTTAGAAGAAAAGAATACAAATACTTAACAACAGTAAATTAAGTGAACATTATAATTTAGATGATATTAAGTGAGACACAGAGAGACACTATCTGTTTGCTCAATAAATGTGTTTTGTCTTGTTAAATTGTAAGATGAGATCAAAACATGTGCAACGTATAACTGCCCAAAGGCAAAACTAGGAAAAAGGTGAGTATCGAGTTAGCATGGTGGTATCCCCGCGGTTCGACCGAGGTTTCCCCAACGAGGATAGATCCAATGCTTTAGGCTCAGTGGAAAGAAGTCAATCAAACCCACCATGCCACGGCTCACCCGGCAGAGATACATGCAAGTTGTATACTTATACCACAGGTTAGTGGCTTGAAATACTCCCATGTGGTTGTGCAATTAACTGTGAAAGGGAGACAACTCCTGTATCCTTATAGTCAACGAACCAGTTGTTGGAAGACCGTGTGTCCTATGTTGGATGGTTATCCAAAAATACACAATCGTAATGATATAAGGATAAATCACATTTCATTGAAAGTTGGACAAATTGAATAAAATGCTTTCTGGGGAAACTATTTTAGTTTAAATCTATACCATCATGTTTACTTGAATTAACTCCACATCATTGTGATCTCCCGGTGCACATTCATGGAAGTTTTATCAGCCTGGTTGAATACGCTGAATGTGGGTTGAACATGCTTATTTATATTGCAACTGAATTCTAGGAAATATGCACGAACGTTGCTGCCAATGGAGACGTAGAAAAGGACATGTAAATACAAACAACAATAGGGTGGATGCCCGAAAAAGAAACTCGCTCCCAATGTAAAAGTTTTATTTGACTGTTGAATGGATGTTTGATGCGAAAGAGGGGAGTCTTATATATATATACAGTAACGTGGCATTAACATGACACTGTCTGTTTCGATGTTGTATTGCAGCGAACATGGTGATATATAAAGGAATGATTGTCAAAACAAGTTAAACGCAAAAGGATGAAACGCATCTAATGGGTGAAAGCATTTTCTAGTGTGTGCCATTGATGAGAAAAAACAACATTCATCGGACATATACAATACTAAATACCGGTAAGTCAAGTGGAAATGTTATTTTAGATGATAGTTAATCATTCTTTCTGTCTGCTAAATATATATTTTTTGTCTTGTTAATTTGCAAGTTGAAATCAAAACATGTCCAAAGTGGAACTGCCCAAAGGCAAAAATAGGAAAAAGGTGAGTATCGAGTTAGCGTGGTGGTATCCCCGCGGTTCTACCGAGGTTTCCCCAACGAGGATAGATCCAATGCTTTAGGCTCAGTGGAAGTAAGTCAACAATCATCCCACCATGCCACGGCTCACCCGGCAGAGATACAGGCAAGTTGTATACTCATACCACCGGTTAGTGGCTTGAAATACTCCCATGTGGTTGTGCAATTAGCCGCACAAGGGATATAATTCATGTAACACTGATCAAGTATTAGTCAATTTGAGGATGGGGCGTCCCGTTTCCGATATTGAAATGAAAACGTCAAAGATTACCAAAATAAGGTGAGACATTATTTCAGCTTTAGTCCTAAAAATGTAATAAAATGCTTTCTGAGGAAATATTTATAGTTTAAATCGATGTCATCCCGTTTATTTGCATTAACTCGCCGTCATTGGGATATCTTGAATGCAAATACATGAACGATTTGACAGCCTGGTTGAAGAAGTTGAATGTAGGTTGAACATGGTTATTTTGAGTGCAAGTGAATCGCAAGAAACGTTCGTGTAGCTGCCAGTGAAGATATAGAAATGAACACGTACATAAGTAAACAATAATGAAAGTGGATACCCACACGAGAGACTGGTGTCGTAGTCAATGTAACAATCATTAATGACTGTTGACTTGATGTTTGATTTAAGCTTTAAGCGTCGTAGTAATGCGGAGAAGTATTTCTACACAATTACGCGGCATTATCATGGGAATGTTTGTTTTTTCATGAGGTAATTCAGCGATTAGGGCACCATATGAATGAGTGATTGTTGAAGTTAGGAAAATGATTTCTGACATTTCATGCGAAAAAGAAAGTTTAGCATTGTAAATAGCATGGGACTTGAATACGGTTATAGTTTGTAACATTAGACATCTCTAACTAATTGAGCATTGACACATTATGTACGCTTTTGTTATAGATGCGAGTAAAGGGTTATCAAGGAACTGCATACTCGTTCGCTTATTCTTTAAATTTGCACTATTCATGGCGAAATTTACCTAACACAAGTTGACATTTTAACCTAGAATTTGGAAACGTACACAATGAATGAAGACGCTCATGTTGTAAGTAATAACTGGAAAAAGAATCGCGGTTAGAAGAAAAGAATACAAATACTTAACAACAGTAAATTAAGTGAACATTATAATTTAGATGATATTAAGTGAGACACAGAGAGACACTATCTGTTTGCTCAATAAATGTGTTTTGTCTTGTTAAATTGTAAGATGAGATCAAAACATGTGCAACGTATAACTGCCCAAAGGCAAAACTAGGAAAAAGGTGAGTATCGAGTTAGCATGGTGGTATCCCCGCGGTTCGACCGAGGTTTCCCCAACGAGGATAGATCCAATGCTTTAGGCTCAGTGGAAAGAAGTCAATCAAACCCACCATGCCACGGCTCACCCGGCAGAGATACATGCAAGTTGTATACTTATACCACAGGTTAGTGGCTTGAAATACTCCCATGTGGTTGTGCAATTAACTGTGAAAGGGAGACAACTCCTGTATCCTTTTAGTCAACGAACCAGTTGTTGGAAGACCGTGTGTCCTATGTTGGATGGTTATGCAAAAATACACAATCGTAATGATATAAGGATAAATCACATTTCATTGAAAGTTGGACAAATTGAATAAAATGCTTTCTGGGGAAACTATTTTAGTTTAAATCTATACCATCATGTTTACTTGAATTAACTCCACATCATTGTGATCTCCCGGTGCACATTCATGGAAGTTTTATCAGCCTGGTTGAATACGCTGAATGTGGGTTGAACATGCTTATTTATATTGCAACTGAATTCTAGGAAATATGCACGAACGTTGCTGCCAATGGAGACGTAGAAAAGGACATGTAAATACAAACAACAATAGGGTGGATGCCCGAAAAAGAAACTAGCTCCCAATGTAAAAGTTTTATTTGACTGTTGAATGGATGTTTGATGCGAAATAGGGGAGTCTTACATATATTCAGTAACGTGGCATTAAAATGACACTGTCTGTCCCGATGTTGTATTGCAGCGAACATGGTAATATATAAAGGAATGATTGTCAAAACAAGTTAAACGCAAAAGGATGAAACGCATCTAATGGGTGAAAGCATTTTCTAGTGTGTGCCATTGATGAGAAAAAACAACATTCATCGGACATATACAATACTAAATACCGGTAAGTCAAGTGGAAATGTTATTTTAGATGATAGTTAATCATTCTTTCTGTCTGCTAAATATATATTTTTTGTCTTGTTAATTTGCAAGTTGAAATCAAAACATGTCCAAAGTGGAACTGCCCAAAGGCAAAAATAGGAAAAAGGTGAGTATCGAGTTAGCGTGGTGGTATCCCCGCGGTTCGACCGAGGTTTCCCCAACGAGGATAGATCCAATGCTTTAGGCTCAGTGGAAGTAAGTCAACAATCATCCCACCATGCCACGGCTCACCCGGCAGAGATACAGGCAAGTTGTATACTTATACCACCGGTTAGTGGCTTGAAATACTCCCATGTGGTTGTGCAATTAGCCGCACAAGGGATATAATTCATGTAACACTGATCAAGTATTAGTCAATTTGAGGATGGGGCGTCCCGTTTCCGATATTGAAATGAAAACCGTCAAAGATTACCAAAATAAGGTGAGACATTATTTCAGCTTTAGTCCTAAAAATGTAATAAAATGCTTTCTGAGGAAATATTTATAGTTTAAATCGATGTCATCCCGTTTATTTGCATAAACTCGCCGTCATTGGGATATCTTGAATGCAAATACATGAACGATTTGACAGCCTGGTTGAAGAAGTTGAATGTAGGTTGAACATGGTTATTTTGAGTGCAAGTGAATCGCAAGAAACGTTCGTGTAGCTGCCAGTGAAGATATAGAAATGAACACGTACATAAGTAAACAATAATGAAAGTGGATACCCACACGAGAGACTGGTGTCGTAGTCAATGTAACAATCATTAATGACTGTTGACTTGATGTTTGATTTAAGCTTTAAGCGTCGTAGTAATGCGGAGAAGTATTTCTACACAATTACGCGGCATTATCATGGGAATGTTTGTTTTTTCATGAGGTAATTCAGCGATTAGGGCACCATATGAATGAGTGATTGTTGAAGTTAGGAAAATGATTTCTGACATTTCATGCGAAAAAGAAAGTTTAGCATTGTAAATAGCATGGGACTTGAATACGGTTATAGTTTGTAACATTAGACATCTCTAACTAATTGAGCATTGACACATTATGTACGCTTTTGTTATAGATGCGAGTAAATGGTTATCAAGGAACTGCATACTCGTTCGCTTATTCTATAAATTTGCACTATTCATGGCGAAATTTACCTAACACAAGTTGACATTTTAACCTAGAATTTGGAAACGTACACAATGAATGAAGACGCTCATGTTGTAAGTAATAACTGGAAAAAGAATCGCGGTTAGAAGAAAAGAATACAAATACTTAACAACAGTAAATTAAGTGAACATTATAATTTAGATGATATTAAGTGAGACACAGAGAGACACTATCTGTTTGCTCAATAAATGTGTTTTGTCTTGTTAATTTGTAAGATGAGATCAAAACATGTGCAACGTATAACTGCCCAAAGGCAAAACTAGGAAAAAGGTGAGTATCGAGTTAGCATGGTGGTATCCCCGCGGTTCGACCGAGGTTTCCCCAACGAGGATAGATCCAATGCTTTAGGCTCAGTGGAAAGAAGTCAATCAAACCCACCATGCCACGGCTCACCCGGCAGAGATACATGCAAGTTCTATACTTATACCACAGGTTATTGGCTTGAAATACTCCCATGTGGTTGTGCAATTGACTGTGAAAGGGAGACAACTCCTGTATCCTTATAGTCAAGAAACCAGTTGTTGAAAGACCGTGTGTCCTATGTTGGATGGTTATGCAAAATACACAATCGTAATGATATAAGGATAAATCACATTTCATTGAAAGTTGGACAAATTGAATAAAATGCATTCTGGGGAAACTATTTTAGTTTAAATCTATACCATCATGTTTACTTGAATTAACTCCAAATCATTGTGATCTCCCGGTGCACATTCATGGAAGTTTTATCAGCCTGGTTGAATACGCTGAATGTGGGTTGAACATGCTTATTTATATTGCAACTGAATTCTAGGAAATATGCACGAACGTGGCTGCCAATGGAGACGTAGAAAAGGACATGTAAATACAAACAACAATAGGGTGGATGCCCGAAAAAGAAACTCGCTCCCAATGTAAAAGTTTTATTTGACTGTTGAATGGATGTTTGATGCGAAATAAGGGAGTCTTATATATATACAGTAACGTGGCATTAAAATGACACTGTCTGTCCCGATGTTGTATTGCAGCGAACATGGTAATATATAAAGGAATGATTGTCAAAACAAGTTAAACGCAAAAGGATGAAACGCATCTAATGGGTGAAAGCATTTTCTAGTGTGTGCCATTGATGAGAAAAAACAACATTCATCGGACATATACAATACTAAATACCGGTAAGTCAAGTGGAAATGTTATTTTAGATGATAGTTAATCATTCTTTCTGTCTGCTAAATAAATATTTTTTGTCTTGTTAATTTGTAAGTTGAAATCAAAACATGTCCAAAGTGGAACTGCCCAAAGGCAAAACTAGGAAAAAGGTGAGTATCGAGTTAGCGTGGTGGTATCCCCGCGGTTCGACCGAGGTTTCCCCAACGAGGATAGATCCAATGCTTTAGGCTCAGTGGAAGTAAGTCAACAATCATCCCACCATGCCACGGCTCACCCGGCAGAGATATAGGCAAGTTGTATACTTATACCACAGGTTAGTGGCTTGAAATACTCCCATGTGGTTGTGCAATTAGCCGCACAAGGGATATATTTCATGTAACACTGATCAAGTATTAGTCAATTTGAGGATGGGGCGTCCCGTTTCCGATATTGAAATGAAAACGTCAAAGATTACAAAAATACGGTGAGACATTATTTCAGCTTTAGTCCTAAAAATGTAATAAAATGCTTTCTGAGGAAATAGTTATAGTTTAAATCGATGTCATCACGTTTATTTGCATAAACTCGCCATCATTGGGATATCTTGAATGCAAATACATTAAAGGATTTGACAGCCTGGTTGAAGAAGTTGAATGTAGGTTGAACATGGTTATTTTGAGTGCAAGTGAATCGCAAGAAACGTTCGTGTAGCTGCCAGTGAAGATATAGAAATGAACACGTACATAAGTAAACAATAATGAAAGTGGATACCCACACGAGAGACCGGTGTCGTAGTCAATGTAACAATCATTAATGACTGTTGACTTGATGTTTGATTTAAGCTTTAAGCGTCGTAGTAATGCGGAGAAGTATTTCTACACAATTACGCGGCATTATCATGGGAATGTTTGTTTTTTCATGAGGTAACTCAGCGATTAGGGAACTATATGAATGAGTGATTGTTGAAGTTAGGAAAATGATTTCTGACATTTCATGCAAAAAAGAAAGTTTAGCATTGTAAATAGCATGGGACTTGAATATGGTTATAGTTTGTAACATTGGACATCTCTAACTAATTGAGCATTGACACATTATGTACGCTTTTGTTATAGATGCGAGTAAATGGTTATCAAGGAACTGCATACTCGTTCGCTTATTCTTTAAATTTGCACTATTCATGGCGAAATTTACCTAACACAAGTTGACATTTTAACCTAGAATTTGGAAACGTACACAATGAATGAAGACGCTCATGTTGTAAGTAATAACTGGAAAAAGAATCGCGGTTAGAAGAAAAGAATACAAATACTTAACAACAGTAAATTAAGTGAACATTATAATTTAGATGATATTAAGTGAGACACAGAGAGACACTATCTGTTTGCTAAATAAATGTGTTTTGTCTTGTGAAATTGTAAGATGAGATCAAAACATGTGCAACGTATAACTGCCCAAAGGCAAAACTAGGAAAAAGGTGAGTATCGAGTTAGCATGGTGGTATCCCCGCGGTTCGACCGAGGTTTCCCCAACGAGGATAGATCCAATGCTTTAGGCTCAGTGGAAAGAAGTCAATCAAACCCACCATGCCACGGCTCACCCGGCAGAGATACATGCAAGTTCTATACTTATACCACAGGTTATTGGCTTGAAATACTCCCATGTGGTTGTGCAATTGACTGTGAAAGGGAGACAACTCCTGTATCCTTATAGTCAAGAAACCAGTTGTTGAAAGACCGTGTGTCCTATGTTGGATGGTTATGCAAAATACACAATCGTAATGATATAAGGATAAATCACATTTCATTGAAAGTTGGACAAATTGAATAAAATGCTCTCTGGGGAAACTATTTTAGTTTAAATCTATACCATCATGTTTACTTGAATTAACTCCACATCATTGTGATCTCGCGGTGCACATTCATGGAAGTTTTATCAGCCTGGTTGAATACGCTGAATGTGGGTTGAACATGCTTATTTATATTGCAACTGAATTCTAGGAAATATGCACGAACGTGGCTGCCAATGGAGACGTAGAAAAGGACATGTAAATACAAACAACAATAGGGTGGATGCCCGAAAAAGAAACTCGCTCCCAATGTAAAAGTTTTATTTGACTGTTGAATGGATGTTTGATGCGAAATAAGGGAGTCTTATATATATACAGTAACGTGGCATTAAAATGACACTGTCTGTCCCGATGTTGTATTGCAGCGAACATGGTAATATATAAAGGAATGATTGTCAAAACAAGTTAAACGCAAAAGGATGAAACGCATCTAATGGGTGAAAGCATTTTCTAGTGTGTGCCATTGATGAGAAAAAACAACATTCATCGGACATATACAATACTAAATACCGGTAAGTCAAGTGGAAATGTTATTTTAGATGATAGTTAATCATTCTTTCTGTCTGCTAAATAAATATTTTTTGTCTTGTTAATTTGTAAGTTGAAATCAAAACATGTCCAAAGTGGAACTGCCCAAAGGCAAAACTAGGAAAAAGGTGAGTATCGAGTTAGCGTGGTGGTATCCCCGCGGTTCGACCGAGGTTTCCCCAACGAGGATAGATCCAATGCTTTAGGCTCAGTGGAAGAAAGTCAACAATCATCCCGCCATGCCACGGCTCACCCGGCAGAGATATAGGCAAGTTGTATACTTATACCACAGGTTATTGGCTTGAAATACTCCCATGTGGTTGTGCAATTAGCTGCACAAGGGATATATTTCATGTAACACTGATCAAGTATTAGTCAATTTGAGGATGGGGCGTCCCGTTTCCGATATTGAAATGAAAACGTCAAAGATAACAAAAATACGGTGAGACATTATTTCAGCTTTAGTCCTAAAAATGTAATAAAATGCTTTCTGAGGAAATAGTTATAGTTTAAATCGATGTCATCACGTTTATTTGCATAAACTCGCCATCATTGGGATATCTTGAATGCAAATACATGAACGATTTGACAGCCTGGTTGAAGAAGTTGAATGTAGGTTGAACATGGTTATTTTGAGTGCAAGTGAATCGCAAGAAACGTTCGTGTAGCTGCCAGTGAAGATATAGAAATGAACACGTACATAAGTAAACAATAATGAAAGTGGATACCCACACGAGAGACCGGTGTCGTAGTCAATGTAACAATCATTAATGACTGTTGACTTGATGTTTGATTTAAGCTTTAAGCGTCGTAGTAATGCGGAGAAGTATTTCTACACAATTACGCGGCATTATCATGGGAATGTTTGTTTTTTCATGAGGTAACTCAGCGATTAGGGAACTATATGAATGAGTGATTGTTGAAGTTAGGAACATGATTTCTGACATTTCATGCGAAAAAGAAAGTTTAGCATTGTAAATAGCATGGGACTTGAATACGGTTATAGTTTGTAACATTAGACATCTCTAACTAATTGAACATTGACACATTATGTACGCTTTTGTTATAGATGCGAGTAAAGGGTTATCAAGGAACTGCATACTCGTTCGCTTATTCTTTAAATTTGCACTATTCATGGCGATATTTACCTAACACAAGTTGACATTTTAACCTAGAATTTGGAAACGTACACAATGAATGAAGACGCTCATGTTGTAAGTAATAACTGGAAAAAGAATCGCGGTTAGAAGAAAAGAATACAAATACTTAACAACAGTAAATTAAGTGAACATTATAATTTAGATGATATTAAGTGAGACACAGAGAGACACTATCTGTTTGCTCAATAAATGTGTTTTGTCTTGTTAATTTGTAAGATGAGATCAAAACATGTGCAACGTATAACTGCCCAAAGGCAAAACTAGGAAAAAGGTGAGTATCGAGTTAGCATGGTGGTATCCCCGCGGTTCGACCGAGGTTTCCCCAACGAGGATAGATCCAATGCTTTAGGCTCAGTGGAAAGAAGTCAATCAAACCCACCATGCCACGGCTCACCCGGCAGAGATACATGCAAGTTCTATACTTATACCACAGGTTATTGGCTTGAAATACTCCCATGTGGTTGTGCAATTGACTGTGAAAGGGAGACAACTCCTGTATCCTTATAGTCAACGAACCAGTTGTTGAAAGACCGTCTGTCCTATGTTGGATGGTTATGCAAAATACACAATCGTAATGATATAAGGATAAATCACATTTCATTGAAAGTTGGACAAATTGAATAAAATGCTCTCTGGGGAAACTATTTTAGTTTAAATCTATACCATCATGTTTACTTGAATTAACTCCACATCATTGTGATCTCGCGGTGCACATTCATGGAAGTTTTATCAGCCTGGTTGAATACGCTGAATGTGGGTTGAACATGCTTATTTATATTGCAACTGAATTCTAGGAAATATGCACGAACGTGGCTGCCAATGGAGACGTAGAAAAGGACATGTAAATACAAACAACAATAGGGTGGATGCCCGAAAAAGAAACTCGCTCCCAATGTAAAAGTTTTATTTGACTGTTGAATGGATGTTTGATGCGAAATAAGGGAGTCTTATATATATATACAGTAACGTGGCATTAAAATGACACTGTCTGTCCCGATGTTGTATTGCAGCGAACATGGTAATATATAAAGGAATGATTGTCAAAACAAGTTAAACGCAAAAGGATGAAACGCATCTAATGGGTGAAAGCATTTTCTAGTGTGTGCCATTGATGAGAAAAAACAACATTCATCGGACATATACAATACTAAATACCGGTAAGTCAAGTGGAAATGTTATTTTAGATGATAGTTAATCATTCTTTCTGTCTGCTAAATAAATATTTTTTGTCTTGTTAATTTGTAAGTTGAAATCAAAACATGTCCAAAGTGGAACTGCCCAAAGGCAAAACTAGGAAAAAGGTGAGTATCGAGTTAGCGTGGTGGTATCCCCGCGGTTCGACCGAGGTTTCCCCAACGAGGATAGATCCAATGCTTTAGGCTCAGTGGAAGTAAGTCAACAATCATCCCACCATGCCACGGCTCACCCGGCAGAGATATAGGCAAGTTGTATACTTATACCACAGGTTAGTGGCTTGAAATACTCCCATGTGGTTGTGCAATTAGCCGCACAAGGGATATATTTCATGTAACACTGATCAAGTATTAGTCAATTTGAGGATGGGGCGTCCCGTTTCCGATATTGAAATGAAAACGTCAAAGATTACAAAAATACGGTGAGACATTATTTCAGCTTTAGTCCTAAAAATGTAATAAAATGCTTTCTGAGGAAATAGTTATAGTTTAAATCGATGTCATCACGTTTATTTGCATAAACTCGCCATCATTGGGATATCTTGAATGCAAATACATGAACGATTTGACAGCCTGGTTGAAGAAGTTGAATGTAGGTTGAACATGGTTATTTTGAGTGCAAGTGAATCGCAAGAAACGTTCGTGTAGCTGCCAGTGAAGATATAGAAATGAACACGTACATAAGTAAACAATAATGAAAGTGGATACCCACACGAGACTGGTGTCGTAGTCAATGTAACAATCATTAATGACTGTTGACTTGATGTTTGATTTAAGCTTTAAGCGTCGTAGTAATGCGGAGAAGTATTTCTACACAATTACGCGGCATTATCATGGGAATGTTTGTTTTTTCATGAGGTAACTCAGCGATTAGGGCACTATATGAATGAGTGATTGTTGAAGTTAGGAAAATGATTTCTGACATTTCATGCGAAAAGAAAGTTTAGCATTGTAAATAGCATGGGACTTGAATACGGTTATAGTTTGTAACATTAGACATCTCTAACTAATTGAGCATTGACACATTATGTACGCTTTTGTTATAGATGCGAGTAAAGGGTTATCAAGGAACTGCATACTCGTTCGCTTATTCTTTAAATTTGCACTATTCATGGCGATATTTACCTAACACAAGTTGACATTTTAACCTAGAATTTGGAAACGTACACAATGAATGAAGACGCTCATGTTGTAAGTAATAACTGGAAAAAGAATCGCGGTTAGAAGAAAAGAATACAAATACTTAACAACAGTAAATTAAGTGAACATTATAATTTAGATGATATTAAGTGAGACACAGAGAGACACTATCTGTTTGCTCAATAAATGTGTTTTGTCTTGTTAATTTGTAAGATGAGATCAAAACATGTGCAACGTATAACTGCCCAAAGGCAAAACTAGGAAAAAGGTGAGTATCGAGTTAGCATGGTGGTATCCCCGCGGTTCGACCGAGGTTTCCCCAACGAGGATAGATCCAATGCTTTAGGCTCAGTGGAAAGAAGTCAATCAAACCCACCATGCCACGGCTCACCCGGCAGAGATACATGCAAGTTCTATACTTATACCACAGGTTATTGGCTTGAAATACTCCCATGTGGTTGTGCAATTGACTGTGAAAGGGAGACAACTCCTGTATCCTTATAGTCAACAAACCAGTTGTTGGAAGATCGTGTGTCCTATGTTGGATGGTTATGCAAAATACACAATCGTAATGATATAAGGATAAATCACATTTCATTGAAAGTTGGACAAATTGAATAAAATGCTCTCTGGGGAAACTATTTTAGTTTAAATCTATACCATCATGTTTACTTGAATTAACTCCATATCATTGTGATCTCGCGGTGCACAATCATGGAAGTTTTATCAGCCTGGTTGAATACGCTGAATGTGGGTTGAACATGCTTATTTATATTGCAACTGAATTCTAGGAAATATGCACGAACGTGGCTGCCAATGGAGACGTAGAAAAGGACATGTAAATACAAACAACAATAGGGTGGATGCCCGAAAAAGAAACTCGCTCCCAATGAAAAGTTTTATTTGACTGTTGAATGGATGTTTGATGCGAAATAAGGGAGTCTTATATATATATACAGTAACGTGGCATTAAAATGACACTGTCTGTCCCGATGTTGTATTGCAGCGAACATGGTAATATATAAAGGAATGATTGTCAAAACAAGTTAAACGCAAAAGGATGAAACGCATCTAATGGGTGAAAGCATTTTCTAGTGTGTGCCATTGATGAGAAAAAACAACATTCATCGGACATATACAATACTAAATACCGGTAAGTCAAGTGGAAATGTTATTTTAGATGATAGTTAATCATTCTTTCTGTCTGCTAAATAAATATTTTTTGTCTTGTTAATTTGTAAGTTGAAATCAAAACATGTCCAAAGTGGAACTGCCCAAAGGCAAAACAAGGAAAAAGGTGAGTATCGAGTTAGCGTGGTGGTATCCCCGCGGTTCGACCGAGGTTTCCCCAACGAGGATAGATCCAATGCTTTAGGCTCAGTGGAAGTAAGTCAACAATCATCCCACCATGCCACGGCTCACCCGGCAGAGATATAGGCAAGTTGTATACTTATACCACAGGTTAGTGGCTTGAAATACTCCCATGTGGTTGTGCAATTAGCCGCACAAGGGATATATTTCATGTAACACTGATCAAGTATTAGTCAATTTGAGGATGGGGCGTCCCGTTTCCGATATTGAAATGAAAACGTCAAAGATTACAAAAATACGGTGAGACATTATTTCAGCTTTAGTCCTAAAAATGTAATAAAATGCTTTCTGAGGAAATAGTTATAGTTTAAATCGATGTCATCACGTTTATTTGCATAAACTCGCCATCATTGGGATATCTTGAATGCAAATACATGAACGATTTGACAGCCTGGTTGAAGAAGTTGAATGTAGGTTGAACATGGTTATTTTGAGTGCAAGTGAATCGCAAGAAACGTTCGTGTAGCTGCCAGTGAAGATATAGAAATGAACACGTACATAAGTAAACAATAATGAAAGTGGATACCCACACGAGACTGGTGTCGTAGTCAATGTAACAATCATTAATGACTGTTGACTTGATGTTTGATTTAAGCTTTAAGCGTCGTAGTAATGCGGAGAAGTATTTCTACACAATTACGCGGCATTATCATGGGAATGTTTGTTTTTTCATGAGGTAACTCAGCGATTAGGGCACTATATGAATGAGTGATTGTTGAAGTTAGGAACATGATTTCTGACATTTCATGCGAAAAAGAAAGTTTAGCATTGTAAATAGCATGGGACTTGAATACGGTTATAGTTTGTAACATTAGACATCTCTAACTAATTGAGCATTGACACATTATGTACGCTTTTGTTATAGATGCGAGTACAGGGTTATCAAGGAACTGCATACTCGTTCGCTTATTCTTTAAATTTGCACTATTCATGGCGATATTTACCTAACACAAGTTGACATTTTAACCTAGAATTTGGAAACGTACACAATGAATGAAGACGCTCATGTTGTAAGTAATAACTGGAAAAAGAATCGCGGTTAGAAGAAAAGAATACAAATACTTAACAACAGTAAATTAAGTGAACATTATAATTTAGATGATATTAAGTGAGACACAGAGAGACACTATCTGTTTGCTCAATAAATGTGTTTTGTCTTGTTAATTTGTAAGATGAGATCAAAACATGTGCAACGTATAACTGCCCAAAGGCAAAACTAGGAAAAAGGTGAGTATCGAGTTAGCATGGTGGTATCCCCGCGGTTCGACCGAGGTTTCCCCAACGAGGATAGATCCAATGCTTTAGGCTCAGTGGAAAGAAGTCAATCAAACCCACCATGCCACGGCTCACCCGGCAGAGATACATGCAAGTTCTATACTTATACCACAGGTTATTGGCTTGAAATACTCCCATGTGGTTGTGCAATTGACTGTGAAAGGGAGACAACTCCTGTATCCTTATAGTCAACAAACCAGTTGTTGGAAGATCGTGTGTCCTATGTTGGATGGTTATGCAAAATACACAATCGTAATGATATAAGGATAAATCACATTTCATTGAAAGTTGGACAAATTGAATAAAATGCTCTCTGGGGAAACTATTTTAGTTTAAATCTATACCATCATGTTTACTTGAATTAACTCCATATCATTGTGATCTCGCGGTGCACAATCATGGAAGTTTTATCAGCCTGGTTGAATACGCTGAATGTGGGTTGAACATGCTTATTTATATTGCAACTGAATTCTAGGAAATATGCACGAACGTGGCTGCCAATGGAGACGTAGAAAAGGACATGTAAATACAAACAACAATAGGGTGGATGCCCGAAAAAGAAACTCGCTCCCAATGAAAAGTTTTATTTGACTGTTGAATGGATGTTTGATGCGAAATAAGGGAGTCTTATATATATATACAGTAACGTGGCATTAAAATGACACTGTCTGTCCCGATGTTGTATTGCAGCGAACATTGTAATATATAAAGGAATGATTCTCAAAACAAGTTAAACGCAAAAGGATGAAACGCATCTAATGGGTGAAAGCATTTTCTAGTGTGTGCCATTGGTGAGAAAAAACAGCATTCATCGGACATATACAATTCTAAATACCGGTAAGTCAAGTGGAAATGTTATTTTAGATGATAGTTAATCATTCTTTCTGTCTGCGAAATTAATATTTTTTGTCTTGTTAATTTGTAAGTTGAAATCAAAACATGTCCAAAGTGGAACTGCCCAAAGGCAAAAATAGGAAAAAGGTGAGTATCGAGTTAGCGTGGTGGTATCCCCGCGGTTCGACCGAGGTTTCCCCAACAAGGATAGATCCAATGCTTTAGGCTCAGTGGAAGTAAGTCAACAATCATCCCACCATGCCACGGCTCACCCGGCAGAGATACAGGCAAGTTGTATACTTATACCACAGGTTAGTAGCTTGAAATACTCCCATGTGGTTGTGCAATTAGCCGCACAAGGGATATAATTCATGTAGCACTGATCAAGTATTAGTCAATTTGAGGATGGGCGTCCCGTTTCCGATATTGAAATGAAAACGTCAAAGATTACAAAAATACGGTGAGACATTATTTCAGCTTTAGTCCTAAAAATGTAATAAAATGCTTTCTGAGGAAATAGTTATAGTTTAAATCGATGTCATCACGTTTATTTGCATAAACTCGCCATCATTGGGATATCTTGAATGCAAATACATGAACGATTTGACAGCCTGGTTGAAGAAGTTGAATGTAGGTTGAACATGGTTATTTTGAGTGCAAGTGAATCGCAAGAAACGTTCGTGTAGCTGCCAGTGAAGATATAGAAATGAACACGTACATAAGTAAACAATAATGAAAGTGGATACCCACACGAGACTGGTGTCGTAGTCAATGTAACAATCATTAATGACTGTTGACTTGATGTTTGATTTAAGCTTTAAGCGTCGTAGTAATGCGGAGAAGTATTTCTACACAATTACGCGGCATTATCATGGGAATGTTTGTTTTTTCATGAGGAAACTCAGCGATTAGGGAACTATATGAATGAGTGATTGTTGAAGTTAGGAAAATGATTTCTGACATTTCATGCGAAAAAGAAAGTTTAGCATTGTAAATAGCATGGGACTTGAATACGGTTATAGTTTGTAACATTAGACATCTCTAACTAATTGAACATTGACACATTATGTACGCTTTTGTTATAGATGCGAGTAAAGGGTTATCAAGGAACTGCATACTCGTTCGCTTATTCTTTAAATTTGCACTATTCATGGCGAAATTTACCTAACACAAGTTGACATTTTAACCTAGAATTTGGAAACGTACACAATGAATGAAGACGCTCATGTTGTAAGTAATAACTGGAAAAAGAATCGCGGTTAGAAGAAAAGAATACAAATACTTAACAACAGTAAATTAAGTGAACATTATAATTTAGATGATATTAAGTGAGACACAGAGAGACACTATCTGTTTGCTCAATAAATGTGTTTTGTATTGTTAAATTGTAAGATGAGATCAAAACATGTGCAACGTATAACTGCCCAAAGGCAAAACTAGGAAAAAGGTGAGTATCGAGTAAGCATGGTGGTATCCCCGCGGTTCGACCGAGGTTTCCCCAACGAGGATAGATCCAATGCTTTAGGCTCAGTGGAAAGAAGTCAATCAAACCCACCATGCCACGGCTCACCCGGCAGAGAGACATGCAAGTTCTATACTTATACCACAGGTTATTGGCTTGAAATACTCCCATGTGGTTGTGCAATTGACTGTGAAAGGGAGACAACTCCTGTATCCTTATAGTCAACGAACCAGTTGTTGGAAGACCGTGTGTCCTATGTTGGATGGTTATGCAAAAATACACAATCGTAATGATATAAGGATCAATCACATTTCATTGAAAGTTGGACAAATTGAATAAAATGCTTTCTGGGGAAACTATTTTAGTTTAAATCTATACCATCATGTTTACTTGAATTAACTCCACATCATTGTGATCTCCTGGTGCACATTCATGGAAGTTTTATCAGCCTGGTTGAATACGCTGAATGTGGGTTGAACATGCTTATTTATATTGCAACTGAATTCTAGGAAATATGCACGAACGTGGCTGCCAATGGAGACGTAGAAAAAGACATGTAAATACAAACAACAATAGGGTGGATGCCCGAAAAAGAAACTCGCTCCCAATGAAAAGTTTTATTTGACTGTTGAATGGATGTTTGATGCGAAATAAGGGAGTCTTATATATATATACAGTAACGTGGCATTAAAATGACACTGTCTGTCCCGATGTTGTATTGCAGCGAACATTGTAATATATAAAGGAATGATTCTCAAAACAAGTTAAACGCAAAAGGATGAAACGCATCTAATGGGTGAAAGCATTTTCTAGTGTGTGCCATTGATGAGAAAAAACAGCATTCATCGGACATATACAATTCTAAATACCGGTAAGTCAAGTGGAAATGTTATTTAAGATGATAGTTAATCATTCTTTCTGTCTGCGAAATTAATATTTTTTGTCTTGTTAATTTGTAAGTTGAAATCAAAACATGTCCAAAGTGGAACTGCCCAAAGGCAAAAATAGGAAAAAGGTGAGTATCGAGTTAGCGTGGTGGTATCCCCGCGGTTCGACCGAGGTTTCCCCAACAAGGATAGATCCAATGCTTTAGGCTCAGTGGAAGTAAGTCAACAATCATCCCACCATGCCACGGCTCACCCGGCAGAGATACAGGCAAGTTGTATACTTATACCACAGGTTAGTAGCTTGAAATACTCCCATGTGGTTGTGCAATTAGCCGCACAAGGGATATAATTCACGTAGCACTGATCAAGTATTAGTCAATTTGAGGATGGGGCGTCCCGTTTCCGATATTGAAATGAAAACGTCAAAGATAACCAAAATACGGTGAGACATTATTTCAGCTTTAGTCCTAAAAATGTAATAAAATGCTTTCTGAGGAAATAGTTATAGTTTAAATCGATGTCATCCCGTTTATTTGCATAAACTCGCCATCATTGGGATATCTTGAATGCAAATACATGAACGATTTGACAGCCTGGTTGAAGAAGTTGAATGTAGGTTGAACATGGTTATTTTGAGTGCAAGTGAATCGCAAGAAACGTTCGTGTAGCTGCCAGTGAAGATATAGAAATGAACACGTACATAAGTAAACAATAATGAAAGTGGATACCCACACGAGACTGGTGTCGTAGTCAATGTAACAATCATTAATGACTGTTGACTTGATGTTTGATTTAAGCTTTAAGCGTCGTAGTAATGCGGAGAAGTATTTCTACACAATTACGCGGCATTATCATGGGAATGTTTGTTTTTTCATGAGGTAACTCAGCGATTAGGGCACTATATGAATGAGTGATTGTTGAAGTTAGGAACATGATTTCTGACATTTCATGCGAAAAAGAAAGTTTAGCATTGTAAATAGCATGGGACTTGAATACGGTTATAGTTTGTAACATTAGACATCTCTAACTAATTGAACATTGACACATTATGTACGCTTTTGTTATAGATGCGAGTAAAGGGTTATCAAGGAACTGCATACTCGTTCGCTTATTCTTTAAATTTGCACTATTCATGGCGATATTTACCTAACACAAGTTGACATTTTAACCTAGAATTTGGAAACGTACACAATGAATGAAGACGCTCATGTTGTAAGTAATAACTGGAAAAAGAATCGCGGTTAGAAGAAAAGAATACAAATACTTAACAACAGTAAATTAAGTGAACATTATAATTTAGATGATATTAAGTGAGACACAGAGAGACACTATCTGTTTGCTCAATAAATGTGTTTTGTCTTGTTAATTTGTAAGATGAGATCAAAACATGTGCAACGTATAACTGCCCAAAGGCAAAACTAGGAAAAAGGTGAGTATCGAGTTAGCATGGTGGTATCCCCGCGGTTCGACCGAGGTTTCCCCAACGAGGATAGATCCAATGCTTTAGGCTCAGTGGAAAGAAGTCAATCAAACCCACCATGCCACGGCTCACCCGGCAGAGATACATGCAAGTTCTATACTTATACCACAGGTTATTGGCTTGAAATACTCCCATGTGGTTGTGCAATTGACTGTGAAAGGGAGACAACTCCTGTATCCTTATAGTCAACGAACCAGTTGTTGAAAGACCGTCTGTCCTATGTTGGATGGTTATGCAAAATACACAATCGTAATGATATAAGGATAAATCACATTTCATTGAAAGTTGGACAAATTGAATAAAATGCTCTCTGGGGAAACTATTTTAGTTTAAATCTATACCATCATGTTTACTTGAATTAACTCCACATCATTGTGATCTCGCGGTGCACATTCATGGAAGTTTTATCAGCCTGGTTGAATACGCTGAATGTGGGTTGAACATGCTTATTTATATTGCAACTGAATTCTAGGAAATATGCACGAACGTGGCTGCCAATGGAGACGTAGAAAAGGACATGTAAATACAAACAACAATAGGGTGGATGCCCGAAAAAGAAACTCGCTCCTAATGTAAAAGTTTTATTTGACTGTTGAATGGATGTTTGATGCGAAATAAGGGAGTCTTATATATATATACAGTAACGTGGCATTAAAATGACACTGTCTGTCCCGATGTTGTATTGCAGCGAACATTGTAATATATAAAGGAATGATTGTCAAAACAAGTTAAACGCAAAAGGATGAAACGCATCTAATGGGTGAAAGCATTTTCTAGTGTGTGCCATTGATGAGAAAAAACAACATTCATCGGACATATACAATACTAAATACCGGTAAGTCAAGTGGAAATGTTATTTTAGATGATAGTTAATCATTCTTTCTGTCTGCTAAATAAATATTTTTTGTCTTGTTAATTTGTAAGTTGAAATCAAAACATGTCCAAAGTGGAACTGCCCAAAGGCAAAACTAGGAAAAAGGTGAGTATCGAGTTAGCGTGGTGGTATCCCCGCGGTTCGACCGAGGTTTCCCCAACGAGGATAGATCCAATGCTTTAGGCTCAGTGGAAGTAAGTCAACAATCATCCCACCATGCCACGGCTCACCCGGCAGAGATATAGGCAAGTTGTATACTTATACCACAGGTTAGTGGCTTGAAATACTCCCATGTGGTTGTGCAATTAGCCGCACAAGGGATATATTTAATGTAACACTGATCAAGTATTAGTCAATTTGAGGATGGGGCGTCCCGTTTCCGATATTGAAATGAAAACGTCAAAGATTACAAAAATACGGTGAGACATTATTTCAGCTTTAGTCCTAAAAATGTAATAAAATGCTTTCTGAGGAAATAGTTATAGTTTAAATCGATGTCATCACGTTTATTTGCATAAACTCGCCATCATTGGGATATCTTGAATGCAAATACATGAACGATTTGACAGCCTGGTTGAAGAAGTTGAATGTAGGTTGAACATGGTTATTTTGAGTGCAAGTGAATCGCAAGAAACGTTCGTGTAGCTGCCAGTGAAGATATAGAAATGAACACGTACATAAGTAAACAATAATGAAAGTGGATACCCACACGAGACTGGTGTCGTAGTCAATGTAACAATCATTAATGACTGTTGACTTGATGTTTGATTTAAGCTTTAAGCGTCGTAGTAATGCGGAGAAGTATTTCTACACAATTACGCGGCATTATCATGGGAATGTTTGTTTTTTCATGAGGTAACTCAGCGATTAGGGCACTATATGAATGAGTGATTGTTGAAGTTAGGAACATGATTTCTGACATTTCATGCGAAAAAGAAAGTTTAGCATTGTAAATAGCATGGGACTTGAATACGGTTATAGTTTGTAACATTAGACATCTCTAACTAATTGAGCATTGACACATTATGTACGCTTTTGTTATAGATGCGAGTAAAGGGTTATCAAGGAACTGCATACTCGTTCGCTTATTCTTTAAATTTGCACTATTCATGGCGATATTTACCTAACACAAGTTGACATTTTAACCTAGAATTTGGAAACGTACACAATGAATGAAGACGCTCATGTTGTAAGTAATAACTGGAAAAAGAATCGCGGTTAGAAGAAAAGAATACAAATACTTAACAACAGTAAATTAAGTGAACATTATAATTTAGATGATATTAAGTGAGACACAGAGAGACACTATCTGTTTGCTCAATAAATGTGTTTTGTCTTGTTAATTTGTAAGATGAGATCAAAACATGTGCAACGTATAACTGCCCAAAGGCAAAACTAGGAAAAAGGTGAGTATCGAGTAAGCATGGTGGTATCCCCGCGGTTCGACCGAGGTTTCCCCAACGAGGATAGATCCAATGCTTTAGGCTCAGTGGAAAGAAGTCAATCAAACCCACCATGCCACGGCTCACCCGGCAGAGATACATGCAAGTTCTATACTTATACCACAGGTTATTGGCTTGAAATACTCCCATGTGGTTGTGCAATTGACTGTGAAAGGGAGACAACTCCTGTATCCTTATAGTCAACAAACCATTTGTTGGAAGATCGTGTGTCCTATGTTGGATGGTTATGCAAAATACACAATCGTAATGATATAAGGATAAATCACATTTCATTGAAAGTTGGACAAATTGAATAAAATGCTCTCTGGGGAAACTATTTTAGTTTAAATCTATACCATCATGTTTACTTGAATTAACTCCACATCATTGTGATCTCCTGGTGCACATTCATGGAAGTTTTATCAGCCTGGTTGAATACGCTGAATGTGGGTTGAACATGCTTATTTATATTGCAACTGAATTCTAGGAAATATGCACGAACGTGGCTGCCAATGGAGACGTAGAAAAAGACATGTAAATACAAACAACAATAGGGTGGATGCCCGAAAAAGAAACTCGCTCCCAATGAAAAGTTTTATTTGACTGTTGAATGGATGTTTGATGCGAAATAAGGGAGTCTTATATATATATACAGTAACGTGGCATTAAAATGACACTGTCTGTCCCGATGTTGTATTGCAGCGAACATTGTAATATATAAAGGAATGATTCTCAAAACAAGTTAAACGCAAAAGGATGAAACGCATCTAATGGGTGAAAGCATTTTCTAGTGTGTGCCATTGATGAGAAAAAACAGCATTCATCGGACATATACAATTCTAAATACCGGTAAGTCAAGTGGAAATGTTATTTAAGATGATAGTTAATCATTCTTTCTGTCTGCGAAATTAATATTTTTTGTCTTGTTAATTTGTAAGTTGAAATCAAAACATGTCCAAAGTGGAACTGCCCAAAGGCAAAAATAGGAAAAAGGTGAGTATCGAGTTAGCGTGGTGGTATCCCCGCGGTTCGACCGAGGTTTCCCCAACAAGGATAGATCCAATGCTTTAGGCTCAGTGGAAGTAAGTCAACAATCATCCCACCATGCCACGGCTCACCCGGCAGAGATACAGGCAAGTTGTATACTTATACCACAGGTTAGTAGCTTGAAATACTCCCATGTGGTTGTGCAATTAGCCGCACAAGGGATATAATTCATGTAGCACTGATCAAGTATTAGTCAATTTGAGGATGGGGCGTCCCGTTTCCGATATTGAAATGAAAACGTCAAAGATAACCAAAATACGGTGAGACATTATTTCAGCTTTAGTCCTAAAAATGTAATAAAATGCTTTCTGAGGAAATAGTTATAGTTTAAATCGATGTCATCCCGTTTATTTGCATAAACTCGCCATCATTGGGATATCTTGAATGCAAATACATGAACGATTTGACAGCCTGGTTGAAGAAGTTGAATGTAGGTTGAACATGGTTATTTTGAGTGCAAGTGAATCGCAAGAAACGTTCGTGTAGCTGCCAGTGAAGATATAGAAATGAACACGTACATAAGTAAACAATAATGAAAGTGGATACCCACACGAGACTGGTGTCGTAGTCAATGTAACAATCATTAATGACTGTTGACTTGATGTTTGATTTAAGCTTTAAGCGTCGTAGTAATGCGGAGAAGTATTTCTACACAATTACGCGGCATTATCATGGGAATGTTTGTTTTTTCATGAGGTAACTCAGCGATTAGGGCACTATATGAATGAGTGATTGTTGAAGTTAGGAACATGATTTCTGACATTTCATGCGAAAAAGAAAGTTTAGCATTGTAAATAGCATGGGACTTGAATACGGTTATAGTTTGTAACATTAGACATCTCTAACTAATTGAACATTGACACATTATGTACGCTTTTGTTATAGATGCGAGTAAAGGGTTATCAAGGAACTGCATACTCGTTCGCTTATTCTTTAAATTTGCACTATTCATGGCGATATTTACCTAACACAAGTTGACATTTTAACCTAGAATTTGGAAACGTACACAATGAATGAAGACGCTCATGTTGTAAGTAATAACTGGAAAAAGAATCGCGGTTAGAAGAAAAGAATACAAATACTTAACAACAGTAAATTAAGTGAACATTATAATTTAGATGATATTAAGTGAGACACAGAGAGACACTATCTGTTTGCTCAATAAATGTGTTTTGTCTTGTTAATTTGTAAGATGAGATCAAAACATGTGCAACGTATAACTGCCCAAAGGCAAAACTAGGAAAAAGGTGAGTATCGAGTTAGCATGGTGGTATCCCCGCGGTTCGACCGAGGTTTCCCCAACGAGGATAGATCCAATGCTTTAGGCTCAGTGGAAAGAAGTCAATCAAACCCACCATGCCACGGCTCACCCGGCAGAGATACATGCAAGTTCTATACTTATACCACAGGTTATTGGCTTGAAATACTCCCATGTGGTTGTGCAATTGACTGTGAAAGGGAGACAACTCCTGTATCCTTATAGTCAACAAACCAGTTGTTGGAAGATCGTGTGTCCTATGTTGGATGGTTATGCAAAATACACAATCGTAATGATATAAGGATAAATCACATTTCATTGAAAGTTGGACAAATTGAATAAAATGCTCTCTGGGGAAACTATTTTAGTTTAAATCTATACCATCATGTTTACTTGAATTAACTCCATATCATTGTGATCTCGCGGTGCACAATCATGGAAGTTTTATCAGCCTGGTTGAATACGCTGAATGTGGGTTGAACATGCTTATTTATATTGCAACTGAATTCTAGGAAATATGCACGAACGTGGCTGCCAATGGAGACGTAGAAAAGGACATGTAAATACAAACAACAATAGGGTGGATGCCCGAAAAAGAAACTCGCTCCCAATGAAAAGTTTTATTTGACTGTTGAATGGATGTTTGATGCGAAATAAGGGAGTCTTATATATATATACAGTAACGTGGCATTAAAATGACACTGTCTGTCCCGATGTTGTATTGCAGCGAACATTGTAATATATAAAGGAATGATTCTCAAAACAAGTTAAACGCAAAAGGATGAAACGCATCTAATGGGTGAAAGCATTTTCTAGTGTGTGCCATTGATGAGAAAAAACAGCATTCATCGGACATATACAATTCTAAATACCGGTAAGTCAAGTGGAAATGTTATTTTAGATGATAGTTAATCATTCTTTCTGTCTGCGAAATTAATATTTTTTGTCTTGTTAATTTGTAAGTTGAAATCAAAACATGTCCAAAGTGGAACTGCCCAAAGGCAAAAATAGGAAAAAGGTGAGTATCGAGTTAGCGTGGTGGTATCCCCGCGGTTCGACCGAGGTTTCCCCAACAAGGATAGATCCAATGCTTTAGGCTCAGTGGAAGTAAGTCAACAATCATCCCACCATGCCACGGCTCACCCGGCAGAGATACAGGCAAGTTGTATACTTATACCACAGGTTAGTAGCTTGAAATACTCCCATGTGGTTGTGCAATTAGCCGCACAAGGGATATAATTCATGTAGCACTGATCAAGTATTAGTCAATTTGAGGATGGGCGTCCCGTTTCCGATATTGAAATGAAAACGTCAAAGATTACAAAAATACGGTGAGACATTATTTCAGCTTTAGTCCTAAAAATGTAATAAAATGCTTTCTGAGGAAATAGTTATAGTTTAAATCGATGTCATCACGTTTATTTGCATAAACTCGCCATCATTGGGATATCTTGAATGCAAATACATGAACGATTTGACAGCCTGGTTGAAGAAGTTGAATGTAGGTTGAACATGGTTATTTTGAGTGCAAGTGAATCGCAAGAAACGTTCGTGTAGCTGCCAGTGAAGATATAGAAATGAACACGTACATAAGTAAACAATAATGAAAGTGGATACCCACACGAGACTGGTGTCGTAGTCAATGTAACAATCATTAATGACTGTTGACTTGATGTTTGATTTAAGCTTTAAGCGTCGTAGTAATGCGGAGAAGTATTTCTACACAATTACGCGGCATTATCATGGGAATGTTTGTTTTTTCATGAGGAAACTCAGCGATTAGGGCACTATATGAATGAGTGATTGTTGAAGTTAGGAAAATGATTTCTGACATTTCATGCGAAAAAGAAAGTTTAGCATTGTAAATAGCATGGGACTTGAATACGGTTATAGTTTGTAACATTAGACATCTCTAACTAATTGAACATTGACACATTATGTACGCTTTTGTTATAGATGCGAGTAAAGGGTTATCAAGGAACTGCATACTCGTTCGCTTATTCTTTAAATTTGCACTATTCATGGCGAAATTTACCTAACACAAGTTGACATTTTAACCTAGAATTTGGAAACGTACACAATGAATGAAGACGCTCATATTGTAAGTAATAACTGGAAAAAGAATCGCGGTTAGAAGAAAAGAATACAAATACTTAACAACAGTAAATTAAGTGAACATTATAATTTAGATGATATTAAGTGAGACACAGAGAGACACTATCTGTTTGCTCAATAAATGTGTTTTGTATTGTTAAATTGTAAGATGAGATCAAAACATGGGCAACGTATAACTGCCTAAAGGCAAAACTAGGAAAAAGGTGAGTATCGAGTAAGCATGGTGGTATCCCCGCGGTTCGACCGAGGTTTCCCCAACGAGGATAGATCCAATGCTTTAGGCTCAGTGGAAAGAAGTCAATCAAACCCACCATGCCACGGCTCACCCGGCAGAGAGACATGCAAGTTGTATACTTATACCACAAGTTATTGGCTTGAAATACTCCCATGTGGTTGTGCAATTGACTGTGAAAGGGAGACAACTCCTGTATCCTTATAGTCAACGAACCAGTTGTTGGAAGACCGTGTGTCCTATGTTGGATGGTTATACAAAAATACACAATCGTAATGATATAAGGATCAATCACATTTCATTGAAAGTTGGACAAATTGAATAAAATGCTTTCTGGGGAAACTATTTTAGTTTAAATCTATACCATCATGTTTACTTGAATTAACTCCACATCATTGTGATCTCCTGGTGCACATTCATGGAAGTTTTATCAGCCTGGTTGAATACGCTGAATGTGGGTTGAACATGCTTATTTATATTGCAACTGAATTCTAGGAAATATGCACGAACGTGGCTGCCAATGGAGACGTAGAAAAAGACATGTAAATACAAACAACAATAGGGTGGATGCCCGAAAAAGAAACTCGCTCCCAATGAAAAGTTTTATTTGACTGTTGAATGGATGTTTGATGCGAAATAAGGGAGTCTTATATATATATACAGTAACGTGGCATTAAAATGACACTGTCTGTCCCGATGTTGTATTGCAGCGAACATTGTAATATATAAAGGAATGATTCTCAAAACAAGTTAAACGCAAAAGGATGAAACGCATCTAATGGGTGAAAGCATTTTCTAGTGTGTGCCATTGATGAGAAAAAACAGCATTCATCGGACATATACAATTCTAAATACCGGTAAGTCAAGTGGAAATGTTATTTTAGATGATAGTTAATCATTCTTTCTGTCTGCGAAATTAATATTTTTTGTCTTGTTAATTTGTAAGTTGAAATCAAAACATGTCCAAAGTGGAACTGCCCAAAGGCAAAAATAGGAAAAAGGTGAGTATCGAGTTAGCGTGGTGGTATCCCCGCGGTTCGACCGAGGTTTCCCCAACAAGGATAGATCCAATGCTTTAGGCTCAGTGGAAGTAAGTCAACAATCATCCCACCATGCCACGGCTCACCCGGCAGAGATACAGGCAAGTTGTATACTTATACCACAGGTTAGTAGCTTGAAATACTCCCATGTGGTTGTGCAATTAGCCGCACAAGGGATATAATTCATGTAGCACTGATCAAGTATTAGTCAATTTGAGGATGGAGCGTCCCGTTTCCGATATTGAAATGAAAACGTCAAAGATAACCAAAATACGGTGAGACATTATTTCAGCTTTAGTCCTAAAAATGTAATAAAATGCTTTCTGAGGAAATAGTTATAGTTTAAATCGATGTCATCCCGTTTATTTGCATAAACTCGCCATCATTGGGATATCTTGAATGCAAATACATGAACGATTTGACAGCCTGGTTGAAGAAGTTGAATGTAGGTTGAACATGGTTATTTTGAGTGCAAGTGAATCGCAAGAAACGTTCGTGTAGCTGCCAGTGAAGATATAGAAATGAACACGTACATAAGTAAACAATAATGAAAGTGGATACCCACACGAGACTGGTGTCGTAGTCAATGTAACAATCATTCATGACTGTTGACTTGATGTTTGATTTAAGCTTTAAGCGTCGTAGTAATGCGGAGAAGTATTTCTACACAATTACGCGGCATTATCATGGGAATGTTTGTTTTTTCATGAGGTAACTCAGCGATTAGGGCACTATATGAATGAGTGATTGTTGAAGTTAGGAAAATGATTTCGGACATTTCATGCGAAAAAGAAAGTTTAGCATTGTAAATAGCATAGGACTTGAATACGGTTATAGTTTGTAACATTAGACATCTCTAACTAATTGAACATTGACACATTATGTACGCTTTTGTTATAGATGCGAGTAAAGGGTTATCAAGGAACTGCATACTCGTTCGCTTATTCTTTAAATTTGCACTATTCATGGCGATATTTACCTAACACAAGTTGACATTTTAACCTAGAATTTGGAAACGTACACAATGAATGAAGACGCTCATGTTGTAAGTAATAACTGGAAAAAGAATCGCGGTTAGAAGAAAAGAATACAAATACTTAACAACAGTAAATTAAGTGAACATTATAATTTAGATGATATTAAGTGAGACACAGAGAGACACTATCTGTTTGCTCAATAAATGTGTTTTGTATTGTTAAATTGTAAGATGAGATCAAAACATGTGCAACGTATAACTGCCCAAAGGCAAAACTAGGAAAAAGGTGAGTATCGAGTTAGCATGGTGGTATCCCCGCGGTTCGACCGAGGTTTCCCCAACGAGGATAGATCCAATGCTTTAGGCTCAGTGGAAAGAAGTCAATCAAACCCACCATGCCACGGCTCACCCGGCAGAGATACATGCAAGTTCTATACTTATACCACAGGTTATTGGCTTGAAATCCTCCATGTGGTTGTGCAATTGACTGTGAAAGGGAGACAACTCCTGTATCCTTATAGTCAACGAACCAGTTTTTGGAAGACCGTGTGTCCTATGTTGGATGGTTATGCAAAAATACACAATCGTAATGATATAAGGATAAATCTAATTTCATTGAAAGTTGGACAAATTGAATAAAATGCTTTCTGGGGAAACTATTTTAGTTTAAATCTATACCATCATGTTTACTTGAATTAACTCCACATCATTGTGATCTTCTGGTGCACATTCATGGAAGTTTTATCAGCCTGGTTGAATACGCTGAATGTGGGTTGAACATGCTTATTTATATTGCAACTGAATTCTAGGAAATATGCACGAATGTGGCTGCCAATGGAGACGTAGAAAAGGACATGTAAATACAAACAACAATAGGGTGGATGCCCGAAAAAGAAACTCGCTCCCAATGTAAAAGTTTTATTTGACTGTTGAATGGATGTTGGATGCGAAATAGGGGAGTCTTATATATATACAGTAACGTGGCATTAAAATGACACTGTCTGTCCCGATGTTGTATTACAGCGAACATGGTAATATATAAAGGAATGATTGTCAAAACAAGTTAAACGCAAAAGGATGAAACGCATCTAATGGGTGAAAGCATTTTCTAGTGTGTGCCATTGATGCGAAAAAACAACATTCATCGGACATATACAATACTAAATACCGGTAAGTCAAGTGGAAATGTTATTTTAGATAATAGTTAATCATTCTTTCTGTCTGCAAAATTAATATTTTTTGTCTTGTTAATTTGTAAGTTGAAATCAAAACATGTCCAAAGTGGAACTGCCCAAAGGCAAAAATAGGAAAAAGGTGAGTATCGAGTTAGCGTGGTGGTATCCCCGCGGTTCGACCGAGGTTTCCCCAACAAGGATAGATCCAATGCTTTAGGCTCAGTGGAAGTAAGTCAACAATCATCCCACCATGCCACGGCTCACCCGGCAGAGATACAGGCAAGTTGTATACTTATACCACAGGTTAGTAGCTTGAAATACTCCCATGTGGTTGTGCAATTAGCCGCACAAGGGATATAACTCAATTTACACTGATCAAGTATTAGTCAATATGAGGATGGGGCGTCCCGTTTCCGATATTGAAATGAAAACGTCAAAGATTACAAAAATACGGTGAGACATTATTTCAGCTTTAGTCCTAAAAATGTAATAAAATGCTTTCTGAGGAAATAGTTATAGTTTAAATCGATGTCATCCCGTTTATTTGCATAAACTCGCCTTCATTGGGATATCTTGAATGCAAATACATGAACGATTTGACAGCCTGGTTGAAGAAGTTGAATGTAGGTTGAACATGGTTATTTTGAGTGCAAGTGAATCGCAAGAAACGTTCGTGTAGCTGCCAGTGAAGATATAGAAATGAACACGTACATAAGTAAACAATAATGAAAGTGGATACCCACACGAGAGACTGGTGTCGTAGTCAATGTAACAATCATTAATGACTGTTGACTTGATGTTTGATTTAAGCTTTAAGCGCCGTAGTAATGCGGAGAAGTATTTCTACACAATTACGCGGCATTATCATGGGAATGTTTGATTTTTCATGAGGTAACTCTGCGATTAGGGCACCATATGAATGAGTGATTGTTGAAGTTAGGAAAATGATTTCGGACATTTCATGCGAAAAAGAAAGTTTAGCATTGTAAATAGCATGGGACTTGAATACGGTTATAGTGTGTAACATTAGACATCTCTAACTAATTGAACATTGACACATTATGTACGCTTTTGTTATAGATGCGAGTAAAGGGTTATCAAGGAAATGCATACTCGTTCGCTTATTCTTTAAATCTGCACTATTCATGGCGAAATTTACCTAACACAAGTTGACATTTTAACCTAGAATTTGGAAACGTACACAATGAATGAAGACGCTCATGTTGTAAGTAATAACTGGAAAAAGAATCGCGGTTAGAAGAAAAGAATACAAATACTTAACAACAGTAAATCAAGTGAACATTATAATTTAGATGATATTAAGTGAGACACAGAGAGACACTATCTGTTTGCTCAATAAATGTGTTTTGTCTTGTTAATTTGTAAGATGAGATCAAAACATGTGCAACGTATAACTGCCCAAAGGCAAAACTAGGAAAAAGGTGAGTATCGAGTTAGCATGGTGGTATCCCCGCGGTTCGACCGAGGTTTCCCCAACAAGGATAGATCCAATGCTTTAGGCTCAGTGGAAAGAAGTCAATCAAACCCACCATGCCACGGCTCATCCGGCAGAGATACATGCAAGTTGTATACTTATACCACAGGTTAGTGGCTTGAAATACTCCCATGTGGTTGTGCAATTTACTGTGAAAGGGAGACAACTCCTGTATCCTTATAGTCAACGAACCAGTTGTTGGAAGACCGTGTGAGTTGGGTTTAACGCCGCTTTTAACAGTATTCCAGTCATATCGCGGCGTGTCAGCTTAATGTGGGAGGAAAGCCCGAAGTGATGCAGGTCTTAGACATTTACCACTTCGGTGAAACCCACGAGCACGGGTATGGTGCTGACAAACCTAGAAACATAATTGGGGCGAACCAAGATTCGAACCCACAATCATAGGTTTCTGGCGTGCCCAAGGGACGCAACTCTGCACAGCGAATCGCGGCGCCTTAGACGACTGGGCCACCCGTGCCCCCGGAAGACCGTGTGTCCTATGTTGGATGGTTATGCAAAAATATATAATCGTAATGATATAAGGATAAATCACATTTCATTGAAAGTTGGACAAATTGAAGAATATGCTTTCTGGGGAAACTATTTGAGTTAAAATCTATACCATCATGTTTACTTGAATAAACTCCACATCATTGTGATCTCCCGGTGCACATTCATGGAAGTTTTATCAGCCTGGTTGAATACGCTGAATGTGGGTTGAACATGCTTATTTATATTGCAACTGAATTCTAGGAAATATGCACGAACGTGGCTGCCAATGGAGACGTAGAAAAAGACATGTAAATACAAACAACAATAGGGTGGATGCCCGAAAAAGAAACTAGCTCCCAATGTAAAAGTTTTATTTGACTGTTGAATGGATGTTGGATGCGAAATAGGGGAGTCTTATATATATACAGTAACGTGGCATTAAAATGACACTGTCTGTCCCGATGTTGTATTACAGCGAACATGGTAATATATAAAGGAATGATTGTCAAAACAAGTTAAACGCAAAAGGATGAAACGCATCTAAT
The DNA here is from genome assembly GCF_023055435.1 of Haliotis rufescens. NCBI lineage: Eukaryota > Metazoa > Mollusca > Gastropoda > Lepetellida > Haliotidae > Haliotis > Haliotis rufescens. Next base: position 36,303,687 of record NW_025963779.1, read on the forward strand.
GGGTGAAAGCATTTTCTAGTGTGTGCCATTGATGCGAAAAAACAACATTCATCGGACATATACAATACTAAATACCGGTAAGTCAAGTGGAAATGTTATTTTAGATAATAGTTAATCATTCTTTCTGTCTGCAAAATTAATATTTTTTGTCTTGTTAATTTGTAAGTTGAAATCAAAACATGTCCAAAGTGGAACTGCCCAAAGGCAAAAATAGGAAAAAGGTGAATATCGAGTTAGCGTGGTGGTATCCCCGCGGTTCGACCGAGGTTTCCCCAACGAGGATAGATCCAATGCTTTAGGCTCAGTGGAAGTAAGTCAACAATCATCCCACCATGCCACGGCTCACCCGGCAGAGATACAGGCAAGTTGTATACTTATACCACAGGTTAGTAGCTTGAAATACTCCCATGTGGTTGTGCAATTAGCCGCACAAGGGATATAACTCAATTTACACTGATCAAGTATTAGTCAATTTGAGGATGGGGCGTCCCGTTTCCGATATTGAAATGAAAACGTCAAAGATTACAAAAATACGGTGAGACATTATTTCAGCTTTAGTCCTAAAAAAATGTAATAAAATGCTTTCTGAGGAAATAGTTATAGTTTAAATCGATGTCATCCCGTTTATTTGCATAAACTCGCCTTCATTGGGATATCTTGAATGCAAATACATGAACGATTTGACAGCCTGGTTGAAGAAGTTGAATGTAGGTTGAACATGGTTATTTTGAGTGCAAGTGAATCGCAAGAAACGTTCGTGTAGCTGCCAGTGAAGATATAGAAATGAACACGTACATAAGTAAACAATAATGAAAGTGGATACCCACACGAGAGACTGGTGTCGTAGTCAATGTAACAATCATTAATGACTGTTGACTTGATGTTTGATTTAAGCTTTAAGCGTCGTAGTAATGCGGAGAAGTATTTCTACACAATTACGCGGCATTATCATGGGAATGTTTGATTTTTCATGAGGTAACTCTGCGATTAGGGCACCATATGAATGAGTGATTGTTGAAGTTAGGAAAATGATTTCGGACATTTCATGCGAAAAAGAAAGTTTAGCATTGTAAATAGCATGGGACTTGAATACGGTTATAGTGTGTAACATTAGACATCTCTAACTAATTGAACATTGACACATTATGTACGCTTTTGTTATAGATGCGAGTAAAGGGTTATCAAGGAACTGCATACTCGTTCGCTTATTCTATAAATTTGCACTATTCATGGCGAAATTTACCTAACACAAGTTGACATTTTAACCTAGAATTTGGAAACGTACACAATGAATGAAGACGCTCATGTTGTAAGTAATAACTGGAAAAAGAATCGCGGTTGGAAGAAAAGAATACAAATACTTAACAACAGTAAATTAAGTGAACATTATAATTTAGTTGATATTAAGTGAGACACAGAGAGACACTATCTGTTTGCTCAATAAATGTGTTTTGTCTTGTTAATTTGTAACATGTGCAACGTATAACTGCCCAAAGGCAAAGCTAGGAAAAAGGTGAGTATCGAGTTAGCATGGTGGTATCCCCGCGGTTCAGTTGAAAGAAGTCAATCAAACCCACCATGCCACGGCTCACCCGGCAGAGATACAGGGAAGCTGTATACTTATATCAGCACGTTTGTGTTGTAGAAAGGAGATAACTCACTGAGATACTTATACCAGTTGAGATACCGCTTGGTCAAACGTTTAGGATCTAAAAGTGAAATTATCTAAATGGAAACGTTCCATTTTCACCCCTGGAATTTGTTCTTTCAGATATGTATAGTATGGGAAAGGCTTAGACTTCCTTGTATGAAGATTATTATAAGAAACTTTTGATGTCTTTACAAGACAGCTTTGAGATACTTTGTTTCCAAAATGGATTATTATGTTGTCGTTGTTTTTAATTTTTAATTGTTCGATAGATATTCATTTGTTCATTTATAAAATTAAAAGAATAAAATCCAAATGGAGCCAAGATCAATGCTTAATTGCAGAACTGAGGCCATCTTCGACTTGCAAAATAATTCTAGACTTGAATTGGATTATTTATGTTGGTGCCAAGTGTTGTATTTATACTATATATTTTGGTTATTTCAGGTATACTGTATAATTTTTACTGATAAGTCTATGAATGTACCGGGTTTCCGGGTGTTATTGGAAGTCTATTTCCCCTGCCTCAACTATGCCGCCGTGGTTGTTTTGGAATTTCCTGCCTGATAAAACAAGGAAAAAGAGGTTGGTAATTACCTGGTAATGTTCTGAGGAGTGACATATTTTTAATAATATCCGAAAAGCTTTTCTTTGTCCATAATATATGACAACATCTCCTGTCTCACCTTCCCATGGGTGGGTTAGATCAAATGAAGCACGTAAGGAGAGAAGTTCAACTTTTCATGTTTTGTCAGTTGAATGTTATTTTACGTTACAGTCAAAATAGTTCCACCTACTTCATATTGAAAATGTCACAAGAAATCCCACGGAAACACAGCCATTTTGTTCTGGGACTTATTCTACTCCGGAATCCTCACGGGAAGACAGACATTTTGTACTGAGCCTCCCAGAGTTTTCACGACTCAACAGAGGTGTGAATCCAATATCTGACTGAATATCTGATGCAATAGATTGTATCACTTGTTGCAATAATGAAACAACCTTTGGCTATGTTTCATATTAAACGACTAGTTAATGCAACTTTACGGCCTCGATATATCCAAGTAGCGTGGTCACCCCACAAAAAAAGAACATAAAAAATCATAACTGTGTTCCCATTGTTTTTTTTATTACTATTCATGGGTAAAGATCTTTATATAAATGCATACTGTACAAGCTGGACTCACGAACACACAAAACAGAATATCTCACCAAACAAATAGTTACACGATGGTGAATATGAAATACCTGCGAAGACTGACATACCTGAAAATTGCACATTCGCCAATAACCATAGTTCATCTATTAATACATGTATTTAGATCAGATTTGTAAAGTCATGAAATATATTGAAGAAATGTTTCTCATCACAGTGCGGGTCAAAGCAAAACATTCCTTGTGAACGATGTTTCGTCACGGCTACGAATCACAGTTGGTTTTGTAGGGTAAAGACATCCGATTCTAACATTGTCTGTAAACGCCAAAGTGTCCGGATTTTAACGCAAGAGCCATCTTTCCTTGAATAAACTCAATCTCCTATCGTGATTAGTACATGTAATTAGTTTGTTTGAACCGAAGAAGCTGATGAAAGTCTGGTGATCCGCTATCTTAATAATACTATGACGAGAAACATTTTTGTCCAATTGCCATTATTGTCAAATGGTCCAACCATTAGCAGATGACGACAGGTTATTTGAATAGAAAATAGTTTTTTTTTGTATATCAGGAAACCCATTAATGAGGATAGCTTTCATACATACATGTTATCGACACACCGTTCCGCTTCTACACTGTGGCAGGCAAGGGACCGACCATTTCATTTTCTGCCTGTGGGCTGTTTGTTGTTTTTTGGAGATTTTCGGTCGCTGCCTCAATTGATTCAATCCTGCATTTTATTAACTTTATCCCCCTAAAATATTAAATGGTCGGTCCCAAAGATAATGAATACATATGCAGATGTTGGATGAATCATCTGGTTAATATACCCCCTCACCTTTGTTCATTATATAAAACGACCGCCTCCGTGGTCTTGTGGTAGAGCGGAAGGTCGAGGGTTCGATCCCCGCCGCGTCATACGTAAGACGTTAAAAGATAGTACTTGTTGTTACGCTGCCTTGCGCTCGGCATTAAGGGGCTAATACAAGGACTGGTCTGTTAGGAGTTAGTATACTCTGTCTGAGTAGGATATTCGTGTTAAACTGCGACATGGTATCTCGGTGGGCTAGCACTGAAAAAAACAGCACTAGTCCGGACTAGTGCAAGCACACACACACACACACACACACACACACACACGCGTGCATGCACGTCGCGATGTAAGTGCAATAATCGAGGATCATAATTGGGAAGAACCCGGGGATCAAAACCAGAGAGTACCGAGGCTCAAAACCGGTAAAAACCCGAGGCTTAAAACCGGAGAGAACCAACAACGAGCGGATCCTGGCACGGGTGATCATTATCAGAAAAAGTGACTTCTTTTGGAACAAATATGATGACTATGAAGTTGATATTCGATTTTAATTGTGCCCGAAATATCGAGGCCAGTTTTTTCCCAACTACAAACATGTATCACTGTCGTGTTTGTAGCGCGACGAGCATGTTTTATGTACATGTATCTCTGAATGTGATAAATACTTAGACAGTTACAGAATGTTAATTCAGGTATGTAAACTCAAAGGAAAATGTAACTGTGATCCTAACGAGTTATTAATAACTGTACATCAATACTAATTATGATGAAATGGACAGTATGACTATACAGATCGACCATTCACTTTTCAAGACAAATCAGGGTACTTTCATCATGTTATACATTTGACTGAGGGCAAAAGAGTCAAAAGTCACACCTCAATTTTTCAGATGTTAAACAATACGAATACGGAATTAAGATAAGCAGATATTTCACTATCCTATCGTGTGTAAAGAACAAGAATATTGCAAGATATATATTTCAGATTTTTTTAAAATACATACTTTTGAAAATTCATCTTGAAAACTAAAATTAAACAGTCAAACGCCAGTTCTTAAAATCTTCAGAGTGAGTATGGTTTTACGCCGTTTTAGCAATATTCCAGCAATATCACTGCGGGGGACTCTAGAAATGGGCTTCACACTTTGTATTCATGTGGGAAGTCGAACCCTGGTCTTCGGCGTGACGAGAGAACGCTTTAACCACTTGGCTTCCCCATCGCCCAAATAGGACGGAAAGGAGTTCTCCAATATGCGCCTCTAAACAATCGCCATATAGAAAATATAAACAGGGCAGTTACTTTTGCCTCTGAGTATACATTCTGTTAATGCCTTTCTGCTGCCATTCAATGCCTGGCATCTTGTCTTGTCTTAGAGAGTGTACACAGAGACGGTCATGGCGACACGTAACATGGGCACCAAATACAGGAACCAGTAGGTTACAAACACAAGCTGCCTAGCTGGACAATTAACAGTATGAAAAATGTTGAAGGATCATATTTCTCAATGGTTTTAATTCAAAACAATGCATATTTGTACAGTTAAACCAGGAACTGCATCTGAGTCATCAAGTTATTTGGCCATAGGAAACAATCTTTGGCACGGTTAAATGACTTACATGCGTGTCTGTAGGGGCGAGGGCCTATATAACAGCTATGGCTGGGAGGGTGTGGCAGGAGAAGATCGTCGCGACATGCGTGGACATGAGAAGATCGTCGCGACATGCGTGGTTGGTTGGTTGGTTGGTTGGTATTTTAACGCCGCACTCAGCAATATTCCAGCTAGTTGACGGCGGTCTGTAAATAATCAATGCTGGACCAGACAATCCAGTGATTGATATCATGATCATCCATCCACGCAATTGGGATCGATGACATGCGTCAACCAAGTCAGCGAGCCTGACCACCCGATCCCGCTAGTCGCCTTTTACGACAAGCATAGTCACCTTTTACGGCAAGCATGGGTCGCTGAAGACCTTTTCTACCCCGGATCTTCACGGGTCGCGACATGCGTGGAATGGCTATGTATAAGACATTCAGTCTATGTTGACTGGTTTGGAGAAGAAGGGCCATGGAATGGGACAGAGGAATGAACGAAATTTTTCAAATACAGATTGACCAGGTTATAGGAAAAATGTTGTACATTTCCAGACATTGTCTGAATCGAGTCCAAGGCCAATACGAAATATATTTTTCGTTGTCATGTGCAGTGGTAATTGTTTAACTTCTGGGTGTAAGTTCCAGTTTTGGTTCAGTTCGATGTTAGATGGTTGGAGTATGGTGAAGAGAGCGTTATTACAGAGGCTAGATATCTTAACGCTTTTGACAAGTGTGGTCCTGGATGGGCGACATCGCTTTACATCTAACGAATTGTCCATCAATGTAGACGGGGGCCTGGGCTTGAGATGATAGTACCAGATATGGTTTGAGTCGGGTGGATGAGGGATGGGTGTGAGTTTGGCTGGATGTGGGGGTGATGGTTGGGAGTGGGAATGTATGGGGGGTGGGGGGTGGTGATGGTTGGGAGTGGGAATGTATTGGGGGAGTGATGTTTGGGAGTGGGAGTTGGGTTGACGTATCACCACATCCGCTTGGATCAGGACTCGTCTAACACCTGGACAGTTGGAATGAAGAAGGTTGAGCAGCTTCTTTAAGGCACAGAGTGAGAGGTAGGTACTACATCAGCTGTGTCGGACAGTCGTATCAAGGTCTCACGTTGTAGTGATACAGGTGACTGTCCTGATACCGTCCTCACTACAACCTAAACACCGCGAGGCTACCGGGACTTGGAGGTATGACGTTTTGATATGACTGTATGTCAAGTCACGAAACCCCAGAGCCCCACTTAACAAAGCCTAATCGCTACTCCTGGGTGCTTTCATGTAAAAAAGGTAAAAGATCGGAGTAATGTTTCGTTATCATATACCATATTAATATCGCATCAGTTTAGTTGCCTGTGTATGGACGTTTATTTAAAAATGTATCAAAGCTAAAATTATTCTGAATGTTTCTTCAATTTAATGAGGAACAATGTGTTAATATGTTGTTAAACACGAGTCTTTTTGAGTCATTGGACACAAAAGGAAGCAAACATGTCTGATCCAATCACAAGGTGACTGGATCTAGTTTGTACACACACACACGCATATTATTATGATGATATACTATCGAAAACAGTGATGAAGGATAAACGGGTTATTATCATGTAACCATGATGCGAAATCATCACGATTAATCACAGCACAGTACCGCGACATAACTTCAGCTGCCACATATGGCACAATCTTACACATATACACATGCCGACCTATGTTTAACATAGACAAACCATAACGATCTGCTACAGCTACTTCCAATTACGCATACGCCACGATTAAAGCATATCTCCCTTCAAATTAGCAAAAATATACTGTATTTGCAAAATCATATGGGTTGATGAATACTAGTATATAATGTACCGACTGACCGATGACGTCATGGGTGTACTGTCATATTAGTGATATCACCCTTTGATAATGTGCGTACGCACGTCTTCCTACGAAAATACCCACTGGCATCCGGAAGTGTCAAGTTTACATGAACATGAACATGTACTGAATTTACGACATTGTATCTTTTTAATGGAATCTGGTGTACAGTTGTACATGGCCTAAGCCTTGCACACTATCAATGTACACACATACATAGATACATACACTGTACAAATGACATAACAGCACCATTTGTACAGCATAAATCATATTTATCATATAATAAAAATATAAAGTTTGGGTTTCTCGACAGCGATACTTGCCTATAAGGCTGTATGACTCATTGATCAAAGGACCTTGGTATTAAAAATAGGGGGACTGATTTTTGCCCCTCTTCCGCAACATAACTCGGATACCTTTCACACCAATCAAATCTTTACACCAAACACAATTTCCAGATATATCACCATGCACTAATATAATGCATTCATCCCATATAAGCAAGCTCATTAAGAATCTTCTTTTCAACATCTCACAACAAATTATAACAGTAAGTTTCTAGTTTGCAGATGAAGTCGGGATTTCAGTGACGACTGCAAAGAATAAAATACTCATTCATCAGAACAAGTTCGTTTACTTGGACCCGAGAATGCCTTGAGATGGATCCACCTGGTACCAAGGCTTAGATAATGGACCTCTCTGGTATCAAGAGTTTGATAACGATGGGCCGTCTGGTAGCATGACCTAGATACCATGGACCCGTTACCAAGGTTTTCATGGCATGGACCCGTCTGGCATCATGGCTTAGATAACATGGACCCTTCTGTACCAAGGCATACAACATGGACCAATCGTGTTTCAAGGCTTTTATAGCAAGGACCTGTCTGGTAATAAGGTATATTGTCTAATCTGTGTTCTTTGTAAAATAGAGCTCGTCTTCATCAATTTACAAACTAACCTAAAGATGTGAATACCCAGTTGATGCAGTATGAGATTGCTCTTCGAGATCGAGTCCATCTTAATGACATCGTCATTATCACGTGGTCGTAAGCAGCCAATCAGATGAGTTCTCTCAACCCGGCAAACGCTGCTGCACTTAGCAATCCAGAGATGGGCAGGGTCACAAGCCAGGCAATGATGATGTTCCGGAACAATTTCCAATCCACGTTTTCGTTGGATCGAACTCTGCCGACGAAGACGATGCTGCCAACTTTGCAGTGGGTGGTGCTGATGGGGATGCCGATGTTGGACGCGATGAGGACGGTAAGCGCTGAACCTATCTCGATGCAGAACCCACTGAAACACAAAACAAGCCAAGTTACATGTGGTTGGTTTAGTCGTGAACGTATGACCATCTGACAGGTTCCCGACTGTTTAGTCGGCTTTCTTCGTGACCTTCAGTCTTCATTGGTGTAATTTAATTCTAAACTAAATGCCACTACTTTGGACCGTTCTTTCTCTTAGGTACCATAAGGGCGGTCGGGTAACCTAGTGGTTAAAGCGTTCGCTCGTCACGCCGATGACCCGGGTTCGATTTCCGATATGGGTACAATGTGTGAAGCCCATTTCTGGTGTCGCCCGCCGTGATATTGCTGGAATAGTGCTAAAAGTGGCGTAAAATCATTCTCACTCACTCACTAAGGTACTATACACCTGGACCACATTACTGTAGGCCTGTCTTTCTCAGTGGTTCTATACCTCATTTGGATGATGATGTTTTAGGCAGAAAGTTTCAAATGTTGACGTAAGACACCTAGATCAGATACCTTAGACCGTTCTTCCCACATGTGACCATATGACATCTGGATCGTGTTACTTTACACTGCTCCCCCCCCCCCCCCCCCCCCCCCCCCTAAGGTGACCAGAAGACACCTACACCGTGTTACTTTAGACCGTCCTTCCCCCATGTTAACATGAGACACATAGATGGCACCACTTCAGACCAGTCTTCCTCAGTGATTCTATAACCCACCTAGATGGTGTTACTTTGGACAGATCTTCTCCCATGGTCTTCATGACTCTCCTGCCAAGAACACACAGTCCGATTGAGATTCCCACACCTCCGTACAGCAGGATCCAGACAGGAGTGGCTGCCTTCTGTGATACTGTGCCATCGATTGATATCATCCACAGCGCCACCACTGGGCCGATAGCATTACTGGACAAAATGAATGCATAAGGTGTATACCATCACCATTAATACCATGAACAACAATAATCGCAATATTCTTCATGTAAGTGGTAATGTTTAAAAACACAAAATTATAAAGTAAGGAGTGAATTGATATCCTCTGGTGAGTAACCTGGTTAGGTGTCATTATACCAAATTGTGCTCATGCTATCAACCACTGGCCCTGGATCGAATATTTATATGCGGTCATGACATAACTGTTATACTGGTGAGTGAGCACGACACACGTGTTATAGGTTCAAGGTGTCTGCAAACCCAAACGTCTAACAGATTTATCATTAGATTTAATTTTTATCTGACAAACATTTATGTCCTGGTTTCTCGAATTCAGTTTTCTGTGCGAGTATTCTGGGGAGGAATAGGTCCCCAGTACCCCTATGCTTTCCGTAGGAGCCCAATACAATAAGGGTCGGGGGGTGACAATGTTCCATCATACCCTGACGGCGTATTTTGCTGTCAGTCAGTATTTTAGCTCGATTCAGACCACTGTGATATAGCTATATACTGTGATATAATTTCAGGCCTCTTTCCTTTTATTAAATGCCCCTTGCACAATATAAACAACGGGAAAATCTTACCTGACGTCATTTCCGCCATGCGCAAATGACCCAAACACTGCGGTGAGAATTTGAAGGAATGAGAAAAGTTTGGCCGTTTCCGGTTTGTCTTCCACATTCTTACGAGCCAATGCTAGTCGCGCCTGCAAAGAATATGAAGGTGACGATATGAACACTTCAGTCTCTAAGTAAAATATGTTTCGAATGTGTCAAAATCTAGTCTATATGATTAATCATTGTTTAAAACCCCATTAGCAGCCTTTTCGTGGGGACATAATTCATAGGTATCAGCTGGTAATTTTCAATGCATCAGCGCCGACTGACCTCATTGTCTGTTTCAAGTTCCCCTTCCGTTTCACCGGTGCTGATGGACACATCGGCGTCTCCCTTACCTGCTGAAAATAAGGTAACGTCGTCAGATTTCAGTGAGTTTTATTTTTTAATCTTTTAGCACTAGTCAACCAATATCATGGCCGGGCACACCAGGAATGGACTTTACCAATTGTATATATACAGGGAGCCGAACCCGGGTCAATGGGTGTTCGAGCGAATACTTTAACCGCTTGGCTACTCAACCGACCTACCTCGAAAAGAATGTCAGTGAGTAAGCGGTATTCCAGTTATATCATGGCGCGTCAGCTTGATGCAGGAGGAAATACCGAAGTGATGCCGTTCCTAGACGTTTACCACTTTGGTGATTTTGTTTGTTTGTTGTTCAACGCCACACTCAGCAATATTCCAGCTATATCACGGCGGTCTGTAAATAATCGAGTCTGTACCAGACAATCCAGTGATTGACATCATGAGCATCGATCGAAGCAATTGGGATACTATGACATGCAACAACCAAGTCAGCGAGCCTGACCACCCGATCCTGTTAGTCGCCTCTTACGACAAGCATAATCACCTTTTACGCCAAGCATGGGTTGCTGAAGGCCTATTCTACCCCGGACCTTCACGGGTTACCACTTTGGAGAAACCCACGGTATGGTGCTGACAAACCAAGAAACACAATGGAGCGCATCTTGGATTCGAACCCATGATCATTTTATTGTGCATACGTCATAATGAACTATCTAGGGCTAATAAGGTAAAACAAGTGAACCAAACCACATTGAACATTGGGTACAATTTCATACCAATCCAGCCAGCTATAGTAAAAAGTGTTGCATATATCACATTATTAGCATGGACTATCAATAGACAGTGAAGCAAATACTATCAGGACTTTGTTGGTGACAGATGAAAGGGGTTTGGGGTTTGGGGTTTGGGTTAAATGCAAAGAGTTTTCACCTTCAGGGCCGCCATTGAGCAACTTATGTGTTTGTTCGTCTTCCTGGTTATTTGCAGCCTCGTCCTGAAACCATCACGTGACAATGAAGATATATCCTGTTCCAGCTTACACTTCAATATACATCTAGTTCCGGATTGGCCAAAACGATTTTTAATAGTTTATGGTAACATTATTTAGTTGGAAAAAATATATATTTCGAGACACAATATGTACAAGTACATGTAACTGTATCTGAAACAAATCAGCTACATACCTTTGTGTTGTGGTTACTATCTCCGGTGGCTGAAACAAATAAGAATATCTATGAGGGACTATCTACAGGACGACTAGGTAATAACAACTCGCGATCTACTTCAGCCATGACAGTTGTATATTAGTATTAGCAAGGTATTATCGTGATAGTTAATTTACAACGGATCGCAATAGAGTAGGCTTACTTACCTATTAAATATGTCATAGGCAAAATGTTTTTGTTTTCGTTAAATGTTCAACTACTATGACTTATCAATTGCGATTGATCGATACCGATTTTCTAAAGTGAGATCGGTAAACAAGTAATCTGCTATTGGCGACTCAAGGGGAGCTGGGGCTACTCAGTGTCATCGGGGTATCACTATTTTGGGGAAAGATAGTGTAGAATATGTGCTTTACATCACTTCCTGTTATGAATTATGCATAATCATTATGCAAATGACCTAGGTTGGGTCAACGGACATCAACGGTTCATCGGACAAACAAATGGGTTCTTTTCTTACAAATTTCGAATGGAAGTACGGATAATGCCACTTCAAAAATATTCCAGAAATACATATCAAGACGTTACTATGGTTACTTCAAGTGGCCGTGACATTCCTCAGCGAGTCCTGAATTCGATGAAATATCGTGCTTGGTTAACAGCCGACACAGTGTTGGGTTTAATGCCGCTTTGAACAGTCTTCATTTTTGTTTGTTTGTTTCTTTGTTTGTAGGGGGCACGGGTGGCCCAGTCGTCTAAGGCGCCGCGATTCGCTGTGCAGAGCCGCGTCCCTCGGGCACGCCAGAAACCTAGGATTGTGGGTTCGCCCCGATTATGTTTCTAGGTTTGTCAGCACCATACCCGTGGGTTTCACCGAAGTGGTAAACGTCAGAGACCTGCATCACTTTGGGCTTTCCACCCACATTAAGCTGACACGCCGCGATATAACTGGAATACTGTTAAAAGCGGCGTTAAACCCAACTCACTCACTCACTCACCCCATTCTTTGTTTGTTGTTTAACGCCGCTCTCGGCAATATTCAAGCTATATGACGGCGGTCTGTAAATTATCGAGTCTGGACATCATGAGCATCGGTATACGAAATTGGGATACGATGACATGCATCAACCAAGTCAGCGAGCCTGACCACACGCTCCCGTTAGTCGCCTCTTACTAGTTATATCACGGCGTGTCAGCTTAATGTGGGAGGGAAGCCCGAAGTGATGCAGGTCCGAGACGTTTACCACCTTGGTGAAATCCACGAGCACAGTAAGATACTGACAAACCTAGAAACATAATTGGAGCGAACCGGGATTTGAACCCACAATCATAGGTTTCTGGCGTACCCAAGGGACGCAACTCAGGGGACGCAACTGTGTAAATCGAATGTCTCCATCTGTTTCATATCCATACCTGACTCCGGTGTGGGTGGTACATAGATATCGACTTTAGGCTCGGTTTTCTCGCCCTCTTCGGACTCAGTGAGACGCACAACGGCCGTATAAGCTGAAACCACAAAGAATCCCAGATGCACACATATGGAATATGAAAAAACTATATATGACTTTTTTTATGGGGTGGAGGTCCTAAAATAAATCAACTCACCCTGTATTCTTTTCCGTTGCCAGGGAACGATGACGAAGTACACAAGCAGCGCCACCACAAGGCCAAGGCCGAACGACAGTATGAAGACACCATACAGAGGAATACGATCAAAGTGCAACACTGAAATAAGGGATAATGTTGCCATGGATACATGAATAGATTGCAATACGTAGATACTCTAAATATAGTAAGAATCCGGAATCATGCAGTACGTAAGATATGTCGAGTCTTGGACAGATAAGGTGGCACGGGAGGCCCAGTCGTCTAAGGCGCCACAAATCGCTGTGCAGAGTTGCGTCCCTTGGCCGCGACAGACACCTATGATCGTGGGTTCGAATCCCGGTTCGTCACGATTATGTTTGTAGGTTTGCCAGCACCAAGACCTGCATGACTTTGGGCTTTCCTCCCACATTAAACTGGTATACTGTTCAAAGCAGCATTATACTTACTCACTCACTCACTCGGACAGATAAACCAGTGGTTGATAATATGAAGTGGTGGGGTTAATATGACTAGCAATCAGCAAGGTCACACAGAGTCAACATCCGATCCTAATCTTAGTCGACTATTATGACAAGCATGGTTTATAAGCGAATTGGGGTCAATTCTTCCCGCCCCCAGATCATAAACAAATGTCCGTTCCGGGGAGAACACACGCAGTGTGATCAGGGGGTGTCTGTTTTGAACAGTAGAGTAGTCATCTCTGAAATACAGGGACAGGGATACAAGCAATATTCGACAATTATCATGGCGAGAAATCGTACCCATGTGGAGAATCGAACCCGGGTCTTCGGCGTGATTGGCCAACGCTTTAACCACTCGGCTACCTAACCACTGCTCAGAAATATAGAAATATGAAAAACTTATTGATCGAAGACTCACTTTCAGATCCTTCGTAGAAAACGGAGAAGGCATTGATGACCACAGTGACGCCATAAAACACTGGGAGGAGACGCAGTCCTGGTTCGAGGGGCTTTTCCTGGTGGAGAGAGAAAGGTGAGGTGAGGTGAAATTGGGTTTAACGTCGCGTCCAAGATTATTGCACTTATATAGCGACGTGCATGCACGTGTATGTGTGTGTGTGGCTGCTTGTACTAGTCCGGACTGATGCCGATTTATAGTGCTAGCTCACTGAGATACCATGCCGCAGTTTAACATGAATACCCCACTCAGACACAGTATACTGACTCCGAGCCGACCAGTCCTTGTTTTAGCCCCTTAATGCCGAGCGCCAGACAGGGTAACAACAAGTACAATCTTTTAACGTCTTTTTGTATGACGCGGCCCGGGATCGAACCCTGGACCTTCCGCTCTCCGGGCGGACGCTCTACCACAAGACCACGGAGGCGGTCCCGAGGAGAGAGAAAGGTCGAGTATACATTGCAACTCCGCTATTACGAACCAGAGTTGATTCCTATACAGTGTAATTAACGTTCTTGTTCAATAAAGACATCTTTATTAAATACATCAGAGTTGGTGAGCTGGCTCGTGGGCATTTCACAATGAGAGCAAATAAGATCTACCCCAGGGTCCCTTTCTTGAAGCGATCTTAGTGCTAAGGCGATCATATACTTAAATCTAGACTGTACTCCCATGAAAAAGGGGACCATTAAGAACAAACATATGCAAGCGTCATTAAATTACAAAGTTATGCATGTGCATATGGATCATGATTGAAGCATTATCTGAAATGACAAAACAGCGATCGAATGTTCTTAGAGGGAAGTCGGGGGATCTCACCTTATTGAGGACGAACTTGCGGACCAGGAAAAACAAGACGGATGAAACAATACCGGACATGACTGGGCTGATGAACCAGCTACCAACTGAAACACAATACGTACACTTTTTGAGAGGAAGCGTACTGAAGGAGTGAGTGAGTGAGTTGGGTTTAACGCTGCTTTTAACAGTATTCCTTTTATATACCACTCCGGGGAAACCCACGAGCACGGTATGGTGCTGACAAACCTAGAAACATAATCGGGGCGAACCGAGATTCGAACCCATAACCCACAATCATAGGTTTCTGGCGTGCCCAAGGGACGCAACTCTGCACAGCGAATCGCGGGAACTAAGACGACTGGGCCACCCGTGCCATCCGTACTAAAGGAAAAAAACAACAATTTAAGTTGAATAAGTTTCACTTTTGAGGATCTAAATGACGGATATCCGTTGGACAAAATGACAGCACCTTTCTTTGACTAATGTGTTTGTTGTTTTTGTTGTTGTTTGTTGTTTAACGACGCACTCAGCAACATTCCTTGGCAAGTAAATCCCATGGCATGATGAGCATCGATCTACGAAATTGGGATACGATGACATGCATCAACGAGCCTGACAACTCGATCCCCTTAGTCACCTTTTACGACAAGCATAGTCACCTCTGACGGCAATAATAGGCGATTATGCTTGTCGTAAGAGGCGACTAACGGGATCGGGTGGTCAGGCTCGCTGACTTGGTTGATGAATGTCTTCGTATCCCAATTGCTTGGATCGATGCTCATGATGTCAATCACTGGATTGTCTTGTCCAAACTTGATTATTTACAGGCCGCCGTCATATAGCTGGAATATTGCTGAGAGCGGCTTTAAACAAAAGAAAATAAAAAAAAAAGACAACCGTGCAACAAGTGGTTGTAAGTTTCGCTAAACATGTCAGACACGGACAAACCAAGCTGGATTGCCGTCATGTGCAGGAATTGAGGCGTCTTCATGTGCTACACCAGATGGTACTGTGACGTAGGCGCCGGGAATTGAAATCGATAAGAGTTGATCGATAATTGTTGTCACCCATACGTGTTCACTAGAGCGTATCCACAAGCACACAAAGAATGATTTTGTCGAAGCTCACCTTGAACACAAAACTCAACATCTTTCAAGCGAACTGAATACAATTAGTTCATACTAAGGTAGCCTTTTGAACGAGTCATTGTGACAAGATATCCCTCACAAAGACGTACGGTGTCATGTATATAAATGCAGTCAGGATTATTCAAGTCAGCTGCCTCTATTCGTTTCCTTTCACATGATCATTATTCATATTTCCTGACGCAGAGATCTAAAGATCCAGAGCCAGCGGTGCTATAACGTCACACCACGCGTTGAGAACGCTTTGTGAAGCGTTGACAACGCTTTGTGAAGCGCTGACAAGTTGATACAGTGATTATTATTTCATCTCCACCCAAGAACACTTCGACCACACTCGTGTGTGTGTATGGTTTTTACGCCGCTTCTAGTAATATTCCAGCAATATCACGGCGGGGGACATCCGAAATTGGCTTCTCACATTGTACCCATTTTGGGAATCGAACCCGGTCTTCGGCGTGACGAGCAAACGCTTTAACACTAAGCTACCACCGCCCCTCTACAATCGTGGGTTCGTTCTATCGGGGTGTAAGGCATTGTCCTCCCTCCCCTTGTTTTTGGGTATGTTGCCAAGGCCAAGAATCGGAGCTCACAGTTTTTTCAATACACTACTTACTGATCAGGCCTAACTTCATCCAGCCGATGCCTCGGGCGCCATGAGCCACTACAGAGAAACCTATGGTAGCCCCGACAATGCTGTGTGTCGCGGAGATTGGCAGGCTGGCTATTGTTGCCCCGATCAGCATCACACAAGATCCTGTGAGATAAATTAGATACATTAGTGAGTGTGTGAATGAGTTGGTTTTAACGCCGCTTTGAACAGCATTTCAGTTGTATCACGGCGTGTCTGCTTGTTGTGCGAGAACGTTGGTTGGTTGGTTTGTTGTTTAACGCCGCACTCAGCAATATTCCAGCTATATGACGGCGGTCTGTAAATAATCGAGTCTGGACCAGACAATCCATTGATTGATATCATGAGCATCGATCCACGCAATTGGGTATCGATGACATGCATCAACCAAGTCAGGAGCCTGACCACCCTATCCCGTTAGACGCCTTTTACGACAAGTATAGTCACCTTTTACGCCAAGCATGAGTTGCTGAAGACCTATTCTACCCTGGAATCTTCATGGGTCTGTGGGAGGAAGTGATGCAGGTAACGTTTGCCATGATCGTGAAACACAGGAGCACCGGTTGGTGCTGACAAAGCAAGAAAGATCATCTGGATTCGATCCCACGATCATTTGTTTCTAGAACGCTAAAGGGAGACTGTCGCAATACAAGGTTCACTGTCAATAGGTGCAAGTGTTTTAATGTGTGTAGCTGTACCACCGTTTGAGTGTATGTGGCACACATCTACATGTATGTGGGACTAATGTTTTTTTCTCATATCAAGAGGGCAAGAAGGGAACAAGTTGACCCACCTGAGAGAGCGGCAACATTGCCCACCATGAGTAAGGCCTCGCTGCCATTATATGCACTCACGTCGATAATACCCTTCCGTATTGTGTCTGACACTCGGGATCCTGCAACAATGAAGACTCAGATATCAAGGCGTTCAGATATCAAGTTATTACTGCTCTGCCGTTGATATCTACACCAGGATATAACACATGATATCATCATGAAGCGCACCATAAAACTGTGTACTGCTCAAAGGGCTGAGACCCTGTTTAAGTCCGTACTTTGCAATGCAGCGAACCGCTTCTGGTCCTTGAATGACATACGATATACCAAATGGCCGGTGGACAACGAGAAATGAAGTCTCGTTCTCGAAGCCCAGTTAGTGATCATTTGTATCACATTTACGTTTCGTTTTACCTGTTTTGCCAGTCAAGAGTTAACGAGTAAGGAGTTAAACGCCGCTTTGAGCATAAGTATGGTGGCATCACACAATTACAGTTTAACAGACGAACAACTAACATTGACGATCACCGGTTAGGCGAAACACACTTCATTTAGTAATTGAATGCCCGGGATTTGGGCGAGCTTAATGGGTTCTTTTCGGTCAGTGCTTTGAACAGTATTTCTGTTTTACGTCAGGTTATTATAACTTGCTCACCCATATCACTAAGTTCATAGTGAGCAGGTGAGTTGGGTTTAACGCCGCTTTTAATACTATTTCAATTATATCACGACGTGTCAGCTTAATGTGGGATGATAGCACTAAGCGACTGCAGGTCTCGGACTTTTACCACTTTTTGTGTAACCCATGAAAACCACATTATGGTGCTGTGAGAAACGGAGAAACATGATCGGGGCTAACCGAGATTCGAACCCATAATCATAGGTTTCTGGGGAAAGGGACGCAACTCTGCACAGCAAAATGCGGTTCCTTAGACGACTGGGCCACCCGTGCCCCATGACCAGTACGTAAGTGAGGTGAGATGAAATGGATGTCATTTTTGCACTTATATAGCGACTGAATGTATTTCCTGACGTTTGGAATAGTGTTGATATTAATTATATATATGCACACATTTCCAGACATTCCGAATCATTGGGTTATATTTACATGTATGCCAAGTTTGGGAATGTATGGGAATGTTGGAGGAACGCACACACTAACATCAGTGTTCATACCTGTCCATTATCCTGACATGCGTGTTATGTTAGCGACACAAAACCAAATGACATTTACATGTGTGTGCACACCATTTGGAATACTTTGGACAGTTTGCAATTTCAAACGTTAGAACTGAATCACTTCCCTAAAGTTTCCAGGTACAGAAATTAATAGGAAATTGTACCCATTATAACCATCCGACCATTAATCGGCCCATACGAAAAGGATGGGATACAAGTACCGATTGCAGTTCCTTTCCACTTCTCAGAAAAATAACGTGGTTGTGTGGTCGTAAACGCAAACACGGCAAAAACCCATGCCACAAAAACCCAAAGAGAACTGTCAAATGACCGCGACAGACTGACTGAGGTTGGGGATTTAACGTGCGCTTTCCGACTAACAGCGTATGTCGCACACGGGACCGCGAGTAATTACATAGCGAATACGCAGCTTCGAAAAATCGGTAAGTGCGAAGTTTCGAATGATTGTCCGAATGTAAGGGATACAATATTTATCGCCCATCCCTTCCTTCGTACTCCATTAATCTTCTATTCATCGTGAGTGCCATTAAACCATAGCCCTATCATATTGCTTGATTGTTAGTCTGTGGAGGCGATCAGATTCAGGTGGAATGAGAATATTGGAGCAGATCCCCTATCAGGGGATAGTTCTTCTCCATGAACTGTTGTTTTCCTTCAGTAAACTGATACGGTAAAGAGTGTCAAGTGGATACTTTGTAGAGTGACATGTGTATGACTACTGTTGGTGCACACCTCCGAAGATGTGAAGATCATTTGTTACGTCAGTCATTCTTACGTCAATCATTCTTATCTTCCAGAGGTCGCACATGTGTAATAGCAATCATTCTTTGAATTCACAGGAACATGTTATAAAACGTCAATCATCCTTTACATTCGGTACACGCAAGAGTCACGACAATCATGCTTTACATTAACTGGACGCGCCAGAGTAATGTCAGTCATTCTTTACATTTACTGAACGTGCCAGAGTAATGTCAGTCATTCTTTACATTCACTGAACGCGCCAGAGTAATATCAGTCATTCTTTACATTCACTGAACGCGCCAGAGTAATGTCAGTCATTCTTTACATTCACTGAACGCGCCAGAGTAATGTCAGTCATTCTTTACATTCACTGAACGCGCCAGAGTAATGTCAGTCATTCTTTACATTCACTGAACGCGCCAGAGTAATGTCAGTCATTCTTTACATTCACTGAACGCGCCAGAGTAATGTCAGTCATTCTTTACATTCACTGAACGCGCCAGAGTAATGTCAGTCATTCTTTACATTCACTGAACGCGCCAGTGTAATGTCAGTCATTCTTTACATTCACTGAACGCGCCAGAGTAATGTCAGTCATTCTTTACATTCACTGAACGCGCCAGAGTAATGTCAGTCATTCTTTACATTCACTGAACGCGCCAGAGTAATGTCAGTCATTCTTTACATTCACTGAACGCGCCAGAGTAATGTCAGTCATTCTTTACATTCACTGAACGCGCCAGAGTAATGTCAGTCATTCTTTACATTCACTGAACGCGCCAGAGTAATGTCAGTCATTCTTTTCATTCACTGAACGCGCCAGAGTAATGTCAGTCATTCTTTACATTCACTGAACGCGCCAGAGTAATGTCAGTCATTCTTTACATTCACTGAACGCGCCAGAGTAATGTCAGTCATTCTTTTCATTCACTGAACGCGCCAGAGTAATGTCAGTCATTCTTTACATTCACTGAACGCGCCAGAGTAATGTCAGTCATTCTTTAAATTCACTGAACGCGCCAGAGTAATGTCAATCATTCTTTACATTCACTGAACGCGCCAGAGTTATGTCAGTCATTCTTTACATTCACTGAACGCGACATAGTAATATCAGTAATGCTTTACATTCACTGAACGTGCCAGAGCAATTTTACTATTGGACACGAGTTTATCTTGATGCCTATCCGTCTTATCTTCCCTCACTCGTGGTGGAAACGTGCTCCAACCATGTGAAGCATTCGCCCGCATTTACAGGATTATGTCCAGGTCCTGACCCGGTCAAGCCACACCCTGACAGCAACCCGTTCATGTGTACCAATTTAACTGTAAAGGGATATCTTGACCCATGAACGGGTTCAAATACAGGGTAGCACATACTGCGCCCATGTGATCGAGTGAATGATATTTTAGGGCGCAGTCAGTAAGATTCTAGTTGTATTGCATCAAGGACGCAAGTAATCGAGCCTTGGCCAGACAAACCAGTGATTGATATTATGAGCAACGGTCCACGTCGTCTGGGTAGGATGGCACGTAATCAACCAAGTCAACGAGCATGACCACCCGCACCATTTTACAACAAGCATAAGTTAATTGGGTCCCCTTTTCTAACGCGGTATCCCGGGTTTAACGTCACGGTGGAAATAGGCTTCACGCATTGTACACATGTGAGATTCAAACCCGGGCTGGCGTAAATAGCAAACGCTTTCACCACTAGGCTACCCTGGCGCCTTATACCCATATGGGTAATGGAACCAGTCGGGCAAAAGTACCTCCCCCACCCTACACTCCGAGAGAAAATAAAAGAAGAATATCGGACGGTACTTACCAATAAGGATGGCGCCTGCAACTTCAAATATGGTGGCCAAGATGCATGCTTGTCGGAGGCTGAGTACCTTGGCACCCACAGATGTACCAAAGGAGTTGGCGACGTCATTGGCGCCGATGCCAAACGCCAGTACAAAGGCGATGATGAAACCAACTATCACCATCCATAGCCATTCTTCCGGTACAAGCATTTTGGGGGACAATGCAGGGAACTATGGCAAAACGTCTGGAACAGACAAAAATATGGCAAAGTAAGGAACGTGCTTTCTGAAAACAGTAAACCACATTTGCTATCCTATAACAGCAACATAATTTGAAAACGGGTGAATATGGACATGTTTAATTTATCTAACCCTCCAATCACCTGAGCCTTGGGGCAGTGAGTGAGTGAGTGAGAGAGTGAGTATGGTTTTGCACCGCTTTTAGCACTATTCCAGCAATATCACGGCGGGGGACACATGGGCTTCACACATTGTACCCATGTCGGGAATCGAACCCGGGTCTTCGGCGTGACGAGCGAACGCTTTAACCACTAAGCTACCGACCGCCCCTTGGGGCAATGATGTCCCAGGGGGATTCCACGCGCAATATGTTTTGAAGCCTTGCGCCCCTTTGCCGTACCAGGATCCGATGATCGTGGGTACTGAGTGAGATCCTAAGTTTGACAGCACCATGCCCATGTTTGTGTCTTTCCTTAAAGTTGTAAACATTTGAGACTTAAGTCGCCTCGGGCTCCATCCAACATTGTGCCGACACGCCATTAAACTAGTTGTGAAGATCCCTTGCATTACTTCCACAAATACGATGTTACCTCGAAAAAATGGGTTCTGCAATAGTGTACAGCGAGACCAAACAAGAAAACAGCTTTGTCACTGTACCCCGCCATGGCGCCCATTAGAATTGTGTTTGTTCATGTCGTAATGAATATAAGCTATAAAAAGCTATAAAAAGAATCTTATAAGGCCTGTAGAAGAGATTGGCACTTGGGCTTTATGTCATCAGAAAAAATGATTAAATGTGAAATTAATACACACAAAAGGCCATATTTCTCTGGAAAAAACCCAACTCAGTCTTGATAAGTATCTCTTTGACAAGTATCTCATAGATAAGCATGGAAACTTTCATTCACGCAACTTCAGTAGTTTCTGAGAAAACTTGTCCCCATTGCACACATTATGCACAAAGTAAAGTAACATGGATTAAGGGCTCTAATTATGTAATAAAATAATTTACGGGGCCAATTTTCGAACTCAGTCTTCAACTCATATATAAGCATGTTAACTGTCATTCATGCAACTTCAGTAGTTTCTGAGTAAACATGTCCCCATTTCAGTAAGGGCCATAACTATGTACAAAATGAATTTACACACGACACCAATTTGAGACTTTAATAGTTTTTGCGAAACTTTGTCCCCTTTGAGAAGCGGGCGGACGGACGAACACCGTTCCTATATCCTCCGGCCCACTTTGTGGTGGCCGTTGTTTCAATTCCAACATAAACAAAATACGGCATGTTATTTTAATGTTACAAATACAGACCGACCCTGTCTGTAGGAAAGCCCAACCGCTTTAGTTCGGTCTTACTAAATACTTTTCAACTTATTAACTCATGGTGATTGAGTTTTGTGGAGACAAAACCTGTCGCTGACGCAAGAAGCGATCTCTGTGGGAATCGACAAATGGAACCCTATCATAGGATTCGAAACAATAAATATAATTCGAAAGATAAGATATGTTAGGTATATAAGCGACGCGTGAAAACTACCAGCAGCAGACAGAAGGACACTGTACATTATGCAAACTACCAGCAGCAGACAGAAGGACACTGTACATTATGCAAACTACCAGCAGCAGACAGAAGGACACTGCACATTATGCAAACTAACAGCGGAAACATTTCGCGAAGCACACGTAGAACGTGCTGCAGGCGAATAACGGAGTCCTATTGACAAAGGTACAAGCATCAGTTCTGAAAAGTCGCATTAAAATAATAAAATCCTTCTTCTTTGATACTACAGAGTGTGTGAGAGTGAAAATCTTACGAAACAATGAAAACCTTGTATCCTACTTCTACGTTCCTGTCTTCGGTCGGTGGCGTCCGAAAGTTGGTGCAGTTCTTGTACACGTCTTCGCGCGTTGAACCAAAAGCGGCTTACTTCAGACAAAGCTTGTCTATGAATAAATTATGTGGACTCAAAAACATAGATAACACTGGCTGGATGTCTCTGTTGACAAAAAGTGTTGAATGAATTTGACGCGTGTTGATAACGGCCTAATCAGAGGTCAACCGCATGCCAACGCCAAGGTCCACCGAAATCACTGAATAAACATGACTGTCAAATGACGGTCAAATCTAGCTAATCCATGTTTTGTTTCCTGTAAATCGGGTAGATATACTAGAAATTCTTGCTTTCTTGAAAGGCATCTTTGAAAACATCTCAAATCGCATGATATTGATACTTTTACGGTTGGCGTACAAGGTGCTTTGAACACCATCTCTGTTATACAACAACTTAATGCTACATCTTGTGAAACCCACGGGCATGACAGACCAAGTTTCATACTCAGAGCGAATTTTGGTTTCCAGTTCACGACCCGCGGATCCTGTCACGGATAAGGGGCGCAACTCTGAAAAGGAAATCAGACCACTGGCCCACCGGTTCCACCCCCCCCCCCCCCCCCCCCCCCCACACACACACACACACTTTACAATATAATTAACAATAATAAAATCAATACATATTACACCAAATAGATAGATAAATGAGATATATTACAATAGAAACAAACGGGCAAATATAAAAAATAACCCCAAACAAACAAAACGACATTCCACAGTCCCCAGGGGATAAAAAGCCTTTCCAGCCTCACCTTCATCGGATTCACACGAATCAGAATCATACTTAACCTACAAGTATAACATCGTTTCTTGGTACGACACAAGTGTTATTATCAACTACAAAATTATTATCTATGTCCGGCGTAAATGTTAATGCGCGAGACGCTGGCATCGTCCTTCACCAACCTGTGCATGTAATACTGCATGCGTGAAACACACGGCAAACATCAGTGAATTCACCTACCAATAGCGCCTCTCTTCGCCAGGTCTGCGTTAACACGAGTGAATGCACACTTACCCTGGGGAAACACTTGTTTACAAAGCCGGAGTCACGAGTGAAGATTACTGCTTATCTTTTGTATTAACAAGTTACTTTTATGTCATCTCAACGAATTATCTGGGCTTCAGGGAGTCCGTTTCATTGGCTGCATCGAAGAACAAAGGGCGGAGTTTAATCTTTGATGATACTTGCAAGCTCTTGCTATATTGGTCAGATAAAAGCAGCTTTTATAACACGTTACCTAATTATTTTAGTGAGTGTTTTTGGTTTGTTGTTAAACGTCGTGGTCGGCAATAGTTCAGCAATAGTTCAGCAATATCACAGCGGCCTGTAAATAGTCAAGTCTGGACCAGACAAACCAGTGACTTATTGAACAACACCCCACGCCATCGGGTTCAACATCAGACAAGTCACCGAACCAGTAAGTCTCACTAACCCGTGTAGATCCCGGTAAGTGAGTGAGTGAGTGAGTGAGCTGGGTTTAACGCCGTTTTTAATATTATTCCAGTTATATCACGGCGTGTCAGCTAAATGTGGGAGGAAAGCCCAAAGTGATGCAGGTCTCAGACGTTTACCACTTCGGTGAAACCCACGAGCACGGATATGGTGCTGACAAACCTAGAAACATAATCGGGGCGAACCGGGATTCGAACCCACAATCCTAGGTTTCTGGCGTGCCCAAGGGACGCAACTCTGCACAGCGAATCGCGGCGCCTTAGACGACTGGGCCACCCTTGCCCCCTCCCTGTGAGAATAGGTCTTCAGCAACCCATGCTTGCTGTGAAAGGCGACTTTGCTTGTCGATGGAGGCGACTAACGGGATCGGAAGGTCAGGTTCGCTGACTTGGTTGATGCATGTCATCGATCCCAATTGCGTTCATCAATGCTCATGATGTCAACTATTCAGCTGCCAGGTCCAGACTCGATTATTTACAGACCGCCGTCATATAGCGACGTTAAACAACAAACAAACAAACAAACAAACTTAGTCTATTACAAACATATAGGTTGCTGGGGACCTAATGGCATCCGGAAGCCTCACGGTATTGATCTGGAGGCAGATCTGATGTGTCATAAGAGAGGATACTGTGAACTGCAGTTTTTCTGCAATATGTTCCGTTTATTGGTACTTAAAAATTTCATATACAACGTACCAACATTTGCATAAACAGTCCGATCGTTCTGTTAAACAAATTCTATTGCTGCAAATAAATGAATTGGGCCAGGTGGAAGTGACATTATCGCTGCGGCATGAGTAAATAAGTGAGTCGGGTTTAACCAGTTTCAACAATATTTCTGTTATATCACGGCGTGTCAGCTCCTGCTGAAGCAAAAGCCGAATGTGATGCAGGTCTTGGAGGTTTACCTCGTCAAGCCCACAAGCACGGGTACGGTGCTGACAAGTTTTTCAATCAGCGTGAATATGCGACTCAAACCCCAAATCATCAGATCCTGGAACAGATAATGGCGCAAATCTGCACAGCGAAATGTGGGCCTTCGCCGACTGGTTCGCCGTGCCCTTGAATCCAAAGACTACTTAAACTAATGAGAAGGTATACATGCGTTTACATTTATTAAGAATTGACTTCCATATCTTTTGGCGTTTATGGAGGTATACACGTAAAATATAACGAAGTTAATGCTTATTAATAAATATAGTCAGCAGTGATTATTTAATGATCAACACACTAAAAACTACTAACAACAGTACGTAATCAGTGACATCGTTCAGGGCAATAAATCAGCCAATTAGGAAACAGTAGCTTCTAAGTGGGCGTGGCCTAATTTGTTTTCGTTTTATGGAAACAAACGCAGAAAAATATTGCTAGACGCCACGGAGGGGCTGCAATTTATTTATTACTAAATGAACACAACAGTCAAACACTCTGATTACGCGGATTTTTTTTGTTCCTACAAAGAAGACAAGTGTGGAATTCTCACGCGTGACTCAGAACACATGTTTACAACCTATTTTGTTACATCATTAAAGTTGTTAAAGGACTATCATCTCGTGTTTCTTGTAATGGGGTAGACTGACACTTAGTCCCAGAGATTCTTTGGTATCAGTCAAGTTTTGACAGAATAAATAGCAAAAGTAAGTTTAAAATTAATGTTAATACAAGTATTGAAGCGGAGTAAACCCCTGTACAATCACTCACACAATTGAATCAATAGTGTGGCACACTCATTTTATTCCAAATTGTCAAGCAATTGGGTTGTGAGGTTATATTGTGGAGTGAGTGAGTGGGTATGGTTTTACACCGCTTCTAGCAATATTCCAGCAATATCACGGCAGGGGACACCAGAAATGGGCTTCACACATTGTACCCGGGTCTTCGGCGTGACGAGCGAAAGCTTTAACCACTACCCGACCGCCCTTATATTGTGGAATTCTCTGGAAATAGATCGGGTACAGTAGCTGCAAGGAAGCAGTATCTGTTTCCATGGACAATACCCGTGTGTGATGATTAACACGTAAACTAACACTGCCGCTGTGTAAGGGTAGTGTGCAGGTAAGACGACCAGCAATGTCGCCATGGACTGCCTGACTTACACAAGAGAATCGCACCTGTTGGATGCCCTAGGTCCAATTTTACTTCTTGTTAAAATACAGGTAAAAGTGACCTTGACATGGTTGCAAATGTACTTTTCAATGGCCTTGAAACTCAGTTGATAACACGACTTGTTTAAGTGTCCTTCATTTAAAGAAGAGAGGAAACAACACATCCTTAAATATTATTAGATTAAACCTAACATGTATAAAATGTATTTTCTCTTTAGCAGACAGATTGGGAACATTGAGAAAACTATCCAAGTTGTGTAAAATAATCATGATATAAAGTTCAAAGTGGAAAGAATATTACATAAATGTTTGTACAAATTCTCAGCTGTGTTCTGTTTTTGTTTGTTTGTTTGTTTGTTTGTTGTTTAATGCCACTCTCAGCATTATTCCAGCTATATGACGGCGGTCTGTAAAATAAAATCAAGTCTGGACCAGACAATCCAGTGATTGACATCATAAGCATCCATCCACACAATTGGGATACGATGACATGCATCAACCAAGTCAGCAAGCTTGACCATCCGATCCCGTTAGTCGCCTCTTACAACAAGCAAATTGGCCTTTTACGGCAAGCATGGGTTGCTGAAGACCTACTTAAACCCCTGTCTTTACGGGTCGATTAAGTGAAAGTGTGTAGGGATGGTGTATCAGTTTCTATATTACAAAATCTGTATATCTTTCATCTAATATCCAGCTATTTGTTCTTAAAAACACAATTTACTGGTTGAATATTGATATATTCGTGTGTGTGAGTGACTGCTTGTACTAGTAGGATTCATGCCAATTTTATAGTGCTAGCATACTGAGATACCATGCCGCAATTTAACACGAATACACCATTCAGACACAGTATACTGACTCCGAGCCGACCAGTCCTTGTTTTAGTCCCTTAATGCCGAGCGCCAGGTAGGGTAACAACAAGTACCATCTTCTAACGTTTTTTGGTATGACACGTCGGGGATCGGATGTCAGAATGATGAGATCTGATTGGTCCACGTGATCTTGATAAAATACTATGTCAGCTATTGAGGGTGGAGTACACGTCGGGGAGTTTGACGCAGCTTCCAACAGCATGTCAGTTATAAATGTTTGAGCTATTGAAAAATCCTCACAGGGTATTTATAGATGTCTTTTTTTTCAATCTTTTATTTTGTACTTGAGGCCTTAGACCCATATACAAAGTATACAAAGTATACGAAAATACAAATTATACATCAAGGTGATGGCGGTTTATCATACTTATATATTCAATGATAACAGAGTGTAAAGTAATTAATGATAACATGCTCTCCTCACAAGTGAAGCTTTACAGAATTTTAGCAAGTTTTCTACTATAGCTGGATCATAATCATTCATTAAATTAACAAAACATTAAATATTTCTTTGGTACAAAAAGATTTCTAAAATCATTAAAACATGGGTATTTCATTATTATGTGGAATTCATCCTCTAACTCATTTAAATTATAATTCTGACAGATTCTTTTACTTTTTTCAACATTTTTCCATCTTCCAACATTTATGTAAATTTTTGCACCTCCAGTTCTTAAAAGAGCTAAGTATCTTCTATGCATTTAATATTTATTGCAATACACATATGGTTCGGTATTTAATGAAAATTTGTATTTGCTGTTACAATCGAATCGTGTACTTTCTTTTAATTTTGCTTGCCACTCTTGAAAAGAAATATCTCTTAATCTAAGTTTAATCATACTTATTAAATAATCAATATTACCAACACCTTGAGAGAACCAGACTTCCCCAAGACCTATCAAACATAAAGATTCTCTAACATTTGTTACCCAATTTCTCCTATCACATTCATCTAAGTGTTTTAACATATCATACGACTTTTTTGTATTCTATCATCTGACATGTGTATTAATCTAGGCCAATATTTTTATACATTGCACAAATGAATGAACATATAACGGATATCTACCACATTCTCCCACAGCCATAGCATTTGGAGTTTGTGACGGTAAACCAAGAAATCTTTTACATGCATAATTCTGAATTTTCTGAAGTGGATCAAATATATTGGTGCCCCAAATATGTCTTTGACATCTTATATATAGATGTCATTGGGTATTCAATATATTTTACTCCATTAGGTCGAGTCTATTGTGTTCATATATACTAATAATAACCAATTATAATTATTTTGCTTTAAATGATGTTTCATGCAACAATTTGTGCAAGATTCGACGCTGTAGAGTTCATGTATATATTAAGTGATGTCTGCATTTGATCGGTAAATAAAGACGTGTAACGTATTACTGGCACGCAGTTAAGTCTACATTGGGTAATGACGTATAGTGTTAAATTATTGGTGTTTTGAAAGTGTTCGTGCGTATTTGTACGCAAGAACTCGAAATTTAGTGGGTTATGTTGATATATTCTGCGCATTTTACTCAAATACGTAGTTATCTAAAACTATGTTAATATGTACACGTAGTGTATTTAAAAGCATTCATTCAAATCCCTGTTCTCCTTGCTCCTGGGTTTAATCAGGGTCACTGTTATGCGATTTTCTTTATAGTCTGAAGAGAAACGGGAGACACGATGGTAAATGACCAAATTCAATCTTTAGCTATGACTGTCAACGTCAACTACTAAGCAGATGTTGAACAACGACGTGCACGACGATCTATCAGCTGCGGCCAATTCCTCGGGTACTTACAGAAGCAATAGTGTTACGCCATACGGAGTAACTGTACCAGCCCTACGTCTATAGACGAATGCATGGTTAGCATTTACCTCAAGCTTGGTAAGCATTCCCCAGAAGAGTAAAAAATGCCATGTTCCTTTTTCTCTTTGAGAAGAGGGACTAGATACGCTGTCGCGGACGGTGCTGCAGTCGGCAGGAATACATCCACATCTACACCATTGTAATACTGGCCACAAACATGTGACAATGGCATCCCACAATGAAAGTGTATAGAAAGGTTCATTAAAGCTGTTCTGGCCAAGCTTAGAGATGCATTCATCTAACTGTAATTTGTACAAATAGTGTGTGACATGTTCAGAGAAAAGAGGCATTTCGTACACCACACGTAATTGATTACATTGTGTGCACATGTTGTTTTATTCACTGATACCTTAACTTTAACTTTTTGAATTTAGAGACAATCTTATCATTTTAATTTACATGTAAAGACACTTGTGAACATTCAAAAGTAGAAGAGAAGGGTTGACATGTTTCGTGGACACCCCAACATGCGCAATTCTACAATATATCAATTTGTGCAGCTGAAAAACCAAACGGGAAAGAAATGTTCCTCCTTTCTGTTCAAAGTTATTTTGTGGAGAAGTTTTAAAGTAAAAATAAATACATGGCAAGAGCAAAAAGGTGCATATATTGTTTTGGTGTAATTGTGTTAGTTACATGAAGACTATGGCCCAGTATCATATATCTCATTACATACCTTGCGGAATAACACGTATAAGTTACGGAGGGCAGTGAGAAACACGGGAACTTGACGTTGGTGGTTATTTCAGTATTGGTCGACTTTAAAACTATAATTTCCTTTACAATAACACAGACAATTCTGGGAATACCCCGCGCGAATGTTTATGACAATCCCATAAGTCCACCATCACCGTCGTCAGTGAATTTAATGAACTCTATTACCCACAGATTTAGAAATTACTGAGTTCCTAAAAATCGTATCTGCACTAGTGCAACATGACTTCTCGCGCACCAGTGCATGGATTCCGGCATTGTGACGTCACGTCATTAATGTACACTGAGGACGTATATCACGTCATTAATGTACACTGAGGACGTATATCACGTCATTACTTTACACTGAGGACGTATATCACGTCATTACTATACACTGAGGACGTATATCACGTCATTAATGTACACTGAGGACGTATATCACGTCATTACTTTACACTGAGGACGTATATCACGTCATTACTATACAATGAGGACGTATATCACGTCATTAATTTACACTGAGGACGTATATCACGTCATAAATGTACACTGAGGACGTATATCACGTCATAAATGTACACTGAGGACGTATATCACGTCATTAATGTACACTGAGGACGTATATCACGTCATTAATGTACACTGAGGACGTATATCACGTCATTAATGTACACTGAGGACGTATATCACGTCATTACTTTACACTGAGGACGTATATCACGTCATTATAGTACACTATGAACGTATATCACGTCATAAATGTACACTGAGGACGTATATCACGTCATTAATGTACACTGAGGACGTATATCACGTTAATAACTCGACATATCGGGGAGATAGCTTGGCATTTCTTTGCCAGACACATGCTGCTGTTTCTGATTAATCCTTGGCCTCAGTCAGTATCAAAATATTTTCCCCATATACTAAACAACAACAGATGGGCGATTCCACGAGGTCGGGTGGATTTTATCTCATGTCGATCACGACTCGATAACGCGACAACATTCGGTATTCAGTTATGACTAAAGGCAAATTAATTATACGATGACATAAGAATAAAATCTGACTAATGCATAGTTTAAATGATTGTATGTATTTATATCAAGTGACATAATAAGGTCATGAATATCCATAAATTATAAAACAAACCGTTGCCGAAACAGCTTCCCAAGCCCGGTTGTGGTTTCGATCGTTTCATTCACCAACCTGGGCTACGTCCCTCAAAGTGGTCTTAGATCGGTCGTTAATATTGATTTACGGCAGTCACAGAGTTTAGACTGCTTCTTGGTACGAGGGTCCGATTATAGGGAGTTACTTATACATTATGCATTGATAGCAATGTTCGATAACATACCTAAACTACAAACCAATCGAATCCGTCGGTAACAACAACGCGTTGCGTCGAAGTTAATGACTGGAGAACAAAGAGGAACATGATGTCACAATGTTACGTTACTATCTTTCTGGCTTACGGGAGTGTTGGTGAAGACAGAATTATCAAGGTGACTCAATATGAGGACTTGTTTACTATTTGCTCACTTCATTCTACAACGCTTTGAACAAGATGTTTGATGCTGTGATGTTTGCTGATTAATATATGTTTACCTATGCCTTTTGATTAATGGTGGAAATAGTTATGTTGCTAATGCAACTTACAATTTATTAATAATATCACTATTAATTTTAACCACCAAAAACGAGATTAATTATTAGAATGATAAAACAATCATAACAATGACAAATGTAATGATGAATGTTTAATGAAAGTAGAAAATTTGATGAGGATGACACTACCACTAACAGTAAAAATAATTATGATGATGATGATGATGATGATGATGATGATGATGCTTATGGCAAAATACATAGTATTGCTAATACTAACAATGGATCGAGGAGATCCAATAATAAGGAACATTAAAATATAAACATTTGGTGAAACATAAATTTGAGCTCTTGTATGAAAACAGATAAACACGTTGTTTTTTATCTAGATATCTAGCTAATAGTGTCATGGACGAGGCATGCGTCGTCTACACGCACCTTGGACTTCCTGTCGACAACACACATCATTGATAACACACACCGCAGCTTCAAGGTCTCCAAGTTTTGGACATGCACGTCGAGAAGGCTCCGGTGAAAGAGTAAATAATACTTTAGTGAGTGAGGTGGGTTTAAGGGCCGCTTTTAAGAATATTCCAGTTATATCGCGGCATGTCTGCTAAATGTGGGAGGAAAGCCCGAAGTGATGCAGGTCTCAGGCGTTTACCACTTCGGTGAAACACACGAGCACGGGTATGGTGCTGACAAACCTAGAAACATAATAGGGGCGAACCGGGATTCGAACCCACAATCCTAGGTTTCTGGCGTGCCCAAGGGACGCAACTCTGCACAGCGTATCGCGGCGCCTTAGACGACTGGGCCAACCGTTCCCCCCTAAATACTACTTTAAGCCGCATCAGCAATACCTGAGCTACCAAAGGCTCCAGTACAGCACAACACTGCTTGAAATACGCGTATTTTAATAACAAATATGATTTCATACATCAGGTACCAAAACTAGTCAACACACACAAGGGTTTGTATGCACACCGCGTTATAACTGTAGGATAATATTGATTGATTCAGCAAAACGCTGAGGCGCATAAATGCATAACATATTAAGACATATTGGACTGGACGGTTTGCTAAGCGTGTCTATGTCAGTCAAATCTGTTCCAGTCTAAATTGTTTAATAATACTATCACTCACATAGATATTCAAACATGATCGAACTATGAATGTATGTTAAGTAATTCATTGCTCCATATTTTGACCAAGTACATTCTTTGGAGTCGGCTTTTCTACACAGAACGAAACCATTCCCTATTTCCATTCATAAACCATTTCCCGTCAAAAAGTGAGATTGTGCATATCATCAAAATTATGAACCAGTAGTGATATTCTGGAACAGGTGTTACAAAACAGTAGTGAAGCACTAGGAAAACATGCGCGGCGCTTGTCAGCGCAATGCACTGTGGGTACATTGTGATGAAAGGATCGGTAGTCACGTCAAGTCTTCACCTGGTACCCGCGTACTTTGGCGGTATAATTTCTGTTTGGAAAGTAGGGTGGTCGATCACTGACTGATTTTGCGTAACTCGTAATTGATCCCCCTCCCCCCCCCCCCCCCCAATCTAATCGGCATTTTTGTGTTGGTCGGTCTGGTGGATAGAAAAACAGCTAGATCGGTTTAAAGTGCAGGCTCTTTTCTATTTATGTGGAAAAAACAGCTAACAGGGTTTAAAGTACAGGATGTTTTCCATTTATGTGGAAAAAAAGAACAGCTAAATAGGTCAAAAGTGCAGGATGTTTTCCATTGATGTGGAGAAAAAAAACCCAGCTAAAACGGTTTGAAGTTCAGGATGTTTTCTATTTATGTGGTAAAAACCCCAGCTAAAACGGTTTGAAGTTCAGGATGTTTTCCATTGATGTGGTAAAAACCCCAGCTAAAACGGTTTGAAGTTCAGGATGTTTTCTATTTATGTGGAGAAAAAAAAGCAGCTAAATCGGTTTGAAGTGCAGGATGTTTTCCATTGATGTGGAAAACCCCTCAGCTTAAACGGTTTAAAGTTCAGGATGTTTTCTATTTATGTGGTAACAAGTAAATAAACTTTAGGGGCAAAAGAAAGTATACCAAATTTTTTAATTGAAATTTGAAAGAACTGTTGTTAAACTTGAATATGACTGTTTAACCGTCACTCATTCCTACGACCGTTTGTTAAAAAAGAATCTGTAAAATATATTGGTTCAGTGAAAGCTTGGGTAAGAAAATTTAATGAATTTGCAACAACATAACCTACCATGTTTGAAATGTTGTAAATTTGTCGCCCAAAAAGCAAATTTATTGATTTTCGAAGATCAGATGTAGTTTATTACGCGAAATGTTTTTTATTCTATACTTAAAGGTTTTAAAAGAAATTATATATTTTTTTTATAAAAGTATTTTTTGAGCGCGGTATGCCAGCCTGTACAGTTTTATGTTGTTAAGAATATCGCTAACTCAATACAGTTTCAATCGAAATTAAAACATATGAAAAATCAACTGAGAGGCATAGTTTCCTTTGCCCCTCACTTCATATGGACTTTGTCCTCTTTACTTGGAGTTTGCAATGTTCACGCGGATACGAAACAAGGTCAATATATTATTTTAAAGCAAAACAGTTGCATGCAGGTCTTCTATTTTTCCAGGGTTCGAGCGAATGTTTTGAGCCAGTGAGTACATACTCTCATGTTATCATTCATTCATGTTATCTTGGGTATTCAATATACATGTACATTAACTTGGGTCCGGTCTATTGCGTATTTTCAAACAATTGAGAAAAGCTTTTTATGAAAATAATTCTGCAAAAGATGCTGTTTCGGGCAACTTCGAATCTGTACCAGTTCGTGTGTCTCTCGACAAAAGTGTCGCCCTAAAGATAGATAATAGCCTACTCGCAATTACACAAAGGTGATATGCATGTTTGATACATTCATAGAACTGTCATGTTTATGTGACAAATCAATGACAATCAGAGGTCAATGATTTAACACATAAACATGAAGGCTCTATATATACCAATGTTTCGAACTGTAACGAATTTGTTTTTTTAAACGACCGTGAGCTATTTTTTTAAAGCTTTCTGCGTCGATGACTTGAACTGTGAAACAAAAGATCACTCGAATCATAGAAAATGTTGAACATTTTTTAAATAAATACATGAACTATTCTAAATAAATACATGTAAAATATATAAATATTGTATTAATTATCTACTGCGAAAAGCGTGAATACTAGTATTGTTATACTGTGAACATTACTTGAACATGTTGTGTGATACAAAAGACGATCTGGGATAGATTACATGATTTTAATCAAGTGTTTGTTGTTTAACGCCGCACTCAGCAATGTTCCAGCAATATGACGGATATCTGTCAATAATCCAGCCTGGACCAGACAGTCCAGTGATTGACATCATGAGCGTTGATCTACACAGTTGGGATACGATGACATACATCAACTAAGTCGAGCCTGACAACCCGATCCCGTTACGACAACATAGTCGCCTCTTACAGCAAGCATGGGCTGCTGAAGACCTATTCTCTACCCGGATCTTTTAATCAAGTGGTTAATGTAGTACAATATTCCTGGAGAACATTAACAATCCCGACAGGTTTTCACTGGTTTTGGTGACAAGGAGGGTAAACATCTTATGTCGTCACACTCCTACATGTACATTTGAATGCACACTGAGGTGCACATGCACGTGTCCTTTGTTCTTACATGTTTTGTGTAAACTGGCGTCTCAAGTTCCCGCATATTCTGAGTGAACGGACAAAGTGGCATTTTGGGTGGAATTAGGTGTCGGGGTAGGGAGGGGGTGGTGTGTGTGTAGGGGGGTGCTATTAGATATACCACAATGCCCCCCCCCCCCCCCCCCCCCCCCCCCCACCATATTGAAGATTAAATAAAATATATAACGCACTATACATCCCCCACTGGATTCGAAAATTGTCACATCTCAATTAAATAATCGTTGATTTGCCTCTGAGGCTATAAGCGCGACATACCTGTTCACACTGGACAAGCAAATTGCATGAAGTTTTCCCGCCAATTACAAACGTAGGCTTACGCGTCTGCTTATCTCCTTCGCTTTGCTTTATCAAGCGTGACTTATTCCGCCAAATCCTAGCGGCAGTGCAACATTACGTAAACGAAATTACTGCGATTACAAAGAAATCATGCATGCTTATCCGATGTCGTACAGGTGGCATGTATAATGCTGTTGTGATCAGTACAGGTGAGATAAGTGTGGAATACATAGATGAAATGGCCGTTTTTGCCAACATCAAATACCGTCTGTAGGAATTTGAACCTTTGTGCTTATAAAGGTAAATAAGTGCCAGGATGAAAGGATTTCTGAACGCAGGTTTACACAAAGAAAGCGTATACATATGTGTGTGTGTGTGGGAGGGGAGGGGGGGGGGGGGGGGGGGGGGGGTCTTTAATACTGGGGAGAAAGTATAATGAAGCTTCCATTAATACATTAATAATCAGCCTTGGCTGGATGTCAGATTTATGTCCTATATTTATCAAATCACCACCGATTTTGTACTTCTCCTTCGTTACGCATCAGTAATTGTGTTTGTTAACATGTCGTCTGCTCTAAAAACGTAGGTATTCGTCACACAAATATTATTTAGCACTGGTGACCGAGACCAGATAAGTAGACACAGGGGGCATTTACAACTGTTGAAATTACTTGTTGGTGGCTATATTTTCTCGTGTAACCTCGATTTCTTATCACAGCGCGCCGTATTTCTTTTCGAGATATCCCCTCGCCATTGAAACTCCCGCCAAATGTGTTCATTGCAGACGACATATCATGAGTGAAGAATGGGAACGGCGGGTGTACCGCACCTTATCGCACACAGAAACCCAGTTTTTATGAACATGTACATATTGTTTTATTCTCCAGATTGAACCTTGTACAATACAACTTCAACCCCTTTCCTATGAAATAGACTGAACCATATGCTATTTTTAGACTTCACTCGTGTACGAACCGAGTAACACTTGTGTGATACACATTGTAAGCACGTGGGTTGGAGAAAAAAATATGAGGGGGGATTTGACGATGTGTTCAATGAATAAAAATAGTAAATTATTCCACGACCACTCACCATAAAGTCATGATGTCCATATATCCTTATATGATCCAGCCTAGTAATGTTTTAGCGGTTTTTTTAAGCCGCGCATGCAGTAGGAATGTAAACTGTAGCCGGGAGATCGCGCGAACCTATTGCCGGAAGACAGACGGGGGAGTCTATTTTCAGATAGAGGGCAAATAACGATTTACTGGCGGGAAGGCAATCATGGTGAACATATGTTATATCGCCACTCTCAGTAATGACGAGAATTCCAATTAATATATTTAAAAGTGCTTCGTATACAAAACCGTCTGGAAACGTCCACAGCATGTTGACCAGCTTCATATTTAATGAGCTGACTGCGATGTGGAGAGAAATATCGATATATATTCCTATTTTCTAATGTAAAATAAAATTTTAGTTGAAATTCCATTGAAATATATTTGTTTATTCGCGCCAGGTGAACAGTTCGTGCTATTTTCGTGTGTGACGTAACAGGGAACAGCCACTTCTCTTTCAGACGATGGTTGAGGAACTTCTAATTTTCAGTTATTTCCAAAATGTCAACAAATAACTTCCTTTATAACATCCTAAAAATGAATCTGGAACCAAATATATTTTCCCAAAAATATTTTTTCCTGTATTTACTATCCTCGTCGATTTCATTGGGGATTCCCCGACAAATAGTTTATTTAAAATAGATTTTATAAACGTAGGCGTACACACGGGACAAAATCATACAACAGAAGACTAATACAAAAACTTATGACGAAGAACATCATAAACGCGCCGAAAGCCGCAGTCCATTTCTCAAACTGTGAGGTATAAACTAATTACAATTACTCTGTAAACAGTCACTAGAAAAATAATGAAAGGTGTATAGGTTTTGCATACTAATAATATCACTCTCAGTTGGAATTTCTTCCAAGGAAACACACTATCTGAATGTTTCAACTTCCTGCATAGCAAAAGGCATCAGGTCAGCAGCTGCCTGACCATCTTCCCGAGGCAAAGGCGTTAACTGACTATGAAAGTCCTGTGGAAACAGTTCAGAACTGTCTGATATTTATGCAAAGTTTAACAATACTATTGACCAGCTTATGCAATACGCTTTTCTCAATTGGACATGAAATATCAAAACTCGTAAATTCAGCAATCGCCTAATGTGTATGCAAAGTTTCACAATAAATATGAAACAGTTATGACTTATTCCCCGGAAATGAATCTCCCCTTCTTTTACATCATTTCCTCATTTTTTTTATCTGAGAGAAAATGTTTTTATTGTAAAGATTTTATTGAGGATGAATATCACGCTTTACCACACTGACCTTTACACCGATGAAAGAAACAGCCTTTACACAAATACACAAAAGTTCTATACTTTTTCATGTTATTGAATGCTGTCGAGAAAGTTAGGTTTATTTTGTCGCATCATGAAATAACTTGTTTAATTGTCCTAAACAAGGTAATATCAATTTCCATACACCTGTTTGATATTCACCTAACTGTAACATAGTGAAGAAAAGAAGAAGAACATATGTTATTAAGGTATCGCATGATATACACACATAAGATCCAACAGTTAAAATTTTTTATTGTATATCATCCGGCCGATATGGCCTATGGGACACCACATATCTCATAAGCACACATAAAAGCACATAGTGTGCTAAAAACACAAATGTTAAAAAAAAAAAATATGTATAAAAAAAATAAATAAAATAAAATAAAGAAAAAAATAAAATAATATACATTTAAAATAAACGATGTAAAACGTGTAATAGGCACGGGTGCGTGACATGTATCCCCCATTAAGTAAATGATTGAATAGATATAGGTAAATAAAATAGATGGATACAACTACATGGTTTCAGGTTATTTTTTAAAATTATTTTTAGTTAATTTTACTTTCCTTGTATTTTATGTAAAATAGTTTCTCCTGGTTCCGCATGGAGCGGCTCAGTATTCTAATGTATTTTATCTTGTATTTTGTTTGTATGATATGTTGAGGTGATATTGAAATAAACTCCCTGTCTGTCTGCCTGCCTACATCTGAAACCGACCTGCTGCCATGGAATCGCTAAAAATACAAACTATAGACTATTCCCCCGTTCACATGCGCCTCCATACATATGTGTGTATATTTGCATAGTGTGTATAAATTCATGCGTGAGTATACATGTCATGTGTGTATATTTACACCAGGAGCAAATTTGCATCATGTCTGGAGCAGGTGCAAATGTAATTGTAAATTTGCACTGGGTGCATATGTTGCAATGTGAACGTTTATGCCAACGTCAGAGGACGATCGAAGAAACGTGAACCACAGAAACATATAGAGAAATATGTACGTTAAGAGGAGATGTTTCTAATTTGTATAACTTAATGACAAAACAAACAATCAGTCAAATGTAACCACAAAGTGTCTTTATTTTCATCACGATATGGTGCACGTGTTTCCAAACTTAACACCCTAACACACCTGCACAAAACAAATGGTGCATCGCGAGTAATGGATCTATGACGAAACTTGTGATGCGTCGATGAGCGTCGTACACCAGTTTGTTCGTTTGTGCGTCGAACCAGTCTAATATTTCTTGAATATGAGTAATTCTTCATACATTAACCAACATGTCTCGTACTCACGTTTCTGCTGTCGGTGAGTATATTTTTGTTGATTTGCCAACACCAACGACACTGTCAAAAGTTCTGTATTCTGAAGTTGCCAACTTTTATGCGTATATACAGAGTTGAGTGGACGGTGTTTTCTTTTGGTTTCAAGGAGTCAAAACTTTGTGCACAGATTAAATCAAACACATGTTGCTTCACGCGAAAATTTCCGGTAAAGTAACGCTCTTCTCAATCAACTTTGACTGGTAAACAATCTGATTTGTGTTGAAAGCCGTGAACAGACTGACGAATATGTGTGCCTTACACAATTTACATACTTTATTTACACACCTAAGTTGATTTTCATGTGAACGCATCGTAAAATTACATATACACACGTATGTATAGTTACACGGGTAAGTATTGTGCATGTGAACGGGGTATAGGCTGAGTAGCAACAGACACTTACAGCACTTTCCTGGTGTGCATACAACACGTCTTCCCCGAAGCGAATCCTGCGATTGTGACCTTGGGTAAATCTTAAAAACCGTGATACAAAATAAAAGAAATAGATAAAAAAGAAGACCCAAATCAACCTTATGAAAGAGACCATGATATACAATGTGGCATAGTTGTTTTTTCACAGAATGCATGTTTTGTCTGAAAATCAAAATCAAATCATTTTGTGAGTCGAGTTTTATTTGTTTAGAGCACAGAAGACAAAATTCCAACAAAATGGGATTAGAATTTGTTTGGGTTTCATGCTACAGTTCGTCTTTCCCTGAATCTTATTTCTATGACAAAAATGTTTTCGAAATAGTGCTATGAACAGTTCCGGATATACATACAGTTTCTACGGCAACAACGGTTGGGTTATTGACCTGTGTCAGTTCAGAAAAACACACAGACTGGTCACGTTCAAAGGGACACAACTCTAGCCATGTGGAATGGTTCTTCGAGAGATTACGGAGAACTAATTTCTTACGTATTTTACAGCCGCTTCATGTCACCGAAAGGCAAATTCACGTGTACACGGTGAGCGGTGCACCATTGTGTTTATCACGATAAAATTATATGCATATATTCACGTAGGTTAAAATTGATAACATCTTTCTTCATTCGCAAACATGCATTTATATGCCTATATGTTTGAAATGATAAAGTGTAATTTGGATATTAATATTAATAACATCACAAAGAAGAAAGTCCAAACAAATATATGCGGAGTTACATACAGGTCATTTGTATTGATTGTATTTCTCAAAATTATTCAAAATTCAGTTTCTGTGATGATCCCTGATCACGGGTTTGCTTATACAGGGATAAACAAACAAGGAGTATTCGCAAACTTTAAAGTTCATGCATGGGCGTAGGTTTAAATGAGGAAATTGTTAACATTTTTGTCGATGACGTGGCATTGTTCGTTGACATGGTAACTGACCTACACATATACCTTGCATTATAGTGAGAACGAAACTGCATTGTACCATAATCAGAGACTGTGAAAATATAGAAATAGCTTAAACAAATAATTTTAACTTCCTACATTCCTATGGTTAAACGTTTAATCAGAACACTGTATTTCTTCAGATGTTGAGAATTCCAAATAAGATCGTGATTTTAAAATGAATTCAACAGGCCGACTTTAGGCTTTTGAAATCAATTTTTTTTCAATTGAACTGTCTCGTGAACTGAATCCAAATTAAAATATGCAGTAAGGCGTGTTTGTTATGGAACGAGGATATTTACGCTGAATTGTCCGAATAAAGAAACTGTTGAAAGAAACTTGATTCTAAATTCAGTTTCCAACTATTCTGAAATTGTAGATAATTATATTTGATAAGATATGAAAGTAAGCAAGATTGTTTCGATAAACATCCATGATTCAATAAATACATTTACATTTCTTGGCTTTAGGCAACAAACAAACAAACAAACAAACACTCTTTTATGCAAATTGTGTGAGTTGCAGGACAATATTGCACCTAGTGTCATCACACTGATTTTCAGTGATACTTTCATATAATGTGATCTCACTTTCGTGATGCCATGATTCAATGATTCAATGGTAGGAAAGGCTAAATCAGGCACATTCAGATGGGACAGGTCAGGTCAGCTGGTGAATAATTTACCTGCTAATGGTTTTATATATAATGCACCCGCAATTACCTTTCTCCGACGTTTTACAACGGAACGATTTAACAAACTGAAAAGTCAAGGGGTTATGTCGCTTATATACTGACCAATTTCATAGATTTTTGTCTTGACTGAAATAGTTCAACAGACTAAAACCCACCGAACTCAAACTTCAAGACACATTAATGAACTTACGGATCCGAAAGTATGAAGAAATTATAAAAAATAGAGTTAGTACAAATACCGAAGGTTTTGTTTGTTTTTGTGGCCTTAAAATAATGTATTTTATTAAAATCACGTGAAACAGTCATATCCCAACAAATGACGTTTTGTTAATTATGCAGTTTAAGCGTTTGGCATTACAGTCATTCGTGACCAACTCGTGTTATTCCGGGACAAGCCGAATAGCGACTCGTGCCCCTCTCGTGGCCATTTTTGCGATATGCTTCCGTCTAAGCGCAAACGGACATACCTAAAACAATTGTCAACTCGTTGCGTAATGGTTCACATACATTTCCCCATATATTATATATATTTCAGATGCATTTTAAAGCACATCTGGACATGCGGAATTATACAGTATGACATATGTATAATAAAAACAATATTTCTGAGGGATTCTTTGACGAAAAACTTGAAATCATAGGCGCATTCTGATTGGTTTGTCGTATTTTCGCACATAACATTCATCGATAGGGGGACGAGTCTTCTTGCAGGTTACGGAAAGAGTCGAGTGGTGACGAATGAGGGTGACGAGTCATCTTGCAGGTTAAGGAAAGAGGCGAGTGGTGACGAATGAGGGGGACGAGTCTTCTTGCAGGTTACGGAAAGGGGCGAGTGGTGAGGAATGGCATTACAGTTTCATACAAAATCTCAACAGAAATTGCTTTATCAGCCCTGGGTATACACTATCGTACGGAAACCTGTTAACATGGAAACAGCGTATTTGAAAGATGAAGTATATACCAATCACATATATTTAACGAAACGCCACACGGTTATGTGAAAGAATCTTAAAATGTTTTTTTTAAATTGGACAGCCATGAAAAAAGACGGATATAGAACCAGAAATTCCCCGAGAAGACTGTCAAGGAAAACGCCCTATCTTGTACCCCTTGTACCCCCTAAATTTAGACTTAGTCAGAAAGAAGATTAAATACTATGGAATTCGTATCATACAGATTAATCCTATACAGTAATTTAGTTGGTACAAATACCGAATGTTTTGTTCGTCTTTGTGGCCTTTTGAAATGTATTTTATCAAAATTACGTGAACCAATCAGATCTCAACGTTCTGACAAGGAGATAAGATGAATAACTGCTGTATGCTTCCATCATATGAACATCTGGTGATATGCTATTGAGGGCATCCGTAGTGTGACACAGTCTGATTTGTCACGTCTAACCTGTATGTCTGACCTTTTAAAGTGTCTACATCCCCCGGTGAAATGGCGTTTTGTTCAATATACAGTTTACGCTCACGTATATTATTAAAATATAAAAATGCTTGCAAAATCAGAGGTATATTTCATTTTCTCAAGACAGGTGTTTCCAATTGCATTGAACAACGACAAACTATAAAACAAGCTAGACAGTCGACTCGAAGATTTCCGATATGTGTCTCAGGCAATGATTTGTGATCTAGTATATCTCTTTATCATAATTTGTATATCTATGATAAATATGAAAGAGTAGGTAAAGACGAACACATGGAAAATCTGCATCTGAAGGTTACAATTTGAACGCAGATTGAAATGAGAAACGTTTGTTTGTCGCTACATTGTCAGAATACAATGTGTTTATGTTTAGGCTTTGTGCATTACGAACATAGAAAGTCAATGTTTTGCTGTAAGGAGTTTGAATTGCTGAGATTGCAGATATTAGAAATCGTCAAAAAGTCTGTCGCCATTTTTCCAGTCGTACACTGGTGTACCACGTCTGTGACTAATACAATTATTGTACAATACAAGTATTGTACACGTACATGTTAGTCAAGACATATATGTATATACACGGGCACCCCTACAGCTCAGGGTCCTGTTTCATAAGGCCATTTCTATATCTACAGATATACATACATACCCATTGCTCGCAGGAAATAATCTCTATTCACAACCGCAACAAATAATCCACAACGCCACATCTCACTGACAAATTATATTGGATAACGCATGGCGTCACTGTTGTTTCACTCGTGGTTCGCAGATGTCGCCCTGCCATGAATATCGTTTCTTGCAATATTGTTCTTGTATTAATATGAAATATACCATAAATGTACATTTTGACACACAAGCTGGCTCGTGTTAAGTCTATATTGGGATATAATTAATTTTTACCCATGACAACTCATAAATATATGTACAGCGAGCATCCGTGAACATCTAAAAACCCGTGTCTTTACATTCAATATATATATAATATATGTTCTTGTATCAGCATATCTAACTATGAGGAGATGCGTAAGTCAATTATGTCATGTATCATGTCTAAGTATCTGTAAAGCATGTATATCAGAGTATCGATATGTCAATCATGTCTAAGTATCTGTGAAGCATGTATATCAGAGTATCGATATGTCAATCATGTCTAAGTATCTGTGAAGCATGTATATCAGAGTATCGATATGTCAATCATGTCTAAGTATCTATGAAGCATGTATATC
This sequence comes from Haliotis rufescens, assembly GCF_023055435.1. NCBI lineage: Eukaryota > Metazoa > Mollusca > Gastropoda > Lepetellida > Haliotidae > Haliotis > Haliotis rufescens. The sequence continues at coordinate 36,347,905 of NW_025963779.1, forward strand.
AGAGTATCGATATGTCGATCATGTCTAAGTATCTGTGAAGCATGTATATCAGAGTATCGATATGTCAATCATGTCTAAGTATCTGTGAAGCATGTATATCAGAGTGTCGATATGACAATCATGTGTAAGTATCCATGAAGCATGTATATCAGAGTATCGATATGTCAATCATGTCTGAGTATCTATAAAGCATGTATATCATAGTATCGATATGTCAATTATGTCTAAGTATCTATTAAGCATGTATATCAAAGTATCGATATGTCAATCATCGGGTGGCGTTGGTTCGCTGACCTGGTTGATGCAAATCTTCATATCTCAATTGCTAGATCGATGCTCATGATGGTAGTCATCGGATTGTCTGGTCGAGACTCCAATATTTACAGACCGCTGTCCTAGATTGGACATCATGATGGTGGCCAGAATGTCGACATATCAAGTATATCTAAGTATCCCTCCGTGTATCATATCTGTCAGAATGTCGACATATCAAGTATATCTAAATATCCCTCCGTGTATCATAGCTGTCAGAATGTCGACATGTAAAGTATATCTAAGTATCCCTGGGTGTATCATATTTGTCAGAATGTCGACATATCAAGTATATCTAAAAATATCCCCCCGTGTATCATATCTGTCAGAATGTCGACATGTCAAATATATCTAAGTATCCCTCCGTGTATCATATCTGTCAGAATGTCGACATATCAAGTATATCTAAAAATATCCCCCCGTGTATCATATCTGTCAGAATGTCGACATGTCAAATATATCTAAGTATCCCTCCGTGTATCATATCTGTCAGAATGTCGACATATCGAGTATATCTAAGTATCCCTCCGTGTATCATATCTGTCAGAATGTCGACATGTCAAATATATCTAAGTATCCCTGGGTGTATCATATTTGTCAGAATGTCGACATATCAAGTATATCTAAAAATATCCCCCCGTGTATCATATCTGTCAGAATGTCGACATGTCAAATATATCTAAGTATCCCTCCGTGTATCATATCTGTCAGAATGTCGACATATCAAGTATATCTAAGTATCCCTCCGTGTATCATATCTGTCAGAATGTCGACATGTCAAATATATCTAAATATCCCCCCGTGTATCATAGCTGTCAGAATGTCGACATATCAAGTATATCTAAGTATCCCTCCGTGTATTATATCTGTCAGAATGTCGACATATCGAGTATATCTAAGTATCCCTCCGTATATCATATCTGTCAGAATGTCGACATATCAAGTATATCTAAGTATCCCTCCGTGTATCATATCTGTCAGAATGTCGACATATCAAGTATATCTAAGTATCCCTCCGTGTATCATATCTGTCAGAATGTCGACATGTCAAATATATCTAAATATCCCCCCGTGTATCATAGCTGTCAGAATGTCGACATATCAAGTATATCTAAGTATCCCTCCGTGTATTATATCTGTCAGAATGTCGACATATCGAGTATATCTAAGTATCCCTCCGTATATCATATCTGTCAGAATGTCGACATATCAAGTATATCTAAGTATCCCTCCGTGTATCATATTTTTCAGAATGTCGACATGTCAAATATATCTAAGTATCCCTCCGTGTATCATATCTGTCAGAATGTCGACATATCAAGTATATCTAAGTATCCCTCCGTGTATCATATCTGTCAGAATGTCGACATGTCAAATATATCTAAATATCCCCCCGTGTATCATAGCTGTCAGAATGTCGACATATCAAGTATATCTAAGTATCCCTCCGTGTATTATATCTGTCAGAATGTCGACATATCGAGTATATCTAAGTATCCCTCCGTATATCATATCTGTCAGAATGTCGACATATCAAGTATATCTAAGTATCCCTCCGTGTATCATATCTGTCAGAATGTCGACATATCAAGTATATCTAAGTATCCCTCCGTGTATTATATCTGTCAGAATGTCGACATATCAAGTATATCTAAGTATCCCTCCGTGTATCATATTTTTCAGAATGTCGACATGTCAAATATATCTAAGTATCCCTCTGTGTATCATATCTGTCAGAATCTCGACATATTCACATTTGTCTCTTTTGGTAAGAATCTCTATTTTTATTACCGTAGTATTGTTTCATGTATCAAGCAAATATATGTATTCAGAAGAATCTCTGACACATTTATAAGCATCCTAACCAAGCGTGTTTTAGCACCTCGTTTTGATCAAGCATGTGTGATAATCATATTATTATGAGGCATAACGACATGCCTGTTTGTACCGGGAAGATTCCTGGTTATAGTTGATCCATGCTTGTCGTAAGAGACGACCAACGGGATTGGGAGGTCAGGCTCGCTGACTTGGCTGATGCATGTCATCGTATCCCAATGGCGTAGATCGATGCTCATGATATCAATCACTGGATTGTCTGGTCCAGATTCGATTATTTATAGACCGCCGTTGGGAAAGAAAAAAGTCCTCTACGGCGTCTTAATACCCAACAATACCCCAATACCACTCAACTCATACCCAAGAATCTGTGCCACGGGGATCTTCTTGGGGTAATGAAGAGTCACCAGTGGGAGAAGTTTATTTCGGGGTCGGGGTAGGGATAAGGAATCTGTCTTTATCCGCTTGTGTTATATATCGCTGTACACGGGGATTCTTTTGGGGACGTACGATCTTTGATCCGTGATTGATTGGGGCTAAGCCCACTTGAAGCGTACCTAAAATCGCCGACAATTGTTTCTCCGTCGTTGATGGTCAGTGTGGCCATGTGAATGGCCGACAAGCTATCAGCTGTGTATCTTCAGTCTTTTGAAGTCTTTCGTGCAAGGACATTTGTTTTTGTTTTTTATCTGGCTCGTGTGTGTCTTAGTGTCCTACTTTGTGCGAAGGTATAAGCTGTGTACCTCGTGTGTGTCTTTGTGTCCACCTTCATGGAATGATATAAGCTGTGTACCTCGTGTGTGTCTTAGTGTCCTCCGTCATGGGATGATATAAGCTGTGTACCTCGTGTGTGTCTTAGTGTCCTCCGTCATGGGATGATATAAGCTGTCTACCTCGTGTGTGTCTTAGTGTCCTCCGTCATGGGATGATATAAGCTGTGTACCTCGTGTGTGTCTTAGTGTCCTCCGTCATGAGATGATATAAGCTGTGTACCTCGTGTGTGTCTTTGTGTCCACCTTCATGGGATGATATAAGCTGTGTACCTCGTGTGTGTCTTAGTGTCCTCCGTCATGGGATGATATAAGCTGTGTACCTCGTGTGTGTCTGAGTGTCCTCCGTCATGGGATGATATAAGCTGTGTACCTCGTGTGTGTCTTAGTGTCCTCCGTCATGGGATGATATAAGCTGTGTACCTCGTGTGTGTCTTTGTGTCCTCCGTCATGAGATGATATAAGCTGTGTACCTCGTGTGTGTCTTTGTGTCCTCCGTCATGAGATGATATAAGCTGTGTACCTCGTGTATGTCTTAGTGTCCTCTGTCATGGGATGATATAAGCTGTGTATCTCGTGTGTGTCTTTGTGTCCACCTTCATGCGATGATATAAGCTGTGTACCTCGTGTGTGTCTTAGTGTCCTCCGTCATGGGATGATATAAGCTGTGTACCTCGTGTGTGTCTTAGTGTCCTCAGTCATGGGATGATATAAGCTGTGTACCTCGTGTGTGTCTTTGTGTCCACCTTCATGGAATGATATAAGCTGTGTACCTCGTGTGTGTCTTTGTGTCCTCCGTCATTGGATGATATAAGCTGTGTACCTCGTGTGTGTCTTTGTGTCCACCTTCATGGAATGATATAAGCTGTGTACCTCGTGTGTGTCTTCGTGTCCTCCGTCATTGGATGATATAAGCTGTGTACCTCGTGTGTGTCTTCGTGTCCTCCGTCATGGGATGATATAAGCTGTGTACCTCGTGTGTGTCTGAGTGTCCTCCGTCATGGGATGATATAAGCTGTGTACCTCGTGTGTGTCTTAGTGTCCTCCGTCATGGGATGATATAAGCTGTGTACCTCGTGTGTGTCTGAGTGTCCTCCGTCATGGGATGATATAAGCTGTGTACCTCGTGTGTGTCTTAGTGTCCTCCGTCATGGGATGATATAAGCTGTGTACCTCGTGTGTGTCTTTGTGTCCTCCGTCATGAGATGATATAAGCTGTGTACCTCGTGTGTGTCTTTGTGTCCTCCGTCATGAGATGATATAAGCTGTGTACCTCGTGTATGTCTTAGTGTCCTCTGTCATGGGATGATATAAGCTGTGTATCTCGTGTGTGTCTTTGTGTCCACCTTCATGCGATGATATAAGCTGTGTACCTCGTGTGTGTCTTAGTGTCCTCCGTCATGGGATGATATAAGCTGTGTACCTCGTGTGTGTCTTAGTGTCCTCAGTCATGGGATGATATAAGCTGTGTACCTCGTGTGTGTCTTAGTGTCCTCCGTCATGGGATGATATAAGCTGTGTACCTCGTGTGTGTCTTAGTGTCCTCCGTCATTGGATGATATAAGCTGTGTACCTCGTGTGTGTCTTCGTGTCCTCCGTCATTGGATGATATAAGCTGTGTACCTCGTGTGTGTCTTAGTGTCCTCCGTCATGGGATGATATAAGCTGTGTACCTCGTGTGTGTCTGAGTGTCCTCCGTCATGGGATGATATAAGCTGTGTACCTCGTGTGTGTCTTTGTGTCCACCTTCATGGGATGATATAAGCTGTGTACCTCGTGTGTGTCTTAGTGTCCTCCGTCATGGGATGATATAAGCTGTGTACCTCGTGTGTGTCTGAGTGTCCTCCGTCATGGGATGATATAAGCTGTGTACCTCGTGTGTGTCTCAGTGTCCTCCGTCATGGGATGATATAAGCTGTGTACCTTGTGTGTGTCTTTTTGTCCTCCGTCATGAGATGATATAAGCTGTGTACCTCGTGTGTGTCTTTGTGTCTACCTTCATGGAATGATATAAGCTGTGTACCTCGTGTGTGTCTTTGTGTCCTCCGTCATGAGATGATATAAGCTGTGTACCTCGTGTATGTCTTAGTGTCCTCTGTCATGGGATGATATAAGCTGTGTATCTCGTGTGTGTCTTTGTGTCCACCTTCATGGGATGATATAAGCTGTGTACCTCGTGTGTGTCTTAGTGTCCTCCGTCATGGGATGATATACGCTGTGTACCTCGTGTGTGTCCGAGTGTCCTCCGTCATGGGATGATATAAGCTGTGTACCTCGTGTGTGTCTTTGTGTCCACCTTCATGGAACGATATAAGCTGTGTACCTCGTGTGTGTCTTAGTGTCCTCCTTCATGGGATGATATAAGCTGTGTACCTCGTGTATGTCTTAGTGTCCTCTGTCATGGGATGATATAAGCTGTGTACCTCGTGTGTGTCTTAGTGTCCTCCGTCATGGGATGATATAAGCTGTGTACCTCGTGTGTGTCTTAGTGTCCTCCGTCATGGGATGATATAAGCTGTGTACCTCGGGTGTGTCTTTGTGTCAACTTCATGGAATGATATAAGCTGTGTACCTCGTGTGTGTCTTAGTGTCCTCCGTCATGAGATGATATAAGCTGTGTACCTCGTGTGTGTCTTAGTGTCCTCCGTCATGGGATGATATAAGCTGTGTACCTCGTGTGTGTCTGAGTGTCCTCCGTCATGGGATGATATAAGCTGTGTACCTCGTGTGTGTCTTAGTGTCCTCCGTCATGGGATGATATAAGCTGTGTACCTCGTGTGTGTCTTTGTGTCCACCTTCATGGAATGATATAAGCTGTGTACCTCGTGTGTGTCTTTGTGTCCACCTTCATGGAATGATATAAGCTGTGTACCTCGTGTGTGTCTTAGTGTCCTCCGTCATGGGATGATATAAGCTGTGTACCTCGTGTGTGTCTTTGTGTCCACCTTCATGGGATGATATAAGCTGTGTACCTCGTGTATGTCTGAGTGTCCTCAGTCATGGGATGATATAAGCTGTGTACCTCGTGTATGTCTTAGTGTCCTCTGTCATGGGATGATATAAGCTGTGTACCTCGTGTATGTCTTTGTGTCCTCAGTCATGGGATGATATAAGCTGTGTACCTCGTGTATGTCTTTGTGTCCCCCAGCGTTCAAGGGTACAGGCTATGCGACATGTGTTGGTGTTTTAATGTCCCCCGTGGTATCATCTGTGTTTCTTTAGCCTCTTGGTGGAGTCTGTCGTGCATGGATATTTGTTCATTAATCGGGATATTTCCAGCCTAACTAGAAATAGTCCGGTAAACAGTATTCTGATACAAAGAAGGAATTGATTCGAAATCTTTTTGGAAATTTGTACAATTTCGGAAAATAATGACAATTTTTGAGAATTCAAAGATCTTCTATACGAACACTCGTGTTTAAATGTACCATTATCTTTATGTTTAAATGATCGTGAAAGCAAGACATCTGCAAATGAAATATATTTGAGTTACAGGATTCCCGAACAAAGTCGAGATTCGTTTAAAGGACGATATTGTTTTTCTCCTGTATAAAAATGTCCGTCAGCTCAAACTCTCGCTTGATATCATCGATTACTTCGTTGTTCTAGGTTTGGCTTTAGCCTGTTCGTGTTCCCTTTGTATCAAACTTAGACAAGCTGATTTTAGAAAAATAATTTAAATATCCGAAATATATAGTCTGCCACACTTGTGTCTATAATTGTTACTCTTGGCGTTGAGGAGATTGGCCTCAGGCCGGTATCATATTTTGTCGACCCCCCCCCCATTTTATGTAACATTTCTTTCATGCCTCCACCCCTCTCTATCATATATGGGCAGTCCCCAATTAATGTTGCAACTTAATAAACATTAGAGAAATTATATATAATATACTGAACAACAAAAGTTCCTGTCACATTTAAAAAGATATAATGCAAAGTTATGTTTTTTACCAAATCTGAAATGATATCGGTTTGCAACAGATAAAAGACTCCTGTAAGTGTTCAAATAGTTTAATTTGCCATACTGACTTCAGAAAATGAGTGATTTCATAAATAAAACCTTGAACATGCCAAAATGTCAATTTACAAATCAATAGCGTGTGTGTTCACCTCTGGCTGCGATGCAAGCAACACATCTTCGTCACATGGAATGGACCATGCGTCCTGTGGGATATCTGTCCATATCTGCTGGAGCATGTTTCGAAGTTCCTGGAGTGTCTGTGGAATACGTGGTTGACGTCGAAGGCACCGATCCATCTCATCCCACATGTGCTCGATTGGTGAGAGATCAGGGGAGCGAGCCGGCAAGGGGATGACATTCACGTTGTTTTGTTGAAGAGAATCCTGAATAAGTCGCGCAGTATGAGGCCGGGCCTTGTAATGTTGAAAGGTATTTCCTGGGCCATGACGACGCAAAAACGGTAGAACAACAGGGCCGATGAGCTCGTCGCGGTAACGCTGTCCATTGAGATTTCCCTCTACCACTATCAAACGGGTCCTCTTTCTTGCTGTAATCCCACCCCATACCGCTGCCGCCCCCGAACCGATTTTCTTCCATGACACAATGATTGACGTAACGTTCACCTCGACGTCGGTACACTCGAATCCGTCCATCGCTGAGGCTGAGGTGAAAACGAGACAGTGAATAGAACTTGTCCCCACTGCATGGCCGTCCAGCGTAGACGCTGTCTGCACCACTGTAGACGTGCATGACGGTGGTTTCCTGTCAAAATCGGGCGTCTGGCGGGTCTTCTGGCGACAATCCCCGCACATCTGAGGTGGCGACGTACGGTTTGTGAAGATATTCGTCGAAGGCCGGGGATGCTTCTTGCAGTCACTGTTGCTGGCTGGAATCGATTTCGTAGGTGTGTTGTTCGAATCCAGTTGTCTTGTCGATTATTGGTTACGCGTGGCTTGCCTTTCCGAGGATGGTCTCTGACTGCATTCGTCTGTTGCCAACGTTGCCATAAACACCAAATGGTGTTTCTGTGGACGTTAAATTGTCTTGCAACATCACGTTGACTCCATCCTGCTTCAAGCATACCAATGGCTCGCAGACGCTCATTTTCGGACAGGCGTGGCATTTCGTAATGTTGAATAATTGCGTAATTTTGTTGTTTTTCTGAGTGGTTGGTGTCAGCACGATGCTAAACAATGCACATGGAATCCCGTTAACGCACATGTTTTTATACCCAATCTTGGGTAGTGAAATGCATGGGGCTTGCATAAAAGTCAACTTTTGCAGGGAATGCATGCTTTTCTGTAGCAGCTGCGTTTTTGTGACTTGATTCCATACATGTACTACAATGCTAAAAAACCAAACTTTACTTGTTTGAACAATACACTAAAATATTGGTGTCACAGGAACTTTTGTTGTTGAGTATATTAAAAAAGAAAATAGAACTGTGTCATTTTTCATGCCCGTCACCTTTCGCAGTCATGAACCTCACCGTGCACCCCTAACCCCACCCCACCCCACCCCACCCCACCACCCAACTCACCCATCCCCCTTTCGCCTCTATAATAGATGACCAGTCCCTAATTACCTTACTCCCACACTGACCTTTCTCAATCGATTAAATGCTACTGTATTAATTATTAGCCCGGAAATCCGTAAGTAAGTAACTCAAGTAGAGACAAATCATTGATAACAGACACAAACTTCATTAACTCGAAAGAAATTTTGCTGAGTGGGGCATTAAACCACAAACACACGTTACAATTTGAAAGTCGGAAATAACACAGGGTGCCTCATAACAATGATCTTCTCACCGAAGACGAACTGCCCGGCTATTCAATGTTCTAGATGCGGATGAAGAATACAGCGCAACTATACAGCATCTCAATGATTGATTTAAGGGGAATTTTGAATCAGTTGTTAAAAAAGGCCAGTAAGACGTTCTCGCATTAGCGACACGCTGTCCTCAAAGCGTAATGACATTCTCCAGACCTGACTCCGCTCGGCCGGCTTCACATACTCAACCCAAGTGCGAGGACAATTGTGCACGATCTGGGCGAAGTGTTTGACATAGTTTGGCCCACATTGTGTATAGTACTTATCAAGGATTGGCACGACTGTACACCAATGATTTTTTACTTGGATCGTTTTCCTTAGATGGAAGTCGCTCCATGTTATGAATCTATTGCTATATCATGTTACAAAACCAGACTGTAAGCAATTTCAACTGAGACAGGTGTTTTCAATCATCGGAATAAAGGAAACCCAGTTTCTTATGCTTAGATTAAGGGTTGCTTGTGTTGCCAGCCTTGTCTGATGATCAAATGTACTGGTATATAACTGTCTCAAGATTTAAAAAATTATGCAATCGTTGGGAATGAGAGAACCAGATTTCAACTTCAACTTTATTTGATATTTTGAGATAATTGTTCAGAAATAGAAAAGCTTTGAATGCATATTCTAAAAGTTATTTACGTTTTTAATAACTTTAGTCCTTTTATGAGACAGGCAGCAATAATATCCATAGCATATGCTTCCATTCGCATGTAATGGCAGTAATGACCAGAGGGTTTACGCATTCGTCTTATGTAGGACGACGTATTTGACTGGTTGGCTGGTCAATATGTAGCTGCCATGGAAACACCTATTATTTTTCAAAGTTAATATTTTTTAAACTTCAAAACGCACTCGAACGAAATAAAAACCCTACCCTTACAGAGACTTACGGAAGCCTTTCAGGGCCATTTGTTTTGATCTTGAAATTTTAAGATAATAAGATTAAATGTTAAGATTATTAGGTGAAAATGATATTAAGTTGAAATTTCAAGATGCATCTTGGAATTTCAACTTAATATCTTGAAATTTCAAGAAAAAAGGAAAAAAAACCAAGTGGCCCTATAAGGCTTCCGTAGAGATTATAGTGACGATGAAGCGATATTGTTGACTGGACGTAAGGGATTATTTCCAAAACATCATACTAAATGTGGTGGTCCCAGATTTGTTCTGATTGCGACGGTTAGTTTGTCAGCACTTTGTGCTCATGGTTTTAACTAAAGTGATAAATATCTCCGACTTGCATCACCTTGGATTTTTTCACACAGTTGCACACAAGTTGCAACGCCGTGATTGAAATATAATTCAAAATGGCGGTTTACCTCACTCACTCACTCACTCACTCACTCACTCACTCACTCACTCACTCACTCACTCCACGTTGACAAAAAATCACTTTGCCCTTCAATGTTTGTGAGCTACACGTGTATCCAAAATGAAACTCAGGCAAAAGAGGCTCTAATAAACATGAGTATTTTATTTCATAACGGTATGAACACATTCCATAGCATCAACAACGCACGAACACAAAGTGAGTGTAAATCGTTATTTTGGTTTTGTATAGCAAAATACCATACACAAAGCCAATAGCTAATGCATACAATACATGTTATAACGTTGAACACATGAAGTAATAAAATATATCATATACTATTGAACACATATTTCATTTTTTTCATACGGCAATGAAAAAGTGTATTGTAATACTTATAAAATATTGATGAAACTGTAGAAGCGTAGGCGAAGACGAAGGAATAATGAAATAAGAGAAAGTGTTGTATGTTATATAAAATAATGATGAAAATGTATTTGTAAGTTAGCTTTTCACAAGTCAATGCAGAACGAATAAATTCTAAGCCAAGATGAACTGCAGTAGAGTTTGTCATACAAACACCGAACAGATGTTTTGTATATCACGAAGCAATGGAGACATTTGTGTATTATGAATTCGACGGAATGTAGTATGTATATCATACAGCAATGAAGAAACGTAGCAGAGAAATGCAGTGTTTGTTAAAAGTATGGATGAAATGGACCCGTGTATATAAAGAAACGTTGTAGATACCATGAATTCGAAGCAGTGAAGAATTACAGTGGTGTCTGTGACACCGTATGGATGTTGCAGCGTGCCATATATCATTCACTGAAACGTTGTAGCGTATATCGTCGGAAAATGAAAAAATCATACAGTCGTAATGCAAAACACAAGCTGTAGTGTAAAACATACACGTAAAACGAATGTAAAATGGTATTATGCAAAAAGTTAGCTTTATAATACTGCTGAGATTAACGATAAGAACAATTAAGATTGGATTACAGAGTGACATATACATATAGGAGACATCAGTATCAACGCGGTTGTAGACATTCCGAGTTTTAGTACCTGAACGCATCTTTCCGGAATAAGAGACACGTCTAAGTGAGCCAGCGTGTATGGTGACAGCTCCAACTCTACCGTTGGATTGTAAGATTTTCTGTTTGAACGTTTTGGAATTATAAAATGGAAACACGTATAAATATGAATTATGATGAGCTTTTTCAGCCACCATTTAAATGATAATTAATAATTGTATGATTGCATATCTGTACAAGTATACAAAAAGCCTCTCCATGGATGAGATAGTGAGTGAGTATGGTTTTACGCCGCTTTTAGTAACATTCCAGCAACATCCCAGCGGGGGACACTAGAAATGGGATTCACACATTGTACCAATGTGGGGAATCGAACCCGCGCCTTCAGCATGACAAGCAAAAGCTATAAGCACTAGGCTACCCCACCGCCCAGATGGCATGAGAAAATGGTACAAGATTGATACATGTACTTGATACAAAGTGCCTGTAGTGAAGTGAGTGTCATAGTGATACAAAAGACTGGATGTGGTGAAAGTATAATGATGATAAATACTTCATAATATCCTGAGATTCTGACTAGATATTTACACTGAATTCATGTTTCACGTTTGTGCAGCCTCGAGCACGTCGAATATAAGAATATCTCATTCCACAGTGCCACAGAAGCAGATTGCCAAAGCATTAGACAGATTGTCATCATAGTCATAGACAGATAGTCACAGTCAGAGATAGAATGGCAAAACTTTAGAGAGATTGCCATAGTCGGGGACATAGTCTCATACATGTCGCTTCAGAATGATTGCCACAGCTTTAGACATATTTCGATAGCTTTAGACAAATTGTCATATTGAGAGACAGATTTCCATCGCATTAGACAGATTTACACAGTCTGAGACAGATTTTTTTTCGCATTAGACAGATTACAGTACATGAAGTTTTAGTCAGACAAATTGCCTTAGCTTTAGACAGACTGTTAAATTTAGACTGAGAAAACAGATTGCCACATTTGACAGATTGCCACAGCTTTAGACAGTCTTCCATTGTCAGAGGCCTATTGCTACAGCAGTGATATATTGCCACAGCTTTGGACAGTCTGTCATAGACAGAGACATATTCCTACAGCAGTGATATATTGCCACAGCTTTGGACAGTCTGTCATAGACAGAGACATATTCCTACAGCAGTGATATATTGCCCTAGCCTCAGACACAAACAGAATGATTGATAAATTCCCACAGCTGGTATCTATTGGCCGGTACCAAATATCCAATCTGTGTTGCCAAACTTTCCAAATATTTCACATGGTGAAATACACGAATTATCTCACAGTAAATGGTTACACATGTTCTTTGCCCCTGGAGATGATGACGTCATTGCACTCAGTGTAATACAGGAGATTATCAAATAACTCTACGTCATCTGGATGCCAGGGTGGAAGAGTGTCCCGGCTTCAGGCACATTAACAGTAAAGGATCACAGTGATTCTTCCAAGCAAGCACGCACAGCACACATATATACATCTGTCTCTTCTGTCACAGTCACAATCTGAGTAGAACTGAGACAGTGGAGGTCAACAGAAACACTGTTATGTTGACAACCCTTGTGTGGAGGGACGACCCTCCTCCGCTTCCATAACGCCCCTTCTGTGGAGGGGCAGGGCATCCCCTTTTACAGTTGTGTTCCGCGTAGGTGCCGGACTCCACACAATGTATTTGGAAACCTTGCTTGTACGTCATGCACAGGTTGTCTCCTGGAGAAAATGAAAAATGCATACATATATAAAAATTAATATTGTTTCGTTTTAACATTATAGAAATAGAGCCACGAGGCTCTGTACCTCACCTGACTAATTTAGAACCTTTACGACACATCAATCTTATTTGGGCGAAGATCATCTATTGTGACTTAAAGAAATATATAGATTCTTGGAAAAAATTGAAACACGTTGATTGTAAACCATGATGCCTTGGATCTTCTTGCAGACATTAACATTCACACACACAGCTTCAGCTCTCTGAAATGTGATTCTTATTAGATTTTAAAACTTTATGTTAAATTTGATTTCTTATAATTTTCTTAATCACAATGATTTGAACAATATAAGGTGTCTTCTTATGAAGGACCCTGCATGCCAAATTTCAGTTTCGCCAATCAAGCAGTTTCAGAAGAGAAGAAAGATATTAAAAGCATGGCAAAAGTGCAAATATATTTCCACTGCAACTGTCAGTGTCGGAGGTAGTGGGGGTCACAGGGTTGTACACATGTCGCTTTTAAGTAGTCCGTCACAGAAATGAGACCCCTATTGGGGTGACTGACACATTTATCAAATTGGTCAAAATGCTGGTCCGTAGACACTTTGGGACTGCTTGAACTTGTGTCACTTGGATGTCGTGCAGCCCATGTCTAAAATGTCAGACACACCATAGCTGAGATCATTTAGTTCATTGGCCTTGTAGTTTCAGGGATGATGTCGAAAGTGCAACACTGGAAAATGGGAGTCAGTGAAAGTCCAAGGTCGTAGCTTGATCAAAACTCTATATTTGCCAAAATGAGTAGTCTATGTTATTCCGCATGCTACATATCAAATATCATAATGATACATGCAGAAGTGTCAAAAATGGAAGTAATGGGCAAACAAGCCATTTTCAAGGTCTGTGACCAAGTTATAGAGACGCCACAGAAGGGATCATTTATGCAAAGTTCTAGCATTCACAGACCTTGTAGCTTCAGAGGAGATGAATCGACGGGCGAACAGACGAACATTTGGAAGATCGACAACGTGAGTCGACATAAACTCACTTGACTTTTCGTCAGGTGAGCTAAAAAATAATTTGGGGCAATACCATAGAAGCCTTGCTGTGTTTGGTTTAAAACTAATATGACAAACCAGTGACTGAAATCACGAGCAACGATCAACGCTGTAGATGACATGCAATCAGCCAAGTCGTCAGAGAGTCTGACCACCCGATCCCCATTTACGTCGACTCTAATTAAAAGGTATCGCGATGTACAGGGGACAATTCAAACCCGGAATACACAAAAGCAAACCTTCTACATTAGACGTGACCGCCTCCGTGGTCTAATGGTAGAGCGTCCGGCCGGAGAGCGGAAGGTCCGGGGTTCGATCCCAAGCCGCGTCATACCAAAAGACGTTAAAAGATGGTACTTGTTGTTACCCTGTCTGGCGCTCGGCATTAAGGGGCTAAAACAAGGACTGGTCGGCTCGGAGTCAGTATACTGTGTCTGAGTGGGGTATTCATGTTAAACTGCGGCATGGTATCTCAGTGAGCTAGCACTATAAATCGGCATCAGTCCGGACTAGTACAAGCAGCCACACACACACATATACACGTGCAGGTACGTTCGCTATATAAGTGCAGTAATCTTGGACGCGAAGTTAACCCCCATTTCACCTCACCTCACCTCCACATTAGACGTTTAAACTACTGCTAAGATTCTTAGACAAATTGACTCACTTAATATGTCGTCCTTAACGATGCTGTCACATAAACCCTTCCCTATGGCATAGGAAGAGTGGTGTGCGTCTTTACAATCTTCGGTCTTCGCTGTCTTCGCACAGACCGTACATCCGGGTTGTTGATCATTTGCTGAAAAGGACAAAACAAGATATGAAACAGATGGACCAATCCATTCATTCATCAGAAATCCATCATCAGCAGTCTCATCATTCATCCTTCCATCCCTTAATCCCATCCTTGATCTCTCATCTCTCCATCATCCATTCATTCACCATTTTATCCATTTATTTAGTATTCAATCCAACATTAATGCATCGATCAATCATCTATTCATATATCACGCATCAGTCTATCCATCCAAGATCCACCCGTTATTCTGACATTTATCCAGCAATCCATTATCCATATCCCATACCATCATTATCAATCATCTACTGTACATAGGTTATACCATTGTCCACCACCCATACACTCATTTAACCATTATCCACCACCCATACACACATTTGACCATTATCCATCATCTGTACACACATATAACCATTATCCATCATTTGTACACACATTTAACCATTATCCATCACCAACTGTACACAGATCAAACCATTATCCATCATCCATACACACATTTAACCATTATCCATCACCAACTGTACACAGATCAAATCACTATCCACCATCCGTACACACATTTGACCAGTATCCATCATCTGTACACACATATAACCATTATCCATCATCCATACACACATTTAACCGTTATCCACCACCAACTGTACACAGATCAAATCATTATCCAACATCCGTACACACATTTAACCATTATCCATCATCCATACACACATTTGACCATTATCCATCATCCATACACACATATAACCATTATCCACCATCAACTGTACACAGATGAAACCTTTATCCACCATCCATACACACATTTAACAATTATCCACCATCCATACACACATTTAACAATTATCCATCATCCATACACACATTTAACAATTATCCATCATCCATACACACATTTAACAATTATCCATCATCCATACACACATTTAACAATTATCCATCATCCATACACACATTTAACAATTATCCATCATCCATACACACATTTAACAATTATCCATCATCCATACACACATTTAACAATTATCCACCATCCATACACACATATATCCATTAACCACCATCAACTGTACACAGATGAAACCTTTATCCATCATCCATACACACATTTAACAATTATCCACCATCCATACACACATATATCCATTAACCACCATCAACTGTACACAGATGAAACCTTTATCCATCATCCATACACACATTTAACAATTATCCATCATCCATACACACATTTAACAATTATCCATCATCCATACACACATTTAACAATTATCCATCACCCATACACACATTTAACTATTATCCATCATCCATACACACACACATAACCATTATGCATCATCAACTGTACACAGATCAAACCTTTATCCAACATCCATACACACATCAAACCAGTGCCCGTCATCCACACACACACACATTAAACCATTATCCATCATCCATGCACACACATACACACACATCATACCATTATCCATCATCCATACACACACAGACACATACACACAGACACACAGACACACACACACACACACACACATACACACACATATTAAACCATTAACCATTATCATCTGTCCACACATCATACCATTATCCATCATCTATACACACATTAAACCACCATTATCCATCATCCATACACAAACGCACGCACACGCACACACACACACACACACACACACACACACACACACACACACACACACACACACACACACACACACACACACACACACACACACACACACACACACATTTAACCATGATTCATCATCCATGCACATATTGAACCATTATCCATCATCCATACACACACAAACACACACATATACACATTTAACCATTACTCATCACACACACACACGCACACACACACACGCCCACACACACACACACGCACACACGCACGCACGCACGCACGCACGCACGCACACACACACACACACACACACACACACACACAGCTAGTTCACCTGAACTTGGTTCGTGTTATCAAGTTCATACCTAAAGCCAATCGTATTTAGTCATATATAGGTCTATCTCAGTTGGATGGATACAGTTTCTAAATCATAAGAATAATCAACTCGGCTAATAAGACTTGTAACTAATGGAACTGTAGCTATGTCGTCCGCAGAATGGCAGTTTGTGATGGAATTACATATGCACTTGCATATCACCCTTCAACAGACGAGTTAATTTTTTTTCTATCAGTGGCATTCTACAACTGAAATGATGATATATACACACTGAACCCAACTCGAGGTAGCAATGTCGTGTCATATTCATTTAACATTAGAGCAGCATAGTTTGACATAATTACCTTTCAACAGTGATGGACAAACCGTTGCTATGGCAACTCAACGAAAAGAACCGATTTCTTTAAATAGTTTTAATAGTAAAGTGTTGATAATAAATCCACGCCACGTTGCCACGCCTGTGTGTGTACAATTTCAGACAAAACAGGTGAAACCAATCTTGGGCGGAAGGAGATACAGTGTCATTTGTATCACTATTAAATTGAAAAAATCCGATAACACCAGTCCCTCGTCATTCTATAACTGGGTGCCTGGTAGTATCTAAATTCGCTACGAAATGGTCAATTATCTTTATCTATATTTATAAATTAATTAGTTTCTTGTTTATCATATATAGTTTATTTTGAAGTTAATTTGTGAAGAACGAAAGCAGATGTCATCTGAAGTTTACTGCGAAAACAATATGTGAAGTACTGCACTTCCTTACTGATAACATCTATGTGATATTTGGGGATAAGAAGGTATCCCGATGGGCATTCACCTTCTTGCTGATCTGTTTCCTTATGCATAGGAATCTGAATGTCTGCTCGGATTGGCAATATGAAACCAGGGAAATTTGGCCAAGAAATTTAAGCTTTAACTAAAGGGATACAGATAATCCGATATAGTTCAATACGTGTAAAATAGCCAATTCCATATTACTGATTTACCCATTTGAACAAGAAATAAAAGGACCAGTGAAACCGCCTCACCTGTTTCATATTTAGATCTATGATGCATAAATTTGGTGACATAAAAAGCCCAACAAGTCAACTTTCCCTTGAGCAATATGTTAGCAGCTCCTGCCTTTGCTGTCTGCATTTCACATTTTTTAGGTACAATCGAGCATGCTCTTTCTGTGAAGAATTCACCATTCATCAACACCTGGTACCTTCACAAGTTGATGGGAATCCAAGATCACAATGGAATGTGTTTGAGTCGGAATCGTACAATGGACTCGGCTTTTGGTAGAGATCATTTCTTATGATTATGAAAACATTGTTGTTGCTTTTAGTGAATTGACATCATTGTAGAGGCTGATGTGATAACTTGGTAGTGTCAAAGTTCGCTCATCATAGCCAGGTTCGATTGCCTGCTTCAGGTTATCTGCAATGCCTTCAACAAAGCATTACAAAGTCTTGTAATCATTAAACGAAGCTAGGAGCAGAATCAGCACGCAGTTCTGTTTAAGATGCAATAAAAACTGTCTATCATTGCAATCGCAGTAAATAATGAAGGGGAGAGATAACATCCCTGATTCGCCACAAAGGCGCAATGTGTAAATTCGAAAAGTGGCATCCCTTGCCATAATATGGCTTAAATATGGCTAAAACCGGCCATACTCACTATAATTATACGTTTCCGACTCTTGATAACCCCGAACATGACTGAATACTATCGACAGAAAATACGAGTGGATAACTTTGTCCGTATCCGAGTGCGTCATATATTCTGTATTAAGCATCACTAATTGTTTTGAAGAAAACTGAGCGATCAAAGGAATCGTCCTGGTAAATTACCTTCATTCAATGAAATTACTTTGTCTCATAGATTCTGTCTGTGTGTTTGCTGTTAGTGTCATATAACAGATCTTGTGATAGTGCATTAATTTCGCTCTGATATCCACAGTAGCAATTAACTGAATGACCCGATATTTAGTTTTGAAAGATGGATGTGCAGTAAGTAAGTAAGTTGATACACACTCGGTATATGGGCATAAACGCAGTGCAGAGGGGGTATGATAAATACCGATACTGAAATGATCCGATATTTATTTTTAAAAGATGGATGTGGAGTAAGTAAGTAAGTTGATGCATACACGGTAAATGGGCATAAACGCAATATAGAGGAGGTATCATAAATACCGATAGTAAAATATGTTCTCACATTGATGCTGCTTGTCACAAAGGTTATCAGGAGTGGCTCCAACACGATGTACATGTATTCAACAAGGTATTACAAAGTCTTGTAATCGTTAAACGAAGCTCAGAGCAGGAATATCACACAGTTGTCTCCAATATGCAATAAAAACTGCCTATTACTGCAAACTTGGTAAATAATGAAGGGGAGAGATAACGCCCCTGATTGACTCCATCTCCGAGTCTGATTACTAGGACGAACATTTCGCGGACTGTGCGGAAGAATGGTTATTCAATAGGACTTATTACTGGTAGAAGAATGACGCATCCTACATGTCATCATATCTGCCAATCAGGCTGGCTTAACCGCGCCGGTGGCAATGTTGTAACTGGCATAACGGAGATAGTAACTAAGATGAAGGATTACTTTATTGATTTTCATAGCGAAAACGTAGAGGCATATTTTTGTCGTCAACAAGAATGTACACATACGTCGACTGAACTATCACAACGTATGAGTGCATATCATAATATAACATATATTCAAATATGCTATTAAATAGAATTTCTTTTTATGTTGCAGGCATAAATTGGAATTAATGTCTAAATTTTATAAAGCGTAAACATCTATTAAGTTTTAATGCGAATGCAATGGCGGCCAAGCATATTTCGAATTTTTAAAGAGTACTTTAAGGTATATGCATAGGTCAAAGCGTAGGAGAGCCTCAGCTACTTTTAGGTTAGGTGTACAATTGAGATGTTTTATTCAACAATACTTTCCCATAAATACTTGTGTGTACTAGCATGTCGATGCAATGAGATTTTGCTTATTTCCGTAGACACATATCGAGCGAACACTTTAAGCATGAGGCTACCTCACCACCTTTACATATTCGAGAAGTGAATAGCTACTCCATCTCATACATCTTGATCAAAGGGACAGTATGTCTCTCTTTGCATGTCATATTCAGAGAAACCTGTTCATTGTAAATATTACCAGTGTCTGATTCGAAAATATTTGCAAGTGAGATACGGTGAGTAATCAGAGATGAAATATATAATAGGATTCAAATCTGTGAGTCTCCGTGTAAATATTCATTCGAAAACTCATTAACCAAACCCCGTGTTTGAAAAAGCAAGAAAGTATACGAGAAAATATATTGAAGGGGATTTCAAGTAAGAAGTCGTTCTAATTGGGTCTAACGCTCTCTCGAAGCCTAGAAAAGTCTCTCAGAGCAAAAAGACTGAAATCCAATGCGAATGCTAAAACTTTAAGGACATTTAATAGGTTTCATTTCAGTTTTCAAATTGAATCTGTCACATGAGATTCGTTTGTTCCGAATTCGGGCATTTGTAGTTTATTATTATGTCACCATCAAACCTCTTGCACTATCTTAAATATCGATCGGATACAGTCCCAGAAGCCATGACATTTAAATCAGATTATATAACCGATTTTATAGTACGGTTATTCTGTTCGTCTTTCATTAAGTTATAATCGAAAATGATTCCCCAACAAAAACATTCCTGCACCCAAGCATCACGTTTCCGTGATGGCCCAGAAGTTTGATTATCACCAGAACAATTATTATAATTGCATTCCTTTATTCATCATCCTCATCAACCAGACATGGATCCACTGTTGACAGTGTTCGCCTCGCAGCTAATTCAGCATAAACATTTGGGTATAACATGGATTTACTTATAAACGCATATGAGCCACGTGCGTTCGGGTTGTTGAACCGAATGACGCCATTGTCAATAGCAGCCTCATTGTTGAGTGCACGTGCAAACACGTCTTTAGAAAACTGTTAATGAACTATCCATTGTAAACTTACAGATTGTGGATTGTAATCAAGGAGATTAAACATCTTTATAACTTCCAGTTGCGCGGTGTAGATTTACTGTTTGTCCGAGTGACAGCTAATCCCTAACGTATCGTTTGTATTTACAGTCAGCATGAGATAATGACGCTGTCTGGGGGATTAAGTAAAGAGGTTGAGGATTCTGACAATCAGTTTATGCTGATGAAAAAATGTTTTATTTGTAAAATATGAATTTTTAAAAATAAATACTCAAAGTAGTGCTGATGGGTTTGAAGGGATGTTGATCATAAGCTGCTTTGAGAGCTGAAAGAATTCAGTTTTTCTTCACGGCGCATGTTTGTGTGAACGCATGTACCGCAGCCCAGACAACGGAGTCATCAGTAACACAGATACATCACGACTGCCTGTAAATATTTGATGCGCAAAACAGTGGTTGATAGCATGAACGACATTTCACGGTGTTGGTGTATACGATGACTATTAACCAGGCACACATTGTAATCACCGATTCCCTTTTTAGCGCACCTTATAATAAAATAGGTGCCTACCCAGCCCTGGGCCACCAACAAAGTGAGTGTGACAATGAATGGTGACAAGATGACATGGTCTGTTAATATTATTGATAAATACACACGTTGTTGCCATCATGATTGGACATCGATAAGTGTGAATATTGATCTTCATGTTGATGCCAAAGTGGGCGTCGAGATCGATATCAATATGCGAATGTATGTTGATGTCAACGAGGGTTTGAATGGCGATCCAAACGTGGGTGTGAATATCAAAGTGCGTGCAGATGTGAATGTGGATGTTGGTGTGCATCTCCTCCTATATCATCTGTACCTATATACGACAGTATATGTAGCGAGGAGCGAACCTCAGATAAAATGTATTTATGCCAAATATGTGTAAAGTATACCATGCAATGAGGATGTATTCCTAGGATTAACAATGTTTATTCTCATTCAGCGACATCCGCATTCAAACGAAATCGGACAATATCCCCGGTGAGTGGGTTTGCTATACAAATATCCTCATACTTCACAAATTGAAAGAACCTTTCGCAAACTGTTTGACTTCCCTGATGAACCCACCTTCACATACCCTGTCAATGGCATTAGTCTGAATAGAAGCTTAGGAGTCGGATTTGTGAAGATGATTGTTGATATCTTACACATTGAGGGGTAACCAAAAAGAGCCTACTAGTCACGTGACACACACATGCAAATGAAGTAAATGTATTGTCGTTTATTATCTCCTTTCCAAACGTCACCAAAGTCACCAAGGTCATTAAGGTCACCCAGATCGGCAGACTGAATGAGACACCGAGGAACAGCTACTTGATGCGTCCATGGTTGAACCTGGTACAGACAAACCAGTGACTGATGGTGTGAGCATAGACACACCGCTGGGCTGCGATGATACAGCACTACAACCAGGAATGAGAAGAAGATATCCACTTTCCAGCCCGTTAGAGAAAGATATGCCATTACAGGTTGTCCTTAAAAAATTGTCCCTTTGAATACTTGCGATCAAAAAGTGATTTTCCTTTCAACATTGTTTCTACTTAAAGATACGGTTCTAAACTGTCTGTTCTAAACTGTTATTCGCACAATATCTACATTAGTATTATAACACTGGAAATGAGATACGAAACAAGTTCCTCTCCTTTGAAGAACAAAATATTCTCAGATTGACAAGAGACACGTTCGATGTTCTGAGACTGATATGAAAACGAACAGCTCTCACATACATGTCGGTAGACGAGCACATGTCTCTAAGGCAAAACGTATTAGTTTTAATCATAATTTCTAGATATATAAATGACATGAACAGTTGTCTCTATATGAGACTGGCGTCCATTCTGTCCGCTTATCTAGGATTGTCTATTATAAGGATAGTATTACTACACACCCATGGACGTATGCAGTACAGACTTGGAGCAAGACTAACATGTCGGCTGCGTTTCAACAACGTAAACATATGTCCGGTTGTTCGTCATATCCTGAGCGAAACGGAAATGACATATCACTTACACTTGTGTGAAGCTAATGCCGCGCCCTCTGGTTCAGAACACTTCTCTGGCTCTCTATGCTTGTCGTTCATGGCGACTAAATTGATCAGTGGTCAGGCTCGGAAACTTGGTCGCATGCATGGCATCGTATACCCGACAGATTGGGACACTCCTCGTGTTATCAACCACAAGTTTTACTGAAACGTGTTACAGTAAGAGTACAACTGAGTATCAAACACGTTCTCAGACAAAGTGTTATGACGCGTGCTGCATGCAGGCCTGGCACGAACATTTCACATGACACATCACCGCCTCACGAAATCGAAATCCTACATCTGTGGACTCTGCCCCCATGCCATAAAAGAAAGGTTTAAATATTTAGGAAACGGATAGGAAATGGTATGTCACGTCAGTGACCTTTGTTTAATATCCAATGACTCGATTCTGAGTCAGACCAGCATGACATCATCCACAATGCCCACTTTTCTCTAGGAAGTAAATTGGGGTCAGCTATGTTGATACGTGCATCAACACCTTCCTGTACACGTGTCCATTACATGGTGGTACCTGATAAGCACTACAAAAATGTCACCATTTTAGACAATTGGGTCCGGATTTGGGTACAAAATACGTCCATTAAACATGTTGCAGTCGGTTTTGATTCCAATGAAACGACAGTAGCTCTCTCAGCTTTTAAGGTCAGTGCGACTTTTGGACAGGAAATGTTTTTGTAGCGGTAATTTTAAGTAAAAGAGCAATTATTTTCACTCGTGGTTGGCGTTGATAGTTCATCAGTAAAAAAGTGACTTTAGTCCATTCGTTCGCAATTTGAAGTTAAGTTGAAGCATAATGTTTGTTGGGCTTTATAAACCGTATGAATTGAACAGCAACCATAAGACTTTCTTCTGTTCCTTTAGAGCTTTCAGGAAATATCGAACCATACGATAGTACCTGTCAGATGCATATTTTGTGATATCATAATACCTTTCTTAGACCATTTTTTCTTCATTTTACAAAATGTTACTGTAAAGAGTACATGTGTCCCGTCACAACACGCTTTTGCTTATGAACTTATCAGAGTGTCTTGTTTTTGCTTTTCCAAATTGAATGTAACTGCATGTAGAAAATTTTACAAGTACCTACAATTCAATAACTCTGTACACAGTTCAAAGATATATACTAATGATACTATTATTTTCATTATGTAAATGACTCATCCGTGGAAAACGCACTTCAAAAGTATTATAGTATTCATGATGATTTTAGATAAATGTGGATATGGTGAGTGATACTACTCCATTAGGTACAAGTACAGCAAACACCGGACTATGTAATTGTATGCGCCTAGCGCTGCTGAATGCAAGCCCACAGACATATTTATTTCATTCGATCTGTAACAGGTTTTGATAAATATCTCTCTTAGTATAAGCTTTAGCTTGATTACAGAACCAGTGAACATCATTCGGTCGTCTATATTGCATGCGTTATCATTTATTGTGTCGGGAGCACGTGCATTTAACGCAGTATGGCGCCAGCGAGTGCATCCCGTTACTTAACTCTGGTCACAGTTGTAAATAAATAATAATTATTACTTCAAGCGAAGGTTTATACGTATAACCATACTGCACGTATACTCATTTAATCTGAACTATCTTTTTTTTTATTCCGCAGAAAGCATTTATGTACTTGTGTGTTATTGTTTGGATAGTTATTATTTCTCGTAATGGCGCCGTTTAAACTCTGAACTAAAATGTCAGCTCTATAAATGGGTCGCCGCCCTCCTCGGTTGGTATTTATCAGTAATCAGTCCTCTTTATTACCAGTGATTGTCGGGTTAAGAGCATATGTGCTCGTTTTATCATCTCGCTCTTCGTGTCATCGGCAAGTAGATGTGTCTACCTTATAACACATGAGGAACATCTCTCTCAGCCCCATGGGGACGTGCCTGGTCTTACAAGGCCCAATACTGACATAGGAACTGGTGTCCTCTCTCCTCATGACAGCTATGACATTAAACAAAAATGCGTTTGCAGCCAATAACAATTCTGTATAACAAAGAACATGTTTTCACGAATATTGTCATCACTTGCGATCAAGGATATCAAACGACGTTAAACGAATGTACTTGTTGTTACTCTGCCTAGCGCTCAGCTTTAAGGCCAGACAGCAAGGACTGGTCGAGTTGGCGTCAGTATAATGTGTCAGTAATCTATGGTATTTAAGTGGGCTAGCACTATAAAACCGACATAAGTCCGGATTAATACAAGCAGCCACACATCAAGGGGCATGCACGTCGTTACATAAGTGAAATAATTTCGACGTTAAACCCCTTTTCACCTAACCACCGAGTTCAGGGAATTACGTTTTGAAGTTATAAAACTCATTGATTATTATCTGAAATGGGCAACATTAAAATGATCATTCTGGGATAGAGCAAACACACTAACCAGCAGTGGATACATATATGATACTGACTGATTTACTGTTGAATATGATTAATACAATAGAATCATATTATAGAACTTCAACTCACGCCCTGTCATCAACATACAGCAACTGCCCCAAGAACGTCTTAACATAGAGCAACTGTCATGATGACGCCCTAACATACAGCAACTGTCCTGAGAACGTCCTAACATAGAACAACTGCCCCGGGAACGTCCTAACATACAGCAACTGTCCCGAAACGTCCTAACATACAGCAACTGTCCTGAGAACATCCTAACATACAGCAACTGTCCTGAGAACGTCCTAACATACAGCAACTGTCCTGGGAACGTCCTAACATAAAGCAACTGTCCTGGGAACGTCCTAACATACAGCAACTGTCCCGAGAACGTCCTAACATACAGCAACTGTCCTGAGAACGTCCTAACATACAGCAACTGTCATGAGAACGTCCTAACATACAGCAACTGTCCTGGGAACGTCCTAAGATACAGCAACTGTCATAAGAACGTCCTAACATACAGCAACTGCCCCAAGAACGTCCTAACATACAGCAACTGTCATGATGACGCCCTAACATACAGTAACTGTCCTGAGAACGCCTGACGTAGAGCAACTTCCCCGAGAACGTCATAACCTAGAGAAACTGCCCCGGGAACGTCCTAACATACAGCAACTGTCCCGAAAACGTCCTAACATACAGCAACTGTCATGAGAACGTCCTAACATACAGCAACTGTCCTGAGAACGTCCTAACATACATCAACTGTCCCGAGAACGTCCTAACATACAGCAACTGTCATGATGACGCCCTAACATACAGCAACTGTCCTGAGAACGTCCTGACGTAGAACAACTATCCTGAGAACGTCATAACATACATCAACTGCCCCTGGAACATCCTAACATACAGCAACTGTCCCGAAAACGTCCTAACATACAGCAACTGTCATGAGAACGTCATAACATACATCAACTGTCCTGAGAACGTCCTAACATACAGCAACTGTCCCGAGAACGTCCTAACATAGTAACTGTCCTGAGAACGTCCTAACATACAGCAACTGTCCCGAGAACGTCATAACATACAGCAACTGTCCCGAGAACGTCCTTACATACAGCAACTGTCACGAGAACGTCCTAACATAGAGAAACTGTCATGAGAACGTCCTAACATAGAGAAACTGTCATGAGAACGTCCTAACATACAGCAACTGTCCCGAAAACGTCCTAACATACAGCAGCTGTCATGAGAACGTCATAACATACAGCAACTGTCCTGAGAACGTCCTAACATACATCAACTGTCCCGAGAACGTCCTAACATACAGCAACTGTCATGATGACGCCCTGACATACAGCAACTGTCCTGAGAACGTCATGACGTAGAACAACTATCCTGAGAACGTCATAACATACAGCAACTTCCCCGAGAACGTCATAACCTAGAACAACTGCCCCGGGAACATCCTAACATACAGCAACTGTCCCGAAAACGTCCTAACATACAGCAACTGTCATGAGAACGTCATAACATACAGCAACTGTCCTGAGAACGTCCTAACATACAGCAAATGTCCCGAGAACGTCCTAACATACAGCAACTGTCCCAAGAACGTCTCAACATACAGCAACTGTCCCGAGAACGTCTTTACATACAGCAACTGTCCCGAGAACGTCTCAACATACAGCAACTGTCCCGAGAACGTCTTTACATACAGCAACTGTCCCGAGAACGTCCTAACATAGAGAAACTGTGGTGAGAACGTCCTAACATACAGCAACTGTCCTGAGAACGTCCTAACATACAGCAACTGTCCTGAGAACGTCCTAACATACAGCAGCTGTCCCGAGAACGTCCTAACATAGAGAAACTGTCATGAGGACGTCCTAACATACAGCAACTGTCCCGAGAACGTCTCAACATACATCAACTGTCCCGAGAACGTCCTAACATACAGCAACTGTCCTAAGAACATCTCAACATACAGCAACTGTCCTGAGAACGTCCTAACATACAGCAACTGTCCCGAGAACGTCCTAACATACAGCAACTGTCCTGAGAACGTCCTAACACAGTGAACCTGTCCTAAAAACGTCCTAACATACAGCAAGTGCCCCGAGAACGTCATAACATACAACAAGTGCCCCAGGAATGTCATAACATACAGCAACTGTCCTGAAAACTTCCTAACACAGCAATTGTCCCGAGAACGTCCTAACGTACAGACTGCCTACGGGAGAGCGTCTGCCCGGAGAGCGGAAGGTCCGGGCTCCGATCCCCGGCCGTGTCATACCAAAAGACGTTAAAAGATGGTACTTGTCGTTACCCTGTCTGGCGCTCGGCATTAAGGGGTTAAAACAAGGACTGGTCGGCTCGGAGTCAGTATACTGTGTCTGAGTGGGATATTCATGTTAAACTGCGGCACGGTATCTCAGTGAGCTAGCACTATAAATCGGCATCAGTCCGGACTAGTACAAGCAGCCACACAAGCACACACACGTACATGCATGTCGCTATATAAGTGCAATAATCTTGGACGCGACGTTAAACCCCATTTCACCTCACCTCACCTCACCTCACCTCCTAACGTAGAGAACCTGTCCTGAGAACGTCTTACTATAGAGAAATTGTAACGAGGACGTCCTAACATACAGCAACTGTCCTGAGAACGTCCTAACTTACAGCAAGTGCCCTGAGAACGTCATAACATACAGCAACTATCCCGAGAAGGTCCTAACTTACAGCAAGTGCCCTGAGAACGTCATAACATACAGCAACTGCACCGAGAACGTCATAACGTAGCGAAACTGTCCTGAGAACGTCATAGCCATACATAAACTGCCGTGAAAACGCTTAAACATAGAGCAACTGCCCTGAAAACGTCATTACATAGAATAACCCCCAAAGGAAAGTCGTATTAACAGACAGCATTGTCCTAACAAAGAATAACTCCCGTGGGAACGTCTTAACATAGAGCCATTGCCCTGGTAACGCCATACTATAGAGCATCTGCCTTTGTAAGGCCATAACATAGAGAAGTCCCCTGGGAACGTCATAACATAGATGAACGCCCATGCTATGTCCTACATAGAACAACATCCCTGGGAACGCCATATCCTAGAGCAACTCTCCTGTCAACATTCTAACACAGAGAACTTCTGATAACGAGGACATTCCGATAAGATAGAGTTGAATTACATCGGGCGGGCAAGAATAATGCCAGTATTGTTGTCAGCAATTACTGCTGAACTGAGCTCCCTCCTCGGCTGACCTTTGGTCAGTAAAATACGTTTCAGACAAAACTTAGACATTTTCTTTTAATAATTCTTCTCAAAGTAGCATAGTCTTATTTGAAGAATACCTTGGGTCATTGTCGGTTAAAGTAAATTATGTCGACCAAACAATCTTATCCATGTTTTGTACATAAACAGTTTTAGACGACTGACACAGTAAACACATTCCGGCGTGATTACAATGTGTAAACTGTCTTCAAACCTAGCGGCGTGAATCGATGCTCATGATATCAAACACTGGTTTTAATATGGACTCGATTATTTACAAGCTGTAGTGATACAGACGACAGACAACTGTCACTTTTTTCTCTGTTTCGATAATATTGGACATTGTGGACTTAAGCAATAAAAACATCTCGGCATCATCTGTTGTGTAAACAGATGCCCAGACAGAGTGGAGAAGGGGCAGATGGGGCTGGGGCACAACAAGCATGGTCATGTTTCCTTATCTGGCCACACAGTTACATGGTGGATTATTTACAATTTACAACAATACAGTGCATATATTATTTAACCAGGCATTATCTGTTTGCATTATTATTGAACAAAACTTGGATAAAAAACATTAACACACTCATTTTTGTATTTTAAGAAACCGTGGAATTGTAACACATTTTATTTATTGTTATAACATCTGGGTAACACATATCAGTCTATTTTAGGATACTTACAATGGAAGAGTGCGTGAAATTCATCACCAACATCGCAGCTATCACATCAATTACATTTCCTTTTAATAAATAGTACTTGGCTCCAACGACCTTATTCAACTGGAACCTTTTGGTATAATGTTCTATTGTTTGTTTGTTTGTTTGTTTGTTGTTTAACGCCGCACTCAGCAATATTCCAGTTATATGACGGCGGTCTGTAAATAATCGAGTCTGGACCAGACAATCCAGTGATTGACATCATGAGCATCGATAAACGCATTTGGGATACGGTGACATGCATCAACCAAGTCAGCAAGCCTGATCACCCGATCCCGTATTCGCACAGTGGCCTCTTACGGGTTGCTGAAGACCTATTCTCCATCCTGATCTTCACGGGTCGATGTGATGGTCGAAACTGAATTAGTGAAAACTTTTACATAATTGATCAAAATATTGTCCAACTACAAGTTCGGATCTAAATATTGATTTGATGATTCAAACATTTAAGGTGACCATATTTATTAGTACTGATCTTATAATCCATATGGGGCGGTCGGGTAGCCTAGTGGTTAAAGCGTTCGCTCATCACGGTGAAGCCCATTTCTGGTGTCCCCCGCCGTGATATTGCTGAAATATTGCTAAAAGCGGCGTAAAACCATACTCACTCACTCACTATAATCCATATGGCACAATCGTAGTGAATGGACAGAGTTAAAACAACGTGAATGCCATATATACGGCAATCCAGACAACACGCTGCAACGGCACTCTTGTCTAATAAACACATTCATGATGGGCTGCCCCTTTGACGCGGCACCAGCCCTGATAGAATAACAATTGGGTCTGGAATCCCACCATGTCACAAACCTTCTCGGCGGATTTCTAAACTGACGGCCATGACTTCCCACGAGATCCTTTTACATTTGATGCTTAAAATCACGGAATTAACAAGCTTTTCCCCTAGCCTTTTTAGATATTTTAATTAAAACTTGAATATGTGTTCCGGGTGTGTGTGTGATTCAGACATCCGCCAAAAGAATATTAAACCACTCAGTGAATACAAAAATATTTTGTTATATTGACTTCGTATTTATGGACCATGCTTTTTTGTGTGATGAAAAGTAAACTTTTCCCGAATATCTTGGTTTTTATACAGCGTCCCCCAGCATTGAAATAGCTACATCTATCACAAACGGTGAATTTCGAAGCTAGACGTGACATTTCATTTCCTAAAAGTCTTAAATTCAAAATCCACATCAATATATTTTGAGAGAAACCATCACTTTCAGATGTATAGTAAGCTTATAACTGACATCCGCCTTTAAATTGATGTTTTGTCACATGGGTCTCGAATGTTATTGGTAAAGGAGATTTTAAGATAGTTTCAAGCGATAGTGCAGCCGACAAGTTGCTAGGGTGAAAGTGTGACCCCCAATATCCGGTGAGCTATTGTTGTATCGCATGGTCATAAAGCAAGCCCTCTGAGGTTATGGCGTCTTGTAACGGAACGTTTCTAATAGTCGATATCTGGTATAGGGATAGGGGTCGTCGCGTGTCATTGGAATTGTGGGTTGTGTTTGGGATATTTTAACAAAGATATGTCGATGTGAAAAGGTCATAAGTGTTTGCTGTTGGTGCGGGAGAGTGTATAGGGGTGCTCTCTCTCTCTCTCTCTCTCTCTCTCTCTCTCTCTCTCTCTCTCTCTCTCTCTCTCTCTCCATACCTTCGTCTCTCACGTCAATACGAAACTGTTCTTCTTCTATAAGCTATCTCTTTTTGATTGTTTCTCTCTCTCTCTCTCTCTCTCTCTCTCTCTCCCTCTCCATACCTTCGTCTCTCACGTCAATACGAAACTGTTCTTCTTCTATATGCTATCTCTTTTTGATTGTTTCACTGTCTCCCTCTCTATGTGCCTCTGTCTCTCTCTGTCCATCTCTCACTCTCTCTCACTCACTGTCTCAATGTTTCACTGTCACGTCTCTCAAGGACGGTGTTGGTGGTTGGGACACAAAGAAGTTGTATTTCATTTATAACCATAGCGCCAGATATTGAAGTACATGACAGAGATTGAGGGTAGGTTGAGTAAAGAAGGCGACACATCTTTCAACTGTTACCGTGGGCTTACGCATTTGACGGGAGTCATACTAATACCTGTTATAGAGGAGAGGATTGTACCGCCTATCGCACATTGTTAGCACGGAGCCCAGTTTGAAGGGTGACAGGGAAAATAACGATCGAGTAAAGGGCTAAAGGGGCGTAGAGGGGTAAATTAATACTTTCTGAAGCAAGTTTGATACTTCCTGTCACAGTTACCTGGAAGTTTTGGAACAGACACCCAGATACCCCTTCTATAGAATGCATTTCCAGCTGACACTAACGCTTAGTCTCTGAAAATATATAATTTTGATAGAAACAAATAAATTCATTTAAACTGAAGAGGAGCCCCAGTGAGATGGCAGATTCGGAACCTGGGAAAATCTACACTTGCGTCAAGGGATTCAGCATTACAGGTCCACATAACTCATGAACTTGAGTTCAATTTTTATGCGAACGACTTCCTCAAAACCAGGCATTTAAATTCGAAATCAGATCATACCATTATCGGAGATAGGTGAATGTGTATTAATGAGATAATGCAATATATGGACTCGCCCAGACAGGGCACAACATTCCCTGTGAACAAAAGTGCTGAAACCGTATCCAGTCCCTATCAAACCACCTGCCCTCGAAAACTCGAAGCCCGCGATTCAAAGGGAAATTATTAATGAGAGTGGCGTGAGGGCTATGCGTCAATTTAAATTCTGTATGAATACAAAAAAAATACGCCGGGGCCAGGAGATAAAATTTGAGCGACAGTATACGAGAGAAAGATTCGGGGTTGGGGTTGAAGAAAACAATAAAAGGGGTAAAACTGCCATCTGTTGCGTGAGAACTTTACAAATACTTGATGTATAGCTCCGCCTGACGCCATGGTGCACGGTAAGGAAGATACTCGGACTAGGAGTGTGCGGGAATGTGCAATGAAGGATAGACAATTATTTTAGGTAGGGTGGGGTGTGGGGGTTGGGGAGGTGTGTTATATGGAGGGACCCGGGACGAGATGGGTGCAGTTTGGGGGTGCAGTTTGGCTGAAGAGGGATTTGTATTAATAACCTTTTGGTATGTCTTTAACATAAACGTGTTAACTTGGCATTGTGCCTGCCAGAAAGTTGATTTATTCATCAAGTTCAATCACAGAAAGGAATATCATTCTCTGCGTGTGTTTTAAACAAACGATATTTTTCCATGGTACCAAATCATACCATATATTAATTCACTGTTTGGTATTCTTTGACATATCACAATATATAATCTTCGTCTCAGATTTCGAGGGCCGTTTAGCAGAACACGAATAGTATTTTTATTCAAGAAAGTTTTACGTTGTCCATGATTTCATTTAGATTGTTGTGTAACCATATCATCATATATCTACACACATCTACATTATACAATGAAACATATCAATAATCTGACACCGTGAACCTGTTAACGGTTGAGCTCATTTTGGGTGTGTCGAATTACGCAAACATTCAAACATGTGCAGGAGACGTTTAGAATTACGCCAACATGTGTCGAAATAGTTTAGTTTACATAACAGAGTGAGAATTTCATCAGGCATCTCGACACATTCTTCTGCCCAACCTCTCCCCTCCCTAGCTATATTTAGCACTGTCACCAACTTAATAGAAAGCACATGTTTTTATTGTGTAAGAAAGTTAATCAAAATAGGCCGCGCTGGCTGCGGTGTGGCCTCCTGTCGGCGTCCTACTCTTCCGACAGGAATTCATCAACTTACATCGCACACATGTCCTGGTCATTGACTAACATCTGGTCTCTGAAATGAACATATCGCCCAGAACAAATATAGTTGTTAAATTACCTTAATAAAATGTTAATAAAAAGAGACTCTCTTCATTTTCTGCAGAAATCTAGACTTGCCAAACATTATAGACTTGCATGGGCTGTATTTGATATATTTGTATCAGGGTCTGTAAGACAGACTATCCTGCTCACTTCAGGCTTCTCAACGTCTTATCTACTTAAACATAACATGTAATACGAAACTTTCAAATGTTGCTTGTTTTCTCACCAAACTACTCCCAGCTCCATCCCCAAATAACAGGGAAAAAAAATATATATGAAATAAATTTGAAAATAAAAATGTGACAAATAAAAAATCAATTAAAAAAGTAAAAAATAACAACATAATTAAGACAACAGAAAATTAAAATAATGATTATAAATAATATAAAATATTATTTTTAAAAAGAAAAAATATATATGACCGGCGCCACAGCCGTGTGGCGACACTTTATTAATTATATCTTATCTTTGCTTATGATGTAATGCAGTCACGTATTTAAACCTATCTAAATGTTGTTTATTTCAACACCTGAAGTACACAACTATTGATAATGAGCGACAGGTACAATCAAGATACGGTCCCATAAATGTCCTGCTCTGTCGATGTAATATTAACTTCCCTTTGTAACACAAACTTGGGGTTAAATTGGATGAATCAACAGGGCGCGTAATCCGTTTCCTTACACGCGTTTCAGTCACGAAGTTTCAATATTAACGTGTAGAATCTAGCATGTAGTGATCATTTGATATACGTCTGAACGATATCTGCCTGTATATATGTATACATGGTGGTATTATAGTCCAGGGTCAATATTGTTAGACAAAAACATAATTCAATAACCTCATATAAAATACATACATTTGACTCTCTGGGCAAAATTAATCTCTCTCTCTCTCTCTCTCTCTCTCTCTCTCTCTCTCTCTCTCTCTCTCTCTCTCTCTCTCTCTCTCTACTATGTACAAAACGTCTCAAAATAAAAGAGGAAATTAAATCAGAATTTAAAATCCCTGGTTTAAAAATTCTACGTAACGTCCATGGTGCCAACTTCAAGGAGAAGTTTGTCGCCAGCATCACATGACCTACTTAACTAATGACGACTTACCATTCCCAGGCAGCACGACCCCCAGCAGACAAATAATCCATATGTTAATCCTTGCCATCCTCACTGGTCGACGGTCAACACTTGACTCAGGCGGAACACAGGACTGAACCATATATTGCGACACATGACATGCTCAAGCTGCAACCGCTCTCTCAGTTTCCTGTATACGCCGCACACCGCTGTTGTAGCACAAAGCCCGCGCTACAGCGAGGACGAGACACACAGAAGGTCACGGGGAAGGAGGCATGTGGGGGTGGGGTTAAGCAGTGGTGGGGGTGGGGGTAAGCTGAAATGGGGGGTGAGACATATGAGACGGAGGAAATAGCCCGGTTGATCTTTCTGTTTAGAGCCAATTTGTCCCCCTGGCCATTGCATGTCCTAACATTCAACCACTTGTTGAAGCGACTACAGAAATATACCATCATTAAGATTTTGAATGTCATCAGTCTGTGTTAATGTCAATTGGATATAATAAAGACGGACAGTAGAATTCACTAAAAAATGACCGGATTGTCAAAGAGAAATGACTTTGCGCGGTGAACGCGGGAGGTTTTCCCAAAGGAATAATTGTTCTCGTGCTTGTTTTACTAAAATAATTCTCTGCTACACGTCTCGTACTCAGCGTGTGATTCGTTCCAGTGTCATGTTCAATGTATTTGACTCACTTGTACACGGACTGACTGACTCGACTGTAAGAAAATACTTCCAAGTAAAGACAATACATCTCCTACACAGTTGGCGATTATTGTTTTTGGGAGCATCTATTATATTACATTATTTTACATTATATGTTTCAATAATCTGGATTTTTTTATTCGGACGATTCTAATGGTAACATAGACTTCCACAAGTCTCTAAGGCAATAATTATTAGTTTAAATCATAAGTTCTAAATTATGTAAATAACAAGAACAAGTTGTCCCTAATAGAGACTTGAGTCCTTACTGTCAACATATCTGCATCTGTCCCGTAATGGAACGTTTCTGCAATAAATATCATCTTATCTTATCTAGACTTGCCTATTGGGAGGGTGAAATTACTACACATTCAAGGACTTTTCTTTCAGTACATCCTTGGAGCAAAGCTAATGCCGTCCGACTAAACGAACCCGTGATTATCTAGTACACGATTATAGAATGGAGGTATACCTTGAACAAAAGAAGATGGTTAAACGGGGTTTCAGAGAACTCACATAATTTGATATGGATTGGCCTATGAAATGTGACAATATACCAACTGTACCTTTATCAAATCATGACATTTACAAATGTTTCATAACCGCACCAATGGTCATCATCCCCTCTGATATTTAATGAAATAAATCTACCAACATCTATGAAGGCATCTGAAAGACAGTTCCAGACCCAGTTGTCTTGAAGCATTCTCTGGGTTACATATTCAACATTGAAGCAAATAACCCCTTCCCGTTTTTAGTTGTGTAGATCACAGGGAGAAAAATGAAATGAAGACACACGAGACGATTTTCCTCAAACGAATCCTGATTCCCCATATTTTGAGAGTTCTTTATCCAACTCAATCCTGATGCATGTTAGTTTTTCATGTTACGTGCGCAAAATATCAATACAATCTCTGAAGCACAGTTGTACTTGCGGCCCGATGAAAAAACAACATTTGCTGCAGCGCCGGGATCTCCCGGGACCGAGGTGAATGAAAACGAAGTGTTAATGGCCTTCTTGCTAAGAGAAAGCTTCGCTCTGCTTCATAAATTGTAACCATATTCCGGGATGATGTTTAATTGCAATCTGATTGATACGCCAGGGCTTTGCATCAACACTCCCTCTGTTATTTTGAACGCACTGGGTATACTGTATTCATGAAATGAAAATATTGGACGCTCATGTAACACAGTGATCGTTTCAGTGTAAAACCATTAGCACATTACATTAGTTAATGTTTAAATGTGGTTTGAGTGCTTTAAACTTATGGGGCCTTTACATGCTAGGTGTATGCAGAATAGCGTATACTCCCCAGGCCCGTACCTCCAAAGGCTGTTGAAAGTCTATGTCGATGTATGGTAGTAACGGAGCGCTATGGTAGCCTTGAGGAACGATGATCCACTCAATATGTAAGTTGTTTGTAAGCTTTATAATCCTGAAAAATATATCTATGTTAACAGTAAATTAATTAAAGTCAATTAAGAACTTGTAGAGCGCATTGTCCTATTAACAACGGCTCAAATGCACCTAGACCATGATTGATCTAGTCAAAGGCTCTCTCGAAGAGACTGGTTTTGAGTGTCTTTTTAAAGTTTGTCTGATTTTCTGTTTCTCGGATTTCTTGTGGCAATTTGTTTTCCATAGCAATTGGCCAGCATGTTGAAATGACCTATCGCAATAGTTTGCTGTGGTACCACTAACAGTAATGACGTTAAAATTAAGATTCCTGTACTTATACAAACGTAGCTATTACAGAGTGGTTTGTTGACCATTGTGTTCACGCGTGGCCAGAGAGTGAGTGAATGTCCTCTGTGGCAGACAGTAATATCCCAGCTAACTTATGACGCCCTGTAAATAATCGCGTCTGGGATACCAGTGGTTGATAGCATGAGCAACGACTGCTGTGGAATGCGATGATACGGCTCACATCCGATGACATCCCCTTTAGTGGGCTCGTACAACAGACACGGGGAACTTCGCATCTATTCTGCCCTGCAACCACTAGAATAACAGTGGTTATATAGATTGTTTTATAAATTGTCTTACAATATATATTATAAAGGAACCCATAGAAGCTCTTCAATTTCAGAAATATCCCGAAAAAGAAAATCTACGCTAAGATTCAGCTGTCTCGCCGTGCTATAACTGAAACACTGCTTAAAGCAGAATTAAACCTCATTCAAGAAACATGCGCGAATTCACACGTGCGCCAAGCGAGCATTTGTTAACACAGGGGCATGTTTTAGACGGGGGTAGGAAGAATAATTGACCTCGATCAGCAGTTTGAAGTGAGCCTTCAGATGGACCGCTCTTCGTGTGGCTATTTACTGAGGTCAAGTACCCGCTGGAGGTTTTCTAATGTTTGTTCAAGGAAACATTTCGATGACAAGAGACCCATGGTGGTTGTCGGTACAGCTGCCTGACGGTCAACATCCGTATTGTGACTTATGCGTGGTCAGTCTAGTCGACGGTCAACACTTGTATTGTGACGTATGATTCGTCAGTCTAGTCGACCTTCAACACTCGTATGAGTGGTCAGTCCAGTCGACGGTCAACACTTGTATTGTGACGTATGATTCGTCAGTCTAGTCGACCATCAACACTCGTACTCTGACGTATGAGTGGTCAGTCTAGTCGACGGTCAACACTGTATTGTGACGTATGGGTGGTCAGTCCAGTCGACGGTCAACACTTGTATTGTGACGTATGATTCGTCAGTCTAGTCGACGGTCAACACTCGTACTCTGACGTATGAGTGGTCAGTCTAGTCGACGGTCAACACTGTATTGTGACGTATGGGTGGTCAGTCCAGTCGACGGTCAACACTTGTATTGTGACGTATGGGTGGTCAGTCTAGTCGACGGTCAACACTCGTATTGTGACGTATGTTTGGTCAGTCTAGTCGACGGTCAACGCTTGTATTGTGACGTATGCTTGGTCAGTCTAGTCGACGGTCAACGCTTGTATATTGTGACGTATGGGTGGTCAGTCTAGTCGACGGTCAACGCTTGTATTGTGACGTATGTTTGGTCAGTCTAGTCGACGGTCAACGCTTGTATTGTGACGTATGGGTGGTCAGTCTAGTCGACGGTCAACGCTTGTATTGTGACGTATGAGTGGTCAGTCTAGTCGACGGTCAACACTTGTATTGTGACGGATGAGTGGACAGCCTAGTTGACATGCAACACTTGTATTATGACGTAAGCTTGATCAGTCTAGTCGACGGTCAACGCTTGTATTGAGACGTCGGGGTGGTCAGTCTATTTGACAGTCACCTGTATTGTGGCTTTTGGGTAGTCAGTCTAATCGCCAGATAACACACGTTTTGTGAGGTACGTATGTTTGGTCAGACGGTCGACGGTCAACACGCAAATTGTGACGTATGTTTGGTCACTTTAGTCGGCAGTCAACACCTGTATATTGTGACGTATGATTGGTCAGTCTAATCGACAAATGACACACGTTTTGTGAGGTACGTATGTTTGGTCAGACGGTCGACGGTCAACACTCAAATTGTGACGTACGTTTGCTCACTTTAGTCGACAGTCAACACCTGTATTGTGACGTATGAGTAGCGAGCATAGTCGATGGCCAACGCCACTGTTTCTTGCGTATGAAAAAGAGAGGTGTGTGTTGTTGACTTTGAATATAAAGGATAGGCATTGCCAGTGGTGACATCCCGCACAATTCCTTCGATAAATTCGTCGTTTCCCCTCTGTCCTTCCTGAAACAATAGTAGTGTCATTGCATTGACTTCCCTGGTTACGACATCTAACCCCAAGCTGTTACGGCGAGTATAGTGTATATTTTAGTCCCAAAGCATGGGGACCGCCTCCGTGGTCTAGTGGTAGAGCGTCCGTCCTGAGAGCGGAAGGTCCGGGCTTCGATACCCGGCCGCGTCATACCAAAAGACGTTAACAGATGGTACTTGTTGTTACCCTGTGTGGCGTTCGGCATTAACGGACTTAAAAGGACTGTGTGTGAGTAGGGTATTCATGTTAAACTGCGGCATGGTATCTCAGTGAGCTAGCACTATAAATCGGCATCCATCCGGACTAAATCAAAGCAGCCACACACACACATGCAGGCAAGTCGCTATATAAGTGCAGTAATCTTGGACGCGACGTTAAACCCAATTTCACCTAACCACCACCCAAAGCATAGGACCCTCTCACGTCCACTACCTGATGAACGCGAGAAAGAAATCAACTAAGCAGGAAGTGGTCGTAAAATATCTTATCATCACTGTGATAGAACGCTGCATTTGTTAAGATTGTTTGTTTTGCCGGTCTGTATGATAAGCGACAGTGATTGACATTATGATCATCTACGCAGTTGAGATGCGAAGACAAACACAAATACTATCCTCAAGGGTCTTCATGGGTCGAGTACAAGTGTTTGTTTTGGTTTTGTTTGTTGTTTAACGCCGCACCTAGCAATATTCCAGCTATATGACGGCGGTCGTAAATAATCGGTTCTCGACCAGATAATCCAGTGATTGACATCATGAGCATCGATCTACGCAATTGGAATACGATGATATTAACCAAGTCAGCAAGCTTGACCACCCTATCCCGTTAGTCGCCTCTTACGACAAGCATAGTCACCTTTGTTGTGACGTGAGTTGTTGAAGACCTATTCAAACCCGGATCTTCTTGGTACGAATATATCCTGTCAACGTATCGTTGCGTTAGTGATTTTTGATTCGTTTCCTTATTTTACGCAGCAGTCAGAAATATTCAAACTATATCATGGCAGGCTGTAAAATAACGAGTCTGGACCAGGCAAACCAGTGGTTGAAAACATGAGCAACGATCCACGTCTTCGGGGTAAGATGACATGCATGCAACCACCGATATGACCACCCGATCCTCAGTACTCTCCTCTTACTAGAAGCTTAGATAGATAGATAGATAAATAGATGGATGGATGGATGGATGGATGGATAGATAGATAGATATACATACAGACAGATACAAAAAGCCTAGGCAAGTCCAGATCAAACTAAACCAAGTCGAGTTTCCTTGATGAGGAAAGGTTCATCCATGGAACCCCAACGGAGGTGAGTGAGTGCATAATGTTTTACGCTATGGCACTTAGGGTCTTACTTATTTTGTAAATTGTGTGGCCATATATTGTACGACAATATTATTTAATCAGGTTGAAAAATGGAGTGTCCCTCCCCCTTATGTAAACCTTGTGTGTTTGTTGTCAATCGACCGTATGAGGAAAGTTATTATAGAGGAAAACGTTTTAACATCCTTGTGTGCATAACATGATTTGCTATCTAAATTGTATCAATTTACCGGAGTTCTGTTTCGTATGGGTGAAATA
Source organism: Haliotis rufescens (assembly GCF_023055435.1). Classification (NCBI taxonomy): domain Eukaryota; kingdom Metazoa; phylum Mollusca; class Gastropoda; order Lepetellida; family Haliotidae; genus Haliotis; species Haliotis rufescens. The sequence goes on from NW_025963779.1 coordinate 36,387,984, forward strand.
TGAAATACAATATATGACAATTATATCTTTGTATAGACTAACACTTAGTCTATGAAAACATTTCTTTAAAATAATTCTATTTTGCTCTAGGACCTTGTAATGTGCAAAGATATCAGCTCACTACCCACTCATCCTCACCCTCTCACTCACTTACACACCCTCTCACTCGCCCACCCTCTCACTCACTCACACACCCTCTCACTCGCCCACCCTCTCACTCACTCACACACTCTCCCACTCACTCACCCTCTCACTCACTCACTTACACAACCTCTCACTCACTCGCACGCCCTCTCACTCACTCACCCACACGCCCTCTCACTCACTCACCCTCTCACACGCCCTCTCACCCACACGCCCTCTCACTCACTCACCCTCTCACTCACTCACTCACACGCCCTCTGAATCACTCACACGCCCACTCACTCACTCACCCTCTCACTCACTCATCCTCCCACTCACTCACACGCCCTCTCACTCACTCACACGCCCTCTCACTCACTCACCCTCTCACTCACTCACTCACACGCCCTCTCACTCACTCACCCTCTCACCCTCTCACTCACTCACACGCCCTCTCACTCACTCATCCTCTCACTCACTCACTTCAAACCCTCCCACTCACTCACCCTCTCACTTACTCACCCACACGCCCTCTCACTCACTCAATCTCTCACTCACTCACTTACACAACCTCTCACTCACTCACTCACTCACCCTCTCACTCACTCACCCTCTCACTCATTCACACGCCATCTCACTCACTCACCCTCTCACTCACTCACATGCCCTCTCACTCACTCACACACCCTCTCACTCACTCACACGCCCTCTCACTCAATCACAAGCCCTTTCACTCACTCACACGCCATCTCATTCACTCACACACCCTCTCACTCACTCACACACCCTCTCACTCACTCACCCTCTCACTCACTCAAACGCCCTCTCACTCACTCACCCTCTCACTCACACACCCTCTCACTCACTCACACGCCCTCTCACTCAATCACAAGCCCTCTCACTCACTCACACGCCCTCTCACTCACTCGCACACCCTCTCACTCACTCACACACCCTCTCACTCACTCACTCACCCTCTCACTCACTCACCCTCTCACTCACTCACACGCCCTCTCACTCACTCACCCCTCAATCACTCACATGACCTCTCACTAACTCACCCTCTCACTCACTCACTCACTCACCCTCTCACTCACTCACCCTCACACTTGGAATTCCGGGTAGAACAGGTCGTAAAACCCCAAGGTCCGACTCGGCCTCTTGGCTGGTTGTGTGTCTTCGTACCCCAATGACGTTCCTCATTATCAACGACTGGTTTACAATCAAATATTAAAATACTCCCGTGATAGGGCTGGACTATTGCTGGCTCCGGCGTAAAACACTATCTTAATAATAAAACACATTAACTCCACAGGCCACCGAAAACAATTAATCCCAGCGCAGTTCTTATCTTGTTCTTTTAGAATGGAATCCTCTGTTGAAAACAAGTTGATATTAAATATCTGACTGCAAAAGCATTTTGACAATGGAAAACAACCAGGTAAACACATTAAATCCCTATTTCCAAAATGTTTATTTCAAAAGATGTTTGCAAATGAATAAATAACATGTGTACATGAATAATACTCACACATAGAAGAGACACAATCATACAGTATAACAGATTCACTGCAGTGTGAAAAAATTACCTTGTGTGATTGAGGCAAAAAGACACAATATCACAAAGGTTAATGGAGACATATAGACTATTTTACAAGTGCTTCCAACGGATATGAACTAATAAGACCGAACCTCTATTCTTTATCTACGAAATACATACCAATACAAATTATTTTCCGATAAAATCATACTCCAGTTTATTGTTCTTCACACAAGTCTGTTTGCAAACCTTGATACCTTAATGTTACAACAAAAATGCACGTGCATTCCATGCGTTTCGCTCCTACTCACGAGCAATTGCCCGCACAGCTACGCGATTTACGAGATTTTGAACAAAATTATGTGTGAAATAACTAGAAATTATAAACGTATAGTTTAGGAATGAAAAGTCACAGGTTAACTTCACTAGTATGAAGGGGTTAAAAAAAACCCGTTTACAATGAAATTATATATGTTAAATGGTTAAAATGAAATTAGTTATTAGACTCAACAGGAAGAAAAAAGACGTTACAGTCTTTTTAAAGTCTAACGAACGTTTATGTAAATATGGATCAGCTGATCCCTGTACCAAGTTATTACAAAAACACCATACATTGAATCGTACGATTAAACAAATCAAATTATCCTGTAAAACCCTGACGAAACAGATATTTAATCCGGTTGTACACTCTCCTTGTCCCTCTACGGAACAAAACATCTCACTTATAAATAATAAATATCTAATTGCATGATGTAGATACAAAATGTTAGTTTATATACATAAAAATATACAAAATATCACCGCTGGATCTAATGTTACATATTGATCAAATGTCTTCAGGAGTTGCCTCCCTTGTCTACATCTCGCTATGGTGTCTGCACATAAAATCATTGGCGTTTCAAGTTGCAACAAAGGAACTGTCACCGCATGATCAAACGTTCTCAAATTGATCAGTCGAATTCGAGAGTTGTCTCCCTTGCAGACATCGCGCCATGTCGTGTTTGCGCATACAACCAGAGGCGTTTCATGTTCCGCAAAGAAAATCAGAACATTTTTGGACAGTTTTTTCGCATTACATTAACTATCAATAAATCACTGTATTCTCTGTATAAAGCACACATTCATACTATAACTGCTATCTGGAAAAAAGACAGTGTACCAAAATCTGTGTTATTTATTACACGTGTGAAATTGCGCCATAGTCTGTGTAATTTGAGAAATTATGAACTGCAAAGTTGTATTACATTATAGGATTTGAGCAGACCAGGTGGGGTTTGAGGGACTTGAATCACACTTGCAAGACTGCTTACTGGCCCAACCTTGTCTCTCTTTAAATAGCAATAACATGGAATAGAACGAGACAATGACACTGGACAGTGGTATATGTTATGTACAGGACTTCACCGATTTGACCTTAACTTATATAATCTGTCTTCGAGCTATATAGTGTTTTTAACCATATAAGTGTCTTTAGTATTTTAACTATAATTTATTTGAGATATACTTTTATTTTCCCAGTGAAAATAAATTTCAGTATTCCCTTCTAAGAAATATATACAACGCTTTCATCTAAGGCTATCACGATTAATCGCATCGATGCATCGATATGCCACGATATGCGACTATTCTTTTCTTGTAACGATGTGATAAATCTGTTTGATTTTATGTGTACCAGTTTCGAAGATGTTGAATTTACACTTGTGCACATGGATGATGCTCTAATACTGAATCCAGGTTCCGATTATGTTTCGATCATATCGATAATCTATGTATCGAGATTTATAATGTGAGTTAAATATGTCGAGACGTCCCTACTCCTGAGAAGAAATTCTTATGTCGTGGAATTTGTCATAATGTTCTACTCTTTCATTTAAAATGTAAACAGTACCATACATATCAGTGTTTGATATCATTAATGAAACAAACGATGCAAGATGGAGAAAAAAACGACAGCGACCATGGTGATGACGTCACAGTTCAGGTTCGCGGCCGAGTTTTGTGGACATAACGTTTTGCACTGGAACGTTGATACTCCCACTTTGCAGATGGCCTTCCATCCCCCCTTGTAGTTGGAGCACATCTTTTTATCTACAAAGAAAACAAGATGTTTTTGAACAAGGGGTCCCATAATTATGTAAAGGGACACCTGTAAGAGGCCCCCAATAATGGAATGCCAGAACAGGGCCTACCAGCAAGGAGACTACCAGACATGGACTACCAGTGAGGGGCCACAATAAGGGGAATGCCAGAACAGGGCCTACCAGCAAGGAGACTACCAGACATGGACGACCAATGAGGGGCCACAATAAGGGGAATGCCAGAACAGGGCCTACCAGCAAGGAGACTACCAGACATGGACTACCAGTGAGGGGCCACAATAAGGGGAATGCCAGAACAGGGCCTACCAGCAAGGAGACTACCAGAAATGGACTACCAGTGAGGGGTCACAATAAGGGGAATGCCAGAACAGGGCCTACCAGCAAGGAGACTACCAGACATGGACTACCAGTGAGGGGTCACAATAAGGGGAATGCCAGAACAGGGCCTACCAGCAAGGAGACTACCAGACATGGACTACCAGTGAGGGGCCACAATAAGGGGAATGCCAGAACAGGGCCTACCACCAAGGAGACTACCAGACATGGACTACCAGTGAGGGGTCACAATAAGGGGAATGCCAGAACAGGGCCTACTAGCAAGGAGACTACCAGAAATGGACTACCAGTGAGGGGTCACAATAAGGGGAATGCCAGAACAGGGCCTACCAGCAAGGAGACTACCAGACATGGACTACCAGTGAGGGGTCACAATAAGGGGAATGCCAGAACAGGGCCTACCAGCAAGGAGACTACCAGAAATGGACTACCAGTGAGGGGTCACAATAAGGGGAATGCCAGAACAGGGCCTACCAGCAAGGAGACTACCAGACATGGACTACCAGTGAGGGGCCACAATAAGGGGAATGCCAGAACAGGGCCTACCAGCAAGGAGACTACCAGACATGGACTACCAGTGAGGGGTCACAATAAGGGGAATGCCAGAACAGGGCCTACCAGCAAGGAGACTACCAGACATGGACTACCAATGAGGGGCCATAATAAGGGGAATGCCAGTATAGGGCCTACCAGCAAGGAGACTACCAGACATGGACTACCAATGAGGGGTCACAATAAGGGGAATGCCAGTACAGGGCCTACCAGCAAGGAGACTACCAGACATGGACTACCAATGAGGGGCCACAATAAGGGGAATGCCAGTACAGGGCCTACCAGCAAGGAGACTACCAGACATGGACTACCAGTGAGGGGCCACAATAAGGGGAATGCCAGTACAGGGCCAGCAGGAATAGTAAGGAGCCACAGTAAAGAGACTACCAGTAAGAGGGCTACCAATAAGAGGACTACCGAGCGGTGAGGAGCCACCAATAAGAGGGTTATCTGTGAGGAGCTACCAATACAAGGGCTACCAGTAAGGAGCCATCAACAACAGGCTACCAAAGAGAGGCTGCCAATAAGAGGGCAACCTGTGAAGAGCCACCAGTGAGAGGGCTACCAATGAGAGGCTGCCAATAAGAGGGCTACCAATGAGAGGCTGCCAATAAGAGGGCTACCAGTGAGAGGTTGCCAATAAGAGGGCTACCAATGAGGGGCTGCCAATAAGAGAGCAACCTGTGAAGAGCCACCAGTGAGAGGGCTACCAATGAGAGGCTGCCAATAAGAGGGCTACCAATGAGAGGCTGCCAATAAGAGGGCTACCAATGAGGGGCTGCCAATAAGAGGGCAACCTGTGAAGAGCCACCAGTGAGAGGGCTACCAATGAGAGGCTGCCAATAAGAGGGCTACCAATGAGGGGCTGCCAATAAGAGGGCTACCAGCAAGAGACACCAATTAGAGGGCTACCAACGAGGAGCCACAAATAAGAGAGCTACCTGTACGGAGGCATCAATAAGGGGGCCACCAGTGAGGGTAAACCAATCAGAGGACTACCGTGCAGTGAGAAGGCATCAATAACAGGGTTACCTGTGAGGAGGCATCAATAATAGGGCTACCTATGAGGAGGCATCAATAACAGGGCTACCTGTGAGGGGGGGCATCAATAATAGAGCTACCTGTGAGGAGGCATCAATAATAGGGTTACCTGTGAGGAGGCATCAATAATAGAGCTACCTGTGAGGAGGCATCAATAATAGGGCTACCTATGAGGAGGCATCAATAACAGGGCTACCTGTGAGGGGGGCATCAATAATAGAGCTACCTGTGAGGAGGCATCAATAATAGGGCTACCTATGAGGAGGCATCAATAACAGGGCTACCTATGAGGAGGCATCAATAACAGGGCTACCTGTGAGGGGGGCATCAATAATAGAGCTACCTGTGAGGAGGCATCAAAAATAGGGCTACCTATGAGGGGCATCAATAATAGGGCTACCTATGAGGAGGCATCAATAACAGGGCTACCTGTGAGGGGGGCATCAATAATAGAGCTACCTGTGAGGAGGCATCAATAATAGGGTTACCTGTGAGGAGGCATCAATAAAAGGGCTACCTATGAGGAGGCATCAATAACAGGGCTACCTGTGAGGGGGGCATCAATAATAGAGCTACCTGTGAGGAGGCATCAATAATAGGGTTACCTGTGAGGGGCATCAATAATAGGATTACCTGTGAGGAGGCATCAATAATAGCATTACCTGTGAAGAGGCATCAATAATAGAGCTACCTGTGAGGAGGCATCAATAATAGGGCTACCTGTGAGGAGGCATCAATAAAAGAGCTACCTGTGAGGGGCATCAATAATAGCATTACCTGTGAGGGGCATCAATAATAGGATTACCTGTGAGGAGGCATCAATAATAGGATTACCTGTGAGGAGGCATCAATAATAGGGCTACCTGTGAGGAGGCATTAATAATAGGGCTACCTGTGAGGGGGGCATTAATAATAGGGTTACCTGTGAGAAGGCATCAATAACAGGGCTACCTGTGAGGACGTTCAATAATAGGGTTACCTGTGATGGGGGCATCAATAATAGGGTTACCTGTGAGGGGGCATCAATAATAGGGTTACCTGTGAGGAGGCATCAATAAGAGGGTTACCTGTGAGGGGGCATCAATAATAGGGCTACCTGTATGGAGACATCAATAATAGGGCTACCTATACGGAGGCATCTATAATAGGGCTACCCCGGAGGAGGCATCAATAAGAGGGCTACCTGTGAGGGGGCATCAATAATAGGATTACCTGTGAGGAGGCATCAATAATAGGATTACCTGTGAGAAGGCATCAATAATAGTGCTATCTGTGAGGAGGCATCAATAAGAGGGCTACCTATGAGGAGGCATCAATAATAGGGTTACCTGTGAGGAGGCATTAATAATAGGGCTACCTGTGAGGGGGGCATCAATAATAGGGCTACCTGTGAGGAGGCATCAATAATAGTGAGTGAGTGAGTTGGGTTTAACGCCCATCAATAATAGGGCTACATGTGAGGGGCATCAATAATAGCATTACCTGTGAGGAGGCATCAATAATAGGGTTACCTGTGAGGAGGCATTAATAAAAGGGCTACCTGTGAGGATGCATCAATAATAGGGTTATCTGTGATGGGGGCATCAATAAAAGGGTTACCTGTGAGGAGGCATCAATAATAGGGCTACCTGTGATGGGGGCATCAATAAAAGGGTTACCTGTGAGGAGGCATCAATAATAGGGCTACCTGTGAGGGGGGCATCAATAATAGAGCTACCTGTGAGGAGGCATCAATAATAGGGCTACCTATGAGGGGGGCATCAATAAAAGGGTTACCTGTGAGGAGGCATCAATAAAAGGGTTACCTGTGAGGAGGCATCAATAATAGGGCTACCTGTGATGGGGGCATCAATAAAAGGGCTACCTGTGAGGAGGCATCAATAAGAGGACTACCTGTGAGGAGGCATCAATAATAGGGTTACCCGTGAGGAGGCATCAATAAGAGGGTAAACTGTGAGGGGGCATCAATAATAGGGTTATCTGTGAGGGGGCATCAATAATAAGATTACCCGTGAGGATGCATCAATAATAGGGTTACCTGTTAGGAGGCATCAATAAGAGGGTAAACTGTGAGGGGGCATCAATAATAGGGTTATCTGTGAGGGGGCATCAATAATAGGATTACCCGTGAGGATGCATCAATAATAGGGTTACCTGTTAGGAGGCATCAATAATAGGATTACCCGTGAGGATGCATCAATAATAGGGTTACCTGTTAGGAGGCATCAATAAGAGGGTAAACTGTGAGGGGGCATCAATAATAGGGTTATCTGTGAGGGGGCATCAATAATAGGATTACCTGTGAGGGGCATCAATAATAGGGTTACCTTTGAGGGGGCATTAATAAGAGGGTTACCTGTGATGAGGCATCAATAAGAGGGTTACCTGTGAGGGGGCATGAATAAAAGGGCTACCTGTGAGGAGGCATCAATAATAGGATTACCTGTTAGGAGGCATCAATAATAGGGTTACCTGTGAGGGGGCATCAATAATAGGATTACCTGTGAGGGGGCATGAATAAAAGGGCTACCTGTGAGGAGGCATCAATAATAGGATTACCTGTTAGGAGGCATCAATAATAGTGCCATCTTTGAGGAGCCACCAATAAGAGAGCTTCCTGTACGGAAGCATCAATAAGGGGGCCACCAGTGAGGGTAAACCAACTAGGACTACCGTGCAGTGAGAAGGCATCAATAATAGGGCTTCCTGTGAGGAGGCATTAATAATAGGGCTACCTGTGAGGGGGCATCAATAATAGGATTACATATGAGGAGGCATCAATAAGAGGGCTACCTGTGAGGAGGCATCAATAAGAGGACTACCATGCAGTGAGGAGGCATCAATAAGAGGGCTACCAATACGAGGTCGACCAGTAAAGAACCACCAGTAAGTGGGGGTCTACGAGTAAAGGGGATCCAAGTAAATGGACCGCCAGTAAGGGGTAATGAGTAAATGGGCTACCTGCTTGTAAGGGGCCACCTGTCAGGGGACTACTAGTCAAGGGATTGCTACATGTGAATATAAGGGGACAGAACCTTTCGGAAACCTTGAATCCCCCTTCCGCAAGTCGTGTTCCCCCTCCCACAAGTCTTGTACGAGTATTTAATTGACTCACTTGTTTCAGCACTGGGTACGCAAGCTGTAAGCTCGTTCTTGGGCTGATATTTGTCTTTGCATTTCTCATCCGGTGTTTTATACGGACAGGACCGACAGACGCAAGAAACTGAAACATAATATTATTATGAGAACATCTTTTAAACGCATACAATGTACACCCAAAGTCTCTGAAGTAAGAGCAATTACACCGATTCGATACCACTTACCGTCAAGATCTGACAAACCCACTACAGGAAGTCACTTCGGGCGAACGTTGAGGGAACATTGACAGTTCAATCAAAATGCAGCCTGGTTCCCTGTGTATGCTGCGCTGGCGCTACATTGACCAAGGCGATGACTGCACAATGGCCGCCTCCACAAAACGAACAAACATGGCGGATACGACATGTATTTACCACAGAAAAACACTAGAACGGGTGGTTATAATTGTTTCTTAGCATTTTCATGAATGCTCTTGCAATGTATATGACATTTTGCCTTTGGATATTCACATGAAAAGTCATGTTTGTTTTCTTATTACACAATGAAATTAATTATAAATAGATCTGGTAATTTTGGAAACATAATTGATTAATTTCAATCTAGTGTTTCTGAACTATGTGTGAGCATGTAAAAATGTCGAGTCTGAATGGGATAATAATAAAGAATATGTTCATAATTTTGAATTAATTTGGTACAGTGGCATACACATCCATGTGTATTCTATATGATGCACTGTAGCCACTGGGGAATCGTGTTCAGAACAACATGAAGAGGTGTGCATACCATTATTATTATTGAAAAAAAGTTATGATTATAATCATCATGTTAGATGAAATATCTGTGTACGAAATTATCTACAAATAAACAACACAATAAAAGGAATTAAGTTACATTATTGCTCAAGCATTGGAAAAGAAAACCAATATGATGATGATGGTAATACATAACATTAAAAGTGCACAGAAAATGTAAGATTTGAGGATGAAAGCTGGAGACACGTGTATTTTCCACTATTTATTTGTGACCTCTAAAGGGTGATGATTACCCGGTACCAATGTAACCTGTCTTGAATTTTGGGGGCTTAAAGCCAGTATCAAAGCATATACTGACATCATTTAGAGCATGATACGCATGTAGATCTGACAAAAGTAATAATGCAATATGATGTCATCATTTATTCAGCCAGTGGATAAAATGATGCATTTGAATCTGTTTGCGTCACACTCTTATGTGTTAACAGTACTGCTTCCATTTTCAATCTTTCATTGTAATTTACATACTAACATGTTCCAAAACTGATTATGTTAATTTTAGTTTTTCTTTTATTCAGGACATCATGTTCATCAGCTTTGCATGTTTTTAGATTGTTCAATTTGTTGTGAAAAAAACAAGAAAGAATATTCTCAGATGTCTGATTGTTGAAAACCCTTTGTTAATGTAGATTGGTCAGTAGAATCATCTTAAATTACAATTATTTTTAATTTGCTTGAAAGTTATGGTTATTTGTTACTTGCATGTTTGTTCCTTAGAATGCATTATTTGAATTTTGATAATAGATAATATGTATAATCATAACATGCCACACCATGACTATTGGTACATTTTTGTTTCATCCCGTGAAAAAGAGAATACACATGGATGTGTATGCCACTGTACCAAATTAATTCAAAATTATGAACATATTCTTTATTATTATCCCATTCAGATTCGACATTTTTACATGCTCACACATAGTTCAGAAACACTAGATTGAAATTAATCAATTATGTTTCCAAAATTACTGGATCTATTTATGATACATTTCATCATCACTAAAAGTAACAGTGGTCGTTATTCTCGGGACGTATACATTGCAAGAGCATTCATGAAAATGGTAAGAAAAAAATAAAACCACCCGTTCTAGCGTTTTTCTATAGTAAATAGACGCCATGTTTGTTCGTCTAGTAGAGACGGGCATTGTGCAGTCATTGCCTGGGTCAGTGTTGCGCCAGCGCAGCATACCCAGGGGAACCAGGCTGAATCAAAATGAACCATATATAGATTCATAAACCAATCAAATATCAGCTTCTAAAAGCGGTTCGGCTTAATTTCTTTACCATCTTTGACCCCGATTCGGAAATGAAAAAAACCACTTATTTTCTTTAGACACTGCCCCCTTTTGGACGTAACTGCCATTACAACGTGTAAAATATAATATTTCGCGGCTTTTTTAATTCTCCATTTAAACTGTCCGTTTATGTTCGTTTTCTAGACGCAGAAATCATATGTTGTTCTGAATGCATCGCTTGAAAATTGTTGGTGCTGAGAAATAGAAGCCTCTACCTGACGTGACCTATGAGAATGAGCGGTTTGTCAAAAACGTGACGGGGGGAAGTGCCGAGTCAGAGTAAAAGATTTGATTTTGAGATGAGATTGAATACATAATGTCAATCAATCAATCTTTATTCATGGTACTTATGAGGCCAAAGGCCTATAGTACAATGTGTGGGGCGTGTTACAAATTCATACATTTTCTTAGTTTCATGGCATGATAAATGAACATTGATAGATTTCTAATAGTTTCTGTACAATCACAAGTCATTAATTTACAGAATTTGTTACCGTTTGGGTTGCGGTAGAAATAGTTATTTAGATATTTTGTTCTTAAATCTTCATACACTGGACATACACATAAAAAGTGATATTCATCTTCAGTACAATCAGTTTTACAAATCCTACAAAGTCTGTGTTCTCTTGCAATACCTTCATATCTGCCTGTTTCAATAAATAGATCATGTGAGCCACAACGGAATCGAGAAAGAGCTGTTCTAAACTTATGTAAATTTACACTTAATAGATAAGGTTCTAGTATAATAGTAGTCTTAAATGTAGTGTAATAGTTTGCTTTTCTAGAACTAAACAAAGAACAATGCCATTTTTGAATGTACACATCTTTTAAAGTCTGTGTCAAACGGGAGAAGAAATGTTGTGGCATATCTACATGTTGCTGTAACCAAATATAACCATATCCACATTCGTATAACATGTTTTTAACTTTTGATGCCCAATTTTGTTTCCCATGGCTGTCGTAGAGAAGCATCATATTATAACATTTTTTCGGGTATCTTGAAGATGGCATATTTAATAGCTTGACCCAGTATTTAATAACCTTTAAATAACTATTGATATACATGGGAAACCGTCCGCATTCACCATATACCCTTGCGTTTTCTGTGCTAGATTTTACCCCCAAGAACCGTTTACATGCATATAAATGTATTTTCTCAATAACATCCAAATGTTCTAGGCCCCAAACTTCGGATCCATACAATAGCATCGGGCTTATTTTTGTATCAAATATTTTAAAATAAACATCATATGTAACATTGTCCAGAACTCTAAGACTTTTTAATATGCCTACAAAATTTTTCTTGGCTTGCAATGAAATGTTATGTGCATTCCTTGACCAAGTTAATCTACTTGTAAAACACAAGCCTAAGTATTTATAAAATGGAACAACTTCTACAGGCTTCCTTCTGTAAAACCAATTTTCTTTTCTGGATATGTTACCACCATTTTTAAAAACTACAACTTTGGTTTTATCCATATTTACAGTAAGTTTTGACTCGTCACAATAACTCTCTAATACATGTATTTGCTTTTGCAGGCCAGGTATTGTGCTCGAGAACATGACTATATCGTCAGCGAAAAGAAGCAGAAATAATTTAATAGTTTCGGGGTGCAGTTGTATTCCATCAGTGCAATTTTTTTGGATTTGATATGCCAAATCATTTATGAAAAAGGAAAATAAGAAGGGACTTAATATACACCCTTGTCGGACACCCCTGCTACTTACAAAAGTATCCGATATAGCGCCATTATTCCGTACACATACCTTCACATTTTTATATAGAGAGCATAATAACTTTCCAATTTTGCTACTTAGCCCATGTCTTTGAAAGTGTGACCACAAGTTATCCCTTTTCACAGAGTCAAAAGCTTTTGCAAAATCTACGAATACAGCATATAGCTTCCCTCGTTTCACTGATAGATATCTCTGAATTATAGAATATAGGATAAAAGCATTGTCAGTGGTGGAGTATCCTTTTCTAAAACCTGCTTGTGACTCACTTATCTTATCCAAAGAATCCGCCCAGAAAACTCTTGTTAATAATTGAAGTAAATATTTTACTGAATGTACTTAGGAGAGTTATGCCTCTGTAATTATTAACATCGCTGGTTGCGCCCTGTTTGTGAAGAGGGACAATAATGCCAACTGTCCAATTATCTGGAAAATATGATCTCTCTAAAAGGATATTAAAAATTAGTTCCAAATATGGTATTAAAATGTCTGAGGAATGTTTAAAATACTCTGCTATCACATTATCATTTCCAGATGCCTTATTATCTTTAAGGTTGGATATGCTGTCAATAATTTCCTCTCTAGATATTGGACATTCAAGAATATCATCTGTTACACTGTCAACTTTATCTTCCATGAATTCCATGTCAAATAAATTGTTATTGTCATGGCTAAATGGAACTGAAAACAGTTCCTGGAAATGCTCAAACCAGGCTTGAATATCAATATCATTTTTGCAATATCTATTTGGTTTAATGGCTTTTAGCGATGACCAAAATGTTTTAGAATTATCTATGCTTGATTCCAACAGTTTCTGTTTTTGTTCGAAATATCCTGTCTTTTTTTTCCTACAAACATCGTTGTACTGATTTCTTACTCTATTATAGTCGGTTAGTGATCCTCTATCCTTATTCTTTCTAAAATTATTTAAACGTCTACATCGCTCCTTTTTAAGTAGCTGGCATTCGCTATCAAACCATTGTTGATCATATTTACAGTCCTTATTCATTTTCTTCATATCTGATGCAGCAATAATAACAGCTTCAGTGATATACCCAATACTTTCTTCAACATTAACAAATGCTACATCTACAGCCTTCTCCAGTAAATCATTCGCAGTCCCAGAAATAAGGTTTATTCTAAACTGTTCAGCCTTCTCTTCAACCCACACAAATTTGAAGGAAGCATTGTTACGTGTATTGCGTGGCATAGGGTCATTTACTAGAAGCGGACGTAAACTAATCGTGACAGGAAGGTGTGATGAGTGAGTGTGGTTTTACGCCGCTTTTAGCAATATTCCAGCAATATCACGGCGGTATTTTTGCTGGAATATTGCTAAAAGCGGCGTAAAACCACACTCACTCACTCATCACACCTTCCTGTCACGATTAGTTGACTCGGCTCGAGACGGAATGTCAAAGCTATGGCACATATCAAACAACTCGGACGAGGCAATAACATAATCCACCACACTCGCACCCTGATTTCCTATGAAAGGGAAATCTCCCACCCCGGCGTCTGACCCGCACCTTCCATTCATAATATGTATATTTAGTATACTGCATAAATCTAGTAGGCTCTTACCAAAATTATTCAAAGATAAATCCACAGAAAATCTTTTTAAGCTGAAATTGTCTAACAGAAATCCCCATACACTGTTATCATGACCCTCGAGATATTCAAGAATATCATCTTCTACAAAATCAGATTCCGTGCTAGTTCTGGCATTCAAGTCTCCCCCAATCATCAAATAAACATCATCACAATGTGCTAGTGTATCAAGTAAGTCATTTTGTAATATTTGTATACCATTTTTGCATTGCCTCAAAGGGTTGGTGTACCAAGTCGAACATTCAGGGTGAACATAGACACATGAATATAGCAAATCTTTTTTTAAATCCAAATACGGTTTTATCTAACAGCATGAAAATGCCACTGTCGCAAACTTTAGACCATTTTACATATTTAACAAGTTGCTGTCTAACTAATATGGCAATACCACCAGAAAGTCTACCAAAGTTGGAAATCTTTTCAGCTTCTTTGATCCATAGCTTGAATCCTGGAAATATCAAACTTATGTCTATATCTTTCATCCATGTTTCTGTTATGCCGATGAAGTCAAATGAGTTTAAATAATCGGTAAAGTCCTGATCAGTTAATTTAGAATTAAGTCCTGATACATTCCAGAAAACAAATGTTCTATTTTTAAATGTACAATCATCGACATCATCTGTCGTATCTACACGAGGCGTCCTACAATCACGCTCGGTCTCGTCGCACCCCCAGTGGGTTGCTGTCCTTGTCCCAGGCCTTAGCGCGAGAACTCAGAAGTCGTGGTCCTGTGTGTGAACCTCCCATAATGTCAATGTAAGTATGACCGTGGAGCCACAAGTTATCACCGTTAATAATACCGTTTT
The DNA here is from genome assembly GCF_023055435.1 of Haliotis rufescens. Classification (NCBI taxonomy): domain Eukaryota; kingdom Metazoa; phylum Mollusca; class Gastropoda; order Lepetellida; family Haliotidae; genus Haliotis; species Haliotis rufescens. The sequence goes on from NW_025963779.1 coordinate 36,403,032, forward strand.
CCGCAGTGAGTTAGTGACAGTTAAATCACGGCGGCAACAAAGTAATCGAGTATAGGCCAGACAAACCAGGTGGCCTCAATATAATCGAGTATAGGCCAGACAAACCAGGTGGCCTCAATATAATCGAGTATAGGCCAGACAAACCAGGTGGCCTCAATATAATCGAGCATAGGCCAGACAAACCAGGTGGCCTCAATATAATCGAGCATAGGCCAGACAAACCAGGTGGCCTCAATATAATCGAGTATAGGCCAGACAAACCAGGTGGCCTCAATATAATCGAGTATAGGCCAGACAAACCAGGTGGCCTCAATATAATCGAGTATAGGCCAGACAAACCAGGTGGCCTCAATATAATCGAGTATAGGCCAGACAAACCAGGTGGTCTCAATATAATCGAGTATAGGCCAGACAAACCAGGTGGCCTCAATATAATCGAGTATAGGCCAGACAAACCAGATGGCCTCAATATAATCGAGCATAGGCCAGACAAACCAGGTGGCCTCAATATAATCGAGTATAGGCCAGACAAACTAGTGATTTATTGCGCGGGCATCCATAGAATGCCATTTGAATTCAAGAACAGAAACATCAACAGGACTGGTTTTGATAATCAGCAATTGGATGCAAAACACTTAAAATGCTAGAATGCCCTCCTTATGCTGGTATGAGTACAAATTGAAAATGAGTTATTATCAATCTAACACAGTCTCTGTAGGTCATGTAGAACCTTAAGGGTTCATGGCCCAACTACATTGAGACGGCCTCCGTGGTCTTGTGGTAGAGCGTCTGCCCGGAGAGCGGAAAGTATGGGGTTCGATCCCGGTTGAGTATATAATGAGTGAGTGAATGAATTTGTTTGCTCACTTTTTCAGTTATATCACGGCGTGTCTGCTTAATGTGGGAGGAACCCCCGAAACGATGCAGGTATTATACACAGTCCCCACTTTGGTGAAACTAAACAGCATGGGTATGGTGCTGACAAACCTAGAAACATAATCGGGACGATCCGGGATTCGAACGATGGAAAGCTTCAGACATGTGAAGAACATTGCCTGTAGTTCCACACTGAGGATGTTCTAGTTAAAATGTAAGTTCATACGTCAAAATGTTCCTCGCGTCGTTTCCACGAGAATAAACACAGTGGGTGGTCAATTTCGAGAGGAAACCCGTTTCACGTGTGTCAGATAAATATTAGTTTTGCGTTTTAGAACACTCACCCTTCACCCACTATACAAGTGTTTCTTGATAAATGTGTTATCCTAGGCTGCTTAGATAGCGGCCATGTTGCATTGGGTGGACGATTATCGACATCTGTGATTAAGACTGTGGTCAACTATTTCAGCATTATTCACTTTTCAAGACATCTTCCACTGAATTACCCTGGCCCAGAAGACGGAAGAAGTGTTTGAGTGTTGGGGGGGGGGGGGGGGGGGGCTTCGTTGCCTTCGTGTTTGTGTGTTGGGGTGTGTGGGGGTGTGGGGGTGTGTGGGGGAGCTTCGTTGCCTGCGTGATGCACGTACCATTGATTAGAGCACGCCATGGCTTGGCCCACATAATACGTTGACCCAGACGAGGTAGACCTTTTCAGTGGCATATCTCTACTTGCAATTCAACAAGTCAAACCCAAACTACTCCACAGTACGTAAGCTTGTAGTCAGTTAGCGAATTCCTTTCTCCGTGGTGATTTATTAATTAACCTTGATTTTAAGAGACGTGTGTTTGTTTGGCTACGGCGTAACCATTATAATTCATCATGTAACGATAGAGAGGCGATGCAGTGAAGCTATTCGAACCTAGGTGCGGCTGACACTTTTACTTATAAGGTATATACACATATCTTTAGTATTCAACTTGCCAACACTGACGAAATTAGCCTTCTCTAATCACTTGCGCGAAGTGTATGTAAATATATATATATACGGGGGATAACTGGTGTATTGTCGGGCATGAATAGACCAGATGGCCGTCATTATCTCCCATAGTTTTCGTACCGCGTGGCGCGTTCGATTTGTTGATACAGCTTAGACCCGGTTAACCAGCGTGCCCCCATCTGACCTTCAGAACAGAGGACGGCCATTCCATAAGACAAACACCGTATGATTTTGTCAATCGACAAAATACTTATTAAATGTCTGCTTCAAGCTGGTAATTGATGCGTTCCGCCATTCCGCAGCTTCCCCGATCAGCGCTTGTGCACGCACGGTCGTTAGATAAGCAGCATCTGCTCGTTCACAAGATGGAATACAGCGATTTATCTTCTTAGGCACTATTAAGTGTTATCACGGCAGTCGATGGGTCAATATCTGAGTGATCATTGTTCCGCTATATTAGGATCCGGAAATTGTTCTACTTTTCGGCCCAGAATTTCCAGTTATCAAATCATGTCTATTATGACGTGAACATTTAAAGCACGCAAGCACGTCCGTTATTACAGCATTGGATCTGTGAAGTGAACCGCTAAAAGCTACATTCCTGGAAATGAAACGTTTACCAAATTACAATCTATTTACATCATTCTGATGCATGATTTTATGGGTAATTATTTCATGTTTCGGTTGTTTCATCGATCTCTCTTCCTTTAAAACGTAATCTGTCTTATTATGTAAATCGCGATTCTTAACTCATATATATTGCTAACAACACCAATATCAGAAACTGCAGAATTAATTAATTACAGGTTCTAAAAACGTTCTAGAAGCTAATTCAATTAGGTTTTAAACAAAGTCTCTACGGTTTTCGATTATTCATCAATCATTATCATCTATGGTAATACACGAAAGAAGGCTATCTTCCCACCAACACAGGCAGCCAATGTATTCTGTGAATGTAGTACCATTAGAAAGTTGGCCTCGGGCCAGATTCGGTAACTATATTTATATCATGTGCGCTTGTCAATATCACCCGACCATCATGCCTGTTTCGCCCTTTATTCCAATTCCGCTGCACGAGAATTTATATAGAATATTATGCAAATCAGAATTGTCAATATCAAACAGCCTCGAAAGATTTTCTCGCTGAGCAGACAGTGTAATTGATTTGATTGGTGTTAATTAGCACATGAAATGTACGCAATGTAGCGTATACCCCTGCGACATGCTGAAAGTGAAATGTGTTGCAATGTACATCGAACATGTCAGTAACTATTCTCGTGATATACGAGCTGCACGAGCGGCTGTTAATAACATCCCTCTAAGCAGCGGGCATGTAAACAAACCGGCTTTCTGCTTAAAGGATCGTGAGCATGTCGGCATTTTTCAAGGTCGATTCTTTTTGATGAATAAAACGACTAGAATATTAAGATATAACAAAGTTAAACACATACTCTGACGTGGTAATCGCTTTTAATAATATGCGCAATAGCAATGGTCGTGCAGCTTAGTGGAAAGTAACGAAAGTGAATTGACTGGAATCGGTTGTGGTAGAACTGTACATAAGAAATAATTTACTACCCCGTCAATCCCTCCTGTCCCACGTATACCCCGATTATTCCCAATTTTACTCACCTTGGTAAATGAGGGTAAGACAAAGAATCCCTGTGAGAGCAAGCCTGCAGATAACTGCCATTTTGGCAGATGGGAAGCTAGGATGGGTGTATGTAAAAGGGCTAAACGTCCGCCTCGCTATGGCCTTGGATATCTTTCATTGGCAGGCTGCAGCGGCGCCGTTCCCGTTTGATTGAGAACTCGCTTTCTTTTGATTTATTGCAACGTTGCTGCGATATGATAAATCATAGAGATTGATTAGAAGTTGGATTGATCATTCAACTGAATTGTTTCGGAAAGACTGGATTAATTAAGATGCAGGTTTGAATCAAAGGTAGTTGCGTTGGGTGAGTGAGTTGGGTTTAACGCCGCTTTGAACAGTATTCCAGTTATATCACGGCGTGTCAGCTTAATGTGGGAGGAAAAACCGAAGTGATGCAGGTGTCAGACGTTTACCATTTTGGTGAAACCCACGAGCGGGTATGGTGCTGAAAAACCAAGAAACATAATCAAGGCGAACCCGGATTCGAACCTACAATCTTAGTTTTCTGTTGGATCTTTCATTCCACGGGATGTAGAGGTTTACAGACGCGTTTGCGATTTATTGACGGGGACTTTACGTCGTTTGTAGCAGTAGTGCAGAAATATCACGTCGTGGGATACCAACACAGGGCTTTGCACATTTACCATGATGTGACTCGAACTCGGGTCTACAGCAATGTGAACGAACGCCTTAGTCACTGGACTAGATACGCACGCCTTCATCTGGGGGTCTTAATGTTTCTTAAATTGAGAAAACACGTATCTTCTCTGTGGTGTGTAAAATGTTTAATGAGTTAGAATAACCTGCTGGTGTTAGCCTGAGACAGAGTATATGCCTATTGTGAGTGAGTTTGGTTTAACGCCACTTCAGTATTCCAGCTACATGTATATCACGGCGTGTCGGCTTAATGTGGGAGGAGAGTCCGACGTGATGCAGGTGTCAGACGTTCACCACATTGGTGAAACCCAATACACGGGTATGATACTGACAAATCTAGAAACATAATCACGGAGAACTATGGTGGCCGAGAAAGGACATCGCTTTTTCGACTTCAATTGTGACGGCGAGAAATCGATATTCATATCGGCATACGGCATCTGGGCATATGGTGGGATCTACTGTGTGTGAGTCTAGCCTAGGTCCACACACACAGGGTACATCACACCATATACCCCTCGAGATCGGTTGACAACTTATAATATTCATCAAAATTTATCATATGTGAAAATAGTAATAAATAATAGATCATTACATAATAAAACGTGAAATAATAATAGTTTATCTCATGTTGTTTTGGCAAAGCGAACAGTTTGAAAAATTAGACAGAATCACAAATATGCCTAACATTTTTATGTCACAAACAACTTCAAATATTGCTGTTTGCTGAACGATTTCGTTGCGTTCCAGATAATGCAATCTTGGAATAGTTGCCTTTCTCATGTCAGAAACAAATTGTACAAGTACAGCCTTTTCCTCGATCCCTGTCTTGTGAACTGTAAGGCAGATTATATCGTTGACAAGGATCACCAGGTACAACACGGCGACGACAACAATGTTGACAAAACGACATCGGGATGTATGCGTAAGCTTTGTGTTCGCCAAGAGTTCGGTTGTCTCCTTATACTGCCCAGGTATGTAAGCGCGAAAAGATATTTTTGGATGCATTTTGGCAACAAAATGATATTTCTTTTAACTTGGGAATGAATAAATGCAGTTCGAAAACCCTAACTTCTGTTTAACTGGCGTCTGGATTGAAAAGAGTGCATCAACGGTGCCCCCTTGAGGACAACAATGATGGGGTATTTAGTCACTGAGTGTGTTGGGTTAACACTGGTCTCATTTTAACTCTAACCATTTCAGGTTTATTACGGTTGGTTATTAAAGTTGGGCAAAAGGCCAAAGTGATGCAGGTACTAGACGTTTACAGCTTTGGCTTTTGAAGGTGACAATCCAATAATCATAACCATGTCTAATCAGGGAATCGAACTATCACCACGGGATTCTGGCTCGACTAAGGGACGCAACTCTGCTCAGCTTCTTGCGACGTCTTCGACCATTGGGCCATCCGTTCCCCTGATATTCACATCCTCGTTTATCTAGTGTATAATATCTACATTTTATTATGATATATACCCTGGATGTATTCGACACCATAACTTCGTGTTGACTGCTGTTGAAATGATACCACGAATAGCCGTCCAACCAAACTATTTATTTAGTTATTTCAGGACTTAAGCAAGTTTCGATATCACCAGCCTTCAAGTCGCCTTACCCGAGGCTTGCTGTGAACGCCTTGAAGCATAAGGAACACCTGGGTGCCGTTGTACAAAACAACCTTATCGCTACGACTGTCGTAAGTCTGTGTTAAGGTATGGGAGTTACGATCACCTCACCGCTAAGTTCACTTTGTACAACGGCACCGAGGGTGTCATCACTGATTTTCAGTGATCCATTCATTTCATTTTCATCAATATTTTGCCGGCAGATAATCGAGATTCATTACTCTCTGACAGTGACGTTATGAATTTCCAGTGTCAATACAACACTCCCTACATTTCTTTTCAAAGTATGGGTTCTACATATTGGTTTCCTGTCTATGGAGCATGCCGGATGTTTATCATTGCACAGCGTGTTGGGCAGTATGTGAATCTTCTATCCGATGGATAGTCATTTGAAGGGGCAACTAAGTTATACATTTATATAATTATCTTCCTGTATTATTTTTGTTATACATGTCACAGTCACAGCGATCCAGGTAGTGCCATTTAAAGAGTTTCTCATCCCAAATTGTATTTCTACTTCGTAGTTTGAAAGTCATTGTTAAGGAATACACAGTTTGTGGTCAGTCAAGAGAACAATTAAATGGAACAATCCCACCCGTGTGGTTTCCAGGTAAGAACATAGGTCCCCAGTATTCTTTGCATCTTGCAAGAGGCGATTACATGGATCGGGTGGTCAGGCTCGGTGACCTGACAGAAATCGATGCTCATGATGTCAACCACTAGATTTGCTGGTCAATATTCGAGTATTTACAGACCGCTAAACAAACAATGGAACAACTTCTCCAGGAAGTGATTGGCCGAATATGATACTTCACTGATTGGTTTCAAATTTTCCTAAAGTATATACATATATACTCACCGACAAAAGAAAAGCGAATACCATACATGTTGGTTAATATGTGTATTACTCATATTCAAGAGATATTAGATTGGTTCGATGAACAAACGAACATACCGGTATGTTGTGTGAACCGACGCTCATGAACGCATCACATGTGACGTCATAGACCCACGACTCGAGTGCACCATTTGTCTCGTGTGTAAAGTTTGGAAATCACCTGCCGCATATCGTGATAAAAATTAAGACACTCTGTGGTAACACTTGACTGATTGTTAGTTTTGTCATAACTTCCCTATATGTTTCTATGCTTCGCGTTTCTTTTGGCGGTGAGTATATTATGTATTCATATACTTCATCAGCAAAACCCTGACTCGAAGTCCGGTGAGGTCCGCCTGGTCAGTCAGTGAATACCCCGTGGCAGCCGAGACAGCTCTCCTGGACTTGACTGATGAACAGAATTATCGCGCGTTCCTAAGTGAATTGACATTGTTCGTTCTCAGCAGTAGTGGGCGTCACTGGAAGGCATTTTGTAATTGTGCGTTGTGTTATTTGTCTTTATGACTGAAAAGGGAAGTAAAAATACTATTACCCCTCAGTCATCTACAGCTTGTTCTTGAAAGCCTTTTGAAATTGGATTTTCTTGTACTTGGTAATCAATAGACTGCTTTACCAGATTAATGTCTAGTAGTAGTAGTAGTAGCAGTAGTAGTAGCAGCAGTAGTAGTAGTAGTAGTAGCAGTAGTAGTAGTAGTAGCAGTAGTAGTAGGAGGAGCAGCAGCAGCAGTAGACGTAGTAGTAGTAGCAGTAGTAGCAGTAGTAGTAGTAGTAGTAGAAATAGTAGTAGGAGTAGTAGTAGCAGTAGTAGTAGTAGCAGTAGCAGTAGTAGTAGCAGTAGTAGTAGTAGCAGTAGTAGCAGTAGTGGTAGTAGTAGTAGTAGCAATAGTAGCAGTAGTAGTAGTAGTAGCAGTAGTAGTAGTAGTAGTAGCAGCAGTAGAAGCAGTAGCAGCAGTAGTAGTAGGTTGTAGTAGTAGTAGTAGCAGTAGTAGTAGTAGTAGTAGCAGTAGTAGCAGTAGCAGAAGTAGTAGTAGTAGTAGTAGTAGTAGTAGTAGTAGTAGTAGTTTTGCCTTCTCCTGGTTTTGTCACCAACGGTTTATTGTGTATCTATTGTTTGGTTCATCCCCTATAATACAACGGTTTATTGTGTATATATTGTTTGATTCATCCCCTATGATACAACGGTTTATTGTGTATCTATTGTTTGGTTCATCCCCTATGATACAACGGTTTATTGTGTATCTATTGTTTGGTTCATCCCCTATGATACAACGGTTTTTTGTGTATATATTTTTTGGTTCCTCCCCTATGATACAAATTTGGGGTCAATGACACCTTTCTTGGGATGCTGAATTGAGAGATCTGTATAACCAGACTGGTCCTCTGACCAAATACATTTATAGATTATATTGAAATACAGTCCATCGTTGTTCACTCCCTGTGTGGTGCTGCAATCTCCTCTATAATGATGTGTGTGTACAGCACCAGCCTGGAGGCGTTAGGTAGAGTTACGTGTGAATACTTAGCAGTCGAGAGATCAGTCCCCGGGGATCGAACCCTGCAATTCGATTAGTTCTGGTTTGTGACGCCCAAAAGCATGCGTGTCGTCCACTTAACGTACGCTCTGTACATCGGACTGAATCAAGCTGTGTCGCTACATATTCTGAAATTTGAACCAGTTTCGTTTGTAAAACATTTTGTTAATGTTCAGATTCAGATTATATCAATATAATATTTATATATAGAATGTCTTCGGATATGTAAGTTGTTGTTGCGTCAGAAGCCGTATCGGGTAAGGCGAGTTAACGTGATTCCCACTGTTTCCATGACTGAGTTAACGTGATTCCCACTGTTCCCATGACTGAGTTAACGTGATTCCGACTGTTCCCATGGCTGAGTTAACGTGATTTCGACTGTTCCCATGGCTGAGTTAACGTGATTCCCACTGTTTCCATGACTGAGTTAACGTGATTCCCACTGTTTCCATGACTGAGTTAACGTGATTCCAAATGTTCCCATGACTGAGTTAACGTGATTCCGACTGTTCCCATGGCTGAGTTAACGTGATTCCCACTGTTCCCACGACTGAGTTAACGTGATTCCCACTGTTCCCATGGCTGAGTTAACGTGATTCCGACTGTTCCCACGACTGAGTTAACGTGATTCCCGCTGTTCCCATGGCTGAGTTAACGTGATTCCGACTGTTTCCATGGCCGAGTTAACGTGATTCCAACTGTTCCCATGGCTGAGTTAACGTGATTCCGACTGTTCCCATGGCTGAGTTAACATGATTCCAACCGTTTCCAGGTCTGAGTTAACGTGATTCCCACTGTTCCCTTGGCTGAGTTAACGTGATTCCGACTGTTCCCATGACTGAGTTAACGTGATTCCCACTGTTCCCATGACTGAGTTAACGTGATTCCCACTGTTCCCATGGCTGAGTTAACGTGATTCCCACTGTTCCCATGGCTGAGTTAACGTGATTCCGACTGTTCCCATGACTGAGTTAACGTGATTCCGACTGTTCCCATGACTGAGTTAACGTGATTCCAACTGTTCCCATGACTGAGTTAACGTGATTGCGACTGTTCCCATGGCTGAGTTAACGTGTTTCCAACTGTTCCCATTACTGAGTTAACGTGATTCCCACTGTTCCCATAGCTGAGTTAACGTGATTCCGACTGTTCCCATGACTGAGTTAACGTGATTCCGACTGTTCCCATGGCTGAGTTAACGTGATTCCGACTGTTCCAATGGCTGAGTTAACGTGTTTCCAACTGTTCTCATGGCCGAGTTAACGTGATTCCAATTGTTCCCATGACTGAATTATCGTATTTCTGCCTGTTCCAATGACTGAGTTAACGTGATTCCAACTGTTTCCATGACTGAGTTAACATGATTCCAATTGATCCAATGACTGAATTATCGTATTTCCGACTGGTCCCATGACTGAGGTATCGTGCTTCCAGCTCTACCCATGGCTGAGTTAACGTGATTCCGACTGTTCCCATGGCTGAGTTAACGTGAATCCCACAGTTCCCATGGCTGAGTTAACGTGCTTCCGACTGATCCCATGTCTGAGTTAACGTGATTCCGACTGTTCCCATGTCTGAGTTAACGTGATTCCGACTGTTCCCATGACTGAGTTAACGTGATTCCCATTGTTCCCATGACTGACTTCCCGTGAATCCGTGATTCCGACTGTAACCGTGACTGAATTAATGTTATTCCCCCGTGACTTGATTCCGACTGTTCACATTGTAAGGCAATATACTTTCATATACTTTCATTACATCCTTCCTTTGGTTTCACATTGTTTATAACCAGCCAGCACCAACCATAAACATCACTATCCCAACCCTTTGTTCACCAGCACAACCCTATTTGCCAAGCCACTCACATGTATAACATAAAGCAACAAAACCTTTTCCATATTAAGTATTCTCTGCTGACAGCAAAGTCGAGTGCACTATTCCGACTCTATCATGAGCATGTGTTTATGAATCACCAGGTGTTCGCGAAAAGATTATGATAATACCAGGTGTTCGCGACACGATCATGATACCAGGTGTTCGCGACACGATCATGATACCAGGTGTTCGCGACACGATCATGATACCAGGTGTTCGCGACACGATCATGATACCAGGTGTTCGCGACACGATCATGATACCAGGTGTTCGCGAAAAGGTGAGCATCCGTCACCGTAACGTCATGTGTTTTGTCTATTTGTTTTTGCGAACACCTGATATCACTGTTTGATAATGATTCATAAACACATGCTTATGGTATAGTCGGAATCGTACAGCTTTTAGCAGACATGTTTCATCATGAAAACCGTTTGTCGCTTTTAATTACAAAGTTCTACTTCTGCTTCAGCGGCTACGAGACGAATACTGTTAGTCCGTAACTGTTAGCGTTTGTTTTGTTTTGAGGAATTTTCTGATTTTGGATACTCAGATTTTCTTCAAAGATATGCTTTATCTCGAGCCTCATGTTGCAGTAGTGAGTGAGTTTGGTTTTACGCTGCTTTTAGCAGCAATATCACGGCGGGGGACGGACACCAGAAATGGGCTTCACATGTTGTAACCATGTCGGGAATCGAACCCGGGTCTTCGGCGTGACGAGCGAACGCTTTAACCACTAGGCGACCCAACCGACCCCGGTAGCTAAGGAACTATACCTTTATTAATAGACGTCATTGTGATCAGGAATTGTATTGTTACGTCAGTAAAACTGTAGAAATGTCAACGCGAACTGGCCACATGCTGGGCACATACATAGATGTATTATTATTAGGTTCACGTGTACGCATCGCAGTGATGTGCAGCCAGTGTGATAAATATGAAAAAAACTCCAGTAATGTCACCTCGGCCGAAGACAATCGAGTGACAATATGCAACATAAGGTTTCAAGGTATATTCTTGTCACGAGTTCATTTAATCCATACAGTCATGGGATGTCATACAGTGTAAGTCTGACATGTCTGGGTGTTTGCTGCACCTAATTTCAATCCAGACGGTAATTGTGAAATCATGCCGTCAATGTTAATAATTCTTTGAGGTACGCTCCTAAAATTGTCATTTCTCTTTTTTGTATATGTTCCCTCTCCCATGACATAGATGCGGTTTTGCCTTGTATGTCTCAGTATTGACAAACTGAAATGTTCTGGTAATTGATTAGCTGATACTAGAGGTCATTGTCCATTATTTAAACACGATTACCACAAAAACAAACCTGTTTAGGGTATTGTTGTCAAACCTGATATAAATCTTTGGTAATTATAACGATGTAATGAAATACAAACACTTGTAAGAGATCTGTATAAACATGAAAAAAGAAGTTATATTTCGGTAAATAGTCGTCACTTCATACTTTGCTTCCCAATGACCTTTTGAAATTAAGGTATTTCTATGCCGTAATTTACGAAACTTGAGATCTGAACTTCATCTGTTATCTGACCTCACGTCAACTGCCAAGATACCACAGTAGACCAATTCCTGTCTTAAAATGGTATTAAAACACTGACTTATTCGATGTATGCAAATGCTAATACGTTATGATTAAAGTGGTAATATAAGATGAGGCTGTATCGATTTGCGAGGGGATGCAAAGGAGTGTGGAAGTGGTATATTAGTGTATACGTCATTTTGATAATACAAACACAATTTCGTGAAAATGGGGTGGTTCACGTGCTTAAACAAATGGCATCATCCAGGCGACCAGGTCATCAACAAAACCTGGATTGAACCAGAGACCATATAATATTATATGGTCTCTGATTGAACTCATCCCGACAAAGGAAAACTTGGCGTACAACAAATGACTATTTATTTGTGTTTATGAACGTCACTTTTGTGTATATGTTCACATAATGCAGACCCTGTAATTATTTGTCCGATGTTGTGTTTCAGCGCGTCTGTTGTTGCTGCACCTTCTGCATCTTCTAGGGTAGACCAGTCAGCAATGGGGGACGGCACATCCCTGACAAGTCCCAGTAAGATGCTTCAACTTCAACTTTAATTCATAGGACTCTTTAATTTGCATTTCTCAGTGTATTACTCTTCTTAGAATGAAATGAGATAAAAATCGATTCAACTGGAGACACACGTAGCCTTGTCGTCTACCAAAGAGGTGCGTCGACATTGTCACGGGAATAGTCGGCAACAGTCGGGATCAGTCAACTCAGTCAATTATTAACATAAACAGATGCCCAATTATTACTTTTTGAATATGAATATAACGAACTATGTCCTGTGGAAGCAAGTTTCCATGAAAAGGGCGCGTTAAATGTTCTCCACAATGCGAGGCAATTGTGGGGAACAGCATGAGTCATACAACAAGAGTTCACTGCTGTTCACCGTTTGTCTCAATGATCAGTGAAGTCACAGAACAAGAGTTCACTGCTGTTCACCGTTTGTCTCAATGATCAGTGAAGTCACAGAACACGAGTCCACTGCTGTTCACCGTTTGTCTCAATGATCAGTGAAGCCACAGAACAAGAGTTCACTGCAGTTCACGGTTTATCACAATGATCAGTGAAGTCACAGAACACGAGTCCACATCAGTTTACCGGTTGTCTCAATGATCAGTGAAGTCACAGAATACGAGTCCACTGCAGTTTACCGGTTGTCTCAGTGACGTCACACAACCCGAGTCGATTGCAGTACGATACCGTTTGGTATAGTCATACCACTGCCAAATACGACGTGCGGTATTTAACACCCACTCACACCATTTGCAAAACTATCCCCGAAATGTTTGAAACGGTATTATTGACGTTCCTGATTGTGCCATTAATTCTTCCTTTTATCTGTCTAGTCCACGAGGAAGACAGAGGTATCCTAGATGCAGCCTGGAGGCTAGTAGCGTCTCCACGTGTGATTTGCTCCCGAGGCAAGGTCTGTGAGACTGTTGTTCAGAGGTGAAGTCGGGAACACTCGTACCTTTCCGTAACCTGCGGGAAGATTCAGCTTGTCTCGGCCCATTCGTGACCAACTCGTGTTAGTCCGGGACAAGCCGAATAGCGACTCGTGCCCCTCTCGTGGCCATTTTTGCGACCGGGTTCCGTCTTAGCGTAAACGGGCATACCTAAAACAATTGTCAACTCGTTGCTAATGGTTCACATATATTTCCCCATATATTATATATTTTTCAGATGCAATTTAAAGCACATCGGGACATGCGGAATTATACAGTATGAATGAACACATTTAACTGTGTCTTGGGTATATTTTAGAATACAAGACACATGTAAAATCAAAAATTGTTTCAGAGGGATTCTTTGACAAAGAACTTGAAATCATACGCGCATTCTGATTGGTTTGTCGTATTTTCGCACATTACATTCATCGATAGGGGGACGAGTCTGCATGCAGGTTACGGAAAGGGGCGAGTGGTGACGAATGGTCTCGGCCGGGAATGAAGAATACTCAAGAAGGAACCACGTTAGAAAGCATGTTAAGCCTGTTTAAAAGTAAACTAAGCGGCAAAAGAAAGTATAGGTTGGCAATTTGTAATTTTCCTAAAAACAGCGATAACTAGTGGAAAGTGGGTATTGCGAATATGACTGCCCAGGAACAGGTACCAAAAAACACCTCACCCGAACGCGCCACCTTTGACGGCGCTCGTGCGGTGACAAAAAATGGTGAAACAGGTTTCCCGCCTATGGCATAAAGTGCACGTGCATGTTAGCTGTATAAATGCGTTCGTCTGCAGGGTGTAACCACACGTGATGAAAGCACACAAAAGAAATGCCACGACTGTCACAGGAGAGAGAGAGAGAGAGAGAGAGAGAGAGAGAGAGAGAGAGACAGACAGACAGACAGACAGACAGACAGACAGAGGTATGGCAACACAGCCCTGAGAAGTTTCTCTTGACTTTCCTATAAAACTGGTAACTTCATAACAATAGATCATCTTTTGTTGTAAATGGAATATGTCTGAATCTCGAAATGCTTTAAATCGGAGGAAAGAAAGATGGGTACTAGTAGCTCGTGCATTGTGTACCGCCACGAGAATGTCGAAAGCAGATAGAAATATTTCATAAGAAACATATTCTCTCGGGAATGAAAACTACGCTGCCAGGATATGAGAAATTATTGATCTTAACAACTTGTCTAAAAAACTGACTGTGGCATATGGCGTGCTCTCTGTAAGGGAGGCTGTGTATTGACGAGTGCGTGTATTCACTGCTGTGAATGGTGACTGTATGTTGACAGTTGCGTGTGCTCACAGTGTTTGTATTGACTATTGCGTTGGTCACAGTGTTTGTATTGACTATTGCGTTGGTCACAGTGTTTGTATTGACTATTGCGTTGGTCACACTGTTTGTATGGACTATTGCGTTGGTCACAGTGTTTGTATTGACTATTGCGTTGGTCACAGTGTTTGTATTGACTATTGCGTTGGTCACAGTGTTTGTATTGACTATTGCGTTGGTCACAGTGTTTGTATGGACTATTGCGTTGGTCACAGTGTTTGTATTGACTATTGCGTTGGTCACAGTGTTTGTATTGACTATTGCGTTGGTCACAGTGTTTGTATTGACTATTGCGTTGGTCACAGTGTTTGTATTGACTATTGCGTTGGTCACACTGTTTGTATTGACTATTGCGTTGGTCACAGTGTTTGTATTGACTATTGCGTTGGTCACAGTGTTTGTATTGACTATTGCGTGTGCTCACAGTGTTTGTATTGACTGTTGCGTGTGTTCACTGTTTGTATGGACTATTGCGTTGGTCACAGTGTTTGTATTGACTGTTGCGTTGGTCACAGTGTTTGTATTGACTGTTGCGTGTGTTCACTGTTTGTATGGACTATTGCGTGTGCTCACAGTGTTTGTATGGACTATTGCGTTGGTCAGTGTTTGTATGGACTATTGCGTTGCTCACAGTGTTTTCATGGACTATTGCGTTGGTCACTGTTTGTATTGACTATTGCGTTGGTCACGGTGTTTGTATGGACTATTGCGTTGGTCAGTGTTTGTATGGACTATTGCGTGTGCTCACAGTGTTTGTATGGACTTTTGCGTTGGTCACTGTTTGTATTGACTATTGCGTTGGTCACAGTGTTTGTATTGACTATTGCGTGTGCTCACAGTGTTTGTATGGACTATTGCGTTGGTCACTGTTTGTATTGACTATTGCGTTGGTCACAGTGTTTGTATTGACTATTGCGTGTGCTCACAGTGTTTGTATTGACTGTTGCGTGTGTTCGCTGTTTGTATGGACTATTGCGTTGGTCACAGTGTTTGTATGGACTATTGCGTTGGTCACAGTGTTTGTATTGACTGTTGCGTTGGTCACAGTGTTTGTATTGACTGTTGCGTGTGTTCACTGTTTGTATTGACTGTTTCATGTGTTGACCGCATGTTGACAAGCGACATGTCATATTTAAATACATTTATCTGAATGTCATATTTTTGCAATGACTTATCCACGGCTTTGATGTTGGAACCTTGAGTGAAAATCTTAATTGTAAGTTAAATGTAACTTTTCGTGAAATGAAATGTTTAAACTCTAAATCACCTAAGCAATTGAGAAATATATTTTCGCTTAGTTGAACTGAAGTTGATAATTTTAGCAACGTTCCGGTTCTAAGGAAGTAAACACATTCGTATGTAAAGAGAAGCAGGCAAGCCCGGAGAGGGACACGGTACCTATGGGATACCTACTACTCGTCCGAAAGGTTCTATCCACATATTTGACAAAGACTTTGTCAATCAGGAAATCCAGCAACTCACATACATGGGTACTTTCATCCCTAACAAAATGCCCACACCCATTAAAAGTAGTTATAATTCTGTTTTTCAGAACCTCTTGGAAACAAAATCATTATTGATTAGAGAATGTAATTTCTCTTTCAATTTATCATGAGGCATAGATGCGTGAAGGGTGGCGAAAACAAGAATTTCTGAACTTGAATATATTTTCCCGTTTCGTGGTCTGGCATTGTAAAACTTCAGGTGAATCTTTTCAGTCTTTCAAGAGCCACGTGTGCTTAACTCCATTTGTGTCACACACTATTTCTGAAAGTATTTAATTAAGCCTTCGGGTTAAAGCATTCGCTCGTCACGGCGACAGCCCGGGTTCGATTCCCCACTGGAATACAAAGTGTGAAGCCCATGTCTGTTGGCCCCCACCCCCCACAACCAACACCGACCCCAGCACCACCACCAACCCTGGAATATTGCTGGAGTATTTCTGAAAGGGGCGTAAAACCTCAAACAATCACTTGCTGTTTTGTGTTTTTCTTTCCTTTGTATGCATGGAATATATTTGCGTTAGTTACTATGTGTGTACATAATGGGTATATATACTGAACCAAATTAAAAACCTCACAATCCAAAATTTTTAACATTTTGACAAGTTATCATTGTGGGCCCTTATTGTGTATTTAAACAGTAATGGCCACGTATTGTCTTCCGATAACACCCGTTTTTGTGCAGGTGAATCGATCAAAACCATGTGCACAGCACTATAGTGGCAAAAATGTTTTTTCACGTGCAACTGGTCACGTGGCCATAATACCGCACGTGTTTTCAACCATACTTGTTAGCAGTCATTAAGAAAAAAAGAAAAACACAAGAAAACAAAAGTCTTTACGGCCATTTGTCATGCCACGCCTTTCAAATGTGCAACGTGAACGTGCCATCGGCATGTTGCAGACGGGAACATCCGTAGCTGAAGTCGCAAGGACGATGGGTTGTAGTCGACGGACTGTTTATGATTTACAGACGCGTCTACAGCAAACGGGTACCACCGCTGATCGCCCTCGGCCAGATTGACCACGTGTGACGTCACATGCAGAGGATCGTCAGATTGTCGGCCATACTGCGGGCCGATTCTGACTCAATTACACAGACGTCAACGTCACTTGTGGGCACAGCGACACTTACGATGGACTCAATTGGAATCAAGTCGTCTTCAGTGATGAATCCCGATTTAATCTTCGATTTGCTGATGGTAGGGCGAGGGTGTGGAGACGCCGTCATGAACGTTACGCCCAGTGTTGTGTACAGGAAGTTGACAGATTTCGAGGCGGAAGTGTCATGGTGTGGGGTGCTTTCTGTGGCAATGCACGTTCCAGGCTTCATGCCATCCGTGGCAACCTCAACGCTGCTGCTTACCGCGACCAGGTACTGGCACCAGAACTTCTGCCTTTAATGGCAGCACATGGACCCGGTTTGATCTTCCAACACGACAATGCCAAACCCCACACAGCAATTTTGACAAGGAATTTCCTTCAGAATGCGGGAGTCAACGTCATGGACTGGCCGTCAAGGTCTCCCGACCTCAATCCCATCGAACACGTCTGGGATGCTCTTGGCAGAAGTCTGCGCACTCTCCAGAACCAACCACAGAATTTGCAAGATCTAGGCACCATTGTGCAGCAACAATGGCGTCGTCTTCCCAATCATGTGTTGTGTTGTGAGGCGTTGTGTAGCAGTTGTCAACGCACATGGTGGCCATACACGCTACTGAACTTGTGTGCCATCAGATTCTCGTGCTTTGGACTTATGATTTAAACTGTTGATGTTATTACCGAATACCGTAGGTGCTTGGAACAAATTATGGTTACCACCGTTAATTAAAATCCTTCTTTGGACATTAATGATTAAAAATTACCTTCTCTGATACATTTGTCCGTTGTATATCAGATATCGGATTTCTTTTAAAAATGTGAAGTTTTTAATTTGACTCAGTATATAATGAATTGGTCGTGTGTGTGTGTGTTCGCATGTGTGTGCGTGCGTGTGCGCGTTTGTCTATGTCTGTGTTCACTGTAAAACCTGTTTAATCAGCAGCAAGAAGCGAACAATTTATCTGACCAACTTAATATTCATATACTGCAAACGTCGCACAGCATGAGTCAATCTTCTCTCTGATGGACGCCAACAGCATATCAATAGCATACCAATGGCATATCAATTGGGCTGCCAGTGCTTTTATTTGAAACTTCTATTTGAGCTTCTGCGCGCATTATGTGGACATCTTCACTCGTGTTAAGTTTCAGCTTCATGAGCCAAACAATTTAAATGAGATGTTTAACATGTAAATGTACAAGAATGAAGGTCAAATGTCATAACGAGGTATGAAATCAAACGAGGCTACAATAGCCTCGGTCCAGTTGAGTTAATACTCATTGAGGGATTCTGTACAAGTCTGACCGTATCGATTTGATATCAGACCTTTGTGTGAAACACGCATAATAAATACATAGATATCGATTCAGTCTATGGCTTTAGGCGAGTTGAATTATCTGGACAGAAGTATAAGAAGGGGCGGTTTTCGGCCAGGATAGAAATTGATAAATACTTGCTGCCAGCTAGAGAAATGAATCGTTTGAAACGTTCGACAGGAACAGAGAGTCCTTTCCTCCGCGAGAACCTTAACTGTGTGTTTTAAATGAAAGTGTATTTAAGTTTGGTACATTATTCTGTGTCTTTCACATGTCCGTATTAAGTGAAATCCCCGGGTGACGTCAACTCCGGGCTGGGGCAATTAGAATATATGGATGGTAATTTCTTTATCTATTTACGTTTCGGTGCGGATTTTCACACTTCTGTGAATCAAATCATTGGCATCCATTATCATTGCCAGGGCTTAACAATTTAGTTATACGGATAGTTCGCTTGATGTGAAGCTTCACAGTTGTGTTGCAATGTCGTGAACAACATTTCAACGCACGCATGCACGGAAGCAAGCAAGCACGCACGCGTAAAAGACATGATGTACCAGACAGACAAGTCAAATCAAACATTTATAAAATGATTCTCCTACAACAGATTAAATTCCGTTGTTTCCAAGTAGATCAATCTTTCAAAAGAATTATTACGTTTGCTGATTCGGTTAGTTTCTGTTCACAGCGAACGTTGTAGGTGCCCATATATGGGGAAAATTAATCATTGATTCGACTTTCCGCCCCAGTTTAGGAGAATTACAAGCCTGTTTCTAGTACAGATAAACAAGAGGAGGACAATCCTGTGTTCATTGAAACTATAGTTATAGCCATGAAGCATTAAACCCGTCTGACAACCTTCAAGCTCATGGTGATTGTATTCTCTGGGGTAAAACTGTAGGGGTTTTATTTTGTCTTTTGTTTCTTTGAAATGCATGAAAAGATCGACATTTTACGCTTTTAAACTCATTCGATTGATCGAAAATTTCAAGATCAGTAGTGATTTTTTTCTATTTCTTCATTTTATATAATGAGTGATTATGGTTTTCCGCCGCTTGGGCTTCACACATTGTACCCATGTCGGGAATCGAACCCGGATCTTCGGCGGGACTAGCAAAGGCTTTAACCACTAGGCTACCCGACCGCTGTGTTCTACAAACTGAGTAATGGTGAATAGAATCAACATGGCCAACAGTTTGATGCGGTGATAATACTGATAGGATTTGGTGGCAAACTTTGTGGGTTTGGAATGAATGGTATTTTGATAGCAATTAAGAATTATCTATCAGTATCTTTCAGTGTTCAGTGTGTGACCCCATTATATAAAAGTTCAAGGCTTCCCAAAACAATGTGATTGTTTTTATTAGTAGCGTCTCGATTCGGAAACCAGTGGGGATCCCGGGTTAGAATTGGTCCCCAGCAATCTATGCTGGTGGTACGAGGCGACTAAGTGGATCGGCTGGTCCGCCTCGATGATAGGTTGATGGCGTGTCTACGTAACCCGGCGGCGTTGTTCACAATATCGATCACTCGATTTTCTGGTCCAGATCGATAATTTACAGGCCGTTGTCATATAGCTGGAATAGTCCTGATTGCGGTGTTAAGCAACAAAAAACGAAACAAATACTTTATATTCGAGTAAACTTGCAGCTCATCCAACTTTTTGTATTAACATTAGATGTCCACAGACATTTAGCTGGCAGATTCAGTGATAACAATCTTCGTTGGAGAACATAAGTCACAAATCTTCGTTTCTATTTAATAAATAAATAACTTTGTATATCCATCCTTTAATTTAAAATGTTGTCCAATTCATTCTAAATGTATCATCCAAACGCTATTGACTAATTAGAAAATGAGGAATTACGGTATTGTGTTACTGCATCTGTAACGATGCTTTGTTCTGAGCGGTTTTTGTTTGTTTTGGTAACACATAATATGATGTATTCTCTGCAGACAACAAACATTGATTAAGGGAAAAAATATTTTAGTAGAAAATCCAAGTGTCAGCTTATCATAATCTTTGGTTTGAAAGGTAACTGTATATATATTTGTCCTTTCATTTAATTGTTCTGAGCGGTTTTTTTGTTTTGGTAACACATAATATGATGTATTCTCTGCAGACAACAAATATTGATTAAGGGAAAAAATATTTTAGTAGAAAATCCAAGTGTCAGCTTATCATATTCTTTGGTTTGAAAGGTAACTGTATATATATTTTTCCTTTCATTTATTTGTTTCCTTGGCAAGCAGTCAGAATTCTTTGTCTTGTGACACGGCGTGGTTGGATTTCCAGGCCAATGTTCGGTGAATGGTAGACTTAATATAACATCAAAGCATCCCCTTGTCTCCATCAAAAGGGAACAGAGCGTCAAAACAACATGGAGAAGACACATGAATAGTAACCTTCTTTCGCGACTCACTGTCAACTTACAATGACATCAGGCGCGCGGAAACGGGTGAGCACGTCCTGCCATTACTGTGAATCCCGTGGTTAATAAAGGTCAAGGTCCCTTCGCCCAGGATGTTTCTTGACATCAAAGTTGAGAAAAGAGTTTTTTTCTGAAGTAACTTTAGTTTTATAGTCCCGGTATGAAATGTATTTTGGAAACCCAGCCGACTACTTCTTCTGATATTAGTAAATAGCCTGAAGAACATATTTTGTCACCGGTATTTCCTCCGGATCCATTGTGTGGAAGTTCACAGGGCAGCGATATTACAGTCACCTATCGATCTAAACATTTATCTGTTACTTTTGGATAGTTAATATGCTGATAACTATGCATAGCTGGAGCTGATTTTAAACTACATGTATTATGATATACCAGTCAGTCTATTTATGGATGTCTGCATTACTTTGCAGAGTAGTGTGACGTAGCTATTGGTTTAGAGCAGTGTGACGTAGCTAGTGGTTTAGAGCAGTGTGACGTAGCTAGTGGTTTAGAGCAGTGTGACGTAGCTATTGGTTTAGAGCAGTGTGCCGTAGCTAGTGGTTTAGAGCAGTGTGACGTAGCTATTGGTTTAGAGCAGTGTGACGTAGCTAGTGGTTTAGAGCAGTGTGACGTAGCTAGTGGTTTAGAGCAGTGTGACGTAGCTAGTGGTTTACAGCAGTGGGACGTAGCCAGTGGTTTAGAGCAGTGTGACGTATCTAGTGGTTTAGAGCAGTGTGACGTATCTAGTGGTTTAGAGCCGTCGGAATTCGCTGTTCAGACTTTCGCCCCCTAGTCGTGCCATGATCGGCAACGCCTGGGCATAACTTGAGTATAAAACACACCGTACTTAGTCAATTCCACTGGTTGTTCAGTAAATGTGTTTGAAAGGGAGAATTATCAGAACTTGGCCCAGATATGCATAGTAGGATAATGTACTTGGTATTGATTAAACTGTCAACAATGAAGTAAATACTAAGTGAATCCTTCGAAGTTTTCCCTGTAGGGGTATTCCACGTTATTACTCAAGAGAAATACAAAGCTCTTAAATTATTCTTGAATTACTTGAAAATGGACACATTCTCCTTGAACATGTTGAATATATGCGAAGATCTCGCAAAAAGTACATATCGCAGACCCGTAGGAACAGTGCATGTGTGTGACTGTGTGTGACTGATTCAGTCTATCGAGATACACTACTAACCACACTAACAGACAGTCTACTGGGAAACACATACTGAGACAGTCTACTGGGAAACACTACTGAGACAGTCTACTGGGAAACACTACTGAGACAGTCTACTGGAAAACACTACTGAGGCAGTCTACTGGGAAACACTACTGAGACAGTCTACTGGAAAACACTACTGAGGCAGTCTACTAGGAAACACTACTGAGACAGTCTACTGGAAAACACTACTGAGACAGTCTACTGGAAAACACTACTGATGCAGTCTACTGGAAAACACTACTGAGGCAGTATACTGGGAAACACTACTGAGGCAGTCTACTGGGAAACACTACTGAGACAGTCTACTGGAAAACACTACTGAGGCAGTCTACTGGAAAACACTACTGAGGCAGTCTAGTGTAACCCAATACTTATACAGAATATCACTGAAACATCAATACTTTAGTAATAACAGTAGTTGGTGGTATAAATATCCGTCGGATAATGACACCAGGTACCAGGTAGAGAACGGTGTAATGGTTGCGCGATGTTCTGTGTCCCGTGGTTTAATCGACATCTTCAGCCTGTCATTATAAAATGCCATCGCTTTATGGACAAAGTCTGTCTAAATTTGGCTTTTGTCTTCTATACACCAGACTGGCACATTCCAGCCACGACCATATTGCTGAAAGTCTCCTCTATCCTGGCACGCCACGTACTCATGTGGTAGACAGTATCATCGATGTCTCTAAATCGTTATCAAGTTCCCTTATTGGTTTTATTGTCTGCAGTCAAACATATCTCCTTATTCCTGGATGTTTTCTTCAAACATACCCTCAAACGTCTGCGTTGGGTCAGCTATCGTGATAAATAGACAACCTCTGTGTCCCCACGCTGTCTAGTATCGCATTGATTTCTGAAATTAGGTTATCTCATTATTTCAGCAGGCATTTATTTTGTAAACACGGAAAGCCTTGGTGTTAGTGCATTGAATGTGGAAGGTTGAATTTAGGCCAATCCAGGATCGGAGTGGGGGAACACCATCTTGTCTTCCAAAACCTGAACGGGTTTTCGTTTTCAAACTGGAATCAGTCAAAGTCCACTTTGGATAAAAATAAGGATACCTACTTGGAGATAAGCGAACAAGGGAACGAACAAGGGAACAAATACCATCAATGTTTCGTTTGTGTGTTTGTTGTTTAACGATGCACTCAGAAATATTCCAACTATATGACGATATCGAGTCTGGACCAGACAATTCAGCGATTCACATCATGAGCATCGATCTACGCATTTGGGATAACATGATTTGCATCAACCAAGTCAGCGAGCCTGACCACCCGATCCCGTTAGTCGCCTCTTACGACAAGAATAATCGCCTCTCAAGGTTTTGTATAACTATTGTATAACAGCTGACAATAAACGATGAACATAATGTTAAACATGTTAACTACAGTTTTGTTCTATATATTTTACGGTTGACTAAGAAATGATTTGTTTAATTATCTGCGTTTTGCACATAAGATAAAAACAGGACTAACTTTGATTTTTTTTTTAGAGAACACCAAACGAGTTAAAATATTTGTGCAAATACTGTTCTTTTTACACATACCTGGATGGCTTTTCTAAAAAATTGTATAGAAAACAATGTTTGTTTCCTTGTCATAGGTAACTATACTGCTTCGCATTAAAATCAAATGTAACGTCACTATGAAGGACTGACGTCATTTTCAGTTACGACAATATGCGACATTACTATGATTTGTTTGTTTGTAGTTTAACGCCGCACTCAGCAATATTCCAGGGATTGACAACATGAGCATCGATCAACGCAATTGGGATACGATGACATGCATCAACCAAGTCAGCGAGCCTGACCACTCGTTCCCGTTAGTCGCCTCTTATGACAAGCATAGTCGTCTTTTACGGCAAGCATGGGTTGCTGAAGACCTATTCTACCCCTATTCTCGGCAAGCCTTATAGTTTTAAACCTTTATCGACTTGTGTGAGTATATCTGATATCAAACGACACTTGGGTGAAGTTCCTTATTTATTCTATACCCCGTAGATAAGTTAAAATTGAGCCTATGCCTGTTTATGTGGTGTTATTTTCACCAGTGAAAATACAAGCGTAAATAATGTTTTAAAACTGCCCTTAAAAAAGCTGTAATTTTACTTACAGCATAAAACAGCTTCCTCTTATACTGTATTTGTTCTGTTTTTACTAGTTTCTGGTCGCACTCGCGCTAGACCTTCCTAGATGGTAGGTACTAAAATAACTTAACGGAGGATGTACACTGCCACTGTGACTTTAATTGTGGGCGATACGAGTATAAGACATTGTGATACAATAAATGCTCCCCGGGAGCGGAAGTTCTGCACTACGCATGATCCAAGTCAGCGCCCCCTTTCTGCTGTAAACACGTCAAGAGCATAAACATGGGTAAGTGGCGATATGTGTTAAACAAAATCAGTAACACTATTGCAACATTATCTAGGTTTTATATATTTGCTAGAAATGGATTGAGTAGATGTTGTTTAAATGCTTCTCTCGTGCAGTGGAGTAAAATATCATAACGTGTTGAACTGAATAGAAGCTTATCGCCATGCCTTTGGGTGTGAATGTTTCATCGAAGTGTAAAGGGTGCACACCTAATGTTCATCACAGTATGGGATCTTCTCTGAATGGCCATGTCTTTGCCAAACCCTGTAGGACATTCCCTGTTCAGAAAATGTGACCTGGTCGTGCCTTGGACACATCGACCGGTGTCGTGACGTGGACATTGTATGGAGTTATCTCCCTTCAATACCGGGATGCAGCTAGGTTTATCCGATTGTACATTCCATTAATGCTTCATGAACGTTTTCTGCTTAAGTCATGCATGTAATACAGTGACATATATGAAGTTTGAAAGAACAGCGAATATCGATCGTGGAAACTTTAAGAATTTGTTCATCGTAATGATTTTAGTAACGCTTCAATATGAACGCGTGTTCTACAAACTGAGTGAGTATGGTTTTACGCCGCTTTTAGCAATATTCCAGCAATATCACAGCGGGGGACACCAGAAATGGGCTTCACATTGTACCCATGTTGGGAATCAAATCCGGGTCTTTGGCGTGACGAGGGAACGCTTTAACCACTAGGCTACCCGACCGCTTCGCTCTACAAACTGACTAATGGTGATTAGAATCAACATGGCCAACAGTTTGATGTAGTGATAATACTGATAGGATTTGGTGGCAAACATGGTGTGGTTATGGAATGAATGGTATTTTGATAGCAATTAAGAATTATCTATCAGTATCTTTCAGTGTTCAGTGTGTGACCAAAGTTGGTCAGTGCCAGTGGTCCAAAGGACCATCCCGGTAAAATCTCAAAGGGGTCTTTGTCATATGTGGTAGTACATAAACCCCCATGGTGCTTTTTGTATACAGAAATTTACCTAAGGTAGCACTTGGTATACAGAAATCTACCTAAGGTAGCACTCAGTATTCAGAAATCTACCTAAGGTAGCACTCAGTATTCAGAAATCTACCTAAGGTAGCACTCAGTATTCAGAAATCTACCCTACCACTCAGTGCTAACAAGTGGCCGAGTCAAACCCCCGTTGAGAAACTGGTTTACCATCAACATGATCAATAACAGGAGGAACCAATGTTCACGAATCGGGAAAATACAGATTGGTAAGCCGGTTTTATGCCAAACGGAATAGACTCGCCCACGGGGTTGGCACCGAGGGATTTGGTGCTTTTCTGATGACCAAACTTGGGCAGGGTAGCTATCTGACTGGGTTTTACCTTGACTTACAAAGATTTATTAATATTAAGGGTCCTGTATTGTATGTTTTGATAATTAACTTAGTGCCTAGAATGAATCAATTATCATGTGGACAGTGGTCAAGATTGATGGATGAAATGACAGACACCCATAACTGCTCTTGATGTGCTGCAGTATATTTTTTTTTTGCTTCCAATCTCAATATTTGTGAGTCGCATAAAAACCCAGTATAATCTGTATACTAAAATCTACCCTAAAGGCTTTAATTACTGCCCAGGTTTGATAACTGTGCAAGCCAGAACCTAAATCATGATAATAATAAAGATAATATAGCTGATAACAGTACAGATATTACTAATGAAACAACTATTATTTTTTTTACCATATTTACTCCCTCACCAAATGAATTTAATGTGTCAACCCATTAATATAGCAGAAAACATATGCTGAAGGTCCCAAGGGCACACCTTATGTTTATTGCCATCATGGTTATCATGTTGATGCAATGAAACTGTCTTTAAGATTTGAAATTCTATATATTTTCTCATATAAATGACAATGTTCATATTATGTTAGTGACATTTGTTCTTTTCTTCCAGCTTTGTCAAGCAGACCATCCATGCTGATATCCGGCACCCTAGGTGTTACGCTGTTTGCTGGTATGCAGATGTTCCGTCAACAGCTTGCATCAACAGAGTACTTCACAATCCTGGGGGGATTCTTAGGCTCTGTGCTTTTTATTTTGGCACTTACTGTATCCTTGAATATAAGATGTATTTGGAGATGAACATGTGTCATGTATGCCATGTCTCAGCTGTTATGTTGCATACAAAGTTTTGTCATGCAGTGATCCATAACACTATGACAACCTGGCTGTTTTGGTATACATTTTCATGCAAACATTTTATGAAATTCTGTAATGCAGAAATTCAGAAAGGATGACAACACATCATGAATGACAAGGTTGTTGTTCTCTCAACAAGATCAACTTGTGCATGCTATATGTGAGGGCTATCACTGGGCAAATCAACCTGTGAATACACCATGTCACCATGTAAAGGCCTGTCTAATGCACCACCTGGGGAACCTGTACTGTGTTGTGCTGGAGACATCATTAACATCAGCACCCCAATCATCAATAAACAAGTACCTTGTGATGTGAAAGCAACAATCGGTGGGTCAGGTTTGCTGACTTGGTTGATGCATGTCATCGTATCCCAGTTGCGTAGATCGATGCTCATGGTGTCAGATAATGAATTGTCTAGTCTGATTATTTCCAGATGGCCGTCATGTAGCTGGAATATTGCTGAGTGTGGCGTTAAACAACAAACATGATGTGAAAGCATCTACATGATCTTTCATATCAACAGGCAAGCTTGAATCAGTGTGTTTTACCACCTAACTAGAACTAAACATTGTCTGTGGTAACCTCATGAATAACACCTAATCCCTATCTGATTAGCAGGTGTTGTCAGGCAATGTGCACCCAGCATTTACTGTTGATCCAACCTATTTGTTTTTCATCTTTCAAAATAATCAGCAACTGTTATCTGTTATGGGAAGCATGTTAAAGGAGTAAGTATGTACTCCGAAACGTTGTGTTCCTTATAATAAAGAAGTTAACATCATCAATGCCATGGAAAGACATGTTGAAAAGAAATATTAACAGTTCTTGTCCTCTCATTAAACTGAGATCCTGTGGACATCTTGTATATCCTGTAGTGTTTGGAAGGGTTGATACATGCATTATAATTGAATTTGTATTAAAAAACATGCAACGTGTGTAGGCATTCTTGAATATATGGTGGGTGCATGGGTGTCCCAGTTGTCTACCATCTCATTCAGATCAGATCTTAGTTCTCACTAACGCTAAACAAAGATCTGAGGACATCCCATTTCAGGTCACGCCAGAATGACCTTTCATATGACAAATGGGAGTGTCGCTTACCACAGTGGGAAAGTGACAGTCAGACTGTGTTTTTTTTTAATCATGCAAGCTTGAAACAGTAACAAGGTGTATTCTGAATGACAGTTACGGACTGTACGACTGATTCCGTCAAAATCATTGGTTATCTGTCACTTCAATGGGATAAGTATTTGAAACGGAAGAGGCTTTCCTTAGCCTGTGGGATGTACAAAAATCTGCCATCTATTAGACATTCCAGAATTTTCTTTTGTTCACTTTTCAAATTTTCAGTCAATATTTTTCAAAGTCTAGTTTGGATTGGAAATCGCCAGTTTGAAACTAGTACAAATGTACCATAAAGCTTTAGGCAGTTGTTTTCTGATTGGTTAATGTGGACCTCTTGTTAGTTATTGTATCATTCTGTCAAAGTTTGTGAAAGGTCGTTCTGATGTGACCTGTTAGGTGATGTCCTCAGATCTTTGTGTAGAAGTACTGAGCACCAAGATCTGATTTTAATCAGATTGAGTTGTCTTAAGCATTGCAGTTCCGTTCATCCCATAGACATGTAAGAATCTCAAATTCACCTTGATAATGTTTCTTGGTTTGTCAGCACCATACTTGCCATACTCTCATGGGTTTCACCAAAGTGGAAATTGTGGAAGACTGCATCATGTTAGGATGTCCTCCCACATCTAGCTGACACAGTGAGATAACTGAAATACTGTTTCAGCCAGAATCACTCATTATTCATGAATTCAAATTTACAATTTTCCTTAACCTGTCTGCAGGCTGTAGGAAATTTTGAAGCTAGCACATTTGGATATGGTTTCCAAGCAAAACTTTTCCCCGAAGGTAAGTTCCCTTCTGTCTTACTACACATATTGTAAACTGTATTGTCAAGTGCTTTGTTTTGTATTGTAAAAAGGCTAAGATATATGTGATATTTTCTGTTTTAATTATTGAGTAATATCATGAATAAAGTCCACATGGTAGGCTTGGTCAGTTTTTGAAAGATTTTTCTTAAACTGAATGAATTTGTATATACTTTGTAAAGTTGTAGGTATGATAATTCGAAAATAAGATGCTTCCATGAACCATTAACAGTTATGAAAGCAAACAATCTGTGAAAAGACAACTAAACTCAGCAGTAAATTAAAGTTGTTGTCGTCTGATAATGCAAACACTGGGGGTGTTGCCTGGTAAGGGAGGCTACTCCCACTTAGTATGTTGGAAATTTGATCAACTGCATTCCACTGTTCAAGATGCCACCAATTGGCATGCACGTTCAAAACATGCAGCTTAGGTTCAGGCATGTCAACAGATACACTTTGGTAAAATGGTTTCCTGTTACACTCATCTGAGAACTCAGGACAGGGAACTACATTGGATCTTCTGATCAAACCACTATTATCGTGATATTGTGATATTTGCCTGCTTAGTGTTGTCGACTTCCTCCATGGTCTAGTGGATAGAGCCACTGCCATCGATCCACGGTCATGTCATACATTAAAATATGGTACTTGTTGTTGCCCAGCCTGGCACTCTGCAATATGGGGATTTATAGGAACAAGGACTGTTTGGCTCCACGTCGTTATACTGTGTCTGTGTGGGGTATCCATGATACACTGTGGCATGGTATCTCAGTTGGCTAGCACTATAAGACAGCCATGTTTATGCACATTGCTAATAATTTTGAATAATCGTGACGTTAAACCCCATTTTACCTCCACTCACCTTGGTATAGTCATTACTGGTTACCATGGTTACAGATTTAAACATCAATAATTTTCTCTATTCTATCGTGTATGTTTAAATTTCTTTCATGTTGGTAAACATTTACGCTGTAAGTTTATGCTGATTTGAACCATTCCTATTTTCAGTCTCTGTACACCATTCCGATTTTATTTCAAGGCAACAGATAGGCTTCAAATGACATGTACTAATAATGGCAATTTGTGTCTTCTTCCCTCCAGTTGTAGGCTGTCTTCTGCTGTCTATGTTTGCGTCTGGCCTGATCCATCGTGTGTGTGTCACAACATGGTAGGTCGACTCTCCTTGTCACTAACTCGCATAAAGAAGAAATTGTTATCAAAGTGCCTGTGTGTGTTAATAACTCCCATGGAGCCCATGCTAGTCTTAAAATTTGCCAAAAACCAAGCATTAGCAGAATGTCAGGTGAAATTGAATCACACATCATTGCATTGCACTTTGAGAGACTGAGCCACAGCTATGATTTGTGACTGTGTCATTATACCTTGTGTCAGATGAGATTTCATCTACAAACATTGGTTTAATCCAAATGATTTATCGCTGATTACCAGAGCGGCTGTTTGCTTCTGCTCTCTGTATTATATCACAAATTGAAGTAAGAAGCTGAAGAAGATCTATTGATAGCAATCCCTTAAAATTCTGTTCAAATTTGCTCACACTTGCCTATAAGCCATCAGGACCAGAATTCATTTTAAAATTCCTCCTCAGTCTAGACAGGGATGCTGATTACCAGCTTATACTTTAGAAATTGGAATTGACTATGGCAGATGGAGTATGCCTCTAATAGAAATATGGCACGAACATGATTCATTCAATTTCTTTTAGTTTTCCTGACCTTTTCAGGGATGCAAATGAACTTGAAACAATTACTAGCCTGAATCATAACGTGTAAGGACACACCCTAAAAGCCTGATACTCTAATACTGTAATAGCCCTTAGGATATTTTTAACATTAGACATGGGCTAAGTGATTAGTGTCAGTTGGCATCCCTGCCTTTACTGTGGAAGGTAAATGTATGCAAAACGAAAAGGGTGTGCAGAGGGGTGAAGTCTTTAGGTGAACTTTTCTTTAGCGTTGTTGTTTGTTTGTTTCAGTTTCATCTTCTCAGTGATTGCTCTATACTATATCAACAAAATATCCCAGTCAACATACGCCCCTCAGGTTTCAGCAACTGTTACACCAGCCAAGAAGAAGAAGTAGATGTTTCACAGGGAAAGGTTTACATTTGATAGTCATTTATCATGTTATCACAACAACGGTAATAAACATGTTTATTAAAGATGGTGTCTTCATCTTTCAAAATATTTTCTGGAATGCAGAACATGAGAAGAGTAGGTCCCCGTATGCTTGTCAGAAGAGTCGACTTAAGATGATTGTAACAAATGTTATATCTGGGATAACACTTACTTAGTAAAATACAAATTATAGTACTTTTTGGGGTTGAGTCCCATCTGGGATTCGAACCCACACTCTCAGAGTGAGGCACCAATTCGTCAGCACCTAAAGTCAGAGATCTATCCAACTCAGCCTCAACAAAACTGAAAGTCCGACAACTTGTCATCTATATCACATACTTTGTGTACTCCTCAGATAAGTGTAAATTGGCATGGCTCCCATTTGTTATCCCAAATATAACATTGGTTACATTTGACCAATTTCTAAATGGCATTGTGTATTCTTAAGGCGATTGGGTGAACAAATGCAGTGATATGGCTTATTGCACATCATTGTGCCCGATTGCATGGATCCTTACTCCTGCTCTTTATTCAAAGACCACTGTGATATAGCTGGAATATTGCTGACTAGTATTAAACAACATGAACTCCCTAACAGTTGAGTAGAGTCAGGCTTGGGATTCTGTGGTAGAATAGGTCCTCACTTCTGAATGTTTGTCCTAAGAGCTGACTAATAAGGATTTGATGGTCTCAGTTTTTGACATGGTTGGTAGTGTGACATTGGGCCCCAACAGCTTGGATCGTTGCTCATCCTATCAACCGCTGGTTTGCCTGACAAATGCTTGAATATTTAATGGGTACCTTGATGAAGCTGGATTATTGCTGACTGTAATGTCATTCCATCACATTCTCTCTCAGCAGATCTTGCTGAGGAGAATAGGGAGTGAAATAGCTCTCTGGTGCTCTCAGCTTGATGAGTGAATGTTATTTGGTGCTGCAGTGTTATTGTAGTTAAGGTATATATCATGGTTGCCTGAAGGTAAGCAAGTTTGGGCCAGGCAAACCAGTGGTTTACATCATGAACATGACCCATCCCATTTAGACACACAATCAGCCAAAGTAGTTAATTCTTACATTAAGCGTTTGGTACTGGGAACATATTCAGGTCCAAAATCCTAAAGGGTGATGTAAATGATACCTGAAATGATGGTCAGGTTACAATGGGCAGCACAGCAGTAAAAGGTGTCCAGGGTAGATATTACAATGTGAAACCCTTGACGAGGTTTTGCAGCCAGCTCCTCCGCAAGGAGAACATGTGATACCACGTCTTAGTCTTGAGAGGTTTGGGGGTTTAGCTGTTCGTGGGAATTGACTGATTGTACGAGGGGTCGCCGAAAAGTTCTGAGCCCAAATACTAAGGATGTTTAGTACACCCTTCACCATCAGAGTGGAAGAGAGAGCCTCAAAGCTGATCACCTTATGAAAGTGTTGATAAAATACATATGGATGATCGAAAACTAGCACACATCCAATAGCCGTTACCAATAGGCATCTATCAAGAGAGGGTTGAGCACATTCTAAGGAATGAACTGGGCGCTTTTGACTTAGACACGTTCCAGGATCATCATCTCTCGTGAGAATTTACTTCCTTTTGAAGCTAACGCTGCTGATTTTGATGAGCGATTTGTAACCATGGTTGAGTCTTGCGCTCACCACTCTCCACCACAGAATAAACAACGGTCAGTGGACTACGTACTGAAAGGTCAGACTATTAAAGACCAATAATATTATGCTAATATGCCTAATCAGTTTGTTGTTTAACACTGCACTCAGCAATATTCCAGCTTTACGGCGGCGGTCTGTAAATAATCGAGACAATCCAGTGATTGATATGATGAGCATCGATCCATGCAAATGTGGTCCGTTGACATGCATCAACCAACCATCAACCACCTTGAGGAAGCCTTCTACACCATGCACCAATGGAGTCCAGGCACTCCCGCGTCACTAAGGACGGTCGGGTAGCCTAGTGGTTAAAGCGTTCGCTTGTCACGCCGAAGACCCGGGTTCGAATCCTGACATGGGTACAATGTGTGAAGCCCGCCGTGTCCCCCGCCGTGATATTGCTGGAATATTGCTAAAAGCGGCGTAAAACCATACTCACTCACTCACTCCAGCGCCATTGGTAGAGACGTGTGTGGACCTCGCAGGGGTTATGCTGAAAAATAATCATCGGCTAGCTCAGTCACCATTGTCCATCATATATCCAGCTATACCAAGAAATCTCTGACAGGCAAACACGTGGTTGACAGCATGAAAAACGAGTTACTACATGCGATAGCCAATGTCATTAAAATCAGATCTTAGTTTTCTCTACCGCTTAACAAAAATTGTTTAGCGATAGCGAGAACAAAGACCTGATTTTAATGAGATTGTGCGATACCAAAACACACAATTAGCCAGGTCAAACATTCTGACCACCCAATCCTCGAATTACCCATGCCTCTCGCAACTGAATGTTCAGTTGTCAGAAACATGACATCATTAAAACCTCTCCATAACAATCTGACACTATAATTACTTAAGTGTCAGGGGTGACTGATTGAATATTGTTAACGCCAGGGTCTTGTCTGTCACAGTCAAACCAGTGGTTGATAGCCAGAATGACAATTCGTGTCAGGTATCACAGGTCCCACATTGTAAACACTGGAGTCTCGAGTTATAAATAGGAGCATATGGGAACTGCAATTTTCAGTTCAGGTGCTATAGCAAAAAATTGAATTGGGTAGTAGCAATGAGTATCTTCCGAGATCCGCCACAAAACTGACTGCCCTAGGACCCAAACCAACGCTTATCATTAATTCATGGTCTTTGTAAATAGTTCAAAATTCTTCGACTTAGAGTAGCTCTAAGGTAATTACACTTACGAGTAACTTTCAATTCTGAGAATGTTTCTAACTGCGACCTCGGGTCACCATAATGGTGGTACATATTGTTGATTATCAGGGGAATACAGGGAGACCGTCCCGGAACAACACCAGGCTAGTGTTGACAAATACCACGCAGGACTACCGACTACAGCATAATGTTCATGACTCTGGGCGTTGTAGAATGAGAACACCATTTCTATTTTCTCAAAACACAAATAATGCTGATAAAAATATCTTATGAGAATATTTGAACAGAAGTCGCATAGATATCAGTTACAGGCTTGAAAAAATAGACGAAGCGCCTGTAAAATATATATTTCAGGTCGGATAACTTTCGGGAAAAAATACAGCACTTGGGTTGTCAAGTTACGCAATTAGCATTTCCCACCTTGAAATAACGGCGGCCTCGCCGGTGCAGGAGCAACGTCTGAAGAGTCGGTAAAGATAGCCTTGCACTGACGTCGCCGCTTGTTTCTACTGTCTCGCAATGTTATCTTTGGAGGTTCCACATGGCTGACTCCTGCACCAACAACGCTGCCACTCTGACTGATGACTGGGTTAGCTTTACACATGCGTCAGCGCAGGAGTAGTTTCCACTTTCATGATAATGTTGGAATAGTTTTCTATAAGCAGCAGGATTATCTTGTATTATCCATGCACTGATATGCACGGTTCATAACACGTCATGAGAATAGAGTACGTTTAGAGCTCACCTGATCTGAAAATTGAGCTTTTGTCGTGGGGCGTTTGACCCTGGACAAAGTCTATGAAGCTGATATTTGCATTAGATATCCCAGCAATGGTGTCTCTGAAAAACGTCGATCCGATTACAAGCATGACCACCACGGCGGCCATATTGATTTTGACATTTAATTTGAGCTCATTACTCGGCAGTTTCATCGTGATGCTTCGTGAAATGTATTATATAGGAAGTGGTAACAGCGTGCACATTGGATAACATATTGATACATAAAATCTTTGAGTAGGTCTGATGTTTTCAACATGGCACCCAGAACGTCGATCATTTGGAGGTCCAAGTTCAAAGCTGTACCAATTCTCAAAATAAACGCTATTTAACAGTCATGACTTTAGGCATATCACATCACTACGTCATAGAAAAGTCAAACAGATAAATTATACATACGTACGTACATACATACATACATACATACATACATACATACATACATACGTGTGTGTGTGTGTGTGTGTGTGTGTCTGTCTGTGTGTGTGTGTGTGTGTGTGTGTGTGTGCGTGCGTGTGTGTGTGTGCGTGCGTGTGCGTGCAAAATCATATGTTGCAAACAATACTGAATGTTAAATGATGCTGGATACCGTTATCATCCCGGCATCTGCAGAGTGCAGCTTCTTATTCCCTTTGGTTCTGGTCGAGATTTCTAAAATGCAGTGGCACGTTTTGCAGGGACGTGTATGAATATATGCCAAGATGGTAAAAACGTTAATATTGTTCGGTCTTGTTTCTTCTTTTTCCCGTTTACCCTGATGACCGCTGTGAAGTTTTCAAGAAGCTAGGCACGTGGTCAACAGCGCCTCTTGGCTTCACTATAAACACATTGGCAATGTTAATTCTTGGAATCAACATTGCACATACGCTGATTCCTTTGTTAAAACGACTCTACCAAAAAAGCACGGTGACTTAGAAAGTGGAGATCACTTTATTCTTCAACTTACTGACATACTTTCCTACTTGCCCAACTATTTATGATCTCACATGACTTAATTTGATTTTTATTTAAAACCTTCTGTTGATGTGGAGTAAGGAGCCGCTCGACGCGAGGAACCTATTTCGACAAGTCCGTTTAGCCAGACAGAGACGAAATAAATAAGAAACGCTTACCGTTACTATCTCTTGCCTTGACAAGCATGATTGTCTTCTTCTCCAGTTCAAACGTACATCATTTTCATTATGGTGTTTGTGATATATAAGTCCCTTTTCCAATTTCCCCGAATGATCGAACACTTTGACCCGAACCTGTGACGATATTACCCATTCTGTCATTCTGTTCCTTTTGTTTACTATCTCGACCAGGGCAGCTAAAGCCGACTGACGGGCCCTGAACAAGAATTATGTGAAATGTGTCGCCTGTGCATAAGGACCATCATCCCCAATCGACTAATGAGAAATGTGTCATGTCTGGTGAATATGGCATGCTAGGTGATGCTCTGTTCTCAGACCGTCTGGACATATTTGGGTAGTCTTCATCGCTTAGTGCACAAGGCTAGACTTGGGGATTGTCTACAAAAATTTATTACGCGCATGATTGGACATGGTTGCCTACAGGAATCCAGTTTTAGCACTAGGCTATATTCCTCTGTTGTCTTTGCAGGCACGAGTAACGAGTGTCGACGCGAGGCTAAGTGCCTAGGACCATTCTCTACATTTCTGTCCCTGGTGTTACTCCTGGGGCTAATGGAGAAGGGGTCGAAGACGAGGCTGCTTTTTTATGATGATCGGGGCCGGGGAGATCAGGTGGGGGTGGGGGTGGGGTGATGAAATAATGACACAGAGGGTACAGTCCTACCGCAAAACAAATATCCGAGGACATCCCATTACAGGCCACGTCAGAACGACATTTCGCGAACTTTATCCCACCAATGACATAACTAACAAGAAGGCACCATCAGCCAATCAGAAAGCAGCTCTCTCGAGCTATAGTTTATAGCACTATAGCTATAGCATTAGTTTCAAACTGGTAAAAGGCGACCAACTGGCTCGGGTGGTCAACTCGCTGACTTGGTTGATGTATGTCATCGATCCCAATTGCGTGGATCGATGCTCATGATGCCAATCACTGGATTGTCCTGTCCAGACTCGATTATTTACAGACCGCTGTCATATAGTTGGAATATTAATGAGCGCGGCGTTAAACAACAAACAAACAAGCAAAAGTTACAAAAAAACTGGCGACTACGCTTTGAAAAAATATTTTGTCAAAGCTTTTGATTCAAAATTTGAATACTGAATAAAAGAACATTCTAGAATGTCTAATAGATGGCTTAGACTGTATGGCAGTACTTCCCACGGGTAATGCAAAGTCCCACCCGTTTACATATTTGTATCATTGAAGCGAGAGATAGATGTTGATTTTAAGGGATTTCAGTCGCAAAGCCCTTGGCTGCCGTTCGGAATACCCCGTGTCAAACGTTTTGAGGTTGCATGCTTAGGTCACTTTCCTGATATGTAAGTAACATTGTGATTGGTCGGATGAAAGGTCGTTCTGACGTGACCGTAATGTGATGTCCGCAGATCTTTGTTTAGCGGTAGGGTGAACTAAGATCTGATTTTAATGAGATTGGAAATTACCAAATTACCTAACTAACTGACACACACACAGGTCGATGCTCGGACACTTCTCGAGCATTCCAAAGTGCTGTAACATCAACAAGTATTTCTGTGGCAGGCTAGGCGGCCGAGCAGCTCCCGGGGGCAATGGGTCTGAATCAATACCACGTTATAATAGCTCTGTTCTTCCAAGCCAAATAAAGATAAACACGATCACATTAACATGCTTTTGTGTTTTTTCTTCGACAGAAACATTTTTCTAGGATTGCAAAACACGAGAGTCCAAACCCATCAACCGTCTTAAACATCGTGGTGGAAATCTACGCAGTAGGGAATCACTTTTTAATTTCCTGCTCTGTCAACTCCGAGTTGAAAACATATTAGCAAAACACTGCGGCAGAACCAGATATGACTTTGCAAAATGAGATTAAAGAAATATAACGTACATACATACATACATACATACATACATACATACATACATACATACATACATACATATATATATATATTGTTTTGTTCAGTCGATTCTTCCACAATCGTCACGTCGATGGCCTGGGTTCGAATCTTCACATGATCAGATTGTGTTCAGCCGGTCCCCGCCGTGTTATGGCTGGAGCATTGCCATCGACCCAAAACCTTATCACTAAAGAAGTTAAGGAACACTCGATTCTTCTTAATCTGTCATGGTATATGTACATATACACTGGTTTTTCATGTTCCTGATCACAAATATAAATATAATGTAGCACTGCAGATTGAGATGCATAATAGCTTTCAGTACCTACTGACGCAAACAACTTTATAAAGAAAATATGGAGTCCGGTTCCAATAGCTATGTCCAAGGAATTTGAAACCCAAATGGAACAAGATCTTTATACAGGTAGCTTAAAATAGATATCCCGGGTTCGATTGTCAAAATGAGCATGTGTGAAGCTATATTTTGGTTTCCTTCGTCGTCACATTGCGGGAATATTTTTACAGCGATTTAAATCAATGCTTTCTCACTCGATGTATACACGAATGTAGGCTTTGCTCGGACAACAGTTCCAAAACAAGCAGTGGTTGTCTGTACAAGAGAGACTTTATGGATCCCAGTGGAAGAGTGAAGTAAACTGAATCTTGTGTACAACCACGCTCCACAGAGGGAGCTTAGCGTTAAGACTGTCCTAATTCTAACTGCCATACTTTAACACAGGCGATGATCGTAGAGCTCAGATCGGTAAACTGAACGAGGTTGCATTGGTTATATTTTAAACCTAAAGATGGGTGGTACATGAGCATTTACATCATATATACAAAAAGATATCAACATGAAGAGTGACAAAGCGAGCGGTTCTTTCTTAAATTGTTTGATAGGCATTACTTAGAAGTTGACGGATAACAAGGTAGACACAATTTATGGATAACAACTTCTTTAATACTGTAAAAAGCGAAGTTTCGGTATAAATCCTTATATCTTGCTTGACAACGGTATACGGGCCTATACCGAAACGTCGTTTTTTACAGTATTAAATAAGTTGTTATCCATAAATTGTGTTTAACTTGTCGGTTCTTTCTTATTAATTTACATAGACATGCCATGGATCTGGACAAATTTCTTATATCTTTCAACCTTTTTGGTGAAACAGTTCTATAGAGTTTTAAAATAATTGGCCCCATGTGGTATTTTTGGGGAATATACAGAATTGTTTGTTGGAGAAGAGCTTCGCATCTGAAAAGTTTGTAAAACACATCTCCTACTGAAAGTGAATCACGTAGTTGACAAAGCCTTTCTTTACCAGAATATATGTACGTAGGTAGCAATGTATGGTTTTAGGGCTTCTGTTATGTAAGTGTTAAAAAGACGACAATGCCACACGTACTCGACATAATACCCCCCGCAGCGGAGCCCGATAGGTGCAAAGACAAACTCCACCTCCCACATCGCAAACGTATGTCGAATAATGAAGTATGGAGACATTTAATTAACCCCATTGTACAACTGGTTGCTGAACTCCGCCGACCGTTCATTGTTTTCTTTAGCACCAACAGGTACGCTGTAGACTTTCAAGATGACAGAACAGAGTTTAATTGGATACTAATCACGCGTGTTTGTGATAAATCGGAGTGGGTATACAGGGGGCTCTACAAGGGGCCACTGTTGACATCTGGCTACCTCAAGCAACACCAGATAAACCAGAGTTTGAAAGCGGTAATTCTATGTCAGGACATAATATTACGTTCCTGAGTTAATCTGTCAGATCTGTTTTTTCTGAATCTGTAGCCCTGAAATCGGTGCAAAGATCAGCCAAAGATAACAGCAGTCTGTGGTAGGCAGCTTCATATATATACTGTACGAGGATCATCCCAACCAAGTTCCTCGTCTCGCCCACAAAGCGACTTGAACCCGCAGGAGGTAGGTGTGCACCTATACTTTATACGTATATATATAAGATAGCTACGCAATAAATAGCAAAGAACAATGAAGATCGAAGCGTGGTTTATTTGACGATAAAACATTGTTCTATCATGACGTCATTTTAGGAGATACGAACATGCGCTCGCAACTTGTGCCGTTGTATATTGGGCGAGGGAAGTGTCTTGTGAGTTGTTCCCCATAGATAGCTGGGCACCGCAGATAAACGCTATGGCCGAAAGATCGTACCCAAAGGCGGGAGAGATATGACAATCGGTATTGGGAGAAAAAGGTACATGTAATTGACGTGAGGATTGTGAGAATATGCGGGAAATACCACCTGTGCATAAAATGGATTTTTCCGACATTGCCGAGGTCGCATTCTGTTGAAGGAGCCATCATTATTAAAAAACGGGTAACGATGTTTAAAGCTTGCAATTACTCCGTTATCCTTAAAGAGGCTGTACATAATGTACATCTCAAAAAGAAATATACGACTCGTGGTCGTTGTTTGTCGTACAGTAAAACACTGCAGCAGTTTTATGGGACAAAAAACAACTGCCACTCGTCATTTATTTCTTAAATAATGATTATGATAATGCTGCTCTTGACGGTAGTAGTAGTAGTGAGTGAGTTTGGTTTAACGCCGCTTTTAACAGTATTCCAGTTATATCGCGGCGTGTCATCTTAATGTGGGAGGAAAGCCCGAAGTGATGCAGGTCTCAGACGTTTACCGCTTCAGTGAAACCCACGAGCACGGGTATGGTGCTGACAAACCCAGAACAATAGTAGTAGTAGTAGTAGTAGTAGTAGTAGTAGTAGTAGGTCCGTCATAGTAAATAATTGCTTATATCGAAGCTATGTCTGATCAGCCAGTATGCTCACCTTGAATTCAGTTCGAGGTGTAGCTGTCCAAATACTGACTTGCAACTTAAATGTGTATAATTGTCAACGCTTTGGGCACATCAGCAGATTCACACTTATTCTTGCCCAGACGTGGTTAGTGTCGGCGTTTGTCCCCTAAAGGCCACAGCTAGTTTATTATTAGGTCTTCTGATTCACCGCTTCTTTTTTCACGAGTTGGTATTTGAAAATAGGCGAAAACAATTAATATACCTGTTGACAAAATAGGGGAGGAGGAGATGGAGGCAGCTTGAACGATGGTTATAAAATCCCCCAAATTAATGTTTACAAGTCGTTCTCCGATCACCCTGAAGGGAAAAACGATTCGAAGAACAACCACTTTGCTGTGGCCTACTTCTGTTATCTCTCTATCCATTCTGAAAGTTAAACACAGCGTTTAAAAAAATGTAAATGTTATCATTAATTTTCTTGTATAAATCACCTCTTCACTTTGGGGTTGGTGGGTAGGAGTTGAGGCGCAGTACTACAGCGCTGTAATCCTCTGCGTACTTTAGTAATAGTACATCAGCACTAGAATAATGCTGTTTTTAGAAGATTTAAAACTTTTTGAAATTATATCAATATTAAAATTATTTGTTGAAAGAATCTCAGCTGTTCATCTTTTATTTCCAAATGTATGTTTCTAAATACGATGTTATAGTAAAGAAGAGTTACTGTTAAAATATTTTTTTGAGAGTAAATTAACTTCCTCAATTTTCATTGACATTTAACAATCACAAACGTGATTTGGGGGGTTTTAATTGGCAATTAAAAGTAATAATTTCTAAAAATATTTCTTTTCAGCTGCAGTAGTGAGTGACTTAAAAAACTTCGCATCGAAATTATTTCAGCCATTCAGCTGTAGTAAGCTCCGATACAGCTACATAAGTGTCAATACAATATCAAATATAAGTACCCAGTCATTGTCTTTAATCTGGGTTTCATTAGCTTAACAACTATTAAAACATCAGTATTTATATATACCTCAATCCTTACGCGCATTCTGATTGGTTTGTCGTATTTCGCACATAAAGTTGATCGATAGGTTACGAAAAGGGTCGAGCGGTGACGTATGTATTTTCGTGCCCCACTAACAAAAAACATTAGTTAACAGTTTTGCAGTGCAGTCATAGCGTCACCAGACTTGTGCACGGGGGCATTGTCGTGGTGGGACAACACAGCTCAGAGAGTTTTCCACGATGCTCAGCCTTTATATTCTCACGCAGTTGCCTTACCATACCATGTGCCTTTAATGGTCTGATTTTTCCGGGGGTAGTCCGTCCATCAGTTTGATACCTTTGGAATCCCAGAAAAACCGAATTCACCCCATCGCCAGCTGATGGAACAGGTTGTTTTGACCGTATTTAGTTCCTGGCTGATAGTGGTTCACATACACAACATTTACTAACGTCAGTAACCTGCACATGTGTAACTATACATACGTGTGTATATGTAAATTTACTATGCATTCACATGAAAATCAACTTGTGTGTAGATAAAGTATGTATATTGTGTAAGGCACACATATTCGTCCGTCTGTTTAAGACTTTCAACACAAAACAGGTTGTTTTCCAATCAAAGTTGAATGCGAAGAGAGTTAATTCACCAAAAAATTCGCGTGTAGCAACATGTGTTATATTTAATTTGTACTCAAAGATTTGACTTCTTGAAACCAAAAGAA
This sequence comes from Haliotis rufescens, assembly GCF_023055435.1. Taxonomy (NCBI): domain Eukaryota; kingdom Metazoa; phylum Mollusca; class Gastropoda; order Lepetellida; family Haliotidae; genus Haliotis; species Haliotis rufescens. Next base: position 36,444,867 of record NW_025963779.1, read on the forward strand.
AACACCGCCCGCTCCACTCTGTATATACGCATAAAGTTAGCAACTGTTGACAATTTGTTTGGTATTGGCAAAAGAACAGATATTAATTAGATCATACGTTAACATTGCAACATATACACACAGTGCAAATTGACATTTACATTTTCACCTGCTCCAGACATGATGCAAATTTGCTCCTGGTGTAAATATACACACATGAGTAAGCACGTTCACGTGACAAGTATACTCACGTAGGTATTTCTACACACGTATGCACATACATGTATACACACATATGTATGGAGGCGCATGTGAACGGGGTATTAGACTCATCCATGGTTACAAAGAGCTGAACAAAATCAGAAGGTCTGCTTCAAAATGACGAAAATATTCACGAGTACCGTATTGGCAATATGACGTGGGGTGTGTCATCGATCATCCACGATCATATCATTTATTGATCAACATTTTCCTCAGTTGTGGCAGTTGAAAATGTTCCTGATCTTGGCTCATCTTTCTCTTCACTTCTTGAAACTCCTCTGCTCATCTCATAACCGTGAGCGGCAAAGGAAGGAGCATCGCCCCTAAAGTTGGCACCATGTCCGTAAGGATGCTTTTTGGAGTTGGCCATATCTGTTGGAGATACTTCATGACAGCCCCGAAGCCAATTTTGACCATCATCATCAACAGACAATTATTGATAGTCATGATATTATCCCGTAAACTATGATTTAATTTTCAGCTAGGTCTGCAAAGCCATACATTTTTTCATAAAAATCATGAGCCTAAACATTTTGCTACAATGTATTTCTTGTGGCGGGTGTTTTTCTCCAATATTCTGAAGCACAATTATCTATATTTTTATTTTTTAAAGCATTTTCTGGGACTCTTTACAATTTCATTTTACAATGTCTGTATAGTCATGTGAAAATGATCCGTGAAGATCCGGGGTAGAATAGGTCTCCAGCAACCCATGCTTGCCGTAAGAGGCGACTAACGGGATCGGGTGGTCAGGATGATTTGGTTGATGCATGTCACCGTATCCCAATTGCGTGGATCGATGCCCATGGTGAATCCCTGGATTGTCTGGTCCAGACTCGATTATGTTATAGACCGCCGTCATATAGCTGGAGTATTGCTGAGTGCAGCGTTAAACAACAAACAAAGCATGTGTATATATGTATGATATAAATGTATTGTATTGTTTTTTAATGTTTAATAATGTCTCATAGTCTCTTTGTGGCCGTCCTAGTCTACCGAAGAGGCATTCTTCTACCTAGTGTACAGCACGTGACATCTTAATAAACTACATTTCTTCTTCGTCTAAGATACACATGATAATCGAGGATGCCTCGTCCCAACTGACACTTTCTTCCCTCTATTTCAGCCCAGGTACCAAGTTTGATTGTCACGTCCTGACCAGACACTGATTTCTGCTGTGTTGATCTAATGGGCCGTTTTCGGTGCTGTACACGGTGACCTTTGACAAGCACTAATGAAATTGGTCTAGATGACGCGTGGTACACCGTGACTTTAAGAACGCAGGATATCAAAGACATTGTTGTCATCTGCGTGTGTGAAATTAACTAGAGCGCCTCACCGACAAAATGTCGGTTTATTGGCATTAGCGCATGTATACAGACTTTTCTCCGGCGGTAAGTTGGAATGCAATAATCTCACCTTCTGCAGAAGCCGCGGCCAGGCAAATTGAATAAATTGTCATCACTCAACCAGGCGTTGTTTTCAACCTTTACAACGAAAACCAGGAACTGTCACTATGGGAACGGCGGATTGTATTATTGCGCATGACTCTATGAAGTGCTGAAGAGTTTGTCGGGTCCACTCGTTGCACGAGGCTCTATTGGTGAAAACATTTCATTACCGTTCAGCACGCTGTTTCCCCAGCTTCAGTCGATTACTTCACTGAGCAGACGACAGACCACACGCGGACCGAGGAGCCGGAGCAGACGATCTCTCTCTCACTCTCCCGCCAAAATGATACGAAATCATATACGCAAGAGTCACGATCCAAAACGACGGGCGAGTTTGTGTTTGTCCTCAGACCCGAACCCCCTCCTTACTGAGGGGGTGAGAAGAAGGGGGTCCCTCTTCACCCCCACGGGGCCTCTCCTGACTGTCCCACCTGTAAGTGACCAGAGGCGGAGCTCATTCCCGGGGGTGGGATCAGGTTTACCGGTAACTACAAATGGTGACATTACCCGGCGACGATCCTCGAGTGTCACCCCGGACAAGACTGGGGGATTTACGGACATTGATGGTCAGCCAAACTGTAGGTCACTGAAAATCGTCGTGTCAACGATTGGATTATTTCTTGTGGCTGTCTTAGTGTATTCCTTCGTGAGACTCGTCACATGAGAAGCGACGCTGTCACGCACCAAGATGTTCTAAAAACGGATAATTTCAAGGGACCAAACCGAAGAGTGTACATATCTATCATCGGCTGTATATTATATTTTTGCACGTTTTGCCTGTAAATACCGACATATGACTACAACTATTTTCATGTTATGTCTTTGACGAGACTTATTTTCAAGAATGTGGACATGTGGAAGTTATACATCGTTGGACGTCAGATTGATCTACCATAATCACTTCAATGGATATGTGCTTTTGTTTGTTTCTTAATGGATACTACTTATACTGCAACATTGCGAAACTTCAATTTACCGAGAGGAAGAAGAGGCTCCGACCCGATCAATGGAACGGAATCTTCTTACCGAAACAATGCGCGAAAGGTTGATGAGACTGCCCTACTTCTCTCGGAAGCTCGTTTTCAAGGGATCATTTCTCGGGTTACTGTGGGGGAAGACCTGTACGTGACGTAACGCTCACAACGGAAGACAGGATGAGCGGTATGCATTTCAGGAGGGAGATTATCGTTGCACCGGATGAGTTGTGGTGTTCAAGACGGCGATAACACGATGCACCTTTCACCTCGGTGTGACCTGCACGTGCTACCTGTTCAGTTGGTGTAACAGGTATCTGTAGGTATATAAATAGATGAACTTTGAACTCGGACGGGTCTGAATGGAAGTAAATTTAGTATGTACCTCATTACTGATTACAAGGAATTCGACCCATCTCTAATTGTTTACATTACTTATCCATTTTAGTGTTAACAATCGCACGTGCTTGTAACACGGCAAGAGTCCAATGCTATTAATTCTGTATTTTGAAAGCACTACGCTTTTAGAGGGTTAAAAACTGCCGGGCTAAATAAAGTATGAAATTGAAAATTGGATTTGACCAAAAAATGACAAATATTACCAAAACGTTACTAGGCTGAAAACAGTCGCCGAAACAAGGTCTTAAACACAACTGTGATACCCGTATCAAATACACCTCTATCGAATAACCTTTTTTATATTTTTAGCCACCATCAAACACGGGTGTATGCCTTCATTTGCCCTGCAGTTTATATCTCATATTAATCGGGTCGTCAGATTGAAGGTTTTTTAAGTTTAAGGTTATTTTATTCAAGAGAAACCTCGTTAATCCAGACTAAGCACTCCCAGTAAAGTCGTCCAGATAAGCTAATCATAATTCGTTGTAGTATCTCTCTAAAATACGTCATGGAGTTAACAGTAATCGCTTTGTTGTGACTGATGGATGTCCAGGGTCCTGGGTAACGAGGTTTCGGAGTATACAATGTCTTCGTCTCTTATGAGTATTAAATGTGCAAAAATTGTTATAATAATTTAACATATGTGCTTAAAAAATATTAAAAATGAATGGAAGCTTCCCGCTATTTGTGTTAGCAGGTATACAAAGTGCTGATTAGTACTGTGAAGGCTTAAGACCGGACGCGAAGCTCAGCTGACGTAAACCCCATTTAACCGATTAACTGCCAAGCTTCTTTAGCTGTCGATGTGATTTCAAGAGGTTGTTGATGTTATTGTATATTTCATTCACCTGCCAGGCTGATTGACGTGGGATTATGTCAATTGCATGTAATTAGCATACACAGACTGGTTGGGAAGGAGACTGTAGGCTCATGCACTCTTACATATTTACAAATGCATTCGATAAAGTTAAGAAAACATATCAGTTCATTTGACAGGAACAATTAGACAAAACACGAGACACTACAAACTACTGCTGCACTTGTTGAATGTGTATGGTCCCTAGCTAATACTCATTCAATTCCAATTTTTCACTCACGTGTTCAATACTGGATCACCGCATTCACACATCACATTTTTCCTCATTTAACTGAAATACTAAATGACATGGGGTTTTTTCGTGAAAAGAATGAATGTATTTATACAAACATACATACCCACACGTGGCTAATTCCCAAATAGGTTCGAATCCTGTGTTCGAAATAAGCGCCAGACACTGGCCCGGGCAGGTAGATCTCGTGTCAGGCCCGTAGTTGTTTTAATTTTTTTTTGTATGGGTTCTTTTGACTTGCGGCACATTTACGTGTCGATTAAATTATCAAAATAAGCTGCAGTTTTCTAAATGAGGGTCTGAAGAGTTTAGTCAGGGCCCGCAGCTTCTAAGCCTGTGGGGGGCGGTCGGGTAGCCTAGTGGTTAAAGCGTTCGCTCGTCACGCCGAAGATCCGGTTCGACTTCCGGCATGGGTACAATGTGTGAAGCCCATTTCTGGTGTCCCCCGCCGTGAATTTGCTGGAATATATAAAACCATACACACTCACTCTAAGTCTGTGGGTCCTGATGGCAGCCTTGCACTGTGTTTCTTTATGTCAAACACTCGAATCCCCCCGTGGGGACAATGTGTAAAGCCCATATCTGGTGGCCAGGTCGTATCAGGACTGAAATGTGGCAACAAGCCCTGTAAAGTCACTCACTCACTCACTCGCCAGTTTCATTGCCTGGCTTTGGAGGTGAGGTCAAATGGGGATTAAGGCCCCATGTATGCACGTGTGTTTATAGTGCTAGCCCACTGAGATACCATGCCGCAATTTTACACAAATACCCCACTCAGACACAGTATACTGACTTCTAGCCGACCAGTCCCTGTTTTAGCCCCTAAATGCCCAGAGTAAGGCAGGATAACAACAAGTACCATCTTTTAACATCTTTTGGTATGACGCGGCCGGGGATCGAAGCCCGGACCTTCCGCTCTCTGGACGGACGCTCTACCACTAGGCGACGGAGGCGGTAGCCTAACGTTGGAAGATGAATGGCGTAGATTGTAAATACACACAAACTGTGTCCATAAAGTCGACTCTGGTGGTAAATTACTACCATATTCAAGGAATAATTGGGGGTTTGTTATGTCCTGAAACAAGGATAACAGATCATGATATAACCTATTGACGGCGACTCGACAGACCAGCCTGACATCGACCGCGACACAATAATGACAAGGAAGAACTGCCAACACGACGGCACGGTGATATCTGATCTACGGAGATCAGGTGATACAATAACACTTAGTGAAAAGTCGCGTATATTGCTTTAGGCTAGTTTCAGTCTAAGTTTCGTAAACTCTCCGCTCTTGATCAATAGAATTGTCTTTGCGAAATGTACACGAGCGAGAACGTGGTATGACCACCACGTGCACCCGTGGTGTTGCATACCTTTATCAGTCAGATAGACAGACTGACAGTAGTATATCAGTGTCTCACTTCCGTACATACATAAAACAACTTTGTACAACTTGACATAGGTAGAATGTACAGAACCATTCAAAAGAATTATGAGAGACAAATTATCATACAATTCATACATATATGCTATAAAGATGATATAGTAAAACGCTATCCGTATAAAAGATGCTTTCTACGATTAAGAATTAAAAAGCAGACTTTGGCAAGTATAAAACACACGTTAGCATTGTTGAATATAAAACAATATACGATAAACAATTGTCGATATCAGACTTTTCCAAAAGATTCGGAGATTTAGCAATACAATCATAAAAAAGAGCTGCCCTCATATCGTCATATAATAGGCAGTGAAACAATATATATCATGTATATATCACGACAACATTTGACGCCCGTGAAGACAACCTGGACACTGTATACGCAGATACAACGTCCTTTTGGAAACCAATGTCGTCATATGGCTGGAATATTGCTGAGTGCGGCGTTAAACAAAAAACAAAAACAAAAACAAAAAAATGTATTAACACTAGCCAATTAACGCCTTTTTAGTTTTCCTTTGAAAATTATCAAGAATGATTAGAAAACGAAAACACTTGAAAGTGAGTGATCTTGTGGCAATATTCAAGCCATATCACCACGGCCAGCTCGAATCTAGGCAACACGTGGGGAATTGAACCGGGTCTTCGACAAGACATCTTTATAGCAAACACTCTAGCTCTTGTACTACTGTCCACTATTTGAAAATCGATGTGTCAAGGTTATCCTTCGTGTTTCACACTGGAGGACTAACATTATGCCTTTGAAACGAAACTATTTCAGGACTGTGTTTTGTTAAATCGTCTTTGAATACGACATAAAAGTGACCGGAGAATCTTTGAAACTGAAGAAATCTAGACTTGCTAAACTGCCATTGGACTTACATTTAGTCCCAGAAATAAAGTTAACATATCTGAGTGAGTGAATGAGTATGGTTTTACGCCGCTTTTAGCAATATTCCAGCAATATCACGGCGGGGAACACCAGAAATGGGCTTCACACATTGTACCCATGTCGGGAATCGAACCCGGGTCTTCGGTGTGACGAGCGAACGCTTTAACCTCTAGGCTACCCGACCACCCCTATCATATTTGAAAATATATATCTACAAGATAAACAATATAAAATCCAAATGGAGTCCAGAACAATCCTTAATTTCATCATTCTAGATTTGAGCTGGAATCCTTTTAAAATCTTTTCTCTTGGGTCTGGGAGACCAACTAAACTCTTATATACATGCGTCTGAATTTTCGGATATTATTGTTACAGGGTCCGTAACGAGGGATTAAAGGTTGTTCCGTCTCTTTCTAAACGTACATCTTGTTCAATACGCTTACACCTTCATGCGCTTCCGCTGTCGATGGCATTACAATGGTTGTTCTTGATTCAAGTGGCAGTACAGCCGTGTTAGTTATGAACGTTTCACGAAACACGCGCGGTGTATGAGGAAGCACGTGGTTAACACAGCCCATTGTGCACAGGTCCGGCAACACTTGCGGCCTGATTTTGTTAAGTGTTTGTACGTGTCTTTCAAACGTAGTTTTCCCATTAACAAAGTGGGCTTGTAAGACGCAAACAACATTAAGATGTTGTAGGCAGTAAGTAGAAGAAGAAAAAGAATAGTTTATTATGGTGTCACGTGTTATATGCATATACATCAATAGTCATTTCATATTGTTTTAGATATGAGCCCCCAGCCAATTTTGCTTACTAGACACTTTTAAAACATGTACATCGTAATTAATTAAAGTTGATTATGTTGACGATAAGATTGAACATGCTAGTATACAATATAACAAGATACAACCTGATTTTATTGATACATCAATGCCACACCTGTAGATGATGTGAACGTTTGTTTGTTTGTTTGTTGTTTTACGCCGCACTCAGCAATATTCCAGCTATATGATGGCGGTCTGTAAATAATCGAGTCTGGACCAGACAATACAGTTATTGACACTATGAGCAACGATCTCCGCAATTGGGATACGATGCATCAGCAAAGTCAGCAAGATTGACCACCCGATCCCGTTAGTCGCCTCTTACGACAAGCACAGTCGACTTTTACGGCAAGCACGGGTTGCTGAAGACCTGTTCTCTACACGGATTTTGATGCGAAAGTGCCAAGGCTTATTGACAATATTCCTCACATAATAAGCTGACACGCCGGGATGAAACTGAAACGGTTCCTAGCGGTATTAAACCATCCTCGCTCACCACTGAAGATATGTGAAGACAGTCAGCATATCGTCGACAACTTTGATTGGTGATATTGTAAAACCCGTTAAACCGGACCGTCGCTTGAGGAATCGCCCGGGTTAACGAGTTTCTTGATTAATGAATCATCACTGGTGTGGCGTTTTACCCTCTTGCATACATGTTGAAGTCCCGAACAGTTATCGTCTGGAATGTGAGGTTTCCGGATTAAGGGGGTCTTGAAAATGAGGTTTCGCAGTATTGCATGATAAGATGTTTTCACTGAACACTGTGCAATTTATTGTATATTTAAGGTATCATGTAACAGCTGTTCAGTAAGCTTGACAGTCGTGTATTTCAAGGGCATATGTAAAAAACGCCAAAAAACGCCTAGCACAAACTGTTTGAGAAATCGGAGTTGAAAATGTTGTGTATGCAACTTTATTCCACGGAAGATTGTGCATTTCTTTAAGACCTATAACATAACTTGTCATATTTGGAAGTTTAATTTTAATAGAAAATGTCTACTGCAATTATCAGTTTGAAAGGAGTAGCAAATATCTTAGTTATTATTACCCTTGATACATCGTTCCATATCCAAGTCATTAAGACAGAGTTCATGTCCTATATAGGACATCTATGTTGGGTATCCCAGTCTGTCTACACATAGTAACATAGTATTGTCCATGTCCTATATAGGACATCTATGTGGGTATCCCAGTCTGTCTACACATAGTAACATAGTATTGTCCATGTCCTATATAGGACATCTATGTGGGTATCCCAGTCTGTCTACACATAGTAACATAGTATTGTCCATGTCCTATATAGGACATCTATGTGGGTATCCCAGTCTGTCTACACATAGTAACATAGTATTGTCCATGTCCTATATAGGACATCTATGTGGGTATCCCAGTCTGTCTACACATAGTAACATAGTATTGTCCATGTCCTATATAGGACATCTATGTGGGTATCCCAGTCTGTCTACACATAGTTACATAGTATTGTCCATGTCCTATATAGGACATCTATGTGGGTATCCCAGTCTGTCTACACATAGTAACATAGTATTGTCCATGTCCTATATAGGACATCTATGTGGGTATCCCAGTCTGTCTACACATAGTTACATAGTATTGTTGTTCAACTGAACAAAGCTGAGGGAAAAAATGAAGAATACCGAGGGTTTTTTAAGTAATTGAAAATTGAAAGATTGAAACTGTTGTTGAGTTTTATTATGTCTATTTACCCACCACGCATTCCTGCAACAGTTTGTAAAAAGTAATCAGTAGCTGGGTAATTTTGTGTAAAAATACATAGGTTCAGTGAAGACTGAGGTAAGACATGAAATTTGCAACCACATGACCACTACCATGTTTGAAATGTAAACTTGTGCCGAAAAAAACAAATATATTGATTTTCAAAGATAAAATATCAAAGATACCCATAAGCATTTGTCCATTATGGGAATTTTTATTAACTTTTAAAAGTTTTATATCAAATTATATTTTTTTAAAGTAAACCATGTAGAATTATTCTGTTTGTGATGACTTAGTGCCAGTACACGTCATCTTTTGGACATAATATTATGATTAAGATATTTTCTATTAAATATCAAACATTTCGAAATTTACTGAGAGGTACAGTTTTCTCTGCTACTCACTCACATAATCCGAAATGACAGTCAGTTTCAGGAAAATATAACTTTAAAGAAAACAATCCCATCGCTTCATTATTTTTTCAAAGGAAATTGAAAACAAAATTAATAATTGATGTATTGCTACCTTATCCAAAGTAATCTCTCATCGGATTATAAAAAGTAGAGCGTTAAAAGACGCATTTCAGTCTTCTTTGAAATGAACACCGATTGAAATACATGTCACGCCATCATCAAAGGCTTCATGACATAGCTACATTCCATGTCAGTGCATATTGTGATATTAAATGTGACTTCAGATGATTGGCAAATCAGAATTTTGAAAGGTTTAGTGGCATGCACTGATGAAGGAACTGAACGCTCCCAGACGAGGCACGGGGTTAACGTGGCCTGATTGACGCCTTGGTTGTCGATGTCATGTCAATATCACCAGCTGTCATTCGTATGGGCCGCTGTAATGTATCCAGGCTTGATTCAGGAACACAGAAACCAAACATAACCAACTCTATTTCACTCATTCCAGGTTAAGCTTTGATGTAATCGTCAAGATATTTCAACGATCCTGCAATATTGCTACATTTTCTGTCTTGTACAATAATATGGTTTGATCAAATTGATGATTTTGTACATGTAACCATACACTTGTTTGTTTCTAAATCTGTTGTTGGTGAAAACGTGTTTATTATATAATAGCTGAATAGTTAAAAAGTGGGGTATGACAATGCCGGGTATATTGCATTTAAATTTGTTTTTTATTATATTTTTTTGTAAATGCTGTTCAATCTAATCTCGTAAAACGTTTTTTATTCAGCAGAATGAGTTTTCAGTCACGTGTCTGGGCGCGTGCGGTTCATTACTGAACTACTCGCTCAGGAGTAAAGTTTTTGCAACGATTAACAAGTAGACCGCGACAATTTCCATATTGCGACAATCAATACACTGTTTCTCAATCGTTTTTTATTTATTTTTAAATTCAGCCCTTAACCTTTATTTCATAATCACCCCAGGTTAGCTTTATAAAGTCATAAATTGATTTTGTTTGTTTCGAGACCCCATTTGATGTTCTGATTGGGGAACATATAGCTATATTTAGTAGCTTCATTAGCTGCCTAACCCAGAGGCCAAACAGAGTGGGGGCCCAAACAGGAAGAAAGAATGATTCTAATCATACACTGTATAATGTGTTTAGAATGTGAACACATACAAGACATGTTCAGGAATGTGTTTAAATCCTAAACGCAATACACATTAGGTGTGTTCTATCTCAACACGTTTTGGGTCGAAATACGTGAAATAAGCTTAGTCTCATAGCCTAACATCACCTAACCACAACATCCCCATCCTCATCCACTACAACAAATCGGGTCCCTCATGGTACTGTCATAGGTATCACATTCGACTAATGATAGAGTGGTGCTGTACGAATATACTGTGAATATACCACCTGTGTGAACATAATATACCACCTGTGTTAACATAATATACCAACTGAACTGAATAAAACACATTGGAAAACAAATACAACACCCCCAAAGTCAAATAACTTTTAGAGTTTATAATGTTTACGACAAAGTGCATCTCATTGTGTACCTCCCAATAATCTAAACATGTTAAAACAAAGTGCACATCATTAATATTGGGCATTAAGTCAAATGTGGACAAATACTAGTTCTTCTTTCATACAGGAAAAGGAAGCTGACAATGTAATAAATCTGATTACTACGATCGACTTAACTTACCCCACCACCAAAACCATTTTTAAGACGGGAAACATATTCATGGAGAGGCGGTTTGGCAAAATAGTTTAAATTGAAATTTGTTCGTGTTGAAGGGAAACTGGACTCGGGTCAAATGGCAGTCCCAATCATTTTGAAAATAGACTCGAGGCTACAGAACAGAGTGGGCGTTCAACTAACATACACATGTACATGTAGCGTCGTGCCCCTGAGCCATAGCACTGATACACGGTACTGTGACATGACACTGATACACGGTACTGTGACATGGTGCTGGGACATGGTACTGAGCCATAGCACTGATACACGGTACTGTGACATGACACTGATACATGGTACTGTGACATGGTGCTGAGACATGGTACTGAGCCATAGCACTGATACACGGTACTGTGACATGACACTGATACACGGTACTGTGACATGGTGCTGAGACATGGTACTGAGCCATAGCACTGATACACGGTACTGTGACATGACACTGATACATGGTACTGTGACATGGTGCTGAGACATGGTACTGAGACATAGCACTGATACACGGTACTGTGACATGGCACTGATACATGGTACTGAGACATGACACTGATACACGGTACTGAGACATGACACTGATACACGGTACTGAGAAATGACACTGATACACGGTACTGAGACATGACACTGATACACGGTACTGTGACATAACACTGATACACGGTACTGAGACATGACACTGATACATGGTATTGAGACATAGCACTGATACATGGTACTGTGACAGGGTGCTGAGACATGGTACTGAGCCATAGCACTGATACACGGTACTGAGACATGACACTGATACACGGTACTGAGACATAACACTGATACACGGTACTGTGACATGGTGCTGAGACATGGTACTGAGCAATAGCACTGATACACGGTACTGTGACATGACACTGATACATGGTACTGTGACATGGTGCTGAGACATGGTACTGAGACACAGCACTGATACATGGTACTGAGACATGGTACTGAGACACAGCACTGATACATGGTACTGAGACACAGCACTGATACATGGTACTGCGACACAGCACTGATACATGGTACTGAGACATAGCACTGATACACGGTACTGAGACATGACACTGATACATGGTATTGAGACATAACACTGATACACGGTACTGAGACATGACACTGATACATGGTATTGAGACATAGCACTGATACACGGTACTGAGACATGACACTGATACATGGTTTTGAGACATAGCACTGATACACGGTACTGAGACATGACACTGATACATGGTACTGAGACATGACACTGATACACGGTACTGAGACATGACACTGATACATGGTATTGAGACATAGCACTGATACATTGTACTGAGACATGACACTGATACATGGTATTGAGACATAACACTGATACACGGTACTGAGACATGACACTGATACATGGTATTGAGACATAACACTGATACACGGTACTGAGACATGACACTGATACATGGTACTGAGACATGACACTGATACACGGTACTGAGACATGACACTGATACATGGTATTGAGACATAACACTGATACACGGTACTGAGACATGACACTGATACATGGTATTGAGACATAGCACTGATACACGGTACTGATACATGACACTGATGCATGGTATTGAGACATAGCACTGATACATGGTACTGAGACATGACACTGATACACGGTACTGAGACATGACACTGATACATGGTACTGAGACATAGCACTGATACACGGTACTGAGACATGACACTGATACATGGTATTGAGACATAACACTGATACACGGTACTGAGACATAACACTGATACATGGTATTGAGACATAGCACTGATACATTGTATTGAGACATGACACTGATACATGGTACTAAGACATAACACTGATACATGGTACTGATACATGGTACTGAGACATAACACTGATACATGGTACTGATACATGGTACTGAGACATAACACTGATACATGGTACTGAGACATGACACTGATACATGGCATTGAGACATGACACTGATACATGGTATTGAGACATGACACTGATACATGGTACTTAGACATAACATTGATACATGGTACTGATACATGGTACTGAGACATAACACTGATACATGGTACTGAGAAATGACACTGATACATGGCATTGATACATGACACTTATACATGTTACTGATACATGGTACTGAGCCATAGCACTGATACATGGTATTGAGACATGACACTGATACATGGCACTGAGACATGACACTGATACATGGTACTGAGACATAGCACTGATACATGATACTGAGACATAGCACTGATACATGGCATTGATACGTGACACTTATACATGTTACTGATACATGGTACTGAGCCATAGCACTGATACATGGTATTGAGACATGACACTGATACATGGTACTGAGACATAGCACTGATACATGGTATTGAGACATGACACTGATACATGGTACTGAGACATAGCACTGATACATGGTATTGAGACATGATACTGATACATGGCACTGAGACATGACACTGATACATGGTACTGAGACATAGCACTGATACATGATACTGAGACATAGCACTGATACATGATACTGAGACATAACACTGATACATGGTACTAAGACCATGCACTGATACATGGTACTGAGACACATCACTGATACACGGTACTGAGACATAGCACTGATACATGATACTGAGACACATCACTGATACATGGTACTAAGACATGACACTGATACGTGACACTGATACATGGTACGTGTTCTTGGATTGTCAACGCGGATCGCCTTGAACCTCACACGCGTTTTCTCTTTCCAATTCTTGCTTCATATCTAAGTTAACGAATTTAGTCCCTCTCAATCCAGAACCTCTCAAGATCAAGGACGATTTCTGTACAGTGTAGATCATTTGAGTGTCAAGTGTTCGTTGCCTCTGTCCCCTACAGTGTTTGTATATTATACCACCTGACACGACCATGTCACTGTCATTTGCGAGTACTGTATGTAATGAACTTTATGAATATCATTGATTGCAATTACAGTAAACTACGGTTATAACGAACACGCTTATAACGAACTGACGGATATAACGAACTTACTTTTTTGGTCCCGACTATTTGATGTTGTTATACTGTATATATGCTTATAACGAACAACGGTTATAACGAACTAAAATAAGTAGTCCCTTTGAGTTCGTTATAACCGTACATAACTGTATGTAAAATAGTAACGTTTGTAAATATTGTTTATTGAAAAGTACATATATATACAAATGTCAGTTTACATGCTCTGCTTTTGTGTAATAAATGTTGCCGTAAGGCTTATATTTTAGAATGGATGCTTTCTGTTGTATTTGCAGCATTTATTTCCCTTTTAATAAAAATGTACGACTTAAAAATGACCCTACAAGGGGCAGTGAGGTAGACCAGTGGTTAGAGCGTCACGCCGAAGACCCGGGTTCGATTCTCCACATGGGTACAATGGTGTCCTCCGTCCGTGATATTGCTTGAATATTGCTAAAAGCGGCGTAAAACCATACTCACTCACTCATTGAAACAAACATTCAGATACTTCCCCCACTGTACCACATTTTCAGCTGTTCACAGAACGAATCAATTCTTGTAACGAGGTAATATCATAGGAAGCCGATCAGTCCAGATTTAGCTAGCGACACAAAGCACCTGTCGATGTCCGCAAGTACCATTGACAGGGGATAATAAAGACCTCACTTTATGTCTCTTGTGTGAGAAATATCACTTTGCGGAGGTGATAAAACATCATTTACAATGAAGAATAGCCAAATAGTTGACCAAATGGATCGGATCGCCAGGGTCCTAGACTTTGTTATTGTGAGTCATGATACCTTGATGCATTCGTCAACACTCGCCCCTTTCCGTAACCTGCAAGAAGACTCGTCCCTCTATCGATGAATGTTATGTGCCAAAATACGACAAACCAATCAGAATGCGCGCATTACAATTTCTTTGTAAAAGAATCACTTAGAAATAATTTTTGATTTTACAAATGTCTTGCATACCAAAGACACAGTTAAATGTGTTCAATCACACTGTACAATTCCGCACGTCCCGATGTGCTTTAAACTGCATCTGATATATATATATATATATATATATATATATGGGGAAATATATGTGAACCATTACGCAACGAGTTGACAATTGTTTTAGGTATGCCTGTTTGCGCTAAGACCGCACCCGGTTGCACAAATGGCCACGAGGAGGGCACGAGTCGCTATTCGCCATGTCCCGGAATAACACGAGTTGGTCACGAAAGGCCTTGACAGCGACGTCAAACTACGACAAACAAACATTGGGTAATGTTGGTAAAATATGTTCAGTGAGTATGGACACAAATGTTGAAGTTTTTGTCGTTTCTTCAATATATGTTAATGAGAGACAAGCTATTTTTGATTAAAACACAGCATGAATTCCTCCACTATTCTGGCAAAATAACATAATATATAGTTCAACAAGAATAACAGCACACGTATCGCAACATACATGTGCACCCGCGTCCACTGTTAAACGCGTGTCCGACCCGTGAAGAACCTGGTCAGAATAGGTCTTCAACAACCCATGCTTGCGAGTCGACTCTGCTCAACGTTGGAGGCGACTAACGTTGTTTGTAGTTTCTAAACACATGTTTAAGGCCCTTCACTCATCATGCGCAGAGCTCGGTTATCAAGGCTGACCTTTGATGTCGGGTATTTGGAAATATCAAATTGTATTATTGTTTTCTCATAACGGGTTAGAATATAATTAAAGGTGAATGGTAGGTAAATGCATTAAGAATGAGATGGGTTTAACACATCTTCCCGAGGCAAGAGAGTTAACTGACTTTAAAAGTCCAGTTTCAACCCTTGCCGAATTAGGCTGGAATTCCTGGGCTCGATCGTAGCGCCACCAGTGGCTTTTACGAGTTATGTCCTTTCTATGCCTCTCCTATTGACCAATCAGATTCAACCTCTCGTATCACTAGTACTTGCATTTGCTTCAAACAAAACGGTGGCGCCCAGTCAAGACGATCTGATTGATAATCAAGATCTATATTGTGATAAAACGAGTCTTACATCGCGAAGTGCATCAAATCACGTGAGCACCTTGATTAAAAGCATGAAAAGATTTAGAAAATATCTGTTGACAACGAGTTAGCGGTGCACATGCTTTACAAATCCTGCAGTCGACCGAAATCTGCATGACACTTTACGAACCGGATTTCGATTTCAGTGCGCGATTTTGATTGGACTATGCATAGACTCGTTAGTCCAGCCAAAATGTAACTCCATAATACCAGCCTAGTTCGGCAAGGGTGGAAACTGGACTTTTATAGTCAGTTAACTCTCTTGCCTCGGAAAGATGGGTTTAACACTGCTTTTGACGTCTTCAGTAACGGCACATCAAATGACTGATAGGGTAACCCTCAAAGATGTGTACGTTGTGAAGTTTCGCCCACGTCACAGGAGCAGAGGCAGTTGTAGTTTTCATTCTAACATTCAGAGTAAAGCATATTGTTAAACTTAAAAAAAAACACGGACATTTTTTTAACACAGTGCCAGCTATTAGCGATTTAAGAGGCTATCAGAGACGGACATCAACAGTCTACTTTCTGTCCTCATTAATGAGAACTCGCTTTTTTAACAGACCATTTCTTAATGAAGGTAATATTGGTTTGAAATTGATTTTTACTCCTCTAAAACCTTTTGAAAATGAAAAGAAAGCTGCAATATGGTTTCCGGTCGAAGAATTCACTTGCATCCACGAATCTTCAACTCTGGTGCACAACCAGAGCTTGTTGCTTGTATTTGATGTTCCAGGTTTTAATGTAGGATGTGGATGTTAACGGTTGAAGAAGCAATGTCTTAATTGACAGTGATGTGTGCATGCGTGATCATTCGTGCAGGTTACGGAAAGGAACGACTGGTGACGTATGAAAGTTCTGAACGTTTAATACGTTCCCTCATGAATGTCAACTTTCTTCTATTCTAATCAATTCTGGCAGAAACTAACACACATATCGACGAAGCAATCGTCGGTATTAAAGTGATCATGAGTGAGTGAGTTGAGTGCAGGCCGCATTAAACAGTATTTTAGTTACATGTATATCACAGCGTGTCAGCTTAGTGCTGGAGGAAAGCCCGAAGTGATGCAGGTCTCAGACGTATTCCTCTTTGATGAACCAAGAGTACGGGTATGGGTGAGGTGAGGTGAAATTGGGTTTAACGTCGCGTCCAGGATTATTGCACTTATATAGCGACGAGCATGTACGTGTGTGTGTGTTTGTGCTTGTACTAGTCCGGACTGATGCCGATTTATAGTGCTAGCTCACTGAGATACCATGCCGCAGTTTAACATGAATACCCAACTCAGACACAGTATACTGACTCCGAGCCGACCAGTCCTTGTTTTAGCCCCTAAATGCCGAGCGCCAGACAGGGTAACAACAAGTACCATCTTTTAACGTCTTTTCGTATGACGCGGTCGGGGATCGAAGCCCGGACCTTCCGCTCTCCGGGCGGACGCTCTACCACTAGACCACGGAGGCGGTCCTGTACGGGTTTAGTGCCGACAAAGCAAGACTCAGAAGTTTGTTTGTTTTGTTTGTTGTTTAACGCCGCAATATTTCAGCTACGACGGCGGTCTATAAATAATAGAATCTGGGCCAGACAATCCAGTGATTGATATGACGAGCATAGATCGACGCAACTGGGATAAGATGACATGTATCAACCAAGTCAGCGAGGCTGACCGACCACCTGACCCCGTTAGTCGCCTCTTGCGGGACGCATAGTTGCCTCTTACGACAAGCATGGGTTGCTGAAGAAGACCTATTCTATCCCGGATCTTCACGGGTCAGAGTCACAAGTACGTGCATATGTATAATAGATCATGATACAACTAGGCAACAAATTAACTTCAAATAGATATAAGTGATTTGAGAAAGCAGAAAACTAGTAACCATTGTGTTTTTTACGAATTTTCTCAGTCATTTTTAAAAGATTCGGGAGTCCAAACAAACAAAAGCAAACTACTTTCAAAACAAAACAATTTCAGTGAAACATGT
Organism: Haliotis rufescens; assembly: GCF_023055435.1. NCBI lineage: Eukaryota > Metazoa > Mollusca > Gastropoda > Lepetellida > Haliotidae > Haliotis > Haliotis rufescens. Next base: position 36,463,168 of record NW_025963779.1, read on the forward strand.
TTTACGGCTCTCAACAGTTACAACATTTCAAATGTTTGCGTCAGATATGTTTGAGGACAACTTGAACGAGGTCTGTTTAAACTATGCAAGACAATGGCAAGAGAACCGAAATCTTCATTGACGAATCCCATAACGTACGATCCTTCCTCTTCCGTTTGTGTGAATATCTTCTTTTACTGACAACGTTAAATTACCCTGCTGAAAAACAGTTATTTCAAACGTTACAAATACGCAAATGAATTTCGACAACAGATAATCAAATTTGCCGTTCAAATTACTTAAAGTGCGTTCAACAGCTGAACAGGAAATGTATTTTCCATCCATCACGATCTCAGTGATCGGTAATTTCTCCCCGAACTGATTTTGTATGGATTGTCAGTCCCTCGGCCTCTGCTCAGTTTCATGCACCATACGTTTTCGACTGAAGACCAAATTACTCCCAAATGGCCGCTGGATTTCGAATCAATGTTTCCATTTTCAAACCTGTAATATTTCGAAAATTCTAAAACGTTTCTTTTTAAGTCTAATTAGGTTCAGAATAATGCTTCACCCGGTTTTGAATTCAATAGCAGTAGCAATATTTCTGACACATAATTAACGCGTTTTCTTTTCATTGTCTAATAACTCAACCATTGATTACATCGTAGGCTTTTAAATGTTCCGTGTTTTAGGATTTAATGCATTTCCATTAATTCCTGTCAACGGCATGTTTACAATTTATTTGATGGTTGTACAACAGTCATAATTTCCTCAATAAGATTTGTTTTAAAAGACATTTGTTTCCGGAGGATATTTTTGTATGCATTGGGTTGTATTTTTGCTTTATACATGCAACCCGCATTGTGAGTGAGTGAGTGAGTTGGGTTTAATGTCGCTTTTAACAGTATTCCACTTATATCACGGCGTGTCAGCTTAATGTGGGAGGAAAGCCCGAAGTGATGCGGGTCTCAGACGTTTACCACTTCGGTGAAACCCACGAGCACGGGTGTTGTGCTGACAAACCTAGAAACATAATCGGGGCGAACCGGGATTCGAACCCACAATCATAGGTTTCTGGCGTGCCCAAGGGACGCAACTCTGCACAGCGAATCGCGGCGCCTTAGACGACTGTGCCACCCGTGCCCCCCGCATTGTAAGACTAAATTGATACATCTCAATGTTATGTAAGAGCGGCGGTTCAGCTTAGCGGGAAAAGCGTTTGATTGTTAGCAGAAAAAACGAGTTCGATTTTCCATATGGGTACAATGTGTGAAAGCCACGAGTCCTTGACATTCTCTATTAACGAAATGTTACCTTAATAATGTTAATGATAAAAATCCAGACACCTTTCACTACTTCAGCTTTGTTCGACAGGAATCATAGAACGCTAAAATTAGCCGTCCAATCAAATTACACTCGTGTGCGAGAGACATGGTGTGGGAAGTCACTGATAAGAGCGACGATGCTTCCAAAATAGAGCTATGGTAGCGGATCGACCCATGGTATTTATCAAAATAGTATGGAGATGTAATACACTGGATAAACGAGGATGATCCTTTTTGTCCCATGACGTTATAGTGAGGGACTTTTACCATAACTGAGTACAAAGTCGAGTTTTTGCTGTGTTGTGTGTTGCTGTTTCCATAAAGAAACACACACACACACACACACACACACACACACACACACACACACACACACACACACACACATACATACACTAACACACACTAACACACACACTGACACACACACACTAACACACACTAACACACTAACACACACTAACACACACACTAACACACACACACTAACACACACACACACACACACTAACACACACTAACACACACACTAACACACACACACACACACACACACACTAACACACACACTAACACACACACACTAACACACACACTAACACACACACACACACTAACACACACACACACACTAACACACACACTAACACACACACTAACACACACACACTAACACACACACACACACACACACACACACACACTAACACACACTAACACACACACTAACACACACACACTAACACACACACTAACACACACACACTAACACACACACACACTAACACACACACACACACACACACACTAACACACACACACTAACACACACACACACTAACACACACACACTAACACACACTAACACACACACACTAACACACACACACACACACACACACACACACACATATATATATATATATATACATATCTTTGGTCATTTTGTTGAACTCGATACAAGGATGTGGTACATGGTATAAAGGTCTCAACACTGATACATGGTTTTGATGGATGGTACTGAGCTTTACCAATGATACATGATACTGAGCCATCACACTGATAGATGGTACTGCGCTGCAGCACTCATACATAGGTGTGTGTTCTTGGTTTGTGGAAACGGAGCATCGCCTTAACGCCAATACGTGTGTCATAACGACAACCATTGTCTGGAGATCATTTGATTCCAAAGGCTAATTACCCTGTAGCCATGACATGTGTTTGCCTCCATAACATAGTTGTTATTATTTATTAGGTGCTGATCCCTGTTGTTAATCCTCACCAACATTTCATTGTATATTGACTGTCAGCCAGCCTGGGCTACTATATCACTTCCTGTTAATTACTGTTATTTATAGTATGACATGTATTACCTTAATTGTTTATCCCCTGAGCTGTGTCGGTTCGTCATCCCCACAGGCCCCATGTCCAGAGCAACGCCATTGTCTCTTTGTCTGTCCATTGTTGTTCTCGTAGGAAACTTCCTGAGGTTGAGCTGGAGCCCCGCTCACCTCATGTATGCCTGAGCTGGAAGGTCCGCTCATCGCCGTGTTTGTGTTGTCAGAGCAGGTATTCCCCTCACTGTGTATTTGTTGTTTATTGTTTATATGTTGTGCATAAAACGTTCCGGGACAGTGATGCCAATTTTGTCCCTGATTTCCCCCAAGGGAAAATTCCCCGCCAACATGAGCGTTGACACGTGTGTTCCCTTACAAGCTGATGCTTTACTTTTGGAACTTGAACTACCAACAGTTGATATTGCGCGAACAGTTGAAATTCACGCTGAGTGAGTGAGGTGAGCGGGTGGAGAGAATGGGGGGGGGGGGGGGGGGGGGGGGGGGGGGGCTGGGTAGCTGCACAAACAAAGTTGCAGTATGGAGACAAATTGATCAGTATTGATAAATCAAAGAATAGCAGCTCCCTTTATGCAACGGCCGCAGATACAGCACAGACTCCTTTTGAACAATAAAGTTTTATTTTACATCTCTGAACACCGAGGATATTCAGATCGGCTTGGTGTTTGCCGAGAGACTGGTGATAGTGGCAACATTTACCGCTTGAACTAGTATAAATGAGTTATACTTCGCTTCAGAGGTCCCCATTCTGCTGCACAACGTATAGGAGCAACGTCACACTATTACACAGCTCCTGATACAGAGAGAGCGGACATTAGTACACTTATGTACATCCCCGTGGTGATGCGGGGGCAGAAGACGTCAGTACCCTTGATTGTAAGACTGAAGGAGTGAGTGAGTATGGTTTTACGCCGCTTTTAGAAATATTCGTTAGTCCAGTCAACGGTTACTCCGGAATTCCAGTTGTGCCTTGCAAGGGAAGAGGATTTCTTATCATCTACGAAAACCTGGGTCAAGGCAGCGTAGACGACAGACGGGTTGTCCATCATATTCCTATTGCCTCGCAGGCGAGTGGAAGCATATCCACATCTGTTTGTATACAGTAAACTGAATTCTTGTTAGGCAGTTTGGCCGTCTGTCTTCACCTCAAAAACATGAGGTAGTTATTTTATGAGCAGGAAGAAAGTACTACATTGATATAATCCATTACCGAGCTTGGCTTTAAAAATGTATGAAGATAGAAATATATAAAATATGAAAATAGATTCACGATTAAGTTCAACAAAATGTAAAAGCACAATCTAAAATGAGTTATATGGTATAATTGATATTCAAAATATTTAAACCTTCGAAAACAGCTAATGGCATCATTAAATTAAGAAACGGTCCTGCCTTGTCCTCAAATGCGAAGAACAAACGGTAACGCTTAATATGTAAGCGGGAAAGAGTAACTGTGCGTCATATAAAGTGGTGTAAATGTTTTGTTATTGAAAATAACATAATATTTGGACATTCGTCTGATCAATGACACATCTTATTGACAAAACCCATACCCGGTAACAGCCTCCGCGCCGTGGGTGTGCATAAAACAGGTATGGCGCAAAACGAAGTTGCCAGACATTTTAATGTTCATCGAAACACAATATTATCTCTTCGGAGACAGGAAATTGTGAATCACGACATTCAAGTCGAGATGTCTCTGCATGAATATGCATTGAAAAATGCATTATTTGATTTCAGAGTAAATGTACTTTTATTGAACATTATATGAACAGTTACCTTTTTCTGTTAGTATATAATTGGAGTGCAGTTTCACAGTAAACCCAGCTGACGTCCCACGCACTGTACATGTGATTAGTTATAAGGAGGATGTAATGGTGTTTGGCTACCGCATGTCTGTTGTGTGGAAACTAGGATAATAGCCAGTTTTACCTTCGTTTGATTGAGTGAGCGAGTGAACGATGTTTTAATGGCATTTAGCAATATCACGTCGGCCGTTTGATGGCAGCCTTGCGATAAGTAGCTCTTAAACACATCGGGATAACATCGTTTCAAATCACACTTCAAAGTCTTTGATCCAGTTAATCAATATTTTAGCAGTGGGTGGTTGTTTTGGCGTGACGTGCATGTTAAGTAATTGTTGAATTGTTCATTATAGAGGAATGTGAGCGATGGGGTATCAATGTTAGTCTCGACAGGCTGTAGATTAATTGAATCTGCATCAGATATACCGGTGATCGATAATATGAACACCTATGACACATAATTATCCTGGTTCTTTTTTTTATATGACCCAGCCACGACTGCGGGTCAACTTGGTTCATCTAGGGGCTTAATACGAAGTGTTTGTGTACCATGGCACGTTAGGCTTAATGTTTGTATTTGTGTTGAATGAATGTTATTTGACGCATTAGTCCATCAAGGTGTGTAAATAATTCAATATTGACTACATAAAACAACATGAGTAATGATGAACACTGTTGAGTACGATAATGTACAACTGGGGAGGCCACACATCGTTATGGCCCGTATCAGCTTAATGTCTGAGGAAAGCCCTAATTGATGCAGGTCTAAGACGATTACCAATTTGGTGAAGCCTACGAGCACGGGTATGGTGCTGACAAACGTAGAAACATTGCCAGGGCGAACCGGCATTCGAACCCACGATCATAGGATTCTGGCGACCGCAAGGGACGCAACTCTGCACTGCACGCCTTAGACGACTGGGCAACCCGTGTCACCTGACTGTGGTGGCACACTGAGTGAGTCTCTGTCTCACACCACCATCCCGATTGTGCCCAACCTGCAGAAATATGACAATTAGTCAACTTTCCCAGCCCATGACAGAGATGGTCCCTTGGGCACGCCAGAAACCTATGATTGTGGGTTCGAATCCCGGTTCGCCCCGATTATGTTTCTAGGTTTGTCAGCACCATACCCGTGCTCGTTGGTTTCACCGAAGTGGTAAACGTCTGAGACCTGCATCACTTCGGGCTTTCCTCCCACATTAAGCTGACACGCCGTGATATAACTAGAATAATGTTAAACGCGGCGTTAAACCCAACTCACTCACTCCCAGCCCATGAATATAACATAATAATGGTTCCCTAGGCAGACCACATACTGCATTCGCGGACCCAGGGGTGCAGCGTGCGCCCTCCTCGATTTTCTAATAGAGGCTGCAGACGCTGCCCATTGGTATAAGACACCGTAAGTAGCTATGCAGAGTTGTATCCCTTGCTTGTGCCAGGATAACCAAGTCGTGGGTTGGGGTCCCAGATTGGCCCGATTACATGTCTGTACCTTGATATGTCACCCAAACCATGCTCGTGGGTTTCACTAAAACGCCAGACCTACGTAACCACGGGCTTACCTTACGGGGGCTATGACTGAAATACTATTAAAGCGGCGTTAAACATAACCGAGAGTTTCCTCCTCCGACTCTTCCTCCTCCGACTCTTCCTCCTCCTGCTCCTCCGCTTCCCCCTCCACTCCATCGTTTAGGAAACATTTATCTGCGCTGACATCCACCGGATCCGTGTCGACAAACACCAACAGGTGACCTTGTGGGTAAACCTCCAAGCATGTACATACACATGAGACTAAGAGAAAAGTTCATTATTCAGTGGGTAACATCAATATTTCTGAAACAAGATTGATGGTTTAACGGTGTTATTCGCGGTAATGGACTGCGATAATAATCTTTGTTTCAAGACACTTCCGACCCACTGACTGCTTCGTTTTTGTTTCTTTATGTGTCTGGTCAAGTTTGCCAGCGTCGATCGGTTCTTGTGACTGTTTAATAAATGATTCGACAATCGTAGCCCCTTCGAGTGTTCATCTTCTAACACTCCATCTTGTCGCTCTGTGATCTTGAATTTCATCCATCCGTATTCCCGCCTTGCATGTTGTTTTCGCAACGATGTATGTCTTTGCGTCCGATATCAAGGGCTTGGCTGTATTGTTTTTTGTAGTTCTTTGATTAGCCAATAGGGGCGTTTCAACTGCAGCTACAGAGGAATACTTGAAGCGGGAGTCCTTTTGGTCTAATAAGAGATCAAAAGAACGGTCACTGACTGTAAACAACTGTCTGAGAGTCAGATCAAAGCAGATAGTGCCATGGAATTAAAGGTCCATGTGTACCGTCACATGTAAAACATATCCTGCAACAGTATATACAGTCAAACCTCATTATCACGAAAACTGTTATCTCGAACCTAGTCTCCTTCCACGACCGCCTCTATCATGCCTCGTTATCTCGAATTTCCGGATATCTCGAAGTAAGAACACGGTCCCGTTAGGTTCGCCATAACGTTGTTCATCTGTAGTTATGTATTACCTACAATACCAAAATTTGTTTGTTTGTTGTTTCAGCTATATCACGGCAGTCTGTATATTTTCGAGCCTGCACCAGAAAAAACCAGTGGTTGATAACCTGAGCAACGTCACTGAACCACCCGACCTATTGCAGTTACCTCTTTCGACAAGGATAGGCTACTGGGGATCTTTGTTACCCTGACTCCCTGTGGGTTGTGGTCATCAGTGTATATTTTGACCATTTATAAACTAATTCTTGTGTGCAAACTGCACATGTCGAATATCAGGCTCTTATGTCATTTATTTAACATGTTTAAGTGAATGTTGTTTAACGCCGCAGTCAGCAATGCTGCAGCAATGGACAGCCGTCCAGTCTGTGTGACGTCTCAAGGAAAATGGAGGTCGCAATTTCACAGTACACAGTAAAGGGCAGAGTGAAGCGTGAATTTTCACGTGTCTACTAGTACTTTCTACTGCCTACAGTTCCGAAGTGTGTGAATATCGCTGAACGCAACAGTCCAGTACGAACTAGACAGACCCATGACTAAGAGCATGAACATGGATCCATGCCATGGGACACACCACACTCACTGAATCTGACCACCCTGTCAATTTTAATCGACCCCTGTGCCAAGCATAGGTTCTTGAAGATCTGTTTAAACACAGAATCATTACATGGGCAAACCCGACCAACAAAGCTTTTCTACTCGTCCCAGTAAACGGGCATGGCGAGCTGACAAAACATCACTTAGGACCACAAAACGCTTCTTTAGGGCCTCATAGGTCCACTTGAAATAGTTTCTGAATCAGGGCCCCGTTTCACTAAGCGATCTTAGCGCTAAGATGATCGTAACTCCAATACTTTAACATAGGCTTACGTCAATCATAGCACTAAGATCGCTTTGTCGAACGGGCCCCTGTTTTCCATTGCATTTCTGTCTGTCACTGTCAGCGTCCGTAACGGTAAACCATTTGAACAGTACAGCTTAATACATGGCAGCTATGTGAAGTTATCTCATTCAGGTGTAGAATTTGATGCTTGATTACCAATGAGGATCCTTTCATCCTACGTAACTGAACCTGATTGTGGCAGTGACGCCTTTGTGCTACGACACTGTTGGACAAGATCATGGAGAAATATATCCACCCCCGGCACAGGAAGTGCAATTGTTCATCTCACGCAAGTATTCACGATTCCCGCTTTGAATAAATGAAATATTGATTTGTTGCTACTCGATACTTTCCAATATTGAAGTTGTTAAATAGTTGCCCATATTTATGGGAATATTCAAGGCTTAGATGCTGAAACAGAAATATTTGAGCTATAGTTAAAAACCCTCTGCAACACCCAATCAATGCTTCCGCGTTCCATATTATTCCAAATAAGAGAGAGGATATCGATTAAAAGCACAAATGAAAGAATTTCGTCTGGAATCCTAGAAGAGCCATTGTCGTGTTTTCGCTTACATATACGAGCAAGAACTGTCAAAATCAAAGCGCGACAATTCGACGACGCGACTTTTTGCCCATTTGTCGCATTGTCGCATTCCCGCTTTTTGAATATTATGTTTTACTTTCACGAAAGGGCGACAATCTGACAACGCGACATTTTTCGAGGTCAACGCGACAATGTCCCTTTTTGTATTTTATAGGTTCGCTATTTGGTTTCACTAAACATTTAGGGGGCACGGGTGGCCCAGTCGTCTAAGGCGCCGCGATTCGCTGTGCAGAGTTGCGGCCCTTGGGCACGCCAGAAACCTATGATTGTGGGTTCGAATCCCGGTTCACCCCAATTATGTTTCTAGGTTTGTCAGCACCTTACCCGTGCTCGTGGGTTTCACCGAAGTGGTAAACGTCTGAGACCTGCATCATTTCGGGCTTTCCTCCCACATTAAGCTGACACGCCGTGATATAACTGGAATACTGTTAAAAGCGGCGTTAAACCTAACTCACTCACTCACTAAACATTTATAGTGACCATGGGGATTCAGGGGACATAACGGGTGCCCGGTCTATTTCTTGTCGTCAAATCTGACCGAATGATGTGGATCGGAAGGTAACGATGTGTGATCTGGCTGATATTGTGACATCGTGGAGCGGCGGTATTGGTCGTTTATGTTTCGTCACGTGTATACCTGCCATAGGTTCGCCTGTTTACATGTTGTCGTGAAATAGCTGGAACATTGCTGACCGCGGAATAAAACAACATTCACTCACTCGCCTCACAACAACCATAATCAAGCACCGACACAACCCAACAGTCAAATATGTTTCCAGGGATTATTTATATTCGTATGTGTAAAGACAGCTGAAACATCATCACGTCATTTTTCCTAGAATTTTCAGGGGCCGAGTGGTTGAATTGAACGCTCGTCACGCCGAAAAATGAGGATTCAAAATTGACGTATAGTTTAAATTTGACATGACATGATACGTAGCATATCCATACATGTATTTGACTATGCGATTACAGATCACCCCCGTGATCTAGTGGTAGAGCGTCTGCCGGGAAGCGGAAGGTCCGGGGTTCAATCCCCGGCAGCATCATACCAAAAGAAGTTAAAAGATGGTACTTATTTTTACCCAGCCTGGCGCTCGGCATTAAGGGGCTAAAACAAGAGCTGGTCGGCTAGGAGTCAGTATACTGTGACTGAGTGGGGTATTCATATTAAACTCCGTCATAGCACTTTAAACTCGGCATTAGTCCGGACACGCACGCACGCACGCACGCACGCACGCACGCACGCACGCACACTCATGCATGCACAACGCTTTATCAGCGCAAATTTTTTGAACGCGTGTAAAACTCTATTTCACTTCACGTATGCGACTACATATACTATCTTCGGCTTGTATCTACATATTAAAGTTCAGGATCAGACACCTCTCAACGTTAACCGCTATACATCTCTGTCCAATTCCACAATTCCTCGAGTTGTCATCCGCCATGTGTACATTTGTCAACAACATCCAGCTGCTTCATCACTTTGATGATGCCACATAACCAAATACACTGGTACTGTTATACAATTCAACCTCAATGACTGGCTGTAACTCCAGGTCCACACAGCACAGGCATGTCGTGTCTTCCCCCATTAGATCTCTGACGCCATCTTTCCACATACATCTTGGAGACATTGTGCATTTCACAAACAACCTATCATCTGTCGAACACATTATCAACCATCAATTGTTAAGCGTACTTCTACACTCTGTATAATTTTCACGATCACAGATCACACAATATTTCTATTCTTCAATGTACGATGTTGATGCGTTAACAAGACACTGGTTTGAATGCAGATCTGAAAAAGACATCTTACAAAGATATAAATATGTTTCCAGAACAGACAAATTACATTTTTGCATGAAATCAGTAATAAGAAAACGACCTTCAGGGCAAATTGTAAATGTAGGCGGAAGGAAAACTCGTAAAAACCTTGAATAAAGAGAATTCCCCATGGACATCAATTGGTAGAAAATTCGTAGAAGGAGTATATTTCTCAAACATTTGACAGAGACAGACATATGTAGTGAAAACCCTGCTGCCTGTGGTGTGAGAGAGGTGTATTAGCGAAATGTTTCGGTGCTAGTTCAGCAATCACATGACCATCCGTTTAATCACTCCTCCAGAGACTCCGTAATTGATTAATAAAAGCGGCGAAACCTTTTCCATGGCAACAAAACATCTCTGCTGAGGAAAGGCGTGGGACGAAAGGACAGTACGATGAGGAATAACAATGTATTAAGAACTCTGATGATGAATTCTCGCAAATCCCACACATCTCGAATATAAATTCATTTCTTAAAGTATGATTTCTCAAGAAGCAGTGAGCTAGAATGATTTCATCAGCCATATGGAAAAAGAGCGACTCAGATTGAGATAAATCTCATTGCCATTCTGTTGCCATTAACACGTTGCTAATCATCTTCCGCGTTTTGTCTACTTCGATAGACGCGTACGTTCTTAGCCCTATATCTTACAAAACTGGACACTGAAATAAACCGATTTTGTTCTTAAATTATTTTCCTGCTCCAGGCTGAAGTAGAATATATGTTAAAATCGGAATGTTTTCCTTGAGGTATGTAGATTCTGTGTCCAAAGGTGTGTGTGGACCCTGTGCCGAGTCATGACGCATGTATGTAATCTAGTTAGTATGTCATACTTCCAGCGTAAGACTGAGGTAATAGGGTAACTAGTATATGTCGTGGTATACATTTCCATATCAGTGATAAAGTTAGCGAGGGAATGGGTGGAGAGGAGCCTGGATCAGGCAAACCAGTGGCGGCATTGTGAGTTAGAGATGAAAACTCGATCAGTGTTGTGTTTCCATATGTCTCTATTGTAATTGTACGATGTTACACTGGTCTGGCATTACACCGAGTCTAGGGCAGGTGTATAAGTGTTGTGTTACCATATGTCTCTATTGTAATTGTACGATGTTACACTGGTCTGGCATTACACCGAGTCTAGTGCAGGTGTATAAGTGTTGTGTTTCCATATGTCTCTATTGTAATTGTACGATGTTACACTGGTCTGGCATTACACCAGGTCTAGGGCAGGTGTATAAGTGTTGTGTTACCATATGTCTCTATTGTAATTGTACGATGTAACACTGGTCTGGCATTACACCGAGTCTAGGGCAGGTGTATAAGTGTTGTGTTACCATATGTCTCTAGTGTAATTGTACGATGTTACACTGGTCTGGCATTACACCGAGTCTAGGGCAGGTGTATAAGTGTTGTGTTACCATATGTCTCTATTGTAATTGTACGATGTTACACTGGTCTGGCATTACACCAGGTCTAGGGCAGGTGTATAAGTGTTGTGTTACCATATGTCTCTATTGTAATTGTACGATGTTACACTGGTCTGGCATTACACCGAGTCTAGGGCAGGTGTATAAGTGTTGTGTTACCATATGTCTCTATTGTAATTGTACGATGTTACACTGGTCTGGCATTACACCGAGTCTAGGGCAGGTGTATAAGTGTTGTGTTACCATATGTCTCTATTGTAATTGTACGATGTTACACTGGTCTGGCATTACACCGAGTCTAGGGCAGGTGTATAAGTGTTGTGTTACCATATGTCTCTATTGTAATTGTACGATGTTACACTGGTCTGGCATTACACCGAGTCTAGGGCAGGTGTATAAGTGTTGTGTTACCATATGTCTCTATTGTAATTGTACGATGTTACACTGGTCTGGCATTACACCGAGTCTAGGGCAGGTGTATAAGTGTTGTGTTACCATATGTCTCTATTGTAATTGTACGATGTTACACTGGTCTGGCATTACACCGAGTCTAGGGCAGGTGTATAAGTGTTGTGTTACCATATGTCTCTATTGTAATTGTACGATATTACATTGGTCTGGCATTACACCAGGTCCAGTACAGGTGTGGCATTGTCTGCATTGTAGGTGTACACTAATACATGATCTGTCAGGACACTAGATCCTTGGCTGCCATTAATTACATACATTTTAGTCTTTTTATTTCTGCGTTAACTGTAGAGAAGCCAAGGGGGTCCATGTGCCCCTTACACGTAGTTCCTAGGATTTGCTGGTTTTCAGTTGGATCCACACAATTACAACCCTTGGGCTGGTGCTATTCGTCATCAATCTGCGACACATCAGGCTGGCATGACGTCATAATTTTAAGCCGCTGTAATATCCAGGACCACGCATTCGAATGGGATATATAAACAATGGTTCTGTTATATGTATTCTTCACTTAAGGACAAAATGCCATCGTTAGCCTCTTAAAGATAATAATTCTTTTCTTCAGTATCTAGGGATAAAAGACCACCTCAGCTTCCTAACCGATGGCTCCACTCGTCTCTTGACAGTTCCTACTTTGTCTTCCCTTTTCTCCTGAACTGAACACGAGCTTGTCCGACATTCTGAAACAAAAAGTACCTTGATTTTGCAAAAATATTCAAAAGACGATGACCACTGTATCTTAGACAAGCACAAAATGATTGTGTTCTTCCTATTCGCGTTTTAAGAAAATCCTGTTGAACCGCCAAAGGGACAGATCAATCACTATGACCATAAACGACAGGCCAATTTGGCAATATATAATTGACCTGTCACAACTACAGTTGCAATCTCCTCTGTGAACTTTCTATTCGCAACACACCCTGCAAGCAGGACAGTAAAGGATCATTCACTCCTCCCGACTTGCGTGACAATGTGTCATTACGCTAACCTGACTCAACCTGTGTGACATTGTGTCATTACGCCCACCTGACTCAACCTGTGTGGCATTGTGTCATTACGCCCACCTGACTCAACCTGTGTGACATTGTGTCATTACGCCCACCTGACTCAACCTGTGTGACATTGTGTCATTACGCCCACCTGACTCAACCTGTGTGACATTGTGTCATTACGCCCACCTGACTCAACCTGTGTGGCATTGTGTCATTACGCCCACCTAACCCAACCTGGGTCACATTGTGACATTAGACTCACCAGACTCTACCTGTGTGACATTGTGTCATTACGCCCACCTAACCCAACCTGGGTCACATTGTGACATTAGACTCACCAGACTCTACCTGTGTGACATTGTGACATTACACTCACCAGACTCTACCTGTGTGACATTGTGTCATTACGCCCATCTGACACAACCTGTGTGACATTGTGTCATTACACCCACCTGTCTCAACCTGTGTGACATTGTGTCATTACGCCAACCTGACTCATCCTGTGTGACACTGTGACATTACGCCCACCTGACTCAACCTGTGTGACATTGTGTCATTACGCCAACCTGACTCATCCTGTGTGACACTGTGACATTACGCCCACCTGACTCAACCTGTGTGACATTGTGACATTACCCAGTGGCAGGAAGGTCATAAAGTTCATCCACTGTCCAGCTGGTGTTCACTGCCGTAATTTGGGTCGCCCTTACAAAAGCAAGTAGAAAGTGTTAAAGTTAACAATGCGGGAATTGGTCAAAATGTTGCGTTGTCTTATTGATGACTTGGTTAATTTTGATATTTTTTGCTTGTTTTTGTAAGGGCGACAACGCGACAATGTCCCTTCTAGGATTCCATAGTGGGGCCATTATTTATTTTTGTCCTACTGCCCTGTGACGTAGGTCTTAATTTTCCCAAGTTATCTTGAATTGAAAAAAGAAGAGAAGAAATTATACTCAAAGTTTCCTAAGGATCACAACTTCAACAAATGGTCAATTGATATGCATCTGCTGACATTGCCAAAGACAATATTGCGTAAAGACATGTTTAATGAACAAAAGTCCGTTGACATGTGCCATACAATGCCAACAGACATGTGACCAATAATCAGTCAGATCACCCGTCACAATAAGAGCATCTGATCAAAACTGAATGTTAAATAAATCACGAAAACAAATTCATTGTCAACAAAAAAACATTTCCCAGTAGCACATATGCGATCCACGTAATGCGATCACAGCCTGGCTGTCGTCTCATGCTCCCAATAAGTGTCTGGACGGTTGCCAAGGGAGGATTGTTCCACTCTTCGGCAAGAGAGCTACCGAGCTCCTGAAGAGTTGCCGGAAGTACAGGCTCGTTCCACATGTGTTCGACAGGCTTGAGGTATGGTGACCGGGGTGGTCACTCCATGCGGACAAAGGTCTTCTGCTCCAGTAGGCATAACTACCCTTGCACGATGAGGTCGTGCGTTATCATCCATGAGGATGAAGTCCGGTCTGATTGCACCTGCAAACGGTCTCACGTACACATCCAGAATGTCATCCCTGTAGCGCACACCTGTTTTTGTGCCCCGCTGTGAGACATGGAGATCGGTTCTTCAAGCTCTAATGATCCCATCCCAAATCATGATTGCGCTCCCTCCATGGCGGTCATGTTCGGCTACGTTGGAACCCTTAAATCTTTCTCCTTGTCTACGTAACTCTCGGGCACGACGATCTATGAAGTCTAGACAGTATCTCGGTTCATCAGTGAAAAGTACTGGCGCCCAGGCCTGTTCTGTCCAATAGACGTGTTCTTCAGCCCAATCCTAACGTGCCTGCCTGTGATGTCGGGTCAGTGGGATGCGAAGGAATGCCCTCTATGACGAGAGACCAGCCTCACTGAGACAATTAAGCACTGTCTGAGTAGAAACGTTAAAGCCACTGGCGTTCCACAGGTCAGTTCTGAGTGTGGTGGCAGTCACGAAGTGATGAGAAAAGTGTCTTTCCGCTGTGCGGTGGAACGCTGCCGACAACCTGCATGTCGCTGGGTAGTTGATCCAAACGTCTGGTATTGATTCCATCCCCTGCTGATCACATTTTGGCTGACACCAAAAAACGTTTGCAACGTGACGTTGTGTAGACCCAGTTTGAAGCATGCCTTTGCATCTGCATAATTCTTCGGTCGTCTCAGTAACAAATGTTGTTGTCCTCTCTAAAAATGATGTGCAACGTTTCTGTCACGTTACATCCAAATGATGAAAATAAGTCATTCAAGCACCCCGTGCACATCGTGGCGATGACTGCATGCCGATATCCGTTCATCATGACATTAACGATCTCCCGAAAACGTATCAATTCCCCAAAGGATGGAATACATGCTGATGATACTCGTCTTGCTATTTTAATGTTTGCTGATGCTTTAATTGCCCCCAATTAAACCTCGCTACAAACTGCGACCACCGTACAGTACCATGGGAATGAGACACCCATCTCAACCAAGCTATGTATAAACTGTTACATACGACGGGCAAACAGTTGAATATGAGGAATGATAATACATGTCAAGGGCTATGGTTAAATCAGCATTTATATTCTTTGGAAAAGAAATGTTATAGAGCTTTATAAATCTGCAAGTCGTGCTTTGTCATCTTCAATTTCAAAATTCTATGGTGCAGGAGCAATGTCTGCATATGAACCAAGCGTCATCAGTGATCTTCAGTGATCCATTCATATAAGCTGCATTACTATTCTACCGTTTACGCCAATGGAAGCAATTTCGGCGGATAATCGAGATTGATTATTCTCGGGGTTAACGTTTGGAATGATCATGTTTTTCATATCCCACGGGACACACTTAATTCCTTGACTCTTGGCGCAATTGTCACTAACGTGGTGACCAAAGATAGCTACATCTCTATCTTCAAAGTTTCAGGACAATTTTGAACTTTACTGAGTAAACAATATTTGAAATACTGGAATTCCTCACAGATAACTTTAATGTGAACTTTGGGGGATAGGAATTTAGGAAAGAAGTACGCATCCCCAAAAGAGCCAACTGTACATGCCTCCTTGCTTAGTTGTTTTTTAATGCACATCAATCTGAGTTTCTGCTTGTATTGGCAAAATCGAATCATGTGAATTTGGCCCCGACCTTTGACTTGCGTTCAGGAATATCGATGATCCTGGTCAAATAGCCAATGTCCTTTCACTGCTTAACCCACCTGAACAAGACATAAATGAGACCAGTAAAACCGCCGCTTCTTTTTCATATTTAGATCTATGCATATGGAGTCAGAGAGACAAAAGAGATTTTTCGTGAACACCTGGTTTTGCCACTATTTCATAGAGCTTATGTTATCATAGTTAGAATGGTCTCTCTTAGAGCAGATATTTGTTATGATTAGTGAACGTGTTTTGTCGCTTTTACTTAATGCACTTTGTATGATGCTGGCCCTACACTGCACCACCGTAATGTTTTGTTTGTTTGTTTGTTGTTCAACGCCGCACTCAGCGATATTCCAGGTACAACCATAATGTAGAGCAGTTGGTACCCAAAACCACAAAGGTCCTTATCAATGTGTGTGTGCGTGCGTGCGTGCGTGCGTGCTTGGGTGTGCTTGCGTGTGTATGTGAGTGTGCGTGCGTGCTTGCTTGCGTGTGTGAGTGTTTCTTTACTTGAACATTTATACCTCATAGTATTATTACTACGACTAGTTGCATAGTTTTAGTCTTTACTATTTTATATATTTACGATATACGCAGCCTGCAAAAGCCTGAGATGTTGGGCCCTAAAAACATGTAAAGTACATCCTCGGGGATAAGAAACCCCATGTTGGATTTATTAAAGCTCTTACAAAAGTTACCTGGGGTCATATTTTATGATCCCTCTACGAATCATAAAAATATCAAAGTTTAGGAATTTAGATAGGGTCCAATGTCGTCCCAGTGTTCTCTTGAGTGTTTTGTGTCGACTTTCAACTGCTTACATAGCAATACATGTTTACCAGCTAATTAGATACACTTAAAAATAACCGGGGCGGTCGGGTAGCCTAGTGGTTAAAGCGTTCGCTCGTCACGCCGAAGACCCGGGTTCGATTCCCGACATGGGTACAATGTGTGAAGCCCATTTCTGGTGTCCCCCGCCGTGATATTGCTGGAATATTGCTAAAAGCGGCGTAAAACCTTACTCACACACTCACTCACTCACTCAGGCAACAAACAAACACTTAATTTTATATGCAAATTGTAGGAGTGGCGGGTGCTACCGGGAGAGCAGGTCATGCTTACCTTGTACGCGAACACTTGGTGTCAACACTGGTTTTCAGCGATCCATTCATAGAATTTTCTTCCATATTTTGTCTTGTTTGCCCAATAGAATCTGTTTCAGCGGATAATCTAGACTGATTATTCTCTGGTGCTGACGTTGTATATTATATATTTATACGCTGTACCTGTAAGAAGTCTTGCACAGGCGTTTGTATGTGATAAAGCCGGTCTTGAGTACGCTTGTTCTGTGTCATTGGGAAGGAAAACGTTCCCAATAACACATGCATTCGCTTGATATTCCTGGCCATATTTGACGATTAACGATTAAAACCTAACGCCCCGAAACATTATACGCGGACAAGTTCCTTCGTGCACGTGGGCAGGGGACCATTCTTGACTTTGAGACTTTAGTAGAAGGTCATCAAGTCGCTTTGAACCATCTGTGTTGATTTTCATTATCCACAGAAACACGTAAGCACTCTACTCTTGCTTTAATACAGTATTTGTGATCTGGGCCCCGTTCCACAAAGCGATCTTAGTGCTACGTTGATCTTGAGCCTATGCTGAAGTATTGGAGTTACGACCAACGTAGCACTAAGATCGCTTCGTGGAACGGGTTCCAGGTTGTAAATGTGTCGTCCACAACGTACTTATCTGTTATTCTCGAATATCATCTTCTCTTTTCTGGAGAGTACTATACATTCAAACAATGCCATTAAAAATGTGTTTTGTTCATCATATTAGAATTATTTAAATCTTACCAACTTAACCAAAATAAAATTATATCAAATAATATCGATATCTGCAATAGAAATGGACAATTTCTGAAACTGAAGTTATTTTGGCGGCAACTCTGAATTTCGTCACCACCATGGGGCGCCACAAACTAGATTTGAATTACAGACAGCATTGTTGCAATTTATCCTAAATAAATAACAATGTATATTATATTATTTTGTATAAATTGACCAGATAATATATGATACATTGAATTTAGATTGATACCATAAGATAATGACTTGGATTTTCGTCACCAGGGAATACTGCTGAGCTGGATCCATATCCAGACATGTATGGGATTGTTCCATGTATATGTGTGCCATCTTTGGTGCTTTTAACCCAAAGTGAACAATTTTCGCCTCAACCGCCCCACATGTTTAATGCATGTCAGAAACTACATCATGTGTTATGAAACAGGTAAGTGCAATGTATACAATAGTTGTTATACTAGATACCCAATTAAATCTGTTTATTGATGTTTCCTAGTGTGTTTATTAGTGTTTCCACCTCACTAAAATGTCCATATACCTGCTAGTATGGGACAGTTGACTAAAAAAATGACCGAAAAAGTAATGCTGACATTATTTCCAAATCTTTATGATCGTAAATACCATTGTGTTTGTGTGAGTGTTAATTTGCCAACGGGAGCCATTGCTAGATTATATTAACTAACCTTCATGTTGAGACCCCCGCCGTGATATTGCTGGAATATTGAAAAACGGCGTAAAACCATACTCACCCATACTCATACATATATATTTAAAAATTGCAATGTTTTAGGACGAAAATCGTAACAATGAATAAGAATTTCAGTAAATCACATAAGTCATCTTGAAAATTCGTGTGTGGGTCAAGTATATATCTTGTTAATAAATATGTTTATTATTTCAAGACATTTCTGATAAAAAATATTCATAGATAAGGTAATAGGAGTCCGTTTACTTTATCAAGAGTGAAAACAAAATGAAACAAGGCCTGAAAATTAAGTATTGACCCTATTTCAAAATCTGATGCCTGTAATACTTTTGCAAGAGTGGTCAGTTGTCCTACATTGGTTGTCGTGTTGCTAAATGGTTCACTTCATTGGAAATACAAGTAATCACAAACATTGCCAGAAAGGGCAATTTGTCGTCATGTCACAGGTCTTGGCCCCCGTACTAATACTTTGTGTACATGGACGAAAATCTGAAAGGCCACAGAAACCGTTCCAGATATCCATACTCTCTGTTAATGCGCGCCGCGATTCGCTGTGCAGAGTTGCTTCCCTCGTCACGCCAGAAACCTATGATTGCGGGTTCGAATCCCGGTTCGCCCCTATTATGTTTCTTGGTTTGTCAGCACCATACCCGTGCTCGTGGGTTTCACCAAAGTGGTAAACGTCTGATACCTGCATCACTTTGGGCTTTCCTCCCACATTAAGCTGACACGCGTGATATAACTGGAATACTGTTCAAAGCGGCGTTAAGCCCGACTCACTCACGCATTCTGAAATGCGTTCTGCATGTACATCCATGAACAGAATCTCCAACGTGGAATACTGACATGGTCACATCTTGCAGACAATAATTCCATGTTTACGTCAATGTACTGAATCTAAGGCAAACTCGTGTTTGTTTAACTATCTACAACAATGATTGTTTTCGAAATGAGTATTGAGCGATAACAACATCTGGTGTGATTAACTACGAAATATAGGTTTGCTGTGTCCGGGTTTGTTTGATATAAATATTTAATGAAATTGATTGGCCTATACATTTGAGCAGGAGGTTTATACGGTATGGAAATAATGATCGTGTTCTCTTTCACTGTACAAATAATTACTCTGAAAACGGCCTGGGTCCGGGGAGGCATGAGATCCACCTTCTGTGCATGGACTGCAAGCACCAAATACACGAGGAATAAACATACAATTTACTATTATGCTTTGACAAGAAGGTATGGCATAAACACACATATTGACGACTGATAATGCACTTTGTTAGAAGGCCCAGAATGTCTGAGAACATTTAATCATAATTGTACAAAAGTGTCACTAGGTATGTAATTATATTTTCCTGTTATCATAATATATTGAGATTACTAAAGCGATTTGGATGAAACTGTTTTGGATATATTATAGATTCAGTTATTATCATTGTCAGACGCCATGTTGTTTCTAACAGACGAAGTTAAGATTGATCATGATCATGATGACGTGGCAGGTCAATTGTGATGACGTGGCAGGTCAATTGTGATGACGTGGCAGGTCAATTGTGATGACGTGGCAGGTCAATTGTGATGACGTGGCAGGTCAATTGTATTCACGTGGCAGGTCAGTTGTGATCATGTGACGAGGAAATATTCGAGGTCACTGTCAGTCACGCTATTGTTCCGTCAGAATTGAAGGGTTTACCCGAAGTGGTAAACGTCTGAGACCTGCATCACTTCGGGCTTTCCTCCCACATTAAGCTGACACGGCGCGATATAACTGGAAAACTGTTAAATGCGGCGTTAAACCAAACTCACTCACTTACTCAGAATTGAATTTTATATTGTTTCGTCACGTGATACTTATTAAACAATAAAATTCAAAGAATCTTGATAGAGATGTAACGGTAAAGAGAGTAAGAAAGGTTTATAAGAAGGATTTAAGTGTCAACAAATAAATTACATTATGATTTGATACCGACACATTAAAATATATATACTGAACCAAATTAAAAACTTCATAATCCTGAAATTTTATCATTTTGACCAGTTATCATTGTGGGCCCTTATTGTGTATTTAAACAGTAATGGCCGCGTATTGTCTTCCGTTTTTGTGCAGGTGAATCGATCAAAATCATGTGCACAGCACTATAGTGGCAAAAGTGTTTTTTCACGTGCAACTGGTCACGTGGCCATAATACCGCACGTGTTTTCAGCCATACTTGTTAGCAGTCATTAAAAAAACCCAAAAAAAACAAGAAATCAAAAGTCTTTACGGCCATTTGTCATGCCACGCCTTTCAAATCTGCAACGTGAACGTGCCATCGGCATGTTGCCGACGGGAACGTCCGTAGCTGAAGTCGCAAGGACGATGGGTTGTAGTCGACGGACTGTTTATGATTTACAGACGCGTCTACAGCAAACGGGTACCACCGCTGATCGCCCTCGGCCAGGTCGACCACGTGTGACGTCACATGCAGAGGATCGTCAGATTGTCTTACGTCACCTCCGTAACCGATTTTTGACGGCTACATCAACCAGAAATGAACTGTTTAGGGGTAGACTGAGTGCGCAAACTGTTCGAAACCGTCTGAGAACTGCTCACCTTCAAGCACGACGGCCATACTGCGGGCCGATTCTGACTCAATTACACAGACGTCAACGTCAATTGTGGGCACAGCGACACTTACGATGGACTCAGAGGAATTGGAATCAAGTCGTCTTAGTGATGAATCCCGATTTAACTTCGATTTGCTGATGGTAGGGCGAGGGTGTGGAGGCGCCGTCATCAACGTTACGCCCAGTGTTGTGTACAGGAAGTTGACAGATTTCGAGGCGGAAGTGTCATGGTGTGGGGTGCTTTCTGTGGCAATGCACGTTCCAGGCTTCTTGTCATCCGTGGCAACCTCAACGCTGCTGCTTACCGCGACCAGGTACTGGCACCAGAACTTCTGCCTTTTATGGCAGCACATGGACCCGGTTTGATCTTCCAACACGACAATGCCAGACCCCACACAGCAATTTTGACAAAGAATTTCCTTCAGAATGCGGGAGTCAACGTCATGGTCTGGCCGTCAAGGTCTCCCGACCTCAATCCCATCGAACACGTCTGGGATGCTCTTGGCAGAAGTCTGCGCACTCTCCAGAACCAACCACAGAATTTGCAAGATCTTGGCACCATTTTGCAGCAACAATGGCTTCGTCTTTCCAACCATGTGTTCACAAGCATCACAAGGTCCATGCGGAGGCGTTGTGTGGCAGTTGTCAACGCACATGGTGGCCATAC
Source organism: Haliotis rufescens (assembly GCF_023055435.1). Taxonomy (NCBI): domain Eukaryota; kingdom Metazoa; phylum Mollusca; class Gastropoda; order Lepetellida; family Haliotidae; genus Haliotis; species Haliotis rufescens. The sequence goes on from NW_025963779.1 coordinate 36,485,361, forward strand.
TCGCTACTGAACTTGTGTGCCATCAGATTCTTGTTTGGGACTTATGATTTAAACTGTTGATGTTATTACCGAATACCTTAGGTGCTTGGAACAAATTATGGTTATCACCGTTAATTAAAATCCTTCTTTGGACATTAATGATTAAAAATTACCTTCTCTGATACATTTGTCCGTTGTATATCATATATGGGATTACTTTTAAAAATGTGAAGTTTTTAATTTGACTCAGTATATAACAAACTTACTTTTTCTGTGTACTTTAAGAATTATGTAAAGTCAGTAAACAATTAAGATACATTAGAACAACCACTTGTGGTGACGCTCATGGAGGATTGGATTGTCATCGGATCGTACCATCGTGTCATCGGTCCGTACCTACGTGTCATCGCATCTTGCCATCGTGTCATCGGTCCGTACCTACGCGTCATCGCATCGTACCATCGTGTCATCGCATCGTAATTACATTACATTGTGATTCAATACTGACAGATTAAAATATTAAAAAACTGACTTTTTCTGTGTACTTTAACAATTGTGTAAAGTCAGTAAACAGTTAAGACTGTCGTGATATTTGTGCAAAGATGCATTAGATCAATGACTTGAGGTGACGCTCATGGAGGATTGCTATTGATGCATTGTGCCTTCGCGTCATCGCATAGTGCCTTCGCGTCATCGCATCGTATTATCATGTCATCGCATCGTATCATCATGTGATCGCATCGTATAATCATGTCATTGCATCGTATCATCAAGTCATCGCATCGTACCATCGTATCGTATCATCATGTCATCGCATCGTATCATCATGTCATCGCATCGTTTAATAATGTCATTGCTTCGTATAATCATGTCATCGCATCGTACCATCGTGTCATCGCATCGTACCATCGTGTCATCGTATCGTATCAACGTGTCATCGCATCGTATCATCGTGTCATCGCATCGTATCATCGTGTCATCGCATCGTACGGTCGTGTCCTCGCATCGTATCATCGTGTCATCGCATTGTGCCTTCGCGTCTTCGTACTTTCACCCTGATTAAAATCACGCGATTATACAAAGATACGAAAGCACGTAGGATGACGAAAAATCATTTTGGCAGGTAGTTTTCAGTGTGTAGGCCACCTTACGAAACGTACCTTATAATTCTAACAGGGGTTGACGGGCAACGGTACAGTCCACGACTATCTGATATTAAATTTACAGCCTTGTTAATAACGCTTTGATGTCGGCGACGTATTCATCAACACAAATTATTAAAGCACAGTTAATATGACTCGCTGAGACCAATCAATGTCACTGCCCACTTGGAGACTGCACGCATCCCAGTTTCTGAACAGGAGCCTCCGATTTATCACGGAAAAAACCGACGCCTTACAATTGTATTTGATCGTACCATGAACACTGTAGCTTTGGTTTACGAACTAAGCACCGAGGGTGAAAAGGTATGCTTGGGACGAGTCAAAACGACACTGTCACTGTCACTGAATGAAGTGCTTACCAATTCTGCTGCCATCTCGGTAAGATGGTAAAAAACAGCAGGATGTTTTGCAAAGATGGATGAACATGTTTATTTCAATAATACGAAGATATTTCAGGCGCGTAAGTGGATGAGTGAATGAATGGGGAATGAATGAAGGAGGGGAGAGAGTTTTAAGGCCGAAGTTATCAATATTCAAGCAACATCAGTGCGGCGGACACCAGAAATGGGCTTCACTGATTGTACCATTGTAGCCATCGAACCTAGCCCTTCGGCGTAACGAGAGAACAGTTTAAACACTAAGCTATACCACCGCCCTTCTTTTGGGTTTCATGTCATTTGGATCCATATGTGGTTTCCATAAGGGTCCTCTACTGTTTTGGTCCTTCTTATAAGTGAGCAAAATGTGGCCTTGCTCCTGTCCAACGGTGAATACACATACCTGCCCTTAAGGTATACCTACCTATTGATGCAAGTACCTACAGCGGTAGCACTGTAATAATTTACAGTAAGGAATGTTTTAAAAATATTTTTATAATTATTGATGTATAATGTGAGACAAAGATGAAGTTTCTTCAAAAAGTTTGATTACACCTTTCCAACGATTACTCATCCTCACACCTCTATGTAACTACCTCAAACCCACAACACAAACCCACAACACAAACCCACAGTGCAATAAACACTTCTAAATATAGAATGTTTGTACGGACTGCATGTTGCCGTTAGGCTAAGCACTTTTCAAAGAACTTTCAGTCAAACCACTGGTGCTTCTAACTGATGATTTCGTCCATTAGTTGAATCAGGCACATGCGCTTTCGCATGGCGATTTGATCAAGTACGTGTGGCACCGTGTTGTCGATAAAATGAAAAGGTTCCACCATATTAGGATACATCTAAATCAAAAGATACAAGAATTATCCCCTGGTTGAAGCAGAGTCGATAACAAAATATAATTCGAAGGGAGCAAATGTTCATATGTGAAAATAAATTTTGGTAGGAGTGAGTGAGTTGACAAGTATTTCAGTTATACGTGTATGTTAAGAAGAATACATGCATCCATATTTTTGGTTACAAACGGACAAATGCTAGCAGAATGCAGACTGCTGTGCATGAGGATGAATCTACATAGACAGCTGTCCATATATTTACTAAATGTATGATTCAAGTTTGACTATGTCTATTTAACCATCACTCATTCCTGCAACAGTTTGAAAAAGGTAATCACTGGTTGAGTAACTTTATGTAAAAATAAATTAATTTAAAAATCCTAGGGAAAAATATATTTGTCAATGCAAGAGAATAACCAGTCTAGATTATCCGTCGAAACAGATTAAATTTTGGCGTAAAGGGCAAAAACACCTGTGAAAATTTTATGAATGGACCACTGAAAATCAGTGATGACGCCAGGTGTTCGCAAAAAGGGTAAGCATGTCCTGCCCAAATGGTAACACCCGCCATGAAAACAATTACAAAAGTAAGTATTTATACTCCTGCCATGCGACGGCGGAAAGAAACGAATTTGCAACCACATGACCACTTACGTCTTTGAAATGTTGACATTTGTGCCCAAAAAGGCAAATTTATTGTTTTTCAAAAGATAAGATGTCTAAGATACCCATCAGCAGTTGTATATTATGCCATTTTTTTCTCTTAATCAAAAACCTATAAATCAAATAATATCTTGATAAATAAAACCACGTAAAAGTATTCTTTGAGTGCTGGCTAAGCGCCAGTGGAGTTATATTTTCAATTAAAATAAAAGATATTTCTCCTCAGTGTATTTCCCCATTCCTGGATATGAAAAATGTCACCGTCGAGTGTTGTCATTGCGTAAGCGAAAAGAAGCTCTCACGTCAAGCTTTTAGTAAAATGAGTATTTACTTCTTGTAATTTTATATTTGTAATGAGATTAATGTCAAAACACTGTCAGTCTCTTACAGCCAAAGAATAGTTCGATATCACATCCGCGTGCCTGTTCAGGCCTAGAGGCAGCCATCTGCACATTGACACTAATGGATTACGACCAGCCACATCCCGAGAGGTAATTATTAAAAAATAATGATAAGAAAAAGTTATCGGATTGATAAATTACCAAAATCGGATGCTTCTTGAATGTAATATGAACTCGCTTACATTTACACCAACCAATAAATAGGTTCAAAATAATAAGGTTCATGTAACCTGGATTCAGAACAATTTGAAGGTCATTTAAAGTCTCAGGGTCATTGCAAATTAATTATTTGTTTTTCATACACATGATTTTCCTTGATGAAGAGGAGGAACATCTAATGCTAACCCGGGAACTATAGATACATCATTTCCTTGGTGCTGAAGAACATCTAATGCTAACCTGGGAACTATAGATACATCATTTCCTTGATGCTGAAGAACATCTAATGCTAACCTGGGAACTATAGATACATCATTTCCTTGGTGCTGAAGAACATCTAATGCTAACCTGGGAACTATAGATACATCATTTCCTTGGTGCTGAAGAACATCTAATGCTAACCTGGGAACTATAGATACATCATTTCCTTGGTGCTGAAGAACATCTAATGCTAACCTGGGAACTATAGATACATCATTTCCTTGGTGCTGGAGAACATCTAATGCTAACCTGGGAACTATAGATACATCATTTCCTTGGTGCTGAAGAACATCTAATGCTAACCTGGGAACTATAGATACATCATTTCCTTGGTGCTGAAGAACATCTAATGCTAACCTGGGAACTATAGATACATCATTTCCTTGGTGCTGAAGAACATCTAATGCTAACCTGGGAACTATAGATACATCATTTCCTTGGTGCTGGAGAACATCTAATGCTAACCTGGGAACTATAGATACATCATTTCCTTGGTGCTGAAGAACATCTAATGCTAACCTGGGAACTATAGATACATCATTTCCTTGGTGCTGAAGAACATCTAATGCTAACCTGGGAACTATAGATACATCATTTCCTTGGTGCTGAAGAACATCTAATGCTAACCTGGGAACTATAGATACATCATTTCCTTGGTGCTGAAGAACATCTAATGCTAACCTGGGAACTATAGATACATCATTTCCTTGGTGCTGGAGAACATCTAATGCTAACCTGGGAACTATAGATACATCATTTCCTTGGTGCTGAAGAACATCTAATGCTAACCTGGGAACTATAGATACATCATTTCCTTGGTGCTGAAGAACATCTAATGCTAACCTGGGAACTATAGATACATCATTTCCTTGGTGCTGAAGAACATCTAATGCTAACCTGGGAACTATAGATACATCATTTCCTTGGTGCTGAAGAACATCTAATGCTAACCTGGGAACTATAGATACATCATTTCCTTGGTGCTGAAGAACATCTAATGCTAACCTGGGAACTATAGATACATCATTTCCTTGGTGCTGAAGAACATCTAATGCTAACCTGGGAACTATAGATACATCATTTCCTTGGTGCTGGAGAACATCTAATGCTAACCTGGGAACTATAGATACATCATTTCCTTGGTGCTGAAGAACATCTAATGCTAACCTGGGAACTATAGATACATCATTTCCTTGGTGCTGAAGAACATCTAATGCTAACCTGGGAACTATAGATACATCATTTCCTTGGTGCTGAAGAACATCTAATGCTAACCTGGGAACTATAGATACATCATTTCCTTGGTGCTGGAGAACATCTAATGCTAACCTGGGAACTATAGATACATCATTTCCTTGGTGCTGAAGAACATCTAATGCTAACCTGGGAACTATAGATACATCATTTCCTTGGTGCTGGAGAACATCTAATGCTAACCTGGGAACTATAGATACATCATTTCCTTGGTGCTGGAGAACATCTAATGCTAACCTGGGAACTATAGATACATCATTTCCTTGGTGCTGGAGAACATCTAATGCTAACCTGGGAACTATAGATACATCATTTCCTTGGTGCTGAAGAACATCTAATGCTAACCTGGGAACTATAGATACATCATTTCCTTGGTGCTGAAGAACATCTAATGCTAACCTGGGAACTATAGATACATCATTTCCTTGGTGCTGAAGAACATCTAATGCTAACCTGGGAACTATAGATACATCATTTCCTTGGTGCTGAAGAACATCTAATGCTAACCTGGGAACTATAGATACATCATTTCCTTGGTGCTGAAGAACATCTAATGCTAACCTGGGAACTATAGATACATCATTTCCTTGGTGCTGAAGAACATCTAATGCTAACCTGGGAACTATAGATACATCATTTCCTTGGTGCTGAAGAACATCTAATGCTAACCTGGGAACTATAGATACATCATTTCCTTGGTGCTGAAGAACATCTAATGCTAACCTGGGACCTATAGATACATCATTTCCTTGGTGCTGAAGAACATCTAATGCTAACCTGGGAACTATAGATACATCATTTCCTTGGTGCTGGAGAACATCTAATGCTAACCTGGGAACTTTAGATACATCATTTCCTTGGTGCTGGAGAACATCTAATGCTAACCTGGGAACTATAGATACATCATTTCCTTGGTGCTGAAGAACATCTAATGCTAACCTGGGAACTATAGATACATCATTTCCTTGGTGCTGAAGAACATCTAATGCTAACCTGGGAACTATAGATACATCATTTCCTTGGTGCTGAAGAACATCTAATGCTAACCTGGGAACTATAGATACATCATTTCCTTGGTGCTGAAGAACATCTAATGCTAACCTGGGAACTATAGATACATCATTTCCTTGGTGCTGAAGAACATCTAATGCTAACCTGGGAACTATAGATACATCATTTCCTTGGTGCTGAAGAACATCTAATGCTAACCTGGGAACTATAGATACATCATTTCCTTGGTGCTGAAGAACATCTAATGCTAACCTGGGAACTATAGATACATCATTTCCTTGGTGCTGAAGAACATCTAATGCTAACCTGGGAACTATAGATACATCATTTCCTTGGTGCTGAAGAACATCTAATGCTAACCTGGGAACTATAGATACATCATTTCCTTGGTGCTGAAGAACATCTAATGCTAACCTGGGAACTATAGATACATCATTTCCTTGGTGCTGAAGAACATCTAATGCTAACCTGGGAACTATAGATACATCATTTCCTTGGTGCTGAAGAACATCTAATGCTAACCTGGGAACTATAGATACATCATTTCCTTGGTGCTGAAGAACATCTAATGCTAACCTGGGAACTATAGATACATCATTTCCTTGGTGCTGAAGAACATCTAATGCTAACCTGGGAACTATAGATACATCATTTCCTTGGTGCTGAAGAACATCTAATGCTAACCTGGGAACTATAGATACATCATTTCCTTGGTGCTGGAGAACATCTAATGCTAACCTGGGAACTATAGATACATCATTTCCTTGGTGCTGGAGAACATCTAATGCTAACCTGGGAACTATAGATACATCATTTCCTTGGTGCTGAAGAACATCTAATGCTAACCTGGGAACTATAGATACATCATTTCCTTGGTGCTGAAGAACATCTAATGCTAACCTGGGAACTATAGATACATCATTTCCTTGGTGCTGAAGAACATCTAATGCTAACCTGGGAACTATAGATACATCATTTCCTTGGTGCTGAAGAACATCTAATGCTAACCTGGGAACTATAGATACATCATTTCCTTGGTGCTGAAGAACATCTAATGCTAACCTGGGAACTATAGATACATCATTTCCTTGGTGCTGAAGAACATCTAATGCTAACCTGGGAACTATAGATACATCATTTCCTTGGTGCTGAAGAACATCTAATGCTAACCTGGGAACTATAGATACATCATTTCCTTGGTGCTGAAGAACATCTAATGCTAACCTGGGAACTATAGATACATCATTTCCTTGGTGCTGAAGAACATCTAATGCTAACCTGGGAACTATAGATACATCATTTCCTTGGTGCTGAAGAACATCTAATGCTAACCTGGGAACTATAGATACATCATTTCCTTGGTGCTGAAGAACATCTAATGCTAACCTGGGAACTATAGATACATCATTTCCTTGGTGCTGAAGAACATCTAATGCTAACCTGGGAACTATAGATACATCATTTCCTTGGTGCTGAAGAACATCTAATGCTAACCTGGGAACTATAGATACATCATTTCCTTGGTGCTGAAGAACATCTAATGCTAACCTGGGAACTATAGATACATCATTTCCTTGGTGCTGAAGAACATCTAATGCTAACCTGGGAACTATAGATACATCATTTCCTTGGTGCTGAAGAACATCTAATGCTAACCTGGGAACTATAGATACATCATTTCCTTGGTGCTGAAGAACATCTAATGCTAACCTGGGAACTATAGATACATCATTTCCTTGGTGCTGAAGAACATCTAATGCTAACCTGGGAACTATAGATACATCATTTCCTTGGTGCTGGAGAACATCTAATGCTAACCTGGGAACTATAGATACATCATTTCCTTGGTGCTGAAGAACATCTAATGCTAACCTGGGAACTATAGATACATCATTTCCTTGGTGCTGAAGAACATCTAATGCTAACCTGGGAACTATAGATACATCATTTCCTTGGTGCTGAAGAACATCTAATGCTAACCTGGGAACTATAGATACATCATTTCCTTGGTGCTGGAGAACATCTAATGCTAACCTGGGAACTATAGATACATCATTTCCTTGGTGCTGAAGAACATCTAATGCTAACCTGGGAACTATAGATACATCATTTCCTTGGTGCTGGAGAACATCTAATGCTAACCTGGGAACTATAGATACATCATTTCCTTGGTGCTGAAGAACATCTAATGCTAACCTGGGAACTATAGATACATCATTTCCTTGGTGCTGAAGAACATCTAATGCTAACCTGGGAACTATAGATACATCATTTCCTTGGTGCTGAAGAACATCTAATGCTAACCTGGGAACTATAGATACATCATTTCCTTGGTGCTGAAGAACATCTAATGCTAACCTGGGAACTATAGATACATCATTTCCTTGGTGCTGAAGAACATCTAATGCTAACCTGGGAACTATAGATACATCATTTCCTTGGTGCTGAAGAACATCTAATGCTAACCTGGGAACTATAGATACATCATTTCCTTGGTGCTGAAGAACATCTAATGCTAACCTGGGAACTATAGATACATCATTTCCTTGGTGCTGAAGAACATCTAATGCTAACCTGGGAACTATAGATACATCATTTCCTTGGTGCTGAAGAACATCTAATGCTAACCTGGGAACTATAGATACATCATTTCCTTGGTGCTGGAGAACATCTAATGCTAACCTGGGAACTATAGATACATCATTTCCTTGGTGCTGAAGAACATCTAATGCTAACCTGGGAACTATAGATACATCATTTCCTTGGTGCTGAAGAACATCTAATGCTAACCTGGGAACTATAGATACATCATTTCCTTGGTGCTGAAGAACATCTAATGCTAACCTGGGAACTATAGATACATCATTTCCTTGGTGCTGAAGAACATCTAATGCTAACCTGGGAACTATAGATACATCATTTCCTTGGTGCTGAAGAACATCTAATGCTAACCTGGGAACTATAGATACATCATTTCCTTGGTGCTGAAGAACATCTAATGCTAACCTGGGAACTATAGATACATCATTTCCTTGGTGCTGAAGAACATCTAATGCTAACCTGGGAACTATAGATACATCATTTCCTTGGTGCTGGAGAACATCTAATGCTAACCTGGGAACTATAGATACATCATTTCCTTGGTGCTGAAGAACATCTCATGCTAACCTGGGAACTATAGATACATCATTTCCTTGGTGCTGAAGAACATCTAATGCTAACCTGGGAACTATAGATACATCATTTCCTTGGTGCTGGAGAACATCTAATGCTAACCTGGGAACTATAGATACATCATTTCCTTGGTGCTGAAGAACATCTAATGCTAACCTGGGAACTATAGATACATCATTTCCTTGGTGCTGAAGAACATCTAATGCTAACCTGGGAACTATAGATACATCATTTCCTTGGTGCTGGAGAACATCTAATGCTAACCTGGGAACTATAGATACATCATTTCCTTGGTGCTGGAGAACATCTAATGCTACATAGACATCAGTATACTTTGTTTTCATATCATCTTTTACTTGTTGGTTTTCGTTCAGATCATCAAAGTATAATGATTCCGTTGCAAAACACCATCACATTTGATTTCAAATCAACCTTCAGCTTCGATTCGAAGTCCCTCTTAATGTTTTATTTGTCTCATATTACAGATCCTGCTTTGCCGGTTTTTCAAATCACCTGTCAGTTGTGGTTTCATATCACCCGTCGCTTCCTATTTAGAGTCACACGTCACTGTTTTTCAAAATTGATCTGCAGCGCAGCTCAAAATAAACAAATTGCAGGTCACAATCTATTGAGTTTCCTGACATAATGTCCTGACATTGAAGCTTTACCCCCATTACCAACACGGCAAAGGCTCACCCCTTCGTGTCAGATGTAGCCGGTTGTCTGACAGGTGTACTGGTTGGCAAACTTTATAGATACCGCTGCTTAGAATAAAAGTTCCAAGGCCAAAGCTAGACAACGCCACTTTTCAAGAAGAAGGATCATGTTTGATGCTAATACTTCCTTACAATGACTTTTCTTTCGTACCTGTGAAATGATGGTAGTCAACATCTGTCATTTCTTCTGTACCCATTCTCAATGTTCATTACTGCACAGTTCAATAATTAAACTATTGACAATGCATCTTCTCACTCAACAATTCTGAGGGTAGATCCTTTTGTTCATCACGCACTTTTTCGGCGCAAGAATCTTATGGTTTCGCGAAGTCACTTGGTAAAATAATTGTGTACACCCACTTTGTAACATTGTCTCCACATATGTATTGTATGCAGCACATCGCTATAGCTGTGTTGTACTCACGGATATTCTCGCTTTGTACTCTTGTTTTGTATATGGGCCGGAGGCCTTAAGTACAACAAAACCTCTTGAACTTGAACACTCGATGGTCTTGGAAATTAGTCAAGCCACGTATAGTCTGATGCCTCGTTAGGATGAGAATGGTACTCATTAGTCTTCATTTTCAAAGGTTTAGATGTATTTACCTTACTATCCAAAGAGACGGGAACAGACGCAATTCGATTGACCTCAAAGATTAGTAGCTGTAAAGAACAATGGGAAAAGACCTGGTTTGACCTTTTACGTGAAGTCGAGGAAAATGTCAATCTTTTAAGTCCAACATAATCAGGCTGGGGAAAGGCCGAACAGTTTGTCCATATGTGGTTAGTAGAATACATTTGTAGATGGGAGCAGGGGAACCTAATATATCATGCATGTCAAAAGCAATATCTGTCATCACACCACAACGTTTCAGTACTTCCACGGTTGATATGGCCATTAGTGTTCTTAGGCCACGACTTCGGGAGTTCTGGCGTCCAAGTCGTCTAATTCACTGCAAAAGATGGTGGGTTCGAATCCCAGATTATATTCATTGGCTTTCCAGCACCAAAAGCAGAAACTTCAAAGAAGTATGAGTTCGTTTGAAGACAAACTACAGACTGAAAGGGACTTCTTACTGTAAGGGATATATATCGCACTCTGGCTTTCTCGACTTTTGATAAAACGTACTATGTACTAAAACACGAGAACACAAGATCACAAGAACACATGAATTTGACAAAATTGCACTTTTTACATATTAAACATATTCACAAAGGCTGGGATCGCGAAAATGCTACGGTATACCATAGAAAACTTATGTTTAGGATACAAAAACAGTTTGCATCGTCTGCAAAGAGAAACACGGGTGTCCTAGTGATCTGAGGCACAGTACTCATCTGTACAGAGTTACGGTCAGTATTCATCAAGGATCTGTTTGTTGTGGGTTCGAATCCCAGATTCGCCTAAATACTCCTGATTCAGATACCCATGTATCACATATAGTTGTTTATAGCATTATTGTATCAATTGTCTTAGCTTAGTACAAGTTATGTAAATAAATAAAGAACGTCAACGCTGGAGAGTAACCAGTCTCGATTATCCGATGAAACAGATTCCAATGGTTACAAAGGCAAAACAGCGGTAAACATTCTATGAATGGATCACAGTGAGGACACCAGGTGTTCACGAAAAGGGTACACATGTCCTGCCCTACCGGTAGCACCCGCCACTCACACAATTTGCATGTATGTGTTTGGTACCTGATGATGCAGAACGGTTGCCATGCGACGACGGTATGTAAACAAATCAGACAATCAAGGATGGATCAGAAATCCGATATATTTATTAATTTTCGAATTACAACAGAAACCATTTTTGATGGGCTCTGGTCATAGTTTATAGTCATATTATCTTAATATATAGTTTGAACTACCTTTAACTTGAGTACATTATCCCTCGGTTGTATCCATATTATTGTAGAAAGATATGTAGTTTGTATTCCTGTGTTATGGGTTCTCGGACGCTTAATAAACATTCGTAGTTTTCGCGCTAATCACAAGAACCATTGTAAAACACCTAACTCATTTATAAAAGACAACTTTATCTTAAAAACAATCCATCATCTGAGTATTTACAATGTCTGTGTGAAGCCACACCTCTCGTCGTTATAGCGCGAGTAATTGCGATAAACATCGCCGTTCGTAAACATAAGATCCGACGATATTTGAGAGACCTATGTGTTCAGACACAAATACACGGTACTGATGGTCCATGGTTGCCATTGAGTTATTAAACAACAAAATAGTTATCATTAATTCATTATAACATTCATAAACACTCAAAAAATGGTTATATTAATAGTAATTGACTCATTCGTGATATGAGCCATAAGCTTGAGAAAGCATATATATATTATGTGTGATGGTTAGCATGAATGAAGGAGACCCGTGTTTGTGTTTTAGAACATTACTTATGTTTAGCTGTACTTGGATATATGGTATTTGAGTGTTGTGTTACTTTGTTCTGTCCGGTATGACTGCATGACTGTACTTATTTTCTCGGCAGACGAACCAGTCCTCTGGATGTAAACACAGCGCCGCCATCGTCTCCAGGTGTGAGGTGTGGATAAACCCAGGCCAGCCCTGGTATTTTTTAGTCTATTTAGTGTATGTAATTAATTATTTATATGCAAAGCAATACGTTTGTTCATGATGGTTAGGTTGCAGCTGTAGTACTTTGGGTTTATTTTGATACGATACACCACAGCCTCCTTCTGTGGAGATTCAAACACCAACATCGCCCTCCACTGGGTGACGTCTTATCGTGACAGACAATAGTCTGTAGGTCTTGCGACATCTGAGAGTGTCACATAACGCTGTGCTGGGTCCGATACTCTTCGTATTACATAGGGGCAGTGTTGCAAACACCACTCGAGCCACAGGATCTCTCAGCACCAACTCCCCAAGACATTCCACCTGTTAGATATCAGTGATTCTTTGTCACAGATCAGCGCTGATAACATTAGGTCCTGGTTGTCAGTCAACATGCCGAAACTCAAAGACAACCTTGCTTGGAACAAAACGTCAGCTTGGGAATGTCACAGCATAACAGTGACAGATGCCAGTATCAATATATCTGACCCTGTCGAAGATCTTGGAGTCAATACTGATGCCAGGTTATCCATGGAAACTCCAGTATACCATCTGTGTCAAACCTGCTACAACCACCTCCTTGCTACCGGTAAACTCCTGCAGGATATTACTACCAAAGCCACACATGCACTTGTTCGAGCCCTCGTTACATCTTGACTCGATGATACTAACAGCATCCTATTTGACCTCAGTCTCGAACTCATTGACAGGATACAGAAAATACAGAATACACCTGCTCTCACCATTAGTCGATCATCATGATGGGCATATCACCTCTGTGTTCTGAGCCTGTCAGGGCCCGGATTGACTTCAAGATTCTTTGTTTGACATATAAATCTCTTCACGAGACTTCTCCATCCTGATTTGCCAACACGTGACTTACGTTCCAATCACCAACATCTCTTGTCTGTATCACCCAGGAAAGTGAAGTCGTTTGGCTTACCATCATTCTCCCAACCAGCTCCGATCTTATGGAATGATCTCCCATAGAGCAAAAACATTAACAATATGGACACATTCAAATTTAAACTTTTCACATATGTTCACAATATAGCGCTATCACCTTACCTTATGATGTGGAAAGCGCATACATAAATTAATATCATCATCATCATCATCATCATCATTATTATTATTATTGGTGTTTATCGAATATGTACAACTTGTTTATGATATATATAATTTATATTAGTGTAAAAGTAAATAAACACTTAAGACCCTCGCAGATGCAGGTCTCAGACGTTTTCCACTTTGTGCTGACAAACCAAGAAACATAATCGGGGCGAACCAGGATTTGAACCCACATCCACTCTGCACAGCGGATCCTTAGACGACTGGGCCACCCGCCTAATATATAAACAGGGACATGATCATATTCCTATGTAACGTAATGGCATGCCGTTTTCGATAGCGACTGTTGTCATCGTCGATTTTCGGTGGTCCATTCGTAATTGTTCCTTTTGCGCCTTGGGGAATCTGTAACTGATGGCTTCACCTGAGGATTATCAATGGCAGAGCGGTTTCTGATTCAGCGAATACCACAGTAGACCTGCCTGTGTTATAGCCCCTGATGGCTAGGCGGCGACTCTTGCGGAAGTCTTCAGGTCTGGGGAGATTGATCATGAATGATAAAACCAGAAAGTAAAACTCTCTAATGATTTGATTGATGTATGTATCGGGCTGTACGTGCTCAGAAATGTAAACAATCCAACAAGTGAGGTGAAATAGGACGCAAGAATAGTGCACGTATATAGAGACGTGCGCGCATGTGTGTGTTAAAGTAATCGTTTCAACAATAGTCCTGTATATACATACGTTTTGGCATCATATAATTTGAATAACAAATAATTCTTCTCTTTTTTTTATTAAAGGGGAACATGGTTTGGACCAGCTGGCAGTATGCGCAACTTGATTGAAGGAATTCCGCTCCACTTTCTGAAACTGTCTGCTACATCAAGTGTTATAATATACATACCAGTCTATCACTTAATGGCACTACTTACACCGTCTAGACGTGACATGGCTGCCAGACAAAGGAGTGCTTTGTCCCTCTATAACTGTGACTGTGAATGGCTATCCGAGAAGACGCTAAACTCAAGACTTCGAGAACCGACAACGTGTTACCCATAATATCCTAAGAGCGTACATCTGTGAATCTGAGGTATATCAGTCGGTCTCTGTCTGAGGTGTGTGCTTGTGTCAGATCTAGCGCATCAGCGCCGCAGGAACAACTACATTCTGGCGTGGTAAATGGTTCGCACTGTATAACATATAACTGTCACAGAGACCGATTGATATACCCTTGACGAATAGATGGGTAGATGCATGGTATTCACACTTAGAGGAATAGAAAGAGAATACAGACAGACAGAGATAAGGACGACAGATTGTTTTAGGTGCATGAAAGTTGGTTTGTTGTTTAACGCCGCACTCAGCAATATTCCAACTATATGGCTGCGGTCTGTAAATAATCGAGTCTGGACTTCACAATCAAGTGATCATAAACATCGATCGACGCAATTAGGATACGATGACAGGCATCAACCAAATCGACGAGCCTGACTACCCGATCCCGTTAGTCGCTTCTTACGACAAGCATGGGTCTTCACGGGTCTCATAGTTTCGAATCTGAAATTCACCTGATGAGAACATCATCAACTGTCAGTCGTCATTAGTTTTGTTTGATATTTTACAATCTTCAGTTCATGGCGTCAACGGGTTTTTACAGAGCTGACACTAGTAAAAAAGCTACCATATTTCTCCAAACAGATTAATTGCATTTGCTATGGGGACTAAAATAAGGTACTTCAGGTCAAGTGATTATTATGGACAAAAAGAGGAAGTCAAGACGAATCCCCATAAAGGAAATCAGTGGAGAGGACAGGACAGAGGTGCCTTCTACATGCCAGAATGTGAGATGTGATTATTGCGATTGATCTGCTATTCCATAGCATGCCAGAGATGTGTGTTAACCCGACAGCCTCTTCCTGAGCTGGGTCCACAGACAGCCCCCTGTAGCTGCCGCTTCTCAGCACTCTCCGCATTGGATTACGAGGAGACGTATGGAATTTCAAGATCCATGGTATCTAAAATATATGTCAATAAATCTAGATGATGAATGCTCCATATTGATACCCCTTGATTGTAAAAGAAGCATTTGCCGCTATGTTGCACAAATTGCAACCCGTGTTTCCCGTAAAGGCTCTCCGGTTGAATTTTGTAAACGTTGTTTAACAATAATAAGTTATAACACTGTCCCACCCTTGACCCTGGCTTTCAGCAACACTGTCCAACCCTTGACCCTGGCTTCTAGCAACACTGTCCCACCTTGACCCTGGCTTCTAGCAACACTGTCCCACCTTGACCCTGGCTTCTAGCAACACTGTCCCACCTTGACCCTGGCTTCTAGCAACACTGTCCCACCTTGACCCTGGCTTCTAGCAACACTGTCCCACCTTGACCCTGACTTCTAGCAACACTGTCCCACCTTGACCCTGGCTTCTAGCAACACTGTCCCACCTTGACCCTGGCTTCTAGCAACACTGTCCCACCTTGACCCTGACTTCTAGCAACACTGTCCCACCCTTGACCCTGGCTTCTAGCAACACTGTCCCACCTTGACCCTGGCTTCTAGCAACACTGTTACACAATTGACCCTGATTTTTGGGAACACTGTTCCAACCTTGACCTTCCTTCTAGGTACACTGTTCCGCACTTGACCATGGCTTCTAGGAACATTGCCCAACTCCTTATATAAATCCTCCACCAACACGCTGAAAATTCGTGTAATTAGGTCGCAAAAAAAGATGGAGCCCATCATTATTTTTGTGGATTTAGGCAATAATTGATGTCCGCCTTAATAAAGATTAACTGGACAGTTAACCACTGATAGCCTCTTTGTCATGATCGATGTAAATGCTGTACCATGCATGAACTGGGCTATTTGTAGGCTGGGGCCACTGTCCTCCCCTGACACTGAAGAGATCCTCTTTAATCAGTCTGTGTAAAATGACGACCATCCTACGCGTCACAATGTCAATGTTGCGCTGTTGGTTGCGCCATTTCACCAGAATCGATACACTTGATGAGGTCTGTACCAACCATACTGACACTGATACAGTGTCCTATTCTCTTCTTGAATGTTAAGATTATTGATAGAGGTGTTTTTTTCAAGAAATGTCCGCATTTATATATCAACGGAGAAGAGATAACTCTTTGGTGATCATATACACATAGACGACAAGTTCATGGAATTATGGAAGGAGATAGTAATGTTTGTCATCCAAAGGTGGCTCCAACAGGAGATATCGCTAAGGTGAGATCAAGCGATATCTACATTGTAGATTTCGCTTGAATGAAATCGCATTACAATGCTTTGCAGACCATTGTGACGTCATTGTTACCATGACGTCACAATCAAATGACATCACTAATGGCTCTGCTACTGAAGCTGTTTGCAGTACTTTTTGCACTTAAGACACTGCTTATTACTGTCTACAAACTGAAAAAGTTTGAAGAATGATGGTGGATGATAAATAGAATCTCACTCTTGTGTCTTTTGATATCAAAATATATCAAATATATCAACACTCGTCCCGATTATGTTTCTAGGTTTTTCAGCAACATACCCGTGGTCGTGGGTTTCACAAAACTGGTTAACGTCTGAGACCTGCATCACTTCGGGCTTCCCTCCGTAATTAAGCTGACACGCCGTGATATAAATGGAATAATGTTCAAAGCGGCGTAAAACCAACTCACTTACTCACTCAGTCTTTCCCAAGAGTTAACTTAACTCATTTGTTATCATTTAAATGCAAACCTGAGAACTATATGCTCCGCCTGTCAATGGCAGTGCGTAATATATAAGGAGAAAAAAGGCGAAAGTATGGTTCTCCAATTTCAATTTCTGTAAACGAATTAAATATTGATTTTAATCCGAATCTGATATAAGATAATAGGTTTTTATCCGTCCCAACACTCTGTCACAATTCAGCTACTCTGCTTTCAATCTGAATAAACATCAATCTCGCTTCGTCCCTCTGTTATACGTAGGCTTCTTTACATGGACATGAACATCACTCTCAGTCTTAAGATTTAATTCCATATTTTAGAGGGGAGGGGGGTTTGGGGTGATTGGGGGTGGGGGTGGGGGGTGGGGGTGATTTTAATTTCTGTTGCCAATTTTTAAATGGGGGTTCCGCTGATTTAAATTCCAATAAAAGCGACAAACCCCTTTCCATAAACGTAAGAAATCTCTACTAAAAGAAGAGCCCCCAGTACGTTTCCGACTACATAATAAGCATGGTGTTCGTAAAAGTGAGCCTATCACACACACACACACACCCCACCCCACACCCCATCCCCAGGATTTATGAGTTCACAATACTGATTTTATCATGGTATATCTATATTTGACGTAAATTGTCACTTTCTTTATTAAGCATTAAATGTGTTCTATAGTGCAAGGAGACACGTTTCTATAAAATTTTAAGCTAGGGACTCCCAACAAGAGTATTTTGTGGAAAAAGGCACATCATACAAATGATGTACACATATGTCAAACAGCGATGATATAGCTTGTTATGTTTCAGTACCTGTCGTAGTATCGCGTCAGACGTTTTGGAGAAGAATGGAGCCTGCTCCTATAGTGTATTACACCTCAGCTACAATGGGGAGGCTCCTCGTTAGCCAAAAGAGAAGAATATTCTCAAATTGGCATAAAATTGTTTGTGGGTGAGTCTTGAAAGCGAAAAAAGAAATTCCACCGAAACTTGAAAGAAGGCAACTATTGAACATGGATAAATTACCCTTCTGCTCACATAAAAGCGCGTCTCAGAGACAGAATGAAGATATATTGAAGTTGATAGAGATTGTGGCTTTCTGCCAAACATTGATTGACACAAATCACTGGGTTCATTTGGGGAGTAGAAATGTGCCCGATTTACCGGTTTGACACGTGAAGGTCACAGGAAGGTCACTGCATTAATATTGATTTGAATTATATCGATGCTAATTAAGATATTGGCTACATGTGTCTCAAATGAATTCAAGAATTGGATATACTATTTTTTATCATGAATTGCGAGTTACTTGTTGTTAATCACCGTGACAAATATATCACCCACATGTGTGTATATCTGTGTTTATTATATACGTAAGTGTGAAAGACTGAGATTTCTAGAAAAGTTTAGAAAAGTCATATTTCACAGCAGTGACACTTTGCCGGATCTACTTTCCAAACAAGAGTTACTTCCCTGAACCCTGTACTTGGGTTATCTCCCCTGAAACGGATATGGGGGAGATGGTATGGTGCTGACAAACTTAGAAACATAATCGGTGCGTACCAGGATTCGAACCCACGATCATAGGTTTCTGGCGTTTCCATGGGACGCAACTCTGCACATCGATTCGCGCCTAGTCAAAGAACAACACAGTGAAGATGGATGATATTGACCATTTATTCGCTTCAATTCATTTTAGTATGTTTGAACAACACCAAGAAGCTCCTCCAAACGTTTCTACAAAGTTTTTCGTGAAGATGTTGACAGTTTTCTTGTTGAGCAAGAAATGGTAAACGTAAAAAAGAAGACCTGAAGGTTCTTGCTGCTTTACTGGCTGAGGAGGATGAGTAAGGACCAGTTGAAGAAATAGAGCCCATTGTTCTACGTGATCTCAGTGCAAGTTCGTCACCTGAAATATTGTCTTTTTTGAAATATGTACGTATCTAAAAGATTTGTTCAATCAAATGATTGTGAAGCTATAAAAAATATTGAGCAGATGTATATATCTTGCATATGAAAAAAGAAAAGTCATGTTATATCTTTCATAATTTCTGATTGCTGCGTATATACATTATAATGTTAACTATTCGTTTGTCGTTGATTGATTGGAGATAGGTTAATTATATTTGGTGCATAACTTGAAAATCAATCTAAGACAATATTAACACAACACTTCAGCAGTCTTTGTACCAGGTGAACTTTAACTTCAACGTGTTGTTTCCTGCTTAGAGTTCGTCACCAGCTACATAACAAACAAACAAACAAACAAACCAGCTATGTATGCTACTAAATGGATCGGGTGGTCAGGTTCGGTGACTTGGTCATCGCATCCCGATACTCCCGCTCCGGATCACTCACCCTCAGTATTTTACATGTTAAACACGCGTATTCTTGTTTCAGCAGCCTGTTACTGGTCTGCGTTCTCTCTGTGCTAGTCGCAGTGGTAACTGTGTTATTTCCGCTGTGGACGTGGCTGATTGTTTGTCATTGTAACCCGACGGTGTGTCCCGTGACGCGTGTTATCAGGGTCTGCCTGCTGCCTGACCCAAGCCTGGTGTTGAAATCCGGCGTACACTTGGTTCCCTGCACATGCCTAGCGTGAGAGAGGCCTAATTGCACCGGGTTGTCAGACTCGGTGACTGCGAGTCATAGTTCCGCGGCAGTGCTGGATGTGGCTCATAATATCAATCCCTGGTATGGCTGGACCAGACTTGATTATATACGGTCCGACATCATAAATCTGGCATATTGTTGACAGCTGTTTTAAGATAGCGCTCTCCTGGATTGTTCATCGCCAAGACACCAGAGGATAGTGATCCATTCCATTCTTGAAGTGAGTCTATTCGAGAGGTTAGAGCTCCAGGATATACCGGTAGACAGTGTCAACAATTCAAATTGGATCTGAATTCATTCCATTCTGCTGAAGTGTTGATACTATTGCAATCTGATTGATTTACGAATGTATCATCTTTCTTTTGTCTCAGTGATAATGTTCCAAAATCAAAAACGAAAATAATTAACTTCAACAAAGAACACATCTGTATACGTGGGATCCCTTCAATGTCGAGGGAAATGATGAAGTGGCCTGTATTTCACTGAGAGACCAAACCCTTTCGTTATACAGTTCTTTTACCTTCAGGAGGGACATGTCTATTTGGTATTTACAAAATAAGTAAACGTATTTATGATCCCGTTTTCATCGACAATTAATTCTATTATCAAAATATGGAGCAACCCCTATTCTTCTATTTCGTCCCTGGCGTAGTTAGTTTGTCTGGATCACAAAGAGCTCCATACATATTTCACATTACGTGCAATACATTTCCAGTTCTCGCGGAGATTCGTTACAACTCGCCCCTTTCCGTATTCTGAAACTTCTTGTCCACAGGGGGCACGTGCTGGCTTGTTCCGGAATGACACGAGTGGTCACGAATGCACCTGAGGATTGTGGTAAATGCGACTAATAATGATAATGATAACTGGAAAGCGCATAACTCCATACACGATGTGTGTTCAAAGCGTTGATTTTTTTCTTACCCCCGTCAATGGATCAGTTTGCGCTCGATTTTTCATTCTCAGTTCTCGCGCTAGAAAGTTAACGGATACATTACCATCTCATCTAACAGGTACCCATTCACTGCTGGGTGATCAGAGGCACCTGGGGGTACATGTGCTTCAGTTAGGGGCAGGACCGAAGCTGTCAGGAGTCAAGCTGCCGAACACAGTCACCTATCCAAGGACTCTCCGCGAACAAACGTTGTTTAACTTCGCCTGATTTGTGAAGCGCAGTTCACAGGACCACGAGCCACCAGGATATAATGGACAGTCCGGCTGGCCCAGCTGATTGTCATCGCACACCGACAACATGGATCCTTGCTCATGCTATAAACTACTGCTTTGTCTGGCCCAGACTCGTTTATTTACAGACCGCCATGATGTATCTGTATTATTGCTGACTGTTGCGGAAAACAACTCGCTTCACTGAAGGACAAATCACTACATGCTGACAATAATGGAAATAACGCTGCTATTTTTGACCGAGGTGCACATTCAATTTATATTTTATAGTTTGGCATTTGTAAACATTGCGTTATAAACCCCGAAACAATTTCCAAAGAGCAGCACTTTAACCTCAGAACGTAATCTCTAATCATAAAGAATACTAGATTTCCGCGTTTCACAATTCCATATAAGTTCCAATAAGTTGGTGTTAATGCCAGTTCCACCAGTGTGTTTGCGTTGTTATTAGGTTCTGGTAATTCCAAACTATGTTACATCCGAATAACATCAAGTATTGGGTATACGTCGGCGCATCAAGGCCACAGAACCACACAACTCCCCGTGAAGTGTGTACATGTATCTGGAAGAACGTGTGGCTCCATAGTCGGTGCAACTGCAGTCAGTGATGTATTTATAGATGTATCACCTCACTCAGCATTAGGGGCGGTAGGGTAGCCCAGCGGTTAAAGCGTTAGGTCGTCACACTGTAGCCCCGGGTTCGTTCCCCAGTTGGGTACTACGTGTGAAGCCAATTTCTAGTGTCCAACGCCGTCAAATTGCTGCAATATTGCTAAAATATCACTGACTCACTCAAAAACGAAACAAATATTTTTATCACCACAGACATGTTTATGCCGTTTGGTAGGACCAGTAAATGAAAGATTGAAATTGTTAAATGCGACTGTAAAGATCAGACGGACGAGTTACAATGTAAATGTATCCAGTTTGCTGTTTTAGATTTCAATCAGTGAAGGTGTGTCTTTTGTGCGTGTGAAATATATGAGGGTGTGAGTCGTGTTGGCAATATTCAGTCTTTTTGTCAGCAGCCTGCAAATATTTATTTTCCTAACCAGACAAACCATTGGTTGACATTATGAGCCAGGTTCCATACCGTCGAGATACAATGACACGCAATCAACCAGGTCACCGAGCCTGACCACCCATTCCACGACAACAAAGTTCCTGGGGACCACCCGCCCCAACACATGAAGGTATAGATATACATATAACAAGAAGGAAGTGATGGGGAACGGATATTTATTCAATAGAACGAGGGAATGAAGCGGACGAGTTTAGAGTGATGAACGACCACTTGATAGATGTTGGGCGAGGGTCGGGTCTATTTCATATATAAAACGTAAATTAAACGTAATTAAAATCAGGTTTACTTGTCCAAATGAACACGGTTGTAAACAGATTTAGTTTTAACGTATCGAATAGATCAACTTTTCTAATCAGGTTAGTTTCTTTTAGCATATTGATGTTAGACCAATAAAGGTAAAACCAATTCAATGTTTTTAACCATGCATGTCTATATTACAGTGATAGGATGTTCATCTTACGACATGAAATGTACCGTGATCTGGATCAATAGCACTCAATTCCATCAGCAGTATGATCAAACGAACCAGCACAGGCAGCTTAAGCATCTAATGCAGATCTCCGAGACAGGACATTAGAAATAGACGCATAACCGAATAAATCCTTTCCAACATCAAACGTTGGCCGAGAGACACTCATCTGTTGTAACAAAAGAAAACAAGCATGTGTCAGTTGTGTCACATCCCGTCTATTGATCTCCGACTTCATCATCCCACTGAACTACATCTTAGAAACAACATGGATAACATCACACCATCTGCCGTGTCAATTACTTCGAACATGATTTCAGTTGTTGAAACCCGCAATCAACATCTCTTGGAGTGAATGAATTAATGTTGTTTTTCGCCTGAGATCTAATCAACTATATGTCAGGACTGTTCAATTTGAAATCTGGGCCAGTGAAACCAGTGATTAATAACATGAGCGATGATCAACGCCGACGGAGTACGATGACATCAGGTACCAGCAAATGCTCAGTTAATTTAATTTAAGTTAAGTCAAAAGACGTATGAGGTACCGGGGTCCTCTTAGGTCCTAGAATCTTCTAAAGGTCAATATTGACGGATTGTGTCATTACGCTATTTTTATCTCTCTGTATAAGTAAACTGACACGGAACTGCTTATACATTATGCGATTATATATTTCCTGAGATGCTTCAGGAAGTTTCTTTAGACGTTCCCGTATCAAAATCACAAAGCATGATTAAAATGTACATGATATTTGCATGAAGGAAACAAACACGCATTCGACTCGCCTGAAGTTTTCCGCAAGGCCAGGCTTTGTGAGTCTTGTGTCTGGTGAAAGTGATTTTGACCTTTACAAAGAAAGTGAAATCGTTGATAATTCATTTTGTCATTTTAAAGAACGAGGATATGTAGGTGCGTGCGCAGCCCTTGACATATAGCCCAGAACGAAGAACAATATGCGCTGAGCCATTAATTCGATAACGTAGCGATGAATAAGAGAGCGTTGGTTATAAAAATATATAATTAATATAACTACAAATCGGGGTTAGGCCAACACCTCAATTCCCCCTGTTATTGGTTATTAGGTAAATGGAAAAGAATTCTTTGATAGCCTTCGGTAGATGCAACTTCATTTCCTCCGTTACTTTCAGTATTAACTCTTAATATAATATTAACACACAGCTGTAGAGATCAATAAACATCAATAAAATCACTCTACAATAATTGTCTTTCTCAAACGACAAGTTTTAGAACTAATCATGAATTTTATTTCTCCACATACTCACATATTGGTATTTTTGACACCTATTGTATTATTAATCAAATTCAACAGCAAGTATGATGATCCGATTTCAATATTTTCTGACACGCGTGGCGTAGTGGAGCCTTCGAAATCTCTAAGGATATATAAACAACCAAATGTTGAGTCATTCATTTTCATCTGCTTGAATGAAAATCAACAGTATCCCCATTTGGCTTGACTCAGTAACAGAGCAATTCTGGTCAGAAATTGAAATGACACAGACATAGTTCCAAACGCGATTATTATCAATTATCAATTCGTATTCGTAAAAGAATTTGAACAACATACGATCAAAATGAGCGTTAAATTTAGTTACACTCTTTGAATAATTGAATCATTTTTCTCGTGAACGTAAATTCATCCAAGCCTGATTTTGTGTACGTTGCAGGTCCTAAGTTCTAGAAACAATTTCATGCAGGGCATCTTCAATTATCAAGAGGCGTATGCCAATTTTCATATTTCATTATTTGTGTCTGGGCGGTTCTGTGGCCAGTTCCATGATCAAGCAGTATTCGTAACAGAATTTGAAGAACACCCTATCAAAATGTACGTTAAATTAAGTTACATTCGTTGAATAATTTAATCATAATACTCGTGAACGTAAGCCTGATTTTGTATAGGTGGTAGATCCTTAGCACCAGAAATAGCATCTTCAATGATCAATTTTCTGATATGATTACTTGTATCTAAGGCGGTTCTATGGCTAGATGTTGTAACACATGTTGAGAAACTCATGTACATATTGATTATTGTTTATGGTATGTAATAAGGATATAGGTAGAAAGTAGAAAGTTAATTGTATTCTAGGGCTGCGAAGAAGCCTGGTGGTAAAAACGTTGGCTCGTCACGCCTCAGATCAGGGCTCGTTTCCCCACAATAGCAAGGCCGATGTATCTTGACCATTCCGTTGTTTTATTCGTATATTGCTAAAGCTTCATATATAAAAACGTCAACTCCAGAGCATGATCAGTCTCGATTATCTGCTGAAAAGTATTCCATTAGGCGTAAAGGGCAAAATGTGGTGAAAACCGCCGTCATATAGCTTTGACTACTGCTGAACACACAAGAAACAAACAAGCAAAACCCCCAGTAGACAGAACTAGGAATGAACTATATAATTGGGCAGCTTTTGGTATCGCATTTCCTAAACTCGCTAAATAGTAAGTCAGTCAGTCAGGTCATTAATACGTCTACCTCTTTCTGTATACCTCTTGGTATGCAAACTGGCTTCACGCCTTTTCGTTCCAAACAATGAGTTGTCCAGTATGAACGGCAGGTAACCTTGAGTTTAAGGAGGACATTAGTTAGTACACTGTCTGAACAATGGT
This sequence comes from Haliotis rufescens, assembly GCF_023055435.1. NCBI lineage: Eukaryota > Metazoa > Mollusca > Gastropoda > Lepetellida > Haliotidae > Haliotis > Haliotis rufescens. Next base: position 36,510,723 of record NW_025963779.1, read on the forward strand.
GCTCTGAGAATGCACGTTGTTGCGATCGGGTACTTCGTGGAGTTATTAGCATTATTCGGCGTTTGTCCATCAAGAAACTGTCTATGTATCCTCTGTAACAAGAACGATTGTGTCGAAATTAAAACCACTTAATGCTATCTGACTTCAATTGAAAATTCGGGAGGTTTGACTCAACACTTTTAACATGCTAGCGATATGGTGATTCCTTATGAAAATGGTAAAAAGGGGTTTGCCGTTCTTATCAACCTCAGTTCATAATTGAGAATTATTCTTCCGCGATTTAAATAAGGTCACATTTGATAGACGACTATTTACAGACCGTTAATGGTGTAGCTGAATATGCCTGAAAGTGTCGTAAAACAGCATTCACTCACATCACTATTTGCCCCGAAATCTGCATGTGTGCGACGTCTGCAGTGATCTGAGAACTAGGACATAAATATCTATGTTTATGAAAAAAACATTTTCGTAAAGAAATACTTTACAGAACATTACGAGATCTTCATTTCCATCGTGTGATGAAACGTTCAAATTATCCATAAATGTCAACCCTGGCCTTTCTTAAGTACATGTAGAAGAATCTTGATGGATTTGTTCATCAATAAATACATATTCAATGTTAAAATCTGTACTTCTTGTTAACATAGAAAAAAGTAGTCAAACCCGTAAAGATCCGGGTTAGAATTAGCTGACTGTGCTTGTCGTATAGACTAAATGGATTGGGTGGTCAGACTCGGTGACTTGGTCATCGCAGCCCGATCCCCACGGCCCGGTTCGCTCAATAATCAGTACGTTACATTTAGAACACGCAGGTTCTCGTTTCAGTCGCCTGCAACTTGTCAACGGCACTAACGTTCTCTCTGTGCTAGTCGCAGTGGTAACTGTGTTATTTCCGCTGTGGACGTGGCTTATTGCTTGTCATTGTAACCCGACGGCGTGGCCGTGACTCGTGTTATCAGGATCTGTATTCTGCCTGGTCCAAGCTTGGTGTGGAAATCCGGCGTACACTTGGCCCAAGTACACATGCTAGGCATGAGAGAGGACTAATCGTATCGGGACTCGGTGACAGCGTGTCAAAGTACCCCGGCGTTGCTGGACGATGCACGTAACACCAACCACTGGTTTGTCTGGTCAAGACTTCATTATATACGGTCCGACAACATAAAGCTGGAATACTGTTGGCTGCTGTTTAAGATAGCTCTCTCCAGGATCGTACATCGCTGAGACACCAAAGGTTGCTCATCCATACCATTCTTAAAATGAGTCTATTCGATAGGCTAGAACTCAATAATATATCGGGAGACAGTATCAACAATTCAAATGGGATCTTCTAAAGTCATTTCATTCTGCAGGAAGTGTTTTTTTCTATTCCAGTCTTTGTTGATTTACGATTGCATCACATTTCTTTTGTCTTAGTTGCCAATACCCAATACCCAATACGTCCAATATCAAAAACGAATTAAATATTTAATTTCAACAAAGAACACACTTGTGTACATGGGATGAGAGACATGATGAAGTATTTCACGGAGACCTACACACGGGTATGGGGGATCCTCACTCGAGACCTACACACGGGTATGGGGGATCCTCACTCGAGGCCTACACACGGGTATGGGGGATCCTCACTCGAGACCTACACACGGGTATGGGGGATCCTCACTCGAGGCCTACACACGGGTATGGGGGATCCTCACTCGAGGCCTACACACGGGTATTGGGGATCCTCACTCGAGACCTACACACAGGTATGGGGGATCCTCAGTCGAGACCTACACACGGGTATGGGGGATCCTCACTCGAGGCCTACACACGGGTATTGGGGATCCTCAGTCGAGACCTACACACGGGTATGGGGGATCCTCACTCGAGACCTACACACGGGTATGGGGGATCCTCACTCGAGACCTACACACGGGTATGGCGGATCCTCACTCGAGACCTACACACGGGTATTGGGGATCCTCAGTCGAGACCTACACAGGGGTATGGGGGATCCTCACTCGAGACCTACACACGGGTATTGGGGATCCTCAGTCGAGACCTACACACGGGTATGGGGGATCCTCACTCGAGACCTACACACGGGTATTGGGGATCCTCAGTCGAGACCTACACACGGGTATGGGGGATCCTCACACGAGACCTACACACGGGTATGGGGGATCCTCACTCGAGACCTACACACGGGTATGGGGGATCCTCACTCGAGGCCTACACACGGGTATTGGGGATCCTCAGTCGAGACCTACACACGGGTATGGGGGATCCTCACTCGAGGCCTACACACGGGTATTGGGGATCCTCAGTCGAGACCTACACACGGGTATGGGGGATCCTCACTCGAGACCTACACACGGGTATCGGGGATCCTCACTCGAGACCTACACACGGGTATGGCGGATCCTCACTCGAGACCTACACACGGGTATTGGGGATCCTCAGTCGAGACCTACACAGGGGTATGGGGGATCCTCACTCGAGACCTACACACGGGTATTGGGGATCCTCAGTCGAGACCTACACAGGGGTATGGGGGATCCTCACTCGAGACCTACACACGGGTATTGGGGATCCTCAGTCGAGACCTACACACGGGTATGGGGGATCCTCACACGAGACCTACACACGGGTATGGGGGATCCTCACTCGAGACCTACACACGGGTATGGGGGATCCTCACTCGAGGCCTACACACGGGTATTGGGGATCCTCAGTCGAGACCTACACACGGGTATGGGGGATCCTCACTCGAGGCCTACACACGGGTATTGGGGATCCTCAGTCGAGACCTACACACGGGTATGGGGGATCCTCACTCGAGACCTACACACGGGTATCGGGGATCCTCACTCGAGACCTACACACGGGTATGGCGGATCCTCACTCGAGACCTACACACGGGTATTGGGGATCCTCAGTCGAGACCTACACAGGGGTATGGGGGATCCTCACTCGAGACCTACACACGGGTATTGGGGATCCTCAGTCGAGACCTACACAGGGGTATGGGGGATCCTCACTCGAGACCTACACACGGGTATTGGGGATCCTCAGTCGAGACCTACACACGGGTATGGGGGATCCTCACACGAGACCTACACACGGGTATGGGGGATCCTCACTCGAGACCTACACACGGGTATGGGGGATCCTCACTCGAGACCTTCACACGGGTATGGGGGATCCCCACTCGAGACCTACACACGGGTATGGGGGATCCTCACACGAGACCTACACACGGGTATGGGGGATCCTCACTCGAGACCTACACACGGGTATGGGGGATCCTCACTCGAGACATACACACGGGTATGGGGGATCCTCACTCGAGACATACACACGGGTATTGGGGATCCTCACTCGAGACCTACACACGGGTATGGGGGATCCTCACTCGAGGCCTACACACGGGTATTGGGGATCCTCAGTCGAGACCTACACACGGGTATGGGGGATCCTCACTCGATACCTACACACGGGTATGGGGGATCCTCAGTCGAGACCTACACACGGGTATGGGGGATCCTCACTCGAGACCTACACACGGGTATGGGGGATCCTCAGTCGAGACCTACACACGGGTATGGGGGATCCTCACTCGAGGCCAAACACATTCGTCATTTGTTTCAAAACGTGCATGCACTTCTTTAAGCTTCAACAGTGACATTCGTGTATTTGGTATGTAAAGAATAATTATACTTATTGACGATTCCATGTTCCCGTCAACAATTAATTTTATTAGAAAAATATCGAGAAAATCCTGTTCTATTTTGTCACTTGATTAGGTTGTCTGGATCACAAAGAGTCCAGGACATATTTCACATTTACGTGCAATACAATGTGACAACTAAATATAGATTCCAGGGCAAAATACATCCCAAGTACTCGAGGACGTTCGTCACAACTCTCAGCTGCAGTCAGTGATGTATTTATAGATGTATCACCTCACTCAGCATTAGGGGCGGTGGGGTAGCCCATTGGTTAAAGCGTTCGGTCGTCACACTGTAGCCCCGGGTTCGTTCCCCAGTTGGGTACTATGTGTGAAGCCAATTTCTGGTGTCCCACGCCGACAAATTTCTGCAAAATTGATAGAATATCACTGCCTCACTCAAAAACGAAACAAATATCAAACAAGTTTTTACACCACAGACATGTTCATGACGTTTGGTAGGACTGATTCAAATTGTTTAATGCGACTGTAAAGATAAGACGGGCGAATTACAATGTACATGAAGATGTATCAATACAGTCGGTGCAGCTGCACCACCTATCACTATCACCACTTGCAATATGTGGACTTATTTATGCTATTTGGTACGACCAGTAAATAAATAATTCAAAACATAATGCTATGCATGTGAAATGCATGCGAGAAACGTGTTAGTACTATTTAATCTTTATTCCACTAACTTCTGAACCACTAAACTGGTGATTGACATTGTGAGCAACGCTCCACACCGTCGAGATACGATGACATGCCATCAACCAGGTCACCGAGCCTGACCACCCAATCAACATTGTTGCCTCTTACGACAACAAAGGTCCTTCGGGACTACTCTACCGCCCCAACACATGAAAGAATATACATGCATGACTAGAAGGCAGTGATAAGGAACGGATATTTATTCCACAGAAAGAGAGGGGCGGTCGGGTAGCCTAGTGGTTAAAGCGTTCGCTCGTCACGCCGAAGACCGGGGTTCGATTCCCGACATGGGTACAATGTGTGAAGCCCATTTCTGGTGTCCCCCGCCGTGATATTGTTGGAATATTGCTAAAAGCGGCGTAAAACCAAACTCACTCACTCACTCACTCCACAGAAAGAGGGAATGAAGCGGACGAGTTGAGGGTGTGGAACGACCACTCGATAGATATTGGGCGAGGGTTGGGGTCTATTAGATAAAACGGTCCCTAATTAAAATCAGGATTATTTGTCCAAATGAACAGGATGGTGAACAGATTTAGTTTAAACATATCGAATAGATCAATTTTTCTTATCAGGTTAATTTACTTTAGCATATTGACGTTAGAAAACTATTAAGTTAAAAACTAATCAATGTCTTTTTCCATGCATGTCGGGTGACTGGGGAGTTCATGTCTCCACGGGAAATGTACCGTGATCTTGATCAATAGCTCTCAATTTCATCATCAGTATGATCAAACGAACCAGCACAGGCAGCTAAAGCATCTAATGCAGATCTCCGAGACGGGGCATTAGAAATAGACGCGTAACCGAATAAACCCTTTCCAACATCAAACGTTGGCCGAGAGACACTCATCTGTTGTAACAAAAGAAAACAAGCATGTGTCAGTTGTGTCACATCCCGTCTATTGATCTCCGACTTCATCATCCCACTGAACTACATCTTAGAAACAACATGGATAACATCACACCATCTGCCGTGTCAATTACTTGGAACATGATTTCAGTTGTTGAAACCCTAATATGGAGCAGCCAATATTTGGAGGAGTGAATGAATCAATGTTGCTTTTCGCATGAGATCTAATCAACTATATGTCAGGACAGTTCAATGTGAAATATGGGCCAGTCAAACCAGTGATTAATAACATGAGCTATGATCAACGCCGACGGAGTACGATGACACACAGTGAACCAGGTACCAGCAAATGCAGCAGTTAGGTCTCTCTCTCTCTCTCTCTCTCTCTCTCTCTCTCTCTCTCTCTCTCTCTCTGAATTAGTAAACTGACACGGCGGATCTCATGTATATTTTGCGATGAGATCTTATATAGTACCTGAGGTGTTTCAGGAAGTTTCCGCATGATTAAAATGTACATGACATTTGCATGCAGGAAACAAACACGCATTCGACTCGCCTGAAGCTACTTGTACCATTCTCGTCTTTCCGCATATTGTGAGAGTCAGGTGTGTTGAGAGGAAACACATGCACAGATAGAGTATCAGGAACATCACAGATCCGCTTCCGTCTTATTCAGGAACAGTGGTTAATAATGGAATCATTGAAAACGAAGCTAATTTTTTTTTGGTATTTCCTTTTAACCTTTTTTGTAGATGAACAGAAAGCAATTTGAATCCACTTTAAATATTCACTTAAAAAAACAAGATTATTGCTTGCAGCTGGTTCCCTTTCCGCAAGGCCAGGCGATGTGAGTCTTGTGTCTGGTGAAAGTGATTTTGAATTTTGCAAAGAAAGTGCATAGTTGATAATTCAGATTGTGATTTTAAGAACAAAAAACTGTGGGTGCGTGCGCAGTCTATGAAATCTAGCCTAGCACGAGGAACAATATGCGCTGAGCCTTTAACTTAATAATCTAGCAATTGATAAGGGAGTGTTGATTATAGAAATAACGAGTTATACTTGCTTAAGTATATAATGAATATTACACTTATTGGCACAAATCGAGATAGGGCCAAAACCTCAATTCCCCCTGTGATTGGTTGTTAGGTAGATTAAAACATATTTGCCACGGGTTGAGCAGGAGACGTCCACCTTTCGCAAACACTTGGTATCGTAATCTATATAATAGTGAACCTTAAACGCATGCTTATGATTGGTCGGTAAGTTACAATGGATTCTCCTTTAAGAGAAGATTCTGTATGGTTATGACACAAGGTTATGTCGCTTTTATTGTCAGCTTTAGTTTTCTTGCTGATTAATATATATATATATAGCTTATCTGCCTGTTTTTACCTCAGTCTTCACTTCAGTTTAGGCCACAAACACACACTGGTCAACACTCGTTATGAAAAACATATCATCAGAACACCTGATCCAGATTTGTTTGTTTGTTTGTTGTTTAACGCCGCACTCAGCAATATCCCAGCTATATGACGGCGGTCTGTAAATAATCGAGTCTGGGCCAGACAATTCAGTGATTAATATCATGAGCATCGATCCACGCAATTGGGATAGATGACATGCATCAACCAAGTCAGCGAAGATGACCACCCGATCCCGTTAGTCGCCTTTTACGACAAGCATAGTCGCCTGTTACGGCATGATCCAGATTTGAGTTACCTTGCATGACATACTAGTATTTGGCACACACCAATGTTATGTTGATGGTCTTCGGCGGAAGTAAATTTATTTCAACTATTACTTTATTATTACTCTTTACAGTATTAACTCCACATGTAATATAAACACACATCTTCGGAGATAGAAATCAATTAAATCACATAACAATTATTGTCTTTCTCAACTTTTAGAACCAAATCATGAATCTGTTTCTCAACATACTCACATGTCGGTAATTGTGACAAGTTGAATACAGTATAGTAATCTTGTATGACGCGTGGCGTAGTGGAACCTTCCAAATCTCCAAGGATATAGGTGTACGCGTAAGTGTCAAGTTAAATAACCATAATTTTCTGCCACTCACATTCATCTGCTTGAATATAATCAAACATTGAAGGCAATATTCCCTTGGGGTTTTATTCAGTAACAGAGAAACTCTGGTCAGAAATTGAAATTTCATGCAGGGCATCGTCAATTATCAAGAGGCGTATGCCAATTTTCTTATTTCATTTTTTGTGTCTAGACGGTTCTGTGGCCAGATGCTGTAACACATGTTGAGAAATGCATGGTCATATTGATTATTGTGTATGGTATATCATAAAAAATAAAGATAGTAAGTATAAAGTTAATTCCATAGGCGCATCAAAATTGGGGGGACCCCTTTTGAGAATCAAATGTAGTATGTTGTAGGCAGTAGAATTGACTGAGAGAGGATTTTGATGTTTTAAGACCCTCCCTTTTAGAAATGCTGGATACTTCAGGGCGGCAGGGAAGCCTAGTGGTAAAATCGTTGGCTCTTCCCGCGTCATATTTGGGTTCGAATCCCCACAAGTGGGAGGCCGAAGTAAGTTGATCCAGCCATTGTCTTATTAGAATAACGCTAAAGCATAAACATCAACTGCAGAGAATATTCAGTCACGATTATCTGCTAAAACAGATTCCATTAGGCGTAAATGCCAAAATGTGGTGAAAATGAAATGAATGTATCAGTGAAAATCAGTGATGTCACCAGTTCTCTAGCTCTCTAACCTTAACACTCACACCTTCCACTCTAATATTCTAAAGATAGAACAATTAGTTTCTTTAGCTCACCTGGACTTTATACATAAAATTCTATATAATCCGGTATCATAACTTAGCCTTCGTAACATAATTTACACAGTTAAAATTAACTGTGAACAATGTCTACCTATCAGTAGGTACAATGGGATAGTAACAATCACATGCAATAGCTGAATATAAGTATATCTGTGTAATTTAGTAATATATTAAGTAATAAGAATTATTCATTATTTGTATTCAACCAGGTTATCAACTAGCAGCATCTGATATTAGAAAACGTTTGTCCGCGGAAAAGATCAATGTTGTCATTATCATAATTTCCTTTCGGAATCGCCTTCTCATACAAACAGTTGTGGCCATGGTGTAACAAAAAACCTCGGCTGACATCACATGACATTGATATGTTCTTTGTAGTTTGTTTTATAACATGCGGTTTATGTCAACATATTCATTGACACAGACAGGCTCTCATTATTGATACATCACAGTTAATATTGCACGTTCAGACAATCAACATCCGCTCTGAAGCCACAAACCTTCATAGTTTCTGTCAAGAGCCTAGTCCGTATCTTATCAGGAGGTTTCCAGATCAGACACTTCCATCCGCTTGTATTGTGATCCTGCAATAAACACAATGTTTTACGACCTGTGCACAGAGAGTTGTCTGGAAGGCTTGGCGTGTGTCACAATAACCCAGTAGTGTTGATGCTGTTTCTCCTCCGGTAGAACCCGTGAAGATCTGGGTTGGAATTGGTCTTCAGCAACCCACGAATATCAAGGGATCAGTGGTCGTGCTCGCTCGACTTGTTGGATGCATGTCATTGTGTCCCAATTGCGAGGATCGATGCTCATGATGTGAATCACTTGATTGTCAGGTCCAGACTCGATTATTTGCAGACCGCCTTCATATAGCTGAAATATTGCTGAACAAACAACAAACAAATCAACACACAAAATACCAAGTTGACAGAACTAGGAATGACCTATAGAGTTGGGCATCTTTTAGTGTCACATTTCCTCGCTAAGTAGGCAGTTAGTCAGCCAGGTCATTAAATCCTGTTTGTATATACCTCTTGGTATACGAACTGGGTTCACGCCTGTTCTTTGTAAACAATGCGTAGTCCAGCAAGTACGCCAGGTAACCTTGAGATGATCGGGGAGCGGGGGCGTTAGTTCGCACACTGGCAAACAGTCGTGGCTCTCAAAGTGTTCGGTTAACACCATTATCCGCCGGTTGTCCATCTAGAAACTGTCTATGTTTCTCCTGTAGCAGGTGCGCTCTTGTCGAAATTAAAACACGTTAGTGCTGACTGACTTCAATTGTAACTTTGGGATATGTGACTTAACATCACTTCACAAATGGTCATTAAATAGTCGATGTTGTACAATCGACACTGCTTTTAGCAGAGATGTGTTATGAACATGACTGAGTGACAGAGTTGGAATATGGCTGCAAGTGCCGTAAAATATCATTCACTTAGTACAGCTCTTTTACCACCGAATTCTGCATTTGTATGGCAACTGCAATGAAGACCACGATAACTAGCACATAACGATTCGTGTTTATGTAATACACCTTTCCGTAATGTTATTTTTACAAAAGTTTTATTGTGCACTTTGTATACATTGGGTGATGAAACTTCAAATTATCCATCCGTTTAGTCTCTCCTTACGACAAGCATGGGCTGCTGGGGACCTATATTCTTTCCCGGAATCCCCAGCGACGTATATTGACAGAATCCAATATAATGCTCGGTTACATGCATGGTGTATGAATGTCAAACTCTGTCAGATAAATAATAGATACCTCTACTGACTGGACACGAACCAATATATTATGACGAAGCTCCTCGGTGCATCACGCAGTCACAGCGACCTCTTCCAATTGTGTGAGTACAGTTAAGTTGAATTAGCTCTCTGAAACTCAATTATCGCAAGGCCCCCTGAATTTAAAGAACAATAATCGAATTTTACGTTTAAGTGCTTTTAATAGCTGAAGAGGAAATGTATTTTCCACCCATCCCGTTAATCTGAAAACGTCAATTTCTCCCAAACTGATTTTGTATGGATTACAGGTGCCCAGGCTTCGGCTCAATTTCATGCATTCGACGTTTTCAACTGAAGTACAAATAACTTTTAAATGCCCACTGATAGGGCCCAATCTGTTTCTCCTTTCGGTGTAGCTGCAATATCATCAAAATATTTATAACATTTGTGTTGGATTGTAATTACTTTCAAACCGATCACCCTACCACTGTACAGTTCGGAAGCAGTTACAATTGTTCAACTGTATAATTTGCAATTTTCTTATTATCAAATTCCAACAACTCAATTTCCGACTCTGCAAGCTTTTAACGTGACCATGTGTTATGAATAAATCCATGTATTGCTTTCAGAACCACTCATCACTGTATTGGCAAACCCATTATTATTTTATCAAGTATTTTGTTTTCAAGGATATTGAGTCACATTCGTCATAATTCCCTGATATGTTTTTTGTGTCTTGTAGGTGAGGTGAGATGAGGTGAGGTGAAATGGGGTTTAACGTCACGTTCAAGATTATTGCACTTATATAACGACGTGCACACGTGTGTGTGTGTGTGTGTGTGTGTGTGTGTGTGTGTGTGTGTGTATTTGTCCGGACCGATGCCGATTTTAAATTGCTAGCCCACTGAGATACCATGCCTCACTTTTACATGAATACCCCACTCAGACACAGTATACTGACTCCGGGCCGACCAGTCCTTGTTTTAGCTCCTTAAAACCGAGCGCCAAACAGGATACCATCTTTTAACGTCTTTTAGTATGACGCGGACGGGGATCGAACCCCGGACGTTTGCTCCCCAGGCGGACGCTCTACCACTAGACCACCGAGGCGGTGTCTCGTCAGTGCCATAGCTTGATTCATATGCATGAGTGTTATCTAAGACATAGGGGACAATCGTCGTTTCTTGTCGAATAACATGTTTATCTCATCGAGTGACCTGACAAATTGAGATGTTAATGTGTGAAAATTGCAACTATTCCAGGTTAGATGTTATTTGGCAAGAAAACACAAATATTCTATGTATTTTACATTTTCTTGATCTTGCCCTGAAAACCATAGTGTCATATCAGCAGACCCAAAAGTGTTATATATAAAGTATTTCATCCCAAACATGCCAAAACAACCATAATTTCACGGCGGAAACATCTGAGCGCGTATGAATCAACTGTTTGACAGGACACCGTATGTCTTCTACCAACACCGCTTCTTGGCATGTTCCTGGGAAACATCTGGGAATTCACTTGCACTACTCTTCACAGAGATGTGTGAATCCCATTTCTGGTGTCCTCCGCCGTGATAATGCTAGAATAATGCTAAAAGCAGCGTAAAACTATGCTCACGCCTTATTCACAAAATAGTTCCTGACATTTTCTGACCAGTATGGCTTGAACGTTGAACTCCAATATGTTTGCTAGTCTGAATCAATAATATTCCATATGTGTGCCCGCGGTCTGTAAATCATCGAGTCGTCGAAACACACCAGTGGTTGAGATCGTGAGTCCCAGGCCATAGGGGCACGATGACACTCAGCCATGTCACCGAGTCGGACCTTGATTTTTACGTCAAGCATGGCAGTTTCCTGGCGACCACCATGTGTTCTATAAGGTGACCCCACACGCGTGGCAGTTTCCTGGCGACCACCATGTGTTCTATAAGGTGACCCCACACGCGTGGCAGTTTCCTGGCGACCACCATGTGTTCTATTAGGTGACCCCACACGCGTGGCAGTTTCCTAGCGACCACCATGTGTCCTATAACGAGGCCCCACAAGCATGGCAGTTTCTTTGCGACCACTTTGTGTTCTATAACGTGACCCCAGAAGTATGACAGTCAGTCGCTGTGCATTTAGAATCGTGTTAAAGAATCATTACAATAATAATCACAGCTTGCACCATGGAACAACAGATAAGAAGCAATGGAACAGCAGAAATTTTATAAAGGTAAAGGGAGATTGAGAAACTGTTAACTCTGATCTGTTTTTGGAATGCAATTAGCCAAAAAAAAGAAGTCCTAAATTCAATATCTTTCACACGGCACAAGATTAAAAAAAACGTTCGACATTTAATTTAAAGAGAATAACTTTTGTTATCCATCGCTGTGACGAAGTAGGTTTTCATTTTGCTGTGAGGCTTCTTTTCATCCCGTCAAAGGTCAAACTGTTTTATCGGTTTAATTATCTCGCTACAGCCACTGAAAGTTTAAAACCGAGGTAAATTGCGACTGTGTTGTCTCCTTAGGCAGTAAAACAAATACATCAGATTTTATTCAAGAGCAGATACGCGAAACACATGTAAGAAAGAAATAGATCGCCTGACTGATATTTACGATCGTTTACAGTTATGAGGATCTCTTTGCAGCTGAACGACTCAAAAATACAACAGTATACGACCACTCATACCATCACAAGAAGCAATCTGTGATGTCCATCATGAATAGACACGGAGAGGATAACGGTGTCCCCGAACACACTGAAAGATTTCAGCAGTTGTCTATGTACTCTTCTTGTTAACACTATAGTTTGTTTGTTTGTTTGTTTGTTTGTTGTTTAACGCCAAACTCAGCAATATTCCAGCGATATGACAACGGTCTGTAAATTAATCGAGTCTGGACCAGACAATCCAGTGATTGACATCATGAGCATCGGTCCACGCAATTGGGATACGATGACATGCATCAACCAAGTCAGCAAGCCTGACCACCCGATCCCGTTAGTCACCTCTTACGTCTAGTCGCCTTTCACGGCAAACATGAGTTGCTGAAGACCTATTCTAAACCGGATCTTCACGGGTCGTACACAACATAGGGAGCCAAACACGGTGCAATACGTGTCTCTGTATGAACAGTTGTTGTAGGAGACACTAGATTACATGCTGTTGTTGTGTTCTTTTGTTCTAAACATATTTTCTTCACAGTAGTGAAATTGACTAGGTGAAACACCAGGTGTCCTGTGTGTTGACACCTATATTTTCATTTGACATTCAACAGGTGTATTATGTAGAAATGTATGTTTCAGTATTTCTCTTTTCGTGTTTAGTTCACATGACTGAAAATTTGTTCTATTTCTTTTGTTTGTCCTTGATCCTAGGATCACATCTAGTATGATATTCCAGAAAATTCAATTGGGCAACAGAACCCTGTGGCTCTTTTTTTTCCATATATTAAATGTCGCTCAAGGGCAAGTGACGTTATTCGAAATGTGCAGCGCCATATAAATGGACAATTAATATTTTTTCAGAGAGTGTAGTATCACTGTGACAGAAACTGACGGGCATGGTGCTGACAAACCTAGAAACATAATCGGGGCGATCCGGGATTCGAACCCACAATCATCGGTTTCTGGCGTGCCAAAAGAGACGCAAATCTGCACAGCGAATCCACGCGCCTTAGACCACTCGGCCACCCGTGCCCCTTCGTTTAATTAAGAAATAAACAACGAGTGGGAGTTGTTTATCGTACAATAAAACACTGCAGGAGGCTATGAGAATATGAGCTATCAATATTATGCACATCATCTTCAAAGATGTTTATATAAATTGTACAAGCTTTACAAATATGTAAACGTTTTTAAATAATGATCACTCCCTGAATAGAATCCGACCTCGACAATGTCGGACAATTCCATTTTATGAACAAGGCGTTGAATGTGGTCTTTTATCTTTTTATAATTTGCACGTCGATTATCTTTATCTTTTTCTGGCCAAACCGATTGTCATATCTCTCCCACTGTTGGATGCGATCGTTCTGCCACTGCCTTTATCTACGTTGCCTGGCTACATCTATGGGGAACAACTTACTTGAACCCCCCCCCCCCCCCCCCCCCCGCCCCCCGAAAAAAAAATAAAAAAATAAAAAAATAACGTCGTCCAATTTACGACACCATCAAGTTGCGAGCGCATGTTCGAATCTCCAGAAATGACGTCACGACAGAACATTGTTTTAGCGTAAAATAAACCACGCTTCGCTCTTCATTGTTCTTCGCGATTTATCGCGTAGCTATGTTATATATGTACATATGTATATAACTTATCTTAGATGTAGTGGCATGGCGAAGCTTTAGATCAGTAAACGAGCTTTGGCACAACTTACATTGTTTGGCACAACTTACAATGGCTCACGGTTTATTTCCCTATACAGTGCAGAGTTGGGCCAAAGTTTCATGTTGAAACGTACACGAGATGTGTTTGTCGATCCCTGACGTCCAATGCCGAGGTCTGCTAGGAGAGTGGCGTGGTGCGTTATTGATCTGGATTAATGTACACTTCATGTTGACAGTAAAACGTTACAGTGTCAGTGTATTGACATATGTAGGCAAGGAACGTGGGTTTGAGCGGCCAACAGATCCTTTTGGCAATGACGAAAATGCAAAAAGCTGAAATATGTTGTGTATATTCATCTTTGAACAACACTCTTTGATTGATTCTATGACCCATGGTTTCTTACCCACACTTTTTGATGAAGCTTAACACTAATTTATTCAGTTCCTGACTTATTATCAATGCACAATTATTCGATTACTTACACTATTTTTGGTAGCCGACTTGCAACTGCCAGAATGGTATGTCATTAGAATAATATGATCCAAACCACCACGCCCGGCAATGTTCATTCACCAGTTTTCCTTACCAAGGAGAAAAGTGTTCTTGTTCTTCCCTTTTTTCCATATTATTAGAAGTGTACAATAAACGCACCCAGTCTGCTGACTCGATTGCTGATCAAGATTGGGAAATGATAATGGCTCCCTAGGCACACATCACACTGTCATCCTAGTCTTCTCAAAGCTTCTTCTTCATCCTAACTTCCACCGGAGGGGATACTTAACTGCGCTGACATCCATCAGATCCGCAGCGGGAAACACCAACAGCTGTAGCTGTGGGCAAAACACCATGCTTGTTACACGCAGAGAAGCTGCACATTATTAAGCAGACAGCATCAATGTCCCTGTAACACGATTAACGGTTTGACGATGCTATTTGAGTGGAAATGAACTGTGTCAATATTTGATCTTTGTTTTAAGGTACTTCTTGTCCATTTCAGACCCCTTTGACATTCCGAGAGGACGCTTTTTTGTTCTTTTATGTGTCTGGACCTCATCGATGGCTTCTTGTGAATGACAATATGAGCCGTTTGAAATGTTCATCTTCAAGGTCGGGGAGCTGCTAAGAGTTTTTCATTATGCCCAGCGATCATGAACATTAGTCAAACTATAAGCCTATAACTGTTATCTCGGCCACGTAAGAGCAGTATCTATTCATCTTTATCTTTAAAAGATTAGATGTATTTGTTCTTCTGTGTAAGGAGACGAGAACTGAAGCATTTTTACCCTGCTCATAAAGTTCAGGAACCGATAACATTGTATGAAATTTTACGAGATCAAAAGAAGCCTCATAGCAAAATGAAAACATATTTTGTAACCGGATGGTAAAGGCAGATATTGTCATCAATATAACAATTGAGGCTGTTTTCCGTTTTTGATACGTAAAAACATTTGAAATAGTGGCTTTTTGGGGGGAAGGGGTGATGGAAGGGGGAGATGGGTGTTGCCGTTTTTTAAACGTCACAGTAACTAAAGTGACGGCCAAAAGAAACGTTACCAACGGTATTTCTAGGATAAAATATGACGAACACAATTTGAAGCAGCAGTAACAATTATATTGTAGAAATTCATCAATCAGAACAGTAAAATGCGAATTTACTAATTCAACAACAAAGTCCTTGACCTCCAACAGGGACATTTCTTGACAAGGGGTCATTCGTCCAGTATTCGATCAACAACATTGGTTACAACTTTAAGGTGACGACGGCCCAGACCGTTCAATACGGGATATGACCTCCATGAGCGGCAATGCATCTTCGAATGCGGCGTCGAACTGAGTAGACAAGCGTCCTCACATTGACTGCAGGTATCCGATTCCATTCCCCACGGAGGGCAACGATCAACGCTTGTCTCGTGAAGGGAGGATGTTGACGTTTCCGAAGACGACGCCCCAGCTGGTCCCAGAGATGTTCTATGGGTGACAGATCTGGTGATCGAGCTGGCCACGGCGGAACAGTCACGTTGTTGGCGTTGAGGAAGTCTCTAGTAATACGGGCTTTATGGGGTGTGGCGTTATCTTGTTGGAACACCGTCCGTTGTTGACGCTGGATGAAAGGAAGAACCACTGACCGTAAGATATTGTCAATGTAGTGTTGTGCTGTCAGATTGCCTTCGATGATGACAAGTTCCACCGCCCTAGACCATCACACTTCCGCCCCCGTAAGGTTCTACCTCCTGGACACAACAAGGAGCCGTACGTTCACCACGTCGTCGATAAACTCGCGTCCGCCCATCAGGTTTGAAGAGTTGAAACCTGCTCTCGTCACTAAGCAGCACTCGCCGCCATTGCCTGCACCACGTCAATCTGGCACGTCGATGTTGACGGGTCAAGGTCATGCCCTTGAAAGGGCGATAAGCCCGGAGACCATAATGTCGTAGTCGTCTGGTCACTGTTTGTCTGCTGACAGGATGTCCTAAGCTGTTGGCAGCTGATGACGTCACAGTAAGAAATCTGTTCTTCAGATGAAGTACCCGTAAAAAGCGGTCATCCTGCGGGGTCGTGACCTTTGGTCTGCCACTCCGTGGTCTGTCTGCGGTTGTGCCAGTCTGTCGGAGACGAGCGACCAGTATGGTAATGGTCATCTTGGAGCAGTTCATGTTAATGGCAACCGCTCTCTGTGTCGCTCCCATCTGCAGCATACCTATGGCTCTCTCCCTCTGGACAGCGGTCAGTCTTGGCATGTTCGTTGGTGTTAATCATCGCAACCAATGATAGGGAACAGATCCGTGCGTAATTTATACCCGGAAATTGCACGATAATTTGGGAAAGAACGTTTTAAAAAATTGCTGAAAAACACCAATATCTCCCAAAATCCACAAAGCACGTGCAAAGAACGACGGAGAACATGAAGGCTGTATTGGTGAGATGTGTTCTTTTCTGTTTTTGAACAGGTTGGCATCTTTGTTTCAAAGTGGAAATTAAGTTAATGTTGGTAACGTTTCTTTTGGCCCTCAGTTTCTACTTTCATTTCAATTTTAAACAACTAATTCTTCTGCAATGCACATACTTATGTTACTCATTCTTATTGTTTGAAATTATATTTGTTTTGCTTCATGGACGTTATATCTTGTTATAACGTCAATGGTGCAGAACAAGGTATAACATCCATGATGCAGAACAAGGTATAACGTCCATGATGCGGAACAAGGTATAACGTCCATGATGCAGAACAAGGTATAACGTCCGTGATGCAGAACAAGGTATAACATCCATGATGCAGAACAAGGTATAACGTCCATGATGCGGAGCAAGGTATAACGTCCATGAAGCAGAACAAGGTATAACGTCCATGATGCAGAACAAGGTATAACATCAATGATGCGGAACAAGGTATAACGTCCATGATGCAGAACAAGGTATAACGTCCATGATGCAGAACAAGGCATAACGTCCATGATGCAGAACAAGGTATAACATCCATGATGCAGAACAAGGTATAACGTCCATGATGCGGAACAAGGTATAACGTCCATGATGCAGAACAAGGTATAACATCCATGATGCGGAACAAGGTATAACGTCCATGATGCAGAACAAGGTATAACGTCCATGATGCGGAACAAGGTATAACGTCCATGATGCAGAACAAGGTATAACATCCATGATGCAGAACAAGGTATAACGTCCATGATGCGGAACAAGGTATAACGTCCATGAAGCAGAACAAGGTATAACGTCCATGATGCAGAACAAGGTATAACATCCATGATGCAGAACAAGGTATCACGTCCATGAAGCAGAACAAGGTATAACGTCCATGAAGCAGAACAAGGTATAACGTCCATGATGCAGTACAAGGTATAACATCTATGATGCAGAACAAGGTATAACGTCCGTGATGCAGAACAAGGTACAGCGTCCATGATGCAGAACAAGGTATTACATCCATGATGCAGAACAAGGTATAATATCCATGATGCAAACAAGGTATAACGCCCATGATGCAGAACACGGTATAAGGTCCTTGAAGCAAAACAAGGTATAACGTCCATAATGCAGAACAACGTATAACGCCCATGATGCAGAACAAGGTATAACGTCCATGATGCAGATCAAGGTATAACATCCATGACGCAGGACAAGATATAACTTGCATGATGCAGAACAAGGTATAACATCCATGATGCAGAACAAGGTATAACATCCATAATGCAGAACAAGATATAACGTCCGTGATGCAGAAAAAGGTACAGCGTCCATGATGCAGAACAAGGTATAACATCCATGATGCAGGACAAGGTATAAAGTCCATGATGCAGACAAGGTATAACGTCCATGAAGCAAATCAAGGTATAACGTCCATGATGCAGAACAAGGTTTAACATCCATGATGCAGAACAAGGTATAACGTCCATGATGCAGAACAAGGTATAACATCCATGATGCAGAACAAGGTATAACGTCCGTGATGCAGAACAAGGTTTAACATCGATGATGCAGAACAAGGTATAACGTCCATGATGCAGAACAAGGTATAACGTCCATGATGCAGAACAAGGTTTAACATCCATGACGCAGGACAAGATATAACTTGCATGATGCAGAACAAGGTATAATATCCATAATGCAGAACAAGGTATAACATCCATAATGCTGAACGAGGTATAACGTCCGTGATGCAGAACAAGGTATAACATCTATGATGCAGAACAAGGTATAACATCCACGATGCAGAACAAGGTATAACGTCCATGATGCAGAACAAGGTATAACGTCCGTGATGCAGAACAAGGTATAACGTCCGTGATGCAGAACAAGGTACAGCGTCCATGATGCAGAACAAGGTATTACATCCATGATGCAGAACAAGGTATAATATCCATGATGCAGAACACGGTATAACGCCCATGATGCAGAACACGGTATAACGTCCATGAAGCAAAACAAGGTATAACGTCCATGATGCAGAACAAGGTTTAACATCCATGATGCAGAACAAGGTATAACGTCCATGATGCAGAACAAGGTATAACATCCATGATGCAGAACAAGGTATAACGTCCGTGATGCAGAACAAGGTATAACATCCATGATGCAGAACAAGGTACAGCGTCCATGATACAGAACAAAGTATAACATCCACGATGCAGAACAAGGTATAACGTCCATGATGCAGAACAAGGTATAACGTCCGTGATGCAGAACAAGGTATAACATCCATAATGCAGAACAAGGTATAACGTCCGTGATGCAGAACAAGGTATAACATCCATGATGCAGAACAAGGTATAACATCCACGATGCAGAACAAGGTATAACGTCCATGATGCAGAACAAGGTCTAGCGTCCATGATGCAGAATAAGGTATAACATCGATGATGCAGAACAAGGTATAACGTCCGTGGTGCAGAACAAGGTATAATATCCATGAAGCAAAACAAGGTATAACGTCCATGATGCAGAACAAGGTTTAACATCGATGATGCAGAACAAGGTATAACGTCCATGATGCAGAACAAGGTATAACGTCCATGATGCAGAACAAGGTATAACATCCATGACGCAGGACAAGATATAACTTGCATGATGCAGAACAAGGTATAACATCCATAATGCAGAACAAGGTATAACATCCACGATGCAGAACAAGGTATAACATCCATGATGAAGAACAAGGTATTACGTCCATGATGAAGAACAAGGTATAACGTACATGATGCAGAACAAAGTATAACGTCCATGATGCAGAACAAGGTATAACATCCATGATGCAGAACAAGGTATAACGTCCATGATGCAGAACAAGGTATAACGTCCATGAAGCAAAACAAGGTATAACGTCCATGATGAAGAACAAGGTTTAACATCCATGATGCAGAACAACGTATAACGTCAATGATGCAAAACAAGGTATAACGTCCATGATGCAGAACTAGGTATAACATCCATGATGCAGGACAAGATATAACTTGCATGATGCAGAACAAGGTATAACATCCATGATGCGGAACAAGGTATAACATCCGTGATGCAGAACAAGGTATAATATCCATGATGAAGAACAAGGTATAACGTCCATGATGAAGAACAAGGTATAACGTCCATGATGCAGAACAAAGTATAACTTCCTTGATGCAGAACAAGGAAAAACATCCATGATGAAGAACAAGGTATAACGTCAATGATGTAGAACAAGGTATAACATCCGTGATGCAGAACAAGGTCCAGCGTCCATGATGCAGAACAAGGTATAACATCCATGATGCAAAACAAGGTATAACATCCACGATGCAGAACAAGGTATAACGTCCGTGATGCAGAACAAGGTACAGCGTCGATTATAACGTCCATGATGCAGAACAAGGTATAACATCCATGATGAAGAACAAGGTATAACGTCCGTGATGCAGAACAAGGTACAGCGTTCATGATGCAGAACAAGGTATAACATCCATAATGCAGAACAAGGTATAACGTCCGTGATGCAGAACAAGGTACAGCGTCGATGATAACGTCCATGATGCAGAACAAGGTATAACATCCATGATGCAGAACAAGGTATAACATCCATAATGCAGAACAAGGTATAACATCCATAATGCAGAACAAGGTATAACGTCCGTGATGCAGAACAAGGTACAGCGTCGATGATAACGTCCATGATGCAGAACAAGGTATAACATCCATGATGCAGAACAAGGTATAACATCCATAATGCAGAACAAGGTATAACGTCCGTGATGCAGAACAAGGTACAGCGTCGATGATAACGTCCATGATGCAGAACAAGGTATAACATCCATGATGCAGAACAAGGTACAGCGTTCATGATGCAGAACAAGGTATAACATCCATAATGCAGAACAAGGTATAACGTCCTCGATGCAGAACAAGGTACAGCATTCATGATGCAGAACAAGGTATAACATCCATAATGCAGAACAAGGTATAACATCCATGATGAAGAACAAGGTATAACGTCCGTGATGCAGGACAAGGTACAGCGTTCATGATGCAGAACAAGGTATAAACCATGAACATAGGATTTATTTCAGCAAATACGTGTTACTTTGGAAGAAATAATATGTATACCAAATAATCTTGGAAACGATATAATCATATTAGGTACTTGTTATAGCTATCGGTTTGATACCATGCACTGCCAGTGTGAGACTAATGTTTCTGATGAACAGTTGGCTTTGTCCTGCAAACCTATGGAAGGCTATGTAATCAGATTCCGGCAATATCTGTCCTTAAGAACCAGGCACACAGGGAACATCTATACCCTGCTATGGCACATGACCGCGTATCAACCAAACAGTCGGAGGTTCGATCGTTTCGAGAAGAGAATGCCTTCTGCTGACACTGCTACTTAATGTTCTTGTGGAAACTCCTATAATTCTCAAAACATTTGCAGAAACAATGTTTCCGACCTGTTGACGTCCTTATGTTGAAAACATCTTGAAATACCACAGAAAACACGATGATTCCCGCAATGAAATGTCACATGATGCCAAACGCGACTGATCGCATCCCATACCGACAGTAAGACTAGAAAGCTTGTCTGCTTGCTTGTTTATTGTTTAACGCCGCATTTAGCAATATTTCAGCTGTATCAAGGCGGCATGTAAATAATCAAGTCTGGACCAGGCCATCCAGTGATTGAGATCATGAGCATCGTTCCACGCAATTCGGATACGATGACATGAAATCATCGAATTTGAACACCCAATCCATTCAGTCGCCTCTTACGACAAGCGTAAGTTGCTCGGAACCTATATTCTAACCGGAATCCTACAGATACACTCAACAGCAAGCATCTGATTCGTGACCAACTCGTGTTATTCCGGGACAAGCCGAATAGCGACTCGTGCCCCTCTCGTGGCAATTTTTGAGATCGGGTTTCGTCTTAGCGCAAACGGGCATACCTAAAACAATTGTCAACTCGTTGCGTAGTGGTTTACATATATTTCCCCACATATTATATATATTTCAGATGCAATTTAAAGCACATCGGGACATACGGACTTATACAGTATGATTGAACACATTAAAGTATGTCATGGGTATATGTTTAAATGCATGACATATGTAAAATCAAAAATTATTTCTGAGGGATTCTTTGACGAATAACTTGAAATCATACGCGCATTCTGGTTGGTTTGTCGTATTTTCGCACATAACATTCATCGATAGGGGGACGAGTCTTCTTGTTACGGAAGGGGGCGATAGGTGACGAATGCAAGCATCTGTGTAAGCATAGATATAGTACACTGTACAGCACTATATTGCTTCACGTCATGTTCCTGAACGGAATTGTCCTGGACTTTGTCCAAGAAGTTTTTTGTCTGGAATATCTCCAATATACTGGATGTAAATGTAGTCAAGTCCCATTAATCCGACATCGATGGTTGCATATGATTATGTCGGATTAACGAGTTTGTCGGATAAACGAAATTAAGTAGTTTCAACGTTTGTGATCGAAAATCGGACAGCTTCACGATAGATAACGATTCAAACACGTAATAAAAAAATAAAAAATAAATATTCATATTGTTATGTTACATTTTTGGCGGAATATGTTTTCTAATCATGCAACCTCTGAAGTTTAACACAAAACAACTGTTACGGACTGTATGACTTATTCAAAATACTTTAAAAAGCATTAAAAAGAACGGAAGTCGCAAGTTTGAATCTGGTACCGCAAAGCTTAAGAAAGCTGCTTTCTAAGTGGCTGACGTTGTACTCAAATGACATTATGGTACTATGTGTTGACCATAGTATTTCTTATTTACAGGAACATGTATATATTTACACGTGTACATACATCTTTTTTGAGTCTAAATGTTTTGTTGTCAATCTTTTAACCACAGAAGCCTTGTTACAGAACAAGTCATCCATTTTTTGTAGTTGGTATCTGTCTGTGAGGTTGTCAGATATGGTCAGTTTGACCCCCGTCTGACGGGAACCTGACCTCGAGTACGTAGGTCCGTCCAGGTAAAAGGAACACCTGGTGTCATCACTTTTTGATAGTGATTCATAAACACATGTTCACGATATAGTCTTAGTCGTACAATCGGCTCTGTTTTTTTTCGCAGAGAATGCTTATGAATATGGAAAGGGTTTAGTCGCTTTTATTCATCTGCAATTTGCCTAAAAAATATGGGTCGTGGCTGTTTTGAGTATATGAATTGAACTTCATTGTTACGAACACGTATACTCAACAACATAATTGTGCATTCACATTTACACACGCAGACGAAGTTTGCAAGGTTATAGTAAGCATCATCCAATCAAATGCAAGGATTCAAGGAGATTTCAGCGATTTGGTTCGAAGCCCAGTTTATTGGGTCGCTGACGCTAATTGACATCTGGTGATTATGCCGGTTAATTATAATGGCGCCGACTAGACGACTGAGAGATCGAGTGTTGTTTCCCGTCAACCAACCAATAGATCGAGAAGTTCTTTGTCCCTAAATTCTTTAATATGCTCTCTTAATCGTCTGTGAGTTTGATAGATATGTTCAGTTTGATCCCCGTCTGAAAGGATCCTGACACTGAGTAGGTCGTGTCCATCTTGGTAATGACGTTTAAGTTGACATTTTCACTGCTTTTATTCACTTAAACAACCAATAGATCGAGAAGTTCTCCACTAAGAAAGTGTTATCCCAAATATAACATTTTTTACATTTGACCACTTTCTAAATGGCATTGTGTATTCAGAGAAGTTATCTGCTGTCCCTAAATTCTGTAATATGTTCTCTGAATCGATGTTCTTGTTTTCTGGCCAAAATGCATTGCCTCACATGCTACACTTTCCCCCACACAACCATTATTGGGTGCCATCAATCGAGTGTGACACATACGTCACCGGCTGTTCTGGAGCTCTTCTCACATAAACCGAGTTCGTTATACAGTTAATACATGCTTTGTAAATCTTCCATATTCGCCTGAAGTGTACAGTAATCGCCCATAACCTGCTGAAGTATGACATTTAGTACGACTCGGCAATGGTAATGGTTCTCTTCGCACACTGTGATCCCAATCTTGTGAAAGATTCCTCCTCTTCCCCCTAACCCCTGTTGGAGGTGATATTTAACTGCGCTCACATCCGCCAGATTGTAGACGACAAACACCACTAGCAGTACCTGTGGGTAAGGTGTTTGTTACATGCAGAGAAGCTGCACATTATTCAGTAGACAGCATCAATGCCCCTGTAACAAGATTAACGGTTTGACGATGTGCTATTTGCGAGATAATGGACTGCGGCAATATTGAATCTTTGTATTAGGGTACTCCTTGTCCACTTCAGAACCCTTTGACATTCTTAGAGGACGTTTTTGTTCCTTTATATGTCTGGACCGCATCGATCGCTTCTTGCAAATGACAACATGAGTCATGTGAAATGTTCAGCTTCAGGGGTGTTCGGTTACTAAGTTAATATTATCATGCTTAGCTTGAATATTAGTTCGACGATATACATTTATCTGACACCCACCAGTATATATTCATCTTCAAAAATGTAATCGTTACTATGTGAGCAGAGACCATCAGGCGCAATGTACGTTGAACATAAGGTTTATTAAGTGAAGAGAGATAATTGAACCCATAAAATGGGTTTGCCTTTTGCAAGATCAAAAGAAGCCTCATAACAAATGATGTTTTCTTTTATCACAGGATGGATCACGGCAGATGTTGTCTTAAAGTTAAACGTCGAGATGTTTTAGTGGTTCCACGCTAAAATATGTTCAACTAGTGAACGCTTATTTAGGCATCCGACGGGTGGCCGAGTCGTCTAGGGCGCCGCGATTCGCTGTGCACGCCAGAAACCTATGATTGTGGAAACTCAGCCGACTTTGTCTAGTCGGATTACAATCGTGACTATGTCGTGACAGATTCAAAATCGTAACAATGTCCTGTATTGTCTGGGCGGTGTCCTGTGGATCGGGACGCTGTCGTGGTGAACGGGCATGAATTGTTCGTTGTCGTTTCTCGTCGATTGCGTCCAGATTGCGTCCAGATCTAGCCGAATGCGAACCGTCTTTGTCGGTTCACTGTCCGGTCCCTGTCTGATCTCTGTCGGATCGCATTCGGGAGATTCGGGACGTTGTCGGGACAGTTTCCGTCGTTTTTTACCACGCGGAAGAAACAAATCGGATCAGATTCGGATTGAGAACGGAAGAATCGGGACGCTTCCTGAACAATATCTGATTGTTTGTGAATTTCCCGCCACGAATCACAGGATCTTGATCAGACTTTTGACAAAGTTTAATCGGGAAAAGTCCTATGAAGGGCGGCATTAAAAATCCTGAATGTGTGACTGAGCCCTTAGACATCATGTAAAGTCCACAACAAAAGATTTCACCATTACGCAATTTGTGAGGCTTAGAACTCATCAATTAACCCTTGTAAATGGCCAATATTAATTTCGGTTTATATCATTATATAGCATCTGTTCGGTTTAAAGTTTTGGATATATACATTTTACCATTTTGCAGTGTATTCTGTCTGCTTCCAGAATATTCCAGACGAATCCATTCTGGATTGTTAATGACCAAATGGGCTTTAATTTGTATTCACCAAAAGTGCGTTATGTAGCAAGAGGCCCCCGCCACGCTGACTTGATGTCAAGGGTGTATCCTGCTCAGTGTCAGTATTTCATTGAATGAGTCTATTGGACGGACGGTAGGGGGTAAGGAACAATCTAGTTCCATAGCCAAACAGGAATATATACCGGAATGAGGCGAAGGGAACCCCCCGATCCTTCCATCCCTAGCGAAAAAAAAATCGTGCTCGTAACAGATCGCGATCGCTTCAGGATATTGAGTTCGGACCGGTAATGGACACTGTAAACAAATTTAAAACTAAACCATCTCCACGACGCCGGGTTTAGTCTTCTAATGTCCTTTGTTCAAACAAAAAACAAGATGTGTGGGTGCCAATAAATGACACTTCGAGTTGATTTCTTCTCAGCGTCTGTGTTTTTGGGGGAGTCCTAATTAATTTTGTAAAGCCATTTGGTTTTCATTAAAGTAAAACAGGGATATTTTCACAATGTGTCATGAGTGATTGCAATCACATGCAAACGATTGAAATAAAAATATTTAGCCCTATACATTTATACTTACTCAATGTATTTGTTATTTGAATATATATATTATTATATTTATATCATAGATCCAATCCCCGCATCCAAAGTGGCACCGAATTCGTTCAGAAGGTACCTGGTTTTTTTATTCCGAAGACTTGAAGGCTTGAATGTTCCAGGGCAACAGAGGTCTCCAGAATGCCATGGGTTTGGGGGTGCAATGGTGATGAGGCTGTCCAATGTATGACCTGGCTTCTCTACCCGACAGCGAGAATGTTTGTGCATGGTATCAGCCTCTAGGTCTTTTGATGTTTTTCTGACTCCTTTGTTTACAAACTGCCGTTATTGAGCTGCGTTATTGCTGACATTGGCGTAAAACAGCATCATTCACATTTTAAGAAAACCATTACACAGGACCAAGAGACTAGCGTAAACGCTACTTCATGTGGGAACACAAGCCTGGAGAAATCATGTAAATTGGCAATAAATGTTCCTCTTTGAAATGAAATTTTGAACAAATTTGCCGATAAACCCTATGGGCAAACGTGCAGCTCGGGAGAGATGATAACGTGATTCTTTAGGATAAGGTACAAATATCCCATTCTGACGTTGATTTTAAGAACCCGGATGTTAATGAAGTCGATAGTTGGATTTCTTGATAATTCCTCATCTTAAAACGTCTCCTCTCAGGCAGGCTAATTAACTGGGTATTCTCTCTAAGTACCTGACTATATCCAAGAGCCATTCTGTTCGCTTTTAAGTGGCAACAAGTGCCCTAGGAATGGGATTTCATCAACACTGCTAATTTAGACAAATATTTTCATTTCCTTGCTGGGTACTCTGCAATCTTAGACATAATCTCCTATCTCGAAATATCCATTTTGAGAAGCCTTAGAAAACGAATGTCAAGACCAATTTCGTGTTATTGCGTGGATAATGAAAACGGGGTTCTTTACCCATAAATCACATGCTTTGATTTGAAATGGGTGTCGTTTTCATGTAGGTGTAATAATGGCTTATATTCGTTCAGCAAAGTATCCTAATCTTTGAGGATAGGTTTCGTGGCGGTTATAGTAAACAGGATAAATTCTGACTGGCGTGATTCCGTGATTTCACAGTGAACTATCTCGATGCTAAATGCAACATTCACTGTTCCTCAGTCATATAGCTGGAATATTGCTGAGTGCAGCGTTAAACAACAAATAAACCTTCACTGTTCAATGTCGAATCAATAGTTAAGCAAAAACTAAAACCCTAGGAGACTTAAAACGAACTGAACAAACAACAACATGCCATGGAGATGTTAAGGTCACGGAATCTGTATCTGCTAACGACTCCCATCTCACAGCTGGAGGTACAATTAGTTAGCTGATCGAAATGAAAATATTAATACACAGTTTTCATATTATCACTGACGGCTTTAATTGAAAATGAAACTCTTAGTCGAATAGACTGAATTTATTTACAAGTCATTAATACCGAAATATGTATCTACATACAGTTTATTACAATGTGTACATATTATGTTAGTTTCGATATACAAAAAATAGATATATAATATAAATAGTAGAAGACAAATTTTACATTTATCCCCGACACCCACGATATCCTTGTATGCTAGCATTGTCATAAAGAAAGGTGTAGATTTTACTTTTACATGACATGTATCCAATGAAAGCACAATGGTTGAATTGTTTGTTTGTTGTTTAACGACGCACTCAGCAATATTTCAGCTATATGACGGTGGTCTGTAAATAATCCCGTTAGTCGCCTCTAAAGGCAAGGATAGTCACCTTTTATGGCAAGCATGGGTTGCTGAAGACCTATTCTATCCCGGATCTTCACCAGTCAGGTCTTCAAGTAATAATGTGAGCAAAGTGTCATGAAAATATGCGTATCTTCACTGATTACTGCAAATATAATTAAAATTGTAAATACCAAAAGGGCGCGATTACACCTCTTGGTTTATTAACGAAATGTGAAGGGTGGATGAGACGATGGCCATCTGCGTACCCTCAAAACAAGTTAAAACACGTCACAAGTGCATTGCCCGATACAAGATGTAAATGAAGTGTTAAACTACGAGGACAAATATAAATATATTTCTACAGACGGTGTGTGAGGTGACCAGAATTAAGGTGAAACTTATGCAGTGCTGCTATTATTGCTACTCGTGTACAGATGGAAATGATGACCGTTTATACGCGATAGTCTGCATATAAAACCGGCTTGTAGAGAACCTACTGAATGCAACAGTAATTCGATGTTCGATACACGTTCATACCGACACCATATATACATGATAGGCTGCACAGAGTGATTCTATAAACTGACAAACAAAATCACGAATGTAACATAGTCAGATTCTCTGTCTGAGACATGTGTTAAAAACATGTATAAATGTATAATATTCAATGTCGTTTCAGAGCACTGCTTCTAGTACAGGAGACACATATTCCAGTGGCAACACAATAGATACAAGGCAGCTGTCTAGACGGCTTGTCTTTGTCCATATTAACACCAATTTGTTGTCACATAATTATACAATGCAACTATCGTCTTTTTTGTGATAATCATACATTCATGACTGCAATGACTTTGTTACACGATAGACACCGTTAATTAATAATCACTGTTAAACAATTATATGTGATGGTGAAGGTTCTACACCAATATGAACTTTAACAACGTCATATGCTACTGAACACTGAGTCATCCCGTCATGACTGCAAGTGTAGGGACAGACACGGTATAGACGCTTTGTCTGTGAGTGGAGAAGAGACTGGCGTCATGTGACCGGAAGTGAGGTGCGCCATCTTTAGGATCTGCTTTTGTTTCCACTTTGGTAGTTGACAGAACTGGAAACGACTGACTCTGATCACCTCCAGGAAGTCTTTGTCTGTGAGGTGCTGCTGAAAGCACAAAGAGAACGTCTGATAGGATCCGTTGTAGTCCCCAGCCTAGAAGCGGTATAACTGTCAGCGTTTGATGAATGAACTAGCCAGATACGTCAACCCTGACAAGCAATTCCGCAAAATCTCAGAAAGTAATATTTCTGTCACTAATAGCAAATACAATCAATAGTCTAGTGACTGGAGCGTGCCATGACTCAACTATAAAAAAATATTCTGGAGTTTATGTCATTTCCTTTCTATTATCTTTTATAGCTTTCTTTCTTTTGGTAGCTTTAGTTAAATCATAATTTGTCAACTTTTGTCTTGTCTTCATAAACACCCAAGTCATCCACTACCTGTTTATTTGTTGGGTCTACATCAGACGGGAGTTCCCCTCTCACCAACATCTTGTATGGGTATTTTGCTTTAACAACGTGGGTTTTGTCGAGTATCTGTGACAACAAAGTAAATGAAGGAAGCTTGCCATGTTTACAAATAACATCATGTTTTACCTGGTTACTTTGAAACATTATCAATATCCGAGTTATTAAGTTGGTTTTTTTGTCGTTATATAAATAACGTTCACTACAAAATATAAGATTTCGAACTTTGCCCTTCCATCAATACTTACATCTGAGCTGACATCAATGCGAGCGTTTTCTTGCCGCACTCTCTTTCTAGCGAGATCGTAAACATCTTTTCCCTGTAACATCAATTGTTAATCGTCAAAGTGAATGGTTAGACTCATCGATACTGTCGAAAATGTATTTTCTCATTGAGCATCATCTCATCAATAAACGCTTTTTATAGCCATTTTTTAATAGTCTAGATTGTTCAAGTATTTTACTTTGAGGGGAGGAGGGCTATATATTAGGGCTGCAACGAATACACTATGAGGCGAATATGATTCGTATAACGAATATAGGGTAATGAATATGGGTATTAATTCACGCAAATACAATAACAAGTCAGCAGCTGATTTATTATTTGTTATATTCAGTGAAGCAATAACAACATAATTTATTGACATGTTTTGTTAATTGTTAATATATTATACATTTATATACTGCACTTATCCAGGTACTAGTGTCTGCTCAAATGTGGCAATGACCAGTTACCACAATACTGTCAAAGTAAATAGTATAAGAGTGTTGTCTTTTGAAGAAATCTATGCATAAAATATGTTCTTATGGGTATTTTTATGTAAATGCACATGCTTGCATGTTCATAAATATTCGATTCTAGTGGCCACGAATAACGAATTCAATTCAAGAATGGATACGGTTCGATTCACCGAATACACGAGTGAATCGTAACAGCTCTACTATATATGTTGAAACCTTTTGCTAGCAAAAACATCTACACTTCTTACAGTTTTCAGCTTTAATACAAATGCCTACAGTGACAACTTCTCAATCGGACAGTCATCATTTGTCATTTCAGTACCTCGACATTACCGTAAAGTCACAGAGATATTGCTCAATCTCACTCCCAGCCACCAGCCTGCAAAATGACGAGTAAACTGGTGTGGACAATATATACATGCACTCCACCTGGCCATGGTTTGTCGGAAAGGAGAACCTCTATCATATTAACCTGCGGTAATATTTCCCTAGATACTGCATGCTGCAGCAATATGGCGTAGAACAGTTGAGACGACATGTACAATGATGAAGTATGGAACTGTAGCGAAAGCAAACTGAAATTACTTCCCACTTCTTTGTCTAAACTGTCATAAGGCTGAATCATAAAATCTGTAAGGTTTATTAATCTCTTCAAAATGAGTTTGTAGCTGCGACTCTCCTCACAGTGCCCTAAGGGCAGGGTGAGATATATTATTACCCACGGCTAAGGAATGACACGTATTATGAACCATCTCTGTCGGAGAACCCATCAAATTACGAGATTACATTGAATCGCGCGCCCCATTCAAGTTAATACCTCGTAGGGTCCGGATTGATCAAGTGGGAATGTTATGATCAAACTTTTAGGGCAATGTTCCCAGTAAATTGGTTTGATTTATAACCCCCGGAGTCGGCATGCAGTGTGTATCACGGCTAACCACTGCTCGGTGTTCGGGAACAAGTAAACGTCAGAACGCCGACATGTAATTCAACAGGGTCTGGGTTTTCTGACTTGAAGGAGGAAGCTGTAAGACGCATATCCAATAGGGGATATTTTCCTTCGACTTGATAGCAATCCTTCTCCATGTCCAAGTTTTAATTAACAACATTCTTACCTCATCGAGGTGAAGGAGAAGGGGAGAGGTCATGGTGGGGGGCAGTTTCAGCTTCGTTAAAACTACTATTTCGAACACAGACTGGGCAGAGGTGTTTTAATCCTGTACTGAGACATGTGTAGTAACTTTATGAATTTATGCGTTTAATCACTATTAAAACTACATGTTGGGAATCGAACCCGGATCGTCGGGGTGCCGAGCCAAAGCTTTTACCACCTTTCGCCCCCTGGGAAGAAGATGCATCTACTGTCAGAGCTCAAAGCAGTGTACCATTGTGTTGGAGTAAAATTTCGATTCAGAGGCATAGCCGTAAAACGATTGAATGAATCAAATAGGAACATTTGAGTATGTCCCTATGCACAACATATTGGAGACAACAATGGTGACCCTTACGTGTACATACAAGAAGCATTAGGACTCAGTGAGTGAAAAACGCGATTCATTTATGTTGGCAGTTTGAAGCTCTATTGGCGAAATAATAATCCTTTCACGAAAAGAAGGGACAGGGATGAAGATGGTTTCGGCAACACGCCGATGAAAGGCCCATCACTTACTCAAACATAACGCTAGCAAAATTTGATTAGATCTTCCACCAGAAATGGAATCATCCACCAGAAATGGATTTACGCCAATTAAGGCACCAGGCTTGCAGCAACATCGGCCACTACTGTCAACGGGTTCGCGAGACCCGTGTAGGATCTTCAGGATTGGCAGTGGAACTAGCTGAGAGCGTTTCAATACTTTGATCCGAACTCTGTAGGCATTGCTTGTAGACAAGAAAGGTAAACATTTATCGAGATTCCACAAAACCTGAAAAGTATCTGGCAGACCCCTGTCGTATTGATTTCAAAACGGCCATGTACTAAAACATCATTGTATTTGCAGACCACTTGATTACGGGACTTGAGCTCTGTCGGTTTTGCCTGCCTTATCGGAACATATATTGCAAGCGCAAATATTCTTTTCTTTATTTCTCTAACTTTATAAAATATTTCAGAGTATGAATTTCTGCCAACAACCTGTCATTATGTGTGCTTCACTTAACACAATGTATAAAACCAATTTAATAAGTTTAATCTATTCACAGATAACAACTACTTCGTGTACAATGTTTTTATTCCGTCGATCAATAAAACATTGATCAAATACATTGTAGTGATATAGTTTCTGTATTCAAAACGTAACTCTATCAGATCCTATTTACTGCTTATTTCCACACGAGACGGCATACAGTGTGTGCGTGTGCGTGTGTGTCCATGTGTCTGTATTTGTGTCTATGTGTGTCTGTGTCTGTGCGTGTGTGTGTCCGCTTTTGTCACGACAGGAAAAGACGAGAATAGACTCCACGCATTGCATCCATGGGGGAACTCGCACCCGGGTATTCAGCGTAAGCAATCCAAACGCTGTAACCACATCGTTCCCTTCACCACTAAACAGACTCAGCTGAAGGTTACTCATTCAAACTCATCAAATGATTTTGAAACACTGAAAGTAATTATTTTAAGACATCGCCTTACTATGTTTACCCTTATGTAAATTTATACAATGAGTTCCCAAACAAACAATTATTGCCAGATTCAAGCTGATGATTGTGGCTACGGGCAGTTAGTGACTCTTTGAACTATGCATACACTCTAGACTAGGCATACGTCTTGTCCTACTGCATCATTACAAGGACAGAAATGACAACAAAAGGACAACCTTTTCCTGGAACAGTGGCACTAATGGTAGCCATATCTCCCTGTCCACAAAACGGTTCAGTTTAATCTGTCGTTTTATACATATTCCGCCTATCAACTAGGAAACTACGACGGAATAAGACCACAAAGAGCAATGTTAAGCCGTTCATTGAGTGCCTGCAGCATAATTACCGATTATAAGGTATGCATCCATAATTCAACCTGACGTGCTTTTCAGAGTTGAAACAGATTTCCTTACAGTTTGCAATTACCTTCAGTATCAATGAAGCGCTGTATAAAGAAGCAACTGATGAAATCACTTCACTGTTTTTACAACAAGGGTAGTGTGGCAGAGCTGGAGGAGTCCGGGGACTCTGTGGCGGAGATAGAGGTATTTACGTCCGAAATGGCCACAGTTATCTTGGGCAGGTCCTGACGTTTCAATTTAAATAAATGAAACCCGAAATACCACGACGGCGGCCATGTGGTTTATTTGGCACTTCATAACTAAAGATGATTTCAAGAGATGAATAAAACGTCGCTAGAAATGCACTGTCATCAATCACCACGTGATGAATCCTACTGTAGGTATGATCATGTTCAGCTCATGCTCAGTAGGTTCATTGGGAATATTGTGCATACATAACACAGTTACTACACACATCGTCGGAATATGATTGTTAAGGTGGTTAACATTAATGTTTGCTTGTTTGTATTGTGTTTGTTTCTTTGTTCTTCGGCGTCGCAAAAAGCAATATTCCAGCTATATGACGGCGGTCTGAAAAGAATCGAGTCTAGACTAGACAATTTAAACACATCTGTGACATCACTCTATTGTATAAACGATCTATTAGTTTTCATTATTTTTATTGGTGGTCAATTACTCACGCCTAAATGAGCCTAACCCCACATTCTGAATAATGTTCACTCGGAATACAGGACATTTTCAGAAAACATGTGTCGCCAACGGGGCTTCGTATTATTTAAGGACGTGTAATTGATAGACTCGACACATGGTAGAATGGTGTAAAAGTATCTATTAACATAACCAATCACCTAAATACTTCCTGCCCATGTTGATGGGCCTATTAGGAGCAGACATAGCCCTGATCGAGGAAAGGGTAATATCTTTTCTATATGTTCTTTTCTTGTAACGAAAGATACGAATGTATCGAAAAACACAGAATAACCACACATTTGCCCGTTCATAAAGGATTAACTAGTAGTTTTGATGCCAGTAAACATTTAACAATGACAGATTAACAATAGTCACATGAACAAATCAGGTGTTCCTTAATTTCTTTTGAGCAGTGTGTATATCCTTACTCGTGGCTCAATATTTCACATATTCACCATCAACATGTTCTCAAAACGTGCAAGCGTTGAATAAAATACTCATCAAGGACACCATGTTACAGCATATATTGTCGCCGGGCACATATATATCGCCGCTGGCAACATATGCCAACGTTCACAGCACATACTGTCGCCAATCGCCACATATTCTCGCCGTCGACGATATATGCTGGGGGTGTTAATGCGGACACCATTAAGAAGATGCTTTACATTAGCTGTTCCCCTGCCCCCAGTATACGGGGATTAGATGTAGTAAGTGTTACTTCTATAAGAATGCGTATAATGTTAAAACTGTTTAATATGGAAATACAAATTTGACTGAAGATGTTAATCTACGACCAGAAACCAGAAAATGTTACAGACTGTAACACTTATTCAAAATAATTTAAAAAGGATAGTCTGGAATGGAAGTCGCCAGTTTGAAACTGGAACCGGAAAGCTTGAGAAAGCTGCTTTATAAGTGGCTAGCGTTGACTTCCTGTTCGGTCATAGTTCGCGAAAGGTTGTTCTGTTGTGACCTGTAACGGGATGTCCTCGGCGATAGCGAGAACTTGTATCTGATTTTAATGAGAATGAGGTAATCTAAGCATGTGATTAATCCTGTATTTAAATCATTAATTGTTTATTGTTAAGCAAGTTTATCTCTGCATCCGTTGTAATATGCAGCTACCAGCCGATTCGTCTCGCATCAAAACACTGGCTGTGTACTCTGGGCAGATGACCACGGAGTACGCTGATCACTGTGTCGGATTAACGAGACTGATTTCGGTAATTAGTTGCAAATTTGGTGTGTCGGAGTTGGAGTGCGAGACTGTCGGATTAACGGGTCTAAATAGCACTGATTTAATCGGTTCCCATCATTAGTGTCGGATAAAGCCGATTGTCGGATTAACGAGTGTCGGATTAACGAGACTTGACTTGACTCTGCAACATTCTACTCTATAATATTTTCTGTTAATGTTTCCATATAAAAACAATAATAATTGAAATTTACATATCTGAATCTAAAGGCTGACACTACCTGACATATAAGCTTATGAAGTTGTCATGTAGGCCTACACTTTTTAAGGTTTGGATAACGCCCAGAAATTGCCAATAATAATTATATAAACGCTCTAAAATATTTCAAAGGCATCAATACTTGTATAACAAGTGCAGAAAGTTTTCTTTAAGAGATATGCTAGGTTGAATAGATATACATGCTCCAGAAATGACACTACCCGTCAATTTGCAAAGTTCATCACGTTTCCATGGACCTGTCCAATCTCATTAAAATCAGATCTTAATTTTCGCTACCGCAAAACAAAGATCCGAGGACATCCTATTACGGATCACGTCAAAACGACCTTTCGCGAACTTGATGATATGACTGACAAGAAATCGACATTAGCCAATCAGAAGGCAGCTTTCTTGAGCTTTACAAACTGGGGACTACGCTTCGAAACATATTTTAACGTCTTCTCGATTACAAAAATTAAAACTGATCAAAAGAACATTCTGGAATGGCTTATAGAAGGCCTAGATTGTATGGATATATCATTTCGAGGTTATTTCGAGGTTGCATGGTTAGAAAACACTTTCCAACTGTCACTTTCATGATCTGGTAAGCGACGCTCTGATTGGTTGGATGAAAGGTCGTTTGACGTGACCCGTAATGGGATGTCCTCTGATCTTTGTTTAGCGGTAGCGAGAACCAAGATATGATTTTAATGAGATTGTGGACCTGTCCAGAATACAACTTTGGACAATCTCTAAATAGCAGCAAGCAGAAGTGCTTAATGTGACCAATAAGTGTAAGGAGTTTCGTGATGCTGGATTGTATAGTGTTCGAGATATGCTTGATAGTTTACAGACGGGCGGACAGAAAGATAGACTGACAGACTGACGACAATATATCCCCCCGTCGTTATACGTCGAGGGGGGGGGGGGGGGGGGGGGGGGCAAAAATCAAGTCTGACAAGTTTTCTATAAATGTAGTGGAGATCATCATGATCAACATGACAATCATCATCAATATCGTTGTCATCTCAAAGTTTAGTTGTTTTTGCTCTGACGAATGCCGACAATATGTGCAGCGAACCTCGGCTGTATTGTCTCCTGCGACAGTATATGACCGGCGACATATTGCGCCGGCGAAAATTTACGCCGTAACACA
The DNA here is from genome assembly GCF_023055435.1 of Haliotis rufescens. NCBI lineage: Eukaryota > Metazoa > Mollusca > Gastropoda > Lepetellida > Haliotidae > Haliotis > Haliotis rufescens. The sequence goes on from NW_025963779.1 coordinate 36,547,275, forward strand.
CCGCGAAGTTTGGCAACAGCAGTACAGAACACATTCCACGTGCACCACACAATGGTGATACAGACTACAAACAGTGATAGTTTATTTTTCAAATATGTTTCACAAAAGAATGTTCTGTTAAAGTAAAAATAGGCTATGTGTTTTAAGTAACATACTCGTTCCCGCTCTTTCATGAACCGACAGTTACGAGTAGGTTCTCCTCAACATACACGTCCGCTGCTGTCGGCTGTACATTACATAACAGTACACGTCCGCTGCCGTCGGCTTGAACAGTACAAGTATTATTCCTGTACAATTACATCACACTCATCAGATAGAGAGGATCAATATGTTGAGCCGGTGATTAGTGTGTTAAAAACTGTGGCTATCGATTAGAGCAGTATTCAACGGTAGTGTATCAGACACGGGTCTCGCGCCCGTGGTCAGTGCAAGGGTGAGCGGGGAAACACATACATGGGGCTAAATCTAACGAACGTGAAGGGAGAACCACTCTATTTCACGAACTAAATGACTTGGTAATGTCTCTCCCCAGCCAAACAAACACAAGTATTTCTCTTTCCAGTTGCGGGGGCTATCTTGTTGTCATCATGGTATTTCGTAATACCACTACTAACGACACGGTGACACTGGTCTAAATTAAACCTACAGCTTACATGACGACATCAGGTGTCATCGTAATATAATGCAGAGTACTTTTATGAGATTTTGGTGAACGTATCATGTATTCGGTAATAGTACCGCTTCATGGGTATATAATTTCGACACAAGTTGTGCACAAGTTCTAATTTAATTAAATCAACGGCGAGGATCCATAGGTGATGGTTTCAACGTGACCGTTTTCGGTAACAATGTCTAAACAATGATGGTATTCCAGATTCGTTAAAACGTATAGTTTGTCCACGCTTGAAAATGCCTCACCCCGAATCCCTTGGATGTCCAGTTCCTGAAGTACTTGGTGAAGCCGTGTGGTTCGTGCCCCTGGCAGATGTACCACAGCTGTAGGTCCCGGGAATCCCGACCTGCCTGGTCCTTGGCGAGGTACGCCTGGAACAACAGCCACGGGAAGACATTTAGCATCGTTACTCACAGGGTTGAAACTTTACACTTATTACCATACGATACACATCCTGATAGTAAAGATGCCATACGATACACACTCCGATAGTAAAGTTGTCATACGATACACCCATGATAGTAAAGTTGCCATACGATGCACACCCCGATAGGCCCCGTGAAGATCCGGGGTAGAAAAGGTATTCAGCAACCCTATGCTTGTCGGTGGATTGGCTGGTCCAGACTCGATTATTTACAGACCGCCGTCATATAGCTGGAATATTGCCGAGTGCGGTCTTAAACAACAAACAAAACAAACACACCCCGATAGTACAGTTGCCATACGATACATCCCCCGATAGTAAAGACGCGATACAATACACCATACGACACATCATCTCCTGATGTCATCAAAAGAAATTAAGTATACTAACTAAAAACCTTTCTAGTAGATTTGAGTTAATTAATAGACAAGTGGCTTCAGACTTTTTTCTTGACCATACAAGAGCCAAATAGTCACTGTATTTTTCAATTCATGTTCACAAATGTTTTCACATGTCCTGTCAATATAATATCCGTATCAACGCGAAGGGTCTGAACATGTTCAGGGAATCGTTGCATCCAAAGTAACTAGGGTTAATCCAGGACAGATTTCGTTTATTCCGTGTCCGGTGTATCTGTACCATTATCTAGAAGAAAATGACCACTCTGCCAACTGTATGGCATAAGTGATGAATTTCACTATTTGTTTATGTGTCCTTCATTTGAAGGAGACAGAAAAAACTCATTCATAAATATTATTATATTAAACCAAACATGTATAAACTGAATTTACTCTTTAATAGCAGAACATTCAGAAAACTATTTAAGTTATGTGAAATAATCATGATCAAATTCAAGCCTGGAAATAATGTTTCATAATGTTCACAAATTTTCAGCTGTTCTGTATCTGATCCGACTGATGGGAAAAGATATAACGACAGTGTAATACTGTTATCAAGTACATACAGTTTGTATAGTCAGTACATGAATTTTACCTCTAATGTGGCTGCTAGCGACCTGAGTGTAATCAAGTTCAGTTCAGTCAGTACAGATACAAGCCTTGCTTACCGACCTCATTATATGTTATTGAGCGAGTAGATTTATGTTGTTTTAACATAACCATGACTATGCCATCGTCTGTAATGAATCAAGACAAACACAGGGTTTAGTGCATGATAAACGATCCACGTCGTGGGATAAGATATCACATCATCAGCAAAGTCACACACTATAACAGCACGTTTGAAGTTACTTGGCAATGACATTCAAATCTAGCCAAATGAACCCACGTGTGCTTGGTAATGCGGTGTCTTACCCATGAGCTAACGCGGAAATTGGCAATAAGAGGATATCAGGGGTGGGATTGGGAGCGTGGTCTGTCGGGTCAGTTCGGCCCAGCTGACTAGGTGTATGGTGGAGAAACCAGTCAGTTGAAGCAATGCTTGTTGTCTTGAGTTTACGTGAGAAGTAATAGATACATATGTCGTCACACAGTCACACACATATACTCCCCGTTCCGCACAGCGCTTAGCGCAGATCTTAGCGCTAAGACGACCGTAACTTACGACAATCGTAGCGCTAAGATTACTTTTTGGAACGGGGCCCAGATTATACCCAGACGGTCGAGACATAGCTGGATACCCATGAAGATCCGGGCTAGGATGGGTCTTCAGCAACCCATGATGGCCGGAAGAGGCGACTAAGGGGATCGAGTGGTCAGGCTTGCTGACTTGGTTGTATGTCATCGTTTCCTAATTGCGTAGCTGTAGTTGAACGGTGTACTTCTGGGGTTGTAACACGTGTTCAGAACGTCCAGTCAGTGCGAGGGAACAAACGTTGAACATAGTTACACTCACCTGTGCAACGTCTCCAAACGTGTTGCGTGTATTTGCGTCAATGTTCGTCCCACACCATAGAAATATCTGTCGCAAACAAATGACATGATTGTAAAGTGAGAAACACGCTTAGAATTATATACATTTCAGTGGAAAAGATACTATCTGTCATCATTAACCTAGCCATTTCAATAATTCAGAATTTCACTTTAATAAACTTCCATTTGGTAGGCAACTACCATCATGGTGACAGTCAGGCAGTAAGTACAACCGCCAACTTGCCTCGAAGAAACTGTCCAATACCAGTTCAATATACAAAACATTAACCGGTGAAGGTCTGAATGAGTCAGTATGGTTTTACGCCGCTTTTAGCAACATTCCAGCAATAATACGGCGGGGCACACCAGAAATGGGCTTCACACATTGTACCCATACGGGGATTCGAACCTTCGGCGTGACGAGCGAACGCTTTAACCATAAGGCTAACCCACCGCCCCCCGGCGAAGGATTGTACATGATTGATGTATTGAAGCGATACCACTAACAATGGATGGCGTGTGACTCAAGCATTCGACAATCAAACAAGGGAAATAAATATATGTGATAATACGCTCCAGCTCTCCACACTTTAACTTGGCCAAGGAGACGAGTTTCAGGCGGCTGTAAAGTAAGCAATGATCGTCACTACTGGTAATGTTTCACCTTCTATAGAGCAAATCGACATCAATCACCATGGTTAGAAGAAACTTACCATTTGTTTGGAAGACAAATGGCGGTACGCTTCTTCCCCGACATGACCGATTGATAAATTCCCCCCACGAAAAGAGGATAGTGTACTCGAAGTCTGCGTGTGATTTTTTAAATGCAAATTCATCAACGTTAAGTCTCGAGACTGAGATTCAAGAGTTTCACCGCTGTGACCGAGGCTCCACTGCAGACAGTATGTATGAAGTAGCTTTCTCTCATGCAGACACCAATCATACTAAAGCTGGGGAGGTCAGGCCTGGGACAAATACCTGGTCAAATGTGTCGAGGAGCATCAAGTCCTGTTCTGTGAAATCCTGTGAACAGATCGATGACGAGTCAGGGAGGTGTAGACGGGGAAGGTCAAAGTTCACCACAACAAGTGCTTCCACTGAAGTAGCCATCAGACTTCACCCCAAAGTCAGCTTTACTTACGAGAACATGATACTTATCGTTAACTTAATTACGTATGCTGCATTAAGTCGTATACGTTACACGATCAGACTTGACGAACAGAGGTTGACATTATATGACATACAATTCTAAAGCTGCCCACGCAGCCATACACACCTCTTGACTGAAGTCAATTGTCTCATCAAAGCTAAGCCCAGATACTTCGACACAACAGTGGAACAGGCGGGGATTCCTTCTTTCTAGGCGCTGAAATATGCCGAACACGTGTACAACAACTGGTTACATTGTCAGTACGTCTGACTATTATTTCCATGAAATTGAGAATTGTAAGGAAGGAGATTATTGTTGTAGTCACAGTGGTATTGTAACCTGTCTGTGAAGTTCTCAATTCTGATCAGACAAACCAGTTGGCCACTATGCAGGAAGTTATGGAACGATGACAGACTTGGCCACAGTTGGGAGTACTATTGTAGCATGTGACTGGGGACCTGTTACGCCAGGAATCCCTGGAACATTTTTTCTGATACATGGAGTGATTATTCGAGGAAGGTTACCGTGGTGATGTACTCTGCTTCATACTGGCGTCTACCGCCCAGCACCGACCAAAACACCTCCGTCTCCTTCGCCTCCGTCACTATGTCGTAGTCGTACATTCTACAACAATGGAGCAACACCTACATACACACACGCCATGTTGTTAGTTTAGGATCCGCACCAGCAACATGTAGAACACACACACAGACACACACACGCGCGCGCACACAGACAGACAGACAGACAGACACGCACGCACGCACACACACACACGCAAAAGTATCGTAAATGGCTCGTGAGTGCTTTTGTGGCCACAGAACGACGACGTACGTTAATGCGAAATTGAGAACGATAATGTACTTTAATGTGAAATTGAGAACGACAATGTACCTTAATGCGAAATTGAGAACGACAATGTACTTTAATGTGAAATTGAGAAAGATAATGTACTTTAATGTGAAATTTAGAACGATAATGTATGTTTCAACATGACACTGAAAATCAGTACGACCTACTTGCACGGATGAAGATATCCAAGGATGTATTTGGCGTATTCCCTCTCAGGGCCACCAGAACGCTGCAACAGTCCAAGGTCACAACACGTATACCTGTCTGCTGACAACGGGTGCTTGTTTGTGATTTTTAGCACAATTACGCTTTCACATTATGGCAATACATTATGTTGAGATATCAAGAAATGGATACCAACACACTTAAAATAAACTTAAACAAAGCGAGAAAATTAGATAAATTGCCATTGAATTGTCAGTCACTGGTTATCACGTGGAGAGTTATAACTCTCACAAACAGTCTCCGAGAGGGATGCCTGGGTAAATGGGGAGTAACTGGATGAATCATAATCTGGTATCTGTGCATATGGAGGCGCTCGTCCAGAATCCTGACAATGTGGCTTCACATCAAGGCTTACAGGTTTTCTTACAATTTGACATAGCTTAAGGAAGACGCTTTTCGACAGAAATTATTCAAATTAGTTACACAATAACTAATATTACGACCATATAAGCATGGTCATAACACGTAGAAAGTTTACAACATATCGTCACAATAAATGATGTTCTCTTGCACGTACCCGTCCATACCACAAAAAACACTCATCAGGGGAGATAACCACGAAAGCTGCCGACGAATTGAGTGACGTTGCTGTAGGCGGTACCTGGAAAACACAACAGAGGCCTGAGCGTTCTTTTGACTTACATATTTAGGGGCAGCAATGATCGTAAATGGAAAATAATCATTTCTCGGGACCAGCCCACCACGCCTTCGCTTCTTAATGTTATCATTAAAACGTATAACAGATTCTGCCAGTATCAGTGTTTACCTGAGCTACTCTGATGTTCCCCTTGATAAACTCCCGCACAGAGAACACTTGGACTGACGGGGACGCTTCCTCCAGGTCTGTATCGAACTGTACATATAATGTGACGAATCAATGATAATACTTCAGATGTTACTAAAGTTTTGCAGTAAGGATGATATTGAAGATGACTATCACGTTTTACTTGTTAGTCCATGGTATGTCGATATAAGAAAGACATTCTCAATGAATAATCTTTGCAGATGCTCATATTCATACATTCTGCTTTAATTAATGCTTTTAAGGAGAACCGACCGCAGTGTAATTGAATTAAGAAATCTAATCTATCGATGTACCTTTTTCATGTCACGAATTTGAGGATATCGATGAAGCAATGACGTTGTGTGTACCTTTATGTATGTATCTCAGTGAAATGGATCCTACATGGAAACAGTCATTGTACTCTTGGCCAACAGCCTGCCCAGTATTGTGAATACAGTATTCACTATAACGGTCTGCACTGGTGACATTATCGCATCTTTTACGTTTCTAACATGTTTTCGTAGTGTATGAATAAAATCAACCTTACGACAATCATTGAATTTCCCAGGGCGTTCAGCATGTGACTGGGTTCTTTTCCATCTAAAACACGCACCTAAAACAAAATCAATATTCAGCACATCATGCTCCCCAATATCTGATTTGTTGAAACAGATACAGAGATAAATGTAATAGTCATTTGGCACACAGATGAGTGATTGACTTTGGTTTTACGCCGCTTTTAGCAATATTCAAGCAATAAGATGGCGGGGGACACCAGAAATGGGCTTCACACATTGTACCCATGTCGGGAATCGAACCTGGGTCTTCCGCGTGACGAGCGAACGCTTTAACCACTGGGCTACCCGACCGCCCCTTACACAAATGATCCGATGACTTGTTGACATAGATTCCTTACAAAAGGCATTTGGCTATATTTGGGTAACAATTTCCAAAATGGCATCTCTTTGAGATTGACGCAATCGGATATCACCTGACCTCATTAACATACGATAATAGCTGAATGACAATTTTCGTACTTAAGTGTACATTGTTGTGCCTTGTGTACGAAGGAGCAAGTCGGAATCACCACCTTTCTTATGTATGTACCCCTTTACAAACGATCAGTGTGAAATGTAATGGGCGGCTATCCCCTATACCCTATGGGTACTAGTTGTCACCTGAACAGCACCCCGATCTACACTTTTACGACATGGTTCCCTACATTTGCAGAATCGTTGTTACAGCCAGAGCGAGTCCTTTTGATGGCACACGACAACAGTTCATTTAGAATTTAGAGACAAATTTAACTGATAAGTTTGTGAAACATTTCCTGCTTTATCTACTGTCGTTCAGACGTAACGTACCAAGGCGACATTGTGGCTGTATGCCTCCTCCATCACCATCGCCAACTCCACGATCCTCGTCCTGTCTGAGGCGGAGGTCTTACACCCCTGAGACGAGAGAACATAGCAATTAATTACATAACGCACGTTCGATTAGTAACATCTGAGTGACCTGAGTCAACCCAGGGTTCCCCATTTCTGGCAGCCCGGGTTTGACTAGCTTCAACCTGAGTCAAGGGCAACTTGGACAGTACACGAAATAAAACGCACAAAATGTAACCTGGTAATAATGGTTGCCAAGAGAAAAAGAAACACAATATCGATTGCTAGCCATAGTTAATGCATATTCATTTTGTTCGGGAAAGCAGAGGTAACTACATTCTTTGTTAATAACCACGACTCCCGTTTTCGGCGGGGGAGACTTTAAATACGAACGCAAATGTCGTACATCAAAAGTCGGCCTTCCTTTTGGCCTTCCTCTTGTCGGAACCTCACTTAACGAGTGTCTCATCCCACTAAATAATGCAATTTGCTCTTAACATACAAGAATGAAGGTGCAGACATTTTCAACGCATGGGACATGCATCGGACATCATTTTTGTCACTGATGCATCAAATTTCTAAATGTTCTATACATGTCTATTATAAAACTTTACTGAGGCCTAGTATGTTGTAACCTTGATCAAACAACCTCTGAGCAAGAGTCGTATGACGCTCTTTGAAATCTTGGCACATAGAGAATGCTCGATTGTATCACAAAAGTTGGGAAATGTAAACGCCAAAGGCTGGAGATTCAGGAATATTGCTCGACATGCAGGGAGAGTTGACTGTTGGGAAGCTGAAGCCATCAATCTTGTCATACCGTCTTGTGGAGAATGTTTTGTCACTCGGAAGTTTAATGCATAGATCTACATATGCAACAGATGAGGTGGGAAATCACTTCAAACAGTGCCACCTATGCATTGCCTCTTTGTACTCCGCAGTAAAGTAAAAGTACTGAATTCAAAAGTGTATCCCACCTTCCTTTGGAAGAATATTTCTCCCACTGATGAGGTAAGAGATAGTTTAATGACACGATCCTTGCCGAGTTGATTCACATACTCCTATTGTTGATGGCCCTCAATTTCCAGCTTCTGAGATAGTGATGTGTTTGTATACATGGTTGCTATGAATGTTGGGCTTACCGTCCAGTAGTACAGGGTCCTTTTGCAATGCCGGTCAGCTAGGTGCTGGTTGTTAATGATGTAGCACTGGCCGTTTGAGAAAGTACCGTTATCCCATTTCTCCACACACTCAAGGGAGTTTTCCTTCAATACGTACACCTCTAGCTGCTGAAATGCCAACATATACATAACGTAAATATAGACCATAGATGGCCAGGGCTCTTATAACACAGGGGTGTTCATGGAACCCAAATATTACTCAACAACACTTAGAACTCTCACCGAATATCTGCAAGGTATTTACATATCCTAAGCAAATTAGACTGAAGCTTCTTCGTGTAAAACAATAGATCTTATGCCACCCCAAGCCCTCTGAAATTAGCCTTTTAGCACATTTTGCCACATTTGTGTACTTGTGTCACTAATCACTTACAGAACAATTTGTCAAAGATGTCATTTGAAGTGGACCAAACTGCGGTCTAACCTCAAAACGATGGCACCACAGACGTGAATACGGTAAGTCAATATGATGTGACAGCAGTCATGAACCAACCTCGTCTGTGAAGATGACATTGTTCTCCTCCACTGTATCTTCTGACAATGTGTCGGAGACTTTAGCTACAGTTCGCTTGCTGGATCGGGAGAACAACGCCCTACCTGTGTGCAACAGGACGCAATCATACCAATCATCTTCCCGTGTATAGCGGACTATCACAGAACATAGGACAAGGCGGTCATTCAGATGTATGTGGATAATGTTTTGTAAATCATTCATTACATGTGAAAATTATCCTTAATACATCGACATGAAGTGAATGACTATTGTTTTTCGCCGCGTTTAGCAATATTCCAGCAATATTAGTGTCCATGGCCCATTAAAATCAGGACAATGGTCTACGATAAAGAACGGGGGCGCAAAGAGACCAACCATTGGATATTCTTGAGGGGGGGGGGGGGGGGATATTTCAGCTACAGCTGCAAAACCATATATATTTTTTTAATTACACCTATTACCCAAAACATATTGCAACGATGTATTTTTCTGGCAGACAATTTAATTTTTTTTAAACAATACGAAGCAAAGGGTCGGCCTGTGATTTCTTTGTGAAATGAGGCCATTAAGCACTGTAAATATGTTAGCTAGATATCCGTGAACACGACCACTATGTTTGAGCAACATACCCATATTGCCGGCACTGTATTTCCTGGTCTGACTCTGCGGCCGATCTCTCCAGTCATTGAAGGCCTGGCGGAACACTAACGGCTCGTGTCCCTCCAGAACACGGGACACAGTCACGTTGTCAGGGTACTCTTTGTGTTCTGAGAATGTCTACCCAGGTAAAACAACACAGTGAAATAGTCAACAGGAACATGGGATAAGGCAAGAAGGTTACGACAGAGCCAAATTCCGTGACCTAGATATCATATAAACTATTTTATTATTTTATACATTAGACAATGCTTCATAACGTAAAGTGAATATGAGTGAATAGCCCTGAAAGACACACCTTTCCTCTTGAGATAGCATTGCTGACCTCGGAGACCGGTGCGTGAGATCCTACCCATAGAAACACTGGGTTGTCCGGTCCAGTGTCCAGCAGGTAGCACGACTACAGCAAATTAGATTAATACTCATCCCTAGACATATACTCCTTGTTCACAATACGTATATTTGATAAATTCCCTGAATAAAGCCATTAACTATGTATTTACCTCTACCAGAAAAAGAGTTACATTAAAAATTATATATTTGCGTCCTTTAGTTATGTCAGGATCTGCTGGTTGGGGTTTCGAATCAGATATTCGCCCTGGTTATGACCCATGGTTTGTCACAGCCATACTCTTGTTAACAGAAAATGTCCACTAAAATGTCCCCTAATAACTGTACCCACATGAAACTAACAGGCAGTTATAAAATTGAAATAACCTGACAAACTCAATCAGAATGAGGAGACAAGACGGTTGCATGAACCTACCGAGGACACGAGGTATTTGTACTGGAGCGGTTTCCGTGCAGCGTAGGGCATGTCATACAACACCCGATCTCCACTCACCCTGGGGAAAAGAGGCGTTAACGTGATATCAGTATTCACACAACGCTGGCAATGGAGGAAAGAAACGGCTTGTTACTGAAAATTATAACAAATCTCCTTTTAGAGACACCAACTAAATATTTCCTTCGCTTCCTTACCGGCGAAGCGTGATAGTTTCGTCGGTGTGGTCAATGCCCGTGTGTCCGTTAGTCTCGCGGTGGACTGGTGACTCCTCCCGCTCCTCGTCCAGCTTCTTCAGGAATGTCTTGTTCAGTTCTTCGTCTTTCTCGTCTACAGAATAACATGGTTACCTTCAATGAAACATCTATAATGACAGACAGACCTGGGACTTTTAATATGACTGACTAGCATCTGATCAGTCAGGTATCCTCACTTGTAGTTATGTCGGTGTTTACTGACATTTTCAAATGAGACTTTAAACAGGATTATGTTGTAAACAAGAGAATTTGAGAATCATGTGATAGAAATAGTTTAATAATCTTGGAAAAATGAATTTAAGCACGGTACCACTGGTGTCCTACAACGCATAAGTTTTACCTCCCAATTTTATTTATAGATGAAAGAAAATAAAACCTCCTTTGACATATAGTTCTATTGGTGGTAAGGATCCGTCTAAATACTTCAGTAACCCATGCTTGCAATACGAGGCGACTAACGGGATCGGCTGGTCAGGCTTGCTGACTTGGTTGATGCATGTCATCGTATCCCAACTGCGTTGATCGATGCACATGATTTCAATCATTAGGTTGTCTGGTCCTGACTCGATTATTTACAGACCGCCGTCATAGAGCTGGAATATTGCGGAGTGCGGCGTTAAACAACAAACAAACAAAACAAACAGTGTTACAAGCGAAAGTGTAGGGAATGGTTGTTCAGTGATGACTATGGAACTGCAACATTGGGTCATCTTATGGAAGTAATCAAGCAAACAAAAAACATTATTCTAAATATGTTACAAGTTATAAGGTCTGTCTTCTCGTGTAATATTCATGATGACAGTGGTGTCACATACCAATAACGACAACATGCGCTTTTCCTTTCCTCTGCCAATTCCGTATTCGCCGGGCCACTTGAATAGCCTGAAATCAAAGTATGGGTGATATCATGTCCTTACAGTGACGTCACACATCACATACTCGTAGTATGGGGGAAATGCTATGGGGAGACTGCGGCTGTTCCTCACCTTGACCCGTGTGACGTAGCCGCACTTGCTGCCGATCCAGACGTAGACGCGAGGGTAGCCGTCCAGGATGACCGACACCGAAGGGTCAAGTGCTGATACCGTCGGCCGCTCCTGGAACACACCGTCATGAAGTGTGTGCAAGGTAATGCATATTAATTAATTATTTGTTTATAATTTAGATTAATATTTTAATTGAAAAGTGCTATACAAACTATAATACTTCAGATGTATATGCTCCCTGCACTTCGACAAATTAAACTGAAATTCTCGACATGTTGAAGTGTGTAGGAATATTTTGTAGCAATATTCCAGGTAAATAACGTCGGTGATGTCAATTATGTGCTTCACATGTTGCCCCAATTTAACGGAATGACGAAGGGAGATTTAACCACGAGACTACCCTACTGCCCTAGCAGGTACATACGCAGGCCGCCCTGACATGTTTCCTCCCCGTGACGACGTACAGCCGCTTGACGTAACGGGCGGTTCTGGAGAGGCTGGTGTGGGGTCCTCCCTCCAGATACCTGGAACACAAGACCACATCCAGATGGAGGGTACTGGGAGGGGACGGGACCCTCATACAACATTAGCAAATAACACTAATAGTATGCATGTAGATATGACATATATTCGCCTTGGTTTGAATTCCTATAGGTCTAATATATTGTTATGAAATAATGTAGTGCCTGTGCTTCCTGTGGATGGAGGGAAGGCGATTTTCTACCAGGCTTATACACGCACTGATAAATATATGTACTTTGCATGTGATGGAATTACTTCAAATGAGAATATAAAAACGTGTCCTGTCTCTAGTGACGTTATATCACTGATGACAACGTGTTAGTGATACCTGAAGCACGTCGGTACTTACACAAGTCCCTCTGGGAAGAGGCGCAGAAAGCATAACGACTCATGGCCCTGCACCTGTCAAAACACAGACACGTGATGACACCTAGTTACATGGTAACATGCGTTACGTTTGGGTAAAATGAATAAATGAAATCCTATAAAATAGTTACTCGAAGGGTATATGTATATATATAAACGTCATACTTCCTTGGAGAATATACTGGCTCGACATATTGTGGCGTCCAACTCGTGCGCAAGGTCATGGATGTTGCTGACGTCATTCTGAAATGAGTCAGTAGACAGGACGGTAGGGTCACCGTGGATACATTCAAAACATGTACTCTCAAGTCGAATAACGACTGCGACATTGACAACAAATATGTCAATGAACGTACCTCTGTCGCATTCCTTCCGGTCCAGAAGTGTAAGGAGGACGTCTTGTCCAGCGAGATCTGAAATCAGAACCAAACTGAGTGAACACACCATATGAGACGTACCGGCCATATTTAATATACGCACCATCTTAGACGTACCCGTCATATTCAATATACACACCATCTGAGGCGTACCGGCCATATTCAACATACACGCCATCTTAGACGTACCGGCTATATTGAATATACACGCCATCTTAGACGTACCGGCCATATTCAATATACACACCATCTGAGGCGTACCGGCCATATTCAACATACACGCCATCTTAGACGTACCGGCCATATTCAATATACACACCATCTTAGACGTACCGGCTATATTCAATATACACACCATCTTAGACGTACCGGCCATATTCAATATACACACCATCTTAGACGTACCGGCCATATTCAATATACACACCATCTTAGACGTACCCGCCCTATTCAATATACACACCATCTTAGACGTCGCTGACATATATACACACCATCTTAGACGTACCGGCTATGTTCAATATACACACCATCTCAGACGTACCGGCCATATTCAATATACACACCATCTTAGATGTACCGGCCATATTCAATATACACACCATCTTAGACGTACCGGCCATATTCAATATACACACCATCTTAGACGTACCCGCCCTATTCAATATACACACCATCTTAGACGTCGCTGACATATATACACACCATCTTAGACGTACCGGCTATGTTCAATATACACACCATCTCAGACGTACCGGCCATATTCAATATACACACCATCTTAGACGTACCGGCCATATTCAATATACACACCATCTTAGACGTACCGGCTATGTTCAATATACACACCATCTCAGACGTACCGGCCATATTCAATATACACACCATCTTAGACGTACCGGCCATATTCAATATACACACCATCTTAGACGTACCGGCCATATTCAATATACACACCATCTTAGACGTACCCGCCCTATTCAATATACACACCATCTTAGACGTCGCTGACATATATACACACCATCTCAGACGTACCGGCCATATTCAATATACACACCATCTTAGACGTACCGGCTATGTTCAATATACACACCATCTCAGACGTACCGGCCATATTCAATATACACACCATCTTAGACGTACCGGCCATATTCAATATACACACCATCTTAGACGTACCGGCCATATTCAATATACACACCATCTTAGACGTACCCGCCCTATTCAATATACACACCATCTTAGACGTCGCTGACATATATACACACCATCTTAGACGTACCGGCTATGTTCAATATACACACCATCTCAGACGTACCGGCCATATTCAATATACACACCATCTTAGACGTACCGGCCATATTCAATATACACACCATCTTAGACGTACCGGCCATATTCAATATACACACCATCTTAGACGTCCCGGCCATATTCAATATACACATCATATTAGACGTACCCGCCATATTCAATATATACACCAAATAAGTCTACCGGCCATATTTAATATACATATCATATCAGACGCACGCGCTATATTCAATATACACACCAACTTTGACGTACCGCCCATATTCAACAAACGAACAAGCAAAATTGGCATATTCAGCCCATCAAAGTGATGATCATAGAAATAAGTTGAATCTTATTACTTAAAAAAAATATCAACTTTACGGTTATATGTCATAGCTAAGAGATATTTCGAAAGTTCAATTGTAAACTTGTCACGAACCGATTGATTAGTGGGGGCTACAAATTGCACATGAAACAGCTGGGTTTACAAATAGAAATGTCATTCCGTGTTTAAGTATATTGATGCACTGAATAATATTCATTACAAAGCTGTCATTACAAACTGTTACCGGGGGCAGCAATATTGCCACTTCTACAAACGTGGAAACCGACTTGTCTATACGTTTAGAACTATCCTCAAACCGATCTTCAGACTGAGACATAAATTGGGAATGGATTCGTCAAATACGGACGTATATGTGTACATATCCTCTTCCATACAGACCGCGTCTTAGACTAACGATTCCGTGGAGCGGACATAATGAAGCGATTCTTCGCTTGACATTCAGTATTTGTCCGGATCAAAAGTCTCCCTAATTCATGAGGTAGGGCGGTCCGGCTCCTTAGCCTCTGTCAGGCAACTCCATCTAATACCCTCTCGTCACAGGAACTGCCACAACGTTACTTACGGGGATCGACGTGTGTAAATAGTTCGATTGTGAACATACGGCAGAGTCTGAAAGCTACATAAAGCCAGTCGCTGGGATACAGACAGGCATGTAGCTAGCTATATGGACTGACAGACGGTGGAACTAGCAGGCTGTTGGGCAGGCTCCAAGTTTGCATGAAATTCAATAGGATATGCGTTCAGTTACAGAAAACCATTAATCAATAAGTCTTAAGAGTCCAGGAGACCTGTCCACAAAGGTCTCAGCGCAAGACTGAAGCACTTCAACGTCCTGCTACACGTGTACATTCGCGATACTCTGCATACTTGATAGAGGCATATATTACTATTTTAGTTCACATATATTTTCTCAATTTAATCTATTTACGAGGCATATCATTTAATTTAGTCAGGCAAACAGACAATTCAGTAACAGACCACCAGCCCATAATACATTAATATAAATCACGCAGGCTGGTGTATATATCAATTTTATTCATGAAAAAATAGGTTTTTACGTGTTTTACAATTTGTAGGGTTTTGCCATGAACACGCCCACATTAGGAACGACAATATTATCACCATTTTGCATAAGCTGTGTGAATTTCGATATTCAGTGTAATATGGCGAGAGGTATTTTCTTCGTATACTGACATTTTATTTAATTTAAGTGTACACAAACAAAAGAATATAAGCAGTTTTATCCAGGATTATAACCTCCGATGACGTCATCCTATTGTTCTATACAGGGTCTTCTCCTTTCAGCAAGGTTGGTTTGTTGTTTAACGCCGCACTCAGCAATATTCCAATATATGGCGACTCGATTATTTTCAGACCGCCGTCACATAGCTGGAATATTGCGGCGTTAAACAACAAACCAACCAACCAATATATCGCGGCGGTCTGCACATAATCGACTCTGGACCACACAATTCAGAGGTTGTTGGGGTTATGATCATCAATCCACGCAACACGATGACATGCGTCAACCAAGTAAGCGAGCCTGACCACCCGATCCCGTTTGTCGCCTCTTACGGCAAGCATGGGTTACTGAAGACCTATTCTACCCCGGATCTTCACCAATCGAGTTGAAAGCCGGGAGTGACTTGAATATTTATAGGGAGATTTTACTCTCAAGTAAGACCTGCTTTGATGTTTTACTTGTTTTAAGTAAGATTTGAGACTTTAATTTGAATCATAAGTAAGACTGGCTTAGATGTTTTGCTTTTGAACTTAGTCTATATCAATTACTTCGCATCGAATGTTGATTTTCGACTGGCTAGAAGTCAAGATTTTTTCAAAAGGGAAAATTTCATGATGTGAATCGAACATGCAACCACATATAACCTGGCTTTTTTTGTAACTCAATATTTCCCCACTGGGCCACCGGGGCAGGTGATGAAGTTTTTAAAGTTACACTGTGCACATGATTTGTGACAGCGTGCGTGGCCCACCGGTTCGTGCACGTGCAATACACGTAATGCCCTTGCTGCACGCGCTAGGATATTAATGAGCGTTAGACTAGCCCATTTTGAAATAGGGGTTTATGTTTTAGATAAATACAAAGTACAATATTTGATCGATGCGTGTATCTGTCTGAAAAGATGTCGGTTTAAAAGTCGGTTCACGGCCTCCGATTCGGTCTTGGTGAGAGTTGTAAGACCTCCGAATACCAAGACCGAATTCGACGTCGTGAACCTTTACATAATGCCATTTGGCATTTTACATACTTCTTTTGATTTTGTATGTAATTGTTTATTTGATACAGTATAGCTGTGTGGTACACGCTGCTATTTTCCATGACTATTATGGTCCGCATGTCTTAAAGGGGACACCAAGTAGATGAGAAAGCAACTATATCTCTTCATATCTGGTCTGAACACTATTTTCTCTGATCTTTCATAGTTAACTTGTTCAGAGTATCAAACCCTTCACCTCAAATGACGTTTGCATCATGATCAAAATATATCTATCCTCTGTAGAATGTACTTGAGTCACTTGTGCCGCAGGGAGTTTGATTGTATGGTATTTTAACAAATAAAAGCGACAAAACCTATTCGGGCCATATCATAAACATCTGTTGTGAATCACTGTCAAATAATGATGGAACCAGGAGTTCTGCCAGAAGAGTCCTCCGTCCTGTGTAATTTCAAAATGTGCGAGGCAATGTCAAAATGTATGCCAAAATGTGACAAACTCACTCCTGTAACCTAGGCCGGATACAGATAACATATTGCGGCTGGACAATATCAAAGTACACATCATGTTTCACGCAGTGTGATGAGCATTCTCGACATGGTCAGTGTATGTCGTCAAACACCAAGGTAACGGTTTCAGTCATCTGGCTGTCATTCGCGTGTGGGTTTACGACGCTTTCCAAGACCAACCACACTCCTCGCCAGAGATGGAAACAGGCATATCACGACGTTTGTTCGCGTGCACTTAACCTATCGGGACTATTGAATACAGGGTGTCAACCTCTTACATACACACACCTATAACTTGATCGATTTTGTGTTATTTCCTATCCACCCTGCCTACCAGAGCGTAACCTACCAGAGCGTAACCTACCAGACAATCACTCCCTTCGACCCTGTATATTGATGTCTAAATGCCAGGGACTCAAATACATTACATGTCTGTGGATTTAATGCTTATCTCCAAATTGCTACTCTTGGAGGCCGTGGTTAATGAGCTTATTTGTGAAAACTGATTTCATGCATCAAGTCACAACAACTATACCTGATTTCATGCCCAATACCTCAGCTAAGGTTGGAACACAAGGTAATAATACAGAGAACTCTTCAAGCGTGATCCTTTATGGCTTTGATCTCAGTGAACAGAACACGATATTTTAACACCATTTTTATAAAGTATTCAGAAGTGGATTATTGTTCAAATGCAAACCAAAATGGGAATGGTTTTCTGCAAAAGAATAGATTCCCTCGATGTGGATATATACCCGATTTTCATATTACGCCAGTTAATATGTCATGCCATGACAGGTCTCCTGATGTCATGTGAAAGAATCGTGAGTTGTAACTTCTGTTGTGTAGTATATTATGTAAAGCTCCTATAGCATGCATCACATGATTGGGAAATATGTTCTTATTACCTTAGTATTTCTGTAGGGGATAGTCTGGATTTAATTACATTTCGCAGTACGAAGAGACAGCATTGTATCGTTGCGTTTTCTGTATATTGCATTATAAGGCACGGCCAGCACATTCAGATACAGCCTGATTGCCTGGCCCGAGAAGAGGCGAATCTAACATATCAACAGGAATTCAGAACCATTTAAGCTCCCTCACTAGTTTATGTCAATATCGGTTGGAGCCTTACCCCGATCTGATATTGATAGAAGATTTGATATGACATCCATGGTATGCAGAAACATGAAGCGAGGTACTAAAGTGGACAATCATCGGCTTTGTGGGATCTCTCAGGATTTGTCACAAAGCTACTCGCTAAGGAATGACTGTGAATGCTACTTTGTGCTTGGAGCAACAATGACTATAATACATCCATTGTACCAGCCACGTTATCCAGTATTATACAAACCTGACGTCTTCGTGCAGATATAAAAGTGATATAGTTCAAAAATATATTTGAGCACAGACATTTTACAGATAAACGTACATTAAAATATGCCTAAAATAGATATCAAGTGATCCACATGACAACTTTGTTTATATAGCTAACTCGACTTCTGCGCTAGATATCCGTGTGCCCCTTTATTCAAACGTCTATTTTTTTCGTAGGTCTGTTTCTGATAACAGCAAATTTCTTGTAACAAATGTTATATTTGGGATAACACTTTATTAGTAAAGTACAGATTCTAATACTGTTGGGGTTGAGTCCCATCCGGGATTCGAACCCACACTGCCAGCAACCTTATCGCCAGCACACAAAGTCAGCGATCTAACCCACTCAGCCACCGAGTCTTCCACAAAAATGAAAGTCCGACAACTGGTAGTCTAGATCACGTACTTTGTGTGCCCCTCTGACAAGTGTAAATTGGCACGGTTCCCATGTCCGAAACCAATGAACACACAATACCATTCAGAAAGTGGTCCCCCAGAGGGGTACACAAAGTACGTGATCTAGACTACCAGTTGCCGGACTTATAACATTTGTTACATCTGACCACGTTCTAAATGACATTGTGTGTTCATAGCTAATTTCTTATTGTGTAAAAAGGTTCTCAAGGGAAATGTGCATCTAGGGGACATATTCCGATCCGACTTCCTGTAGTACAATGTAGGGAGGAACCGATCTGACTTCCTGTAGTACAATGTAGGGTGGAACTGATCTGTCTACCTGTAGTACAATGTAGGGAGGAACTGATCTTCTCACAATGTAGGGAGGAACCGATCTACTCACCTGTAGTACAATGTAGGGAGGAACCGATCTACTCACAATGTAGGGAGGAACCGATCTACTCACCTGTAGTACAATGTAGGGAGGAACCGATCTACTCACCTGTAGTACAATGTAGGGACTAACTGATCTGCCTACCCGTTGTACAATGTAGGGAGGAACTGATCTACCTACCTGCAGTACAATGTAGGGACTAACTGATCTGCCTACCCGTTGTACAATGTAGGGAGGAACTGATCTACCTACCAGTAGTACAATGTAGGGACTAACTGATCTGCCTACCCGTTGTACAATGTAGGGAGGAACTGATCTACCTACCTGCAGTACAATGTAGGGACTAACTGATCTGCCTACCCGTTGTACAATGTAGGGAGGAACTGATCTACCTACCAGTAGTACAATGTAGGGACTAACTGATCTGCCTACCCGTTGTACAATGTAGGGAGGAACTGATCTACCTACCAGTAGTACAATGTAGGGACTAACTGATCTGCCTACCCGTTGTACAATGTAGGGAGGAACTGATCTACCTACCTGCAGTACAATGTAGGGACTAACTGATCTGCCTACCCGTTGTACAATGTAGGGAGGAACTGATCTACCTACCAGTAGTACAATGTAGGGACTAACTGATCTGCCTACCCGTTGTACAATGTAGGGAGGAACTGATCTACCTACCTGCAGTACAATGTAGGGACTAACTGATCTGCCTACCTGTTGTACAATGTAGGGAGGAACTGATCTACCTTCCTGCAGTACAATGTAGGGACTAACTGATCTGCCTACCCGTTGTACAATGTAGGGAGGAACTGATCTACCTACCTGCAGTACAATGTAGGGACTAACTGATCTGCCTACCCGTTGTACAATGTAGGGAGGAACTGATCTACCTACCAGTAGTACAATGTAGGGACTAACTGATCTGCCTACCCGTTGTACAATGTAGGGAGGAACTGATCTACCTACCTGCAGTACAATGTAGGGACTAACTGATCTGCCTACCCGTTGTACAATGTAGGGAGGAACTGATCTACCTACCAGTAGTACAATGTAGGGACTAACTGATCTGCCTACCCGTTGTACAATGTAGGGAGGAACTGATCTACCTACCTGCAGTACAATGTAGGGACTAACTGATCTGCCTACCCGTTGTACAATGTAGGGAGGAACTGATCTACCTACCAGTAGTACAATGTAGGGACTAACTGATCTGCCTACCCGTTGTACAATGTAGGGAGGAACTGATCTACCTACCTGCAGTACAATGTAGGGACTAACTGATCTGCCTACCCGTTGTACAATGTAGGGAGGAACTGATCTACCTACCTGCAGTACAATGTAGGGACTAACTGATCTGCCTACCCGTTGTACAATGTAGGGAGGAACTGATCTACCTACCTGCAGTACAATGTAGGGACTAACTGATCTGCCTACCCGTTGTACAATGTAGGGAGGAACTGATCTACCTACCTGCAGTACAATGTAGGGACTAACTGATCTGCCTACCCGTTGTACAATGTAGGGAGGAACTGATCTACCTACCTGCAGTACAATGTAGGGACTAACTGATCTGCCTACCCGTTGTACAATGTAGGGAGGAACTGATCTGCCTACCTGCAGTACAATGTAGGGACTAACTGATCTGCCTACCTGTAGTACAATGTAGGGAGGAACCGATCTACTCACCTGTAGTACAATGTAGGGAGGAACTGATCTACCTACCAGTAGTACAATGTGGGGAGGAACTGATCTACTCACAATGTAGGGAGGAACCTATCTACTCACCTGTAGTACAATGTAGGGAGGAACCGATCTACTCACAATGTAGGGAGGAACCTATCTACTCACCTGTAGTACAATGTAGGGAGGAACCGATCTACTCACAATGTAGGGAGGAACCGATCTACTCACCTGTAGTACAATGAAGGGAGGAACCGATCTACTCACCTGTAGTACAATGTGGGGAGGAACTGATCTACCTACCAGTAGTACAATGTAGGGACTTACTGATCTGCCTACCTGTTGTACAATGTAGGGACTAACTGATCTGCCTACCAGTAGTACAATGTAGGGACTAACTGATCTGCCTACCTGTTGTACAATGTAGGGTGGAACTGATCTGTCTACCTGCAGTACAATGTTGGGAGGAACTGATCTACTCACAATGTAGGAAGGAACTGATCTACTCACAATGTAGGGAGGAACCGATCTACTCACCTGTAGTACAACGTAGGGAGGAACCGATCTACTCACCTGTAGTACAATGTAGGGACTAACTGATCTGCCTACCCGTTGTACAATGTAGGGAGGAACTGATCTGCCTACCCGTTGTACAATGTAGGGAGGAACTGATCTGCCTACCTGTAGTACAATGTAGGCCGTCCCCTCCAGAAGAAATCCGTGGTCGTTACCTTCCACCAGATGTAACCGTCGACCCTTAAACACAGAAAATATGCTTTCAGAAATGCGCAGGACACAACCCGGAATCGGAACATATCCTCCATTATTCAGTGTATTATATCTCCATTTTATTTTTATACCCTCACATGACGTCACCCCTCTATCGCGTCTATCTCGAACTTAGCACATTATTTCTCTGACTGTGAAAGTAATAACTTGGACGACTACATGTATGTTCAGCGTCGTACTTTCGACTCGGGCTTAAAACAAAGCTATGACGGCGAATGGGTTCATACAATGGAGATACACTGGTTTATCAAGGGTGGTCAATTGAAGGATAAACAAAAACTGCAGTAGAGACTTTTCAAAACTGTAATCATACATTCCAAACACGTGTATCTTGTTTTACGTGGGAAGATTATCATATGTTGAAATAGTGAGGTTAGGTGAAATGGGGTTTAACGTCGCGTCCAAGATTATCGCACGTATGTAGCGACGTGCATGCACGTGTGTGTGTGCGGCTGCTTGTACTAGTCCGGACTGATGTCGATTTATAGTGCTAGCTCATTGAGATACCATGCCGCAGTTTAACATGAATACCCCACACAGACACAGAAAACTGACTCCGAGCAGACCAGTCCTTGTTTTAGCCCCTTACTGCCGAGCCCCAGACAGAGTAACAACAAGTACCATCTTTTAACGTCTTTTGGTATGACGCGGCTCTCCGGGCGTACGCTCCACCTCTAGACCACGGAGGCGGTTGTTGAAATAGTGTATCTATATATCTACATACCACACAAGACGTTGTGGGGAGGATAGAACTTCCTACCCACGAACCATCCTGCTATCACTAGTTGTATGGAATATTTTAGAAAAATATGCTTTCACAAAATGAAGGTGTAAAAAAATAATCCCAGGAAGTAAATCTGGATTTGACCGTGGATCAGCAATGAATAATATCAACTGACTGGTTACGAATTGGAAACATGTCCAGTTGTTCTTTAAACATAAAACGTGAGAATAATGGTAATGTGTAACCAAAATAGTATTGAAAAGGTAATAGACATGCAACACACTGACATTTGAGAAACATTAGGCTGGTCGAACTCATTAGCAAGAAACAGTTTCTATTTCTAAGGCCACCTGGTCGGTGATGGTACTTCACTCCTGCTTGAATAGGATAACAACTACGTTTGTTTGCTTACTTGTTGTTTAACGCAGAAATATTTAAGTTATATGACGGAGGTCTTAAAATAATCGAGTCTGGACCAGACAATCCAGTGATTCATATCATGAGCATCGATCTACATAATTGGGATGGGATGCCATGCATCAACCAAGTCAGTGACCACCTGATCACGTTAGTCGCCTCTTACGACAAGCAGGGTGATAACAACTACGACCGGCAGTACATGCACTCTGATGTAATAACCAATTGTCACGGCAACGATGACATAGCTCAGCAATATGGTCAAGTGGTAGTAATCCATGTGATCAGCTGAAAAATCCTTGAAGTATTCGGGAAACAGTCAGTTTCAACACACTGACTAATACCATAAATGGTTAAAAAATATACTTGTATAATTAAACTAGTATGCAAAATGGGAGGAGACAAACCGGAAGTGAACCGATGATAGACACAAACATTACCAAACAAATGACTAATTAGTTTCAATCTGGATATTTTCATATTTCAACCACTTTTTGCATTTTTCAGATTAAACAACTTGAGAAAAGTGGGGATGACCCGTCTCTTAAAGCTGCCGGTATTTGTTATCGGGTGGGAATCTCCTTGAATCACCTCACCATGTTCCCTACACCTAACACATGAGTGGCAGACTGCTATGGTTTTGCTAAGATAAATCTGATTATCCATACGGTAATCAATGCCTGGAACGTAGACAGTCTAAATTCCACAGCCACAACAGATACTACCAGCGAGTGAAGGAGGTATCACGCCGTGAGTTTTAAGAAATAAAGCACCTGCATGTCGATAGGTACACGCTCTCTTAGTCCAATGATTCGCTTTTGAACTACGGAGCAAAATAGAACCCCGGTCCCTTTTATTTATCCCTGGAGATTCAGAGGCGGCATATGCTCCCAGTACCCAATACTTATCGTGAAGCTGCATCGGTGTGCATGGCGCAGAACCTGTGAAGATCCGGGTCAGGGTAGATCTTCAGCAACCCATGATTGTCGTAAGAGACGACTACGCTTGTCGCAGGAGGCGACTAACGGGAGGTCAGGCTCGCTCACTTGGTTGATGCATGTCATCGTATCCCAATTGCGTAGATCGATGCTCATGATATCAATCACTGGACTGTCTGGTCCAGACTCGGATTATTTACAGACAGCCGCCATTTAACTGGAATATTGCTGTGTGTGGCGTTAAACAACAAAAAGCAAAAGCCCCAAAACCATGGCGCAGACTTTAAAGGCCGTTGTATTAATATTTTACGACATTGGCGTAAATACAATGACCCACTCGCTTCAATCACTCTTAGCCCCAAGACAAGAGGCTGGGGACACTGACATCGCTCTGAGCGACACAATCCACTTTCAATTCCCTTACCTATCACAAGCAAAACGCCGACAATCTAATCTAACGACATCGGTAATGCATACCGCATCTTAACTGTATCTGAAAACTAATCTACCAAGAAAACACAACCGCCAGCAACACGTTGCAGCTTTCGTTGCCGTCAATAGACTTATGCGGCCCGATAAGAGGAAGCATAGACTGTCACAGGAGACCAATGCTGGGAAGTATGGATCACCGTGCCTTTCATCCAGCATACAGATGTTTGATACTTTGCCAGGGATGCTGGAGAGGAGGAGAGATGGAAGCATTTACTGTCCAGATAATGAGACCTGTTCTTGCTGTTACTGCATGGCATGCATGATAAGTAAGCTGCTGCAACCGCCCGTGTATTTAAAACCGATCGTGTATAGAAATCATGCACGATCCTCATAAAAAACGACAGTTCGTAAGAACAGTGAGGACAGTGAGCCTAGCAGAAAATCTACCAGCAATCGTATGCCAGCTTATAAGAAAGTGGCGCCCGCTTCACTCTCGTCTTCTCGTCTCTTGTGCAGATGATGCAACTGCCTCTCTAGAGTCTAGATAGCATCATCAAAAACTTCGATTGAACGATGCCCTCCCCGCCTAGTGCGTAAGTATCCAATCTTAAATGTGTTGTTGTGGTGGGGTTTTACAGCCATGAAGCCATAAAGAGTAGATCGGTATCCTGAAGCCATCGAATGCAGATATATAGTCAGCAATGGGTTCAGATAATGGTAGTTTTTCTTTTACCGGAATGGGGGTAGGGTAGGTGCTAATAGATCGGAGCATACTTCAAAAATACCTCCGGTATTTAACGTGGAATAAAGATTAGAATCTCTTCAGTTAATAAGGAAAATGAAGGTTTAATCTATCCTGAGGTATTGAGACATGACGTGTACTTGTAAGTCCATTTGGTGTTATCGATTTGCAGAGGCCATACACTCCCATCGAATCAACTTTGGCTGACAAAAAAAACCTATTTCATAAAACAGAAGGCATATTGATTGATTTATTTTTAAAATCTCTTTTGAATCCTACAAATCATAAGATATTAAGATTGATAGACCCATCTACGACTTTAATATAGCAGTGACAGTAAATAGATGGTATATTAAATGACATCTTGAGAAGCACCCATCAACCGAGTTTCATTAGGAGAGGAACAACAGTGCACTAACGACGGACCTGAAAAGCCTTTATTGAATTCTCGATGAAATTAATCATCTAATGATTAAGGTATAGTACGTAATCGCTTTAGAGAAATTAAGCGTTCACCGCCACGCGCTCACATGGACAAGCTTAAGGTACCGTCATTATAGGGACATGACGTCTTAATGTTTTAATGAAGTTAAAAAACATTGGGGACCTCCTCGAACATTGAGGATACAGTAATGGGGTTGAGTGAATGTGGGGACCTCCTCGAACAGTAATTATGTAATGGAGGTACCTCGAGTTTCCAGATGAAGAGTCCGGACCTGTCCAGGGACACCTCGCTGAAGGCGTCGATGGCTGCCCCTAGTCCAGATCCACTCATCGCAGACCCCAGGCGTCTCGAGGAAACACGTGACCGACAGGAAGCGCGGGTAGTCTGGTTACGGGGATAATCTGAAAACAATCGATAATGTAATAAACATACTGCATAATCAAGAAGATCGTGCTGCTCTACCAGTGGCGACATACTTTACCCTCACCGTAGCTTTGCCCCTATAGTAGACTACTGGTATTATTCCGTAACCTTCTAGATAGCTTCGCCCAAACTTTTGTCTAATGGTGATGTACCCCAACATTCTAGATAGCTTTCTGTTCACCTTTGTCCATTGGTGTTGTACCCTAACAATCTAGATAGCTTCGACCCAATTTTGTCTATTTGTGGTGTATCCTAAAACTCTAAATAGCTTTGTGTCCATTGATGCTGTACCCCCACATTCTAGATAGCTTTGTGTCCATGTGTGTCCATTGATGCTGTACCCCCACATTCTAGATAGCTTTGTGTCCATGTGTGCCTATTGGTGCTGTACCCTAACATTCTAGATAGCTTTGTGTCCATTTGTGTCTATTGGTGATGTACCCTAACATTCTAGATAGCTTTGTGTCCATTTGTGTCTATTGGTGATGTACCCTAACATTCTAGATAGCTTTCTGTTCACCTTTGTCCATTGGTGCTGTACCCTAACAATCTAGATAGCTTCGACCCAATTTTGTCTATTTGTGGTGTATCCTAAAACTCTAAATAGCTTTGTGTCTATTGATGCTGTACCCTCACGTTCTAGATAGCTTTGTGTCCATTTGTGTCTATTGGTGATGTACCCCCACATTCTAGATAGCTTTGTGCCCATGTGTGTTAGTGCAGTATACTAACATTCTAGATTTCTCTTCACCTTTGTCTATAGGTGGTGTGCCCCCGCCGTAGACGATGTCGCGCCCTGGTGTTGCTCACACAATACAGGTCATCGTCCCACAGATAAACGACTGTGTGGAACACACCTACTTACTATTCCTATAATAGCACCACGTTACGCAGCTGAATGCATATGGTAATGGAATACACAGTGATTTACCGTCACTGTCACAAATATGATTCAGGAGTGATTGGCGGTGAATGGTGCATTATTAAATCATGTTAATGGTCTATACATAGAAACCAGTTACAAACTAAATCACGTCACCCGCCAACCTCATTATCGGCTAATGGTTAAACCCGCGGCCAATACGTGTGAAAATGTCACTTTACGTGCATCAGAACAATACATCATCACTGAATATTTATCCCAACTTTTCATAACCTTTATGTATAACGATTTGTAAATGTTCAATTTATTCGTCTGAACCAAGGTACCCTCAAATCAGAAATTTAAATATTCCGATCACGAGTGTTGGGTGAAATTATACAATTCGATGCAGGTGTATAGAAATTACATACGTGTGGATACCTGACCCGACCCAGAAAGTGTTCGTCCTGCTACGACTGTAGTAACTCCCTCGTTTAGAACAAACTTACGAATGTCGTACATGTAGTGCAACGAACGCTTTATGGGTCGGGGCTCTTGCACAGGCTAATACAGGTATATACACGTCGACTACTTACTTCCAGTGAAGCATCTCACTGCATGCATCCACGTTACCACCACACCACACCACACCACACCACCCGATGTTGGTCAGGAAGACTAACGTTGCAAGTACATATACCTCTATACTACAGGTAAACAAACAAGTATCCTGGCCTACGGTACTGGCCCATGTCGGACACTGGGCTACACTCACACACCACGTCAGCGTTATACATACCTCGGGTGAATCAGCTATATCTCTCTAGCTGCTTCACGACACTTGATAATCAATAATACTCAAGTGACGCTAGAAACAATAGGTATATGACTACACCATGTCACTCAGTGTTATATTTGTGATGTCATCGCCCTGGTGGCTTGCGCTGATTTCATCAGTTACGGATACCGTTCATCGCCTCTGTGGTGTTCACTAAAGCTGATGATTGAAGCCTTAGGTATAGTGTAATCTGTAGCAACACCACGTGGTGGAGAATACAATACAGTCAAGTGGGATGGAACCCTGGTCAATATAATCACCCGAGTATCAGCATGTCTCATCAACGCTGACAAGAATTATGTTTACCACACAATGGGGTCATATAGGGTCGGTTTCATACAATATAGTTTTAATACTGTTATCGTAATGAGCATGCATCAATGGTTTCTGGTCGTAATCTCTGGAGTTATCTAAAAGCAATATTACCTTGCGTAGGTTGGGGTTATAATTAAATATTTTCATCTCCATTAATTGAAACATGTCTGTTGAATTAAACTAACTTGAGCTACCGTTTTAGTTTCACAAGCATAATAAGTTAAACAAACACGTGAATTGGCTACGATTTAAGGTAAAGTCAATTCAACATATTGAAGTGGCGTTATTCAAGATCATTAACGTTATCCAACGTCGCCCGTGAAATAATTCAAAGACATCAAAAACATGATAACATTCTTAGAATTCATGAGACCAATGATGGTGGCAAAATGAAAAAAGGTAGAAACGAATAGATAAAGTAGAGGATACTTCATATTTACAGAGACGTTGGGCTTCATTTACCTACTGACGTTCAAGCAACATTTGACGATATATCGCTATATGTATTTTTCATAGAGAAAATGCTAACCGAAGATATTTACCCTTTAAGTTCAACTGATCCCGCCGTTCCACAACACCTCTATACTACACACATAGATCTGAGCGTAGCGCAGCGAAAAGAATACATTGGTATATAAACTGTAAACTGATACCTGACAACAAGCTCGACGCAAGGCCAACAGGCGAGACTGGCCACGCATCGGTGGTGTTTAGTTAGATGACACTAAATCACGTACATTATGCGTTACATTTAGCTCACAGTTTATGTTCGAACGTTACAGCTAGTGTATATATATGTATCCACACGGGCAGCATGAAATACATTAGTCACTGGTGCGCGACGAGGCTAACTGTGTAGTTCCGACGGGGTACCAAGATCTGTATATAAACCCTTCCACTCTCTCTATATTGTGTCCAGTGTCGTGCAATTTTCAACGGCGCGTTCAAGCAGTTAATTTTAGCTGGATTTTAACGCTATAAAAAAAATAAATTTAAGTAGTAGTAGTAGTAGTAGTGCTGGAATACTGATAAAAGCGGCGTATAACAATACTCACTTACTCATTATTTTTATTATTATTATTATCATTATTATTATTATTATACACCGATCGGGAAGAAATTAACTTGACCGTAAGTGAATGTGATTACACCGCATTCAACAACGTGGCACTCATATCATGGTGAGATGTTACCAGGTCTGATACAGACAAAAACAGACACTGCCAGGTCACACGACATAATACCTGATCTTCACTTCAGTCGACTCTAACTACATTAAAACGTAGTTATGAAATGTTATTCGGCATACTCCGGCATGGTTATTTTGGTGTTGATTGTTAGATGAATTAAGGGGTTTTGTTTCGCCTGGGGCTATATATAAGTGGACACTATTGCACTTATACAAATACAAATCAGAGGTTATCCTTAATATACATCGCATGTAACGACCACTCACACAAGCAAACAAGCACACAAGCATGCATCTTACACATTACCGAACCTGGCACACGAGATACAATGCTACATAGAGCCTCCAGCGCTTTCGTCCCTGGCAACCTCGTCGCTGGATGACTAAAATATTGCCGACGCGACGTTAAATATGAACCTACTCCCCCTCTGGACCACGTTATACATGCGCAGTAAGTTCCGCATATATCGCACTTGGAAGGTGATTCGTGCAACCTCCGGTTACTCAAAACACAACATGGTTGCAAGAATGAGCGCCAAATGAAAGTCATCTTTTCAACAGAACGAGGTGATTACGCCAGCAAACCCCAGCGGTTGTTTCTGTCGAGCCACATCATCGTACATGGGAGACGCCATCTCAACACCACATGTTCCGTGGAACTACATAGACTATAGAGGCCCGGGTTTGAAGATGGGATATTGAGTCCATAAGCCTACCATGTAGTACACGGAGAGTAACTCATCAGAACCACAACCGCGAACCTCCACCAGTGTATGGTATGTGTTTTAATGTGCAACTTATAACAAAGCTGGTCCAGCCGCAAATACTGGATGAAATGAATAAGGGGTCACTTAGTTTTAGACACGGTAAAATGATATGCTATCATGGGTTCTAGGCCTTGTCTACCTATACGCGTGTGAAACAATGCACACAAACACATATCAACATTTGATTCTGACATGTATTTAATTTGTATGCGCGCGATTACAAATGTACTGACAGTGAAGCTTATTTCCCATTGTTCCTTTATTCGTTTCTATCAGTATAGTGTGTGCAAGGGATGAGCCGCACTGAGCCAGCTAATGACGACGCTGTGTTCATGGATATTGTTTTTAAGTGACTTCCCCAAGGTAATCAGCATAGACTAACTCACACGGTAATTCCACATCGACATGTGAGTTGTTGGCAGAAACATTAATATTAGCCATGCTCATTTTTCACCATGGTTTCACTCGACGAAATATACAGCATATGTGGCTCCCAATGGCGATTTGAGAGAGTCTGTCCCACTCCCCATGCAGCCTACATGGCTTGACGTTGCCAGACACGACCAAGCCTATCCAGGAACTGCAAAGTAAATCGGGACTCATCTGAAAGCATGACACGTGACCGGCGACGATTACCTCAGTTTCAACATTATGTGCACCATTGACGTCCGTTGGCAATATGGAGATTTGTAAGGTGCGGCACAACACGTGGCCGTCGAGCATGGAGATGAGCTGCACGTGGACGATTTCGAATCGTCTTACCCGTAACTCGTACTCAAGTAACCTTGTGAAAGTTTGCAGCAATTTGATTCGCCGTTTTAACTCGATTTTGTTTAGCCTGGTTTCGGATCAATAGACCCTGTAGTCTTGTCGTTGACCTGGGACGCCCTGAACGGGTTCGATTGTCAACATTTGGGTATGTTGGTTCATAGTCAACTAATCACAGACCGTGATACATTGAACTTCTGCCAGTTTCCACCTTGCCAATAGCCGATACACGCTCCGCGCGTTGCAGACGCCGCATCGCTAGTTCATACACAAACAATGAATGAAATCACAAATATATCATAAGCAACATCAATAAAATTGACAGAAAAAAAAGATCCACAGAGATTAATCGACCTTCCTTGAAAGTGTCAAAAATCAGGAATCATGCACGTGTGTGGCCCTACTGCGTGAGGCACGTGGATACAAATGGGTGCGTTTTGGTGTTAAGTTTTACAAACATAAACGTTGTAGCATTGGATGTTCGTCGTCAATACTAATCTTCGTTCTTTTAAATGGTATTAACATTTATATTTCATGATCCCCTACTATTTTTAAGAGTATATTATATCTACCATTAAACTTTGGACATAATATAATTACTTTTTTTTACATCTTTTCCCATGTCACACGAAAGCAAGAGAATATTGCATTACGTCAAATGATAATTCTTGCAGCTATTCCTGGCGAGAAATGGCACAAATAGAGATCCAATATCTTTCTGATACAAGGAATACGCCATAAAAACTGCGCTTGTATAATCGCAGAACGACTTTGTGTAATTGGAATACAAGCTTCTCGGTGTTTTTGACAAATACCCATTAACTATACCGAATTTATGTCTGTGTAATTCTAAAGAAAAACATGTAGCTATAATAGTGAGTCATTTCGATCGGCGTCCATGGGCCCGACTTGTAGTTTGCATGTTTCAATGTCACACTTGAATCCGTTCATGTACACTATCATCCTCGCCGTGTGTCATTAACGCCAGAACACAATATATCATTTCCCAGGCCATGATTCATGTAATGACACCACGTCGTGTCCGACTGATATAATACATTGATTTACACCATTCAGATGAGGGGTTGGGGCCAGACTCCCTCTAAAACACACATATGCATTTCAATTCGATTTCTTTAGCGGAATGAGTAATTATACCTGCTATCATGGCGCCTGTTACTGGGGAAAATGTCATTGGCGTTTTAAAACCCAAACTTCCACCGACGGTACAAGAACAATTCAGTACCGAAATTCAAACAGAGACGCGTTGTTTTTCCAAGGTTGCAATAAAGGGGGAATGGTGTGTGTGTGTGTGTGTGTGTGTGTGTGTGTGTGTGTGTGTGATGGAATGAATATACAACTCTTGACGTATTTAGAAGCACGCAAGAAGTTAAATGATTTAAGGTGCTGGCTGTTACATAAGTGTAAAAGCTGGACAAAGTCGTTCTCTGGGTCCATGTATTTTATTAATACTGAAGATGGTAGACCCCCAACTACCTCTGTTACATCTGTAAACGACCGGAATGGGCTTCCAGGCCTAGTAGGACGTAATCATTGATATGATAGCTAATTAGAGCTGGTCCAAAACAATGTGCTCTGCGTTGAAACAACGTGCTCGGCTGGCTGGCTAAAACAATGGAATTTGGCCTGAGCGCGAGATGGAGTGATAAGCAGAGCATTTTGGGATATCCCACAGTAATTAACTAAGGCCAGATACGTATTTGTGAACTTGTAGGAAATAAACAAATCTAAAAAGGATATGGTTACATTAATGTGACATATAAAATAACTTCTTAATCAGGAATGTTTACAAACATTTCCGAGCACAGTCGGAAACTGCCGAAGATAATGTAAGCAAAAGTGCGTGTCTGATAGCTACTTTACACTCCCCTGCTTCCTAGTTGACTCCTGGCAACTAGACGCTAAACAAAACTAACTACTTTTCTACCATGATATACACAAGATGGTCTCAAGACAAGGTATTCGTCAAAGACATTGTGGTACTCATCTATCAGTATCAAGACCAGATACCTTATGACAACATGATACACTGCAAGGACATTGTGAATCTCAAACTAACATACAAAATAATGTTCCTTTAAAAATATACATAGAAAAATATATTTGGATATAACAGTAATAAAATTGCACCACAATTGAAATACTGTTTGTCAACTGAAATTTCATCTCAGATGTCTATCGTCACTTCTGGACGGAGTTTGACAGCAGTTGAACCAGAAGTAACTGGGTCCTTGTGATGTCGGCAATCACAGATGGATCCAACTGCATCGTCGTGTTATTGGTCGCTTCTTGTTGGAGGACTGATCTCGGGAAATTAAGGGGATTAGGGTGTTTTCCAGCTGTGCTCCTGGTGGACCTCCGTGGCGGTGTTGTCTCCAACTCAGAAGGTTCTGCCACTAGCTCCCCCGCTTTGGATGAAGTTGTGCTCTTCTCCTCCCCTGCTTCATATGAAGCAGTACCCTCGGACTCATCTTGAGGTCCCACTGGTGTGTCTTCTTCACTGAGAACTTCCACAGCTGAAGCTTCATCCGGACCCACAGATTCTGCAGTATCTGTGTCCTGTGGCACTTTTCCGCCCTTGGTCCCGGCTTCCACTGTTTCCACACCAGGAATTTCACCGATTATATAGAAATGATTTTCAGTCCCAATATCATCGTCTTCTTCGCTGCTCAGCTCCACCCGATTAGGTAATTCAGTTGTAACACTGTCTTCCCGAGAAGACTCTCTGTGGATGTCCTCTACTAATGTTTTTGAGTCTAGAAGCTCCTTTCTGTGTACAGTTTTCCTATTTTCCTCCCCTTGTAGTGCCTGAATGACATATTGATTCAACATTTTCTTTTCCACTACTTTGTATGGTGCCGGGCTCCATACATCTTGAATTTTGTTCCGGCCTTTGGGGTGGTTTCGTAGGAAGACTCTTGCTCCTATGGAGATTTCTTTGTCCTTGGCATCTTTGTTGACTCTATTTCTTCTCTTTAAGGCTTCATGCTCTGTTCTCTCAGATACCATGCGGTAAACATCTTGCAGTTTCTTCTGGTGTTCTGCAGTCCATTCCTCTTGCTCTTCGTCACTTCCACCAATCAACATGTCAATTGGAACCCTAGGTTCCCTGCCAAAGAACAAATAGTGAGGCGAGTATCCAGTGGTCGCATGGGGAGTTGAGTTGTATGCATACATGAGCTCTGGTAGTAGTTCAGGCCAATGGTTCTTCTTCTCTGAGGGTAGGGTTCGAAGTAAATTGTGCAGTGTTCGGTTAAATCGTTCACATGTGGCGTTTCCTTCTGGATGGTAAGGCGTTGTTTTAGTTTTCAGGATGCCATAGATGTTACACAGCTCGTGAATGACTCTACTTTCAAAGTTCCTACCCTGGTCGCTGTGCAGCCGAAGTGGAACTCCATAGTGCACAAACCATTCCTTGACCAATGTACGTGCAACCCTCTTTGCTGTCTGATCTCTCAGGGGTATGGCTTGGGTGAACTTGGTATATACATCTGTCATGACAAGCACATTCTCAACTTTGTTTGTTCCTGGTTCGAGGACTGTGAAATCGATTGCCAGGATTTCCATTGGTTTCCTTGCAACAATGGATCCAATGGTTGGCTTGACTACCTCCCCATGTTTTCCTAACATGCACCTGGAGCATTTTGTGCAGTAGTCCTTTACATCTTTTGACATGTATGGCCACATAACCCTACTCTGCAACAAGGAAAATGTCCTTGAAGAACACTGATGTCCATGGTCATCATGTACCGACTTCAACACCTTTGTCTTCAAGCAATCTGGTAGTAAGAATTGCTTGATTACTGTTCCATTTGTCTGTATCTGTCGGTACAGGACATCTTTATCCTCCACTATCTGCTTCCAGTACTTGAACAATCGCCTGGTCCTAGGGTGTTCTCGGAGGAGTTGACGATTAGATGGCTTTTTATCCTTGTCCCAGTAATTTCTAAATTTTCCAATGTATGGATCCTCCATCTGTAATTTTGACATATTTTCCAGTGACAGTGAAGGCATGTGAGTAACCATCATAGGAACCTGTCTCTTTGCGGTCGTCTGGAATTCTTCTACCCACACCATCTCTGTGATAGCTTGTGCAGAGGACCTTAACTCTCCCGGAAGTTGTGAGGAGGTTTCCATTCTGAGGAATGGAGACTGAATAAATACTTCCTCTAAGCGAGCCGATTCTGGGGAATGATGAGATTTTCTACTCAGGGAGTCTGCATTCTTGTTTTCTTTGCCAGAACGATGGCGGATGGTGAGGTTGAATTGTGCAAGCTCCCCAACCCATCTCATCTCTGTAGCTCCAAGCTTGGCAGATGTCTGTATGTAGCTGAGAGGGTCATTGTCTGTTAGCACCAGGCACTCTGTTCCGAGCAGGAGATCTCTGTATTTTTCTGTAACTGCCCATTTGAGCGCCAATAATTCCAACTTCATACTGCTGTAATTTTGCATGTTCTTTTCATTGGGCCTCAGGGATCGGCTGGCATAACTCAGTACAACTTTCCCTTGGTCTTGTTCCTGCGACAGGACTGCTCCTAATCCCATAAAGCTGGCGTCCACCTCCAAAATATATGGTTTTGTGAAGTCGGGGAATCCTAAGACTGGTGCTGTGGTGAGTTTTGTCTTCAGCTCTTGAAAGGCTTTGTCGCAGGAGGCATCCCAGGCACTGATTCCAAGTCCTTTGTACGATTTTCTCCTCCTTCCATGCCTCTTAGGGTTGGTACCTTGCAGGAGTGCATGAAGTGGGGCAGCTATTTTTGCAAAATCCCTGACAAACCTCCTGTAATAACCTGCCAGTCCTAGGAATCCTCTCACTTCCGTTTCAGTTCTTGGAGTTTCCCAATCCAACACAGCTTTGGTTTTATCTGGGTCTGGAAGAATGCCCTCCTGGGATATCTGGTGCCCCAGGTATCTCAGCTTCTCCTTGAAGAGTTGGCACTTTTCTGGGCGAACTTTGAGATTGTAAGATGCCAGTCGGGTCAAAACCCTGTTGAGTCGTTCAATGACCTCTTCTTCCGTTGAACCGAATACTAAGATATCATCCATGAAGACAATGAGAGTTTGAAAATTTTGGTCCCCGAAGATCTTGTCCATTAGGCGCATGAATGTTGCTGGTGCACCGGTTAGTCCAAAGGGCATCCTGGTATATTCATAAAGTCCGCCAGTACCTATCCTGAAGGCAGTCTTTTCGATGTCTCCCTCCGCAACTGGAATTTGGTTGAAGCCATGCGCCAGGTCCAGGCTGCAAAAGTACTTAGCACCCTTCAAGACATCTAATGCTTCTTCAATCCTTGGCAGAGGATACGCATCTTTGCGTGTTTTTGCATTTAAAGCACGGTAGTCACAGCAAATCCTCAGCTTTCCATTACTCTTGCGGACCAGAACCACTGGTGATGCATAAGGACTTGACGATTCCCTTATGATGCCAGTATCTAGTGCTTTTGCGATATATTCCCGGACTTCTTCCCATTGCTGGGGTGGAATCCGTCTATGAGGGGCCTTGACTGGGACTTCAT
The DNA here is from genome assembly GCF_023055435.1 of Haliotis rufescens. Lineage (NCBI taxonomy): Eukaryota > Metazoa > Mollusca > Gastropoda > Lepetellida > Haliotidae > Haliotis > Haliotis rufescens. The sequence continues at coordinate 36,583,693 of NW_025963779.1, forward strand.
CCAGGGTTCTGATCTTGTGCTGAACTGCATTACAAAATCCGATGTCTTCATCACATGAGCTAAAAGTTTTGTGGTGTTGGAAAATAACTTCAGACAACTTTTCATGACACTGGTCACTGATGTTCTTTCCAAGATCCATCTTTTCAATGAGATTTCTGGATATTTCCTTTGCGACCAGGTCCTCCTTGACATTCCTGACTTGAATTTCATTGTTGCTGATATTGACAATTTCGAACTGTGGCTCCAAAGAAGCATGCTTTAGTGTGGCTATTGGGGTTCTTGGCTTGAGATACAAGTCACTGTTGCTGAAGTTTGCGACTTGTACTGGGATGCAACCTGAGCTTGATACTTTAACAAATGATGGGCCGATTGCTAAACCTTTCTGCAGTGGAAATGAGTCCGCATCAAGTTCCTCCACAATAGCTGTACAAGACTCTTTAATCTGCCGACAACTCCCCTCAATGATGTGAATGGATTGTGCTGGAATTAGTACAGGTGCTCTGCCCGCAACCCTGACTCTACCTATATCATTTTTCTTTCTCTCTGCACAGACTTCTTCGTAGAGGGCCAAAATGGTCTGCCAGTCTTTAGGGAAGTTTTCTGTAGGAGTGCTTAATTTCATATCCCTGAAGACATTAGAACCCAAAACTCCTGGAACTTCTTGCTTTCTTAATCTTGTGCTTTCATCCTTTGGGTCCCTAACTACCAAAAATCCTAAGTTTGTGAATTCAAGGCCAAAAACTTGTAAAGAGAACTCCACATAGCCCAGGATGGGGATGTCCAGGCCATTGGCCGCCTTCACATGAATGTAGCTTGAAACATCCCTCAAATCCTCTAGCAGAAAGTGTTTCTGGAAAAAGGATTCCGTGATTGTTGACACTTGTGCTCCAGTATCAACCAAGCATTTTGTTTCAATGTTATTCAATGTTACAATGACTTCTGGACATTTCCCCACCGCTCTAAATAAGAATGAGCCTTTGTCGTCCTCGCCTGCTGTGAGACTCTCCACTGCAGACTCTAGGCATTTCCCTGTGGTTTGTGCTCCTTGTTGTTGTACCACCAGCGTGGGCATTCCCTCTTGAAGTGATCCGGAGATCTGCAGATCCAACAACATCGATCATTTGGTGCTTGTACTTGTTGCTTTGGCTGGTACCCTTTCATAGGCCTTATTGACTGGTTTACATCAAGAGCTTTAAGTAGACTGTCAATTTGCTTTTGCTGCTGGTCAATCATGGCTTGCTGTTTCTGGATTGTGTTTTCCTCTATTCTCGTGGCAGCAGCTTCTTGGGAGTGGACAGACTTTGGCTTCTTTGGTTGTCCCAGCCAACTGACAGCCCTGTCCCTAAAGTCGAAGAAGGACAAACTTGGGATCTCCATGTTTAATCTTCTCAGTTCCCTCTTTAGTCCTTCTTCGTTAACAGTCTCTGCAAAGCGCCCCTTTAGGGTGTCTGTTCTTCTTACTTTGAGTGTTGGGTCCAACTCCACCATGCGATCGAACAGTTCAACCATATTGAGGGAACAGGTGACAATGTCATCATCCCCTTGATGCAGGGAATAAAACTTCTGTTGGAGAATTGGAAGTTGGTCACCATCTCCAAATACCCTGAGCAGGATTTTCAGGATTTCCTCAGGGTTGTCCTTCAGGTCATCTCCCCGACCAAGAATCTCCTGTCTGGCCTTTCCTGCCAAGTTATCCACAATATGTGCTCCAAGCTCTTGCTTGGTCATTTTCCTGGCGTCAGCATGGCTTCTGACATCTGCAATCCAGTCTGCGACAGACGGATCGCCTGATTTCTCTGGCCGTCCCCTGAATCTGTCCAGACGTCTGCCTGAAACCATCATGACAGGTTTTGGAGCTTCCTTTTCCTGATTCTGAATCCAGGCATCTTGGTCCTTTAACCTTTCTCGAAGCTGCTCCAGCTCGTTAGCCAATTCAGTCACTTTCTCCTCGGGACTCTTGGGATTTTCATTGTCTCCCGGCATGCTGAAATCCTTTGAAAATGCTAAGGTAAACAAGGCAATGTAAGTTATCTTATTACAACATGTTAAGGGGCAACCTAACGTAACAGGAGATTACAAAACTGTTGATAGGGCTAATAACAACAGTTTCTTAGACTTTGGACATAATGATATTCATCTTCACTGTTCAAGAAAAGTTCACCATCAACACCAGTGGGAAATATCACAGTTACAGTCACTCTGAACATCAGACACTTGAAACGCTGTTCCTGGACTTGAACAGCTCTTCTGGGATGCATTCACAGACTGTGCTTCAAACCGATCGAACTAATCCGGCAGCTGGGGGTCCACCTTGAGTCTTCATCCCACTTCTGACACCATGTAAAAGCTGGACAAAGTCGTTCTCTGGGTCCATGTATTTTATTAATACTGAAGATGGTAGACCCCCAACTACCTCTGTTACATCTGTAAACGACCGGAATGGGCTTCCAGGCCTAGTAGGACGTAATCATTGATATGATAGCTAATTAGAGCTGGTCCAAAACAATGTGCTCTGCGTTGAAACAACGTGCTCGGCTGGCTGGCTAAAACAATGGAATTTGGCCTGAGCGCGAGATGGAGTGATAAGCAGAGCATTTTGGGATATCCCACAGTAATTAACTAAGGCCAGATACGTATTTGTGAACTTGTAGGAAATAAACAAATCTAAAAAGGATATGGTTACATTAATGTGACATATAAAATAACTTCTTAATCAGGAATGTTTACAAACATTTCCGAGCACAGTCGGAAACTGCCGAAGATAATGTAAGCAAAAGTGCGTGTCTGATAGCTACTTTACATAAGTTACATGTGCTTTACGGTTTAATGTGTTTGTTGTTTAACGCCGCACTCAGCAATATTCCAGCTATATGACGGCGGTCTGTAAAGAATCGAGTCTGGACCACACAATCCAGTGATTGACATCATGAGCATCGATCCACGAAATTGGGATACGATGACATGCATCAACCAAGTTAGCGAGTCTGACTACCCGATCCCTTTAGTCGCCTTTTAAGACAAGAATAGCCACTTCTTACCGCAAGCATGAGTTGCTGAAGACCTATTCTACCCCGGATCTTCACGGATCAAATTTGATGTGCGAAAACGAGTAGTGTGGTAGTAAAGAGAATCGTACGCCTCGTGTTCGAACAGGAGTTGGCACTTGAACCGGTTACAATATCTTAATAATGTTAAGAGACGAAATGAGACACGTTTCCTTCCAAACCAGGAGTTATTTAGTCGTTGCTATGGTTGAACACGACAAAACCTATATTAACCCCAGTCGCAAATGTCTGACCGCCTGCAAATTAGCTCATCCAATTAATAATATCCTACACTCTAAACTGAATTCATCCATGATATATTACCTTAGTGTAAATAGCTGATCTATGCAGTAGTGATCAACAACATAACTCATAAACGAACACGGCTGAATTCGTTTCCTGGGCGGCTACATGGAACATATCTCCAATAGCATATATACACACACACCTTCAAACCTTCAGACATATAGGAGCTTTTCTCACGGGCGACGTTTTGGACACTTTTGGGAAATTTATCTGTGCACCGTATCTTTAAATAAACTTTTAAAGACGTTTCTTTCTCCAGAAACAGTGATTTCAAACAATACCCTACCTCAGGCTCCTGCTCAACAACACCAACACAGTCCCCATGGAGGTCTCTAGCTGTACTGTCGGTAATCAGTGTGACATATATTCCTGGCGGGTACAGATTTGCCCTGATCCAAAGTGGCATTAGGTAGTGTTTATTCCACTATATATTTTACAGAGTTTAATGGGAGGATTATAGCTGAAATGTGGCCCTAGGAAACGTTGTAGCATACGTGCACTGGCATTGCAGGGTTGTAAAGCAAGTCCCGCTTATACCTGGCTTACCAAGGGGCGTTGTACGGGTGGATTATAGTATTATTGTGTAAAGGTAGTTAGTGCGTCATTATCATATGAAGCTCGGCAAGCACAATAATACAAACATTGCTATCATGCCAGGAATATATTCAAGCGACTGCAGCAGAGCGTGAAGACCGGCATTTGGTTACAGTTATTTCATACGTGTTCCAAGGAAGGCAGGGTGACTTGCGCCACTATATGCATGTTTATGCATTTATCAACCACATTGTAAATAAAAGCGACAACCCTTTTCCTCATTCATAACAAATCTCGACCAAAACAGAGTCCATTGTACGTTTTCGACTATATCATGAGCATGTGTTTATGAATCAGTATCAATGTAATATAAATAGTGCTGATACCAGGTGTTCGCGAAAAGGTTAGCGTATCCTGCACCACTGGTGACACCCGTCGCAAACACATGCAAAGGCGAGTCAATTGTTCACCTGAAAAAAACCACGAGAATATATGGTACAAGCCAAAATAGGCAATCGTAGCGGACATCAATTTTGTCTCCGATGTGTCAAATTTGTAAATGTCCTCCATATGTGTACCATAAAACCTTTTAAAAGTTAGAACTGGTCAGGAACAATGTACGTTGAGGTAAGATTTTGATAAATAAATTGCATGCAATTGCTTTCTTTGCGTTTGTTTCCATTAACTGAAAAAGAATTAGGACACGACAGGACCACTAACGAACTACTGCTTGGGGAAAGGTTGATAAATACAATGGGCAGCGCTCCTGTTGCATTACTGCATTGAACGATGTCACCGATTTCCTATTGTTGTCTACAATTTCTTGTGTAAATGATTAAATAGATAGTATGCGAAGTTATTATTTTTTATGAAGCTTTTGGTTTTGGGTTGTTTTTTCTGATGAAGATCTTTGATATTGCTTTCAACATAGAAACTATTTGTTATAACACTTCGCTCTACGAGTCCCCCGTTGTGATTCCTGGGCGGAGTAGGTCCTAAGTATCCGGTGCTTTGTGAAAGAGTCCGGTATAGTACCATTGGGTGATCAGTCTTATTTGGGGTTATCATGCCCCGAAGGCGTGGTTCGCTGCTCATGCCGTCAACTCCTTGTTTGCCTGGTCAGAAGTGGATGTAAAGGGAGCATTGATACGGCTTCAGTATGCTGACTGCGGTGTATATAACGCTATCTGCTAACTCTTTCAACGATTCATCAATCACAGCTTATATTCTTTTGTGTAGGAGATAGACAACTTCTATCCATCTTCTGAACGCCGTAACTATTGATTCAGCCTTCTTAATATTGTAATCACTACAATCTTTTGGAAAGTGAATATGAAAATAACCGCCTGAAGTGTTAATCACTTCAATGTATGTCGCTAAAGCGCCAAACGATATTAACAACAGGCACTTGATTGGCTGAAATTTGAAATAAGCCCGGAAGAGTTGTTTCCCTTCAGCTATGTACGGTCACCGTGGTCGAATGGAGCGGGGAACTCATTAAATCGGTGAATAAACTTATTCTGTTCACCCAAAGAGACAGTACGCTATAGACACGAGAGTTTTCAAGAGTTTGTACACACGGTCTAATACATAAAACTATCATCAGATATTTATCGCAGTTTTAATCACATATTTGGGGAACGTAAATGACAAGGTGACTGCAATTTGACACGAATGTTAACGAACAAATGGGTGTCTAATGGGATCGGGTGGTCAGTCTCGCTGACATGGTTGATGCATGTCATCGTATCCCAATTTCGTGGATGCTCATGATATCAATCACTGGATTGACTGGTAGAGACTCGATTATTCACTGACATCCGTCATGTAGCTGGATTATTGCTGTGTGCGGCGTTATAAACAAACAAACAAACAACATATTGTGTGTGATGAAGTGTCTTTACGTTAGGTTGGGCTACTTAATTCAGTATAATAATGATAACATTAATGATTTCAATGACATTGAATTTAGCAAGTGAATACTCATTACGTTACATTATTATTACCCCGGTCACTGGATCAATGTGCACTCAGATTTAAATCTCAGCTTCCTGGAGTTCATACTACTCAAGCTACCCTAAGAGGCGCAGGAAGGTTATCAGTCACATTACCATCTTATCGGACCGGGTACCCATTCACTGCTTGAGACACCATATGTAACCTGTGTTTCAGTGTTGGGCAAGAACCCTAAAAACTCTCAACGCGATCACCCATCCAACTACTGTCTTAACTTCGTCTATTTTTCCAACCTCAATGTTCTTGTGAATGCAAGCATGTATTGAGAAATGCCAATGATTAGCAACACAATGGCGTAAGGCGAACATTTAAAATGAAAGTGAACAGTGAATATGTCATTGCTTCAGAAACAATATAAATCGTTAATGTTCAGAGAAAATGTGACGGAAATAAACATTGGGGTATAACAATTTGATAGTGAGCGAAGCTAAGGGGAATAGATCTGTGTTTAATCAAACAATCAAAGCAGCCTACGACACAACAATGCGAGCAGCTCACTGACGTATCATATTCATAGCCGTTACAGCTACAATTTCAACCAACAAAGCACATGAAAATCCATTTGCGTTCGAAACTTCAGGGCAAAAGAAATAATCGTACATCCATGTCACAAAGATGAGATCTGACTGGTTCACGTGATATTGATAAAATACGATGAATCCCGCCTGGGAGGGAAATTAATTTCTGAACAGGAGAATAAATCCCTAATACCCCGCCACGAAGAAGACAGATTGCACGTGGATTAATGAGCGGCAGAATACTCCTCTCAGAAGCAAAAAGCCGCTTTTTTCCGAGTCATTGGACATCACGACATGACATGACAAGTTAACCTAAGCTCAATCAAACAGCTGTTTTCTATCAAGTTTCAATAAAAAAAAATCATTTTTGGCAGAGTAAAAAATGTCGGTAAGATATATTCGTTGTATCAGTATTACTCGGGGTACATGTGGTTTTATGCGTCTCTCGTGGCATAAAAACTAACGCAGGACACATTAAACCACATGTATCCCTCTTGATACGGCTTCAACTTAAAATGCAAATCCCATGTTTCATGGTGACTGAAATTAACCAAACAAGAAATGGTTATTCGATGGTGATGTATTTGATACGGATATCATAGGCGATATCACATGCATCACATCAATGAGTATCTGACAAGAGGTGACGTGCGCGTGACGTCACAAGGAACACAAGGGTAGCAATTTCACAGTACACTGTAAGGAGCAAAGTGATATGTGAAGTTTCAATTGCATACTTTCTTCTGCCCGGCAGTTTATGAATGTTACTTCCGTAGAGCGTAATCAATGTCCATACTAGTATCAATGTTCCCATTTTGATAAGAAATTGTATTACATCACTTAAAGATGCTGATTAAATGGGTATATGTTCCAATGTTATGGATCGAACTACGGAACGTAGAAATACGGAACGAATGCCAAGCGTACGGCACTGATCAAAGCAACTTTCATCATGATCATCTAGCGTTGTACCCAAAGCATTCATCTCACCTACATTACGGCACTTTGGAAAAAAACCCAAAAAACAATGATCTGTTAAAAACTAGTGTGTACTGGAAACTGATATTACTACCCTGTGCATGTATGCATGGGCGGATACCGAGGGGTGTGTGTGGGGGTGTGTGGGGGTGGGGGTGGGGGGGTTGTGCGCACCCCCCTTTTTTATTTCGAAAAAAATCTTTATTTCAGTATAAATTACCACCAAAGACAATAAATAGATTTTAGATTTTACATAGATCTGAAACATATGCTACACTGAAATAACAGATACATGCAATGTCAATGCAGGAGAATAACCTAGATTATCCGCAGGAACAGATTCCATTTGGCGTCAAGAGCAAATACCTGTGACAATTATATGAATGGATCACTGAAAATCAGCGATGACACCAGCTGCAGGTGTTCGCGAACAAGGTATTTACTAAGCATGTCCTGTCCTACCGGTACCACCCGCCATTCACACAATTTGCGTAAAAAAGTAAGTATTTATTGCCTGACTTTGTACGGCAGTACTTTTGCCATGCGACGACAGCCTGTAAACAAACCAGACAATCAAGTAATCGATGAACCAGGAAATTCAGTGACACGCTAGTCTTTTACTGATTTTGTTGAAACTAATAAAAACTAATGAAAGCTATTGCGCTTTCGTGTTTAGTTTGCAAACTTTGGATACATGAATGTACAGGTAGTCGCTTCATGTATAAACAAACGACGTTCGACGACCAGATCAGTACTAAAACCATCATGAAACGATAATAAGATAATGGCTTATTTACCTGATTTTGTTGTCTTTAGTCCATCCGTTGTTGTTAGTAATTAAAAGTATCTGTTACGTCAGTTGTTTTGCACGTTTTCAAAAATATTCTTCACATTCTGAATATAATCATATCATGTGATACTCAGCAACTCTTGTCAATGCAATCATGATCTGGCAGACGACACAACACCGCGCTCGTGCAACTTGCAATTGACCTTGATGACGCGAACGGTTGATGTAATCACGTGACCGAATTGCACTCTGTTACACTTCCTATAAGAAAATTAGATATCATACATTCTCATTTTTTGTGAGTAAATCCTTGGATATTAATAAACCGTGTAGTTTGTGAAATGATTGATGGTAGGTCTCAGCTTGCGTGATAATATCAGTTTAATTCCGAGGGGTGCCAAGTGTCACCTCAGCTTGACTAGACACAACACAGACGATGTCACTGGAAGTGACGTGACACGGTGACGGGTCATGTAGATTGGATCGGAGATAATTGATGATCAAGGCACCGACTTGCATGCTCCGATTGGGAGTCAGTCATAGGAAAATATTACGTGATATCGACAGGTGCTTTCATAGATAAGAACAAAGTATTGCCGATAGACAAAATACTGCGCTTGACTAAATAGGTAAAGAAATGCCATGTCAGCATGTGATTATCTACAGCAAAATCTTTGAATAATGGTCAAATAATTTGAAAGTGTGTTTGCTTATTCGTCCATTATTAGAAATGGATCAGTATACAATCTTGATATACATGATGCAATGTATGTAATAAAAGACAGGTTTCGGTTGAACCAAACAGTATACAAATTAAACTTAATTTATGAAAACAAACCTAGTAATATAATTAGGGCTTATCTGGGATTTGAACCGAGATCATAGATCTCTGGCATGCTCAATTTACACAACGCTGTACAGCGAATTTCGGCGCCTTATGTTTGTTTGTGTTTTGTTTAACGCCACACTCAGCAACATTCCAGCTATATGACGGCGTTCTGTAAATAATCGAGTCTGGTCCCATCGATCCACGCAATTGGGATACGATGACATGCATCAACCAAGTCAGCGAGCCTGACCACCCGATCCCGTAAGTCGCCTCTTACGACAAGCATAGTCGCCTTTTACGGTAAGCATGGGTTGTTGAAGACCTATTCTAACCCGGATTTTCACGGGTCTTCGACGCCTTAGCGACAGTGCTACCCGCAGCCCCTCCAGAATCTAAAAAGTGAAACATTTTCAGAGAACAGTAGGGAATATAATTTTTATCACAACTGAATCATACATGCCTTAGTTGTACCGTGTGTACACGTGGTCGGTCGAACATGCTTACCGGAATGTACATAATACCCACAATAAACTCAAACAATAGACCCATATATACCACGCATATAAAACAGACATATCAAGATATATTCCCCCTTAACATAGCTCAGGGCCTGTCTCGATAAGCTTGGTACATTCATTGAGACATTAAAAGGGCTCTTCCCATGTAGTTATAAACCGCTCCATGTGATTAATGATTTCCATAAACAACTGCTATAAGCCTTGTTATGGGCAACAAACCCACTGCCAAGTTCCTTATGGAGAGAACGGCATACGAACCGTTAGTATGTCCGCAATAAATTATGTTGCGATCACAATGTAGACACGGACAACAATGTTTGTGTACACGAACACCAACGGCGGGTAACAAAGTGAAAGTCGTATATTATACGTCAGTATACATTAAGCAACACCACTGTAAGGAATGAAGATTGGCAGAGGGATTCTGGTGCTTCGTTCGTCTGAACTATATTATGTCGACTTGCTTTCCCGGCAAGTATTGTTGAGAACATGTTTGTTCAGCCTATCATTTCACATGTTCGGTCTTCCGGAGAAACCGGTATTCAATCTAAAAATGAACTCTGTCTAGATATCTGATGTTTCAAGCAAACACAAATATGTCTTTTGCTATTTGTTACCGTCCGCGTCAATTATCACCAGTCGCGTCGCGGCGTCGCGGCATCACAGATGAAATGAATTCGGCCTTCAGGTCTTGATAACAATGGCGCCTCATACAATCTATGGCAAGTATTAAAATACACAGGGGTTCGACCTATCATTTCACAGCTCATGGACCAAGGAAGCTATGTATTTACAAACATATGTCTATAGTGTTTACCAAGTCATGAGACGCCGCTGAAGTTTTCAATATGGCGTCAATACTCGGAACAATGAAAATATTAATATCTTAATTCCAAATCTCGGAATACTTACACTCTGGTATAAACAAATATGACATGACATGACATGACATGACATGACATCTGATTATATCTATCAACACACAGTTCACATCAAACTGAGATATCAATATATGCAATACCCCGATCTTACTAAATTCGCTTTTTGACCTCACAACTATAACCCACAACACTAACCATCCCCTAGACAACCAAGTAACTTTATGTCTGTCCCTTAAATGCGATCCACCTATATCAAGAAAAGATGTTTCAAAATAATGTTTCGTTTGTGCCATCTTGGATGCCAATAACAGTTGTAATACAGAAGAAATAAACGTTTGAACACTTCTCTCTACAAAAAATCACAGAAAAAGAAGACCACATGCCATTTAAACTAACATCTAGTCTCTGAAATGAACATATCGCACAGAAAAAAATAGTTGTTATATTATCTTAATAAAAATTTAATTAAAAGGAGCCAAGAGACTCTTCATTTTCAGATACTGCAGAAATCTAGACTTGCCAAACATTATAGAATGGCATGGCTGTATTTGATATATTTGTATCAGGTCTGTAAGAAAGATTACATGCCATTCTATATATTGAATTACACACAATAAATTTCGTCCTGCTATTTGGACAGTGTCAACAAAACAAAACGCTTTTACGCACCAGTTATTCCTCAAAATTGTTAACATAAACAATGGCCTTAGACCTACTCACACATGAAGCGAGACAGACACGTACACAGGTGATCTAAAGCGTTCCTGGACACAACAATACCCCATTATTGTTACCGGTGCCCACAGTACATATATATTACACTACACTGACTGTTGTTTGTGATCCAGGTGATATGTTTGATGTCGTGTTCACACTCTATTGTGAGGTCACAATGAGATCTGTCAGTTTTATTTTTCTTCGTGTTAGAGGTCCATCTGACAAAGAGATCAGGAATGCGAGGAACTTTAATTGTGTTGGGGAATAGTTGAAGTTTGTTGATTTTTCTCCGGGGGTTATATGTCAACACCATAACTACACTTGTGTCTGTTTCTGTGTTATAGGGTGGAGTTAGTGTGTTGTTATTGTTATGAGTTTGGTAAGTGCATGCCTGTTCATGATGACAGATCCAAACACAATCCCTAAATGATCAACATATATCGTTTTATTCTGATCTGCTATCAGTAACTGTATCTGTTCACGTTGATATAGAGTGAATTTGATTTTACGCCCTTTTAGCAATATTCCAGCAATATCACGGCGGGGTCACCAGAAATGGGCTTCACACATTGTTCCCATGTCGCGAATCGAACCCGGGATTTCGGCGTGACGAGCGAACGCCTTAACCACTAGGCTACCCGACCGCCCCTACGTTGATATATTAACAAAACATATATGTACGCAATGGAACCCAATACAGAGGCTGGTCCGGGGTTTGAAAAAAGAGGTGTGTGTGTTTGTTCACATAAAATGTCACGAGGTGGCTTGGCCGGGGGCCACTGATACTAACACTTTGTCTATGAAAACATTTCTTTAAAAAAAATGGGTTTTTTTTCAAATGAACGGGCCACTTAACACGTGACACCTCCAGCACCCACCTCTGGGTCAGAGAGTATAATATATTCCGAACACGTTCTACAGTTCGCCAATGGGCCGTTTACATAGAATTGAAGGTCGTTATATCGCGTTGAAATAATTATAGGTTTTGAGACAGGGGGCTATTAATATGCATTCTGTATAAATAGACGAACATTAGGCCTCATTCCACAAAGCGGCGTGACAATCGTAAGTCATGTTAAAGTAGGGGATCGTAGAACTTTATTGTTTGTTGAGCAGGACCGGAGGGTAAGACTGACTTGGGTTTGAATAATGTTGTACATTAACAGTTAACCGGTGTAACAGTTGTCATGGTCCAATAGGAAATGGCCCTGTCGACAGGACTATGGCGTGTTTAGTTTCCAACGTCCTACTATGGACAGAGCTTCCTGCAGGGTCGACCCGTGAAAATCCGGGATATAGGTCTTCAGCAAGCCATGCTTGCCGTAAAAGACGACTATGCTTGTCGTAAGAGGCGACCAACGAGATGGGGTGGTCAGGTTCCCAATTGCGTGGATCGATGCTCATGATATCAATCACTGGATTGTGTGGTCCAGATTCGATTATTTGCAGACCGCCGTCATATAGCTGGAATATTGCTGAGTGCGGCGTTAATCAACAAACCAACCAACCAATCCTGCAGGTCCAGACTCACAAAGCGTTTGTAGCGCAGCGACTTAACGTACGTCTATAATTTACCATAGACTTACGGCTGTCGTAGCTACGAACATACAGCATGGTTTTATGTCCGGAAGTACTACTGCTAGGACACAACGTCTGTCTGACATTCAGTTCTTAGATCTACATGGCCACTAGGACAGTGGGACCAAATTAATTCAAGGTTTGATCAGACGGCGCACGACTCAGATGTCGTATATGACGTATCCATTTGTGTGCGACGTATGCGGGACAATACACTAACTAATCCGAAGTTTGTCCAACGCGAGGCAGCCTCTATCTGGTGTTTTAGAAGAAGAAGAAGATGAAGGAGAAGAAGAAGGAGAAGAAGATTTATTGTACATTAACACCCATAGGGGCAAGGTACAAAGCATGTACATGTCTTGTTATAAAGTTAGAAAATCTGATGTACATAATGTAATAGAAATACTGCTTTTTCAAGGTCCCGATGAGATGCATATTTTCTTTGCATGATCATTTTCTAAATGAAAAAGAAGATATTTTTGGGGAAGGCGCCGGTGGATTTAGTAGTATTTATAGTGATATTGGTTGTATAGCTGGGAGGGTGATGATTTTAGTTCTAGTCTCAGATCTTTGGAGAGAGGACATTTCAATAGAAAGTGTTCTTCATCTTCATGTTCATTATGATTTACAGAAAGCCAGTTCTGATAACCCATATTAGAGACCAAATGTTCAGAAATATTTCATTAGTCTGTGTTTATTGTCTTGTGATTGGCCCCGTCGGATAAGGAAAATTGGTTGACTTGGTAATCGGATATATTCTACCATACCAACTCTAACAAACATTTTCAGCCGGGGTTAATCACATTTAAAAGCCGTTCATCTATCTCATCAACCACTCCAAACTTGAATAAGTATCACAGCTTAACCGTTTGCGCTATAATCCTGTCGAGAGTGCTGTTTCTCGTACCCCAGACTTCTAATCCTGTATACCATGAACCGGTTAACCCCGAACAGTGCTGTAATGATCCACATCAAGCACCATTAGGCTCGGAGTCTCTGTTGGAGGGGACCTCCAGGCACTCCTTCAGCACAGACATACAAGACGTGTGTAGGTGCAGGATAAATACACGTAGAGCCATAGTCATGTTTATGTTTGTCCTTAAGCTGCATCGCCGTAACACGGGCGTAGCGAAGCCTACACTTATCGCAGTCCGAGTTGCTGGAGAAGGATATCCATATTACAGATTACCACACCTATACAACAACCACGGGCACCGAGCATGGATTGGGCCAACCGGTGGTCGATAACGTGAGTATCGACAAACGGACATACTGGAAAGCCCAATCGGCAAACCTCGCCCCTTTCCGTAACCGCAAAGATCGCCGATCAGTGACAAGCAGGGTCAGATCCGAGAAGTACGTGCACGGAATTTGAACGATATTGCAGTTGAGAGAGTGTTGTTGTTGTTTGTTTGTTTTTTACGCGGCACTCAGCAATATTCCAGCTATAAGACGGCGGTCTGTAAATAATCGAGTCTGGACCATATAATCCAGTGATTGATATCATGAGCATCGATACACGCAATGCGATGACATGCATCAACCAAGTCAGCGAGCCACTAAATGTTGATGTATCGCACTAGGAATATTCCAGTGATGTCACAGCGGAGTGTCAATAATCGAGGCTAAGTACATGTGTGATTGTCAGCATGAGCTACGACCCACGCACGATGACAGGCACGATGACGCCCAGTCAACTAGGTCACACATCCGATCCTCACCAGTCGCATTCGTGACAAAACTCGTGTTATACCGGGACAAGCCGAATAGCGTCTTCTTGCAGGTTACGGAAAGGGGCGAGTGGTGACGAAGGCACCAGTCGGTTCTTACGACAAGCATGACGTCCTTGGAACGTTACCTGTTTCAGAATCCCCCCGGGATGAAAGATGGTATAAGTGCATACATAGATATGCATACGTCTGACACATCCTCACTGAAGCCATGCGTGTATTCTCAAAATACACCGTAATAAATACAGTGTGCTCGTGTCAACTCATCTGGTCAAAGAACTGGGATATGTTACGCCGTTATACAGACGCCTGGCTGACAAAGCTATCATGCGCGCAGTGGTGCAACCCATTAACATGACAATCGGGCCAGTCGTCCGGCCGAAAGACACTGACAAAAGAGTTAATTACATGACAGAAGTATCAGAAAGATAAATCTATTACAAAATGGTCTGGCCTGTAAGGCACATTCGGATCCAGTATTAACGGATTACATGCGATCGGTGCTCGTAATGAAGCGCCTTCTTATCGGATATATGTAGATGCACACCCAGCCACATATATTACAATCAAGATCAAAAACCCACATGTAACTTTACATGATAATCTATGGTATATGTCTTCTAAACTGTATAAGCCATTGTTTACGCGCAGAAAACGAAGAATACAGAACTTCCAGAAACTTAACGATTCTTCTCGTTTAATAATTCCATTTGTCTACTTTTTGGCAAGTTATTATTCTTCAGCCCTTCGTTATTAATAATTTATAAGTTTACTGACGACATATCTCTAAATGCATGCAACACTGACAATGGTACGTTTATCAGAGGTATTACAATCTATGGCCACTGCAATATATCTCTTGATTTAACAGGTCATCATCTTCACACTAATCAAACACACCTATTCCCATCTGGAGAAATGCTCGTTTGTTTGTGTCACTGTTTGTTGTAAAATGCGCACTTAGCAAATATTCCGGCTATATGAAGGCGGTCTTTTAATTAATCGAGTCTTGACCAGACAATCCAATGGTTCACGTCATGCGCATCGATCTACTCATCATTTAAATAGGTATTTGTCAAAGGTATCATGACATCTAACAAAATGTTCGTAGACAATTAAGTTAATTATGTCCCACTGAAATCAGGTGCACAACCGATCTATAGATGTTGTCTGTAGTCCTTTAAGGGGTGAGTTAAACATAATTCATGTATATACATCTTAATAACTTAGCTATCTCTACGTGCCACAATAAAGGTGTGTATTCGTTGTTGCATAGTATTCATTCGTACAGTTATCGCACCTTCTGCTTAGCAATCAGTCTATGTCAAACAAATAACAAAACGTATTTCTAAAAGAAACCAAAGTAATATTGTAACCAAAAATGAAACCTGACTCTACAGAATGAGGCATTCTGATGTGACAAAGGGCAACGCTGCTACTAAAGAGGTCCGTTATTTCCACAATAACGATCTAAAAACAATAAGGCATAAGGAGGTAGAAGTCAGCCCTGGCGTACACTAATTCTCACCACATTAAGCTGATCCCCGTATCGATCAATCGATCTGAATACCACGAGACACACACACAAGATATCTGAATAACACCTGACTTCAACAACTGTCATCCTTACCTGTAACTGTGAGGGGGGTGGCTGTCAGGCGCTTGTGGGTCAGGACCCTCACAGGGGCACTGCTTGACCGTTTTTGCCGCATTTCTCAAATTTCTGTAAATCCCGAAACGTTTCACAATCACTGGACCATCTGACCAACTGCTAGAACACAGCGGGGGTAAGCACTTAGTCCCAATAAACAGTATATATTTCCAATGAACAATGTTATCAAGCAATTCGACGCTGAACAACGTTCTCAGTTTAAATCTACTGTTCACAGCGTCCCTTATCACTTTCTTCTCGCGGGTCTGGCCCGGGTGGCGGTTAATATCTGTCAATTGCAAGCCTGCAACATACACGGTAGTCTATATCACCACTGTATTATCAACAATCAACGAGTATCGGCTTTGACATACCTCACAGTCAGCTGTACCTGGCGTGTATGTTTCGCCATGTTCCTAGGCGAGAGGGCACACATTGAAAAGCGACCGGGGTCGCTGTTTGTAATGATAAGTCCATACACGAACAAACGTTTGGTAGCGCCTTCTGTCTCGCTGACAAAACACCATAGCTCACTAGAATAATATTGCAAAGCAGTAAATATTGCGACGCTCGTTTTATTAACTCTACCGATCCGGTATGAATAGAAAAGTGGCTTAGTGAGGTTTGGTCAGGAGAGGCAAAGGAAAGTGGGATTAGTTTCGTTATGCCTTATTGATAAGCCAATAAAATGCAATTGATTTCAGCAAAGGATAAATCATAAGTTACATGGGGCACCAGCATAAGCCAAGGCTGGAATTAAGGCCTACTTTGTTACTGGGATCCTTACCTGCGGTATTTAGCAGGAGACAGAACGCTGTCACGTGGCACTGTTGTGTCGTAGGCGTCCATGGTATTGAGGAATGTCAAAAGAATTATAATGGTGAGATGAGGTGAAATTTGGTTTAACGTCGCGTCCAAGATTATTGCACTTAAATTGCGACGTGTGTGTGTGTGTGTGTGTGTGCGTGCGTGTGTGTGTGTGTGTGTGTGTGTTTGTACTAGTCAAGACTAATGCCGATTTATAGTGCTAGCTTACTGAGATACCATGCGCATGTTAACACGAATACCCCACTCAGACACAGTATACTGACTCCGAGCCGAACCATCCTTGTTTTAGCCCCTTTTTGCCGAGCGCCAGACAAGTATCACCTTTTAACGTCTTTTTGTATGACGCGGCCGGGCGGACGCTCTACCACTAGACCACGGAGGCGGCCGTCCATTATATTGAGTATTGAGAGTTTAGTAAATCAAATTGCTATCACAGCTAACACATGTTTTAATCAATATCGTAAATATGATAAGGAATGGTTTATCTGTTTGTTATTTAGCACCGTAATATTCCATTTCTACGACGGCGGCCTGTAAATAATCGAGTCGTGATCAGACAAACCAGTGATTGATATCATGATCAACATCTCATGCCGTCGGGGTACGGTGACATACAATCAACCAAGTCACCAATACTGACCACCCGATCCATTCATCCTCCTCTTACATGCATAGTTGTTACTTATTATTAAGATCCGGGGTAGAATAGGTCTTCAGCAAACCCATGCTTGTCGTAAGGGGCGACAAACGGGATCGGATGGTCAGGCTCGCTGACTAGGTCAATGCACGTCATCGTATCCCAATTGCGTGGATCGATGTTCATGATATCAATCACTGGATTGTCTGGTCCAGGCTCGATTATTTACAGATCAGCCTAAAAAATCTGGAATATTGCTGAGTGCGGCGTTGAACAAACAATGAATACTAGTTTTTTACTCCCAGTGGGTAAAATATAAATAGGATTACAATAAGGGGCAAGGATATAGGAGAATGATTTTCACGACAAACCTAATTCACCAATGACAGCAAACGTAATTTTTT
Source organism: Haliotis rufescens (assembly GCF_023055435.1). Classification (NCBI taxonomy): domain Eukaryota; kingdom Metazoa; phylum Mollusca; class Gastropoda; order Lepetellida; family Haliotidae; genus Haliotis; species Haliotis rufescens. The sequence continues at coordinate 36,601,652 of NW_025963779.1, forward strand.
GTACCGTAGAAGTTATTCTCTAACGACTCGGCGATGAAAGGCCATGCATTTGTGATCATCAATCAGTGTTTTCTGGTGTCTCCCAGGCCCCCAGCGTGTACACCTTGTATACACGTGGCCATTAGCATTACAACTGCATCGTCTCACTCATCTACATCGTTGATTTTGTATATATACTAACCACATAAAGAAACTGTGCACGGAGAAAATATAGATATAAGGCCACACCGTCCATATATGAAAGATAGGTTTGAACACAGCAATTATTGGAGACATTCAAACGCTCATGCACGTGCCATGCGATATGACGTCATTGATGGGGGCCTATGGACGAGCAATGTGTTACTGCACGTGCATCCTGTGCAGCTGTACACAGCATGTGCAACTCAAAATTCGCTGTCACTTTGGAAAGCATGATCTGTGTTCATTCAAAAATTCAAAACTTCTCAGGCGCAGACACAAGCATATCACAAGCAAATCATGCCAAGATTGATAGCTGCACAGCGTCATGAAGCCATTGGAATGATCCGAGCGGGAATGAGGCAACAACAGGTGGCAACACATTTCCAATGCCATCGTAACACGATATCGGCATTGGTGAGGCGTTATCAGAACACAAATGACGTTGCCGACCACCCACGTTCAGGACGTCCCCGAGTAACGACGCCAAGACAGGACAGATGGATTCGAGTTACACATCTCCGACACAGGTTCCAAACGGCAGTAACGACGTCCCAGACAATTCCTGGACTGCGCCGTATCCATCCCAACACTGTCAGGAATCGTTTACGTCAGTACGGGATTCGACCACGACGCCCTGCCATAACTCCCATCCTGACACACCATCATCGAGTCAACCGTCTAAGATGGTGTCGAAATCATGTTCGCCAACCTCGAATATGGTGGAGAAATGTTGTCTTTACAGATGAATCGAGGTTCAACATTTCCCACAGTGACGGGCGCCAACGTGTCTACCGGCGTTTGGGAGAACGTTATTGTGGAGAGGAATCGTTTTGGAGGTGGCTCTGTGATGATTTGGGGTTGGATAACAGCACGGCACCGAACCCCTTTGATGGTTGTTCAGGGCAATCTCACCGGTGTTGGCTACAGAGATCAGATTCTGAGGCCTGTGGTCATTCCTGTCCTGCAACGTCATGGCCCGGGATTGACACTTCAACAGGACAACGTTCGTCCTCACACGGCTAGGGTCGCAATGGATTTCCTTCACCATAACAATGTCATGTTACTGCCATGGCCTGCAATTTCTCCAGATCTCTCCCCAATAGAGCATGTGTGGGATGAAATGGAGCGCCGTCTGCGTCGTCTTCCACATCCTCCAGATAACGTCCGTGACTTGGCACAGGATTTGAGGAGGATATGGCAGGCCATTCCCCAGGCCTTCCATGCCCATTTGGTGGACTCCATGCGTCGCCGATGCACTGCTGTGATTCACGCACAGGGTGGTCATACCCGTTATTGACTTTGTGACTTTGTCGTTTGACCCCCTACTCCATTTTGATCTTCTGACGTCATCGTAACAGATGTTGTTCAGGCCCTGTTGACATTTTCTTATAGTCCGATCATTCAGCTGCTACAGCGTCTGCATCATTTTGTTCTTGCTGTGTTGTATTTCAATCCAGAATATATTTTCTCCGTGCACAGTTTCTTTATGTGGCTAGTATAGTTCAAAAAGCGTTGTGGCATTATTCAGAAAGGGGTTCGTATTTCTGTAACAAAATAGACAAGGTCAAATAAATAAGTCTTGTTTCTCAGCCTGAAAAGAGTATTCTTTATCGCAGTAGGTGAGTGAGTGAGCGAGTTATTATTATTATTGTTATTATTATTTTAGTTAAGAACACACAATGGCATTCAGAAAGTGGTCAAATGTAACAAATGTTATATTTGGGATAACACTTTCATGGTAAAGTATTTTTGGGGTTGAGTCCCGTCCGGGATTCGAACCCACACCGCCAGAGTGAGGCATGTTATCGCCAGCACACAAAGTCAGCGATCTAACCCACTCAGCCACCGAGAGTTCCACAAAATGAAAGTCCGACAACTGGTAGTCTAGATCACGTACTTTGTGTACCCTTCTGACAAGTGTAAATTGGCACGGCTCCCATGGCCGAAAGCTATGAACATACAATGCCATTTAGAAAGTGGTCAAATGTAACAAATGTTATATTTGGGATAACACTTTCTTGGTAATGTACAGAAGTGTTATCACAAATATAATATTCGTTAGTATTTTAGTTATTAGCGTGGGAGCAGGTCTTAGACGTTTAAAACTTTGAAGAAACTTACGAGCACGGGTATTGTGCTGACAACCCGGAAACATATGATGAATCTGGGTTCGAACCCACGATCATAGGTTTCTGACACACCTAAGGGACGCAACTCTGTACGGCGACTTTTCTCCACCCGTATCCCCCCACAGATTAATGAGTGAGTCAGTCAGTTGGGTTTAACGCCGTTTTAACAGTATTCCAGTTATATCACGGCGTGTCAGCTTAATGTGGGAGGAAAGCCCGAAGTGATGCAGGTCTCAGACGTTTACCACTTCGGTGAAACCCACGAGCACGGGTATGATGCTGATAAACCTAGAAACATAATCGGGGCGAACCGGGATTCGAACCCACAATCATAGGTTTCTGGCGTGCCCAAAGGACGCAACTCTGCACAGAAAATCGCGGCGCCCTAGACGACTGTGCCACCCGTGCCTCCCACAGATTAATGAACTTTCAGAATCAAAAAGTTAATTGTCCCTAAAAGTTTCCTATTTTTTCCTTAAACTGTGTCAGACATAGACCGTTATTCTCGAGATAACAATATACTTTGCCAATGTGCGTCACATATTACAATTTTGAACACATATTCAATTGGGGTAAAACCTTAATAATACGCTGCAGTTACAAAATTCACTGACTCATCCTCCTGTAGTAAATGATCGATCTATTATAGATAGTAGTATGATCGACGACCTCCCTCTCTGTGAACACTGGCACCACTCAAACCCTTCAAAGCAAAACCTACAATGTTAGGAAATAAACACCCTGCTCTTAACATTGATCGTCCCAGGCAAACCACGCACTTGATCATGATCTATGATCAGCTCACTGAGAACGTGTAGAACACTCGAAGCTTTCAAATACACCGTGTATTTATGACGTTATCAAACTATGATCTATACTCCTTACACCAAACCCTACCGAGAGCCTTGAGAGTCCAGTTGATCCCATACCTACATATCTATGTAAACAATGCAGTGACCATGTCGACAGACAGTCCACCGTCGTGCAAGATTACCTGGTATTCATTCCCAATCTTCCGACTTGTGAAAGTTGATATAGACACGCCATGTATGTGATAAAAGATTCATACTGTAGTTAAGGTCGGGAGTTCTGTATATACTGTCTAGTATACAGAAACGTACCTCAAAGATAGGCTATGCTTTAGGCATGTCAAATCGATAGATGTAAAATAGGTTCGAGACTGATTTAACAAACTTACATTACTGGTAGATTGAGACTTGTCAGAATACAATCTTTCATTTCCTGTAGATATAAAATTATCAGAATACAAGCTTACATAACTTGTAGATTTAGACTTGTCAGAATACAACCTTACATTACCGGTAGATATAGAATTGCTAGAATACAATCTTACATTACCTGTAGATTTAGACTTGTCAGAATACAATCTACATTACCTGTAGATTTAGACTTGCTAGAATACAATCTTACATTACCTGTAGATTTAGACTTGCTAGAATACAATCTACATTACCTGTAGATTTAGACTTACCAGAATTCAATCTTACATTACCTGTAGATTTAGACTTGCTAGAATAAAATCTTACATTACCTGTAGATTTAGACTTGCTAGAATAAAATCTTACATTACCTGTAGATTTAGTGTTGCTAGAATAAAATCTTACATTACCTGTAGATTTAGACTTGCTAGAATACAATCTTACATTACCTGTAGATTTAGACTTGCTAGAATACAATCGTACATTACCTGTAGATTTAGTCTAGTAAGCGTCAGTGTTATTTTCATCTCAAATGATATCTTCTAAACGTACAATTAATATTTAGGCCATGTTATGTACAGCGATACCTCGGGAACCCGAACTTCTTTAATTTGATATCCAGGATGTAAGGCCGAATCGTTATCTGTACAAGCTGCAATATCCCATATTGGGCACATGTACTGCTGGTATCAGCTCAAGGCTCCGTACTGCCCTTGGTATTAGACACCCGGAGAAGATCAGGGTTAGAGTTGGTCTTCAGCAACCATGCCTGTCGTAAGAGGCGACTATTCTTGTCTGTAGAAGCGACCATGCTTGTCGTAAGAGGCGACTATGCTTGTCGTAAGAGGTGACTATGCTTGTCGTAAGAGGCGACTGAACGGGATCGGGTGGTCAGGCTCGCTGACTTGGTTGATGCATGTTATCGTATCCCATTTGCGTGGGTCGATGCTCATGATATCAATCACTAGATCGTCTGGTCCAGACTCGATTGTTTACAGACCGTCGTCATATAGCTGGAATATTGCAGAGTGCGACAAAAAACAAAAACAACAACATTAAGTTATACTACAATATACCCGACTCAAATTTTGAAAACATAATTATCTCTTTTATTCACACTTCATGGTGTTATTGTCGAATATCTAACATATAATTCATACGTCAGGAAGTTATCTTACAATGATGTCTGTATTATGTCAACAACATTAAATACATATTGTTTTGTTTTGGTGAACTCGTTTACCTTGAACAATATTGATTGTGCATAAAGAGAACTTGGGACCGATTCCGCAAAGCGATCTTAGCACTAAGGCTATCGTAAGATAGTAAGGGAGTTACGATCGTCTAAGCGCTAAGATTGCTTCGAGTAACGATGCCCTGATCAATGACAATATAGAATCACTAAGATGCACATGGACATATATTCATGGTAATATCAACGATATTGACAGATTCTAGGACAGAAGTAGAGGTGGTAAATGGACTTCGGTATAGCCGTCTGATCGCAGTACCTGACTTCGTTACATCCGGAACGGACTGTTTAGTGCTTCAAAACATCAACATTTGAAATGAGCCACTTCATGGCACGCTGACAGCGGGCAACGCCCTTATTAAATATCGTGCAATTTATGCTATTTGCCAACCAGAAATCAATACTGGCCCAGATTATCTAGTGTTACATACCTCACAACAATCCCCAGTAATGATCAAACCACCCCAACATTTAACGCCTATCTATATGGTATTCAACTTAACACCACTCCCATGTCGACGTGTTGACACATACATTGTACCCCTAAACCACTGTACAAAAGTATTCAAGTTGCGGGCAAGCGGCCACACACAGCATACATTGCCTATAACATATCAGTCTCGGGTAAAACATATCACACAAGCGTTGCATTACTTCCTGAACACATACAACCTACCTATCCTGTTTATAGAGTATCTACACAACATGTTTGGGTCTTGATAGAAAAGTAAACAGTTTTTGTTGGATTTACTTGCACATCACCATATATATGGGTGGGGTTCTAAATTAAATTTACCTCTGTCCATAGACGTGTATGATAACAAAAGCCCAATTTGTACATGTGGAGTATTTCAATACTGGGCCATCGTGTATATGTAACTTACACAATTACACCAAAAAGGTATTCACCTTTTCACTCTTGCCATGTCTATATTTCTTAATAACAGTTTCTCCACAAAATAACTTTAAACAGAAAGGAAGAACATTTCTTACCCGTTTTGTATATCAGCTGGACAAACTGATATTGTAAACTCGTGTAAGTTGCGGTGTCCATGTCAACCCTTCCTTTCTCCTGTTGTATATTCACAAGTTACTTTACATATACATTACAATGAGAAGGTTGTCTCTAAATGCAATAGCAAATATTTCTCTTAAGTTATAGTATCAGTGACTAAAATTACACGTGGACACCACGTAACTTACGAATATAAATTAATTGTGGTGTACAAAATGCCTGTTTTCTCTGAACATGTCACACACTATTTGTACAAATTACAGTTAGATTAATTGTCACACGCTTGTGGCCTAGTATTAAATAGTGCAGATATGGTTGTGTTATTTTCATTCATTTCATAAATGGAATGGTATTGTGTGTTGTTTATAGATTGATTTCACTGATTCGGTGAAATACTGAACGGTAACTTGTACAATTGGTCTACACATTTAGTTCCAGATATTGATGCTTATATGACTTTAAAGTGGACTTTGTACATTACCTTGTCTTTAAAGTGTCGTCACATTCCATTCAAAAGAGATTATCATCACACCACAAATTCTCTACATTTTGGGTGAATGAGTGAGTGAGGTATGCCATGTTTAGCACTCTTCCATCTGTATATGAGCAGGGGGCACCAGAATCGGGTTTCACACATTGTAGGTGTCTAACTGAGGCTTAAGCATGACGAGACAACGCTTTAACCACGAGTCTAAACGACCGCCCCTACATTTTGAAAGGTACGGTTTTATGTGTGAATCAAATGTCTAAATGCCAACATATATTCTAATTTTACTATGGATCTCAAGACATAACATTATTTGCTGTCTGGGAAAGGCTGCATTAACCTGATAATGTAAGTTATGGGATGTATATCTGTCCAATAGTTTGATCAATAATCAGTACAAGACACACAGAGTTCAATGTCGACTGACAAAGCCTGGAGTGACAAGGGCTATTTTATAGTTGTCCTCACGTTTATTTGATAACCAGCGACACTTGACGGTGAGCCATATCATATTCAATCAACATTGATCCGCCTCGTAAATGTGTGTAGTATTTGTCACGAATTAACAGAACAACTTTACAGGACTCCGATAGGAAACGTAATAGCCATGCACACGAAAGCAGTTCTTAACGACAAAGATCAAACTCTCGAAAACGTACATGTTTTTTTCTGGCCACCTTTGAATTACTTCTCCAGGACTTACAGCCTTCAATACTCTTTCACACTGATCCACAGTGCCTTTACAACCAACGAGTGTTCTTAATAGAACGGCAAACAGTTTTAACTGTATGTATTTACACAGTCTATTGGCGCGGGGACCCTATAATATATACCCCTGTCGGGGGGTGGGGGTGGGTTGATAGAGGCTCGGCGTTCTAAGTGCTTACTCGTTTACGTTTTACTTTTAGATATCTCTCGAACTTGTCTCGAAATATAAAATATTTTTGTATGGAAGTTAAGACAAGGCCTTAATGCATCTTTCACGTTCTCACCGATCCATCTACCCAGACTGCTGCTTCACACAACAGGTGTCCATATACCAAAGTATGCACTTTCATTGGCCATAAATACCATTTTATATATTTCGTTAACGAATTTATTAATAAACAATTAACACCAATCTGGAGGATCTGATCAAGGGTGGACTGCCCCCATCAGAAACTTCCTTTGGGGTTCTTCTAACAAAGTAAAATACTCTTCTTTGGTCAACAGCAGGGGTAGTTAATTCATTTCAATCTATCAAAGACAACATCCTTATTTTTCAGTCAATTTGAGAAATGGATTATGATATTGATTGTAACATACACATGAAAAGAGAAATGTTTGCTTAATTACAATAGACATCACTTTTTATTAAATGACATACCGATATCCGAGGTGGCAAGTTTTTGCTTGAAAGAACCATTGCTGAGATCACACATACAGTATTTGCATCACAGACCTTCTCATGACTTACTCCAGTATATCAACCAGTACGAATTATTCTGGCGTTGTTTTGTTGCCGTCATGAAACATGTCCGACGCTTGCATGATGACAACAGTTGACAAAATCAACTTTCTGTGTCCTTTCCAAATCTGTTTCATACTGAATTAATTTCATAAATGGAAGCCCATTTCAGGATTCCGAGGCAGACTAGGTCCCCAGTACCCTATGCTTGTAAGTGTTCTAACAATGATGTGGTTGGTAAGGTTGAGAATGTGTCACCTAGTTGGATAAATGCTCGTGCTATCAACCACTTGTTTGTCGGGTCCGAATATTTACACTGCGGCGTAAAACAACCTTCACTTACAAACTCATTAGTTGAGAGGCCGTTTCGATCACTTAACGCTGTACGTGTTTAAATATTGAATAAGCCATAATTATCCAACGTTGAATAAGATCACATAAGACATCAGAATAAATCACTAAACGTTCGTAATAAATTCGATCACTATTGATTCTAACACTTTAAGTAGCAAACCCGGTAGGGAATTATCTCTGATTAACGATCAGTAAAAACACCTGCAGAACAGTCATCTTTATGCAGTAGTATTTGAACTGCATCACCCGCGGAGAGGCCAACACTGAAATGCAAGCAAACAATTAACTCATTCTCAAACCCCGAACCAAGATAACCCCAACACGACAGACAGCCGGGCATAGTTGTGGAACTAAGCCGAGGTGAAATTACATTACCCTTTACAAGCATGCGAGATTACAGTGTACCCTGGGCCAAAATGATGTTATTTCGAATCCCATTTACATTGTATTTGGACAACCCTATTTATGAATGATCTTTTTTAGCTTATATGTTATCTGAAATTATTATGTTTACTTTGCTTGAACTAAGAAACATGGACAGGAATGAAAGATGGATGTGACAGCCGGTTAAAGATTGAAATGATAAGGCACCGAATTTTCTCTTTAATGCTACGAAAATGAAATTGCAAACATGAGTCGATAAATTCAAGAGTATTGATCAAGTTAAAATGAAGGAAATATCATCTGAAAAAAACTATAATAAAAGTTTTACAAGAATAAAAACATGTATTTTATTAAAACATAAAAGGACAGCATTAATACTGGTTGCACTTGGTACCCTGTTGTTATTTTAAAAAATAGTCTCAATTGAGGCAGTTCAAAACATTGTGATCAAAATTAGACTGTTTCTGTAGTCTTATAGACACTACACATCTTTATCCATGTTTCGATGTTTCCAACCGTTGTCATGTGGGTGGGGGTCGTTTCTCTTTCCAAACTTGTCTGTTGTTTGCCTTTCATGTGTTGTTTGGTCAACTCTGATTTATGCTAAGCACCAGAGGAACTGTGTAGTACCACCAGCACATTTCACTTTGTCTCTGATCAAAACAAAAGTCCTATATATCACTGATGTACTCCCCCGATCCATACAAGTCACTAAAGCATATATACCAGTCACATTTTGATAGGGATACGGACATATCTCATACTGTCAGAAAGCTTTGAAGACATCTTTATGTGTGTTTAGGTTGAAATGAAGCTGAATCCTTCCACAACCTTGTAGTAGCAAATAGTATTCGTCTGACATCTCCAAGCAATAAGTTCCTTATATAAATCCCTGCCTGGACACTAAGAATATCTCTATCAAAAGTATATACTTATATATAGTCTTTGTCAATAGTACAGTACACAAGGGCAGGTAACTCTAACCCCAACATATGTGTTGAAGGCAAAATGTGCACAACTGCAGGCTAATAGAATTATTGTGAAACTATAGTTTCTTCCTTAGGAATTTAGGAGTTGAGTTCTAAGTAAGGATAAAATATATGGATGAACAACTTATTCGTTGCTTGATAACTGTGTAAGAACCTACACCTTAACTTGCTCCTAACTGTAATAGTTTAGTTTATTAGTTTGTTTGTTGTTTAACACAGCACTAAGCAATATTCCAGCTATATGACGGTGGTCTGTAAATAATCGAGTCTGGACCAGACAATCCAGTGATTAATATCATGATCATCGATCCACACAATTGGGATCTGACCACCCGATCCCGTTAGTCCCCTCTCTTACGACAAGCATAACCGCCTTTCACGGCAAGCATGGGTTGGTGAAAACCTACCCCGGATCTTCACGGGTCTCTAACTGTAATAAAGACCTTTATCCATATATAGTATCCTTACTTAATGCAATAAGGGTGCAACTATTGCAATACCAGGCATTAGTTTGATAAGTCATGGTCACCGAAGTGGTAAACGTCTGAGACCTGCATCACTAGGGGCTTTCCTCCCACATTAAGCTGACATGCTGTGATATAACTGAAAACTGTTTTAAGTGGAGTTAAACCCAACTCACTCACTCACTCACTTGACATCAATACAATGCCAGCAGCTGCCGTGCACCAATAGTTGGATGATTCATTACACCTACTATTGAGCATCAGGTATCTTCCCGAGGCTAGAGAGTTAACTGACTATAAAAGTCTAGTTACCACCCTTGCCGAACTAGGCTGGAATTCCTGGGCTCGATCGTAGCGACACCAGTGGCTATTACGGGTTATGTACCTTCTAAGCCTCTCATATGGACCAATCAGATTCCACCTCTTGTTTCACCTGCATTTGCTTAAAACAAAATGGCAGCACCCAGTGAAGACAATCTGCTCAATAATCAAGATCTATATTGTGATAAAAAGGGTCGTACACCACAAAGTGCATCAAATCACACGAGCACGTTGATTAAAAACATGAAAAGATTTGGAAAATATCTGTTGACAACGAGTTGGCGGTGCACATGCTTTGTTAATCCTGCAATCGACCGAAATCTGCAGGACGGTTTACCAACCGGATTTCGATTTCGTTGCGCGATTTTGATTGGACTATGAATAGACTCCTTAGTCCAGCCAAAATGTAACTCCATAATACCTAGTTGGGCAAGGGTGAGACTGGAATTTTATAGTCAGTTAACACTCTTGCTTTGGGAAGATGAGCATCAGGCTGATGTCTGACATCTCGGTTACCCTCATGTCCAGGCCACAACAACTTCCATGTCATTAGGCCACGCCAATGCAACTACTTCTTTTACAGATATTTATCCCCATAACACTTGAAGGCAGGAGAGCAAAAACATATAAAAATAAAAACAAATTATTATTAAATTTATGAATTTATTATGTCTTTTACCTCATTTTCTTGAATATAACACATACCCCCATTTTGGGGAATCTATTTTGGGGAAATAGCTCTCCTTTCACTTTAGCGAGTGTTCGGCATACTTTGCTGGAGCTGACAGGATTGGACAAACTTAGTCATAAAGCATGGATAAAAGTTAATACCTTACTTTCATATTACCATTTTATTACCAGACTTTGGATCTCAGGCTTCTTTCAATCTATCAACACATTGTAAATAATAGTTGGATGCAAGAAACATAATCCGGATTCACTTCAGACAAATTTCAGAATTTCAGAAAATTTCCTGTATTTAGATATGGATTCATATCTATTTCTAAAGGGATTTTACTTTAACCGATATCAATTATCTTTTCAATTATAAGTACATATATGTCATTATTTCCAATTTTCAAAACAAACTGTAAGGTCACATTTTCTTAGAAATGTCAAACACAATAACAGGCAATCTTCATAACAGTATTTGTTTATCACAGAATACTCGCCAAAACAAACAAACACAATGACAATATGCCCATGTTCAGTCTTCGTCCCCTTTGAGCTGGGAGTAGAGGTTCACTGTTGCCTCATCGCCATCACAAACTGCTTCATCAGCAATTTTCTGCAAGCAGATAGATAGCCATGAAGTACAAGTAACATCCAAGTGATAACATATCTACACCACAGATGAGTTTGTTGCAGTCAGTACTTTAAGTTAGAGGTGGGTATGTAAGGAGATGTTTTGTATGGCACTGTCTTTGGGTTTGCTCTTGAATATCTGGACAGATAATCTGCTCATCATATATATTTATTACAATGTGAAAACTGAGTGTGGCATTACAGTATCTATACATTTGAAAGGAACGATATCCGAACAATTCCAGACCTTGTGGGGGTAGATGATATTCCTGACACCCTACATGAACCAGAGGAAGATCCTTCTGGAAGAAGCTTATATTCCAGACACCCCACCTTAGCTAGAGGAAGATCCTTCTTGGAGTAGATGATAATCATCTCACTGTACCTTAGCTAGAGGAAGATCCTTCTGGGAGTAGATGATAATCATCTCACTGTACCTTAGCTAGAGGAAGATCCTTCTGGGAGTAGATGATAATCATCTCACTGTACCTTAGCTAGAGGAAGATCCTTCTGGGAGTAGATGATGTTCCTTATGACAGCTTGACGAGCCAGAGAGACATCATGACCTCTACTTGACCTGACTGACCCTGCAATCAGAGCCCGCTGGTAGTGTCGACGAGAAACTCTGCAACAAAATGTTGAGAAATTACAGTGATATGTAATAATGCACTGAACAAAGTAATTGGATATTGGAAATTTTACATCTGTAAATTGTATATTTATAAATCTATCCTATCTCACACTATGTATTTCTTCTTCCTTCTTTCGATCATAAATGGAAATGTGCTTGAACAAAGTTTCCAGCTTCTAAAAAACAAATCACCCGAACACATCCCAGCAGCACCATGGTCACCACCCAAACAAATGGGTCATGCACTGTTATCCCGTGCATAGCTGTGATGCAGGGAAGGTCGGAAGGGCATATAGCATGTGAGACAGAATAAGTACATTAATATACAATTTATAGGAAAATTTCCTAATTGTTTAATACTTAGCTGACTAATGTTGCTACAAGAAGTGCCAACTTTTCAATTTAAAAGCAACAAAAAAAACGGATACCAAAATGTTCTTGATATCTGCTGCCAACATTGAATTTTGAAATCAAAGACATTTGTCATGGTGGTCAGAGCTGTACTAATGCCCATCTAAGGACTACCATCAATACATGAAGGAAAGGTAAGGGGTGGGAGACTTTCAGAAGCAACTGACTTGTTACTCTTGATGGACAGCGCTCCCATCATCAGCAGCACTGCCGAGCAGCCAGGATCAATCTTGAGAACCTCAGCGGCCGCCTCGTCAAACACACTCCGCAGCTGTTGCTTGTCCCCGCTTCCTGACTGCAGACACAATACAACCATGTCATCGTATAGCAGCACTTATAGAAGTATAGATGAGGAGCAGGATTACTTATGTCCTCAATGTGCATTTTTGGCACTTTGTTTGAAACAATAGATACGAATAAACACATACCTCTTTTGATGCTACATTATATATACATGTGTTGGACTCTGATCCATGGCGGGTCTCCAACCTATGATGGACTGCCTCAATTGCAGCAGATGTATACATCCAGATAGATGTATATTCGTCTTTGATAGGCCAGATGTTATATGCTGTTATTTAGATAGCAATGTTATAAGGCCGAACCACACTTTGACAGAATGTGAGAAAATGTGATTAATACTTCTATGTACACTGTTTAGAGCAATGTGTTCATTTGGGTGAACACTACAGATACTTAATGTTCAGGCAGAATGTTCTTTGCCAGTCCGTCTCTTTCAGTCAGTGCAAGATCTGACAATTATCTATACAATTTGGAATTGATCAGTCATTTGTAGTACGACAGTGATGTGTAGGAGTTGTGTACAGTACATGTCTCCCCATGAACAGTTTGAATTGTAAATGTGCCATAGATTTGAGAATCAGTCCTGGATATCTAAATGAATCATTATTGACATGCCATTATACATCAGACTTCTAAATCTGACACAAACCAGGCAATCTGAGTCCTACAATGTTGTACATAAATATTAAAAAGTAATTTTAAACACTGTTTGATAAGTCTTTTCTTGTGATGCAGTCGTGATGTGGAGTGACGTGAATTAAGTTACAGATTGAGTGAACATGTATAGATTTACATAATGTGTGTGTGACATTCAAACAATACCAAACTAGGAAACACTGACGATTGGTTTCACATCTTGTCCTACAAACACAGGGACTGCAACATGAGATCCTGTAAATAATCAAGTCTGGGCAAGGCAAATCAGTGTTTGACAGCATATAATGCAACGATCCCTGTCATCAGCGTACGATGACACACAGCCAGCCAGGTAAGCTCATTAGTTTGAGGAGAGGCCCACCTGCTTGTACTGCACTGCTTGTTTTTGTTTGTTTGTTGTTTAACGCTGCACTCAGAAATATTCCAGCTATATGACGGCAGTCTGTAAATAATCGAGTCTGGTTCAGACAATCCAGTGATTGACATCATGGGGATCGATCTACACAATTGGGATACGATGACATGCATCAACCAAGTCAGCGAGCCTGACCACCCGTTTCCGTTAGTCGCTGTTTACGGCAAGCATGGGTTGCTGAAGACCTATATCACCCCGGTTATTCTAGGGTTGCACCTACCATGATTTGTTGGTACGACAGAGAGGCCAACTTGAGGAGTGACTCCAGCTGCACCTGTCGCTGACTGAAGCAAACACGTCATGGTCACACAGATAAGCATGGAGGATGATACTTAAAACAGACATACAATTCAACAAAGGGTATAGACATATATACAGACTATACTATTTGCTATGACAACAAACAGTACAGTGATGAAGATGTTATCAATATCAGTAGCAGGGACCCCAGGTCTTACAAGATGAATGGGTTCATACACCATGAGACCGAAGAGGTTTACCTGAATGTTAACTCCACTTTTGGCAAATTTCTCATTACAAGTTACAAACTAGGGTTTGGGTGAAATAATGATGTGTGACAATTAGTTTGCCTTGTCTCTTAGACTCTCGGTATGGTAAATCATAGTGTGTACAGGATTAATTGTGACGTGAAAAGCACGTCATTTCACATTAAATATAGTGTGTAGAGGCCGGCCAGCTGACTTGTATTGGTTTTGACAAGACAGCAAGTGGTCAAACAGACAGCCAGATCTAATAAAGAGTAAAGATATTGTCCTCCCAGCTGCAGACATCCCTGCATACCTGTCGGCCTGGGCCAGCTGCAGAGTGTGTCTGATGGTAGTGTCTGCCTCCGCCATCAGCCCCTTCTGCAGGTACATCTCCGTCAGTACCTGGGCCAAGACACACAGGTCTCATTACTCCATTGCTTTAGAACTGCAGGATGTCTACTGCCATTAAAAGGTGTGTGATACCTCTACATCTATGAAAGTACCAACAACATGTACCATAATGTACTGTGTAGAACTTCACATCTTAACAGCACGAAATATTGTCAGCCATTTTGTAATTTTTTGCTGCATCACATATTAACATCATGAATAACATAAGTTTGTTCAAATCATTTTCAAATTTGTTCACATGATAATGTTGTTAATTGTACAGTGTGCGGTAAATATAGAAAACAAAGGACAAAAATAAACAAACCAAATTGTATGTTTTGTTTGTTTCATATAGCTCCCTTTCCTATGTTCAAAGTACAAAACAGGTAGAATATCTCCCTGTTCACAAGGAATGAACACTGACTCCTGATTCTGTCTGACCTGCCACAGATAGAGTTGTCTCCCCTCCATGCAGACCTTCCCTTGAACGGCCTGGAGGTCATCTGTCAAGGCTCCTTCAAGGACCTCAGCAAACAGTCCTGAGCTGTCTGTGGCAGTCGGTAGACAGGATAACTACAAATACAGAAATATAATTAGAGTCATGGCACCACAAATTAGCTGGTTATAAACTCTATTCACTTCACAAGTTAAACATGTCAACAACAGCAGATACTTTATGTATTTGTTGCATCAAATCTATTGCAGATGTGATCAACATCCCAAAAGATCAGGGTACGATTACACACAACAAAGTCACCAAGCCTGAGTCAATACATAGACAAGCATAGGCTGTCAGGAACATCCTACTGTTCCTTACCTCATGGCAATCAATCAGTGACAGTGAATCGGTGTGTAGCACCCTGGAAGTGTTCCTCACCTGCTGGAGTGCCTCCTTGGCCTCGCTCCCTTTGTTACTGAGTACCAGACTGACGACCCTCTGTCTCCAGCACCAGAGTGCCACTCCAGGCTGAGGGGAGTGTTCAGACTCCAGCATTCCTTGTATACGCTGCTGCTCTATGTTCAGAAGCTGACGTCGTCTCTCATCACCACTCAGCACAGCTTCAGCATGGACAGCTGCGATCAAACTGCACTGATTGGACACCTTGTCTGAAAAATGGGGATATTGACCCTTTGAATTTCCAGTTCAGCGGAGCCAAAATTTGTTCCAACCAAATTTGACATGACAAATGGAACAATTCCACCCTTACACAGATATATCAAACACACACATCTTACAAACAACAGATCCCTACCTGGATAGAGGTGCAGAGCCTTCTGCGCAGAGGACAGAGCATTGTTCCGTGTGTCGCACCTGCTGTGGAGTCCGCCCTGGAGCTGACCTACGGTCAACAGAGTGGACACCGACTGAAACAAAGGAGACTCTAAACACAGGACACTTTGGTCGGATCTGCCATCATGTGAAGAGAAGGTCACGAGTAACTGGTGGTCTAACAGAGTAACAGTGTAAACAAACAACTAGACAGGACACATCCACTGCACAGAGGACCTGGCTGAGTACAATCACCTGTATCGTACAAAACACTGAATACAAAGGGGACACGTGACTATTCAAATGAGTTGCCTATCCACAGCATACAGGTCTGTGTTGTGGTCATTACACAAATCCTCACACCGAATCAGCCTTTACCCCATCATCATGTTGAGAGATAACTGAAATTAAAAATCATGTTGCATATATGCTGGTACAGTTGTCTAAAGCCAAACAGGTTGATATTTGTTTATTGCTTAACGCCACACTAAGCATTATTTCTAGCGGTGAACATTGTGATCAATACCAGTAGGGTACGATGATAATGAAGAAACCAAGTCACTGAGTCTGACCACCATCTTCCTGAGGCAAGGGAATTAACCAGATATATGTCCAGTTTCCAACCTTGCCGAACTAGGCTGAAATTATGGAGTTATAGTTTTTCTGGACTAACAAGTCTATCCATAATCCAATCAAAATTGTGTATCGATATCAACATCCCGTTTGTAAACGGCTGTGCAGATATTGATCGATTACAGGATTTGCAAAGTATGTGTACTGCCAAATCGGCATCAACAGATATTTCCAAATCTTTCCATGTTTTTAATCAAGGCGTTCACATGACTTGATGCATGTTAGGCAACTTCCCTGGGTTCGGTTCCGCCCCACCCTGAAGCGCATGTTGCACATGTGGTGTCACTGCTGGGTGAACAGAGGCATATTTTGAACAAAATCTCCTACGCTGAAGGGGAAATACGCCTCTGTTCACCCAGCAGTGAATGGGTGACCGTGAGGATGAGATGGTAATGTGACCTTCTAGCACCTCACAGGCAGCTTCGGTTGTATACCTCCCATGGAACTGAGAATGAAAATCAAGTGCACACTGATCCAATGACCAGGGTAATAATGTTATGCTTTGAGCATGCTTTAGGAAGTGAATTTGGTGCATCATAAATATGCAAATTATTACTTTTATTAAGTCAGCCAGGCTACCAAACAGCTCTAAAGTAACCTCTTGTGATAAGTAAATGTATCTTGTACATTTCAGGACTCAGGACCTATTCTGACCCAGCATCCCTGCAAGGGCGACCTGTTAGAAACTCTGCAACTACGTACCTTGTCTTCAGAGTGAGCGAGATCCTGTGAGGCCCGTGCACAGTGGGATGCTGCGTCTCCCAGGTCCGGGAAGAAACTGGACAGTATGGAAGACAACACTCGCCATAACCGCGGACAGGATGGGTTCTTCTGAATAACTCTCTGAATAGAACGCTTGGCCTCTTTAAGATTACCCTGTAATTTGATTTAAACTGTTTACTGTCTACATGGATAGGACACAAGTGAAAACAATATTGTTTTTATCTTGAAATAAAATACCCAATTTCTTTCATATGTGGTCAATACATGTAGTACATTTTTAACTTCAAACTATTTACTCATAATAGGAAGTCACCATTGTACTTAAGTGAGTGAGAAAGCTTCAATGCCATGTTGGATAGTATTTCATTTATATCACAGCAGTGGATTATTGCACTTATATAGCAACGTGCAAGTATGTGTGTGTGTGTGTGTGTGTGTGTGTGTGTGTGTGTGTGTGAGCAGCTGTTTGTACTAGTCTGGACAAATGCTGATTCTATAGTGCTAGCTCACAGAGATACCATGCCACAGTTTAACATGAACATCCCACTCAGACACAGTATACTGACTCCGAGCTTACCAGTCCTTCATTTAGCCCTTTAACGTTGAGGGCCAGGCAGGGTTACAACAAGTACCATCTTTTAATGTTTTTTGGTATGATGCGGCTGGGGATCAAACCCACCACCTTCCTCTCTCTATGCAGACTAGGGCTGGGACAGGTAACTCGGGTACTCGTGTGGGTCCTGAGAAAGACTTGGGTACCCACAGTATTACCCAGACCCTTGGTTAGTCACATAACATATTGTTTAATGACAAAAACTCACTGGAGCTCAGTGGTTACACTACAAGTCGCTAATGTTCCCATTTCTTTATGATGATGCACACATTCCTTTTGACTTGCATATGTTTGAGTAAAGATGAAGCTTCAGTCATACGCATGATTCGATCGTTTCATAAGAGAGCATATATCTACTATATGGTCTCTGGTTTCAAACATGTATCTAAACAGTTTTTGCCAGGGCTACAGTTAAACTATTCCCAGTTAGACATTGTGTTCCCAACTCTTGAGACCTACAGTGGGTACCCGGGGTAGGGTAGGGTAGGGTAGGGTAGGGTAATAGAGGGTTGGATACCTGGGTAGTAAATTTGGACCAGTCCCAGCCATAATGCAGATGCTCAACCACGGAAGCAGTCTACTCGGGTATGACAGATAAGGGATCATATTTGGGATAAATCAAGGATTCAAACCCTGAACCAGCAAATCCTTGTATGACAAGGGGACACAACTTGAACAGTGACTTGTAGCTGTGTAGACCACTGGGCCAACCCCCATTTTGTTTAGAAAACTCTTGTTATTTTACTGGTATATCCTGATATTTCAGTATGATCAGGTTAAGGAAAGATATAGGTTCTCAGGCAATACAAATGAAAAATTGTGAGGTCAGTCAGGGAGGCTTTTTGGTATATTTTATTTCTGTGTGTGAATGTGCCAGAGGCAAGAGGAGTCAAAGTTTATAAATACCCCATCAAGTCTAAGTAAAGCCTAAATAAACTGCTTTCCTGCTTCTACTGATGAAGGAAAGCCTGTGTACTGTGTATCCACCTACCTGCAGTATACACACAGCAGCAGACAGCCAGGTGACGTCTGGTAGTGATGGATCTTTATCTCCCAGCTTGAAGAGTTCCTGTATGGCTGCCGTGGCGAGGGTGGCGTCAGACTGCAGCAGCCCTAGCGAGCACAGAGCCTGGAGCCCTAGAGCCGACGGAGGAGCCTGCTGGGATCTGTCACAATATGTCCAGGGGAATCAAAGGACTGACATATTTGGATATAATTTTTTTTTATGCAACCTATACAGCTATGTTACACAAGATTTGTGACATTTTAACATTAAAATACTTATTGCTATACATATGTAATCTTTTGTGTTACACAGATGAAAATATGTTGAAGAGTTACCCATTAAACAGTGCTGTTTTGGCACCCTCGACATCACCGAACCTGTAGGCCACCATGCCTAGTGCGGAGTAGATGTGGGACTTGTCCTCATCCAGCTCAGCCATACCAAGGGCCATGTTGTAGGCTAGAGGGAATAAATAACAGATAAAGTCCATTGATTATTGGTAATTCCAGAGAAGTGAATCATACTAAACATATTCCTTAAAACTTTGACAAAGTTCTGTCAACTTTCTCTGCAACCTGTAAGTGTCCTAAATACCTGCCAAGCACCCCACACCCTACTCTACCCACCCTGGTACCTGCCCATCACCCCACAACCTGCTGTACCTGGTACCTGCTCAGCACCCCACAACCTGCTGTACCTGGTACCTGCTCAGCACCCCACAACCTGTTGTACCCACCCTGGTACCTGCCCAGCACCCAACAACATGCTGTACCCACCCTGGTACCTGACCAGCACAACACAACCTGCCCACTCACCCTGGTACCTGCCCAGCACCCCACAACCTGCTGTACCCACCCTGGTACCTGCCCAGCACCCCACAACCTGCTGTACCTGGTACCTGCTCAGCACCCCACAACTTGCTGTAGCTGGTACCTGCCCATCACCCCACAACCTGCTGTACCTGGTACCTGCTCAGCACTCCACAACCTGCTGTACCTGGTACCTGCCCAGCATCCGACACCCTGCTCTACCTGGTACCTGCCCAGCACCTCACAACCTACTCTACCCACCCTGGTACCTGCCCATCACCCCACAACCTGCTGTACCTGGTACCTGCTCAGCACCCCACAACCTGCTGTACCTGGTACCTGCTCAGCACCCCACAACCTGTTGTACCCACCCTGGTACCTGCCCAGCACCCAACAACATGCTGTACCCACCCTGGTACCTGCCCAGCACAACACAACCTGCCCACTCACCCTGGTACCTGCCCAGCACCCCACAACCTGCTGTACCCACCCTGGTACCTGCCCAGCACCCCACAACCTGCTGTACCTGGTACCTGCTCAGCACCCCACAACCTGCTGTACCTGGTACCTGCTCAGCACTCCACAACCTGCTGTACCTGGTACCTGCCCAGCATCCGACACCCTGCTCTACCTGGTACCTGCCCAGCACCTCACAACCTACTCTACCCACCCTGGTACCTGCCCAGCACCCCACAACTTGCTGTACCTGGTACCTGCCCAGCACCCCACAACTTGCTGTACCTGGTACCTGCCCAGCACCTCACAACCTACTCTACCCACCCTGGTACCTGCCCAGCACCCGACACCCTGCTCTACCTGGTACCTGCCCAGCACCTCACAACCTACTCTACCCACCCTGGTACCTGCCCAGCACCCCACAACTTGCTGTACCTGGTACCTGCTCAGCACCCCCACAACCTGCTGTACCTGGTACCTGCCCAGCACCCCACAACTTGCTGTACCTGGTACCTGCCCAGCACCCCACAACCTGCTGTACCTGGTACCTGCCCAGCACCCCACAATCTGCTGTACCTGGTACCTGCCCAGCACCCAAAAACCTGCTGTACCTGGTACCTGCACAGCACCCCACAACCTGCTGTACCTGGTACCTGATCAGCACTCCACAACCTGCTGTACCTGGTACCTGCCCAGCACCCCACAACCTACTGTACCTGGTACCTGCCCAGCACCCCACAACCTGCTGTACCCACCCTGGTAGCTGTCCTCGAATCTGCCCAGCTTGTAGTGAGCCAGGCCAAGGAAACACAGGTCCTCACACTTCTCCAGACTTCCGGCCTTCCCCAACTGTTCCACTGATTCCTTGTAGTTACCTCCCTTGCTACAACATAATTACATGAACATTTCATAGACATATCACAGATTTTAAGCTGGCTTTGTCAAATCCTTATTTTCAAAAGTAGTGACTATCCCACATTTGTTTTTCTGTCTTTGCCAGGAGAATGAAAGGACGCACTCCAGTATCTCACCATAGGACTCTTCCGTAGTTGATCCTGACTTTACCCAGCTGCTCAGTTTGGGTCGAGTCCTTCTCCAGGATCTCCACAGCACTGAAGGGCAATTGTACAATACATGCATGTTACTGATGACAAAATATAGAATCTGAATACCAAATACCATACATGAATACTCAATACTTTTCCTGGTTAAATCTGTTTTCTATCACTCGATGGAATGCCAAGTGTGGCATCATTACAAATAAGGAAGAGAATATATGGATGTCAACTTCTTTATTTATGACCTCATAATAAAGAACTTGACATCCATATATTCTCTTCCTTATGTGAATCACTTCTAAATGTCTTTCAAAGACCATCATTACAAATATCAAGAGTCAGAACATATATATTTAGCAAGATGTCATGCACATTTCTGTTACTGAGGATGTTGGGGCCTGACAACCAGGAAAAAGTTTTCCCCCAAACAGCAACTTTCCCCGACCCTATAAGTGACTATTATGACATGGTTTCCCTCTCAGACTACTTAATCTATGACTAAATCTCACCTCCTGAAGGCCTCGGCCGCGCCGCTGTACAGCTTCTGATGCTCCAGGAGCAGACCGTACATGTTGTACGCTGCCATGTCTGTCTTCACACGACCTGGACAAAGAAAACATATGAGGTGGTCAAACACTGGAATGTAAACTCCTGTGTAACATTACACACAGATCAAACAAGTGACTTCTCACTTGGCTCCTTATTTACACTGCAAGGGCAGATCCAGCATTTATAAAAGGGGGGGTCCAAATTATCAAAATCCTCTCTCAGATAATTTTACAAGCTACAACATACTACATTTGGTTTTCAAAAGGGGGGCCAGGTCCGGACCCCTTGGACCCCCTGGATCCCCTGGACCCCGCCTCTGAATCCGTCTATGCACAGTTTACACTGTTGCTCATGACAGAGTTGGGCTTCACACAGATTTGACCAGTATTTCATTTGTATCATGACATGTTTTCTTCATTTGAGAGGCGAGTCAATCCAACTTCTAGTTCATGATTATTGTCTGCATAATTCATTTGAGTGAGTGAGTTGGGACTTAAAGCCACTTTGAAAAGAATTCCAGTTAAATCACAGTGTATCAGCCTAATGTGGGAGGAAAGCCTGAGGTGATGCAGGTCTCAGATGTTTACCACTTTGGTGAAACCAACAAGCACGGGTATAGTGCTGACAAACACTGAAATATAATCCAGGTGAACTAGATTCAAATCCACAATCTGGTGTGTCCAAGGGACGTAACTCTGCACTGCCACACAAAACAGCTGAGTTATGATCTTCATCATCATCTGAGGTTGGTCCACACCTGTGTATCTGGCCAGAGCATCCGATGCAGCGGGGATGGCGGCCATCTGTTTGATGCTGTACCGGAACAGATCGGTGTTCCTCTTGCTGCGATCCTGCAGTACCTGGCATACCCAGCTGGCGTAGCCCATGGCTCCCTCAACCTGGTGACACATGAACCACTGTCAGTACACTGCTCCATGACTCTGTACAGACTAGCTATCATAGACAGCACTCTGGGCTATATATAGGAAATGCACTTCCAACATATAACAATGATAATAGATGCTATCACTGACCATTGCCAGCCTGAGCTATTTCACATTTTATAATGTTAACAATACTGTGTCAATTATATCATCCCTAGACAATCAGAAAACAGGTTCAATAAGACTAATGCGACAAATGGGATCAGGTGGTCAGGCTCGCTGACTTGGTTGATGCATGTCATCGTATCCTAATTGCGTACATTGATGCTCATGATGTCAATCACTGGATTGTCTGGTCCGGACTCGATTAGTTACAGACCGCTGTCATATAGCTGGAAGAAAACATTCCCGAGTTCTCAATGGGAAATAACTCATGCCACTATGGTAAACAGGGAACTTCAAACAATGACCAAATTAACCTTTACAAAAAGGCTACAAAAAGACCAGTTATTACTTCAAAGTTCGAACACTTCCTGTTACACATGTATCCCAGCATGTAGTTGTATTGACATGCTGGTAACTTTCCATCAAACATGTTAACATCCTATTTCAATAATGCTGCCAGAAATCATTATAGATATACATAGGTAACAAATCCTTCACATGAAGCAGAATACTTACATTAGTGCCTAGTTCGGTTGTGTGACGGAACAGGTCCATGGCGTCATCATGTCCAACTATCTCAGCTATCAGGGCCTTGAAAAGAGTAAACAGATTAACCCAATGTGTTCCCTAGCAGAATAAACAAATAGAACATGAAGATTAAACATGTATAAACAGATCAACCTAAGTTATTACACCCGGGTAGAATAAACAAATGGAACATCAAGAAGAAACAAGAATAAACAGATCAACCTAAGTTATTACACCCATGTAGTATAAACAAATAGAACACCAAGAAGAAACATGAATAAACAGATCAACCTAAGTTAATACACCCGTGTAGAATAAACAAATAGAACACCAAGAAGAAACATGAATAAACAGATCAACCTAAGTTAATACACCCGTGTAAAATAAACAAATTGAACATCAAGAAGAAACATGAATAAACAGATCAACCTAAGTTATTACACCCGTGTAGAATAAACAAATGGAACATCAAGAAGAAACAAGAAGAAACAGATCAACCTAAGTTATTACACCCATGTAGTATAAACAAATAGAACACCAAGAAGAAACATGAATAAACAGATCAACCTAAGTTATTACACCCATGTAGTATAAACAATTAGAACATCAAGAAGAAACATGAATAAACAGATCAACCTAAGTTATTACACCCATGTAGTATAAACAAATATAACATCAAGAAGAAACATGAATAAACAGATCAACCTAAGTTATTACACCCGTGTAGAATAAACAAATAGAACACCAAGAAGAAACATGAATAAACAGATCAACCTAAGTTATTACACCCGTGTAGAATAAACAAATAGAACATCAAGAAGAAACATGAATAAACAGATCAACCTAAGTTATTACACCCGTGTAGAATAAACAAATAGAACACCAAGAAGAAACATAAATAAAAAGATCAACCTAAGTTATTACACCCGTGTAGAATGAACAAATAGAACATCAAGAAGAAACATGAATAAAAAGATCAACCTAAGTTATTACACCCGTGTAGAATAAACAACTAGAACATCAAGAAGAAACATGAATAAACAGATCAACCTAAGTTATTACACCCATGTAATATAAACAAATAGAACACCAAGAAGAAACATGAAACAGTCATCTTAATCATTCTAATGAATCATTCTTAATGAATTTCACTGTATCCAGGCAGGGAAGGCGGCCAGTGTTGGGTGTCACAGGTGTGATCCGGTACTGACCTGTCCAATCCAGCAAGCAACGTAACTTGGGTCAAGACTCTGGGCTACTTTGAAAGCTTCATGGGCAAGCTGAAAAAGTGAGAAAAAAAATTACAAACCTGTAGAGGTTATGAATTCTCTGATGAAATCCTCCTTGGGGCACTTATTGCATTTTCCTTGCTCAAGAAAATCTACATGACATAGTTGTAACCATTTTCCTTAATAAAAAATGTTACCACACAAAAAACTTCGTTTTTGTATGATATACGACCACCTTTACGGGGCCTCACCCCCAACGGCGCCTCACGCCAGGGGGAGCAACTCTCACCCAAATCACTTTCCATATGTCAAATGCTGACGGAATGTGGGGAGGTGGGTGGCCGTGCCCCAAGGAGGATTTCATCAGAGAATTCATAACCTCTACAGGTTTGTAAAATTCTCTTTCTGATTAAATCCTCCTTGGGGCACTTATTGCATCAAGACAGACTCCCAAAGACAATCTAGGAAGTGGCATCCGTCAGCAACAGGCGTAAATAAATACATCGTATTTGATTATTCAACAGAATAAAATATTGAGTTCAATAAATGGAACCAACCTTATCGTGAGGCACCACCGTCGAAAGGCGGGGGCTAGAGACAGGGCGTGGTCGACCATATATTATGATAAAGCCTGTTTTTGCGGCTTGTCATAAGTTGAGAACTCGAAACACCTCCCACCCCCCAACACTTTTTTTGAACAAGTGATATAAGGGCGTAGATCACGAGAGACCATAACCAGCGCTGAGCTAGGCCAGAGGGTCCCCGAGGATCGAAGGAGTGCGTGCGCAAAATACGAGTATTATCGAGTAGTAAGGACTGATATTTATCGACCGCAGAAGATAAAATCCGGACCATTACTGAGCAGTATAACCGGAAGACTGTCTAAAATCTCGAATGCTCAATCAGCTAGAGATTAGAACTTTGCCCAGTTCGGAGAACTGACTGACCAGACCGAGTACGCTCGCTTGAGTGTTTGTCGAGTTGGTAAGGTTTGATGAATCGTGCTCGGCTGGCTCCAAATAGCCGCGGAGCAGATCTTCTCAATGGGCAGAGCCGCGGCGTACGCTTTTGACGCAGCCACTGCTCTAACCTAATGAGCCTTCAACCTGGTAGGGAGGTCCCTGCCTGTAAGCGTATACGCTGTACAAATGGTTGAAACTATCCACCTCGAGATAGATTGTTTACTCGCAGGTGAGCCAACCTTCCTACCGCAGTAACAGCAAATTAATTGGTTATCCTTACGGACACCCATAATTCTGCTGATATAGGCCTTGAGAGTCGTGCGGACATCCAAGACATGAGCATGTCTTGCAGTGGTCCCCGACGAGGAAGGCTGTGAAAGAGCAGGTAGCTCAATAGGAGCCGTTCACGTGGAATCGTGTGCGACCCTAGGACGGTAATAGTCCGGTAGACGAAAACTGACTGTCCCGGTGATATTTATCGACCCCATGGAAGACAGTTATTTTGGGATCGGCTGACATAACACGAATGTCGCCTACCCGTCTGCCGGACGTTACCACCACAAGGAACGCCGTCTCCCAGCTCAACAGCTGAAGAGAGAGAGACGACAGATCCCGAAAGGAAGGACCGGACAGCCAATCGAGAATGATTGACAAGTCCCAAGGGGGACTGATCCGCCGGACTGGCGGTCGGATCCTGTCCACACCTGCTAAAAAGCGCTGCACTAATGGGTGTGCACCCAGAAGTGCCCCGTCGACAGGG
Source organism: Haliotis rufescens (assembly GCF_023055435.1). Classification (NCBI taxonomy): domain Eukaryota; kingdom Metazoa; phylum Mollusca; class Gastropoda; order Lepetellida; family Haliotidae; genus Haliotis; species Haliotis rufescens. The sequence goes on from NW_025963779.1 coordinate 36,628,142, forward strand.
ACGTGAAAAGCTGCGATAGCTGTAGAGTACCCTCGGACTGTTGATGCGGCCAGGCCGTCATCTAGTCGCGACTGGAGAAACTCAAGCACGGATACGAGATCTGCAGAAAAAAGATCTGCAATCCCTCTATCGACACACCAGGGCGCATAGCAGGCCTATCTATCGTACTGAACGTTTGTCGAATCCCTCTGCGAAGCCAGTATTGTGTCTGCAACTCGTGCAGGAATACCGCTCTTCTGGAGGCGATTCCTGACAGTGGCCAAGCCACCGATTGAATCCTGAGATTCGGGTGGAGGGCCCCGTTCTGGGATAGGAGGTCCGGTCGTAAAGGTAATATAACAGGAGGCTGAGCCAGAAACCCGAGTATTACTGGAAACCCACTCTGCGCCGACTAAAGAGGTGCCAGGAGCACAATTAGTCGCGCAGGCTGAGTGCCTAGCTGAGACAGGACCTTGGAAATCAGAGGTACTGGGGAGAATGCCCACAGAACTGTCCGTCCAATCTAGCTGAAAGGCGTCCGGTGCCACCGACCACGGGTCGTGGACTCGGGAGCAGAATGTTGGTGTCTGGTTATTTAACCCAGACGCAAACAGATCCACCTGTAACGACCTGTATAACAGGGAGAAAATCCCGAATATCCCCGGGTCGAGCCTCCACTCGTGAGGAGCGAGGATCTGGCAAGACAGAGCGTCCACACGGACGTTGTCCACCCCCGGGAGATAAACAGGTAGCACCCTGATATCGTGAGAGTCGCACTATAGTAGGAACTGCCACGTCTTTCGTCGAAGCGACGGAGACGCCGTTCCTCCCTGCTTCCGGATGTAAGTCATCGCCGTTTGGTTGTCCATCTCTAGACGAACCACTTGGCCACGAAGCAGATCCGGGAAGCGTTGGAACACTAACCTGACCGCTCTCAGTTCTAGCACATTGATATGCAGTTTGATCTCCTGCTGGGACCATAGTCCCGAGGCAGTGTGATCATTCAGAACGCCTCCCCAGCCGGAGAGTGACGTGTCTGTTTGAACTGTGAGAGACGGAACGGGAGTGATTCCCGACCTCGGTCCACCACTGGAGGTGTGTAATGAGCCACTACGGAGTCTCGAGCACAGTCTCGAGATCTTCCGAGTTCGCCCAAAGTCGACGGAGTGCTTGTTGAATGGGACTCATTCTCAAGCGCGCCCGCCAGACCAAATCCACTGTCGCCGCCATGTTGTCCAGTAACTGGAGCCATGTACGAGCAGTGTGACTTGCGCTTAAGGGACTTGATATCTTGTGACAGAGATACACGTCCTCTCACCGTGTTGAAATTAGCCACTAGGAAGACTAGATTCTGAGTGGGGCTCAGATCTCACTTCTTGAGATTGACCATACACCCTAGAGTGATCAGAATATCTATCACTTGTTGTGTAGCTATCTGACTCAGGGATTGCAATAGAGCTCTTAGTAACCAGTCGTCGAGGTACGGATGGCAGAACCGACCTTTTGAACACCCTTGGGGCCGTGGAGATCCCGAATGGTAGAACACTGAACTGATAACACCTCCCGTCGAAAGAAAACCTCAGGTATTTCTTGAAATCGGGGTGTATTGGTATGTGGAGATAGGCGTAGTTTAAGTCTATTGACGTTAGCCATTCTCCTGTCTCGACAGTTGAGATCACTGTTTGGTGACTAGGAAACAAGTCGAGTAGAAGCCCTCGCTTTCCTGTCCCTCGGGACCCGGTTCGATCGCAGCTTTCATAAGAAGTGCGTCGACCTCGGCACGGAGGAATTCCGCCTTCTCTCGGGTAGCAGGCACCGGAGTGTGCTTTATCCCGGAAAAGTGGAGGAGCGGATGAGTTTTCCACCGAGGCAAATGGCCATCCCTTAAAATGGACGGGGGCTGGGGATTGTGATGTAACTGTCTCCCATTCCTTCAGGAATAGAGCCAGTCGGCCGCCTACGGGGACATCCGGCTGGAGGCAGTGGACCCCGGCTGTCGGCAGTTCGATAACTTGCGACTGTGGGTTCACCCGGGGCTCTTCGGGCGCTAATGGGAACCCATCGTTCCCAGCCCCGCGAAAAAGCTGTTGGACTCGACCAGCTGCCTTGCCCCGGCCCGTGCCTCTCTTGCTCCTCCCGGCGCCCTTATACCTGAAGGAAGCGGCGGCTTCCAAGCAGGTGTGGACGTCTGACCCGTGCGTTAGCGTAGGAGGGGACAATTGGAGAGGCCCGCTTACGCGGTTTTAACGCTTGGTACCTCCAACAAGGCCTTATGAGTCTTTGATGGAAGTATACAATTGAGCAGCCTCTCGGACCACCTGCTGAGCCCCAGGGAAGAGGGTGGCACCCTCTTATACGGCAAAGCAAGTAGGTCTTGGCGTGTGTAAGTCGAGTATTTAGATACCGACATCCACCGCCTGCGCATGCTCATAACAGCGCACATCATCTGCGAGGCACAGCTACGAATAGCGTCCCTCGCAAGATAACTGAACTTCCGTTAGTTGCGCGGCCAACTCCGAAGAGTCGGCCGGCCCCTCTCCCGCTAACTCCCTCTGTACAGCCGACAGATACGCGGAGTGTACGGACACACGGAGCTGTTGGCATGCATTATGATATTGCTCCTCGAAGCATATGTAAGCAGCCTTCAACTCCGCACCGCACACGGGAAAGGGGGGGCAACCGCCGGCCCCTGGACAATCCTGTCCCGCACTTGTCTCTGCACCCGGCCCGAGGCCGAGTCCCGGTGCCGAGGTGCCAGGGGTTCAAGTGAACCCACCTGGCGCCGGGCTATGTATCCACTAGTGGAAGCCTCGGCCTCAGAAGAGGCGTCTGGCTCCGCTAGGGAAAATTGTGCGTCGGTAGTGCACGGGCCGGTGCCCGCCACCACTACGCTGGGGAGCGACCTCGAGCCGGAGCCGAAGCTCGGTCTCGGATCGCCCCCGAGACAAAGGGAACCAACCTGGCTCCGGGCTAGGTATCCACTAGTGGAAGCCTCGGCCTCGGAAGAGGCGTCTGGCTCCGCTAGGGAAAATTGTGCGTCGGTAGTGCACGGGCCGGCGCCTGCCACCCCTCCGCTGGGGAGCGACCTCGAGCCGGCGCCGAAGCCCGGTCTGAGATCGTCCCCGAGACCAAGTGGCCTGCCTCGGCCGATGCCGGGCATATCACAAGGTCTCGAAGCCGCGTCCGGCGCCGACAACGGGGAAGGCTCGGTCCGCATCTCCTCTCGGAGCTGAGACTTTACCTCCTCCATCATCGACGCCATCTACGACTTAAGAAACGCAGAAAAGTCTGCCAAAGACAGTGCAGGAGAGGGTGCAGTGCTTACTACGGGGACCCTCGAGCCTTCTCCCCCGGCCCCCGGAGAGGGAGCGGGGGAGACAATCTCGGCAGCTTTTTTACCCTTTTTAGATGGGGAGGGGGAGGGGGGGGGGGGGGGGATGTCTTAGTAGATCTGATATCTACCCCCGCCTTTAATAGACCTCTTTAAAGTGGAACAAGTCAACTTGTCTCTTTTTGGGGGCCCCGGGGAGTAAAGGCAATGTCCTCCGCCAGACATATAAGGCAGCGTTAGAACAACCCGTACACAGTTTGAAGGTCTTGTTTTTACTCTAACAAGACCGTAATTTCTGAGGTGGGCGGGAAGGGTGTCAACGTGTATCAGTGCGATATAAAGATCGGGAAGATACGTGCATAAATTGTGAAACTAGAAGCAAAGGCGTAATGTACAATGCGATTTGTAACGCGATACTAATAGCCAATGTCGTAGTATAATTATAACACCAAAAGGGCGTGTTACGCGCTAAGGTGTAAAACCCGTAAAAAAGGTAAGTGTAGTTTATGAGTTAACACACCACCTTGGGTTTTGTAAAGGAAAAAATTGTAGACCAATGCTGTATGATATAACAAAACCCCAAGCCGTTTCTTAATGGCCTTGGTGTTACATGTATCAGCCCGTGGAACAAAAATATGGACGCCATTACGGCCATTTGAATTCAAAGGTACCGTGCACGTGGCGTATTATTACAACTCTATAACTTCACAATGGGAGGTATTACGCCTTTGCAATGAAAGAAATGTACCATACATACAGTTTGGTCAGCCATGGTTCTTGTCGAACGACAGATTTCTCTTATTTTTGTCTTGTGTGAAAAATCAACACGTCTGTCTCTTACAGATGACATAAGGAAAGTGATTTGGGTGAGAGTTGCTCCCCCTGGCGTGAGGCGCCGTTGGGGGTGAGGCCCCGTAAGGGTGGTCGTATATCATACAAAAACGAAGTTTTTTGTGTGGTAACATTTTTTATTAAGGAAAATGGTTACAACTATGTCATGTAGATTTTCTTGAGCAAGGAAAATGCAATAAGTGCCCCAAGGAGGATTTAATCAGAAAGAGAATGAGTGATTTGGGGATTACAAATATTCAGTAGATGTGTTCAATTTGAAACTGACCTTGATAGATGATTAACACTTACTTGCACATTATCATTCTTCAGGTACAATGTTCCCAGGTTGGTCCAGGCAACAACGTTCTGGAACAAGAACTGACATGGTCTAACACTGTATGTTACTGACACTATCACCTGTTCTGGACTGGTCAGTACCAGAGTTGGGTTGGGGAGAACCAGGGTGAGAGGTTTACTGTCACCTCAACCCCTGACAGGGCAGTGGGGTATATCTGTGTAAGTCCACCCTGGGGTCCAATCTCTGGTTAAAACAACTAACATAACTGACCAGTCCTGTATTTACACATACATGTATACACTAAAAGTAATTGATGTTGTAGAAATAGGGGATGAATAAATTATCAGGGCTTCCTCCCGATAATAATGCTCACTGACAAGATGTGTCAAGTGAATATCAGTGCCAGCAGTAAGACGTACGTTACTCTCCACTTCTATGGACTTGATGAAGCAGTGCTGGGCGAGCTCTGGCTTGTAGCAGTCTGTGGACAGCAAGCAAGTAGTGCATCATTATATTCCTGGGAGGAAAGTCAAAACACATCACATCCTGCTCCAGTGTGGAGAAAAGGGTGAGGCAGACACAAGTGATGAACAAGTCAGTTTCAGAGTACACATCTCAACAAAACCCAACTCTTTCCTGGGGTGAATATTAACATCATTTTTACTATTGCAATAAGATTGGGATAAAATCAGTTTAAATCGCTACTGCAGTATTACTGCAGCATAGGTACAACCATTGCAGTAATATTACGATATAGCTTGGTCAGCAGCTGTTTTGTCTTACAACATATATTTCCTTGCATTTAGGAAACCCTAATATGTCTGCCAGGTCGTAGGTTCAGCAGTCATTACTGCCCAATATCAGCTTAATTCCAGAATGTTGTGTCAGTGCCTTCCCACATTTATATCATGGATCAAGTCAATCTCATTAGCGGTAGCAAAACAAAGATCTGAGGACATCCCATTACGGGTCATGTCAGAACGACCTTTCGTTAATTTTGACAAACCAATGAAATGAGTTCAAATGACTGACAAGAAATCGACATTAGCCAATCAGAAGACAGCTTTCTCGAGCTTTACGACACTGGTTTCCAACTGGCGACTACTTTTGAAACATATTTTGATGTATTCTCGATTAAAAATGTTAAAACTGATAAGAAGAACATTCAGGAATGGCTTATAGATGGCGTAGATTGTATGGATATAATCATAAAACCCGTAACTGTCATTCGGTATACCCCGTGTTAAATATTTCGTGGCTGCATGATCAGAAAACACATTCCGACTGTCACTTTCACAATCTGGTAAGCGACGCTCTGATTGGTTGGATGAAAGGTTGTTCTGACATGACCTGTAATGGGATGTCCTCAGATCTTTGTTTAGCGATAGCGAGAACTAAGATCGGATTTTAATGAGATTGTGGATCAAGTTGAATGGATAGTGTAGTGAATCACCAATGTTGACTATTGGTCGATTGATATTTTAACTTGCTCTCAATATATTGACACACTGCCATGGACAACTACAATCAAGCCATAATTTGATCAATCGATTAACCCCTGCCGATTTCCAATGTAAAAAGTTACTCTTAATTTCATTCTATACAGAAACAGGTAATTAAGGAGCACGATATTTGTAAAGACCTATTCTGTTGCATACCCATTGTCAGCAGGCAAGGTATGACAGGCTTACTCACATTTGGCACATACCACTACCCCCAGGGCATTCCAGTGGCGGAAGTTGTTGGGGTCCAGACTTATAGCTTTCTTCAGGGCCTGAATGGCTTTCTGGGATAGCTCTACTGATGCTGATGTGGACAGCTCTGATTGGTGGAAATAGTTGACCCCCAGGTCATGCCAGAGAGAGGCACTCTCTGGAATGCTCTTCAAGGCTCTACCATAGCACCTGCAGAAGGATCAACAGAAGTACTGACCAACAGTAGGTGTGTGTACTGTGATCAAGTAGGACAACTCTTGCAACATCATTACAATCCCATTATCAAAGAAGGTGGAGTAAGCTGGTGCAAGTCCATATATCTTGCATTGTAATTTCATCTGAATCTAGCAGACCAGAATCCTTTGATAATTTCAAAAAATAATTCATAGAAAACCTCTACTGCAGCATAACTTGTAGAAGTATTTCTTACCTGGCTCCAACCTGCAGGACCTCCATCTTCCCCAGGGACACTATGTCCTGGGACGACTGCTGGACCAGCTTGGCAGGAAGCTGCAGACTAACAGAGATATAACACATCACTGGAGAAAGCTGTAGACTAACAGAGATATAACACATCACTGGAGAAAGCTGCAGACTAACAGAGATATAACACATCACTGGAGAAAGCTGCAGACTAACAGAGATATAACACATCACTGGAGGAAGCTGTAGACTAACAGAGATATAACACATCACTGGAGAAAGCTGTAGACTAACAGAGATATAACACATCACTGGAGGAAGCTGTAGACTAACAGAGATATAACACATCACTGGAGGAAGCTGCAGACTAACAGAGATATAACACATCACTGGAGAAAGCTGTAGACTAACAGAGATATAACACATCACTGGAGAAAGCTGTAGACTAACAGAGATATAACACATCACTGGAGGAAGCTGTAGACTAACAGAGATATAACACATCACTGGAGGAAGCTGTAGACTAATAGAGATACAACACATCACTGGATGAAGCTGCAGACTCACAGAGATATAACACATCACCGGAGGAAGCTGCAGACTAACAGAGATATTACACATCACCGGAGGAAGCTGTAGACTAACAGAGATATAACACATCACTGGAGGAAGCTGTAGACTAACAGAGATATAACACATCACTGGAGGAAGCTGCAGACTAACAGAGATATAACACATCTTTGGAAGAAGCTGTAGACTAACAGAGATATTACACATCACTGGAGGAAGCTGCAGACTAACAGAGATATAACACATCACTGGAGGAAGCTGCAGACTAACAGAGATATAACACATCACTGGAGGAAGCTGTAGACTAACAGAGATATAACACATCACTGGAGGAAGCTGTAGACTAACAGAGATATAACACATCACTTGAGAAAGCTGTAGACTAACAGAGATATAACACATCACTGGAGAAAGCTGTAGACTAACAGAGATATAACACATCACTGGAGGAAGCTGCAGACTAACAGACATATAACACATCCTTGGAGGAAGCTGTAGACTAACAGAGATATAACACATCACTGGAGGAAGCTGTAGACTAACAGAGATATAACACATCACTGGAGGAAGATGTAGACTAACAGAGATATAACACATCACTGGAGGAAGCTGCAGACTAACAGAGATATAACACATCACTGGAGAAAGCTGTAGACTAACAGAGATATAACACATCACTGGAGGAAGCTGCAGACTAACAGACATATAACACATCCTTGGAGGAAGCTGTAGACTAACAGAGATATAACACATCACTGGAGGAAGCTGTAGACTAACAGAGATATAACACATCACTGGAGGAAGCTGTACACTAACAGAGATATAACACATCACTGGAGGAAGCTGTAGACTAACAGAGATATAACACATCACTGGAGGAAGATGTAGACTAACAGAGATATAACACATCACTGGAGGAAGCTGTAGACTAACAGAGATATAACACATCACTGGAGGAAGCTGCAGACTAACAGAAATATAACACATCACTGGAGAAAGCTGTAGACTAACAGAGATATAACACATCACTGGAGGAAGCTGTAGACTAACAGAGATATAACACATCACTGGAGGAAGCTGTAGACTAACAGAGATATAACACATCACTGGAGAAAGCTGTAGACTAACAGAGATATAACACATCACTGGAGGAAGCTGTAGACTAACAGAGATATAACACATCACTGGAGGAAGCTGTACACTAACAGAGATATAACACATCACTGGAGGAAGCTGTAGACTAACAGAGATATAACACATCACTGGAGGAAGCTGTATACTAACAGAGATATTACACATCACTGGAGGAAGCTGTAGACTAACAGAGATATAACACATCACTGGAGAAAGCTGTAGACTAACAGAGATATAACACATCACTGGAGGAAGCTGTAGACTAACAGAGATATAACACATCACTGGAGAAAGCTGTAGACTAACAGAGATATAACACATCACTAGAGGAAGCTGTAGACTAACAGAGATATAACACATCACTTGAGGAAGCTGTAGACTAACAGAGATATTACACATCACCGGAGGAAGCTGCAGACTAACAGAGATATTACACATCACCGGAGGAAGCTGTAGACTAACAGAGATATAACACATCACTGGAGGAAGCTGTAGACTAACAGAGATATAACACATCACTGGAGGAAGCTGCAGACTAACAGAGATATAACACATCCTTGGAGGAAGCTGTAGACTAACAGAGATATTTGTAGAATTTTCCTATTCGGAATATTCTATAAGTAATACGTTACCACTGTTATACCGAGGCTGTTGTCTCCCACAACTGCTGCTATAGCGAAATCTACCACAGAGATCTCAATTACCTCATGCAGCACGTGCGTAGCCACCCAGCTGCCATGTGACACCCTTCACTCTTGTCTCCTGCGAGAGCAAGTGCTCGGGGGACGGACGGGCGGGCAGCAGCCCAGTGGTAACGTATTACTTATAGAATATTCCGAATAGGAAAATTCTACAAATTACATTAAGTAATACGTTACCACTGTTATACCGAGGCTGACTACCACAGTAGGCGGTGGGGAGCACCTACAACCCGAATCCTGACTGCTAGCGTTCCTTCCGACCAGCGGAAGTAAACACCAAGGCGGAAGCACTCGATGCGCATGCACCTAGCTAGGCGTTACCCTATAGGAATACCAAAGCACTGTCAAGCGCATACCGTAAGGCTCAATCGTCATTGCCAAAACGATTGGTGACTCCAAACGGCCCCACTGGATAGGTATTTCATCGCCGCAGCGGATGAGAACACTGTATCCGCGTGAGCTTAATCTTAGATCAGGTTAAACAGTCGAAAAGAGGGAAATTAATTTCATTCAGACCGTATATCCCAGAGCAAGCCTACTTAAAGTATGCATTAGGCGCGTGACCTAATTCCAGTATTTGTAAGCATGCATCACAAGGTTGGGATACACGACAGACAATTAAAGACATAATTGTCAAAATACAAATAAGGACAAAGCACACAAAAAGCGGCCCTCACCTGTGGTGTGAGTGCGCTGGTTTGCGGGACCCCAACTCCTGTACCCACGGCAGTGGGAACATTGGAGTCGACCCAGATTGACCACCGTGCAAGGTCAGACGCCTGAGGAGTTCGGAATTGCGCTTGGCACACCCCTTAGGTGCCCGCTTGCGCCGCGATCCGCGGGCCAAGACGGTGCACACTCTCCACGACGGCATCAGCGACCTGTTTGAGGTAATGATTGGCAAAAACCGAGTCAGAACGCCAGTAACAACCTCGTAATATTCTGCGAACAGAGATATTCGAGTGTAGGGCAAATGTTGCCGCTAGCGCCCTGATCTCGTGCGGGTTTGACCCCGCTACAGGTAACCCCCGAGACCGGTACGCCAGATTGATGACAGAACGAAGCCACAACGCAATCGAGTTGCGAGTTACGTCAACCGTGCGATTAGGGTTACACGATATGAACAGACGGTCACGCCCTTGTCTACGTTCATTCGAAGCCTTAAGATAATACTTAAGGGCCCTAACCGGACACAGCGCTCTGTCCTCAGTATCAGCAGGATGTAAGATTTCTTTGAGTGATCTTACAGTGAATTCTCTCTCCGTTTGCCCGACTCTCTGATTCTTGGCGACGAAGCCCATGAGCAGGCCCAGGCGGACCGCTCCTTCGTCACCCCTATCGAATCGTACCTTGGCGACATCGAGTGCATGAATTTCGGATACAGGTGGCGCCGTGGCAAAGGAGAGGAGAAATGCTGTTTTCCAAGTCACATGCCGGAACGAAGCACTATGCAAGGGTTCATACGGAGCTTCTGTAAGTGATTGCAACACTAGGGAAAGATCCAAGGCCGGTGCCCGAAGGCGGCCCTTCTTAAGATCGTGCTGTTTGAAACCCTTGATAATACCCCGTATCACCGGCTCTTTGGAGAGACTAGTACCCATAGCAACGTCCCGTACCGTAGCAACGGACGAGACATAGTTGGCAATGGAACCCCCGGAGAGTTTCCGGGTCTCTCGCAAGTGAGACATGAAACGAGCAATATCCTGCACAGATACCTTATCTGGCGAATGAATGTGATGTTTACAACACCACTTCGTGAAAATAACCCAACGTGCATTATACACCTTCTGGGTAGAATCACGATGCATACTAACGTATGCCCGAGACGCCCGGCGAGAAAAAACTTTACTCCTCAGACGCTCGGTGACAACATCCACGCGTGCAGATTGAACTGCCCTGCGTTTGGATGAAGCTGACGGGTGTGAGGGTGGATCAAGAGATCCGGTCTCACAGGCAGTGGAAGTGGCGACTGCGTGACCTGGGTCAGCAAGTCGGGGTACCACGATCTGTTCGGCCACATGGGCGCGATCAGTAACATTCGACAGCGAACTCCTCGGAGCCGGCTTAGAATGTGTGGTATCAACGCTGTCGGCGGGTAAGCATAAGCGACCAAGCCCGTCCAGTCTAACGCGAGAGCATCGTGATCGATGGCCCTCGGGTCCGGGACTGGTGATACAAACAACGGGAGTTGATTGTTGAACCGCGTTGCGAACAGGTCGACCATCGGACGACCCAAACGTTCGCACAGCCACTGAAACACTACTGGGTTCAGCATCCACTCTGTGGGGCTCGGATCCTGAGGCCTCGATAGAGCATCGGCCAGTACGTTCCGCACACCTGGGATGTGACGGGCGCGTATCTGGCACGGTACACTGTCCACCAGAGCGTAAAACTCGAACGTGAGATCGAGTAGCGAGTGACTGTGGGTTCCCCCCAGTTTGTTCACATAGGACACTACCGTCGTGTTGTCGGTCGCCAGCATGAGCCGGGCGTCGACGAGACGATGCTTCCAGTGATTGACTGCGTTGATCACTGCCTTGAACTCGAGACAAGTGATGTGAAGACCTAGTTCGTCTACGCACCACAGCCCCGAGCTCACCTCCCCCTTTAGATGGGCGCCCCAGCCAGACGGGCCGCTGCAGCCAAGTAAGTGTCTCCGTGAGACATGGAGTGCCGAGCGAGGGCGTCCAGCTGGTGCAAGGTAGCTTGCGTTACCGTAGCAGCCGGTGGGGCACGGACACCCAACCGCTCAACATGGGCCTCCGCGGTAGGACCAGCCTCGGGAAAGGCAAGGTCATGTACCGGGAAGAAACCCTTTCTCCACGACATCGGAGGCAACGGGAGACCCCGACCGGAGGCCGCCGCGAAGGCGTTCTCCAAGGAAGGCTTGAAACCGCGCAGCAAGGTTGATGCGGGGAAAGCCGTGTCGGAAGACTCATCGTATACCTCGGAGGAACCCACAGTCGTGGATTCCCCGCGGTACCGGCCGGGGCATGTCCTCAAAGAGGACATAAACCATGGCCACGCGGTCCTAAACCGATAGCGGGAGCAACGGTTCGGGGGAAGGACCGGTGACCACGGGAGCCGCCGCCGTACCGGTGGACCCCGCGTCCGACCCCGCGGCCACCGAAGTGGCCGGGGACGGAACAGCCAGCGGCCTATCCTGAGATAAGGCCGCCAGCTTGGAGTCCACAAGTTATGCAAGTAATGCAGCGACGGAATCCCCGGACAGCACACGGGCCGCCAAGAGATCCGCCGCTTTACCGGTGGACCCCGCGTCCGACCCCGCGGCCACTGAAGAGGCCGGGGACGGAACAGCCAGCGGCCTATCTTGCGATAAGGCCGCCAGCTTGGAGACCACAAGTTTCGACAACAATGCGGCGACGGAATCCCCAGACAGCCCGAGGGCCGCAAGGGGATCCGCCGCAGCCGAGGAGGTGGTACCCGCACGGGGACCCCGACCGGACGAACCGGCCACCACAGGGGTGGAGACGGACTGTACGTACAGCCGGTACCGCTCAAACTCCGCAGGCCCCAGACCTTCGCACAGGATGCACCGGGTGTCCCCGCAAGGAACCCTGCACCGCGGGCAACGATCGTGGGGATCCCGGGACGACAAAAACTTTCTGCACACCCCACAACTCCGAGGAGCAGGGGTAGAGGGGGTGGATACTGGGGACATATCCATGTCAGACATTGATTGTTTGCTATAAACAAAGAACAAAACATGGTTACAACGCACGCACCACAATGATTCTCAAACGAACATTTTCACAAGAAAATAAACGAGCAATGTGAACATATAACATACACATATAACTTTTATTAAAGAAATAAGTTATGTTAACCCCCAAAACATACAAGAACAGGGGAAACGTAAAACACAACGTGCATACGCGAACCCCGCAAGTATATAGAAAAAAGGGCGGGAAAATTATAACCAAGCGTAGCTACCGCAACGCCCCATAAAAGCACAGTTTATTAGAGAATAAACTATAATAAATATCACCAAATCTTCAAGGAACGCTTCAGCAGGAGAAAACACGTCTTGCTAAGCAGACGAAGGAGACAAGAGTGAAGGGTGTCACATGGCAGCTGGGTGGCTACGCACGTGCTGCATGAGGTAATTGAGATCTCTGTGGTAGATTTCGCTATAGCAGCAGTTGTGGGAGACAACAGCCTCGGTATAACAGTGGTAACGTATTACTTAATGTAATTACACATCACTGGAGGAAGCTGTAGACTTACAGAGATATAACACATCACTGGAGAAAGCTGTAGACTAACAGAGATATAACACATCACTGGAGGAAGCTGTAGACTAACAGAGATATAACACATCACTTGAGAAAGCTGTAGACTAACAGAGATATAACACATCACTGGAGAAAGCTGTAGACTAACAGAGATATAACACATCACTTGAGAAAGCTGTAGACTAACAGAGATATAACACATCACTGGAGGAAGCTGTAGACTAACAGAGATATAACACATCACTGGAGGAAGCTGCAGACTAACAGAGATATAACACATCACTGGAGGAAGCTGTAGACTAACAGAGATATAACACATCACTGGAGGAAGCTGTAGACTAACAGAGATATAACACATCACTGGAGGAAGCTGTAGACTAACAGAGATATAACACATCACTTGAGAAAGCTGTAGACTAACAGAGATATAACACATCACTGGAGAAAGCTGTAGACTAACAGAGATATAACACATCACTGGAGGAAGCTGTAGACTAACAGAGATATAACACATCACTTGAGAAAGCTGTAGACTAACAGAGATATAACACATCACTGGAGAAAGCTGTAGACTAACAGAGATATAACACATCACTTGAGAAAGCTGTAGACTAACAGAGATATAACACATCACTGGAGGAAGCTGTAGACTAACAGAGATATAACACATCACTGGAGGAAGCTGTAGACTAACAGAGATATAACACATCACTGGAGGAAGCTGTAGACTAACAGAGATATAACACATCACTGGAGGAAGCTGTAGACTAACAGAGATATAACACATCACTGGAGGAAGCTGTAGACTAACAGAGATATTACACATCACTGGAGAAAGCTGTAGACTAACAGAGATATAACACATCACTGGAGGAAGCTGTAGACTAACAGAGATATAACACATCACTGGAGGAAGCTGTAGACTAACAGAGATATAACACATCACTGGAGGAAGCTGTAGACTAACAGAGATATAACACATCACTGGAGGAAGCTGTAGACTAACAGAGATATAACACATCACTGGAGGAAGCTGTAGACTAACAGAGATATAACACATCACTGGAGGAAGCTGTAGACTAACAGAGATACAACACATCACTGGAGGAAGCTGTAGACTAACAGAGATATAACACATCACTGGAGGAAGCTGCAGACTAACAGAGATATAACACATCACTGGAGAAAGCTGTAGACTAACAGAGATATAACACATCACTGGAGGAAGCTGTAGACTAACAGAGATATAACACATCACTGGAGGAAGCTGTAGACTAACAGAGATATAACACATCACTGGAGGAAGCTGCAGACTAACAGAGATATAACACATCACTGGAGGAAGCTGTAGACTAACAGAGATATAACACATCACTGGAGGAAGCTGTAGACTAACAGAGATATTACACATCACTGGAGGAAGCTGCAGACTAACAGAGATATAACACATCACTGGAGGAAGCTGCAGACTAACAGAGATATAACACATCACTGGAGGAAGCTGTAGACTAACAGAGATATAACACATCACTGGAGGAAGCTGTAAACTAACAGAGATATAACACATCACTTGAGAAAGCTGTAGACTAACAGAGATATAACACATCACTGGAGAAAGCTGTAGACTAACAGAGATATAACACATCACTGGAGGAAGCTGTAGACTAACAGAGATATAACACATCACTGGAGGAAGCTGTAGACTAACAGAGATATAACACATCACTGGAGGAAGCTGTAGACAAACAGAGATATAACACATCACTTGAGAAAGCTGTAGACTAACAGAGATATAACACATCACTTGAGAAAGCTGTAGACTAACAGAGATATAACACATCACTGGAGGAAGCTGTAGACTAACAGAGATATAACACATCACTTGAGGAAGCTGTAGACTAACAGAGATATAACACATCACTGGAGGAAGCTGCAGACTAACAGAGATATAACACATCACTGGAGGAAGCTGTAGACTAACAGAGATATAACACATCACTTGAGAAAGCTGTAGACTAACAGAGATATAACACATCACTTGAGAAAGCTGTAGACTAACAGAGATATAACACATCACTGGAGGAAGCTGTAGACTAACAGAGATATAACACATCACTGGAGGAAGCTGCAGACTAACAGAGATATAACACATCACTGGAGGAAGCTGTAGACTAACAGAGATATAACACATCACTTGAGAAAGCTGTAGACTAACAGAGATATAACACATCACTTGAGAAAGCTGTAGACTAACAGAGATATAACACATCACTGGAGAAAGCTGTAGACTAACAGAGATATAACACATCACTGGAGGAAGCTGTAGACTAACAGAGATATAACACATCACTGGAGGAAGCTGTAGACTAACAGAGATATAACACATCACTGGAGGAAGCTGCAGACTAACAGAGATATAACACATCACTGGAGGAAGCTGCAGACTAACAGAGATATAACACATCACTGGAGGAAGCTGTAGACTAACAGAGATATTACACATCACTGGAGGAAGCTGCAGACTAACAGAGATATAACACATCACTGGAGGAAGCTGCAGACTAACAGAGATATAACACATCACTGGAGGAAGCTGCAGACTAACAGAGATATAACACATCACTGGAGGAAGCTGTAGACTAACAGAGATATTACACATCACTGGAGGAAGCTGCAGACTAACAGAGATATAACACATCACTGGAGAAAGCTGTAGACTAACAGAGATATAACACATCACTGGAGGAAGCTGTAGACTAACAGAGATATAACACATCACTGGAGGAAGCTGTAGACTAACAGAGATATAACACATCACTGGAGGAAGCTGTAGACTAACAGAGATATAACACATCACTGGAGGAAGCTGCAGACTAACAGAGATATAACACATCACTGGAGGAAGCTGCAGACTAACAGAGATATAACACATCACTGGAGGAAGCTGTAGACTAACAGAGATATTACACATCACTGGAGGAAGCTGCAGACTAACAGAGATATAACACATCACTGGAGGAAGCTGCAGACTAACAGAGATATAACACATCACTGGAGGAAGCTGTAGACTAACAGAGATATTACACATCACTGGAGGAAGCTGCAGACTAACAGAGATATAACAAATCACTGGAGAAAGCTGTAGACTAACAGAGATATAACACATCACTGGAGGAAGCTGTAGACTAACAGAGATATAACACATCACTGGAGGAAGCTGCAGACTAACAGAGATATAACACATCACTGGAGGAAGCTGGAGACTAACAGAGATATAACACATCACTGGAGGAAGCTGTACACTAACAGAGATATAACACATCACTAGAGGAAGCTGCAGACTAACAGAGATATAACACATCACTGGAGGAAGCTGCAGACTAACAGAGATATAACACATCACTGGAGGAAGCTGTAGACTAACAGAGATATTACACATCACTGGAGGAAGCTGCAGACTAACAGAGATATAACACATCACTGGAGGAAGCTGTAGACTAACAGAGACATAACACATCACTGGAGGAAGCTGCAGACTAACAGAGATATAACACATCACTGGAGAAAGCTGTAGACTAACAGAGATATAACACATCACTGGAGGAAGCTGCAGACTAACAGAGAAATAACACATCACTGGAGGAAGCTGCAGACTAACAGAGATATAACACGTCACTGGAGGAAGCTGCAGACCAACAGAGATATAACACATCACTGCAGGAACTGCAAGAAGCTGTAGACTAACAGACATATAACACATCACTGCAGGAAGCTGCAGACTAACAGACATATAACACATCAATGCACGAAGCTGCAGACTAACACAGACATAACTGGAAACTGCAGACTAATACGTACTACAGGAAACTGAAGACAAACATCGACATTAGAAGAAGCTAGTTTAGCTAATGAACCATGCTCCAGTTAATAACAGTTCAAAGGTCAAGAAAAACTAATAAACAAGTTTGATGTAAGAACACGAACCAGTAGAGTGTACAAGCAAGAAGACAAGGGCACCACTGTGTCATCAGGTGGTGGGTCAGCCCTACCTGAATGTCTCCGGGGCCAGAGGCTGCAGCACAGTACAGGCGTCCCCCATCAGCTTCCACAGGCAGGACAGGTCCGCACGCTGGGACGCAGCTCTGACACAAACAGGGAGTTCATCATTCACATGTTCCAATATTTCATGCAGGTGCACAGGGTGCCTCAACAGACTATCTGACATTACAACCTGGCTCATTTACCTCGTTTAATCAAATTAGACATATTGGTGTATATAAAATTATGACACACCCAACAATCAGTGTTAATTTGGGACGTATCTTTCCACCAAAAGCATACCAGGTAGACTCCTCATTCAAAAATATGCATATCTATATTTACACTCTATAGACATGTAATGAAGTTGACCAATAGCATCACCATAAATCAAAACCTGTCATATCTGGACCACACCCAGGACCTAAGGATGATGTGACCATGGAGTTCCCTCTTGTAAAGGATACCTCCATGTCAGAATGATGAGATCTGATTGCTTCACGTGATATTGATAAAATATGTTATCATACCTCCATGTCAGAATGATGAGATCTGATTGGTTCACGTGATATTGATAAAATATGTTATCATACCTCCATGTCAGAATGATGAGATCTGATTGGTTCACGTGATATTGATAAAATATTATATCATACCTCCATGTCAGAATGATGAGATCTGATTGGTTCATGTGATTTTGATAAAATACTTTATCATACCTTCATGTCAGAATGATGAGATCTGATTGGTTCACATGATAAGACTTAAGGATGATGTGATCATGGAGATCCCCAGTGTAATGACTTAAGGATGTGATCATGGAGATCACCAGTGTAATGATTTAAGGATCATGTGATCATGGAGATCCCCAGTGTAATGACTTAAGGATGTGATCATGGAGATCCCCAGTGTAATGATTTAAGGATGATGTGATCATGGAGATCCCCAGTGTAATGACTTAAGGATGATGTGATCATGGAGATCCCCGGTGTAGTGACTTAAGGATGTGATCATGGAGATCCCCGGTGTAATGACATAAGGATGTGATCATGGAGATCCCCAGTGTAATGACTTAAGGATGATGTGATCATGGAGATCCCCGGTGTAGTGACTTAAGGATGATGTGATCATGGAGATCCCCGGTGTAGTGACTTAAGGATGTGATCATGGAGATCCCCGGTGTAATGACATAAGGATGTGATCATGGAGATCCCCAGTGTAATGACTTAAGGATGATGTGATCATGGAGATCCCCGGTGTAATGACATAAGGATGTGATCATGGAGATCCCCAGTGTAATGACTTAAGGATGATGTGATCATGGAGATCCCCGGTGTAGTGACTTAAGGATGTGATCATGGAGATCCCCGGTGTAATGACATAAGGATGTGATCATGGAGATCCCCAGTGTAATGACTTAAGGATGATGTGATCATGGAGATCCCCGGTGTAATGACTTAAGGATGTGATCATGGAGATTCCCGGTGTAATGACTTAAGGATGTGATCATGGAGATTCCCGGTGTAATGACTTAAGGATGTGATCATGGAGATCCCCAGTGTAATGACATAAGGATGTGATCATGGAGATCACCAGTGTAATGACTTAAGGATGTGATCATGGAGATCCCCGGTGTAATGACTTAAGGATGTGATCATGGAGATCCCCAGTGTAATGACATAAGGATGTGATCATGGAGATCACCAGTGTAATGACTTAAGGATGTGATCATGGAGATCCCCGGTGTAATGACTTAAGGATGTGATCATGGAGATCCCCAGTGTAATGACTTAAGGATGATGTGATCATGGAGATCCCCAGAGTAATGACTTAAGGATGTGATCATGGATATCCCAAGTGTAATGACTTAAGGATGTGATCATGGAGATCCCCGGTGTAATGACTTAAGGATGTGATCATGGAGATCCCCAGTGTAGTGACTTAAGGATGATGTGATCATGGAGATCCCCAGTGTAATGACTGAAGGATCATGTGATCATGGAGATCCCCAGTGTAATGACTTAAGGATGTGATCATGGATATCCCCAGTGTAATGACTTAAGGATGTGATCATGGAGATCCCCAGTGTAATGACTTAAGGATGTGATCATGGAGATCCCCGGTGTAATGACTTAAGGATGTGATCATGGAGATCCCCAGTGTAATGACTTAAGGATGTGATCATGGAGATCCCCAGTGTAATGACTTAAGGATGTGATCATGGAGATCCCCGGTGTAGTGACTTAAGGATGTGATCATGGAGATCCCCGGTGTAGTGACTTAAGGATGTGATCATGGAGATTCCCGGTGTAGTGACTTAAGGATGTGATCATGGAGATCCCCGGTGTAGTGACTTAAGGATGTGATCATGGAGATCCCCGGTGTAGTGACTTAAGGATGTGATCATGGAGATCCCCGGTGTAGTGACTTAAGGATGTGATCATCGAGATCCCCGGTGTAATGACTTAAGGATGTGATCATGGAGATCCCCGGTGTAATGACTTAAGGATGTGATCATGGAGATCCCCGGTGTAGTGACTTAAGGATGTGATCATGGAGATCCCCGGTGTAGTGACTTAAGGATGTGATCATGGAGATCCCCGGTGTAATGACTTAAGGATGTGATCATGGAGATCCCCGGTGTAGTGACTTAAGGATGTGATCATGGAGATCCCCGGTGTAATGACTTAAGGATGTGATCATGGAGATCCCCGGTGTAGTGACTGAAGGATGCACCATCTCACCTGGTCAGATAAACCAAGGCCTCCTGACACTTGTCCCGAGCCAGGCCGTCCAGACAGGTGGTCAAGTGTTGCCGTGCCAACAGCAACAGGGTTTCACCAAGACCTGAACAGAGAGATGCTACTGTAAATTTACAGAAAACACTACATACATGCATACTGCAGCATGACTATCAATGTAATATAGAATGTGTTACAGACACATGCTCTGAACTGTGTAACTGGGTGTTGCGTGCAGTGTTACTGATATATGTAGCATCTCTACTTGGACATGCTGCCCACCTTTGAGTGCTGGCACATAGTTGTGGGACTTCTCCAGGATGGTCTTGTACTCCGCCACAGCCTCGGGGTATTCTCCTAGGGTCTGCTTAATGCTGGCAATTCTGTAGTCAAACATGAAAAGAGATTGTTATAGATAACCATTAAAAACATTAGTATTACAATGAAAAGAACACACTTTTTACAGGTGCCAATGCCAGTAAGTGATGTGAAAATTTTGTCCATGTTGAGTGGTTGAGTGAGTGGTTGAGTGTTTGAGTGAGTGTTTGAGTGAGTGTTTGAGTGAGTGGTTGAGTGGTTGGGTGAGTGAGTGAGTGAGTGAGTGAGTTTTTATGATGAACTTTGCAACATTCAAACAATATCATGAAGTGGGCTCCACACATCTTTAGGAAGTGACATTCAAGATGTTGGGTGGGTAGGAAGTAATCATGTACTCACTGGAAGAGACTGTACACTGATTCTGGGTTCAACTGTAATGAAAGAAGTTATGAGTCATGTTACATTGTTGAGGGTTCATGCCAATCTTTGGAAACAAATTCAAGCACTTGTAAAGTAACTTTCATGTAACCTTTCACCACAGTCAAAGGCACTGTTATCAAATCAAGTACACATACATATTTGAAATGTCCAGGTGATTACAGGTTGTTGTTTTTAAACAGTCAGATTGCTGTATGAACAGACACATTCCTTTTACAATGGTTTGCACCTATCATTTCTACTATTACCGCTACATTGATCATTTTCTTAAGTATAAGTACTTAAAAAGGTGCAATGGATTTCATAGAATTCTGAGACTCTTTACCCACCATGCCCACCAAAACACATTGCGCAAAAGTCTTTATGATATTCGATCAAACACCCCTACACCATCAATCAAGACATAATTATGTCTCCTCAACATTTCTGCTTCATTGTACATGTTATAAAATGTCAAAATCAGACAAGAAATTTGTTCTCAAATGTACCTAAAATGAGCACTGATTTTGACCACACTATATGAGTGAGTATTGTTTTATGCCATTTTTACCAATATTCCAGCAATATCACGGCAGGGGACACCAGAAATGGGCTTCATACATTGTACCCATGTGGGGCATCAAAACCGGGTTTTCAGTGTGACGTACGAACACTTTAACCACTAGGCTACCCCACCGCCCTGCCCCACACAACATGAAACAAAGCAGTTTGGTTTGTGGTATATATACTTGAAAGCAATACTTGACTGTAACATCTCCCTGACTACTTCTGTCCTCACCTCAGCTGCCTTTGTGAACGTCTTGAGAGCTGCTGTGTAGCTCCCCCGGTGCAGGTAAGCCTCGGCCAAACACTCCCACACATGGCTGACAAAAGGAAAATGGTGATTGTAGTAGCTGCCTATAAATAATCATCTGGATATCACGTCCCATTCTGTTGGGGTATGATGACACATCAGCCAATTCACTGAGGAAGTGAGTGAGTATGGTTTTACGCTGCTTTTAGCAATATTCCAGCAATATCACAGCGGGGGACACCAGAAATGGGCTTCACACATTGTACCCATGTCGAGAATCAAACCCAGGTCTTTGGCATGACGAGCAAATGCTTTAATCACTAGGCTACTAGACCGCCCCTCACTGAGGAAGATCTCATTATTTCAGTTGCCATGTGTGACAAGAATATCTTCATCCGGGATACAGAGGAGGGAAATGTGAAATGTACACATGGTTACAAAGACCAAGGCGCAAATACAGGGTGTCATTTGAATACTTTACCTTCCAATATATTAATACTTAATATAAATTTAACACTTGGACTGCTTTAAAAAGTGTCTCTCCATGGCCAGAGTGAATAATGAAACATCTCAAGCAAATATTTAATATCCGATTGCAAAACATACAGAAACAGGTATTGTGATTTTTATACATATTTTCTATCATCTATTCACAAAACAGTCATCATATATATGATGCATCTGTCTTCTTTCAATAATGATTTTAAAACACTCTAACTGGCAAGTTATATTCTGCTGTGTCATGATCATGCTTGCCAATAACTAGAGTTTATGGCCCCCTTTCACAAAGTAGCGCTACGACTGTCGTAAGTTTACGTTAAAGTTTAGGAGTTACTGTCGTACTGCGGTCCCTTTGCTCTATGACAGTCATAACTCCAATACGTTAACATATATCAACCAGTGGTAGTGCTAAGACTGCTTTGTGAGGCAGGGACCATGTTAGAACATGGGTTCTTACTTGTCTCGGGGGTCTGCTCTGAGAGCCGCCTGGAATGATGCCACGGCGATGGTGGGGTCGTCATGTCGCACCTGATACAGACCTAGCCTCAGCCAGGCCCACTTGCCACTAGTCATACAAACACACATAATGAGAAAAAATACTCCACAAAAAGCACTGTTGCTTATACTGTTGTCTAAATCTTAATGCTGTGATAAAAGCTGAATCCCACTGTAGTGCTACATATCCTACCACAATAGCAGCTTTGGGGTCTTTTCATGCGTGAAGACAATGCTTACCAGTATGGGTAAACATTTTTCCACAATTGAAGAACATCTTTTCAAACTTAAAAATATATTTCCATGCTATGAACAAATCCAAGTCACATCATAATACAGATATTGTTTGCCACAATACCAATACAAACTGTTTAATATCTACATCCCTAGTAAATAGTTCTAATTCAAACAAACAGTTGGCCTGCACTCACCAGCCAGCATTGGCCTGACTTGTGGCAGCCTCCAGAAGGGCCTTGGCTTCCTCCTGCAACCAGTAACATCTCTACAGGCACAGCTCTATAACACAGCCCCTCATCTACGGGGACCATTGTTATGGATTGGAAATTGAAAAATCTTGGACTGGAATCAGCCTTTCATCTAACCTGACATTAGTGGCCCAGTGACAAAAGTGGCCCAGTGACACAAGCGGCCCTGTGACATAAGTGACACAAGCGGCCCTGTGACATAAGTGACACAAGTGGCCCTGTGACATAAGTGACACAAGTGGCCCTGTGACATAAGTGACACAAGTGGCCCTGTGACATAAGTGACACAAGTGGCCCTGTGACATAAGTGACACAAGTGGCCCTGTGACATAAGTGGCCCAGTGATATAAGTGGCCCAGTGACACAAGTGGCCCAGTGATATAAGTGGCCCAGTGACACAAGTGGCCCTGTGACATAAGTGACACAAGAGGCCCTGTGATATATAAGTGACTTAAGTGGCCCAGTGACACAAGCGGCCCTGTGATATAAGTGGTCCTGTGACATATGTGGCCCCTTAACACAAGTGGCCCTGTGATATAAGTGGCCCAGTGACACAAGTGGGCCCCGTGACATATGTGACACAAGTGGCCGAGTGATATAAGTGGCCCTGTGAAACAAGTGACACAAGTGGCCCTGTGACATAAGTGACACAAGTGGCCCTGTGACATAAGTGGCCCAGTGATATAAGTGGCCCAGTGACACAAGTGGCCCAGTGATATAAGTGGCCCAGTGACACAAGTGGCCCCGTGACATAAGTGACACAAGAGGCCCTGTGATATATAAGTGACTTAAGTGGCCCAGTGACACAAGCGGCCCTGTGATATAAGTGGTCCTGTGACATATGTGGCCCCTTAACACAAGTGGCACTGTGATATAAGTGGCCCAGTGACACAAGTGGGCCCCGTGACATATGTGACACAAGTGGCCCTGTGATATAAGTGACATAAGTGGCCCTGTGACACAAGTGGTCCTGTGATATAAGTGACATAAGTGGCCCAGTGACATAAGTGGCCCAGTGACACAAGTGGCCCTGTGACATAAGTGGACCTGTGACACAAGGGGCCCTGTGACACAAGTGGACCCGTGACACAAGTGGCCTAGTGACACAGTGGCCCAGTGACACATGTGGCCCTGTGTTATAAGTGGCCCAGTGACACATGTGACCCTGTGTTATAAGTGGCCCAGTGACACCAGTGACATAAGTGACACCAATGGCCCTGTATCAAAGTGGCTGGTGACAAAGTGGCCCTGTTACAAAATGGCCTGGTGACAAAGTGACCCTGTTACAAAATGGCCCTGTGATAAAGTGGCCCTGTTACAAATGGCCTAGAGACAAAGTAGCCTAGTGACAAAGTGGCCCTGTGACAAAGTAGCCTAGTGACAAAGTGGCCCTGTGACAAAGTGGCCAAGTGACAAAGTGGCCCTGTGACAAAGTGGCCCTGCTACAAAATGGCCCAGTGACAAAATGGCCCTATGGAGGTTTTTCTCTTGGAAGAAATAAAGTTGTTCATCATGCCCTTATACAAAGCATTTGTCGTCTTTCAATAATCATTAATATATTTCACCTGACATCTAATAATCTGCTATGTCATGATCACATATTCCAATAACCAGGGCCCAGTTTCACACAGCGACTGTAGTGCTATAACAGTTGTAACTCCTATACTTCAACATGAAGGGGGCGCCAACAATAGGCTTTGATAGTGAGGAGAATCGGACACTGTGCTGGTCTTTGGCATGACAAATGAAGGACTACATGTCTTGACCAACCCAACACCCTTATAAGAAGACCTTATTTCCATCAAAACAGTTTCAGTTGTGACTTACATCTTCACCAATGGCGACCAAGATGTCACAGAGTGCAGCTCCAGCCTCCTCATTAGCAGGGTCAAGGTCGTACGCCTTCTGATAGCAACGCTTGGCTTTTCTGTTTAATAGTGTTAAAAAGAAAGTGACAAAAAACAGATCAGGATAACTGAAGTTGACAGCTGAATCAACATCACTACCACTGCCAGTTAACATCAAAAGAAGCCATGAGCAAACTAAAGGGAGTCAACTCAACCATCAGGTTGAATACATACACATTCTCCTTCTGCACAGTGGCGTAGAAGTGTCCCAGGTAGAGGAATATGTCACTATTGTAGGGGTCAAGTTTGGCTGCCTGAAACATGATAAACATTTATGTATGATGTGCAATGTCATTTTGTTTCAATGAACATACAAATCAAGTATTATCTTTAAGTGTATTATCAGAAGCTGTAGTATCAGTGAAGATTTCAACTTCTTTCAATGTGACACTAAATCCCTAAGTCAATCAAATGTTGGCCACATGGGCCTTAGGAAAGCCCTAAAACATCTCTTCTGCATCCCTCACCTTAAGGTAGGCCTTGAAACATCTCTCCTGCACCCCTCACCTTAAGGAAGGTCTTGAAACATCTCTCCTGCACCCCTCACCATAAGGAAGGCCTTGAAACATTTCTCCTGCACCCCTCACCTTATAGAAGGTCTTGAAACATCTCTCCTGCACCCCTCACCTTAAAGAAGGCCTTGAAACATCTCTCCTGGACCCCTCACCTTATAGAAGGCCTTGAAAATCCTTCCCGCACCCCTTACCTTAAGGAAGGCCTTGAAACATCTCTCCTGCACCCCTCACCTTATAGAAGGTCTTGAAACATCTCACCTGCACCCCTCACTATAAGGAAGGCCTTGAAACATCTCTCCTGCACCCCTAACCTCAAAGAAGGCCTTGAAACATCTCTCCTGCACCCCTCACCTTGAGGAAGGCCTTGAAACATCTCTCCTGCACCCCTCACCTTGTGGAAGGCCTTGAAACATCTCTCCTGCACCCCTAACCTCAAAGAAGGCCTTGAAACATCTCTCCTGCACCCCTCACCTTAAGAAAGGCCTTGAAACATCTCTCCTGCACCCCATCCTGGCCTTCGGTGTCTCGCAGCTGCCACAGGACTCGCCCCAGCATGTACTGGTGTCCACTCACACCGGGGGCGTCCTCAGTCAGCTTCTCAAACCTGTCACAACAGACAGGCCCAAACTGTGCAACTTCTAGGTAATACCTACACAAGCTTTGATACCATCTCTTTGAGGACTAATTGGGTTCACAAAACAATGTTCAGTTTAATTGTTATACTGATTAAGTACTGGATATGAAAGTATTCTGATCTGTGATGATCTGTTCTTTTAAGGGTATGACAATCAACTTCTGCTTGTGAGTTTAAACTTTTACAAACCTGTAGAGGTTATGAATTCTCTGATGAAATCCTCCTTGGGGCACTTATTGCATTTTCCTTGCTCAAGAAAATCTACATGACATAGTTGTAACCATTTTTCTTTAATAAAAAATGTTACCACACAAAAAACTTCGTTTTTGTATGATATACGACCACCTTTACGGGGCCTCACCCCCAACGGCGCCTCACGCCAGGGGGAGCAACTCTCACCCAAATCACTTTCCATATGTCTAATGCTGACGGAATGAGGGGAGGTGGGTGGCCGTGCCCCAAGGAGGATTTCATCAGAGAATTCATAACCTCTACAGGTTTGTAAAATTCTCTTTCTGATTAAATCCTCCTTGGGGCACTTATTGCATCAAGACAGACTCCCAAAGATAATCTAGGAAGTGGCATCCATCAGCAACAGGCGTAAATAAATACATCGTATTTGATTATTCAACAGAATAAAATATTGAGTTCAATAAATGAAACCAACCTTATCGTGAGGCACCACCGTCGAAAGGCGGGGGCTAGAGACAGGGCGTGGTCGACCATATATTATGATAAAGCCTGTTTTTGCGGCTTGTCATAAGTTGAGAACTCGAAACACCTCCCACCCCCCACACTTTTTTTGAACAAGTGATATAGGGGCGTAGATCACGAGAGACCATAACCAGCACTGAGCTAGGCCAGAGGGTCCCCGAGGATCGAAGGAGTGCGTGCGCAAAATACGATGATTATCGAGTAGTAAGGACTGATATTTATCGACCGTAGAAGATAAAATCCGGACCATTACTGAGCAGTATAACCGGAAGACTGTCTAAAATCTCGAATGCTCAATCAGCTAGAGATTAGAACTTTGCCCAGTTCGGAGAACTGACTGACCAAACCGAGTACGCTCGCTTGAGTGTTTGTCGAGTTGGTAAGGTTTGATGAATCGTGCTCGGCTGGCTCCAAATAGCCGCGGAGCAGATCTGCTCAAGTGGCAGAGCCGCGGCGTACGCTTTTGACGCAGCCACTGCTCTAACCTAATGAGCCTTCAACCTGGTAGGGGGGTCCCTGCCTTTAAGCGTATACGCTGTACAAATGGTTGAAACTATCCACCTCGAGATAGATTGTTTACTCTCAGGTGAGCCAACCTTCCTACCGCCGTAACAGCAAAATAGTTGGTTATCCTTACGGACACCCATATTTCTGCTGATATAGGCCTTGAGAGTCGTGCGGACATCCAAGACATGAGCATGTCTTGCAGTGGTCCCCGACGAGGAAGGCTGTGAAAGAGCAGGTAGCTCAATAGGAGCCGTTCACGTGGAATCGTGTGCGACCCTAGGACGGTAAGGGTCCGGTAGTCGAAAACTGACTCTGTCCCGGTGATATTTATCGACCGCATGGAAGACAGTTATTTCGTGATCGGCTGACATAACACGAATGTCGCCTACCCGTCTGCCGGACGTTACCACCACAAGGAACGCCGTCTCCCAGCTCAACAGCTGAAGAGAGAGAGACAACAGATCCCGAAAAGAAGGACCGGACAGCCAATCGAGAATGATTGACAAGTCCCAAGGGGGACTGATCCGCCGGACTGGCGGTCGGATCCTGTCCACACCTGCTAAAAAGCGCTGCACTAATGGGTGTGCACCCAGAAGTGCCCTGACGACAGGGACGTGAAAAGCTGCGATAGCTGTAGAGTACCCTCGGACTGTTGATGCGGCCAGGCCGTCATCTAGTCGCGACTGGAGAAACTCAAGCACGGATACGAGATCTGCAGAAAAAAGATCTGCAATCCCTCTATCGACACACCAGGGCGCATAGCAGGCCTATCTATCGTACTGAACGTTTGTCGAATCCCTCCGCGAAGCCAGTATTGTGTCTGCAACTCGTGCAGGAATACCGCTCTTCTGGAGGCGATTCCTGACAGTGGCCAAGCCACCCATTGAATCCTGAGATTCAGGTGGAGGGCCCCGTTCTGGGATAGGAGGTCCGGTCGTAAAGGTAATATATCAGGAGGCTGAGCCAGAAACCTGAGTATTACTGGAAACCCACTCTGCGCCGACTAAAGAGGTGCCAGGAGCACAAGTAGTCGCGCAGGCTGAGTGGCTAGCTGAGACAGGACCTTGGAAATCAGAGGTACTGGGGAGAATGCCCCCAGAACTGTCCGTCCAATCTAGCTGAAAGGCGTCCGGTGCCACCGACCTCGGGTCGTGGACTCGGGAGCAGAACGTTGGTGTCTGGTAATTTAACCAAGACGCAAACAGATCCACCTGTAATGACCTGTATAACAGGGAGAAAATTCCGAATATCCCCGGGTCGAGCCTCCACGCCGTTCCCCCCTGCTTCCGGATGTAAGTCATCGCTGTTTGGTTGTCCATCTCTAGACGAACCACTTGGCCACGAAGCAGATCCGGGAAGCGTTGGAACACCAACCTGACCGCTCTCAGTTCTAGCACATTGATATGCAGTTTGATCTCCTGCTGGGACCATAGTCCCGAGGCAGTGTGATCATTCAGAACGCCTCCCCAGCCGGAGAGTGACGCGTCTGTTTGAACTGTGAGAGACGGAACGGGAGTGATTCCCGACCTCGGTCCACCACTGGAGGTGTGTAATGAGCCACTACGGAGTCTAGAGATCTTCCGAGTTCGCCCAAAGTCGACGGAGTGCTTGTTGAATGGGACTCATTCTCAAGCGCGCCCGCCAGACCAAATCCACTGTCGCCGCCATGTTGTCCAGTAACTGGAGCCATGTACGAGCAGTGTGACTTGCGCTTAAGGGATTTGATATCTTGTGACAGAGATACACGTCCTCTCACCTCAGATCTGACTTCTTGAGATTGACCATCCACCCTAGAGTGATCAGAATATCTATCACTTGTTGTGTAGCTATCTGACTCAGGGATTGCAATAGAGCTCTTAGTAACCAGTCGTCGAGGTACGGATGGCAGAACCGAACTTTTGACCTGGCCACTTGGGCGGGAATCAACATCAGCTTGGTGAACACCCTCGGGGCCGTGGAGACCCCGAATGGTAGAACCCTGAACTGATAACACCTCCCGTCGAAAGAAAACCTCAGGTATTTCTTGAAATCGGGGTGTATTGGTATGTGGAGATAGGCGTAGTTTAAGTCTATTGACGTTAGCCATTCTCCTGTCTCGACAGTTGAGATCACTGTTTGGTGACTAGGAAACAAGTCGAGTAGAAGCCCTCGCTTTCCTGTCCCTCGGGACCCGGTTCGATCGCAGCTTTCATAAGAAGTGCGTCGACCTCGGCACGGAGGAATTCCGCCTTCTCTCGGGTAGCAGGCACCGGAGTGTGCTTTATCTCGGAAAAGTGGAGGAGCGGATGAGTTTTCCACCGAGGCAAATGGCCATCCCTTAAAATGGACGGGGTCCGGGGATTGTGTTGTAACTGTCTCCCATTCCTTCAGGAATAGAGCCAGTCGGCCGCCTACGGGGACATCCGGCTGGAGGCAGTGGACAGTTCGATAACTTGCGACTGTGGGTTCACCCGGGGCTCTTCGGGCGCTAATGGGAACCCATCGTTCCCAGCCCTGCGAAAAAGCTGTTGGCCTCGACCAGCTGCCTTGCCCCGGCCCGTGCCTCTCTTGCTCCTCCCGGCGCCCTTATACCTGAAGGAAGCGGCGGCTTCCAAGCAGGTGTGGACGTCTGACCCGTGCGTTAGCGTAGGAGGGGACAATTGGAGAGGCCCGCTTACGCGGTTTAAACGCTTGGTACCTCCAACAAGGCCTTATGAGTCTTTGATGGAAGTATACAATTGAGCAGCCTCTCGGACCACCTGCTGAGCCCCAGGGAAGAGGGTGGCACCCTCTTATACGGCAAAGCAAGTAGGTCTTGGCGTGTGTAAGTCGAGTATTTAGATACCGACATCCACCGCCTGCGAATGCCCATAACAGCGCACATCATCTGCGAGGCACAGCTACGAATAGCGTCCCGCGCAAGATAACTGAACTTCCGTTAGTTGCGCGGCCAACTCCGAAGAGTCGGCCGGCCCCT
Source organism: Haliotis rufescens (assembly GCF_023055435.1). Lineage (NCBI taxonomy): Eukaryota > Metazoa > Mollusca > Gastropoda > Lepetellida > Haliotidae > Haliotis > Haliotis rufescens. Next base: position 36,658,422 of record NW_025963779.1, read on the forward strand.
CTCCCGCTAACTCCCTCTGTACAGCCGACAGATACGCGGAGTGTACGGACACACGGAGCTGTTGGCATGCATTATGATATTGCTCCTCGAAGCAAGTCAAGTTGGGTGTCTCCGACTCTGGCATGGGCGCAGCCACCTGAGGCAGTACCTGGACAATCCTGTCCCGCACGTGTCTCTGCACCCGGCCCGAGGCCGAGTCCCGGTGCCGAGGTGCCGGAGGTTCCAGGGAACCCACCTGGCACTGGGCTAGGTATCCACTAGTGAAAGCCTTGGCCTCGGAAGAGGCGTCTGGCTCCGCTAGGGAAAATTGTGCGTCGGTAGTGCACGGGACGGTGCCCGCCACCACTACGCTGGGGAGCGACCTCGAGCCGGAGCCGAAGCTCGGTCTCAGATCGTCCCCGAGACAAAGGGAACCAACCTGGCTCCGGGCTAGGTATCCACTAGTGGAAGCCTCGGCCTCGGAAGAGGCGTCTGGCTCCGCTAGGGAAAATTGTGCGTCGGTAGTGCACGGGCCGGTGCCCGCCACTACTACGCTGGGGAGCGACCTCGAGCCGGAGCCGAAGCTCGGTCTCGGATCGTCCCCGAGACCAAGGGAACCCCCCTGGCTCCGGGCTACGAATCCACTAGTGAAAGCCTCGGCCTCGGAAGAGGCGTCTGGCTCCGCTAGGGAAAAAATGTGCGTTGGTAGTGCACGGGCCGGCACCCGCCACCCCTCCGCTGGGGAGCGACCTCGAGCCGGCGCCGAAGCCCGGTCTGAGATCGTCCCCGAGACCAAGTGGCCTGCCTCGGCCGACGCCGGGCATATCACAAGGTCTCAAAGCCGCGTCCGGCGCCGACAACGGGGAAGGCTCGGTCCGCATCTCCTCTCGGAGCTGAGACTTTACCTCCTCCATCATCGACGCCATCTGCGACTTAAGTAACGCAGAAAAGTCTGCCAAAGACAGTGCAGGAGAGGGTGCAGTGCTTACTACGGGGACCCTCGAGCCTTCTCCCCCGGCCCCCGGAGAGGGAGCGGGGGAGACAATCTCGGCAGCTTTTTTTACCCTTTTTAGATGGGGAGGGGGGGATGTCTTAGTAGATCTGATATCTACCCCCGCCTTTAATAGACCTCTTTAAAGTGGAACAAGTCAACTTGTCTCTTTTTGGGGGCCCCGGGGGGTAAAGGCAATGTCCTCCGCCAGACATATTAGGCAGCGTTCGCGCCTGTCTTAGAACAACCCGTACACAGTTTGAAGGTCTTGTAAACAAGACCGTATTCTCTTTCAGATTAAATCCTCCTTGGGGCACTTATTGCATTTTCCTGGCTCAAGAAAATCTACATGACATAGTTGTAACCATTTTCCTTAATAAAAATTGTTACCACACAAAAAACTTTGTTTTTGTATGATATACGTCCACCCTTATGGTGCCTCACCCTCCACGGCGCGTCACGCCAAGGGAAGCAACTCTCACCCAAATCACTTTCCTTATGTCATCTGACAAAGACAGACGTGCTGTTTTTTTCAAGACAAAATAAAGACAAGATAATCGTTCGTACAAGAACCATGGCAGACCAAACTGTATGTATGGTACATTTCTTTCATGCAAAGGCGTAATACCTCGCATTGTAAAGTTATAAAGTTGTAATTATGTGACACGTGTACGATACCTTTGAAATGAAGGCCGTCGTAGCGTCCATTTTGTAGTGCCACGTATGATATATGTAACACCAGGGCCATCAAAAACGGCTTCGGTTTTTTAATCTATATCATCGGGCTTTAGCCTACATTCTTTTCCTTTAAATAAACCCAAGGTGGTGTGTTAATTATTTTAAATTACACTTACCTTTTTTACGGGTTTTCTACACCTTCGCGCGTAACACGCCCACTTTGGTGTTATAATTATACTACGACATTGGCTATTAGTATCGCGTTACCAATCGCATTCTAAATTACGCCTTTGCTTCTAGTTACACAATTTATGCACGTATCTTTCCGATCTTTCAATCGCACTGATACACTTTATTACCCTTCCCGCCAAACTCAAAGATTACGGTCTTTTTTACAGACCTTCAAACTGTGTACGGGGTGCTCGGCTTCGATTCCCCCCCAAGACAGGCATGATACTTGCATAAAGTGTTTGGCCGAAGACGGGCATGACGATGGGTCATGCCCGATCTGTGTTGCATTCACACCACGGGCACAGAAAAAGAGAAATGTGGACCTCTTACACTTTAAGGGTCTATTGAAGGCGGGGGTGGACATTAGATCGGCAAAGACCGCCCCGCCCCCCTCAAAAAAAGTAAGAAAGGGTAAAAAGGCAGCTGAGAATGTCTCCTCCGCTCCCTCCCCGGGGGCCGGGGGAGAAGGCTCTAGGGTCCCCGTCGCAATCACTGCACCCTCTCCTGCACCGTCTTTGGCAGACATCTCTGCCTTGTTGAGGTCGCAGATGGCGTCGATGATGGAGGAGGTAGAGGCAGGCCACTTGGTCTCGGGGACGAACTCAGACCGGGCTTCGGCGCCGGCTCGAGGTCGCTCCCCAGCGGAGGGGTGGCGGGCACTGGCCTGTTCACTACCGACGCACAGTTCTCCCTAGCGGAGCCAGACGCCTCTTCCGAGGCCGAGGCTTCCTCTAGCGGATTTCTAGCCCAGAGCCAGGTGGGTTCCCTTGAACCCCCGGCACCTCGGGACCGGGACTCGGCTTCGGGCCGGGTGCAGCCCGGGGATGCGAAGGCCCAGGCCTTCGGGCGTCCCCTTCTGACTTCGTCTGTCTCTTCTCTCGGAGAAGAGTCGATTAATTTCGGCTCGGAATCAAGAGAGGAGGAGTGGATGGAGGAGGGGGGAGACGACTCGGAGACCTCGGGAATATTTTCCTTCGTTTCCTCGTTGAGGCATGTACGGGACAAGATTGTCCAGGTACTGCCTCAGGTGGCTGCGCCCATGCCCCAGTCGGATCCGACTGAGTTCCGCCTTCCGGGGGACGCTTTTGCTCCGAGCAAGGCGCCCCAGGTGCGGCTCCGTATTCTGTCTTCATTGGTGCATGAAGTCATCAACCCTCTGTTGTCGGGTGCCCGCAGGAAGTTCGACCTGCCCGAACTTATTAAGCGGTACCTGTTAGCAGAGGATGGTGATTTTGAGGTACCGGTGGTGGACGAATGTGTCTGGACCTCCGTTACCCTGGGGGGGTCTTCGACCCCCAACTTGGCTAAGGTCAAGCAGGGCCGGCGGTTGCCACCCTTTCCCGCGTGCGGTACGGAGCTGAAGGCTGCTTACGTTTGCTTCGAGGAGCTCCGGGTGTCCGTACACTCCGCTTATCTGTCGGCCGTACAGAGGGAGTTAGCGGGAGAGGGGCCGGCCGACTCTTCGGAGTTGGCCGCGCAACTTACGGAGGTACATAGTCATCTTGCGCGGGACGCTATTCGTAGCTGTGCCTCGCAGATGATGTGCGCAGTCATGGGCATGCGCAGGCTGTGGATGTCGGTATCCAAATACTCGGCTTCCACACGCCAGGATCTACTTGCTTTGCCTTATAAGATGGGTGCCACCCTCTTCCCTGGGGCTCAGCAGGTGGTCCGAGAGGCCGCACAGTTGAATGCCTCCATCAAGGATTCTAAGGCCTTGTTGGAGGTACCATGCGTTAAACCGCGTAAGCGGACCTCTCCACTTGCTTCCTCCTACGCTGACGCGCCGGGTCAGAAGTCTGCACCTGCTTGGAAGCAGCCGCTTCCTTCAGGTAAGGGCGCCGGGAGGAGCAAGAGAGGCAGGGGCCGGGGCAGGGCAGCTGGTCGAGGCCAGCAGCCTTTTCGCGGGGCCGGGAACCCATCGGGTTCCCGTTAGCGCCCGAAGCGCCCCGGGCGGATCCACGGTCGCATGTTTTCGAACTGCCGACAGCCAGGGTCCGCTGCCTCAAGCCGGATGTCCCCGTAGGCGGCCGACTGGCTCTATTCCTGCAGGAATGGGAGACAGTCACATCCAATCCCTGGACCCTGTCCACTCTAAGGGATGGCCATTTGCCTCGGTGGAAACATCATCCGCCCCCCTTCTCCGGGATAAAGCACACTCCGGTGCCTGCTACCCTGGAGAGGGCGGAATTCCTCCGTGCCGAGGTCGACGCACTTCTTATGAAGGCTGCGATCGAACCGGTTCCCGTGGAAAGCGAGGGCTCCTACTCGACATATTTCCTAGTCACCAAAAAAGACGGAGGGTTCAGGCCTATTCTCAATCTGAGAAGGCTGAACAAACTTATAGAGGTACCGTCCTTCAGGATGGAGACACTGCGCTCGGTGATCTCAGCTGTCGAGACCGGAGAATGGCTAACGTCAATAGACCTAAAAGACGCCTATCTCCACGTACCCATACACCCCGAGTTCAAGAAATACCTCAGGTTTTCTTTCGACGGGAGGTGTTATCAGTTCAGGGTTCTACCATTCGGGATCGCTACGGCCCCGAGGGTGTTCACCAAGCTGATGTTGATTCCCGCCCAAGTGGCCAGGTCAAAAGGTCGGTTCTGCCATCCGTACCTCGACCACTGGTTACTAAGAGCTCTATCGCAATCCCTGAGTCAGATAGCTACACAACAAGTGATAGATATTCTGATCACTCTAGGGTGGATAGTCAATCTCAAGAAGTCAGATCTGAGCCCTACTCAGAATCTAGTCTTCCTAGGGGCGAATTTCAACACGGTGAGCGGACTTGTATCTCTGTCACAAGATCGCATTACCAAGGTCAGAAGTGTTACTTCCCAGTTCCTTCTGTCCGCCAGTCACACTGCTCGTACATGGCTCCAGTTACTGGGCAACATGGCGGCGACAGTGGATGTGCGCTCCGTCGACTTTGGGTGAACTCGGAAGATCTTGAGACTGTTCTCGAGACTCCGCAGTGGCTCAATGCACACCTTCAGTGGTGGACCGAGGTCGGGAATCTGTCCCGGGGGCCCCCCCTCGACACTCCCGTGCCGTCTCTCACAGTTCAAACAGACGCGTCACTCTCCGGCTGGGGAGGCGTTCTGAACGATCACACTGCCTCGGGACTATGGTCCCAGCAGGAGATCAAACTGCATATCAATGTGCTAGAACTGAGAGCGGTCAGGTTGGTGTTCCAACGCTTCCTGGATCTGCTTCGTGGCCAAGTGGTGCGTCTAGAGATGGACAACCAAACGGCGATGACTTACATCCAGAAGCAGGGGGGAACGGTGTCTCCGTCGCTTCTCCAAGAGACGTGGCAGTTCCTCCTATGGTGCGACTCACACGTTATCAGGGTGCTACCTGTTTATCTCCCGGGGGTAGACAACGTCCGTGCGGACGCTCTGTCTCGCCGGATCCTCGCTCCTCACGAGTGGAGGCTCGACCCGGGGATATTCGGGATTATCTCCCAGTTATACAGGTCGTTCCAGGTGGATCTGTTTGCGTCTGCGGTGAATCACCAGACACCAACGTTCTGCTCCCGAGTCCCCGACCCGAGGTCGGTGGCACCGGACGCCTTCCAGCTAGATTGAACGGACAGAATACTGTGGGCATTCCCCCCAGTACCTCTGATTTCCAAGGTCCTGTCTCAGCTAGCCACTCAGCCTGCGCGACTACTTGTGCTCCTGGCACCCCTTTGGTCGGCGCAGAGTTGGTTTCTTGTCATACTCAGGTTTCTGGCTCAGCCTCCTGTTCTATTACCTTTACGACCGGACCTCCTATCCCAGAACGAGGCCCTCCACCCGAATCCCAGGATTCAGTGGGTGGCTTGGCCACTGTCCGGAATCGCCTCCAGGAGAGCGGTATTCCTGCACGAGTTGCAGACACAATACTGGCTTCGCGGAGGGATTCGACAAACGTTCAGTACGAGGATAGATAGGCCTGCTATGCGCGCTGGTGTGTCGATAGAAGGATTGCAGATCCCTTTTCTGCAGATCTCGTAGCCGTACTTGAGTTCCTCCAGTCGCGACTAGATGTCGGCCTGGCCGCATCGACAGTCCAGGGGTACTCTACAGCTATCGCTGCCTTTCACGTCCCCGTCGACGGGGCACTTTTGGGTGCGCACCCATTAGTGCAGCGTTTTTTAGCAGGTGTGGACAGGATCCGACCGCCTGTCCGGCGGATCAGTCCCCCTTGGGAATTGTCAATCGTTCTTGATTGGCTGTCCGGTCCTTCTTTTCGGGATCTGTCGTCTCTCTCTCTTCAGCTGTTGAGCTGGAAGACGGCGTTCCTTGTGGCGGTAACGTCCGGCAGACGGGTAGGCGACATTCACGCAATGTCAGCCGATCCCGAACTAACTGTCTTTCACCGGGACAGGGTCAGTATTCGCCTGCCGGACTCTTACCGTCCTAAGGTCGCACACGCCCTCCACCTGACGGCTCCTATTGAGCTACCTGCTCTTTCACAGCCTTCCTCGTCGGGGACCACTACAAGACATGCTCATGTCTTGGATGTCCGCAGGACCCTTAAGTCCTATATCAGCAGAACTAAGGGTATCCGTAAGGATAATCAACTATTTTGCTGTTATGGCGGTAGGAAGGCTGGCTCACCTGCGAGCAAACAAACTATCTCGCGGTGGATAGTCTCTACTATATGTACGGCGTACACGCTTCAAGGCAGGGACCCCCCTACCAAGTTGAAGGCTCATTCGGTTAGAGCAGTGGCTACGACACAAGCGTATGCTGCGGCTCTGCCCATTGAGGAGATCTGCTCCGCGGCTATTTGGAGCCAGCCGAGCACGTTCATCAAACATTACCAACTCGACAAACACTCAAGCGAGCGTGCTCGGTTTGGTCAGTCAGTTCTCCGAACTGGGCAAAGTTCTACATCTCTAGCCGATTGAGCCTTCGAGATTTTAGACCGCCCGGACCGGTTATAACACTGCTCAGTAACGGTCCGGATTTTATCTTCTACGGTCGATACAATACCAGCCATTACTAGTCGATAATCATCGTAATTGCACATGCACTCCTTCGATTACGGGGACCCTCTGGCCTAGCTCTGTGCGGGTTTATAGTCTCTCGTGATCTGTGCCCCCAATATCACTTGTTCAAAAAAGTGGGTGGGGTGGGGGGTGTGTGTGTCTCGAGTTCTCGATATGATAAGCCACAAAGAATGGCTCTTTTCATTGTGTATGGTCGATAACGCCCTGTCTCCAGCCCCCGCCTTTCGACGGTGGTGCCTCACGATAAGGTTGGTTCCAATTATTGAACTCTTGTTTATTCATTGAAATAATCAAAATACGATGTATTTTATGCACGCTTGTTGCTGACGGATGCCACTTCCTAGATTATCTTTAGGAGTCTATCTTGATGCAATAAGTGCCCCAAGGAGGATTTAATCTGAAAGAGAATTTTACAAACCTGTAGAGGTTATGAATTCTCTGATGAAATCCTCCTTGGGGCACGGCCACCCGCCTCCCCACATTCCGTCAGCATTAGACATATGGAAAGTGATTTGGGTGAGAGTTGCTTCCCTTGGCGTGACGCGCCGTGGTGGACGTATATCATACAAAAACAAAGTTTTTTGTGTGGTAACAATTTTTATTAAGGAAAATGGTTACAACTATGTCATGTAGATTTTCTTGAGCCAGGAAAATGCAATAAGTGCCCCAAGGAGGATTTCATCAGAGAATTCATAACCTCTACAGGTTTGTAAAAATTTCTGAGGTGGGCTGGAAGGGTATCAACGTGTATCAGTGCGATATAAAGATCGGAAAGATACGTGCATAAATTGTGAAACTAGAAGCAAAGGCGTAATGTCGAATGCGATTTGTAACGCGATACTAATAGCCAATGTCGTAGTATAATTATAACACCAAAGGGGCGTGTTACGCGCTAAGGTGTAAAACCCGTAAAAAAGTAAGTGTAGTTTATGAATTAACACACCACCTTGGGTTTTGTAAAGGAAAAAATTGTAGACCAATGCTGTATGATATAACAAAACCTTAAGCCGTTTCTTAATGGCCTTGGTGTTACATGTATCAGCCCGTGGAACTACAATATGGACGCCATTACGGCCATTTGAATTCAAAGGTACCGTGCACGTGGCGTATTATTACAACTCTATAACTTCACAATGCGAGGTATTACGCCTTTGCAATGAAAGAAATGTACCATACATACAGTTTGGTCAGCCATGGTTCTTGTCGAATGATAGATTTCTTTTATTTTTGTCTTGTGTGAAAAATCAACACGTCTGTCTCTTACAGATGACATAAGGAAAGTGATTTGGGTGAGAGTTGCTCCCCCTGGCGTGAGGCGCCGTTGGGGGTGAGGCCCCGTAAGGGTGGTCGTATATCATACAAAAACGAAGTTTTTTGTGTGGTAACATTTTTTATTAAAGAAAAATGGTTACAACTATGTCATGTAGATTTTCTTGAGCAAGGAAAATGCAAAAAGTGCCCCAAGGAGGATTTAATCAGAAAGAAAATTTTGTATATAAATTTCAAACTGTAAACAATAATAATGCCAAGTGTCATATGTAGTATTGCATTACATGCTAATCACAGATTAATGTAGTCATTTTGTCTCAGTAGATAATGAACTATTGAATGTAACAGTTGCTAGAAGCGTGTCCTACCGTGTGAGAGCCTCCTGGTGCTGGCCTGTGTGGAACAGGATCCGGCCACGGAGGGCCTCTCTCTCACCATCAGTCTCTGGCACATCGCCCAGGTGGTGCTGACAATACACATTCACAAATGGGGAATTAATCATGTTAAGGTTTCAGGTTTGATATCAGGTTAATTTGATAATTCTGATAGGATTAACATTATCTTTGAGTCCTTGATAGGCATTTTAAAGTGGGTACGAAAAAATAACAAGACATTGGAATGACAACTTCTGAAACAATTTCAATATTTGAGAAAAAAAGGTTTGCTTTAGCCGTATGTGTTGAGTAAGGATGTAATTCCCTAATACAGTTGAAGAACAAAACTGCATGCAGATCAGTGGAATAAAGTGTTGGATAAAATCTTCTTCTGCTCTCTTTGTTTCATCTCTTTTCAACAATGACCTTTTAAAAACTGATGATAAGTTTTGTAAAGCAGAAATAGCATGATCACAATGATTTAATGGAGAGGTGTCTTGTTGACTGACATGAGTGAATGCTACAGTCAGCAATATTCCAGCTGCATCACCAAATAATCTCGTCAGCGCCTACCGCAAACTAGTGGTTGACAACATGAGCGATGATTCACACCATCAGGGTATGAAGACACACATTGCAACATGGTTGTCATTAGTTTGGGTCTTTACACGTCAGTTGCAGGGCATCCCTTCTGCCCTGGTATCCTCACAGGGGTCTTGTTGATGCAGTGGAGCAAGGACTACTAGGCCTTGTCATGCTGCTATCTGTCCTAACTGGTTCCCCTCACATTCATCTACACTAACCTGTGCATCTGCTATATTCCCTTGCTTCAGACAAATGTATACCAGGAGGCTTCTAGACTCTGGACTTTCAATCACATCCTGAAAATTGAGTGAAGAAATGAATCTCCAATCTGTACATGTTAGTAATAACTTTAATTAACAAAGGAAATCAAACTTAGGAGCTCATAAAGCAGAAAATAACCACATAACTGATCAATGTCACGACTACCAGATTTCAAGATTTGATCAGTGAACTGAGGATTGCAATTTACTATGATCTCATAACCTGAAATTGCAAACCAACTGGATTTATTGTTTAATTGTTATTTAACGCCACACTCAGCAATATTACAGCTAAATGACAGCGGTCTGTCAATATTCGAGTCTGGACCAAAACAATACTGAGATACAAGCAGATGTGCCTTGTTTTTCCAAGGTTGTTGTCATAGAATGAATATACAACTCTCAATGTATTTAGAAGTAGACAAAAATTTAAATGATTAAGGGTGCTGGCTGTTTCTCAAGTTACATGTGCTTAACAGTTTAATGTGTTTGTTGTTTAACGCCGCACTCAGCATATTCCAGCTATATGATGATGGTCTGTAAATAATCGAGTCTGGACAAGACAATCCAGTGATTGACATCATGAGCATTGATCCACGCAATTGGGATACGATGAAATGCATCAACTAAGTCAGCGAGCCTGACCACCCAAATCCCGCCTTTTACAGCAAGCATGGGTTGCTGGGATCTTCACAGGCTCAAACCAACAGGATGAAACAAAACAATTTAGTGGGGAGTAAATGTATTAAGAATGACGACAGACATGACTTGTTTGTAAATGTAATGGTCAGTCAGTTCAACTCATACATGGTTGTCAGCTTTTAGCAGTGGGGGGTGTGACTGCTGACAGTGATCAGCCATGCAGGCTCAAGCTCCTCACATATGTGGAGCTCCCTACACTATCACTGCCACCAGTCACTGTAATAGGCGGCCACAGAACTGACTCTACAGACTAGGGGGAGATAACTCTAGATGTGTACCTGTGACAGGATCTCCCTTGCCTGTGCCAGACAGTGGTGTGAACCGACTCTACAGACTAGGGGCAGATAACTCTAGATGTGTACCTGTGACAGGATCTCCCTTGACTGTGCCAGACAGTGGGGTGTACCGACTCTACAGGGGGCAGATAACTCTAGATGTGTACCTGTGACAGGATCTCCCTTGACTGTGCCAGACAGTGGGGTGAACCGACTCTACAGGGGGCAGATAACTCTAGATGTGTACCTGTGACAGGATCTCTCTTGCCTGTGCCAGACAGTGGGGTGAACCGACTCTACAGGGGGCAGATAACTCTAGATGTGTACCTGTGACAGGATCTCCCTTGCCTGTGCCAGACAGTGGGGTGAACCGTCTCTACAGGGGGCAGATAACTCTAGATGTGTACCTGTGACAGGATCTCCCTTGCCTGTGCCAGACAGTGGGGTGAACCGACTCTACAGGGGGCAGATAACTCTAGATGTGTACCTGTGACAGGATCTCTCTTGCCTGTGCCAGACAGTGGGGTGTACCGACTCTACAGGGGGCAGATAACTCTAGATGTGTACCTGTGACAGGATCTCTCTTGCCTGTGCCAGACAGTGGGGTGAACCGACTCTTCAGGGGGAAGATAACTCTAGATGTGTACCTGTGACAGGATCTCCCTTGCCTGTGCCAGACAGTGGGGTGAACCGACTCTACAGGGGGCAGATAACTCTAGATGTGTACCTGTGACAGGATCTCCCTTGCCTGTGCCAGACAGTGGGGTGTACCGACTCTACAGGGGGCAGATAACTCTAGATGTGTACCTGTGACAGGATCTCCCTTGCCTGTGCCAGACAGTGGTGTGAACCGACTCTACAGACTAGGGGCAGATAACTCTAGATGTGTACCTGTGACAGGATCTCCCTTGACTGTGCCAGACAGTGGGGTGAACCGACTCTACAGGGGGCAGATAACTCTAGATGTGTACCTGTGACAGGATCTCCCTTGCCTGTGCCAGACAGTGGGGTGAACCGACTCTACAGGGGGCAGATAACTCTAGATGTGTACCTGTAACAGGATTTCCCTTGCCTGTGCCAGACAGTGGGGTGAACCAACTCTACAGGGGGCAGATAACTCTAGATGTGTACCTGTAACAGGATTTCCCTTGCCTGTGCCAGACAGTGGGGTGAACCGACTCTACAGGGGGCAGATAACTCTAGATGTGTACCTGTGACAGGATCTCTCTTGCCTGTGCCAGACAGTGGGGTGAACCGACTTTACAGGGGGCAGATAACTCTAGATGTGTACCTGTGACAGGATCTCTCTTGCCTGTGCCAGACAGTGGGGTGAACCGACTCTACAGGGGGCAGATAACTCTAGATGTGTACCTGTGACAGGATCTCCCTTGCCTGTGCCAGACAGTGGGGTGAACCGACTCTACAGGGGGCAGATAACTCTAGATGTGTACCTGTGACAGGATCTCCCTTGCCTGAGCCAGACAGTGGGGTGAACCGACTCTACAGGGGGCAGATAACTCTAGATGTGTACCTGTGACAGGATCTCCCTTGCCTGAGCCAGACAGTGGGGTGAACCGACTCTACAGGGGGCAGATAACTCTAGATGTGTACCTGTGACAGGATCTCCCTTGCCTGTGCCAGACAGTGGGGTGAACCGACTCTACAGGGGGCAGATAACTCTAGATGTGTACCTGTGACAGGATCTCCCTTGCCTGTGCCAGACAGTGGGGTGAACCGACTCTACAGACTAGGGGCAGATAACTCTAGATGTGTACCTGTGACAGGATCTCCCTTGACTGTGCCAGACAGTGGGGTGAACCGACTCTACAGGGGGGAGATAACTCTAGATGTGTACCTGTGACAGGATCTCCCTTGACTGTGCCAGACAGTGGGGTGAACCGACTCTACGAGGGGAGATAACTCTAGATGTGTACCTGTGACAGGATTTCCCTTGCCTGTGCCAGACAGTGGGGTGTACCGACTCTACAGGGGGCAGATAACTCTAGATGTGTACCCGTGACAGGATCTCTCTTGCCTGTGCCAGACAGTGGGTTGAACCGACTCTACAGGGGGCAGATAACTCTAGATGTGTACCTGTGACAGGATCTCTCTTGCCTGTGCCAGACAGTGGGGTGAACCGACTCTACAGGGAGCAGATAACTCTAGATGTGTACCTGTGACAGGATCTCCCTTGCCTGTGCCAGACAGTGGGGTGAACCGACTCTACTGACTAGGGGCAGATAACTCTAGATGTGTACCTGTGACAGGATCTCCCTTGCCTGTGCCAGACAGTGGGGTGAACCGACTCTACTGACTAGGGGCAGATAACTCTAGATGTGTACCTGTGACAGGATCTCCCTTGCCTGTGCCAGACAGTGGGGTGAACCGACTCTACAGGGGGCAGATAACTCTAGATGTGTACCTGTGACAGGATCTCCCTTGCCTGTGCCAGACAGTGGGGTGAACCGACTCTACAGGGGGCAGATAACTCTAGATGTGTACCTGTGACAGGATCTCTCTTGCCTGTGCCAGACAGTGGGGTGAACCGACTTTACAGGGGGCAGATAACTCTAGATGTGTACCTGTGACAGGATCTCCCTTGCCTGTGCCAGACAGTGGGGTGAACCAACTCTGTACAAACAGGTGGCTTTCAAGAGCTGGAGTTCACAGGTGATGGATTTGCTGGGCAATGTCAATAGGCGGTTCTTCTTCTCTAGTGCCTTCAGTCCTGTACAGAAGGAAATACATACTGACATAAATCGGCCAAAGAAACAGAAATGAGTGAGTGGGCTCAGTTACAGTTATCTTGTTGGAGTATCAGTTCATGCTGGCCGAAAGCCTAAAGTGATGCAGGTCGTACATGTTTAGCACTTTGGTGAAACTCAAAAGTATTGGTAAAGTGCTGACAAACCAAAGAGCATATTGAGATCAAATCTGATCAGCAGATCCTGGTGTGACAAAGAGAAAAAACTCAACACAGAATCATATAAAATGGGGCTTCAACTTTGTGCAAAAATGATGAAGGAATATTGTAGTGAGTGAAAGTAGATATCAGCTAATAATTCAGTCAAAAAGCAACGGAACACTTAAGCATATAAATGATAGCAGGAGGTTAACCATCTATAACACAGGTGGCATATGTTCTTTTCATACTCACAAGCCATGTTGGCCAGCTTATCCTGCTTCTATCATCCAAGGATGAGTCAGTCGCCTTCTGGGCAGAGAAATTCTTACCTTTATCAGCGATTTCAACACATGCCATGTCTGTGTGTAACTGCTGGTGACATCTGGCTAAGAACACATAGCCACTCACAACACTCGTGAGGCTGTTCATTCCTAGAAGGTAACATCAAATCCATGATTCTGGCTAATCAATATCCCACAAGTTAATATATTTCTTTCATCTCCTAACGTACAATGATTTCAATGTAAAACTGTAAATTCATGCATCTAATGTAGCAGCATCGTACATGGATTATCTGGGATTCTGGATAAACTTCATCCCTCTTACAATAACAGAACTGACACACATATCACAACATAGCCCTATCACAGTACCCTTCCATGTACTTGCCTTGCTGCAGGAGGTCTCTGGCCTCCACCAGCTTCTGGTCCGCCAGTTGAATCACTCCCTGGGACAGACTCACATATGGGCTGCTGGCTGATAGAGCTCCAAGTTTCTGAGACACATCCCTCAGAGTGGAGCTGACTCTGTCATCAGAACCTAAAGCAAAAAAATTGAACATGTTTTCAACTTACTGGTAGTTAAACTGCATAGCTGCTGAAAACAGTGTACAAGCCAAGTATGTGCATATACCACAGGTCTGTCGCAGAAGGTCCTTAGAGGTCCTCATAGAAAATGTCCCTATCCAGCATGTCACTTTTTAAACAGAAATCCTTTAAGGCAGTTAGTTGGCTGTGGTGAAGATTGAGTAATCCTTACAGCCAGTATGATACTGTGTATAGTCCCATGACAAATGTTTGGAGTGAGTGAGTGAATGCTGTTTGACTACACAGTCAGCAATATGCCTGATATATGAGTTGGTGATTCTTACTTATCTCTGCATCAGCAATTTTGTCTAGAGTCTAGATATATGTCACGGTAGTCTGTCAATACTGTTATTGAATATGGGCCAGGCAAACCAGTGACTAAAAGCATCAGGTTAAATGACATACAATTTCAGGCACATCACACAGCCTCACCACCTGATCCCTCTTTGTGGACTCAAACTACAAGCAAGGGTTACTGGGCCAGGCAAACGAGGGGCTGACTGCATGAGCAAAGATCAAAGGGGTACCACGACCCATGATCAGCCAGATCACACATTGCAACCACCTGGTTCCCATCAGTCATCACATACAGCAAACACAGGCGGATATGCCAACCCTAATTGAAACTCGGGCATAATCAGATGGGTAATTTCTTGTGAAAGCAAGTAATGTTTGAGAATCTCGGATGCAGGTTTTCACTTCAATGTTTTCATAAGGCTTAGACTTAACTGAACAGACATAAGCGAAACAAATTCCTCTTTGGACGCTAATTCACTGTTTTTCAGACCAATAATTTTGTGTTTCGACTTCCAAAGAAAAAATGATGTACATGCAATAAGTTTCCTATCCACACCAGCAAAGATGGATCGATAAATGACTTGACCGTGTTACAACCAATCACAGATCACGTCAATGAGTAATAGATATTTTAATGCTAAGTGAATTGAAAGCATGGCTCTCATTGGTCAGCACAGAATGCTTTATGTCACTGGTGCAGTAAAAATTTGCTCTCCATGATATTTTATGCATGTAAAAGTGAAATTTGGGGGTAAAATCATAACTATTACATCAAAATTGTGGTCAGGCTTGCTGACTTAGTTGATGCATGTTATCGTATCCCAATTGCGTGGATTGATGCTCATGATGTCAATCACTGGATTGTCTGGTCCAGACTCGATTATTTACAGACCGCTGTCATATAGCTGAGTGTGGCGTTAAATAACAAACAAACAAACAACATCAAAATTGTAATGGTTGGTATCTCTCCATGAGATGCATGGGACATTTTTTCCCTCTGATTCCACAGAGCACAATCTGATTCAATCCTCAGTTTTCTCCGATATGATACCTCTCTGCATGAAGTATCAGCATTCAGACAAGCATTCCTGATTTCTGTATCTCGAAAACAAACATGATCAGAGAGTTCAGAATGTAAAGAAATAAACCCGTGCTATTATATCATTAGGTTAAGATTGGGAAGCCAAAGTTCGCTCAGAGTTCACCTGGCGTGACCTTCTATGGAGGTGTCCTCAGCCCTTCACACAGAGATATTATAATGAGAATACACAGAGAAAAGACTGAGTCCTATCCTACAGGGAGAGAGATGTAGTTATGGCCACCCACCCTGGAGGTTCTCCTCCAGCAGCAACAGAGTCCAGGTCTCCAGGACATAGAGGTTGGCAGGGTACCGGTCATGGAGGCTTCGACACTCTTCCCACAAGCTGGACCGGGGACCATGCTGAAAGAGGGAGCAGTTTGGCTTCAAACTTAAATACTATATATATATATATCTAAGTTTTAAAAAGCTCAGGTTGCCTACCGGTAATAGTCTGTGTCATTTTCAGTCAAAACAGGGTTCCATTCAACAAGGTAATGTTGGTAGTGACTAAGTCTGTGTTACGTTGACAACCAACAACTGTAATAGTGCTATGACCACAACGTGGACCAGTGCCCAGGGTTTAGTCCAGTGGTTGGTCACCTACCTTGACCAGCAGCTCCAGGAACTGCTGTATCAGTCTCTCACTGCCCTCTGCCGGCAGATCTTCTAATGATACTGCCTCCTTGCATGTCTTCAACATCTGGGAAGCAGATCATTGACCACAATCACATAAACACCATAACACTCTCCACAAGTATCTTCCATTTCAAAAACATCTAATAACTTCAGACAGACACCAATATGTGATCACTGTATTTCAATGTAATATTGTTCTTAATATGGGGCCTTTTTTATTACGTAAACTAAAAACCACTGTCAGCACCTCAGTGGTCAAAAAGAAACCATAACTGCAAAAACATGTCGTTCTTGCACCCACTTGCACAAAGCGATCTTAGCACTATGACTATCTTAAGTCTATGTTAGAGTATGGGAGTAAGGATCAACGTGGCAGTCACGGTGCTGGAGTAATTATGATAACTGTTGCACTGACCAGTTCTTGATATTCAGTAGAGAGAGTCTTCTGACCATGTAGGACATCAAACAGAGACATGAGTGCGTTCATGCGCTGCTGTCCAGCCTGGTCCTCGGACAGCACATGCCGGTACATGCTCACAGCCTGGGGGAAGACAACAGTTCAAGCACATGTCAGAGTAATGTTATAACACATAACCGCCATACAAACAAGCCTTTATTACTCGTAATATCTATCCATGATTAACTGTGACACAGCTGTTATCATCTCAGTCATAACAGCAACAGATCTTTGAATCTAAGTATGCTGATTAGCTGAAAATTGCAAAAAAATTAATATCATGAAATGAATTAAATGAAATAACAGAAGAGATTACACGTGTAATATTTTCTAATCATTCATTAAAGCTACCTTTTAAATAATGTTACATACATGTATAATAAAATAAAAAAAATTAAAACTTACAGTGAATCAGAAAAATTACATAAGTTCTTTTGTGAACAAGTTAAATGTAGAATCAGTTTGTATCGTAACAGTCAAGAGCAGTCCAAAGAACGTGAAGAACATGGACTAAGAGATGAATCTTCTTTTAATGCATGTTAAAAGCCACTACCTCGTCCACATTCCCCAGTTTCCCATGAAGCTGGGCAAGTTTCCTCCCTATGTCCAGCATCTTCTCCTTGTCACTGATGGAGGGAAACACAAGGATTCATGTCTCCAGACAAACACACACTTTCAATTATCTGAATTTAAACATATGTAGCCATCTTCATATACAATGCAACATTTTTCAGAATTCTCTTGAATACTTATTCCTGAACATGCTGCAGCTATTGTGTTATTGACCTACCTAGCCTGTAGAGACATCAGCTTCTTGTACACACTGGCCAGGTCAGCATCATTTTCGGGAGATGGGTTCTTCTCGTAAAACCCACACAGACCCTGAAAATCAACTAAGGCTTTAACATGGATAAATAGCTAAATATTAGTATGATAAGGCTGCATTGATAAAAATTCTCTGGCACATTTTTCTCAAAGGTGAGGGGGAATAGGACTTGTTTATTGTTTTTATTGAAAGGTAAAGTGATGCAGAGCTCCAGATAAGCTTTTGGTGTTGTGGGTATTTTACCCATGCATTTTAAAATCATTGGGTATCAGTAATTCTATCTGGGTATTCAAATTTTGTTACCCACCAGTTTTTACACATGTGGGTATTTAAGTTAAATATTTAAAAACACAATATTTATCTAGTCCCTGCAAACTGGTGTCGTGTGGGTTCGAGAGCTTTATAGGACTCAAAAATACCACGATACTTCCACAAGAAAGTGTGATGGCAAATGATCATGATGTAACTGTCATCATGGAGTTTGGCAAGGTTGACGGAATGTCCGTTAATAATTTCAAAATAAGTTGCTTATTTGCTAATCGAGTACGCAGGGTTACTTCACAATATTTTGATGATACGCACAAGTTTTATTTTTGTAGCGAATCTGTAATGTTCGTTGCTTATTTGATACGCTTGGATTTTATTTTACTGCGTAGTTCTGCATTTTTTATGCGTATTTTACCCAGATATGCAGCTTATCTGGAGCTCTGTGATGAGGGAGAAACTCTTTTGATATTGAATTGTTTGATATGTATTTCTGAGAAGTTGACGGATGAAAAAGTAGACACAATTTATGGATAACAACTTCTTTATATTACTGTAATGGCAACATTCAGTATAGATTCTTATACCGTTGTCAAGCAAGATGGTAATGGAGATGTTTCGGTACAGATCCTTTTACTGTTGTCAAGCAAAACAGTAATGGCAACATTTTGGGACAGACCCTTACACCGTTGTCAAGCAAAACTGTAATGACGACGTTTCGGTATAGATCCTTTTACCATTGTCAAGCAAGACTGTAATGGCGACGTTTCGGCATAAATCCTTACACCGTTGTCAAGCAACACTGTAATGGAGATGCTTTGGTACAGATCCTTATACTGTTGTCACACAAGACTGTAATGGCAACGTTTTGGTATTGATCCTTTTACCATTGTCAAGCATGACTGTAATAGCGACGTTTCGGCATAATTCCTTACACCGTTGTCAAGCAACACTGTAATGGAGATGTTTCGGTACAGATCCTTATACTGTTGTAAAGCAAGACTGTAATGGCCACATTTTAGGCATTGATCCTTACACTGTTGTCAAACAATACTGTAATCGCGACGTTTCGGCATAAATCCTTACACCGTTGTCAAGCAACACTGAAATGGAGATGCTTCGGTACAGATCCTTATACTGTTGTCAAGCAAAACTGTAATGGCAACGTTTCGGTATAGATCCTTACATTGTTGTCAAGTTTATAACGTTATATTGTTCACACCAAGCATACTAAGAAACACAACTGGGCACATATTGAACTCAATCCTTTAATACACTGTCAGATGTCAAACATGATTCATATGACCTAGATTTGACAAATATTCTTATATTCACCATAAAAATTACAGGCATAGAGGAACTAAAGAAATGTGCCAATGCACAAGAAACATTTCGTTATTTCATACTTAAGACTTTCAAACATTTCTATATTCACAACTCAGAGCTAGGGGTGAAATGATACAGCAAGGTCATGATACGATATGTATCATGATACATAGGTCAAGCTACGATACGTATCGTGATACACATATTTACGACAAATCGTGTGGAAACTTCTTGACTATAATATTTCAGAGCAGGTTCAAAAGGTAAAACTAGCTGTAGATACATGTTTATAATGGCTATTTTAAGTAGTGAACATGAAACGCTAATTCCATACACATTTTGCAACATTTGACTGACAAAAACGCTGAGGCTCATTATAAGAGTAGTGATGAGTTGAGGTGAAATGTCACGTTCAATATTATTACACTTATATAGCGACTTGCCTCAGAACTTCCGCTCTCCAGGGTGAACACTCTCCACTAGACCACGGAGGTGGTTCTAATAAATAATAAGTAATTTATTTTAGCAGATGTATCACCTTGTATCGATAGAGTAAAACATGTATTGTGTATTGTATAGTTTCATGAAAACTCACGATGCACTGGTGCACCGATTTATCATGTCCCCCCAGTACCTCACACAAACTGATAAAATATGATATCACCCTGTTGCTGATCGAGGCCTTTCCAAGCCTGTGCACACTGTGCATGTACATACCTGCCATGCTAGAATCTGCTCGGGTGCTGCATCTATGGCTTTCTTGTAAGCCTTCAGTGCCTTGTCAGCCTGCTCCAGACCCTCAGCAGCCACGCCCACAAACACCAGGGCATTGTAGTTGGTCTTGTCACTAGCTAGCACTGTCTGAAATATACAACCAACAGTACAGCATCCAATCTTGGGGAGATGCAGTAATTGAGGTGACTGGGCTGATTGGTGGAAAATACCAAATACATGGGTCTTATTACCCATTCTGTTTAGTTTTCATGGTCTGTTGGATCAGTTATTTTTCTGTGGGACTGGTTCGGTTGGCGTCCTGAGTGAGTAAGTGAGTTGGATTTAACGCCGCTTCTAACAGTATTCCAGTTATATAGCGGCGTGTCAGCTTAATGTGGGAGGAAAGACCGAAGTAGTGCAGGTCTCAGACATTTACCACTTCGGTGAAACCCACGAGCACGGGTATGGTGTTGACAAACCTAGAAACATAATCGAGGCGAACCAGGATTCGAACCCACAATCACAGGTTTCTGGCGTGCCCAAGGGACGCAACTCTTCACAGCAAATCGCAGCGCCTTAGACAACTGGGCCACCTGTGCCCCCCTGGCGTCCTGAAACATTACATTTGTAGAACACTGTATGACGTATTTAGTCACCTTGCAATGTCGGCGTGCTTCCTTAAATTCTTTATTCCGAATTGCCTCCCTTGCATTTTTCAAAGCGTTCTTTACTTCCTTGGAATCCATGCTGTGTATAGGTCATCCAATTACTGTGCACCAAGACTCTGCACAACATCAGTTTCCCTACAACAAAAAACAGGTCAGCTCAAGCATTAAGGCCTAATTTGAAACTCATATTAACAAAGATTTTAACATGGCAGTATAGATTTATACTTATATTTTGTCACAAATCTGCATAAACGGTATTTTAAACTAATAAGTATTGACCATGTGTCCTGGATTTGTTTAGAATGGTATGTGTTAACTATCACAGACATTCACAACGGTTGTACTCTATGGTGGTGCTCTGTTGTAAATATACAAATTATCTTTGAGTGATTCTATATTGTAAGCCATATGTTAAGTTATTAATTGCTGTGGCATTAGCATATCTGTTAACGTGCAACTCCCATACAATTGGCACAAGACTGGACCATCACAAACCGAAGTGTTAAAGGGACAGTACATCAACGGTTCTGTAGGAAATAATTTAATAGTGTGTCACATTTGCCTCGATTAAAAAACAAGACAGAAGCCAGTTTGCTCTATGCGAAGCTCTATTGTTTTGGTTGAAGAATTAAAAATACAGAGGCATACATTGAAAAATGATCTCACCTATGGCAGGTATGGGCCACCGTACTACAGAGAGCTACCGATGAGGTCGCTTTCTTGTGTAAAGCTATATTGTCATAATTCTCACTGTCACAGTAGTTGAATATGTATATAATTATGCAAAACAATATGTAAAGCGCACCAAAAGGCTTGCATTTGGCCCATCTGTTCTTATTTCAGAATAAGTGTGTTTGTTTACAAACAAGAGGAATGTCCTGTCACATAATAAGCCTACACCCGCAGTGCGGTCACTGGAGCAGAAACGAAATAAGGCAAGCAGAGACGAGTAAACCTGGGGGTAAATGGCTATTGTTTACAAACAAAGCTTCAGACCGTTTGTCCCTTTAATAACTGACTGCCACAAGCTGGGAAACATTGACGCTTATGTGAGCAAAATACCACATGCAGGCCAACATTCACATGGAAACTTGTGTTCGTGCGATATGTTCACACTTAACCATCTGCATTCTCATGATTCACTCAATCAGATTCAAACTCAACATTCATCTCAAACATCTTGATCTTGACATGGACCCCAAGTAAAACACGATTTCACTGACTGAAATAATTTAGTGTTGTGCATTAGAGAACTTTGGTTATTCTATTGTTTTCAGTAAATTGTTCAAATCATCCAACAGCTGATTGGTTCGATCAGATGAAATGTATACTAACCGAACGTTTACTTAAATTTTTGTGAAATTCTCCTGTGCATACACTTTGACAGAGCATTGCCTATTATTTTGACCTTTTCGTTCACTATATGAATTTATGAAAGATTGCAGTTGATGCATCTATATGTATTTATGATAATGCTGAAGCTGTGCAGGACTAGGTTTACTCGGATGACAGCCTACTCTCTATTTATTTCACGGCACCTGTTCTCCAAAAATAGCCTAAATCACATCAAGTCAACAGTCATAAGCCTATGGACATTATTGTTCTGTCAAGATGTCAACTGAGTGTACGTACATCTAACACTGACTTCGGGTAATGCCAATGCTAAACTAGTCTTAATAATTCATATCGTCTCAGCTAAGACTAAGACTAGTTATAAGAGTAATAAGAGACGATTTAGAAGTCAGTTTCGTTTTCACGGGATATAGATTTCGTGATAGTGTCAGATGTTTTTCGGTCGCACTGAAGTACAGCGTTTTCGTGAGGCTTTCAGCATGTGTGAGATGTAGGGAGATACGGCTGAAGAATGAGAATATTTGGACTCACAAGTCTCAGGCTAGATCTATTATGTTCACCTAAGCTGGGCCCCGTCTCTAATATCACAATTTGACGACGCGCATAGGGAGCCGGGAACCAGCTTATATGTGGCCAAATGACACCTGTTGTTATCCCACTGTCCATTGGTCCTTTAATAATGTCTACCAATCAGAGGTCGCATAACAAACTTCGTAGGGTAGTGATGTAAACTTCCGGTCCACATGGTGGTGGTGACATATTCTTATTTCTCGATAATCTCAAATCAACCTGGTGATTATGTCTCTTGTTTTCTATGAATATATTCTTCGATCACATCTTACATAACACTTCCTTTATACGCTGAGTAGAAATGGTGAAGTGTAATTTGTTTTGTATTTTATAGATCTGTAATCCTCGTAGGGCCAGCAATGAGTAATGTTCCTGGTTCAGTGCTTTTGGCTTGGGGTGTGTCGTTCGTCGCTGAGTCCTGCAGTCTCAACACTATATTCTTGCCTACTTGATCTCCGCTGGCCTATTTGGCCTACCCTTGCTTGTTTTGTCTACCCTTGGCTACTTGATCTGCCCTGGCGATCCAGTTCCATATGGTTGTATCAGTGTGTAGGCTGCAGCACTTGAGTCTGTACTGACACACTAATGTAATTGCTGGCGTACGACTGGTACAAAGCTCAATTCTAAGAATGTATTCATTAATGTTTGGGAAAAAAAGATTCAAAAGAGTTTGGTAAGATGTATCTGAACTTCAGCAGCACTTTGTCAGAAGCCATACTGCATGGTCACCGACCAGTTATCGCCATTTCTTTCATGTTTTTGCTGACATGTACAAAGTTGACTGTACCAATAACTTTCATTTTTGTGAAACAATGAACAAATGCACTTATTTCTTTCCGTGGAATAAGCATGATAAGATTAAGTTGACTTCGGTGTTAACGCTACGATGGGGAATCAAGACAGTGGAAAAAGAAGTTTCCCGTCGACTTACTGTACCAGTTATTGCCATCATCTTTACAGCGCGTGCCACAACATCACACGACCCACTTCAGTTATACTAATTATATATTTTAGTATCTCGTGTATCACACTCAATTTTTTTATCATCAAAATGAATAAGAAACGCTATGATCAATTTGTCGTCTGCAAACTAACAAAACCCAATATTCCCAAAATTTGATCTTCACATGCTTATCCTTAACACTATGTACAATGGATTTCGACATATATACACAGGTTCTGCATTTTTGCAAATATGACTAAAATAGGTTGTAAAAATTGTTTTTTTTGGAAGAAATGACAACTGAAAGTGCATCATCGTGGCGTTTGATTTATATTTTCACATGAATTAGTCCTGTCTTTTCTAAATTTGTATTTGAGTTTTTGGGAAGAAATGACAGAACTGAAAGTGCATCATCGTGTTGTTTGATTTATATTTTCACATGAATTAGTCCTGTGTCTTTTTCTAAAGTTGTATTTGAGTTTTTGGGAAGAAATGACAGAACTGAAAGTGCATCATTGTGTTGTTTGATTTATATTTTCGTGGGAATTAGTCCTGTGTCTTTTCTAAAGTTGTATTTGGGGAAGCTAATTATGGTGGGGCTTTTAAAAATATTTCCTCACAAGAGTCCATTTGGTCATCACTTTTGGATAAATATTTCACTCTTCTCATGAAAACGAGCAAAAGTAAAATGCTTGTTTTCACGTGCGCGCTATAACAGGGAGTTGGCGATAATTGGTCCTCAGCGATAACTGGTGGATAGCCTGTATACCATTTACCATTGTTCTCTCCCAACAGTGAGGGTCACTGACACACCTGACACAGAGTTGCGTCCCTTGGGTATGCCAGAAACATATGATCGTGGGTTAATCCCGGTTTGGCCTAAATATGTTTCTCGGTTTGTCAGCACCATACCCGTTTTTGTGGATTTCAACAAAGTAGTTAACGTCTGAGACCTGCATTACTTCAGGATTTCCTCCCATAGTTAAGCTGACATGCCGCGATAATACTGGAATACTCTTCAAAGCAGTGTTAAAAACCCAGCTCACTCACTCACTCTCCAACAGTCAGTGATGGGAGAGGAATCATTTACTTTGTGTCAGCTAGTGACATAAATGTATAAAGAGATTGAATGGTGGCTTTTTCTTAAGAAAAAATGCTTACTGTATGTGATTATTGAAAACTAAAAAAATAAATTGCTGCTTTGGGATGATTAGTTATATAGGTCCATGATTTAATGTGGTAACATTAAATAGGTGAGTAAGTTATGGTTAGTGATGATCAGTTTAATTAAGATATTTATGTCATCTGTTATGTGATGTAGTTTTGTTTTACATTTATGGTTTCAGATCATGACACGCTTTGCGAGAGCCGGTAATGCTAAGAAGATCCCACATGATGGTACAGAGTGGAAGGATATGTTTGGAAGTGGTAGTGAATCCAAACAGAAGTCAGACAGTGTGTCCAAAACACAAGGGAAAAAACATGACAAAAAATTCAAGAAATTCAAGAAGGATAAAATGAATAAGAAAGTCAAAGGCATTGGAAAAAATATAAAGGTTGATGAACAAAAGCCATGGCAAGTGAACAGTACTACTGGTGATAAGATGAAGGAACGGGCTATGAGGAATCAGTTCTTCCGGGATAAAAAAAGTGAACAGAGGCGTGTACAGAGGAAGGATGATAGAGACCGATATCTGGTAAGACATGCTGGTGCAAGGTGTGATCTCAGTGTTCCTGTTTACCGGTAATTACCAGTAATTTACCAGTAAAATTAGGTTTGGACTGGTAATTCATGTGACTGCCTGTCCCTGTGGACCGGCAAATAAACTACCCCATAAATCTTTGTTGTTGAACAAAACATTGGCGATATTCATATAACTATATTTTCGAACGAAGTCAGCTTGTCTGTCCATCAGGGTTTCCCCTGTCTATTTTTAGTGCAAGGAAATAACATTCACTTTGCTTTCGAAATTAAATCTGTATTTCTATCAAATTAGGCGTGAAATATTCAAAGAAAGGAGAGAAAATTGTTACTGGACTTTGTGTGAATGACGTGTAGATCTATCCAAGTTACTTCAGATATGATGTCATGGCATTAAACCTGATGTTGAAAGAACATACAGTTTTTGATTTGTTGAATGTCGGAACTGACAAAAATTAGGTGGGACTGGTAATTTTCAGAGTTGCCAGTCCATCATGTCAATCAGGACTGGCAGTTTCAAAAGCCAGCAGGAACACTGGATCTTTTATTTTGCATGTTTAATAAACAACTTGGGCTGTAACTCATGGTGAAACACTGATGTCATATCAGAAATGACCATGCTAGGCATGCTTACAGCCCCTAAAACATCCAAGTGTTCCTGCTGGCTTTTGAAACTGCCAGTCCTGATGGACACGATGGACTGGCAACTCTAAAAATTACCAGTCCCCAATCATTTTTGTCAGCCCCAACTTTCAATAAAATAAAAATATATGAAAATTACCTGGTTTTAATTCTTTCAACATCATGTTTAATGCAATGACGTCATCTCTGAAGTAACTTAGTTAGATCTACATGTCATTTACACAAAGTGCAGTTACAATTTTCACCTATTTTTTTTTTTATATTTCGAGACAAAGTCGTTACAAATATATATTTCACCTCGAAGCAAAGTAAAATGTTATTTTATTGCATCAAAAACAGGCAAGGGGAAACACTGATCAGGCTGATGGTAACAGACATGCTGACTTTGTCGGAACAATAGACTTATATCATGTATATGAATATCGCTGATGTTATGTTTAACAACAACCACCTATAGGGTACTTTATTTGCCGGTCCACAGGGACTGGCAGTCACATGAATTACCGGCCCAAGCCTAATTTTACCGGTTAAAAACTGGTATTACCGGTAAACAGGAACACTGCATCCCCTTCTTTCAGGTCGCACTATAGAAACTGGTCATATTCCACTTTATACATGATCTAAGATATGTTGGGTCCAACCAGTACAAATAATCCTGATTATAGGGTCTGCTCACATGTGATTTTTATATAACATGTAAACACACACAGCATTATCATGGAATGGCTTTTGAAATATCCCTATACTGTTATTGTTAATCTTGGTGAAACTTCCCAAATTTGAATTAAATATTTTGCAATTACACAACTCAGAAATGTGAGTCCACCATGCTCAATGTTAGAATGGATGCAGGAAAAAATATAGTGCGTCCCAAGGGATGCACAGTACTATTCATTGTACCAAATTCTTGACAAGAAATACATGAAATATAAGATCCTGTGATTAATGTAATGATGAAATCCTACAATACAGTACATGACACCATTACTTTACAGGACCCTCATATCAGCTGTATTGACTCTTGAAATGAATTATTGGGGGTGCCCTGGACCCCCAGTGTTGTAGGGCAAGGTAAACCATGTGATACACTGTGATGTTACTGATATACTCCTCAAAGTGACATTAAACCCAAATCCTCCTAATTACCAAATTTTTCCAATTTTTTAAAATCCTAGATATTAAAAGTAGAGACGCTAGCTGGATCTTGATTCCCACTTACCAAAACTGAAAAAACATCATGGACATTTTGATAAGGTTCTTTATCATGTTTATGTGAAACATTTACTTTTTACAATGTTCTTATAACATTGCACAAGCCTCCCTGGATCCCTTAAGTCTTGGAACTAAATGCTTCACTGGACAAACAACTCCTATTATCATCTAGAATGTCAGAGTTGTATCATCAGTGCCCTTGTGTAGATGTGTGGTGTCTCCTGTGTAGGTGTGTTTCAACTGCCGGAAGCATGGTCACCGGATGGGAGACTGCCCCCAGACGAAAGGCTCCAGCAGTCATGGCACAGGCATCTGCTTCAAATGTGGCTCCACGGAGCATGTGTCAAGTGCATGTTCCGCAAAAGTAGCTCCAGGTAGGGTTCTTGGGTTTCCTCAGGATAAGGGCATTTCTTATTTAAGGTGTTTTTGTATCCCTACCGCACATTGCATGATGGACATGTCTGTACATCTGTCCATAATGTTTGAACACAATTATTTATATTGTGGACATTTAGTTTACCGTTTTTGCCGTAATAAGCGCCATGGGTGCTATGAAAGCTAACAAAGGGGAATTGCTTGTTGAAACCATACAAGGTAAATTTGATGTCAGAGCGATAGAGAATGGACATATTCAAACAGGAAACTTTTCTGTTTCATTAATAGCTTCCAGGACCTTATATACCCTATTAAGACGACTCTGTTTTATGAAAACAGAGCTGTACGATAAACAAGAAAATATTACTTTCATATAAAAGTTTGGGCTTAAGACATGGGTCTTATAAATATCACTTACAGGCTGCAAAGGGGTGCTTTTTTAAACGGGTGCTTAATACAGCAAATACGGTATTACATTGCATGGAATCATTAATCGAGGAGTACAGCCCAAACAGTGTGAACAGAATTATAAACCATTTACTCTGTATCTTCTGTGTATGTACTGTCTACATCGTCATCATCTACACACCTAATTGTCATGTGGTATGTTTTTCATATAAGGTTATTTATGTTCAGTGTTCACAGCATTGATTTGCCTATACCATGTATACTTCAGTGAAGTCTGTCACATCTATTGCTGTTGTTGTTCCAGAGAATTACCCATTTGCGAAGTGCTTCATCTGTGGGGAGATGGGTCACATCACCAGGCAGTGTCCAGACAACCCAAGGGGCCTCTATCCTAATGGTAACTAAACTGCAGGATTTATCTATAACTATGCAGGACTGTGTGAGAGGTTTACCAAATTTGCAGATGGTGGATATAGCTTGGATGGGTTATTTGTGGGAAGAAGAATAGCTTTGTATTTCATCATAATGATTCTGAGAGTGCTGTACAACCTCAATCTTCAGCATGTGTTCAGGGGCATGTCGTTCTGAAGATATAAGTGTTAGTCTGCTTCCTGTATTACATTGTAATGATTCCGACACCCTCCATCTTCAGGGGATGCTGTAATGAATGTGGATCTGTAGATATAAGTGTTGTATCTGCTTCATGTATTACATCGTAATGATTCCGACACCCTCCATCTTCGGGGGGTGCTGTAATGAATGTGGATCTGTAGATATAAGTGTTAGTCTGCTTCCTGTATTACATTGTAATGATTCTGACACCCTCCATCTTCAGGGGGATGCTCTAATGAATGTGGATCTGTAGATATAAGTGTTGTATCTGCTTCATGTATTACATTGTAATGATTCTGACACTCTCCATCTTCAGGGGGATGCTGTAATGAATGTGGATCTGTGGAGCACTTAAAGAAAGACTGTCCTGACCTACAGAAACAGAGAGGTACTGTGATTGGATGTGTTTGTAGAATGTAGCCGAATGAGATGAACGTGCCAGTTTCTAGGTAGAAGTACATGTATGTTACCAGTTAAGTGAGTGAGTGAGTTGGGTTTAACGCCGCTTTTAACAGTATTCCAGTTATATCGCGGCGTGTCAGCTTAATGTCGGAGGAAAGCCTGAAGTGATGCAGGTCTCAGACATTTACCACTTCGGTGAAACCCACGAGCACGGTATGGTGCTGACAAACCTAGAAACATAATCGGGGCGAACCGGGATTCGAACCCACAATCATAGGTTTCTGGCGTGCCCAAGGGACGCAACTCTGCACAGCGAAACGCGGCGCCTTAGACGACTGGGCCACCCGTGCCCCCACCAGTTAAGTTAAAGATGCTATATCCACTGCAACATGTCTTTGAATTTGTCAAGAAACTAACTCCCATTATTTGTGAAACTGTATATTTCAGGTATTGAGACTGTGACAATAGACAAGATGAGCAACACCCAGAGTGCAGACACCGAGTTGGACACATCACCACAGCCACCACCTAAGAAAAAGAAAGGTGGACATGGTGGAACAAAGATTGTGAAATTTTGATATGTAATAAATTGTCCTGATAGAGATACCTTTAGTTTGTCTGTGGAGTCTGATTAGCCAAACATCCCAGTCATAGATGATGCCACAGGTAGATGTTCTATCTCCAGACTAGCTGAGCATCTTCATCACATACTGAACAACAGCACAAACACATTTGTTTTGTACAAAGTTTAATAGCAGCAAGTTATTTTACAATTAAATTAAAAAATATAGAAATCCCAAGGTATAATCTGTACAATAACTTAACAGTGTGTACGCTAAGTCAGCTAGTTGTTATTCTGGGTATGAAGAGGTATAAATGATAACACAATCACATATCACACATTTTAACTATACACAGCAGAAGATCGCAGCACAACATTGTCAGTTACTAGTTAACAAGGAGGCCCTTGCTTAGCAGTACAGCACAACATTGTCAGTTACTAGTTAAACAAGGAGGCGCTTGCTTAGCAGTACAGCACAACATTGTCAGTTTCCAGGTAACAAGGAGGCATTGCTTAGCAGTACAGCACAACATTGTCAGTTTTCAGGTAACAAGCACAACAGTTTTGACAAATCAATGCATACCGGTAACAAAGACTGGCCCCTAGAAACTACAACACAACCAGATTTTAAAACCTCAAGCATTCATGATTGGGGCTGAGGGAAAGACTGATGGCCAAAACATTCTTTTTGCAAAACAACACAAGTGATCATGTCTGATGAATTCCTTTGATCAGTATGGCCATGAATTCAATTAAGTATGCAAAACATGTAGGTACTTAACTCAAGACCCTAACTATAACAATTATCTATGAGTATCTGACAAAGGGCTGTTTCCCCAAATCGCCATTGAGAAGAAAACATATTAACAAAATTTAACATTGCACTTGCTTGAAAGAAACTGCTCAATACAGATACTGCTCACTGTGTTTTCTTGGGTTGACAAAAGTGATAACATCATGAAGCCAACATCATTAGCAAGGTAGGCATGGACTATTCAAATATACCAACTTTATTCAACATTGATCCAATTGTGATGAAATGATATGTATAGCACTGATTAGTGATAAAATCACACCATAGATCATAATGCACTGCACAAAAACTGTTACATACTTCAGAATTACCATGACACGTTTTAACATCAGAACTACATATATCAGTGAGTGCATTTTGAACCTGTTAACATAAACGCTTTTCCTATCAATGAAAATTGGGATTAGATGATAAGACATTTCATACAACAATATTCAGTGCTTATGCACTTTTGTTCATAATCATTCCTTGAATCGTGTTTCAAAGGTTCAAGGATGATACACATGCATCAAGGTTCAAGGATGATACACATGTATCAAGGTTCAAGGATGACACACATGTATCAAGGTTCAAGGATGATACACATGTATCAAGGTTCAAGGATGACACACATGTATCAAGGTTCAAGGATGATACACATGCATCAAGGTTCAAGAATGATACACATGCATTAAGGTTCAAGGATGACACACATGCATCAAGGTTCAAGGATGATACACATGCCTCAAGGTTCAAGGATGACACATGCATCAAGGTTCAAGGATGACACATGTATCAAGGTTCAAGGATGATACACATGCATCAAGGTTCAAGAATGATACACATGTATCAAGGTTCAAGGATGATACACATGTATCAAGGTTCAAGGATGACACACATGCATCAAGGTTCAAGAATGATACACATGCATCAAGGTTCAAGGATGATACACATGTATCAAGGTTCAAGGATGACACACATGCATCAAGGTTCTATTGCAGTTACTGATAGAAGTGACTCACTCAAGCTGCATTGTATTGACCTTGCATAGCTCTATCACTTATTGGTATTTCTGGGCTGGGAACATCATATTGCACTTTCCAGGATCAAGGAATGAATGTTACTTGTTGGGGATGTGAATTCAAGGATTATGAAATGGACATACTATATTTGATAGAGGAGATTCATTTCCCCACACAAGTGATGAGACAAGCTGTAAACAACTGTAGCTAAACAAAACCCAATATTATGATTAAGTAGGAGCATGCATGTATACAGTTTTAAAAGAAAACATATATAGGATATGCTACAACAACTAAAATCATTTCCAAGATCAGTACGCATGTATGATAGAGGTGTGCCTCACTGTAGAAATAACTCCAACTCAGTCAACAAAACACATCACTTATTGGGACAATTTGAAATTACCTGAACCACATCCTTGTCTTAAAGATCAGGACTGTGTCCCCTGCCGTGATATTGCTGGAATATTGCTAAAAGCGGTGTAAAACCATACTCACTCCCTAAAGATAAGGACCTCTTCATATTGATATATACAAGTACTATCAGCACTCTCCTAAATCGAATGAGTTTCAAAGTTCAGCATTAGAACACAGTAATTCATAAACTGTGTTGAACATTTCGGGGAAAAAACAAACCATTTGGCAGGAAAATTCAGTTGAAATATAACTTGCCATCAAGTCAAATTAAATTTGACTTTTAGCTACTTACAAAATGTTAACAATACCGGAAATTAAAAGTTTGAGGCAACATTTCCAGTTTTCAATACTGACTATTATACAAGCATACTATCATCTTCTAAAGCCAGGATTGATGCTTTAATTCCAGCATCTCCTAATGAAGGATCAATTCAGTCTTCCATTGAAATCACAGATGAAGTTATTTCCTCCAGAAAAACACTGCCATTCATAGTCCAATTTGTCTGTCTGTAAAATGATATAGTTGTGTGTAAATACATCAAACTCATACAACCACAGGTAGACAAAACAAACATAATGAGAAAATGAAATTAAATATACAATAAGATGTAAAACTGTACAAACTGATATGCAAAAGGAATATGCTAACAAAATTGTAAAGGTTATAAACAAACATAAAGAGGACAAGAAACAGCTTCCAAGATTGTTGTATCCATAGCGGATACACAGAAGTCAGTTTGGTTTCATTCATTATTGCCAAACTTTATCAGAAATCGCAGACTTGGTGGAAAGAAAAGAGCATCTGTTCTCCAAATATTTATCTTAAATAAAATTTGTAAAAACTAAAAAGTTAAAAGACCTCTTTATAAAAATTGTTCACAAAAACATGATAATATTTAAGGAGAATTGAAGACTCCAATAGAACAATTTGACAGTAGTCATAACATTCTACTGAACTTCAGAACTTGGGTTATCATGGTTATCATGGTGGGGTGTATCAGCATTTGTTTGGCACAATAATACTACAGTTATGCTCATGATAAACACAAAATGATCGCATAAGGCTATGATGAAGAGATTTTCACTCTTTTCTTTCCAGACATATAACTTTTTTCTTCTTGAATTCCGGAACAGAATCTTATTTCCACAGACTCTCTCTCAAAAATACCTGAACCTCTGACGTTCAAATATATAAGTGAGTGTTTTATGACGCTTTGAACAGTATTTCATACATATCCCACCATGTCTGTTTGATACAGAAGGAAAGCCTGAAGTGGTGCAGGCTGTAGACATTTACCACTTAGTCTGACAAACCAAGGACCACACTCCTTGTGAATCTGGGATACGAATCCACAATCACAGGCATTCTTCAGTGCCTTGGACAGCCAGGCCATCCATGCCTCTGGTCAAACATAAAGACTGTTGATACTAAACTGAACAGACAATTTAACATATCATGACTCAGCTGCAGCCTACACTGGAAATATTATGGCATACATTACTGTGGTCACTGTCACTAATGCCTCAGTCACATTTGCGCTATGGCAGCGGCTGCAGAGGATCTGCGGTGGCCTCAGGGTCGCCCTAGGACGTATGATAATCTTTCAGGGGCCGTTGGGGTTGCTGTGGGAATATAGCGCGGAGTTATAACTTTTTTAATTTCTGTGTTCGCTGTAGCAATTAGACAAATAGACATGCCGTAGCCATGCTGTAGAGTGGTTCCACGGCGACCATACGTCAGGCGTATGGTGGCCTTGCATTTGCCGTGCGGTTGCCCTGTGTAGCGGAAGCGTCAGTCTGGCCGCACAGTCGCTGTATGGTCCCTCTGCGGGCGCCTTGCAAGTGGCTTGTGTCTGCCTTGATATTTGCCCAAAACCTACGGCCGCCACAGGGATGCTCTAAGTGCATAATCACTTCAAAGGCCATACGGCAGCCGCAGGTTTACTGTCTCCACAAATTCAAAATACGCCATGCGGCTAACCTAACATTTGTGAGTGCTGCAGTATGTGACTGTGGGAATGCTGCAGCAGCCCTATAATTGCTATTGGCCGTAGATATTTTAGACCCCATGGCCGTGGCGGCAGATGTGACAGAGGCATAATACTTTGACATCTTAATCAAGTCAAAGAGTTAAAGAACAAACTTAGTTTCCAGTTCCTCCCAAGATTTATATGCAGTCACAATAATTTAATTTTGTATTGTTATTTAAAAAGAATAGCAGTAAGAGTTTTGTCATTGAATAATCACACACCATGTCAACTGTAATATATGAGTACATTTCACTCCAGTAGTGTTGAAACAACAGTTGATCACACACAAAGTCGATATCTCCCTGATATAAACACTGGTTCCACTGTGTTGTATTGCCTCTGGAGTAAGTGACACATAAAGCATGCTCATGTTATTTTGGGTATGTATCCATCAAGTGTATCAATACTGTTCACAGCAACATTGCAAAGCAACTATTGCTCATTGAAATATTCACAAAACAAAAATAAGGTGCATCGTTTTGACACAGATGCTTCAAACTTTCCTGATAAGAAAGAGCTAAGTACATTCATTAATTTTACACATAATCTGCAATGTAGGACATGCATACAATTTGTTGACCTTCACCTTGATATACCATAAATGGACATACACTTTTCACTGGTACAACTTGTGTCAACATGTGTCAGGCCTCTATTACTTTTGTTTGTGACCTTTCGTGCACCTTTCCCACGCACACACACACACTTCCCCATTTTGTTCTGTCCTGAAAATGTCTGTCAGTATAAGTTTATGTTAATCATTATGATAGCAATCAATAAACATAAACATCTTATGCAATAAATCAAATCAACATATGAATCATTAACTAAGCCATACACATGGACAAATGCAAAACAATCCTCTGTAATTTCTTCATCTAATCCACACTATTGGGCTCAAACATCTACAGTAACATACACCTTTGTTTGTCACAGCCTCACCCACAGAAAATTTACTGGTGAGAATTTTAGTAATCACTACAGCTGGAATGCTTCTTTGAATAAATTATAATGTCAAAAAAACATACAAGCAATACTCAAAACAAAATATGGAAATTGTAAAACATGTGCATTAATATTTGCCCCAGTCAACCACCCTCTTTTGCTTATCAATTAGTATCATTAAACAATCTATGAAATACTAATCATAAAGAGATATTAAGAATAATTCAACATCCACTGAAGTCTGCACAACAATCTCCCAAGCAATAAAGCCTTTAACCCTGATTCTGTTCAGATAAGCTTTATCCTTAAATGTAACAACCTACTTTCATAATGGCTGCCTGGTCGGTACAATAGGCCTATCATAGAATGTTTCAATCTCATTCAAATCAGATCATAGTTCTCTCTAGTGCTAAACAAAGATCTGAGGGCACCCCATTACGACTTTGCACGAACTTTGACCGACCAATGGAATGACTGATAATAGGAAGGCACCTTTCTCGCGCTTTACGTCACTAATATCAAAATGGCGACAACACTTCGAAACATATTTTGACAAATTCTCAATTAAAAATTGAAACCTGAACAAAAGAACATTCTGGAATGTCTAATAGATGGTCCAGATTGTATGGATTCAGTCGTTAATCCGTTAACTATCGTTGGGAATACCCCGTGTTAAAGTTTCCAAGGATGCATGATTAGAAACACATTACGACTGTCACTTTCATGATCCGGATGATCATGATCGTTTTGACGTGACCCCTTATGGGATGTCCTCAGATCTTTGTTTAGGGGTAGCGAGAACTTAGATCTGATTTTAATGGGATTGATAATGTTACTGATACTAAACTGGAGATCTTCAAACACAAGGGTCACTACTATGCTTTGGGCCTGAGCTCGTTTGGGGGAGGGAATTTTGTTAAATGACCAGTTTCACCTGTTCACAGCAAGATCATTATAATTATGCCTATTCATTCACACATACATGTTATTATCCCAGTGTTCAAATCATCGTTCCAATGTACATTCAATTATATGCAGATCTCAACACAAAATAATGTCACTACTATACAATATTTTGTGCAGTCAGAGCCATCATAAATAGTCTTAAAAATTGTGTCAACAATACTGTTTTGTGTTGGATTAAAAATCCATTATCTATACTGAAGGAACTTATGTTATAAAATGTGAAATTGAAGGAGCAGTGATACCTGCATGAGTATCTTAAATGTCAAACAGTGGACAAGTATAAACATAAAGTCAGACAACAAAGAAAGTGTATCCAATACACCAAACAATGTAACATGTAAAACGTAACTCAGACATCAGTTGGTTACATGCATCATTTGGCAAACAGCAGGAATACTGAAGTTTGAGAAACTTGCATGTTGCCTTTCATTTTTAACGCTATGGCCACACCTGTGCAGGTGTGATAACGAGCCCACCTGCTTTACCAGTGACATGACCCTGACGACACACAACCGCGAGGTCAGCAGGAGAACATTGGGCGTTTCCTTGTTGCTCAGCAACAGGAAGAAGATTAGAATGACAAGCACATTTGTTAATTAGGGCTGTAAAAGTATCATCTTATTGCAATATTGTTCTTCCATATCATTGTCCAAAGCCAGTTGTTGAATGATGTGTAGTTTGAGAGTTCGCCTTCCTATACTATACACACTGGAGAAAGGTCCAACCTCAGTATTCAGAATATTTTCTTACAGTTGCCCCTAAACATGCAGTTCCAGCCTGCATATACCTGGACAGTTTCAGCCATCTCCACTTGGGTACCATGGATGCAACTTGGCTCTAGCCTGCTAGCCCGTGTCAGTTTGTCTGATGTGAAAGGCATCCTAAGGCAAGCAGAATTTTGCTCTTTAGGGGGTGTCCCAAAATGTTAGTATCAGTACCTGGGATGATGATGTTTCGGGTTTAGTTGCATCCCTGCATGTATCCATGGTTTCAATTTGTGCCACAGTCAAACAAACCTTGTTAAACCATCATTGACACCACATTGTCAAGCTTTAGTTTAAGACAAATGCTCAAACCAAGATTGACACTATTTTGTCAAGCCCTGGTATAAGACATACAGTCAAGCCATGATTGACACCATATTGTCAAGCAATAGTTTAAGACAAATGCTCAAACCATGATTGACACCATATTGTCAAGCTATAGTTTAAGACATATAGTTAAACCATGATTTACACCATATTGTCATGCTATAGTTTAAGACATACAGTCAAACCATGACTGACACCATATTGTCAAGCTATAGTTTAAGACATATAGTTAAACTATGATTGACACCATATTGTCATGCTATAGTTTAAGACATACAGTCAAACCATGATTGACACCATATTGTCAAGCTATAGTTCAAGACATACAGTCAAACCATGATTGACACCATATTGTCAAGCTATAGTTTAAGACATATAGTTAAACCATGATTGACACCATATTGTCAAGCTATAGTTTAAAACATATAGTTAAACCTAGAGTGACACCATATTGTCAAACCATGGTTTAAAACATATGTCACCCATGCGATCAAAGCATGGTTTAGATCAATTTGTTAAAACCATGATTCCTACCGCGTGAATTAAACCAAAAGGTATATATAATAATATATACAAGGTTAATATTCCAGGTGTACACCTCATGTTTGTATAATGATTTACACAAATGGTTTACAGACACTGTTTAAACCACACAATGTTAACATCGCATATACCACAGGGGTTTCTCATTTAGTTAATACAAGATGGTCTACATTTGGCTTACACACGCTGGAAGACAACGCAATACTTCCACTCTTCCTGTTTTCTGTTGGTTTCAGCGATAATATCATATTGCTGAAATGCTATTTTTGATTGGTCGAACAAGCAGGAGCTCACTGCCTTGTGTGACGATGGGTAGATTATTTTGGCGGTGGTAGGTTATGAGATGTGTCACACTGTCAAATATGAAGTCTTTAGTTCTTACCTAGAAAACAAGAATATCACAATAGTTAGCAATATATAGGTATGAGTAGATCTTATGTGAATACTAGAAACATTATTTTAACAGTCTCTTCTTTTTTTTTCCGTTGATCAGGATGGTGATACTAAAGTGTCCATTAATGTTTATCATGTTCTGCAGGACCTCGGACCCCCCTCCTCGATCATACAGCATATCGTATCTCCTTTGAATTATGATAAAAACCCTGGACCCATTCTCCACCAAAGCTTCGTTTTGAGTCCAGTTCAAATGACTTGACTAAAAGTATTCATCCAATCAAATTACATGATATCGATTTCAGGAACTCCATACAGGGAAAGTAATGATAGCACAAGTACTTGACACATGTTATTATGAACCATCACAAATACAACTGGAAACCCATGGTAGCATAAGGACTACCTGTTTTATTTCTCAAGAAAATAAATATCTTTTCCTGCTAGTTTGTTTGATTTGTAACAAATCCTTATTTGAAATATAACAAGGCCACTATTTTGAATGTAGATCTGTTTAGACTTCTTGTTTAGAAAGCCATTTTCATTGGTTGCAGATTCTGTAGGTTAGCGATAAGGGTGACAGAGACTGTGATGTCACTTCCGCAATGAGGCTTTAGTGGTGGATGGGGCAGGGTAGATATATATATATATATTAAAATGGAACTAAGATATAATAATATCCTGGATAATCGAGGATACAGAGCCCACTGAAAGAATGTCCTGGTCTAAGTTACCCTGGTCTAAGTGCCCCCACCCATGTCTAAGTGCCCCCACCCTGGTCTAAGTGCCCCCACCCTGGTCTAAGTGCCCCCACCCCCTTCCCTACAACTGATGCACTCACCACTCCCTCAGGGTCGACAAGAAGCAGATGTTTGACTTGTCCATTCTGTCTGCCACTCAGCACATACTGTCCAGGACTGTTACTGCTCTCTCGTACCAGGAAGTCCCCGTCATGCTCCAGTCGGTCTTCAGCCTGGAGGGACAAAAGTCACATTCTACTTTCTATCTATAATGCTCATCACTGGGAATATTTGGCTACAGTTCACTGGTCTGGAAGGGAGTGCTCTGTTTGCTATCCACATGATTAGATATAACGGATCCTGGAGTTGGAAAAGCAGTGTTTTGTGGTGAGGCGTGCTACACACTTGTTGAAATGAAAACTACAGTAAAAGCATATACACACTAATGTTGAAAACCTACACTTTAAGAACTCAATACAAGGACAAATTTGCAGTGTTTCCAAATTTCACACTATGTCTTGTCCAATAGATATTCTTTCTCACAGTTCAACAATGTTTGTTTGATTCATAACTGTTGGATACATATACAAACTTACTTCAACTGTAAATATTATTGTTGATAGATCATAAGAAACATTTTACCAGTAAAATGAAATGAAAAAGTTAGTGTCTTAACTCCACAAGACAAACACACTATTTGAACAAACACAGATTGGACAACACTTGAAATTGGCACTTACCTGCTTCCTGCCAATGTTGCCATGGAACCACTCTTCAAATATTGGTGGTGAGTTAACGGCGCCACCAGAGGGCTTCATGGCACCTGATGCTGGAACATTGTCTGTCACAGGAGACTTTGGCAGGTTGGAATCAAACTGACCTGGAAAGGAGAAAATCAACAGATGAGGTCAGGATGTGTGTCTCTGCCTGAAAAGGTTTGGTCTGGAATGCTTTCTAAGTCAAATTCTTAATTTCAAACCTTCACAATAAAACACCATTATCAATACTTGCATAAAATTATTCTTGATACAGTAAAGGTCCTAATTTAATACTTTGTTTTGTTTTTCTAGATGGCCCGTTTATCACTACTGATTGAAAGCAAGCATTTACTGCAGTTTCCATATCTCATCAAAACCATACCTTTTACTCTCATATGATAACACTTTTTCCATACAGCCAATGAGTGCCAAGGCTTCTAAATCCTCAGCATATCTGATTTGTATATCTCGCAAATGAATATGATCAAGGAGTTCCAAATGCAAAAACAAAAGCCACTCTATAATATCATTGTGGATAATTCAAACACCCTGCCTTTCTGAGCGACATGGCATCTACACCCCAAGGGTTATACTCTGGAGGGCATGTATGAGCTCTGTCGCGGTTTTAGCTCTCCTGAAATGACCTTCTATGGATGTTTTGTCAGATCTTCATGCAGAGAAATCCTTTCGAGTAAAATATCTTATCTTAATGATATTGCCAATTTCACAGCTTAGTCCCTGTGGGCACACAGGTGAAACAGCAGCACAATGTATTTAAAATCACATCTCAGTTCTCACAACACCTGAATATTGAAAAGGGAAGTACTGGCACACAATTTCGACTATCTATTGGACATGCTAGATATTTTCTTTTGGTCATATTTCAAATATTAAAACAATATTTTTCAGACGTAAAGTAACGTGAAATGGAAGTCGCCATTTTGAAACAAGTGCTAAAAAGCTTGAGAAAGCTGCTTTCTGATTGGCTGTCAACTTTGTTAGTCCTTCCATTGGTCGGTCAAAGTTCGCAAAGGTTGTTCCGTAAAGA
Source organism: Haliotis rufescens (assembly GCF_023055435.1). Classification (NCBI taxonomy): domain Eukaryota; kingdom Metazoa; phylum Mollusca; class Gastropoda; order Lepetellida; family Haliotidae; genus Haliotis; species Haliotis rufescens. The sequence continues at coordinate 36,698,338 of NW_025963779.1, forward strand.
GACGTCTGAAGGTCTTTGTAGATCTTTAGCAAGCTCTAAGATGTCATTTTCATTGGAACTTGAGATTTTTTACAAAAACATGATTCAATCAGTGAATACTGCCAAAACATGCCTGGAAGATGAGTGGTACACAGAGGTAACGTTGAGGCAGATGTTCTACCTACCCAGATTGAAAGGATCAGCTGCTTTTCCTCCTTCAATCATTTCTTCCATGACATTGTCTTTATTGTCATAGATGATGCCATTCTCCTTGTTGTCATACACTGTGTCATCAAACATGCGGTCCGAGGCCGATGCTGCTCCTACACAACAACCAGTGACATAAAAATTTAGTCTTTGTTTTTGTATCTAAAATAGTTTGACATCTGGATTTTTAAAAAGGGGGGTTCTGCTAACCACAGGTGGAATTGCAAGTAAAAAGGGGTGGTACCCACTCTTCTAATGTACCCAACCCCTAAAAGCAGAGTGCAGAGGTGAAAGGATAAAGCTATGTACTGTACTGCTTTCAACAGTTCTTGTACATAAACCCCCCTTTTGTCCAGAATCCGTCAACCTCTACAGTGTCACCTAATTTCCTGATGACTAAAGTCGGAAACAAGTCATTTCATACTCATACACCATATTGGGATATCTGTAAATGGAGTCAGGAGGCATCTTATTTTACATATAATATAGGTTTTAACTAGGGCTGGGACGAGTCCTAATTTACTACCTGGGTACTATCTCCCTATTACCCGACCCTCCCTGGGTACCCACTGTATGTCTTAAGAGATAGGTACAAAATGTTGGATTGGGAATCTTTTTACCATAGCCCTGGCAAAACGAGTACCCGAGTTACCCGAGTTACCCGTCCCAGCCCTAGTTTTAAACGAACATTTCAACTCTGGACATTAGTTGTCAACAGGTGTGATTATGTGCTGTTTGAATGTCTGTTAGGACTACGAAGGGACAGAAATGTAAGTTTTCTCCACTGTGCCACAGGGTACTGATAAATGTTTTAAAGTGCACCTACTAGAAGAATAATGTTCATCAATCATTGAACTCATTTCACCACGGCTGATGATAAGCAGTTATAATTTTGAAAGTTTACCCCTTTCCTTTTCATTGAGACTAATGATTCCCTTATTCTGGTCATCATTTACCATATTAAAGGTGTTTGAAAGAATTATTCATGCGCACCTCAGTTCACGCCGTTGTACGCGAGTTTACAGTGACGATTTACCTCCCTTGACGCGCCCTGTCTTCTACATAATTGGTGGTAGAAGCAACGACATGTCCGTTTATGATTGTGGAAACCTGCAACATGTACCTTTGCTATCCTTCCCAAACATGAGCCAATAAGTAATTAAAAATAACTCTTCCAATGCATCTCTGAATTTTCAGTGATTCAGTGGGAAAACAGTGTGTAGAGTTCCTACACATTATTTTATTAACTTGGCACATTTTATTCTCCTCCCTGAATTTCTAAAATATTCTTTCGTTCTGTTTTTGGTACAAGAAGCATCACTATTGGTGATTAATTAATTGCTATTAATGGATAAACAGAAAGCATTGTAGAACATCAAACATCATGTCATTTGAACAAATATAGCATGGAAAGGTATTAATCTTTTATGGTCACATGGTTTTATTGTTGTGACTTATGATATAAAATACAATGGTGACTATGGTGTATTTAAGTTCAGAACGAAGGGAACACATCAGTGTTTGGGGGAAAAGGTACTGATGTCCATTGTGAGGATTATGAGAATATGCGGGAAATAGCAAACGTAACCCGTCTGTTCATAAAATGGACTTGTCTGACATTTCAGAGGTCGGATTCCATTCAGGGAGTGATCATTATTAAAATTTGGGTAAATATACTTGTACATTTATCAACATCTTTAAAGAGTCTGTACATAATGTTGATGTCACATATAAGAAATAAACAACTAATGGTCATTGTTTATCATACAATTAAACTCTGGAGGGAGAATAAACCACTCGGGGCTGCACCCCTTGTGGTTTATTCTCCCCGCAGTGTTTTATTGCATGAAAAACAACGACTGCTCATTGTTATTTTAAAACAGAGTCTCTTGTTATAATTTATAAGGAATTTATAAGGAATATAGTCTGTCCTATCAGGGCAACATGGAATAACTGATGATGACAGCTGAGAAGTAACAAGAAGTTGTTGCACCAACCTGTGTTGTCATACGTTGCATCTCTCAGATCTATCAGCTGCCCCTCATGCAGACCATTCTCCTTGCGGTCTTTCACCGACGCATACAGACCAACCTGTACACAACAATTTATTCATTTCATTATAGTCAAACTACAAGTTGTTCAAACTGAGATTTAAACCTTTTTTAATATCAATAATTGACTATAATTCTCAGAGCTCCAGATAAGCTTTTGGTGTTGTGGGTATTTTACCCATGCATTTTAAAATCATTGGGTATCATTAATTCTATCTGGGTATTCAAATTTCTGTTACCCACCAGTTTTTACACATGTGGGTATTGAAGTTAAATATTTAAAAACACTATTCATCTAGTCCCTGCAAACTGGTGTCGTGTGGGTTCGAGAGCTTTATAGGACTCAAAAATACCACGATACTTCCACAAGAAAGTGTGATGGCAAATGATCATGATGTAACTGTCATCATGGAGTTTGGCAAGGTTGACGGAATGCCTGTTTATAATTTCAAAATAAGTTGCTGATTTGCTAATTGAATACGCAGGATTACTTCACAATATTTTGATGATACGCACAAGTTTTATTTTTGTAGTGAATCTGTAATGTTCGTTGCGTATTTGATACGCTTGTATTTCATTTTACTGCATATTTCTGCATTTCTGATGCGTATTTTACGCAGATACGCAGCTTATCTGGAGCTCTGAATTCTTGTTCTTACAGGATAATATCTGTTTAAATAGAAATGAATGTATCATAGATATCTTTCCAAATATATCGAAACATGAATTATTGTGCACTCACCGGTACATTGGTAGGAGACTTGTACTCTGGGACAGGGGGGACTTCAGGGATAGGGGGTGAGGGGGGACACGCCCCAGGGTGGTCATTGTAGTATTCCTCTTCATCACCCCATTTGCTGTTGTCAAAACTAGGATTCTCTTGCCTAAAAACATACAGCTCTGCTATCATATCAATTAACATTGCTATATCAAATTAATTTCAGACATCTTATTTCCCACTGTTTTCACTTAAACTATAACTGGGACCTACTATTTCCTTTCCCGTTTCTTATCAATGAAATGATCTCATTATTTCTGTCACCATATCTTCACCACAGGCATTATGCCCATCGCACATCATCCTCATCAGTAACAGCCTCATCATCTTATCACAGGTCTCACCTGTCTGGCAGCCTGACAGCCTTAGGCTGCTTCTTGAGATACTGCTTGAAGCGGAGCTCAAAGGCTTGCCCGACTGTGGTGACCACGTCCTCCGCCAGTCCTCCCCCACACTCCAGCACATGACAAGCTCGGCCCTTCTGGGGATCCTTGGCAACGTAAGCCACAAAATCTAATGTTTCCTGTCCAAAAACAAACATGAACTCAATGATTGAACTCCATGGATCCCATTTAACATTTCATATAAGTTTGGATGAAAATCTAACAATGAATTTACTGTGGCCTTAGCAAATGCTTGCAACTTATAAGGTCAGCACAAATATTTAAATCTGAAACCGTGACTACAATTCTCATTTTAACAACCTTCATTACTAGATAAAACTCCCAGTGTCCCAAACACACATTTTCATGCACATCTTGAAGTAACTCTAATGTTTCACTGTCTGCAGTGACACCTATCACCTTTAGGATTCAACACAATGATGCTACTTTAAAGATTGTTCACATTACACGGTGAGAAGTACGAAGAAGTATTTCTACTTACAGCATCCCCTCCTGAGGCAAACGACACAACCTGCATGGGGTGGTCAGCAATAATCTGTGGAGGGAAAAACAATGATGTATACAATATTTTTTTAATGAAATTCTCAATGAACTGAAAATTTTGCAAAATGATGTTTTATTGACAAAAAAATATTTGCAATGACCCCCACTCCCTGTTCTACAACATATACATACAACTTATGGTCATTCAATATTATATTAATGTCTAACAAATTCCCTTTCAGGTAGTAGTAGTAGTAGTAGTAGTAGTAGTAGTAGTAGTAGTAGTAGTAGTAGTAGTAGTAGTAGTAGTAGTAGTAGTAGTAGTAGTAGTAGTAGTAGTCAGTAGTGGTCTGCAACAAGAGACTTACCTCCCCTGATTCCATGACCATAAGATTAATGGATTCCACAGTGATGGTAAGATTGACATTGGATCCAGCATACTGCATGTACGGATTGTCGCCGATCATTTTCTGTATCTTCTTTTCTACCTAAAATACAACATGACCATTAACTGTCATATATATATATGCGTCTTATACTGTCAAATAAACGTAATCAAGCTTCATATTACAAATATCAATATTGGATAACATTTCTGAATTCAGTCAATGAAAGATTTAATAAGAACTTTTATCCACTGTTATTCTCTTGAGGGAGACATATTCTTCTCAGGAAAGAATAAAAATAACCTTTCGTTTCTTCGATGCTGTTTTGAGTCCAGCTGCTTCTGTTACTCTGTTGATTGCTTCTCTGTAACAAAAGCCATATGATCTTGTCATAAACAATCATCCACCAGAAATGATCATACGGAATCGTTCTGTCATAGAAATGAATTTATACAGTTATGGACTTACGCAACATTTCCGAGGTCAGATTCTATTCAGGGAGTCAGCATTATTTACATACGGGGTAGAATAAGTTTCAGCAACCCATTCTTGCCATAAAAGGCGACTATGCTTGTCATAAGAGGCAACTAACGGGATTGGGTGGTCAGGCACGCTGACTTGGTTGAAGCATGTCATCGATCCAATTACATGGATTGATGCTTTTGACGTCAATCACTGGATTGTCTGGTCCAGGCTCGATTATTTTCAGACTGCCATCATATAGCTGGAATGTTGCTGAGTGCGGAGTAAAACAACAAACAAACCAAACCAAACCAAACCAAAACATATGGGTAAATATATTTAAAGCTTGTACATTTTAATAACATCCTTCTCCCTATAGTGTTTTATTGTACAATAAACAACTTCCAATCGTCGTTTATTTCTTAAATAAAGTTAAACAGTGAACCTACCTTGTGAGTGTTGTTCTTGTTTCAAAGTCTAAAGATTTCATGGATTCCTTCACTTCTATACAACCAATATACTGCAGATTGAGAAAAACATGTAATCAGATCATGATAACAATGTTCATAAAATGATGAAGATTCAGGTAACAAATGCATGGTACTTTTTTGTATATTTTCAAGAACCCTTTCTCAAGAAATTATGAGACTTTTTACACTTTTCATATGTATTGTAATGGACACTACCGCTAAACAAAGATCTGAGAACATCCCATTACAGGTCATGTTGAAACAACCTTTCACTGGATCAATCAGAGTGATGCTTACCAGATCAGGAAAGAGTCAGCCAGAATGTGTTTTCTAGTCATGCAACCTGGAAATCGTTAAAACAGCGTATTCCGAACAACAGTTACGGGCTGTACGACTTATTCCTCTGTGTGTGTGTGTGTGTGTGTGTGTGTGTGTGTGTGTGTGTGAGTGTGTGTGAGTGTGTGTGTGAGTGTGTGAGTGTGTGTGTGTGAGAGAGAGAGAGAGTGTGTGTGTGTGTGTGTGTGTGTGTGTGAGAGAGAGAGTGTGTGAGTGTGTGTGTGTGTGTGAGAGAGTGTGTGTGAGTGTGTGTGTGAGAGAGAGTGTGTGTGTGTGTGTGAGAGAGAGAGTGTGTGAGTGTGTGTGTGTGTGTGAGAGAGAGAGTGTGTGAGTGTGTGTGTGTGAGAGAGAGTGTGCGAGTGTGTGTGTGTGTGTGTGTGTGCGAGTGCGAGTGCGTGTGCGTGTGCGTGTGCGTGTGTGTGCTTGTACTAGTCACAGTTGAACATGAATACCCCACTCAGACACAGTATACTGACTCCGAGCTGACCAGTCCTTGTTTTAGCCCCTTAATGCCGAGCAACTGGGGATCGAAACCTGGACCTTCCATCTACCACTAGACCATGGAGGCGGTAACAACAAGTACCATCTTTTAACGTCTTTTGGTATGACACGGCTGGGGATCGAACCCTGGACCTTCCATCTACCACTAGACCATGGAGGCGGTAACAACAAGTACCATCTTTTAACGTCTTTTGGTATGACGCGGCTGGGGATCGAACCCTGGACCTTCCATCTACCACTAGACCATGGAGGCGGTACCAACGAGTACCATCTTTTTACGTCTGTTGGTATGACGCGGCTGGGGATCGAACCCCGGACCTTCCATCTACCACTAGACCATGGAGGCGGTCCTCTCACTTCAGTGGGATAACTATTTGAACAGAAAAGACTTTGCATAGCTGTGGGAAGTGTTGCCATACAATCTAAGCTATCTTTAGACAATCTAGGCTATCTATAAGACTTTCAGTTGTCGTAATCAAGAAAATATTTATCAAAGTGTAGTCGGGAATGAAAGTCGCAAGTTTGAAACTAGTGCCGTATAGATCAACACAGTGGCTTTCTGATGACTTAGGGTTAGTCATTTCTTTCATCGGTCAAAGTCTGTGAAGGTCATTCTGACATGACCGGTAATGGGAGGACTTTGTTCAGCAGTAGTGATAAGTAAGATCTGATTGTAATGAGATTGACACAGGTGGTGCTACAGTTAAAATATACATCTGACACATACCCTGACACCATAGCAGATTCCTGCATCAGGCTCCAGCTGTTGGTCTGGGTGGATCCAGCCTATCTCGGGTTTGTTCAGGAAGCTTCCTGTCCTGGACCATTCTGACGCAGGAACCTTGTTCTTCTTCCGCAGCTTGTCAATCACACCAGCCATGCTGGAAGAGAAGACAGACATTATCACATTATCACATTATCACTGGACCAGACAAGTAATAGCATGAGCAATGATTCACACTGTTGGGGTACAATGACACGTAATCTGCTAAGTCAAAGCAGATCCATTAAGGTGCATATAATGTACGTATGGTGCGCATGCGTGCGTGCGTTTCGGGGGGGGGGCATGTAATGTATATGTACGTGTGTGCGTGGGGAGGATATAATGTACGTATGGTGTGTGTGTGTGTGCATGTGTGTGTGTGTGCTTGTGGGGGGGCATATAATGTACGTATTGTGTGTGTGTGTGAATGCGTGTGATTGTAATATGACACAGTTATCTTATAGCATGTGCTGCTGGGCAACAACAAAAAGCAGAAAATGTTGTCAAACATTCGTTCAGGGAAAAAACACCTCTCTATTTGATAAGAAACCATAAGGTCGAAACTACTGGCATTTATCAATGTCTGGTATGCTGCTGGTCCTACAGCAATGCTAACCTGCTGATACTACCCGTCAGAAACACTAGCTGTTCACACGGTTCTTATAAATATTACAGCTTCCGGGTACAAAACAACTTCCTGTTCATAGCTGAGTCCTACAACCCAGTAACACAGTTACATTATTGAACAAAAACAACTGCCTGGATCCAAACTTCTATCCTTAATGAATCGAGGTTGCAAGATCAGAGTTGGATTTACTTTATTGACACCTTCGAAGAATAAAATTTCTGGTAAAAAATACTGTTGCATATTAAAGTTACTGAAATTTGAAAATGACACATAGAACTATTTAAGCTAGCTAGCCAGCAATCTAGACATCGGAGGGAACTTGGGTATCTGATCTTGCAAGTTTTATTCAACATGTTCAACCAAGCTCAAACTAACATTCCAGCACATCAAGGTTCTTAGTCTACCATACCAACTGCCAAACTGAGAAGCTGGTGTCAGTGGTTACAGTTAATTCTAATCACAATAGCCCCCAAAATACTTGTGTTTCAGGCAACAATAATATAAAATAAATATTTTAATTATGTTGAACATTGATGGCTTGTTTAGAACTTATGTTAATTATAATGTTTCTCAAATTTGTAGGTCCAGGCAGCGACAGTTCATCTTCCCGAGGTAGAGAGTTAACTGACTATAAAAGTCCAGTTTCCACCCTTGCTGAACTAGGCTGGAATTCCTGGGCTCGATCGTAGCACCACCAGTGGTTGTTACGAGATAAGTCCCTTCTATGCTTCTCCTATGGACCAATCAGATTCCACCTCTTGTATCACTTGCATTTGCTTCAAACAAAATGGCGGCGCCCAGTCAAGACTATCTGATCGATAATCAAGATCTATATTGTGAGAAAACTGGTCTTACATCGCGAAGTGCATCAAATCACATGAGCACCTTGATTAAAAACTTGAAAAGATTTGGAAAAAATCTGTTTACAACGAGTTGGCGGTGCACATGCTGTGCAAATCCTGCAATCGTCCGAATTCTGCTTGACAGTTTACGAACTGGATTTTGATTGCAGTGTGCGATTTTGATTGGACTAAGCATAGACTCGTTAGTCCAGCCAAAATCTCACTCCATAATACCAGCCTAGTTCGGCAAGGATGGAAACTGGACTTTTAAAGTCAGTTAACTCCCTTGCCTCGGGAAGATGGTGACAGTTTTGATATTCAATGATAATATGTAGTCAGTTGGTTTATCTGAAACACAAATATTTTCTACGGGATTTATAAGATATCCATACATAGTGACTTAAATCCTATTACCTGATTACCTGATTACCATGATAACTCATTTTTTTAGGATTACCGGGTAATATGAATACCGCTTGGTTGGGAGAGTGACGATGCTATTTACGACATATTAGACACCCCATTGGGATATTTGTACAGAAACGATTCACTGCACTCCACTCACAGCGAGGACATGGTGGTAACATCATCTTCTCAAATATTGTGAAAATGAAACAGAGGAAATAATCCCAGTACTGTTATGTGACAAATCTCTGTATTTGTACCACGCTGGCAACACAGCTGCATGACATGTCATGCTGGTCATGTTCATAGACAACACAGCTGCATGACATGCAATGCTGGTCATGTTAATAGACAACACAGCTGCATGACATGTCATGCTGGTCATGTTTATAGACAACACAGCTGCATGACATGTCATGCTGGTCCTTGTAAATAGACAACACAGCTGCATGACATGTCATGCTGGTCATGTTTATAGACAACACAGCTGCATGACATGTCATGCTGGTCATGTAAATAGACAACACAGCTGCATGACATGTCATGCTGGTCATGTTTATAGACAACACAGCTGCATGACATGTCGTGCTGGTCATGTTTATAGATAACACAGCTGCATGACATGTCGTGCTGGTCATGTTTATAGACAACAGCTGCTTGACATGTCATGCTGGTCATGTTAATAGACAACACAGCTGCATGGCATGTCATGCTGGTCATGATTATAGACAACACAGCTGCGTGACATGTCATGCTTGTCATGTTTATAGATAACACAGCTGCATGACATGTCATGCTGGCGATGTTTATAGACAACACAGCTGCATGACATGTCATGCTGGTCATGTTTATAGACAACACAGCTGCATGACTTGTCATGCTGGTCATGTTTATAGACAACAAAGCTGCATGACATGTCATGCTGGTCATCTTAATACAGAACAAAGCTACATGACATGTCATGCTAGTCATGTTTATACAGCAGAACACAGCTCCATGACATGGCATGTTGAATACAGCCATGGAACTTTGTTTAATTATTCAATTGTTTGATTGATTATATTCCATCCTTATTAGGCTCGGATGGTTAATCTGATACTTGGGTTGGGTGGGTACTGAGTAGGACCCGGGTACCCACAGTTCTACCTGGACCCGTGGTTAGTCACGTGATACATCATTTAATGACAAAAAGTCACTATAGCTCAGTGGTTACAGTACAAGTTGGTAATGTTTGCATTTCTTTCTGACGATGTACACATTCCTTTTGACTTGTATATGCTTGAGAAAAGTTAAACCTTTCGTCACTTCAATGTTCGCATGATCTGATCGTTTGATACATGTATGTAAATAGTTTTTGCCGGGGCTGTGGTAAATCAATTCCCAATCAGACAGTTTGTACCCAACTCTTGAGACCTACAATGCGTACCCAGGTAGGAATAAGGGGTCAGGCACCCAGGAAGTAAATTTGGACTAATCCCAGCCCTAATCCTTATAGTATTGAGATGACAGGAGCTTGGCTATCCAGTCCCAGACAAATTCTGAATTAAAATTATTAATTTTTGCATCTAAAATTGCTAAATTCTGCAGCAAAAACAATCATTTTTTCCCTTAAAACTTAATACAAACTCATTTTTATTCTTTGAAACTTTTAATATGTTGCATTTATGGTTAAATATAAACATAGTATATGTGGTCATAATACCACAAGAAAAGGAAAATCAATAGTACAGTATTCATGATATTTAATACTTGTCAACAGATGTCCATATAACCACCACATCATATTTATAACCCAGTCACCAAATCCATCTGTATGTTATCAAGCTATGTCTTTATCACTGCTAACATAAGAACACAATATACACATTATGAATGGTGTGGGTGAAAATCGATATAAACATATTTTTTTCCATAAAGTGGAGGGATTGGCAAACAAGCAAATTTTGCTTATCTCCCAAACATGATACATATACAAATAGCAATGTATTGATAGTGACATGAGAAATAGCATACATTGTATAATTGGCATTAAAGGTAAGTATTGTTCTGTAAGTGTTTAATTACTGGATTATCTTCCATAACTACAGTTACATTATTATTTACATTAAGCACAACAACATCGTGAAAATAGGTCAACAATATATCAAAGTTACATCATGATGATTGTATTTCAACTGATTTAACTCAAACAGGACTACCATGTTGTCACATTTTTTAAGCATGTTTTAAGTATCATTCAAATAATAAATAATAACCTAATTATTTATCCTTCATTATTTGTTCATCAATAAACTTATCACAGAGATAATGTGACACATCACTAAAACTTCAATTAAACACCATGGCATATATTTCTTTGAGACACTCCCCCCAGCGTTTAAACACAAAGATAATAATAGTGAATTCCATGCAAAAAAAACTACCTGGGATGTAATTGAAGCCTGGCGTCTAATCAAGTCAGTACAAGTTAACAGTAAAGAAGTTTGGGTCTCTTGTTGAAATATCATATACAGTGTTTGAATTCAAAGGGTCTTGGTCATGCCGTCAAGTTACAAGCTGAAGATTTAAGGGTCCATACATACAAATAGCACATCAGCAAACTTCAGTACCTCTGTCAATGTCAAACACTGATTTATTCAGAACACGTAAGTTCGAAAAAAGCATTAACAAAATATCCCATGCTACAAGTTCTATTTCAAAATGAGACAAAGGTTACCCTGGTTACATTTCTGACATTTATTTACTAAATAATGCCAAAATAAAAAAACAAAATCAGCATAATAAACTATTTACCTCAATATGTGTTCCTCAGCAAGAGCACTGACTTGGTATGTGACCACAACGTGTGGTGGTCTGTGTCACTGCTGAGAGAGGACTGATTTCCTGGTTACCCTACTTGTCTGTCCAAGTCAAAAAGATGTGGACTAGTCCAAAGTCAGCTGAAGCAGGAAGTGTATTACATGAACAGTCCTGTGACTCAACAACTGTCCTTCAGTGCGTGTAGCGGCAAACTGGGTCAGTATGCATACCATGCCTAAACCCACGACTGTGTCACTAGTATTATCAAGTAAAGATATATTTAGACCTACAATGGTAAGCGTGACCCTGTGAGCCTACAAATAATTTATGTCAGTTCATCATGCTAAAAAAAAGGAGACAAAAGTCATTTGTTCCTTGCTTCCCCTAAATCTTGTGTTGGGTCCCGGACATAGGTCCCGGACATAGGTATCTCATACAAAGCTGAATCTGTACACACAGAGATAATATACTAAGGTCTATAGTACAACTCACAAAAAAGTAGGAAAACAGTTTCAAATTTACAATTCTGCTTCAGTGAAATTTAGTAATGTTTTTCTCCTGTTTGTCTTGAACACTCCCCCAGTGTATTGACTATTGAACAGAGTAATGCCTTCACATCTAAACATAGTATCTGGCAATCATGATTTGGGGTGCCGCTACAAAGGAATGTGTACATAAGATTTCATGTAAACAGAATTTCATGTTGAAGTGAGACTTGACATTATATCACGATAAGATATTTTTAACTATTCTCAAGATCAAACATAGTCTGTACGGACACGATGCTTACAACTGACTACCTATGATAGGAATTTGATTTAATACTAGGGCTATTACGATTCACTCGCGTATTCGTTGAATCGAACCGTATCCATTCATGAATTGAATTCGTTATTCTTGGCCACTAGAATTGAATATTTATGAATATGCAAGCATATGCATTTACATAAAAAAAATACCCATAAGAACATATTTTATGCATAGATTTCTTCAAAAGACAACACTCTTATACTATTTAATTTGACAGTATTGTGGTCACTGGTCATTGTTGCATTTGAGCAGAAACTAGTACCTGGATAAATGCAGTAAATAAATGGATAATATAATTAATAATATATTAAAAAATAAACAAACCATGTCAAATAATTTATGTTGTTGTTGCCTCACTGAACATGCTGAATATGACAAATGATATATCAACTGCTGACTTGTTATTGTATTCGTGAATTAATATTCGTATTCGTTACCCTATATTCATGATACAAATCGTTTTCGCCTCATAGTGTATTCGTTGCAGCCCTATTTAATACCTACCGAATACCAGTGCATGTTACAGTGCCTGTGCACATAATAATACCTACTGACTAACTACACATTGTAATGCCTGCCAACTACCAAGCATTAAAAGTTGGGCTAGCAGTCAGAAACATTTACTAGCCCTGATGAACAAGCCTTACCTGTCATGTTTATTGCTTATATAATCAAAGAATGAATTTTCTGCTCTCCCTTGTGTATGGTGAAACACATCAGGGATATGTAGGAATAGGTGGATGAGTGAAGTACATCAGCGCAGGAATTCAAGTCAAATGAAATGCACAATCTAGTTTCCTTGGACATTTCACTAACCACCTGGATCACATTTACTAACCACCAGGATCACATTCACTAACCACCAGGATCACATTCACTAACCACCAGCATCACATTCACTAACCACCAGGATCACATTCACTCACATTCACTAACCAACAGGATCACATTCACTAACCACCAGCATCACATTCACTAACCAGCAGGATCACAATGATACATTATGTTAACTAATGTGGCCTATTGGACAAACATTTAGTCGATGAAATCTTATATCACACAATACCCTTCTCGACTCTAAAAATTAAAAATAATTTTCCTATGCTGATTTCATAGACTGTGGAATAGAGCTAGCTAGAGCTGGCTAGACTTGGAATTTGTATAAGTTTCTAATTTATTTATTTTTTATAAAATAAATACATTCCAAAGTCATGGTGCAGGACTAGGAGTCTATGGGTATTGAGATTGACTTGTTACTTTCTGCAAATACAATAACTTTTATATATGAGCATGATGAGAAACAATTAAATTAATCACAATGTTATCAAATAATAAATGAAAAAAAATATATTGACAATGAAGTAATTGTTTTAATTCAACAAATTTCTTAAACCATTGCTTAGGATTTTCCTGCCAGGGAAATGGTTTTAAATTTCTTTTCTTAATCATTGTGCCAAATTAATTTTTTTTAAATTCAGATGCCTACACGTTTCACTGCTTGGTATTAAGTTAAAAAATATAAACAAGATAAAAAAACAAATGTGGCCTTTATGTCCATCACTTACTAATATCACCTATCCAAATTATTGCACTAAACACAATACTATGAAAAACTTGAGCTTGAAAGGGAAAGTAAAGTCAACATTGCAACTTTGCAGATTTTAATTTTTATACTTAATCTGAAACGCTTGACCAAAATTAAATATGAAATCGGAAATAGTGAATAAAAGACAATAAAATACAACACAATAAATCGTCCCCCAAACAAAAACTATCCTCCAGTAAGGGGATTCCCCTTTCTGGCAGTTAATAAGGTACCCTCTGCTTGACGTGTTGTGCAATTTTAATGATGGGGCCTTATCTTTTCCACTGGGTACTGAGAGAACACAGAACTAACTTTGTAACTACCAGTAAGGCTCTACATTCAACATGGCACCTTCCTGCCGTCAGAAAAAGGTCACTCAGTATCCAATAAACTTTTCAAATCTATCACATGGCTGAAATCTATTTATTGAGTCTATATGCCAAATATCTGCCTTGAAGGCACAGCTAAACACCAAATACCATTATCATCATTCAAAGCTATTACATAACATTGGATGCAAGATAAACAGCATCTCCATAATCAATCAACTCTTAATCTGGAGACCAGTGGTGCATGTCTAATTCCCAGGAGTGTCTACAGCTGGCCTGGGTGTTGCCTGTAGGGGTAAATGACTACTGTAAAATATACGTGATATACTCAGAAGACTGCTTCAAGGAATTAGCAAATGGTGAAAGTCACTGAAGCATGGTGGTTACTGATGTGTGATAATCTCATAATGGCACAGTGTTTCTAACCAGGGAGCCTCTAAATACATGGATCCTCATACCCAAATATGGAGAATTATGATATCTTGCTTGACCTGACTGACCCACAAAATGAGGTCACCATATTTCACCCTTGATCTGTCATTGTTTAAAAGAGGGAGTTGCATGTGATGTCACTATGGAAAGTCATTAGAAATCTCTTTGTGGGTGAGGTTCGTTTGGTGACATCATGAATACAGCATGTGTAGTGTTCAGTCACTAAAACATTAAACATTTTAAAGAAATAACAATGTAATGACTCCACTGAATAAATTCAACCAAAGTAATTAAATTATTGGTGCAGTTTATACTTATTTGCTTTGATTGAACAAAACAACAATAAGACTGATTCTGCAGGGAATGAGGCCTACTCATCCGAAACAACCTGCCCTGTGTTAGAGGTGTCCTCTGACATGTGCAATATGTGTTACTTTTTAATAGCTTGCCGAATATGTTATTGTTATCATAATAATCAGAAAAATACAACAACAAAATATTTCCCCAGACTAACATATCTGAAATGTGCGTCTACTTACTACAGCTTGTGTAGTCAATACTTTTGTTTGAACATAACAAAGTACAAAAAGAGAATAAAAACATTTCCTCATAAAGACCACATACTAGTGAAATTAGAAGGATCTTGTTTTATGGATTCTGAGTTAAACATTTTTATTATGTTACATCATATTTACACAATTGTTTCATGAACTATTGAAACTGATCAGAAATTGGAACAGAAAAAATGGATTTAAATATGTCAAAATGTCCTATTGTAAAGCTAGAACTAGAAATTTCGCTAAGGTTTACTCTTGTTCTAGAGTGCTTTCATAAGTTTGTGACATGCAATGACAAAATATAGTTCAAAATTATAATTCTTTTCTATCTTATTATGTCACTATGAACAAGGAATGAAATGTAAGACTGCTTGGTAGTCAATGTCATTCCTAGACATATTAATAGGGGATATGTCAAGACAAATGACATGCTTTGTAAGACATTTACTGAGGTCCTTGAAATTTGCTTCTATAGTACAGGATTGTTATGACAGGACTCTTTGCCTGTCATGATTAATTAAATTTAACACTGACCATGTTGGTAATAGCGAACATGACAGGAAAATACTCAAACATGTATCTGAAGAACATGTTTTCACATGTAATCAGTAATGAAATAATAGCTGGAGATCCATGTTTTCATGGTAACATAGAAGGAAAGTTTAGTATGTATTTCATAAATAGTTGTGGAACTCACCCTGCCTTAGACTTACAGCAATGTTTGGTAAAACCCATTCTAAATTGTCTCTCAAATTCACAAGCACAACCTCTTATACTTATCTTAAACTGATTGCATCACATAAATAGAATATGCACGTGTGAGGTTTAAATGAATCATAGTCTAGATCGTGAGTACTGTATACAATCAAACCATTCACTGCATGCAATGACAAATAGAACATGTTGTAACCTTCTATTTTTAGTAAAACGTGAGCTAAAAAAGTACTTAAAGTCATTATAGGAAATAGTGGTTAGTTACCGATCGATATCATTCTCCAAATAAACGAACGTACCGTCGCTTAAATATCATATCGCCTTACCTGATTGTGTGTTGTTAAAGCAAACAATACCCTGTTCATAAACTCATCCCACCAAAACTAGGAAGTGGGATTGGCGAAATAAACAGGAAGTTCTCCATCGAAAGGACAGTGCGCATGCCTGCTATTTCCTAAGTTGTTTGTAAATATAATGGTATTGTGATTGATAAAATGTCGTCCATCCTTAAATCTAAGCTATTTATTGTTGATGAATAGTCATATTAAAAAATATGGTGCTTCATAATTTCGACAATCTTCGTCAAATATTCCGTAAATATCAATGAACCAATAGGGACAAATGTTTAGATCCTGCCGACCAATCAAATGCAGGGACCGTGTTTGAAAACCTGTCAGATGCCTTCATTCGGTCACTAAACTTGCTAAGAGAGGCACAGCGAGGCGGTATTTGGAAAGTTTCGAACAACCGCGAAACCGAAAATGTCTGCCAAACAGATATATTATTCCGACAAATATACGGATGAGGACTTCGAGTACAGGTGAGCATGTAATAATTTACATCAACCTGTTTGAACAATACCGCTCATAACAAGCACTTGTTGCAACTTGTTTGAAAACTGCGACGGTTTTTAAATACAGGATACTCGATGAACGAATAATCATAATAAACCATAATAAATGAAATAGGTCTCACCAGGTAAACAATATATTGCCAGTACTAGAGGGGTCAAATCAGTGTAATCTGTATTCATAAAAGCAAAGTTATCTCAAACGGATGCGAGGTGTTGCATTCACACGTGACATGTGACATATCATAAACGTTTTAGCTAAATAAGACGTATCACTGATCACTGGATATTTGGGAATTATTTTTTGTTAGAACGTATATCTTAATCGTATCATTTATTATGGCATGGTCCCATCTATAACTTCTACCACCCTGCCTCGAATTTTATAAAATTCATAACATCTGGTTAGTTTGCAAATTTAGCCCATGCAAATGGCGAAGATGGGGTTACTGGCACAAATCTTTCCCATTTCTTACCATATAAGCATATGGGACAAGCACTTGGTAAGGCTGCATAGTACAGACAAGTGCTGATGCACTGCATACTCTTTCCAGTAACAATTGGCAATGTTGGCATCGTTTCTATGAAAAAGGTGAATTATTACCAGGCTCAGGGATCCAAATAACCATTGAGTAAATTACCCATTTGTATGTTTTCATCAGCTGACAGTATTCACTCTAGTCTATTTATATTCCTTTGGATTTCAGATTTGGGGTACTCATAAGTTGACATTTTAATAATAATTCTGCTTAAAATGCTGTTTCAGGCAACTTTTAATTTTCTTCTGTTCATAGTCTTTCCCATTTATCACATGATGCATAAGCTCCCAACAGCAATACACGTCTCAGTTGTAAGCGAGACAGCACTCGGGGAAAGACACATGTACAGCCACAAGACCGTTTGTCCAAGACTAGTCTTGTGGGACTTTTATAAAATATTGAGTTTTTACTTGAACGAAAGTGGTTTATTTCACTATAACACATTGTTCTATCATGTCATTTCTCGAGATTCGAACATGCATTGCAACTTAATGACGTGGTAAATTGGACAACGTTATGTTTGAACGAGAAGTGTCTAGTGAGTTGATCCCCAATGCAGAAAAATGCGGCGTTAAACAACAAACATTCTTGTGCATAATAATGAAAACTACATTTAATCTAAAAACTTAAAACGTGTATTATTCCCACTTTACTCAGCAGCAATATGAATTTTTGTTACAGACATGTAATGCTTCCCAAAGAAATTGCCAAACTTGTGCCAAAGACTCACTTGATGTCTGAACCAGAGTGGAGAAGTATTGGTGTCCAGCAGAGCCATGGCTGGATACACTACATGAGACATGAACCTGGTAAGCTATAGTCCTGTAAGATTTGAAGAATTAGCAGTGGGGAATTGCGGGTTGTGTCCCAAGGTAATTAACTTTGTAAGTTTAGAGTATTGGCATGAAGTATTGATGTGTCAACATGGTCAAGATCCATTGTATATTTGGTTATTGTATATGCTGGTTATTGTCTTGTACAATAGTTTGGCAGAAAAGAAAACAATCTCATAAAACTCAGATCTTAGTTTTCATTGCTAAACAAAGATCTGAGGACATCCCATTACTGCGGTCACGTCAGAACGACCTTTCATCCGACCAATCAAAGCATCGCTTACCAGATCATGAAAGTGACAGTCAGAATGTGTTTTCTAATCATGCAACCTCGAAAACATTAACACAGTGTATTCCGAACGACAGTTATGGCCCATACGTCTGATTCCATCAAAATTATCGTCTATCTCTTGCTTCAATGGGATAAACATTTGAACGGAGGAGGTGTTGCACAGTATATGTGGGAAGCACTGCTATGCAATCTCAACCATATATTAGACATTCCGGTATGTTCGTTTGTTCAGTTATCAAAATCTTAATCGAGAACTGCGTCAACATATTTTTCAAGTGTAGTCTGAAAGGGAAGTCGCCAGGTTGAAACGAGGTCCATAAAGTTGCATAAAGAGAAAGCTGCTTACCAGTTGGCTGATGTCGAGTTCTTGTTATTCATTTCAGTGGTCGGTCAAAGTTCACGAAAGGTCGTTCTGAAGTGACCCATAATGGGATGTCCTCAGATCTTTGTTTAGCAGCAGCGAAAACTTCAGCATTAGAATTTGGCACTAGTCCTGTAGTCCTTACCAAACTGCCCAATAGTAGAGGTATCCTAAGGACTAGTAGAATTTGGCCCATTTTAAGGGTTTTGCTATATCTTATCATTGTAAGGACTAGTGGACAAAAACTGTTAGTTTCTAACCCTGATTGGTTGGTTGGTTGGTTGGTTGGTTGGTTTGTTGTTTAACGCTGCACTTGACCATACTGAAAGATTGAAAGTTAGTAGTGGGGCTCAACAGTCAACACATTCCATTTTTTCAGCGATATTTCTAATTTGGGCCTTTACACTTTGAAATTATCTTATATTCTCTCAAGATGCATTTCCATGGAACCAATGGAGTTGAAACTTCACATGGTTATTCCCACCACTGATGACATCTGAAAAAAATTCAAGAGGTTTGAGTCTGATTTCATTATGGCCACCAATCACCAGGTTTTTCTCTGTTAACATCCCTAAAATTTCCAGACTGAGAAAGCTTGACTTTGTTATGTATGGTTCTTGTGACATTTTGTTCAGATCATAAAGATTTTTCTGTGTTCTTTTGTAAACAATTTGAAAAAATGTATAGCATTAGAAAAACGTTATGCTCCATGGAAGATTTATAAGCATAAGACTTGTTTCTAACTTTATATTTGTATATACTTTTGTTTCCAATGGCACAAAATATAACATGTTTTATGTGAATGTCAACGTTTTAGACTGTTTACATATCCATGTGAGCTACTAGGAATTCCATGGCTCGATCATAGCGCCACCACTGGCTTTTTACGAGTTACATCCCTTTTATGTCCCCATTCCACCTCCCATCACTTGCATTTGCTTCAAACAAGATGACGGCACCCTGTCAAGACAATCTGATCAATTATCAACATCTTTATTGTATTAAAACAGGTCTTACCTGGCTAAGTGCATTAAGTACTTGACCATGTTGATTAAAACATGTAAAGATTGAAAAATGTCTACGCTGATGGTACACATGCTTTGCAAATCCTGCAATTACCCCAAATCTGCACAGCAGTTGCTATCTTTATGAACTGGATGTTGGATGCATACTTGTTAGGTCAGCCAAAATATGACTCACATTACAGCCTAGTAAAAACTATAAAGAACTATAACTGGGTTTTTATGGTCAGTTTACTCTTTTGCATCAGGAAGATTATTTTTGATTCTGCAATGGTGACTTGTATTTTGCTGATACCAGGAACAATATATATAGAGAGAAAAGGCTTTATATATTCTCACATTATTGAACATTATGCTAAAATCTACTATTGTGTGTAATCCACTGAGAAATCTCTATCGACTGAGGGCATCATGTGTCATGTATAGAATCTTTACACTGATTTTATCTTTGCTATTTCATCACTCATTGAACCCTTACTCTTCCAGAGCCACACATACTACTGTTCCGACGGAAACTCACCGCTGCATGATCACACTTCATCTCCACGTTGAGCACCTACATTTGTACATACTCAATTCACCGTCATGCGATCGATCTACCCTCAATCAGATGCCGTCCCCCTTCATCCAGCATCTGTGGATCCTCCGCCACAGGCAGAATTGTTGCATTTGCTCGAGCAGCAGGGCAGTGCTATATCCCAAGTCCCGAACATTACGTTATACATATAACCTCCACTGTGAAGTGAGCATTGACATTAAGATGCGGTTCAGTTTCAAGTGTTACCCTATAATGTGTGGACTACAGCAGGTTACAAGGTATCAGTCTCCCCAGTCTTTCATGGCATACATGTTGCAGTGAACATTGTGTTCAGAGTCATACTAGAGTGTATTATGTGTCATTCCTTCTGAGATCTTTGTTTATTGTGTAGATACCTGTCATGTCTTTTCCTAACTCTTGCGCTCATTCTTACACTTACTCTATTTTTCTATAAGAACTCAGAATAAATGACTTGTCTTGACTTGGATTTCTTTTATTATTTACTTAGATGGGTGAATGGTTCTGACCTGAAGGAATTGTGATAACGAGACAGAACAGCTGCGTATTTGCGCGCTCTCTCTCTCTCTCTCTCTCTCTCTCTCTCTCTCTCTCTCTCTCTCACACTCACACTCACACTCACACACACTCAAAACCCAAATGCTTTCAATTAACTTGTGTACAATTTAAACCGTTATATACATCTTAAACATTATTTATTTTTAAATCTCAAAATGTTGGCTCGTTTGGGGGAAAACCCAGTAGAGTGATATATAGATTATTTTGGTTACCCAATGAAAAATGTAATAACCCAATTAAAATAGAAAAAGGTATCTGGAGCACTGAGAGAACATTATTTGCTTCGCGTAACTTATCGTTAGTGTGTGCTGACAGTTTCTTGACCAGCAGAGAAAGCTAACATCATCTTCATAAAAAAGTAGGAAGGATTAAAAGCTAGTGTGTTCTTTCAAAGAGGATGTGCAAATAGGGAAATGTTCCATGTTTTGTTTGCTCTGGCATTTTATTTTTTGTTAAGTTATGAAATGCATGTCCCAGGGCAAGTATACCATTCATTTAGACCAACTCAATTACATTTATCAATCACCTAAATATTACATGCCCATGTTATGAGCAAACAGCTCTAATCTGTTTCGTTGAAGAAAACAATACCAAATCACAAGTAGGTACATATACTGCAGTGCAGAGTAACATACTGTATAAAACTGCATTAGACATTTTGCTGTTCAAGAATGCATAAACAATTAGTCTTGATGTAAGTAAATATTAAGTTGTTCGTTTCATACAATTTCTTGCATCACCATGGCATAAGACTACATATGTTAACCTTCCGTGCAGCTTCGCGGGTTTGAATCCTTCTTGCAACACGATTTTCATGAACTTGTATCATCAAGGTAAATTATAAGGGGAAAAGTTCTGTCATTGCCAAGTGGTGTTAATGCATGGTCAAAGACAAAGGAGCCATGGTTTAAAAGACAATCCTAACCTGTGTGATTTTGTGTTCAGATCCTAGATTCACTTTTATTATGTAATCAGTGGTTTGTAAAATTCGCTTTAGGGGTTTATGCTCAGCTGGTACATGAATCCTTAAGATGATTGTCCTGTTCCAGAATGAGTGTCAGACATATTCTTCATATTGGTGCAGCCTATAAATAATCAAGTTTTGGACAAGGCAATCCTGTCACTGATAGCATGAGCAACGATCCTCAACATCTGAGCACCAAGATTACCAACAAGCCAAGTGATCTGGGATTGCCTCCATGGTCTAGTGGTAGGATGTCCGCCCGGAGAGCGGAAGGTCTGGGATTTGATTCTCGGCCGTGTCGTACCAAAAGACGTTTAATGGTGGTACTTGTTACCCTGTCTGGCGATCAGCATTAAGGGGCTTAAACAAGGACTGGACGGCTTGGAGTCAGTATACTGTGTCTGAGTGGGGTATTCATGTTAAACTGTGGCATGGTATCTCAGTAAGCTAGCACTATATATGGCATCAGTCCGTGCACACCACACGCACACACACACACACACGCACACACACACACACACACACACAAGCTATGATGGAGGCAGGACCAGTCACACCAAGAAGGAATAATAATGCTTTCATCATACTGTTATTTGACAAATATACTGAAGATCAAAAGAAACCCAACATTTTAAAAATTGTATATGTATTATTAAAACATTCCATTTTGTCTGAATTGAATGGGAAATGACAGATGAACTAATGTCATGCAAGATGGTGTCCCTACCACACCTGCACACACAACCACAATAACCCATGACCATAAATTTTGTGTAACAGCATGTGCCTTTTCACTCTTTTATAAATTAAGGTGGATGTGGAACATTAGTTCAGTATTCACACTAGAGTGTGTGGTAGAAAGGATCGCAGTGCTGAGGTGATCATAACTCCCATTCCTTAACATACATACAACAGTCGCAGCACTGAACTGTACAATGGCACCCAGGTCTACAGTTGAAGACAACTATGCCTAGACTGCTGCCTGCGCTTGCACAAAGTCTACAGCTAACTCTGTCCCTTGTTGATCGATGCATCAGGCTGGTCCTCTGAAGATTCCGGGTTAGAATTGGCCTTCAGCAAACTCACTGACTTGGTTGATACATGTCATCATAAACCAAATGCGTACATCGATGCTCCTGGTGTCCTGGAATGTTGCTGGGTGTCATGTTCATTAACACAATGTTCTGGTCGACCCAGAGTATTACCACTCAACTCTAGTAAGGACCACACATTTGACTTAAGATGATTATTTTGGTCCTTAGGAAATGTTAAGTAGTACATAATATCTGCACAATAACGCTGTATAAGGTTCACTCTGTCATCTCAGGAACAGAAATCAAGCAACAAGAACAGCAGCTCTAGTTCAGGGGCCAATGGGGCAGTATCGGCTGACAGTATTCAATGATGTCTCCATCCTGCCTAACTCCACTGTCGACGATGTCGCCCTGTGGTACCAATTCTGACACAACACCATCAGCAACGTTTACAGTAAAGGCCCGGCAACATCTGTGTTGGCGACGTGCACAGTGGCTTCAAGTTCTTTTCAGACGAGTCTGGCCTCCCACTAATGAACGTCATCATGATTGCTGTCATTCTGACTAACTGATGGGTGGTGGAAGTGTGAAGGTTTGGGGAACCTTCAGCTGCAACCATAGGTCCCCAGTCATTCTCACAGACACTTGTTAACTCGAAGAGGCGACATTGTACGGCCTGTGTGCCAGACCAACGGCCGCCATACTTGATACTGAGGATACTTGTCATTTCTACTAGGAAAGGTATCTCTCTTTAACGTTCTGTGTTCCTTTGTAAACTCCTGTATTGCCAGTGTAACAATCGCCTTCAGTTCACTGACAGTCCTCTCTAAAAATATGTGATTTGACATCATAGCGTTGGTCGTTTGTTCTCAAACTTGAAAAATAAGGCTAACTTGCGTTTCCTTTGCCTTCAGTATATTTCAAACTTTTTCAATTATATTCCCACATTTCCCAGTGCAACTTTTATTTCGGGTTCAAATATAAACAAACAATACGTTACGTTTTTCATCCATTTATTTCCTAGCCTCACCTTGCAAAAAATGCAATTTTAATGAAAGGATTACATACCTCGTTTTCTTGGCAACATTGTTAATAACTTGTATTCATGCCAGTAACTTCCTGGTGATGACAATTTTAGGTACACAATGCCTGTATGTAACATGCAGGAAACAGACTTAGGAATGCCAAGTATCTATAACGGCCTGTCCCTTTGGGCGTATGGTGGTATGGAATTCACATACACACTATCGTAAGAAGAATAAATATATATGGCGTATGGTAGTGTGATACACATACACACTATTACACACCATAGTAAGAAGTATATACACGTTTACCTCTACCACATATTTCCAATTTAATTACCCATTTGAAAAAAAAACCTCTACAGGTCTTACTGAAAAATATAACCAACACACAGATATACATACGTTCTTAATAAATGTATCATGTATAAAAATCTTGGTTACAGACGTCTGCCAAGGTGTGAAAGAAATTAACATTATAATATCCAAAAACTATTAGCGCGAAATATATGCCAAAAGTTCATTTATAACAATATGACAATTAATACAATCAAAATATACAAATATTTTGTTAAAATGTTTAAAATCCCTTCATAAACCAAAACAAGATAAGCAGGAGCTATTCTGAAATATCTACAAACAGGGGACAGATGAACTCGGAATGGCGGATTCCAAGGGAATGGACAGCAGCCTTTGGTCGGTTTATAACAACTCTCTCCGGGCAGTGAGCTCCAGGCCCTGGCTTCATCGTACTGTCCCCGGGCATGTAGCTGCGTCTCCTCAAGGAGTACAGGGGGGACCTGTCCTTATAGAGGTCGGGGACGGTGGCATTGTAGTTGCCAGGTCCGGGGGCCTTGGCCAAGTCGTCCGCGTAGCCGCCGATCATCGACCGTGCCGTCATGGAGTAGCCGGGAGATGATTGCTTGTCCGGCTGGAATGCCCCCAGAACCTTTGGTAGGGTGTATTTGTTCGGGGCTGGGTTGCCATCACGTTTACGGTAGCGGGTCCGGGCACCGATGGAATGCTTAGGGGCATTTCTCTCCCCCTGTGGGTGAACCCGTTCCGGCATGTAAGCTCTTGGTGATGGAGTCTTGAACGTGCCTTTAATGTGAGAAAGCATTATTATTTAGTGATGTTTTATTTATGTTATCTTGCCATCAATACAATATAATTCAGTTTATATCCCACGTCGACATTATTGTTATTATTGTTGTTATACATACCAAGATATGTCTGCCTTGCAAGCAGGGAATAGGCAGGGGTGCCGTCTCTACCCGACCTTGTTATGCTCGGGTTGATGAAATACGCCGGACCAGGACTGCATTCCTTCTTTGTGGCTGTAGAAACAGCACGTAAAAAAAATTATGACAAACAGTGGGTTATTATAAAGTCACCCAGATACATAATATGATGTATAGTTCAGTTTAGAAAATTAAACAACATAATGACCTTCACGTGCACAGGTTTTCGTTGTATGAAACACCTTATTGCACGCAATTTTCCCTTATTACACCTGCACACATGATCCGCTTAATGAAGCTCCTATAATGTTCTTTAAAATGTGAAGTATATACTCACTCACTCACTTTTGGTGAAATGTGAGCATAGAAATTATATGCATCCTTCAACACCGCTAGGATCCACTGGTCTAAGACACGTGCACAGGTTTTCGTTGTATGAAACACCTTATTGCACGCAATTTTCCCTTATTACACATGCACACATGATCCGCTTAATGAAGCTCCTATAATGTTCTTTAAAATGTGAAGTATATACTCACTCACTCACTTTTGGTGAAATGTGAGCATAGAAATTATATGCATCCTTCAACACCGCTAGGATCCACTGGTCTAAGGACCAGGGAGTTCGCAAAAGGTATGGATTGAAATACGTATTATCAGCTACAGATCTTCACCTGAGAGTATAATTTCACTGCAGGGGTTCATATTGGTAAAATTTGGCTGACTACTGTTTAACAGTCGCTCAGAACCATATGTCCAAATTACATAAAATCCTCGGCATTAAGGGGATAAAAAGGACTTGTCGACTCGAGTCTGGTATCTCAGTTGGCTAGCACTAGAAGTCCGGACTAGTACAAGCAGCCACACATTGACACGTGAATGCACGTCGCAAAACAAATGAACTAATCTTGAACGCAACGTTAATCCCCATTTCACTTCACTTATTTTGTGGTAAGACCCGCACAAAATATGAATAGAGTGTTCAACGTGTTATTTGATGGAATGCGTCATTGTACCCCTGACAGCGTCCATCGAAGCTCATGCTATCAACCAATATACACATACTCAGTTATAGAGGCGCCGAGTTGAACACAAATATATATATCAAGGAACAGCAATCACAGAGACAGTGACATCAAAGTTATGAAAGGTAGGACCTATTGATAAATGCCACACTCGCAGTGGGATAAGAATCAACCCTCGTCTTCTGCTATGTTTCCGCTGCTCAAGCTATATATAAGACATAAAATGGCCCAACTCCCCAATAACATAATAGTAGTCGCCTGTTTATATCGACACTCTCAAAAGAAGATGAATGACTACCATCAGAATTAAGTGCAATTGGCCAAATGGATTAGTAACACCCAAAATAACTGCAATGATCTAATGATAATCTAATCCTGCAATAATAACAAACTCTAGATTTCCTATCCGCAAAAGCACATCCCCTGTTCGAGTAAACAGCTGTTGTCTTCTGCATCGTCAGTAAATACGTGACACAAAAGCACATATTTGATATTTAATGTCAGTTACAATTAAATGCAATCGTTTACGTATTTTGGCATGATCGGTAGCTCCGTGTAGAACATGTTAACATGTAAATGTGTTTGATCCTGGACCGAGTAACATTAACTTAGTATTTAAACGGTAACTATGCCAACTAACAGAAGTCCCCGAGACGACGTCCAAACGAGTAGGCAGGTCTGGTATACTTTGTGAAGTCATGACCATTGAATCCACACGTAGAAGGCAAGGCATAGCGTCCAGGACCGGGACCTGTAGTAAATAGATATAGTAATTAACACCTAAGTAACGATATGATATTCACGATTAATATATCCATATTTACGACGTGACTAAAATCATACATAACGAAACCTGAGTGAAATCGACAAGACATAAAATATAATATGCAGGATACGTCTTCTTCATGTGATTTGATAAAGCTGAACTCGTATTTCCACTGGTTGCTTAGACCAACATTTATTCCCAGAAATGAAATTATCTTATTTAATTTTTTTTTATAAACAAACTACCAAATAAAACCCACATGAGTTCAGAACAAAGCTAAATTTCAGCCTAGAGCTGAGTCAATCTGGGCTTGCCAAATCAATCTAGACTTTAGTTGGATTATTTTGTTAATTTATTCTCTAATGTCTGGTAGCCGTACATTTATATGTTGTTGTTTTCTACAAATTAAGTGGTATGCCGGATGCCTGGAGGTAGCAAGTTGGCACCTCAGTAGAGGTGAGCAATTGATTAAGGGGCAGGCTGTTGCTCCCCGTAGAGACACGATAAACTGGACTTACTGATAATGACACCGAGTGCTAAAGTTCTAAGTATATAAAACAGGTATTAAATTCACTCACCCCTCTGTCTAGCAGCAATGGGGATATTCTTCTTGCTCTTAACAGAATCCATGTCTGATTAAATATCCCGCCACGAAAGACTTCTCAATGGGGGCGTGCCCTAACAACAATGACGCGTTGCTATTCAAGCACTTCCGGGTTGTCGTCACGTCCCAATCTCGCGCGGTGAACGTGAATACGGAGCCTTGGTCAAGTGACTTCCTGCTTTATGAGGTACACAAACTTTAAGAACATATTGTGAATTACTGTTTATTCTGTACAGTCATTTGAAGATGCACATCCCAAAAGAGACACGATTTCTTTTAAACGAACGTTATAATCAAGTGACTTTTAGAAATATTCACGTTATGTCTGTCATCTTTCGGTGATGTTTTGGGTGGAAATGGTTGAGTGATTCTGCATCTTGCGTGTTGATAAATAAGTCAATCAGTTCAGTAGGCATATCTGTATGTGCAGCATTGACGCAATGATGTGGGATGGCTGAAATAGTTTAAGTTGTGTATGTCCAAGCGAAGAGAAGTGTTGTCAGAACATATAGTTTGCCTGTGAATGCACAACTTGTGTGTATTTTGTTTAGGCCTTCTAGCCTATATGTAGGTCGATATCAGTCTCTTATCTCAATCTTCAAGCAAATGCATTCAGATGGTATTTCATTTAGATAAATACAAATAATGATATTGAACAACAGAGATCTGACATTTCGATTATGAAATAACTTAGTGTGCATTAACGAGAAGAATATGCGTCTTTATGTAAAATAATTGCTGTAATTATGGAGAATGAGTAATGTCAGTATTGAGTAATGCATATTGCTACTACTAATAATAGATATGTATTGCACCTAATATCCATCTGCTAGCTGCTTGTGCTTGAACATGTGATTGTAGTCTACATGAAGTAAATAGTCTCCATGTTGTTCTCATATTGAGAGCTATCTCCATAATGATCTTATAACCACAAAGACCTTTGGATACGTTCACAGGTTTATTCATCTATCATGATGGTAGTGCATGTGACATCATCAACTAAGTCATCGCTCATGCTAGCTGATACTATTTACTCTAAAACTACTCACAATAAAAAAACACTGCAATGATAAAATGTATTGAGTTTTGTGGGAATAGCAATAAAATATGGAAATGCTTTAATGATATGTGTGTCATGATTGAGGACTGCTGTGATCGCTCTTTGTTTTTGTATTCCTGACTCACTACTGTGGTATGTTAGGTTTGAATAGAAAGGTTTTAAGCTGTCTTTTGAAGGCTGTCTCACAAACGCTTTGTCACATCTGGCATGGTAGGTCATGCCACAGTTTGGTGCTGCAGCTGCAAATGCTTTGACTCCCGTTCTACTAACCTATTTTATCATTGAAATGTCACATTCCTGTTTTGCTTTCCTAACCTTCCATTGCTGTTCCGAAATTAGGAAAATCCTGTAGCTTTTTGACAGAATACACATGATAAATCAATAGAATAAGGATATTGTTGTCAGTAGGTACAGTCCTATCCCAGATAATGTGTCTCCAAGTACATGACTCTGTAATTGTAAATGGAGCCATAGGCAGTGTCTGAAATAATATTTACACCCTATGTCTGATTCAAGATCGTCCATGTATTTGATGACAGTTGGGCAGGCTGGAATAAATTTCACCTGTACTGACGAAAATGTTAGCAGCCACGGTATAGCCACGGTATAGCCACGGTATAGCCTGCAGCTATTTTGGACACTGGCCATTGACAACCTTCATCATATGTAAATTGTTTCTAGTACAACATTATTAAGAGATGACTAAATTTGAGTTATTAGTAGTTAACAATATTGGAAATTTCCTGATTATATTTTTTTTATTAAAGATTTGTGATTATCATACGACAGTCAAACCTCATATATCCGGATCTTGCGTTTCTTAATACATGTATGTTGTCTGGATAAAAGAGGTTATCTGGTGGGCAATGTTTCAGGGTATATGGTCCAGATAAATAGGATTCCACTGTAGGTGCAGTATTTATTGAAATCTCATTTGACTAGGTTACACAGTTATTGAGTTCCACACAGAAGTAAGTTAGGTGGTATAAGGATGGTAAACATATTGACCAGGTGGTTCAAACAACATTTTCCTGCTGTCATGACTGACATTAATAGTTTGGATGATAGTTCAAAACATGGTGGTTAATTGTTACAGCATTGTGCTGATTTCATGTAAAAAGGCCTATTATCAGTGATTATCTTGATCAAATTTAGCATATTACAGTATTTCAAAATACCTGATTATAGAAGCAAAGCAAATTTTAAGAATTTTTATTGGAAAATGACACAATGCAACATTGTCAAATTACAAATCCTCATCACCTTGACAACCAGAGCCTTTGTCCTTTGCCTTTAAAAGGACAAAGCTGTGTGTAGACTAGGGCTGCAATGAATACACTATGAGGCGAATACGATTCGTATCACAAATATAGGGTAACGAATACGAATATTAATTCTGGAATACAATAACAAGTCAGCAGCTGATGTATTATTTGTTATATGAAGTGTAGTAATAACAACATACATTATTTGACATGGTTTGTTAATTATTAATATATTATACATTTATATGCTGCTCTTATCCAGGTGCTGGTATCTGCTCAAATGTGACAATGACCAGTGACCACAATACTGTCAAATTAAATATTATAAGATTGTTGTCTTTTGAAGAAATCTATGCATATGATATGTTCTTATGGATATTATAATGTAAAGGCTCATGCTTGCATACATTCATAAATATTCGATTCTAGTGGCCACAAATAACGAATTCAATGTATGAATGGATACGGTTCGATTCACTGAATATGCGAGTGAATCGTAACAGCCCTAGTGTAGACTAACATCCAGTCTCGGAAATAAACATATCTTACAGAAAAAAACAGTTGTTAAATTATCTTAATAAAAATATAATAAAAAGGAGCCAAGATACTCTCTTCATTTTCAGATACTGCAGTAATCTAAACTTGCCAAACATTATATTGTATTGTATTGGATATATTTGTTTCAGGGTCTGTATGACAGGCTAAACTGTGTGTTGATAGTATCAGCAGTAGGTCTTTGTTGATGTGGCCTGTTGAGCGATTGAGTAAAACCTGCCATCTGTTTAGCAGGTACACGCTGTCAGAATGAGGGAGATTTAGGCTGTTCACTTCTGCTGTAACTGAATGTACTGTGGTTATCGGCAGCATTGGAATACGCACAATGACATCCTCAGTATCTCAGTCTCTGGAATACCAGAGTTTCAGGAGCTCCATTCCACAGAAGAAGGTATATTTATATATGTTGTTTGAATGAATCTATTTTGTGTATGATAAATTGTTTGTTCTTGTACAGTATGTTGAGTGTTCATTCTGTTCTACAGACTTTTATACTTACAGTAAAAGACTACATGTCTATCTTTTCTATCTACCAGATATAATTTTGGACATTTTGCCCTAATTCATTTTTATTTTGTCTTGTTTTCCTCTTAGTCTATGAAGACATTTGCAACATTTGATTTGAATTATCTAAAAGTTAAAAAACGCACAGCAATCTAAGTGAGTCACGGAGTCCAAACCTCCTGGCCTATTTGGATGGAACATTTTGACTTGGGTGATTAGTAGCACAAATAATAAATAGGAAAAGATAGTTTTGTTCTGATATGAATATTGAAGTCTTTCAGGGGAATTTAACTAAAATGAGGGCATTTGTCTTGTGATTCCAAGCTAAGCTGTATCAGTGAACTTGGTTTGTGCCTATTATGATTTGTGATAGTTTGTCCAAAAGAGCTGTGTCAGCTACCTAGCACTTTCTTGCGGGTATGGAATACCTATTTCGTTATCCGTTATTGGCTCTCTTAAATTGCCGTTGTTTAATATTTCACGTTATGATTAGCTGTGACACGTTATTTCACAAGTATCTTGTTGTAGTGAATTACCAAATATATTACACATTTTCTGTGAATTGTCTTTTTTTTACTCTTGAACCGTCATTATTTGTTTTCCCGTTTGTTTACATCATAACCAGGAATACTAGTATATAGTAAACTTTGGAAACAGTTGCCTAAGCAATGCATGAGATGATCTGTCTGACAGGTTGTTACCGAGTTTATATGTTATAATAATATGAGATGTGGTCCTAGTTTATACATGCAACAGCATAAACTTGACAATGATATGGTTTAAATCACTATCAGATTGGACCCGTGAAGATCCGGGGTAGAACAGGTCTTCAGCAACCCATGGTTGCCGTAAAAGGCGACTGCTTGTCGCAAGAGGCGACTAACGGGATTGAGTGGTCAGACTCACTGACTTGGTTGATGCATGTCATTGATCCCAATTGCGTGGATCGATGTTCATGATGTCAGTCACTGGATTGTCTGGTCCAGCTTTGATTATTTACAGACCGCTGTCACATAGCTGGAATATTGCTGAGTGTGGCATTAAACAACAAACAAACAAACACTATCAGATCGATAAGTAAGAATGAATCTCTATGAAATAGTTTACGAGGCAATTATTTGTGATTGTGAAGTGGGTGGAATTTTTGTGATCTGTGAAGAGTTGGTCTGAATTACCTGTGAACAGTTACTGGGCAGAAGTATTCCCTACTCTTTCTTGAGTGTCTGATTAACAATTACATGTACCTCAGGGTATGCATAACTTTCAGTCATAAGCTATTTACTTCTTAATAACTGGGAAAAAGTAGTGTTAAACCCAACTCACTTACTAATAACTGAAACATTATATGAAGGCTTGAGGTCTGAGAAATTGTCAGACATTTTTGTGTGACATTGTGAAACAACATTTGCAATGGCCTTCGTTATTTGATTGTTTTGTGTGGTTACTGGTTTGTGGAGAAAGGGTTGATGGGGGTACATATACAATGCAAGATAAATACAAATAATTCATGAGGCAATTTGATGATTGTGTTATTTTTCTTTAGAACATGCTACCAAATGCTTCCAAAAGATCACACACCTCTGCACTCTTGTGACACTTGCTGACTGAGTAATAACCTGACTATTTCAGATAATAGTTGACGATGACAACAGCAAAGAGTGGACGCTGTATGATGCAGGACCAAAGAGCATCAAGTGTCCACTCATTTGTTTCCCCCCGGCCAGCGGCGGAGCAGACGTCTACTTCCGACAAATACTGGGCCTGTCTGCAGCTGGATTCCGGGTGATAGGGGTAGGCAACATCAGTAGAAAATACACTCCAACTGTCATTATATCAACCAAGGACAAAAAGTTGATGAAAATTATTCATACACTTTCATTTGAAATATTATCAACTTTTCTATAGAAGTTGCCGTCCAGACAAATGATAACTTAACCTTCTTCAAAGAAGATAAATGTTTATGAAGTATCTTCATTATTCCCAGGGAAGATTTATGCGAATCATAATTTTCAGTCACAATTTATGTATGAACATTTCTTGAAGTACCCGGTACTTGTTGGAGGGGATGGGTAAGGGGTGACATAGTCATCTGAGATGGCACAATTCTCTTTCCCGTAGGCCAGAAACAGATGCTCATGGGTTCAAATCCCAGTTCATGTTACTAGGTTTGTCAGTGCATACCTTTGCTAATGGGTTTCACCAAACGTGGTAAATGTCTAAGATCTGTATTCTCTCTCGCTTTCCTCTCACATCAAGATGGCATACCGTGATGTAACTTAAATACTGTTCAAAGCAGCATTAAATCCAACTCCTTCACTTACTTGTTTAAGTTTTGCCGGATGTATCCAGTACAGCAATGTTTCAGGTGGAGTACCCGGTGTACTGGACCATGAAGGAACTATGTGAAGGCTTCAGAAAGTTATGTGATCATCTGCAGCTAAATAAAGTAAGTAATTTCGCTGTGGGCCCCTGAGAGTTCCCGAGCAGAAGTTACAATGTCATCATCATACTCTGATGACGTTGATGTTCACTCTAGCTGTCAAGCACGGGTTTGTCTCGATTAAAGACTATGATGTTATATAGCTGGAATATCTCCTACTACAGTGGGAAACACCATCTGTCACTAACTATCTCTTAGTGTGACTCCTTCCACTTCTCCTGAGACATCGCCACATATAGCTGCGAAATTGCTGATGTGGCGTTTAGCAATATTCACCCACTCAATCACTCTAATAAAACATTCATTTTGCAGCTGTGTTTGATATATTTCATAGTGTTTGACAGAAATATTTATCTGTTTGTTAAATAGCGTTTTTCCCCCAGACCGGGTGGCGATATTCTCCCTCACTGCCAACAGGTTCATGTTTATACTCTGCTTGTAACTGAGACTGTAGTAGAACTTTCTGCATGAAAATATTGCATCCTATATTAATAAAATTCAGAATGGGTGCAAATAATGTGCACTGCAATTCCAGACGCAAAAATGAATGGCTGGTGGAGTCATTTAAACTAATTTATTTGTAGCCATGTGTTAAAGTTAACAGTCCCTCTGTTTCCTATTTTCTTCACTGAATTAGCTTCTGGCATCAGAGCACGTGCAATATTTTGAAGCTTTTACATTTCTGGAACTGTGGAAGTGTGCACTGTTGCCAGTCTGTAGACGTCAAATAGGTTAGAGTGGGCATATCAGGGCTCACATTTACATGCCAAATTTCTGGTAGTCGCCAGGACTCAGCTGTATGGACCCAGACATTCCTTGCTGATGTAATTCAGACCGTTGGTGACAACGTTACAGGAGGATCTGTCCTGAGATTTGTACTGTGACATTCTTGCTTTTCATTGTGCTTGTGTTAACCTTCCATTATGTTCTAGACTGACCTGTTTATGTTCCACACCAGGTTCATATATTTGGGGCTTCTCTCGGAGGCTTCCTGGCCCAGAAGTTTGCCGAGTTCACTCACCGCTCTCCCAGGGTGGCGTCCATCATTCTATGCAACTCCTTCTACGACACGTCCATCTTCCAGCAGACAAACTCTGCCCCTACGTATGTACATGATGCCGTTGATGCTCGACCCTCTTCTAGAACTATGTTCCAGTGCATCTGTTGCTGAGGAATACTTGCTGGATTCTGAAAAATTCTTTCCATTTCTACATCTCCTAAATTTACTGTCATGTGTTTTTGGTGAAGGGAGGGCAAAGATATGATATGCATCTCTTAGCAACAACAGGATCATTGGGTTTAAAAATGAAAAGTTCACTCAATCAGCTAGAGATGTTCAAATTTAATTAATCTTACATCAAATGCAGGGGTCATGTTGTGATTTTGCTGACTACTGTTTAATACTCAATTCAGTCACTCTCATCCACTGAGCTGGTGTATCCATCCTTTCAGATTCTGGATGATGCCAGCGCTGTTTCTCAAGAAGATGGTGATGGGAAACTTTGAAAAAGGCGTTGTTGATGCCGACATCGCTGACTCTGTTGATTTCCTGGTTGAAAAGGTTGGCCTCTTACACTTAAAGTTCATGTCCTTATAATTCATTAAATTGTTTGAGTTCACAAAAGTGGTAAAGACCTTCATCACCTTGAGCTTTCCTTCCACAGCTGACCTGCAATTATACACCTGAGATACTATTCAGGGCAGTGTTAAACCCAATGATACACCTGAGATACTATTCAGGGCAGTGTTAAACCCAATGATACACCTGAGATACTATTCAGGGCAGTGTTAAACCCAATTATACATCTGAGATACTATTCCGGGCAGTGTTAAACCCAATGATACAACTGAGATACTATTCCGGGCAGTGTTAAACCCAATGATACAACTGAGATACTATTCATGGCAGTGTTAAACCCAATGATACACCTGAGATACTATTCAGGGCAGTGTTAAACCAAATGATAAAACTGAGATACTATTCAGGGCAGTGTTAAACCCAATGATACACCTGAGATACTATTCAGGGCAGTGTTAAACCCAATGATACAACTGAGATACTATTCAGGGCAGTGTTAAACCAAATGATCAAACTGAGATACTATTCAGGGCAGTGTTAAACCCAATGATACACCTGAGATACTATTCAGGGCAGTGTTAAACCCAATGATACAACTGAGATACTATTCAGGGCAGTGTTAAACCCAATGATAAAACTGAGATACTATTCAGGGCAGTGTTAAACCCAATGATAAAACTGAGATACTATTCATGGCAGTGTTAAACCCAATGATTAAACTGAAATACTATTCAGGACAGTGTTAAACCCAATGATAAAACTGAGATACTATTCATGGCAGTGTTAAACCCAATGATACACCTGAGATACTATTCAGGGCGGGGTTAAACCCATTGATACAACTGACATGCTATTCAGGGCAGTTTTAAACCCATTGATACAACTGACATGCTATTCAGGGCAGTTTTAAACCCATTGATACAACTGAGATACTATTCAGGGCGGTTTTAACCCAACTCGCCCGCATTTATTTTCTGAGGTGGACACTAGTTTTCTGGCATATGAGTATACAGAGTTGCGTCCCTTATCCATTCCTCACCTGTCTTAAGTTTGAATCCCAGACTGTGACTCTTTGTCTGTCAGTCATTTGGATCTGACTTTAGTGGTACATGTCTACAACCTGTGTCATGAAACTGATGTGCTGTAATATAACTGAAATGCAGTTTTAAGTGGTGAAAAAAGTCAGCTCACTCACTTATGTTAGAAGTTAAACACAGCTTCATCCTAGGAACCTGCTGATTTCAAAGTGTTTCTGCATCCTCCAACATCCAACGCATCATACCTCCATTCTGTTACAATAGATCCCCAGGACTCGTTTATCTCAGTCAGAGAATTTGTGTGTGTAGTTACTGATAAGAGAGATGTACATAGTAATGGCACCCAAACAAAGCAATTGTGGCAAATAGATCCCGATTATTTATCATGGTACAACTAACTAAATCTAGGATGATGTTTCAGTTCCTTGTCGTCTTTCTAACTTTACAGTTGGACCAACTTAGCCAGCCCGAGTTGGCCTCGAGACTTACACTGAACTGCATGAACTGCTACATTGAACCACAGAAACTACGGGGAGTTGAGGTCACCATCATCGATGTAAGTACTCTCACTAGACCACTCTCCTGTAGATTCTATATCAGCGTTAATGTCCAGGTCACCATCATCGATGTAAGTACTCTCCCTGGACCTCTCTCCTGTAGATTCTATATCAGCGTTAATGTCCAGGTCACCATCATCGATGTAAGTACTCTCCCTGGACCTCTCTCCTGTAGATTCTATATCAGCGTTAATGTCGAGGTCACCATCATCGATGTAAGTACTCTCACTAGACCACACTCCTGTAGATTCTATAACAGCATTAATGTCGAAGTCACCATCATCGATGTAAGTACTCTCACTAGACCACTCTCCTGTAGATTCTATATCAGCGTTAATGTCAAGGTCACCATCATTGATGTAAGTACTCTCACTAGACCACTCTCCTGTAGATTCTATATCAGCGTTAATGTCGAGGTCACCATCATCGATGTAAGTACTCTCACTAGACCACTCTCCTGTAGATTCTATATCAGCGTTAATGTCGAGGTCACCATCATTGATGTAAGTACTCTCACTAGACCACTCTCCTGTAGATTCTATATCAGCGTTAATGTCAAAGTCACCATCATTGATGTAAGTACTCTCACTAGACCACTCTCCTGTAGATTCTATATCAGCGTTAATGTCGAGGTCACCATCATCGATGTAAGTACTCTCACTAGACCACACTCCTGTAGATTCTATATCAGCGTTAATGTCGAAGTCACCATCATCGATGTAAGAACTCTCCCTGGAGTAAGTACGATTCGATAGGGGCGACGAAGGAGCGGTCCACCTGGGCCTGCTCATAGGCTTCGTCGCTAAGAATCAGAAATTTGGCCAAACGGAGAGAGAATTCAGTGTAAGATCACTCAAAGAAATCTTACACCCTGCTGATACCGAGGACAGATCGCTGTGTCTTGTTAGGGCCCTCAAGTATTATCTTAAGGCTTCGAATGAACGCAGACAAGGGCGTGACCGTCTGTTCATATCGTGTAACCCTAATTGGACTGCTGACATAACTCGCAACTCGATTGTGTTATGGCTTCGTTCTGTCATCAATCTGACGTACCGGTCTCGGGGGTTACCGGTTGCGCATGAGATCAGGGCGCTAGCGGCAACATTTGCCCTACACTCCAATATATCTGTTCACAGAATATTGCAGGGTTGTTACTGGCGTTCTGACTCGGTTTTTGCCAATCATTACCTCAGAAAGGTCTCTGATGAAGACGTGGAGGGTGTGCAACGTCTTGGGCCGCTGATTGTGGCATGTAGAGGGTGCTATGATCAGTTGATGGTGCTAAGGCATGTAGAGGGCGCTATGATCTGTTGATGGTGCTAAGGCATAGAAAGGGCGCTTTGATCAGGTGAAGTTGCTAAGGCATGTAGAGGGCGCTATGGTCTGTTGATGGTGCTAAGGCATGTAGAGGGCGCTATGATCAGGTGAGCGTGCTAAGGCATGTAGAGGGTGCTATGATCAGTTGATGGTGCTAAGGCATGTAGAGGGCGCTATGGTCTGTTGATGGTGCTAAGGCATGTAGAGGGCGCTATGATCAGGTGAGGATGCTATGGTCTGTTGATGGTGCTAAGGCATATAGAGGGCGCTATGGTCTGTTGATGGTGCTAAGGCATATAGTGGGCGCTATGATAATGGTGAGGGTGCTAAGGCATGTAGACGGCGCTATGGTCTGTTGATGGTGCTAAGGCATGTAGAGGGCGCTGTGATCAGGTGAGGGTGCTAAGGCATATAGAGGACGCTATGATCTGTTGATGGTGCTAAGGCATATAAAGGGCGCTATGATCAGGTGAGGGTGCTAAGGCATATAGAGGGTGCTATAATCAGGTGAGGGCGCTATGGTCTGTTGATGGTGCTAAGGCATGTAGAGGGCACTATGATCAGGTGAGGGCGCTATGGTCTGTTGATGGTGCTAAGGCATGTAGAGGGCGCTATGATCAGGTGAGGGTGCTATGATCAGTTGAGGGTGCTAAGGCATGTAGAGGGCGCTATGGTCTGTTGATGGTGCTAAGGCATGTAGAGGGCTCTATGGTCTGTTGAGGGTGCTACTGTCTGTTGCAGGTGTTTGATGACTGTGCCTTATCTCATACTGTGAGAGAGGAGATGTACAAATGTTACCCAGAAGCTAAACGAGCCCACCTGAAGACTGGCGGCAACTTCCCTTACCTGAGTCGCAGTGCAGAGGTCAACGTCTTCATACAGGTACATGACATAGATTACAGTGTTACTTGATACAATGGTCTGGTGCTTCATTGACTTCATTTCACCCCGTACCAAAACTACAACTGTAAGGCAAGAAAATATTCCTGCAACTTCAAGAATTGTGACAAGGATATATATAGAATTCCAAACTAAGTGCCCTTGGGAGGCAAATTGGGTAAAACATATGTTATTGTCTTAAATTCAGTGGTATTTTAACATTATATTTTAGCATTACCTTCAATATAGTAGACTTCTTTCTTTACTGGTCCTGTTATCAGTGAAACAAAAACCACCCCTATAAAGCCATGACTTACGTTAGTTAGACATTCTGCAGTTTTAAGTCCAATTTGGAAATTTATACTGTCTTTTGCAGCAGACTTGTGGCGAGATATGTGCCTCTGAGCAGAGATGAATCCCTGTCTGAAGCAGTTATTATTTCAAATGACTCAAAGTAATTCTATCTCGGTTTCATTGCCTTTGACAATGGAATAAACGACCTAACATGACACGGTTTGATTTTTGTGTATATACAATATGTCATTATATCGCAACAAAGTTTATTGTTGCAGCCCCAACTCGTTGTATGTGTTAAGCTATGATATATTGAAAGTCAGGCGACATTTCAGTCTCAGCTGTGTAAGGAGGTATTTATGTCCCAGTTGTCTGCCCCTTCTGCAGAGATGCAGCTCGAACTTGCTCGTATCATGTTGCTTGTGGATTCAAATCCTGGATTCACCCTGAAAATTTGCTGGTGATCCAGGCACATTTTGTTATATTGATTGCCTGACCAAATCTGCAATAAATTAAATGAAAGGGACCCAAACTTACCACTTTTTCATATGCACAGACCCGTGAAGATCCGGTGTAGAATGGGTCTTCAGCAACCGATGCTTGCCGTAAAAGGTGACTTTGCTTGTCGTAAGAGGCGACTAACGAGATCGGGTGGTCAGACTTGCTGACTTGGTTGATGCAATATGATCGTATCGCAATTGCGTGGATCGATGCTCATGATGTCAATCACTGAATTGTCTGGTCCAGACTCGATTATTTACAGACCGCCGTATAGCTGGAATATTGCTGAGTGCGGCCTTAACAACAAATCATATGCGAATGGCAAGAAGGTTTTTGATAGATCGAGTGTGACAAAATTTTAGTCCATCAGCTTGGGAAAATTAGTTTTGGGAGGGAGCCTAAAAGTTTATGACTTTAGTTCTTAGCAAACCGTGATGTGTTGCAGATTCATTTAAAGCAGTTTGACACTACCCAGTACCATGCCAAAGAAATCACAGCAGAGGAGCAGGAGAACTATAACACCCGTGATGCCAACGCCAACATCAACGAATCATGAGGCCCTGCCATGCCCCCTCGATGCAGATTGGGAATCTATCATGTCTTTCACATTATAGGAGAGTAAAGCTTGGCATCGTCTATACATCTACTACAACAAACTGCTGTGATCATCCAACTATTGGCAAAACTCCAGAAGACATTCTTATGATAAGAACAATGTTGTGCAACTCCATCTTCCGTCGGCTGCCAGGCAGGAGGAGGGTGATAGCAAGGAGAAGCATGGTTAATTATTTTCAGCCACCATCCTCAGCAAATTAGGTTTGGATGTGTCAGATTGTTTTAAGTATTCTAACATGATTGTCTCATTGAGTTTCAAAGTTATGAAATAATAAACATTGATTTGTGCTCAGTTTATATAGTGTAAGAAATCTAAAGCTCATCACATCCTCTTCTGTCCATGTTTTATCATTCTTGTTAGTATTGTAAGAATTGTTGCTGTTATATTAAGTAATATAATATTAAGTATATTACCTTGTTAAATATTGTAGTCCTTGCTCTAACTCTGGAACCTACTCAAGGCTTTTGTTGGGTTCATATGAGTTTCTACATGTCAGTTGCTGAATGCAGTTATAAACATGATGATAAACACCTAAAGAAATCCTCAGGTTTTCCCATCACCTAGTCTGTCATAATTGTGTAAATATCAAGCTACAAGTTGGACGTAATGAATAATCAAATGTAGCGATCCATTCAGAATGTCCTTGATTATACATGTTGTAGTGAATGACAGATTTGGTGTCAGTGAAACTAGCAATAATGTCACAAAGGCTATTCCCTTGTAATTTGGACCATACATGACAGAATCTGGATACTTAGGCCTCTCAGAGTCCAAGAATCTGTATACTGCAGTTCAGTGTTTTAGTGCTTGACTTTGTTTCCATTTTTATAAACTTCCAACAATGTCAGGCACCGAGGCATGGATGGTCTAGTTGTCTGAGGCACCTCAATTCGCTGTGTAGAGTTGCGTCCCTTGGGCATGCCAGATGTCCATAAGTATGAGATTGAATCCCATATTCAACACGATTATCATCTTCCCAAGGCAAGTGAGTTAACTGACTTTAATAGTCCAGTTTGCACCCTTGCCGAACGAGGCTGGAATTCCTGGGCTCAATCGCAGCGCCACCAGTGTTTATTACAAGTTATGTCCCTTCTAAGCCTCTCCTATGGACCAATCAGATTCCATCACTTGCATTTGTTTCAAACAGAACGGTGGCGCCCAGTCAAGATGATCTGATTGATAAACCAGATGCATGTTGTGATAAAACTGGTCTTACATCGTGAAGTGCATCAAATCACGCAGGCACCTTTATTAAAAACATGAAAAGGTTTGGAAAATATCTGTTGACAGCGAGTTGGC
The DNA here is from genome assembly GCF_023055435.1 of Haliotis rufescens. Lineage (NCBI taxonomy): Eukaryota > Metazoa > Mollusca > Gastropoda > Lepetellida > Haliotidae > Haliotis > Haliotis rufescens. The sequence continues at coordinate 36,739,832 of NW_025963779.1, forward strand.
AGAGCACAAATACTGCAATTGACCGAAATCTGCGGGACAGTTTACGAACCAAATTTCGATTTCGTTGCGCGATTTTGATTGGACTATGCAAAGACTCGTTAGTCCAGTCAAAATGTAACTCTATAATCTCTGGCTAGTTCGGCAGGGGTAGAAACTTGACTTTTATAGTCAGTTAACTCTCTTGCCTCGGGAAGATGTACGATTATTGTCAGCACTGTCCTTGTGCGTTTCACCAAGTCGTAAATGTCTAACATTACTTTAGGCTTTCCTTCAACCACTGGTTTGACTGGTGAAGATGGAGCATGAACAGGATGCAGTGATACATATTTTATTCTGTTTTTAGGTTGATAACTATCAGTAGTTATCTTAACGTCCATTAAAGTGTTTCAAAATGGCAGACAGGTTCATTTCTTTTTGCTTCGAACAACAGGTTATGACTCTTTTTTTTACACATGGAGTTGACTGAATGTCAAACATTGTTAATCAAACACAAAAAATTTTTGTTTGCATCTTTTTTTACTCTAAGTTGCATTTTTTTTACAGTAATTTAGAGTTTATGATTCTGTTCTACTTGTTTTTCCAGAGCCTTGAGTTTTCTTGTACAATTAGAATACATTTGTGGTGACGTTTTGTCAGTTACAGCTTACACAGTGCCATGTTACTTCTGTTTTCATACAAGGGCAGAGTGCAATTATGTTACAATACATGCTCCCTGTGAGAAACATGCTTGTGTCTTATCTTTACGCTTTGATGCATAGATTTCAGGAGTTTTTCATGACAATTTAATCCCAACAGATCTCATGACTCACTGTAACGAGAAGAGCATGTATTACTATCGTCATGGTAATTTAGTAATATATAAATATGGGAACATACATGAACGTAATCAAGGTGGACATTTTAAGAAAGTAACATGCAGTTTACGGACGAACAAACATTGTTTAGTACTAGATACTGATCTATCACATTTAATTTTTATTAAACTGAATGATAGTCAGGATACAAGGATTACCCATCCTCTAAAATAATCCTTCAGTATATGTCCAAGTGGAGATCAAAAGAAGTATTACTAACAAACATCATGTTCATCCAAGAGCAAGACTAAGAACAGTGCAGGGCTTATTTTTTGGAAAATGGAATATGATTGCCATTAAAATAAATGCTGTGATTTTATCTAATTTCTTGGAGGAGTGAATTGTGTGATTATGCTGCTAGACTTTCCTTGATTCTTCTCAATAGTAACCAAGTCTCTGTTCCACACAGTGATCCGATTGTTGTGACTACCGTAAGTCTATGTTAAGGAGGGGACACAGATGGCCCAGTCGTCTAAGGTGCTGCTATTCGATGTGCAGAGTTGTGTCCCTCCCGCACGCCAGAAAGCTATGATTGTGGGTTTGAATCCCAGTTTGCCCCAATTATGTTTCTAGGTTTGTCAGTACCCGTGGGTTTCACCAGAGTAAACGTCTGAGACCTGCATTACTTTCTCCCATAACAAGCCGACATGCCGTGATATAACTGTAATACTGTTCAAAGCGGCACAAAAACTCACTATGCTAAAGAGTATGGGAGTTCTGATAGTCATCGCGCTGAAAGCCAGTGAGTGCAATAATACTACAGGCCACGATACCATACATATCCCAGAATAGAAACGCCAAGGCAATGAACTGGAAAGATTTCTAAATATAATGAAAAAAAGCCCCTAAATCTGGATTCAGAAAAATCCTGTCATTACTGTCCCAAAAAGTACATATTTTGATTCATCATGTATCGCAATACGTCTGTAGCATATCAAAGGGTACGTATTGCAGTCCTTCAGAGTTTAGGTGTATTGGTTTACCTATATAATGAAAAGACAAGGTCACTTTGTGGAACAGGGCCCAGTTTGATTAGCACCAGCATTACTGCCTGCTTCATAGCTTCTAACTCGTGCAGTAAGTTACTTAAACTGTGTAAGATGTTTGTGATGGCAAAGTGTTTTTGAAGGATTCACATCATCGATATCTCAGTAGGGCTGTAAGGATTTACTGAACATATTGTGAAGTCATGCATGATGCCAAATTGTAACGCCATATATATGCAATGTATTTTGATTCAGTGGAATGACAGTGAACATACATGATATAAGGTTGATTTTCTTGTGTTTGAACAACAGCTGTTATGCAGTTACATGTTTAACAGACTCAAGTTCACTCTGCCTGTCAAACATGACAATATGGAAGTATCATGTTCCTGTGAGTGAGTGAACTTTACATTAATCATGCCAGTTAGCATGTTTTTGTGTGTGCTGGTGTTGAGATATCGGACATTGTGCTTCAGTGACACCAAGCTTTACTCTCTCCTGATTAAAGCTGTTGATATGCAAACTGAATGACATAGCCAATTATAAATTGTACATAACATTCTCGGTCATATTATACTCAACTATTTTTTACTTCAAAATAATGACTTGTGTCAATCTTTGTGAAATAAATTTACTAATATTGTACATGTGTTGTGTTAACATGTTGGTGCAGAAGTCCCACTCCTTGTGCCAGCAAGATGCTGAATAGCATGGTTAGTGCAGAGGTCCCACACCTTGTGCCAGCAAGATGCTGAACAGCATGGTTAGTGGTGAGGTCCCACTCCTTGTGCAAGCATGGTTAGTGCAGAGGTCCCACTCCTTGTGCCAGCAAGATGCTGAACAGCATGGTTAGTGCAGAGGTCCCACACCTTGTGCCAGCAAGATGCTGAACAGAATATTTAGTGCAGAGGTCCCACACCTTGTGTCAGCAAGATGCTGAATAGCATTGTTAGTGCAGAGGTCCCACTCCTTGTGCCAGCATGGTTAGTGCAGAGGTCCCACTCCTTGTGCCAGCAAGATGCTGAACAGAATGGTTAGTGCAGAGGTCCCACACCTTGTGCCAGCAAGATGCTGAACAGAATGGTTAGTGCAGAGGTCCAAAACCTTGTGCCAGCATGGTTAGTGCAGAGGTCCCACTCCTTGTGCCAGCAAGATGCTGAACAGAATGGTTAGTGCAGAGGTCCCACACCTTGTGCCAGCAAGATGCTGAACAGAATGGTTAGTGCAGAGGTCCAAAACCTCGTGCCAGCATGGTTAGTGCAGAGGTCCCACTCCTTGTGCCAGCAAGATGCTGAACAGAATGGTTAGTGCAGAGGTCCCACTCCTCGTGCCAGCAAGATGCTGAACAGAATGGTTAGTGGTGAGGTCCCACTCCTCGTGCCAGCATGGTTAGTGCAGAGATCCCACTCCTTGTGCCAGCAAGATGCTGAACAGAATGGTTAGTGCAGAGGTCCAACACCTCGTGCCAGCATGGTTAGTGCAGAGATCCCACTCCTCGTGCCAGCAAGATGCTGAACAGAATGGTTAGTGGTGAGGTCCCACACCTTGTGCCAGCAAGATGCTGAACAGAATGGTTAGTGCAGAGGTCCCACACCTCGTGCCAGCATGGTTAGTGCAGAGGTCCCACTCCTTGTGCCAACAAGATGCTGAACAGAATGGTTTGTGCAGAGGTCCTACTCCTCGTGCCAGCAAGATGCTGAACAGAATGGTTAGTGCAGAGGTCCCACTCCTTGTGCCAGCAAGATGCTGAACAGCATGGTTAGTGCAGAGGTCCCACTCCTTGTGCCAGCATGGTTAGTGCAGAGGTCCCACGTCTAGTGCCAGCAAGATGCTGAACAGAATGGTTAGTGCAGAGATCCCACTCCTCGTGCCAGCAAGATGCTGAACAGAGAGGTTAGTGCAGAGGTCCCACACCTCGTGCCAGCAAGATGCTGAATAGAATGGTTAGTGCAGAGGTCCCACACCTCGTGCCAGCAAGATGCTGAACAGAATGGTTAGTGCAGAGGTCCCACACCTCGTGCCAGCAAGATGCTGAATAGATCCAGAATTGAAATCATGACAGAAATGAAGCACAAGAAAGCTCCCTTCTGATTGGTCAATCCATTGGACGGTCAAAGTTTGGCGCAAGGTCATTCTGATGTGACCCGTAATGGGATGTCCTCAGATCTTTGTTTAGCGGTAGCGAGAACAAAGATCTGATTTTAACGAGATTGGACTTAGATTCCAATTTATTGATCGTTTACTTAATGATTCGATGAAATTTTGATGTGTAAAAAAACTGATTACCGTATTCGATGTAATAAGCGCCCCGCTCTAATAAGCGCCCACGGCGATATTTGCTAATATATTGGCTAGTGAACAATCCCAATTGGCACCCCTTCCGATTGACCAATGTACACAAGACTTATAAGCACTCGTGTGTTATATGCACCCTTGATTATGGGCAATTAAATTCTGGAAAAATGTATCTGTCATACATAAACATTTCAGGCTGTCAGCATAAACCACGAAATTTATCTTTCAACTCTGTTTTTTTCACCAAAATAATATTCTAATAAGAGCCCCCTATTTCTAATTTTGAGAGCGCCTATTGCGTCGAATACAGTACTCAATGTTCTTATAGACTTGAAAGTGCTTAAATTTAACACTGTTCAATGAGAAGTACCGGTACTTACAAGTAGCACTTACCATTTCTCAAACAAACTGCTTAAAAAGTGCTGGAATTCAATGAACAGTGTGGAGCATTCAGTGACTAGTTTGCTCAACTAAGAAAATACGGAACTATAAACTGTTGAAATGATTATTCTGAAGTAAAAAGAGTTTCATATGAAATTTCAGGAGACTTGTTAGCCTATTTTGGAATGAACATTAAGACAGGTTTTTGTCTTTGAAGAGAGCTTGAGTTTGGACCTTAAATATCTATATGAACCCTGTTTCTGCAGGGGGTGTATTCTAGTAGAGGCAATGGTTCCGAGTGAACCCTGTTTCTGCAGGGGGTATATTCTTGGACCTTAACTATCTATATGAACCCTGTTTCTGCATGACGTATATTCTAGGAGAGGCTATGGTCCAGAATGAACCCTGTTTCTGCATGGGGTATATTCTAGGAGAGCCTATGGTCCGGAGTGAACCCTGTTCCTGCATGAGGATATTCTACGAGAGGCTATGATTCCAAGTAACCAGATACCAAGCAATGATGTGACCTCTGCTTGCTGGGGTATCAGTCATCTTAAACACTGATACCAAGCAACTCCAACACTGTCAAATAAGATGTGCACAGTATTGTACATAACATATGTCAATAGTTGCATAAATGTCCAGACATGGCATATGAAATGATGAAAATGTTAGTCTAACATTGAACAGACTTTTATTCCATCAGAAGGGTTCAATCTTCCCATGTTAACACATTTTCAATGAACAAATGACACAAACGATGAAGGAAATAACTTTAATGAAGTCCATCCATATCTTCCATTCACTTCATGCAAAATAGCTATCACAAAATCACTCAATGTTGGCCTTCTAACGACTATATAGTTCCCTCAGAGCCATTTGGCAGCTTTAGGTAATATTCTGCCTTTAATAGATCCCCTTAGCAGTCTCTCATAAGGAGCAAGAGAGTGCCTCCCTTTAAGGAATCGTCTCCAGAGTATGTGAATACCATTATCCGAATGCAGCCTCTGGTGGATGCCATGTTTGTTGATGCGCTTCCATGCACTTGGGTTATAGAGTGGCTTGACCTTCCTCCCTCTCACAGACTGGACACACACACTGGCCCACTGACACTGACCAGGGGCTGGACACTCATTGTTCAGGGTTGACACACCAGTGGTTAAGAGAGTCCGAGAAGACAACTGCTGTGTCTGTGAGAAGCACTTTGTGGTTGGTTGGGCAAAAATTGCAGATGACAAACGTGATAACAATCTGAAACAAACACAGAATACCATCCTCAATTATTCAGCGTGACATATCTCTTGACTATATTTTGATATATACTATGAACCCATGTGCCTCCATCATGTCCATAGCTTCGTTTTGGGGCTGGTTTGAATAACATGATACTAAAAATAAATGTCCAATCAATTTACAGAGTTCTTCTAATGATAAAAACAAGCAGCAATAACTTATATTTTGTGCCTTCACAAATAAACCAGAAAGTCTTGCAGCTTAAAAATCCTTCCCCCCCCCACATTTTAGTCCTCAGGAAACATCTGTTACAGCTAAAATATTGTTTATAACAGTCTTGTGATTTGTTTAAATACATAGAGGATATTTCATGTGTCAAGTAAAATATCTTACTTCTCTCATCATGTGACGGGGATGAAGGGGGATATTTTTACGAGTGACATGGCCACGAGTGAAAATATCTCCTTTTCCCCCCATCACAGGATCTGAAGATGAGAGAAACATGATATTTCACAAGACATATGGAATAACCTATCTAGTATATACTTTTTGTGTAGGTGTCCACTGGAAAATTAAATTATTTCATTAAAAATGTAAACGCACAGGGATGGCTCACCACCCCTTGTGTTTATGACTTAAAAAGTAGTTTTGTGTTTGCAAAATCTTAAACAACATTAACAAAAGTATAAAAAAATATTATAGGTCACAAAAATTCTTTATCATACATTTAAACATGATTATATACAAAATCAACTTTAAGTAACAAAAATTATTCTTCAAAACTAGGAGACCGCTGTTGGAAGCGAAAGAATACACGCTGGTCAAGTAACAAAAATGGTGCTTTGCGAAACGAACAGTCTCGATTGACGAGTTATGCAGAAATTTACAGTTTATAACAAAAGAGGGGATTGGGGGATGAAAAATTGACAAGTCCAAATTTACTACCATGGTACCCGACCCACATTACCTGACCCAACCCGGGTGACCTGCTGTAGGTCTCAAGAGTTGGGTACAAAATGTCTGATTGGTAACTGTTTCACTGAAGCCCTAGCAAAAACAATTAAGATGCACATATAAAACTATCTGATCATGCATACAAATGCATGAAGTTGACAGAAGCTTTCAGACCTGTCAGGGCCTCATCAAGACAATGGGGGATATTTGACTTTAAAATGGAGGAAATTTGCCTCCTAATAGTGATGATAAAATAATTTACAACTTTTAATTTTTTAAGAAAACAAAGTATTTAAAAAACAATACATACTAAATTACTTGTGCATACAAATGGCTTAATTTCTGTGTGAATGTCATCGTATCCAAATTGCATAGATTGATGCTTATGATATCAATCACTGGATTATCTGGTCCAGACTCGATTATTTACAGACCACTGTCCTATGGCTGGAATATTGCTGAGTGTGGCGTTAAACAATAAACAAGCAAGCACTTTAATTCAAAGATCATCTCAGATATTGAAAACGAATGATCAGTAGCTTGACCAGCTGACCAGAGAGAGAGAGAGAGAGAGAGAGAGAGAGAGAGAGAGAGAGGGAGAGAGAGTTGGTTGGTTGGTTGTTTAACACCGCACTCAGCAATATTCCACATATTATATGATGGCGGTCTGTAAATAATCGAGTCTGGACCAGACAATCCTGTGATTAATATCATGAGCATCGACCCACCCAATTGGGATCGATGACATGCATCAACCAAGTCAGTGAGCCTGACCACCCGATCCCATTAGTCGCCTTTTATGAGAGAGAGAGAGAGAGAGAGAGAGAGAGAGAGAGAGCCAGAGCAGTAATCAGCAACCAGCTGGTAATCTAAAATATAAAGTGCATTTGGTAAAGTGAATGTCAACAATATTATCTCAATAAACATGACTTAATGACAATAATCTTCAAATTTACTTTCCAAAAACTATTGCCCTAAAGGGGGGTAACTCTAAAATACATCTAAGGTGTGACATGCTCTGTATCATAAATTGACACAGCCAATTTAATATCAAAAGAGATACGAAATCAACAGTTTATGCGTCATACAAACACGTTGGAAAGATGATACTGATAAAATTGCATGTTATACCGAATATACATACCTCCACATGTTTCCACCCTAGACGTTCCCAATCAGATTACAACTTCCTCTGAGTGCGCGAACTATTTTCCGCGTACTAATTTTGTCAAATGATTTTTACTATGGAAGATTCTATGACAAATATTGCAACACAAAACTAACTCAAATCATTACTAGTTTAGGTACCTATACTACACGAAAGAGTCAATCGTTTGTGTAATAAAATAAGACCTTAGTTAGCGAACTATTTGCAGGAAGTGGAATGACAAAAATTGGAAGTAGTTATAAGGATAAACATGGAGATGCCGTAAACAACTTTGACAGCGGTGTATGTATGTTTCATTTTAATCAAATTTAGAAACAGTTAGATTATTTTTATTCAACGTTGCTGTTGGTAATGGTGTGGCAGATGTAGTTCTTGAGAGCAAATATTTACCAAGGAGTCTATGTATCTGCAAGCCAGGAGGCCTAGCCTATCTAGACTAATTAATCTGGGATATGGGCCTAATTGGATCTATGCAATAATTATATCGTCGGAGCATATTTTTTCGGACGGCCATGGTTATCGCGATGACTAGCGCTATAACGGGGGGTGTAGCACCACAAAGACATTGTAAATAATCAGAAGATCGGTTGTTTTTAAGGGAAAGTTGTGTAATAAGTGAATGAATTTTTTACAGCTGTTCATGTGATTAGAGAGACAAACGAATGTTTCTTAAAGGGGCACTGATCTAACGGACTGGTTGTTGCCTTTGTTATTGTTTTTCCCCCGTGAGTACCCGGATGATACGCAACGCAACTGAGCGTGACCAGAGACTGGGGTACCGTCTACAAGGACAGCTAAATAAACTCGGAGGCTGGAGGCAATATTTGTTTTACGCATTTTCGAACACTGATTGGTTAACTGTGATCTATAAAGATTTCGACAAAGGGCGCATGTTAATTCATTTCTTCAGCCTAAACAAACAGACAAAAAGAACAAGGTAGCTCATCGGATGTCGTCATTTGGAAATACCCCAGATGGTTATAGTTTAATACTAAAAACAGTATCCATGCAGTGAAAGCATTTTCGGATTTCCGATTGCGTCGATAATACGATTACTACTCCCTTGTTGTCATCCACGTTTTCTCGTATAACCCTACACTTGTGTATTTGTCGTCATTCACTTGATGCTCAGTTAATGAATTTATTACAGGTACAATTAGTGGTAGCACCACTTATATTACCTGACAAAGGTTCCCATTTGGCATTCATTGTGTCTGGGGTAATTATTCAATCGAAATCCAGGTTTGAAGTGAGGTGAAATGTGTGTTATGTAATATGCACATGGCAGCCCAGCAAGAGATGAATGATCAGTTGATTTACTTTTTTTGTAAATCAGCGGATCGTTCGTAGTCATCAAAGGATTAACAGAAAATACATTGATTGATTAATCACTGTTATCTTGCCCGGTGGATATGTCAAAATTGAGTGTTTACATGTCTAGGTTTACTAAAACTTTTTAACAAAGGGAATACATTCATATCATGGCGTGAAGTGCCGATGTAAAAACAACATACTTTGTTCAAAGGGTTTACCGATAATACGTTGATTAATTGCTCATTGTTATCTAACTCAATGGATTTTTTTAGGAACCGTGGACGTTATGAAAATAGTTGTCACATGGGCTTTCTCAGCCGACCTTTGAGACTTGACACCTATGTGAAACACCTGAAACAATCTAAGTGATCAGTTGAGAAACGAACACAGGTTATAATATCCCGAAACGATACATATATATTTTAAAATATTTGATTCTTACAGAGACACGTAACATCGAATACATTTCCTTGTACAGCTGCAGACATTTGGGATATTGTTCCTTTGTGTGGATATTCACGATACATTCCTTGAACAAGGAAGCTGCCTAAAATTATACACATAAATTTGGTAGGTTGTAATTATGATATTCGCATTTTGTTTTCCTTCATTTGAAACGATTCGTTCTTGTTTCTCTACGTCTTGGTTGGGAAATTCTTCGATGAGTGATAAACGTTGTTTTCACAAGTCTTTTCCTTTGTATATTACAGTCAATTTGTAAAATGTGATTCTCTCAGGCAATTTATAAAATGTGTAAATATTTCAGTCATTTTGACTGAAAAATCTGTCCATTTCTTTAACAGATTGACCAAAATTGATTAAGACGATCAATAGGGCCTAAAAACATCACAATAGATTATCATGTAGGATTAGAAGCCAAACAATATAGAAATGTACTTTTCATCGTAACATTTTCAGTCTCTTGGTGATGATATTAAACATACAAATGTTTGGAATTCGTTGTCATAATAATACAGATTGACATATTTTTCAGTCAATTTGTAAAATAACTGAATATTTAGGCGTTTAATAAATTTCCTAAGTGAAAATTTTGCACATTTTGACTGTAAAAATATAAATAAATAAATAAAATAAGCAATGCTCAGGAGAAATATTTACTTTGTATTGCAAGTTAAAATAGTGTAAACGAAAATCGCACAATTACCAAGCAAGTGACTTATCAAAACTTCGTCACCATTACCGATGCTACCCACAAAGATACCTACATTTCCTTATTATTTCCAAAACTGTATTTCATTTTGTTGATCAATGTGACCATACGCCCTTATACTATCAATAAAAGTGACAAATGCGCTTACGAATTGCGCAGCACAGGTTGCGAACTAGTCTAGGTTTCTGTTCTATCATCCGGGTACTCACGGGAAGAAACAATAACAAAGGCAACACCCATTCCCGGGGAATTGCTTTAGATCAGTGCCCCTTTAAGACAAGCATATAATCAAACTCTATACAGGAAAAACGTCGATCCCAGGACTCCACTCAATCACTGGCACAGAATCATAGGGACAGTGAGAGTACATTCTACCCAAATGACCACACAGTTGGCTTAACAAGACATTGTAACTAAAAGCTCCAAAGTAGGCAAATAAGATGCTATTGTAATTTGTAATGATTAGTAAGAAAGTAATGATAAGTATGAAAGACTTACCAGTTTTGTCAACTATAGCAACCAACACATTCCAATCTGTACAGTGAGTAAAACTATGTCAGATAGAGTGTAGGTAAATTATTCCTTTGAGCCTATGAAGGAACTATGACAGATGTTGGAACATAAGGGACTAATGCAAAATAATTCTCTGAGAAAGAATGATGCTGTTGCTGTAACACAGGATGCATGGTCCTCTTATTCCTGCCTTCCAGTACAACCATCCTCGATTATCCAGTGCTTGATATATCTCTCCATTCTACTATACCCTGGACCCATTGGTTACCACAGCTTCATAGTGAGCTTGACACTTTGTGAGAGATGAGACAGTGAACAGGGTGAAGTCACTTCTGAAACAATGCTACAGACACAATGGACATGATGGAGGCAATTTGGTCTAGGGTTTTTATCATAATTATTTACTGATATTGCATCCTCCAGTATACATATTTCCTGAAATGTATATATGAGATTTTGATTTTAATAAATTAAAAAGAATCCTATTATCTAATCATGCTAATGTCAAAGTAAGCCCTATCTCTTTATGAAGATGATAATAAAATTATGACATTAGTATTATGAAAAGGTACCTTTGGCTTTCATTCTTATTATCCATCACTGAAGTCCCCTGCCCTGAAGTAAGCAAGCAAACATGGCTCAAGCATATCGGTATAGGCATGATTAGGTGGAATTGTGTACTGTATCAGAATCAGCTTGATTGGCGTGACCGTTGTCTGACACTCAACTGCTCAAATGAGGCATGATGACTGACCTGGAGGGCAGTGCCAAAGTAGCCCTGGCAGCAGAAAATCTACTTATTGTCCTCACCTTCGTTAGCCTTGTTTAGTCCTATGGACTTCCTGCAATAGGCAGCTTGTTGACACAGAGAAGCTTACTCTGTGAACCCCGTGAAACAGTTTGGAGGTTGGTCCACAAATGTGATAAGAGGTTTATGTTCCTCTTTGTTTGCATTATTTCTTGTCATACAACATAATTTAAAAAGAAGTTTTAACTCATGTTTTGGCATTTTTAAAATTATCTTTGTGCCAAGTATATTTTTGCCACACCAATAGAGGTAGACACCATTGATCCTTGAGCTAGCACGCAGATTGTTGCAGCCAGTGTTTTTTTTGTAAAATGGGGTAGTGGCCATGTCTGTGTCTGTTGAACTGCATATTACCACCTGTAGACTGTCAGTCCAAGCATTGAGATAATACACATGACAAACATTTAATATCTGTAGCCAGGAGCTTAATCATTGTCTGTGTAACACTCAATAATCTACAATAATACAGTGTTTAAAAATGAATATGTTTGAAGCAATGGACTTAGCTTATCTATGAGCTGTGTGGAACTGGAATGCTTTTTTATGTTTCATCATGTTTATATGGGTAACAAACAATAATTAACTTCCACATTCCTGGGGGAAGCTCTTAGAATTCCCTAGCACTAATACATACAGAAGCATTGTTTCTGATCATTTAGACCCTTTAATCTTGAACTCAGCCTTTTTGTATACATTGAGAGAGTTTGACTGCATGATGGTTCATGAGTATCCTCGCTACAAACCCATCCTGGTGAACAAAATGAAGAAATGCACATACAAACTATTGTAGTATCGACTTGATCTGTGTCTAATTTGATAGTGGCAGTCTACAGCAACTATGTATTTACCTTAGTATCTATTTGACACATCTAAATAATCACCTTTCAATAATCGGCTAACTGATCAATGATGACCAACACATGTTACCACCACAGAGTCATTTACAACTTCGGAAGTCTCTCCTGTCATGTTTATCGTGTCTGCCATTTTGACATCTTGGATGTAAATGTATTACGACACGCTGTCATTGTGACTGACTTACTGAGGTTGATCTAAACACCCCTTTCTCACCCAATGCTGATATTATTTGAATACTGAAAGAATGACCTGATTCAATGATGCTACAGTAACTATGAAGAAGTCTATCTTTAACCAGGGGTGCATGTACATGATCATGATGATGTGGGATGGGTGTCACCATGTGGCTGATCATGTTTGCGATCTGTTAGCAACGTCAACTGTGGCTCACTTTGTCTTGGCACTCTGGGAATAAGTTTATCAACATGGAAGTCATTGTTGAACCTAATATGGCAGGTATAATAATTATAGCAAATATATAAGGATTTACATAACCAGGATTTATTCCAAAATAAGTTCCCTTGGCAGGTCAACTGGGAAGAAATTGATATTTTGGTTGAAATTGGGATTGGCTTAAAGTTCTTATTTGCTACTTTTCAGAGGTATTTTAACAGCTTTGTAACATTGATTTTGATACAGTAATGTAAAAATAGGCCTCTTCCTCTTTTTTGATCCTGTTATCTGTGGAAAATAAGTCACCTTGGAGAAGACTATAAATAAGCTATAACTATATTTATATGAAATAGCATCTTTATAATTCCCTATTAGGAATTTTTGCCGACAAGAACTGATGACTTTGGGCAAGTCTAGATAAATTCCTTCATAAGTAATCATGGTAATAAAAAAAGTTATTTCTCTTGAATAATGTTTATCAAGTACCGGTAATAATAATCCCATACTTAACATGCTAAAGTATATGTTGATCCCATCCTGATCAATGCGTGTGTTTGAGGTTGACTAAGCTTATAACATGTATAAGATTAAATCCTGTGTGCAGTCATTGGTCATGTTCACCTTGCCCAGCCCAGATATTACTAAGCATGCTAAGAGCAGCGGTCCTCGTGAGTTTTGATTTTTAAGCAGGTTGAGATATACCTGTGAAATGATGAATCTGTCCCAATTATATCTATCATATTTGTCATATACTGAACTTTTATCTCGACTTTACTGAGTCATGAAGAGTGAAGAAGAGCAGTGATAGATCGCCATGATCATAGATTTATCTAGACCTGCTCAGAGACCGATATTCGGCCCGAAGTCTGCAGCAAATGTCATTTATTATTCCCAATTTGGAACTAAACATTTCCCACTTCTATGTACGATATATATAACTAATAAATATTTTTATGGCTTTGTAGAAGTAACCTGTATTCACTTATAACAAAGAAATAGGAATAGGTTTCTTATTAGGGCTGAGATGATTCCAAATTTACTATCTGGGTACCCGACCTCCTATTACCCGACCCTACCGGGGTACCCTCTGTAGGTCTCAAGAGTTGGGTACAAAATGTCAGATTTGGGACTTTGTTTTACTGCAGCCCTGGTAAAAACTGTTTAGGTACACATATAACATGTATAAAGTGATCTGATCATGCATGAATGAAGCCTTATCTTTACTCAATGATATACAAGTCAAAAGGAATGTGTGCATCATCAGAAAGAAATGGGAACATAAGCGACTTGTATTGTAACCACTGAGCTATGGATACTCTTTGTCATGAAACAATCTATCATGTGACTACTCAGGACCATCCTGACCCTAGCGCCTGAGTTACCCACTCCAGCCCTATTTGTGATATATTATTACTTTAAATGCAATTTTAAAATACCTCTGAAAGATTAACTTTAAAAAATTCCCAATTTTGAAGAAAATAATGATTTTTCCCAATTTGCCTGCCAGGAGCACTTAGTTCAGTCTCCCAGATAAGCCCCTGATGAGAGCTGATTTTGAGTCAAGCCAGTTACTTTGTACATGTTGTATAGGTTCCTCTAAATCAATATGGCAGTGTGGTTATCCAGTGGTCAGTGTTTCGTTTGTCACACCACTGACCGAGGTGGTGTCTGACACATGCTTGGAGATGTCCATGAGTTTACTTCTCTGTGATCATGCTGGACTATTGCTGGACTATTGCTGGACTATTGCTGGACTATTGGTCGAAGCAGAGTGTAGCCATACCCACACACCTACTTTATCATAATTCATTAACTGGTGTTAATACTTATTATTTAAGACCCAGGAGAATATTATGTAATATCAACTCACTGACTATTATTTTCATAATCAGGTGTTGCTTGTTATTGCTTAGAACCCTGGAGAATATTATGGAGGACTTGTGTTTTGTTGCAGAGGCTGCTGTCCCGTGTACCAGATGGAGAGAGTGGACTGACACAGTGAGACCCGCCTCTCTATCACCATGACAGGAGGGGGTGGTTGCTGCTGCCGGAGGCCCAACAAGATTTCTCCAGCCCCGGGAACAGAATCTGAATACCAGCTTGTGGAAATCAGACCCAAACGACATTTAAGAATCAGGCACATCAATCATGTTCCCAGAGATGAAAAATTTCAAAATGAAATGGACACCTATTTAATGTACAGACGTCAGGGGTATCCATCCAGCCTTGTGACCAGTGGTCCTCTAACGGCACCTAAGAGGAGGGTTGTCTCCGATAGGCCAGGTGGGCCGCATAGCGACATCCTGCCTAATACAATGAATACTACTGAAACAGCTATCACTGCCAGTAGTTTGTCACCAATACAAAATGGAATTTCAGGGATGCTGTCCAAAGAGTCAACATTCTCGTGCAGTTCCCCTTTAAATCAGAATGCTGTAAGATCTGCTTCAAGTGTCATGGTTGCTGTGGACAAGAAGCAACCCTATCAGGGAGTCAATCATCATCCATTATCTGAAGAGGTGACAAAGCCAGACACTCTAGACATACCTGCTGTGGAAAATGAGCAAAAATCCAAAGACGTCAAGGACAAAACCACCAGCAATGATTGTGTGCTGTTCTTCATACATGGTGTAGGGGGGTCCAGCGATATATGGATGCCTCAGCTGGAGTATTTTGCTAATGAGGGCTACGAGATCATTGCTCCTGACCTCATTGGTCATGGGTTCAGTTCCACTCCAAACAATGCAAGGGCGTATCACTTTGATGAAATCATGGCCGACATGGAAGAAATGTTTGATAAATACTGCAAGAGGAAGAATATTGTTATTGGTCATTCATATGGGTGAGAGAAACATGTATGCCTTTTGTTATAATGTTTTAAATCTACAAACGGTGGTAATGAATACCCGATATGTTGGTATTTCAGCTGATTTTAAACTTTTTCTGTCACACTGTTATTTAAGATATTGTGACTGTGGTCTAGTGGTAGAGCGTAAGGTCCAGGGTTCAATACCCGTCCGCATCATACCAAAAGACGTTAAAAGATTGTACCAATTGTTACCCTGCCTGGTGCTTGTCTAAGTGAAGATAACCTTATCATGTTTATGCTTCTGCAATAAACATAGGATAAATGCTTGTCTAAGTGAAGATAACCTTATCATGTTTATGCTTCTGCAATAAACATGATAAATGCTTGTCTAAGTGAAGATAACCTTATCATGTTTATGCTTCTGCAATAAACATAGGATAAATGCTTGTCTAAGTGAAGATAACCTTATCATGTTTATGCTTCTGCAATAAACATAGGATAAATGCTTGTCTAAGTGAAGATAACCTTATCATGTTTATGCTTCTGCAATAAACATGATAAATGTTTGTCTAAGTGAAGATAACCTTATCATGTTTATGCTTCTGCAATAAACATGATAAATGCTTGTCTAAGTGAAGATAACCTTATCATGTTTATGCTTCTGCAATAAAGATATGATAAATGCTTGTCTTAGAGAAGATAACCTTATCATGTTTATGCTTCTGCAATAAACATAGGATAAATGCTTATCTTAGTGAAGATAACCTTATCATGTTTATGCTTCTGCAATAAACATAGGATAAATGCTTGTCTTAGTGAAGATAACCTTATCATGTTTATGCTTCTGCAATAAACATAGGATAAATGCTTGTCTTAGTGAAGATAACCTTATCATGTTTATGCTTCTGCAATAAACATAGGATAAATGCTTGTCTAAGTGAAGATAACCTTATCATGTTTATGCTTCTGCAATAAACATAGGATAAATGATTGTCTTAGTGGAGATAACCTTATCATGTTTATGCTTCTGCAAAAAAATATATGATAAATGCTTGTCTAAGTGAAGATAACCTTATCATGTTTATGCTTCTGCAATAAACATAGGATAAATGCTTATCTTAGTGGAGATAACCTTATCATGTTTATGCTTCTGCAATAAAGATATGATAAATGCTTGTCTTAGTGAAGATAACCTTATCACGTTTATGTTTGCAATAAAGATATGATAAATGCTTGTCTTAGTGAAGATAACCTTATCATGTTTATGCTTCTGCAATAAACATACGATAAATGCTTGTCTTAGTGAAGATAACCTTATCATGTTTATGCTTCTATTTTTGCAACGATATGTTCA
Source organism: Haliotis rufescens (assembly GCF_023055435.1). Classification (NCBI taxonomy): domain Eukaryota; kingdom Metazoa; phylum Mollusca; class Gastropoda; order Lepetellida; family Haliotidae; genus Haliotis; species Haliotis rufescens. Next base: position 36,756,923 of record NW_025963779.1, read on the forward strand.
TGATGTGTTCCAACTCTGTTTAATATACTTGCCATGTTTACAGACAACACAGTTATTTTTGTTGCAGATGTTCGTTTGCAGCTGTACTTGGTCGGAAACGGTCGCGCCGTGTGGCCAAGCTTGTGCTGATCAGTGGCGGGGGGCCCACCCCTCTCAACCCCCAGCCCGGCATCTTCTCCCTCCCTGTGTGTATGCTGTGCTGTGTCAGACCATGTGTAGAGTGCACCTTTAAAAAGTAAGTCAGGTTACCATGGTTACCATGTGTATGCAAGACATTTTACTTTTGGAACTTCATCTTTCCATTATCATTGATGATGTACTCCGACTCTCTAGCCCTGTAGGTGTTGGTAGTAGACCCCTGGTGCTCATCCTTTGCCGTACCCAGACGTACTTACATGCCATCATGAGATAGTTTGAATATTGCTGATTGCAGTGTTAAACAACATCCATTCACTTCACTGATAGTGAAAGATCGTAACACAGCTAGTTACAACCCAAGTTGTTGTTTTTTCAGATCGAGACTGTGCCATTTCTACTATCCCCTCACAACCCAACCAGATGTCCTAGCCACATGTACAAATCATTCGGTCATTTCTCCTTACTTACCAATTACTTTGCAACAATAGAATTCCACAACTCATGGACAGTATTTACATACCTTATCACTTCTGATTACTAGAGTTATTCCCCTTTATCTGATCTTGACCTACCAGATGTGCGAGGGAGATGTGTGAAAAATTTATCCAAATTAGAGAGCATCAATTACATAATGAATTGATCTTTTGTTCCTTAATTTTAGTCTTAATTAAGTTTGGAATAAACAGATTTTAGTTTATGAATAGTAAATTAGGGACTGTGAAGTTTGTTTAGACAGGTTCCATATGCCTGTATGTTTTTTTAAGGTTGACAAATATTTACTTTACCTTTCTCACAGTATCCCTGTAACATTTACTGAGTCAACACCTAAGGTAGTATCAATTCCATTATACAATGTTATATCTGGGTGTACATTGTAATTTTGTGGACATGACATTTTAGGCTCTACAAAGAAATATAAAGCATTGCAATTATCAGACACTAGATTACATGGTTATATGTGCAGTTTATCAAAAATTATGAATACCATTAAGGTCTGCTTGCCTTTTCATTAGGGATAATATTACTTCATCAGAGGCTAATTCAATACTGCAGAGTCACATGATCCTACAGTCCGTCTCCGAGACCCCAGAGAAAAAATTTAAAATGGAGTCCAACTCAAGTCTAGAATAATTCAGAAAGCCTAGATTGCCTCAGCTCTCAGAAATTAAGGAGTGTTCTGGGCTTCATTTGGATTTTAGTTTTTTCATTTTTTAGAAATATATTTTCAGATAAGATAACATTATTTCTGGGACAAAATATCTGTCTACTGATCCTGAAATGGTCTGACACTATATTCTCTCTCCAGGAGTGCATTCGCATCCACCAGGAGGCCAGTCCTGTCACCAGAGGAAGCATTTGCAATCCCCACATATGTCTTACGCCACACAATGAATGGCCAGATCTGGCCGGATGGAGATGAGCTGTTCCACAACTGGCTGATGTGCCCCACACTCCTCATCTACGGCCTCAAGGACCAGCTGGTGTCCCTGCGTGAGGAGAAGGACATGGAGGAGGTGGGTCATCTCACGTTCCATCTCAGCACAGTGGAGGGGCTGTTGGGTAGTCTAGCGGTTAGAGTGTTCACGTGTCTAGCAGAAGGTTTGGGTTGATTCCCTACATGGGTACACTGTGGGAAGCTCATTTATTATGTACCCCATCATGATATTGCTGGAATATCGCTAATATCAGCATAAGGTTTCGCTCACTCACTCACTCACTCACTCACTCACTCACTCACTCACTCACTCACTCACTCACTCACTCACTCACTCACTCACTCACTCACTCACTCACTCACTTAATTAATTAATTAATCTATTAATTACATTAATCCTTGCAAATTTAGAAACAGTGGGGAGATGTAGTTACATGTTTCATATTTGTTAATACTTTTGTACAGATGTCTTTTGAATAGCAATGCTGAGAATCAATGATCTAGGACCCCAGAACCCATATTAAATTCAAACTCTATTTAAGATGTTGTCTTTAATGTTCATGTATTACCTGGAATACACAACATGATGTCACACCTGGCTAGACAGGTGTTGTCCAGACCCTGCCTCCACTCCACCAAGTCTTCACTGTTCCAGGCCATCTACCAGTCCAGGCTGGAGGTGATTGAGGACGCCAGCCACATGGTGATGATAGAGGCTCCATCTGAAGTCAATCAGTTCATTAAGGATTTCCTCCATCAGTCATCCCAGTTTGTGGAGGAAAGCAGCCCAGGTCGAGAGCAACAGGCCATCAGTCGAATGTCTCAGCGGTCCACCAAGTCTGCAAGGTCATCTCGAGGTGGCCAACAGAGCAAGGTCATGAGATGATGATGCACAGCTTCTCTGAGTCGAGACTAGTAAATTCAAGAGGTTGCCAAATGAGTGTTGTTAAGGTATACCATCCATGTTTGTCATATCCCAAAATGTGAGGCTTCTTTTATATTTGTTTCTATGATTTGATAATGCAAGAATCACTGACTGTTGTTGTCTCTGAATATTGTTTCTTGTTTCATTACTTCATAGGCTGTTATTTCCAAGTTTTCAGAATATTTGTTTTGTTTGATATTTGCAAACAAATATCTAAATATGAAATTTATTATCCTATTCTTTGTGAATTAAGATATGGGTCATTCAAAACATCCTGACTTGACTATAAGATAAAAATGTATTCTTCAGAATAGATTGCCACAAGAATCTGTCTCTCAACATTATGAACATAAACATGTTCAAACAACCTGCAGTTTAGGAAGGCTCCATAGCAGTGTGTGACATGTATTCATTGCATTTTTGGTATGAAGGAAATATAGCTGTATGGAGCTTAGGGTAAAATTTGTGTACACATTAAAGATTGATTTCATGATTATAAGTGTGCTTCAAGCCTGAGTATATGTGTGTTAAGATTTAACATATTTTGCGGTCGCGCAATGCTATGTGTGTTAAACCCACTCGGTCGCACAATGCTATGTGTTAAACCCACTTGGTCGCACAATGCTATGTGTGTTAAACCCACTTCTTGGTCGTGCAATGGTATGTGTGTTAAACCCACTTGGTCACACAATGTTATGTGTGTTAAACCGACATGGTCGCATAATGCTATGTGTGTTAAACCCACTTGGTCGCGCAATGCTATGTGTGTTAAGGGTACATATTTGTTTAGACGATATGTCTTTATTACTGTTTGATTCTATGTTATTATCTGTGTGAGTGTTGAGAGTATGTTTCCATGTGACACTTCATCAGTATCTGTAGATGCTATCAGTACCCTCGTTGTGAGACCAGCCATTGTAGATCATCAACAGCACAGGGTCTGAACTCGATTTGCACTGTCAGATATCACAACAGCCGTAACAAATGTTATCAAATTCTTCAAACGCAACATTGCACATTCATGACATCCACAACAGATGATGCATTCCTTCAAAAGAAAGAGTTGCAACAAACATGTAAAACAGGATAACATTTCCTAAACACATAGAAAAAACCACATGATTCTAGATCCTTCTCTTGCACAAAACCAACAGTGTACCTGATGAAGACCTGGAGCACGAAAGCTTGAGACTATATACATGAATGTATTTATTTTAATTCCCCTATGGGAATGGACACAAAAGAAGATTTAAACAATTTGGGCCTTTGTTCTTTTCAAAATATCATAACTGTTAGTCATAGTGTATAATTTCAAATTAGTAATCTGACATTTGTTACTTTCATTGCATCTTCTAATTGCGATGATGTTGATCTAGTGTGAACTGTAACCACTGGTTATGACTGCTTTGACGTGGTAAACATAGCAGGGGAGTACCTTGACTGGGTCTCCCACTCCTCACATGCTGCTGGGTGGGAGATATATAATAGATTGTGTTTACACAACTAAAATAGCCAGGGTAAGGACATTTGTACTTAACTGCTTAAGATAATCTGATTTCTTTTCCTTTATGAATATGTTCGTATGAGCATATGTTACATCCTGGTGTACATTATATTACAATTCAAATGTTTATATCTACTGCATAATTTGCTGAAGCGATATTGCCAATTAATCAGGATGTTGCTTTCTAATTTATGCATCATTGCATTCACCTATATTATAAAATCCGTCAGGTATGTGTGTGTAAATATATAGGTACATATATTTATTAATCCATTAAAATATGTTTTCAAGTTCATCCTTATATACCATGGCTACTGATATAAAGTAAAAGTTTGAAACAATCTCATTAAAGTCGCAGTCAAATAGGGTAAACTTTCTAATTAGCCAGTTGGTGTTAAGGCTTCAAACTTCTCCGTACGAGTGTCAGTCAGACCTGCATATATGATTTCTGTATAACAAAAACAAACTTAAGTGGCCAGTTCTGAATGTAAATAATAAAAATGGGAAGTAGTGAAGAAACAAAATATTGTTGAAGATATTTTATTCACCCTGTCGTCTCTGGACACCCAAAACCTGTGATCTGTGTGGGTTTCTTGTATTAATTCCTGGACTCAAGGTGGTAAAGAAATGAAGCCATCAAAGCAGACAGCTGATTGGCTCTAAAACTCATGCATCCTTCATTGCGATTGGCTGGTCAAAGTATGTCAGTGTTGACCTGGCACAACCTTCTTCTTAGTTATATATTTTTTCCACCTAAAATATCAGGTCTTTTTACCAAAAAAAAAATCACATCATTGCAGTTAACAGCAATGGAATGACTTCATGTTTTTCTTAAGACTCTGAAGAATGATGTCTACCAATTTAAGAACTTGTTGGAAAAAGTGTAAAAAAATATTTTACAATTTGTTTGGTCAGGACATTATATCTGTGATTTTTCTGTTTCTTGACAGACTACTTGCCTAAAGACAGCTGATATGTCATTTGTTCTACCTGGGGGCATCTATGCCTTCTCCCATACCATACTAAGAATTAGGATTCTTGATGCCCTTCTGAAAACATGTGTACGTGTGTTTCAATACATGTTTGTTTTAATGTATTATTTTGTAACATATGTGACACAAAGTGCTATGACATTTTAAGATCTCTAATCATTGTTAATGGTTATATTTGTAACTGTGTGTGACATGTTATTGTTGAATATGTTACATATTATTCACATACCTGTAGTATTGCTTCAGTGGTTTTTGACATTGTCTCACTTATAATTATGAATATCAACCCATTTTTTTCACAATCTTAGTTTTCAGCATTTTCAAAACCTTTGGTTTTTATGACGTCTTAATGTTTTCTTTTTTTTTTAAAGAGTTGATCAGTACTGTATTTAGATTTTTTCGTTCATCCGATCATTGTCAAAGAATGTTTCAAGTCCGTACTGCGACAATTTAAAAAAGAATTGTGCACTTTTGCCTTTTATTTCTCATTCTGCATTCGTGTTGCTGTGATTGCAAAGAAATAGCCCTTCAGAGGCTAGTACGGGAATATTTATTGTCAATTTTATCCCACATTCCCTGCTGTAGTCTCCTCAGTATGTAACATGCAAGCTTGTTCCCATGTCAGTCTTTGCTTAGAGCAAGCTTAACTTATTTATCAATGTGTGGAGACACAGAGAGATTATTGGTGATGGTATTCCTTGACAGTGTTCCGATGCCTGCATTTCACTTTTACAACTTTCATTATTTTTCCATTTGTTGACTAGAAGCTTGGCTAATCACCCAGACACTGGTATCCTATCTTATAATTCTTGTATATCAGTTACAACCTTTGTAACAAGACTTGTATATCAATCTATTGAGGCCAAATATGTGCAGGGATCATACCTTACCTCAACACAAACCAAAATGTAATAACTTATTTTTTATTAGTGACAAATGCTGATGCAAAATCTTCAGTAGAAACTGTTTTTCATAATTTTTATGTGCTTTCATTCCATTAACATTGTAAAAGACTGCTGTATGACCCAGGGGTAGATGAAGCGACCTGATCATATCAACAGGGTTTTACCATATGTAACGTTTTGTGTCCCTATGATACTTATTGTGAATGGATGTAAATAGTTTACATTGCAAGACATTGGGGACACCAAAACATCTGACTTTTGAATGATGAAAACTTATCACATTTATAGATTACACGATATTGCTGAGTGTCCCTTGGATTTTGAAAATAGATATATTATGGTACTCTGTTGTGAAACAAACATTATATAAACAAATGCAGGTACTGTCAGTGTATTTCATGTACCATAGGTGCTATAACAATCATGAAAAATTTGAAAGAAATGATACAGTTGCAGAAACAATATGACAAATGTCCAGATCCCATCCCTCTACCAAAGATGTGACATGACACATGAACTGTGTCTTGTATGTATGGAGATAATAGCAGATGCATGGAAAACATATCTCCTCATTATTCACAATTCATGTCTTGTCATCATGGTGTTTCTATTTCACCTATCTCCTGTTGTGTCTCTCTACTGTTTACTGTTGAAAGGTGAGAATATAGGTCCCCCACCAACCTCATCTTCCTGAGGCAAGGGAATTAACTGACCATAAAAGTCCAGTGGAAGATGCACCAACCTATGCATGTCGTAACAGGCGAATAAATGGAACGGGTGGCCAGACTCTGAGACTTGGTTGATTGCATGTCATTCTATCCCAATTCCGTGAATCGATATACATGATGTTAATTCCTGGATTGACTGGTCCAGACTTGATTATTTACAGAACTCTGTTATATGGCTGGAGTAGGTATATGTGAGCGTGTCATTAAACAACAAACAAACTGTACTACATGTATTTACAGTACAGTTGAAAGAAAATCAAAATAATTGTTGTCTGACTTTTTTGTTTGAGGATGAAATCTCCAGTAAAGCGGCCAAGGTTGATAAATTAAATCTTTTTTGCATGTGAATCTTTTATTTTATCACTTGGACGTCTGCTTATTTTGTTAATGTTTTGTAAGTGTATATTAATTATTGCAACCCATTTAAAAGGGCACATGTACCTTTATTGGCAATGATTCACAGACATTTGTACAGCTGTTGTCATTACACATAGATTAAACATTCCTTCCGACATGAATCGTGTCAGCAGGCATGATTGAAGTTAAGTTGACGGTTCTAATGTTTCATGGTGTTTATATTTGGGGCAGGTATGTGAATAGTAGTGTTCATGTGATTCACTTTTACTCATGAATTTGCATATGATTTTGAATATAGAAGTGTATCTTACAATTTTTAGCTCACCTGGCCTGAAAGGTATATGGTTAGCAGTGGGGCTGAATATGTGTTTTTCACGATATTTAATATTTTGTCATTTAATTGACTTTTCTACTTTGACCATGCTGCTTAATTCTCTCAAAATAATTTCCTCGCACTGTAAATGTTATTTTTTCAGACACACATCTTTATAAGTTCTGAAAATTGAACATTGAATTCCAGTCGCTTGGCACCGGGTCTACCTATTTCTATAAAATTATGCAGAGATGTAAAATACCAAATTTCCTATCTGAGGTTGTAAAAGTAACTACAAATATTAAACTAATTTGAAAACAGTCAATGCTAAGCGTTGTCCGAGATTTTGTGATGAGTAAAAATACCATCAAATCTTGCCACTGTTTATCGTACACTGATAAAATTACAATCATTTGTATTTGAGAGTTTTATTGAAACAGTGAGGAAACAAAATACTGCCTAGTATCTGAACAACATAAAATATATATCAAATGGATTTGGTTGCCTATGTATAACAACAAAAATTCAAAACAAAAAAATAGCTTGCCATAAATGAAGGAAAAAGGTTTTCCTTTGTCAAAAGACAATCGTAAGGTATACACGCTCACAAAGAAAAGGGGCATAACTTTGCTATGCTTCAGACTAGGCCATTTTAACTACCCCCACTTGGTGGGAATTTGCTGTGGATAACGGCAATGTATTTTCCACTATCCCATATGGCGTATAGTTCACATTCATGTTTGCATATTTTCTAAAACTTTCTGAATGATTCTAAGGCTGTTGGAAATGTTTTACAATGATTTTTGATGATTTGATAAGAAACAGATACCTGTGATCCCTAATATGATATTTTTGGAAAATTCCCTATGTAAATAAACGATATTTAGATTTCAAAACCTTCAAGAAATAATACACATCTCTACATGAAGATAAGCTAGTTATAACATCATAACATAAGTCATTAAAAGATTTACTTTTTTAAAGGATTAATAGTATTATATTGAAAATAATGAACTGATGAATATGCAGAGCTGAGAAACTTAAGTAAAGCTGCAGATCAGGAATGCCAGATTAGGTAATTGGACAAAGAAGCCCGTGACCAAACAACACACACACACACACGATACAGTACCGGTAGACTGTTGTTGCCATGTTGTTTGTTAAGCTGATGTGTGGCTCATCCATCCTACCATTCTCTACTCTGTGATACAAGTTCTAGCAACAGGCTGTGATAAAATCATGTAATTGATCCACTGATTCAAAGTATTGTTGATTAAAAGTATTGTTTTGTCATAACCAAATGTGTTTGTTGTTATTGGACATGATTATTATTTGAATATATTCATGGTCAGAAGTTGAAGGAGATGGCTTTCTATGATCCTGTTGATGTAGTTCATGTGACAGGTATCTTGCCACTGATGTGTGAAGACATCAGCTTGACCACTAGCTCTGTATTAGTCCTATTTATCTGACCTCTGTGGGGATCCGGGTTAGAACAGGTCCTCAACACTCTATAGCTTGTCGTAAAAGGCAACATACTGTATTCGACGTAATAAGCGCCCTGCTCTAATAAGCGCCCACAGCGATATTTGCTAATATATTGGTTAGTGAAGTATCTCAATCAGCACCCCTTCCGATTTATCAATGTACACAAGATTTATTTATTCGTGTATAATACGCACTCAGGTGTTATATGCACCCTTCATTATAGGCAATGAAATCCTGGAAAAATATATACATGTATGTCGTTTATCAACATTTCAGGCTGTCAGCATAAACCACTAAATTTACGAACTTTCAACTCTGTTTTTTTTCACCAAAATAATATTGAGAGCCCCCTATCTGTAATTTTGAGAGCGCCCTGGGCGCTTATTATGTCGAATACGGTAATTACATTGTGTGGTCAGGCTTGGTGACTTGGTTGATTGTCATCATACCCCGATGGTTTGGTTGGGCCAGACTTGATTATTTACAGGTGGCTGTAATACAGCTGGAATTTCACTGACTGGAGTGTGAAACAAACAAAACTGGATAAGCCCATTAGAACGGATGACAAACCAAGGTTCATGAAAAGGGTAAATCTGTGATGTGGACCCACAACCAGAGTTGCCTGGCAACTGATGCAGTTCATTACAGCTATTGAAAATATATTCTAGTGTACACAATCACTGTCTGTTAGCAGAGTAATGCAATCCTAAATCTGTTCAGTGATGCAAAGCATTGTTATGCAGGGTATGTGAGCATTGTGTTTGATGTAACATATACTAAAGCAACACATGGAGGCTTCAGACATTCAATATCATCGACTTTTATTCCTCCTATGTGAATTGCTCTGTACAAGGATGCTGGGTGCGTAACTGAAAACTGGAATGATGATGGCAGAGAGGCATGTGAACAGGACAAACACACTTGAGTAGCTTGTCATATCCGTGATCCACCCGGTGACCACGGAAAATGTCAGCTTGCCCAGCACCTCCAGGGTGGCCAGGGTCGTGTAGTGGCTCGCCTGCACGGATGCTGGTGCCCGCTGGGAACACTCCATCATCAATGTGAAGGTTGCCGTGGTGATGTAGCCACTGATGAGGAGCATGATCAGCATCAGGCCTGAGGAGCACAAGATGACTTTATCAGCATTCCCAGGTCACACGTGTGAGTTGGCCTCCCCTTGCCACCCATCCAAGTACTAGCTATTCTGAGCAGTCATTGTGGCCACTTGAAACCCATTTTATTTTGCTAACATGGTTGTACTAGTTGTACTAGTGGCATAAATTCATAATTCCAGTGATAATAGCGCAACTGCTGCTGTAACTCGTACACTACAACATAGGCATCTGAAAGCTGTAGCAATGTTGGCTTCATGAGACTGGACGCAGACTCCCAAGTGTGACAGACAAGTTTCTGTTATCAACATAAAGCCATATGTCATTACATCCTCCCTGACAGTTATTGACGTCTGAGAGCACACAAAGCAGTTCTATAAATAAGTTCTCATACCTTTCAACAATATGGTCTTCTCAACATAGGAATTTAATAAATTAAAATGATTTTGAATAGCATATATGAGCAATACCACTAACTTATAATATTCTGCATATTACGTAAATCAGACTTTGATCTCAGAAGTCTGTTCCTAAGTACCCACCTATAACAGCAGGAGCAAGGAGGATCTGGTATGCTGAGGACCACGCTGAGATAAGAGAACACAAGATGACAAGGACGACGGTCCGGATCACACTCAGGGTCTTCAGGAGGCCCAGGGTGGACTGGCTTGAGAACAGGAAAGTGGGTGAGTTAGTTTACACAGCTGTCAACTGGATTTCAGTCATGGTGTGACAGCTGATGTGGGAGGAGAGCTTGAAGTGAGGCAGGTTTTAGGTGTTCACAACTTCGGTGCTGACATTCAAAGAATCATAATCAGGGTTAACCTTGGATTAGAACCCATGATCATAGGTTCTGGCATATACAACTAGAGACCACATGGTGCTTCACAACGATGGCAGCTACTTACCCATACCTGGACATGATGACCCCACCCAGTACCGAGCCAGTGATGGATACGACCTGCCCCATCATGCCTGTCCAGAGTCCCACCACGGAGGTCGACAGCCCCTGGTCCAGCAGGAAGAGGGGGATCATACTCAGTGACCCCTTCTCACCTGCAACAACAACTGTCACTAGTCGCAGACACATGTAGCCATGGGTACAGTATAGATTACATGAGATGGATATACTGACATGTCTCAAACAATAATTGCAGCTTCTGTGGTCAGAAAGACCAAGGCAAAGATGGACAATGATGGATGAAACTTGATTCGTCAGTCTGCACAGGCAAACAGTGACCTAGAAACAATATGTATGAAAAATATTCATGATGACAGTTGACATATAATTCAACTAAAAGTATTATGATGGGAAGATGCAAAATCTTTTGTATTTTCCATTATTTGATTGACACTATTCATGTATAAGTGGTTCATTGTACATGACCTAAGCATAAGCTTACTTACCTAACTTGTACAAAAGGACATAGACTGCTATCCATATTGTTCCTTCTGGCCTCAACATAAGCTTGAAATGATCGATAATCAATAAGAATGCACTTTTTACTTCATTCTTCCCAATATTTTCAGATCTTTGTTGCATGGAATGGTCGTCAATGTCACATTTATTAGTTTCCTGAGATATCTCTTCAGAGTTCTTACTACATGTATTAGGTGTTAGGCTATCGTCATGGAAATGGTCTGGATTTGATGGAATAAACATCCATGCTGCAAACACTGCAAAAACATAAACAGCAGCAAGACACTGTAACAGCATCATCCAGTTCAAGTAGTCACTCAACCATGTAAGCAGACCTCCTCCAACTACAGCACCTATCTTATAACCTACCACCTGAGCAATATTACCATGGGCAAGTTCTGTGGAAGACAAGATCTGAATTGCAAGGCCGTCAACAGCAATATCCTGAGTTGAAGTGAGGAGATTGAATAAAAACAAAATGGCTGCCAGTTGAGACAGGAAGTCTGGGCCAGAGAAGGAACCAATCACACAAGTTAATGTCAATCCCATCATGCTCCACATCAGCCATGACTTCTTGGTGGCGAAGCGATCAACAAACGGTGCCCACAATGCTTTGCACATCCACGGTGTCAGCAAGAGTTTGAAGAATCCGACATTTGATAGAGACATTCCTCGACTCCGGAAATAGACAGGAAGGAACCATGTCTGTAATCCGTAAGGAAGTCCCTGGACAAAGTACAAGAAGGCCAAGAAGGTAATATTCTGTGAGATCATTGCTCTCCCCAAGTCTTCCTGACTGTATCTGGTTCTCTAACACCTTTGCTCACTGCACGTTGAGGACGTACATTTGTCTGAAATATAGACGACTGGGAGTTTGAATTTCAACATCATGAACACATACACAGAAGTCATAAAGAATAAGTGATAGGGAAAAGAAGAGAAAGTCTTCGTTCAACCGAAGAGACAAGATCAGATCTGAAATACAGACAAAATATTTGTATATATATACAGTTAAAAGTGAATTTTTGTATTGCATGTTTTGATAAATAATATGTCATCTAAACTTTCATTTTTTTGTTCTGTGACTCCATGTTATGTTAATTTAATGTTGGGTGGGTGGCTATCTTTAACTATCTCATGCATGTAAACTGATATAGGCCTACATGTAAATCTCTTGTCCAGAATATACACAAATTGTTCTTGCTCATAAAATATACAGGGAGTTATGAGCGTATAACACTTTACTAGATGCATGTTTTTGCATTTCAGTCAGAGCGAAACCTATACCCTACAAAATAATTCAAGATAGTTGTAAAAGACCTTATGATAGGCAGGGGGGGGGGGGGGGGGGGGCGAATGACGAAGGAAGCACAAAACATTCTGTAACTTTTGGTAAATTTTCAACAACTTTCTATGATGATAGTGATAATACAGGGTCAGTTTTTGCCGAGAGCCGCGATGGGGTCCTACAGTCAAGACATGACCCTTGATTTAGGGTCATGTCTTGACTGTAGGACCCCATCGCGGCTCTAGGCTACCTTGCTGTAGACCGATGTCAGTACAGCTGTAAACTAGTCAAGGTATTTCCGGGTTTCCGTCCTCTTCCATACATTTGCATGTATTATATATTATATATATGGGCACTGTCAATGTCCAAAACAGACACTGTGGAAATATACAGGATGGCCTTTTGAATCCTACATAGTTCCTTATAAAAAGCACCTGTATCAAACATCAACAAACCTCGCTTGTCATTCAAGGGAGGCAACTCGTCACTGCCATTTATATTATCTCCCTTTGACGGTCTCATTATTTTCCCATTGGCCTAACTCATTTTTTTTGCAAAATATACCCGAAGGCAGAAGGGGAAAAACATGTTTTTAAATTAGAAAAAAACCAGTTACTACATTTCTTACTGGATTCCATGGTCAGAAATAAATGCTACCCTTTTGTTCAGGTGAAAGCTTTGCTGGAGCAAGTGGGCGCATTGGACCTGGTAACTAATAATATAAATAATCAAACTCGCAAAAAACGTGCCTTGTCTGCTGGTTTTTATTATTACCATTATTACAAGTTACATGGTCCTGTGGTGGGAGAGAACAAGGTAACTCATAACTGTAACTGTAAATGTCGAGATGAGAGGTTATTTGACAAAACATTTTAATGGATTTTTAAAATTCATTTTTGGGAAATGGCTAAAAAGTAACAGGCTGATTTGTGAAACATGTAATGAAAAGTACAGTAAATTGGTGTGGCTTTACCTAAAAAATCTGAATTTTAAAGTATAGACTTTTAGTTGCTGTATGCATAGATCTGCTTTCTTTTGCTCATTTCTCTTTAAATATATAAAATATTTAAATATAGGTTTGATGATACAAATTTTGGGGGAAGTTCAGAAAATTGAAAAATATTTTGTGTTCAACATAGAACATAGACTCATTTTGTCATTTATCCATCTTAAGACTAGGTACATTTTCCATCAGTTTCCAACACAGGTGTAAATTTGTCACCTTCTACTGAATAACTCAAATGTGATCAAATGTACAATATCATGCATATGTTGAAGCAAAAATATGACAAAATTAGTTCTCCAAAAATATTTATTACCAAAATATAGATATAGCATTGAGCAAAATACAGTACACACCATCAAGAGAGAAGCAATCCAATTATACTTGTAAATGAAATGATGCATGCAAATACTTTTGACAGATTTGTTAGAAAATACTTGCATGTGGATGACACACATATTGACTTAACAGTCTAGGATAAATTCATTGTGTCATGCTCATTATTGTTAGCTTATTAGGTCTTGTTTTGTCAAAACCTAATGAAAATAAGTCTTTTGAGCATAATTCATCAATCCATCTACAAACATATGAAAAGAGTCAGCCTTAAACCACATTTTTCTTCAGGTAACTTTCTTTATAATTTGTGTTTAAAAGTTCCACAAGTGAACGTAAGTGAAAATATCTAGACGACTAACTTTGAATTTTGACCTAAGTATTTAGATATGACTGTCACCAAATTCATTGCGGTAGGGATAATAACTTGAGAAGTACTTCCTGGATACCTAGGGGGAAAAGAGAAAATTCTGTTTTCAAAGTGTGTCTGTAAATATGTTTATGATTTAAATCAAAGAACACAGATCATCCATGATCAACTGTGTGTAGACCGGTGCTGAATTGGTAGCACACACACACACACTGGAGTGTACATGGTATTATGTGGTTTATTCACTTGCCATTAACAGTTTAGACAGAAGTCATCATTAACAAAATTTATAAACAATACATTAACAAAATCTAACAACAATAAAACAAACAAAACATAATGCTGATTAGACTGATGAAAATGAATAATCTGAAACAGAAAGTAAATATGTGATTTGCCTCCCTATGTTTTCCATGCCTTGAAATAGTAATATACAGTCACAGTTTTTCATCTCTCCATTTCTTAAATTTTAATGGTAATGTATGTGGGTGTTCTAGCAGTGTCTAGTCAAGAAATAAAAAATTACTATAACCTGAAGAACCTGTTTGGATTTCCATTCAAAATACAAATATTTAGAATTCAGTGTATTAATATTCATTGTTATCATAAATACACTGAACCCATTTGCCCCAATAGTTTTATTTTGAGTGTGGTTTGAATGACATGACACTTAAAATAACTGTGGCATCAGCTAATACAGCAATATCACCAACACTCGACATCCCTCCCATTGGAAAACATTGTTTCTATTTAAAAGTTCATTAACTACAGTCTTCTGGTTAAATAAAATTTATCGAGTGCTAGCACATACCATGCCACATATGTAAATGTAGATCAATACAGAACTCTCATTTTCATTGGTTGATGGTTTCAAGCTCATGAGAGAGAAATTCTGTGCAGAATTTGTGATAAGAGAGATGAGATGACATGATGGTGATGGTGATGGTGACGAAACGAAGCTATGGTAGTGAATGGGTCAGCGGGTATTTAACATAATACACTGGATACTCAAGGATGGTGGTTGAAATGTCAATGTGATTAAAGTTGAATTATTCAACCATATTATAAAACAAGACAACTGGCATGCATATACAAGCGTTCATCTTACAACCCATCCATATCCTGTAATAACACTTAAAATTCTGCAGTATAGAGCCAGTCACTAACTTCCCAAACGGTTACATTCTTTTTCTTGAGCTTCCATCAAACTAAAAGAATAGGTAGAGGTATGTTTACACCTTGTTCAAAGTTGTTGTTTTGTTGTTGTTGTAAAAGATCCCTTATACTTCATCAGACCCAACTATTCTTGCGCTTATTTTAAATGCAATCTACCCTAATGTTGCAAAAATATTAATTTGATTGAAAAAGAGATTTTTATTACGTCTTTTTATCTCTGCTTTTGTGAAATATTTAAGTATTTTTACTGTGAAGTGTTTTGAAAATTACCTATCATAGAATAAGTTAACACGATGAATGCAGACAAGTGAACATCTGTGTAAATGGAATGAGTTAAGACAGTTGTAGCTCTAGGATGTTAAGTTACATGGAGCTGGGGACAGTAAATCATTACAGGAAGCAGTTCTAGCTCACAGAAATCTACACTTGCACTTTAGCAGGGAAGCAAGTTCCAACATGTAACAAGTTGAAGCACCGTTGAAGACTGTCAATCTCAAAGTCACCAGGAATAGAGACATGTCAACACGAAGCATAAGTATAACACAACAGTATATCTACCCTACATGAACCAGGCTCTTGCCAGGCCCTCCATATCATCATGTCAGATGTCAAGTCACACGACTCTTCATCCAACTCATGGCAAATAAAGCCTTGACTTTGACTGAAGCAAGTCATACATTCAAGAAGGTGACACAAAGGTGTCCAAGATATCAACAAGAAAAGTCATCAATATTTTCTGGGTTACAATAACAAGGTTTTCATATATTAACAATATACATCCCCATTACAAGATACCTTAGAAAACAGAATGACAAACTAACATGGTGATTGTCCTTCATAAATTAGAAAATCAGCTGTTAAAAACTACAATCGAACACCATTATCGAGAACATAGCTGGACTGTGTTGTAACTATGAGATATTCAGACATTTTAGATAAAGAGGAATAACATTATATCGTAAGGCGGTCAGGACTGGAGCATAGGTTCCAGATATTGGTGCGTTCAAGACGAGGTTTGTCTCTAACTTGTAAAATCATCATGATCCTACATGCAAGATAAATTATCACCGGTTTTCTCCATGTTGAACTGTCTACAGGGCATAGTTATCCTGAATAACCAAGTGGTCATAATGATATGAGTGGTGGAGGTTCTTTCCCAGATATGTAAAGAGGTTGCATCTTACAGACACTGTTCCAAAAGGGGGGTAGGGTAGGAGGGTGGGGGTGTTTTAAGGGGGTCTATAAGAAGGATTGTCCTTCACGCTAACACAGATTTGCAAAAGTCCTAGTCCTTAAGTTCTGTGGGTAAAATGTTCCTCATAAGTATAGGACATACCAAGAGTCAGATCAAGGTGAACCTTGGATTCCACACCAAGATCATGGGATTCTGCCCTGACTATATGGACAAAGGGTCACCAACAATTATGGTATGTTAGACGACTGGGCACCTGTGCCACTTGTGCCCACAAATCAGAAGAATTCCCCTCTGAAAAGAAGACGAAGAAATATCCGGTAGTTATTGAAGACCATTTACAGGCAGTTTGGTATCTCCGTACAAGCAAGGCAAGGCAATGCATGGCACACTGTCAACACACGGTCAGCACGTGGTTACATAAAAAAAGTACTAATTTGGTTCTATGAGTCAGGTGCTTATGAGTGTTGAACTGACAACGAAATGGGAGACAAACAAAATTAAACCCCATGACATGAACACAGATACGGCAACGGGCGAATAGCCTCACTATTCTTATTATTATTGTATAGCATTCATTCAATTACTTTCTGACACCCTCATTTTGACACTTGAATGAATCAATAGTGACATTGCGTATAAGTGATGTTGCAACAATCATAATGGTATTCCATGCCAGCCAAACAGTTGTATGGATCTTGACAAGACAGTGACTGGTCAATCAGATAGCTAGATTAATGGTAAACAACATGCTAGGAAGTTCAGCATATCAAAAACATCACTTCCAACTCACAGCTTTAGCAAAATGTCCTCCCTTCAGAAACACCCCAACAGTAGATATTTGGATACTGACTGACTGGGATGCAACATGTAGTCAGCAGTGTTCCTGCTGTCTCACTGCAGCCTACACAGTTTCAGTCTAAACCAGGCAAACCCATGGTTGATAAGATGAGCAACACTCATCAGAGCATGACATGTGACAGATGAGGGTTGGTTGTCCTTGATTGTCATCAGTCCAATACTGTCCACAGTCACTCACTCCCCCGCATGCATGAGGTCCTAGGATCCATGACCCAGAACACTGCTGTGTGTTGAAATAGAGTTAATGAATGCCCAGATTATGACAGTCCAGCCTTTATATCCACGGGACATATCTGCCTCTCGCCTTCACTCAAGAATATCTGAAGAGCTTTCTTCAGTAGGTGGACCCCCATCTTTCTCTTTGTGTTCAGTGACCAAGTTGAGGCCACGCCGTAATAGTCCCCTCGCTTCATGTTGGTCAGTTTGGTCAGCCCTGCAGGACATGGAAACAAACCTCATCACACAAATGGATTTAGTTTGCTATTTCATAACCTACAATTAGAAGTACCCCGGTACTATTGAACCTTATGTGCATCAGTGCATATGTGCATTTCAGTCATGTCATTGGAAGTAATTTTAAACCAGGAAACCAGTGATATTTCATGCTGCCAAATTACAAACACACATGATCAGCCAAGTGAGCTAAACCAATTCATGGTCATTCAGTCAGGCGCATGATCCACAAAGCGTTCGTAGTGTTATGACAGTCGTAAGTCTATATTACTTTAGACAGTTATGACAGTCGTAGCGCTTTGAACAATTTGTATTTCGGGCCCCAGGTACACATTCCTACAATATTTGTTTGTTCGTTGTTTAACACCGCATTCTGCAAATATTTTTGCTATATGATGGTGGTCTGTAAATCATCGAGTCTAGACAATCCAGTGATTGATATCATGAACATCAATCTACAGGATAAGATGACATGAATCCTCCAAGTCAGTGAGCCTAACCACCTGATCCCATTAGTCATCTCTTACGACAAGCAGTGGTTGCTGAAGATAAATTCTAACCCTTCACGGATCTTCATGGGTCCTACAATAATGTGATTTTGATTTGAGACAACAAAAGAAGAATCCAGTCCATTGTGCTGACGATGTTAGTGAGTGAGTTGGGTTTAACGCCTCTTTTAACAGTATTCCAGTTATATCGTGACGTGTCAGCTTAATGTGGGAGGAAAGCCTGAAGTGATGCAGGTCTCAGACGTTTACCACTTCGTTGAAACCCACAGGCACGGTTATGGTGCTGATAAATCTTGAAACATAATTGTGGCGAACCAGGATTCGAACCCACAATCATAGGTTTCTGTTGTGCCCAAGAGACGCAACTCTGCACAGCGAATTGCGGCGCCTTAGACGACTAAGCCACCCGTGGACACCCCCCCCCCCCCAATGACATGAGCTGGTGACATCTGGACTACCCACCTATTGCCTCCACCATGCAGGCCTCACGGGTGTATGCCTCCACAGGAATAACACTTTGGAAGCAGTGAAGGGAGACAACTCCAAGACCCTCATCCCAGACATCAATAATGTGCTGCACCTTGGAGCTCACCTGGTAAATGAGACAGGAACATCATATGTACAGGAATAAAGGACACCCGTTGATACAGTTCAACCAATATTCTAGGAAAAATGTCTGAGCCAACCTCATCAAATAATTTGGGATCAACAATGTAATATCTGGGGGCGCTGGAAGCGAACAAAGAAAATATGATCTAAATAGTGCTCCCTCCAATATCAAATGGTCACACCCTACCAGTCATGCTTTCTGATTTTCTCCTGGTTATTAGGATTTTCAAGCATCATCATCATAAATGGAAGCAACCTTTTCAATGACACAAACAACATAGGGTATTGTGGGAGGACAAGCCCTACTATGTCATTGGTAACATCAGTTCAGTTTCGAGAAATGTGAATATCAGCTCCAGTTGTTGCACTGTTAAACCATGAACACATGCATATGACAACAACAAGCTTATCAGTCTGCTTACAAAACCCCAGAGGTTGTTCTTACAGGAGGAGACAAGTACTTAAAATATAGGCTTTGATGATTACTGAATGGTCATCAAGTCACCATCCATTTTCCTTCTGAACAGATATTGAATAGGCAATGAAAATATCTGAAGTATACTGATAAGATGAAATCACAACTCTGTAGCAACCCACCTTCGGTTTGGGCTTCTGCATGTGAGAGATGGCTTCATACAGGTGGCAGTATGGCCGCGCCCTCTTGCCCTTCCCAACATAGAAGATGGCATGGATGAAGGCCTTGAATATTTCACTTTCTCCTGAAACAGATTTATCATCATTATTCACACAGGATAGTTGCACCAAGTGAGTGATTGATGGACAGAGGGAGGAGAGGAGCAAGCACTGGGCTTTGTTTTGATGTTTCAGTCAGTGCATCAAAACATACACTTAAATAGCCACAAACTTTGTAATGACCCACAACATATTATATACTAGAACATCCAGCAATCTGTTGATCTGAATCTTTATTGAATATTTTGCCAATGCTAAGAAACCATAAATACTGGTAATGCTGAACCTTTTTCTTTTTAAAAACTTGAGTAGATGACAACACTTAACGGCTGTACAGACACCATATTCAGGCTATTTACCTAGTGTTTTGGCCCTATATGGCAGGTTCTTGGTCACTCTGGGGTCAAGCAACAGGTAGTTAAAGGAGGACTTTAGAGTCCCCTCCCGCCAAATACGACCTTGAGTATTTTGGAAGGAGGCAACCAACTTGTCCTCAAGGTCATCTACCCCTTTGAAGTCAAGATTGTTTTGTAGAGCTGCCCGAAGTTCAGGGGAATACTCTGAAGATAGAACACAGGCCAGGTCATTATTTACAGTCCAAATTAATCCTTTGAAATATGTAAAACATGTATTGTTTCGTCACAACAAAGAAAAACAATTCCAATTTATTAACCATAAACAGTTCTTAAGAATGAATTATGAAAGTTCTTTCCCAACATTATATGGTCCTTGTTGTACTAATCACTATCACCCAATATTATTTCATGATTAACTTATCACAAAAAAAGGATCTCAACACTAACCTGGTCCATCAACTGTCAGCTTTATCGTGTGAGTTCTGGTAGGATCAGCTTCCAAGCTAGCAAGTCGGACCAGATAGGTCTGCCGCGTTGTCGCCATCACTGGGCCAGGATCATCCCCAAGACTCTGCAGCTTCTTGCGTATCTGCTGGTTAGAGAGCTGACTCAGATGTCTCGGGATAGCAGGCTTCTTTATATCACCATCCGTCTTGGGTTGGTTGATCTTCTGGCCAGTCACCTTCCTGCCGTCATCTGTGTCGGACTGATAGTCCTGCCAGTCGTAGATCTCGGTGTCCTCAGAGTTGATGGTGAAGGTGCTGCAGGTGCTGTCCAGGGACTCCCTAGTGCTGCCCTCCTCACACTCCGATGGAACATACCTCTCCAACAGGGTGATCCCCTTCTCCTTGTCCTTGTAGAGATATTCCCTGACCGAGGCATTGCTGCAGAAGCTGTCCATGGACACACGTTTGTTTCCAGGCTTCACTGGAGACAGTCTCTTTCCAGATTTCACTGGAGAGGTTCTCATCCCAGAATTCACAGAAACTTTTCCCAGTTTTTCCACTAGGGATGTGATCCTGTCATTAGCTTTGGCTTTCTTCTCCCTTTCACGAATTTGGAAACTTTCATCTGATGAAATCAGATCTGTTTCTTCCAGTATGTTCATAACTGATGGTGGAAGCCATTTGGAAGAAGATCCTTCCAGATCATTCACACAAGAGCTGTATTTGGTTACATTACCACTAACATTGTCTGATTTATTTTGTTTCTTCTCTGTCCTGTGATTGAAGCTATCATCTGATGTTATGAGGTCACTGACATCAAGAACTTCATCAGGAACTGGGGGCTGCCAATGGTGTTTGCTGGGACTAAAGCTTCGAATATCAGTCTGTAACATGGTTTTGAAGGCATTTCTGTGTCTGACGTCGGTAGTGAGGTCCAGTTCATCATCTAGTGATGGATGAGATGGATGACGGTCATGTTTCACTGGACTAGTAAGTCGAAGACTTGTTGGACCACTGTCTCTCCTCTTGGATTGCTCTGTCACGACAACTTTGCACTCTGTTTTGTCTTCATTATCATAGACACGACAACTAATCCCAAAACTGTTATTTCTTCCATATTTGTTCTTGGAACCACTCTCATTTTCATCAGTCACTGCCGCCCTGACATTCAGCACAATGCTGTCCTTGGAACTTTCACTGGAGAATGACTGACTATCCATGTTAACAGTGGGATCTAAGGGTGTAACAAGGGTGAATTCTGTGTCATCTTCACATGTGACAAATGTGTCACAAGAAGACGCTGACACACTACTGACTGTGCTGAGTCTTTTACCCCGAGCTACAGGAGAAGCATCTGCATTTGATCTGACATGATAGACCCTCTCCACAGGAGAGGATACTTTCCAGGCATCAGGTTCTTTTTCTTTTGAAATTCCATGCAACTCTTTTGACTTGAAGTCTACAAAAGGATGCCCTGGAGATGTGACATCCAAACACACCTGGTGGCCCTCCTGCAGATACCCCTCAAGCTCCCTCTGGATATTCTGGGTGTACATGCTGGATCTTCGTGGAGCCGACTTGCAACTGGATCTGGATTCTGGAGTTCTGGGACTAGCTGCATAATGACTGGATCCAGAATTGCCACTGTAGATTCTTGAACCAGTTCCAGAAGTGGTTGGAGTTGCACAACCCAAACTAGATTTGGGATAGTGCTCCTGCCTTGAGTTACTGTTTCCATTGTCATCAGATTGTGTTGATGTCACATCATGTACTGCGCCAGGAGAAACACCATTGTACAGATGATCAAACAAGGGGGGAAAGAACCTACCAGGTGATGAATTTGGTGACATTGGGCTTGTCACTTCTGACAACTTTGGTGAATGAATAAATCTGGATGGACTGGAGTGTGCATCATCTATTGAAGAAGACTTCTGTCCCAGTTCACTGTGAGGTGGTTTGTGCAGGCCACTGCGCAGTGATGACTGCCACCTTCCCACTTTCTCAGCCGATGTCTCCTGTTTGTCCTTCAGGAGGGTCCACTTTGGGGCAACTGACCCTGGATCACTGGGTATCTTCTTTGGTATCTTTTTCACAGTGTTCTGTGTAGAACCTTCATAGCCATAATAACCATGATTCAACTGGCCAGGGTCATATGACCGACTGAGACCATCTCTGGATTCATGTCCATAGTCACAATAATTAATGCCCTGCCTTGAACCTTTGTGACAATATGGGCTACTTTTGCTGCAACGATGACAGTCACTTGACAATGTTTGTTCACACCTGCTGCAATGTTCTTGAAAGCACCCACTATTATCCATAGGCTTTCTAATCCTCACACAGGATTTGTGGAAGTGTCTCAACCTGTCCCTCACCTCATCCCCCCGACCCCCCTCCCAGCAATCAGGATCACTATCAGTGAAAGATACATGGCTGTTGTGGTCACAATGTCTGCCTCTCCGATGATGCCCACAGTCCTCACAAATCCTCCAATACTCTTCATGCCTGTCTCCATCACAGTTCCGACATCTGTCTCCTTCCCCCTGAAACAGGCCTCTACATGTTCTCTGTTTTGACTCCTGATGCATGCATGTCTGTTTCCTAGGAATCCACTCTGAGTCCCTATCACATTTCCCATTGGAAACTTCCTGCCCGTCTGTACCTCGGGACTTCCTTTCTAGATATGGATGCCTGGGGGAAGTGACGTCCATGCAGACTTGTTCTCCATGCTGGACACAGTGGTCAAGTTTCCGCTGTAGGGCTGTAGTGTAGACACTGGACCGGCGGGCAATAGTGGTCAGTGACTGGTCAGGGGAGCAGTCGTCCTCCTGGAAGGACACGTTGAGGACATCTGGTGTTGTGTTCTGGGACAGGCTGTCCCTCCCAGCATCAAGGCTCTCTCCTGAAATGAGATATTCTAGAATGAGCATTTCTACTTTTCATACCTTCTCAGCATGCTTACTCTTTTGCTAAAGGAATAGAACTAAACTGCATATTGATGAATATACGGAATATTGACTGGCCTAATGGGTACAGACAAGTAGATACAGTCTTTCTGTAGAGAAAACAACTACACCACATGGTCTTTATAAACAAAGATTCACGGAGATATCCTGAACACAGTTCTGCTAGAAAACAAAAATCAAAACCAAAACAGGACAGAAAAAGCCTGTATGTATGATGTACATTTAAAACTGTACTTTAGTTGTCAGCTAAAAATTCACTCTTAATTGCTATCTTCCAGTTGGAAGATGAATTTCTAAAAATTCACACCTTTGATGTCCATATGCCTCAAACATGTATTCCCACATATATTTATCAGAATGAAATGATGCAGTATGGAAAGATGGACTGGATCCCTACTTGTATATCTGGGCTCGGTCTCCCCCTCCTCCCCTTCTGGGATCAGCAGCAGGGAGTAGTACTGGAGGAAGCACACCACCTCACTGTGGCTGTAGCTCCGCCCGACATCTACAGCTCGCAGCCCGTCCTAAACAGACAGGTAAGTACTGTATGATAATTAGAGGTTACTGGAGGAAGCACACCACCTCACTGTGGCTGTAGCTCCGCCCGACATCTACAGCTCGCAGCCCGTCCTAAACAGACAGGTAAGTACTGTATGATAATTAGAGGTTACTGGAGGAAGCACACCACCTCACTGTGGCTGTAGCTGCGCCAGACATCTACAGCTCGCATCCCGTCCTTAACAGACAGTAATTACTGCCATTGACAGTCCGAATCCCGGCATGAACAGACAGGTAAGTACTGTATGATAATTAGAGGTTACTGGAGGAAGCACACCACCTCACTGTGGCTGTACCTCCGCCTGACATCTACAGCTTGCAGCCCGCCCTAAACAGCTATACAGGTCATTTCTGTAAGATAATTAAAGGTTACTGGGGGAAGCACACCACCTCACTGCACTGTGGCTGTAGCTACGCCCGACATTTACAGCTCGCATCCCGCCCTGAACAGACAGGTAAGTACTGTAAGATAATTAAAGGTTACTGGGGGAAGCACACCACCTCACTGCACTGTGGCTGTAGCTACGCCCGACATTTACAGCTTGCATCCTGCCCTGAACAGACAGGTAAGTACTGTAAGATAATTAAAGCTTACTTGGGGAAGCATGCCACCTCACTGTGGCTCTTCCATATCAAGGAAGCACACGACAAAGGATATTGCATATTAATTCTAGTGTATCATTTGAGTCCTGCCGAATGGTGATAAATATTTACAGCATTCATTTGTTTAGAAATGAAATGAAACTGATTCTATGGAACAAGTGGTTTCATGGCATTAAAAAAGTGTGATTGCGTAATGCAATACAATACCTGATCCCTGAGACTTGGGTCTCCTCCGTTGAAGAGCAGGAGTTTGACACTGTCCAGCTCTCCCCATGTAGCTGCGATGTGCAGCGGCGTCAGACCCTCGATAGATCTACAGCATAGAAAGTCAGTCAGAGAGTGAATGTTGCATTGCAGACACCAATACTCCATTCACATGACCAGAGCTGGCAGATGAAATCTTGGCTATGAAACCAGTAGACATCCTCAATTGTCCAGGTTCATACACTATTAGCCTGACAAATTTCATAGAAATTACCATAACTTTAACATGGTATTACGGCAGCTTTTGATGATTTTATATCAATAATAACAAACAACAACAACAAAAATCTAAAAAAATTGTATATTCAGAGATTTATTCTATCTCACACTATGCATTTCTCCTTCTTTTGATGTTGGTGTGGAAAATCCCTAGAAGAAAGATTCCAGCTAAAAAAAACCTTACAACCGAACAGATCACAGCATCACCATGGTCACAACCTAAACAAATGTGTCACACACTGTAATCCCATGCATTGCCATCTTTACACAACCTGATCACCTGACATAACCTGCCACATCATTCTCTTTCTCAGAGCGCACAAGCTGGTGTAACTGTGATGCGGGGTTGGATGGGTGGGCATGTAACGTGTATGATAGGATAAGTTCATAAATATACAATTTATTTAAACTTAGCCTCTCTAACACTAAGCATTTTATCCCACGGTTGGATGGTGGGGTGCAGACACCTGAGCCTGTATTAGGCTACAGTCGTGAGATGTACTTGAGGAAGCTGGTGCTAAACAATGCTTCAACCACATGACTGGTACACAGTTTAGTGTCAAAAGACATGAACTCGTCATTGGCTGAACGCTAGAAAAAGTGAGAAAACCCCTATACATTACTAGTACATAAACATCATGATATCCGGTAGTAAATGTGTTTTGATTTTCATGTAGGACATCGTGCCAAGAATGACCATTTAGCTTAGAAGGAGGGAGCCTTATCAGCTACAACTTGTAACCAATATGGAACAGTTCTCCAGTCAATTAGTTCTACAAGACGGGCCACACACGCTATCTCCTACAGACAGTAGGGTAAGCCAGCTTGACATCTCTTGGTACGCTTCATCAGAGCTATCAACCAGACAACAATGCCCACAGGATTGAAGAATGCTTCGACGAGAAGAGGTAACGATCGACAACATCCATATATAAGAGGATCTTCAAACCAATACTGAGACCTGAAGGCATAGGTGAGCAGGTAAGGATTTGGGACACCGCCAAATCGACCGGGGATTGCGGCAACTCCAATGTTGAAGACCTAAGTCTCTACAGATGAGTTTCTTTACCCTAAGGTGGTTACTCAGTCTGGGAACCCAACGTGTAAAGACAATGAACAACACTTATTTCAGTGTGTACAAGATATGATGTACAATTCAGCCGATGGAGGTATGATGAAGCTTCATCTGCGCTGAGGAGCTGCCGTCAATTTTCGTGCCAGGATCAAAGAACCAAACTGTCTGTGACATAGATGTCACACAGATGATGGCAAGTGAAGACTCCAGAAGCACCCTGCCATGATGTCGAAAAACGTGCCTTTACTACATCATACTTTTAACGCCATTGTCGAGGTGACAGCTCTAGTTTCGTGTTGCTGGGGGAGGTAATCCTGCAAAGGTGTATGTTTGTAGAATCACTGAGCATAACCAAAAGGAAACTGTTGTACGGGAGACTTCTGTGTTGACCTCTGTGGATAACGGGATAATCATGATAACGAGTCTCTTTCGGGAGTATCGTATTCTTGGTGAAGCCTGCAGGTAAATGTGGAGAGCTCTACCCAGGCATGAGGAGATGTCTTCATGATCATCTGGATTCAAGATGAATACTAGAGAAGGGGTGGTGAACAACGGATCTGGTTGTCCTGGAAGTTGATTCTTCGCAATAAAATCCCAACGAAGTCCCAGGTTGAACTTTCTGTGATGCTGCCTCTCAAACTGGACTCTGGTGACGCCAAGAGCATGGATTTCGCTAACTCGGGCACCTGTTCAGGGTGACATGCTCAAAATCCTTCTCTTCAAGGGGTTCATTGACCTCCAATGTTAGATGACGTAAAATGACATTAAGGTCCAAAGTAGGTGGACAAAAACGGGAGTATAGGTCTGCAAGTCTGGAGGAGCTAATGAGAGCCTGTAACCCTGCAATCGTAGAGAACTTAGAGCCTGTTGTAGTGGCAACCACAGAATTAATGGCCTCAAGATAAGTAGCCAGGGTGGACCTTTGAGCTTCCGTGTAGACCGTAAGTGTTGTAAATACTCGCCAACTTGTAGCCGTGACGCAGTGGTTGGAGCTGTGATGTCATGTGTACAACAGTTTCCTTCAAAGGCCTTCCACTTATGATCATTTAAGGCCTTAGTGGAAGTGTTATGAGCTTCAGGTATGGTCTTGGCCTTAAACGGTACCCATATAGTGAGACAAAAAGTCCATAATTCCCTGGAATTTATCATGGTTTAGCCCAATAGCACCTCTTATATGAGCTTTCTCAGAAGACTTGGACTGGAGTGCATAAGAGACATGGCTATGGCTTTAGTAGCAGACAAAATGGTGGTTACTAGCAGGAGCGTACGACGGACAGTAGTATCCAGGTGGGAGAGTTCCTGGTCTTCAATAATAGAGTCGCTAGATGTGTGAATGTCCCCGTCTTGTTCTGGTACCATAACTGTAGCTGACATCACAAGTGTACCGCAATCTGCCAAGTTGAATCTAGGAGGAACACCTTGTCCTTTTGTATGTGGAATAATGCAAAAGCCTGGTCCAGAACAGACTGGCTTGGGAGGTAAGGTGATGCTAGATGAAGCAGAGTTTGTAACTACGAAGCCCGACAGACGATCTTTCTGTAATTTTAGCTTATCAACAATCCACAGGAGCGTATCCGAAGGATCCACGTTATCAAAGCTTCCTGTTGAGGAAGGGAGGGAGGCCTGGTTCTCTGTAGTGACGTCTGGTTGTATTGTTGTAGCATCTCAGTGAGCTGGGTCCATAGTGTTAGCAAGAGCGCCATGAATAGAAGATAAGGTGTCAGTTGTTGTGTCCGGAGGAGGTAAGGTCTCCTCGCTGGACTGGTGTTGCCAAGCTGAAGTAATGGCTTGCTAAAGCAAGTCTAATCCGTATAGATGACAGGGTGATCCCAAGAAGTAGCGGATCTTTCCTGGTATGAGTATCCAAGAGTTGGGTCCATTGAGTACAATCAGGAGATGGAGTAAGAGACTGAGATCTGCTGTGGGACAGTGGATTCTGACGTCTGTCTACATGTGAAGTGCCTTGCAGGTGTGATGATTGTTGATGTCAATCCTGATGTCAATAGTAATCCAACATTTAGAGGTAATCTGAATAGATGATGATTTTGATATGGAGGTGAGGGGTATTGATGTCCATCCCAGCTGTGATGTGGCTGTGGATCTGAATCTGAGGATCGAGATCTGGCCTTGTGTCAATAGCGATCCAAATGATGATGATCCGAAAGTTCTGATCGGTCTTGCTCATTTGTCGTCTGGTACACTGGGACCAGTTGTAGTGGAAGTTTTGGCAGGAATCAGATACGGTATCATCTTCAACTGATATGAAGTGACGGTAGATGAGGGTGGTTCTTTGACTGCCATATTCTTGGAGTAACTTTAGTAACTAGTTTCAGCATCTTAGACGATGATGATCCATGTTCAGGGTCTCTGGATTTAGATCGCTGGTCAACGGTGTGCACTTGACACTTGCGAATAAAGTTCTGAAAATCTTCCTCCGATAAATAGGAGCACAGAGAACTTCGGCGTTCAGGCTTCCAGAAACTGTGACAATCGCAGCATGAAGTATGGGGATCGTAGGATGAAAACGTGGGTTTACACTGTTGACAAGCCAGTCGTTTCTTTGTCAGTTCCCATAATAAACTGCTGTATAAGTGATGTATCCATCAGAGGTTGATTGCCAACAAAAACCAAACAATTATTCTCTACTGACGCAGGCATGTCATCACACCGTGGCAATGAGATAGAGAATGATATGGCAGGTTATGTCAGGTGATCTGGTTGTGTAAGGTCGCTATGCACAGGATTACAGTGCGTGACCCATTTGTTTAGGTGGTAACCATGGTGATGCTGTAATGAGATCGGGTGTAATGATTTTTCGAGGCTAGAAAGTTTGAATGACACAATGTTCATAAATGCTGTCCAAACAAATCAGAGTTAAAATTAAAGAAGAAATTGTTCTGAAGTCAAAGAGATGAAGAAGTTATGTTACTTTCCAAATGAACTTTTTGTAGTGAGGGGGTGCCAGGTATTAACCATTACAGAATTGAGAAATACAACGTATAACTGAGGATGAATAGTGGGTGATAGCATGAACAACGATTAAAACCATCAGTACTCATGACTCCTACTCAGCCAAGTCACACATGAGTTGATCATACACTTCATGACAAACCAAAACAAAGAAACACAGCATACATCTACAAGGGTTAGTTCTCCAACGTAAGTGCAGGGTTCATAACAGAGAGTAACAACAATGTCTTTCATATTTATTTCTATCACCTTCAATGAATTAGTCAACCAAAAACTAAAAACTGGCCCTATGATCATGTTGAAATACATGAACACACTTGAATATCGGATTATGAACACTTTTACTACAGATTAGATTGTTTACTTTGTTTACTTTTCTGTTATTCAAACACTATACTAATACTAGTAATAGAAAATACATGCAACATAGCAACTACGGCTGGGACGGGTAAATCAGGTACTCGGGTCTGAGCACTGGGTCCTGAGTAGGACCCGGATACCCACAGGACTACCTGGACCTATGGTTAGTCACGTGACATATTGTTAAATGACAATAACAATAAAATTCCATGATCACACCACAAGTGGCTAATTTCTTTTTTACCACCTTACTGCATGTACTGTGCATGTATTCCTTCTGACTTTTATATGCCTGAGTGAAGATAAAGCTTCAGACAATTTCAAGGCATGCATGATCAGATCATTTTATACATCTATCTCAATAGTTTCGCTTGGGCTCCATTAAAACAATTCCCCATGGGACATTTTGTACCCACCAATTGAGACCTACAGTGGGTACCCAGGTAGTAAATTTGGACTGTCTCAGCCCTAACAGCAACTAATCCTATTATAGATATTTTGATGTAAACTACCACACAACTTTCTTTAAACCTACCTAATATGATCATATAACATATTTTTGTCCATATGGATCATCTGGTTCAGGAATTATATAATTCTAAAAAACTGAAAATGACAGTGAGGATAACTATAATCCTATTACCATGCTTAGATATTTACCTAACATTTGGATCTCCATCATATTCTAACAATAGCCTGAGTGCATCTGCACTGAGTCCTGCTGCCATGTGCATGGAGGCCACGCCCGCCACACCTCCTTCCTCCAACACATGGTTTGGGTCAGCGCCATCCTCAAGCAGCTGACGGGCACATCTGTAAAAATATAATGTGTATCTCTTGTAGAAAATAAATGTCATGAAAGGAGAAAAACACACACAATGCATATAAAGCATCTCTTCTAGGAAGATGAACTTCATTTCATATTTATATAATAAAAACTATTTTTCAAATGTTACTTAGCCCCCGTGTTTGGAAGTGTTGCCACTCCATTATTTAATCTGAATGCACACATCACTTAGATATCACTCGTGGGCTGGTTCAGCAGCAGTAATCAATGAATTAGCGCATGACTCCAAAAAGGTAATATTATTCAAGAACATCTTTGGTTTCTGTCTATCCATATATATATATATATACTCATAGAATCAGCTTAGTATGGACCGTCTTACTAAAAGAAATTCCACAATGCTTTATTAATACATCTCTCTAATTTTTTTGTTTTATTTGAATATATTATCTCACTGACACTGTATTGTTTTATTAAATATGCTGTCGTAACAGCTGATTTTTAAAGTTTCCCGGACTGACGAGAAGAACCTTGACCATCAAGGATCTGAAAGTCAATACTTCACTATTCTTGTCTATCATGTCTAGATGTTCACTCGATCTCTTATCTAAGACATAAAGGATTAATCTATTTTATTCTCGATGAAAATAACCAGACAAAGGAAGTTACAAATCCTGAATTCTTACGTTAAATTTCCATCATTAAGAGCTCTGAATAGTTGTAGTGTTGTCATGTTATTTTCAATTTTACATTGTCGATTTCAGGGCACCTGTCAGTTTGGAAAGCCCGCTATCGGTCACGTGATGAAATTTACAAACACTTACGTAAAAAATAAACGAATTACTGAACGATTAGATAGCTTGAATTGTTGCATACGGTTTCTAATACAAACATTTGTTCACGTACATTGGTAATATTATATAATTTAAACTATGCTTGCTTAGGGAGTTTATTTATGTATGTTGTAGGTGATTACAGAACAAAATGTAAATTAGACTGGGAGTAAGTCTATCTTTGATATGTGATGACAATGATTTCCGGCGGTTGCGCACGTAGTTGCGAAACTGTAGAAGTCAATAGCGACACCTAGTGGACAAAATTGAAAATGGGATAACTCTCAGAAAACTCTATCAGAATCACATGACAGTCAAGACTTGTAAACTGTAAACAAGATGAGGATTTTTTTCTTTGTGGCGCACCTAATTTGTGCTGTGTCCTTAGGTAAATACTTTCGTGTGTGCTTCCCCGTTTTCAAGACATAATGTGTTCCAGAAAATTATCCCAAAGACCTTCGTTAGATGTGATATGGGATAGCGGCAATCACAAGTCAAGCAGTCAATTGTTTTCCAAATATCCAATAAAATACCAAAGGAATTATACGTTGACATCTAACTAAAAAAATGAAAGAGAGAACAAGGAATAAAACCTAACAACTACATCTATACATTATGATACACCAACCATGGAAACTGACAATGAGTCGAATTACTATTGATCAATTGCTATTGAACTATAAATGACATATATTCTCGAACACAGAATATCCCTCATGTCATGGGCATGTTTTTAATTATTGTTATTATACCCCCCCAAATAATAATAATAATTAAAATGAATAAATAAATTATAATAATAAAATGTATGGCTAATATATTTTTACATCTGGCTAAAAATCTTGTATTATGCAGACAAATTGGCCTTGTTTTTTCAATGAAAATTTTACGATGCAGTTTACCGGGCGCAGCCCACTATAGCACAAATTGGCTCAGGCTGCTGACTGTGGCTGTTGATTCACAGATCTCGCATGCCACTTCGATCCTTAGGGTTAGTTGTGTTAAGGTTAGGGTAGGTTACTCCAGTCCATCTATATCAACCCGTTACCGGGTACAGTCCCAGTTTTAGTTGTAATCATGATGGGTTATACCTAAAACGGCACCTCAGCAAAACGGCACCTGGCGAAAACGGCACCGATTGGCGAAAACGTCACCTCGCCTCAAGCGAAAACGGCTACTATTGCCTTGGTAAAATAAATGAAATTAAACTTACATGGTTGCTTGCAAACACCAATAATTGTGAAATGTTAAAACAAGTTTACATTAGAAATTAGCCTCTACTCCAACTATATTCCTACTTAGCCTATACGCAACTCAACTTATTGTGAAAACATAACATGCCTTGAAGTAAAATAAATGAAATTAAACTCACATCGTCTCTTACAAACACCAATGATAGAGAAATATTAAAACAAATTTACATAAGAAATTAGCCCCCTACTCCAATTTACTCGCCGACTCTGATTGGGAGGCGCAAGTAACTTATTGTGAAAATATTATATGCTTTGAAGTAAAATAAATGAAATTAATCTTACATCGTCGCTTACAAACACCAATAATTGTGAAAAGTTCAAACAAGTTTACATTAGAAATTAGCCCCCTGAGTCAGCTACTATCACAAAGCTCGGTGGTACATGGGCCGATATTGTAAACATGAGATGAAGATGAAAACTGTGAAGAACTGTATATATATAGTCTGGAAGGTAATTTAAGGTATCAACGTTTACTACAATACCTGAAAAACTATCGGACCTACTCCAGTCAAAGTTGGTATGAGATTATTAAACAGTCATACATAACAGGATATTACATTTAAAGACAATCAGTGCATGAATACAAAATCTGTCTATTTAGCTATCACTATATTTCATCAACAACCAGACCTGTTCGTCATGGGGGATTCAAATCCGGACTGAGGGCAGGCCAAGGCATGATTTGGATGTTGTGCTGCTGGAGGAAGTCCCTGGTGACTCTGGCAACATAAATCGTTCTAATCGTTATTAAAAACAGAGGTGCCGTCACACAGTAGCCGTTTTCGCCAAATGCGGTGCTGTTTTCGCCAGAGAATTCGGTGACGTTTTGCTGAGGTGCCGTTTTAGCCTGCACCCATCATGATGACACGGATGTTGGTGGGCAGGTTAGGTAGTAACCACGGTAACAGCAATGTGTTGTTTGTTTGTCTATTTCTCTTACACCGATGAACATACTGAAGTTTGTAATTTGTATACTAATCAAAATTGCTCAGTATTAATTAACCGATACCCCAATATGTGTGATACCTATAGCATGATAGCATGGTACATCTACTTGTTCACTCAGACAGTATTAACAATGTTTTTATGTCATGATTTCAGCTCCAACTCCATGTACCAAGAAGGATTATGGGAAAGGGTCTTTTGTATGTGTGTGTAACGAGGTGAGCTGTGACACAGTGGAAGCTAATACCCCACTGACTCGTGGGATGATGGCACAGTACACCTCATCGTCAAAGCAACACAGACTGGACAAGCAAGTTGTCAAGTTTGAAGCCAATGCAACAGGATCTTGTAAGTTATTGCTTTGCGCATGATGGGTAGGAAATTGGGAGGCATCTAATACAGTTTCAATTTAGCAATCAATTAATTGAATCCTAATATTTAAAATGTTTAAACTAGTAAGTGTAATTACAAATGATCTCTGAAACTAGATGTCTTTGCCTCTTCTGGCTTATAAGTGGAAGTTTTGTTTGTTTGTTTAACGCCACACTCAGCAATTTTCCAGCTGTATGATGTCGGTCTGTAAATAATCGAGTCTTGACCAGACAATCCAGTGATTGACATCATAAGCATCGATCCATGCAATTGGGACACAATGACATGCATCAACTAAGTCAGCGAGTCTGACCACCTGATGCGGTTAGTCGCCTCTTACGATAAGCATAGTCGCTTTTTACAGCAAGCATGAGTTGCTGATTACCTATTCTACCCCCAATCTTCACGGGTCTATAAGTTGAAGTACTGATAACATATACCGTATTCAACGTAAAGCGCTCCGCTCTAATAAGTGCCCACAGCGATATTTGCTAACATATTGGCTAGAGAACGATCCCAATTCCTTCTAACTGATCAATGTACACAAGACTTATTTATTTGTGTATAATACACACTCGTGTGTTATATGCACCTTATGGGCAATTAAATTCTGGAAAAATATATCTGTCATGTATAATACACAAAGACTTTTCTTTTGTATCATTTCAGGCTGTCAGCATAAACCACAAAATTTATGATCTTTCAACTCTGTTTTTTTTTCACCAAAATTTAATTCTAATAAGTGCCCCCTATTTCTAATTTTAAGAGTGCCCTGGGCACTTATTTCGTCGAATACGGTACTAAAATAAAAATATATGTAATGTAAGTTTCAACCTAAAGGACTTCTGTAAGGTTTGGCAACATTTGTTGATCTTTTTCGGTAGTGTCTTAAGTTTAATGTCATAGATTGAGCCCTTTTTGGCAATACGATGTGCTGATTTTTATCAAACTTGTTTATGGACCCACCAACCCCTAAGGAAATGTGATGTGGAAGGAAGTGAAATATGCAAAGCAAATAATTTATTGTTCTGCCATATGCAAACCAAACTAAATGTGCTTACAGGACATTCAACAGGACCAAAGGAAACAGATAATCAATGTCGCCTATACAGACCTTTTTACATGCAAAAACATATTAGCTCAGAAGAAAAGGCTGGCCTTTTGCCATCCTTTTGATTGTCTCAAGTAGTTTATTTCTTCTATTTGATTGAGGCAGGTGATTTTCCTTAAATCAAGCAACTTTATACCTTTGATGATTTTACTTTTGTTATCCTTTTCCTTCAGTGATGTTATTGAATCAGGTAATTTTCCTAAAATCCTGGAATTTTATCATCTATTATTTCCTTGCAGATACTTACACAATCAACCGCACCGAGACATTCCAGACTGTGATTGGGTTTGGTGGGGCCTTCACAGACGCTGCTGGCATCAACATCCTGACTCTGCCCCCCAAGGCTCAGGACAACCTCATCTCCTCCTACTTCGCTCCATCAGGTACGTGGCAAATGATGCTTTGTATTTGTTTGTGGTAATTTCTCACCAAGTAAGTGGGTGAGTTGGGTTTTTAGCCGCTTTGAACAGTATTCCAGTTATATCACTGCATGTCAGCTTGATGTGGGGAGAAGGCCTGAAGTGATGCACGTCTCAGACGTTTACACTTTGATGAAACCCTTGAAGTATAATTGGGATAAACCCATGATGATAGGTTTCTGGCATGCCCAAGGGAAGCAAATCTGTACATTTAATTGTGACGTCTTAGACGACTGGGCTACCTGTTCCCCCTAGGTAAATGGAATAAATCAAGGTTGAATGACAACTGATGTTAATGTTCTCATATTATCAGTCTGCTATACACAGAACCAGGATGTCTGTTCTTGTACAGTGCTGTATAGGAGTAAAGTGTTTTGTTAAACTTTTATTTAATATGGTCAGTGATGAAAATCCTTCGCTCCGAGGGGCATGGGTGGTCGAGTAGTCTAACCTGGGAATTGCACAGGATTCCAAACTAAGTACCTTTGGCAGGTAAATTAGGAAACAAATGGTATTAACATTGCATTTTAATAATGTACAGTTAAGTGTTTAAGGCTCTTCCTCTTTATTTGTCCAATTGATATATATTGATCAGTAAGATCCAAGTCACCTTGACAAAGCCATAACATTTGTTATACCTAAATTAACATAAATTGGAAAAGTTTTGGTTCCCATGTGGTAATTTTCACTGACATACGCTGCAGACTTGATGCCAGATATTAGGATTGTAAGTCATTATGCAGAGTTACATCCCTTAGTTCTCCTGACTGTGTGTCCGTCAATGCGCATGGGTTATAACCCTGTGTCCGTCAATGCACATGGGTTATGACCCTGTGTCCGTCAATGCACATGGGTTATGACCCTGTGTCCGTCAATGCACATGGGTTATGACCCTGTGTCCGTCAATGCACATGGGTTATGACCCTGTGTCCATCAATGCACATGGGTTATGACCCTGTGTCCGTCAATGCACATGGGTTATGACCCTGTGTCCATCAATGCACATGGGTTATGACCCTGTGTCCGTCAATGCACATGGGTTATGGACCTGTGTAAGTCAATGCGCATGGGTTTCACCAAGTGTTAAGCATCTATGACCTGCATCACCTCAGGCTTTCCCCCAATTTGAAATAGAGACAAAATATAACCGTGATAGCTGAAATTCTCCCCACATCTCACAGTGTTTTGTTGCTAGGTATTGAGTACACTACTGGTCGTATCCCGATGGCGAGCTGTGACTTCTCTACACGCCCCTACTCATATGATGACCATCCCAATGACTTCAACCTTACTCAGTTCTCACTAGCCCCTGATGATCTCAAATACAAGGTAAGATCATTGACAAGAACCTGCAGCATTCTCAGTCTCCTTCAAATCCGATCATCTTACTCTGATAGATACATCTTTGTGTCAAGATCCGAGGAGCCTCCATGGAAGGTGGCGTCAGGGGTTGCCCGAGTGAACTTTGACCACCCAAT
Source organism: Haliotis rufescens (assembly GCF_023055435.1). NCBI lineage: Eukaryota > Metazoa > Mollusca > Gastropoda > Lepetellida > Haliotidae > Haliotis > Haliotis rufescens. The sequence goes on from NW_025963779.1 coordinate 36,793,742, forward strand.
CTAGATGAAGGATGTCTAGGTTCTTGAGCCAATCAGATGTCAGCTTTGTAATACAATTCAGTTTCATTACTTTTTACTAACAGATATACCCTCGAAAGGACACCCTTCTGGTGTAGGTGACATATCTGCTACAATGTGTTTTGCAATCAGTTATAATTGTTTTCTAGATACAGAAATCAGATATGCTTGTCTCAATACTTACTCTCAATATTCTCTCATAACAAGAATTTCGAAGACACAACACTGATTGGCTGATTGTGATGTATAAAATTTCTTCTCTTCTATCACTCACCATAACATTGCTGTGATGTTGCAAGAAATGGTGTAAAAGGAAATCAGTCTTTCCTATTATTTTAGATTCCTGTAGTACAGAAAGCGATGGCCATGAGTCAGCGAAAGATTTCCATATTTGGAAGTCCATGGAGTGCCCCAGCATGGATGAAGACAAACAACAACATGACTGGGAAGGGGTCACTGATTGGTCAGCCAGGTGGACCGTACTACAAAACATGGGCTAACTATTTCATCAGGTGTGATCTTTGATTGCAAATTTACATCAATTGTTCAGGCCTTTGATTGAAATCGTCTGTCATTTTCATTGATATGTTTATATTTTGATTTCTTCAGGTAATAGTTTGATTTCTATACTCTCACATTATTGCAAATAGTTGTATTACATTAAGTAATACGTTACCACTGTTATACCGAGGCTGTTGTCTCCCACAACTGCTGCTATAGCGAAATCTACCACAGAGGTCTCAATTACCTCATGCAGCACGTGCGTAGCCACCTAGCTGCCATGTGACACCCTTCACTCTTGTCTCCTTCGTCTGCTTAGCAAGACGTGTTTTCTCCTGCTGAAGCGTTCCTTGAAGATTTGGTGATATTTATTATAGTTTATTCTCTAATAAACTGTGCTTTTATGGGGGCGTTGCGGTAGCTACACTTGGTTATAATTTTCCCGCCCTTTTTTCTATATACTTGCGGGGTTCGCGTATGCACGTTGTGTTTACGTTTCCCCTGTTCTTGTCTGTTTTGGGGGTTAACATAACTTATTTCTTTAATAAAAGTTATATGTGTATGTTATATGTTCACATTGCTCGTTTATTCTTGTGAAAATGCTCGTTTGTGAATCATTGTGGTGCGTGCGTTGTAACCATGTTTTGTTCTTTGTTTATAGCAAACAATCAATGTCTGACATGGATATGTCCCCAGTATCCACCCCCTCTACCCCTGCTCCTCGGAGTTGTGGGGTGTGCAGAAAGTTTTTGTCGTCCCGGGATCCCCACGATCGTTGCCCGCGGTGCAGGGTTCCTTGCGGGGACACCCGGTGCACCCTGTGCGAAGGTCTGGGGCCTGCGGAGTTTGAGCGGTACCGGCTGTACGTACAGTCCGTCTCCACCCCTGTGGTGGCCGGTTCGTCCGGTCGGGGCCCCCGTGCGGGTACCACCTCCTCGGCTGCGGCGGATCCCCTTGCGGCCCTCGGGCTGTCTGGGGATTCCGTCGCCGCATTGTTGTCGAAACTTGTGGACTCCAAGCTGGCGGCTTATCTCAAGATAGGCCGCTGGCTGTTCCGTCCCCGGCCTCTTCAGTGGCCGCGGGTTCGGACGCGGGGTCCGCCGGTACGGCGGCGGCTGCCGTGGTTACCGGTCCTTCCCCCGAACTGTTGCTTCCGCTATCGGTTAAGGACCGCGTGGCCATGGTTTATGACCTCTTCGAGGACATGCCAAAGCCCCTGCCGATACCGCGGGGAATCCACGGTTCCGTGGGTTCCTCTGAGGTGTATGACGAGACGTCCGACAAGGCTTTCCCGGCATCAACCTTGCTGCGCAGGATTAAGCCTTCTTTGGAGAAGGCCTTCACGGCTGCCTCCGGTCGGGGTCTCCCGTTACCTCCCCCGTCGTGGAGAAAAGGGTCTTTCCCAGTACATGACCTTGCCTTTCCCGAGGCTGGTCCTTCTGCGGAAGCCCATGTGGAGCGTTTGGGGGTCTGTGCCCCACCGGTTGCCACGGTACCACAAGGTACCTTGCAACAGCTGGACACCCTCGCTCGACACTCCATGCTGGCAATGTCTCACGGAGACACATACCTGGCTGCAGCGGCCAGTCTGGTCGAAGGTTCTCCTACGGACCGAGACCAGCGCATTTACAACTGCTTGCTCGGTTTGAATGCTTCCCTGGAGTACGTTGCCGGGGCTTCGGCCTTTGTTTCTGGCACGTGCCATTTTCTTCGGCGCCAGTCGTATCTGGTTGCTTCAGGGTTGGACGCTGACAATCAGGAGGTGCTCCTTTCGCAGCCTTGGTCTGCTCGGACCCTGTTTAATAACAACATCCCTGGGGTTCTGAAGGAACAACAGGCCGCTGTGTCTGCCGAGGCCTCTCGGCACACACTGGATCTTGTGGGGTCCTTGCATAGGCGCCTTGGTGCCGCTCCGAAGCGGAGCGCGCCCCAGGATGCTGCGTCCGGCAGGCCTAAGGGGTCGGGTCCTTCTTCCTCCGGGAAGAAGCCCCGCTCTGAGGGCTCCGGTAAGGGTTCTCAGCAGCCCTTTCGCGGGAAGAAGGGGAACTGGGGGAAGCCCAAGTCATCTAAGGACGGCAAGGGCCCCTCCAGGTGACTCTCATTGGAGGGGTTCGTATGCCGACAGCGCCAACTTCGGTTGGCCCATAGGCGAACCCGAGTCACTTGGCCCTGGACAGTTGCGCCTGCCGCAGCCCGTCCGGCCCCCCTCTCTTTCCCAAGTGGGAGCCAGACTCCAGACTTACTGGGAGAATTGGGAACAAGTGTTCGACGACCCGGGGGTGGTCAACACGATTCGGTATGGCTATCGGCTCGATCTCATAGCGAATCCGCCGCTCACCATTGCCCCGTCGGCAGGTTTCTATTCGGCAGGTTGGTGGAGAAGAGGGCAGTTCGGGAGTTAGCTCTACCAGAAGTAACACCGGGGTTTTACTCCGGGATATTTCTCGTTCCCAAGAAGGACAGTGCCGAACTCAGAATGATTCACAACTTGAAATCGTTTAACGAGTTCTACCTGCGCAAGCCGCCCAAGTTCAGAATGTTGAGCTTGACGGACCTGAAAGCACTGATCATGCCGGCCGACTGGCTAGCTTCGATCGACCTGAAGGATGCTTATCTGCATGTTCCGATTCACTCGGATCATCACAAGTATCTCAGGTTTGTCTTTCAAGGCAGGCACTACGAGTGGGTTGTACTCACATTCGGTCTTTCCTCCGCTCCCTGGCTGTTCACCCAGTTAACCACCCCCATAGTGGGGTTCCTCCACCGGAGGGGTGTCCGGTACTTCGCGTACCTGGACGACTCGCTAGTAGCAAATCGAATGTCGGACACCCTGTCACGCCATCTCGTTTTCGCACGTCGGCTCTTGGAGCAATTGGGGTGGATTGTCAATCTCCCCAAGAGCGAGTTAACCCCTTCTCAGAACTTGCAGTTCATCAGAGGTCGGTTCAACACGGTGTCCCATCGCCTATTTGTCCCCCCAGACCGGTGGCACAAAATTCAGGCGATGATTGCCAAAGTCTTAGCGGTGCAATAGACTGTTCACTTTTGGGAACAGCTGTTAGGGCTACTTGTATCAACCCAGGACTACACCGAACGGGGTCGTCTCCAACTCCGCCCGCTGCAACGGTTTTTAATCCAGTTGTTAGCAACGGAGGTGAACAGTGCGACCGTCGCCCTCCCGGATCGGCTCTGACCGCATCTGGAGTGGTGGACGGTCCCTTACAATGTCTTATCAGGAGTCTCTATGCGGCCCTACCGGGCCACATTGAACCTGTATACAGACGCCTCTCTAGTGGGCTGGGGCGCCCATCAAGAGGGGGAGGTGAGCTCAGGGCTGTGGTGCGTAGACGAACTAGGTCTTCACATCAATTGTCTCGAGTTCAAGGCAGTGATCAACGCAGTCAATCACTGGAAGCATCGTCTCGTCGATGCCCGGCTCATGCTGGCGACCGACAACACGACGGTAGTGTCCTATGTGAACAAACTGGGGGGAACCCACAGTCACTCGCTACTCGATCTCACGTTCGAGTTTTACGCTCTGGTGGACAGTGTCCCGTGCCAGATACGCGCCCGTCACATCCCAGGTGTGCGGAACGTACTGGCCGATGCTCTATCGAGGCCTCAGGATCCGAGCCCCACAGAGTGGATGCTGAACCCAGTAGTGTTTCAGTGGCTGTGCGAACGTTTGGGTCGTCCGATGGTCGACCTGTTCGCAACACAGTTCAACAATCAACTCCCGGTGTTTGAATCACCAGTCCCGGACCCGAGGGCCATCGATCACGAAGCTCTCGCGTTAGACTGGACGGGCTTGGACGCTTATGCTTACCCGCCGACAGCGTTGATACCACACATTCTAAGCCGGCTTCGAGGAGTTCGCTGTCGAATGTTACTGATCACGCCCATGTGGCCGAACAGATCGTGGTACCCCGACTTGCTGACCCAGGTCACGCAGTCGCCACTCCTACTGCCTGTGAGACCGGATCTCTTGATCCACCCTCACACCCGTCAGCTTCATCCAAACGCAGGGCAGTTCAATCTGCACGCGTGGATGTTGTCACCGAGCGTCTGAGGAGTAAAGGTTTTTCTCGCCGGGCGTCTCGGGCATACGTTAGTATGCATCGTGATTCTACCCAGAAGGTGTATAATGCACGTTGGGTTATTTTCACGAAGTGGTGTTGTAAACATCACATTCATTCGCCAGATAAGGTATCTGTGCAGGATATTGCTCGTTTCATGTCTCACTTGCGAGAGACCCGGAAACTCTCCGGGGGTTCCATTGCCAACTATGTCTCGTCCGTTGCTACGGTACGGGACGTTGCTATGGGTACCAGTCTCTCCAAAGAGCCGGTGATACGGGGTATTATCAAGGGTTTCAAACAGCACGATCTTAAGAAGGGCCGCCTTCGGGCCCCGGCCCAGGGATCTTTCCCTAGTGTTGCAATCACTTACGGAAGCTCCGTATGAACCCTTGCATAGTGCTTCGTTCCGTCATGTGACTTGGAAAACAGCATTTCTCCTCTCCTTTGCCACGGCGGCACGTGTATCCGAAATTCATGCACTCGATGTCGCCAAGGTACGATTCGATAGGGGTGACGAAGGAGCGGTCCGCCTGGGCCTGCTCATGGGCTTCGTCGCCAAGAATCAGAGAGTCGGGCAAACGGAGAGAGAATTCACTGTAAGATCCCTCAAAGAAATCTTACATCCTGCTGATACTGAGGACAGAGCGCTGTGTCTGGTTAGGGCCCTTAAGTATTATCTTAAGGCTTCGAATGAACGTAGACAAGGGCGTGACCGTCTGTTCATATCGTGTAACCCTAATCGCACGGTTGACATACCTCGCAACCCGATTGCGTTGTGGCTTCGTTCTGTCATCAATCTGGCGTACCGGTCTCGGGGGTTACCGGTAGCGGGGTCAAACCCGCACGAGACCAGGGCGCTAGCGGCAACATTTGCCCTACACTCGAATATCTCTGTTCACAGAATATTATGAGGTTGTTACTGGCGTTCTGACTCGGTTTTTGCCAATCATTACCTCAGAAAGGTTTCTGATGAAGACGTGGAGGGGGTGCACCGTCTTGGGCCGCTGATCGCGGCACAAGCGGTCATCTAGGGGATGTGTCCAGCGCAATTCCAAACTCCGCAGTCGTCAGTCCTTGCGCGGTGGTCAATCTGGGTCGTCTCCAATGTTCCCACGCCGTGGGTACAGGAGTGGGGGTCCTGCAAACCAGCGCACTCACACCACAGGTGAGGCGGCTTTTTGTGTGTTTTGTCCTTATTTGTATTTTGACAATTATGCATTTAATTGTCTGTCGTGTATTCCAACCTTGCGATACATGCTTACGAATACTGGAATTAGGTCACCCGCCTAATGCATACTTTAAGTAGGCTTGCTCTGGGATATACGGTCTGAAGGAAATTAATTTCCCTCCTTTCGACTGTTTAACCTGATCTAAGATTTAGCTCACGCGGATACAGTGTTCTCATCCGCTGCGGCGATGAAATACCTATCCAGTGGGGCCGTTTGGAGTCACCAATCGTTTTGGCAATGACGATTGAGCCTTACGGTATGCGCTTGACAGTGCTTTGGTATTCCTATAGGGTAACGCCTAGCTAGGTGCATGCGCATCGAGTGCTTCCGCCTTGGTGTTTACTTCCGCTGGTCGGAAGGAACGCTAGCAGTCAGGATTCGGGTTGTAGGTGCTCCCCACCGCCTACTGTGGTAGTCAGACTCGGTATAACAGTGGTAACGTATTACTTAATGTAATTTGTAGAATTTTCTTATTCGGAATATTCTATAAGTAATACGTTACCACTGGGCTGCTGCCCGCCCGTCCGTCCCCCGAGCACTTGCTCTCGCAGGAGACAAGAGTGAAGGGTGTCACATGGCAGCTAGGTGGCTACGCACGTGCTGCATGAGGTAATTGAGATCTCTGTGGTAGATTTCGCTATAGCAGCAGTTGTGGGAGACAACAGCCTCGGTATAACAGTGGTAACGTATTACTTATAGAATATTCCGAATAGGAAAATTCTACAAAATTTTGCAAAATTATAAGTTATGGAATGGTGTGAGTTATTTTGAAATAAAAGCACATTTCAAGTCAATGTTTCCATGGTAACTCAATTTCTAGGTTTCTTCAAGAGTATGAGAAGCACAACATCAGCTTGTGGGGCCTGACAGCTCAGAATGAACCAACTGACGGGGAGATCGATAAGTTCTTCTTCCAGTGCATGGGCTGGACTCCCGAGCAGCAGAGAGACTTCATAATCCAGGATCTCGGCCCTGCCCTGCATCAGAACGGGTTTGGTGACATCAAACTGATGATACTGGACGACAGTCGCCTCTTGTTACCCTACTGGGCAGAGAAAGTGAGTTACCTGTGACTTACCTGATTAGCATAGGTCTGTACATTACCTCTGAAAGGTCTGTGTATATACTTCAACCAAGGCCTAATACCGCAGAATGTCATCATGGTTGATCATTATGTCAAGTCAAATTGACAAACTGAGATCTTTTTAAGCTTATTAGGAATGTCAGTTCAGTAAGGAGGTTTATTTATTTTACTTCTATTACTGTAAACACATTGGAAACTCATACTGGGTGAAGAGACATAGTGGAAATGTTTTGTAAAGATACTGATGATCAAGATTCATACTTTACAATACGTTGAACTCGGCCGAAAATATGTGCATGAATTTGTTCTTGAATGTGTCTGTTTTGCAGAGAAAGTGTAAGCATAATGCAAAATTGTAAGAAATTTGTTTCCAGGCAATGGTTTTGGTAGGTTTCTTGTCGAGTTGTTAAAGTATGTTCTATGAGAGCTGTTTTGTTTATGTAAATGCAGATATGATTTGGGACAAATGGTATTTAGAAAGATTGTAGTCGAGATTGCCTTGTTCTGACAGCCATGGTATTACCCATTATGACCACCAGGTGTTGTCTGACTCCTCCGCTGCGCAGTACGTAGCTGGGGTCGCTGTCCACTGGTACCTGGACCAAGTGACCACCTCTGATGCTCTGGATTTCACCCATAACATGTTCCCTGATAAGTTTATCCTGGGAACAGAGGCTTGTACTGGAGAACTGCCCTGGGACGAGAAGGTGTCTCTCGGCAGCTGGAAGAGGGCCCAGCAGTACACCCACGACATCATCCAGGTGGTGGACAGAACCTTGCACCCACCCCAGGGCAGGCACTCCCTCCCAGCTGCAGGCACTCCCTCTCAGTTGCAGGCACTCATTGCAGGCCCCAGGCTCTCTAGTGGTCAGAGCGGACTCCAGTGATACCTTGTTCTGGTCCTACTATACACTGAAATGTGGTTAACTCTCAGTATTTCTACACTTGATGTATCAAAATAGTGATTTGGTGTAAATATCAAAGATTACTCATTACCCCAGTTGCATCGTAAACATTTCTGTTTTTCATCTTAATCCAGATTTTTGTTACTTTATCTCAAAATCTTCTCAAAATCTCAATAACTTTGAGATCATACAGTCAATCAGGCTTATGAAAAAGCACTCCCGGAATAAGATATAAGGATTATTTTGAGATGTCTATTTTGGAGATACTGAGAGCTGACTGTATCACATGCCCAGCATCTTGCGTGAATGTCCCTGCATCACCTCCCATGTTCCTGTCCCCCCAGGTGTTCACCTCCCCAGCTGCCAGGAGGTACATCTCTGGTATCGCTGTACACTGGTATGAGGACCCCTTCCTCCCCACCCTCCCGCTGGACAACACCCACAACGAGTTCCCCGACCTGTTCCTCCTGGCCACAGAGGCGTGTGAGGGCTCCATGTTCTACCAGCCAGACAAAGTTAGCCTCGGGAGCTGGAGAAGAGCCCAGGCATACACTCACTCCATTATAAAGGTTGTCTCACACTCACTCCATCATACAGGTTGTCTCACACTCACTCCATCATACAGGTTGTCTCACACTCCATCATACAGGTTGTCTCACACTCACTCCATCATACAGGTTGTCTCACACTCACTCCATCATACAGGTTGTCTCACACTCCATCATACAGGTTGTCTCACACTCACTCCATCATACAGGTTGTCTCACACTCACTCCATCATACAGGTTGTCTCACACTCCATCATACAGGTTGTCTCACACTCACTCCATCATACAGGTTGTCTCACACTCACTCCATCATACAGGTTGTCTCACACTCACTCCATTATACAGGGTGTCTCACACTCACTCCATCATACAGGTTGTCTCACACTCACTCCATCATACAGGGTGTCTCACACTCACTCCATCATACAGGTTGTCTCACACTCACTCCATCATACAGGTTGTCTCACACTCACTCCATTATACAGGGTGTCTCACACTCACTCCATCATACAGGTTGTCTCACACTCACTCCATTATACAGGGTGTCTCACACTCACTCCATCATACAGGTTGTCTCACACTCACTCCATCATACAGGGTGTCTCACACTCACTCCATCATACAGGTTGTCTCACACTCAATCCATTATAAAGGTTGTCTCACACTCAATCCATTATAAAGGTTGTCTCACACTCACTCCATTATACAGGTTGTCTCATACTCCATCATACAGGTTGTCTCACACTCACTCCATCATACAGGTTGTCTCACACTCACTCCATCATACAGGTTGTCTCACACTCACTCCATCATACAGGGTGTCTCACACTCACTCCATCATACAGGTTGTCTCACACTCAATCCATTATAAAGGTTGTCTCACACTCACTCCATTATACAGGTTGTCTCATACTCCATCATACAGGTTGTCTCACACTCACTCCATCATACAGGTTGTCTCACACTCACTCCATCATACAGGTTGTCTCACACTCACTCCATCATACAGGTTGTCTCACACTCACTCCATCATACAGGTTGTCTCACACTCCATCATACAGGTTGTCTCACACTCACTCCATCATACAGGTTGTCTCACACTCACTCCATCATACAGGTTGTCTCACACTCCATCATACAGGTTGTCTCACACTCCATTATACAGGTTGTCTCACACTCACTCCATCATACAGGTTGTCTCACACTCACTCCATCATACAGGTTGTCTCACACTCCATCATACAGGTTGTCTCACACTCACTCCATCATACAGGTTGTCTCACACTCACTCCATCATACAGGTTGTCTCACACTCCATTATACAGGTTGTCTCACACTCCATTATACAGGTTGTCTCACACTCACTCCATCATACAGGTTGTCTCACACTCCTTCTTACAGGTTGTCTCACACTCACTCCATTATACAGGTTGTCTCACACTCACTCCATTATACAGGTTGTCTCACACTCCATCATACCGGTTTTCTCACACTCACTCCATCATACAGGTTGTCTCACACTCACTCCATCATACAGGGTGTCTCACACTCCATCATACAGGTTGTCTCACACTCCATCATACAGGTTGTCTCACACTCACTCCATTATACAGGTTGTCTCACACTCACTCCATTATACAGGTTGTCTCACACTCCATCATACAGGTTGTCTCACACTCCATTATACAGGTTGTCTCACACTCCATCATACAGGTTGTCTCACACTCCATCATACAGGTTCTCTCACTCTCACTCCATCATACAGGTTGTCTCACACTCCATCATACAGGTTGTCTCACACTCACTCCATTATACAGGTTGTCTCACACTCCATTATACAGGGTGTCTCACACTCACCCCATCATACAGGTTGTCTCACACTCACTCCATTATACAGGTTGTCTCACACTCCATCATACAGGTTGTCTCACACTCACTCCATTATACAGGTTGTCTCACACTCCATTATACAGGGTGTCTCACACTCACCCCATCATACAGGTTGTCTCACACTCACTCCATTATACAGGTTGTCTCACACTCCATCATACAGGTTGTCTCACACTCAATCATACAGGTTGTCTCACACTCCATCATACAGGTTGTCTCACACTCCATTATACAGGTTGTCTCACACTCCATCATACAGGTTGTCTCACACTCCATCATACAGGTTGTCTCACACTCCATTATACAGGTTGTCTCACACTCACTCCATCATACAGGTTGTCTCACACTCACTCCATTATACAGGTTGTCTCACACTCACTCCATCATACAGGTTGTCTCACACTCCATCATACAGGTTGTCTCACACTCACTCCATTATACAGGTTGTCTCACACTCACTCCATTATACAGGTTGTCTCACACTCCATCATACAGGTTGTCTCACACTCACTCCATCATACAGGTTGTCTCACACTCCATTATACAGGTTGTCTCACACTCACTCCATTATACAGGTTGTCTCACACTCACTCCATTATACAGGTTGTCTCACACTCCATCATACAGGTTGTCTCACACTCACTCCATCATACAGGTTGTCTCACACTCCATTATACAGGTTGTCTCACACTCACTCCATCATACAGGTTGTCTCACACTCCATCATACAGGTTGTCTCACACTCACTCCATCATACAGGTTGTCTCACACTCCATCATACAGGTTCTCTCACACTCACTCCATCATACAGGTTGTCTCACACTCCATCATACAGGTTGTCTCACACTCACTCCATTATACAGGTTGTCTCACACTCACTCCATCATACAGGTTGTCTCACACTCACTCCATTATACAGGTTGTCTCACACTCACTCCATTATAGAGGTTGTCTCACACTCACTCCATTATACAGGTTCTCTCACACTCCATCATACAGGTTGTCTCACACTCCATCATACAGGTTGTTTCACACACACTCCATCATACAGGATGTCTCACACTCACTCCATTTTACAGGTTGTCTCACACTCACTCCATTATACAGGTTGTCTCACACTCACTCCATTATACAGGTTGTCTCACACTCACTCCATCATACAGGTTGTCTCACACTCACTCCATTATACAGGTTGTCTCACACACACTCCATTATACAGGTTCTCTCACACTCCATCATACAGGTTGTCTCACACTCCATCATACAGGTTGTTTCACACACACTCCATCATACAGGATGTCTCACACTCACTCCATTTTACAGGTTGTCTCACACTCACTCCATTATACAGGTTGTCTCACACTCACTCCATTATACAGGTTGTCTCACACTCACTCCATCATACAGGTTGTCTCACACTCACTCCATTATACAGGTTGTCTCACACTCACTCCATCATACAGGTTGTCTCACACTCACTCCATTATACAGGTTGTCTCACACTCCATTATACAGGTTGTCTCACACTCAATCATACAGGTTGTCTCACACTCCATCATACAGGTTGTCTCACACTCCATTATACAGGTTGTCTCACACTCCATCATACAGGTTGTCTCACACTCCATCATACAGGTTGTCTCACACTCCATTATACAGGTTGTCTCACACTCACTCCATTATACAGGTTGTCTCACACTCACTCCATCATACAGGTTGTCTCACACTCACTCCATTATACCATGTTATACAGGTTGTCTCACACTCACACCATCATACAGGTTGTCTCACACTCACTCCATCATACAGGGTGTCTCACACTCACTCCATTATACAGGTTGTCTCACACTCACTCCATTATACAGGTTGTCTCACACTCACTCCATTATACAGGTTGTCTCACACTCCATCATACAGGTTGTCTCACACTCCATCATACAGGTTGTTTCACACACACTCCATCATACAGGTTGTCTCACACTCACTCCATTATAGAGGTTGTCTCACACTCCATCATACAGGTTGTCTCACACTCCATCATACAGGTTGTTTCACACACACCCCATTATACAGGGTGTTTCACACACACTCCATCATACAGGTTCTCTCACTCTCACTCTATCATACAGGTTGTCTCACACTCCATCATACAGGTTGTCTCACACTCCATCATACAGGTTGTCTCACACTCCATTATACAGGTTGTTTCACACTCACTCCATTATACAGGTTGTTTCACACTCCATCATACAGGTTGTCTCACACTCCATCATACAGGTTGTCTCACACTCCATCATACAGGTTGTCTCACACTCCATTATACAGGTTGTTTCACACTCCATCATACAGGTTGTCTCACACTCCATCATACAGGTTGTCTCACACTCCATTATACAGGTTGTCTCACACTCCATTATACAGGTTGTCTCACACTCACTCCATTGTACAGGTTGTCTCACACTCACTCCATTATACAGGTTGTCTCACACTCACTCCATCATACAGGTTGTCTCACACTCACTCCATTATACCATGTTATACAGGTTGTCTCACACTCACTCCATCATACAGGTTGTCTCACACTCACTCCATTATACAGGTTGTCTCACACTCCATCATACAGGTTGTCTCACACTCCATCATACAGGTTGTCTCACACTCCATCATACAGGTTGTCTCACACTCCATTATACAGGTTGTCTCACACACACTCCATTATACAGGTTGTCTCACACTCACTCCATTATACAGGTTGTCTCACACTCCATTATACAGGTTGTCTCACACTTACTCCATTATACAGGTTGTCTCACACTCACTCCATCATACAGGTTGTCTCACACTCACCCCATCATACAGGTTGTCTCACACTCACTCCATTATACAGGTTGTCTCACACACACTCCATTATACAGGTTGTCTCACACTCACTCCATTATACAGGTTGTCTCACACTCCATTATACAGGTTGTCTCACACTTACTCCATCATACAGGTTGTCTCACACTCACTCCATCATACAGGTTGTCTCACACTCACTCCATTATACAGGTTGTCTCACACTCACCCCATCATACAGGTTGTCTCACACTCCATTATACAGGTTGTCTCACACTCACTCCATTATACAGGTTGTCTCACACTCACTCCATTATACAGGTTGTCTCACACTCCATCATACAGGTTGTCTCACACTCACTCCATCATACAGGTTGTCTCACACTCCATTATACAGGTTGTCTCACACTCACTCCATTATACAGGTTGTCTCACACTCACTCCATTATACAGGTTGTCTCACACTCCATCATACAGGTTGTCTCACACTCACTCCATCATACAGGTTGTCTCACACTCCATTATACAGGTTGTCTCACACTCACTCCATCATACAGGTTGTCTCACACTCCATCATACAGGTTGTCTCACACTCACTCCATCATACAGGTTGTCTCACACTCCATCATACAGGTTGTCTCACACTCACTCCATCATACAGGTTGTCTCACACTCCATCATACAGGTTGTCTCACACTCACTCCATTATACAGGTTGTCTCACACTCACTCCATCATACAGGTTGTCTCACACTCACTCCATCATACAGGTTGTCTCACACTCACTCCATTATACAGGTTGTCTCACACTCACTCCATTATACAGGTTGTCTCACACTCACTCCATTATACAGGTTGTCTCACACTCCATCATACAGGTTGTCTCACACTCACTCCATCATACAGGTTGTCTCACACTCCATTATACAGGTTGTCTCACACTCACTCCATTATACAGGTTGTCTCACACTCAATCCATTATACAGGTTGTCTCATGCTCCATCATACAGGTTGTCTCACACTCACTCCATCATACAGGTTGTCTCACACTCACTCCATCATACAGGTTGTCTCACACTCACTCCATCATACAGGTTGTCTCACACTCACTCCATCATACAGGTTGTCTCACACTCCATTATACAGGTTGTCTCACACTCACTCCATCATACAGGTTGTCTCACACTCACTCCATCATACAGGTTGTCTCACACTCCATTATACAGGTTGTCTCACACTCCATTATACAGGTTGTCTCACACTCACTCCATTATACAGGTTGTCTCACACTCACTCCATCATACAGGTTTTCTCACACTCACTCCATCATACAGGTTGTCTCACACTCACTCCATCATACAGGTTGTCTCACACTCACTCCATCATAGACCGCCTCCGTGGGCTTGTGGTAGAGCGTCCGCCCGGAGAGCGGAAGGTCCAGGGTTCGATCCCGGGCCGCGTCATACAAAAAGACGTTAAAAGATTGTACTTGTTGTTACCCTGTCTGGCGCTCGGCATTAAGGGGCTAAAACAAGGACTGGTCGGCTCGGAGTCAGTATACTGTGTCTGAGTGGGGTATTCATGTTAAACTGCGGCATGGTATCTCAGTGAGCTAGCACTATAAATCGGCATCAGTCCGGACTAGTACAAGCAGCCACACACACATACACGTGCATGCACGTCGCTATATAAGTGCAATAATCTTGGACGCGACGTTAAACCCAATTTCACCTCACCTCACTCCATCATACAGGTTGTCTCACACTCACTCCATCATACAGGTTGTCTCACACTCACTCCATCATACAGGTTGTCTCACACTCACTCCATCATACAGGTTGTCTCACATTCCATCATACCGGTTTTCTCACACTCACTCCATCATACAGGTTGTCTCACACTCACTCCATCATACAGGTTGTCTCACACTTACTCCATGATACAGGTTGTCTCACACTCCATAATACAGGTTGTCTCACACTCACTCCATCATACAGGTTGTCTCACACTCCATCATACAGGTTGTCTCACACTCACTCCATTATACAGGTTGTCTCACACACCATTATACAGGTTGTCTCACACTCACCCCATCATACAGGTTGTCTCACACTCACTCCATTATACAGGTTGTCTCACACTCCATCATACAGGTTGTCTCACACTCACTCCATTATACAGGTTGTCTCACACTCACTCCATTATACAGGTTGTCTCACACTCACTCCATTATACAGGTTGTCTCACACTCCATCATACAGGTTGTCTCACACTCCATCATACAGGTTGTTACACACACACTCCATCATACAGGTTGTCTCACACTCACTCCATTATACAGGTTGTCTCACACTCCATCATACAGGTTGTCTCACACTCCATCATACAGGTTGTTTCACACACACTCCATTATACAGGGTGTTTCACACACACTCCATCATACAGGTTCTCTCACTCTCACTCTATCATACAGGTTGTCTCACACTCCATCATACAGGTAGTCTCACACTCCATCATACAGGTTGTCTCACACTCCATCATACAGGTTGTCTCACACTCACTCCATTATACAGGTTGTTTCACACTCACTCCATCATACAGGTTGTCTCACACTCAGTCCATTATACAGGTTGTCTCACACTCACTCCATTATACAGGTTGTCTCACACTCACTCCATTATACAGGTTGTCTCACACTCACTCCATTATACAGGTTGTCTCACACTCACTCCATTATACAGGTTGTCTCACACTCAATCCATTATACAGGTTGTCTCACACTCCATCATACAGGTTGTCTCACACTCCATCATACAGGTTGTCTCACACTCCATCATACAGGTTGTCTCACACTCCATCATACAGGTTGTCTCACACTCACTCCATTATACAGGTTGTCTCACACTCACTCCATTATACAGGTTGTCTCACACTCACTCCATTATACAGGTTGTCTCACACTCCATCATACAGGTTGTCTCACACTCACTCCATTATACAGGTTGTCTCACACTCACTCCATTATACAGGTTGTCTCACACTCCATCATACAGGTTGTCTCACACTCACTCCATCATACAGGTTGTCTCACACTCACTCCATTATACAGGTTGTCTCACACTCACTCCATTATACAGGTTGTCTCACACTCACTCCATCATACAGGTTGTCTCACACTCACTCCATCATACAGGTTGTCTCACACTCACTCCATCATACAGGTTGTCTCACACTCACTCCATTATACAGGTTGTCTCACACTCACTCCATTATACAGGTTGTTTCACACTCACTCCATCATACAGGTTGTCTCACACTCAGTCCATTATACAGGTTGTCTCACACTCACTCCATTATACAGGTTGTCTCACACTCACTCCATTATACAGGTTGTCTCACACTCACTCCATTATACAGGTTGTCTCACACTCACTCCATTATACAGGTTGTCTCACACTCAATCCATTATACAGGTTGTCTCACACTCCATCATACAGGTTGTCTCACACTCCATCATACAGGTTGTCTCACACTCCATCATACAGGTTGTCTCACACTCCATCATACAGGTTGTCTCACACTCACTCCATTATACAGGTTGTCTCACACACCATTATACAGGTTGTCTCACACTCACCCCATCATACAGGTTGTCTCACACTCACTCCATTATACAGGTTGTCTCACACTCCATCATACAGGTTGTCTCACACTCACTCCATTATACAGGTTGTCTCACACTCACTCCATTATACAGGTTGTCTCACACTCACTCCATTATACAGGTTGTCTCACACTCCATCATACAGGTTGTCTCACACTCCATCATACAGGTTGTTACACACACACTCCATCATACAGGTTGTCTCACACTCACTCCATTATACAGGTTGTCTCACACTCCATCATACAGGTTGTCTCACACTCCATCATACAGGTTGTTTCACACACACTCCATTATACAGGGTGTTTCACACACACTCCATCATACAGGTTCTCTCACTCTCACTCTATCATACAGGTTGTCTCACACTCCATCATACAGGTAGTCTCACACTCCATCATACAGGTTGTCTCACACTCCATCATACAGGTTGTCTCACACTCACTCCATTATACAGGTTGTTTCACACTCACTCCATCATACAGGTTGTCTCACACTCAGTCCATTATACAGGTTGTCTCACACTCACTCCATTATACAGGTTGTCTCACACTCACTCCATTATACAGGTTGTCTCACACTCACTCCATTATACAGGTTGTCTCACACTCACTCCATTATACAGGTTGTCTCACACTCAATCCATTATACAGGTTGTCTCACACTCCATCATACAGGTTGTCTCACACTCCATCATACAGGTTGTCTCACACTCCATCATACAGGTTGTCTCACACTCCATCATACAGGTTGTCTCACACTCACTCCATTATACAGGTTGTCTCACACTCACTCCATTATACAGGTTGTCTCACACTCACTCCATTATACAGGTTGTCTCACACTCCATCATACAGGTTGTCTCACACTCACTCCATTATACAGGTTGTCTCACACTCACTCCATTATACAGGTTGTCTCACACTCCATCATACAGGTTGTCTCACACTCACTCCATCATACAGGTTGTCTCACACTCACTCCATTATACAGGTTGTCTCACACTCACTCCATTATACAGGTTGTCTCACACTCACTCCATCATACAGGTTGTCTCACACTCACTCCATCATACAGGTTGTCTCACACTCACTCCATCATACAGGTTGTCTCACACTCACTCCATTATACAGGTTGTCTCACACTCACTCCATTATACAGGTTGTCTCACACTCACTCCATTATACAGGTTGTCTCACACTCACTCCATCATACAGGTTGTCTCACACTCCATCATACAGGTTGTTACACACACACTCCAGCATACAGGTTGTCTCACACTCACTCCATTATACAGGTTGTCTCACACTCCATCATACAGGTTGTCTCACACTCCATCATACAGGTTGTTTCACACACACTCCATTATACAGGGTGTTTCACACACACTCCATCATACAGGTTCTCTCACTCTCACTCTATCATACAGGTTGTCTCACACTCCATCATACAGGTAGTCTCACACTCCATCATACAGGTTGTCTCACACTCCATCATACAGGTTGTCTCACACTCACTCCATTATACAGGTTGTTTCACACTCACTCCATCATACAGGTTGTCTCACACTCACTCCATTATACAGGTTGTCTCACACTCACTCCATTATACAGGTTGTCTCACACTCACTCCATTATACAGGTTGTCTCACACTCACTCCATTATACAGGTTGTCTCACACTCACTCCATTATACAGGTTGTCTCACACTCAATCCATTATACAGGTTGTCTCACACTCCATCATACAGGTTGTCTCACACTCCATCATACAGGTTGTCTCACACTCCATCATACAGGTTGTCTCACACTCCATCATACAGGTTGTCTCACACTCACTCCATTATACAGGTTGTCTCACACTCACTCCATTATACAGGTTGTCTCACACTCACTCCATTATACAGGTTGTCTCACACTCCATCATACAGGTTGTCTCACACTCACTCCATTATACAGGTTGTCTCACACTCACTCCATTATACAGGTTGTCTCACACTCCATCATACAGGTTCTCTCACACTCACTCCATCATACAGGTTGTCTCACACTCACTCCATTATACAGGTTGTCTCACACTCACTCCATTATACAGGTTGTCTCACACTCACTCCATCATACAGGTTGTCTCACACTCACTCCATCATACAGGTTGTCTCACACTCACTCCATCATACAGGTTGTCTCACACTCACTCCATTATACAGGTTGTCTCACACTCACTCCATTATACAGGTTGTCTCACACTCACTCCATTATACAGGTTGTCTCACACTCACTCCATCATACAGGTTGTCTCACACTCCATCATACAGGTTGTCTCGCACTCACTCCATTATACAGGTTGTCTCACACTCCATTATACAGGTTGTCTCACACTCACTCCATCATACAGGTTGTCTCACACTCACTCCATTATACAGGTTGTCTCACACTCCATTATACAGGTTGTCTCACACTCACTCCATCATACAGGTTGTCTCACACTCCATCATACAGGTTGTCTCACACTCAATCCATTATACAGGTTGTCTCACACTCCATTATACAGGTTGTCTCACACTCACTCCATCATACAGGTTGTCTCACACTCACTCCATCTTACAGGTTGTCTCACACTCACTCCATCATACAGGTTGTCTCACACTCCATCATACAGGTTGTCTCACACTCCATCATACAGGTTGTCTCACACTCCATCATACAGGTTGTCTCACACTCCATCATACAGGTTGTCTCACACTCACTCCATCATACAGGTTGTCTCACACTCACTCCATCATACAGGTTGTCTCACACTCACTCCATCATACAGGTTGTCTCACACTCACTCCATTATACAGGTTGTCTCACACTCCATCTTACAGGTTGTCTCACACTCCATTATACAGGTTGTCTCACACTCCATCATACAGGTTGTCTCACACTCACTCCATTATACAGGTTGTCTCACACTCACTCCATTATACAGGTTGTCTCACACTCACTCCATTATACAGGTTGTCTCACACTCACTCCATCATACAGGTTGTCTCACACTCCATCATACAGGTTGTCTCACACTCCATTATACAGGTTGTCTCACACTCACTCCATCATACAGGTTGTCTCACACTCACTCCATTATACAGGTTGTCTCACACTCAATCCATTATACAGGTTGTCTCACACTCCATCATACAGGTTGTCTCACACTCACTCCATCTTACAGGTTGTCTCACACTCACTCCATCATACAGGTTGTCTCTCACTCCATCATACAGGTTGTGTCACACTCCATCATACAGGTTGTCTCACACTCCATCATACAGGTTGTCTCACACTCCATCATACAGGTTGTCTCACACTCACTCCATTATACAGGTTGTTTCACACTCCATCATACAGGTTGTCTCACACTCCATCATACAGGTTGTTTCACACTCCATCATACAGGTTGTCTCACACTCACTCCATTATACAGGCTGTCTCACACTCCATCATACAGGTTGTCTCACACTCCATCATACAGGTTGTCTCACACTCACTCCATTATACAGGTTGTCTCACACTCACTCCATCATACAGGTTGTCTCACACTCACTCCATCATACAGGTTGTCTCACACTCACTCCATCATACAGGTTGTCTCACACTCACTCCATCATACAGGTTGTCTCACACTCACTCCATCATACAGGTTGTCTCACACTCCATCATACAGGTTGTCTCACACTCCATTATACAGGTTGTCTCACACTCACTCCATCATACAGGTTGTCTCACACTCACTCCATTATACAGGTTGTCTCACACTCACTCCATCATACAGGTTGTCTCACACTCACTCCATCATACAGGTTGTCTCACACTCACTCCATCATACAGGTTGTCTCACATTCCATCATACAGGTTGTCTCACACTCACTCCATCATACAGGTTGTCTCACACTCACTCCATTATACAGGTTGTCTCACACTCACTCCATTATACAGGTTGTCTCACACTCACTCCATTATACAGGTTGTCTCACACTCACTCCATCATACAGGTTGTCTCACACTCCATCATACAGGTTGTCTCACACTCCATTATACAGGTTGTCTCACACTCACTCCATCATACAGGTTGTCTCACACTCACTCCATTATACAGGTTGTCTCACACTCAATCCATTATACAGGTTGTCTCATACTCCATCATACAGGTTGTCTCACACTCACTCCATCTTACAGGTTGTCTCACACTCACTCCATCATACAGGTTGTCTCACACTCCATCATACAGGTTGTGTCACACTCCATCATACAGGTTGTCTCACACTCCATCATACAGGTTGTCTCACACTCCATCATACAGGTTGTCTCACACTCACTCCATTATACAGGTTGTTTCACACTCCATCATACAGGTTGTCTCACACTCACTCCATCATACAGGTTGTCTCACACTCACTCCATCATACAGGTTGTTTCACACTCCATCATACAGGTTGTCTCACACTCACTCCATTATACAGGTTGTCTCACACTCCATCATACAGGTTGTCTCACACTCCATCATACAGGTTGTCTCACACTCACTCCATTATACAGGTTGTCTCACACTCACTCCATCATACAGGTTGTCTCACACTCACTCCATCATACAGGTTGTCTCACACTCACTCCATCATACAGGGTGTCTCACACTCACTCCATCATACAGGTTGTCTCACACTCACTCCATCATACAGGTTGTCTCACACTCACTCCATCATACAGGTTGTCTCACACTCCATCATACAGGTTGTCTCACACTCCATTATACAGGTTGTCTCACACTCACTCCATCATACAGGTTGTCTCACACTCACTCCATTATACAGGTTGTCTCACACTCACTCCATCATACAGGTTGTCTCACACTCACTCCATCATACAGGTTGTCTCACACTCACTCCATCATACAGGTTGTCTCACATTCCATCATACAGGTTGTCTCACACTCACTCCATCATACAGGTTGTCTCACACTCACTCCATTATACAGGTTGTCTCACACTCACTCCATCATACAGGTTGTCTCCACACTCACTCCATCATACAGGTTGTCTCACACTCACTCCATTATACAGGTTGTCTCACACTCACTCCATCATACAGGTTTTCTCACACTCACTCCATCATACAGGTTGTCTCACACTCACTCCATCATACAGGTTGTCTCACACTTACTCCATCATACAGGTTGTCTCACACTCCATAATACAGGTTGTCTCACACTCACTCCATCATACAGGTTGTCTCACACTCACTCCATCATACAGGTTGTCTCACACTTACTCCATCATACAGGTTGTCTCACACTCCATAATACAGGTTGTCTCACACTCACTCCATCATACAGGTTGTCTCACACTCCATCATACAGGTTGTCTCACACTCACTCCATTATACAGGTTGTCTCACACTCACTCCATCATACAGGTTGTCTCACACTCACTCCATCATACAGGTTGTCTCACACTCACTCCATCATACAGGGTGTCTCACACTCACTCCATCATACAGGTTGTCTCACACTCACTCCATCATACAGGTTGTCTCACACTCACTCCATCATACAGGTTGTCTCACACTCCATCATACAGGTTGTCTCACACTCCATTATACAGGTTGTCTCACACTCACTCCATCATACAGGTTGTCTCACACTCACTCCATTATACAGGTTGTCTCACACTCACTCCATCATACAGGTTGTCTCACACTCACTCCATCATACAGGTTGTCTCACACTCACTCCATCATACAGGTTGTCTCACATTCCATCATACAGGTTGTCTCACACTCACTCCATCATACAGGTTGTCTCACACTCACTCCATTATACAGGTTGTCTCACACTCACTCCATCATACAGGTTGTCTCACACTCACTCCATCATACAGGTTGTCTCACACTCACTCCATTATACAGGTTGTCTCACACTCACTCCATCATACAGGTTTTCTCACACTCACTCCATCATACAGGTTGTCTCACACTCACTCCATCATACAGGTTGTCTCACACTTACTCCATCATACAGGTTGTCTCACACTCCATAATACAGGTTGTCTCACACTCACTCCATCATACAGGTTGTCTCACACTCACTCCATCATACAGGTTGTCTCACACTTACTCCATCATACAGGTTGTCTCACACTCCATAATACAGGTTGTCTCACACTCACTCCATCATACAGGTTGTCTCACACTCACTCCATCATACAGGTTGTCTCACACTCCATCATACAGGTTGTCTCACACTCCATTATACAGGTTGTCTCACACTCACTCCATCATACAGGTTGTCTCACACTCCATCATACAGGTTGTCTCACACTCCATTATACAGGTTGTCTCACACTCACCCCATCATACAGGTTGTCTCACACTCACTCCATCATACAGGTTGTCTCACACTCACTCCATCATACAGGGTGTCTCACACTCCATCTTACAGGTTGTCTCACACTCCATCTTACAGGTTGTCTCACACTCCATCTTACAGGTTGTCTCACACTCCATTATACAGGTTGTCTCACACTCACTCCATCATACAGGTTGTCTCACACTCACTCCATTATACAGGTTGTCTCACACTCCATCTTACAGGTTGTCTCACACTCCATCTTACAGGTTGTCTCACACTCCATCATACAGGTTGTCTCACACTCACTCCATCATACAGGGTGTCTCACACTCCATCTTACAGGTTGTCTCACACTCACTCCATCATACAGGGTGTCTCACACTCCATCATACAGGTTGTCTCACACTCCATCATACAGGTTGTCTCACACTCCATCATACAGGTTGTCTCACACTCTGAGCCACAACCTTCAAGCAGCTGTACCTTATTGTATCAGTGTGTTTTACCAATACCATATGAGACTGCCAGAGCTGGCATGGTTCAAGTTATCCCACAACATACATGCTCCAACTACTCTTCTATTGTGAAGCTGTAGGGGGATCATGGATGTACACTGTCAGTGACCAATGGCAACCTGTGACCAGTAGAGTCAGGATGTGTTAGAAAAAGCAGCTGTTTGTATACTTAAAGCTTTATCTTTCATATTGTGTGTAATTATGTTACAAATTGTTGGTACCTTCCTTTTGAATCTTGACTGAGTTAGTTTGAAATGTCTTACCAACTTTTCAAATTTGGAGGTTCTGGTGAGGTTTGAAGTAGTGTGTAATGTTGAACTTGTCACAAGGTTGTCAGGATGTGATCACAAAGGATTAGTCCATCAGTGAGGTGTTTATTGGAACCCCCTTGCTGCTTGTAGGATTTGAACCACTGGGTGACCGGCTGGACAGACTGGAACATAGCGCTGGACACCGAGGGCGGACCCAACTGGGCCAACAACTTTGTGGACAGCCCTGTCATTGTCAATGCTACCGGCAAAGAATTCTATAAGCAGCCTATGTTCTATGCCCTCGGCCATTTCAGGTAAATTCTGGACATCAACTTCCATTGAAACAGCCACTGTTCCTTAGACCTTCCTCTGGTTCCCTGGTGTTCACATCATCAACCCCTGGTTGGCCTGCTCCAGAATTGATTAGACAGGCCACTGTGAATAGATCCCAGCCACCAGACAAGTTTGTGTCGGGCTGGAACACCATGCTTGTCGTAAGAGCTTACTAAAATGGTGATCACCTTGTTACCATGTGTGACCATGGATCATCGCTTGACTCTGATTTGAATATATACAGTTGCCTGTGACACAAAACATGATGCACTCAGCTCCCATTTTCTGAAAGACATTAGATGATAAAACTTGGAAAAACAGTATGACATGTGAAGATCATTCTAGTATCGGTAGACAGCCTCCGTGGTCTAGTGGTAGAGCATCCACCCGGAGAGCGGAGGGTCGGGGTTGATCCCCGCCCGTATCATATCAAAAGATGTGGTGTACTCGGCATTAAGGGGCTAAAACAAGGACTGGTCGGCTCTGATTCAGTATACAGCGTCTGAGTGGGGTATTCATGTTAAATTGTGGCATGGTATCTCAGTGGGCTAGCATTGTCGGCATTAGTCCGGACTAGTATGTAAGCAGAAACCCCATTTCACCTCATCACCATCTAGTATCACTACATGTTTAGAAGGGAAACAACTGATTTGAACAAATTTTCTTTGCAGCAAATTTATTGTCCCAGGAGCGAAAAGGATATCCCTACATGCAAGTGGTTCTGTAGAAACAATTGAGACAGTGGCATTTCTTTTACCCGATGACTCTGTGGTATTGGTCATCCACAACAGGTGAGTGTATAACCTTACAGCAGAATTTCATTCTTTAAAAAGTTTTGTTATGGATACAGTCAGCCAAGAAAGCAAGGCTTAAACTGCTTTCTAAGATAATAGATGATGCGTGAGATATGGATGACAACTACTATATTTATGCTTGCTTATTCCATTAGGGTTCCAGGGCAGAATAGTTCTGTGGGACCCCTGATGGTTGTGGGAGACACCTAACTAGAGAAGCAGACGGCCACAATATATTACTTGATTGATTGTGTGGCATCATGACTCTACTGCTTTGTTTGTTGCTCATACCGTCAGCCATTGGGTTGCCTGATCCAGGCACAGTAATTAGTAGGTTGCAGTTATAGAGTTGCAATATTGCTGACAGCAGCCAAGAAAAACATTGACTGATTTAATTATTGATTTGAAAGATGCATCACAGGTTCAACAACCGTTTTCATACCTCCATGTCAGAATGATGAGATCTGATTGGTCCATGTGATCTTGATAAAATACTATGTATTTCGCCTTGGAGGGAAATAAATTTCTCAGCGGGTGTATAAATCTATTATACCTCGCCACGAGCAAAACGGGCTGCACATGGATTTCTGAGAGGCAGAATAAACCCCTTATGCTCCGCTTGGAAGCAAATAGTTACACACTTTTCCGAGTCAATGTAAGTCATGGGACATAGCGCAAGCTTTAACTTCCACTCAATGGAACAGCTGTTTTCTATCTATTTTGATTTTGTTTTAATTCTTTTACAATGTCATATAAAAAAATATTATTGTTGTAGCAGGATCACTCGGGGTACATGGGGTTTAATGCATCCCTTGTTAACGCAGGATGCATAAAACCCCATGTACCCTTCGTGATTCTACTACAACTAGGGCTGAGAAAAAAATATTGCTTCTCAGGCAATAGCTTTTGAAAATATCAACAAACTAGTAAGAATCCAAATCCGTATATCGCTGTATATAAGGCAGGTTTGCATAACTAGGAGGCTTCACTATTCAATAGTATGAAGTTTGTGGGGAGGAAAATGCATATATATCAACTTCCGAGTTCAATATTGCCTATGTGTAAGAGGCATTCATCCATACTACTTGTGTTTCCTGTAGCTAGGTCAAGTTTTGAATGACCATCACAGAAAAACATTATAAAGGGTGTATGAAGGTTTGCTCATTGATCAGATCCTAACACAGTATAAACAGAAAGTCCACATGATTATAAGCAATTGGATGTATTACTAATGAATTTGAGGTGTTGTTTTCAGCCTTGATGGGGAGTATTTGATGAGCTTGCATGACCCTGCCCTGGGCTATGCCAACGTCAAGTTGGAACCTCTGTCTATAAACACTTTCATCTGGTGGAACAAATGATGTGCCCCTTGCGATGTGTGTCGAGGTGAAAAGAGTTTTGTGTGTTGTGTGACATGTTTGTGAAGAATCAATATCTAATTATTGACTGTTAATGTAATTAAATAAATGTACGAAATATTTATTTGAGATTGTGATATTGTGTTGTATGTAAGGTTTGAGTTAAGAAGTGTTTTGTGATCTCAGATATGATATAGATGAATCTATGCAAGACTGTTCATGCAATGTGTTTCATGCAATGTGTGAAAATCTGTTTCTCCAACATTCCAAAAGTATTTGCCTAGAAAACTTCTGATTAAGGATTTGGAGCATGACCATGTCTGTCATCAGCAGACATGATGTACAAAGTTGCCTCCCTTGCTGCTTGCTTCAGACACTGATTACTCGTGTGTACCTTAAGGATCTGGTTCGTAGATTGATCACAAGTTTCCTCCAAAGGTAGCACTTGAAAATGAGAAATAAATAAGATTGTCATTGCAAGATTGTATATTTATTTCATGTTCTTATATGTGTTATACTGTTGACTCTTGTTCTGGGGCAAATCAAGGAACTGAGCCAGAAGTGTCTTCTTACAAGTTTAGCCACATGTCTGACAAGGATGTAAACTGTCTGTATCACTTGCTACACTGCTATTATCTAATTGGTACACAGATGCTAATGAGATTTTTCACAGTTAAGTAATGATTAGTAAAGACGACAAATACTAATCAGTGTCAGTGAAGTGTGCCACAAATGTTTTGATAATCTGATCAGTTGCTTTAGGCAGACATCTACCACCTATATCCAACATGACTAAATGACTCAGGGGGCCAGGAAATGTTCTTCTAATTTAAACAATTTGAGATATTAGTTTTCAAATTATGTTACATAAAGAATAAAGCAGTCGGCCTGAACAGAAGTTACTTCCTGTCAGTGTTGTCTGGCTATCCAGTCTGCCAACAGGGACCAGTGCAATATCAGTGTTTGTTAAAACTGTTGTGGAAGTTTTAAAAGATTTATAATCCAGCATAGTGTCTGTGAAGATTATTGGAAATGTTTGAATACCAATAAATATGTATTTTATTTTATTATTTGAGACCTGTGAATACTCCGAAATTGCCATGTTTGTTTGTTGTTTAATGATGCAGTATCCAAGCTGTATCATAGTACTCGGTAAATAATCAAGTTGCTATGCTATTTCAGGATATCTATTTATAGAGAGAAAGAGATATAGATATAGATAGATATGTATAGCTGATGGCCACATCAGAATATTTACAATCTTGTTATTATGTCCATATTTTCTTATAAAATTAAAATGTGTACAGCAAGCCATACATTCTCAGGACCCCCAAATATGTTTGACCAGTAGCCACATGGCAGCAATGTTATGTACAATTCCCTTTAATTCATTTCAGCCATGTTCTAACAGAGTGCCTGCTCTCTAATACAATTCTTCAGCAAATTGTTCGAACTGAAAGTCCGGTGAGTTTATGTCGTGACCTGCTTGTCTCCCATCGGCCTCTGTGAACATCTTCTCATCAGTAACCACTGGATCCATGAAACTGGAAATTCAGTGTTTGTTCCCACCAATGATGACACCTGAATTTGTTCTTGAGGTTTAATTCCGTTTGGCAATATGGCCACAAGGGCAGCCATATTGAAAAATCTATTTATGGCCACAATTCAGCTTTTTTTGTACAAAATGTAATGAAATTTGGTATGTTTACATTGTTGTGAGATTCAACACATATTTGTTTTAAAAATATAATTTTGACCTTGTTTGGACCATGCTCTGAAATTCTCTCATATTTGGCTCTGTAAATATGGTCCCAGACTAAGCGATTTGAACTTTGGCATGTGGGATTCTCCTCATGATGACATATGCTACTCACCGTTTGCTAAGGACCACCACTTTAAAAGGTAATATGTCAAACTGGAGCATCTGTTGAAATAATCAGACAATATTGTGTGAAGACATGTTTAAAGAACAAAAGCCTGTTGTGCTGTGCCACACAATGCCAACAAACAACGTGTGACCAATAGTCCGTCAGATCACCCGTCAGAATGAGAGTATCTGACCTAAACTGAAATGTAAAAAAACAAAAAACAAATCAAATTCATTGAGAAATAACACAGACTCTCAGTAGCGCATACATTATCAGTGTGATGCGATCACAGCCTGGCACCATCGCACCATTTTAAGGAAAAGAAAATTTTACATTTGACTTGTTAGAATATGACTTATAAAATTCATCATTTTGCCAGTATGACCATAATTACTTTTAATTTTCAGGTGTCAATAAATTTACATTAACATGTTAACTTTTGTTTTCCTTTTATATATTATGCCACTGATGACAGCTCTCTTTCATGAATGTGCATAATATTCATACATGAGCATGACCAGATCTATAAATCAGTACTGGAGAGATACAATATGTTCTCAGTGACCTGTCTGAAAGATTAGTGTTGTACAATCTGGAGCTCACCTGGTCAAACTGAATTTTGATGGGGTAGGATGCATTCAAAACAAAATATTCCCATTTCTGCCAAAAGACACAGAAATAACATGCCCTGGGACATCGACTGCATGTCATTAAAGTTATAGGGCTGCCACAACAAACTCCAGGTCTCTTCACCAAAACTATCTCACTAAACTGTCCAACAGTGGTATCAGTTTACACTGGAAATATGTAGATGCCTAAACGGAAACATCTTCCCGAGGTGTACACTCGCCTGTATCAAAGCCTAGTTTGTGGAATAATGCCCACAATTAGGGTCAACATGTCCCCTTCTCTTCACAAATAGGCAATATAGGCGTTACTATCCTCAATGTCACCATATTTCCTGTAATAAAATGTCTTTGTCTGAACATTACAACATCCGTGTGTACTGTATCTTCTTTCAATTACACCCTGAGCAAATTCACCACCGTACCTTCTTTTCGGAAGTGGCGTCACCATCTTCTCTACTATATCTAAGTTAGCACAACAGTGTTCTCGCTGATGAGCTTGAGATTTTCAACCAAGCGAAATATGTCTTATGAACTCGAGTTCGGCATACAAAATCAACGGATATATCAGTGGATATATTTAATAAGCAAGAAGTCTTTTTTAAATGAACTGTTAGCTGGACAAGATGTCATGAGTATTGAAACAGGGCAAAGGTAGTTCCAAGTTGTATTTGAGGCGGACCGCACCATGGCAAATCCATACTGGCGATACCTTGACCAGTTCAAATCGAAAAACAGTGTACATTTCCTGGCGTATTTAGTTTGTTTGTTTGATTGTTGCTTAATACCGCACTCAGCAATATTCCAGCTACATGACGGCTTGGACCTGTGAACTGTCATTTTAGCAACTGTAGACTACCATGCAAAATGTCTTACATACAAATTAATAATTTAAGTCATCTCAATATCTCCGAAATGTGGTTTTGCATCTCTTTTTTAATACTATGTTTTGTGTTTGTTTGTTGTTTAACGCTACACTCAGCAATATTCCAGCTATATGGCAGTGGTCTGTAAATAATCGAGTCTGGACCAGATAATCCAGTGATTGACATCATGAGCATCGATCTACGCAATTGGGATACGATGACGTGCATCAACCAAGTCAGCGAGCCTGACCACCCGATCTCGTTAGTCGCCTCTTACTACATGCATAATCGCCGTTTGAGTTTCTGAAGACCTATTCTACCCCAGATCTTTACGGGTTCCATGTTTTATGAGTATATGTAATATATATAGGATCTTAGAGAACAAAATCAGCAACCCATGCTTGCCGTAAGAAGTGACAAAGGAATCGGGTGGTCAGGCTTGCTGTCTTGGTTGATGCATGTCATTGTATTCCAATTGCGAAGCATGTCATTGTACTCCAATTGCGTAGATCGATCATGATCGCAGTCATTTTGCTTTAATATTGGTGAGTGCTGCGTTAAACAACAAACAAACAACTACATAATTACTGGCATCGTTATAAGTTCTTATTAAAGCGGATCTAGCCTCAGGCAAATTGGCATTTCCAGCAAACCATAAACATCATTTTGATTGCCTGCTACTTCAAAGTGGGGGGCACGGGTGGCCCAGTCGTCTAAGGCGCCGCGATTCGCTGTGCAGAGTTGCGTCCCTTGGGCACGCCAGAAACCTATGATTGTGGGTTCGAATCCCGGTTCGCCACGATAATGTTTCTAGGTTTGTCAGCACCATACCCGTGCTCGTGGGTTTCACCGAAGTGGTAAACGTCTGAGACCTGCATCACTTCGGGCTTTCCTCCCACAATAAGCTGACACGCCGTGATATAACTGGACTACTGTTAAAAGCGGCGTTAAACCCAAACTCACTCACTCACTCACTCACTTCAAAGTGTATTATGTATACACATGCACAGAAGTTAAGCGCCACCCACCATATTTGTGAGCTGTTACTTTTGGCACTTAATGATGACTATTATAACGAGATGAACGATTGCTATAAGCCGTATATGTAAACCTCATGTGATGCAAAAGTTGTCCTAAAGCAAGTTTATCTTGTGTTCCAAAAGAATATGAGCAGAAAGGAATTTTACCGAAGACCAGAAATTGAAGGATTAGAAAACATTGAAAAACATTTTTTGTCATGTAACTGTCATGATATCAGCGGACCATATCAGTGTATGATCCACGGACGTTGACCACAGCTTCAACCCTACGCCTCATACTCATTACAAGTCGTTGAATGCTTCTCTGAGGCAAACGGATCCATTCTTCATGAAGTGCGGCTTCAAGTCCAGCGAGATTTTGAACTGGGGGATCACGATGTCTGATTTTCCGGCCAAGAATGTCCCAGAGCTGCTCAATCGGATTAAGATCCGGACTACAGGCCGGCCATGGAAGAGTGGCAATAGCTTCTTGACGCAAATAAGCCAAAACTGCCCGAGATCTGTGTGGTCTAGCATTGTCGTCCATGTAAACAGGTCTTGTCTGAAAAGGGTGGTTGTCAAAATGAGGGACTACCACTGGACGAAGAACGGCATCTTGGTATTGTTGGCCATTCAGGTTTCCACGAACACAACCCCATATCATGACAGACCCCCCGCCACATGCTAAGGTCTTCTGGGTGTTCCTTGGTGCAAAACGAGTGTTACGTTGCCTCCAAACACGAATTCGACCATCAACAGTTCGTAGCAGCATTCGACACTCGTCAGACCAATGGATCCTTCTCCAGTTGGCCAAGTTCCATCGACTACGGGCACGACGCCATATCAGACGATTCCGCATGTGCCTCTCAGTCAGTTGAGGACGTTTTACTGGTCTTCTGGTGTTATAACCAGCCGCTCTGAGGCGACGCCTTAAGGTCATCGTCGAGAGTCTCTGATGGGTAATCCACTGCAGTCTTAAATCTGTTGAAGTGGCAAATGGATTTCGTCTGACTATCCTGAAAAGACGTCTATTCTCTCTGTTAGAGGTCTTTCTTGGCCTACCAGACCTATGCCTGTCATTGACATTGGTTTGACCATGTTTGACAATCAAACGAGTGATAATACTGTGATGACGACCCATTTTTCTTGCAATGGCCCTGCATGACATGCCAGCATTTTTCATGCCTATCACTTGCCATCTTTCAGCGTTCGTTATCTTTCTCCTCACCATGGCTGATTTTCAACCTCTATTTGAAGGGGAATCTCACACAGGAGCAAAATGCAACCACGTGTCTGAAACTTGAATTTCACGTAAAGCACGCTTTCCTTGTGGTATCTGGACAAATTTGGAACTATGGAAGCCTAATTCAGTCATACATCATCATATTTCGTATTTCTGATTCCCACACGTGAAATCAAGAGACTATGAATATGGTGGCGCTTAACTTTTGTGCATGTGTATATATTAACTATGTCTCCGCCGCACACAGCGTACTGATTACAGCGTCTAGACCTAGATTGAAAGTTTGTACTGTACAGTTGTGAGGAGTTCTTCTTTAATAAGGCCGTAACGCTGTGTACCAACATTTTATGTTACGCCGCCAACGTTGACCACACCAAGTACTGTTCATCGGCTAATTCATCAGACAGGGTGCAGTCACACGACGTGTAGTCGAGAACAAAGACACGTATTATGGCATAATACTGGATAAAACGTTTATTTATACCGTCAATCGATTACCACACACAAAGAAACATAGTGCAGAATTCATTGTTGAGCTACCAGCATAGTAGTGCGGAGATGATTACTAGGCTGTTTTTATGATATGTCCACCACCCCAAAGAGACTTCATTAAAGACAAAACTGGTTGAAAAATAAATTAACTCTTGACATATGTGTCAGATATCATGTATTGCTAGATTTTACAGTAACAGATTTCAGCTGGACAAAATCCCCCCATGCAATTCTGTTCACACCATCTGTTCATGTGGTTTGTGTCAATCCAGCTCCGACAATCCTGCCTGATAAACTCCTCCCCCGGACATGCGCAGATGCACAGGTTGAAGGGACAAAGTCCCATCATGCACTGCGTGGCACAGTACCGGTCAAAGTTCTGCATGTTCGCCCATACCCCCTTCCCTCTGCAGATGGACCGTCCCGAGGCACACATAGGTCCTGGAACACCCTCTAGTTCACGTGGAAGCACCTGTTGACCCCACATGGGGTAGTTCCTATTGGTGGGTTGGGCGTTGAAAGTTGTGGATCTTGGGCCCTGGGTCATCATGTTGAAATTCGCAGGTCCACCGTTCACCGCAGAGGCTCGCATAGCCATCATCCTCTGCTGATTCAGCATCATGCGCTGTGCTCGAGCTTGTACCTGTGCTTGACCCTGTGCTTGACCCCGTGCTTGTGCCCGAGTTTGAGCATGTGCTTGTGATTGTACCCGGGTCTGGGCCTGTGCTTGTACCAGGGCTTGTGCTTGTGCTTGTGCTTGTGCTTGAGCTTGTGACATTCCAGGTGGAACTATTACTTGACCGTTCATCATAGCTATTTGATAAGGGACGAATCTGGGAGGGACATTGGACATTTGGGAAGACATTGATGCAAGGTGGTCCTGGTGTGTCATCCACGGTTGATTAGGGTCCACTATAGCGTTGGACGGCACAAACACTGGGTTATTGTTAGTCAGTACCCCATACTCACTGAAACTTTCTGGCGATGATGTTGTTGCCGAAGCGTTGACATCTGGTGTTTTGGTTGCTGTCTTTGTCGGTGCTGCTGGGTGTTGAGATGGTCGTGACTCGATGGGGACATCAGCTGCGTATGGACCCAGAGCTACAGGAATAGGAGTCGTACCAAGGTACTCACCGGGTGGCGCGTTGGGAGTGAGGTCGTTTGTGATGTAGTAGAGCTCTGTCGGGTAGTAGTTTGTGACGTACGGGACGAAATTGTGGCCGTATGTGGAAACTAGAGGCGCATCTGTAATGAAATAGCCTTGAGTAAAAGGGACTGCAGGAGGCATTTCAGTTATTGTTGTTGTTGTTGGTGGTATTTCATTTGTTGTTGTTGGTGGTCTTTCAGTTGTTGTTGGTGGTCTTTCAGTTGTTGAAGTGGTGGTAGTGGTGGTGGGAGTTCCTTTTGTACTTGTAGTCCAAAATATAGCAGTTTTCGTCAAAGAAGTGGTTGTTGTAATAGGAGTAGTTGTTGTAGTTGGTGAAGTAGTCGTGGTTGTAGTAGTCGTAGTGGTAGTTGTAGTTGTAGTAGTTGTACTTGTAGTGGTCGGGTAAGTAGTTATAGGTGTAGAAGGGACTCTTGGTTGTTTTTTGTTCGTTATAAGAGGAATGTTTTCCTGCGGAAGGTCGACAGGCGCTTGTTTTTGTATTGCACCATTCTGATTTGCTCTGGAAACTGTAGATACAGATGGTGGCTTTTTGTGAAAGGATCTAGACGAACTAGATTGGCTTGATATGAGGACAGACGGTGTTTCATCCTTTGAATTGTACATTCTGTAAGGATAGCTACCAAATCGGCTTAGGAAGGATTTCCCCGTGAAAGAGTTCACATGTTTGGTAGGGCTCCCCGTCAGAGACTGAAGTGAAACTTTCATGAACTGCGAGGTGCCTGCACTTGCTTGGACGTGCCCGAAACTAGTGGGCACACTGCTGCGATTATTGTTATTTCTTTTCATTAACGAAGTAAAACTGACCCCCCTGGAAAGATTCGGATCCTCCTGTGGATCTGGGACTTGTGCATCTTTCACGCCAACGTCTGGCTCAGCCGGCTTCTGGAAGAAGAGATCTGACGATGAGATGATCAGAGGTTGTGGCGGGGGAGCGGTGCCTGCTAAATACGTTTTCAACGGCCCCTTGTCTGGAGGAAGAGTAACAGCAGGCTGTATCTTAGGTTCAAACCTCGATACTTTCCGAGCGGGCATTCCTATGTTCATTCCGTTGTAAGCTTCTGCAGTGATTTCTACAGGTGTTGGTGCCCCTAATCGCCCACCTGATGAGGGCTGACGTGCAAAGTTCTTGACCTTGACCTCATTAGTTTTGACATCTTGACCTCCAGGCACAACAGGATGTGCAGTCGAAGGGGTGGAAACTGTGGGTGGCGACACGGTTCCCTGAATATGTCCAGGTTGGCCCATCTCGTACAGGGGATAGTCGTTTCCTATGGCAACGTCAGCACAGTTGTGCCACTGTTCTTGTTTGCCACACCCCATGCACTCGCGGCCGTCCTTGATACCCATATGCTGACCTGGAACATGGACACACATTTATTCCAGCAGACATTTAAGAAACATGTTGGTACATTTATGATTCACTTGTGATGAAATGTATTAAAACGTGTTATATTTACAGTACATGAACCATGGCTACTGATAAAAGAAGGCGGTGGGGTAGCCTAGTGGTTAAAGCGTTCGCTCGTCACGCCGAAGACCCGGGTTTGATTCTCCTCATGGGTACACTGTTGGAAGTCCTTTTCCGGTGTCCCTCGCCATGATATTGCTGGAATACTGCTAAACGAGGGGCGTAAAACCATACTCACTCATTCATTCACTCACTCACTCACTCACTCACTAATATAACAAAAAATAAAACACCTTTCCCTTTCTCGATTTCAGCTTCGTACTTTTGTGGTAAAAAATGCACATTTTGGATGTGGCATAAACGACCGACATTTCACTGTTAATGTACAGTAAACTACGTTTATAACGAACACGCTTATACCGAATTGACGGATATAACGAACTGATTTTGGGTCCCATCGATTTCCTGTATATAGGGTGTTTATGTGCCTATAACAAACTACGGTTATAACGATCTAAAATTAATGGTCCCTTGTAGTTCGTTATAACCGTTGTTTACTGTATTTAAAAATTCAATAAACCAGGCGATTGTTATGGTGTGAGCGATATGGCATATACGATTGGTGAGAGTTGTCATATCAATAATTATTATATTCGTAATGATATATGGAAAGATCACTCCCCGTCGCTGCAATGTTCAGTACAATCTTGATACCATCGTTAATACATTATCTGAAAAATATCGTGTATGTGCGTGTGTGTGCGTGGAGAAGGGCTACCGTGACGAGGGTGTACTAGGGGCAGATTTCATTTGCCGGAACAGGAAATAGTCACTGGGGGATATGTCTGAGCTGTAGGGTGGGTGATTTAACTGTACAGCCCAGACGTAGCCCCCAGTGACTATTTCCTGTTCCGGCAAATGAAATCTGCCCTACGTGGAAGACGCTTCCAGGATGACGGAGACATAAAGGCTGCCACAGAGGCATGGGTAGAGGGCCAATCTGCGGTTTGTATAAAAGTGGTATTAAATGCTTGAAAGACAAATGGAATATGTGTATTGAGGTGAATGCAGATTATATTGAAAAATATAAGTGCAAAAGATATTCTGCGACTTGGTCTTATATTGAAGTTGCAAAACTTATTGAACGCCCCTCGTATGTGTGGAGACGGGCTAGTGTAACATGTGTGTATGTGTGGAGACGGGCTACTGTAACGTGTGTGTATGTGTGGAGACGGGCTACTGTAACGTGTGTATTTGTGGAGACGGGCTACTGTAACATGTGTGTATGTATGGAGACGGGCTACTGTAACGTGTGTGTATGTATGGAGACGGGCTACTGTAACGTGTGTATGTATGGAGACGGGCTACTGTAACGTGTGTATGTGTGGAGACGGGCTACTGTAACGTGTGTGTATGTGTGGACACGGGCTACTGTAACGTGTGTGTATGTATGGAGACGGGCTACTGTAACGTGTGTGTATGTATGGAGACGGGCTACTGTAACGTGTGTGTATGTATGGAGACGGGCTACTGTAACGTGTGTGTATGTGTGGACACGGCCTACTGTAACGTGTGTATGTGTGGAGACGGGCTACTGTAACGTGTGTGTATGTATGGAGACGGGCTACTGTAACGTGTGTGTATGTATGGAGACGGGCTACTGTAACGTGTGTGTATGTATGGAGACGGGCTACTGTAACGTGTGTGTATGTATGGAGACGGGCTACTGTAACGTGTGTGTATGTGTGGACACGGCCTACTGTAACGTGTGTATGTGTGGAGACGGGCTACTGTAACGTGTGTGTATGTATGGAGACGGGCTACTGTAACGTGTGTGTATGTATGGAGACGGGCTACTGTAACGTGTGTGTATGTATGGAGACGGGCTACTGTAACGTGTGTGTATGTGTGGACACGGGCTACTGTAACGTGTGTATGTGTGGAGACGGGCTACTGTAACGTGTGTGTATGTATGGAGACGGGCTACTGTAACGTGTGTGTATGTGTGGACACGGGCTACTGTAACGTGTGTGTATGTGTGGAAATTCCAAAGCAATGAACAAATAAGCATCATACATCCTGTATTGTGAGTAATTCTAAAAATATTATGACATTTTAATTGTTGTCATTTCGTACATATCATGCTAATGTAATGAAACCATGGACATTTTCATGACGAATATATCCAAGAAATTCGTTGATCGTGTTCTCCATTTCCTTGTAACCGCCATGAATCAAGCAACAAGTAATAAACTAGAGATACTACACTGACACTAACTGACCACTGGCTGTTGGTCAACACGTGCTCCTGGTACTGTTTTCATCTGTGGACAACTTGGTGTGGATGGAGCAGGAGAGAATCCCGGGTCAACAATATAAACTAAGACATGATAGCCTGAGGGTAAGGTCTTAGGGAGAGGGTAATCTCATAAGGCTCACACGCCTCTAGTACAACCGAGAAGTATCGCATGGGAGTAATGATTTAGTTTATTGAGATTACTATGCTCGCACCCATGACACCGAATTAACTTAATTGTTTATGTAGGGGGCACGGGTGGCCCAGTCGTCTAATACGCCGCGATTCGCTGTGAGTTGCGTCCATTGGGCACGCCAGAAACCTATGATTGTGGGTTCGAATCCCGGCTCGCCCCGATTATGTTTCTAGGTTTGTCAGCACCATACCCGTGCTCGTGGGTTTCACCGAAGAGCTAAACGCCTGAGACCTGCATCACTTCGGTCTTTCCTACCACATTAAGCTGACATGCCATGATATAACTGGAATACTGGTAAAAGCGGCGTTAAACTCACTCACTAATTGTTTATGTCAGGTATATCACACGAAGAGTATTTATAATAAAAGTGCCCCACCATTTAATAATCAAAGGTGGCAGGGGAGCTGATGGGGGTTATTTGTTGTTTGAGCTATACTGTTGTTTTCCCTGAAAGCAGAAGCTAAACAACTGACCCCCCCCCCCCCCCCCACACACACACACACACACACACACCAAGAATATCATAGGGCGGCGACTAACAGTAAAGGACCATCTGATATTCTATTGGGAGGCCTGGGGTTTTGCATCGAGATTAGATAAATTTTTTTCAGATACAGTTACCAAACCAGATATATATATATTTTTTCAACACTGTGAGCATGAATTAATTAAAAGAAAAACACCGTTCAACAATGTGACCTTGTGGCAGGCAACCCTTTTTATTAAGTCTGAAGCAAAACAATAAATTTCGAGAATTTTGGGGGACACTTTATTTTTTCCGATACAATCTCATCCCCTAAAGCAGTATTTAAATAAATTTACATATGCAGCATCATATTACTATTTTTTAAAGTACAATAATTCCCGAAACACTTTCGGGAATTAATGTACTTTTTTTTAAAATTGGAAATTTTAATATTCAAATATTAAGTAGCTTTTTACCGCTCATCCAAAATGTCTTCAATGTCTCGAAAGCAAAACAACAAGTTCAAATGATGTCATCTTTTCATAGCAGTGATGCATTCGCTTTTCGCAACAGATACATACGTTGATTTTATCACCGTCAAACCACCCACAAATTGCGTTATATCAGTGACAATACAATGAACCTAAGGTTGACAGTGTTCCTATCTTGTACATAACGGTTGCCAGCTAGGTCACACAAACAAGGCATAAATGTGTCACCCCCGACAGGTTTATGGAGATCTGGAAACGCCAGCACTACATCCTCCTCTTGCACATGTTAGCGGAATTCTAGAGGGTCTGTAACAATACCTAGATTAAAGACTACACTTGATGTGACTGATACGTTGTGCATGTAATATATATGAGGATGGATTTTAGTTGAAGATATAAAACTATTTTCTTTACTTGATCCACAATCAATCTAAAACTGCGAATTTATATAGTGAGTTACAATCCAAGTCCCTCCCTTCTCTTTTTATGTCAGTCTCTTTACATATATTCAGATGATCCAAACTTGTAATAAAACGTAATTGTTTAAAAGTTTTATACTGCGTCATTTGCTCTATTTTTCCTTACAAGAAAGTTAAATATTGACATAATTGTTATAGGGCACCAAATACTCTATTATTCCTCAACAGAAATTAAAAATATTTGATATATTAGTTATAGTGCACCATTTGCTCTATCATTTCTTTTAAAACAATTTAATATTTCATATGTGTGTAACATTTGCTCTAATATTCCGTAAAATAAATTTTAATATTTTAATATTTGATATATTTGTTATAGTGCACCATTTGCACTATCATTCCGTAAAATAAATTTTAATAGTTGATAAAATATCAAATTTAAGAATTATGTCCCCCTATACAACTAGGCATCCCGTGTCCAAGGATTCTGAACGACTGAGAGAATTGCGTCCCCCTATACAACTAGGCATCCCGTGTCAAAGGATTCTGTACGACTTAGGGAATTGCGTCCCCTTATACAACTAGGCATCCCGTGTCCAAGGATTCTGTACGACTAAGAGAATTGCGTCACCTTATACAACTAGGCATCCGGTGTCCAAGGATTCTGTACGGCTAAGAGAATTGCGTCCCCTTATACAACTAGGCATCCCGTGTCCCAGGATTCTGTACGGCTAAGAGAATTGCGTCCCCTTATACAACTAGGCATCCGGTGTCCAAGGATTCTGTACGGCTAAGAGAATTGCGTCCCCCTATACAACTAGGCATCCCGTGTCAAAGGATTCTGTACGACTTAGGGAATTGCGTCCCCTTATACAACTAGGCATCCCGTGTCCAAGGATTCTGTACGACTAAGAGAATTGCGTCCCCTTATACAACTAGGCATCCGGTGTCCAAGGATTCTGTACGGCTAAGAGAATTGCGTCCTCTTATACAACTAGGCATGCCGTGTCCCGGGATTCTGTACGGCTAAGAGAATTGCGTCCCCTTATACAACTAGGCATCCGGTGTCCAAGGATTCTGTACGGCTGAGAGAATTGCGTCCCCTTATACAACTAGGCATCCGGTGTCCAAGGATTCTGTACGGCTAAGAGAATTGTGTCACCTTATCAAATGTAATCGAGCGTAAGTTAAGACATTGACCTGATCGCCGCAATTTTCATAAATTTGCCATATAACTTGCAACCAAGTTTGTTCACAGAATCACAGACACACCGAGCAACCCCTTTCTAAACAATAGTTTATAGACCAAGCAGACATTGCAACGCTGAATGGAGCTAAAATGTGTTCCTACTTGGTGACCTCATTTGCATATTTATCGGATCCTGGTACAGGATTGGTTTATAGCATCCTTAACCCTATTCATTTTATATGTGTACTTTGCAAAAAGAAAAACGCAAAAAAGTAACATCGTAAATACCTGATAGAGTGTTGCCGACATCCATACAAAATTAATACCAAAAAAGAATTGGTCATTTCGGCATGGATTAGGACTGATTTATGTGGAAAGAATGAGGTCTACGAAATTTGGTTAAAACGATGGAAAAATCGCAAAAACACAACAACGTGGCGCCGAAACACACCAACATGACATGCACATGAATCATCACTTCGTGGCTATAAGACTGGAGAATCATTTTCAGCTGTAGCCAGTTTTTTTCCACGTAGCACTAAGCACCATTACAAGACTGTGGAACCGTTATCAGTAACACGGGACGACATGTGACCTTTCCCGGTCGACCAAGTATCACTACAAGAGCAAAGGACTGATTCAAACGGCTACGACACGTACGTGAAAGAACCACCACGGCCAGCTCTACAACACGGCAATACCGCATTGCATAGGATATCAGCCCAGGCAGTGATGAACCGTTTACCCGTTGAAGGTTTTCGCGCAAGACAACCAGTTCGAGTGTCAATTTGACGTCAATGGTGTCAAGGTCACAGAGTATGGTCACAACTGCGATGGAGACAAGTTTGGTTTATTGACAAGTCACGTTTCATGCTTCGCCGTGCGGGTGGAAGACGTCGTGTTTACAGTCGTATCGGGGAACGTTATGCATGAAACTGAATACAGGAAGTGGACATATTTGGTGGTAGTAGTGTGATGATGTGGGCAGCCATATCCTACACTGGTAGAACAGACTTGGTGCAAGTTCTGGGGAACTTAACGGCACAACGTATGAGATTCTTCGGCCATAGGCCCTTCCCGTCATGCAACAAGCGAACGTCATTTTCCAACAAGACAATTCCCGACCTAACACGGCAAGACTGACAACGGCTTTTTTCAGGAATCACAACATCCAGGTCCTGCTGTGGACATTCAGGTCTCCAGATTTAAACCCAATCGAACATTTATGGCATGCACTGGATCAACGACTGCGAGCACGTCAGGAACAACCACAGAACCTCCGACAGCTGGCACAAGCACTGCAGGCAGAGTTGGTGAAAATTGCTCGGGCCATAATTCGGGGTCTGATTGCTTCCATGGGACGACGATGCCAGTCAGTTTTGGACTCTAATGGAGGCCATACAAGATATTGAGAACAGATGAATTTGAAAATCCACAGTTCCACGTGTGCCATATGGAATCTGGGTCAATGACAATGATGTGTGCCAATTTTGAAAATCGATTACCATCTGTTGATTATCTATATGATATATAAAATATGTTAAAATCTATAATCAGTTTTTGGTTTCTTTTTTTCAGAATATATGATAATGTGGCTTATGATTGTGCAACGAAACATTGCAAGTGTTTAACCAGACACCAGAGAGTAGTGGATGACAGTACAACACAAAAGGTCGGTGAATGGCTAGCAATAACTGATACATTATATTTATGGACACTTATTTCCACATGTATCGCAAAGACTGTTAAACTTTTAATTTATTACAGGAAACATTATGTTCTGGGTGAATGAGAGAGTCAGGCGGAACAGTGTTGAGGGCGAACCAATGCGTGTTTGCTTCAGGTGGGAGAAGAAGGGAAGTTGTGGAAGTTTAGCACTGGTGGAAACTCACAAGCAGCGGATCCTGCACAGACGAAGAGATGACTTTAAGTATAGTTAGAATGCTTATTGTCCTATTGGCTGCCATGCCAGTCGTCAGCGTTGAATACAAGGATGGTTGGTTGGTTTAAAGTATGTGACTTGACTGAATTGTCCTGGAGCACTGACTGGGCATGTCTCATATAATCAACACTGGTTTGTGGGCTCAAGACTATGTTTTTAACAGGCTGCCAACATTTATTGCACGGCGTTTCATATTGTTTGTTTTGTTGTTGTTTAATGCCGCACTCAAGAGGCGAGGCATACGCGAAAGGTGGCGCAGCCGTGCACACTAAGATAACTTCAGGAAGCGAGTGAATATCATGCTAATGTTAGGAAACGTCACGGTCACAAATCTCCCTACGGCGAAGCGCCCAATTTATTACATAGTGTCAAATGATCTGGTATACAGAAACGCAGAACATAGATCAGTCTAAGTTATCTTATTTGCATATTTATCAGATGGGATTTGTTTATGGCATCAGTGGTACTAACCGTAATACTGTTTGTTTGTTGTTTAACGCCGTCCTTAGCGACGTTCCAGCTAATGATTGCGATCTGTAAATAATCTAGTCTAGACCAGACAATCCAGTGATTGACATCATGAGTATCGGTCTATGCAATCGGAATACGATGACATGCGTCAAAACAAGTCAGCGAGCCTGACCACTCGATCCCGTGAGTACGACAAGCATCGTCACCTATTACGGCAAGCGTGGGTTGCTGAAGACCTATTCTAACCTGGGTCTTCATGGATTTTCCTATTGCTGATCATAGTTAAATATTGCATTGACTTATTGGTGAATATTAATAAAAGCATATTCAATTTAGCGTTGTAACTGGGTTCCAAAATATGATGACCATATGTGATGTATGTTACATGCCACTACTTCTCCCTTCGATAATACTTGCCATCCACTTCATGACAATACAGTGAGTGAGTGATTATGGTTTTACGCCAGGACACCAGAAACGGGCTTAACACATTCTACCCATGTCGGGAATCGAACATGGTTCTTCGGCGTGACGAGGGAACGCTTTAACCACTAGGCTACCCGACCGCCTCCTCATGACAATACAACGTATCCATACATGACGCTTGAGTACTGACCTCCAACCCACCTCCACTGCAAGACACACTGGGCACAGGTCAGGTTGTCCGGAAGCTGCCCAGTCAAGTTGACCATCACAAAAGGTCCCTGTAGAGTGAGGGGGTAGCGCAACCCCGACCCTTCCACACGGACAGGGTGTTTGTCCAGGCACAGTTGGTCCACGGCGTGCTTGGGGTCATTCCACGGACATATTCGGAACTCGAAGTAACCCTTGTGGTTCGAGGTGATGTCAAGGACGAGGGGTATTTTCTGCCCCGTACGGTACCGCCGGGTAATAGTTCCTGTGGCGTAGGTACCGTTTGGTTCATTCCGCCTTGGTCCCTGCCAGGGATCTCCACACACCCCGCACCTGCCATCTTGGAAGTGGTGTTGATTCTGTGATCATACAAAATACGTGGTCTAGTGACAAGTTTCCTTTGTAATATATATTTTTATAATTACAAATATTAAATACAGGAAACTAGGTGTATAACGAACACGCTTATAACGAACAGACGGATATAACAAACTATGTTTTTTGGTCAAGGCCATTTGCTGCATATATGCTGTATATTGTATATACGCTTACAACGAACTAGGGGCGGTCGGGTAGTCTAGTGGTTAAAATATTCGCTCGTCACGCCGAAGACCCGAGTTCGATTCCCGACATGGGTACAATGTGTGAAGCCCATTTCTGGTGTCCCCCGCCGTGATATTGCTGGAATATTGCTAAAAGCGGCGTAAAACCATACTCACTCACACACTCAATCATTATATCGAACTACGGTTATAACGAAATAGAATGTGTCCAAGGCGGATCCAGGGTTTAAAGAAAGGGGGGTAGGGTATCCACTTGTGCGTTTTGTAACTTCAGTGGGGTGGCACCCAAAAGCCTACCCCAAAATCACACAAACACTGTAAGCAAACCAGTATTAATTTTACTTAAACAACTAGGTCACCACGTCATCATGGCAGGTAGTTGGCATACAAAAAGTCATTTGCTGTAAAAGAAAAAGGGGGGGGGGGGGGGGGGGCACCCCGAGAACCAGTGAATCCGCCACTGGTTTAGATACTGTAAGGCCACTCGTCCCCGCTCTCCTACATATACACAAAAGCCATGCTGATTCAATTCTATTCAATCTCTGAATATCTTTAAGAGAATTATATAAGACCTAATCGGTGTCCCAGGCATGCGCAGTAGTGCCAGAGCATCATGATGCATGTTAATGTGCCCTGTTGTGACACGACAGACATTTCCATATCAGAAGGTCGTGAACTCAAAGTCACGATAAGCAGCCTTTATCTAACTTTACACGTCATAGATAAGTACAATCGTGATTCCAAACAAACAAAAATGGGTTTCTATTCTCAATAGGTTCGTGGTGTTATTTTGCGTGAAGTTCGTGAACTTA
This sequence comes from Haliotis rufescens, assembly GCF_023055435.1. Classification (NCBI taxonomy): domain Eukaryota; kingdom Metazoa; phylum Mollusca; class Gastropoda; order Lepetellida; family Haliotidae; genus Haliotis; species Haliotis rufescens. Next base: position 36,838,296 of record NW_025963779.1, read on the forward strand.
CCACAAAGCCGCCACAATTAAGTCCATTGTCGTCGTAATTCTTCGGCGTGTTAAATCCAAACCGCCACATACTCGATCTCATGGGGGGCTCGATCATCCGCCCGTGACTCGTCACCCCCGCGGGAAGTAGCAGTCCAAGAGCAAAGGAAACCACGAGCCCCCATAATCCGAAAAAGTTTCCTTCCATATTAAACTAAAGGAGGTAAAGACGTACAACCAATGCTGACAGGTGATTTTCGCCTACCGAGGGTGTACGGCATCCAACGGGAAGAGCCGTGACACTTTGATGGCTAGTTTCAACTGTCACACTAAACATTTGAAAAAAAAGAAGGTTAAATTGTCACACACTGAGCGCATTATATGCCCTTTCCTCTATAAATCACTAACTGTGCATTCTATAGAATTACAGACCAGAGGACTGGATATTATAAGAATCTATTCAAAATGAATGTGAATTTACCATTCTGGACTGTGCACTGAAAACAGACAGTTTAATGGCATCGGATGTCTGCACGTCGGCCTGCGGAACGGGTTGGTCTGCTATGCGTGTGAGTTCCGTATTTAGTTCAAGTACCACTCAAACAACATCACACTGCTCACCGTGAACGTCGTGTATTGTAAGGTGAACGTCGCGTATTATAAGATGTGATCTTGTCCTTACATGGGGACTGTGCTCTAGATGTGAGTTGCTGTAAACGTAAATATGGTTTGTTTTGTTTGTTTGTTGTTTAACGCCGCACTCGGCAATATTCCAGCCATATGACGGCGGTCTGTACAAAATCGAGTCTGGACCAGACAATCCAGTGATTGACATCATGAGCATCGACCCACGCAATTGAGATACGATGACATGCATCAAGTCAGCGAGCCTGAACCCCGGATCTTCACGGGTCCGTAAATATGTTAATGGAATTATTGGACATATTCAAATGATTGATAACTACATACTTTCAAGTTTTAGACTTCTGAGATCAAGTGATTGAAATTAGAACTGCCATCCTAGTCCCCCTATAAAGTATTAATGATGCCTAGGTACGAGCATGGTTCCTTCTCTGACACTAACAGGACACTTCAATACACAGCGAAGAAAGAAGTCGGACATGGATGTCTTGCTTGCAATTGTGTTTTGTAATCTTCCAATTTTGTCAACATGGACACATCAAATGTCTTTGAATGAATGAATATGTCTGCTGTGTCTGAGACTGTGCGGACTTCTTGGAATTGCAATTGATATCTTAGTTCCATGGCCACTCGGATGGTACAGATAGACCATGTTGCCTCAGAGACATTGTATGTTTTTTCACATACTGTCCCCGTGAAGATCCGGTCTTCAGCAACCCATGCTTGTCATAACAGGCGACTAACGGGATCGGGTGGTCAGGCTCGCTCACTTGGTTGACGCATGTCATCGTATGCCTATTGCGTAGATCGATGCCAATAATGGCAATCACTGGTCTGGTCTAGGCTAGTCTATAGCTGGAATATCGCTAAGTGCGACGTTAAACAACAAACAAACAATATGATATACCGGTTAGTACCGCCAATGCCAAAAACAAATCTGATCCGATAAATATGCAAATGAGGTAACTTAGATTAAATTATTTTCTGCGTTTCAGTAAATCAGATAACTTGACACTATGTAATACATGGGGCGTTTCGCTGTAGGGAGACGGAGAAAATATGTGACTTTGACGTTAAGTAACATTAACATGATGTTCATACTCGTTACCTGAAGTTACCTCAGTGAGCAAACGGCTGCGCCACCGCCCTCGCCTCCTACTGTAGAGAGTACCGCGAATATTTGTCAACCATAATTACTAACAAGCATGAAATACTCATAGCCCCGCCAATATGACATGTCCGGTTGTGTGCCAGACATTAGGCCCTAAGTCAAAGTCGTTGCTATGGAAACTCGAAGTATGTTTTTTTTAAAAATTCCAAACTATGAAAAGGCACCAGTTTACCATTAGACCTATCTATGTTCCAAGTTTGATGATGAAATAGTGTAGGGTTTTCAAGCTCTGCCCCGGAAACGAGCACGACCGCAATTTTCAGTCGAAGTCAAAGTCGTTGCCATGGAATCGCAAAAAATATATTTTTTAAATCCCTGAACAATCAAAAAGCACCAGTTCAACACTAGACCTATCTATGTGCCAAGTTTGGTTAAGATGTCTCTCATAGTTGGCGGGGGATAAACAACGAGCGTGTATCTTCGTTGCTTTATTCAGGAATACATGTGAACAAATGATTTTCAAGATCCAATATATATTCGTGAAGACTGTAATTTTTAACATGACTTATCAATTAAAATCGTTGACTTGCCCGTTTGCTAGACACCACACCACGTTCTTTAAGTTGCACTGACAGAGAAAGTTAATACTGATTTGAATGTGTTCTATGCAGACTACCACACAGGTGATGTTGTTGTTGACAGCGGGACAGTCTCCATTGCACAAGGCACTAGCAGTCCTATCATTGGGGCCAAAGATCCAAAGAGGAAAAAGGGCACGTTATTTTTGTAAATCTTTGGCCTGAAAAAATACCTTCGCCAAACATACTACACGCAAGCTGACAACAAGGGCGGATTGTCTAACCTGACAACAAATTAGCTTACTGTTCCACACCCATCAAATGGTGTTATGAAAATGTATCAAGTAAATAATTTATTTACATCTATATTTCATATGGAATTGTTTCTTCTACACTCTTTTAAACCGTCAATTGGTAGATCAAAGTATACATTTACTGCGGTCAAATATCGTAGTCACATTGTCCATGAAACCATTTGATATATACTGCCGGGCGAAAGAAACCATACACTTGAACATAAGATTTGACCACAAAATTACAAACGTATCATAACGCCACAAGTCTCCGAAACACTGCAAACTTAAGGTCCAAAACACAACTATGATACCCGTATCAAATACATCACCATAGAATAGCCATTTCGTTTTTGTTTCATTTTTAGCCACCATCAAACATTGGTGCAAGACTGTCTTTAGCCCGGAAGTTGATGCTACCTCTAACATGTAGCTGTGTGTGGAGAGTTGCCGTATCGCCGTAGATAGACGCAGGCACATGAGTGAGTGAGTATGATTTAATGCCGCTTTTAGCAAAATTCCAGCATTGTCACGGCAGGGAACACCAGAAATGGGCTTCACACATTGTACCCATGTCGGGAATCGAACCTGGGTCTTCGGCGTGACGAGCGAACGCTTTAACAACTAGGCTAGACTATCCGACCGCCCCTCGCAGGTACGTGAGGATGTCTATATTTCACAAGCCGTATTCTGTGTTTTTTTTGTAATCTCGATTCTTTTTGGCCAAACAATATATACGATGCCCATTTTAGTAAATTAATGTATGTGTATATAGGCAGTAATGCGACAGAGAAGAAGAGGGCATTTGACCTGTTATCATACCTCCATGTCAGAATGATGAGATATGATTGGTCCACATGATCTTGATAAAACACTGTGTAACCCGCCTTAGAGGGTACTACATTTCTCAGCGGGGGAGGGGCGGTCTTTACCTTATGATTAAAGCGTTCGCTCGTCACGCCGACGACCCGAGTTCGATTCCCGACATGGGTACAATTTCTGGTGTCCCCCGCAATGATATTGCTGGAATATTGCTAAATGCGGCGTAAAACCAATGTCAGTCACTCACTCACTCAGCGGGGTAATAAATCTCTTATACCCCGCCACAAGCGCTACAGGCTGCATTTCTGTGAGACAGAATAAATCCTTTATACTCCGCTTCAAAGCATAAAGCCGCATGCTTTTTCCAAGCCGATGTATGTTACGTGACATAGGGCAAGCTAACCTCAGCTCAATCGAGTAGCTGTTTTCTATCAATTTTGAATTTATTTGAATTATTTTACAATGTCATATTAAAACATGTCGGTAAGAAAGATTCGTTGTTGCAGGATCACTCAGGGTACATGGGGTTTATTCGTCCGGCTCGTGGTATAAAACCTAACTCGGGACGCATAAAACCCCATGTACCCCTCGTGATCTTGCTACAGTTTATAGTGCACTAAGGCGCTAAATTTACTGTTCTGTACATTAACTGTGTAAGGATTCGCCGGTTCGAATCCGAGATTTGTCCCGACTATGGTTCTTTGTTTGTCATCCCCGTATCCGTGTTCGTGATTTTCACACGACGTTTACCGCGTGAGTCGGTTTGTTAATCCTCTCACAAAAAGCTGACGGGAACCAGCGTTATACCCCAATCCCACACAACCATACACAGAACGAGAGCCATTGGAACCGAGGAAGTCAAACGCCTTACTGAGAAAGGTACTGTTTCTTCCGACACTTCGGTTCAGAGGCCAACTGTGTCATGTATACATCGCTTCCCATGGTATACATCGTATTGTTAAGACCACCAGGTCACGGGTCAGCGACAAATAGTACCCTTGACAAATGTATATGTCTTCAAGGTTAATCGTCCTAATATTTTTTAGGGCTCTGCAGTGAAAGCCCCACAGGTGTACTAATCTGTGAGCACCACCCTACCGCAGTCGTCGATAAACAAGTTTGTAGTAGACCTGAAAAACCTGAACGTCTTCTTGCTTTTTCCCTACACGTTTCATACTTGTTTTATTGTCTTTATTTGTCAGGTATAATTAGCTGGTTCATATTTTTACAGATATATGTTGGTAAAACACATGTATGACTCGATCGTTGGTATGCCACTGTTCGCTGGCAGAATTCTGCGCCATCCATGTGGAGTGAGTGAGTGAGTGAGTGAGTGAGTGAGTGAGTGAGTGAGTGAATATGGCGTTACGCCGCTTCTAGCAATATTCCATCAATATCACGGCAGGGGACACCAGAAATTGACTTCACACATTGTACCCATATCGGGAATCGAACCCGGGTCTTCGGCGTGACGAGCGAACGCTTTAACCACAAGGCTACCCGACCGCCCCTCTATGTGGAGTAAACGTGCTGGCGACAAAGAGGCTGCCAATGGAAACGTGGATACAAGATTGACACTTTCAACATCCTTTTATTCTTCACTGCAACATTTTGGCACCTAACTAAACCCTTTAACACGCAAATCATGAACCAAGAAAAAAACTTCTAACATTCGAACTGATTTCTCTCCGTTGTCTCCAATAGTGACATATAGAACATCTGATAAGAAACCATATCAGACCATTGTCCATGCTATCGCTTTGGTTTATGCTGCAGTTCCTTCAGATATGATTGATATGTTTCTCTGTGGTCGGAATCTGGACTTCACTGTTGAGATAGCACCCGTGGGAAAATCACTTGAATATCAGGAGATCTATCGACGAGGAGGAAAACACGGAAGCCTACAGGATCACCCTGAAAAAGTCCAAACGCTTTTTTAACGAGAAATGGGTCAGAGTGAGGCGGAGAGTGGGTCCGAAAGGCACAGGTGCAAGGGTGATACACCTCAATGTGAAGAATAGGACATGGCAATCCAATTGTTCCGAATGGACACTTGGTTATCAATGCCTACATTAAACTGAATCCAGTTTTCAACTATTATACACTTGGAATTTCCGTAACTGTTTGTTATATTGACACGCAAATGAATGATTGTAAATTGTTTTGGGAGAACATGTCTCCAGAAGCTCTCGAACCTACACTGTATAATTTGAGGACGTGTTATTGTTTACCCCGGCTACGGACACATGTCGGAACTATGAGAACTAACAATTATTTTCAAATATTTGCATAAGCATCACAAACTTCGCAAATAATCCGTATAATATTGTGTTCCATTATGTCTTACATGTATATAACAATGTTGGTAGTTAAGTAATGAAACCAATACATATATACAGTCAAACATCGTTGTGTCGAACTTTGTTGTTTCTTGTGGTTGTCTCGAGGTAAAAGTTAGGCCCCTGCGTAGTCCTTCTTCATTCATAATGTTGTGTCTAGCCTCGGATAAGTGGAAGTATTTACGTAGGTCCCTTCAACTTCGACACAACAGTGTTTGACTAGATAGCCCGTTCTATGCTTACTTCCTATAACCCCCATGACCATATTGTTAACATGAAAGCGATTGGTATACCAATACTCCTGTAGGACCAAACGAAATTGCAAATGGCTTTTCACCATACCTTGTAAAGATTATTGTAACTCACGACAGAGCTTGGCGCTCGTGCACCAGCAACAGAGATTACATTTCAAATGCGTCACGCAACGGCAACTATCAGAGTTTAAATACAGACAACAGAGTGTTGTGGTATATTTTATCAAATATTTTCCACAAAAGAAAGTATATCAATAGAGACGTTTGAGAAATTACGGTTGCGTTACGGTGTGAAGAGCGGGATTCTTGAACCTCCTGTGTCCTTTAGGAGGAATAGCGGGACAAGGTGATCGATCTCCTTTGGTCATTCTGTATGAAGAGCGGGAATCGTGAACCTCCTGTGTCCTTTGGGAGGAATAGCGGGACAAGGTGATCGATCTCCTTTGGTCATTCTGTATGAAGAGCGGGAATCGTGAACCTCCTGTGTCCATGAGGAGGAATAGCGGGACAAGGTGATCGATCTCCTTTGGTCATTCTGTATGAAGAGCGGGAATCGTGAACCTCCTGTGTCCTTTGGGAGGAATAGCGGGACAAGGTGATCGATCTCCTTTGGTCATTCTGTATGAAGAGCGGGAATCGTGAACCTCCTGTGTCCATGAGGAGGAATAGCGGGACAAGGTGATCGATCTCCTTTGGTCATTCTGTATGAAGAGCGGGAATCGTGAACCTCCTGTGTCCTTTGGGAGGAATAGCGGGACAAGGTGATCGATCTCCTTTGGTCATTCTGTATGAAGAGCGGGAATCGTGAACCTCCTGTGTCCATGAGGAGGAATAGCGGGACAAGGTGATCGATCTCCTTTGGTCATTCTGTATGAAGAGCGGGAATCGTGAACCTCCTGTGTCCTTTGGGAGGAATAGCGGGACAAGGTGATCGATCTCCTTTGGTCATTCTGTATGAAGAGCGGGAATCGTGAACCTCCTGTGTCCATGAGGAGGAATAGCGGGACAAGGTGATCGATCTCCTTTGGTCATTCTGTATGAAGAGCGGGAATCGTGAACCTCCTGTGTCCTTTGGGAGGAATAGCGGGACAAGGTGATCGATCTCCTTTGGTCATTCTGTATGAAGAGCGGGAATCGTGAACCTCCTGTGTCCATGAGGAGGAATAGCGGGACAAGGTGATCGATCTCCTTTGGTCATTCTGTATGAAGAGCGGGAATCGTGAACCTCCTGTGTCCTTTGGGAGGAATAGCGGGACAAGGTGATCGATCTCCTTTGGTCATTCTGTATGAAGAGCGGGAATCGTGAACCTCCTGTGTCCTTTGGGAGGAATAGCGGGACAAGGTGATCGATCTCCTTTGGTCATTCTGTATGAAGAGCGGGAATCGTGAACCTCCTGTGTCCTTTGGGAGGAATAGCGGGACAAGGTGATCGATCTCCTTTGGTCATTCTGTATGAAGAGCGGGAATCGTGAACCTCCTGTGTCCATGAGGAGGAATAGCGGGACAAGGTGATCGATCTCCTTTGGTCATTCTGTATGAAGAGCGGGAATCGTGAACCTCCTGTGTCCTTTGGGAGGAATAGCGGGACAAGGTGATCGATCTCCTTTGGTCATTCTGTATGAAGAGCGGGAATCGTGAACCTCCTGTGTCCATGAGGAGGAATAGCGGGACAAGGTGATCGATCTCCTTTGGTCATTCTGTATGAAGAGCGGGAATCGTGAACCTCCTGTGTCCTTTGGGAGGAATAGCGGGACAAGGTGATCGATCTCCTTTGGTCATTCTGTATGAAGAGCGGGAATCGTGAACCTCCTGTGTCCATGAGGAGGAATAGCGGGACAAGGTGATCGATCTCCTTTGGTCATTCTGTATGAAGAGCGGGAATCGTGAACCTCCTGTGTCCTTTGGGAGGAATAGCGGGACAAGGTGATCGATCTCCTTTGGTCATTCTGTATGAAGAGCAGGAAACGTGAACCTCCTGTGTCCTTTAGGAGGAATAGCGGGACAAGGTGATCGATCTCCTTTGGTCATTCTGTATGAAGAGCGGGAATCGTGAACCTCCTGTGTCCATGAGGAGGAATAGCGGGACAAGGTGATCGATCTCCTTTGGTCATTCTGTATGAAGAGCGGGAATCGTGAACCTCCTGTGTCCTTTGGGAGGAATAGCGGGACAAGGTGATCGATCTCCTTTGGTCATTCTGTATGAAGAGCAGGAAACGTGAACCTCCTGTGTCCTTTAGGAGGAATAGCGGGACAAGGTGATCGATCTCCTTTGGTCATTCTGTATGAAGAGCAGGAAACGTGAACCTCCTGTGTCCTTTAGGAGGAATAGCGGGACAAGGTGATTGATCTCCTTTGTTCATTCAAATATTTTCCACAAAAGAAAGTTATCAATAGAGAAGTTTGAGAAATTACGGTTGCGTTACGGTGTGAAGAGCGGGATTCGTGAACCTCCTGTGATCTTAGCCGCACACGGGGACTTCATTTCCATCACAAAGATTTCGAGGGCTTTCTTTTGTGTGTCAGTCAGTTTTTCAAATCCTTGAAGTTATCGCAAGCACTATCGTAATCAGTGGGACTCGCTACATTGTTGTTGATATCGCCATCCCAAAATTGCGTCAGGTTGGTCTATTAAATGTCTAAACGGAACACGGCAATGATTATCCTGTACCAAGCAATATCTCCTGTTACTTTTAATCCCATCACTGGAAAATGTTGTAAAAGAAACTATCATGTTGTTATGTGTACAAGTTGGAGGAACAGCGGAAACACGTACTGCACGTGTTACAAGGTATACGTCGGTGTTGACTGACAAGATGCGCTACTCAGCTCATGTTGATTTTTAAAGTGTAGGATTTCTTTCAGTGTGAAGCAGAAAGAGGAAAACTACTTTATGCCATTAATAAATACTTGAATTGGTATGTCTCCTAACAAGCTGAATTTTTTTGTCTGTCGACGGGACTCCAGCAATCAGTGAAGCAGTTGGGGAACATATCAAAATCATGAAGGGTACATAAATTAGAGAGTTTTCAGAAAAATCAAGTCAGACGTGCAATTGTTAAACTGCATTCAGAAAATAAGTACATGTCACTAAGGCTCTTGAAGAAATACCTTGAAACTGAACATGATTTAACTGTTACAAACTACAAGCTATGGCAAGTTTTGCATATATTTGGATACAGATACCAAAAGATAAGTTGTGAAAATAGGGCTATGGACTGTAGGGTAGGTTTACCAAAATGTTAGCCATGGCGATATGAAGGATGGTGGGAAATCCACATTCCAACCAATTAGTTCTCATGCCTGAAATATATACTTAACTCGTTGCTCTGCAGGAACCCTGCCGAGAGTGTCGGTCGACCTGCTGTAGGGAGGAACAGTGTCTTTTCACCAGGAAAGGGGAGTTTAAATGTGTCCCACCCAAGGGAAATCATACCAATGAAAGACTTGTAAATATGAAACATATTCCCAGTGATGTGGAACTAAAATGTAAGTATTCTACATCATTCTGGTTTGTTACTGACAGACGCGTATTTCAAAATTGATGTAATCTTCTTTCAGTGTACTTTGTAAATGACCCATGGGCAATCAAGTATTTCGCCATCGAATATCTAAAATGATGGAAAAAATTATGATGATGATTATGGACTATATGACAGACCACATGTCAATACAGACCACATGTCAATACAGACCAGACTACTTTGATGATGTTTCAATACCTATTGTAACCAAACCGAAACTCACGCCTCCAGTTGCCTGTTCCCTTTCAAACTGCTGTTCACAAATTTTGCTGGATGTAAGCAAGTTTTATATATTTTGATTTAAAACATCTAAAATATTTGAAAGGCTTTCAATTTTAAACAAACGACACATAAACACCAGCATACTTTAAATCCTTAAAGTAAGAGTAGTTAGTTGCGATCACTTTGAACTCTGATCTTTTTGGGATTAGTTCATTAAAAATACGTGTGTGACGGAAAAGATCTATTTTACAGACTTACGATGTAGAATACGATGGCCCTTGATTAAAAACGATGTAATTTCCAATTTTCGAATAATTGTTTACAGTAGTTATCGCCAATGGTGACCACACGTAGTTTTCCGTCACGCCTGTCACGTTGTTTCCAAAGCATAGATGACTGAACTGAACGAAGCACGCGTTTATAGTTTGTCACCAGAACTCAAGTGATCACTGTAGCATGTACACGTCATTATGTTCAAATAGTTATTTAACCACAATTTTTTATCCGTAGTTTGCTAATATAATATAATTAGTGCTTCAAACATTGCCATCCTTATTCTAACGCCTCTTCAGCGGCTATATCCCCATGCAACGATACCGCCTTGTGTGTATTTTGTAACACTGTGATTCCTTTCACAGACTTAGAAAGTTGGGGGCTATCAAAGGAACAAATGTGCGGACACCACAACGATAAAAATCCATGGAATGTTGCCAACATTCCATTACGGGATAAAACAGCCAGTGTGTATTATACATTGATACATGTGCAACAAAACAAAACAATATACAACCCTGACAAACGGTTCTCTCATAACTGGCTATCTACAGTTTTAACAGTTTTCGGTGTGACATGCTACGGCTTGCCTCTCTTCTCAATACACCTGAGTAAAATGGACAATAGAATACAAGGATGTGGACGAAAGAATAAATCAAGGCAATGGTATTCTGCCCTTAACACCTCACTGCAGATGGAAATTGGTGTTTTGTTTTACCCCATGAAAAACACAGTGTCGGTTTTTGTTCTTCGACTTGGGAATTCCACGCCCCATCGAGTGTCGACAAAGCTACGCTGCCCTATCTCCTGCATTACCGGATGACTTCCTCTTGCCATCCCCGGGACCTGTTTCCCTTTGGTCCGACTGTTCTCTTGGCTTTACTGCTGAAATCTTACCATTTGAAGAATCAAAACAATATAAGCTGATATGGGAAAATGGCTTAAAAGCATTTTGTAATAAGAAAAGGCATTCAGGACGTTGTGGATCTAGACGCAGCCAACGCGTTTGGAACGCCATTTGGATAAACGACTGGATAAAGAAGTTACCTTACATGGATAAAACACCTTATTAATATGAGTGCACACAATATTGGAACGAACATTGTGCTTGAAGAATGAGACAATCTTATTAAAATCAGACCTTAGTTCTCGCTACCGCTGAACAAAGATCTGAAGACGTCCCATTAGGGGTCACGTAAGAACGACCTTTCATCCGACTAATCAGAGCTTCGCTTACCAGATTATGAAAGTGACAATCGGAATGTGATTTCTAATCATGCAACCACGATTACTTTAACGCGGGGTATTCTGAACGATAGTTACGGGTTAAACGACAGAATCCATACAGTCTAGACCATCTATTAGCCATTCCAGAATGTTCTTTTGTTAAGGTTAAAATTTTTAGTCGAGAATTTGTCAAAATATGTTTCGAAGCGTATTCGCCAATTTGAAAAAGGTGCCGTAAAGCACGAGAAAGCTCCCTTCTGATTGGTCAATCCAGTGGCCGGTCAAAGTTCGCGCCAGGTCGGTCTGACGTGACCCGTAATGGGATGCCCTCAGATCTTTGTTTAGCTGAAACGAGAACTAAGATTTGATTTCAATGAGATTGAGAATGAGATGAATTATTATGATAATGACTCCTGCAATAATTGTGTTTTTACCACCCTTTCAAATTGTCATTGTATGTAGGTCTACAAATACGACACATAAATGATCTGATGTTGTCCAATAAGATACGATCACTTGTGTGTGGAAAATCAGTTGAGTATTTTCTTGTTCCTTCTAATTTTGAGACGGTGTCTTCTGTAGCTGAATATCGTAGTGTGAGGACACCTTAGCCACACACTCTGTTAGTCAGTATCATATATTTCCGACAAGCCAAGAGCAGTCCAACTCTTTGGTATATAAACAATTTGAATATTTTCCACCGTACAGATTCGAAGTCAGAAAGTGTCAAATGTATTTATTGCTTGTCGAAGGAGATGACAAATGGGTAATGGTTGGTAACGATGTATTAATTGGCTGATTATGTATCATCGTGTCACACCAATTTGGGTCTTTGCTTATGACATAGACTACTTGTTTGCCATTCTGATATCTCACCAACAGAATTCCGTCCATTATTATGTTTCTTTCTTATCATTAAATGTTTGTTCTTATCGACAATATCAGTTTGTGTATTTAATCCAACACAAACATGAAAGATACTGAATGTTAAATATCCATAGAGGACGACCAGTAGTTTAAAGATTCATGTAACACGACCATTTTTCAAGAAATTCAGAGAACCGTTTTCTTAGAGTTCAACAACAAAAAAGTGATATTTCAAAGTGATTAAAAACAAATTAAAAGCATGACAACACACACACACACACACACACACACACACACACACACACGCGACCATTTTTCAAGAAATTCAGAGAACCGTTTTCTTAGAGTTCAACAACAAAAAAGTGATATTTCAAAGTGATTAAAAACAAATTAAAAGCATGACAACACACACACACACACACACACACACGCGCGCAGACCCATTTATGTGTTACTTCTGTGTGATATCAAGGGTTAGGTACGTCCACAGATGTTCATTGTTTGAAGGAGATAGCAAAAACATCTCCCTGAACCCATATCATTTCGGTATGAACAACTAACTAAATGGTCTCATTACTCCGCACATCATGCAACACAATGATAAATTGCCGAGTAAAACGAGTAAACTCTCATGTTATTGATATGTAGTGATAACCAAATGCCAACTTCAGAAAAAAGCAGCGTTCAAAAAAGGATCTTGTCTCGACAAAAAGAGAAACCCATCCCACCACCCCCAGCAAGCTAAAATACCCTTATGTCCCATGTGATGAAAATTTACAAACAGATGATTGATGTGAGAACAATGGAGAGACAGGAAGTGTTTAATATACTGGAAAAATTAGAAACAATGTCCAATAAAAAAATGTATGACTACAAAAATTGTTGTTATTATTTGAACTTCTTAACATACATCCTACCATGATACTAACGAATGCTTGATCCGAGCAGGAATTCCTATCCGTATACACAAAGAAACAGATCAGCAAGAAGTTTTGTTTGTTTGTTTGTTGTTTAACGCCGCACTCAGCAACATTCCAACTTCATGACGGCGGTCTGTAAATAATCGAGTCTGGACCAGACAATCCAGTGATTGATATCATGAGCATCGATCCACGCATTTGGGATCGATGACATGCATCAACCAAGTCAAACGCCGTAATATAACTGGAATACTGTTAAAAGCGACGTTAAACCCAACTCACTCACTCACTCAACCAAGTCAGGCGAGCCTGACCACCCGATCCCGTTAGTCGCCTCTAACGACAAGCATAGTCGCCTTTTACGGCAAGCATGGGTTGCTGAAGACCTATTCTACCCCGAATCTTCACGGGTCCAGCAAGAAGTGTCGCACAAGTGCTGCCCATGGGGATGCCTGCTTCTTGTCTAAATATCTAACATAGTAAATATTCTTTCATTTCTAGACAAATTGTCCCGAGCTTCTGAAGAGAGATATGTAACTGTATCTATAGACATCACATTTTGTAACAAAAGCCCCATGGATCAAGGAATGAAGTTTTCCTAAACTTTGTCATACTTTCTGTGAATATCAAGAAAGTCTTTAAGTGAATGTATTAAGTATTATGGTTAATGGTGATTATGATTATGGTGCACGAGCAAGTATGGGGACTCTTGGCAGCCACTAGAAGTGGAATTTACATCATGTCTTTAATTGAACAACTGTGAAATTGTGTTCGTATTTTGAAATTTGAAATATTGTGGGTAATTTTGTTTTGTCTGAGAATGTTATTGAAGTCTAAAACATCAACTCCCTTGTTTGCAAGTTATAAATTCAAGAACACGCGGTGTTTCTCTGATTTTGTGGAGTCTGTTTCGGGTTTGGCCAAACCTTCCAACGCAATATCAAGAACTAAACTCTCTAGTCGATATTGTTGGTTCTTACTGTTTGTAGTTCCTACCATCAGCAAAAGTTGTTGGAGTCGATTGCCATGTATCACTTGGCTGATTTTGTGTCATCGTTCTCAGACGATTTTTATCGATATCGTTGCTCATGACATTGACTACTGGTTTGTCTGACCAACATTCGATTATCGCACGCACGCACGCACTCATGCACGCACGCACTAAGGTCGATTAGGTCGATCAATCAATTTTTCGGTTGAATTATTGATGAAAATCGTAGAGAGAGTTCTTATTTCCCACCAGGGCGTGGGAATCCAAACTGATATTGATATTGTTCTGTGACTGACGTCTCCAGGGATTCTGGTGAGATTAGATCTCAACTGCCAACCAAATATTGCTGACTGCAAGGATAAGAATGCTCACCCCTTCTTCCTGGGTCATGACAACAACTACGATGGATCTCATCCATGCATTCTTTGCATACTTATCTATAACAGTGACTCTTACTGAAAGTAACACTTTTGAAAATCAAAGAATTAAGTCAGGAGGTTATATTTATCCCGACCGCCTGGGATTTCTTCAGTGTCAAAGACTATGCTGCAGATACGGTGGCTGCGGTGCTGTCAGCTACCTCACAGAACACTGCTTGTGTGAGCTTCATGGTTTAAACAGTGGACAGAGCGACATGTCCTTTCACAGGGGATGCATCACGTGGACCAAGAACGCTACAGAAGAGGTAATATTTTCTTCTTGATAATTTCTTAACGGTTAACTAGGTTATTCGCTGTGACGAAAAATTAAAGTAAAGTTTGAAGACCTCACGAATCGTTTTATTAAAGTGAAAGGAGTGTGAATATATTATTGTAGGTCAGCTCCGTCATACCAAATAAGGGACTCTGGAAATCAGTTGTTCATAATAATTGTCTTTTCATCTCAACTGAATTATTACTTGAAATATCACTTGTAGACTTTGTTTATGTTGTAAGACGTTGTCTATGTCCGTCAAACGGGTACGAAACACAGATTTCAAAAGAGTTGCTTCAAAACGTGTAGAAAATCTACATCCCAACAAATTACACCCTTCTAACAAATCGGTTAGTTTTCATGCCTAAAGTGTATACCATTTGTCGTTACTCTGCAGGAACCCGGCCGAGAGTGTGTGTCACCCTGCCGTAGAGAGGAAAAGTGTCTGATCACCAGGAAAGGGGAGTTTAAATGTGTCCCAACCATGGGATATCATGCCAGTGAAAGGCACATTCCCAGTAATGTGGAACTAAAATGTAAGAATTCTACATCATTCTGGTTTGCCATTGACGTACGCGTCTTTCGAAATTGATGTAATTTTCCTTTGGATTGGTTCATTAAAAAAAGAACGTGTCTGACGGAGAACATTTTTTTACTGTCTACCTCAGTTGAATTTTAGATATTTATGGGAAAAGAATTTCAAATGATTGCCAGACATAAAGTCAGGCACAACAATAATCTCTCTTATAATGCGTATAGTTTTACAATACGATGTAATTTCCAATTTCGATTAATCTTTTACTGTAGTTATGACCAGTGCCATTCGTGACTGCTCGCGTCTTTCCGTCTAGGCTGCGGAAAGAGCCTTGTAATGTGGAACACAAGTAAAAACGTGGAAGCATGAACGGAACAAAGCACATGCGGATAGTTTCTCTCGAAAACTCAAGTGATCACTGCAATCTCATGGTGATCACTGCATCATGCAAACATTTCCTCATGTTCAAATAGATATTTAACCACAATTCATAAACACTCTCTAATGCGTAGTTTGCCAATAGATTATAATTCATCGGTTGTTGTTGTGCTCAAACATTGCCATCATTATTCTGAAGCCACTTTAGCGGTTATATTTTCATGCAACACTCGCCTTGTCTGTAATGTGTAACCTTTCCTTTCACAGACTTAGACAGTTGGGGGATATCAAAGGAACAAGCGTGCGGAAAACACAACGATAAGAAACCATGGAATGTGACCAATATTCCATTACGGGATAAGAAAACCAGCGTGTATTATACATTGATACATGTGCAGCAAAACAAAACTATTTACAACCCTGACACAGACCTTTCGAGACACTGGCAAAATATTTTTTTCAAAGCCTTCAGTGTGAAATATTACTACATTCGGTTCATCACGATATCCCTGAACGAAAAGGGCTATAGAATATGGCGACGAGAAGTTGGAGATACCTTTCATTCCTTGGCCTCTACCCTGAACACCACACTGCAGATGGACATAGGGGTTTTGTTTAACCCCATGGAGACCACACTGTCGAGCTTTCTTCTTAAATTTGGTAATTACAAGTTCACGAGCTTCGATTATCGAGAGACCCATACTGTCGTACCGCTTTCGGTACAGGAATCCTTCTGCTTGCCATTTTCGAGCGCTGATGCACTTAACCCCGAATGTGGTCTTGGCGTTTCTGCTAAAATACTACCCTTTGAAGAATCAAACCAATATCAGCCGATTTGGGAAAATGCCTTGAAATCATTTTTTAACAAGGAAATGTCAAGAAAAAAATGAGAGGAATATTTATATACAGTCACAACAAAAGCATTGTTCGCACCATTTCCCACTGTCCATGAATAAGGCACAAAGATAACTGAATAATATATGCAAAAAAATAATATTTGTATCGTCGGAATGAATGTTTAAAATTAAAGGGGTGTAATTACTGTACTGGCCAGAAGCCGTGCAATGGTGGGGATCTATACAGGGATTGTTGATGAGGAAGATGAAACTAAATGAAACAGGGTTTATGTATTCGTCCGTGTTTACTATGGAACTCTACTGGCATCCAAGACGTATGTGGGACATGGGTGGCCACATCGATTTAGGACTGTCGGGACAGTGCTCATAAAGAGACCAACACTTTCCAATGAAGCTGACACGCCGTGCCATAACTGCTGGGAGCATGGTCAAACCCTAAACGCTTGAACGTAATAATGTGTTGACACGTATCAAGTACAACTTGCGTGTATGATGGATATTGAGTTCAGTATTTTGGGGAACTTGCCTCTTCATGTGTTTCTGTTGTTTTCTGACTTGGCTGTCAATGCAAATAAAACAAATAAAAAATAATTTACTTGTATTTTTGTAGAAGGTATTTGTGATGACGGAGTTTATGATAACGAGGTTTATGATGGCTGAGTTGTGATGAGGGGGTTCATGACAACAAGGTTTACGATGGCTGAGAAGAAATGACGTGGTTCATGATAACGTGGTTTGTGATGGAGGCGTTTATAATGATGATGTTTGTTATGACTGAGTTTGTTATGAAGGGGTTGGTGATGACGGGCTTCATGTTGATGAGATTTGTGATGACCGAGTTCGTGAGGATGGCGTTTGTGGTGACGAGGTTTGTGAGGAGGGTCATTTCGACTAGAGTTTGTGAGGATGGAGTATATGATGACGAGGTTCATGATAACGAGGTTTAAGATGATGACTTTGATGATTACTGAGTTTGTGATCAATGAGTTGGTGATGACGGTGTTTGTTGTCAGTAACGCCTCACCCACAGAGGAGCCGACTGTCAAATGTATTTTATACCCCCTGGGGGTAGTCATTCACCCCAAGCGGCCAGCGGCCAAAGCTTTTACTCGTAAGAGTGTTTGTGAACAAACCTTAATCCAATACCACGAGTTATCAATTTAACCAACATAGATAATGAAAACATCTTGATAAGGTGCAATGTTTGCACTTGAAACAGATGTTATATATTTAAAAAGGGCCCGAGTGGTTAGTTACCGCCTAAATGGTAAGTATAAACCCAAAGAAATTAAAAATTTAATACAAATAAGTAATAAAAATACAAGGGGGCGGTCCCCCAATATGAACCTTGTTACATTGTGATGATGAAGTTTGGGAAGATTGTGTATATAAAGCGACAAAACCCTTTCCATATATCCAATGGAAATCTCTGCATAACGCAGAGTTGATTGTACAATTCCGACTATATCATGAGAACGTGCTTATGAATCACTATCAAATAGTAATGATACCAAGTGTTTGCGAAAAGGCGAGCGTCTCCTTCCCCACTGTTGGCACACCTCACAGACATATGCAAAGGCAAGTCAATTTTTCACCATAAAAAAAACACGGGACAATATGGTAAAAAATATTGTCACTGATCTTTCAAATTTTACCTCACAATTAATATGTAATCAAGACACAAAAACCTTGCGTATATATCGACCTACGCACAATGCATATGACAGTGGCTAGAATTGTATACGTTCGACATCAGAACAACCGAAAAATCAAATGTTTTCACAGATTTGAACAGGGTTCTTTCCGAGATTGAAAAACATCAAGCAAATGAGCTTTTGAAAACCCACCTGTTATAAATTCCACTTCTCTCAAATACTTTCTGTTTAAAATCATGAAAGTCCTTCCTTGAATGTATTACGGATTATGGTTAATCATCAAGACAGGGATTTGGTTGTACATTTACTGGACCCAGCAATATGTCAAGCCAAAAGCTCATGGTACTGATGCATGGTTTTGGCAGATGTCTTCCTCAGTTCGTTCACTTATACCAAGGTTTTTGGTTAGAGATTTAATGTCGTGTTGCTTTTACATATAATGGTCATGTAATTTGAGACCTTGTCAGTTGAAAGAGCTACAAACGTTTCATGTAGCACAGCCAGACTCTGGATGACAGCTAGATGGGTCGGAATGGTTTTATTCCAATTCCCTTACCTCTTTTTGAGTTTGTGATTCTACCGATGTCAACCTAATGCACTGATTTGTCCCACTCTGAAAGACATTCAACCTGGTTGTCTTCCCTTTACATCATGAGCTGCCAAGTCCACTCTCTTTCCACAACATAGTCCTTTCATTGAACAACTGTGATGAAATTGTGTTCGTAATTTGAAATTTGAAATATTGTGGGTCATCTTGAGAAACTGAGTTTTGTTTGAGAATGTCACTTAAATTAAAAGCGTCAATTTCTTTTGTTTTTGCAAGTTATAATTTCAAGAACACTAGGTATTTTCGGATTTCGTGGAGTTTGTGGTTTGGCTAAACCTTTTAAAGCAATCTCTAGTCGATACCGTGGACCCTTACTGCTTGCAGACCCACACATTCGCAAAAGTTGCTGGAGTTGTATGTTTTCTTTCAAAGACGCAGTATCGTCTTGTTCTTACTTTGTGCAGTCCCAATGGTTCCTGAAGGAGAGGCAAAACACCTTCCAAAAGAATGAGCTCATTTGGCCTTTATGCTTTCTTATTACCATGGTTGCGCCGAAGTCTTAGGGGTGCTTGAAACAGACTCAATACATTGACGTTGGTAGTTCGTTGGTTAGAAAGGCTGTCAATGTCTCTTATTTTGTCATAACACCCAAATGGCATTGCTGTACACAGCAGTTGAATCCAGTGTCACTCTCTGGACATTCTAAATGTCGACTGCATTTAAGGTAAGATGGATGTATATTTTCTCTAATAGTTTTTATGTAAAGGATGGAGTGATTTTCAGAATTGAAATGCTGGTAGACACAGCTGGAAACATTTGCAACACGCACTAACACTTTGCCATGGTCATACGAACATCGGTAAAAAAAAATGAGCAGTCTCTCAGACTCTCGTGTTTTAATATGCCGACTCCTTCTTTCTTCAGCTTAAAACGGCGGTATTCAGCCAAACCTCAGGTGGTTCCGTTGGCAATGAGGTTGTGCCAGTACTTCCACCAGTAAATCATTACGTTAATAATTACACGATTACAGCTCGGGGTTGCAATTTGTAAATATTTTACGGCAGCCATGGACAGTGAAGAGTAACGGAACTTACTGAATGTCAAGTTCAGCCATGTGAAAGTGAGGGTAGGAGAGAGGATCATTCTGATTATGCGTAACTTTTACTGGGCAGTTATTTCATGTCAACCGGTACATAAGTAACTTTGCAGTAACTAAAACACTGTGATTAAAAAGCTTATTTTAGAAATAAATTAGTTCAGCTTTTTTGTCAGTCTTTCTAGAACCTGTCACCCATACAAAGGAAAATATGCCGATTTCCTCGAAACGACTTGGTTAGTGCTCAGCAGCGGAAATATGCCACATGTTTCCATGTATGACATGGCTGATTATATGCCATCGTTCTCCGGCGATTTAGATCGTTGCTCATGATGTTGACCACTGGTTTGTCTGGCCAACACTCGATTATCGCACTTCCTTTAGAACGTATTTTAAAACTCATAGTTAAATAAAATGTTTGGCCATCGAATTTATTAACTGATGGAATAAATTATGATGATGATTATGGCCAACATGGCTTGGCAGACTAATCTTTTGTGTATTATACATTGACAAATGTGCTAAAACACAAAACACTTTTCAACCCTGACAAACGGTTCTCGAGAGATGGCTAAGTGAACTTATACCAGTCTTCGCTTGCCTCACTTCACAATACACCTTCACAGAATAATACAAGGATATGGAGGTGGGTTGAGCTGTAAGCTCTTGTATTATGTCTTGTATTCTGTCCTGTACCCCTCACTGCAGATGGATACAAGGATATGGAGGTGGGTTGAGCTGTAAGCTCTTGTATTATGTCTTGTATTCCGTCCTGTACCCCTCACTGCAGATGGATACAAGGATATGGAGGTGGGTTGAGCTGTAAGCTCTTGTATTATGTCTTGTATTCTGTCCTGTACCCCTCACTGCAGATGGATACAAGGATATGGAGGTGGGTTGAGCTGTAAGCTCTTGTATTATGTCTTGTATTCCGTCCTGTACCCCTCACTGCAGATGGATACAAGGATATGGAGGTGGGTTGAGCTGTAAGCTCTTGTATTATGTCTTGTATTCCGTCCTGTACCCCTCACTGCAGATGGATACAAGGATATGGAGGTGGGTTGAGCTGTAAGCTCTTGTATTATGTCTTGTATTCCGTCCTGTACCCCTCACTGCAGATGGATACAAGGATATGGAGGTGGGTTGAGCTGTAAGCTCTTGTATTATGTCTTGTATTCCGTCCTGTACCCCTCACTGCAGATGGATACAAGGATATGGAGGTGGGTTGAGCTGTAAGCTCTTGTATTATGTCTTGTATTCCGTCCTGTACCCCTCACTGCAGATGGATACAAGGATATGGAGGTGGGTTGAGCTGTAAGCTCTTGTATTATGTCTTGTATTCCGTCCTGTACCCCTCACTGCAGATGGATATAGGTTTTTGTTTCAACCCATGGAGAACACACTGTCGGGTTTTGTTCTTAGATTTGGGACTTACAAGCCCCCGATCATTGACTATCGAAGGACTACGCTGCCGAACTACTGGATGTCTTCATCTTGCAATCTCAGAGGCCTGTTGCACTTTGGTAAAAATGTACACTTAGCATTTTTTGCTGAAATCCTACCCTTTGAAGAATCACAACAATAGAAGCTGACATGGGAAAACGCTTAAATGCATTTTTTATAAGAAAAAATCAAAAGGACATTAGTATATAGCCGAGTTATTTGAACGCCAGTTGGAGCAAGGACTGGATAAAGAAGTTAGCTTGTATGGATGAAACACATGATTAAATAATAAACACATTAAATGTGTTTCAAAATGCCGATTACTTGAAGTTATGAACATAAATTTTAATTTAGAGTAATGTGAATTCTCTCACGCACGCTCAATCAGCCTGCATAATGAAATGATGAACCAAGTGATGCTTGTGCTACCACAGCTTCACAGTCCATGCAGGAAGTGCGACTCATCTGTTTATGACACAACTGCGTCGTCTTTGCAGTCTTATTCACTATAATATTTTAAAGTTTATGCTCTCATATTAAGCTTTTTGACAATAAAATACACTTGCCTATGCACGTTTCTTCGTAAACACGATAGACACCGTTTTGTACTTGCTTTCAATGGTAAGCTGTCATCTGTTGGCTGAAGCGCTAGTCGTACCTCTGACAGGTGTCTACGGATGTCCGAATTATTGTCCAGAAACCATTTTAGCCAAGCCGGAAGCCTGTATCACCTCTATCTGTTCATATTGACCGAGCTTAACCACAAGTTTATCAGTGAGAGGTTTCTCCTGGAACAAATCTTAGGCCTATTTTAGTCACGATCATGTGACATTTCACAGTACTTATGGTGCATTAATCGAGTCGATTCATTTTCAATCTTGATATTTGTTTACCTATGGCCTGTCTACTGCTTCAACTTGTGATAAATCCATCACAGTCACGTTATCTTGAGAACGTTGATGTCAGCTGATCTGAATCAGCGGTCTATGGAACTTGGTCTGGTAACATGCATGTTCCGCGTTTGTTCAGTTTGCAAGTGTATATTCCATCAGCGTTTGCATATGTTGTTTGTTGTTGCCGCACTCACGGCAGTCTGTTAATAATCGAGTCTGGACCAGACAATCCAGTGATTGACATCATGAGCATCGATCCATGCAATTGAGATCGATGACATGCATCAACCAAGTCAGCGAGCCTGACCACCCGATCCCGTTAGTCGCCTCCTACACCAAGCATAGTCGCCATTTACGGCAAGCACTGGTTACTGAAGATCTATTCTACCCCGGATCTTCTTGCATATGTGACGGGTGCAACCGGTGGTGGCAATATGGTCGGAATCGTAGAATGGACGATGCTTTTAGCAAAGATTTCTTGTTTTTGTGGAACTATTTTTATTCTTATTGAATTGGGTGAAATTTGTATTTTCAGATTCATGAACATTTAGAAACCACTGACATAGCAGACCTATGAAAGTGTCGTTCGTGTTGTCATGTATAAGTGTCTATTAAGAAAGTTTCTGTGTAAGTTTATTCTCATGCCAGTATCATTAATAACCATTTGGCCTTTGACATTGTGAATATTGAAGTAAGACGAGTTCTTTGGATGAACAACTTCTTTATTACAATTAGTGCGACGTTTCGGTGTAGATCCTAACACCTTTATCAAGCAAGTCTGAAAGAAGTTATTGTGAATATTGATCAAACTTAAACTGTCAATTTGTTTACAATCCAACAACATGTTTTCAATTGACCCGAAGATAGGCTAAAACTGATTTTGTGACCTTAGACCGTTTTCATATTGACTTTGATAGCTAGTTTGTATAAGAAAGAGGGACTGTGCGAGAAAACAAGTTGCTAAAAATTCATCACCAATTGTCCAAGTTGGAATACCTGACAACATTCGGACGATGTAGACCGCGCCATTTTATAGATAATTAAAACGTTCGTGGTAATAAATTCAAAAGTTTATTGTTTAATTGTTCAACATGGTTGTGCAATA
This sequence comes from Haliotis rufescens, assembly GCF_023055435.1. Classification (NCBI taxonomy): domain Eukaryota; kingdom Metazoa; phylum Mollusca; class Gastropoda; order Lepetellida; family Haliotidae; genus Haliotis; species Haliotis rufescens. The sequence goes on from NW_025963779.1 coordinate 36,861,537, forward strand.
TTGTAAAGAGGGATCTTTTCCTACATATTAAAATTTCAACGTTGGTCTCGATGCATTCATGGCTATAGCGTGAAGGCATCAAGGTATGTTTTATAGTAGTATTTCGGAACTACGCAGGGAAACTCCATAGTATTTCAGAGGCTGAACGCAGAGTTAAGGATGGTATATCTCAGTCAGTCTCGGGGCTAAAACCAGGGCTACCAGTCAGGGGTTGATACGAGGTGTATGGATGTCACATGTTACAGGGTCTGGAGCCTGATTGTAGTCTAGACATGGCGTCATGTGGGATCGTACATATTGTGTTTGTGTAACCATTAACTGCTAGGTTGTTCATTGTATACATCATGAAATGTAAGTAATCAGAAAGTAGAAGTTGGTTAGAATGACTTGAATCATCTTGCTTGACCTGCCAAGTGGGAGGCCAGCCTCCTTCGACACGGAGTGCTTCGTTCAAGCATGTCTTTTAACACAACGATATATTTCTTTACTTATTTATATATTACTTATTGCGGAGCAAAATCAATTTTACAAATACCTAAGGAAACTATAATTGAAAAAAACTTCATTGAGTCATCATGCAGAATCGTTCAAGATCAATAATAGTTCAATATCAATATCTGTGTATATTGATAAAGTTTTCAAGCTTAGAACAAATGGCGTTCACTGATATTGTGCACATGTGTCTTTCTGTCTGTCTGTAGAGAAATCTTTTCATAATTATGTGCCATGGGAGCTGTTTGAAATAGACTGACTCATGTCAGTACACTGAATGTACGGGAATACACCATAGCTCCATCAACCCCCGTCACGTACACCTACAGTGTGTAGGTGGGCAGAAGCCCAGTGGACAGTGCAGCTTACACCAAGCATCAAGCGCGATACCATAGGTGGCGGAGCCTCGACACTCTCCTGCCGTCTGCTGGAACACGACTGGGGGTGGAGAGGGAAGGAAATGCGCCATCTTCATAGACGGCACGTGCAGGATCCCCGGGACGGGGTTGTCCATGAGGTTGATGTCACGGCGCTCTGGCTTCGGTTTTATCTTCTTGAAGAACGGACGAGGGACCCGGAGAGGTGGTTCTATGGCTATATCAGCACAGTTCCAGAACTGCTCCTGTTGCCCACACCCCTTACAATAGATTCCTGTCTCCCAGTCCATACCGTAACTCTGGGCTGTAAAAGGATGTCGTACAATTAGTCATGGATCTGAAGGGCGGGCTATTCAAATAATTCAAGATTATTAGTTTGTTTGTTTATCTATTGTTTAACGCCGCATTCAGCAATATTCCAGGTATATGACGGCGGTCTGTAAATAATCGAGTCTAGACCAGACAATCCACTGATTGACATCATGAACATCGATCCACGCAAATGGGATCGATGACATGCATCAACAAAGTCAGCGAGCCTGATCACCCGATCCCGTTAGTCGCCTCTCACGACAAGCATAGTCGCTTTTTTACGGCAAGCACTGGTTGCTGAAGACCTTTTCTTACCAGGATCTTCACGGGTCAATTTAAGTTTAGGATGTTCTTCGACATAACATACTAAGGCTCCATATTATGTATAGCTGAGGACAAGATATGTCGAAACGTTTTGAAATTCAATTTAAAAAAGTGGGCCCCCCCTAAGATGATGTTAGTCAAGAACCATCCTCTCGAATATATACAGAGGGCTTCAGTTGGGATACTAAAATGCACGTTTTAGAGGTACTTCAATGTGATAATTTTGATAAAGATTATTGTTTGTGGTTGTTTATTAGGTCAACCGAGGTCAAGGACACTCACCGCAGTTCCATCTCCACTGTAATACACAGTGGTCGCAGCTCGTCCCGCGTGGAAGCTGTAACTGGACCTTCTCGAAGAGGGGGGACCTCAGTGTCCTCAGTTTATGTTTATAACCCTCCCCGACCACGTACAGAGGGTGTTCACGGAAACATGCCTCTGACAGTCGGGGCTGTGAGCACAGGTAGAACTGGAAGTAGCCGCCATGATTGGCCGTGATGTCAATTGTAACGTCTATCACCTGACCGGAAGTGTACTTTCTGGATATGACGTCACTTGCGTACTTTCCTCCGCGCTCGTGTTCACGTGGGCCTCTGTAGGCGTCTCCGCAGTGACCGCATCGTCCAGCGTTAAGCAGCCACTGGACCTTCACAAAAAGAAATTCAACCATACATTCATTTAGGTTAGCTGCTGACGCCTTAATTCGGAACCATGAGTAAACATAACGTGACGTAACGTCCCCTACCTGTCCGTTCTTCCCTTGTTGCAAACTACGACTGTTCACATATGCAACAAGGCTGATTAAGTGCGACCCAACCCCGATGGAGCATTGCTCATACAGCCAACCACTGGTACTGAGTTGCATTGCTCAGTGTGTGTGCGTGCGTGCGTGCGTGCGTGCGTGCGTGCCATTTGGTTGTTAGTTGAAAGAATTCTTGTTCAACAAAACTGCAGCACCATACATAAGTGTGTGAGTATATAGAGTTGGATGTAACGCCGCTTTTAACAGTTTTCCAGTTAAGCCCGAGGTGATCCAGGTCTCAGACGTTTACCACTTCGGCAAAACCCACGAGCACGGGTATGGTGCTGACAAACCTAGAAACATAATCGGGGCGAACCGGGATTCGAACACACAATCATAGGTTTCTGGCGTGCACAGCGAATCGCGGCGCCCTAGACGACTGCCCCCTCCCTGCACCCACCGTACATAAGAAACTTTGTACATGTGCAGTAATCTTTATATAAGTATATCCTAAATTTTCGAATAAGGACCTTATCTGTCTAGTTATTATGAGTATTAGTGTGTTAAGGCCTGAACGACCTCATCTGAGTATAGATTTCTTTTATTAAAACACCAGATGAAACATTATTTCTTTAAATATAAAATAATGGCATATTTTGAAATTCTATGTTTTGAAAAATAATTTGCAATTCTATAAAAGAAAGGTTTATAGGGGAATGGTTTGAGTGAATAAACAGTAAATTAGAAATATGAGATTATAAATGGTTATTTCCTGAGTTGGATATCATTACACACATAAAGCCACATATAATAAATGTAACACAATTTTGTTTTGTAATTGCTTGTATTTTGAAAAAGATTGATAATGTGTGCAAGAGTGTGATAAATCTTATGTTATTGGACAAACTGACATATAACGGTAAAACTGATCACCTTACCTGATAGCCACCACAGTTTAAAGCGTTGTCATCGTAGTTTTTGGCAACGTTGTAACCAACTCGCCACAGACTGCCCCTGTTAGGGGGTTCGATCATGCGTCCATGCCCACTGATCACAGCCGCCAAACACACCACCGTCAGAACCCGTAAGAGCGTGGCTGCCGCCTTCATACTAAACTCATCACACTACTGAGCTCCCGACAGCTTCATGGGCGCTTTACATCATCTAAGACGGGGCTATTTGTTTGTCCCCGCCTCGTAATGGTCCTGCTGTTGCATTAGGTGATTAATTAACATGAAGTTAACATTGTCAGGGTCACCCTCCTGTCACAGTGGACTCGTCCATGTCAACAAGAAAGAAACAATATGTGTCTGTTTCAGTGTAGAAGTCCATCATTTTCAACTTCAAATGAATATGAAACTTAGAAGATAATAAACGTACTTTAAACATGGCTACTTTTGTAACCCTGCATCTTTTTCTATTTAATTTACTTTGATCACTGAACAACTTTACGGAAAACGTGTGCCGCCGAAGTCGTACCGAAGGCTAACGAATGTAGTTGTCTGCTACGCCATGGAGGAAATCATGTCGACTTAACAATGACATATTTACTGACATCAAAACGAATAGTTTATCCGTTTATGATTGGTTGGTTGGTTTGTTGTTTAACGCCGCACTCAGCAATATTCCAGCTATATGACGGCGGTCTGTAAATAATCGAGTCTGGACCAGACAATCCAGTGATTAATATCATGAGCATCGATCCACGCAATTGGGATCGATGACATGCATCAACCAAGTCAGCGAGCCTGACCACCCGACCCCGTTAGTCGCCTTTTACAACAAGCTTAGTCACCTTTTACGGCAAGCATGAGTTGCTGAAGACCTATTCTACCCCGGAATCTTCACGGGTTTATCCGTTTATGAACCTGTATATTTGATTATGCTGTATGTTTCTATGTCCATTAAAGGTACATTCGATTTAGTAGCTATCCGTTAAAATTACTCTTTTTTTAATTAGGGCTATGATTTGCTCATAATAGTCCTTTCAACATGAGCAAACAATATTTATGTGTTTGGTAACTGTGCTCGAGTTAGTCCCACATAATGATCCACGTGCCACGGGCACAAGTAACATATTTACGTCAATCACGCGAGGGGCGTGTTACATGGTTCTCACATTTAAACATAGAGTTCGTGAATATCTTTTTTAAACACGGTTATCAAAACAATGTTGGTAGGTTTCTTGGTCTGTTGGCCATGCTTTAAATAGGCTGAAGCACTCGCACCCTCGTGTCTAATGGTTGAAATGGTTAGTTAGAGACCAATACATAACAGTGATGGTAAGCATTGAAAGTGGGCGATATGCCTGGAATATCGCGTTTGCCATCGTTCAATCAGTCCTACAATGGCGTGACATGACTTCGTGACCTCCGCTTGGGTCGTGACCGCGGGGTTTGACGATGGCAGTGTATCACGCCGGTGCACGTTACGGCGATCAGACCTTTGCGCTGTGCGGCGGGAAGATGGATTGTATGACCGAATGGATTTGTCTTACCTTCACGGGATGTTAGAATCTCTAGGTCAGTAGTCACATGTAATGTTGTAGTGTCCCAGGTTTCAAAGAAAGAGCTGATCTCGTTTCATAGGGAGAGGCTGAAGAACGAGTTAAAAAAAGGCTTACATACATGTAATATGTCGGATGAAAAGTAATAAAAGGTGCTTCTTAAGACCCTTGTACTCACATTCCGCAAGACAGGAAAAAATACAAAATGTCATGTATGATATATTATTAATTTATTTTAGCCTGTTTGGTTAATAGCTTAGGTGTGTAAATTTTCTTGAATCTAATTACTAGTATCATTGACGCGCTTGTTAAAGTTTGTTATTTAACGCAGAGCTGTAATATTCCAGCTATATGGGGACAGCCTGTAAAATGACTGTGATCCAGTGATTGATATCCTGTGATATGAGGCTAGGATTTTGTAACGAGAATAGATATTTTTCAGCTTCAGAAATACAAAACCAGATATTTTTTATTAAAAACTATGAGCCTGAAACACATTGCAGCAATGTAATGTTTGTCTTTAGGAAATACACTTAATAACGAGAACACATTTATGGTCATGTAAAGCTATCCAGATGCCTAAGATTAGGCGTGTATGTGTCGTCGCCATCTAAAGCTATCCAGATGCTGAAGATAAGTGTATTTGTCCATGAATTTGTATTCAGAGAAAAATGCCTTTAGGTAAAATATATTCATAATGAAAGTTTTCTGAGAAGGTATGACTAAAAAAGTCGAATATAGACGAGTTCGTTAAATGCCACCTTTTTCATAAAAAATGATATTGATACTAAAACAAACCTTTCTGAAGTTGATTCTGACAAATATTTTACTCTCGGGTAATAAAAAAAATGCAATCTTGCATCTTTCACTGTATACTTAACAATGTAGATAAAATAATTATGAATTAAAACTTCTATATTATACTGTAATATCGACGTTTCGGTATAGATCCTTGCTTGAAAACGGTATAAGGATCTGTACCGAAACGCCGCTATTACGATATAATGAAGAAGTTATCCATGAACGTTTTGTCCACCATCTAAGAAATGCATTAAGTATAAGCTTACTGGACCTTAGCGGCTTGTTGGGAACAGAACGTTTGGTCATGGGGGCAGTAGGTACAGTGTAGAAGACCTTCATGGAGAAAAACGGTATGGCATTCAAGTGGGGGCAGGTGGACTTGTATACAGCTCGCGGGTCACACATCAGATGAAGTTCAGCTCAGAGAGTAGTTCAATGGGGGACAGCGTTCAGCATCTTGACTCCTAAGAGTTCCTAAAGCTTCGGTCCTGCCCAACACCAAAGCACATGCCAGACATGTGGTGCCTCCTTATCCAAGTGACTTTGTTCGAAACATGCATCTGTTCTCGCATCAGTTAATGGGTACCCGTGAGGATGAGGTGGTAATGTGGACGCCAGACTGTATTGTTTACTCCCTGTGGAGCTGGAATGAAATTTGAGTTCACACTGATCCATTGACCGGGATAATATGTATCGATTTAGGGTGTGGGTGTGGATTTGGAACATTATACATATGGACATAATTATTATTGGTAGCAGTATTAGTATTTTTGTGTTGCTGTTTTACAGATTAAGATAAATAAATGCAGCAAAGAGGGTTCGGGTGATCCTGGCACACGCTGGTTACTAATAGGCTCATCGTCAGCCCAGGGCTCTCGCCCCTTTACACGCAGCCCAGACAGCGAATGGGACTTCTCCCAGGAAGCTGTGCCTAGTTGAACCCATCCAGAACTTTTCGGAGAGTGTGAAGACTCCCCAACACTTCAGCCTTGGAGTTGCAAAAGGGCTGTATTCCTAGCAGCAAACCTGGGTACTCTCCCAATGCCAGTCAACAGATTGGAAGATACCAAACCTATGGCACCAAGAACAATCGGGAGTCGGCAACTTGATACTTGGGATGCAAGCGTGACAATTCGTAAGCGAAGTACGCATATTTGCCATGTTTTTTTCCCAGAACCTTGTTGGCTTGGATAGATCTGAGGCTGTATACGGACCTATTCCAAAGCATTTGATATATAATTAATCATTTTCCCTGACGCCCTCTACATATTCTTCTTCTTATGTCTGTAGACGCAGCCCGACCAATACCAGCCATCGTTCTTTCCGGTTATGACGTCACTACCGAGTTCACGTGTTTCATCATCTTACTCTCAGGAATTTTATACAGCAATATTTGAGTGTTCCTAGTTCCGGCGATGACCTACCACAAGACTATCTACCCTCCTTCCTATTTTAAGGTGAACAAACTAATAACACGGGCACAATTGAATCTAAATTATCGATTATATTCGTTTATTCTAACAAATTGTATACAGTGTCATAATGTTTGCATTGAATAAACTCAATCTAGTTTCAAACATCCAATTTTATTATCAATCCTAGCGTGGTTACAGCTGTTCCCACGTGCAGACGGCCGCGGGTCCGGTAGCCCCGGGTGCTGGTTATTATGTCAAGATCTCAGCCTCGGTATAGAGGGCAGATGCCATCGCAATCGATCAATTTACATATGGTATTGGAGAAATACATTTAGTTCGACTTAGTTAGATTGCTATGGCAATTTCAAGATGTCAGGCATCTTGAATATGAAAAGATACTCTATATACCAAACATACAGAAAATAAGTTCAAAGAATTTTACTGAAAACAATCCATTTATATATTTACTCAAACATATATGTTGATAGCAAATATGATATGGTCCATCGTGATAAATTGTTTTTGTATTACTTCAAAATGGAACTTATGGTCTATTTTAAATATTGTTAAAAGTATGTATGATTGTGTATACGTGTGCTGTAGAAGTAAATAATGGAGAAATATATCAGAGTATTTATCTGTCATGTAGGCGTCCGTCAAGGGTTCATATTAAGTCCTCTACCATTTTATCTTTTCATAAAGGAGCTTGTAGATTTTGTGATTCACACTTTTCTGAAGAGGTCAATAATAGTATGTGGTGGTGTCACAATGACTGGCCGAACTGCTCTCCATATGGTCCAAGGCAGAGTCACAGGTCAATACTATCGTCATTTCACCACTGGGGTGAGATTTGCACGACGTGTTGGGCAACCTTTCATCTTTCAAGATGATAATGCACGTGTTTATCGTGCCAGGATTTGACCCAGTTCCTCTAACAGCAAAACCCCCATGTCATGCCATGGCCAGCACTCGTAGTACCCTTACGACGCTGTCAGCTTTAGATTATTGTAAAGTACGGATGAAAGGGTTTATTTCATTTCCGTACAGAGTTGAGGAAACACGTCTTAAAGCCCTGTTTATACGGCGGCATTTGCACACGTGTGTATCTTTGGCATATGTGCAAATTTGCTTATGTGAGCAAATTTGACCGTATGGACGCATTTACTCATGTGCAGATTTTACTCATATGAGTAAATCTGCACCTAGTTTGGACTAGGTGCAAATTTGCTACTACCTGTGAGTATATGCAGTTTAGATATACAAATTGGCAACGCTTAATCCTCATTGGTCAGAATGATACCAGTTGATGTCCAGACTTCAAACAGACCAGACCGTCAAAAATGGCTAGCAGAAAAAGAACAAATGAGGGCCAAAAATGTGGATCTGCATGGAGCGACGATGAAACGAGATGTCTTTTAGGATTAAGGGAAGAGAATTGTTTTGAAGAACAACTTAATCCCTAAGGGTCTTTGCACAACGGACAGGTTCATCACCTCCATCCTGTATGCCCACTTGTCCATCATCTGCGTCATCATCTGTGTCTTAATTCCACTCATCCCTAAAGGTTTCATTGACACTCTCACATGTTATGCAAGACAATGCAACAGCCAATCACCGTGAAAGCAAACTCCACATCAATGTCCAATCGCTTTTGTAAGCATCTCCACCGTCCCTTCAAACGACTGAAGGCATTCTCTGCCGTCATCCTTGCCCTGCTGAGGCAATAGTTGAATGTGGCTTGAGCAGGAGTTGGCTCTGTTGGAGAAAGGCTTTAAAAGCCAAGTCTTTAATGGGTAGGCCGCATCACCAAGTAGTACCACTGGCATATTGGAATCACCCAACCTTCTTGTTCCATGTGGGGAAAAGAATGCCATTATCACCTTGAATGAAAATATCGGAATTGGCAAACACGCGGGCATCGTGGTCCTCGCTGACTGAAGCCCGGGACGCCATGGACATGATTGCGATACACAATGCTCAGATGGGGCACAAGGTCATCATCAACACCTATGCTGTCAATTGCTGTCAACACCAAAGAGATTACCGACTCTGTATTCTGCAAGCCAGTAAATGGCAATTGCTACCTTCTTTAGGACACCCAATGGTTCTTCAACAGTGTCTTGGGAAGGAGAGCGTTCACCTTCAAGTCTTCTGCAAATGAAATCCAATGTTTCCTTTCTCACTCTGAAGTTTTCTAGCCAGTCTGTCTCTTCAAAGTGCTGCAGAACAACCATTCCAGGAAACATTCCAGTCTGATCTTTTCCATAGCTATGACAGAAATGGATGGTTTTGACAATTTACTCAAAATCTGCTTATGGGACTTATACTTCGTATGAATGCACAGCAAATATACTTTTGCTCACGTGTGTAAATTTGCATATGTGTGCAAATTTGCATATATGCAATTTTTTGCCGTATAAACAGAGTATTAGACATCCTATATATCTGGCACTTGCTTTTGTAAATTCAGTATACATGTATATGACTTCGACACTCATGATGTAAGCCATGTGTATTTAGTGTCCTGTATCTGAAGTACAGGCAGTTTAGGAGCGCTAACGAAACGACATTATTATCAATTACTGCAACATTAATAACGAATACTGGTCCGAAAACCTGGTTTTAACCATCAAATTAATCAAAATAATGCGTAAAGGACTTTTTCTGGTGTCGCCGAAATACTTTTGGTGGAATATTGCAAAATTATTTTCTCGCACTTTTCCAGGTATCTGTTCCGTTCACACACAGAGAGAACTATCAATGAACTACTACATGCCAGGCACTATGTGTGATGCGTGGGAATATCGCTCAAAGGGAAAGTAGCAATAGTGTTGATAGGAATGTAAATAAAGGGTGGGGAATATCTCCTCCATGCATCACTTATTGCTCCAGGACAATAGGTGTTTTACCTTCAGTGTCCATCTTTTATTTTTATCATGAATAAAAAGGACAGATAAACTACTGGAAACAGATTCTGTACAAAAATATCTTACTTCTTGTGTTCGGATATTTGATTTATAACTTCTCCCTTAATAATAATAACAACAACAACAATAATGTGTGTACTTATATTGCGCTATACTCCTTACACAAGGTGTATGCTGAAAGCGCTAACATTAGTACCACGGTCAATGGATCAGTGTGCACTAGATTTTTTTATTCTCAGCTCCCTGGGGAGTATACCACCCAAGATGCCCGTGAGGCGCTAGAACGTTAACAGCCACAATACCATCTCATCTTACCGTGTACCAATTCACTGCTGGATGAACAGAGGCACATTTCGAACAAAGTCATTTGCCTGAGGAGATACCACATGCCCTATATGTGCTTCAATGAGGGGCAGGACCGAAGCCCTAGAAACTCTCAGGAGTCAAGCTGCCCAATGCGGTCACCCATGCAACTATTCTCCGCGATCGACGCTGCTTAACTTTACCTGATTTGTGACCTGTGAGTCGTGCACAGGACCGCGTGCTACCACGATCCTATACTTCCATTATGTACCCTAAATGTTAAAATACTTTTTGCCTCGACTTGTTACAGGTGGACAGTTTAACTATTTTACCAATAAGGATATGTCCGTCCCAGAACAAACGTCAACCTTATCATGTTCTTTAAACATAAAAATGGGCAGTTATCATCACAGAAATAATCAAAGGGAGTTATGAATCTGAAAGGTGAGGTGAGGTGAAATTGGGTTTAACGTCGCGTCCAAGATTATTGCACTTATATAGCGACGTGCATGGACGTGTGCGTGTTTGTGTGGCTGAGTGTACAAGTCCGGACAGATGCCGATTTATAGTGCTAGCCCACTGAGAAACCATGCCGCAGTTTAACATGAATACCCCACTCAGACACAGTATACTGACTCCGAGCCGACAAGTCCTTGTTTTAGCCCCTTAATGACGAGCGCCAGACAGGGTAACAACAAGTACCATCTTAAACGTCTTTTGGTATGACGCGGGCGGGGATCGAACCCCGGATCTTCCGCTCTCCGGGCGGACGCTCTACCACTAGACCACGGAGGCGGTCTGAATCTGAAAGACGGGCGTAGGTGGGACAACATTACTCGTCTGTATACATATGGACAGTTTACGCCATATAATTGAGTTGTTACACGGATACAGAATCCATATGGTTTGTAATTGCGAGGGTTATTTTAACTCTGTTTAGGTCAAATTCAGAGCTCTCGGAGGGTCCATTTTGGGAGGATTAAGTTAGAGAGAAATCGTCTCATATTTTGTTTATAACTACAAGCATTATATGCACGTATAAGCGCACAGTGCACATTCGGAAATATTAATTGTCAATGCAAGAGAAAAACCATCCTAGATTTTCTGCCGAAACAGATTCCACTTGGCGTAAAGGGCAAATAGCTGTGAAAGTTGTATGATTGGACCACTGAAAATCAGTGATGGTACCAGGTGTTCGCGAAAAAGGTCTGCCCTACCAGTTGCACCCGCCATTCATACAATTTGCATAAAAAGTAAGTATTTATTGCCTGACACAGCACAACAGTACTCCTACCAAACCAGTACTCAGCCTGTAAACAAACCATACAATCCTGTGACTGATGAACCAGAAAATCCAGTTACTCGAGTACCATTACTGATTTCGTTGAAACTAATAAAAACGGCACCATCATTTTGAATTACGTCTATTGTGTACAAGTGCAGAGATTTTGCTGCTTATAAGTAAAGAACAACGTAATGAAATATATTCCTGTTAATAATAAGAATCGTGTGTTAAGGACAAAGTTTCAGTTGGTATCGTATAAACATATCTAAATCGTCTGCCTTCGTTCCCTGGCACAACCCTTGGATATGAGGTATAAGTCCATGCGCAAGCTTCCAGCTCCAGATCCACTTGAGCCTGCAGTCACAGGGAATAGAGTTCTTGTAGAGCTCCACGTAGCGGACGTTGGGGGTGTATTCAATAGCCTTGGGTACCGTGGTGAAGCCGCAGTCGTTGAGGTAGAGCATGTCGAGTGTCGTGAGGCCAGTGAAGGAGACGAGAGACATGTTGGTGAACTTGTTGCCCGAGAGAGACAGCCGCTTGAGATCCTTCAGAAGAGGGACGCTGCTCTCCTCCAGGATCGAGATTTTATTACTGGAGAGGTCCACATAGTCCAAGGATGGGAGACCCAGTAACGCTGCTCCAGGGAAGAAGTGGAGGCCACAGTTGGCGAGGTATAGGTGTTGCAAGCTGGTCAAACTGTTAAAGGCCGCGTGTTTAATGTTCATTAAGGGATTGTTGTTGAGGGCAAGAGTCTCGAGAGATGTTAATTGATTGAAGGCGTAGTTTTCAAGAATGTCGAGTTTATTGGACGTCAGATTCAGCAATTTTAGATTTGTCAATCGGCTTAATGCTGGTGGGATGGCGTTGAGTTGGCAGTGGTCGAAGAAGAGGTTTGTTAGGGTGTGGCTGATGCCGGTGAAGACGCCGGTGGAGTTGGGTGCGACGATCGGGTTGTGGCTGAGATAGAGGGTAGTGAGGGCACGGGTGTGTTTGAGTTCCTCGGGAATGTCAGTCAGGTCGGTGTTGGAGAGGTTCAGGATCTGCAGTGTCTGTCTGATCGTGTAGTAGAAGATGGCGTGAGGGACGTCACCGAGGTGGTTGTCGCCGAGATACAGCTCACGGAGACCTGACAGCTTCCCTACTGCAACAGGGAACGTTGTCAGGCCACAGCCACTGAGACCAAGCACTTCGAGTGATGTTGCGAATATATCAAGAGCTGCCTTAGGAACTGTTTTTATCACGTTACCAGACAAGTCTACGGACTTCAGGTATCTGAGGTTATTGACAGCAATCGGCCACTGTGTAAGCTTTGCATCATGGAGGTCCAGATGTTGTAAAGGATATCCAAGGGCAGAAAACAAAGAACTATCAATTGTCGTTATGAAAGTATTTCCGGCATTGAGCCTCGTCAGTCGTCGGAGTTTGCCCAGTGAGGAAGGAAGTGACGTAATAGATGTTTGCGACACTATCAACTGCTGCAGGATGTCTTCTTGTCCCAAGAATGCATCTTCATCCATGTTGAGGACGAGAGGGTTGCCTGTGAGGTCCAGAGTAGACATGTTGACCCCGACGAAGGCCCGTGCTGGGATGAAGTCGAGGTGGTTGTGGGACAGGTCAAATATGGGGAAGTGTCGTGGTGAGGACGTAAAGGTGGGGAGAACGGTGAGGGAGCGGCTGTCACAGTGGATGACTGTGCCACAGAAGCAGGGGGTGGGGACAGGACATGGTCCAGGCATGATGAGCCCAGACACTACCCCCATGAGCAGCACTAGGAAGATGCAGAGAGTCAGCATCTGAAACAACAAGTCTTGCACATATAATAAAGTGTAGGGCTAAGACATGTGCGTTATGAAAACGTCACGGTTCTTCACAGCAATACACTATTTATAGACCTAGCAATTCGTTGCACCTCTTTGGAGTGCCCGAAGCCCATGTTGGTGTGTGAACTTGATGTGTGGTCTGTATGCTTTACTGAAGAAGAACTCTTCCCACACAACGCAGCAGTACTATTTAATTTTGGCTTCACTGTAAAACCCGAAGAAATGTCCATTCCTCGTTTGTACTGAAGCTCCATAAAATCCACACAACCGTACCACCAAATCTTCATCTCAAATGATACACACTATTCTTAATAAAACCAGGAAAGGACTTCATGGATTACGGAAAGGGTTTTGTCAGTTCTATTTAGTTTAATCTATATTCACAGAAAGTATTTGGGACAAGTGAAATTTGTACCGTGTAGATTTTCAAATACTCAAAGGATTTGTTTGAATTGTTTAAATCTCAGAAAAGAACAAAGATCAATTAAGTTGAAACATTTGATCTTTCACCTTTATCACCACTACCCCACGAAACAAAAACTATCCACAAGCCGGTATAACAAGAGAGGTGACTTCAACTTTCCAATGGTCAACTTTCCCTTTATGACGAACGATTTTCTGGTAGCTCCAGTCTTTGGTGTCACGTTCAACTTTTGAGGTAGTATCTCCCCGCGAAGATATCAAAGAGCGTCGTATGACTTACTCAGAAGTCAGTTTTATGGTAGACATGTGTTGGACATTTCCAACAGAGACAAAAATGATGTGCCATGCAATCTTACGATTTTCATTTTTACCATATGGTCTCGTGGTTTTTTTCAGGTGAATAACTGACTTGCCTCTGCAAGTCTTTGTTACGGGTGCCACCGATAGGGAAGAATACGGTCACCTTTTCGCGAACAACTGATGTCATCACTATTTGATAGTGATTCGTAAACCCATGCTTATGATATAGTCAGATTGGTACAAAGGACCCTGCTTTTAATATGGAAAGCGTTTGTCGCTTTTGTCCTTTCTAATCCCAGATTCCCCCTGATTATGTTTCTAGGAGGTAAAGCTGACACGCCGCGATGTAACTGAAGAAGCAAGTCGACATCAACCAAACTCATTCACTTAATGATTAGATTGTGAAAGATTTCACCGATGAAAGATCTACCTTCAAGCACGATGAAAACGATTGTAGCCAGTCCCTAATTTATTACCATGGAGAACGTTTTCCAAATTAAGCCATATTTTACAGGAACACTACAATAAGAGACACCGACCCTGGCGACCGGTGTTCTGTTTCGGGACTAGTATATACGATGTGCAATATCTATAATTTTGTCACCATGTGCCAGGAAATCTGTCTTCCTCTGATAAAAGTCTATAATTTAGGGCAAAAGCTGTCAAAGAACAGAGGTAGGGCGGGCTTGTTTCCTTACCCGTCCTCTGCAGAAGGTGACACCAACTATCCTATTATCACCGATCTTCCACGATAATATGATTCATCAAGCCTATCATGGACAAGATATTTCCGTGGTAAAGCACGGGCAATTGAGTGCACCGCATACAGGAGGATAGGGAGCAATGCCGCACACACATTTCTGCGTTACAATAAAGTTAAATTGATCTTGATATCAGTATGTATGTTGAGATCAATACAAACATCCATTTGTATGAATGTACCCAAATAAACATATGTAGATAGATTACTGATATTGAAGGTTTCATCTCGGGTGTATCCAACACACACGCATCCGGCATGTAATAAAAGATTCGAAAAATAAACCTATTCTGAAGAAAAATATGTATTTCTTAGAATTGTCAAGTGATCTCAAGTAATTGACTACACGTACCTTCGCGTCCAACTATTCCAAATACGTCACAGCATATGTTATATCTTATATTTCTCCCACCTAAGGTCACTAGGACCATGTCAGGCACTGTTGTAGACAAGGCCACACGAAACACTAACAACATAATGGGCTACGTTTGGTATGTGAAGTAGGTTAATATCTTTATCAAATGTTAAAATATTAAAGTGCACTATTTTCATTTTACACATAGCTTTCTTATTGACCCATTATATTGTGGAGTACTTCATTTTTTACTCATGATGCATGTATGGTGTAGAGGTTATTTATATTATCTTACCTTTATGTCAGAATTATCTTAATATGTAATTCCGCCTTGAAGGGAAATATATTTCTGAGCGAGATTATAAATCCCTTATACCCCTCCACGAAGAAAAAGGCTGCACGTGGATCTCTGAGCGGGAGATTATATGCCTTATACCCCGCCACACAGTACAAGTTAACCTCTGCTCAATCGAACACCTGTTTTACTGTCAACTTCCAGCTTGTTTTAAATCCTTTTCAATGGCAGATTGAGACAAAGCGACAAGATACATTCGTTGTAACAGTATCACCCGGGGTATATATGCGTTGATTCTTACTGGTACGTGTGTGTGTGTGTGTTTGAGTGAGTGTGTGTGTGAGTGTGTGTGTGTGTTTGTGTGTGTGTGTGTGTGTGTGTGTGTGTGTGTGTGTGTGTATGAGTGAGTGAGTGATCTTACTGGTACGTGTGTGTGTGAGTGTGTGTGTGTGAGTGAGTGAGTGAGTGAGTGAGTGAGTGAGTGAGTGAGTGTGTGTGTGTGTGTGTGTGTGATCTTACTGGTACGTGTGTGTGTGAGTGTGTGTGTGTAAGTGAGTGAGTGTGTGTGTGTGTGTGTGTGTGTGTGTGTGTGTGTGCGCGCGGTGTGTGTGTGTGTGTGTGTGTGTGTGTGTGTGTGTGTGTAACTGAACTCTGACAAAAGCTTGTCACCTCAATTCATATCAGTTGTACATTAATCTCTCACCCCAGATGTTGAAGCAGCTCTACCAGGATTCCATGCGGCCACAGGTTGTGACACAACAAGCCAGTTCAGTGGGCATGGCAAGAAGAACCTCATTTATCGCACATCTATCGTGTGTGTGTGTGTGTGTGTGTGTGTGTGTTTAGTTAACGATCAAATACAAGTTATCATTTGGAAAGCAAGTAATCATCCGTATCGTCACCTTGGGGCCTAGTTGTTATTTCTCTATTATTGCGAATATTTGTGGCGACGTGATAACCTCGGGCATAGTTGTTGGTACGTTGGGCGTGTTATATGGACTCGTTGAGCCAAAGAAGGGCAAAGAACACAGAAGTAGACATTCTGCTGGGTGTCCTTTTAACGAAGTGACAGATTGTTGTTTATTATGGAGGGATGATGTAGAAGATAGGAAGAAAACGACAACTCTCTCACCTCATTAGATTTACGGTATGAGGATCATATTAGCCTGGTTGCCATTGTCGACATTTCCCTGCTTTAATACCACTGTTTCAATACATCAACACGTCAGTGGTGACGATATCTGACATCACACAAATGTACCACACCAACCTGATTTGTCTGTAAAATATTTATGTATTACAACACACACACACTTGCTCCGATTTATTCAAATAACGAATACCCGACAGTTGACATACGACAGTTGATTTACAACATAAATATCATTTTATAATTAATTTTTCAAGCACATTATATCTATTAACAGGTATGACGAGTAGGGTTTTACGCCGCTTTTAGACATATCCCGACCACGAATCCAGAAATCAAGAATAGGCTACAACACCAGGAAACAAACTCAAACGGAAGACATTTGATCGTTTCATTAGCTATATAGCAATCGTAGGAGTTCCCAAGAGGCTATAGCCCACATTGGTAATGACTGGTAGTCGTGACAGTTGCTCATTAGCTAGAAAATTTAGAGATATATAACTTTTTGCCACAGATGAACAGGTTATTACCCCAGATTACGTGTAAGCACTTGTTATGTCCTCGTTAAGATGGCCTTGGGTTATCGTTAAAGTTGTAGCATTTTCAAGGACTTTTGTGATATTTACACTGACAATTGCAGTATATAAGTGGACAGAAAGGCGGGTCGTGAGCGCAGTTATTCATACACCAACTATGGAAGCCCGGGGAATGAGTTGAACATCTCAGCTCGCAAATACCATTGCAAGGATGCTTTGGCCAGTGGACCAAGTCTGGGTTGGCCCAGTTGCATATCTTATTGCCAATGATAATTTCCTCATCTAAGGCCATCGATGTTGTTGTTGTTGTGGGGGTTGTTAGGGATGTTGACGTTGGTGATGTCGCCGAAGTTGTTTCCGATGTCGTATGCGATGTTGTTACCGAGGTTGTTGGAGATAACGTTGTAGTAGGAGATGTAGTCGTAAGGGAGGTTGTTGACGATGTTGTCTGGGATGTAGTTGGTGATGTCGTTGTTGGGGATGTGTTTGTGAGAGGTGTTATTTCCACGTCGGCACAGTTTACATAGTGTTCCTGATCGCCGCACCCTATGTAGTTACACAGATGCAGATTGTTGTGCTGAGCTGAAATACGAATGTGTATTTTGCTTGATAAGAAAACTTATTTGAATTTACACGTCCAGTTATTTCATTGATTCCATTGATTTCATTGCTTGAAACGATATATAAATATATAAATGTAGGTTTTATGGCTGTACCTGTTTAACAGACTTACTTCAGGCACATTGATTTAATACTGACGGACTCACTGACTCACTGACCAAGTATTGACATGTTTACAGATGTACTATTGGCACATTGAGATCCGGGGTAGAATAGATCTTCAGCAACCCATACTTGGCGTAACAGGCGACTATGCTTGTCGTAAGAGGCGACTAACGGGTGATCGGGTGGTCACGCTCGCTAACTTGGTTGATACATGTCATCGTTTCCCAATTGCGTAGATCGATGCTCATGATGTCAACCACTGGATTGTCTGCTCCAGACGCGATTAGTAACCGACCGTCGTCATATTACTGGAATATTACTGAATGAGGCGTTGTACAACAAACATTCTGGCACACTGGACTCACTGGCGAACAGACATACTACTTACTCAGATTATTACTCTGTGAATACTCTGATTCACCTATATTCTTCTGACTCTGACTCTCACCAACTATTTTGCATCTGATTCACTCACGTTCTACCCACTCCCATATTCAACACTAACTCACCGGCCTTGTAGTGCCACTGTAGAATGCACTGTGTGCACGAGATGTGGCTGGGGAGCCGCAGCGTCACAATGTAGATGAAGTTTGTGTCTTCTGTGAAGGAGAAGTGAGGTCCGCCCACGACCTCGACACTGCCATCCTCCCTGGTGACCCGCACGATGTGGAGCCTATTGTTGTCCAGACAATCCTGCGACACCACCACATTTGGGTTGTTGTGTGGACATAGGCGGAACTCGAAGAAGCCTCTGTGATTCGCCGTCAATTTGACAGTGACGTCGATGACGGAGCCCTGGACGTAGCTGGCCACGATGATGCCGAGGGCGTACTTGCCCCCAGCCACGTTGTCACCCGTTCTCCCCGGAAGCTTTCTGTCCCCACACACTCCACAGTAGTCCGACAGTTGGCTGGGGTTGTCGAACGTCATCTGCAGAACACAACCAAAACGGCATACTTTTAAATTATTTGTCTATCTCGCAAAGCAAATTGAATGTCCTTGTTGACCACTTGTGATACGACGTACTCAGCCTAAATTGACCATATATATATAAAGCACTTCTTCCAATTTCTTGATGGGTTTATGCAATGATCCGCTTTCAAATGTTCAACTGTTAAAGCTATATATATATATAGTAAGCTTTGTTGGTGTTAAGGCGAGTTTATAAAAAATAACAGTAACATTAACAGTGTTCATGTATTAAGTGCATTAAGTGCACTACTTGTCATGCTTACAGGTTGCAGTAAAACCATTTAGACAATCAGGCAGCACATTTCTGCAGGCACGTAAGTCATTAGGTAATCTCTGTTGATGGGAATTGACAAAATTGGTTACTACGCTCTCATCAAGTATCCCGAACTGAAAGGGCTTACTCCAACATCCATCTATGGTGTCGATTTTAGGGAATGATGCTTCTTCTTCATTTTTAAGAGGTGAACAGCGAAGAACAAGAGAGTAAGAGAGAGGTTCCGGGATTATCCAGGAAAACGAAGATCTACAAGTGCCACCACTGAGGAAAATGTTGATAAAATACGTGATATGATTATGTATGATAGTCGACTCACCACACGTCATACAGCCATACAGTGGGCATATCTCATGAGAGAGTTCTTCTGAGGAATGAACTTGGAATGACAAAGGTTACAAGACGCTTGGTCTCGAAGTCTTAAGATTCTTGATGATAAAAGTGAGAATCTACGTCGTTTTGAAGCCGACACATGGATGAGTCTTGAGTTCACCACTATTAGCGAGAGAGTAAACAACAATCAAAGCGGCGGAAACATCTAGCCTTTCCTCCGAAGTCAGATCTATCAAAGGAATCCTACTGGTGGACTGCCACCCGAAAGATGAGATCACCGATGGCCAATATTATGTTAATCTGCTTAGGCAACTGCGTGATAGTATCAAGACTAAATGTCGGGGAACACAAACTCTCCATAGATGTGTTGTTTCACCGGGTAATGCAGTAAGTTGTATACTAGCCTGTTGTCGTCATGGCTGTAATACGTGACTGATGCTTTAAACTCATTGAACATCCTCCGTATTCACCAGATCTGCCTACCCCTCCGAAACTTGAAGAAAAACAAAATTGGGGGTAAGACATTTAGGCAAAAAGTAGGCATCCCAATGGGCACCAATTGCGCTCCCCTTCTTGCTGATATGTTTTTGTATGCATTTGAATCAGAATTTCTGCTCGGACTGGCAAAGTCAAAAGATGGTTAACTGGCCAAGAAGTTAAACTTAAGCTTCAGGTATATCGATGATCTGATATCGTTCAATAATAAATAGCCAATTCCCTTTCAATGATTTACCCGCCCGAGCTAGTTATAAAGGAAACCAGTGAGACCGCTACATCTGTTTCATATTTTGATCGATGCATACAGATTCAGAGTGCCAAAACACTCTCCACAAGACTGTATGACAAGAGGGATGACTTCAACTTACCGATGATCAACTTTCCCTTCATGTCGAGCAATATTCCTGCCGCTCCAGCTCTTGGTGTCTACATTTCAAAACCTTTGAGGTACAATCGAGCATGCTCCTTGTACCAAGATTTCAAAGAGCGTCATGCAACTCTTGCTCAGAAGTTCTTTGATCAAGGTTACAACATTCAAGGCCTCAGGAAAGTTTTCAAAATGTTTTATGGTAGACATGTACATTTCCAAATTTGTCGCATCCCGTGTTTTTTTCAGATGAACGATTGACTTGCCTTTGCATGTGTTATTGGCGGGTACAACACATTTCGCACAACTCTGATCTCTTATGAATATGGAAAGGTCTTTTTTCGTCTCTTTTACACCACAAGAAGGAAGCCTCCTACAACAACGATTCCCAGTCACTCCAGCATCGTTGGCAGAAGTGTGTGGGCCTCGCAGTGGAATATGTTTTTGCAAATAACTCCATCAATGCAGGCCATCATCGTTTGGCTCAGAACCTTTCAGCCATAACTCGTACGAGGGTTTTTTGATACGTTATGAGCCTCAGATACACCTAGAGACATTATAATGACTTATGTTACAACGTTATACCCTTCGCCATTGAAACACTTTTGCCAACGATGTGTGTGTGTGTGTGTGTGGGAAGAGGGGGGGGGGGGGGGGGGGTTGGGGGCGGTGTGTGTGTGTGTGTGTGTGTGGGGGGGGTTATCCCAGGTTCGTAGAAATCTTTCTCTTGGCTGTCCAAAAGGTTTTCCACAGGTTCTAAGACGTCATCGTACAGGTCGAAAGGGTTCTAGTTGGAGCTTAAATCTAAAGCATATCAGGAGAAAAAGGTGGGTGCTGAATGAACTCAAAGCCACATTCGTGAACTGACACCATGGCAATGACGGTGTTGTGCACTGGTGCATTTTCCTGATGGTAGAGCGCACCTTTCCTCTTAGTTTTAATATCAAGAGCAGCTAGGGAGGA
This sequence comes from Haliotis rufescens, assembly GCF_023055435.1. NCBI lineage: Eukaryota > Metazoa > Mollusca > Gastropoda > Lepetellida > Haliotidae > Haliotis > Haliotis rufescens. The sequence goes on from NW_025963779.1 coordinate 36,882,793, forward strand.
ATGTATGCCTCTTCCAATATAATGTAATTAAAATTATCATAAATTATTTTATTTAAGTAATAATGTGGATTGCTCAGATTCGTGTACATGTGTAGGCATAATCTTATTATGTCAAAACACTTTGTAGGATACATATCACAAAAGAAGAGAAAGAGAAAGAAAAGCTATAGTAATATCTTATTGCCATACACTATCTGAAAACTTACATCATAGAAGTACATGTATCGCACTTTTTGATTACTTCAAAAACAAAATTCAATACATTAAATAGTATTTTTGTTATTCAGACTATTAGTAGAAAGTGAACAATCAGATTATTTCGATTTTCAGAGAACAAAAATAAATATTTTATCATTGCTTTAATTGTATTCATACACAATTTTGAATACCAGTATGTCAAATCTTCCACCTGCGCTTTCTGTCAAAAGAAGTCAAAAGAAGTTTATTGTACAAAAGGCCTCCGGCCAATATACAAGAAAGAGTTACGCATGAAGATACAATTATATATGTTACACATTGGGATATACACGTTGTTTGATTAATTCATTTCTTTTGGCTAATGCATGCTTAATATAAAGAGAAAGATTTATTATATTTGATTCGTTCTTTGTCGTCAGCATAACTACAAAGCCGTTTATCGGTGACATTGCTATTAAATAATCTTTTATATATTTCTTTCGGAGATCATTGTAAAATGGACAGACAAGGTTACACAATGGACAAATTCTTTTCATTTTTTCAATGGACAGTTTTCTTCCTTTATTTACAAATGGTCTAGCAACCAAGTCGATATTTAATTAACTGTTTTCTTAAGTTTTCCGTAGTGAGTAGTGATAAATATATTTCTGGTTGAAGTAAAGTCTTGAAGATTTTGTTATATTCATAACGTGAACTATCCACTAAAGTGGAGTGCCATTCTTGGTAGAACATACTTATAGACCGATTCCGAAATTCATTAAGAAACATGTTTACATTTCTAATATTAAGAGTGCTATGTCTATAAATGGTAACATGTCCTCTTGGTTTAATATTCAGAGAGGTTGCAGACAGGGTGACCCATTGTCTCCTTTTATATTTATTTTATGTGCAGAAATATTGTCGAATTTGATTCGCTCTAATGTTAATATCAAAGGTATTTTTATTGAAGACAAAGAATTTTTGATGTGTCAATATGCTGATGATACTGAATTACTTTTAGATGGTAGTCAGTCCTCTTTTGAAGCTACTATTGAAACACTTAATTATTTTGCAAATATTTCTGGTCTGAAAATTAATTATGATAAATCTCAGGCAATTTGGATTGGTTCCAAAAGAGGTTGTAAAGATAAGTACATGGAGAATTGTCCAATAAGCTGGAACCCAGAGGTATTTAGAATTTTAGGTATTAAATTCTCAGTTAATTTGAAAAAAATGTCAGACTTAAATTTTAAAGATAAGTTGTATGAATTGAAAGTAATAATTCAGAAATGGATGAAAAGAGTTATTACACCAATTGGCAGAATTGTGGTTATAAAATCTCTACTTGTATCCAAGCTTACCTATTTGTTGTTATCATTGCCGGATCCCTCCCAAGAATTTCTTAAAACATTAAATAACATGCTCTTTAAGTTTTTGTGGAACGGAAAGACTGATAAAGTTAAAAGACTAAAAGTCTGTCAACCTGTAGAACAGGGAGGGTTAGGTATGATTAATATATTTTTGTACACAAAATCTATTAAGATTACTTGGATAAGGCGATTATTATGTGGAGATACCAAAAAGTGGAAAGACATCCACAAGGCTGCATTTCCTTTTGTTAATGAAGTCGAAGAGTTTGGATCTCATTTTATAGAAAAGAAACTCTGTTTGTTTTATAATTTATTTTGGAAAAACTGTTATGAAGCTTTTGTAGATTTTGATAAGAAGATTGTACCAGATACTTTCAGCAGTTTTATAGCTGAACCTATTTTTTTCAATCGCAACATCAAAGTTAATAAATTACCAATATTCTTGAAAGATTGGGTTGATAAAGGTATCTCCCAAATAGCAGACATTGTAAATCATAATCATGAATTCATATCTTTTGAAGAATTCAAAGACATGTACAGGATAAAATCTACTTTCTTGGCTTTTTATGGTATTGTTTGTGGTATTAAGAGATATTTGACCAGTTTGAATTTGACTAAACTCCCTACTGACTCTGTAGAAGAACATCGCTGTGTTATTAAAAAGATCTTCTCTCAAAGGACAGGCTCTAAATATATTTATAATCTTCTTGTATTTGTTGATATGAAAACAAGAGGCCAGGAAAAGTGGGAGTTACAGTTTGGAAAATTGAATTGGAATATTATTTGTATTTAGCCTTCTAAAGCAACACAAGAGGTGAAATTGCGTTGGTTTCAGTATCGAATCATACATAGAATACTTGCAACTAATTCTTTGTTGTTTAAAATGAATATTTCTGATACCACGCTTTGTTCTTTTTGCAAATGTTATGATGAAACTATTGTACACATTTTTTGGGAATGTGAACTTGTACAAGTATTTTGGAAAACCTTCTTAGATTGGATAAATAAATGTAGCCATATACATCATATGAAATTAAGTGCTGAACTTGTTTTATTTGGTGTTAAAGAAAATATTGTTACTGACAAAGTTTTTGATCTTCTTATTTTAATAGCTAAATCTTTTATATATTTTTGCAGATTCAAAAAAACAAATCTTTGCTTCGCAATATTTCAAAAAGATGTTAGTCTGAGATACAAAATTGAGAAGAATATAGCCTTTACAAATGGTAATGTAGCTACATTTTATAAATCATGGATCTTTTATCACATATTGTTTGAAGAAGCAGAACAGCAATAACATATGTATCTCTTTCTCATATTTGTTTCTTGCCAGGATCAGTGTTTGAATAATATTTTGAATGCTTGACTGTATGTATGTTTTGTTATATTTCTTAAAAATCACCTTGGCACCATTTCCAATACTTGTATTTAATTTTCCCCAAATGTATACATACATTGTCTTCAGAATGTGAGGGTGACTATTGCCCTGGATGGCCATCCTCCTCATGTAACAGGGAAAAGGTGAAATAAAATGTATAAAAAACAAACAAAACATGTTTACATTTCCAACTGACTGACATAGCCATATAAAACCCAAACCATGCGAAAATGAAAGATTTCTTATATGCGATGTCCAAGTATTCTTTCCCATGTTATCGAAATGTAGAAGCATGTTATAAACTACTTTGGGAAACGTTGTTCATGCATATGAAGAATTTTAAACCAGTATTTTAAACATCTGATCTGAGAGTTAATATGTAATGGGTATCTACCACATTCACTATAAACCATGGAATTTGGTGTAGAAAGATCCGACACAAAGAAACTTTTTACATGCTAATAAGTGAACCTTCTTTAAACAGTCATAACGTTGAAATCACCATACTTCAGAACCATACAATAAAATTGGTTGTATCTGGGTATCAAAAAGCTTAAAGAAGATATTTGGTGACATCGATCCCACTTTATGAGCAATAGACATTAAACTTATTAAAGCTTTCTTTGCACGCAAGGACAAGTCAAGGGCACATTTTTTCCAATTCATTTTGTGTGAGAACCAGATTCCTAAATATGAGTAGCGATCTACTATATTGACTAACTGACCATCGAATGACCATCTCTCTTTCGACGATATTGGACCACCTTTTCTGAAGATCACAATTTTTGTTTTTTCCAAATTTACTGATAATTTCCATTCTTTCGTGTATGTACTTAAAATATGTAATTGCCTTTGAAGACCAACAACAGTATCTGACACTAGAATGACATCATCTGCGAAAAGTAACATTAATATTTCTATCAAATCTGGAAACATTTGGATACCATGTTTACCACAGGGGGCTATTTCGTAATATAATTCATTAATGAAAAATGAAAATAAGATCGGACTCAAAATACAGCCTTGTCTTAGGCCCAAAGGACAATCAAAGAAATATTTTAAACTATTCCCACAACGAACACATGATCTCACATTAGAATACATTGATTTTAGAATAGTAAACATTTTCCCACGTGAACCAGCTTTTCGTACACATGTCCATAGCTTAAAGGGATTGACAGAATCAAAAGCCTTTTTAAAATCTACAAATGCTACATACAGTTTATGCTTACGCCGTGACAAGGTTTTTTGAATGAGTGAATAAAGTGTAAATACATGATCTACGGTGGAATAACTTTTTCTGAAGCCAGCTTGAAATTCAGGAATCTTATCACGCATGGTCGCCCATTTTGAAATTCTATTGTTTAATATTGTAGTAAATACTTTTCCTAAAATGCTCATTAATGAAATACCTCTATAGTTACCTGGGTCACTCCTGTCCTTTTTTATGCAGGGGGATTATTATAGAACATGACCAATTGCTGGGGAAAAACTCCATTTTCAATTAACTTATTGAAACATTTGCAAAGGAAAGGCATAACTTCAAACTTAGAACACTTCAACATTTCTGATTCTTGTTCTGTAATGCACGTACCAGCTGGCTCCGGATGTTAGCGCAGCAGTGATTTGTACGAAAAGGCTAATATTTTACATACGAAAACAAAATTATTTTGTTCAAAAGATTTATATGTTTGTTGTTTAACGCCGTACTCCAGTAATAATATATTCAAGCTATATGATGGCCGTCTCTAAATAATCGATCCTGGACCAGACAGCCCAGTGATTGATATATCATGAGCATCGATACACGAAATTGGTATACGATGACATGCATCAACCAAGTCAGCGAGCCTGACAACCCGATCCTACAAGCATAGTCGTCTCTTATGAAAAGCATGGGTTACTGAAGACCAATTCTAAGCCGAATCTTCACGTACCTTGTTCAAAGGAACAAAGACAAAATTATTTTGTTGCAGAGAACAAACAATGATAAAAAACACATCTCAAACTTTAATGTTGTGTATATTTATATAAACGTTATATATAGCATAACGTTAACTAAATAGATCTTGTCATAACGCCATGATGATACCAATGTCGAACTGTAACTATGTAACATGAATAATTGCACAAAAACTCAACCAAACAATTGACACTGAAAAAAATGCAAAAGTAACATTTTAATACCAGTCGTCCCCAGGCCTTCCCGTACTTACACTTACAAACTATACATTGTCAGTTTAAGAAACAAAAACTGCCCTGAAACTCAGTACCAGAGGAATGTTGGAAACGACTGTGTTTTATACACCCAGATCACGCCCCAGACCCTTAGGCTTGTCAAGACTATATGCAAGATAAATATTGTGTTTACGTTTGCATGAACATGAAATAGACAGATAAAGAAAAATCCCTTAGGTGTTTTTTTCAAAAGATAACCATACTCTTACTCGGCCTTAGATAAATCGCAGGCCTTGGCATGTGAAGTATAAATATATAGAGCGGAGGCAACTCAAAATGTGGGTGCTTGATCAGAAAATGACCACCATCATAAATTAGATACAAGGCATTGATGACAACGTTTAACCTACACCGAAAGTAAGCATCTTAAAGTTGAGAGTAACACAGATTTAAATGAAGTCATTATTTGATTTCATTTTAGTGCTAGTCACGATATGGCTGAAAAATTGCCGATGTGACTTAAAATTTGGACTCACTCTCTCTTCTTATTGCAGGCTACCCTTTTGTTCTTTACTGCATTTTGTGGTCCACCTCTATCGTTTGTGAATGTGTTTAACGGTTTTGTGATAGAACTATGTTTACATTTAAGGCATAATTGAAAATATTGGCTAGAAATTATATTCACTTGATACTAGAATGCTCTATACTGTGCCGGATGTACTCCTTTTTATATATTGTTTTGTCTCCTTCTTCTCGATGCAGGATCGAATCCTGTTTCGTTATAAAGATGTTCAAGTGAGATGTACTTGGATACTCGTTCACAATTATCAATTCACCTATTACCTAGCGTTTAGAGCAATTTCATGATTAAATCCATATTTCAGCAAACACTTCTTGAAATTAAATAGTATTTAATACTTACCCCACCACAGAATAGTTGATTGTAGTTATAATTCGGGACTACGTTTAACGGACCCGTGTATACTCTCCACAGGTAGGATCTCATCGGAGGATCTATCAAGGCACCATGGCCAGCAACACCCGACATGCCAGTCACACCCAGCAGGAACCAACCCACCATCACACCAACCTTTGCCATGGTCAGCGCGGAGTGACTGCCGCACACACAGCCAAACCCTCCGTCCTTCCCACCAGACAAGACGATGATCTCATGTACACCTCCAGGCACCCTTGTGAACAACCACGGTGGTATCAGAGAGGACAGTCGGTACAGTCAGTACAATAAGTCGTGGGACCCTGGATCTCGTCTGCGTTTACTGATACCGGATTCAGGGACAGACTTGGTCCCAGTAACCTATACCTGTCGAAGGAGGAGATTAAACTGAACCTGGTGTTTATGCTCCATGACTTCCCAGAGTATGTGAATGCCGAGTTACTGAAAACTCTGATAATGTTTTCTCTATAAACGGAAATATTGAGCTTAAATGGCATCAAGTAGAAAGCAAGCTAAAATGCATGAAACATGCTGTCAAAACACTTATAATATTATTTTCAACGAAAGTCTTGATACTGATATTTGATATTTGATAGTGATTCATAAACTCGTGACCCGTGAAGACCCGGTTAGAATAGGTCTTCAGCAAACCATTCTTATCGTAAAAGACGACTATGCTTGTGGTAAGAAGTAACTAACGGGATCGGAAGGTCAGGCTCGCTGACTTGGTTGAGGCATATCATCGTATCCCAATTGCGTAGATCGATGCTCACGCTATCGATCAGCGGATCGTATGGTCCAGACTCGATTATTTACATATGATATGAATGCGGCCTTTAAACAACTAGGAAACACATCATAAACACGTGCTTGTGATCTAGTCAGAATCGTACAATGGACTCTTCTTTTAGCCGACATATGTTGTGATTATACAAAGGGTGTTGTTACTTTTATCTAGCAGAGATTTCTAAAGAGTATTAAAAGGGTTGTCTCTTTTATCTAATAGGTTGAAATGCTGTGAATTGACAAAGCCTTTATGGACAAAGTCAATAACATCAATATCAACTAGTGTATCATTTCCTACTGCCTTGTGCTAGTAATTCATTCTAACTCGTCTATCCTAATGATGTCGACACCACAAGGAGACGTTTTCCTCCTTAACAGTTTCTGAATATTGTGGACATCACATGTACAGGGAGACGTTATACTCGTTAATGTTTCCTAATAATGTCGACACTACAAGGAGAAGTTTCACTGGTTGATGTTTTCACAGGGATTAACACAGTGTGTTGTTAAAGTCTGGCTTTATCCATAGATTAACTTCCCTTCATGAAAAGTTAATAACAAATAACATAACCATTGTATGTAAGCATCGTTACATTCATTGTCTGTTCAAAGAACTTGGTTTATGTGATTTATCAAAAAAAGTGTTCACAGAGGACATAAAGGACGTCAACGCCAGAGACTAACCAGTCTCGATTATCTATCGAAACAACTTCCATTGGGCGTTAAAGATTAACCATAATTTGTAGTACAATCAAGGAGGGATTTTCTTTGGATTCACAGAAAGTATTTGAGACAAATGGAATTGATACCATGTGGATTCTCAAAACCTCATAGGATTCGGTTTAGTTCTTTGTACTCCACTATCTTACACGACAATCTTACAGTTCTAAAGTGGTTAGACTCAGTTATTTGTTTGATTGCTTGTCATCGTTCCGCTATGGAACGTTCATAGTATCAACCACTGGTGTGATTTTCCCTGACTTGACTTTTTTTCAGACCGACGTGAAATAGTTTAAACAGTGCTGAGTGCGACGGTAAACAAACTCCACTTACGCCCTCGGTTAGAGTTTTCAATAACCTAACCACTACAGAAATGTTAAATACTTCATAGGTTTTTAATCAAATCTAGGTATGAAATATCCTACAGATCCATCTTGCTGAATACGAAATACAGCATTGTCCAAACACAATTCATAAATATAAACAGAGCATTTAAGTTAGTCTGGTTTGAACGACATCCCATAATATCTTAATCACTGCAAAGACATCAACCGGTGTAACTTCACCTTGAGGAGTCGACACTATTAGGAAACATCAACTAGTGTAACTTCAACTCGAGGTGTTGACACTATTAGGAAACAATAACCGGTGTCACTTCTCCTTGAGTTGTCGACACTATTAGGAAACATAAACTGGTGTGACTTCACCTTGAGATGTCAACACTATTAGGAAAAATTAACTGGTGTAACGTCTCCTTGATATGTCGACACTATTAGGAAACATCAACTGGTGTAACTTCTCCTTGAGGTGTTGATACTATTAGGAAACATTAACTGGTGTGACTTCACCTTGAGGTGTTGACACTATTAGGAAACATTAACTGATGTAACTTCTCCTTAAAGTGTTGACACTATTAGGAAACATTAACAGGTGTAACTTCTCCTTGAGGTGTCGACACTATTATGAAACATTAACTGGTGTAACTTCTCCTTAAGGTGTCCACACAATTTGGAAATATCAACTGATGTAACTTCTCCTTGAGGTGTTGACACTATTAGGAAACATCAACTGTTGTAACCTCTCCTTGAGGTGTTGACACTATTAGGAAACATTAACTGGTGTAACCTCTCCTTGAGGTGTTGATACTATTAGGAAACATTGACTGGTGTAACCTCTCCTTGAGGTGTTGATACTATTAGGAAACATTAACTGGTGTAACTTCTCCTTGAGCTGTCGACACTATTAGGAAACATTAACTGGTGTAACTTCTCCTTGAGGTGTTGACACTATTAGGAAACATTAACTGGTGTAACTTCTCCTTGAGCTGTCGACACTATTAGGAAACATTAACTGGTGTAACTTCTCCTTGAGGTGTTGACACTATTAGGAAACATTAACTGGTGTTACGTCTCCTTGAGTTGTCGACACTATTAGGAAACATGAACTGGTGTGACTTCACCTTGAGATGTCAACACTATTAGGAAACATTAACTGGTGTAACTTCTCTTTGAGATGTCGACACCATTAGGAATTATTAACTGGTGTAACTTCTCCTTGAGTTGTCGACACTATTAGGAAACATTAACTGGTGTAACTTCTCCTTGAGGTGTCGACACTCTTAGGAAACTTTTACTGGTATAACATCTCCTTGAGCTGTCGACACTATTAGGAAACATTAACTGTTGTAACTTCTCCGTGAGCTGTCGACACTATTAGGAAACATTAACCGGTGTAAAATCTCCTTGAGGTGTTGACACTATTAGGAAACATTAACCGGTGTAATTTCTCCTTTTGGTGTCGACATTATTAGGAAACATAAACTGGGGTAACTTCTCCTTGTGGTGTCGACACCATTAGGAAACATTAACTGATGTAACTTCCTCTTGTGTCAACATTATCACGAGACATTAACCGATTTAACTTCTCCTTGGGGTGTCGACATTTATTAGGAAATATTAACTGCTGTAACTTCTGTGCTGTGTTTGTTTCTTTGTGTGTTGTTTAACGCCTCACTCAGCAATATTCCAGCTATATGACAGAGGTCTGCAAAAATTCAAGACTGGACCGGACAATCCAGTGATTGATATCATGAGCATCGATCCAAGTAATTGGGATACGATGACATGCATCAACTAAGTCAGCGAGCCTGACCACCCGATCCGGTTAGTCGCCTTTTACGGCATATATATATAGTGCTCGAACATCGAACGGTTTATTGCAAATAAAAATAATCATTTGGTCAAACATTAGAAAAAATTCACCTCCGCGTATATGTCAGTACCAACAGAGAATCTGTCATGAAATGAGTACAACTTGGATTATACCAACACACTATCATGATGATATTCACTGCAGAAAAACTGTTGACATGCATGAACAACCGCTTTGTTACCGATGATAATTTTTGAGGAAACAAAAAAGTATGTGTTTAAATAGATAGATATGATTTTATCGATCATTTCGAGGCCAAATGCAGATTGTATCAGATTTAAGGGGCTCGACTCGTACAGTACTACCTTTTAAGAGGACAAAGGCCTTAAGGGTATGTGCTACATGAATCGCGAGTCAATGACCTTCGCATTAGCAAGGATAGGAAACTTGGACTCGCGCCTTGGTTAGTTTTGACACATTTTGCTTGTTTTTGTCAGCACGACAATGCGACAACGCCACAATGTCTCTTCTTGGGTTCCATACTGGTGCGTCAAATTGAGAAATGTCCTCCACACGTTTGGCACAAAACAATTTGAAAGCTTGACTAAGGCCTTGAATGTTGTCAACTTTAAGACTCGAGTGTACCTCAAAGGTTGTAGAAATGTAGATAAGAAAGAATGGACCGGCTTCAATATTTCTTGACATGAAGGGAAAGTTGACTATTGGGAAGTCAATGATCTAGTCATACAGTCTTGTGGATAGGTTCTTTTCACTCTGAATCTTCATGCACAAATCTAAGTAGGAAACAGAAGAGGTAGTTTTACTAGTGTCTTAAATTTCTAGCTCAGGTGGGTAAACCAGTTGAGGGGAATTGGCTATTTGACCATTATCGAACCATATCAGATCATATATATTCCAGACGCTTCGGTTATAGTTATTGGCCAAATTCCCTTGTTTTGATTTTACAAATCCGAGAAGAAACTCATATGCAGAAAGGAAAAGATCAACAAAGAGGGGAGTATAATTGATGTCCATGGAGATGCCCACTTCCTATCTAAATGTCCTATCCCCAGATTTTACACAGGTGTTATCAAGGAGGAAATCCAACATTTGACATATTGTTTTCTCAGTAAACTTCAGATGATATTTGCTTTCATTTTTGACAAATTGTCCTGAATCTTTGAAGATAATGATACATATATCTATGGTCATCACGTTTTGTGACATATTCCCAGTAGGTCAAAGGATGAAGTTCTTCCTTAAGTTAGTCATGTCAAATGTTTGGGCATAATTGATCCTGGTTCTTGCGAAGTTGCGAAAAGTCTTTGAGAATCGACGTGGTATCAACTCCACTTGTCTCAAATACTTTAAATACGTCATACGTAATGGGAATAAAAGCGACCCTTTCAATACTCCATGAATATTAAAAAGTCCTTCCTTGGTTATTTGAAGAATTATGGTTAAGCTTTGAAATATACTGAACAACAAACGTCCCTGTGACATTGAATAAGATTTAATGCAAAGTTATGTTTTTTACCAAATCTTCTCCTGTAAGTGTTCAAATGGTTTAATTTGCCATACTGACTTCAGAAAATACGTGATTTCATAAAATACACACCATGAACATGCCAAAATGTCAATTCACAGATCAATAGCGTGTGTGTCCACCTCTGGTTGCGATGCAAGCAACACATCTTCGTCTCATGGAATGGACCAGGCGTCGCACAAAGTCCTGTGGGATATCTGCTGAAGCATTTTTCGTAGTTCCTGGAGTGTCTATGGAACACGTGGTTGACGTCGAAGGCGCCGATCCATATCATCCCACATGTGCGCGATTCGTGAGAGATCAGGGGAGCGAGCCGGCCAGGGGATGACATTCGCGTTGTTTTGTTGAAGAAAGTCCTGAACAAGTCGAGCAATATGAGGCCTGGCGTTGTCATGTTGATGGGTAATGCCTAGGCCATGACGATGCAAAAACGGTAGAACAACAGGGCCGATGATCTCGTCACGGTAGCGCTGGCCATTGACATTTCCTTCTAAGACTATCAAATGGGTCCTCTGTCTTGCTGTAATCCCACCCCATACCATAACGCTGCCGCTCCCGAACCGATCTTCTTCCATGACACAATGATTAGCGTAACGTTCACCTCGACGCCGGTACACTCGAATCCGTCCATCGCTGTGGCTGAGGTGAAAACGAGACTCGTCAGTGAATAGAACTTGTCCCCACTGCATGGCCGTCCAGCGTAGACGCTGTCTGCACCACTGTAGACGTGCTTGGCGGTGTTTTCCTGTCAAAATGGGACGTCTGGCGGGTCTTCTGGCGACAATCCCCGCACATCTGAGGCGACGACGAACGGTTTGTGATATTCGTCGAAGGCCATCGATGCTTCTTGCAGTCACTGTTGATGGCTGGAATCGATTTCGTAGGTGTGTTGTTCGAATCCAGTTGTCTTGTCGATTATTGGTTACGCGTGGCCTGCCACTCCGAGGTTGGTCTCTGACTGCATTCGCCTGTTGCCAACGTTTCCATAAACACCAAATGGTGTTTCTGTGGACGTTTAATTGTCTTGCAACATCACGTTGACTCGATCCTGCTTCAAGCATACCAATGGCTCGCAGACGCTCATTTTCGGACAGGCGTGGCATTTCGTAATGTTGAATAATTGCGTAATTGTGTTGTTTTTCTGAGTGGATGTCGTCAGCACGATGCTAAACAACGCATATGGAATCCCGTTAACACACATGTTTTTATTGCCATTCTTCGGTAGTGAAATGCATGGGGCTTGCATAAAAGTCAACTTTTGCATGGAATGCATGCGTTTCTGTAGCAGCTGCTTTTTTTTACTTGATTCCATACATGTACTACAATATTGAAAACCAAACTTTACTTGTTTGAACAATACACTAAAATATTGGTGTCAAAGGAACTTTTGTTGTTGAGTATAGGTATTTGGTGGTACATTTGCTGGGCCCTGCAATATTCCTCTCTTTGTACGTTTCAGTTTGGAGCTTTGGGAATCCAGAACGAAAGAGAAATGAACACGTGTTCAGGTTAAGCCAAACGCTGATTGTCCTGATGCGTGGGTTTGGCAGATTTCTTCCAAAGTTGACAAACTGGCCTCATATGTAACATTTTATGATATTGATATGTGACTTATATCACGTTTACACATGATCATAGTTTTCCGGCACACCCGAGGAACGCATCGCCCAACGAATTGCCGCGCCTAAGCCAACTGGGTCAGGTCTCATTGAAACAACTGATCTTTGACATTTAATGTATAATGATTTAATATAATGGTTATGTCATTGGAGGCCTTTTCAATGGGAATAACTACAGACTTTTCACGTAGAACAGCCAGACGTTTGGTTTGTTCCAATTTTGTTTCCTCTTTTTCGGTTTTTGCAGTCCACTCGTGTCAACATAATGCACTGATTTAATCAATAATGAAAGACAAACGGGTTATTTCTCTACTGGCCCATCTTTTGGCAAGCGCTTCGAGAGCATCCATAATGATTATAAAGTTTTGATCCCAAATTGTTGGAGGCTGCTCACAGTGGTTTGGTCCATATTTAAATAACACGAAGGCTGTTATTGTCAACCATAGAGGGGTCATTATATGAGCATGTGTGTCATACTGCGTTTACGAAACGAGTGTCAAGAATCTTGTATTTCCGGGGCGGGAGCGAGGGTAATACATAAAATCTTACATGCGTTTCGTAAAATCAGTATGACACACATGTAAGTGTAATAATTTCTTTATCACTCATTATTTCTTAATACTTTTGAGCTCCCCTTTAGTAAAACAGCTAGTCATTACTAGTGACGTCATTCTGAACTTACGTCACAATAATATCCAAAAATGACGTCAACTATGCCGTTTGGATACCTGAAATAATACACGAGAATTGATATATGCACGAGTCCACATACGATTTTTATGAACTCGTTTATTTCTTGTGCGTTTGTTGTTTAACGCCGAACACAGCAATATTCCAGCAAAATGATTGCGGTCTGTAAATAATTGAGTCCTGACCAGACAATCTAGTGATTGATATCATGAGCATATATCCACGCAATTGGGATACGATGACATGTATCAACCAAGTCAGCGAGCCTGACCACCCGATCCCGTTAGTCGCGTTTTACGACAAGCATAATCACCGTTTACTGCAAGCATGGGTTGCTGAAGACCTATTCTACCCCGGATCTTCACGGTTCTCGTTTATTTCTAACCCTATGGGTAATAAGTGAGTATAAAGGACCAAAGGGTTGGTAGAAGTATGATGAGCCTTGGCAGCCACAAGTAATGAGTCCTTGCTGTTATAATTGACAAACTTGAAATGCTGTTGTATAGGAATAGGAAACTGTTGGTTCCTGAAATTTGAAATATTGTGGCCAATTGAAGGAAACTGATTTTTGTTTCCTAACTTAAAAGCACCAATGTTCTTGTTCTTGTATGCAAATTTCAAATTTCAAATTCAGTAAGTTCAGTTATATTTCGGGGAATGTCTGTTAGTGAAGGAGACATGTGGCACTTCTAATGAACAAAGGTAAACGCTTGGGGGCGGACCATTTTATTTCTCAATCTCAACCTCCATCCACTTCAAAAAAAGTCTCGACCACAATATGACCATCATGATCAATTCAGAGTATTTCATGAGCAAAGCCATATTCCTTGACAGAGACATGGCCTTGAGGAGACAGTATGCCTGTAACCCTTATTTATTAATAATCATTTCAAATCTTCCATTTCAAGAGGCAATAACATTTGTTGAATGTGATATGAAAAGATCACTAAGCATCATTTACCATTACTTGGAATATATCCAAACAACATAAACATATATCCAAACAACATAAACATATATATATATATATATATATATATATATATATATATATATATATATATATATATATATATATATATATGAATAACAATAGTTTATTGCAATCACCTGAAAGGTTGTCTGTTTCTAAAAACAGAACAGGACCAATGTTGGAATTGTTTGCTACACATTTGTGGTAAATTTACATTTGTTTTTGAGGGAGTCCTGCTGCTTTGATCTTTTGGAATAATGTCTTGAGGTGATTCAAATGTTCCGGAAGCATTTTAGAAAATATTATGATGTCATTATACCTATATAAGTATGTTCATTTCTTTTGGTGCTTGTTAGCCGAAATGCCATAGGAGCAAAAATATAGGCTTGGTAATTGCATTGAGGCGTCCATAATCTACGGCCAGTCGGTAAGTGCTATCACGTTTTTTAACCATGACAACGGGAGACTCCCATATTGAAGAACTGGACTGAATGATATTCTTGCACCTGTCTGAAACATTTTTTCCTAACGGCTGCGTTTTTCCAATGAAAAAGAGAGTCAAATCATTTCTATTTTGAGATGGTGTAAGTGAGTGTGTCCTTATTCTGACCAATTTAAGGCAAATACTGATCTTTGTAATTGGAGAAATGCATTTTACTGTATACTAGTTCTTTCAATATTTTCAAAACACTTTTGGAAGCAAAAGCCTCACAACGTTCAGCTATATTGTAATAGTACAATCACTTCAATGGGTTTGTTAAAAAACTCATTTATCCCAAATACCTAATTGTTTCAATGTTTCCAAAGTGCACCGAAATCCCCTTTTTAATGTATACAGAAAACATTCGGCCTATCCCCTTTAATCATAAACTATCTATAAATGTCATATAACACCTCTCATGTCGCCGGGTCTGATGTATTTACAGGTAAGTGAATTGTTTGATAGGCATTACTTAGAAGCTGACGGACGACAAGGTAGACACAATTGTATGGTTAACAACGTCTTTAATACTGTAAAAAGCGACGTTTCGGTATAGTTCCTATTACCATTGTCAAACAAGACTGGCGGTAAGTGGGTCACTGGCCTTGCACTACATTGTATATATTCCTCTACATACAAAACCTGATTGACATGGTCAATCAGGACATACCCAGATCATCTATAAGCTGACGGATTGTATGACCATGGCCGCAGCAACAACTATATCAACGATGAAGAACCGCCATTCGACTACCTGCCTCTGTGTAAGTTACAATGCTGTCTCTGCACCGGGAACATTGGCCTCTTGGTCCCCGTGTGCCTACTGTCATGTGATTACTATCAACATGTGCCTTTTCAACCGTTATTCCCCATCAACATTGAACATGGCTGCTGTCTTCGTAAACTTCATCCCTGAGTTTTGTCTTCCATCGTCCACCCTAAACTACAAACCGAGGGCAAAACACGCCCTTGGACAGTACCGACGCAGTCTTCTGGACACTGTCCAGTGAGTGACGGGATGCCTGTCGCAGCTGATGACAATACGATTTCTCAGGCGGAGGGTGCGTATGTAGTATTTTTCTGGGTTGTAGTGCCAGGATGTCTGCCCCCCCTGGGCCTGTCTCCCGTCCGTCCAGTGTGCTTCTAATGGACCATCAGCCTGGTGACTGTCATTCGGCTACAACCAAAACTTCCGACGTGGTCATGCGTTGCTCCTTGATGCATCATGCCAACGGCTTGTTCTTTCAGTTGTACGGTTTGGGTGTGAAAGAACAGTGCACCGTTCCTTTTATATTCATATCTTTGTAGGTTGGCATGCAACTGCAGCAAATGTTTCACTTCGAACTAAATTTGTAACACTAATCAGGCTTTGTGTACAATGTGTCCAACTTTCAGTTTGGTGACGTTTCTTTTGTTAGTCAGCTAACATCGAAAAATGTTTTAAAAAATGGTCTTGTCTCATATACAAATGCTTTACTATACTACTATTGTCATTGTTCTGACTTCTCACCTACATCAGTACAATTATTATGTTTAGTTAACAGTGAGATATTTTAACAATATTTCCAAAGTTTGAATTTGAAATGTGACGAAAAACAATTCAGCTCTCTTTAAAATAGAACAAAATCTAAGCCCCTAAAAATAAAGAAACCAAACCCTGACTCTACCCAAAAATGAAACATGGCCATATAGATTACATACAAAAACACATATAAACGAAATACAAGTATGAATATATGTTATATTAATTCCTTATATAAGAACGACTGAATGCTAAATGCCGTGCTTCCCTAAAGACAAGTCATACAATGGCATTTAGCATACAGCTCACGAAAGGAGTGTTTTGTACAAGTCTTTTAACAAGAATATACATATACTATCTGATTATTAATAAGACTAAAATAATATTGCTGACGTTGAACGAGCAAATACAAGTATCAAATGTTCACAGAATCAATACACATATTAAACATAAAACAAACCAAGAGATTCAAATGTTATTTAGGTGACAACGCATGAGAAGGGCTCACCTTAAAGTAAACGTCAGAGTCATCATGTCATGTTTATTCAGCAAGGTCACGTAGGACATGCCCATGTCACAGCGGTTGTACAGCAGCCATTCTTGTCATTAAAATTTACATCAGCAGTTTTGTCCTTAATTGCATAGACTTATAAATATACATAGTCCAATTTCTTATTATATTACATTTATCACTTGACATCAAGACATTGAATTTATGTAATGTGGGAAATACATAGTAGTTTCTTGGAATTATTGTTCACGCAATTCGGCATACTCCGTGCATATAAACAAGAAATGATACTCATCCTCAACGAAACCATTTTTACAAACATTGCAAAAGCTTTCATTAATTTTCTTGGAACATTTGCATATCCGCCAGTCTCAATTTTTAGTTGGTGAGAACTACATCTAAACTTTGCCAAAGCTACACGAAACATATGGATAGAAATATACTTAATATAATTCTCTTGACACACTATAAATTTATACATAGAATAATTAAATGTTTTTGCACCATGTGACAAGGATGCAGTGATGACGAAGCGCAACTTGTGCGTTCTAAAGTTTGTTACAGGAGCAGAGTGATTTGGAAAGCTCTGTCCTCCTCTTACATTTCCCAAACAATTGATAAGGTAGAACGCACAGTTTGCTCTGATTGGTCAACTGTATCTTTATTGTTTAATTCTTATGGTCAACGTCAAATTGGCATATACCTCCTTTTCATGTGTTCTTTCTGGATTTAACAATGCTCACATAGTTAACCTAATAAATATATATTGGAAGGAGACTTGAATTCATTTTAACAAAGAAGCCCTCGGCTGTGCTAATTAAGGCGGCCATTTGCTTAAGGGATTAAAACTGTGACATATAGTGACCGGTCTAACTGCATGATAGCTTGGTCTTTGTATTGAGTGGTTGCGGTGTTGTTATTTCAACAGTGACACTGATTGTTAACTTGGGCAAAGCTGTGTAACAATTTGAATGATATAAAATATGATATCAAAAGAAATATCAAAATTTATTTATGGTATGCCTAACCTTACACAAGGTGGTACCTTCTTAGTTTACCTGTGTTATTAAGAATCCTCCGGGGCCAATTTGATCTAAAGTTTTCGAGACATAAGAAAACCTAGACTTTTATGGATAAACTTCTGATTTAATGCATGTAGCGACGTTTCGATGTAGATTCTTATACAGTTATCAAGCTGGCGTGTTTCGAGATAGATGTATATCTACATATGGGGATTAAGAAAGCGCATTTCTAAAGGTTTTTTTTTTTTTAAGGGCATGACCCCGAGGGCTGAAAGGAAACACTGGTTTCAGAGATTATTTATTTCAATTCTTATATATACAGCACCAAGTTCAAAATGACAGCGAATACATATGGAAATACCCACGACGTTCGAGTGATGACAGACCATATGTGGCAAGTTGTCATGATAAACATATGAGGGTGTCAGCTAATCGGAAAAACCAAGACACTAGCATAAGGAACAATTCTGGATATAAACTTTTAGGCTGATGAAGGATAATGAAGTTACACATCTGTTATGGACAAACAGGGAAAGATAAAAATGGTGACAAAACAACGTGTAAGGATAGGTGCTTAATTTATTACGTTATTGGATCTCCTCCGCTTTTGTCCCTGAGAGATATTGCTGGACGAGCAGGTGTAGATGATAAGCCCAAACTTTACCAGTCTGTTGTAACATCGATACAATTTACCAAGTTAGCCGAATCCATGTATTCCCTCAGATGTAGCTGCGATACACAAAGAAAAAAGTTAAGCACACCCTAATATATTTCATTATTGTTTGGTCATGAAAGATATAATTACGGGAAGAATTATGTTTTCTCGAGATGATGTAATCAGTCATGCGTGACGAAAGCTCACGTGTCATGCATGGTAAGCCCGTGCAGCATGTTACCCTCGAGTATCTCTAAAAGCAGTATATCCAAACATTAAAATTGCTTTCTTAAGCTCGGTTTTAAACAGTTATTCCATGACATTGTGTGACCATGGCAAGAAGGCGCTAACCAAACGCCACAAGATGGCAAATAATTGGCATGCATAACGCAGGAATGTCTTGTAATGCTATTGGTTGGAATATGGGGTATCATCACACTGTCGTAAGCCGTTTAGTCGAGAAACATGCTTAGACCGGTGATGTACAGGGCCGTCCCAGATCCGGAAGACCTCCTGTGACGACACATCGCGAAGACAGGGACCTCACACGCAGAGAACCCTTTTTAACAAGTACTCGTCTGAAACAGCTGTGGTTGCCCAATCGTCTTTCAGCAACAGAACCGTCAGGAACCGGCTGAAAGCAGCAGGACTGAGGGCTAGACGAGTCATAAAGCGTCCCTTGTTGAGAGATCATCACAAAGCTGCTCGTTTAGCATGGTGTATTGCGCACCAGAACTGGAATCTGAGACCTTGGAGACGGATCCATTGGTCAGACGAAAGTCGCTTTCTGTTCCACGTCACTGATGGAAGAACGAGAGTTTGGAGGCACCGGAACACGGCCGACACCCCCAGGAACATTAAACCGACTGTTGCATACGGCGGGGGCTCGGTAATGGTTTGGGGGTGTATCTCTCAACATTGCAGGTTTGATTTGGTTACCATAAGGGGCAACTTAACAGGGGCTCAGTACATCTGGGATGTTTTGAGGCCAGTCGTCGTTCCTTATTTTGACAACCACCCTCTTGCTACTCGACCCCAGTACATGGATGACAATGCCAGGCCTCATCGTTCGCATGCAGTCGTGGATTACGTGAGGGCCAATGCAATAACGACTCTACCCTGGCCAGCAATGAGCCCAGATTTGAACCCCCTTGAACATGTTTGGGATATTCTGGGGCGGCGCATACAGGCACGAGATCCTCCTGTACAAGATATACGCCAATTGGAAGCAGCATTGCATCAGGAGTGGTTGTTGTTGACCCATCAACAGATCCGAGTTGGGGCATGAGACGTAGGGTGGAATGCATCATCCGGGCACGTGGCGGTTATACCCGCTACTGATCTGTTTCACGTGTCATGTCAAGTAGAGACTTTAAGGAACATTTTCACATGAAACATCAAACCTAACTCGTTTACTTAATCCTGCAGCTCCATACTTTTTTGAGGTATTGTCTAAGGTCAAAAACAGTACCTATGTTACCATAATGTTTTTGTCAGTAAATTTCAATCATAACTCGCCAATATCTTCTTTATTTGTTGTCAAATGTTTGTTCTATCCGATGACATTGGTATCGCCCAGCTCCTGTGGTCAGTCATCTCATGCCATGATTTTTGTCATTTGTAATGGTTCAGAAATAGAGGTGTGCTTAACGTTTTCTTTGTGTATAGATGACACAACGCCCATGCAAACATTTGAAGTTTGCGTCTGAAGGAAAACTTGAATTTATGTAATTGAAAATTGAAAAAACTGTTGCTAAATTGATTTTGTGTATTAACTACCACTCATTACTGCAACAGATTGGAAAAAAATATTCTGTGGCTGGATAAATTTGTGTAAGATTGGTTCAATGAACACTAGGTTAAGAAATTGTGCAACGACATAACCCCTACAATGTTTGAAATGTTGTAAATTCCTGCCGAAAGAAAGACCCATTATTGATCTTCAAAAATAAGATGTCTAGGATACCTAAAAGCAGTTGTCTATTATGCGAATAGTTTTGGGGAAATTTTTAGTTTTGTAAAAATCAAATTTTATTTTTAAAAAATAAAATCGTGTAGAAGATTTCTTTGATAGCTGACTAAGCGCCAGTACATTTTATTTTTTAGATATATTATCGCTAACTTAATATATTTTCAATTGAAAATTAAGATAAAATAAAATCATCTGGGAGGTAAAGTTTCTTTTGCTCCTCAGTTTATAAACATGTTTAAATAGAAACAGAAAATAATATAAACAAAGTCAGTAAAGATTTAAGATGTAAAATGAAAAACCTGCCAAAGGACTTTTGGAACTTGCATACCCCTAAATTCAATATGAAATCGAAAGAAGAATATAACCAAATGTTTTAAGATTAAGACGCCTAAATAGTAACTTTCATAGTGATGACTTAGTAGATGAAATAAATTTATAAGATGACAACAATGAGGATATACTAAATGCAGATATATCCATACAATCTTTGAAAGTTAACATTCATAGTGATGGCTTACTATATGAAATAGAAGTATCAAATGACTACAGTGATGATATACTAAATGCAGATATATCCAAAGTTGAGACTGAAGACGCCATACAATCGTTGAATAACTCTTCTGGAATAGATCTTCTAGCTAATGAATATCTTAAATATTCATTTGATATTGTGGGTAGTGTATATGTATTCCTATTTAACGATATACCTAACTTAGGTCCTTTACCAGACTCATGGATCACAGGGATCATTGGACCTAAGTGCAAGAACAGGGGGATGTTTCTGATCCAAACTCGTATAAACTCGTTACAAGGTGAAATCTGTCATTTTTGTTTTTACTGTACGTAAACAAACTTGGAAACTTATCTGTGAACGCACTGACGTGAGGATGCAAATATTGATTGCTTTAAAGTTGATAATCCACAATTAATGTTAAAAATGATAATTCCGCTTTAAGCAGATGACACAGTTATATTTGAGGATAACGTAACACCTTTACAAAAATCCTGAAAACCCATAAGAATCCAAATTTAAAAAATGTTGATAAGTTATTTCCATAAAATATCAACCGAAAAGGGATTTTTAAAAATCTCTTATATGATCTTAAAGCTTATTAAACTTGACAATTGTATAAATAGAAACAAAACTACCCCGTCTATTGCAGATGAATTTCACAATCTATGTAAATGCCCTTATTTATAGAATAGCTCTCTAGCTCTGTAACATATGCTCTTGTGCCATCTTTGGTAGTTTTGAGAATAAATTTCTTGACTTGCTGAAATGGCTTTGTAAAGCGGGATCCACATGTACTTATTGCAACTATAAAACGATACATGAGTTAAAACACAGGGATAGAAACTCTTTTGTTTTTCAAGTGAGTCGCGAGGCACTCATAGGGATATCATATGCCTTTTTAGAATTTAAGCTTGTCAACAAGAAGAAACACTTTTGACCCATCTTCAAGCTCGATCAGCATTTGTAACCTGAACAGTTGGACCCTTTTTTCATTGATATTTCAACTTCTGAATCTCCGGATTTGTATTGTGAATCATACTGAATCCATTCAGTCATAACTAGCCATGCGTCTGCTAGATGTAATTGTCGAAAATCACACGTATCACAGGTTTCATGGTATAAACAATGGCATCGGGTATGTTTTTTGTTAAAACAAATATGATTTATTTTAACCGTGCCTTTGGCACTCAAATGCAAGAAATTTCGAACCACGCAATATGTGTTTTATACTATGTTTGGACATTTCATTCTTTTGATAGAGATAAGAAGAGAGCTATCCTAAATCATAGACCTTCTAAAGTAGCCTATCCGATGTTTCCTATTTTAACTGCACAGAAAAAACCCCAAAAGCTATAGCCTGTGGAAACACGCAGCTATTGGGTATCCGTAGATGTAAAGATAGAAGAGAAATGGACTCATTAGCATGATTTAATGTTGGTTCACACAGTGTTCTGTTTACATTAACGCATGTGTTCCCCCTAAAATCCGTGGCTGTACAAAAATAAAAAAATATTTGTTATGACTCATGTATAACAAGAGATCGCGGAGGTGACAGGTGTCATGAAAAAGCGGTGAGGAGATGGTACATTCAGGTATATTCAGTTCACTACGGAAACAATATCATATAACTTCTTTTGCTATTTCAGAATACGTTTCATAGTCACAATTTTAATGCCAATGCACTGTCGCAATTGTGACTTTAAGGCTTTCATTATGGTTTCACATGTTGTTGAACAATGGTGAACTGGAGCTCGACCTTCAAGCTTGCTCTAATACATGTATTTCTGTAATCCTGTAGATTCCAAATCGACGGACAGACATTCTTTATTCGTAAAAGGCCCACAGTACAATGTTTGTATGACACAAATACAAGTACAAGCGTCAATTGTTCTAAGCTTGAAAACTTTATCTTTATAGAGAGATAAATTTAACAATATATTTTCTTCGTTTGTGGTACATATTAAATTAACATGCTTTCGTTGATTTAGAGAAAAAACCCATAATAATAGCTTGGTATATATTTTAACTTCAAATGAACATACTTTGAACTGATAAACAAAATATGACATTCATCTTCAATACATTCACCACACTGTTCACAAAAAGCATCAACTTGATCTTTTACTTTAGAACGTCTATATATTTTTATTTTGAGATTATCGTAATCTGTTCTAAACATTGCCAGACTTCTACGTAATGATATATTATTAATGCAAGTTAGATAAATTCCGGTTGGAGAGGGGTCTTGAGGTTAAAATATTTTTCTAAAGTAGAACTATTATTGATCATGGATGTTCATTCTTGTGCATTATTATCTTGCCATCTCTGAGTAAATACTGATATGAAAACTTTAACATCAGCTTCTTGCGCCATCGATTCAAAACCAAAGCCATACATAAACAATATATTTCTGACAACTAATACCCAGTTTTTGTCCCCTACATTGTCATACGTTTGCAACATATTGTAACAGTGCTTGGCATACCTACTCTGTGGTAATTGTGTAAACCTGATCCAATACTTTATAGTCCGCTTATTGCTGTACATATGCATTTGGTATCGAGCACATTCTCCAAGGGCTGCGTTGATGAGGCTCTTTGTCCAATTTCTAGTGTAAGATTTTACAACATCTAGTGATAAAAAATTCAATTGTTTTTTAATTGTGCCACCCCATATTTCCGAGCCATATAAAAGTATTGGCTGAAATTTGCAATACAAGATTTTGAACGCCGCATGCAAACGATTCCAAATATATTTCTATATAACGCTTTTGTCCAATATCACTCACGTTTTGAAATGGTGGATTTACTTTTCATTCGAAAATAGAGAGACAGTGAATAAAAAAAGTTTTGACCTTAATTCTTTTTATCTGAATTATCTGGTGTCCCTTCTTAAGCGACACGCATATTTTCATTTTCAAAGAATCATTGGATAGTACACTGCAACGAATCTTCCCTTAAAAGGTGAGTGAGTGAGTGAGTATGGTTTTACGCCGCTTTTAGCAATATTCCAGCAATATCACGGCGGGGGACACCAGAAATAGGCTTCACACATTGTACCCATGTCGGGAATCGAACCTGGGTCTTCGGCGTGACGAGCGAACGCTTTTTAACCACTAGGCTACCCGACCGCCCCTCCCTTAAAAGGCCCTCATCACTATGTTTATACAATCCATAAACTGTTTAAATATCGAACAATAGTTATCATTGTTCATAATTCTAAGAATACTTCCTCTATTATATCATTGCCATAAGTCCTGTATTTTGGCTGCAGTCACACTATAATTAAACATTCAGATTTTCAACTGGGGTCCTCATCAATGTCATCTATACAACATTAATTGTCCAAAACAAAATAGCACCAGCAGCCCACAGCTCTCATGTGCGCAAGGCGGGAAAACCTTCACTTCTTTCCCAATAAACATCAGCCTACAAGAGCCAGATGCTTGGGGAGGTGGGAGTGAGTACGTCTGATCTAATAGAGGTAGTATTATTAGAATTATAAACAATGATAACTATTGTTCGATAATTCTTACTAATCTTCTACCTCTATTGCATCATTGCCAGAATATACCAGAGGGAAAAGGCGGGTTCTGCCTCAAGTACACTCCCAGTATAGTTGAAAGAAGTATCCAATAATCCTTGTGCTTCCATCGTATAACTGATCCAAATCTCCGAGAGATGTCATGTCTAACCATAATGTCTAACCATTTCAAGAGAACTTGAAACTCGTGTAGTGTAATCATCAGACAATATTTGATACTTTCTCTAGGACTACAGTTATATTGCTGATATATCAGTTATGAGTATACCTGTACCTGGATATCATAATAATCGTAAAGCAGTATGAGGAGAGCTGAGTGTACCACTGAGAGGTTCCGTTTCGGGAAGATACGAGGAAAAACGAACGCAAAAGCCGAATCAAAACAGGAAGGTTGCCCATCGATAAACCGCCATGTTGGAGAATGGAATGAACAGCAGAGCGATATCCCTCGATGGTTCCGCGACGGAAATGGTTATCCCGGCGGAGATGTGGGGGAAAGTTGGCAACCATGGGGATATTGACAATGACGTTTTCTAATCACAATTGTCGTCGCCACTGAATGAACTTAGTCCATCTGTTGTCGTAAAGGTGAGAGGAAGACGGTCTCCACGACCTTGCCACCGCAGATTTAGAGAATCCGGAGACCTGCATTCTTTGTGTTATAGCTTCCAGGCGGTGAGATGGAGGCTGGGAATGTTCTGGTACAAGAGGTCCAATCTGGGTTGATGCAGAAGATCCTTGTGTGAGGGTAGCGGAAGAGGATATGTCATGAGTAGAGCTAGTAGTCCGGGGAACCAAGGTCTCTTGGGCCAGAACAGGATGATCAGGAGGATGGTACAGTCTGTCAATTCTATCTCCTGCCTCCCCCTGTCAAGGAGTGACCATGGAGGGAAGGCGTACGCGAAGAGATTGGGAAGAGAAAGCTTTTTACTTTGATTCTTTACAAGCTTCAAGAAGTCTTCATGCAGTACCCATGGTATGATATGTACTGATATGGTAGGCTAGTCCACACGGGGAGTCAGATTAGGCATAAACTGATATATGTCATCTAGTAGGGCTACGAAGGATAAAGGAGTGCCAAACTCCCGTGGGGGTGTGTTACTTCCTCCTGGTAGTCATACTCGGACTCAGTGTCTGGAGGCCACTGGGGAGTCTCATTAAAAATGTCTGACTACACTGTAGGGACACGTAGGTAGATTCGCGTGATGCCCGTGCGGCTCGTTTTCTAACAACGTCCATGATTCTGGTAGTAGCTGTTTACGGGGCGGTTGACGTGTAACGGCACGGGATCATGGTTGTGAGTAGTGAGCTCCATGCTCAGCAGGGAATCCCGATGGTCCGTGAGTCTTGTCCCTGACATAATACTGCGGGTTTATGTATTCCGTGTGGTCCGTTCGGGAGCCAGGCGCCACAGAAAGTCTGCGAGTTGATTTCTGTGCTATTGTGGACTCCTTAATGGTAGAACTGTGTAGGGATCATGACGGTCCCGGGTTCCGTTGGGCTAAGGCGGATGACTGATGGTTTACGGACGACTGAGCTGGACAGGTCTCGTTTGGAGGTCGAGAGACTGTAGCGCTGGTGGTACAAGGTGGACGGTACCCCGTACGGCCTCTTGGTCGAGGGATTCTTCTGTGTCTGGTCGGAACCAAGTCTTTCAGCCGTTCTACCTCCAGCGATAGAGCGAAAGACGAGATTCAAATAGAGTTGACATCTCAGCCTTCTGCTGAGCCAGAAGCTGCTCCAGCACAGCGATCGGAAACGTGGGCTACGCCGGCATAACAGACGGCTGCGGGAGATCGATCGGTTGTTTAGGTGGAGGTATCTTTCCTCTTGTCTTTGGTGAGCGCATCGTTGAGCTTGTCGAATGCCTTCTTAGAGAGTGGGAAACAGAGTGTGCAACGATCGCCTTCTGCACAGGAAGTCCCTCTGCATTTCCAACACTCGTGATGAGGGTCGCCGGAAATCATGAACCTGCCACACATGTGACAGGCTGATTGAGGGGGAGAGGACGCCATCGTGAAGGGTCGTTAGGGAAATATAAAAACACAATGACAACCTAATACTTACGTGGATCGAGCCCAGTAACCAATATATTCTAATATAGTATAACAAAATACTGAAAGTATAGCAACGAATGTGACCTCAGCTAAGTGCTAGAGAGATCGTCTACTTTTGTAGGGACGTGTTGACTCCGGCACACACAGGAAACAAGTGAAGGTTTTCCCGCCTTGCGCAACTAAAAGCTGTGAGCTGCTATGTTATTTTCGCGACAACTAATGTTGTATAGTTGAGAGTGAAGAGGACCCAAGTTGAAAGTTTTTGTACAATCTCATTAAAATCACATATAATCCGTAATGGGATGTCTTCAGATATTTGTGTAGCGGCGGCGAGGACTCAGATCTGATTTTAATGAGATTGTTTTTTGTATGGTGTGACTGCAGCCAAAATACAGGATTTATGGCAATGGTGTATTAGAAGTAGAGGATTCTTAAGAATTATTGTAGATATAGATACATGTCTGCGTATCAGAATATACCGAAGTAGTTATTGGCGTTTCACCTAATTATCAACAGTATCACAAAGAATGAACTTCGAAATGTCTGCATTGTGACATAGAACAATTACTAGAGAAGGATCAGGTTTAATCGAGCGAATTTACATTTTAGGAATGAGGCTGGTATCTTGAGTGTTTTGTCAACAATGCCTCAGCGTGACAAACCATGGACAAGTCAACCACAAACATGTAAAGATGAAGTTATTCTGTGCAGAAATAAAGCTTCGTTTTGTTTGTACCTGATAGTAACCGCCGATATCAGAAAATAAGTATAGGTTTTTCGTGAACTTAAACGAAATAGCCATTTTGTCTTTCAGCAACAGGGTAAAATGCGGTCATTACGATCACATATACACAAAAGAAGCATTAGGCACATCTTGAAATTATCTTTAAAGTTAAAAACCCGGTGAAATCTCAAAACATCTTACATGTTTCGGTTTTAAGTTTCTTGATCTCTCGACACGATACTCGTTTAGAAAAGCAGTCGAATGATGTTGCACAACTTGCTTGTGCAGTCTGGAAGGACATGCGGGCCGTGCACAGCTGTGATTCAGTCACACAGGGGTGACAAGAGGTTTGGAACCTTTAACAGAAAGAAAATGTCCATTTTGTAAGTCATTTGATAATTATCAAATGATTGAGTTCCACTATCTATTTATCTGTCCACTATTTCAAAATGAGAGAAAACAGCTAATAAGAAAATATTTTTACATTTCACCAAATATGTACAAACTGAATTTGCTTTTTAATAGTAAACGATTAGGAACACTTTTTCCAAACTTTGTAAAATTATAAAGCTGCAATTTAACCCTATCAATATGTCTTGTAACTGAACCCTTTCCCGTATCTTTATTTACTGAAGCCTCTGCTCGGTAAATCGGTTGACATATACAGTAGTTAAACTACGGTTATAACGAACTCAAAGGGACTACTAATTTTAATTTGTTAAAACCGTAGTTCGTAATAAGCATATATACAGCATAACTACAGCATATAGTCGGGACTAAAAAGCAAGTTCGTTATATCCGTCACTTCGTTATAAGCGTGTTCGTTATAACCGTAGTTTACTGTATTGTATATTTGTATATAGTGATGTGTATGTTGATCAGTGCTGTACCTCCAATGCCGCTGACTGTAATAAAGTTCAGTTCAATTCAGTTCAGTTCAGACACATGCTTGGAGTTCTCATGTCAAATGTAGCGTGGTGTTTAGTTTCCATAGACCATTTCGTCATCCTGCAAGGGTTTAAGTTAAAAGTCAAGGTCTTTAATTTATCATTTGATTAATAGTTTGATCCATATATGGCATAGAATGTTATTGGGTCCAGTGATCTGTTTGAACATGTATGCACAGCAGAAACAAAATGTTTTGAAGATTAATGAGATGGAAAATGACAGTGACAGCTAATTTCCAGGAGATCAAACAAACACATACTTGTCTTTGCTTTTTATGTAACAGTATATAACGGCGTGGAAATGCCATGTCGGAAACTGGTCATGTTTGGTCCTTCGAACTAACCAGTCAAAGTGGCGACTACATTTGTCTAGATGGTGAGACTCGCTGACTTGACTGATTTCGTGTTTTGCCTAGATTCAATTATGTACAGAAGGCTATGGTGTAGCTGGAATATATAGGTTGTATGTATACATAGGTCTGATGTAGACTGGGACGTATATTGAAGACTTGTATATACATTTGTGGGGGCACGGGTGGCTCAGTCGTCTAAAGCGCCGCGATTCGCTGTGCAGAGTTGCGTCCCTTGGGCACGCCAGAAACATATGATTGTGGGTTCGAATCCCGGTTTGCTCCGATTGTTTCCAGGTTTGTCAGTACCATACCCGTGCTCGTGGGTTTCACCGAAGCGGTAAACGTCTGAGACCTGCATCACTTCGGGCTTTCATCCCACATTAAGCTGATATAACTGGGATACTGTTAAAAGCGGCTTTAAGCCCAACTCACCCACACTACATTTGTGGTGACCCAGCCATGATATTGCTAAGGACAGGATAACGCCAAACTCACTAACTCAGTAACTTACAGGGTTTCAGAACGATTACTTTTCTGAGACATTGGCTGGTAGTTATTCAAAATGTCCTGAATATATTTTTCAATTTTGGTGACGATATACAAGAATGTCTTATCAATATGTGCTGTAATCATGAAAATGTCCTGATGACATTTTTCTCCAGCAACATCTCTGATTTAGGTGTATTTTATTTCTGAACAGAACTTCTAACTGCAAATTTGAGATGGTAATTTTGGAGCACTTTCACAAGGATTAGAATATATTCTCATAAACCTGGTTCAACGTTGTGTAATGTGTAGGGACAATGGTTATGTAACCAGAATAACAATATGCATATTGCACGCGCAATTGGACAGGCTGCTCTTCTTTTTTATTGATTGATAAAAACAGAGATCATATAATAGAGGGACGGCCCTCCCCAACAGCTTATCATAAACCATCAGCGCTACGGTCTGGCATGTAACTGATACACCCCGACACCCTGCTGTTAACCTCTCTGTACCGCTGCAGATGCGCAATAGATGCGCAGACATTCACGACTGACCATTCTGGTAACCACGTAAACAATATTATATCATATCCGGGGTAAGAGTTAATTCCCTTATCCGCGATTTCTCCGACTACGACCAGCGACAATCCAATAAAAGGACGTCTCTTAGCGGATTACAAAGATTTTTTTTTATGATATCTCTCATAAGCACATGTCAGTTGGCAGCAAATTATTTGCTGAACATGTGTGTCTTCCGTGTCTTCTTTATTTCAATTTACATTCGCCACAGCCATGGACGACTTCATTCACTTGGACGATTTCGTCTTGGACCTAGATATGCCACTTGAAGAATTCCCTCTCTTCGACCAGGGGTTGGTTTCGGATGACTCTTGGTCTAAATAGAATGACAGTGATGTTACCGCTACCAAGCCGTTGGTAAATACCTCCCAAAAAGATTCACTCAAAGAAAAAGATAGGAAATGAAAATATGACGTCTGTCCACAAGCGTAAGTTTTCGAGGGCGTGTGAAGAAAAAGCCGTTCCGATATCAAAAGTATTTTATAACGTATTCTATTTGTTTTAAAAATCAGTTAAAATATCTCATTTTATGCTGCAATTGTTAACTATTATAAATAAACAAATATACCAAATCTACTACGAACGCCACAGAAAACTACGATCCGGTAAACTGCACAGGAACTCAGGAAGTGTAAATAAAACTCATCCAGAAGCAGGGAAGACACTTGTAACATATCACCATATTCCCGATGTTCACAAAATATATCTCCATATTTACTTCATATCTTATAATAAGTCCAGACTAGATTTACTTGCAAAAATGCATGATCACCGACTGGTGTAAATGCTTTACTATTAGCCAGAAAAAAAATGACGCCATATTAATGTTTTTATTTCATGTAAATTCGCTACTATTTTATAATGCTAATAGTTCCAATGAATTAGAAATACACATTAAACTACGAGCGTTGTTAAATGAGTTTTCGATGTGTCCGACAATGGGCTTCGAAAGAATCAAAAGTTATGGTTAATGCCAGTTTGGGGCTAGCAGTGATAATGGGGTTTGCTGGAGCGAGGTAAGTTTTTTTTCAAAGGGAGACTACTGTTAAATTCCAAATATTCCGATATATCCCGATTAGATTGATATTTCAGCATACAAATAATTAGGTATTTCAGGTATAACAATATAGCTTCCACGAGCATGGTACCAGATATATACTAGTATATCGTAAACTGTAGTAACGTTTGTTGTTTTCAAAATTCTTTCATCATAGTTTTCTATTTATATCTGATCAATAAAAAACAAACTTTAAACTCTAACCTTGAACGAGGCATGCAACTATTACTATTAAAACAAAACATCACAAACTCTGACATATGTAAATGTATTTTTCACAGAAAAGGACAATAGACCATCTAGATATTTTACTGAATGACACCTTTGACCTTGTTGTCTGGAACTTCTCTCCCGACGACTGCCGATATAATCCTTCTTCTTTCTTGGCATTTACAAAGCAAATAATAATTTTATTATACAAATATTTCATGTAACGGATTTTTATTTTTGTATGATGTTTTCATTGTTGTGTAAATACACAAAGTAAGTAGTACCTTCATCATATTTACATTATTATAATTGGGTTTAGGCCAATATAATTTTGCTTATAATCAATATTTACACGGCATAAAAAAAATAATCGATAAAATGTAGTCATGATTTATACAGACAAAACCTACAGAAGATAACAAATATGTAGTATTGTAGTATGTAGTATATGCGCGATATGTGATTAGGCCTAACTGAAACAAAGTTAAACTTACGAAGAAATGGCGAAAGCAATGGTAAAAAAAATACGCGTTTTACAAAAACAATTCTAATATCATACAATATAAGTCACTTTGTAGAATGTTTCACAGGATATATGCGGATGATAATCACAGACAAAATGCATGTTATGTCGTCTGCTATATGGTAATTTAACTTAAAATATGTGACGTAAAATATGGCCTTGCGCCAAAAATCATACCAAAAAAACTACCGATCGTACCTAAATAACGTTGGTACCAAGCCATAGGGGAAATCGTGATGAATGTAAAACTATTAAATTCAGGACCGATAATAGGAACACATTCGTCTGAAAGCATGCGAAAATTAAGAGTTGTGGTGTAATTATTTCGGGAAAATTCAGATTTAGTCCCATTTCTGGAGTCAAAATCTGAAATTTCGGATCCTCCCTAAATTTGTTAATGGCACTAAGCCAATTTTTAACATATCTCCTTTTTATACACCTAGGTAACCAAGGACTTTCATTGCGAATTAGAGGCCGTTATTGAAAATCCAAATCTGCACTTTTGCCGATTTTACATGTGCGCCATTTTGTTCTCTCGGACAAAGACAAAGCGTGATCACAGTCATCAAATACAGTGACAACGACATGCTTTAGGGCACCAACAAATCTCAGTTGTAATGTTAACAATGTTAAGAAATATATGAGTGTAATTATGTATTGTGAAATATATCTTTTGCATGGGAAAAAAAAGGCAACAACGATGACTGCAGTGAACGCGTTTCTGCTCGCTTCCGGACAGGCTGCGCAGTACAAGCCGTAGCACTGATGGTTTCGCGCATAGGCTAGAGGGCCGTCCCTCTATTATATGGTATATGGTCTCTGATAAAAAGTATTGCATTCCGATTGTTTTCCGTTTTCATTCATTGAAAAATATGATGACAGAAATCAGTTGACGTCAGCGATTCTTCAGATAGCCAGGTGTTGTTGATTACAGAAAAACACATTAAATGAACAGTCTGTGTAATTTGACACGCCTGGCTTCATTATCAAGATCCCTAAAGACACTCATTTGATCTTATGATCACCTTGGGCGTTTCTGAAAGTGAGAGTGATAGCCATTTTATTGCCAGGTAGTCAAAATTTACAGTTGGTATGGTTGGAATATCTGTTATGCTAAAGGTGAAAGGGAAGGGCATAATGTATTTACACAAATGTACTGGACAAATAATTATTAATTTACCATACTTTTGCATTCTGTGCACTATCCACCATATAAACTACTACAAACAGGTGCCCATGGGCCATCCACTGTGTAAACTACTACATACAGGTACCCATGGGCTATCCACTGTATAAACTACTACATACAGGTACCCATGGGCTATCCACTGTGTAAACTACTACATACAGGTACCCATGGGCTATCCACTGTATAAACTACTGCATACAGGTACCCATGGGCTATCCACTGTGTAAACTACTACATACAGGTGCCCATGGGCTATCTACTGTATAAACTACTACATACAGGTACCCATGGACTATCCACTGTATACACTACTACATACAGGTACCCATGGGCTATCCACTGTATAAACTACTGCATACAGGTACCCATGGACTATCCACTGTATACACTACTACATACAGGTACCCATGGGCTATCCACTGTATAAACTACTGCATACAGGTACCCATGGGCTCTCCACTGTATAAACTACTACATTCAGGTACCCATGGGCTATCCACTGTATAAACTACTACATACAGGTACCCATCAGCTATCCACTGTATAAACTACTGCATACAGGTACTCATGGGCTATCCACTGTATAAACTACTGCATACATGTACCCATCAGCTATCCACTGTATAAACTACTGCATACAGGTACTCATTGGCTATCCACTGTATAAACTACTGCATACATGTACCCATCAGCTATCCACTGTATAAACTACTGCATACAGGTACCCATCAGCTATCCACTGTATAAACTACTGCATACAGGTACCCATCAGCTATCCACTGTATAAACAACTACATACATGTACCCATCAGCTATCCACTGTATAAACTACTGCATACAGGTACCCATGGGCTATCCACTGTATAAACTACTGCATACAGGTACCCATGGACTATCCACTGTATAAACTACTGCATACAGGTACTCATGGGCTATCCACTGTATAAACTACTGCATACAGGTACTCATGGGCTATCCACTGTATAAACTACTGCATACAGGTACCCATCAGCTATCAACTGTATAAACTACTGCATACAGGTACCCATGGGCTATCCACTGTATAAACTACTGCATACAGGTACTCATGGGCTCTCCACTGTATAAACTACTGCATACATGTACCCATCAGCTATCCACTGTATAAACTACTGCATACAGGTACCCATCAGCTATCCACTGTATAAACTACTGCATACAGGTATCCATCAGCTATCCACTGTATAAACAACTACATACAGGTACCCATCAGCTATCCACTGTATAAACTACTGCATACAGGTACCCATGGGCTATCCACTGTATAAACTACTGCATACAGGTACCCATGGACTATCCACTGTATAAACTACTGCATACAGGTACTCATGGGCTATCCACTGTATAAACTACTGCATACAGGTACTCATGGGCTATCCACTGTATAAACTACTGCATACAGGTACCCATCAGCTATCAACTGTATAAACTACTGCATACAGGTACCCATGGGCTATCCACTGTATAAACTACTGCATACAGGTACTCATGGGCTCTCCACTGTATAAACTACTGCATACATGTACCCATCAGCTATCCACTGTATAAACTACTGCATACAGGTACCCATCAGCTATCCACTGTATAAACTACTGCATACAGGTATCCATCAGCTATCCACTGTATAAACAACTACATACAGGTACCCATCAGCTATCCACTGTATAAACTACTGCATACAGGTACCCATGGGCTATCCACTGTATAAACTACTGCATACAGGTACCCATGGACTATCCACTGTATAAACTACTGCATACAGGTACTCATGGGCTATCCACTGTATAAACTACTGCATACAGGTACTCATGGGCTATCCACTGTATAAACTACTGCATACAGGTACCCATCAGCTATCAACTGTATAAACTACTGCATACAGGTACCCATGGGCTATCCACTGTATAAACTACTGCATACAGGTACTCATGGGCTCTCCACTGTATAAACTACTGCATACAGGTACTCATGGGCTATCCACTGTATAAACTACTGCATACAGGTACCCATCAGCTATCCACTGTATAAACTACTGCATACAGGTACTCATCAGCTATCCACTGTATAAACTACTACATACAAGTACCCATCCGCTATCCACTGTATAAACTACTGCATACAGGTACCCATGGGCTCTCCACTGTATAAACTACTGCATACAGGTACTCATGGGCTATCCACTGTATAAGCTACTGCATACAGGTTCCCATGGGCTCTCCACTGTATAAACTACTGCATACAGGTACCCATCAGCTATCCACTGTATAAACTACAGCATACAGGTACCCATCAGCTATCCACTGTATAAACTACTGCATACAGGTACTCATGGGCTCTCCACTGTATAAACTACTGCATACAGGTACCCATCAGCTATCCACTGTATAAACTACTGCATACAGGTACCCATCAGCTATCCACTGTATAAACTACTGCATACAGGTACTCATGGGCTATCCACTGTATAAACTACTACATACAGGTACCCATCAGCTATCCACTGTATAAACTACTGCCAACAGGTGCCCATGGGCTATCCACTGTATAAACTACTACATACAGGTGCCCATGGGCTATCCACTGTATAAGCTACTGCATACAGGTACTCATGGGCTATCCACTGTATAAACTACTGCATACAGGTACCCATGCACTATCAACTGTATCAACTACTACAGACAGGTACCCATGGGCTATCAACTGTATAAACTACTACATACAGGTACCCATCAGCTATTCACTGTATAAACTACTACAGACAGGTACCCATGGGCTATCCACTGTATAAACTACTACATACAGGTACCCATGGGCTATCCACTGTATAAACTACTACAGACAGGTACCCATGGGCTATCAACTGTATAAACTACTACATACAGGTACCCATGGGCTATCAACTGTATCAACTACTACAGACAGGTACCCATGGGCTATCCACTGTATAAACTACTACATACAGGTAACCATGGGCTATCCACTGTATAAACTACTACAGACAGGTACCCATGGGCTATCCACTGTATAAACTACTACATACAGGTACCCATGGGCTATCAACTGTATCAACTACTACAGACAGGTACCCATGGGCTATCCACTGTATAAACTACTACATACAGGTACCCATGGGCTATCAACTGTATAAGCTACTGCAAACAGGAACCCATGGCCTATCAACCAGAACACTGTCTTTACCTCTTGACCTTGTAGTGAGATTCTGTCATGTTTCACAGAAGATGCCCTGATCATCATTCCAGTATAACCTGAATGTCCTTTGGGACACTTACTGATTACAGGACAGGAATCTATGACCTCAGTTGCTGAATACAACACAGAACAAGGAGGGTTACTTGTAAAAGGTTGGTTTTATTCTTAAAAATAAATAAATATATACAATTAAATATGCATACAGGTTTATGCTGTACAAATCGATAGCCCAAAATAAATGTACAATGCAGTGCAGCAAAAATATTGAGTTGCATTTGACTTACAAAGCTGTTATACATAAGGCAGGCTTGTGGAAGCTTCAGTGATCATTTAGTTATTGTGGACATCTGCCTGAACAGTGATCAGCAGTTTCACCACACACAAGACAACATACATCCCAGCCGCCGGGGAGGATCACTGATGTGTACCAGCAAGCACTTCTTTTCATTAGTGTCAGTGTGTGGTATTGTTGAGGATGGTTTCATAGAGGCAAGATGTCCATAGTAACATATACAAGTATTTGCTTGAACACATAATCCACTGTGCTCCACTCTATGCCCATCTTCAACAGATACAAACATGCCAAGCTCAAGTGATGCAGAACAAACACAATATGATGGTCCATTAGTCTGGATGTAATTTGGATTTAACAGGATGCCACACGCAACATCATTTTCTCCAAAGTGCCAATGAAGGAATTTAGTAATTGTCGAAAAAACAGTCTTAAGGTGACAGGAAAACTTAGTTTTGTGTTTTCAGATTTGCAAATAATATGGGCCAGCTTGAAGCATTTGTTCTACAGCCTTTTGCCTAGCTTCCATATAAACTATCACAATAACAATGCAACAGGAACAGAGCGTGGGGAACAATGTCAAAGATCATGTACACAGACATACTGGTCATAGGTAGGCAACTTTCTGTCAGTAGATAGAAAAAACACTTTAAGCATTCACATCATCCATTAACTGTAAACAACCATAAATCACAAGTCTTTTGATTCATGACTTCACTGAACATGATTTAACTTCTTTGAACATATATTTACAAATAATCCACAAATTTATAGGTCATTTCATAAAGTATAGGACATTTCCTCCAAAAGAATATTCAGTGTTTGTTAATTGATCATGGTTGCTTTTATACCTGCTACATCATGTACTAAATCACTGGGATAAAGCAATGGTAGAACACTCCTGACACATTGGATGTGTCTCAATGGAAGACGCAGATAACACGTACAGACTGAGCAACTGATTCTAGCCTACGCAGATCACAGGGTGACACACCGACACATCGTGCCTCACCTACTTCTATCACACTCTTAACACACCCAGTACACCCAGTACAGAAACAAGTTGTTCCAAGAAATGATTTTCACAATTAGGAATTGGTGGAAAAAAAGAGACGTTTTTACATTTTCATTGAATATTAGACTTAAAAACATGACATTGTTACATTGCCAGGTCATTAGATACTCTCAAATAAACTTAGAGTATGTTGAAAAATAAACATCTACTTGTCATACCATTTACAACATTGACCAGAGGTTGGACAACTAAAGAAAGAAAGTTAAGGTTTTTGTGAATCAGTTGGTTACAATTGTGTCACTGTCAGTTAAACTTTTAACACTGTTAAAATTAATAGCAAGTACATCATGCATCAGAAATGTTTCCAAAAGTCATTACAATCTTGAACAAATACATCAATTTAATGTGTCAGTTGTTAGCACAGACAGATATACAGATAACATCCATACATTAGGAATTCAAGCATTTAACACACCTTCAATACAAGATGGTAAGTAACAACAACAAATTACAACACTTCCAGTGCAACACTGTCAAATGCCAAACAAACTTTGGTTTTAATGAGGCATTGAGGAGGATAGGAATAAAGGCCAGTAAATAATATCAAAAGTGGAATA
This sequence comes from Haliotis rufescens, assembly GCF_023055435.1. Lineage (NCBI taxonomy): Eukaryota > Metazoa > Mollusca > Gastropoda > Lepetellida > Haliotidae > Haliotis > Haliotis rufescens. The sequence continues at coordinate 36,920,856 of NW_025963779.1, forward strand.
AATCCATCAATTTGGTCCAAGAGGGAGGTTTAAATAAAATGGTACAAGTGGTCCATGGGTTACATTCATTGGAAAAACATGGATGAGCAGTACACAGATTAGAAGACACCTAACTCAGGCCTTCCAATGAATTTAGACTGCAACAGAAAACTGTCCTATGCCTACAATACCCAAGGAATTGGCAACATAATACAGTCATGTCATGAGGATCAACAAATAGCCAGTACATTTACATCTTACAGCAGTAATACAATGATACACCTCTCGAATATTCTAGATTGGCGTTGTAAGATGTACACATTTACTCGCTATTTGTTGATCCTCATGATATGACTTTCAACTTCCTTTTTGTTCTGTGCATGCCGAGTTTGGAAGGCTGCAGTCTGTGTGTTTTAGTGCTGCGGTTTCTGTGTTTTCGGCAGTATGCTTTCAAATTTATGATTCTGTTTCTTAGTTCTCATTGTTTTATGTTGCCGATTCCTTATGTATTGTAGGCATATGACAGTTTTCTGTTGCAGTCTGTCAGTTTTCATTGGTAGGCCAGTAACTACAGGAAGAATCAGATTGTGAGAATGAGTGAATTGGCACACACCAGGAGATGAAGCATCACAGCTGGGTGTAAACAAATGTTTAGTTTGATATGAACTCACAAGATAAAGAACCAACCTGCTACTGATACAAGTAGGTATTTCAGCCGACCCTGTTTTCTCATACACACCAGACTGATCATGAAACACAGTTCTGATTGATAGGTAATTGGCTGAGAAATGACAGACTGGGAACTACATATTTGGATCCACAATCACCATGCCTGTGAGATTTAACACATTAACAAACGCAACACCTACAGTTCTAGGTCAATATCAGGAACATTCAGGTAAACATGCCATTTCTTACAAGGAAAATAACATTTCTGTCTTGCCATTTGTATACTGCAGAAATGTAGCCCTATCATGAATGACAGGATAAGTTCACTGGAATGCATGATGTATCAACTGTTATCCACAGTGTGAGTGAACGCTGTGGATAATACAAGGAAATGTTAGTAACTCATGCATCAGATATTTCAGAACAGTCCAGGTATAAGTTTTTCACACGTACCTGCGAGGACACAGGTTGTCAAAAGACAAGGACACCTAGGACCATTGTATGATGGTAAGCCTTCTTCATAGCATCAGAATACTGTTGTCTGGATCATAAATATGTTGGGGTGAGTGAGTCAGTGATTATGGTTTTATGCCGCTTTTAGCAATATTCCAGCAATATCACGGTGGGGGACACCAGAAATGGGCTTCACACATTGTACCCATGTGGGGAATTGACCCCGGGTTTGATGAACTAATGAATTGTCTATCTCAACGCCCCAAATAATTTGGGTACAAATGCAGACTTACAAGTTCCAATGAGCAAGGGCATGGTGCATTGATGCCAACACCCATTTCAAAATCCCCAAGAAGTAATGTAAATATGGAAGGAAAGATTGAAGTGGAAAGAAGATGAACTATGATGTTCACTGGTCGTTACGTCATATTGAGCAGAGAGCAGGTATTGTGTGTTATGAAGAAATGCATATTCCAGTGTATAAAATTCCCTAAAATTTCGGTCAAACAACTTTACAGGCAACTTTGCAAAGTTACCAGAAGAATGCTTAGAATGCTTAGGTAATATAGGGAATACAATCATAGCCTAACAACCAGGAGAGCAACTTTTCAAAAGTGACCATCTGTCAGCAAAATAGACTGGCTGTCGGGCAGGCTGGTATTTTAAACACTGCATATATACAGGTAATGGTCTTGGCGGTAGATACGAGCAGATAATTAAACTGCAATCTTGTTGGCAAACATAAATGTATCTGAAAGTCTCATTTTCTACAAGTTAAGGGACTTTTTACCACTTGAAAGGATGGAAGGCTGATTCATTACTGAATACTGAGTCTACAAAAAGACTACACTGTCAGTGTACAACAGGAGATGGTAGTATTCATGAGTACCAGTGGCTCCCTACCATACACTACTGGTCCTGATTGTCAGACGAGTAACAAGCGCCAAATACTTTCATCACCCCCTTTTGACTTCGGTATAAGAAAAATATGTGTAAACACACAACTGCTACACACATGTGCCTGTTTCGCCGATCAAACATTCCATCCTCAATCACTGTGTGCATCACACAGGGCTGATGATGCACATCATATACATAGTCTCAGTACTGTCCTTGCTCACCACAACCCTGGCAACTGTTTCTGTGAATCACCTAGAACCTGCATACCTAAGTTTAACCTAGCTCACCAGCCAGGTGTCAGGCTGTCTATGTTCTCTAGTAGAATCCATCACATACCACACACTGAGGTAACATGTTGGATGAGGCAGAGTATTATGTCTCTTACACTACTGAATCCAGTCTAAATATTCCCACCAGTCCAGAAAGGAGTAGCTTACATAGTGTTGTATTTTGTCAGTCTATGCATATACTATTAAAGCAGTCACTATACTCAGACTTGGCCAAGACACACTATATCTACATTCAATCATGTCCATATCTTTAACTCCAAAAGAGTTGGTCAGATGTTCTCACTAATCCTACATACTAAATATATGTATAACTCTTCCTCAAAGTGTCTGTCGGGGTCATCCGACTAACGGAAGCATGTTAGGGACTCCCAGCCTATAGACCATCATACCCTGATATACAGACCCCTTCATTACCCTGTGTTTGTTGTCTATAGTCTCACATAGTTAGAAGTATTTACAGGCACAAGGTGGTGTATGTGCAGTATACCTTGGAAAAACTCCGAGCTGGGACTATCAGAAGACCATACACATGTCATATATGTTGATATTTGCATATGAGAACAGACTGATGTGGATTGAATGTGGGATGTATCCAAGATGGCCGCCGCACCCCTCCATGCCCCAACTGCACGTGACAGTGGGACAGAATGCTACTTTTTCAAAACATACCTTATGATGTCATGATTGTATTGTACCAGTTTTCAACATAGAAAGTAATACATGTAGTGCTCTGGCTGGGTGCATTCCCTTGGTGCTATGGCAGTGAGATTTGCTGACAGCATCTTGGAAGAAGCCCTGGTGCTCTTGGTGTTGGGTAGAAAGGATTTCATTTGTGCATAACACATTCTAATGAAATACATATATAGGCAGTTTGTTAAACATACATCATACGGACACAAACATCAACGCATGCTTGTATGTGTACCAGCAGTACAGCTTGTCGGTTATCAGGCTATATACAATGACGCGTGTCAGATATTTACAGGAAGATCAGAAACACAGAGACCTACACAGACAAGTGCCGCAATGATGCCTCTGTTGATGCTTCTGTTGTCAGGAATATGACATGTCTACAGCCTACAAAGTTCATCTGCCTACACTGCCCTATCTGGCTAAGCATCTAGCAAAGAACCTGAATGACTCATTTCCTGGGCTAGTCTCCAGCAGTTTTGGCATAATGCTGTGGTTTAGGACATTGATGGCACTGATGTGGTCACAGTAAATGAGAAATGCTGAATGTGAATGTTATCCATGTTTGACACATGCACATTTCTTGCATGTTATTCATACACATGTCTGTGCAAGCCCTGATCAGCTTGCATGAAGAACAGTTTTGATGAAGATAGGCACCATCTCACTTCAAATCACTGACTTATATGGTGGTTGTTAGGGTAACATGGTAATCAAAGTAACAGGCTTACACAGTGATGGTTAGAATAATATCAAGAGAAGAAATGCATTTTGTCCTTGTAACTGTTGCCTGTCTTACTGACAACACAGCAGGGTGGTAGTCCGACAAAAGCATTGCACATTGCAATTAGTCCAGTGTCATAGTTCAGCACTGGGTAATACAGATTGTCTGTTCCTTCAACAATCAATGTTTAACACTTTGAGATTCTAGACACTGCACACAGAATCTCTTGGGGAATATTCCCAGCTAATATAGTAGTATGCACAATTCTCCTTCATGAGGTTTGAAGATCACAGAATAAGCCATTGCAGGTGTTCATGTTTCATACTTAGATGTGCAACAATCCATTGTCTTAGCTGGTGGATCATGGGTGGAACCCCGTTGAACAGTCAAAGCAAAATCGACCATTTCAATTCTTGCTTTTGACGTCACTCCTACAACACTAGGTTCTTCACTAAATATGTTTTGGAGAATAATCCTTTCCAGATTACTAGAGTCCTACACCATTAAATCTATGGGACTGAAATAACATGCACCATTGAGCAATGAAAAGCAGCAAGTGGAGACTTCACGCATGGGAAGATAATTCGTCTTTACTAATTGTCCCCCTTTTCACCATACACCACTGTGTGGTTTGTAGCATCTGAAATTCTTCTCCTGCTGAGAAGCCAACACACGGCTACCGAGACAAGTTGGAGAGTGTGTTAGTGGAGGCATTAGCTGTGTGCTGCATGGCACTGGCACTCTCTTCTGTACTCTGGTCTTCATAGTTGGGCACACGGAACGGAGTGGTTGTCCTCAGAATAGCTTCAATACAGTCCAAACGGTTCAGTTCTTTCAGCTTGGATATCAACAGTCTGACAGAGGCACTGTGTTGTTTGGACCACTCCTCCAGGACCCGGTCTGTCTGACTCACCTGCTGATTTGCCTCCTTATCCAACACAGGAAGGGAATCGCTCAGACCTAAAGTCACAGCCAACAGACACCAATCCCGACCCATATGTTCAGTAGGATCAAGCAGATAGCTTAGCAGTCTACGTGTGTGGATTGATAGATGCGAAATGTCAAGATCCATGCCTAAACATATACTGGCCATGATTTCCTCTGATCCCATGCAAACAATGTCTCCAAAGTCTTCATAAACTTCCCCAGACAGAACCATGGAGTGTCTGTTGTCTATCTGCATCCTCAGAATCTCTGTTGGCGAGTAGCTTCTGATTATCTTATTGTGGTCTTTCAGCTGACTTGGACTGAGAGTGTACCTCTCCACACAGAGCCCAGGACACACATTGTCTATGACCTGCTCTACAATGTTGACCAGGTCCTCCAGGAAATAGAACAAGGAAGACCGTGCCTCGGGAGAACCTCTCACCTTGATCTCAAGGTACTGTTCATGGCGGTCCATATCTATCATCCCTTCCAGGTCCCCACAGCAGTACTTGGTCCCATGATGCCACTGGTACAAGTCCGTATCATTGGATGGGTCGTCCGTATCCTGAGCAATGTTCCGCCGGAGATACACTTGTATCCTTGGGAACAGATATTTAAGCTGAGCACCATACTGGAAGCTTGTGTGGAGGCGAACACCTCCATAAACTCCGTTTGCATAGCGTTTTGTGTCTCTCTGCCACAATCCATTGAGTGTCTCCACAAAATTCAGACATGGAAACTCATATTCAATATCACCATCATTATCACAGGGTGTACACAGTTCCAAGGCCTCCAGGACTTGCAAGAGGTCAAGAGCATCTGAGTCAGCGTACATCAGCTGGAATTCATCAACTGAGAAACAGCCGGTGATGCGGGTCTGTACTATCTTGTCATGGGAGATGAGATGACCGATCACATCTGAACACAACCACTGTGGGTTGAACACAACAAGATCCTGCACAAACTCACTCTCAAGGTAGATCACCTGGAAAAACAAACAGGATCATGCACAACAGATCAAAACGTAACTAATGACTTTCCACTGATATCAGAGAAAGTAGAAAACAATTTTCTTGAATTATGTAATAATAATCTTTATATATATACAATGATCTAATTGATAGTCTTAAAGTATATCTTAATGTTGGTAAAATTCAAGAAGGGCTCAGGTAATGCTGCTATTGTGAAGCAGTGCTGCTCACCTCTCCTATGAGCTGTAGTTGTTCTGCCAGCATCTTCATGTGGCCCTCCCCTGCCAAAGGGTTGACCTTCATTCTCGTGTACTCCATGAACTGGTGCCAAGACAACACAGGGAAGGAAGAGGACGACTTCCTCCACGAAGGCAGGCTTGTCACGACAGCTTCAAGGAACCCAGTTGTCTTCGGCAGGCACTGAAATAAATGTCAAGTAATGACTAAGTATTGTTAAATAATGTTTTCAAACCTAACACATTTGTCAATGCTCTTAAATTATTTCCTTCTAAGCTCAACCTAAAATGGAATCCTGTCTGTACTTACTGCAGCAATCTCACTCTTCATATCACTCAGCTGCTGCTTGAGGACTTTGACTTCAGTGGTGGCAGCTACTGTTGCATCCAGAACAAACAGCTTGTCCACAATGTCCACATCAAACTGGAACATCTGGGCCACCTTGGACAGCAGTGAACTCCCCTCCTTGCTGATGTACTCCCCCTTGCTGTTCTTCATGCACCCTGCCTTGTCTGCATGTGTGGCCACAAGGACAACCTTTGGGGTGTTCGGCATCTTGCCACAGTGACCTGCCCAGAGAGGTGATAATACTGACTACTGTTGCCTGAACAACTTTGACAACTTAGCCTTTTCAACGCATTTACTGTATTATGTCTTACATTTGGAGTATTGGAGATAAAGATGTTCCTGAAAGGCCTCACTTGCATTGTTTTCAGAATACAGTGAGGTAACGTGAAATGAGGTCGTGTTCAAGATTATTGCAATTATATAGCGACATGTATGCACGTCTATGTTGCTTCTCGTAATAGTCCGGACTAATGCCGATTTTATAGTGCTAGCTCACAGAGATACCATACCACAGTTTAACATGAATACTCTACTCAGACACAGTATACTGACTCCAAGCCAACCACTCCTTTTTTGAGCCCCTTATTGTCGAGCACCAGGTAACAACATGTACAATCTTTTAACCTCTTTTGGTATGACACGGCCAGAGATTGAACCCCTGCCCGCTCTCCGGGCAGATGCTCTACCACTAGGCCATGGAGACATTCTTAGAATACAGTGGTAGATAGAGAAACATTTGAAAGAGTTTCCCAAGACTGAAGGGTTTCCTGAACCCCACCCACCTATGGGCAGTTGCAGTGGAATCCTGGCCTTGAGGAAGTTGAGCCAGAAGATGACCTGAGCCAGCTGTTCGTCGTAGGAGTCGACGAGGCTGAACACCACCATGTGGATGCAGCTGGTGTCCCCCAGGAAGTGGTCATACAGCATGTAGTATGGCTCATACCCAGAGTAGTCCCACACACTCAGCTCTCCAATACCTACACAAATCAGAAGACATGTAAAGGCTAGCATAAAGATGATGATAACGTTTCATTATCTGATGTTGGAGCAATTAGATTTTCTATATTCATGAAATTGATGTTTCTTTGATAATATTACTTTCTATTTTTCAATTAACATACAAGACATGCAGATAGTCTCTAAAGTGCTATCAGGTCTTCACAATGTCACTACTTGGAGCAAGCAATCAGATTGTAAAAATGTACACTGGACAGAGGGTATACAGTCACCAAGTACGCCCGTCAATACAACCATACAGTCACCAAGTACTCCTGTCAATACAACCATACAGTCACCAAGTACACCAGTCAATACAACCATACAGTCACCAAGTACTCCTGTCAATACAACCATACAGTCACCAAGTACACCTATCAATACAACCATACAGTCACCAAGCACTCGAGTCAGTACAACCATACAGTGTCCAAGTATTCCCGTCAATACAACCATACAGTCACCAAGTAGTCCCGTCAATACAACCATACAGTCACAAAGTACTCCTGTCAATACAACCATACAGTCACCAAGAACACCTGTCAATACAACCATACAGTCACCAAGCACTCGAGTCAGTACAACCATACAGTGTCCAAATACTCCCATCAAATCAACCATACAGTCACCAAGTACTCCTGTCAATACAACCATACAGTCACCAAGTAGTCCCGACAATACAACCATACAGTCACCAAGTACGCCTGTCAATACAACCATACAGTCACCAAGTACACCTGTCAAAACAACCATACAGTCACCAAGTACTCATGTCAATACAACCATACAGTCACCAAGTACTCCCGTCAATACAACCATACAGTCACCAAGTATTCCTGTCAATACAACCATACAGTCACCAAGTACACCTGTCAAAACAACCATACAGTCACCAAGTATTCCTGTCAATACAACCATACAGTCACCAAGTACGCCCGTCAATACAACCATACAGTCACCAAGTATTCCTGTCAATACAACCATACAGTCACCAAGTACACCAGTCAATACAACCATACAGTCACCAAGTACACCTGTCAATACAACCATAGTCACCAAGTACGCCCGTCAATACAACCATACAGTCACCAAGTACGCCCATCAATACAACCATACAGTCACCAAGTACGCCCGTCAATACAACCATACAGTCACCAAGTAGTCCCGACAATACAACCATACAGTCACCAAGTACACTCGTCAATACAACCATAAAGTCACCAAGTACGCCCGTCAATACAACCATACAGTCACCAAGTACGCCCATCAATACAACCATACAGTCACCAAGTACGCCCGTCAATACAACCATACAGTCACCAGGTAGTCCCGACAATACAACCATACAGTCACCAAGTACGCCTGTCAATACAACCATACAGTCACCAAGTACACCTGTCAAAACAACCATACAGTCACCAAGTACGCCTGTCAATACAACCATACAGTCACCAAGTACACCTGTCAAAACAACCATACAGTCACCAAGTACTCATGTCAATACAACCATACAGTCACCAAGTACTCCCGTCAATACAACCATACAGTCACCAAGTAGTCCCGACAATACAACCATACAGTCACCAAGTACACTCGTCAATACAACCATAGTCACCAAGTACGCCCGTCAATACAACCATACAGTCACCAAGTACGCCCATCAATACAATCATACAGTCACCAAGTACTCCTGTCAATACAACCATACAGTCACCAAGTACTCATGTCAATACAACCATAGTCACCAAGTACTCCAGTCAATACAACCATACAGTCACCAAGTACTCCAGTCAATACAACCATACATACTCATAATGTACACAATCATGCAGACCCACCAAAACATCAAACATTACTTAACATTGTTTTTTTCTGTCATGAAGGTAGTGTACCTGTGATATTAAACTAACACTACGGGGGATACGTACCTGTGATATTCACCTAACACTACGGGGAAGTTTACCTGTGATATTCACCTAACACTACGGGGGATGCGTACCTGTGATATTCACCTAACACTACGGGGAAGTGTACCTGTGATATTCACCTAACACTACGGGGAAGTGTACCTGTGATATTAAACTATATCTACGGGGAAGTGTACCTGTGATATTAAACTAACACTACGGGGAAGTGTACCTGTGATATTCACCTAACACTACGGGGGATGCGTACCTGTGATATTAAACTATATCTACGGGGAAGGGTACCTGTGATATTAAACTAACACTATGAGGGATGCGTACCTGTGATATTCACCTAACACTACGGGGAAGTGTACCTGTGATATTCACCTAACACTACGGGGAAGTGTACCTGTGATATTCACCTAACACTACGGGGAAGTGTACCTGTGATATTCTACTAACACTACAGGGAAGTGTACCTGTGATATTCAACTAACACTACGGGGAAGTGTACCTGTGATATTCAACTAACACTACGGGGGATGCGTACCTGTGATATTAAACTATATCTACGGGGAAGTGTACCTGTGATATTAAACTAACACTATGAGGGATGCGTACCTGTGATATTCACCTAACACTACGGGGAAGTGTACCTGTGATATTCACCTAACACTATGGGGAAGTGTACCTGTGATATTCACCTAACACTACGGGGAAGTGTACCTGTGATATTCTACTAACACTACGGGGAAGTGTACCTGTGATATTCAACTAACACTACGGGGAAGTGTACCTGTGATATTCTACTAACACTACGGGGAAGTGTACCTGTGATATTCAACTAACACTACGGGGAAGTGTACCTGTGATATTCTACTAACACTACAGGGAAGTGTACCTGTGATATTCAACTAACACTACGGGGAAGTGTACCTGTGATATTCACCTAACACTACGGGGGATGCGTACCTGTGATATTAAACTATATCTACGGGGAAGTGTACCTGTGATATTAAACTAACACTATGAGGGATGCGTACCTGTGATATTCACCTAACACTACGGGGAAGTGTACCTGTGATATTCACCTAACACTATGGGGAAGTGTACCTGTGATATTCACCTAACACTACGGGGAAGTGTACCTGTGATATTCTACTAACACTACGGGGAAGTGTACCTGTGATATTCAACTAACACTACGGGGAAGTGTACCTGTGATATTCTACTAACACTACGGGGAAGTGTACCTGTGATATTCAACTAACACTACGGGGAAGTGTACCTGTGATATTCAGCTGCTGTATCTCCACTCCCTTGGTGTAGATGGGGTTTCCGACTGTGTAGCACAGAGGGGTAGGCAAGCTGAACTGACGAGACAACTTATTCTTGGCTGCAACAGAAATTGATAGACACCTTACTCACAGTTATCTTCAACCAAATACAACCGGGGCATGGATTATCAATATTGTGATTTTGTCCTTAGACGTAAACAGTATAAATTCACTCATCCGGAGACAAAGTTGGCTTGATTATTGAAGAAAAATTCTATTTTCCTGTGTCTCTGTGTCCTTTTCCACCACCATTAATGAATGACCATTGCTAGGCCGTAATTAAACCAAAAAAACCATTTGCTTTATGCAGCCACTACGACCTGCCACGATGTCTAACAACATGTTGCACAAATGGCTACATGGTTCCCTGATGAGCCAATCAGAGAGCGTGTTCCAAAGTGTCATAGAAATCAGAACAAGCATGTAAACAATACACTGCCTCAGTTGGATTGGTCATAATAGCAATGTTTACACATTCTCAAAGCTATATTTAGTACTCGTTTAAAATATTTAATCGGATTGTCGAAAGATCTGCAAAATCTTACAGATATCCAGGGATAACTCAAGCTGATTAGCCTGTCCGTCTATATCACATTATGGGTGGGCAAGCCAGACATTGACTTTCTACACCCCTGACAACTAATTATACTTATAGATGCATCAATACAGGTCAATTTAAACACAACAAATGTCCAGTTTTAAACTTTTCCTCACTTTTACTTTTGCCACTTGTGCTGCCTTGTCTACTTCGCCGAAAGAAACTTCCGAAGTAGCTGTACTTGAGTGTCTCGATGAGGGTGGACTTGCCGACGCCGGTGGAGCCCAGCAACTTGAGCTTGATGCGATTCAGTGGCTGGGGCTGGGGAATCAGCTGACTGATGTACATGGAGCCGCGTTCCTGTAACAGGCATACACTAAGAATAGACGGCAATACATTTCTCATCCATAGAGTAGGATATAGCTCTCTGGTGAGATTAGAGGGCAATACATTTCTCATCCATATAGTAGGATATAGCTCTCTGGTGAGAATAGAGGGCAATACATTTCTCATCCATATAGTAGGATATAGCTCTCCGGTGAGAATAGAGGGCAATACATTTCTCATCCATATAGTAGGATATAGCTCTCCGGTGAGAATAGAGGGCAATACATTTCTCATTCATATAGTAGGATATAGCTCTCTGGTGGGAATAGAGGGCAATACATTTCTCATCCATAGAGTAGGATATAGCTCTCTCGTGAGAATAGAGGGCAATACATTTATCATCCATACAGCTCTCCGATGGGAATATAGGGCAATATATTGTTCATCCATACGGTAGGATAGAAGCTCTCTGGCAGAAAGAGAGGGCAATACAAAAGATTTTTGATGAAATGTAAACACAAGTAATCTCTCAAAAACCACTGCCAGAAATCTATGTCTGTCCTTATGTGCAGCTATACTCACCCCTCGGACTTTAGAGAGGAGATCTCCGATACCAGAAAATCCCTGGGCCAGAGCCATGATCTCCGCAGTCATCCCATCCTGCATTAAACACTGGCATTAGATAGATGCACAACAACAGCACAACAGCAGAGATATATGGAATCAGAGGTATGTAAGCTTAAGCTTTTACAGAAATCAAATTTGCATGTACATTTAGTCAACAATTGTTGGCTGGTTCCATTTGGTAATGAGAGATCACGAGACACGTATGGCAAGCTCTACACATGGCTTCAGGTGACAATACCTTGTTGGGGATATCAGCATTAGCTCCTGCCAGCAATAGGCACCGGACAATGTCTATATGGCCTGCCTTGCTGGCTAGATGGAGGGGTGTCAAACCATCCTGGAGAAGAACAAGTTCACATTTCAGAGCATTTCTTAGAGGGTTATATACAGCAAACACTATACCGCGCACAGAAGGGGATCATTCTCTATCAGGTGACAAGAGACAAGACATCTGGATGCGTTTCATGTACCTCACACTGCATTCAACTCAAGTAATAGGAGTTCCAACAAAACCAGAAAAACCTCTAGGTGACATCTTAAATACTGTCAACCACCAAACAATTTAAAGGCCCTCCTCAGGAACCAATACAAGATCCTTGACAGTGAACCAATTCCAGTCTCTAGAGATATGACATTGTTACAGGGTTTAAAGCCATGGGTATGTCAGACTTGCTACTATACCATACATGTAGTTTTTAAAGTGTAGAAACGCTACCTCAAAAACTGCTTTTTCAATATCATTGTGCATTTACCTATATATACATTGATATTAAAAAGGATCTAGAATTCAATCTGAATATCATCTAATTTCTATGAACACCAACTTAAAACAAATTTCTTTAATGCTATAAAGCTTTCGATTAGTAGATTCCTAAGACAAGTATAGTCTGATTCATCTAGTGTGATATGTGACCCATGTCAAGTTGCCAAGGCGAAGTACTTACAACACTGACTGTGTCCACTTTACAGCCCAGCTCACACATGGTGTGCACTATAGAGAGAAGTCCCTCTCGGGCGGCTGCATGCAGGGCACTCTGTCCTGTCTCCTGAAACAAGGGCAAGCTTACTGCATCACTTACAACAGACACACACACCTCATCTGGAGTTCTGAAGCACACTAATGACCACGGGACACTGAGCTACACAGATCTTATAGCAAAAGGACTTTCTACTCAAACTTAAAGCACATATTTTGTTAACCCTGGATGTACAAATATTTATCACACAGATCATGCGAGAGAGATGATAGTTATATGCACAATTGTTACCTTCTCCATGAGATCCATCTCACATCCCGCGTTGAGCAAGAGGAGAGCTATGGATGTGTGATGCCTGTGACATGCCATGTGGAGAGACGTACTTCCTCTCTGTTGGGAACAATAGGGAGGTCATACACACATACACATTAAGTAGAACCACATGGGTGTCGGGAGGGTATTGCATCACCAGCATACAGGGCATAGCACACACATGTGGCATTGGTAAGGGCACTGACAACTTTCACATGACCCTCTCAAGCAGGTTCAGTCTGATAAAATCATATTTAGACTAGAGCTACACTTGATTATCTGGATTATTATGACACAGAGCATAAGAATATGTTAAAAGTATGGTGTAATATAATATATTTACAAATTTCATATGTGATGACTAATCCCAAAAGAAATGTATTTCCTGAATGCTAACTACAGTCTGGAAACCTCGAGATAGCAATTCACAGTGTTAAGGTAGAACTACGAATTTTGAGTTTGGGTTTTCCACACAAGGCGAATCCAAATAAAAATAATAATAAATAGCTATGTATCATTTATTTATTTATTTATTTATTTTTTTATTTATTTATGAGGAGTTAAAACTGAAACTAGCTTCTTGAATCACTGATAGTGATGAAGACATGGAATTTATAACATTTTAACTGTATATGAAGGTTTATTTTACTAGCGGAAAAAATAAAATAAAATAAAAAATAAATAAAATAAATACATGTTTCATTTTTTTCTGGGACTGGCTGGTTTTAAGTAGGGGAAGCGGGGCCCATGGAATGAAAAACAAAAAAACGTTGTCATTTCATTGAGACAAGCAGACTTGTAGGCTAAAATGGTTTATCAGAGAATATCATTGCTACTGGTAGTAAGAGTTTCACTAATAGTGTAAATGACAATATATCACTAAAAATATATCCCAATATATCAGTAACAGATTAACAGAATATATCCACATAAAAGTACAGAACATCATATCATTAACATTTTTGCAGATGCATACCATCGAAATGTATATGACAGAACATATTATCAGAGCCTAACATGTGATAGAGGGCTTGGTGTGGGAGGTACCTTGTCCATGTGGTTGAGTGGTGCTCCATGTTCCAGCAGGATCTTCACACATGGTAGATTGCCACGGACTGACGCACAGTGCAAGGCCGTCTCCCCCTCCTGCCAACACCATGTACAACCGTCAGTACAACCATACAAGTCACCAAGTACACAGTCAGTACAACCATACATAGTCACCATGTACACCCTTTAATACAACCATATAAGTCACTAAGTACACGGTCAATACAACCATACATAGTCACCAAGTACACCCTTCAATACAACTACACATACTCACCATGTACACAATCAACAATAGTTATCATTGTTCATAATTCTAAGAATACTTCCTCTATTACATCATTTCCATAAATCCTGTATTTTGGCTGCAATCATACCATACTAAAACTTTCAGATTTTCAACTGTCAACTATACAACGCCAGTTATCTCCCCTTCAGCACTAGCAGCTCACAGTTCCTACTTCTTTCCAAACACCTACTAGAGATAGATGATAGGGGAGGTGGGAGTACTTCTGATGAACTAGAGGAAGTATTCTTAGAATTATAAACAATGAATACTATTGTTTGATAATTCTTGCGAATACCCTACCTCTATTACATCATTGCCAGAATATACCAGGCAGGTTCTGCCTCCAGTACACTCTCCATATAGTTGACAGTATATCCTATAATCCTTGTGCTTCCATCCCATAACTGTTTCAAATCCCCAAAAGATGTTACAGCTTTAACCATTTCCAGAGGACTTGAAAATTGTATAGTGGAATAATCAGTCTATACGTGATATCTTCTCTAGAACTACACAGTACTGTTATATTGCTGTTATCCCCATTTATGACTATCCTTATGCTTGGATGGCATAATTTTTATATATTTCCACCGACACTTCCAATCTAAATGATGTGATTTCCTGTTGTCACCATGATGTCACTTCTGTTTTCTATGACTTCACTTCCGATCTAAATGAAGTCATTTTTTTTCCTTTGACATCATTTCAGGCCCCTATGTCGTCACTTCCGGTCATCTAGTTTACTTAACTGTGATGATATGTAGTACCTTGAAGGATTATCATCAAAGGGAGAAAGGTGTACTCACCTTCTAAACCTGCAGGGGAAAACCCTCAGAACAATGGGTGAACTTATCCCATCTGTTGTCGTAAAGGAGAGAGGAATATGATCTCCAAGATTTAGCCACCGCTGCAGAGGCAGATTCAGAGAATCCGGAGGCTTGTATTCTTTCCATGATAGCTTCCAGGTGATGAAATTGAGGTTGAACAGGTTCTTGTAAACGATGTCCGACCTGACATGGGTCGACGCAGCAGATTTCTGCATAACGGTAGTGGGAGAAGATCTCCTATTAGCAGAGTAAGTAGTCTAGAAAACCAGAGTCTTTTGGGCCACATCGGGGCAATCAGAATGACGATACAATCTGTCGACTCTATCTTCTGTATCCATGGGGGGGGAAGGCATACGCAAAAAGATTGGTCCAATACATGCACAGAGCTCGATGTGTAAGCCTCTTGGATCCGGAACAGGACTGATGTAGACTGGTAGCTGATGGTTCAGGCAAGTCGCAAACAAATCTAGGTTCGGTGAGTCCCATGTCACGATCCATAAGAAAATGTCCTGATGGAGTGTCCATTCCATGGATACGAACCTTCTGTGTTTTGACAGGTTGTCTGCAGGGATGTTCAATTTCCCTGGAATACATCTCGCTTCCATCCGGCAGTTGTATGCCTTGGCCATGTCGAATAAATGTGAGTTCTCCAACATCAGATAGCTGGATTTGGTGCCCAAGACTCCGGTAATAACTGTCCACAGGACTATTGATGTGTAACGGGTGTGCCCGTACAGTGGTCCTGCTGAGTCTGCTGGTAGTCTAAGTGACTGTCCGATCAGGCACCATACAGTGGCTGAGCTGTCTCTCTACTGGCAGTCCAGGAGTCGGTAGAGCCTGTGCAGTCCATGTGGTAACCAGACGGTGGTCGTACATCTCTAACGGTAGTGCTGGAGCAGCTTGGACAACTTGGGATGGTCAGAAGTCTTCTTCTCTATAGGCTTAGGTCGCCGGTTGACCCGAACAGCCCAGTCCCCCATGGGGGTAAGGCGGATGGCTGGCTGGAGACGTCTGATGATCATCCGTCATGGACAGTACCCCATACAGCCTCTTGTCCGGGGGATTCTTCTGTGTCTGGGCAGAATCTCATCTTTTCAGCCGTTCTAACTCAAGCAATAGAGCTGAAAGACAGGATTCAAATAATGTTGTCATCTCAGTTTTTTCCCTAAGCAAAAGGTTGCTCAAGCAGGTCGATTGGGAAGGCATCTTGGGCTGGTGGTACAGACGACTGTTTAAGATCTGACAGCTGCTTAGATAGAGGGGTCTGCTTCTCAAACTGAGAGTTGATATCATCAACTTTCTCCTTATCTTGGTAAAGACTTTCTTGGAGAGGGGAAGACAGAGGGAACAGCGATCTTCCTCAGAACATGTTGATTCCCTACACTTCCAGCATTCTAGATAAGGGTCGCATGAGATCATAAATCGGCCACATTTGTGACAAGCTGATTGAGGAGGAGAGGTTCGCAAGAAAAACACTATCACAACCAAATACTCACACATGAAAAAAAGCCCATAAAACTACTATTATAGTAGAATAAGCAACTATACTGAAAAATTAGCTATAATGTGATTACATAACGTGTTAGAGGAGATCGTACGTATGACATGTTGACTCTAGCACACTCAGGAAAGAAGTGAGGTTTCCTGCCATCAAGCACAAAGGTGCTGTGATCTGCTCGTGCTGAAAGGGGAGATAACTCGCGTTGTTTAGTTGACAGTGAAGAGGACCCAGTTGAAAATCTGAAAGTTTTAGTATGGTATGATTGCAGCCAAAATACAGGATTTATGGCAATGATGTAATGAAGGTAGGGTGTTCGAAAGAATTATGAGGGAATAATACCCCCTGGGGTTGGATTCCACCCTGGCCATTGTATATAGCTACTGTATAGTGATTCTATAGTGATAGATGCAGCTAGGGGAACTACATCGGGGTGCATGTGAATGATGCTTCCACAAGTCCTTGTGCATTGACCTTTATTATGAGGTAACAATATGAGTTATTAATGTAGCGAATACACGTGTTAAATACCCCTAAAACAGAACGGAAAGACACAATCAGACTAACATGAGATAATAAATCATACCGGCAATAAAAGATCAATCAGAGCAGAGAATGAAGATGCAATCAAATTATGAAAATTAGTAGTTGGGGTACTGAGTTGCTCAAAACATGAAGTTAAACTGAATGCTGTACAACACTGACCACAAAGTAAAAGAACCTGTTAGCAGTTGTACCTTGTTTTGAATATCAAGAACTGCATCAGCAAAACATAGGCTTCGAACAATATGTGAAAACCCATGCCAAGCAGCACTGTGAGCGGGGGTCTCGCCAAGCTGGAGAGAGATGGAGGTTCACATTTAGTACACACAACACACACAAGCCGCAAAGGAAAAATAATCATATCCAAACTTTAAAAGGAAAGATTAGGCCATGCTGAAACACAAATTGGCAAATTTAACATCATGTTAACTAACTTCTGGACTTGTCTGTATTTGAGTCTAGCAATTTGTTAGTGTAGATCACAAACAATAATTAAGCTAGCTCAGTTATTCCAAGTGAGATCAGTCGAAGGACATGTTTTTTCTAAGACAATCAAATTACAAATTTCAGGTAGTTTAAGTTAAGTATCTCTCTTAAAGGTACATGTTGTTGGAAATAGCCCTGCATTGAATTGAGTTGTCTCCTTTGACACGCAGGTGAAACAAGAAACTCTTCCTGGTAAGTTCATTATCACATGCCCTGAGTACATGTTGATGTTTACTTAGATATACTGCTGTACTACTTTGTTCTGCACCAACAAAACAACTTTTTTTTCAATCAAGTGAGAATATCATCATGCTGTTAAGGTTAGTCGAGGGTAGGATTCATGGTTATCAAATATGAAAAGATCAGTTGCCAAAATTAGGTCAAGAATAAACTTTGAAGGGGTTGCATTATCAAGACGCAAATACCCCAGATCTGTATCTAGAATGTTTAGTTCAGAACAATGTTCAGCTTTCAGTGTTCACCAGTAGGGCTAGTGTTGGGACTATTACAGGACACTGTTTCCTTCAGTGGTTGTACATTGTGTTGACTACTGGAGACAGTGTGAGAGGTGGGAGTACCATGCTGTACATAACAGTGAGGTGACCATGCAGTACTCACACTGTCCTGGAGGTTGATGGAGACGCCAGCTTCACACAGGTGGTCCACCACATGGGCGTGGCCATAGCGCGCAGCAACATGAAGGGCGTTCTCACCGGACTGTGGAAACAGTCACATACAGTGAGCGAAAATGGAATAGATTAAAGATATCATACATGAAACATTTTCTCCTAATGATAAAAAAATAACACCATGCAATATACTCTTATCCATTTACTCATCAAGAATTTTGAATATTTCAGTATCTTCCAAAGATGTCACTTTCTTACTTCCTCAATACATTCCATCATATACAGACTGGCCGTCATATAGCGGGAATATTGTTGAGTGCAGCGTTAAACAACAAACAAAGAGGAGCCAAACACAATTTCCTCAATCCCTTTATGCTCATACAACAAGTCCCCACTATTTAGAAAATCACCAAGATTACATGTGGTTCTTCTAACACCATTATCATATAACAGCTGTGTACCTTGTTTTTGCCATCCAGTGGGACGTTAGCTTCCTGCAGGTACTTGATGACGTCTAGCTGGCCTTGCCGAGCCGCCCAGTACACAGCACTGTCTCCTTGCTGAAAGTACATCACATTGTTGGAGAAATGGCATAGATAATAGATTGTGTTAGGTTCTGGTCTTGGTGTTGGACATTTCACTGGATCAGTGCTATAGTAGTGGATCAGTGCTATAGTAGTGGATCAGTGTGGCTGCAGGTTTCTCAGATCCTGGGTGACTTGTTCTATTTCAAACTTACTGATGAACATAGCACTCAACGGCAAACCTCATCACTTTTAAGATTGTTGCAATAGTTTATGTATGTTTGTAAGTGGGAGCTTGTAATTCTTTTGTAGAAAATGTCTTGAATTTGCCTCCTAAAATACATCTTTGAACTCTGAATGATCTATCCAGGTAACCAAGACAGTAGGCAAATTATCACCCCTTGACTGAGACCCTATTCAGCTTGGATAGATTTATGGAATTCAGCCTGCGAACATGACTGAACATACTTCTAACTTCTTAACATGGTCAAACACTTAACAGTAACAAACTGTCACTAAGTTTCTCCAGTCAGTATCAACAATACAGATGGCTACACATGCCTGGGAATAGTTTAAATGGTATGTTTCAATGTTCTGCTGAAGTGGGAACGAGCATGTAACAATACCACCCGACTATTCTCCCCCCCACCCCACCCCACCCTCCAACACACACACACACACACAGGTGTGGCATTCACACAGGTGATTACTGGCAGTGTTGGCTCTGATTACCGTATCCTGATACCTCTGTGTTAACTGGCTGGTGTGACAATGACAGCAGCCACATACTATGTAGGCAGGACTGTGCATGATTCAAGCTGTCAACACGGGGTAAGGTTAGGATTACACCGTCTTTTGTGAAAGTGTTAGAACGTCCTGACATGACAAAACCTTGTACACCTGTCTTAATCCTTGCTTTAGTTCCCAGAAACATCAGTTTCTTATTGTTTAAAAAATTGCAACAAAACTAATTCATTGAAACCGATGAGGAAATGTGTACAAGTACGACACTGATCCTTGGAATATCTTGCAATATTAACTGAGTGAGTGAGTGAGTGAGTGAGTGAGTGAGTGAGTGAGTGAGTGAGTGAGTGAGTGAGTGAGTGAGTGAGTGTGATATTACGCCGCTTTTAGCAATATTCCAGCAATATCACGGCGGGGGACACCAGAAATGGGCTTTACACATTGTACCCATGTTGGGAATTGAACGGGGGTCTTTGGCGTGACGAGCGAACGCTTTAACCGCTAGGCTACCCGACCGCCCCAAATATCAACTGACAGAGCTGTCATCAGGAGACAGGAAATACCCTCATGACATGAGAATGAATAACACGTACTGTCCAGAAGGGCAAGCATAAGATGGTTCCTTCAAAATGAACTTACTACTCTTGATGAGTATAGTACGAAAGTACAATAATACAGTTGCACCTCTTCTTTTAATGTCAGATATCAGGAGTCAGAGCAAGTAAAACCTTTTAATGGACACACTTATTCTTCATTGACACTGGACAGTGAAGGGTTAAGTAAATGCATAGACCAATGCCAACCCCATTTAAAAGGAGTACACATCACTCAGAACTGTCTCAAAGGACTCTCCCGGTTATCTCAATCACTTTACAGTGTCAGCCAAACACTCATCCACTAGCTGTGACCTTAGCTCTGACCCACCTCCCCACCCTTAACTCTGCACAATCATCTTTGCGTCTGAGCAAACAGAGTCCCTCATCCTTACCTTATCTCTAACTCCCACATCCACACCCTTGGACTGCAAGAACTTGATGACATCCACGTGGCCTCCGCTAGCTGCCATGTGTACTGCAGTCTCACCATGCTGAAACAACAAACATCATTTCTTATCTGTTTTCAGTTATTTCCTAGTACTGCCCCAATAGTGGTGAAGAGGCTTCAATGTTTTGCAAATGACTGTTGCTTGTGTACGAAACTTTTCATAACCCACTGAATGCAACTAAATCAGGAAGACTTTTATAAACCCCTTTGCAATAATACTTGCTGCCCTTACGAACTCATTTCCATAGAAGCTGCATGCATTAAATTGTATGAGAGGTCACTAGCATTCCATGTATTTTGTCATGCATGTGTTATATCAGACCTGACATCATCTATAGATCTACATCAACAAAAAGTAAAGACCCCGGTGAACATATCTGTCAAACCTGACATATTCAATCACATAAGAAACTGTGAATGCAAGATGTCTGTGATGGCTGCTACTTCCTTCTCTATCCCAGCTTACCCAGACACCAATACAATGTTCATTCTTTGTGTCACACAAGACACAACTTCCATAAAGGACTACTAGTTAATCTTGCTAGCAAGATGACATACTTTCACAAGAGGGCTTGATACTTAGAAATGTCAGATGTGTAGGTGTACACTGTACATATTTCAGTCTCATGTTCACAAAACATATTCCCCGAGAGCAGCAATAACACCCAGCAGTGGCATCACATATTTCCTCTGCAGGAGTTTATTTCAGCTCCTACATCACATATTATCACAAAAACTGACAGAAGCAATGGAACAAAACACTAGAAACACTGCAGTAGGTTTCTGTTTCCTAGGCAACCAGAGCGATATCTAAGCAACTCTTCATTTACTATATTTTCTCAACAACTGTCTGTCATTATATTTGAAAACATTTGATAAAAGCTGCTGATCAATTGCTACAGCTTGCAATGCCATGCATATTCAGAGCATAAGTACCACTTATGAAACTGAGTAATGAAAAAAAATATATACTTGAATTCAACCCAATGAAATGACAACAGTGGATATTTGGTGTATAAGAATGTTTGGACAGTATACATCACTTGCTTGTGACAAATTTTTAACGAAAAAGTGTGACAGTCACAGATGACTTAGTCACAACTCCACATTCATTTGAACATCCTCTTTTTATCTTAGCCACCATTGTTATCATGAACATATATTAACAGTTTTGTCAGTCGTCTTGGTTACAGACTCATGCATTTTCATACATACAACTCAAATAAATCGATGCATATCACCGCCAGTACAGCTTCAATAATGAATAATGAATAATATCAATTCATTGACAACTGGAAAGTGTTTTTCTGCTGATCTCAGTTACATATAGAAGATGCAAGCTATAAGACAGCGATCTGTAAATAATTGAGTCTGGACCAGACAATCCAGTGATTGTTATCATGAGCATCGATCCACGCAATTGGGATTGATGACATGCTTCAACCAAGTCAGCTAGCCTGATCACCCGATCCCATTAGTCGCCTCTTACGACAAGCATAGTCGCCTTATTATGGCAAGCATGGGTTGCTGAAGACCTATTCTACCCATCCATTGATGATGGAAAAGAAACAGTTAACATATGTCTCTAAATTGATATTAGTATCTGTTCACGTGTTTTTAACATTTTAAGATAATTGTACATCATGCAAAGTACTTCATTAATAATATAAGATTCAAACTATCACTTGCATTTGAAACATAAACAAAATATATTTAATCTCGTATTCATCATTTCATCAACTAGGCAAAATGTGATTTTGAAACCAATGAATATTGTTGACTGCTTCCTGATCACTAGACACATTGTCCAACTGTCTCTTTGTATTTCAAGCCTAAGTTTACCTAAGAAAGATTTTCCCATCCCTTGCAACATATGCTGAACAAAGAAAATTAGGAAAGATGAATATTTTGTAGTGAAGACCGAGCACACAATTTCATAGAAATATCCCTATAACTATTCACGACCCCTTACTTTTCTGTTCTGTCTAGCAGCTTCTTCACACCACCCTTGCAAGTTACATGGCATCAGGTAAACCAGTGGGTGATAGTGTGAGGACCAATTCGCACCATCAGTGCACAATGTAAGTCCGAACTGCATAGTCCCTGGTAGTCACCTAGCCATGTATGAAAAGCAACCTTTGTGGCCACTGTTTGCCATTTCAGTTGTCTCAAAAGATCAGTACCATGTTCATTGTAATTTCCATTGAATGTATGTATTTAATTTCCTGAATATAGAGAAGGTTTCTACCTTGGAAAATTTGCAGACTAGGCAGGCCTATTGACCTACTAATGTCACTTTCTGAGGATTCAAATCAATTTCTAGCATACAAGCTAGATTGGACTTCCTGTCGGTTCAATTCCAGTAATAATACCAGTGGTGTTTGTCACAATTGATTATGTTTGTAGCTATATTTGATATCAATACTGTTCATGGGGACAGCTCTTTAGAGACATTGGTAACCCCAGATAAAACATCTCTCCAGAAACCATCTGCACAACCTAGTCAATGTCTGTGTCAGTTGTATAGGCAGGTCCATCATTCAGTCAGTGCACACTGCATGGTGCTCTGATCTATTATATTCTCATTGATCATGCATCATGTATCAGGCTCATTATAACTGATCATATTCTGGATCTTCCAGGAGTTGGTTACAGGAAGAACAGTATTGTCTTGGATACTGAAGACTCTTCAAAGGTGAGGTGAAATGATGTTTAACATCGTGTTCAAGATTATTGCATTTATATGGCAACGTGCATGCATGTGTGTGTGTTTGTGTGTGTGTGTGTGTGTGGATGCTTGTACTAGTCTGGACTAAAGCCAATTTTATGGTGCTTGCCCACTGAGATACCATGCCGCAGTTTAACATGAATACCCCAAGTAGACACAGTATACAGACTCTGAGCTGACCAGTCCTTGTTTAAGCCCCTTAATAATGAATGCCAGGCAGGGTAACAACAAGTATCATCTATTAAACACCTTTGGGTATGACTTTGCCAGGGATTGAACCCCAGAAATTCCTCTCTCGGTGAGATGCTCTAACATTAGGTGGTCAACTTTTCTGAGACATCAGGCACCAAACATTTAAAATAATCTGCTTTCTTTCCATATTGCACTGCACTAAGAAATCTCATTCAAGGCTGTATTACCATATTCAATGTAATAAGCGCTTAGGGCTCTCTCAAAATAGAGAAACAGGGAGTGCCTATAATATGATTTGGTAAAAAAACAAACAGAATTGAAAGATTGCAATTTTGTGGTTTGGCAAACGAAGAAAACGATCTGTCTCAGTATTATATCCCTTAAATTCAGATCTTTATGTCTCTTACAAATACTACTACGTGCATGCTTGCACGTATAAACTTACATATCTGCGTATTTGTAATACAATGAGTAAAAGTGTCGTCGACACCATTGTTCCAAACAGGAGGTACCGGTTATGAGCAGGTAAAGTTGAAAAATAAAATATAAACATGTATTTTGTGTTTGTGATTTTCAAATACTACCATATATCACTTACCTTTATAATTCTGTGACAATGATGATATATTTAATGTTTATTACCACTTCTTTGTTTCAGCTATTCGTTTGTAAAATGAACTTGAAATATTTTTCTCAAAACGCGTTTGTTGCTATTATGTCGTCTATACTGCTGGCCATGACAGGTCACCACTTCAACAATCGACAAATCTAGCTTTTGAATGAAAATACTACAACTACGTACCTAAACTTTATTTATAAACATTTTCAGAAGAAAATATATGCAAATATCCTAAAAATTACATCGTGTTTTTAATTAATCATTGCTTTTAAAAGTAACATTACTTTGAACAACACCATTGCCACAAGCTAATTTGCATATCACGTGACCAGACTTTTCTCTAATTTTTAAACAAATGCTGAAATCAGAACAGACTGGCCCTTTACATATTATATAGAAATGGTACTAAAACTGCTATTGTGAGATGCACAACAATATATATTTATAAATCAAAGTGACAGTATCGCTACCTCCATGGCTTCAATGACAGCACATCATGTAAAAAAAGGAAACCTACGCAAAGGGAAATGTTTTTCACGTTTTAAGATATTTTGTCGTTGAATGTTAACCGTGACTTATGTTTATCTAGTTGTGTAGACTCGTCAAAAATGAAACAGAAGAAAATATGATCGGTGTTGTTGTGAATAATATGAATAACAGAATGTGGTAAAGCTGGCCCTGTGGAACGGGGTAAACAGAAGTTGTAAGTATTGGAGGGACACACAATTTAGCCAAATTTAATGTAAACATTATTGAATGAAGTCCAGATATAGCATGAACACTTAAATAGTGTAACAACAGGGGTTAACTTAATTGCATAATTCAGCTACTCTATTTCCGATGACGAATCATGACCGTCATATACTGACAGTCTGAAATGATAATTAAAAAAAGTCTGGGCATATAATACACGAGAGATATATTTTATCAGGATTTAATTGCCCATAATTAGGGGTGCATATTATACATAAGTGCATATTATACACAAATAAATATGGTAAGTAAGTTTTGGGTACATTGATCAATCGTAAGGGGCGCTTTTGGGGATTGTTCACCTGCCAATATATTAGCAAATATTGCTGTGGGTGCTTATTAGTCGAATACAGTATTTATGAAAATGATGAAGACTTCTGGGACCTGTTCCATACAGGGATTGAAGTGCTACGACAGTTGTAAGTCTATGTTAAAGTACGGGAGTTACGATGAACTTAATGTTATGATTGCTTTGTGGAACGGGGCCCAAGAGAAAAGGTAAAGTTTACGTATCAAAACTTAAGTAAAGTGATGAACAGAAGTAATGAAAAGAATGTATCAATGTGTTTCTCTTCCATATTACAACTGTTGATAGAGAAATAACTTGAACTCAATAAAGCTGTAAATCTATGGGCAGTATAAACATTCCCTGCATTGTGAGTCTGTTCATGGTTGAGTCAACATACATCCTGTCTCAAGTGTTATACCCATGACACATGCATACTTCAGCAGAAATTCTGTCCATTTTAATTTATGTTATGAGTAACATCTACTAACATAACTAGTCTGCAATTCAGTGAGACTTATTAGTCTTTTAACTCATGAGTAGCATACCAATATTAAAGACACCATTTAACCATAGAATTAACTTTTAATTGCTTTTCTTTTTATTAATCTGTGTGTTAAATGTTTGGTCTGTCCTATTTCTGGATATGTCTAAATACTGCATGAAGTGTCTAAATTTAAACAGGATACTTCAAGATCAGAACTGCAGAAAAGTAAATACAAGAATGTAAACACTTGTGTTGAGAGAAAGGCAGAGAGATTGAACTAGCATGAAATACAAAAGCTGGATTTAATGTAAACACTGTGCAGATTACGAAGCCAATTCACAAAAACAAGTTTTAGGCAAAAATCCCATCTAGTTCTCAAAGAACAAACATATTTCATGGTTCTGACATGTTTAACAAACAGGTACCCTTCATACCAAACCAATGTCCTAAAATATTTTAGGAATTTCAAGTAAAACCGTGATGTGAAACAATCAATTCCCCATACACAAACAAATACTGCTGCTGACTGTGAAGGGAATTAATATTTGAATACAGATATGTTGTCACGAGCTGGGCAAATCAATCATTTCACATACCTTATTTGCAGTGTTCAGATCTATATTATTGGCTGTTTCTGAGAGATCCTTAAGTCCATCCACATTTCCCTCTTCTGAGGCACAAAAGAGGGCAGCCATTACAAAGTTCTCAGCTTTTTCCTGAAAATAACACAAACATCTTTTTATAACATACTCTGCATCCGGCCAAATCTTGCATATTGGATTTGTTGTATAGATTTGTTTCTGTCATGTCAAGGTTCATGTTCAGTGTGAGAGTGCATCAGTCTTCCATCGTGCTGTAAATGCTGCAGGTTACACTAAAACCTATATAGTCTTGGAAATCTAAGACATCTGAATACAAATACTGTCAAATACGTACAGGTATTTGTGGATTCAACCAAAAGTGATGAGAGAAATCCTTTGAAGGGATATTTACACATCTTGACTGACCCACATCCACGTGAACAGCATTCAATTTCACTACAAAGCACACAATAACATAACACACACAAGAATACTTGCACACACCTCGGCCATGACCAAATGCAAATATTCCCTCAATATATCACAAACTATCCACGATCTGGTATGACCTGCGCTTCACAGGTCATACAGCAAGATGCTACACATGCGCTGCATTGCTTCAAGGAAATATATCACTGGACCAAATATTTCTGGGCAGCAAGTGCCTCAGCACTGCAAGAGGTAAATTAAAGCATAGCCACAGCTACAG
The DNA here is from genome assembly GCF_023055435.1 of Haliotis rufescens. Taxonomy (NCBI): domain Eukaryota; kingdom Metazoa; phylum Mollusca; class Gastropoda; order Lepetellida; family Haliotidae; genus Haliotis; species Haliotis rufescens. The sequence goes on from NW_025963779.1 coordinate 36,948,051, forward strand.
TAGGATTTACTAAATATAGCTTTTCAATGAAGCCTTGTGTTCAGGACTCACTGACTGAGATAGCATAGAAATCTCCTGTAACACTATTGACATGAAAGTCTTTTTCATCGCTTCTTACAGACCAAGTCACATGCAGGGTTATATTATAGTCCTATGATAGCAATGACTTCCATGTCCTAGCTAGCAACACAACACTACAGAAGCTAAGCTCAATACCTTCCATACATATCTTAACCACAGAAACAACTGGCCCAATTTCCAAACCTATGTGCTAACCTACAGTGTTTCTCAGTTGTCTTTTTTATTAAACATAGGTGTGTCCAAACGTGAGTCCTTCAAATAGAAGCTGTAAAGTCAGCAAACTTTTTCATTCTCGTTAATTCTGTATTTGCCACCAGGTTATTTGAACATGCCATGCTTGCATTGCGAGACAGCCATGTTTTTCTCTTATCTATCTGTAGACTTAAAGGAGAAATCAATCATAATATCAATGTAGATGATTGAAATACACATTCTTGTTGCACGACATTCGAAAGTTGCATATTTCAGTTTGAGGTCATGGCTATAATGACCTCCTCGATGACCTCCTTGATATAATCTTATCTGAGAGAAATGGAGGTACTTGAGACGTGAGACAGGAAGCATACCAGACTGACACTCCTGCCAGCTGAATGTGGTGATCACTGTTGGTCCTTCTGTCATTTCCTTGGCTGACATATTGGGAAATATCATGGATGCATTATTGATGAAGGCAGTGTTATGTAAGGGAAGCACATAAAGCTACAAGTGTTAAGGAGGTGAGGTGAAATGGGCTTTAACGTCGCGTTCAAGATTTTTGCTCTTACATAGCCATGTGTATGTGTAAGAGTGAATATTATCCTACTCTATTTTTTATCCCGGGGATGAAATTCTCTAGTGTCTGGATGATTCTCCCCAGTGAATTTGAACCCATACCAGTGTGGCACTGAGGTAGGATACTATACTCTAGAGTAAAACGTCCCCCGGGATAATATTTAGGTAGGATATAAGTGTGTGTGTGTGTGTGTGTGTGTGTGTGTGTGTGTGTGTGTGTGTGTGTGTGTGTGTGTGTGTGTGTGTGAGAGACTGCTTGAACTAGTCCTGGCTAATGCTGATTTTATAGTGCTTGCCCACTGTGAACCCATGCAGCAGTTTAACATGGATATCCCATTCAGACACAGTATACTGACTCTGAGCCTACCAGTCCTTGTTTTAGCCCCATAATACTGAGGGCCAGACAGGGTAACAACAAGTAACGTTTTAACGTCTTTTGGTATGATGTGGCCAGGGATTACTGAAATGAAGAAATCTCCAACCTACCACTCTCTGGGCGGATGCTCTACCACAAGCCAAGGAAGACGTTGCAAGTTATAAGGAAAACGTTGATTGACATGTGATATTTACACTGATATGTATAAACTCCAACATAGAACCATGTTAAACGCTTGCACATTGAGACGAATATCCCTTTAATAGCAATCTCCATCACATGTCTGATTTGAGAGCTCTCTTTCTTTTTTCCAACACCGATATTCCCATCCATACCTATCTGACTATCCCACACCTATATTCCCATTCATACCTATCTGACTATCCCACACCTATATTCCCATCCATACCTATCTGACTATCCAACACTTATATTCCCATCCATACCTATCTGACTATCCAACACCGATATTCCCATCCATACCTATCTGACTATCCAACACCTATATTCCCATCCATACCTATCTGACTATCCAACACCTATATTCCCATCCATACCTATCTGACTATCCAACACCGATATTCCCATCCATACCTATATGACTATCCCACACCTATATTCCCATCCATACCTATCTGACTATCCAACACCGATATTCCCATCCATACCTATCTGACTATCCAACACCTATATTCCCATCCATACCTATCTGACTATTCAACACCTTATATTCCCATCCATACCTATCTGACTATCCAACACCGATATTCCCATCCATACCTATCTGACTATCCAACACCTTATATTCCCATCCATACTATCTGACTATCCAACGACTATATTCCCATCCATAAATGTCAGTCTTCATTTTATTTTTGCTTGTACTGAAAATGTTGCACAAGTAAATTGCAAGTATTTCAAGAAGTTCCATAATGTGTGTATTCCACTTCCTGTTGAAAGTGTAACCTTGCACACAAAAAACAACAACTAATTTGTTCAAAGTTAAAAACTGTCTTGATCTACTTCAGCGCAATGAAAACTACATTCTTTCCAAACTTACAGTTGAAGGAAATATTTCTTTCATAATTACACAAGGGAGTTCACACAACACACACAAGACGGACACAATCAGTGGCCTTTGCTGTGCCAAACTTTCAAGGATACACCTTTTTAAAGGTAGTCTTGTTTTGCATGCTTTTCTTGTGGAATTGACACCAGCCTTTTGTTTCAATGCTGTGATCTCTGGCCTTATCAAAACAATCCTTTCTTGCTTCACAGGAAAGGCTTTGCTATTTTGTTTGTTGGCTTTTTGTCTTCATTATGGAAACTACACCTTTCTGAGGCCTGAAAATAGTTGGCGTAATTCTCCAAAACACAAATGGAGTGTTGTGGAAAATCAATAAAATATAATTGATGTGATGATAAATCAAACTATTGACCATGTACAGTTTGATCTCCTTAAATACAATATTTCTCTAAGGTGTAAGTCTCAACACCTACAATTCATCATATCTTTTCTGAAATAAATAGTTGTGGCAAGTTAAACTAAATATGTACATATTGTTTTGATCAGGAAAATCCCTGGCAACAGTGTAACTTAAAATAATATCAACGACATAAGCATGGGTTGTGATGTATGACTGTGCTCCCATGTCTTAATAAACATATCTATATGAAGTGTACGTAGTAATGGGTTTCTATTCCGTGTATGCTAGCATTAGGTTTCCCATACATCTCCCTCCATTGCTGTCCCTGGTGTTGCCTCCAGGTCACCCTTGGTGTTCACTAGTCATCTCTTAATGTCAATATTGTCTGTATATTGTATCTCCGGGGAATCATTTCTATATAAAGACATACAAAATACGCAACTCATAACATTATGAAGTTATAGTCAAAACCTAATACAGCCCACACACCCCAAAATAGTAACATTTCTAGGAAGACATCTACGACAGCCTAATTCCTGGGTCTCTGAAAACATTTATAATATTCCTTAAACTTGGATATATTTTTCAAAAACTCTCTTATGGCAGCATTTTATTAACATATCTCGTATCTTCACTTGTCAAGTGGTTCAAGGGCAGGCTATATTCTACAGTTTGGACAGTGTCATTGTGTGATGCTAATTAATATATGCCATTTGCTCTTTTGCTCCTAGATGTGATCTCAGGAGATATCACCAGAAAGATAGATCAACAAACAGTGGTCTTGTTAAGTATGGGACTATTCCATGCAATGTGCACACACTACATCCACCTCACTGTAACCAACATTCTCTATCCATGTACTGTGTTTTCTATTACCAACACACATACTGTATACAGTCTGTCATTAACAAGCTTATAGGCAACATTAGAATGACTAACACCCTTTGAGAGAAAACTACTTTAACTGGTTGAAACATTATTTTTATTGATCATTTTGTGCTAAGCCATTGAAGTATTTTACATAACTGTATAACTAGCAGCTCAGCTATTCAGACACTCTGAAACATCTGCGTATCAAGGTGACATCTACCTGTTGATTGAGAGCATCCTGCTAACTTCCTTACCATGTCACCAAGCCTACGTTCCTAAAAACAACAGACATCTAAGAAAAGCACCAAGGAGTGACACATCAGAAACATTGATAACAGGATGTTCATAGTCTGGTTCATGGATACACATATCCCATGAAGCTTTCCTAATAGAAAATCTTCACCTACAGAAGAAGCATGTAGGTAAAACTAGAGCTTGGTCATATTACAGATTCACAATTAAAAAAAACAGTGTCATAAATTTCATGGCAAATACCAGAAAAAAGTCACTATGGAACTGTTTATATTAACCTACTTATGAGTAAAATAACACAATAAATTATTTCTATCAAGTGAAAGAAAACATCTCCAGTTCTAATGAATTAGGTCAATAACAGTCACTGGGTAGGAATTTATGATAATCTTGATTTCCCTGCTTCACAATCATAAATCATCATAAACCTGGAGTAGATAAAGAGGCTGTAGCCCAGGGACATGTGGAGATTCCTGCATCAAATACACTGCCTTGAGCTCTTGTGATGTCACAGGACCCTACAGTATCTACATATCAGTGTGCATGGTACAGTATAAGTTATAACACTTTGCAAAAGGTTTCATTGCAGTACAAGTAATACTTGTCAATGTCAAATGATGCTACTGTTTATCTTGAGTCCACTAAAAACACCAATATCATGGGCTGGGGTTCACCATTGAATATATATATATAACATTATTCTGTTACTCTTTTGTCATAAGTGGAGTCTCAAATCAGTTCAGCTGAAAAATTGCTGATGCAATGTAATTTTTAATTCACTCACTGATTCATGAAAAGAGAGAGATGCAAGGCAATTTGGAACCATTGTTTATGGTGACAGAATAACATTGGATACTCCCTGTAGTGAGTGAGTGAGTGAGTGAGTGAGTGTCACACGCAATGTCACAGAGGGGTGCACCATAAATGGTTTCACAATTCACCCATGTAAGGAATCTAACCTAGGCCTTGGCATAATCTGGCAGCTACAAAACCCTATGGCTCTACATTGTATATATAAAAAACAATTCTCAAACAATTACCAAACAATAAAACAACCGAACAAGTGGTAAACGTCTGAGACCTGCATCACTTCGGGCTTTCCTCCCACATTATGCTGACAAGCTGTGATATAACTGGAATACTGTTAAAAGCGGCGTTAAACCCAATTCACTAACTCACTCATATTTATGTAAATTCTGCTATGATCATGTCATACTTGAAAATAAATTTGAAGTCAACTGATGACATGTACATAGTAGTTTCTACTGAGACAATACGAAGACAGTGGGTACTTGCTTGCAATAGTTTCCTTATCCAATCTCAATTGATATAGAATAATCATATTAGGATATTACATTGTTAATATATGCATAATACACTGTAGTATGAATAATTGGACAATTATCACACTGGGAAAATTCATGCAAACACCTTAAGAATGATTTAAACAGAACCTTACTTAGTGTTCACAATGTGCTGTAGAAATGTTGTGCTAGTAGTTTATATTCTTCTTCAAAGATTTTATTTACTCCGAAAATATTGATGTTGAGTGTCATAAATACATGAACTATGTAAATTCTACATTCAGTTATTCAGTCCTTTGCTAACACAGACTCTATTCCTAATAAAAAGTCCTGCATAAATGCAGTGTGAGCCTCAAAACGTGACACTGTATGCCTAATACAGTTCACGATAAAGTCATATAATATATTGAATATACATATACCTACACCAAACATGTTGTGGTTATTGACCAACTACAGATTAATATGACAAAGGTCTCACATTCTCTCCACAGTCAATATCTTCAGTGACATGGACAAAATATATATCGTCGGTGCCTTGTAGTTGATACACTCTTATTCCTGAGCAAAGATCGTCAGTAACAATAATTATGTATCCTGTGGTTGTCAGCTAACCAAACTATGAGACTTCAGGACGTCAATAACTTTCTGTTCATATTCAGAGGACCACAGGGCAGAACAATCAGACACATAGTCATCCGTAGGCATGTGAGAAATTACTGTTGTTTGGCCAGAACTTATACATATACTTAACCTATAATGGCAGTTTTAACAAGCATAATCATATGTTTTAACAAACTCTCTCAATCTGAGTAGATATAATTAACTTAATGTTTTTCATATCAAAGATAAAACAATTTAATATAACAAGTAATTTATGATTTAATGTTGATGCACCCGTGTGTGAAAACAATTCTGTGAACAGATCTTTGTAAAATAACTCGGTGAATAGATCCTTATAACATAACTTTGTCCTTTTGACTTCTGTGCATAAGATTTTAAAACTCATACACGTCACTGTCCATTGCACAAGCTGTATTGCCCATTGAACGCATTAGGCAAACGGCCTGCCCAATGCATGCTGGGCAGTTGCACAGACTGGGTGTAACATATATATTGATAAAAAATACTTAAACTGGTTATCTGGATCTCTGCCAATAACAGCAGTTACCATTGGAATGGGATAATTATGGCCATAATTACCTACAAACTTAATGATCTCATAAATCAATGGTAATTACATATGCATTACACAAGGCTGCAACACACACAGATTGTGGATTGAAACGGAAAAATGATTATCCTGAACTTGCAGGTGTATTATCCCATATTTCCTCCTACAACTGATCAACTCTGATATGATGGATGTGACCTCCTGTCATCATGCTTGTTAGGGGAATCAGGGTGTATATTACTAAACTGTCACTCACACTGACAGCCGCGACTAAACCCAATTAGGTCTGGTATGTAGTGGTTAGATGACAGCTGTAATTGAAAAGTTGTTACGGGAAATTACCACATTTGACTGGTCGTCATTACTAATGTCAGATGAGTCCATGTGTATGGGAGACTTGGCTTATGGAAGAATAACTCACTCTTCACTTAATCCTTGGTCACAAATCAATATATCATTTGATAAAACCACATTTACGATAGGCAGTCTGCTGTGAGCATGACTATTGCCTCAATTTATACCTGAAAGTAATCCTTATGGCTTTAGCTCTGATACGTTTGTTGACTGTGCGATCTGAACAAGGTTACTGATTGAGGGTGGGTGCCTGGGTTTATGATCCATTGATGGAGGTTTGTCGTGAGGGAACAGATTCAAGGGACAGTAAGCTGGTTGGGTTTGGGACAATCATATATTGAGGACTTAGAACTCATCTGATGTATTGTAACCATGTCTTTATTTTCACTTTAGCTGGTTCACTGTCCCCTGAGTTCAACATATATTTAACACCTACTTCAGTAACTTCAAAATGCTGATTCCCATAGTGATAAGAGCATCAGGTAGACACAATGCTAGCTGAACATTGATTGAGTGCAGGGTGATCAGCTGGAAAGACCACATGGTACGAGCACCTGGGCAGATGAATCTCCACTGTGCTGTGGCAGATACAGTGTGTCATCACAGAGGCTGCTGTGGAATGATCAGTCACCAGCTTGACTATCACACTCCGAAGTAGACATCATTGGTCATATCCAACTAGGCCACAGCTCATTTCGGACAAGTAGTTTTTGTAAAATAACTTGGAAATCAACTATTCTCTCCAGATTTTTGCTAGTCTCAGGCTAACAAGTAGCATGTTTATGCCAGATATTGATGACAAATTCCTGGCTACGCCTACACAACCCCACTCAAACCTCTACATACCCGGTACTTATACTTCTCATCAGTAGACAAAACATTTTGGGAAAGATTTATGAAGTGTGTTAAATATTACATACATTATTACTTAAATTCCCTTAAGTGAACTTTCGACAATTTTATTTAAAGAAGTCATGCATTCAAAAGTCTCCATTTTTATTAAACCCTCTCCTCCTATTATCGCCTTATCTTAAATTTAAATTGAATGACAAAATGACTAATGCAGTTTTTATCTGAACGTTGATACCATTCAGTGATCATGTCCTCACAGGCAGCCATTTCCTGGCAACCTAACTATGGTGATTTTATCCAGGGATCTGGTCAGCAGATCAAATACCCTATCTCCCCTTACCACCACCGTGACCCACTTACTCATGGTAGATCATTAAATCTCAGCCCACACACTATTGGAGCTGTGTGAACAGTATCTGTACCTGGATGTTTACACAGGGGAACATACATTTAACACATGGACTAATCAAACAGCCTATATAGCCGTATGAGTAAGCAAGCCTCTCCGGGGGCTGTGGGTATGTCAGGGTTCCTTGACATCCGACAGTACATACACCTGCTTGTCAGGAAGTGCAGCCAGGTACTGGAGCTAGATATTATAACATGTCATTGTCAACTACATCATTCACAATATGATGATACATGAACCGTATCATCATTCCTTAGTGATACTTTGACACAGAAAGTCCCACCATCCCCTGCTGAGCATTGTGACATGTGACTGGTTCTGTTTGAAATGGCATACAATCTTTTATATATACATATATATAATAGATCACATACACATTTATTTCAGAAATGAAAAACATGAGGAATAATTCACCATATCAAAATATGGCAATCAAAACCACGTGACATTGACAACTATTGCAGATCATACATGACTTCTTCAAAGAAAGTTGATACATCAAATCATAAAATTGTTCAGCCATATAAAGCATACTTCAATGAGCCAGCTGAAGCCCATGGCTGATCATGCATGGTGTTCTTACTGTACAATACAAACAGTCAGTATTCCCAGTGAGTCTCACCTCTTGGATGTAATCTGTTTTGTGCCAGAATGAATTGATAACTTGACTTTCTCCCCTAAGAATTTTTTTTTCAAAGCCTTGCCTAATTCATTTTAATAGTTGTTACTTTGGTTCATGTGGAATAGGTGGACTGAAAAAATTATTAATGTGGTTGATGAGGATTCAAAGTTCATTTGGCTGCCATGTGTAACAATGAAGTATCTTGTATTCTCTTTAATATGCCCAGGGACTACTCAAGAAAACAGTGTAACAAATAACATTCCTCCTGTCATACACTGTATTAAAGGAGGAAAAGAAACTGGATGGAAGTCAGTTTGTCCGGTCATGGCCTGATCTCTCAACTGGACGATGGAGTGATATTTGTGTGATCAAAGTGTTCTCGACAACTCTCGACACACAAAGCTGTCAACCATGACACCTCTACAACTGTCTGGTTACTGGACGCAGACTGATAATAAGTATGTAATTCTGTCTCATAATGCCTTTATGGTGAGTTGAGGTGAGGTGAGGTGAGGTGAAATGGGGTTTAACATTGATTACAAGATTATTGCACTTTTATTCATGTATGTATGTGTGTGTGTGTGTGACTGCTTGTACTAGTCCGGATTAATGCCTATTTTATAGAGTAAGCCCACAGATATACCATGCCGCAGTTTAATGTGTCTTGAATACCCCACTTAGACACATCATACTGACTACGAGCCGACCAGTCCTTGTTTTGGCCCCTTTATGCTGAGCGCCAGGCAGTGTAAAAACAAGTACCATCTTTTAACATCTTTTGAAATGACACGGCCAGGGATCAAACCCCAACCTTCCGCTTTTAGGGCAGATGCCCTACCACGAGACCATGGAGGAGGTCTTTTTCCTTTATTGCAAGCATACATGATAAATTGTATATCCTGCCTGGGAAGTGTTTGTCTCTATACTCAATCATTCCTATGATGTTGGGATGTACACCACCAACTGTGACTTCAATGTTTTGTGTGTACACAGATTTGACCACATTTCCTATTGAATGTCATGCACTGCACTGGAGCCTCTCTCACACAGACTGGTTCCTGACTGCAGCTGTGTTGATGTGTGCAGACACATTCTGATGAATCCACTGGCCATTTTTAGCAATGTCGGATTACCCTTTTGTTTAATGCACCATTTCTTTTCTCAGTGTAGAGTGATCATTTTGTGAAGGTTTGAACCAACATACAGAACTTGGAGAAAATGCCATGAAAAATACTTGGAAATGTGATCTTGCACCTTTGAGTATTGATGTTTAGACAGTCAAAGTGCGAAAGTACTCTGGTGGATGTCTGCCACCTGAAGCATGCTGTAGTGTAGACAACACTGTGGGTGTGCAGGTGAGGACATGAAGGAACTACAGCATGGTCAATATTGGAAGTAAGGATCAGTCTTATTGCGAGGCAGGTGCACACGGCACCAGCAAACATTGACACTTACCCACAACTTGACATCAACACCCCAATAAAGTGCACACTCATACATTTTTTGTGACATTTCTACAGCCATCTCACTGAGACAGTGCACAAGAGAGCAGACTTTAAAAGGTTCATTTCCTACCCAAACAACATTTTTTCAATTGGGGAATGTGTCCACAATATTTTTTGTTCTCAATTTCAAGGACATTGTTTAATGTCCCCATAAGTACACTTGATGGCAGTTTGCATGATTTGGGAAGGGAATCGCATTATGATAATATTTTTGCAAAATGTAAAAAAAATTTTTTGGTAAATTTTTGGCTGTGGTTCACCTGACTGAGGTACAAAGTCCCCTAACAAGATATGCCAAGTATTGCCTGGGAAGTGACGCTCAGGCTCCTGGGCCCCCCCCCCCACCCCCCCCAGGCTCCACACATCACTGATCTGTGGCAGGCTCTTCACCCTTCTCAAGCCAATCAACTCCAATCCAACTTCCAGTTAGGACCTTAATGAGTTTCTCTGAAGATCTGCCTCAAGTTTGTGGAGCGTGAGAATGAGAATCCATTTATTTAATTTCAGATCACCTATGACAGATATCGATATTTTATGACCTGAACTTGTCACCTGGATGTGTTAGAAAACAATGTTGACGTACTGTCACAAAAAGTAAAACAAACTGCTCCGAGTGAATCTTATTTTTCACATAAAGTAGTTAATTAATGTTGACATCTAAACGTGTTGTACAAATCAACATAAAATCAAATTTGACTCAATGCAGATCAATCAAACAGTCAGGGTTATATATTTCAATCATGTTAAATCATGACTTCAGGTGCACAGTGAAAAAACTAGCTGAATAGTTGGGTCAAATACAGAGAGCCAATCGTAAGCATTCAGTATGCTTATCAAAATATTTGACAGTCCCCCATGCTGAATGTTAAGCAGTAGAAGTGAAATACAATTAGGTACATGTCAAATCAAGAGGACATATATCAGGTACCTGTGATCTCCACTTCACATAAGGAAACAGGTCTCATTACATGTGACACGTTGATTAAAGAGGAAATGTAAATAAATCTTTCCTCTTTACCTGCTTTTCCTCATTAAGGAGATAAACAATTCTTTTCAACTTGTGTTAGTTCAGAACATCATGTGAGGTGGGTATAAAAATCTTGACAAAGTGTGAAACATAAATTGTCTACTGATTTGATATACAAGTTTTTATTAATTTGAAGCTACAGCAGCATCTTAGTTAGTTTTAAACCAATCATCCCCAGCGCAGTCCTTAAACTGAATTTGCAAAGTGGTTGGAATCCTCAGTAGTGATATTCATCATCTCTTATGGTCTTAAACAACAATATCTGTAATTAGATACTAGGAGAGATGACCGAATTAGGCATCAGGGAACATTTACTAACTCTGTGCCAAGTTAGATTTGCCTCATTTCTACATTCTGTGTTGACTATCAAACATGTACTTATATTGTGGGCCGGTTTGCATATTTGCAGTGCAAACATTTCCTTTCGCAAACCTGTTTGGAAGAAAATATATCCTGTATTATTCACGTAAGTGAAATAGTGAGAAGCCGCCATGGGGGCTATTGTGCGTATTGGTTGTTTTCCCTCCCATGCAGTGACAATCATCATATGCTGTCTCCAGGCATGTACTGCGGGTATTTTTGGCAACACGGACATGACTCCCACCAAGGTGTGACAACATGTCCGTCTCCTCTCTTACCTAAATCATGTCGTCTTTAAACAGAGGGTGGGACCCCCGTACTCATTTCTTTAGGATTTTACACTACCAAAGCTTTCCTCATCAAAACATACACTGAAACCTCCAACAAAACATCTTTCTGGGTGTGTAAGCTTAACTTCAATATACAGCAACCTATTATTTGCCGACTGCATCACGATCTAGGGCAGGGAGTCATTAATCACATGACTGATTCCTGACTCATGCTTAGGTCCTGCTTGTCAAATACGATTTTCAAAGTTGAGAATTTACTTTTAGGATTAAGTAGTGTTTGGATGGGCTTTATAAGCAGTAATTTGATCTGAACAGATGAAATTAAATGCATATGGATGAAATTGGTGACTTCGGGGTTTATAATATTCAGGGTTTCGGATAAAAGACTTTGATATTAAGAAATTTATCTTTGGTAAATAACTTAGCTAAATGTTACCATCATCAATGGTGACAAGTTGATGCACTATCATTGAAAACATCTGATAGATGTCTAACAGGAAAGTGTTCTTAGTGAACTAAAACCTACCAACATACCATACAAATCTATCAGGTACGACTGACAGGTAACCAAGATCAATACGTATCACATACAATTCTTTCTCCATTGGGATGACTGGATTTCCTGAAGATATTTTTTAATTATTCTTTGCCATGGCATCACTTAAGCATCACATTATGAAGTGTTTACTGAGCTGGACTAATATACTGAGCTTTCAAACCCAGTGTGTGGCATTTAAGAATTAGACTCACACGTCATAGGCCATCATAAATTGGTTATAAATAGATTTTCATGCCTCCCTGCCTCACTACCAAACACATAATTTACAACTAACTGGTCCAGGTATACTGAGTTAACACAGAATGGATACAGAGCATAGATATTTTATATCTACCTGGACCAGGCTAGTCAAGGTAACAGAAAGGATATAGAGCATGGACATTTTGCATCTACATGGTCCAGGCTAAGTCAAGTTAACAGAAAGGATATAGAGCATGGATATTTTACATCTACCTGGACCAGGCTAGTCAAGGTAACAGAATGGATATAGAGCATGGATATTTTACATCTACCTGGGCGAGGCTAGCCAAGGTAACAGAATGGATATAGAGCATGGATATTTTACATCTACCTGGACCAGGCTAGTCAAGGTAACAGAAAGGATATAGAGCATGGATATTTTACATCTACCTGGGCGAGGCTAGCCAAGGTAACAGAATGGCTGTCAAGCATGGATATTTTACATCTACCTGGTCCAGGCTAGTCAAGGTAACAGAAAGGATATAGAGCATGGATATTTTACAACTACCTGGGCGAGGTTCATGCAGCTGCTGTAGATGGACTGGGTGGGGAGGACGGGGGGACAGAACCTCTCCCGCTTCATGGTGTAGCTGTTGCTGCGCACACACGCAGCCATCCTGCCCCAATCCATAGGTAATCCACTTGTCAATAAGGTGCGGGTGTATATGCAATCTGACTACGTGACTATAAACTTCATGCACTCAACAACAGTAGTTGATAAGGGGTACTGTGTATAAACTATGGAGGAATGTCCAAAGAAATACCTCAAATGAAAAAAATAACACAGTAAGAAATTCCTGAGGGTCACACTCATTTGCTGACTGCTACACTTTTTTCAACATATTCCTCAATACCAAAGAAGAGTTGGTGAATCAAATTCTGCAAAATCATTGTCATCTCGTGTCATCCAAGTCTCAAGTCACCAAAGTAATCCAGTCATTAGGAAATCCTTATTTGAGTTTGCAATCATCAGAGAGGCTGTCCACTGTATTAATCCACTTGTCATTCCCAAGTGTCAGTCCTCATCACAGCAGTCTAATGAAACAAAGACCCACCTCACACCCCATCTTCTTCTTCTGATGATGATCCTTGTGTGAGCTAATCCCTGCAGCCTGACTATAGCTTTGGGATACACTGCTGGATATGTCAGCCTCACTTCTGGTTTGAGGCGTTAACAAACCTTTTGTTCAACCAATAAAAGATCACTTGAAGATGAGTGTTTTATAACCGAGCCTGAGGCAAGTCCCTTCACTGACCTAACATGCCGCAACAGATAAATTCTTCCTAATCAAATTACACCCTGAGTAATGCTTATAAACTGCAATATTATGGAAGAAGTAAAAGTTACTGCCTCACTGTACACAGAGAGTGAATCTGCTTCTACTTGCAAAAGGAGAATGATCACCTCTGTATAATGTCCTTGCAGATTCTGATAGATGTAGAATTGTCAAAATATGTGAAACAAGTATTCCTTGGCAGTGAAGCCTAGTAACTCATTCCACCTGATGGATGGTCCCAGCAGTCTTCTGGTAATCACAGGTCAGTCCTGTGTCCTGGGATACTCCCTCACTTTGATCATGTTGACTTCACTCAACATAGAGGAGTTCTTGGAGGGCCACACATCAACTGCTCGGGCAGTATTTATCACTGCAGAAGCCCCATGCTCATCCTGGACTAGAAAGTCATGTTAGCTGGTGACAACTAGCATGTGTACCTGCTCCTATATCAACAACAGCAGACGGCAAAACAAATTCCCATAAATGTCAAGCAATGAGATAATCGAGTAGAGGTTTGTATACCATCAGCATCACACCTGCACTGGCGATGTCCCGACTCACACCACTAAGTAATCCATCGCTGGTTCAATATTTTAGCTACGAGCAAAGTCAACCTAGCCACTGAGCACAAATTAATTCATAGTGTGGGGCACTCGGTCGGCTTTGCACTCACTCAAGTCTTCAACGTTCGCTCACTACTTATGTCTATGTCAATAGATGAGGTATGCAACTATTGCGGCCCACAAATCAATTGTATACTGTAAACTTCACTCAGCATGTGCATTGTTGTTATTCAGCCATTGCGTCTGACAACATACCTTTGTAAATTTGATAAGACCACAGACATGCACACCTAGAGTCAGGCAACACTACACATTCTATAGTCCATGGTTCTCAGGATTAGATGTCACGACCACTGGCCAGTTAGCTCTCCCAACACTGACTTGAGAAGGAAGTAACTTGTTGAATGCAATCGCCTGGCTCGTCTCCCTCACGTTACATCAACGATAATCCCCTGAGCAAATGTGCACGGTCCATATCACGGGTCCAGCATAAAACCCAACAATCTCCAACTAAGGCCTGTATCCTGAATCCAGTAGTTTACTGTTATGATCCTGATGCTCCGCTTGGCCTGTGGTTTACTGTTAACCCCTGCTGGTACCTGGGCCTGGGGTGACAGGGGACACTCGCTGACTGTCAATAGCTGGGGTATGCGTCACAAGAATTCCCGCCTGCCTGCCTGCCTGCCTGCTTGCC
The DNA here is from genome assembly GCF_023055435.1 of Haliotis rufescens. Lineage (NCBI taxonomy): Eukaryota > Metazoa > Mollusca > Gastropoda > Lepetellida > Haliotidae > Haliotis > Haliotis rufescens. The sequence continues at coordinate 36,963,058 of NW_025963779.1, forward strand.
TCGGGGAGTCACCCCACCTGGCAAGTGGAGCGCAACATTTGATGGATGGGAGAAGGTGTGATCAACTTAGGTTCACTGCTCAAAAGTGCACAACCCTGGAATGGGTGGATCAGCAGGGCTATCATCTACTGTAAGGCATGGTGATGTTTACATGTCAGGGGTGTAGCAGGCCAACTTAACTCTAAAGAGCCTTGGTTCAGTTGCTATTGTACATGTTGACAGTAGCTCTACAGAGAAAATCCATAAAGCATATTTAACAAAGTTAACTTTTATCTTGAATTGAGATGGCAATGGAATGACAATCTGAATCAGACACGTTGGCAAGGATACTGTAAAAAAACAAGTTTGTGTTAGAATTCTTGAAATATGTTGTATCAGTCCCTGAATGTAAGCAATGACTAGACTGCACAGAATGGGGTTAAAAACTTTGATTATTTTCATTGAATTGAGCTGAGTGTGTTCCCAAAGTGTAATGGCTACAGAACACATTGTCGATCAATACCAAGCTGGGTGCAACATCTACAAACACTATGCAAACTTTTCAAAATACACATAGCTGTTGGATTGGGCAGATTCTGCAGCAAACATCAGTGCAGTGACAGTGTAATGCATGAAGCATTTGGCCAACTGTCAGGGAAGCTTGGAGAAGTGTGAGTGACGGAGTCAAGGAAGTTGAACAAAACTATCTTGTTTGTAGGAAACCTCTGTCGTTACAAAGACGTGACAATCCATCTACACTGCATGTGACAGTGGATACCACTGTCCATAAGCATTAACCACTAGATTAAAACAAACACCAGATGCTGTGAAATAACAAAGACATTCCTCTGCTAATATTGTACACAAAACTGAGCCAGCTGAGGTAGTCGCTGTTTGAAGCCACGAGTGCAACATCTGCCTATATCCCCACGTAACCCCACTGTATCTATTTACAGGCTAGCCATAATCCTATTGTAACTATCTGATCTGGGAAAGATCAAAATTTTAAAATTTTGATTCCTTTAACACACATCTTGATTTTTTTGTTTGTGACATCCTGCATAAAACAAGGACTTGAAAGATCACTGAGTTCCCCCCAGGTCTGCACTTGTACAACACACACAGTGGTAGAGGTAGGGGGATACACTGGAGGTGCATGGTTCAATCTGACTTGTACAACACACACAGTGGTAGAGGTAGGGGGATACACGGGTGGTGCATGGTTCAATCTGACTTGTACAACACACACAGTGGTAGAGGTAGGGGAATACACTGGTGGTGCATGGTTCAATCTGACTTGTACAACACACACAGTGGAAGAGGTAGGGGAATACACTGGTGGTGCATGGTTCAATCTGACTTGTACAACACACACAGTGGAAGAGGTAGGGGAATACACTGGAGGTGCATGGTTCAATCTGACTTGTACAACACACACAGTGGTAGAGGTAGGGGAATACACTGGTGGTGCATGGTTCAATCTGACTTGTACAACACACACAGTGGTAGAGGTAGGGGAATACACTGGTGGTGCATGGTTCAATCTGACTTGTACAACACACACAGTGGTAGAGGTAGGGGAATACACTGGAGGTGCATGGTTCAATCTGACTTGTACAACACACACAGTGGTAGAGGTAGGAGAATACACTGGTGGTGCATGGTTCAATCTGACTTGTACAACACACACAGTGGTAGAGGTAGGAGAATACACTGGTGGTGCATGGTTCAATCTGACTTGTACAACACACACAGTGGTAGAGGTAGGGGAATACACTGGTGGTGCATGGTTCAATCTGACTTGTACAACACACACAGTGGAAGAGGTAGGGGAATACACTGGCGGTGCGTGGTTCAATCTGACTTGTACAACACACACAGTGGTAGAGGTAGGGGAATACACTGGCGGTGCGTGGTTCAATCTGACTTGTACAACACACACACACAGTGGTAGAGGTAGGGGAATACACTGGTGGTGCATGGTTCAATCTGACTTGTACAACACACACAGTGGTAGAGGTAGGGGAATACACTGGCGGTGCGTGGTTCAATCTGACTTGTACTAACTCACTGGCTGGGTGTGCAGACACTATGCCTGATAAATGTCTCAAACATCATAACTCGTCAATGGTATTTTTCCTCTAACAACTTGTAATATAAGAACTTACTAACAAATTAAAAATAAACAATTCATATTGCTCCTTCCAGTTAAATGTCATGTGCTGATCTGAAAGGTCAAACATCTTCCTTCATTAATTCTCAATCCTGATAATACAAAGGAGATACAGTTTCGTCAATGACTGAAAGTCTGCATCTCTTCTGTTGGATGTACATATCTGTGAGGGACTCACATATCTTTATTTCACAAAGCCTGAAAACCCCTAAATGTTTTCAAGAATTCCTTTTGAGCAGCATAATAGTCTTAAGAAATAAAGTCTGCTCTACCCTGATGTGAAGTGTAATTATAGTAAGTATGTAGGTATAGTTTTGCCCTTAGCTATTACAGTTAATGCACAATGACACCTGTGTCTGAGTGCTTTGACATGCTTTGATACATAGGGGTAGAACAAACTTTTCTAAGATGCCGAATTTAAAACTAACCTTTTGTTATATTGGAGATTGGTTTCAAATCACATCTATTATAAGAAGTGCCGTAAATTGAAAATGCTTGGACAGGGCTAAATGACGGGCTGTTCAACTGAATTACCTGCAGTCTTATGTTAAACATATAAAACACCACTAAAATGAGTAGTATAGGTTAAAAAAAGTTGTTCAATGTGCAATCTCATCAAAATCAGATCTTAGTTTTTTCTACCGCATTACAAAAATATGAGGACAAGCCATTACGGGATCACTTACTAGATCATGAAAGTGACAGTTGGAATGTGATTTCTGATCATGCAACCTTGAAAGACTTAACACAGGGTACTCTGAATGACAGCTATGGGGTTTATGACTAAATCCATACAATCTAAACATTAGCGATTGCAGAATGTTCGTTTGTTCTGTTTCAAATTTTTAATGAAGAATTTGTCAAAATATGTTTCAAAGCATAGTCACGAGAAAGCTACTGTCAACTTCTTGTTAGTCATTCCACTGGTCGGTTAAAACTCACGAAGGTTTTTCTGACGAGACCCGTTATGGGATGTCCTCAGATCTATTTTTAGCGGTAGCGAGAACTTAGATCTGATTTTAATGAGATTGGTTTAATGTGATTACCCAAAGTCCTAAGCAGCAATAAGTAGGATTTAAATTTAAGTTTGTTATTCTACATAGATTTGGTTCAGTTTAATCTCGTGACCTAAAACATTCCACAAGTGCATTGTGGGGCTGAGCTAACACATGTAAACAGCCAAAATTTTGTTTATTGGAGTTTTCTATCATAAAAGTTTCAACATAAAATTTATGTTTCTACCACTACTGTTAGCAGGCTGCAGCCATTAAATGGAATGCTTGGATGCACTACATGCTACCATAACCGACAATTACAACTGATGTGGATTGATAGCTTGGAACATGAATTGCATGAATTGGCATTGCAGTGGAACAAACAACTGGTGGAGGAAGAGCAAATGAACGATGGCTGAGCAACAGGTGTACATGTTATTATGAAACATTTCAAGGATTGCTTATTCCTGTGGCCAGGGAAAAATATAACTCATAGGACATGAACGCCTGCTGAGGACAACTTTGTGGTTGCTGTGGCACCACACAGAGAGTGGTTTGTATATGCTTGAATACCATAGCATCGGAGATGGTTGACGTCATTCACCATGTCTTCCCAAGGAATAATATTGAAACATCCAACAAGTTTAAAGATTGATAAGTGATGTGGATGCGCCACCATTGTTGACAGAAGGATAGAACAATGTTACCTGTTACCAAGGATATGAAAGATCATTGGTGGAGGGATAATTTGAACAGCGTCATGACAGCAGCCCATTATGACCTTACTGAAAACAGTTGGCGCCCTTAATCTCTTAGTGAAGCATATTAGAAATTAACCTCTGCAATTCTACACCATTACCTAATGCATCATTATTAAAGATGTAGCTTTTTACAATTGATGGTGCACTTTTTTACAGAAGGAATGTTTTGTCAGCATGTAAAACAACTGTCATATTGCATCTGAAGTCTGTTTTCCACTAAACCACAGTAATATAGAATTGAGACCTAACACACATCAACCATGGGAGACATCTGATATGAGTGCCACAACTCCCCATTCTGATGGAGGCACCTGATGGAGGCACCTGATGGGGGCACCTGATGGCGGCACCTGATGGGGGCACCTCAGCATGCTGTAGCAATGTACCCAAGTTGTGCCACTCACCAGTGGATGACCACAGGACTCATGCTGTATATACCTGCCACCTTCTAGCATAACACGCACACATACTGGAGAACTCAGTAATTCCACAATATCCCACCACACAGCTGCTCAAATGTTATACTTACTTCATTGAAGAAAAGGAAATGTTTACCATTCAGATATGCTGCTTAATAAACTGCTTAGAAAATGTATAATAACGATGCTCTTTCATGCTTTTGATCAAATTTGGTTGCTGATAAATAGACTTGATGCAATCTCCATTTGAATACATGAATCCCAAAAACAAATCTTCTGTCTTAAATGGTGATTATTCCATTTTTGAAAGAGTCTAGAAGCCATAAGAAAACCAAATTAACTAAACACACAAATTGGTTGCAGTAAGGGACTTAATCTGGATGCCAACAAAACCTTCTGAACTAGCCAAGTGTGAATGAATCCAGTCTTTGATCAAAACCAGACAAAACTAGCCCGCTCCTGGCCAACTAGGCAGTATTGGTCACAAATAGTCTTCTTCTACTTTTATCAGCATACCTAGTAAAATATTCCCATACTAAGAAACAAATACCTGCTTAAACCCGTCGTTTTCTCAATAGCAAATACATGCTTGAAAACTGTTGGTCTCTTTCTTTGCCTACCATATCCACAATGACAAACGGAAAGCAGGGACTTGATCCAGTATGCACTAGCTTGTCTGCTGTGGTAAGACTTGAAGTCCTTTGAGTAGAACACTCGTTGGAAAACACATTCTCTCTAAATATGAATAACATGTTATCACAATACATCATTCCCAGCAAGCAGCTCTGTATCTACGAATAATTGTTCTTATTATCTATAAATCCATGATATGTATAAGAGGTGCTACTGGTACGTATAACAAAAATCTCAAATTATTTACAACCTACACTTCACCTGTTATCACCTATTTCAGTTTTTCTGGAGGAACCTTCCTACTTCGTGATACCAGCAATATGTCAACCCATTTTTAAGTGCAAGTAAATACTACCGGTATAAATGACTTAAATGAATTATTGATTCCATGACATGACAGCTGTAGATTTGATCATCCATATAATTTCATGTATACATTGGCAGATCATCCGATCCATGAACATAGTTAATAAAGCCTGCAACATTCCTGCTGAAACTAGCTCAAACTGCCAACAGCATTCTGATGAGGACTAACTCTTGTCTGCCTGACACAGGATACTTTCAAGACCATAAAGAATGTATATCATATTGGCAGATTGAGTTAGTATGAAACAGTTTGAGAGATCTATAATGCATGTATGCAAAACAAGTAGGGTTTTACTCTGCTGGAAATATCAGCTGTTTTATTTTGTGTCAAGAAACAAGAAGACAATAATTAATCCACACTAGAGATTGATTATCAATTATCTGCCCCTTGGCTGGCGTGATGCCTGTTTTGGAGTCAGCTGACAGTATTATGTTAACAAGTCAATATTACTGCTGACTATGCACTTCATTATTAACTTCAAATATAATTATCAAATTTGAATCAAATCCACTTACCTAGAGCAGAATCGACAAAATTGACAGGGATTCTTTTTAAATTGACAAGCGTTGATGTCATTCCGCTACAGGATGAAACCACTCTGTCTGACAGCTGTGTTTGACAGGACGAAAAGTGTTCCTTTTGACATCGTTTACACATGCAGACAATGGCTTCAGCGCAAAATCAATAAAGACTTGTAGACGAGGGACCCCAGCGGAACGTCTGTTTCAGACCCTTCACGACTTACACTAGAGCCAATGCGACTTACACCAGTATAAGTATGGCTTGAGTATAGGAAACAACGTTATAACCGCTTGTGGCAGCTAATCCAGGAGCTCATCCGTAGTGTCTGTCTAATGGAACCTCCACCACATAATGCTGCTTCTGTTAGCTGATAATCTTCTGTTGCTAGAGTCGGGTTCAGTGTTAAATGTCAAATGAACATTGATAATGAACATCGCCATTTCCATAAGCCAGCAACAGTGTGGCAGTGAACTGGTGGCAGCACCATCTGTCTGGTGTTGCATTCCGCTCCACAGCGCTCCACTCATCCTACTTTCCATATTCGTGGACTACAATCAATTTCATCCTCGTATTTACATAGCATACAGAGCTATTACAAAATATGCTTAGAAGTAACTGCAACTGTCAAGTTCTCATCCATCATATTTATTTTGTTGAAAGCAGAAAACTCAAACAAAGATGTCAATGTACTGTTGTTTAATTGAACTGAGGCCTATAGGCTTTCTATGTCTAATTCTAATTTTTCAAAATTAAATATTTAACAGATTCTGAAATGATAATTCTTATTCAGCCATGCAAATTATTGTGTTTTTTAGGCTAGCTTGATGGTCATTATTAGTGGTGCGTCTTTCTCTTTCAACGAAATAGTCATTAAAACGTAGAGATCAACAAGTGGTTTATTGTCACGTCGAACTACGCTGACCTATCTCAGTTTGAGCTCAAAACATTTGAATCTGCTAGCCGAAACATGCTCGTTCACATGCTTCTCAGCAGATTTAAATCCTCACATAGGCATAAGCTGTCATTATTGAAACATACCAGACCAAACGAAAATGTTACTGGATTTGGGCTTCAGACCATTGGATGAAGTTGCAGAAGATTTAGAAGGATTAATCATTAATTTCATCATGAGTTTACCAGTCTTAAATAAATCTAAATGTTTTGTGCAATTTCAGTGACACCAGGCATGAGAAATAAAAAAATGAAGATGACAATAACTACAAAATGGATGTAAGTAAACATTAGCAAGTAGAGACTGAACAATGGGGAAAACAATAAAGCTATCATGAGTTGTGTCCCTTGAAAAAAAATAATTCAAAAGGGTATGATCCAAGAAAAAAACATATATTGTCACAATTTTTGAAAAACTTAAAGTATAAAAAATTATTTCTGATAAAGTATTTCCTTTTCACATAAGATATTACATGTCCCTCAAGTCATAATGACTAAATTATGTTGATAAATCAGTCATACTGGATAGGAGCACCAAGGATTTAGTCCATGCAGTCTTCGTAAAAAATACAATGGGGAAACAGTAAACATTTCAGCCTCACATACTTTGTGTACAGAAAATCAGGGCAGTATTAAAAAATCTTACTTGTCACACGCATCAGGCACTCTACCACCATACCACACAATAACACCTTCATGGGATACAGCCAGTTATCTCCCTTGATGCACTTTGATCATTGAAGGAAGTAAACATAAAATCTCTTACAACTGAAGTTTTTACAGGTTCAAGAACGAAGCAGTTCACTTTGTGTCATACAGAAAATGGGAACAAACCGCATTTGACAAGATACTAGCACCTGGATAGCTGCGATATATAAATGTATAATATAATAATAATAATAATAATAATAATTCATCAGTGTCAGTGCAAGTGAACTCTCATCTACCACTGAACAGGTATGATCTGGAAAATACGATGAGCAGGTCAATATGTTAGGAACGCCCCAGGATGTCTGCCTGTCACATCGCCCACTTTCATCCACATCCAGCCAAGTTTCAAACAAGTGTTATTATATTCACATCAATCATGTGCACTCAGAATTAAGAAGACAAAAAAGCAGAAGTTACGAAGTGTGAAGTTTATATTGTGAAACTTTCAGTGACAACATTTTATGATAATGAACTAACTACTGCAACAAACAATGGACATTTATTATAATTCATCTGATATTCTTTCCACACACGCACAATCTTATCACATGAGGAAAATATATTCTTCAAAACTGCATACCTTGAAATCCTAAACCACATAACCACATATTATCCCTACTTTATCTCTTGTGAATCAACTTTGTACTAAAACTATCAAATTATGCACAAATGCAAACATTTCACCTCATCCTACTATTTCCCAGGAAAACTGCCACTTACCATTGTATTACAGATGTTTCAACCCCTGTGGTACTTAAAACTCTAAACCTCCTTAAAAATAAATACATCCAACACAAATGTCGGACTACAGGGACAGACATAGTCCTGTGCCATGACTGTGGAAAATAGATATATAATTTTACTAAAAGTCTAGGCAAGTCTAGATCAAACTAAACAAAGTCTCGTTTCCTTGAAAATGCAGAAGAGGAAAGGTTCTTTTGAATTTTTTTTAGTTTTCATAGACTACCTGTAAGTGTCAGTCTAAGATAGACATGGCCACTAGACCAACATTAGTGTAAATCTGGAAGACCTGGTCGTTTTCTCCCAATTGTAGTTTATAATGTGTTACAATAACCTCTAGTCCCAGCTGAACTGTGGACTAGATGGTTTTAACAATTGGTTTCTACCCTAAACAAATTTCATGGTAAAATGGGGACATTTCACAGATTATATGTTGTTATCTGGTTGACATTTTACAAAGAAAGGATGACTAATTCAACGCGGGTAACTCACCAGCATGCATGCGACTATCCCCACACTGACTGATGTCCTACACAAACAGACCCAGTGAACTCTCACACCTTCGCGGCACACAGGAGACACAGCAGTATAGACTCGGTGAATGGGGGAAGACAGTGTTGGCTGGACAGGACAAATGCCACCATGGCCTACCAAAACCCTGTCTTTGTCAATGAGATTATCACATGTACATTATGTTGGTATACTGGGCAGGGACCTACAGACTTCTTCACCTGACTCGGTAAATCTGTAACTACGTCCATCATTACTCATTGACTAAACTTAGGTATTTAGAGTATGTAGTTTTACTTTCCTGCAATCCAGGATGTAATGACTAGGCAGGTATTGTTGAAATCCAGGTGCAAATCAAACCAGACCAGATGATACAACTTGTCCCAAAGTTGTCCCAAAGTTGTACTTGTATTAAAAAATGACCTAGCTGTCCTACGTCTGAATGCTTTATATGCATTATATTCCAGACAGGGACACCAAAGCAAAGGCTTTTCATGAAGTTTGATCCTTGTTGGGAATTCTTAGTGGTTGAGTTCATGACAAACAAAGATGCTGCATCCTGGGTGAATGGCCGGAACACTGGACAAAAGTCACTGGCTGTTGTATGTAGTCATATCTATGCATTGTAACAATACCTTTTTTTATTTTCAAAACTGAAGGTTGTCTAACAATATCTGCTAAGAAGCAACTGTGATTCATTCCCCATCATCTGAATTACATACTTCCAGTTGATAACCAACCATCATAAACATAACGTTATTATATTTTCTCACATTGTTCATAGCTTCGTTTGTTGCTGATGACAGCATATTCAATCATGCAACCAAATTTAAAATATTGTTTCGAAACCTTTCAGGTCAATCAATCACTGTTCATAGTTTCATTGAGTTTTATGACAAAATATTTAATCACATGCTCAAAAGAAATATCTAATTTTTCCCATCATTAAATCAATTCAAATTGAGTTTCATGACAAAATACTCAAACATTCTGCCAACAACATTGCACAAAACCTGCAACTGTTTTGGCCTTAAATCGAAGCGAGAAATTCTACACACTACAGCAATCATTATTATATTTATCTAAAGGGCCTTTCAAATCCCCATAGCAAACTGAATCGGAATATAGAGCAATAACATACACAAGCATAAAAGAGTGTGGGGTTTACTCAAAGTCTTGGCCAAATGAAAATATTACACAAGGGATGGACAGTACAATCATGAAATCTCTTTGTTTATTTAACAGCTTCTGATTCAACTGACAATTGGTTGTTTCTGTAACACTCAAGATCAGCAGTTTATGTTTGATAGATTTTTTAGATAGGTATGACAAGAAATAGCAAAAATATTATGTTTTTTCCTTCAATAAATATGACCTAATTCAGAACTAGATTTGTATCTGACTGCAAGAGGGGTAAATTGCTGATCTTACTCTAGACTGACTACTGCTTGTGACTGATTAAAAGAGGGGTAAGTTGCTGATCTTACTCTAGACTGACTACTGGTTTTCCCCAACTACAAGAGGGGTAAGTTGCTTATCTTACTCTAGACTGACTACTGATTGTGACTGATTAAAAGAGGGGTAAGTTGCTGATCTTACTCTAGACTGACTACTGGTTTTCCCGACTACAAGAGGGGTAAATTGCTGATCTTACTCTAGACTGACTACTGGTTTTCCCGACTACAAGAGGGGTAAGTTGCTGATCTTACTCTAGACTGACTACTGGTTTTCCCCCAACTACAAGAGGGGTAAGTTGCTTATCTTACTCTAGAGTGACTACTGGTTTTCCCCGACTACAAGAGGGGTAAGTTGCTTATCTTACTCTAGACTGACTACTGGTTTTCCCCGACTACAAGAGGGGTAAGTTGCTTATCTTACTCTAGACTCACTACTGGTTTTCCCCGACTACAAGAGGGGTAAATTGCTGATCTTACTCTAGACTGACTACTGATTGTGACTGATTAAAAGAGGGGTAAGTTGCTTATCTTACTCTAGACTGACTACTGCTTGTGACTGATTAAAAGAGGGGTAAGTTGCTGATCTTACTCTAGACTGACTACTGGTTTTCCCGACTACAAGAGGGGTAAGTTGCTTATCTTACTCTAGACTCACTACTGGTTTTCCCCGACTACAAGAGGGGTAAATTGCTGATCTTACTCTAGACTGACTACTGATTGTGACTGATTAAAAGAGGGGTAAGTTGCTTATCTTACTCTAGACTGACTACTGATTGTGACTGATTAAAAGAGGGGTAAGTTGCTGATCTTACTCTAGACTGACTACTGGTTTTCCCGACTACAAGAGGGGTAAGTTGCTTATCTTACTCTAGACTCACTACTGGTTTTCCCCGACTACAAGAGGGGTAAATTGCTGATCTTACTCTAGACTGACTACTGATTGTGACTGATTAAAAGAGGGGTAAATTGCTGATCTTACTCTAGACTCACTACTGGTTTTCCCCAACTACAAGAGGGGTAAGTTGCTTATCTTACTCTAGACTCACTACTGGTTTTCTCCAACTACAAGAGGGGTAAATTGCTGATCTTACTCTAGACTCACTACTGGTTTTCCCGACTACAAGAGGGGTAAGTTGCTTATCTTACTCTAGACTGACTACTGATTGTGACTGATTAAAAGAGGGGTAAGTTGCTGATCTTACTCTAGACTGACTACTGATTGTGACTGATTAAAAGAGGGGTAAGTTGCTGATCTTACTCTAGACTGACTACTGGTTTTCCCCGACTACAAGAAGGGTAAGTTGCTTATCTTACTCTAGACTGACTACTGATTGTGACTGATTAAAAGAGGGATAAGTTGCTGATCTTACTCTAGACTGACTACTGGTTTTCCCCGACTACAAGAGGGGTAAGTTGCTGATCTTACTCTAGACTGACTACTGGTTTTCCCCCAACTACAAGAGGGGTAAATTGCTGATCTTACTCTAGACTGACTACTGATTGTGACTGATTAAAAGAGGGGTAAGTTGCTTATCTTACTCTAGACTGACTACTGCTTGTGACTGATTAAAAGAGGGGTAAGTTGCTGATCTTACTCTAGACTGACTACTGGTTTTCCTGACTACAAGAGGGGTAAGTTGCTGAGCTTACTCTAGACTGACTACTGATTGTGACTGATTAAAAGAGGGGTAAGTTGCTGATCTTACTCTAGACTGACTACTGATTGTGACTGATTAAAAGAGGGGTAAGTTGCTTATCTTACTCTAGACTGACTACTGATTGTGACTGATTAAAAGAGGGGTAAGTTGCTGATCTTACTCTAGACTGACTACTGGTTTTCCCGACTACAAGAGGGGTAAGTTGCTGATCTTACTCTAGACTGACTACTGATTGTGACTGATTAAAAGAGGGGTAAGTTGCTGATCTTACTCTAGATTGACTACTGATTGTGACTGATTAAAAGAGGGGTAAGTTGCTGATCTTACTCTAGATTGACTACTGGTTTTCTCCGACTACAAGAGGGGTAAGTTGCTGATCCTACTCTAGACTGACTACAAGAGGGGTAAGACGCTGATCTTTGGTCTCTAGACTGACTTTCAACTGCCCCTGACTGCAAGAGGCATAAGTTGCTGATCCTACTCCAGACTGACTACTTATTGTCATTAGTTCCCCAGGATCAACTCCAACCCTCAATTAACAGTCTATACAAAACCCTCTATTTTCTGAAACCCAACACCCTGACATTATTAGCTGACCTACAACATGAAGCCAACAGCAATTACTGTGTGTACAGATATGGTACATACAGCCATACCAGTACAATTACCTGATGAGTTCTTACATTGGTGATATCATATCCTTCTACAAACCCCATTAGGGCTCTCCAAAGTCCATCATGTTGGTATTGACTTTGGTCGCTAGCACCAAGTTCTATCAACACTTTATTGTGTCTTTATAGTGGTATCAGGCAACAGAAAAACTTCAAAGGCTTTATTACCTGTTCCAATTTCTGACCTATACGTCTACATGCCTATATGAGTTTATATACAAATAGCGACAAGAAATGTCTTTTACTGAATTTGTCATACCATCTTCTAATATACAAACATTTTTTATTGAGCTAGAATTCCTTACATCAACTTCAAAAACTTCATGTTATGGTATTTTCACAAAGAATTGCACCAAAAGTGTAAAATCAAAAGAAAAACATATCACTTTAGTCTCTGTTCTGTATTTCATCTTTACTCAAACTTTTTAAATTATGACTGTAGAGTATGTTTATTTATACAGCAAAAAGCAAATTTCCCTTTTAATGACACACTCTACTGAACATGGAATTCCAGTTGTGACACTGTGCACACTGAATTCCCCAAAGTCATACAGTGTGCAGTTACAGCCCTGTTCCAGTATTATAATGACTTTGAAAGGACTATATGCCTGATATTGACCAAAACTTGTTTATAACAGTTTTCCCTTTTCTTCTTACCTTCTTGATCCAGTATTTTCATCTATAATACATACAAGCAAATGCATGACAGAGAATGTATATTCATAATGTGCCTAGTATACATTAGATGTGACTGAATAGATTTATGCATAAACAGAAGTATGACTACACACAGATAAAGCAATATCCACGTAATGCCCCAGTTTCAACAATACATGTGACAAAACCCTTGAGCAGTATATGTATATATTTGTGGCTAGACAATACATCAACGTATGTAGCATTGATCAGTACCTAAAGATATGCACAACATTCTCAAGGCCAACTGTCATGTCTGCCTGTGTATGTGACTTTCTGTAGCACACATGCCCATCAGGTCCGACATTGTGCCTCTATACAAGTGTCTTCACAGGTACTCTAGGCTGTATTACACTATCAGTGTTGGGTGTGTTAAGTTACTTATGCCACTCATGAAATAAACTCTTAATTTCACTTGACAAGTTTGATAATACTACCAAATAAATAACATGTCAGAATACATTTTTTGTGTTTGTTTGTTGTTAATGCTGAAGTCAGCACTTTCGTGTTTGTTGTTTAATGCCACAGTCAGCAATATTCCAGCAATGTGTACATTAGTATAACCTAATCTGGACCAGATAAAACAGTGATTGATATTATGAGCAATGTCCCACACCTCTGGGTTATGATGACACGTCACTATCAACCAAGTCACCAAGTCTGACCACCTATCTAATGCAGAATCCCCACAGGGTCATTTTGTGGAACATATGAATGTGAAATATCAACAATATAATGAAATGGGTTGTTTTTGCTGTAGATGTGGCACATATTCAAGTTTAACGTATCTATGATCACCATGTCCTGCCATGGTCCTACATGTAGAATTTAGATTGACTGTAAGCACTCTTTGTTTCCCACTCAAAGTAAACTGATATGAAAAGGCATATATTTATTTTTTTTCAAAGGTGTCTTCAGAATGCATTAAAAGCCTCTTTCGCACTAAAATGTGTCTACCTCCCCCTGGCGATGTGAACCTGAAGGATTAAGGACCATCCTGATCTATGGTTGTATGAATGGCTCACCCCTTTCCAGGTTCCCCCGGTCTGATACCTTGGCTGCACCTGGCTATACCTCAGCCTCAGCCTAACAAAGCTCATACGAATCAATTACACAAAATTTCCACTGTTATTATAACAACCATCACCATATTCTATGAGGCACAAATCAATACAATTTTTGTGTGTGCATAAGCTGTTGAAGTACAGAGAGAGTACGGATAATAACAACTGTCCTTCGCTAACAGGATGCAACCAAGCCAAGCCAATGATGTCACGATGTAACCACAATCAATACAACATGTCAATATATATCATCTAACAAGAACTGATGGAGGGGTATACTCCTGAAACATGTAAACATCTTTCCATCATCAGTTTCATGCTGCAAGTGTATCTGTTGTTTATGAGCATAATGAGGCTAATGCTGCCAGCAGCCCCTATGCATGCAACAGAATACATTTACATACACACCTGTCACATACAAATAGAACAAAGTGAAGATTGCCCATGGCAAAGCAAGGTCCTCCAGCTTGTTACCAAGTATTGTTCTGAGTATTGTTATAAGTATTGTTCTGCAGCTGCCCTTGTGACTTGTCTAATGAGCAGCTCACAGGGCTACAGGGCTGCTAACAGGGGTAGCCAGTGGTTGTCCGTCACATCCAGTTGTCCCTGAGACAGCTGATGGGCAGATCGGAGATACATGGGCACAGTGAACTGGTGGAAGGAATGTGAGGCCACATACACTGGAACAGGACATCATTAGTGGCTCTGATTCATACACAGGTACCATGAACCCCATACAGAACCCGGAGGCAAATGTGCAGAAACAATGTACATCGTGAAAAATGATAGCATTGAGAAGTTACTGTAATGTGCCACTCTTGAAGGTTCTTGTTTTATTGGTATGTTACGGGGCTGGAGATCATATACTAGTACCCCAATGTCTGGGACAAGTGGACCAGATGGACAGACTGTATAGGGCTGGAGATCATATACCAGTATCCCAATGTCTAGGACAAGTGGACCAGATGGACAGAGTATAGATTTGGAGATCATATACCAGTACCCCAATGTCTGGTACAATTGGACCAGATGGACAGACTTGTAGGGCTGGAGATCATATACCAGTATCCCAATGTCAGGGACAAGTGGACCAGTTGGACAGAGTATAGATTTGGAGATCATATACCAGTAC
Organism: Haliotis rufescens; assembly: GCF_023055435.1. Lineage (NCBI taxonomy): Eukaryota > Metazoa > Mollusca > Gastropoda > Lepetellida > Haliotidae > Haliotis > Haliotis rufescens. The sequence goes on from NW_025963779.1 coordinate 36,978,498, forward strand.
CCCAATGTCTGGTACAATTGGACCAGATGGACAGACTTGTAGGGCTGGAGATCATATACCAGTATCCCAATGTCAGGGACAAGTGGACCAGTTGGACAGAGTATAGATTTGGAGATCATATACCAGTACTCCAATGTCAGGGACACGTTGACCAGTTGGACAGAGTATAGATTTCGAGATCATATACCAGTACCCCAATGTTAGGGACAAGTGGACCAGATGGACAGAGTATAGAGTTGGAGATCATATACCAGTACCCCAATGTTAGGGACAAGTCGACCAGTTGGACAGAGTATAGAGTTGGAGATCATATACCAGTACCCCAATGTCTGGTACAATTGGACCAGATGGACAGACTGTATAGGGCTCGAGCTCATATACCAGTACCCCAATGTCAGGGACAAGTTGACCAGTTGGACAGAGTATAGAATTGGAGATCATATATCCCCATGCTTGGGACAAATTAGACAGTTACTGAAGCTCACATACTTGTCCCAGGACATATTCTCTAAATAGTGACCCTATCAAATTATACATTCATCCTACATAAAGGTCAATATTGATTTTTATGAGTATTCACAAAGTACCTCATGAATTATTTCCCTTTTACTTCTCCATACTGGAAAAAAACTCAGGTTCATTGAGTTGCCCCCTCCATAGTATGAGGACATAACTAACACTCATCAAGTGTCAGCCTTAAACACAATTCATGGATGGACAGCTGCAATCCTCATATAAGACTCTTCCTTTCACAAAATTATGAATACACTGCTTCAATAGAATCATCTATCTGAGACGTTACCCAACCATGACTAAATGCTGCTTAGATAGAATCCCCCTCCTCATTGACAATTCTTGTGTGATAAAATGGTAGAGGTGTGAGCTACGTGAAACCCAAATCATGTCCTTACAGGACCTTACAGGCCCTGACAACACTGAGCAACCGAAACTTGGTGCCTGCTGTCCTGGACATTGGCAGTCTTGGGGAAGGTTATCAGTGCAGGTGTTCGGTTAATGGTGTTTGTGTATTGACCACACAGATCCTATACTACTGTGATGAGAGCACTGCCACTGACAACATAAACACAGGGATTTAGTGAGACTTGTGGGACATAACTTGCTCTGTACATGCCAGATTGTGTAGTCCATCTGGGTCAGTCGTCCCCCTGAGAACAACAGTAACCCAAGAGTACCAAGCAGGGAACAACATTCACTAGGTTCACATTCACTTCATACAGCAACATAAACCACAACCTAGGCTCCTCTACAAATACAGTCATTATGAGAAACTACTGGATGCTGCTGACAAGGTGTACTCTCCCTACCTTATTAGACACCTTACGAAGAGAGAAATTCACTGAGTAACACAAGATTCATGTTAGTTTACATGTATGTGTGTTCTATTCATACACATCAAAACACGACTCCCTCGCCACTGTTTCTCTCTGTTTTATTGTTACCACTCAAGGTCAAGAGCAATTAATATTGGGGATATGGGATGCATGGGATTTTCCACTGCTTTAAATCAAGCATTATTGTCTCTGAAAGGATGAGACTAACATCTTAATTTCTTTCCCCAACACTTTTGTTTCAGGACATATCCAACAATAAAATATTTTTTGGTTACAACCCAAGGACAGAATATTTTTTTCTCAAGTTTTTCCAAAACAAATTATTCTTTTCCCCCAAATCCCAGGACACCCATTGCTACTAATATAAAATGGTCAGTCCCTAAACACAAACATGCTTTCATGTCATGTTACCAGTTCTTCTTTTTCATAGGCTACAAAGGTACAGAGACATTCCTGAGTAAAGTTAACACTGTGGCCATCAAGTGGTTGCTGAGTGGGGGCAGGTCCAGTGTTACATACCACACGTTCTGGAGGACATATCCACCAGTGCGGCAAGCACTCTGAACACTACAAACCCATAGGTCACTCACGTTCTGGACAGGGCACTGGAGCAGAGTTTGGACATAACTAAGAAAATGGTGACGACACAAAATAAATCCTTTCAAATCTGTTTTACACAAAGCTAGTGTTTGATTTTTCCATCAACCACAGAGAATGTCTTTATACATGCAGTAGAACATGGTGGTAAAGAACATACTAATGCCTATAAAGAACTACTTCAATAACCCTCACTGCATCACTCTTTATTATCATGTAAAATCAATGTTTTGTATAACAAATTTAACTGCGAAATCAAAATAGTTTTTCACCCCAGTGGGAGACCTAAGAATCAATATTTTCTTACATGTGGAATAATCTGGTCAAACCCTATCAGTGTCAGTCAGCATCAGCAGTGAATCAAACCATGCACCTGTAATTATCCCACTCTCACTACAGGACTACCAGAGAAGCAACTCTCAATCAGTGTCAGCTACAATCAGCAATAACTCAATACTCACACCAATCTGTTAGCTTTAACATTGTCACAGCTTACTGTTGCAACCCCCACTGAACAGTTTCCATGGTATTAGGATACATGTTTAATCCTGAACAGTAAAACTATTTCTGAATTATCAACTGTCATCTCCCCTCCACATGTTCATTACAAGCAGTGTCAACTGAACTGTCTTTGTAAGTGAATGGTCATTTTTGAAAAGACACTGCCAAGAAGGTTACAAGGTGACATCGCCAGTTTTCAGGTTATATGCAATGAGACTTAATAAATAACTCACACTCTTTTAACTGAAGTCTAGCAGAAGTCAAACATTGTGAGTAATCTCTACACTTATTTTGTAATGAACAGTCCAAAATGGCAGACAAGAGTTCATGAGTTAGCAACCATGGTTATCACAAACAAACTTCAACAGTCGTTTTAATTTTCAGTTCGCTATAACCATGTTTTACTGTATCATATACAGTAAACTATGTTTATTACAAACAAGCTTATCAGGAACTGATGGATATAACAAACTGTTTTTGTTGTCTCAGCTATTTGCTGTGTATATGCTGTATATTTGCTTATAACGAAGTGCGGTTATAACAAACTAAACTATAACTAAAATTAGTGGTCCCTTTGAGTTTGTTATAACCGTAGTTTTACTGTATATATCTCTATATATGCTCTATTTCCTCTGGAAAGCCTTTTGTTTTGACCACTTAACCGTGTTTCAGAGTAGAAAAGTAAGGTTGTGTGAATGTTATCACAATTCAGAAAAATATATTTTTAAGCAAATAAACAAATATTACAACAAATAAAAACCTAACTGGTGATAGCAACTGCTTCATTTGAGTGCTGCTAGATGAGCTGACTATCTAAATTAGTATGTGTGAGTGAGTGAGTGAGTGAGTGAGTGAGTGAGTGAGTGAGTGAGTGAGTGAGTGAGAGTAAGATTGAGCGAGCGAGCGAGCATGGTTTTACGCCACTTTTAGCTTTAACAATATTCCAGCAATATCACAGCAGGTGACACCAGAAATGGGCTTCACACATCGTACCCATGTAGGGGATCGAACCTGGGTCTTCGGCATGACAAGCAAACGCTTCATCCACTAGACTACCCTACCGCCCTCAGTATATGATATGTCTGAGTAGCAATAGTTGGACCAGACTCAACACAGCAAATTGGGAGGAAACCTGACTGAATTAATTGTTTTGCTTACAGCTAGAGTTACCAAACAAGTTCCCATAAAGGTCAGGACCCATCCACACCCCCAATTCCTCTCAATTCATACTGCAAACGTCATTCAGGCAAGGAAAGGAAAACTTTGGCGACAGTGGTCAAAAGGGCCGGTCCCCTGTAAACACAGCCCTGTGGACTCTCCATGACTGATCCTCCTCGGCTGAGATGTGCGAAGGAACAGATGACACCGATATTTTTAAAGAGGAGTGTTTTCAAAAGACATGATATTTTCTTAGCTGATGGTCAGTGTCCGTACCCACCGGAGCCCATATGTTAAAGGTTGGTCTTTTATATGGAGTTATTTCAGCCTATTTGCACATCATGGCTACAGGCTAGTGTCAATCATAAACATGTCTCAGTTTGCATTATGTGGAGAAGTGTCTTTAGTGGTCACAGTAGAACTTTAGAACTGACATGGCCTATGTGAAGCACATGATATGTACACAAAGAATACACTGATATATCCCGCAAGGTGGCGTTTCATAGAAGACGTAGTTTCAGGATAATTATCAAAATATATTGAACTGAAGATACATTGAGACAGCTAATTAATATGCCCTTGGTTCAGGCAATCCTGAAATGAATGTTGCTTGTTGAAATATATAATACAGAATAGAGACTATCACCTAATTAATGCATTTCACCTTCCATTTCATGCCTCTTGCTATGAAATATCTTGAATAGCTGTTAGGAGTAGTTTCAACTAGATGCTGTATGCTGCATGTATTATATGTAAATGTATACACAATATGCATGAAAAGTATTAAAATGGTCACATCTTATCAAAGAATTAAACTGGTACGCCCTAATTTAATGATCCTATTCATAATACATATTTGAAATTCCTCACACCAAGTTCCGTATTACTTTTACATTGAGCACAGCATGTTCCGATCACACCTTTTTTGGTTCAAATAGAAAAGGATTACAAACAAATTAGCACAAATCACATAAGAGCACGTCAAGGATTAACCCTTCCACTTTGTGCCTGTAAAAGGAACTTATTCCATTGACTCAGCCCTGTGTAAATACTTGTGAGAGGAAATACCAGTGTACTATCAAACATTCCAGCGTAACTGATCATGATATCACTCTGACAGGTAGTAAATTGGTTTCATTCACAAACAAGGAAATGAAATAGATCTCAAGTGTGTAAACTGCATATGGATTAGAACATATATTCCTGAACACTCACATTCACTATCCCTGTTGGTTTTATGACACAAGTCGTACCAAGGCATACAAAAATCTCTGTAGAAAGTACCGGAACTTTATAATGACTCGTGTCATTGTCAAATACGTCAATAAACAATTTTTATATAGGAGCATAAACGTTTCTTGGCATTGATTTAAGTAAGATTGAGTGAATTCATTGATCATCATTCATGGATGAAATGGATTCGATGATTTATTCTGAATGAATGTATTACTTTTGTTACTGACTGCAATTCCACATGAATTGGGGGCTCTTTAATAACCACTCGGAGTCTGTTGGTGTATGGCTACGAGGGTTGGAAGCAGTGGAAGTGTGTCATAGGCAGCGTCATAACCCACATAATATTCTTTGAGGTCTGGCGACCATGGCATAGCTACTTGCTTTCATGGTACCATTAAATAAGATCGTACCCAATGAGTCCATGCCCATTTGTGTGTAGAGATACTTATGGGTCTAAACATACATGAACAAATTCCTAGTTCTAGTGACAATTCCATTGAACATAATACTGGACCAAGTATTCTAGAGTGTGAGAATCGCAAAGATACATCAATCATATTTGGCCCAATTATAGATTGTCACTGAAACTGTTCACCATACAAGTGATTTCACTGAACCTCCTTCTCAGGATCAATGACTAATACTGGACCAGAAACTAAACTTGAGTTTTTGTTATTTGATACTCAATCAAAAATATGTCAAACTAATATTAATAACTTAGGACTGCTACTGTGAATAATTATGACGTCTGACAGATAAACCTTATAAAGTTTATGCAGCTGATATTTATAGCTGGTAATCAGAAGAGAGCATGGGCAGTAGCACAATAAAGCTGAGCAGGAAAATGATGGGGTCATCATGTGAGTTGGGTGTTGCTGGAGAGGCAGAGTGGCTGGAGTGGCTGGAGGGAGGCTGGTGAGGGAGTTGGCATATCTGGACCAGGACGTAGAAGGTGGAGGTAATCTTACTGACCACTGCCCACACATGTCTACTGAAGGAAACACACCACTGACCAGAATAGTAGTGACCACTAGATCACAAGGTTACTAGGTCAAGGGGGGCACGGGTGGCCCAGTCGTCTAAAGTGCCGCGATTTGCTGTGCAGAGTTGCGTCCCCTAGACGCCAGAAACCTATGATTGTGGGTTCGAATCCCGGTTCGCCCCGATTATGTTTCTAGGTTTGTCAGCACCATACCCGTGCTCGTGGGTTTCACCGGAGTGGTAAACGTGTGAGACCTGCATCACTTCGGGCTTTCCTCCCACATTAAGCTGACACGCCGTGATATAACTGGAATACTGTTAAAAGTGGCGTTAAACTCACTCACTCACTCACTCACTACTAGGTCAAGATTCAAGTCATCAGTGGTAACTGATCAAAAGCTTTATCCGAGGAATGGTCAGTTTTAATCAATGATTGAACTAAATTTGGTAGTAAATTTGGACATGTCCCAACCCGATATGCAACCCATGCCCTGTCATTTTTCAGTGAAACAAATCAAGACTTATGACACATAATAACACTAAATATCTTTGTTGCATGACGTTTTTAGCAATATCTTCTCATGTTTTATGTGTTCAAGAATTATTAGAAGTGATGACATCACAAACTAATTATATTAATCAGCATTTCAGCTTCCTGTGGTGGAACAGTGCCTGGGCAATTCACTAGCCACAAGGTCTGGTCCCTACATATACAGAGTTACTGTAACACCAACTCCCCACTCCATCCCTCATCAACACAACCAGGCTGTGTAAGTACAAGCAGGAGCAGCTTCATGGCAGACTTTATGACATGCCATCCAATCAAAGGAGACAATAACATTCTGTACACATGCATGTCCAGCCAGGCCAGTAGTTAGGCTCTGGCCTCTATACATTTTCACATACTTTTCACTGACTTACTGCTCCCCGCAACTGGGAATCAAACAGACAGAAATTTTCATAGCTTTTATACATTTCCAATGCACTTGAGTAGTTTATTTAAAAGTTTGAAATTGAAATATCTAACACATAACTTCTACACATATTTATTACAAAAAGAAAAATATTTGTTTCTGACCACACTCAAAGTGAATGTAGTGTGCCAGGACTATGTTTCTTTCTGTTACAAGGTCATATAGATCCTATCTATTCCAGTGACTGTCGTGTGACCTAAAACAAATACATAAATGATTATCTCGTCAATATACCCATACATCATCATCTATTTTAGCAATGATTGACACCTCCTCCTGCCTCCACTGATATAATCATGAGCATTACATCAACACAAGCGGGCGGAGCACAAACAGCGCCATCTCTTATCTACCCATCTTATCTGAACTTCTACGCCCATCCACAAATCAATCATCACATGCTTATTGACCACACTGAACCCTCAGGTGGGACACAGATCAAAGATGCATGTGGTCAGGTGACAACTTGCAATATTCTGACTTTGATATCATGTTGTAAAAGTTGTATGAACTGAAACATAAAAGCTGTAACAAGGGCATAAAGTTGACCAGGTGTGAAGATTTCTGAATGAGAACTGTATGGTTAAAGTAACATCTCCGGGAGCTGCTGCAGGTCAATACCACATGTAGAAACCAACAGGACAAGATACCTGGGCTTATTGCTTCATCAGCACTTCCTTGTGGTGATCAGTTCCTTCCCTACATATATTCAAGCCATGAATACATTTTGAGACAGGATGGACCAACTGTTTAGTATGTACACAGATAAACTCTTGCTGCACAATATACACCCACATGATAAGCATAAACAACAGCATACAAATCCCACGAGGAAGGGCATGGAATAATTGTGCTACAAATCCAAGCATACCCGACTGACTCATTGTGAAATGAGGACACTGACACAACTATATCTACCGCAGAAGATATTACTCTTGTCCTCCTAAAGTTTTTATCCTGTGTATCTCACAACCATTTCCATTTAAAACATATCCCATGTTTTCAGTCTGATTCACACAATGCAAAAAGTGACGTTTCTGGAGCAATTAAAGACAAGAAATCCCCAGTGTCTGTCTGTTCAACATCCAGGGAATGGGTTTCAACAAGGGGATTGTTTACCTGGCCCAAACTTAACACTGTAACACGCTCACTCCCAATCGGTGTGGAATTTAACATTTATTTTCAAATTAAATTGCAAAGATCCTTTTTGACAGGTCAGATGGTGCACTTTGTTGCCCAAATTAATGAGGTCAATGAAAGTGAAAACAGTTAATTGGAAAAGCTTTTTACAAATATCAATATCCCAGTGTTATGTCATGTACGAAGGGTATTTCTTTCAGACATCATAATTTCACAGTGGTGCTATTATCCCTGTGGCCTAATGTTGAATGACCTCTATCTTAACAATAACACAACATGTCTTGGTATGTTTCCTTTACCAGAACAGTCATGTCACGACACTACTGTGATCCCAGCTGTGGATTTCTGGCAGTAATTAAATATGTTAGACTAGAAAGTAGGCCGTGTATTGATCTGAATGTTCACCTGACATGAAGGACGATATTTAGGTCAGTGTCAGTGTTCACCACTGCTGATCACATTGTCCTGCATCAACACTCATCCACATAACCACTTAATAGGACTGACATCTCTCAAACACATCCTGAAATAAAAATATCCAAAGAATCCCATGCAAGTCTGTTATAGTTTGGCAAGTCTAGATTTCTTCAGTATCCAAAAATGAGGAGCTGGTTCTCTGAGCTCTTTCATATTGTGTATTGAAAAAATGATATATCATTTCAGAAACAAAAGTTGTCTAAACAAAACCTGTGAGACACTGTATCAAAGATTTACAACTCATCAATATCAGATGATCAGATATGATATTATTGCGACCATAAGTACGAGTCCCTTAAGAATAAATTACACAGCAACACAATTTGTTTTGCATGTTTTCACATTTTCCCACAATATTTCCAAAACCTGTGCATCCATCTTGGACATTCGACAAGAGTCACAGGGCAACAGCATTAGGATCCCAGAACAAAGTTATACTTATTCTTGAAAATACATATTAATGATTAAAACACCTCAGTTTCAACCAAGATGGACCCACAAAAACAGACCACTACCTGTTGGTAGCTTGCAGCAAGTGAGCTCTTTCCATTCTCTGCCAAATGAGTTATGAAGCTATTGTGAAAGAGTAAACACCGGTGACACCAATAACCATCTGGCCTGGAGTATATCACTGCTGGATGCAAGCTGGCTTCTGGTGATATACAAACTGGAAAGTATATCTACACACTGTGACTGGCATGGCCCTCTGTACATTATTGCTGTCATGCATTACCTGATTTCTACCTGAAGGCATTTTACCTGTATTCACAATAGCCACGTGTTTATGATGGAAGTTGGCGGCAACAACAGCTGGGAGAGTTGTGGCTCAATATACATAATAGTAAACTGCGCAAAAAGTGACAGATTGAATAACCTGTAGATTGGTAATCGCAAATAGAAGTCAATTTTAATATGTTGATATGATATAGGTATTAATACATTTCTGATTAAATTTTGCATATATCCTTGGTGACTAAGCTAATAATCGCACATAACTGCAAATACTGTGACTGAGACCTTATGAACAGCGACTAACATTGACATACTTGTGCTTGAAGGCTATTTACAGCGTCTGAATGTTGAACATACACAAAATGTTGCTTGTGAATAACACAAATACACCTGATTTGTAACCTAAATTATGTTCCTCTCACTCATATCTTAAATTCCAGACTCATTCAAACCTATTTAAGATTTAATTCAAGTATTAGTTGCTCTACTTTCAGAATGAAAACACACTTTCATGTCCACATACATACAAAACATCACTGACGTTCAAACACATACTTTTCTTCCAGTTTTTACAAAGATTATCAAGGTCTTTGAGGCTGGAAGAGAAGAGATGGACACATGGACAAATAGAGTACAACAGACAGTCAAAGGAACAGTGAGTGAGGATGAAAGAGATGCTACATGATTTCTAAACCTGAAGTGTATTTTTTGTCCCATGGACTCCTACCTCGAACACATTGGAGATGGTGACCTCCTCCGAGTCCTCCGAGTAGAAGGACGTCAGGGACCCGGAGTCTCTGCTGGGCTGGTAGTAGTCCCCGATGCTGTGCAGGACATTGCAGCTGAAGTTGTGGGCATTAGTGACAGGTAGCTCCACCACTGATGACCACGGGCGGTGGTACATCCCCCCGAACTTACTGTAAGACAAGGGGTGTGGCAGCACATCCAGGTCTTCTACATGCTTACTGAACTCACGCATGGGAAATATTCCAGACATTAAAGCCAGTTAAAGTCTCAATATTCAAAAATTGTGGTGATAATGAAGATCCTTATGATATCATTTGTATGTGTTATCCCACATCAAGGAATGGAGTTGATATCCCAGTTTTCACACGATGTCCAAACATCCCAATCTTTCCAGCAGTGTGTATGGATTAATTGTGGCTTGAGACAGTGATTAGCTTTACCAATCAGCATCCAATTGGCAGGGTCAGAACGGTCAAGCAGAAAGTTATCTCTATTAGGTTGCCAATTCCTTAATTTGGCACTGACCACTTGATCCACATGTGACTCCTGTAAGTTGCAGAACAAACCACATTTCTACACTGGCCCTACCACGTTAGTACAATCCACTGTTACTCCAGTTTTCAATGGGTATTCCTGAAGACATAAAGTCACAGTTATAATACCTTCTGTCTTCATATCTAGCAAATACTGCTCTGTATGTCAAAGATTCATTACAATTAGTTATGGTGGGATCTAAAACCAAGACTCTCAGTCAGATCATGCTCCCCTGATGAGATAAGACAAGCAGTGATCCTGTATACTTATTCACAGGAACTGAAGCAGAAGACTGGGACATACACAGAATACAATGGGAATACAGAGCCACATGATCGTTTGGAGGTTACGCGTTACACCCTAAAAACTTGGGCTTACTGATATTCACCGGCATTGTAAAACTGACTATATTTACTATTACGTGGTGATTCAAAACAGACAAGGCTGAATCAGTATGTACATATATCAGCAAAGGAAACAAGTTCTATGAAAGGCAGGTGTGATATGTTTATGTTTGTAATACGCTGACGTACAGTATGTATTGTATATTAGTGACCTGCTATACTATAACCTTGCATAGTACCATATGCTCATACTACAAATGGCGACTTTTGAACTCTCAAGTGACAATTAATCTGTCATGCCATTGAAATTCTGAATGATCAATATTGAACCGAGTTGCAGCTTGATGTTGTAAACATCAATAAAATGCAGTTTCCCAGGAAAAAGTCATTTGATTCAGTCTTCATGTTGATCATCATATATTATGAAATAAATCATGTTTTACTGTACAATATTGTCTCTAAACTTGACTGGATGCATAACCTACATGCTTCAGTCTTATCAACAACACACAAGCATATCTCTACCACATGGCCTTTCCCATAGTACAAATAGGAATTCAAACATAACTTTCCTCTAACAACTACAACCATGATTTTACTGGTTGAACATTACCTGTTGATTTCATAGTCCGTGCAATCACATCTGTCCATCAAGGAGAAATGTATCCCAGCACAGTGGCCACAGTGGGGAAGGTGGAGCCCGGGCAACCTCACTGACACTGTTTTCTCATCAGCACTCTCATAAACTCCAGACCATAACTAGCATCACCGGTCATGACATGACTGTCAATTAAATTGACATTCAACACATTACAGAAATCACTGCCACTTCACTGATCTGATTTAACAAAAAAGTACCAAATATCCAGGTAACCTATATCAGAAGTACTCCAGTCACAGCGTTAGATAAGATATGATCCGCTTGCTTTCAAATCTCAAAACCAACCCAGCACGGTTGATTCTCCACAAACAATTTGTGAAAAGTCAACTCTCAAGGGCAAGGTAATCTTATCAAAGCAGTATTTATTTTTGAGGTCCACTCCTTGCACAAGAACCACAGGCTTCCAATCTCTACCGGTGGACTGTATATTCATTGAACATTGTTAAAAAATAACATAGTATTTACATCCCTATCGACGTCAACTGCATCCTGTATGGTATAGAGGTAGCTTCAGTTGATAGAAACAGCATACACATACATCTCATGACCAGTGTATATATGCACGTCTGTAACAACACATGACATGCATACACAGGAGAGACACTATCGGTATAGATCAATCCTGTCACCACAACACTTTGTCCTGTGTATCGTAATCATATAACAAATGGTAGGTGACACTTAGCTCCTCTATAAACCGAAACACATTTGTTCAGTCAGAATTACCTCGTCATTCTGGGCAGTTGCGTACAAATTACTCAATGGCTTAGATCCACCTCTGCTGTTACATAAATGGAAGTATCCAGTGTACGACACACGAGCAGATGGCTGGAGGTATCCAGTGAATCGTATCCCAGTAGCAGACGACGAACCAGGTATCAGCTGCCTATACCGTCCCGGTATCAGGCCCCAGTGCACACAGCACACGTCCTGCTTAGCCACAGAGCACACTACCCACCTGATCCGTGGGTACATACAGTCCTCCTGTGTTGCCAGTCGTGGATGAGGGTAGATTCCAGGTAGGACTATATGCTTCCTGGTCAACACGTCAGCTGGGCAGTAGGCTACACACCTCTGGCCGGAACACGGGTCCCAGTAAACAGCTGTACAGTCAGGGCTGGTGGCGTGGAGAGACTGTCAACTGCTACCACATGTTACAAGGCTCTCACTCGCCTGTATTTGCATAGGATATTTTACTGGTAGATTCCAGATAATGATCACATATACATCTGAAAGTATTGTGAAAATGCCCTAATCAATTGGACCAGAGGTTAGTTTTTATTGATAATTCACCAAGCTGTATTGTGCATCGACTCAGTTAACAGCTACTGTTTATTTATTATGACCCTATCAGTTTCCCATGATTTTGGAATTGCTGTATCTGGAAGTCTATATATATATAATTGAAATATTTCTGATCTAAAACTTTGTTAATGAAAAATATTTTTGGTAATGATCAAACATTGGGGTGTCATTCATCTGCGACAAGTCAAGAAACTGTTTAAGTTTGGAGGTTTGTCATGGACAAATATTGGTCCACACTTCTTTCAATCCAAAATCTGGGTCAATATTCCTTTCAATTCCCAGCAAATAAATTATAATATTTCACACCTCAACAATATAACGTGACACGGTCAACCTTTCAGGTTACAGGAACAAAATACCACCTTACTTAGTCACAGTCTTGATAAGGCAGCCAAGCTTTAAATAATCATTAACACAAAGGACACAGGCTAAAGTAATGTTTTGGAAACGAATGAAAAAAACAACAGCAGAAGTACTTTGACACTGATAAAGCACAACTCTTAGTAGAGCACATTTTTGCATAATTCAAGTAGAATTCCTAAACACTTCAGTATGAATTGTAAATTAAGTTTTTAAATCCAGTGAATTGACACAAATCAATAATCATGTGCACTTGAGTGGATATACAGGGTCATGTGACCAATGCCCAGAGGAACATTTCTTGCAAGTGGATCACTTTCAGCAGATTACAAACATCAGACAGACAACTGTCGTCTGCTTGCTTGATGGTGTTACAATGTCACAGTATTTCACTGTCCAGAATCTGAGGATCAAATAGTACTAATGTGATAGAACGATCCTTCCCTGTTTCAATACCTTCAGCAACAATCTGAGACACCCTTCAAACCTCTTCATTCAAATCACAGGAACAGTACCAATTCCTCTTCCATTATGGATATCGTGATGTTGGGTACATTTCCATCACATGGTCATGGTGAGTTTCCCTCACACATAGTTGCTGATTAGTCATCAGGGTAAATCCAGGTTATGTCCATGGAGATGGTCATACTACACATCCCAGCAAACACTCGCAGTCCCAACCAAACAGCTCTAGATTCACAAATAAATCTATTGAAAAATCCATGCACAAATCAGTGAACAGTTCAACCTAGGACTGAAATATTCAATACCAGCACACAGATTGACTGGCTTTGCAATATCACACAAAAGCTTGGATATCTTTGAAAACAAATTCTATCTGCATAATCCAGGATAGTGGACACATTGATTCAGGCATATGCTCAAGTCAGTCATATTGGTAGTTTTCTTGCAGATTGTTATGAAACACTTTGTCTGTTCCTGTTGCTAACCTATCTGTTATTTAACCATGTCCCTCTCTGTAGCAACTCTGTGTTGTGATTGTCTGAAGAAGATGCCTAGATCTGATCTAGCATCTACATTTTTTTACAACCACAATACAATTACAGAATGTATTTTTATGATTACTATTTTTCAAGAAAACTGACAATCAGTTTCTCAAAGTATCCTCTGGAAATCTGACACAGCAAATTTGTCCTGTAAGTAGTGAGTACTACCAAGCAATGATATTACACGTTTGCAGTTCACACTGAAGAAATGAAGATTCCTCCACAGCAAGAAACCTGTCTGGCCATAATGTATGAATCATTCTTTCCTTGTACCATGGAATCAAGAGACGCAGAGAACCATGAACTATGATAGCCTTCTCTCTTATACACCCAGACTTGGGGAAAGTGGCTGTGTCTCTCATATACCTAGACTCAATGATACCAGCATTCTCCCACTGTGAAGAAGAACACACGCTCACCGACCATGCATAAAGCTCTGGGCTTTATATTGGAGATATCACTCATATTACTATTTCACACCACAGCCTTATATGGCTCAGCCCAAAAAACAAGCCTGTTCCAGACCGTATACCCGTCTTTAATATTAACCCAGACACTTTCCACTAGCCACAGACAACTCGGATGTATGATTTCCCTCATGCAGTGGGCTCAATAAAGTCACTCGGGCATGGGAATGATTTTTAACTGAAATAAAAGGTGTGGTATCTCTTGCTAAAGAACTTGAGGTCGTGGCTACACACATCCAACTCACTTGACCAGCTTTGAGGCGTCATTGTGTAAACTTTATCAGCATTCAGGTCATGACATACGAGGATTTAAAGTCTGCTTTTAGATTTACCAAATCAGCACCCAGACACAATTATAAGAAACTGCAGGTGATAAAACATCAACTGAGCACAAACCATTCAGGACTCGGGTTCTATCTTAACCCTACGACTTCAGGTTATAAATATATCAGACAGGTTTCTGTAATGTTTATTTTACACAAACATGATAATATCCTGTATCCGACAGATGTTTACTTTTTATCAAAACATTACCTCAATTAAGTCCTTAATGATGTGTGGATGAAGCACAATGTCAGACAAGGGGTAAGACAACTGTACATATCAGCAGAGACACATAATTATCAACACTCAGGAACAAAACTTAAGTGTTATACAAGCAATGTGATCCCCTATCAACAGCCATGGGTCACAGGTAATCCCTTACAGTGGCACCTGGAGAAAAAAGGCGCCTTTGTCATCTGTCCCCAACACCACGGCTCATCACAGATTTCATTTCAAAGCCACCTAATTCATATTCCTCGGTGACATCCAATATGAAAAGGGTTGTCTGTGTCCACCAAGCTCTTGATAGTCCCAGCTTATTTTCTCATGAGGATTTATAAAAGAACTAAGGTTTAGATTAAGTCTGTAGAGGGGGTTCAGTGACTTATTAAATTGTTTTCCAGCAGGTTGTTCTTGCAGTGAACACTGGCGACACAAAGTGCTTCACCCCCTGGACATTTCATGCCATGCAAGCACCATTTATGAAATTATCCATTAAGAGATAGAGGCAAAGTAGTCGGTCTCACAGTCCCTGAACCATATTATTTTCCCTTCCGTTCATCCCTTTCTGTAATGCAAAAGTCCTAAATGAAGCAAGTCTAGATTTTCCTCAGGTTCTGAATCTCCCATCTCACTGGGGTTCCTCGTTAATGTAAATTGAGTTATTTGTTTCCATCAAAATTATATATTTTTAGAGACTGAGCATTAGTCTGGAGGCCAAGCAGTAGCTTTGAGTCAGTGAAGAGTTTTTTTCATTTATGTAAGGGCTTGGACAAAATTGCAAGGTTTTAGTTATCTACTTTTTGACTTAGTCATAATATCCATCCCATAAGAGTTCCATCAACAGTCCCCCAGGTTGATATTGCTGGAATATTGCTAAAAACGGCGTAAAACCAAACTCACTCACTCGCCAACACTCTGTCAGTGTTGGCGAATCAACCTATACTCTATTATGACATTGCAGCAAATATGATCAGTTAACATATTTAGTCCTCAAAATGATAACACATAGCAAAACACTTAAAAATGGCAATTTTCTACTGGTCCTTGTAATACTTCAACTTATGGGGCTGTTTGCCTAGGACTAGTGCCAATTTCCACAGCTGATGGTACTGCTGGGCCAATACAATAACTCACCTCTGATGTTACTGCCAACTTACTGTAATAACACAAATAATGTCATAACCACTTTAATCATGCTTTAAGTTTGAACATAATTCAGAAACAACTTGCTTTTTTCATTAGAAAATTAGTCAATTTATTGTTATTTTTGTTGAAAACATGTTACAAAATGATTTAGTTATATGCTTTCTCATACATCAATATGTTTATATGTTTGAGAAAGGTGGGTACCCCTGCCCGAACTCCCTCTGGATCGGCCGAGGTGTTTTCTTTGTTTATCAGGTGAAAAATGACATTTGCAGAATTTTAAATGTATTAATTAGAAGTATCAAATCCATGAAGACTGATGGAAATGATGACAACCATTCATTAATCTTGTTCCAGATGCAACAACTGATCTGTGTCATTCTGGAGTTCCGTCTGAAATACTTTTTACTAACCCCAAATTCCCACTCAAATTTAGATGTCTTCAAAGAATACACATTTGAACTGTATGAAATACAAATCAGGCAACCTTAGAATACAAAGAGGGAGGGATTACATTTGAATTTTGTAATCCCAGCAACCCAAACTTGGTATCCACACTTCAGAATGATTCAAATCGTGAAAATTGAATCAGTTTTCCATTTACAAAGATTACAGCCAAATTCTGGGCTCAGTTGTCAAAATATACCTGCAGTTAGCACCCTATCAAGAATATTGAACGTGAAAGTGTGAAACTTTCACCCTGGCTCAAAGATAACCCAGTTACACACCATGAGTCAGTGGTGAAAAAATGCCAGATTATAGATACTAAAGCCTTGGATTACAGGTGCCAGGGTCGAGAGACAATTCTCCACATTTGTACGTGTTCCATACAAATCATATTTGATATACCGTATTCAAACTGTGCAGGCAACACTGCATTACATACAAGCAAAGTACAAAACTGAAATACCTCATTGTCCGCGTGGCGAAAGTCATTTATTTTTTTTAACAGTTCTGTTGTGTAAGATTACAGCTGAGTGCTATCAACAGCATTCTCAAGAATCTATCAGTACCCTTCTTACATCCTTTCTTCAACACTTACTACTGGAATAGTACAGCTAACTGAACCACAATCTAACATTCTGATTAGCAGAACATTTTTATTACAACTCTCACCTCTAGTTATTAGTCCAGACTCATGCTTATTATCTACCCACGACAATTTCATGTATCCTATTAGAAGCATCTGTCATTTGCTAATGTAGGATTCAGTGTAGCGTAAAGCCCATGATAAATGGGAGAGGGTGGAAAGTCAGTCTATAAAAGATGTGTCCAGAACCCTGAACACCTGATTTCATCCTTCTAAGGGGAACTGGGCTCAGGCTAATTTGCACATGTTGTAAGGATTTTTCTTGTAGAAGTATTTTACATGATTTCCATTTGCATGTTTCTGGTACTTTGATCCGGTTTCTAGTTTAAGGCACTGAAACAATAACAATTTTACCCAGATTTTAGTAGGGTTTCTGTGCTCACTGCAGTGAGGACACAGGTATGAAGATCTGCGTTTTTTGTGGTCACTGAGGTTTACCAAGCAAAGTTATGTGTGGAAATTTCGGCCAGGAAATGTTGTAAGCATTATTATTTAGAATTATCTCAATGTTTTTACTTTTATTGTATCATAAAATCGTAAAAATGTTAATTTCGTAAATTGACACGGAAAAGCACATGGCAATGTGTCACCTTTTTTTGTGCTGAGCATATTTACCAGTTGTAAGCTTTTGTAAGCTTTCTTTTGCACAAAAAACATGGGAAGTTTGGACTAAACAAATTTCTTTATTTTTTGTGCAGCTTGAACCTATACAACTATACAACTGTACTGTACCATACTGATTTGCTCACAAGGGTAAAGGTAAAACAAACTCTCAAGTATACTAATGTGTCAGAGGAAGAACATTATACATGTATTGAGTTCAAGATTAGGTTGCCTGAAAAATTCCCACAGACTTATCCAGTTTAATTCAAGTGTTTGCCACAGTTGTCACACTCCGTTGTCAAACACTCAGTTGAAACATTGTTGTCACGGTCAGTTGTGTCACACTCCACTGCCACACACTCAGTTGTCACACAGAGGATATGGTCACACATTCTGTTGTCACACACTTAGTTATGACACACTTCGTTGTCACACTCTGTTGTCACACACTCAGTTGTCACACAGAGGATATGGTCACACATTCTGTTGTCACACACTTAGTTATGACACACTTAGTTGTCACACTTAGTTATGACACACTTAGTTGTCACACTTAGTTATGACACACTTAGTTGTCATACTCTGTTGTCACACAGAGGATATGGTCACACATTCTGTTGTCACACACTCAGTTGTCACACAGAGGATATGGTGTCATACTCTGTTGTCACACAGAGGATATGGTCACACATTCTGTTGTCACACACTTAGTTATGACACACTTTGTTGTCACACTCTGTTGTCACACTCAGTTGTCACACAGAGGATATGGTCACACATTCTGTTGTCACACACTTAGTTGTCACACAGAGGATATGGTCACACATTCTGTTGTCACACACTTAGTTGTCACACTTAGTTATGACACACTTAGTTGTCACACAGAGGATATGGTCACACATTCTGTTGTCACACACTCAGTTGTCACACAGAGGATATGGTCACACATTCTGTTGTCACACACTTAGTTGTCACACTCTGTTGTCACACACTCAGTTGTCACACAGAGGATATGGTCACACATTCTGTTGTCACACACTTAGTTGTCACACTTAGTTATGACACACTTAGTTATGACACACTTAGATATGACACACTTAGTTGTCACACTTAGTTATGACACACTTAGTTGTCATACTCTGTTGTCACACAGAGGATATGGTCACACATTCTGTTGTCACACACTCAGTTGTCACACACTTAGTTATGACACACTTAGTTGTCACACTCTGTTGTCACACAGAGGATATGGTCACACATTCTGTTGTCACACACTCAGTTGTCACACACTTAGTTATGACACACTTAGTTGTCACACTCTGTTGTCACACGCTCAGTTGAAAAACTCTGTTGTCTTGGTCAGTTGTCACACTCAGTTGTCACAGAGTATATGGACACACAATCTGCTGTCACACACACTGTTGTCACACACTAAATGGTCACACTCAGTTGTCACACAATTAGTATTCACATGGTCAGTTGTCAAATGGTAAGTTGTCACATGGTATGTTGTCACATAGTAAGTTGTCACACAGATGATAAGGTGATCAATGAAGACAATACCTACTGTTATAATGGAATAATCCAAAGATTACAAAGATGGTTTAACAATCTGGTGTTATGTTTTTCTGCCTGGATCATTCTATTCTAACAATCAGGTAATCAGGTACCATTCAAGCTAACATTTAACTTAACTGTCTCCTACTCTAATATTATTATGTAACTCAATCTAGCAGTTTCTGATAACCTTAATTACTCACGTCTCAGTTTCACAGAAGGCAATAACTTCAAAGGCTGGCTTAAAAATTTGATAATTGAAATTTGTCAATGGGAAAAATATTAATGATTATTGATATGAAAATTGTGTCATCGATAATACCTTACATCAACTATTGTGATGAAATCAAGTTTTTAAATTCACCAAAAAAGACTTGTTATTGTCAATCATGTCAACTACTGGAGACAGTTTTTGTTCTCTCTCAAATGTCCACAAAGTAGTCCATGTATAAATGTGACACTACTCACCATTGAAGTGAACTATGCTGATTTCGTTCAGGCTGATAATTGTTGATAATTGATCGATATTTAATTAATGATTACCAATCTCTATGTTCTATATCTATATCCAGCCCTACTAACTTCACCGTCTAGACCTAGACTGGAAATGGTCACCAGGCCAAGAAAGGCACAGGAATAATGAAAAAATGAAAAGATCTATAGACCACTTATGTCGTCAACTACGGTAGGTTATCCAGGGGCAAAGTGGGAGAGAACGGCAGAGGAAGATCAAAGCGGAATTCAATAACATTCATTTCAACTGACTGTCATTTTGTATGTACATGACAGAAGTTTTATCTCGTTTATTGCATGGATTCCACTTTCAAGTACAGCAAGGGCTATCATGTAATGAAAATAAATACCTGAAAGTAATATGAATTGCTCTGGCAAAAGGTCAAGAAACCCTTTCAGAGTAGCCTCTTATCCAAATAATTTGAGTACTAGTATTATACATTTACCATGTGATTGTTACAAGGTGTTTCTTTCCATACATAGGTGTTCTGGCAGGGAGGAGCACTCAGCAGGAAGTATGCCTATTGTGTAGAGAATGTTCCACTTACAGTATTGCCACTGACTCTATAGCACTCTACGTCACCTTTACAAAACATTGCCCAAAATGTTTTCAGGAAGGCTGAAACTGCTTTTAATTACTTATCAAGAGTATGAACAATTGTTTATTCTATATTTGAAAAATATTATATTTTATACTCAAACAAGTCATATTTATCAATCTGGAAAGTTTCTGATGTATAGCATGCATATTCTTGAAATTTTCTGTCAGTGATATCATCCAGAATTATCTGTGCTATGGGATTGAACTGCACGTGCAACCTCATGCATGGCAGCTGTGCCCCATGTGACCTACGGGGATAGATATTAACTTGCAGGAACAGATGATGGACAGGGATGTTTGGATGAGCAACAAAGTTGTGTTTTTGGGAGTAAACCTGACGGTGTAACATTTCCTTCAAGGAAAGCTGATATACCGGCAGGTTAATGCAGACAAGACGTTCCTGCATCATGTTATAGCCTGGTTGGGTCACTATCACATGCGCAGGGTGTCCTCACCACATGGGAACGTGTCTTCTGCGTGCATGGAAAAATAGGAAGGAAAATGCCCTTGGACCATAAAAGTATACTGCGATATCCATTGTCTGAGAAAAGAAACTAAGTACTGACATTAATCTACAGTGTCAATAGGATTATGTAGGGACTATTTAAGTTCAATCACAGGAAATTCCAAGCCAGATAGTTTTCCTTGAATCATTCCTTTTCCATTTTTTCGGGTATTTTCTAAATTGATTTTAGGGATTTAAATAATATTTACTATTTTACAAATATCATAGTGTATCATTCAGTCTTTGTTTGACAAAACATAGCATTACATCTGTCTTGCTGGCAAACTACATGTATAAGAAAGTACTGTCAACTTTTAATCTGTGATTTTCTCCACAACTGCCAGACAAGGTATTGCATATATGTGTACCATATTCAACGTAATAAACGCCCCGCTCTAACAAGCACCCACGGCGATATTTGCTGATATCCTGGGTAAAGAACAATCCCAATTAGCACCTCTTCCGATTGATCAATGTAAACAAGACTTATTTATTCGCGTATAATACGTACTCATGTGTTATATGCACCTTTAATTATGGGCAATTAAATTCTTGAAAAATATATCTGTCGTCCAAAAACATTTCTGGCTGTCAGCATAAACCACGAAATTTATCTTTCTTCTCTATTTTTTTCACCAAAACAATATTCTAATAAGAGCCCCCTATTTCTAATTTTGAGAGCGCCCTGTGCACTTATTATGTCAAATACGATAAGGAGAAAGAACTGTCTGATATGCCAGGGTAACATTAAAGAAACAAAAGGCATTCCTGCTGAATTTTCTTCTCTTGTTACAATTTTCTGAAATTGTACTGAATATCTCACTAAATGCATTAACTCTATAGTTTTTATTAAAACACTGTTATGTTTAGCACAGTGTCAAATGATTTAGGTATTCAGTCAGAATGACAACCTGCACAGCCTTGAGGTCACTGCTGCTCTAAATTGCCAATAACTTCAATCCAGGATAGGAAATTTCAGTCCAGTAACAGCTGTCATCCTAGCAATACAAAACTCCCTTGTTTATTTGTCACGACTTGGTATTGATTTTGTCACACTAGTTCATAATCGTGTCTGCCTCATAATGAGCAGGTGCTCACACCAAACGGGTTCCTAAGAGTCCACTATAACATTGTCTTATACGTCATGGACACAAAATGTTGATTATGACAAGTGACGAGGGCTTTCAGCTAGAATGTAATGTTTACCCTGATATTTTCTGTTTAGTCACTAAATACTATTTCAGCATGTGTGGGTGGGTGATCTATGGTGAGGTTTATGTACCTATGCAAGTCTATATCCGGGAGTCGATGAACATGCTGGTCCTTGGGTCCGTGGCCAGCTGGGTTAGTAGAGGGCTTTACAGTTATTATTGGAAGTCAGTAGACTGGTGATTATATACACCTAATCATATACAGTGAACATTGTTAGCTCCAAGTCCTCAGGACCATCAAATTATTTTTATAGTTCAAGTTCATGACAATAACACTTTTCTTTCTTCTTTTTTTTTATATGTTTGTTTACAGATTGATATCAATACAATTCTATTATTATTTTGCCAACCCACGCATATTGGGAAGCAGAAATCATTCATTCATAGAATAAACACATGTGTGGCCCATGCAGGGTGACAATATTAGACCACCATAGTTGCATTGTTTCAAACAACATTTTGAGTAGTTTTATGAATCGGATGTTGAATTTGTTATGTGATTTTGATTAGACTATGCATGGTCTCGTTAGTCCAGTCAAAATATAACTCCACAATTCGGCAAGGATGGAAACTAGACTTTTATAGTCAGTTAACTCCCTTGTCTCGGGAAGATGAACTAAAGATTGTAAAGGAATGAGAGACAATATGCATACATAAGAAAAGCAAGGATACAGCTTTTTATAAACAGGAGGGGTATATTATGTGATCACAATTTTATGATGAAATCCTTGAAAAAAGTGTGTTTGGTAGCCATGCTGTTGTAACATGCTTAGCCATTAACCCAATCACCTATATATAACTTAAAATGTAGAAATGGTTCTAAAAGGGTTACCAGGAGTCACCCTTGTATTCTTCGTCTGGATCCGAATATGATTAGGTCAGGTTGTTCATCGGTAACTGGTCGTCATACGTCCACTTCATGCTTGGCTACTGCTGTTGTAAGGCTGGTACAGGACTGACACAAACAACCAGTTGACCAGCATGTCTTTATTGTAGCAAACAAGCATACATCACCAGACAGGTACACAGTAAACAGTATATCACAGTACCAAGAAGGACACATCACATTCAAAGGGGGCCGACCTGCAAAAGGCAGGACCAGGTTTCTTTGGCGGAATGTGGTAAAACATGACACACATCAACATATTTTGACGTCCAGCACCACAGACAGAATGTCCATCAAAAGCAAGATATTCTGCATCAAGGTTTATACCATGCATCGTCCAGTGGTTACACAACCGTTTCCCACTTGCATTACATCTTAAATCTGATGTTAAATACTCATCATAATATCTTGTCATATCAATAAATGTCATATTTCAAAATAGCTGTCATCCATTTAACTTCACATTTATTATCAATGCCATGGGCATAATCTATCCATCAAAATATAGGCAAATGTCTGTTTTCACAGATGAAGCTTCAAGAAGTTGTTGTTTAAAAGTTATTTCCCTTATTTCCCATTAATTGTCATCAAACTTGGCACCACACAGTAATGCCCCAAACTAGACAAAATTCCCCTCCCTGTGAAATAGATGATACTACCACTATACCACAGTATAAGCCAAAGAAGTAGAAAACACTATCTTTAAGTATGCTTATCTGAAAGTACAGCTATCTAAACACTTTCTGCAGCCACCAATACATATTCTGAAAGCATAGATTATTAAGTCTCTGCAATTGGAACTGTATTCAACCCTGAGCTATTTTCTGCTTCCCACTGTTTATCAGATAACTATTAAACCACCAAAAAAAAGAAACCAAATTATTCTGCTGTAAATACCCCCCGTAGACAAGATTGCCTAAACTTATTGAGAGTAGTCAGTCCAAAGTTAAAAGAGATATTTTTAAACTGCATACATGCAAATTAGGCCTGTAAAAAGAAGAAGCTTGTTTGTGTAGCTTATGTCCTAAAGCCATATGTTATACAAAATGAATGAGATAAACATTACATAATTTGCATGAGATATAAAACTTGTTCCCTAAATAGATCCCCATACTTAAGGAGATTGAGAAGTTGTTCCGATACACAATATGTCCTAGACTATATGAGCCATGACATACACCACTTCATGAAAGTGACGGTCTTGAATAGACAACAATAGAACCAGAGGTTGCTGTTTGTGTTATATATAAACTTGTTAACCAAACTTGTTGGGCTGAGTTTCCACAAACAATTTGGTGTCTGCATACACAGCTTAAAGTATATACAGACTGTTACATGGCAAAGGTGAGTGAGTTGGGTTGTATGGTGCTTTTAGCAATATTCCAGCTATATCATAGCAGAAGACACCAGAAATGGGCTTAAGACATTGTACACATGTGGGAATCGAACCCAGGGCCTTTAGTGCGACGGCCAAACGCTTAAACGACTGTGCTACGCTACGACCACAATGATGAAAAGCTGTCTCTCTATATTTAAATGGCCATTTAGTAGGTATATTATGGTATATATGGTATTCAGTGTGTGGTGTAATCAGCAGTGCAGTCACACCTGATCTCATCAGGGTTGCAAGGGGCAGCAGAATCAATCCTATTTTCCAAATGACATTATCTTAACGGCTAACAAGTACATAAGTAATGACTAGAGTGAGTGAGTATGGTTTTGTGCCGCTTTTAGTAATATTCCAGCAGTATCACCACAGGGGACACCAGAAATGGGCTTCACACATTGTACCCATGTCGGGAATAGAACCCTGGTCTTCGGCATGACGAGCGAATGCTTTAACCACTTGGCTACCCGACCGCCCCTTGTAATGGCTAGAAGTACGATCAAGTTCCACTGCATTATAAAGTACTTCTAAATACTAATTAGGTGAAACTGTATAAACAGGGCTACATATGGAAGAGGAGCTACTGTGGATGACAACTACACCTAAAGTTGAATATTTTCTCGAAAATATCTTGTTTTGATTTTTCAGATATATATGTGAATTGTGAAGTCAGTTCAGTTATTTGCCTGCACAGCAACCTTGAAAGGTACAATTTGAATCATATCTGCCACAAACTGATTGGACGGCCGCTCAACCAAATGAATGCCTTGAAGCTTCCTTGCTGAGCAGAATGATAGCAAGCGACACATTCATAGATCCTGCTGAACTGGGAGTTCAAATCTTTGCACCAATGTCAGATGTGTGTAATACAAGGTGTAATCTAGGCTCTACCATTACAAGGTTGAGTCTTTCATTCAGAAGCTGGAGGAACAAGTAGACATGAAACTTTTATGGATAACAACTTCTGTATTGTTTGAAACTATGTTTCAGGGCTACATCTTGCCTATCAATACTGAATAAATATATTGTGTTCTATATACACAAGGTAGGATTAATGTACAAAGATTTTTGTAATCCTACCTTGTGTTAACACATCAGCATGTGTATATATTAACTCAATGCGATTACTTAGTAGTCACTGATAAAGGGGAAAGAAGTAGTCCTGAAACGTTACAAACAATAAACGGTTGTTAACCATTGAAGTCCCATGATAAGTTGTCGTGATGATTCTCTGTGTCACAAAACAATGAACAATGTACTGCAGCTTCAGACATAATCTACCCGAAACAGGCGAGTGAAAGACTCAGCCACCATCACAACAGTTCTGTTCCAATGTTTGCCTGCTTACACAGCACTCAGCGATATATTCCAGCTATATGTTGTCTGCCTGTGAATAACCAAGTCTGCACACATATCAGTGATTGATATTATAAGCAACATCCGACACCATCCAGGTACTATGATATGCAACAGAGATCCACATAACTTTTTGAGCAATTGAGTTTTTACTTGAAGGTTTCTAATTTAATTGGGTTATTACATTTTTCATTGGGTAACCAATACTTTTTCACTAATCTGTCCATCACTCTATTGGGATTTCGGAAATTAGCTCTGCTGTACAAATGCTGAAAAGGCTTCATTGGGTATATTTACGAGTGCTGTTTCCCAACAAATGAGTTTTCCATTTAATTAATGCATTTCTGTACGCAAGTTAATTGATAGTAATTGGGTTTTGAATAGTTTTAGGGGGTATTTTAAGCAAATACGCAGCTTATCTGTAGCTCTGTGCAATCACTAAGACACTGAGTCTGATCTTACAGCCTATTAAGTCACTATTGCGACAAGCACAGGCTGCTGGGGGCCTCCTCTATCCCGGAATCCACTGGACAGTCATAACAGCACGCCATAGCCAGATGATGGTGTGTACAGATACGTTTGTCTATATATCAGACGTTTCAAGGTGTTAGGTTTGTGTACGTTATTACTGCTGTCAAGATGTTTAGTCATGCCACTGACAAAGTAATGTCTCCACAGGTCACTGGTGGGCCCGTTGTGGAGATGACCACAAGATACCGCTGCTAAAGACTCCTATAGATGTCCAGCTATCATCTGACATGTCAACATGTCACAGTGGGCCATCCGTCTCACATCATTACCTGCTACACTATGGAAGGCTTCATCTTGTGGAGGTAGCGGGGTAGCCAAGTGGCCAAAGCATTGGATCATCATGCTCAAGGCCTGAGTTCTATTCCCTACATGGATATAACGTATAAAGCCCTCTTCCATGACTTGACTGGAATATTGTTAAACTCAGTGTACAAACCAAAATCACTCATTTAATTTAACCAACTAAATAGCTAACAAATATAATTATGCACATAGCTATCTTGTGGACCAAAATTATTGATAACTTGTTGATCAAATTCTTGAATAGAATTATGCTTTTCTCAGATCATCTTTTGATTACCTAGTTAAATGGAGTTTTTCCTCTTCACACACCTCCTGTACCGCCATCCTTTGAGGAAGGTTTAACCAGTATGTATGACCCAGATCAACCAGCTAGTATATTCTTTGGGAACAAAGTAAATTTGCAATGTCTTCTATAGTCTGTAATACTGAAATTGTGCTCTAAATTCCGTAATAG
The DNA here is from genome assembly GCF_023055435.1 of Haliotis rufescens. Taxonomy (NCBI): domain Eukaryota; kingdom Metazoa; phylum Mollusca; class Gastropoda; order Lepetellida; family Haliotidae; genus Haliotis; species Haliotis rufescens. Next base: position 37,005,760 of record NW_025963779.1, read on the forward strand.
TTTTACACAACTGTGTACATCTGAACCATCCAAATATACTAAAATGTTTGTATAACGCACCAGTCGCCTACTCAGAGTGTGACAGTGTAATTACAACAAGCTCAATCTATTTAGCTGAGCTGTGGTACACTAACCTCTCAACTGTGCATGTGTGTGGCAGATGCTCTATACATAAAACATGAAATGGAAAGTGTGAAAGGCAACACACAAACACAAAAAACCTTAAAATTCCTCTAGTGTTTTATTGCTAACAGTGTTGTGCATGAGTTCATGGATACAATGGTCTGCTGTAAGTTTGTGGCATCAAGCTGCATCACTAATACAGAACCACACAACAGGTCTATTAACACCGTTCTGGTGCCACTCAACACTGTGCATGTCCTTCTCATTAAATGTAAATTGTGCAACCATTGCAGAGAAGCTGTTGTCTCTGTAACACTGCTCTCAACAATGCATCTATCACATATCTTGTGTCAGCATCAGTAGCAATGAAGGAAGATTCATGTGTTAACCTGAGTGCAGGAAACACAAGTACAAACATTTACATCAAAAGACTTGAAACAACCTTTATGGTGCTTCTTGCTACCTGTATTTCCTTCCAAGTAGCATTCTGTTACAGGGGAGGAAAGATGGGGTGTATGATAGCACTCGCACACACACTGTTGTCTACCTGCTGTCAGACAACCACAAGGTCACACCATAGTCGACTGACTACTTCTTTACTACTGTAATAATGTCTACAGAGTGACATGCTCATATCATTGAGCTTGCAAGCTCCTCTGTCTGGGGTCCCTATAGATGCAAAACAGTTCATTTGTGTGAGTGACTACATAGATGTGGAACAGTTCCTGTCCAGGGTCTCTTATAGATAATAAACAGTTCCTCTGTCTGGGGTCTCTATAGATGCAAAACAGTTCATTTGTGTGAGTGACTACATAGATGTGGAACAATCTATCCGGGGTCACTACATAGATACAAGACAGTTCCTCTGTCTCTCTATGTATCCCCACAAGAGGCAGTAGGCATCCAGTTGATGATGGACACTGTCTATAGTCTGTTCATTACTACACTGCATCAATACCAAATGGTATATGGTCATCAAAACTAGGGTTTTGTCATGTGCTCAAAAACGTCCCATGGAAATAATAGCACACATATATTAAATTTTCAGAGTAAATGATCATCCCCCGTTTATATGTTTTCAGAACATCTTTGTGAATGTGTGTTTTGGTGACCATCCTTGGCTCAATCCATCTGCCCTACACCCTTTTCTAAATGACCCAGTCCCCTGTGTATATTTTCAATACCGCTCTGTGAATGCGGTATGGTGACCATGCCCCTAATCGGTCTGTCCTACCCGATTTACTTAATCATTTAACTTTACACAGTGGCTTGTTTTACACTCTCTAGCAATATTGCAGCAAATAATTGAGTATGGACCAGAAATACCAGTGATTGATGCCACGAGCAACGATCCACGCCATTGGCCTACGAAAACAACCAATCAACCAAGCCACTGAGTCTGGCCACCCATTCCATGAAGTTGCCACATACCACAGGCATAGGTTGCTGGGGACCTTCTCTCACCGGAGACCCCAGGAGGTTAACTATACACAGCGTTCATGTCTGACTGGATGTAAGCAAAAAGAACCTGTGGTGTCTAGTGGTGTGTCGCCGGGCTGTCATGAAGCTGTATACACGCATACTAGATGATTTCAGGGATGACTACACACATCCAAGTCAGTGGATGACTGGGCAGTTTTATGATATTAAATACCATCAACATACACAAATACCATCTGATCACATCTTGTATTACCCAAGGAATGGTACCATTCTATATAACCCAACACAGGATCCATCCTGTGTAACTGAGCATATGTACGCTCATGTATTACCTTGAGGCATATGTACCTCATTATATAACTAAGCATAGACCCTATATAACCCAGCACAGATATAACATTTATATACATTACCAAGCACAGGTACCATATATAACCCAGCATAAGTACCATCTTGTATATAACCTAGCATTGATACCATCGAATATTTAACACAGCACTGATACATCCTATAACACACACGTGCGCGCACGCACCCACCCACGCATGCACCCACCCACGCACGCACGCACGCACCCACACACTACACATACCATGCTATATATATCCCAGCAACCGATCCAGTTTAGAATTGGTCTTCACCAATCCATGCTTGCCGTAAAAGGCAACTACGCTTGTTGTAAGAGGTGAATAACGTGATCGGTTGGTCAAGCTTGGTTGATTGATGTCATCGTATCCCAATTGTGTAGACCGATGCTCATGATGTCTATCACTGGATTATCTGGCCCAGACTCGATTATTTACAAACCACAGATATAGCTGGAATTATTGTTCAGTGTGGCATTACAGAACAAACAAACAAACAAACAACATAACCCAGCAAGGCCACCATGCTATATATCCAAGCACATGAACCATCCCATATATCAAAGCACTTGTACCACCCTATAAATAACCCAGAATAGGTACCATAAAATATATATACAATCCAGTAAAGGTAGCAGTATATAAAACAAGCATAATTACAACCCTGGATGTACTCAACCATTGGTACAATCATGTATAACTGCACACACTGATCGAGCAGACCATACCTGGCATAACCTTCTATAATGCATCATCTTTTCAGTTACGTAGTGGGTTACCCATTGTGCAACCGACTGATTGCTTTAGTGTATAACAAATAGAGGGCAAAAGTGCGAAACCAGTCCTTGGTACAACAATGCCTCACAAACAGTTGCAAGCCATCGCAAACTCAAAGTTAAAGAAGCACACATAAAATCCCCTAATCTCAGCCAGTGAATCTAGCACGTTCTTGACTATAAAGCTCAGATGCTTTGACAACATGCTGGCTCGATCCCTCCCTCTTGCTCTGCATGCAGAGTTAGTCTGACGTAGGTTCAGAGCTCGCTGTGTTAGCACCCTGAAGAAACAAACATGCACTTGTTCAATTTAAATTGTTAGTAGGTTGACAAGACTTTGGGATCAAGAAAGACATATAGACAAGAGTAGAGTAATAGGAAAATTAAATACCGGTAATTGCTGGTTCCTGTTACAAAGTAGAAAACTTAGGGAAGTTTCAATGCTTGCAATGCTTGTCTTTTCTTAAGAGAAAACATTGGTAAAGATGTACTCCGGGTAAATGGAACCAAGCAGATTTTCTGTGGCAAAAAATAGTATTTACTCTTGTCCATTTTCAAGAACTCTTATAAGGAAATATTGACATTGGAGTGTTGTGTTTATTAGCCTGATATTGTTCAATCTGAATCATTTGGAATAGACCTTTTATAATTAAAATCAATTTGATTCAAATATTAAAATGTTACTCCAAACTCCAAACTAAACGAGGTAATAAACCTTTTAATTATATTCAACAGCAAACAATTGATCTGATAAACAGCAAATAAAAACAGAATGATGTACCATAAAATGAAAATGTGAAAATAGAAAACATAAACACAGGACAAAATTCTAAAATAACACAAAAGATGCAATGAAAGAGGAGTATAATGTGACACCCATGGGAACATCCAATCAGTGAAACCTATTCACCAAATGAGCAATGACGTAAAGAGATAGAGAGCCACTGTATGCAAATACATGACTATGACCTGTGATGATCACATGGGCTTCACCTGATATTGATCACCTGCTGGCAGGCATATAGATACATGAGTGACACACAGATTGTGCGGAGTGTGCAAACCAAGCCATGCTGTGCTACTGACAATAAAATGCAGCCAACATCTACCTACACTACCACACATGCTACAGTCCTATAAGCAAGATCATCATCAAGTCCTTATCTGATATGGACAGTTCTTTTACAAATGACTTTCATTCACTTTATTTACTCAAGAATAAGTTCAGGGAAAAAAATGAAACTCTGCATATCCCATCCAGTGTTAGATATCAAGGGGATATACAGGGCGCCTTGGGGGGGGGGGGGGGGGGGTCTACAATGACATTTGATCTACTGTCCCCTAAATCAAACATTTTTAACATCAAGGTTACGACAAAGACCCACTTCCTTTCATTAATAATTTCAATTATTGCTTATCTGAATATTTTTCTCTCTAGACACTCGCTATAACATCATCAAATTTTAAAAACTGGAAATAGATATCTTGAAAAAGCCAATATTCAAATCGGCATTACTGGGATCACTTGCAGGACTACAAGCAAGGTGAATGGTTCAGGGATTATTACTCACAGTCAATCCACACTGACTATGTTCTATATACATAATATGAAAACATCTGTGACTGGCTAAACAGTGTGTGAAATTTCAGGTTGTCCTGGGGTCCTGGTGCAGTGCAGTGCAGTGCAGTTAGTGCGTGAGTGCATAGGGTTGCACCACATCAAAACTAGGGGACAGTGACATCCCATTTAGGGGACAGTGACATCCCAGCTAGGGGACAGTGTCATCACTGCTAGGGGACTGACATCCAAGCTAAGGAACAGTGACATCACTGCTAGGGGACAGTGACATGACAGCTAGGGGACAGTTACAACACAGCTAGCCAGAAATTGTACCAATGTGTGGTATCATTCTGATGTCATTTGTGTAATCCTTCAACACAGAGTGTAGCACAGACATTCAAAACACCAGCACTATGGCTATAAGACACATGAATATATTTAATAAAATGAACATTGTCGACAGATTTTAAAAGTAACTATAAATCAGGATAGGCTTTACAAAGTTACTTCCCTTGTATAATGCCTGAGGGGTGAAGACCTACGTCTAGTTATCTTCGACAAGTTGTCCATGTTTTCTGAATGACATGTCAGTGCTCAAGGAAGCTGTTTAATTTGAACTGAAACGAACTAACACAACCTCTGAGAAATCTTGGCCCTCAATATCGCAGGAATCACACAATATCACTGCATTTTCAAAAAAAATTAATTGTAATTATAATCATAATTATAACTAGTTTGTCCCAGCGAAACATACAGTGATCCACTCCATTCATGTGTGCCTTGCATGAACAATCTATATAAATTCTTTGTAATGTGTTTGCCACTTTGAAATATTCACAAGAGTGTTACCATTGACTGCTCACAAGTGCCAGACATCATGTTGACTTCGAACTTCTATGATTATGAACATAGTTTGATGTCAGCACTTGAAACTTTTGCCATTAACCATGTTTAATACAGTTCCAGTCATGGGAAACTGTCAGATAGTTGGGCTCCAGCTTGAACAATGCATATACCCTGCAGCTCACATGACTGGATCACAATACTGTGCACACACTTCATTATGGGCCATCCTTCACACACACATGCATCCAGCTTCAGTCAATGATTACCATGTCAGCTATGTCTCACATCTGCACAGTCAGACAATGCTGGAAATGTGGTAGGTAGAACTGAGACAGGCATTGGGTAGCTGGTTTGATTACGGGTAGAGTCTGCATTCACTTTCCCAAGTCAGCGAACACAGTCCATGTGGCATGGTAGTGGTTGTAGCATAAATCATATCTGTCTAGGGTGACTACACAACCATGTCTTAGACACACGCTCTGTGTATGAAGATAACCATTAGAAATAACTTCAACCTCATTTCCGGCAATAGACTTCCAAGGGTCAAATGTGTCTTCAGCCGCCCAGTCAAATTGTATATATAGTCTCGGGCTTGTACATTATAATGATGCAGGTGGCAATGACAACTACAACACATTACTGAACTGAAATAGAAATATTTTAACTGGCATTAAGCTAGCAACAAAACCAAGTCTGTTACTATCCAGATAATGAGCACAGCACATGCACTCTTGGATGAAAAGCAATTTGTCAGCAAGGTACTTCTACAAAGGATGAATGTCTGAACGCTAATGTGGGAAGAGTTGCTTCCCATGAAATGTGATTGTGTAACTGATGCACTCCCACACTGATGACAGATATGTAGACATCCAACATGATCATAATGATAAGAAACATTCACAAATAATTCAAATAAACAAAGTTCCTGTCACCTGAAAGAAATGTTTCATCTCATGCAGACAGATAAATGATCATCCACAGAATTCAACAAGGATTTCCATATATTTAAAACTGAAACTTAATCTGCTATATGACTTTTGAAATGATAGATTTAAAAATCTGTTACTGGAAATGTTTATTGACATAACCTAAAGTAATAATCCTTGTTGATTTCAATCCTATATGAAACTGGCATGAATTCCCACCAAATGCTGAAAAAGATGTAGAGAAAACTCCAATCTTACCTCTTCATTGATGCCATTTCTACTATCTAATGTATCCACACTCTTCCTCAGCATACTACGGGATAATTTATTACAGATTCTCACTGCTTGCATAGATTGCTGGAACACAAACAACATCAGTGTTTACAAGAGCTGTCAACATATTGTCCATTGCATTAGTTTGCTTTGTCCTTTATTGATAATGTGCTATGTACACACTCCTGGCTGTGACAGGAACGGCATGTATGCATTATGACAGAAGTTAGGGTCACAGTTTCAAAGACTTGCTATCCCTTTTCTTATTTACAGTCATCTTCTCTTTAACAAAGTTGAAAACTGGTGGCCTAGGACGCAACTCTGTGGGAATTGTGTGTTAAACTGGTCCCAGCAACGTATGTTTGTCTAGCGGGCCATTAAATGGATCAGGGTTGACTCAGATTGCATTGGCGATGCTCATAATATCAATCACTATAGTCCTCGCCACTTGAAAAAGAATACATAGCGAAGATAAATTGACGAAGATAGCTGCATGTGTGTTAATACTTATGAAGTGAAAACTTGTCATTCTGTCGATAAAGGAATATTACTTACAAAGAAGAAAACAGAGCTATCACTATCCCCGGCCATGGGGCACATTAGAATTGTATTCATATAGTAGTGAAAACATGGAACTACAAAAAAAGAATCAAATATATCTCTAAGAAGAAATAGGCACTGGTGTGTCTATATGCGATGAGAAGGTCTGATTTTACTTTACCCACTGCACACACTAGGTACTAAATCGAAGAAATCAAGGGCCGTAACTGTGCATACACAAATTTTCAAACTCATTTATGATCATGACCAGTAAGATCAGTGTAAATAGTAAATAGCTTTTGAGAAAATTTGTCCACTTTCTTAGCGATAAACATGATCATTGAGTTTTGATCACATGGTTACAATCCGTGCAAGAATCAACAGTCAGCTGATTGCGAGCGGTCATATTTTGCAGTGACCTTGGTTGATAGCACCTCAAATACTAAATCTGCACATACTTTGCTTTCTGTTCGTGCAGGTAAAATATGTAGTAAGTTGCACACATCACACTTTGCAATTCTTGTAATTTCTGTGTAAGTAATATTCCTTACCGGCGGAATGGCTTGTTTTCACTTTATAAGTATTAGCACACATGCAGCTTTCTTCATTGATTAATCATGGCAATATTTCGTGATTCTATTTCAAGTGGTGAGGACTATAGAAAGTCTGGTTCAGACTTGATTATTTACTGGCTCCTACAATACAGCGGTAGAAACTAACATTTTTGGTCCACTAGTCCTTATAATGATAACATATAGCAAAACCCTTAAAAATGGCAAATATCTACTAGTCCTTATGATACCTTAACTATTGGGCAGATTGGCAAGGACTATAGGACTACTGCTAATTTCTTACCCTGCAATATAACTGGACTACTGATGAATGTGGTGTAAAACAACAAACAAACAAAGCCTATGACAAAGCTAACTCATTTTTAAAGTTCTGCTTGAGAAAAAAACACTTGATGGATTGTTGATGATTTTCTCAGAAACTGTATAAGAATGTCTAAGAATCATGAAGACAAGCGCAATTGAACAAAGCGATAAACATGTTGTTTTTTCACAGCAATGTTCCCAGTATATTTGACGGCATTACATTGAATTTGGAACTAAACATGTAGCATAACATTTGAAACACAAAATGTAGCACCGTCCAGTTTTGGGGTAATTTAAGGGTTATTTTCATTCTGATGTCAAATATGCTTTCTAAATCAGAGGCGTGTTATTGTGAATAGAAACCTCTGATTAAGCAATCAGATTCAAACACGTTTTCTTAAATAGTCGAAAACTAGTTTGTACTGATTACTGGTACTGTGGATAATAAATTTCATGATTGATCCCCACTTCCCATGGCAAGGGAGTTAACTGACTATATAAGTGTCCAGTTTCCACCCTTGCTGAACTAGGCTGGAATGTTATATTTTGGTTGGACTAACAAGGCAATGCATAGTCCAAACAAAATCACGTAACGGAATTGACATCTCGTTTGTTGTAAACAACATGGCGACTGCTGTGCAGATTTCAGTCAATTTCAGGATGTGCAACACATGCATACCATCAACTTGGTGTCAAAAGAAATTTTCCAAATCTTTTCATGGTTTTAATCAAGGTGCTCATGTGATTTGATGAACTTCGCAAAGTATTATTACAACAATATTATTATTATTACAACATAGATTGTGATTATTGACCAAATTTTCATGACTGGGCCCTGCCATATTGTTTGAAGAAAATGCAATTAAACTGAGAACTGGAAACTAACTGGTCAAAAGGAGGTTCATATAAAGGACATAACTCATAATAGCCACGAGTGGTGCTACGATTGAACCACGAAATTCCAGCCTAGTTCGGCAACTGGAAACTGGACTTGTTTAGTCAGTTATCTCTGGAAGATGGATCAATCCCTTTGTTGAAATCAGTACCTTGTAACAACATTATTCCCCATCCTCCTCACCTTCCATCTCTTCCTTGCCATGAAAGCCTTGAAATTGTCAATGTTGATCACAGCAGACCTCCTGGCATTCTCCTGCTGTTTCTCTTGGGGCTGAATCAGAAACCACATACATGAAAACATTACTTCAAACCTATCAGTCATCTTCATTGCTACTCAGTGAGAAGGATTAACTTACAACAGTAAAACAGCTAGTCATGTTATCAAAACACATCACTTAAGCTTGAAACTAATAAACAAAAGTATAAAATAGCCAGAGATTAACCACAGAAGAAACATATTCTACAAGCTCCAAATGTAATTAATTTTCACATAAACAGAATCATGTACAATTTGCATTAATATGCTTTGATTAGTACACGGAAGGCATGGAAAGATCTCTTATCTAGCTTGCATGAAAAATAAACAGTCCTAACAAAACAGAATTGCAAACAAGATGAAATTCATTGGAAGTCTTATTCGTGTGAGTTAGGAACATGTAAGAATATTGAAAATACATCTATTTCGATGATTTTGATGTGTGCATAAAACTATCGAGTGCCACAAAGATTTTACTTTTTTAACAAAATGATTTGTTGGTTGCTAACGATACGAAGATGCAAAGTCATGCTTCTACTTGTGTTAAATTTGCAAGTCCTCTGCAGTTCAATGATAAGTCATGTGATGTACATGCTATAAAAATGATTCCATAATTATTTTTTAATTATTATTTTTCTAACATGAAATATTCTTTGTTTGGCATAAAAAATACTTGAGAGATGGGACTATATTGGCAGAATGTTTGAAGTGTAAGAGAATTCCTCAATCACCACAGCATGATGTGTGCCGGTGTTGTGGACAGGACAAACAGCGACAATTCACAGGGGCAGGGAAATATTCCTGCAGAAGAACAGGGATAGGATAGAAGGACACTATTGGATATGGATTAGGAAAGTCACTAGATCAACTATTGGCAGCATGTTGAACATAGGACTCCAGTTTGTCAGCTTCAACTGTAAGATACACAGTCAGAAAGCAGGGAGGCGCAGCACAAAACTGGTTACATCTGGATTAGTTGCCATGGTCACTCAACAGTCATACTACAGAATATATATAATGGGAAACAAACAAACAAACATGCATTATGTGAACATAAATGCATATAAAACAAAACAAATAAAACATTTTTCAAAGTTTTAGAAAACAAAACAATCTCCACAATGCTAATTTTGGTTTGGTCATTCCATATCATGTCAAGCCTTACAGATACCACCTCAACTCTTTTCATAATATCAATCAAAAGATGCTTGTTGCCAACATTATTAGGAAAGTTCTTTTGGGCACAAACACTTTGAGACCATTTACATGTAGGACACTTTTGACAAGCAGATTTTACAGTGTTCATGTAAGACTGGCACAGGCACTTGATGTTACTACAGTGTCTTAGTCATCAGCAGTAACTGCATACAGAACTGTTTAGTTGTGTTCCCTACTAATCATCCAGCACGATACAGGGCATGCACCAAGAACCACATCAAGGGAGATAACCCTTCTTAACCTTATCAATTGCTCAATGATTTAAGGGCTCCTCCAAGCAACCCTGCAATAAAACAACCTCACTGGAATCTGCTCACATGAATACACGTTTCGTCTATTATAATGTAAACATGCAGGCATAAATGAGATCAGGCATACTTGGAAATATCAAGCATATGTTTGTATTTGATGAATATAAAAAGATCATTGGGGCAATTCTTTTCTTCTTTGGGAGAAAATATTTTTCCAGGTAGAAGTGAATTTGGGAAGCGCAACACCTGGAATTGTTACATTTTCGTAACATTTTGTCATTCTGTTTGATTTTACTTCAACTGTTTCAACAGAATTCATAAGTATTTAATAGAGTGCTTTCCTTTCTGCTACTTCCTTACATACAGACAACTCGCAGAAAACAGTCGCCTAAATATTTGACATTGTAGGGAAGACTAGTTTCCCACACACAGGAACAACAAATAATTAAAGTACCTTTATCCAGGGATGAGCAAGGCACTGTTCCACGGTGGCCCTTTTTCTGCAAACACATGAAAACAGAAAAGAACTAAGAATATATTATGAAAACATACTTATCAACAGAATCTTCCTTTTGATATCAACTTTGCTTAAGAATCAAAAGGCGAAAATAATGTTCACTTTTACATCATATCACAGAGTTTAAATGAAATCAATATTTTGATGCACATACAGAAGCTCTGAGCGTTGCCATGATGGGGCTAAAACAAGGTCCGTCAGGCTCCGTACAATACTGACTATAAAAGTCCAGTTCCACCCTTGCCGAACAGGGCTGGAGTTGTGGATTTATATTTTGGCTGGACTAACAAGGCTATGCATAGTCCAATCAAAATTGCTTAACGACATCCGCTTCGTAAACAGCCCTGCAGTTTTCGGTCCAACTTGGTGTCAACAGATATTTTCCAAATCTTTTCATGTTTTTGAAGGTGCTCATGTGATTTCATGCACTTCATGAAGTAAGACTCGTCTTATTACAATATTGATCTTGATAATCGATCTGACTGTCTTGACTGGGCGCCACCATTTTGTTTGAAGCAAATGCAAGCGTTATGAGAGATGGAATCTGATTGGCTAAATTGTTAAATTGTGGCCTTGTACCTTAGTTGGCTGCCCCTCCAAAACTGGCACAGTTTGGAAAAGTACAAATAACCACACACACGTGAATGCACACCGCTTCACAAGTTAAAAAATATTGATGTTAATGCCCATTTCAGATCAGTGCTCCTAGTACTACAACACATAGCTACAGTCTTTAAGATATGTCTGTAGCCTTAACATATTGTTGTAGACACAATGACACAATAACACAATGAATCTGGGGCCCAAGATGGCTGCGTATTTATTGAATGAGTAAACATTATGTTACACCGGCATCTTGTTTTGTTCCATTAATGAACTTTAAATCATACATTCATGTTTCAGATTGCTTTTGAAATAAAAAAATTAGAATTATCAAACATATCGTGATAGTTATTGAAATACGGCCTTGTTCATCGTAAAATATTATGATACACTTCAAATCCATTGAACTACAATTTTGAACAAATATGACTAAGTATTGGCCATAATTAGCTTTTTCAATATGTCTGGCGAGGTGGCCATATAGAAAATTGAATTTGAGCAAGGTCAAATCATGGTCAAACTTGAAAATATCGTCAACAAGAGTCATCAGAAAGATGACATATCCCCCCGGCAGCTGTCTGTAAAGTAACCACAAGTAAATATGCAATTCTGTATGTAATGAGTCAACAGTTGAAAGTTCTTTAAGAAGCATACATTGTTTACCTACTGAATGGTTTTTGAATTCTGGCATGGAAACGAACCCGTTCCCCAATGGAGTCTAGGTCCAACTTCTTTCCATAAAATTGTAAAAAAGAAAAATTTGTAAAAAAAGAAAATATCAAAAGGCACCACTTCAGTATGTGCCTGATAGCTTTGCCAAGTTTCGATCAAATAAACTGAATGGTTTTTGAATTCTGCCCCGGAAACGAACCCCATCCCCAATTGAGTCTATGTCCAACTTCATTCCATAAAAATTTAAAAAAATAAAAATGAAAAATCCCAAAATATCAAAAGGCACCTCTTCAGTATGTGCCTGATAGCTTTGCCAAGTTTTGATCAAATAAACTGAATGGTTTTCAAATTCTGCCCCGGAAACGAACCCCATCCCCAATTGAGTCTATGTCCAACTTCATTCCATAAAAATTTAAAAAAATAAAAATTAGAAAAATCCCAAAATACCAAAAGGCACCACTTCAGTATGTGCCTGATAGCTTTGCCAAGTTTCGATCAAATAAACTGAATGGTTTTCGAATTCTGCCCCGGAAACGAACTCCATCCCCAATTGAGTCTATGTCCAACTTCATTCCATAAAAATTAAAAAAAAAAAAAATTAGAAAAATCCCAAAATATGCTGTGGGGATAAAAATGGAAGATATAAGCACCATTACTGGTACTAACTACACATATACCAAATTTCATTTCATTTTGAACTGAAGGGCTGAGTTATGGCAATAAAGAGTTCAGCTCTCAGTGTTGGAGAAGTGCAACGGTCAAAATGTAAAACATCGCAACAAATGGAACATATGCTAAGCATCACTACTACCTGCACATGTATAAAATTTTATTTCATTTTATAAAATCAAGGGCTGTGGCAGACATATTGAAAATTGGATTCAAACCTCTTCAAAATTGGGGTGTCATCAATGAAGGGATCAAGTATGTGATGTTTCAGCCTCATTGGTTTCTGAGAGATCATGTTTAAAAGGGTAGACACACTGAAGTGGACAAACAGGCCAAGACAAGAACTTTCAGTCAGGTGAGCTACAAACTGTCTCAAGATGTAAACACATCTCACTGCCCTGTTTACCTGGTGTTTTTGACAAAGAGTTTTCTGATGAAGTCTTTAGCGAGTTCACTGGTCTGCGAGAAGTACTCCTCATCAAAAGTGTAGTTGACAGCGGTGATGTTGTGGTAGGTCTCCTGCTGGTGGTCACCCAGGAAAGGGGATGCTCCGCTCAGTCTGTGGATAGACAAAGCAACACTCAACATCCACTGTCACAAGCTAGAACATGAAACTGTCACAACGATTCTCCTTTTCATACTCTCTTTCACTGAGGGGATAGTAAGAACTAAATGATTAAAAAAAACTATTATTTGGGGAGTTAAATCTTGGGGATAGACAAAATCTTGCCATCTGACTGGATTGGGCGGTCAATATGGTTTCATTGGAGTCCTGCCTGGATGGGCAACTACCACCCAGGGGGAATCTAATCCTGTTTACGCCTGTGTGTCTCTGTACCCATTGTGTCATAAGAGAGCTCACTTTCAGCATGTTTAACCACACCTGATGCACACCTGAATATACAGTAGAACACAGATATAACAAACACGGATAGAGTGAACAAACGGATACAACGAAATGTTCTTCCCGTGTGTAAACCTTGAAATGCTATATACATGTAGATATTTGATGAAAAATGTTATGAATTTAATGTTATTAAATGTTATTAATTAAATGCTATGATGGGATCACTGCTAAACAAGTCAATGCTGCAATTATGTGTATTGTGTTTTCTTTTGTCCAAGATAGCGGACGTTTCCAAGCAAAAACATACATGATTAACAACATACATAACAGACTGATTTCTCCAGTCCTTTTTAGTTTGTTATACCCATATACTACTGTATCATAATTTGAGTGCGTCTGATGAAAATAGGAATAATGATGGCCAATGATGACAAATAACTCTCCATTCATTCACTCACTCACTCATGATATGAAAACATCTACCAGTTACTGATACATTGCGTAGTATGTGACAGAATCGTGTTCAGTTCATGTCACTGTATAAATAACCAAAGCATTTCCAATAATCAAAGAGTATTTCTTTCATTGAAAAATATCAAAATGTCTCATCATCATCATCATGACAACACAAGCAACACAAGTGTAGTCTTTAAATAAGCAGAACACTGCCTCTGCTTATCGCTGATGAGTTGCTTTCTACGTCTGCAGTTCTAGTACAGTTAGATATATAGATTGTTTTAATTCTGTGTTGATAGTTATTTGCATGGCTGGCTGGCTGGCTGTCCACACACTTCCAGGGTACAGATGTTACCAGTGGTCTGGCCTGGATATGCAGTCGACATTGATCCAGCCCAATCTACAGTGAAACACTGCTGTCTGGAAACCACAGACCTTTGTAACTCCAATTCTGATTATGTTAAAAACATGAAAAAATCAAAATCAAAATGATCAAACACTCAGCCACTGAAATATTTATCATCGTTGTTTGTCAGTAACTTGTCCATGTATTTTAGAACATTATACACTTTAGCTGAATCACAGAGCACAACTAGATTACCAATTTTGAAAACCGAAAAGTGTCAGCATACCCCATGGTTTTACCTCAACCTACAAAACTATGAGTCCAGAGGACCCCCAATTACTAATTTCAAGGGTCCTGACAGGAAATATGAGAGTCCTGTAAAGTTATGAAATAGTGTAGTTATTGTACTGTAAGATCTAATAATTACTCTAATTACAGGAACCGTACATTTCTTGTCAAGAATTTGGTACAGGGAATATTATTCTGCATCCCTAGGGATACAATATATATTTTTTCTGCATTTATTCTCTTCATTTGTGCGTACTGGATGCACATTTCTGTATTGAGTAAAACCCTGTAACACAAGACAAGTATGACTGCATATTCCACGAATCATATTCAATTAAAATTAGGAACATAGACTATGAAATTAAGATGTGCTGTTTGTCTATAACAAATCATGCTTTGTGTTTGACATGATTCATTATCACCTAACCCCTTACATTCCTTGGCAAATACAATGTGTATAACCAGGGTTTTTTGTAGGACTTTAAGCTTAGTTCCCATGGTGGGCAAATGGGAAAACAAAAGACCTTTTACAGTTTAGGTAAATTGGGAATTTTTTTAAGGTCCGCATGTCCGCATGTTCATACATTACATTCAGTTTAATAAGTATAAAATAGTAAGTTAAGAGTCATAATGATAACCAAAATTAGGATATCTTTAATTCCTATTAGGAACTTTCACCAACATTTGTTGCAGACTTGGAGCCATATCAGCTCTGAGAATGCCAAGATAAATACTAATATCTGAATGCTTGCCAGCTGTGATGGAAGCTTCCTATGTATCAATATCAGAGATGTATATCCATAAACTAGTCAAATGCAAACCAACCAAGCAAATCTGTATATAACACACATGGCCTACTTATACACCTTGAATTGTTGAGTCAATGATTAGATTCATTCCACAACATAAATCCCTTGTGTTGCAGTATAGCATGGGGGTAACACATGCGACTAGCTGATATAGTGAGCAGGCTGATAGATGTGACAGGGGATCCAGCTACTGCCAAATACATGTATGTCACCATGCACTTGAAGGAGGATTGCAGGATCATTCAACCTAGGTGTCTGCATTCCAAATGCAAACATTCAACTTCCATGTTTATTCTCCTTACCCACTTTCACTACTCTGTGTGGGAATCAAGGGCACAATGAATAGTGACACTCAGTGAAGTGGCTACTGGGTTTGTGTTAAGCAGCGGGGCGTTACGTCAGCCACGATACTACCCTGAAGACAGCTGGGCAAGAGGGCAGTCAGAGGGACACACACAGCACCCAGGTGGGGAATTCAGCCCCCGCCTGGTGGTGCGTGACAAGTCAAAGCCCAAGTTTACACTGGGCCACCCCAGGACACCAGGAGGGAGTCTACTTAATGAACCTCCTTGTCTCAACCCATTGATGTGAATGTGTACTCATATTGCAGACACCCTCAACAAATTAACTCTTTTCAGACAGATAGATCCAGGCTATATGACATATGACCAACAACTGAACTACCCAATTGGCACTACAATGATGACAGGTTCAAATATCAACAGTTGGCAATAATGCTGTGCTATACTATCAAAGGCATTGAGAGATGTGTAAAAGTGTACAGTACCAAATACCAAACAATATGTTTCAATGCAACAAACCTTAGTAACTCCCTGACTTACACATTGATACATGACTAGAGGGATCAATGTTGGATTGAAATATTATTACAATGTGGTCACCATGCCAGCCATATGTGTAAAATAGTGGTCCTTCTCAGAGATACTTTTGTTGGGATCACATTCACAAAATTTAAACCCTATATCAATTACAAGCAAAAACAGGAGTAAAATACATTAATGGGCAGACATGAAGGACATCGGCCAAAATATATACATGTAAAAAGCCAAACCTGTAGTATATGTTTTCTCACATACTATCTGTGTAACAATTATATGAGTGAGTGAGTGAGTGAGTGAGCATGATTTTATGCCACTTATAGCAATATTCGAGCAATATCACAGCAGGGTGTGTGTTTATGTTTGTGTTTGTGCGTGCGTGCGTGCGTGTACGCCACCCCACTGCCTACATGCAGAAATAGCTGAGCAGACAGGGCATTGTGGGTCAATTATGACATTCTAAATACATATATTGTGCTATGCCCATCACGTTAGATATAAATTGGAATTATGAGATGGTCAGTTATACAACTCATGTTAAACCAAAAAATCACATCTTCAAATTTATGTTAAATTAAAAACAAACACTGCAGCTGCAATCCTCATTATGAGAAATAAATCTGACACACAAATGATTAACTGGGTGTGGCCTTGGTAACCGAAGAGATCTGCAGATATGGAGAAGTTAAAGATGGAGCTGATATTGCTGCCTGAGATCTGTTTATTCCGGGAGAAGGCTGCTCTAGCATATGGCCCCCTGTTACAACCCTTAATGTAAAAATTACTCTTCGCCCCCTGTGCAGCAGGATCGGTGTGTATCACTCCCATCTCCAGGCAAGCCAACAGATGCCTGCTGCCTTGTACAAGATAGGGACTAGGCATACCAGCATCTCAAGGTACACTGGGTAAATGAGAAAACAATGCTGCTTACAGAGAGTCAACAATATTTGGCCATTTTAGGAGGAATTTTCCAAGATTAGAACAGTTCATCTACCATATTGAATTGCTTTGATGTGGTTATCTTTTAAACAAAAAGGGGACATGGCGATGATGAGATATAAGATACCTGGTACTGGTTTTGCCTCGTGCATTAACACAGAATGTTGCATGTGTGTGAGGGAAGGACTTATGAGTTTAGAAACTTGTTAAAACTAGTCTGGTCAGATAAATCAGATATGTTATTCCTAAATGAAGAGCAAATTCTGCTAATGTCATGTCCACCTGAAGAAACAAGGACATTAAGGAAGTGTTTGTAAAGATGTAATCATGTAATGAATCTTCTGTAGCATTTACCTCCGTAAGTGAAGTGGGATATCACAAGGCAAGATCATATTTAGAAAGTCGAAGGTATTGTTGAAGGTATTAAGATGGCATTAGGTTGCACTAGTACCTCATGTGGATTGAAATAGAATCGGTCCCCTGTATGCCATGCTTGTCATTAAAGTGGGAAGCTGTTAGGGGTACCTGCCAGCAGGGGAATAGACACTGGTTGTGGGAGGCTGTTAGGGGTACCTGCCAGCAGGGAAATTGACAGTGGATATGGGAGGCTGTTAGGGGTACCTGCCAGCAGGGGAATGGACAGTGGTTGTGGGAGGCTGTTAGGGGTACCTGCCAGCAGGGGAATGGACAGTGGTTGTGGGAGGCTGTTAGGGGTACCTTCCAGCAGGGGAATGGACAGTGGTTGTGGGAGGCTGTTAGGGGTACCTGCCAGCAGGGGAATGGACAGTGGTTGTGGGAGGCTGTTAGGGGTACCTGCCAGCAGGGGAATGGACAGTGGTTGTGGGAGGCTGTAAGGGGTACCTGCCAGCAGGGGAATGGACAGTGGTTGTGGGAGGCTGTTAGGGGTACCTGCCAGCAGGGGAATGGACAGTGGTTGTGGGAGGCTGTTAGGGGTACCTGCCAGCAGGGGAATGGACAGTGGTTGGGGGAGGCTGTTAGAGGCACCTGCCAGCAGGGGAATGGAAAGTGGTGATTGGAAGCTGTTAGGGGTACCTACCAGCAGGGGAATGGACAGTGGTTGGGGAAGGCTGTGAGGGGGTACCTGCCAGCAGGGGAATGGACAGTGGTCTGGAGAGGCTGTTAGGGGGTACCTGCCAGCAGGGGAATGGACAGCGGTGATTGAAGGCTGTTAGGGGTACCTGCCAGCAGGGGAATGGACAGCAGATGTTGGAGGCTGTTAGGGGGACCTGCCAGCAGGGGAATGGACACTGGAGGTGGGAGGCTGTTAGGGGTACCTGCCAGAAGAGGAATGGACAGCAGTTGTTGGAGGCTGTTAGGGGTACCTGCCAGCAGGAGAATGGACAGCGGTGATGGGAGGCTGTTAGGGGGTACCTGCCAGCAGTGGAATGGACAGTGGTTGTGGAAGGCTGTGAGGGGGTACCTGCCAGCAGGGGAATGGACAGTGGTTGGGGGAGGCTGTTAGGGGTACCTGCCAGCAGGGGAATGGACAGTGGTGATGGAAGGCTGTTAGGGGTACCTGCCAGCAGGGGAATGGACAGCAGTTGTTGGAGGCTGTTAGGGGTACCTGCCAGTAGGTGAATGGACAGAAGTCGCGGGAGGCTGTTAGGGGTACCTGCCAGCAGGGGAATGGACAGCAAATGTTGGAGGCTATTAGGGGTACCTGCCAGCAGGAGAATGGACAGCGGTGATGGGAGGCTGTTAGGGGGTACCTGCCAGCAGTGGAATGGACAGTGGTTGTGGGAGGCTGTTAGGGGTACCTGCCAGCAGGGGAATGGACAGTGGTTGGGGAAGGCTGTTAGGGATACCTGCCAGCAGGGGAATGGACAGTGGTTGGGGAAGGCTGTTAGGGGTACCTGCCAGCAGGGGAATGGACAGTGGTGATGGATGGCTGTTAGGGGTACCTGCCAGCAGGGGAATGGACAGCAGTTGTTGGAGGCTGTTAGGGGTACCTGCCAGTAGGTGAATGGACAGAAGTCGTGGGAGGCTGTTAGGGGTACCTGCCAGCAGGGGAATGGACAGCGGTGATGGGAGGCTGTTAGGGTGTACCTGCCAGCAGGGGAATGGACAGCAGTTGTTGGAGGCTGTTAGGGGTACCTGCCAGTAGGTGAATGGACAGAAGTCGTGGGAGGCTGTTAGGGGTACCTGCCAGCAGGGGAATGGACAGCGGTGATGGGAGGCTGTTAGGGTGTACCTGCCAGCAGTGGAATGGACAGTGGTTGTGGGAGGCTGTGGGGGGGTACCTGCCAGCAGGGGAATGGACAGCGGTGATGGGAGGCTGTTAGGGGTACCTGCCAGCAGGGGAATGGACAGCAGTTGTTGGAGGCTGTTAGGGGTATCCACCAGCAGGTGAAAACACAGATTACTGTCGATTGACAAGGTCATACTGTCTAATTCAAATCATTCTATCACTGTGATCAGATTTCATTTAGCATTCTTGACCTCCACCTCCAGCCCAAGCATGATGCAACCACAGAACTGTGTGCAATGCTGGTAATGTAATTACTATCTTTATTACTAGGTTGACAGAGTCACTTACTGGAAAATGGTATGCAGGAAGATAAAAAACTTATGTATGTTGGACTGCCACCATTTGGCAGAGGAACAAACTTGCAGGGCAATAAGAGTCCTTGTAATGGAATCTGGCTTAACCAGACTCATTCTCAGATTGTGGCAGACCTGACTTGCCAATACCAGCATGCACGTGATATGTGAAAAAGAATGAAAACATATACTCCCATTCTAACTAGCTCCTTTCAGGTAATAGATCTAGCCATGCCTCATCACTAACCTAACATCAGAAAACACTTGTTATACCTCCTGATGCCTGATAAAGGGAAATAAACCCCACATCCTGACATCATTGTCTACCTCAGCTACACCTCCTGATGCCTGATAAAAGGAGATAAATCCCACACCCTGACATCATTGTCTACCTCAGCTACACCTCCTGATGCCTGATAAAAGGAGATAAATCCCACACCCTGACATCATTGTCTACCTCAGCTACACCTCCTGATGCCTGATAAAAGGAGATAAATCCCACATCCTGACATCATTGTCTACCTTAGCTACACCTCCTGATGCCTGATAAAAGGAGATAAATCCTGCTTCCTGATGTCAATGTCTACCTCAGCTACACCTCCTGATGCCTGATAAAGGGAGATAAATCCTGCTTCCTGATGTCAATGTCTATCTCAGTTACACCTCCTGATGCCTGATAAAGGGAGATAAATCCCGTTTCCTGCTGTGAATGTCTATTTACTACACCTGATTCCTGATATCTACCTGCTACACCTCCTAATGCCTGATAAAGGGAGAGAAATCCCACATCCTGATATCAGTCTGTTACAGCTCCTGATTCCTATCAATGGGAGATAAATTGTACCTATGATGTCAATATCTGATAAAGGGAGACAAATCTGACATCCTGACATGAGGGTCTTGCCCAAGTCACTCTACACATCCACATCAATTACTAATATGTATTAGGAAATAGGGTGAGCAAAAATTTTTTATTGATATTTAAAGGAATTGAGTGTTATATGTATCAGGAAATGTACCAGACCTTTATGTATAATACTCAATTCTTTTAAATATCAATAAACAAATTGTGCTCACCCTACCCTCAACCTCAGCAGCTCTTACAACTACCATTGCAACTCCTACAGGCATGGCATCAGTTGAGGAGGTGCATCAGGATCAGCTTATACTACAACAGAGCACATATCATACCTCACATCATGAACAGTTGGGGGGCACGGGTGGCCCAGCCGTCTAAGGCGCCGCGATTCGTTTTGCAGAGTTGCGTTCCTTGGGCACGCCAGAAACCTATGATTGTGGGTTCAAATCCCGGTTCGCCCCAATTATGTTTCTAGGTTTGTCAGCACCATACCTGTGCTCATGGGTTTCACTCAAGTGGTAAACGTCTGAGACCTGCATCCTCCCACATTAAGCTGACATGCTGGGATATAACTGGAATACTATTAAAAGCAGCGTTAAACCCAACTCACTCACTCACTCATGAACAGTTGAACATCTGCAATTGTCAGCTAATTGCATGTCACCCACTTGGTAGTAAAGTACTTATGTAACCTGAGAGTTGTAACTCGAGAGACAGAAAAATAATTGCTTGGGATGAAAAAACAACACTGATGGTTGTTTCATAAGTGGAAGGAATCATGTCATCTATGCAGTCAATGTTTTTGCTCAGTCTCTCAACTATATCTTACATGTACAGCGAAGACTGAGTGCATTACGAGTACAGTTTTTCCCTCATGTCATCTGTAGGCTGGTAGACTCTGGGGTTAGCGTTTGGAGCTTGTTGTCTGAAGACAACTGCCACAACTCAGAATGATGGCCTTGGTGTAAAACACTAGAATCATGCAAGAATGAAAAAACAACTTTACTGGCTTGTTCCAGTGGATTGCTACTAGCATTTCATGATATAAGCTATTGTTTTCACATATATCTGTACATGGATTCAAACAAATTGTTCTGAAATCCAGAACACGTCACTGCTTTTTAATTAAAGTGAATTTCTGAAGAAGAAAAAATGAATGTTTGTCTTTTATATATACTCACCGAGAAATGACCATTATGTTCTTCATATATATTAACCAACATGTATGGTATTCAAGTTTCTTTTGGCAGTGAGTATATATACAATTTTCCCCATACAATATCTCAACCCTTGGCAATAAGTTCAAATTCTTTCTCAAAGATATCTGGTCATCCTTAAAACCCTGACCACCATATTACTTGCATGACCGCTCCCTTGACAGTACACCCTCCATCTGAAACACTCATGTTCCTCCATCCATTTCCCTAAAAAAACAAACATTTTGGGCAAAACGCAGATTTGTTTTGAACCAAAATAAAGTCTAACTCCGGAAATATGCACACTTGGATAAATGTGCACTTTTTAGACTTTTCTGCCTGCATTTGCTGGTGTTGGATGCAGGTAGAGCCAGCAGCATGTTGTGACTCATGCACGTGTGTGCAGGTGAGATATGAGCACACGCAGCCCTGCACCACTTCCTCTCACCAACTCACACTGCAGTATTTCATGACAGTCTCCAACATGATCAGGATATGATAAGGAAATATACTACTCTTGCAAGCTGTCTTTTTAAAACTTGTATAATGGGGTTTCCATCTTAGGATAATGTAGGAAATGGCTTATCAAGACTAAAATGGAATATTTGTTTTTTCACTTCAGCTGGGGTCTGATGAAGCTGTTAAGTTAAAGAGGAGGTGGCATTCATTTCCTCCTTCACAGATGCACTACACAGAGATACCAAAGGTAAATTACTTCTTAAAAGCAAACGTATCTCAGGAGGAAATGTGCTTATTTGGATTCAAAGTAGTATGTAAGTTTCCCAATGTGAGTGAATAGGTTCAACCTTTGATGATGATGATGATGATGATGATGATGATGATGATGATGATGATGATTACATGTATTATTATTTCTTGTAATGTTTCTTCTGTTCTGTGGGAATTCCAGGTGGAATTGGTGTTCAGTATCTCAATTAAGCTTGTCATAAGACCCTCGACTGACATTTAGTTCCAGAAATACTTTTATCATATTTAAAACTATATCTGCAAAATAAGAAATATAATCAAAATGAGAGCCCAGAACAATGCTTAATTTCAGGAACTAAACAAATCTGCCAAAAGGCTCTAATTTGTTGAAATTTCTGTAATCTTGTCAGTGCATAGAGCTGAAGACTTGCCAAATTATTCCAGATTTGAGTTGGATGTATTTGTAATTCTCTAGGGTCTGGGAGAGTGACTAATGAGACCCAACCAATTGAGGATCCGGTGGTTTATAATGTATAGTCCTACCCTGACACTTTTGATAGTTTCTCAGGCACTTAACAACTTGGCAGAATCGATTACCGGTAATAACAGGCAGCGAGGCTGCTGTAATACAGCTCGAAAAATTGCCGACTTATATAAAACATTATTCACTCACTCACTGATTAAGTTTCTCAAGACCAAATTTAGTATCAGTACAAAAAAAATTATATATATTCATTTCAAGTAAGAAAAACATTTACTTTTATGCCTAAAGCAACTCCACATAATTATTCTCTGTACATTTAATCAACATAAAAAAGCCAAGCAATCGTTCCTCTGTTGTTGCTGAATGCTATTGAAAGTGCAGCATATTCTGCAGCTGGTGATGCTGTGTGTGATCGCCTGTGGGATGGGGGAAGACAGGCTGTCAGTAGAGCCATGACAGGAAGGCTGACACACTATCAACTTCCTTCATCAGTAGCTGTACAGGCCGCGTCATCATAACTCTTGTACCACATGCCTTGTTAACCAACACCTCATCTGTTTAGTTCTGAATATTTAACAGGTCATTCCAACACACTTTTGCAGTATGGTGACAGGTTTAAGTAGGCTTGAGTGAAAAATAGGCCGAAATGGTGCATTTGTGAAGAGTAAGTAGTGAGAGTGATATTTATGTTTTGCTTACGCGAATAAAAATATATTATTTTCACGTTCATAACTATTCTTTTTTTTTTCATAACTTTATAACAGGTTGAACAATTATCTGATCTGACAATATCAGGAATATCAGATATTGTTTTATACATGCTCACTGAGTGATAAAAAAATGATTTTGTTTCTCTAATCTTTCTAAAAAATCACAAAGATAAATGTATATAATGAATATTGTTAATGATGTGATCAACCAATCCAATAACCCTGGTTTACAATCCTTGTTGTAAAAGGCGACTAACTGGATCGGGTGGTCAGGCTCGCTGACTTGGTTGATACATGTCATCGATCCCAATTGCGTGGATCAATGCTCTTGATATCAATCACTGGATTGTCTGGTCCAGACTTGATTATTTACAGACCGCCGTCATATAGCTGGAATATTGCTGAGTGTGACGTAAACAACAAACCAATCAACCAACCAACCAACCAACCAATCCGATAAATAGGCAAATAAGGTCAGCTTGCAGGAACTTCAGTCACTGAAACAATGTTCTAAACATTGATCATTTTAAGAATAACATAACAGTCGAACCTCGCTCATCCGGACACATGCATTTTCTCAAATATTGCCCGGAAACATGGGTTTCTGGATATAAGAATCCCTTGTTAATTGACCAGAGTTACCAACCAACCAAAGTGGGACACAATAGTGTGCATTTTGGACTGTTGGTACTTGAAATTCTCTGTCCAGATTTTTTAAGCCATTTTTGGATAAAAGGAAGATTTTATGTGGAATATATATTATTTCACATAAATATCAACCAGTAGGCAAGGTTTATGGGTATCTTGAGACTGAATATTATAAGGAGATTATTACCCTCATGTGTTTCCTATTGTAAATATCATATCGCCAGGTGAACAGAAGAAATATTTTTTTATTCCTGTTACATAATTATAAAATATTTACAATGTGGAAACATACTCAACTAATAATCTCTAAATACCACCTAAAACCATACAAGGTATTTGTGTTAAATCAGATTTACTCTGCCTCACATGAACATAAGTCAAGGGGATTTATGCAATACTTCCTAGATGTACTCGTTTAGTAAGATTTGTACATATAATTCAACATCTCTATGTATGTTACCCCAAAACAGCCAATCATTCATAACATATTACTGTGATGAGTAGATAAGACAGCATCCTGACATCATGAAATGTACATGGATGCCTCACCTGCTGAGAATGGCATCCATTCTCATCTCTCTAAAGATGAGGTAGCATTACCTAAAAAAACCCCAGCTTTACAGAGAAAGAGTTCTTTTCCAATGGAATCTGGGTTTATTAGCTGAGCAACAAATTACAGCACATGTTGCAGAACTTGCTGTTTGCAGCAGGGAGTGACAGTTGCAGGTTTCAGCTTACCCACAACATAGGGAAGTTACACACAACATTGGGAGGTTACACACAACATAGGGAAGTTACACACAACATTGGGAGGTTACACACAACATAGGGAAGTTACACACAACATAGGGAGGTTACCCACAACATAGGGAAGTTACACACAACATTGGGAGCTTACCCACAACATAGGGAAGTTACACACAACATTGGGAGGTTACACACAACATTGGGAGGTTACCCACAACATAGGGAGGTTACCCACAACATAGGGAGGTAACACACAACATTGGGAGGTTACACACAACATTGGGAGGCTACACACAACATTGGGAGCTTACCCACAACATAGGGAGGTTACACACAACATTGGGAGGTTACACACAACATTGGGAGGTTACACACAACATAGGGAAGTTACACACAACATTGGGAGGTTACACACAACATTGGGAGCTTACCCACAACATAGGGAGGTTACACACAACATAGGGAGGTTACACACAACATAGGGAGGTTACACACAACATAGGGAAGTTACACACAACATTGGGAGGTTACACACAACATTGGGAGCTTACCCACAACATAGGGAGGTTACACACAACATTTTGTTGTTAAGCAGCTGAAGACATTGTCTCCATAATATGATACATATGTTGTGATACATTGTCTCATTATCAGAGATTAAAGAATGAATTAGAAATTATCATTATGGGTTTTATGGTCTGCTGCCCTTTCATTAGCCGATATTCAATATACATTCCAGACACTAGCATAGACCGCCACAAGCTTATTGTCTAGATTGTAATTAAAGTTCCATTTTCAGACTTCTTAACAATTAAATACTCAAGTTTCTAGAAATCAGATCCAGTTTACCTTTCACATATATCAGGCCTGAAAAACCTGTGCTGCATCCATTTGTGTTTCCATGTGCTCATGTCCCTGTTTGTTCTTACTGTCCTATTCCTGATTCCAACATGAACAGTGACATCTACATAGCTACACAAATCAGTAACACTCCAGCAACAATTCAAGGCAGTTGACATGATAGACTGATTCGTACAAAATGCAATGGATACAACAATAGGATTATAGTGAAAAGCTACAAATACAAACAAAATTTTAAAAACATAACATTGCACACTAAGTAGTCAAACTATTAGTGCACCTCCTTCAAACAAGAGTACAGGGTGGCACAGAGCCAAGAATCATGAGAATGATGCTGTGCACCTTTACAAGACCCTCGGAGGGTGTACACATCTGACATACATTTCCTGGCCGGGTATGACAGACATGTGTGGTTGACATACACAAGATAGATGTGTTCACTTTGGTACTCCCACCATGCACTTTCTCCCATCACAACATCACTCATTTTGATGTCCCAACTTGCATGGAGCTGCATCAGAAAAGGATCACATGCATCGTGGAACACATTCAAGTCAAAGAGTCCAAAGATTAACACAAGATTGGCTGCACTTAATGTCATTGTCAGAAAGCATCTTGAAATGAGTCTCACTACTAATTTGTCGTAACTTTACCCTCCGATAAATTTGTTGCCAACAGTGACTGCTAGGTTGTCATATTATCAGCAAGAATCAGATAAACAGAAAACCAGTAAACAAACAAAGCAAACAACAAGTAAGCTTACTAGCCAGGCTACCATATCAAACTGGTAAATCAGCCAACAATCTAACATTCCATAAACCAGCCAACCATCCAACATCCTGTAAATCAATCAACCAAATCAAACTGGTAAACCAGCCATCCAACCAACAATCTGTAAACCAGCCAACCATCTAACATCCTGTAAACCAACCGACCAAATCAAACTGGTAAACCAGCCAGCCAACCAACAATCTGTATACCAGCCAATCATTTAACATCCCATAAACCAGCCAAACATCCAGCATCCCGTAAACCAACCAACCAACCAACCAAATGAAACAGGTAAACCAGCCAGCCATCCAACAATCTGTAAACCAACCAACCATCCAACAATCTGTAAACCAACCAACCAAATAAAACTGGTAAACCAACCAACCATCCAACAACCTGTCAACCAACCATCCAACAACCTGTAAACCAGCTAATCAATCAACCAAATAGTAAACTGACCAACCAACAAATACTTGAGCTTGGAAAAAAGATGCAATAGCGGAAAAAGTTGACACAACTGAGCAAAGTGTGAACAACCAACCATCCAACAACCTGTCAACCAACCATCCAACAACCTGTAAACCAGCTAATCAATCAACCAAATAGTAAACTGACCAACCAACAAATACTTGAGCTTGGAAAAAAGATGCAATGGCGGAAAAAGTTGACACAACTGAGCAAAGTGTGACTGGGTATCATCTGTCCAGACCCAGGAACTGAGGATAAGATCATGTTATCCCTGCAGCATTCCTGCTGCTGACAGCGACGCAGGCAATGAGGGGGTGAGATGAAATCAGGTTTTAACATCAATTTCAATATTAATGTACTTACATAGTAACGTGTATGCAGGTGTGTGTATGTTTGCGTGTCTGCATGTACTAGTCCGGACCAAGTTTTATAGTGCTAGCCCACTTAGATACAACGCTGTAGTTTAACATGGGTACCCCACTCAGAAACAGTGCACAGATTATTTTTCCCTTTAATGCTGATCACCAGGCATGATAACAAGTACTATCTTTTAAAGTCTTTCGGCCAGGGGATCGAACCACTGACCATCCACTCTCGAGGCAGTAATGGTCTACCCACTACACCAGGATCTACCCACTACACCAGGATCTACCCACTACACCAGGATCTACCCAGTACACTAGGATCTACCCAGTACACCACGATCTACCCACTACACCACGATCTACCCAGTACACCACGATCTACCCACTACACTACGATCTACCCAGTACACCACGATCTACCCACTACACCACGATCTACCCACTACACCAGGATCTACCCAGTACACCACGATCTACCCAGTACACCACGATCTACCCACTACACCACGATCTACCCAGTACACCAGGATCTACCCACTACACCAGGATCTACCCACTACACCACCATCTACCCACTACACCACCATCTACCCACTACACCACCATCTACCCACTACACCACCATCTACACACTACACCACCATCTACCCACTACACCACCATCTACACACTACACCACCATCTACCCACTACACCACCATCTACCCACTACACCACGATCTACCCAGTACACCACGATCTACCCACTACACCACGATCTACCCAGTACACCACGATCTACCCAGTACACCAGGATCTACCCACTACACCACCATCTACACACTACACCACCATCTACACACTACACCACCATCTACCCACTACACCACCATCTACCCACTACACCACCATCTACACACTACACCACCATCTACACACTACACCACCATCTACCCACTACACCACCATCTACCCACTACACCACCATCTACCCACTACACCACGGAGGCGGTCCATGCTGTTAGTGATGCTGATAGTGATGCTGATAGTGATGCTGATAGTGATGTGACAGTTGTATTGACAGAAGCTACAACTGCTCTTTCACCAGAGTCAAGTGTTGTCCCAGTGTGAAAACCAGACCTGGTCACTGTTGATGCACAAATTGACAGAGTGGAAAACATGTCAAATATTGATCAATCTCTTTCTCTAACTGCTTCCTATTTACGCTCATGATCAATTCTGGAAAGATAATTTGTTTACATCCTATCTTGTGAATGTAAAGTGTTGTTTCCTACTCATTTCATGGTTTGCCTATTTTGTCATCAAACAAGAACAATAATATCCTGGATCCTAACTTCACATTCCTGAGGTAACATCTTGTCTTAATTGGCTGGCAATAAGTGTCAATTACTGCACTCTGGTTGTGGATGTCAGTCACTGTCACATGTTGACACACACTGATTGATGGACATCTACGACTGTCTGGCTTGCATTTCAGCGTATTTGTCAGGCTAACACTCAAAGGATGTTTGCTGTTATTTTCATATCACACAATATTTCACTGTTTGAATAAGAGTCAACAGAGTTGTTTATTTCAGAATGGTTTGAGGTTAATTACTAAAGCAACCTTTATGAAACTGTGCATAAGTTCAAAGCAAGGCACACAGATAAAACAAATGAAACATATTTTTGTGTGTTTTCAGATGAGTTCGAGATTTAAGAGTCAAAATACAGACTGTCACAATGTTGATGATCATCATTTTCTTCTTCAGAATGAACCATAATTAGCTATGAATCGATTCTCAAAAAAGTATTATTCTAATATTTCCTTGTCATCGTATCCCAATTGCGTGGATTGATGCTCATGATGTCAATCACTGGATTGTCTGGTCCAGGCTCGATTATTTACAGACCGCTGTCACATAGCTGGAATATTGCTTAGTGCGGCATTGAACAAAAAAAGAAACAAAAAAATATCTAATATTTACTTTTGAATGCATTATCATTTTAACTCAAAATCAATGTTAGAGATTTGTCTCTACTGGGTAGATTAAGGTTAGTGTAAAACTAGGAATTAGCCAAACTCTGATGTTAATTCCCTGCCCCTTCAAAACATTCTCATTATCCATCGGCATGATGGCACATCTCCAACTGCCTGCTTCCCTTTGTTTTTTTAACCCACAGAAGGTCACTGTTTAAATACAGTCTGGAACGGTTGAAGTTGATTGAGGAAGCTGCTCTTAAAGCTTATTGTCAACCATTCAGGAAATCGAAAACACCGACAATTCACATGTCACCCAAGTTGACCTTCCCTTCATCAGTGTCCTTCCCCCTCCTTTCATCTGAGCATATCGACCATAACTAAAATCAGTTTAAGCTATCCAGATATATGTATGAATCATGAATAACTTTGAACCAAGAAAAAAATACAGTGAACGAGACAGTAATATCCACATGGATTCCATTACCACAGAGCCTGTAGATCTGAAGCGTTCTTTACTGTGTAGTTACATGCGTGTAGTTTTTTGTCCCGCTTGTTTATTTGTCTTCAGATATGACATATGCAACATCCTTTGATGCTTCTGATAATTAGAAGCATGGTAAACCCAACACTCATTTACTCTAAGCATGAAAAAAAATCCTAAAAAAAATATCAAGAAAATTCGGATAAGCAGAACAAGCATGAGTTTCATATTGCCAATAAAGATAAGTGACTGTGTAAGAGCATGTTGATCTGTAGATTGATACGTATAAGGTACTGGCAGTTTGGTTCCACCCAGCAGTGGCGATTGATGTATGTAATTACTACACAAATGCTGCTGCTGCTGCAGTGTTGAGAAGCAACTCACAGGATGTATGTAATGACTCCCACACTCCACATGTCTGTGGCCAGGGACAGGGGCTCGTAGCTCACCACCTCCGGGGCTGAAACAGAGAACACACCCTCTACATGCAGTCCCAATACAGTAGCCTCGTGTGACATAAGCCTTAGACTGATAACAGGGTTTGGAATTATGTGAGGTCCTGGGGTCCTTGAGATTTTTTGGTTATAGTATTTTAATCTAGGGATCCCCAAATCTTGAACTTTTAACATTGCGATTATGACAAGGACCCTTTGACTCTCAGTCTTAATTTGGACAACTGTATAGTGTAAGCTAATTTGTGTCTATGATAGAATTAATCAACAGTAGTTCCTGTCAATCTAACAATAATTGTCAAAAATTGTTCACAAAAATCGAGGATAAACTTTAATTTTGATGTGTTTTACCTGTAGCCTACATCTATTCATAACAATGACATGTCAGTTAATCTTGACGTCAACCATCAACTTAGTGGGTATATCCAGACTTAAATTACACATTCATAGCCTATTGCACAACTGCATAACTTTTTACACCTTATACACTGCTGTAGTCAGTATGAAACCTGATGAAAATCTCTTTTAAATTTAAAGAACATGTATTCAAGTATTTTTTTGCTGAGAACTGATTAAGAAATTCTGAAACTGAATGATATAAGTTTATATATTATTGAAGACGTTATTGGTAAATGGTGAAAAGTTTCTAATCTTCTTTTCACAAGTTGATTGAAGTATGGGGTTGTTACATGAGCATCAGCTGTACTTCATTAATTACTAGTTTCAAGGCCAATTAAATTTTCTACTTTGGCCTACAAGTTACAACTCCCTAAATTTCATTGCCTTAACATCTGTAAATTCACTTCAACTAGAAATTCTGATCAATACCCTTGTAGCACTTGATTCTATGTTTCAGATTAATTCCTTGATTGAAGAAACCTAGAAAATCTAGAAATATTACACACCAATTTCCTCATTGGGATCTAAGACACGCCCCAGGGAATGTCAATGGGTCTACATGTGACAGTGTATGTACGCACCAACAAACTCAGCGGTTCCCATCATAGCTCGGTGCTCATCCATCGGTCGGATCTTCTGAGCCAGACCAAAGTCTATCAACTTAATGTCCTGACTGTTGGAGTTGAGCATCATGATGTTTTCAGGCTGTGAAATAAGGACATGGTGAGTTGGTATTATTGTAGAACTCACAACACTCACCTGACTGTAAACTAACCCACATCATCATGAAAACTAAAGCCAAATCGATAGGTTTCCTATTAATATTAGCAATTTGACATCTTAGGTCATCAGGTCAGCAGTTTGTTTTGTTTTCATTGAGAAAAGGGTAAAATGACAGTTTTAGTATGAATTTCATAGCATATGATAATCACAATGTCAAATGCTACAGTGTTTGAGGTTAGATGAGGCAAAACTGGATTTAACTTAATGTTCCAAGAATATTTCACATACATATATAACACGCAGACCTGTGTCCGGCTGCTTAGTAAAGGACTAGTTTGGACTTCTGCTGGTTTAAACTGAGATACCATGCCACAGTTTAACATGACTGATACTGACTCTGTTTGGACTTCTGCTGGTTTAACTGAGATACCATGCCACAGTTTAACATGACTGATACTGACTCTGAACCGACCAGTTCTTGCTTTATACAATACTGAAGAGTGCCAGACAGGGTAACAGCAGGTACCATTGTTTATTATATATTTAACATCCTTTGGTATGACATGCCCAAGAGATCGAACCACCAACCTTCCGCTCTCAAGGCAGATGTTCTATCCATGGAGGATATGTGGACATTGTGTTTGAAATGTAGATACATGTAACAACTACGTGCATTACAATCAAGGGAGCATACCATTGTGTGGATTCTATCAAGGGAAATAACTGACATGTTGAATACTCCTAGGGGAGATAACTTCAGTGTTACAATTACAAGTGAGAAAAACATGGTACAGAAAACATTCAGAAGAGAAAATCATTAAAAATGATTGAGCATTTAGAAAACAATGATGTTGAATATTACCAAAGGTTTCATACAAATACAACCAAGTGAGCTACAGTAATAGATCTCATGGTGGTAATTCATGAACAGAGCTACACCACTAATTCACTTAGCAAAGGCACAAAGAAGTAATTACAGATAATCAAGTTAGTTTCTATCACATAAAACTGACAGTTTCACTTCTTTGGTAGGCCTGTCTCTGTTCCCACCAGGGGAAGTACCCGGTGACCAGCAGGATGCTCTCAAAAATTGGTAAAACATTTATGACACAACCTGGGTTCTTGCTTCTCCATCCCAAATCATAAGCAAAGCCATGCCACTTTCAAACACTTTATGTTGGCTTTATGACAAACATTAACTTAAGTTCAGATCCACTGACTGAAAACTAATATAACATTAAACACTTTAAAAAAATATAAAAATTTAGTGTTATATTCTATAGAAATGTTAATGTGTGACACCATGGATTTCATGTTTCATTCATATCCATAAAACTCTGCTTTTGAACAACAATCCTTATTTAATTGGTGTTCAGCTGTGGACAAAGGCTGTGCAATACATTCCACACATTTTCCATTTACTGTCAGTAAATCCCTATTTCAACATTCCAATCTTCCTTTTAGTGTGTATAATGATTCTGTTTCAATAACTAGATTCCATTGCCTAATGTTAGGTCCATATTTACATATCATTTCTTTTTACATGTGTTCTTCAATATTATAAAAAATTATCTGTTTCCTTAACCAAAACTAAACTCCCAGTAACTCCCGTAACTATAAAATAAACATACCATATCTTCTACACTTAAGATTAAGATGTGCACTGTGTGCATGAGATCCCTTCCGAGCTGATCAGTTAAACCGAATATCAACCTGGTCCCCTATTTCTCTCTGGCATGGCTTAGATGTGCAATCATTTTAAAAAAAAATACAATCCAGGATTGATCAGATAACCCTGAAACAACATTTGTGTCTATTTTTTACCTTAAGGTCGAGGTGTGCAATGTTTTTATTATGTAAATGTTGGACTCCTTCCAGGATCTGTTTAATGAAGGCTGAGGCCTCCTCCTCCCCTAGATGGTCCTTCTCTGAGATGTAGTCAAACAGCTCGCCACCTGACACACTGAAACACAGAGCATTGACAAATTAATGGTCAGTCCTTTCAACCGAGGTCAGTCCTTTCAACCAAGGTCAGTCCTTTCAACAGAGGTCAGTCCTTTCAACAGTGGTCAGTCCTGTCAACAGAGGTCAGTCCTTACAACAGTGGTCAGTCCTTTCAACAGAGGTCAGTCCTTTCAACAGTGGTCAGTCCTTACAACAGTGGTCAGTCCTTTCAACAGAGGTCAGTCCTTTCAACAGAGGTCAGTCCTTTCAACAGTGGTCAGTCCTTTCAACAGTGGTCAGTCCTTTCTACAGCGGTCAGTCCTTACAACAGTGGTCAGTCCTTTCAACAGAGGTCAGTCCTTTCAACAGAGGTCAGTCCTTTCAACAGTGGTCAGTCCTTTCAACAGAGGTCAGTCCTTTCCACAGCTGTCAGGTTTTGGTTGGTCTACCAAGACAAGAATATTTAAAGGTTATTAAGATCATGACTAATAGTTTCACCCCCCGTTTCCTACAGTAGTTACATATACATCAACAGAAACATCTTAGTAGACAATCTGATAGTTGTTTCATTTTCAAAATATTGCTTCAAAATTGTATGCTCTACTTTTCCTAACTGTTTGATTGGCATTCTAGTTTTCTCATGTACTTTATACTCCTATATACTTATTTATTTTCAATTAACCTTATCATAAACACTTCCGACTGCACAGACCAATCGGGACTTTTTCTTTCATATATTTTAATGGAAAAGGATAAACAATACTTTTAGAACTATTCTAGCAATATGGAGGGATATGGGTTTCATAGATGGTATCGAGAACATTCATGTACCAAAACAATATACATAACAAATTGTTTCTTCACAATGACAATCTATTGCAGTGTTCAAAATTAAGCATGAAAGTAAAGGGATCCTTGTCTTAAACTCTATTGTGAAAAATTAAGATTTAGGATGTCCTTAGACTGATCTTTCCTCAGGGGTGACCTGAAGGACCCCAGAACCCCTCTTAATTTTTCACTCAGTATTGTCAACATTGGTTGAGGTTTGGATTGAATCAGCAATCACATATAATTTTATGCACTCAGGAAGACAAAGTAAGGCTCCTTGTTTGGATAGAGTGACATGGGCTTATGCCACTTTGAACTGTATTTAAGTCATAACATAGCATGTGAGCTGCACACATCCAAATGTTGCTACCTACAGACCATGGGACATCTTTTGCAGTGGATCAATTAAGTTTGTGATGAAAAAGATGGATATGAGTTGTGTTGGGGCCTAAGTGGGTTGTACACCCTTCTCGTGCGATTATATTGAATTTATATTCATATTTATATTTAGCATGAATATTGATGTGTGCAAAAAAAAGCACTTGTATGAGTATTCTTGTTCATTTCTTCATTGTTTTCAAATTTTCACTCACATTTAATATTCACAAAAAAATCAATGTATCACACTTTCCTGTTAAAAAATCACACAAGTTATTGAATACCCTGTCATTCATGCATACCATTTGGGATTACCACTTGTAGATTATGGAACGGGCGTAAGTCGTAAGTGTACATTGACTGAAGTCAGGCGATACTGTGGCTAACAATCTGAAGGTTGCGAGTACGGGTCCGATGGATTCTCACAAAAACTGGTTAGTTGTCTCTGTGACCTGTGCCCTAAGCCTGAGATTGTCCTCATGAGAAGTTGTGGTAGTGAAGTCTTGTGGACTACTGGGAAGAATGGGTACCCAGTGTCTGCTGCTTGTTGTCAGACTCAAATAAAGAGGATTGGATGGGCAAGTCCATTTATTCTGCGGATTGCATGTCAAAAGGTTATCACGCCTTGTGGTGTGGATCACTGCATTCAGTTCCTGGTTTGTCTTGTCCCAGGCTTGGATATTTACTGTCTGCCATGATATAGCTGACATAATTGCTTGAAAGTAAGTCCAGTGGAACAGGCACCACAAAGGGAAAAAATTCTGCACAAATTGCCTGACACAGCAAAGGGATACAACTCTGCACAAATTGCCTGGCACAGCAAAGGGATACAACTCTGCACAAATTGCCTGGTACAGCAAAGGAAAATAACTCTTCACAAATTGCCTGACACAGCAAAGGGGTACAACTTTGCACAGATTGTCTCACAGAAAGGGAGACAACTCTGCACCCACAGATTACTGGTTCACCCTAGCCCCTTTCTTATTAGGGATTTCATAACGTTTCATTTAAGGAAATGTACTTGTATACCTTCTCAGTCCATGAGTGGCATCTCGAGGAGACATATCACTTTCATAAAACATGAAATCAGATGCTACACATAACTTCAAAGGGTATTAATAGCTATGATATTAATGTGCATGAATGCAATAAATGTGTGTAATATGTTAGTCTAGACAACTGTGAGATGACATATGTGACTTGCTCCTCCATCAACACTGCATGGGTCAACTTCACAGTCAGATCTACCCTCCACACAGCTTCAGGCAGAGCCAGCAGTTTGTATATGGTCAGATACCATGAATTACAGAAATACTGCCTCAATAGGCTCTTACATACCACCAGCCAAATCTCATGAATCACCATTGAGGGCTTTCACTCAGGCAGCTAATGTGTAGCAAATTCCTCCCAATAGCTCTCTGCTCTAGGTCCCATTACAGCTTAATACCATGAGATTAGGTTTTATCTTATTTTTCTCATCTTGATATTAATTAGACAGTTATTAACAGACTGTTAACACTCAACTTAACATGAAAGTGTTATTAAAGTATCGGCAGTATTTCTGGAAGCTCAAAATGACATATGATTGACAAATAATGAATTGTACTTTGTCTAGGTATGAAACTAATGGAAATGTGCTCTATTTAAAGACTAAAATTAATTGCACAAAATAACAACAAAATTTAATACATACATACATATATATATATGTGTGTGTGTAGACCAAAACAGAAAATCTGGAACATATTCAAGTCATTGAGAAATATTAACCTACTATTAATATGAACTATCTGTATGCAAACATCAATAAGGGACCGTTTTGTTAATATTTGAACGGTAATAATTTATTGTAACTAATTAGGTCAAACAAGGACAGCTTTATTTAAGTAAATGAAATCAGAAAAATGTTCCACCATGTATTCAGCATGTATGACACATCTCACACAACTAAGAAACACCCTTGCATCCATCCATCCATCCATCCATCCATCCATCCATCCACCCTCCCACCCATCCATCCATATCTCACTAAAGTTTGTTCTCAGTGACATGTGTCCTGAGTCAGAGATTGTCCTAATGAGAAACACAGAAGCAGCCCCTTCACCACCATTTCCTCCTCCAGGAAATCATAGTGCATACATACATGACACCATACTGAATATGATATACATTCAGTTTTGGGAAATACATGCCTACTACAACCTTAAACTAGATTAAAGAAGCTTGCCTCTAGAATAACCAAGAACCCAAATGTATTTCAGGTCTAATGACAGAACATGTAGTCTGAGACAAGACATGAACACAAGCTTCAGTCCCATCCCTTTTGCTACCATGAGTATGCAAATGTCAGTTCATGGCATCCCATAATTCCCATGAAAACACATTCCAAAGGCAGTACAGTTTTAAACCAGAAAGCCACTGTCAAGACTAATTAAGAAAGTCATATGCTCTTCCAGTTTAATGACTACAATTTTCTGGTTTAGGAAAGCACATGTCATATATCCAGTGTGATTAAAAAAAGAAAATTCTATGCATCTTCACTGTGATCTTGACCTCATACATAGGTCACTCATGACTGAGGCCCTACCCAAA
The DNA here is from genome assembly GCF_023055435.1 of Haliotis rufescens. Lineage (NCBI taxonomy): Eukaryota > Metazoa > Mollusca > Gastropoda > Lepetellida > Haliotidae > Haliotis > Haliotis rufescens. Next base: position 37,043,234 of record NW_025963779.1, read on the forward strand.
AGATGACAAGTACAAAGCACCGTTGATCTACAGTAAAAGATTCTTGAGGCAGCTAACAAGCTTTCAGGCTTTGAACAAATTCTGACAAAACTTAAAGCACCCCAATGTGCATGGAGCTGCTTATAATGATATAAGGAAACCACTGCTAAGTGAAACCACTCTTGTTATGTCTCTAATTTGCTCCCACAGAATTGTGTGAAGAGTTTTATTATTTGCCAATAAGAGGTATTAATGTCAAACACTGCTGATATAAGAGGGCATTTGCTGCCAATTGAAATACAAGTTTAAACTGATTGATCAATAGTCGTAAATATCACCAGTGATTAAATCATTAACACACCAAAGTAAGTTTGACCCTTTTCCCATGTTTCTTTCATGTCAAGTGTTTAGTGTTTTGGAAGGAATTGAACTGATAACAAGCTATTATGAGTTTTATACACTGATCAGTGAACTAATGTAATAGCTGATCAATCAGAGCATGACCTTTAACAGTTGATGAGTGTTTACAGCCTGGGTATAACAACACACCTACTAACTGCTGGTCTCCACCATCGCTGACAAAGGGTAATGAACAGTCTGCTGATGTATAACTGAAATAGACCTGCATTTAGCCTGGGTGCTTCACACATCAAATTAAAGCATCATGTACATTTCAAGAAACTGCTGTATCATTTCACCACACTGAAATATGAATCATACATCCTGTCACTGAGCAGATGTCAACTCTGGGTCTACGAATTGCATTCCATTCCACTAACAATCATTTAGCTTCTGTTTAGTGCCCCAGCTCCACTATGTAATAATTTACATCTGTGACATGTAGCGAGAGACGACACGGCCATCAAAACTTTAGGATGAAACCTGCACTGCAGGAATTGCTGTTTTTTTTCTGAAGATGTCATATTTTGAGGAAGTGGAGGGCGTTAAGCTCATCAGCTGCAACAGATATTTCGAGTTGAAAGGATGAAAAAGGGATGAAAAAAGGGTTTGCAATGAAATAATACCAGATTCTGATGAATTATTCTTGTGATTATGTTGGAGGTATTTCAACACAATTGGTTATTTGAATATTGGAGAATGCAACTGAAAACCTGGGCAATCTCACAGTAATAGCTGTCAGAGGTTTTCCACAACACCATCTACAGTAGTTGTTGCACTGAAGTTCTGCATGCTTGTTGATCTTGTATTCGGACAGATAGTTATACATTTATGTGTGCAAAGCCTACACAAAATGCTGCTTAAAACTGTTTTTGCAATCAACATAATCAAATGACATTTTGCTTATTTTTTATCATATTTTATAAATAGCTTTGGTTGGTCTAAATGCAGTTTTTGGGGAAAAACTAGGGCTGGCTATTGATATACATCATAGAGATTGATAATCGCTAACTAAATATAAATCAATTATCGATAAATAATAACCCTAGTAGAACAACTTTAGAATTATATGGTTCAAGTGCCAGACATATTTTAAGTCATATCAAAATCGGCTAATATTTTCTTTAGATGCCATCAATAGTACAAACATGTGTGCAAGGTTTCAGCTTCATCCAAGGGATGGCCAGGTAGCCTAGTGGTTAAGGTGTTCACTCGTCACACCAAAGACCCTGGTTCGATTCCCGACATGGGTACAATGTGTGAAGCCCATTTCTGGTGTCCCCCGCCGTGATATTGCTGGAATATTGCTAAAAGCGGCGGAAAATCAAATTCATTCATTCACTCACTCACTCACTCACTCATCCAAGCATTGTCAAGTCTCTAGTGGATAGACTATAAAAACTGAAAATCTGAACACTGCATTAGTTACTTGTTCCTGATGAGATTTCCAGTATGGCCGGTATGGGACTGGGTTTAATGGAAGCCACAATTAAGAACATTGGTTTTTAAGATGGCTGTATATTATACGGCTAATTGTATTTATTTGCCTGGAATAATTCCAGCATGGTTCCATAAATTCGCAGATCGTTTTTCGGATTGATCCAACATTTAATGCTTGAATTTACTGTTCCATGGCTGTTGCCCTTCCTGTCTACTCAGGGCTTGATTTAAGGAACTTGATTTAACCTGCACCAGGTGCATGTTGACGAGAAAAACTAGTTGCACCAGACAAAACCAGGTTGCACCCTGGTCCCATAAATTTAAGTAAAATCACAGATCTCCGATGAATGGATCCTGTGTCATAAAACCGACGCAACATATAGATTAGTGATATAGTATGGTAAATAAATCTTAGAGATATTGAGTTTGTTCAAAGATTGTGTGGACAAGTAACGGTAAGTCAGACACAAATTTGCAATTTTTGGGACATGCACTTGGTGGATGTAGACATAAATATTAGGTTGCATTTTTCAATAACAGGTTCCACCAGTGCATGTTTTATATAGATAAAACGAGTCCTGCTACTAGACGTTGTAATTAGTGCACATTTGAAACTTTGACATTATCTCTGTGCATTGAGGGTAATTGTTCATTGACAGATTGATTTACACCATAAAATTTGAGATAGTAGAGATGGGTTTTGAATTACTTGAAATGAACTCTCTTTGACAACCAATTAGTACTGTATTAGTTTACTCTATACAGGCATGATGTGGGAGAGTCATAACCAGGTTCACTTGCCAAACAGTAAAATAACTATACATGGGCTTCAGGCTAGTGTATACTGTCTGATTGACAAGCTGCCAGCAGATCAGTGGCTATTATTATCAAGCTTATCTCATATTCTGGCCACAGGTTTGAAAGTGCATAATCTATACAATATCATGCATTCAAACAAACGTCACTATTTCCATGAGTTCATTGTGAAACGCTTGTCACTCTTTTCAACCTGATCTCTAGATCCCCCACACAACACAAGCTGCTAACATCATGTACACCACTGGCCTCCTTTACAAAGCTGTCAAAATATGTCAACTCAGGATCATGTCAACAACATTACACTACACCAATCATGATAAATATCTGTAATTTACAACAGTCTCCTCACAACAATATAAACAACAGTAATCCATGCCTGCAGTCAGCAATACTTGGCAGGGTATCAAAATATTAACCCTATTTGGCTCAGTTTGTTCTAGAAAACACTAAGTGAGTAAAGTTCATATTGCTTAAAGAAGAAGGCGAGTGGCTGAGTCAATATTGATAGATCTTAGTCATTCCTTCTCTTTGCCCTGTTAGCTAGGGCAAGTAGGGTACAAGGGGCAATCACTTTCTTTCAGGTAGAGGGCAAAAAAGCATTGACGAAGAGTACCAGAGTGGGTTTGGATATTATATAGGCCATTGACACAGTAGGGTCCATGTGTATTGTGCTGGTCAGTTATTGACTAGTGTTCAAGATTGTTGAAGCAAATAACTGGGGTGTTTAATATTACAAGGTGAAAATAGGCCATTCTGGATTTCTACAGGTGGGAAGTGAGATAAATCCAGAGATAATTTGTTGACAATGTTTGAGATCTGAGGCAGTAGTTAAAGTAGGAGGTGGCACATTATGGCAGCTGTGGAGGAGTCAGCACATTTGGGCTGTGTCAACAAACCACAATATATACTGCATATCTTTCAATATTGAGGTGTGCAAATATGGGTTATTGTTTTATGACAGGTTTATAGTCTGCATGTATATTTACAATTGAGAAAAGAAAAACAAACATGTTCAATGATGGATATATAGAGACAAACTGTCACTGCAGATCATCAAATAATATTGTATTCTCTGGAATGCATGATTGAAAGGTGGAATCTGTTAGGTTAAGATCAAATTCAAGGGCTATATTGTTGAGATGACTCTTAAGATTGGGTCATCAAGGTCGATGATCAGTTTGTTATAAAACTACAGCAGAATCTGAATCTGTGCCTTTAATATGGCAAAGGCTTCTTGTATGGAATTTGACATAGTTGTTATTTTGTTCAAGTGTTAAAGGTGTTATGCAAAATGATTTCAATACTATTGTTACGTATCCACTATCATATTATTTAAAGTAGCCCAATCACTCTTGATCATTAGCAGTTTACCACTAATCCATATCAAAACGGTTATAAACCTTACAACCTAACATGATGGGAAAAGGGCCTTCCAAAGGTTTAGAAAAGGCACATACTTAATTATACATTTGTCACACTTTTTTTCACCATTTGTTCATACACTTAATATATTAGCCTGACTTTTCCATGGTATTATGCCAGTTTTTCAAGATTGTATATAAAAAATAAATTAAAAAAATAATAACAAACTTTGGGAGGTGCTCTCAGAACAACATGGAAAAGGCTGATGGTTGAGTTTTATTGAATTTCCTGTCACAAATAGATCACCAGAAAGAAAATACTCACATAATTTTTGTTTTATTTTCCAAAACTATTACAAGCCTGGAAAGCTCAAACTAAAACTCCATGACTTTTCCAGGACCCAGGAAGCTGATCAATGTGTTTGAGGGAGATGCTGTGTTGAAAGTTCTGTTAATAATGAAAGTCATCCCTATCAAAAGTACATAAACATGATGAAGGTAACAGTGAATGCCCCTGTCACTGGGATACCGGGTAATGGCCTAATAAAGAAGGACTACCCCACTTTCATGTATTTCTGATTCCTAATCAACAAGGACTCAGCTGTAAATAGAAAGATAAGATTAAACTCCTCAGTGGATCCTTTAATAGAAAGAGAAGTAAATCACCCAACTCCCACAATTAATTATTCTAAAATACACACGATTGATTCTTGGAATATCTGATTTAGCCACTTTGCAATAAAACCCACAATCAGCAGATCATAAGACACTTCCTAGCTCCTTGGACAACATCCAACATTGCTTGTATCTAAGCCACTTGAAGATTTTTAAAATCTCTTCTTTCTAAGAGAGCAAAGACCAGGTATCCTCTGGGTTATCAGGGGGAGTGGGATCTGGGCAATTTTCACATTTATCAATGATAAAGAACCAGGAATAGAAAAGTGGCTACCTGCCTCTCATCACAGATAATCTGTCTCCCTAGGGGGTGACTAGGACGGTAGTGTGAGATACCTGTGTACTTATACCAGCGTAGCTGTAACTGTTACAGGAAGCTAGACAATGTTGAACACCGTGGACAGGATCTAGGAGATGATCCACAATAGATCTATGTTAGTATAATCTGTGTTGGAGTCAAGAGGGTCATAGCTCGGAGATCTCTTTCTCAGATTGATAATGTAATCCACTCAATCCATTTTTCTCAATGACTGCCAGTTTCAGAAGAATGCATCATAATGTCCTCTAGGGCTCAGACTGGTAACTCGGGGACTCAGATCGGATAAGTAAGACCCACATGCCATACGGACTATACCCAACTCTTCAGAACTACAGCGGGTACCAGGGAAGGGTTGAGTAATAAATTTGGCCCTAATGTCCTCCAACCATTAACATACTCACAGGAAATTCAAATTTACAAAAATATACCCTGTTCAAGTTCATTCCCATAACTACTTATCTCAAACAGCTATAGAAAAACAGAAGTTGTCCCCTCCCCAAAAATATGCATTGTGAACATGAGCTTGAGAAACTCAGTGGTTACAGTTTTGGCCACATTCGTTGGGGCATAAAAGTACATGTACATAGATACTTACAGTTCGAGAACCAGGATGACCTCTGTCTTTGTTTCATACACATCATAGAGGCTGATAATGTTGGAGTGGTCGATCTCCTGAAGCAAATCAATCTCCTTCTGTATGTCCTCCATCTTGGCACCTCGCCGTCCACCCCCGCGCCGCTTCCGGATGAACTTGGCGGCATATTCCACGACTGTCAGCCGGTGTGAGCATTTCCTCACCACAGCAAAGTGGCCACTGCAATAAAAAAAACAACAGATATGAATGTTACCATATCTATGTGTACATGGCTGTTGTCTTCTTGAGATGATTGAATAAAACCATATACAACAGGGATATTATTCTGTCAACAATGAAATGACCAAAGAAATGAGTGAGTGAGTTTGGTTTTAGTCTAATTTCAGACTTTCTGCTGTATTGTGGCGTAAATTGTGAGGAAAGCAAGAGTTGATGCAGGGCTCAAGCTCATTAAAATCAGATCTTAGTTCTCACTACTGCTAAACAAAGATCTGTGGATATCCCATTGCAACGTCATGTCAGAACGACCTTTTGCGAACTTTGCCTGACCAATGAAATAACTAACATGAAGTCGGGGGCACGGGTGGCCCAGTCGTCTAAGGCGCCGCGATTCGCTGTGCAGAGTTGCGTCCCTTAGGCACGCCAGAAACCTATGATTGTGGGTTCCAATCCCGGTTCGCCCCGATTATGTTTCTAGGTTTGTCAGCACCATACCCGTGCTCGTGGGTTTCACCGAAGTGGTAAACGTCTGAGACCTGCATCACTTCGGGCTTTCCTCCCACATTAAGCTGACACGCCGTGATATGACTGGAATACTGTTAAAAGCGGCGTTAAACCAAACTCACTCACTCACTCACTCACTAACATGAAGTCAATGTTAGCCAGTCAGAAAGTAGCTTTCTCGAGCTACACGACACTAGTTAAAAAACTGGCGACTTCCTTTCCAGACTACACTTTGAAAAATAATTTGACAATGTTTTCAATTCAAAATTTGAAAACTGAACAAAACTTTATGGAATGTTTAATAGATAGCCGAGATTGTATGGCAGTACTTCCCACAGACTATGTAAAGTCTCTTCCGTTCAATTGTTTATCCCACTGAAGCAAGAGACAGACCATGATTTTGACAGATTCAGTCGTACAACCTGTAACTGCTGTTCGGAAAACCCCATGTTGACTTTTTCAAGGGTGCATGATCCTGACTGTCACTTTCCTGATCTGGTAAGTGACATTCTGATTGGTCAGATGAAAGGTCCTTCTGGCGTGACCTGTAATCTGGTAATGAGATGTCCTCAGATCTGTGTTTAGCGGTAGCGAGAACTAAGATCTGATTTTAATGTGACTGTGCAGGGCTTAGACATTTGACACTTTGAGAAACCCATGACCATGTTGAATGGTGCTGACAAACCTAGAAACATAACCAGGGCAACCAGGATTTGAACCCACAGACACCTAAGGGATGCATTTTTGCACACTAAACTGCATTCCCTAAGACCACTGGGCCTCCCGTGTCCTTACCACAAAAAGGAAAGTATGATTATCGTGATACTAACAATTATCTTCATATCAGAAGAGATACTTGTCAGTAACTTGTAACCAAATTGTCACCGATGATGAGTGTATTAAAGCTCATATAGCCACAATGGCTGCAGTTATTGGGTAGTTACCGGTAAGTACAAAGACAGGAGATCACCTGGAAACAATGGAATTGACCTGAATGGTTACATGGCCTAGATTGATGCACATCTTATCAACATCTGGCAATCTTCCTCACTTTGGCATAAGACCTCTTACAATATTAGGAGAAAACGTGTGTTTTCAAGAACCCATCTGAACAATGACAAACATCCTCTATTCTAAGCTTTAAAACAATTAACAAATTTATGCTATGATTTGTTCACATTATTAATAATAGATGAAAGTATTTGCTCTGACCATTTTCGAGGTTCACCAGACACGGATGTAAATGTCTTGACCATGTTACAAAACAGATACAGCCATACAAAAAATAAACTCTCAGCTACAATGTCGAATTGTACTTAGTTAATTGCTTGTCTAAACAGACTCTCATTCTTGGGATCATGAAGCGTGCTATTTTTGTCCCATCAAATCCAGACCATATTAAACATTCAGGGACTATACTTGATGTTGTATGCTGGGGCATGAACTGCAGCTCCATCAAATCACTGCAGACAGTCAGCATGTAAGATGTGTTACTGGATGTGGTGATAGTGAGACTAAATTGTGATCAACTTAGGGCCCAGATTTGGACCTCATCATGCTAATAGAGATATGGCATACTCAAATTAACCTTAGCACTATGACTTTAAGAGTTTGTCTCAAGTTGTCATCACTACTTTAACACACAGATTACCACATAGTCTGTCTCCCAGACCTTAGAGAAAACAATTAAGACTAGAATGATTTGGCAAGTCTAGATTGCGTCAGCTCTAGCTCCTTGCTCCTGAAATTAAGGATTGTTCAGGGCTCCATTTGGATTTTATATTTTTTATTTTGTAGATATATATTTTTAAATAAGATAAATTTATTTCATGGACTAAATGTCAGTCTAATTATCACATACAACAGTTGTAGAACTTAGATCCATTAATGCAGTCTTTCTATTTAGATTTTAAAGCTAGGCTTGCAGCTAGAGCTGTAATACACATTCCATTCTTTGTATGAATGGTATTTGAAGTCATGTTATCATGGTTATTATAGAATGCATTTGAAAAAACTTGATTGTTTCTGCATTAAACAGATTGTCAATAACAAAAAATCCTTTCATCTTATACAAAGTCATGCAAAGTTATTTATATCGGGCTTGATGACATTTCCAAATCATGAACCATTTGTAAAAATGATTAAAGCTCTTGAAAAGTGTAATGTGAATAATCTTCTCCCAAGTAAACAGAAAGTGCACTGAGCATTTGCTGCTGATGCTGTTATAGTTAGTCAATACCCATGTCTGGCAGACTAGGCAAACCAATGGCTGAGAGCATGAGCAATGAGTCGCATGATCAGCCAGGTCACACAATGCAACAAAGCAACCTTATCCTCAATATGTCTGTCAACTCTTGAAGCAAACATAGGATACTGGAGACATTATTTTTATCAACTCCACCCCTGACAATCCTCCTGGACATGGTTTCATGGTCAGGAAGATATCAGTGGGCCATCTGTCTGAGGAGGAGATATTTGGGTCAGTCAAATAAGTGGCAATAAGCTAAGCCCTGAAATTAGGTTTTCCATCCAGTCAAGGTAATCGAAGCAGTTCAGTGGAACTACTGCTTAGCTGGCACATTGCAGGCTTTATAACCAATTGAAATACACCAGGGGGTTTACAGAAGATGGGATTTGTTTATTTAAGACCTATAGATGACATTCAGGGTCATAATAGGCAGGACATCACCTGCAGGACATTTGATCATAAACACATGGTAATGGGTCAGGTCATTGGTAGTCATGCTCTGCTTTAATTTTTCATCATCTCTAGTCCCCATCATCAAACAAATGTGATGTTAGAGTCACAATTAATTCCCTAGACAATTCCAAGACTAGAACTAAACACAAGGATTTTCTCTGACCCAAGACTAAGATGCAAGACTCAGTATGTGTTGTGACTTTCAAAGTCAAACCCTCTGTGTCAAACCTGGCACAACTACATCTTTCCATATTGATAAAATAAGGGTTTAGGCAATCTTTATATTTCTTTAAAGCTTCATCTTAGTTATGAAAGCACCACTGGCATTATATAATAAATGAAACAGTGTGTCATCACTCTCAAACTTAAACAGATTGAATATTGCCTTCAGAGTTAAGTGAAAATCCTACAACCCAGTTTGGCTTTGGATCCATTGCTTGAAGCTATGGTGTCTTGAGTCAGGTTGCCTGGTCGGGAAGGCGTTTCAGAAGGGAATCTTGGACAAACTCAGTTCCAACCACTGTGGTAGGCCAATGCTTATACCACAGACTTTGACTCTAAGCTGATCCACAGGGTCAAACATCTACACACCAGATACACCATACAATAAACACTCCTCATTTCCCTCCACAAACAGAATGGCATGCAAGTGATATCATTCTAGGATATAGAAACCCAGTGACTGTTATGATCAGCAGACAGAACCCAGATACAGTGATCTGGGGTGAAGAACATAGTGAGTTACTTAGCACATGGTCAAATGATTCATATTTGGCTCATCTTCACTGTTTCTTCCCAATTTATGAGTATCCTATATTGCTATGAAGCTTGACATGCTGTTGTAGTGCCAAGTATAACAGCATCTCCATACAAAAGTGTTCCTTCTGTATGTATCACCTTGCGTAGTTTTATACTGATGATTAAACCAAACAGATTCCTCTTACTCAGACCTATAATGCAGACATATTGGGAAGTGTTATAAATGCTGTAGGAACAGGCCTAAGTCAGGGTATGTGCGGTAACAGAAGACCACTTAGATGTCAACTTTTTTCAAGAAGAGATTTGTCCCATATAATTTACCTATCCTTATCAACACTTGGTGTGTCGTGAACAGATAAGGCTGTGTATCAAGACACTTAGTGGTCTTGTCTTGGATTTTAAAGTTATTTTCTTTTTTCCATTGTTCAAATTACACTTAAGCAGCAACTGAAATATTTTAATTATTGTATATTTTTTTATTTATCATGATAACAAATGCATTATTTTCATGAGTTTAAAAAAATAAACAACAATCGATAAAACTCATGTTAGCTAATATGATCACCATACACAAGTGCATGCCCAATTGTTAACCAGGGAAAAAATAAGTCAATACTCTTGTCACAGACTATGCAGAATTCAATCTCTGTGGGACAGTCACTGTCGAAAGCCCTTAGCTGAAGATGCAGGTAATTCTCAGCCTCCAGTGACCAGTATGTTGTGTTAAAAGCGGGTATATTTGCAGCAGTGTCCCAGGAGGTCTGAAGCTGATGCTGCTAATGCTAGGAGCTTACAGTAAGGCTTACCCAGATGCCTATAACATATGTAGCTTAGTGTATAGTGTACAGCCTAAACACAGGGGATGTAGATAGGCATCTCGGAAGGACAGGACATGCGGCATCGCATGACCAGGAAACTGCCTCCATGAGTACATTGCAGATCTCTCCTACTGTTGGTTTCGCTTACAAGTCTAAAAAACAGGTTGATAATTACCTACACATGCACTGTGATGCAGGTGTGAAAAATATGCAAATGGTGAAAGTGTTTTTGGTTTTGCCCCACTTTTAGCACTATTTGTGACATTCCACAGCAGGGTACACCAAGAAAGCTTGGGTTTAACACCTTTTGTAAAATCAATACTATCCATCTCACACATGCAATACTTGACATCACAAAGTGTGTGCTTAGTCGGTTTACAAGCATCAGATCCCTACACTTGTGCCACATATGACATGTTTCACGAGCCCTTGGATCACAGGAACACCAACTCTACATAAGTCTCATCAAGGAAGAGTTCCAGATAGATGCTGCATCGCCGTATTGTACAGATGAAAACTAATCAAATACGGACAGATTGCAAATTAGAACTGTATAATAGAAGCAGGGTAACAATACTATACAATATCAATACTAATTGTTACCGTACATTGTCTATTTATTCCCCAAAACGTTACAACTTCTTTTAATTGTACAGGGTAACTTTCCTACATCAGTTCGTGTAGACAGCAAATGGATTTCCTCCCAATCCTGCATTACTATTGGATAATAATACACACAAATTCTCTCGTCTCGGTTATGTTTATTCTAGACTATCCCCATAATACAACACAAGATCATGTGGCATCTCAATATCATACCAATACTTTGTCAATTCTAAAAAAAAAAAGAACAACACATATTGATATGAAAAAGTATGTCTGGTACTCGTCAGTTCTGTACTGTAATCACCAGTACTGTACTGTACTGTCACAGTTTATGCTAAATGATGAAAGTACACTTTTCTTAGAGCTGCACACCTTCATCAGACAAGGATTCCAATGACACTGATCTGAACTATGCTTCACACTATCAATCATTTCAAGTTAACCATGGAGGAAACATTTCTCCATGTATATCAGCTCCTTCTGTGTGACATAAAGGCTTTCACGGATCACACACTGAATGCCAACATGTGTGACATTGTGTCCAGACAGTACAACATGTCACCAATGAAGCATGAGAATTGTATGCATACAACACCAGCAGGTCAACTGCAGATCTCCACTCACTGTCTCCAACACTTACTCCAGACCCTGATTCTGTATGCTCTCTCAGGGAGCTAACGGTAAGTCTCAAAAACACCTTGTCCAAACATCTTGTTTCCTCAGTAAGCTTTCATCAGTGGCTCTATCATTACATAAACATATGCAGAATGAGATATTAATATCTAAATATATTTAGTTTCAAGCTCCATTCGAAACGTTTAGCAATATAAAACCACATAATCCTTACCAATAAGAAGAGGGGGCCTTGAGGTTTGCTCCTATAATACTTGAATCTAGGGACCCTGGATATCTTTACCTTATACCATTAGGGCCAAGACCATCTTCCCGAGGCAAGAGAGTTAACTGGATATAAAAGTCCAGTTTCCATCCTTCCCGAACTAGGCTGGTATTATGGAGTTACATTTTGGCTGGACTAACGAGTCTATGCATAGTCCAATCAAAATTGTGCACCGAATTCGAAATCCGGTTCGTAAACTCTCCTGCAGATTTCGGTCGATTGCAGGATTTGTAGAGCATGTGCACTGCCAACTTGTTGTCAGCAGATATTTTCCAAATCTTTTCATGTTTTTAATCAAGGTGCTGACGTAATTTGATGCATTTCGCGATTTATCGACCCGTTTTATCACAATATAGATCTCGATTATCGACCAGATCGTCCTGACTGGGCGCCACCATTTTGTGTGAAACAAACGCACGTGATACGACAGGTGGAATCTGATTGGTCCATAGGAGAGGCTTAGAAGGGACATAATTGGTAATAGCCACTGGTGGCGCTACGATCGAGCCCAGTTATTCCAGCCTTGTTCGGCAAGGGTGGAAACTGGACTTTTAAAGTCAGTTAACTCTCTTGCCTCCTGAAGATGGGCCAAGACATACGCTTGACTTTTATACTTAATTTTGACCACTGCATAAGCCTTGATGACAACTTCCAGATTACTGCAACGGAATTAAACTATGCTTGGAATGTATACCTGGTTCACTCACAACTGTCAGATGTGCCAATCATCAGACAATCAGTGAAGTGTGACCAGTATCCTAGTATTGCCTAGTCTTACCTACTAATTAATGAGTATCTCCCAACTGTGAGCAGAGTAAGATACTCCACCTCATCAGGTGATACAGATGAACCAGATTATGATTGTGTTTGTAAGTTGTGTTTGATTTATGCACGGTTGCTTGTGTTCTATAAACAAGTCTTTGGAGTAGTTTTTTTTCAATTACCTAGAACATGGGACTCAGTTATATTAATAAAATTGTTTAAATTTGGAGTTGCATTCTTATCCAATGAAATAAATGTTAGAAAGAATAATCATAAAAGCGATAAAACCCTTTCCATCTTCATAACAAATCTCCACCAAAAGCAGAGTCGATAGGACTATTCCAATCATATCATGAGCATGTGGTTTATGAATCACTATGAAATAGTGATGACAACAGGTGTTCGCGAAAAAGTTAACGTATCCTCATACTCACTCGGCTGTGATTATTTAAGCTTGCTCACCCATAGGTTTTGTCATTAAAGCTATACGTAACCTTAGGGATAGAACATGTTTTCAAACCCTTGTGCACTGTTAACGTGGGGCTTCTTATAGTTAAATGTAAGAGCAGTATTTCATAGAGACAAACCTACTGCAACTCACTACATCCATCGTTCATACAAAACTTGAGCCTCCACATTTAAGGCCTGCAATGATCACACTTTCAAAATGAGTAAAAGAAAGCAAAACATACATATGTATTAGGACATTCTTACATTGTCAGAATAGCAGTTTGTACACGCAAATACACAACAAAAATATTCCACACACAAGCCAAACCAGCAGTTTTGATGTAAGTTATCGATAGAGGTACTGACTATTCTTTTGCTACATGATGTTAAGTTCAGACTGCCAATTTCCAAGCCTTTGCAGCCTTATGTCACAATCAAGACACATGCCATCAAATGAACACAGTGACTCAAACTACAAATACAGAAAGTCAAATTCCAATCCCAGACTTCAAAAAGTTCCTTTGGCTGCCACCATGACCACACACATAACTGAACTCTCTCTCTCCATTGCTCTTCCTACCTCTCCCCCACTTCCGTTCTCCCCCCCAGGAAGTCTACAAGGAGTGCATGGTTCATCTCCTTAGCAAGCTTGCTAAGTGCTTGTGTCACATCTGCTTGTTGGCTACAAGCCCTATTTGGCAGAAACCATTACTGGACAAAGCTTACAAAGTCAGTTTGTTAAAATAATTGTAAGCGAAAGACAATCATGGTTCTGATCAGATATAAAACAAAGTAGGGGTGCACCCATCTTTATTGTTGTGGGGATGTACAAGTCACTAACAGCAACAACAACCGATTATCAGACATAATAGCTAAAATGGATAGAGTTTTCATTAACCGCCCGCATGTTATCAGAAATGAGTGGGCCACTGCAACTTGATAATGCCCTCATATTGCTTGACGATGGGCCATTATCACGCCCGTTGTTAGATGACGTCATAGGGATAGGGAAAGGTGACGTCACGTTTAATAGTGACGTCATCTGGTTTGTTCTATGATGTTTCCATATTTGTAAAAGTGGGTCAGTGAAATTCGTGTTGATTGCACTAAATGTTTCAAAACCGATATTGTTTATTTTTATTTGACAACAAATTCTATCCATTTTAGCTATAATACCGGTAACACTATCAGGACATTATCATTTGCAGAAGCCATAAGCCTTTTCAACTGCCATCCTTCGTCGGGCAGTTAATGGAAGACCTCAGGGTTCTGCAAATGATAATGCCCTGAAAAATACTTGTGTAATGCAACATGCAACTGTGAAACACATACATGCATATCAATCACTGACTACTGAACAGTAAAACTATACAGCAGTTTCTGAAGTCAACTTCTTTGGAAATAGTTCTTTTTGTCTTGAAGAACAAACACTACAAACATGACAAATATATATATGCATTCTCCAACTATTACGATGGATAGTATCCACGAATAGTTCCAATAGCCTCTGAACATGGGTTATGATATTTTGATATTCCCATAAAACAAGTCACAAGTTGAGATTTCACATACCATTATGTCTGAAATCCTAACATGTCATGAAAGCTATACAGTAAGGAACTGCACTCCGCTGACATCAAGACAAGGAATGTGCTCTCTACTGGTGACAGGCTAAACATAGCAATATATCCTAAAAGACTGATTCCATTTTCACATGAAAATATTTTCTGGATATACGATACCAAGTAAGTGCTTCGGTTACCATATGACATATGGACATCAATATCAGCATGAAAAAAAATTCAATCATTAATAAAAACAGCAATAAAACCATTTAAGCAACAAAACATGGAAACACAAAAACAAATCCATTAAAAATATTGCCCAAACTAGTATGCCATTGATATCTGAAACAGTTCTTGTCTTTTACTTCATGCACATACAATTTTTACTATTACTCGGTCTTACGACAGAATTTACCACCAAGACTTAAGTTTAACCTGTAATTCTGATTTGTCTCTTGATGAATAACACTGAATCTGCTCATACATTGATTAGCAGCGATAATTCCTGTACATGCAGTCTAATGCAATCATGCTCTCTATGTATACATCCATACAAGCACAGCTTGAAGTGCCCTTTGTAACAGCCTGGCCCCAGAACTGCCAGGCTAGGTACATCAGTAACTGAAAGTGGCGTGCACAAGCATACAATTTCAGGACACAAATGTGGAGAAGGGCTCCAACCTGTAACCTGCGTTGTGTCCATGCAAGTATGTAATACACATGCAGCTGTTCCACTGCCATGATTAGCATTAGGATGGTGGCGTAATTACAGTTGGGGGTGGTCTTTGTAATCATCACAGGACTGCAGTTTGCAAAGGTTCTATTTCCATGTATTGTTGTTTTATTGATTGCATGATGTAAAAACTGAAGGACAACTGATTTTTTTTATTGAATTCTTTGATAAACATTTCACAATCTGCTTCTTTAAGGGTGACTTGGCTATCACTGGGTGATAAAAGTGGGCAGTGAAACACAGATTGGACTCTGTAATACTTCCTGTATTACTACGGTTCATGCATCCAGACATCAAATAGAAGTTCTCAATCCAATGGCTTGACATGTTAATGTCATCGAGGCAAGGAAATTGAAAGCTTCTACCTTAACAAATGTTTGAAATTTATTACCTTATTTTCTCATTCAACAAAATATTAACAGCTGCTCAAAGACCTTAAAAATGTTCTTTGTTACTTTAATGTGATCATGATGATTGCAATGTAAAATGACAAATTAGCACTTAACTTCAAAACAAAAAGTTCCAGTCAATAAACATAATGTTGGGAAAGATGTTGGTTTAGTTGAGCTAATATTTGTAGCTTCTTTTGGCCATGAAATGTGTCCAAAAGTTGGATTATCTTGTTGACCATGGCATAACCATTGCAGAATTTCATCACCACAGTCAGGGAGCATCCTGTATGCTTGAAGTCCTTCATCTTGTCTTGTTGATATACACTGTAATACAGCTACACCAGCCACAAGCACATCTACATACAGCTACACCAGTCACAAGCACATCTACATACAGCTACACCAGTCACAAGCACATCTACATACAGCTACACCAGCCACAAGCACATCTACATACAGCTACACCAGTCACAAGCACATCTACATAGTCAAAAGCACATCTACATACAGCTACACCACTCACAAGCACATCTACATACAGCTACACCAGTCACAAGCACATCTACATACAGCTACACCAGTCACAAGCACATCTACATACAGCTACACCAGCCACAATCACATCTACATACAGTCACAAGCACATCTACATACTGCTACACCAGCCACAAGCACATCTACATACAGCTACACCAGTCACAAGCACATCTACATGCAGCTACACCAGCCACAATCACATCTACATACAGCTACACCAGCCACAATCACATCTACATACAGCTACACCAGCCACAATCACATCTACATACAGCTACACCAGCCACAATCACATCTACATACAGCTACACCAGCCACAATCACATCTTTATACAGCTACACCAGACACAATCACATCTACATACAGCTACACCAGACACAATCACATCTACATACAGCTACACTAGCCACAATCACATCTATATACTGCTACACCAGCCACGATCACTTCTATATACTGCTACACCAGCCACAAGCACATCAACATACAGCTACACCAGCCACAATCACATCTACATACAGCTACACCAGCCACAATCACATCTACATACAGCTACACCAGCCACAATCACATCTACATACAGCTACACCAGTCACAAGCACATCTACATACAGCTACACCAGCCACAATCACATCTACATACTGCTACACCAGCCACAAGCACATCTACATACAGCTACACCAGCCACAAGCACATCAACATACAGCTACACTAGCCACAATCACATCTATATACTGCTACACCAGCCACGATCACTTCTATATACTGCTACACCAGCCACAAGCACATCAACATACAGCTACACCAGCCACAATCACATCTACATACAGCTACACCAGCCACAAGCACATCAACATACAGCTACACCAGCCACAATCACATCTACATACAGCCCTGCACACCAAAGCTCACATAGGTCTTGCCATATAAGGAGACAGTCAACCAAGATAACAACCCCCTCTGTCTTGTCATTTACCTAAATGCCTGGGGTGCTACTTTGGATAAATCCACATATACAAGAGACTTACCACAGCTATCATACTGAAACTGATCCTAATGGTACTCGTACAAAACTGCTAAAACAATTATTCAGCCATTAATAAATGTGTAGGTGAAAGAATTTCCTATTATCAATATCACAGACAGACAAACCTCCAGTCCACTAATTTCATCAGAACAACTGTTTTGTACATATTAATAGTATGAACTGTTGAGAATGACTGTCTGTATTGTTTTTATCAATTCCATTACAATAAATTGCATGAAAATAATCTCATTTCTTTTAACCTGCGATCAGTAATATTGATCTGAATCCAACAAGGCAGTGTCTAGGAATGGACAAGTTGGTAACTTCATAACTAGCATTCACCTACAGCTTCCCATTCAACAATTCCGAGATGCAACCTTTCACCTCATCTCAGCTGAGTTAAAACAAGGTTCAATCTCCAGCAAAAAATGCTTTAATGCTTTAACACTTATCCTCCCTCTGATCTGTTTATTTTACTCTTTACACCCTTGAATCACTCCATCTGGATGAAAGCCACACCAAATGAGCGAACAGCCTTAAAAGAAAACACTCAGACTTGGTAAGAAATCGTGTTACTGGGGAGATTAGAGGGCTCAGTGACAGTCAGCCAGTCTGTCATTACAGGGATTATGCTGGGAGAGACCTCTCACAGACTCAGGCAAGGTAACATCTCAGTTAGCCTCTCAGGTGACAAGGGCGTGTGGCACATGACTTGGGGCTCCCTACACCTGGTGGAATACACTCTTGCACCCGAGACAACACACGAGGACTCACTGGGTCAGATCAGAATCAGCATGATCAGGAAGGAAGCTTCCACGTAATGAAATGCTTGTCTGGATTGCTCATGCTATGCCTGCCTGTGCTGTTGATGTCAGCTGTCAGAATCAATTTGATTAAACTCCTGGGACATGCTGTGGATTTGTAATCACTGTCATGTGCAAGATCTGTGCAGTCAGTTGTCAAACTGAAATTAACTCCAGTTGGTAATTCTGATTGAGAATTTTTCATCTGTTTGAAAACGAGGGATTATCCTTACCAACGAGAATTTGCGTTCATTCATATTACCTGCACCTGTGACAAAAGGTTTCTTCAGAATTGCAATACTTGAAAAAGGATGACATCTCTCTTAGTTATGTAAGCATGCGCATACATTTACTGTGGACATTAGGGACGAGCAGCTAAACTTATGATTGATTGTGATTGATGGGGTCAAAATGGGGTCAATCATGACTTCCAAGACAATATGGATAGACTTCCTCAATCTTTATGACTCATAATTGATGCTCACCTCCTAAATAATAACTGACCAAAAGTTTCATTGATCATAGTAATCAGGCCTTGTTAGGTTGAATGTGGTATTTTCCAGATTGGCAAAGTGGAATAGATATTCTTCCTAAAGTTACACTACATTACCTTTGCTATCAAACTTCACCTTCATCATGTTCATGGCTAATCTGCCATTTTTCATTACCTGTTATCATGTGCATTAACTTTATTAGTATTATCGATGTTAAGATGGTAACATCAGAAATTCAATGACATATTGATCATGTTTATCAAGTACATACATATTGATATTTTGATGAAGTATATATTGATATATTGATCCATCAGATCCTCTTTCATCTCTATCAACATAAGCAACTATTTCTAACACATAACCTGCTCAAGGAGTACTCATACTACCATACTCCTTTGTTCATGGAGTGAACCTTAATTAAACAGTTTCAGCATATGTATTGACAGTGGATCACTAGATTGTAGAATACGTCAGATCAATACAGAGATGAATATGCGCTGAAGGATTACACATCACAATTCATGTGTACCAACAACCTTGTTTGTTAGGATTTGCAGTGCAGACAGCCAGCTGGTACATATCAGCTGTACCTCTCTGTACCATGGTACATACTACATTTCCCTTTGATATATGAAAAGTGAACCTATATAAGACCAGGTCCGTACAGAGACACGATATATATCTTGATGGTAAGTTTGCGGTACAATACACAAAACAATATATGAAAACTCAACACTGGTCATGCCAGGAAATATATTTAGTAGATTTGAGTTACCGTATTCGACGTAATAAGCGCCCAGGGTGCTCTCAAAATTAGAAATAAGGGGTTCATATTAGAATATAATTTTGAAGAAAGAGTTGAAATATCGTCAATTTCGTGGTTTGTGCGTAGAGCCTAAAATGATACAAAAGAAAAGTCTGTGCACGACAGATATATTTTTCCAGAATTTAATTGCCAATAGTTAAAGGGTGCATATAACACACGAGTGCATATTATACACGAATAAATAAGTCTTGTGTACATTGATCAATCAGAAGGGTGCTTATCATGCTATTTGGGATTGTTTACTAGCCAATATATTCGCAAATATCGCCGTGGGCACTTATTAGAGCGGGGGCGCTTATTACGCCGAATACGGTTATTCATTAAACAGTGGCTTAAGACCTCTTGTACATACCCAAGAAAATAGCATTTTACCATCAATTACCTACAATTTTATATTTGGATTTTAGTTTGTTTATTTTGTAGATATATATTTTTAAATAAGATAACTTTATTTCTGGGACTAAATGTCAGTCTAGACTAGTGGCTAAAGTTGCAGATTGCACATAAACACGTTTGTGAAATTATGCATGCATGCACAACCCCACAACACAATATTGTAGATTGTGGCACACTCAGTATTTTGTTGCACTATATCTTCAGTGAATCATTACATCCATATCGCAGACTGAAAGAATACTCTGTTTAGAAATCTTAAACATTGAACTATCTTTGCACTGCATATTTGACTTTCCTGTTTATTGATTCAGCAAATGAGAGCTGTGTGTCTAGGCCTGATGCAAGTATTGTGTGCCTGAAAGACTTCTAAATCACTGTTATTGATACATAGATCAAGGAGGCTGGGAAGAAGTGTCTGCAATTCAACATTAATTCCAGTAATATAGCCAAGACAACAGGCAGAGGCATTTAAAGTAGGACAGAAAGATTCAATTTACCGATACTCAGTGTACTTGGTGGTAACTTAACAACCTCCTAGAAAGGGTCTTATTTCAATCTTATCTAATCATAATTCAATAAAGAATTCATAGAATTAGTCTAATGTTGACATGTTTGCGTTACCATGTTCAGGTAGATTAGAGATGATCTGAGCTACACAGGTCAGTGCTACTATGTGAGATAGATCAGTCAGCTGTCTTGTCAATATTGTGTCAATATCACAGATGGATTAATGTATTTGACAGGACTTGCACTGTCGTTTTCGATAACTGGGTTATGTATCACACAAATACGAAGGTGGTCAGAGAATAAATATAATCTGGATAACAATAAATGAGACATTGATGTTTACTCCAGATCACTCTATGAACGCGGTTTGCGAATCAATATGAAGCTGTATATATTGTGACTTTTTGTGTTTGGGTATGTTCACATGTACAGTACAACTGTTGTAGGAGGGTCAAGGATTTCTTATTGTATATTGTGTTTATCTGGATGTATTGACCATACTGACATGTACACAATGTCTACCATCTAGGCAGGACAGGGAGAGTCTACAGGTTTCCCTATTGCATAGTACATCAGGATAGGTTATTTCCTATGTGAAACTGGAAACACACTGCATCCATATATCATTCAATTATCAGTTATTAATATATATTTCTCTCCTTTTCAAGTATTATATACTGCATGGGTAGACACAGATGTCATATAAAACTAGTCCACAGCTCATTTTGGAGTAGTTGATTATGTGAAACAAGCATGAAATACTCATATCCTCCGCCAATATGACATGTCTGGTTGCAATGGAAACTCAAAAACTAATTTTTTCAAAAATCCCAAACTATCAAAAGGGCACCAGTTTACCACTAAAGTTATCTATATGACAAGTTTGATGAAGAAATATTTACGGTTTTCAAGATCTGCTCCGGAAAGCAGCACTACCGACATTTTCAGTCTAAGTCAAAGTCGTTGCCATGGAAACTTAATTTTTTTTTCAAAATTCCCAAACTATCAAGAGGCACTGGTTCACCACTAGACCTATCTATGTGCCAAGTTTAGTTAAGAGATCTCTCATGTTTTTTCAGTTCTGCTCCGGAAACGAAATGTGACGAACGGAAGGACGGACGGACAGCAGGGGGATAACTAGGCAGATATTGGGGAGTTTCAATTTTACTGTCTAATCTTACATTCAAAAGGTTGTAAATCAGTACATTTGTTACAAATTACAGAACAAAATGAACAAACATGGTTTAATGCATCAGCAAGACAGCAATATCATATTAGATATGACAACCCGGTGATTGACTCAGGACCAACAATCCTAAGTGTGGTGATATAATCAGATCAAATGATGCAAACACACAGTCCCAATTTTTCTGCCTAAACAAGTGAGGTGTACTTGCCATCTATTCTGAATCTAAATTCTCACTGCATTGGGTCAGTCTAAATATACTGAAGTCAGAACAAAAACATGTTCCTTCATATATGACCAGTGATAGTGACTGTAAAAATGTTATACATTCACACTTCCTGGGCTCAACATCTTCTAGTCTTAGGCAAAGGTCCACAAAGCGATCTTATTGCTACAACAGTCATAAGTCCATGCTAAAATATGTGAGTTCCGATCACGTTAGTGCTAAGATCACTTTGTAGAACGGCACCCTGGTACATATACCTCCATACATCAGTAAAGACAGTGCTGAGCATGCTGTGGGCATATCTGTGTGTAAAGTCTGGCTCCAGACATGGAAGTGTTGTCAGTGAGTATCCTCTCCATGTTCAAAACAAGAAACATACAAAAAATTGGTTTTTATGAAGAACAAATTTGCTCCTAGGCAAGTATTACGCCCTTTTCTTGTATGGCAACAATGAGGCATGTGACATCTAAACACGAGAGCCGTACCACAGGGCCACACAAGGAACACCAGGCTACTCCTGCTAGGTTTTTACTATTAGAATGTTTGTGTGGCCCAAAGTCAACATAGCATTTCCTCCCAATGCCAAACAGAAGGATTGACAAGCGCATAGTGCCCCCATAACTTTGGGGGTTACCCCCAATACTTATGTTGCATTCAGACCACTTAAAACATGACAAACATCACGGGTCATCAAATATGGACAATGTTGATGGTAAACGGGAACCAGCTGGTTAAATGTATGAGAGGCCCAACTGGAGGCAGTCCTTGAAAAAGTAGCCTGGAGGAGGAATTCAATGATGAATGGCTCACTTCCTATTTACAACATGGGATTTTCAATGTGAGTGCTGGATAGGTGAAGTGTCGAATGTGACACTCGGATACTAATAGGTGTTGATATTTATTTGTTGTCACCTCAGTGATTGTCGGGTTGGATCACATGTTTGATGTGGATTGCAGTGTTGTTTATCACAGCATTGATCATGACTGCTGTGCCGGGGCCTTATCACACTGTCCACGTGACAACCAGCTTTTACATATGTCTATTTCATCTCATCTGTCTGAGTGTCACATTTAGTGAGAATAAACATGTTTAAGTGCCGACTGGTTTGTACATTTCATACAAAGTGGTATAGTAATGTTGCATTAGCTGTAATAGATCAACTTAGTTCTAGCATTAGATGTGCCAATCAGTCATCATACAAACCAAAACACCACTCACTCAAATGATACATACTAGGGCTGTTACGATTCATTTGCATATTCGGGGAATCTAACCGTATCCATTCATGAATTGAATTCGTTATTCGTGGCCACTAGAATCGAATATTTAAGAATATGCAATCATGTGCATTTACATACCCTGTACCTAAAAATACCCATAAGAACATATTATATGCATAAATTTCTTAAAAGACAACACTCTTATAATATTTAATTTGACAGTATTGTGGTGACGGGTCATTGTCACATTTGAGCAGATACTAGTACCTGGATAAGTGCAGTATATGAATGTATAATATATTAATAATTAACAAACCATGTCAAGTAATTTATGTTTTTACTTTTTCAATGAATATAAAAAATAATAAATCAACTGCTGACATGTTATTGTATTCGTGATTTAATATCCGTATTCGTTACCCTATATTCATGATACGAATCGAATCGTACTCGCCTCATAGTGTATTCGCAGCCCTAATACATACACAGCTAAAACAACCTATCAACCCATTGTGGATATTTTATCCATGGGTACACAACAGATTTCAACAGGACTAAACGAAACCTTAACATAATAAGCATATAGAAGAAAGTATACAGCTGAAAGAGGAATATAAATGGCAGAAGAATAGAAAATTAACCCCAAAACTAAACCTGTAACTAAAACTTGCCAGTTAACTGGATCATTGCATCCGAGTCATAAAATAGCCATAGCTGTTTATGAAAGATTAAATAGAAGCATGTAGATATCGGCAGTAAATCATGTTTATATACAGCAAAGCAGATTCTTAAATGTAAAAACATTAGAGCAGTCGGCATGATCTATAAGAAGAGTGACACTAAGAATGTTTAAGGTTATTATAGGGAATGGGGTGCTTGGTGCTCAGATACTTCTTTCAAAAGGAACTTGGAGATACAGCAAGATAACTTGACGGAGCTGCTCCATTTAATCCTGCGTCTGACATCTCAGCTATGAAAGGAGCATCCAGTTTCAAACCTGATACTGACTGAACTCATCTCATTGTTTTATAACATAACCCCACACAACTAATCCTAACAAGGTCTACTTTTAGATTTCCAGATAGACTTCATTACTAGCATCCACCACAAAAGAAGTAAACTTAATGGTTACTACAGAGCACTGATTTTGCTCAAGACAAAAGGCACTAGGACATTGTCATGGTTATAGCAAATTTTGAAAGGACTTTTCTTCAATATAATTACCAAAATTGAAAACCAGGAGAAACTGAGGCCACAGTGAGTCAACATCCCAGACAATGAACTGATCTGAACCCCTGTAATGTGGGCATAATCAGGGAAAGCCATGATGGACCAAATGTTGTAGAGTTCATGCTACTAAGATATGTGCAACTTTGGAACCAGGAATTAAGAGTAATAAATGAGTTTGGTTTTAAGAGTTTGAACAATATTTCATTACATTTACCCCAGCTTGATGGAACACTATTAATAGACTTGTGGGAAAATTTTAATTCTTGTATGTGAGTAAATAATACATAACCAAATACTAATTTGGGGCCAATATTTTAATAACTAAGATCAATGATGATCATGATGATATATGTACTCTTGATCCAAAGAACATGTAGAACAGTTACCTATGATAAAAACAGTTCAGACTGACCTATTACTGAACACCTTGAGAGTGAGAATAGTTTATGCATGAAGTAATATTTTAGCTATAATTATTGCTGCAGGGGATGCCAGGATTTGGCTTCAGTCTCAGTTATAGTATCAATGTGGGGAATTGAATTGAGTTTAGGGGCTGTGATGAGCATACGCTTTAACCATAATCATGATAATGCTACTGTGTTGACTCCTTACATAACATGGGGCACGGGTGGCCCAGTTGTCAAAATTCGCTTTGCAGAGGTGTGCCAGAAACCTATGATGTGGGTTCACTCTGATCATGGCTCTAGGATTGTCAGCACCATCCTCAGTTCATGGGTATCACCATGGTGGTAAAAATCTGCATCACTACATGCGTTCCTTCTGCATCAAGGTAACACATCATGATGTAACTGATCAAAATGGAAACTTAACTTACCGTATTCGACGTAATAAGCGCCCTGCTGCAATAAGCGCCCATGGCGATAATTGCTAATATATTGGCTATAGAACAATCCCAATTAGCTCCCCTTCCGATTGATCAATGTATACAAGACTTTTTCAATCGCGTATAATACGTACTCATACGTGTGTTATATGCACCCTTAATTATGGGCAATTAAATTCTGGAAAAATATATCTGTTGTATATCACATTTCAGGCTGTCAGCAGAAACCACGAAATTTATCTTTCAACTCTGCTTTCTCCACCAATATAATATTCTAATATGAGCCCCCTATTTCTAATTTTGAGAGCGCTCTGAGCGCTTATTACGTCGTAAACGGTATCCGTACACAAGAATGGTTATCACAGTGATATGTCTGGTAAACGCAAGTCAAAACTTTGATCTCTTAGGGAAGCATCTTAGTATATTTTATAATAAGGTACACAGATACATTGTCCTGGTGCAACAACACACCCTAAGTGAGTTTCCACTGCTTTGACTGTTGTTTAGTCTCTGGCTAATAATGGAGAACCCAAGGCTCATCCATGGTTACAAATCACTCAACAAAATTAGCTAGGCGACTTAAATTCCCAAAAGATATGATGAAACTGGTGTGTTTCTGATCAGGAGTCAGAGACCTTGGAACCCAGGGTGATGAAACCCTTGTTATGCCCAGTTCATTCCTCAGAATGTGCTCAACGCTCTCATGAGAGGTGCCTACTGTATTGGCTGTGCTGCCTTGTTGCACATTTGGTTCAAATGCAGCCAGTAAGCATGAATAGTATTGTACTTAGTACATGCATACTGTAAAGGGCCTACTATACATCCTTCGTAGTTAGGCCCAGAACTTTTCAGTCACCCCTCATAACTGCAACTTTTCTACAAAGTTAGATGTACTACTATCAGTAATCGAGATAGAGTTCACAAGATGGGCCAAATATAGAGTGCTACAAATAACACCAATAAATACCACTTCACAAAAATTTTCTAACACAGGGCCCTACAAACTTTGCTCATTGAACCCCAGACTCAATAAAACAGTGGATGTTTAAGCCCTGAAAAACTATTGTGGAGGGAAAAATGACAAAAAAAACATAAAAAAATGTTTAGATACCTCTGCGGATGAGGAAAAATAGCAAATATCTCCATGAGCACTTTATCGATAGGACAAGCAGGATGTTTTCAATTTGCTACTCCAGAGTTCACAGTTTGCTATACAGAATAAGTAATACAAAAGAAGGACCCAACAGTGTTTTGCTGTGACAAGGATTACTGCAACACGTGTAGTCTCGGACAAAAACTACACCAAACATGTTTCAAAAATTGCTCCGAAGCCAGAAATATTTAAACTTGTTCAACCACTGTCGACTTTGATCCTAAAGCAAATTGAGGAGGTAATATCATAACAATTGTCGCAGTCGCCTATAGAGAGAAAGAGTGTCATTCAAACAAACCAGCCCTTACACAATTCTTCTCAGTCTTTGTTTACTCTTTAGATTCAGAGGTATTAATGACTTTACAGTCTCAACAGGTCTCTGGGGCCAAAAAAGGCTAGTTTTTCTAGTCGTGAGAAATGTCACAGAATAGTCACTTGACTTTAATTGCTCATCTCCCAAGCAGGCAGACATATGAGACTGTCCTGTCACTTGATTCCCTCAGGTAAAGATAGCATTAGAAGCTTGTTCAGACATACTTTCTATTATTAAGGACTGGGGATGATTATTCAGCTTGGTTGGGTTTCAGGTACTTTTTCATGACTTGCTAGTGAAGCAATTGTACAGCTTACTCACTGATCCAGAGCAGAGTTTGAGTTGTTTGAATGCAGAACACATGAGCACGTTTTGTGGAGGAGTTATCTTCATGGCCAACACTAATACAGGTCACACAAGATTGGGGATGCATGGTCCAAATCAGTATTCACATGTCATACCATCAGGGTAAACCTTGGTAGCCATTGGCAGACTTTGTTTTAAAGCACCTATCTCAAACCCTGCTGTACACACTTAAATATTTTAATCAAGATTTAAATCTTTAAATCAGTTTCTTTGCAAATGGTGGAATAATACAATGATCCCAAATGCAGTTCAGTGATGGAGTATGTTCTCCATATCTAGCCTCGAAATGAAGGATGATGCTTCAAGTACTGGCGATGTCCAGGCTTCCTGTATCTCTCATCATCATTTCACTTTACGTTCGTCAGTTAAGCAAATATTTGACAATCCTGTATAATCAATCACTGTAAATGATCACAAGCTCCTATTGTTCATACAGGCTGGAATTACTCGTAACTCATGCATAGTCAAACCAACTAACTCATCACAAAGTGTAAGTTATTTATGAATTATTTCTATCAATCCATAACATGCATAATAAAAGATGTTATTCCATGAATGTTTTTTGTTGTTGATATTTATATATTAAATAATGTTTATGTAAGTAAAATGCTTGTAATTGTCATTACATTAAATGCCACACAGTAAATGACTGGTTTTACATACATTTAGCCATCATTCCAGTCACAGCATGACAGGGCTACAAGAATGGCCTTCACACATGTTTAGCCCCTTGGGGAACTGAACCTGATCCTTTGTCCAGACAAGCAAATGCTTGAACCACTAGGCCACCCCATCCCTCTCCCAGGCAACACATGGCCAGTAGAGACTAGAGGAGTTGTAATGATACCTTCAACATAGTCCTCTCCGATATGTTAATCTGTTGCAGTGTTCATCCTAGCCTTTGATATAAAAAGTAGGCCTATGTCCCACCTGTCTTCAGTTAAGTGAGCCATTTAGAAAATATTGTGCAACCAGCATGGGTTGCTGGGGACCTATTTTGACCTTGAATCCCTGCAGATGAGTCAGACTCAGAGATCTCTTTGTGAGGCAATAAAACTTACAAACTTGATCTAATATTTACATTTATGGGTCTCTCAAACATAAGAAAAAGTATCATTTATATTTCAAATGTCAACTGAAACACTGTGAAGTCTTTGACAGGCATTTAGAGTGAGTGAGTGAGTTTGGTTTAACGCCGCTTTTGGCAATATTCCAGCAATATCACTAGAAATAGGCTTCACACTTTGTACCCATGTTGGGAATAGAAACCGGGTCTTCGGTGTGACGAGGGAACGCTTTAACCACTAGGCTACCCGACCGCCCCCTGGCATTTAGAAGATGGCAGAACATGAATACATGGATAACAAAGTCTATTTTCTTTGTAATGATGTTTCATCACCTGATGAAGGAGCAAGAAGCAGCCCTTTAAAAGTTGTTACAAAGAGAAAAGTTCCATAAAACACTGTAATATGATACTGTGTTGCCATATAATGTCACCATTAGTGCCAAGCTCTACACCTTATTGCCAAGATAAACACAACCTGATTTAATTATTCATTTATCAAACCTATTTAAGGAGTCAACTTCACAATCAGCTACTCAGCTGATGATTTGCTCTACTCAAGACATGATAACAGCACAAACTATTAACTTCATGGAGTAAACTTTATGATCTATAGAAACCACAGAGAGATATCTTCACATCTTTGACAGGTAATTGAACCATTTGATGTGTGACATTACTGTCAACATAAACCTCCTGTAAGTGTCCCATGAAACACTCTGTAGTAGTTGATGAGCTATAGCATTGTAGCATGTCTTCTGAGTGAGGTGTATGTTCAAGACTGCTGCTTGCTACGTCACAAGGTGGTTATCATGCATGAAACACTCTGTAGTAGTTGATGAGCTATAGCATTGTAGCATGTCTTCTGAGTGAGGTGTATGTTCAAGACTGCTGCTTGCTACGTCACAAGGTGGTTATCATGCATGAAACACTCTGTAGTAGTTGATGAGCTATACCATTGTAGCATGTCTTCTGAGTGAGGTGTATGTTCAAGACTGCTGCTTGCTACGTCACAAGGTGGTTATCATGCATGAAACATTCTTCTCTCCATTTGGTGAGCTAGTTTGCAAATACGATGACGATAATCACTATACCAAGGTTGCAAAACAAACATAACCACAACCAACCTGTGATGATGTGGGTTATAAAAGGTCTTCAGCACCCGGAGCTTGCCATAAGATGTTGTTTTGTTTGTTTGTTGTTTAACGCCACACGCAGCTATATTACAGCTATATGGCGGCGGTCTGTAAATAATCGAGTCTGGACCAGACAATCCAGTGATTGACCTCATGAGCAATTGGGATACGATGACATGCATCAACCAAGTCAGCGAGCCTGACCAACGGATTCTGTTAGTCGCCTCTTAACACAAGCATAGTCGCCTTTAACAGCAAGTATGGGTTGCTGAAGACCTATTCTAACCTGGATCTTCACGGGTCCTTGACGTAGGAGGCAGGATCGGGTGGTCAGGTAAGCTGACTTGGTTGATGCATGTCTGGTTCCAACTCAATTACTTTACAGACCGCCATCATATTGCTAGAATATTGCCGAGTGCTACATTAAACAACACACAATCACAAAACACAGACACAACCACAACCACCTTTCTCACTCCCCAATCTTCGTTGTGTAGGACATGAATACATCATTAGGATCATTTCATATGCACCCACCGTATCAATATATATGAAGATAAGCCTTGTAATTTGTCTTCAAATAAAACAGCAAAAGTTATCATCAATACAACGCTAATATCTTCAATGGGCTCATTATTCACAGAAAATTACATTAAGGTGCTTTAGAAGGAGAGATTTACTTTCAACATGAACTTTAAGCACTAACATCATCCTGTTGACTAGAAGCATGTGTCCGATA
Organism: Haliotis rufescens; assembly: GCF_023055435.1. Lineage (NCBI taxonomy): Eukaryota > Metazoa > Mollusca > Gastropoda > Lepetellida > Haliotidae > Haliotis > Haliotis rufescens. The sequence continues at coordinate 37,073,300 of NW_025963779.1, forward strand.
CTCAGTGATGACTTTGTAATTACAGCAGACTCGCATCAAGCTACACTTCAGTTTACACAAGCAGTCACAGGGCTCTTAACATGCTCACAGTTTACTGTTACCTCACACATCAATGTTTTGTATTACACATGTACTATGATGATTATGGACAGTATATTTTTTTATTGGATCACAGGTTTTTCCTGCCAAAGGAAACTCTTAATATGCCAAATGTCAAGAAGACTATTGGCATTAACTTTGGCATTATTCTGTTTATCAAGAACAGGGCTCTGAGAACTCTAGACTTATAATGCATGGAATATGCAACTGATGACTAATTTGGCAAAATATGAATGTCAAATTAAACATCATTATAAGCTTTGTTTGTGATATTTATTAAAAACACTGAGCAATCACATACTTTCACATTTGTGATGTGCTGATAAAAGAATAAGTTTTTTTCCATATCTAATGAAAAACGAGTCAATAGATCTGTGATCCAACAACAGTCAAAATGACCAAAGCCTTACTATCTCTCCAAATACACATTCCACACACAGGGGGATGTAACATGCAATTAAATGCATGCTACAGGGCGCTCTCAAAATTAGAAATAGGGGGCTCTTATTAGAATATCATTTTGGTGAAAAAAAACCCAAGAGTTGAACGATCATAAATTTCATTGTTCATTATGAAATGTTTATATACGACAGATATAATTTTTCAGAATTTAATTGCCAATAATTAAGGGTGCATATAACACATGAATGCGTATTATACACGAATAAATAAGTCTTGTGTACATTGATCGATCAGAAGGGGTGCTAATTGGTATTGTTCACTAGCCAAACTATTAGCAAATAGCGCGCTGTGGGCGCTTATAAGCATGATAAGAGCGGGGCGCTTATTACATCGAATATGGTAAGCTTAAGATACATTATATATGCAATGTATCTTAATATATGCAACCTCCCATGCAATATGCAGTCATTGGTGCAATACACAACAGCATATGCAATGGTTATCAGTAATGCTGTAATCAGTGATAGCAGGGTTAGAAACCAGGAGTAGATTAAGTCCACAGCTGATTACCAGTGGTTTGTGTCAAATCTGGAAAGAAAACGGGTAGTCCTTCCAGATTTTCACTGGTCTAGGACTGTGAGACAAGTGGAAAGTTGATAATATCATACGAGTAGGTTTCACAAACTTCCAAGCAATCCAGAGGAAAGCAGTCAGCCAAAATCAATCTTTCTGACGGTTGAAATCAAACAAACACAAACCATTATTACGTGCCCCCTGCAATATTGAGCGCTACCTGATCAACTTCTAGTGCACTCTATAAGTAATCTTTATAAACGCCCCATAGCCAGAAAATTGAAATGACGGTCCATATTTTCAACCGTAGCAAGTGAGACTGAACCATTCCCAGTTTGCCTCCTTGTCAAATATGCTGACAATACAACCAGGCCCCTTGTATTATACATTGTATATGAATGAACAAGAGGAGGATTGATACTGTGCATCAAGGCATATCAACAATTACAAGCTAGCACATGTATGCTGCTTTATATGATATCACACTCATTCCACCTTTGATCCTTATGCATGTAAGTAATATTATATTGTAAAATCTCCAACACACTGAATGCAAGTTCTTATCATGATAAGTAAATATTGGCATAGATAATAGCTGGGAAACCATAGTAACACTGCAGGATGTACAAAGTATATAAAAAAGAGCTGAACTTTACTTACATCATAAACAACTATATACAACAACAACAAAAATGTGCCAAGTTAACACATCAGATGGAATATCAAGTATTTTTATTCAAATTCAATAAATTTGGTTCGAGGTCCTTGTGACTTTCATCTTTCATTCTTAATACTGAACACCGGAAATTGTATCCTTAATTTTAATTTTGGACACAGCAATTCTATAGCCATAACCCATAACTACATAAGATAAAACTGTCAGTCTCACAACAAGTTTATTACTGAGAGATATCCTCATTTACTTACCTGAGAGGATCACACTGAATCAACATTACCCTCCGCTAATGTTATGGGGTGACCCTTCCCAAATAAACCCAAAATATTCAGCACCCCATCATTTGTTTTCTCATTTGTTTCTGTTCAATATTTAAACAACACAATAACTTGAATAAGTACATGTTTTCATGAATCCTAACGTTTCAAAATTTGGAATTTTTAAACCTCACCCCTGAGCAAAACACAATTCTGCTGACATCTTCTTGTCTCATCTTTGACACTCATTTCTTATTTTATGTGAGCCTCAACATATCAAATTGTGTGACTTGTACGCGGCCAATCTCAGAGGTCTGATGTCAAACACCTTTTTGGCTAGGTACTGCTAACGGTGATACCTATAACTGTATAATATGTGACTGGGTTCACTCGCAGGTGTTGACACAAGTGGCACCGACAGGTTGGCCAGATCAACAAAAGGTGCAAACTCAGCAGTTTTTCGATTTCATCAATTGATTTTTGTTACACACACTCGCCAAGGCCATGACCCAAGTAGCAGTTAACATGCCTGGTCAATCCCCATAGAAATATTCTAAACAACTCTGACACATAATAAAGTGCACGACCGACAAACACTGTATTTTTCTTGCAAACACAAACAGGTACATGCCCATGGATGTCTTCCCAAGATGGTATGAGTTGCGGACAATACACCACAGTGTAGGGGCAGATTCCTGTCTTGCTAACACTAGCAGGTGCCTGTATGGGGCAACAGTTGAGGTCGGGGAGACTGCAGGATGACAAGACAGAGCACCTGACAACGTGATCGATACAAGTGTACCTTGTGAGCAGAGAGAGCCATCCAACAGTGCAGTAACCTGCACCATTACACCTGTTATCTCTCTTTACCCCATTGTCCTGTCTACAATAAGCACTGATAGAATCGAGCCATACCCCGGACGAGTATAGCGAAACCACAATAGATATTATCAGATTTACAGATGAGTCTATTATATAGACTTTCTCTATTGGACACACTGCTTGGACTGTCTGTTCAAACAAACATTGCATGTGTATATGGTCATATAGTGTAGCTTTTATGTGGTTAAAAAAAGATATATATATATAGGGTGGGAAGGATTTCTATGATGAAAGTTTAAACAAACTTCATCCTATATCATGTATGACCTGTTTCAGAACTGACTGAAGTGTTTGTTGCTGCATAACTCCCATTTGAAGATTTTCCTTCCAGTTGAAGTGTTTCAAACTTGTGAGAAACTGGATCTGTGATTGATCTGAGATTAACAATCCAAGTCATCTCCATAATAGCTACACAAGGATCAATTTCATTAGATTTGTGTGTGTCATTTGTCTGTGAGACATGGTGGTTAGAGCCATATTGCAAAAGCATTGCCAAAAATCATTAGCCTGACCGAGGTGGACAAGTCCTGTAGCCTGGTCAGGTCGTCCTGATATTGATTGTAAGGATCCAGGGTTTCGGAATGCAACAAAAGTCGATATATTCAAAAAACATCACCAGACAAGGTTTTTAAGGTTTGCTGTAAAATTATAGATCATACATCAAAATAACATGAAATATTTCTAAGATTATCATGCAGTGTGTGCCAAAGATGTTTGAAACTACTAGCACAAGCTTGACTCTTAGCATCATTTTCAGTAGAATTAAATGTTATTATATGGACTGTTATTAGCTAGGTTTACACAGTTCAAACTAGACTTAGGCTTCGAACTTGTGGCTAAAGTTGCAGACAGTAAGTGTGACATTTTCTGTATCTCTTCTATCTATTTCAGTAAAAGAGGTCTTGGCCATTGCAAAGCAGCAGAACTAGCAAGTCTAATTCAAGTTCTTAAAAGCATTCTTTCTTTGTCTAATTAAAATTTGAGGATGAAAATATATCTCGCTGTTAAAGAGTACATATTATAACACAGAAAAAATATCTCCATTTCACACACAACACTCATTGCAACGTCTCGACATGAACACCATATCGTTGAGCAGTGTCACCTAATAAGATAACTTTAGGTCTGATTCCTACAGAACATGTTTAATAGTGAGTCTGTGACATCACATCACTGAATAAACACTTAAATGTGTATTAGCAATGTCCTTGTAATTTCAAGCATTCAGCTCTACAACTCACTGTAGCATGCAGTCTGTCATAATCACCTCCTAGTCCTAGCACTGATTACACAACACTACCACTCTGTACCTGAAATCACTCAGTATTGACAACAAGGTACTAACTTACTGTCTATTCAACACTGCAGCAATACACTACCTGTACACAAGTAGAGAGGGTTGGTTGTAACACTCTCAGTGTTTAATGAGACAAGTCCTACAACTAACAAACCAAAAGCTATCAAAATAAGTGTCAGTGACTAATTTGAAAATGATTGTTTGTTTTGGTGAGAATCTTTCGGCATAGGTTTCAAAAAACACAATCCTGTAGATGCTTTCAGAAGCAAACTATCCACTGAATAAGTTCCTTCTATGGTTTATTCTGTCACTGTGGGTAACAGATGCAGTAGAGAAGTATGTCTGGAAACACTTCTCCGAGGGAGTCTCTCAGGGAGATCCCGATACCCTCTTCTATTATGGATCATATTGCCCTAAATTTTGCTAAGGAAGGAAAATTAATTGCCTTTTGTGGTACAAAATATGTTTATTTTAACATCAGGGTAAGGCTATTTTTCAGGGCAATATCATTTGCAGAAGCTTGAGGTTTTCCCTATATGTTTGAATTTTCAGCTTAACATTTATATTACGAACTTCTTTTAGGAAATCAACATCAAGTATGAACTCTGACAACAATTATCTGCTATTTCCCCTCCTGCAAATCTGTAAGACAAGATAACACTTAGTTGTCTGACCTGCACACTTTTGAGTCAAGAAAAGCCAAAAAACAAAATCTAGTTAACTTGCAGATCTTGTAAAGAAATTAACATCATTAGTAACATTTGTATAGCTTTTAACAACGCATGTTCTCCCTGATTCATACTTGTTCTCGTGTAATATGACAGGCTCAGCAGAATATCAAGTTTCTAATTACACACTGAACATGGTGAACAATAATCATAAACTTTGAAGTTGTTTTTTGTTTGTTCATATGTTACAAAATATAGACATTCAGAACATGATACTACTAAATAACATCCTTTGGCACTATGTAACCTAGTTCAATGCTCATCACCATAAGTAATGCATCTACATTCAAGATGTTTCATCTGCTAAATAGGTCAATCCCTGAGGCCCCCAAATTAACTTTTAATGATCTGACCTTGTCAACCTTGACTGTTGACTATCACCAACAAGTACCCATTTCACTGCAACAATCACAGACGCACACACATCCCAAATGGTGCAGAACCATAGTAGGAAGGACAGAAAGTCCCTTTCTCAGTGCAACACATAAGTAACACAACAAGATATATTGCTACAATGCTAGAAATATTACCATTCTGTTGAGGCTCACAGTTCTGTGGCTGAATTCTTTACTTGTGGTTACATATTGCTGTACTGATAGATCCCTGATTCAAAATGGTGTGTTTTCTGAGACATCTAATGAGGTCTGTGCTGATGGCAAAGTTAATTTCACTGATGTGTCATCATTTGACATGACAACTTCCCAGCTATTTAAAAAACCTAAAAGATTGTCTATAATCAATGGCCATTTAGCCAAACATCAATCACATTAACATCTGCTAAAGCTTAACATTTTCGTGCAAAAGTTAACTTTACTCTTTAATAATCATCATTCAATCTTATTTAAAAATAGAGATTTATATATAATAATCATGATAAAAAAAGAATATATTACAAACAAACACTAGAGAAATGTAAGCCAAACTTGTTAAAAGTCATTAATTCCAAACATCATATTAGGTCCAACATTGAATGCATGCTCAGAAATTATCAATGTTACATGAAAGTCCAAGAAGGCCATGTTCTCCTAATGATCCTGCTGTACTGTCTGAGCTTGCCATGAATGTCACTGTTTATTATCATCCTCTCCTGCTGACAGACCAGGCTCCAGTACACACTGTGATATGAGCAAGTCATGCATTACATAAGCTTGGTTATTTACAACCAGAGCTGGAACATATTACTGATATGAGGACACTTGAGATCACCACTTGTAGGAAATGCACATGTAATACAGTGATATCAACAACACTCCTGATTTACACCATGTTTACTGTATGTAACCATGATAATGAAACCATGTCCATGCAAGAGGCAACAAAGGGCACAAAGAAGGCTTGTTCCATTAACACTGCCTGTATGTCCTTGTTGGTATCTGCTCGGCAACAGCTGCAACATTTTACATGTCAATTTCTGCAAGGCTGTTGTTTGTGTTTATTGAACATGCTAATGACCGGTAAAGGAACTATTTTTCATGCTGTAACTTCCACCCATCCCACAGCGTGTACGTGTCACTTCCTATGTCCTAATTGAACAAGTGCGTTGTAAGTGTGTTTAAGCACAGAGTACAGCCCGTCAACAGAAACGCGATGCCTTCTGCCAACATATAATATTGTAATCATACTTCAACATGGTGTTGTGGATCACTTTTTAACAAATCAACTGGTGATTGGCATGTCATGAAGTGATAAAACTTTCACACAAAGTTGGGGCTTTTAGCAATGAAAGCCAGTCACCTTAACCAAACTTTGTTATTACTTTATTTCAAAACTATGAGTGAAATCTATTAATAAAATAAGTTTGGTAGCCCTGGTTGCAGTTGACACAAATATATTTGGCATGATTGAAATTATTGCCATTGTCATGATTGTGTGCCGTTTACCCAAATTTTATACTAAAGACATATAGCGTCAGAAGAAATGACAACATACAAATTGTAAAGGTTCACGATGCTAGAAATAATTGACATACTCCAGCCTAATCTATATTTATTCTATCCACAAACCTGGCTTCAAATCATACACACCTCTGCTACACTTATTCCTAGATTCACAGTTTAAGATTCCTTGAATCAGAAAGGCTTCCTTCTGACATTGTAGAGGTTCTTGCATATCTAACTATAATGTGATTTGTTTGTGTTTGTATAACATGCCACATGGCTTGCAGCTAAGATGGCTATGTCCTCCATCATCTGTGGTTAATTCCCAACAAATACAGATATAAGGAACATCTAAAAACTCAACATGCTCAAGGAATACTTCAGTATTCAGCACACAGTCTATTTGCTACCCAATGCTGATAACTGGTCAGGCTTGTCAGAGACCATATATCAGTATATGGTCTCTGGGCTTGTTAAATGTGTTATGTTATATTCTCCATCCTGGCATCCTACCAAGTGTTGAGCACTGTGGTGCAGTGATACAGAAGACACTACCTACCACAATATCACAATCAAAGCTGATGCATATTCCGAACAATTTCAAGTCAGTGTCCTTAACCTTAACCTTGGTTGTGGTGAAATAACTGATCTCATAAGAATAATTTTACACCTTGTTCATTGCTATAATGTAATGCAAGTCCAAGCTTTCTGGCTTTCATTTCCAAGAACTCCCTAGCCATATTTTTGTCTAGACTGGAAGGATCCATAAATGTTTTTGGCCAAGACTTCCGCTGGGTACAAACTTGACTTGGTCAATTTGTGACCTAGAATTACTACATTGCAAGGGATGCACTTCACAAACACTTGTTATTTATGCAACACATTTCTATTGTGTTTCTGCTGTGACAAGTTATCAGATACCGATCAGGACCAGCATGGTATGCAGTAAGATGTACTCTGTCTGACACAGAACCACTATAGGACTACAAGCAGGGTTGGGCATTCCGAGATACTTGTCAAAACCAAGTCAAGGTCAGCCATGTTGGCAATGTATCATCACTATGGGGGGAATAACAACCATATGGTGATACTAGAATAAAAATTGGGTACCGTATATGATATAATGATACTCTTGCACATTGTTGCACAAGTTGTTAACCACGAATGTTGATGCACCACTTCCACATCATGAAACTAGGGTATCATAAGTACGTTATCAGGGTTTCAGATTGGTTTATTTTCTAGGACATTGACCGATCCATTGATAATCCCAAATACCCTGAAGATATTTTTTTGGTATGATATAGAAACATTAGAACAATGTCCTCTAGCAAACTTTTTTTTATCATAATTCAAAAGTTTTGAAATCTGGTGTTGTGTTCAACAGCTGACAGTGCAGTCTTGTGCAGAGAGTAAAGATTTGTACATCCAATGGTAGAATAGTCACGTCACTGGTCTTGGTATTTTGCACCCTATACAAAATAATTAATAACTATGCTAATCTGAAATGTCAGTAAACTAAATGTACAAACTATGTAGCTTAACAAACGTTGCATATCATGTGTTGTATGAAGAATTGTCCCTAAAGCTATAAACATGATAAATTTGTTCATGGTCTTTCTGTAGAAAATAAAATCTGTGATGATCTAATCTTATCTGGACCTTCCAGGTGCTACTGCATAATTTCTTCTCTCCTAAACACACTGTTCCTAATTACCTGTGCCAGAGAAGAGACTCATACAGTTAGTACTGGTACATGTACGTTATAACAGCTGTCTCAGCCTGCATAGCATTGGCCTAATGACAGTGCTTGCAGAGAATGCAGAAAGCACTACCTACAAGCAAGATGCATGAGGTAAAAACCCACAGATGACGGATTGCTTACAGAAGCAAAACCTCAAGGAATGGGAAGCAAAACCTCAAGGAATGGGCGCAGATGGCTCCTGATATGTGTGAATTAGTCTGCATGATTGGAAATAACATACCTACTTTTTGTTGTTCCTTTCTATCTGATCAACGATATATGAACTTTCCTCAACTATTCTATTCTAATAATGGCAGATGTTGACAAAATAGATCAAATAACATTACCAATATGGGTTTATATGTTGAAGATCATGACATTTTGTTTATTTGATTCTCGGTCAATGGCTTCATCTCTTGATTCAGGGAATAGGGGAGGAAGAGTTTTAAACTGTCACTTAATCTTTACTGACAAAATATGCTAGGAAATGACAGTATTTGTTGCAAAACTAATCATTATGGAACCACATCATTACACTACCCCAAGACACAAATGAGATTGAGAGACATCATTCTGAAAAACTTGTCATCTCTCAGAGAATAAACACATCAGCAATTTTTCATTATCAGTCTGTCTGCATGCTAACTAATCCACTGCTTCACTGCAAACACAATATCACATATTTATGTTAACATATACCTAGAAGTACCAAGTGTGTGTGTGTCCAAAGAAAACATTGACACTGAAGTGAGATAGTTTTGAAAAAATTATCAAATATTGATGCACAAAATGTTTCGTATTTATCTGTTTGAAAAGGTCTTAAAGTTAACTCACACTCTGCACTCTCAAGTGATTATTCAAAATCATATGATACAGTATCATGACACCTTTGTGACATCTTGGATGACTTGAGAACAAAAGAAATTAAAAAGAGATTTATTCGAAATTAAATTGATGCCCCCTTCTTAATCAGATAATAAACATATTTGGATAATTTCACGATAACACAAATTATTATACTTTGCTACCAAATGACATGCCTTAGGCCGAAATAATATTTAAGTAATTGTACTTAAAATTGTTAGTCTACAATTAAACTACTTTTAGCTTATTGTTAGTTCATATTTAACTTAGTGCAACTTACCCACTGTTGCATCAATGTTCTGGGTAACTATTATTTCTAATCTTTTACTGAATTAAAAAATCATTTTCTTCTTCTTTAAAGTTCAATGCAACAAGATGCAGGAGGCAAAACAAAAAACAATAATTGTTTGTATCAAGTTCTTGTTAAAGTCTACTGACCATTTTAAGTCATGACATATTGTAATTACTTTCAAGTGTGAAAATGACACACTGACTGTATAATTAGGTGAATCCATAAATAGTAGGGTGGGGTGCTAATCTTGAAAATAGTCAATGCTGTGATTGCTTATGGAACATTCATTGATAAGCTACAAATGTTTTTTTATTGAATGCTGACTGGGACAATAAGTAGGATTTACAATAACATATATACCAAGGTTTTTTTTGTTTTTTTATAATGTAATCCTTTCTTCTACATTAAGTCATTAGCAACATGCTGGTTAAACACATTAAATGCCAAATTAGTGTTCATACAATATTGACCATTCCACAAAGCGATGTCTGCACTAAGATGGGAACAGCTCACATAGACTTATTGGAGTAATAGCACTAAGATCACTTTATGGATAGGGCCAATGTCTAGCATAAATAACCATTCCAGAGAATTCATTTGTTGTGGCCTTAGTTTTGGGATATGTGTGATGTCAAATTACCTATTCCCTGGACCTGTAAACTGGTAAATTCATATCATCTTTGACACATGAAATATATATTGAAGGTAAACAGAGATACCCCATTCAATGTACAATGGGCATAAGATTTGATTAACTTTCCAACGAATTGAGAAATGATTCCCTCGTGACAAACCCAATTTTCATAGATCCTTCGCACTTTACCAGATCTGGAGATGTGAAATCAATAAATCAAGAACAATTTTGTATAAATCACTGCATACCCATTGGTATAGAGTGCGTTGACAGCACAGGTGTGGGCAACACTCAGGTAGCGTGCATCTTTCCCACAGCCTAGCAGCCTAAGAACCCAGGCGAAGATTTGCTTGTTTCCAAATCACAGCACAGCAATGGAATCCATTCAACAAGTCATGTCCGAAGGCAGCGAACCCATTTTTGCTCCATTTTACGCCAATGACTCAATTGGTACACTCCAAACTGACATGACTTTATAACTTGCTCGCCCTCAAAAGAAATAAATAATAATGAGTTGATAATGATAAAAAGACCATGCAGCCGATTGCCGCTTCTTACCTTCCTATTTCCTCGCCTATTTCATAGCTGTCTTCGATCGGGTCCTGTTTAAATTCCATGTTTTACTGTTACTTGGCCGATTTGGTAATTTCCTCATCGTCCCTGCGGTAAGAAGAGCATTCCATGCTCCAGCAAAGTACGCAGAGAGTAAATAATCACAACATTTTCGCACAAAGTTTCCTAAATGAAGTTTGACGACAGATCTTCCACCTCGCCGATTCGATGTTTATCATCTGCTACGCTGACAGATCTCCCTACACTGACGTAAAGGAATCGCCACTGCAAGCTCAAGCTGACAGCTTCCCTGTCAGGAGCCTTTGTACAAGACCAGCGGAAAACAGTTTGAGTGATAACTGTTTGATAAAAAAAACATTATTGTAGTGTGTTTTCAGATAAAGAAGAAATAACATGAATGGTTTCTACAAAATAATATAACGTAAATTAAAAACTGTAGTTACGTCTTAAATAATAACTGCAATTGAAATTGAGTCACGATTTTCTTAGACTGAGCCTCTGTCTAGTCAAGTGTACGGCCGCGCATTCAAACAAAAGCACTAGTTTATAACTGCGAAGCTGCAACAATGGCGGAGGTTCTCAGCCCATTTGTGTACTGGGGACAGGGAAATGATTTTGTTTCCCTCAAGATCGATCTAAGAGACATTGAGGTGTGCAAAAATCCAAACATGAACAATACATATAGTTTCACAAATAGCTAGTCATTGGAAGTTCTCAAGTATTATTTTTTATCTGATAACTCGATATTTTTGGTCATATGAACATCGTCTGCTACAATTTATTACATACCGGCAGCCTTTAGTTTTTCGAATATTCCATCCATTGTAATCATATCTTTAGAGTTTAACTATGCATACCTAATTTGATTATGTCTATTTCCACCCCTGTCCAGATACCTTTACAAGTTCATAGAATAAGCTTTCACATTTCCACTGCTGTCTGATCAGATAAGATATAGTCTGGAAGGTAATTTAGGTATCGACGTTTACCTCAATATCTGTGAAAACTATCGGAACTACTCCAGTCAAAGTTGGTTTGAGATTATTAAACAGTCATACATAACTGGATATTACATTTAAAGACAATCGGTGCATGAATAAAAAATCTGTCTATTTAGCTATCACTATACTTCATCAACAACCAGACCTGTTCGTCACGGGTGGAACGAGCATTCAATGAAACAGCCATCTGCGTAAAGCTACCCCTGCATCACACGGCCATATGACACAGTTGAACCAATCAACTCAACTCGAAAGGGTGCACGGGAATCACGCATGTTGAGACGCCCATCACTAACACCGTATTCGTGCGTGCGTGATTCCTGTGCACCCTTTCGAGTTGAGTTGATTGGTTCAACTGTGTCATATGGCCCTGTGACGCAGGGGTAGCATTATGCAGATGGCTGTTTCAATGAATGCTCGTTCAACCCGTCTGGTTGTTGATGAAATATAGTGATAGCTAAATAGACAGATTTTTATTCATGCACCGATTGTCTTTAAATGTAATATCCAGTTATGTATGACTGTTTAATAATCTCATACCAACTTTGACTGGAGTAGTTCTGTTAGTTTTTCAGATATTGTAGTAAACGTTTGTACCTTAAATTACCTTCCAGACTTTAGACGAGCTGGACATTGTGGACTGTTTCATAGTGAATGTTGTTTTACGCCATGTGCAACAAACATGGGGATACTTGTCACAAGATCATACAATATTAACAGTTTGTGCATGAAAAGTACTTCTTCAATATGCATGGTACACAACATGGCACTCTTTCTGAAGTGGAGGATATAATACATGTAGAGATGAGTGTCAGTAGCTAACACCTGTGATGTGTACATTATGTAAAGTGAACTAATTTCAGGATGAAGTAGTGGACCTGAGAGAAGACTCTCTGACATTTTATGCTCAAGGGAATGGCTTGAAAGGAAACAACCAATATGGCTTCGACATTGATTTTTATCTTCCAGTTGATTCTGAGGTAAATGATTTACTACATTTTTAAGATTTTAGAATAACTTCTGTAAGCATGTTTGTGTGTATTTGTATTAATATTGGTGTTGTTCCGATTAATACGTTTAGTCAATGATTTATTGAATCATTGAGTTCGGTTTCCAATAGGTATCTAAAATTGAGTATACTACAAATGTCTGATAACAGACAATGTTCTAAAGCTTGTTACTGTTTCAATGTTTCCTAATGCATATGTTACTGTTGCAGAGTGTTGTAAGATACCACTTAAGGGTTTTCCTATTTTGTAATGTTTATTTATTTATTTGAACATTTTAAAGGATACTGAAAATGACTTCCTAATGTATGATTAAGCATCACTCAAAAATAATCTGTTATCAATATTTTTTCAAACCAATGATCAATCTTCAAATTTAAACCAATACCCACCAGTTTAGAATGTTTAGATCTTAAGAAGTAGCTGGTCCTATGAATGTGAGTTTTAAGACGCTTTTAGCAATATTCCAGCAATATCACGGTGGGGGACACAAGAAATAGGCTTCACACATTGTACCCATGTAGGGAATCGAACCCGGGTCTTCGGTGTGACGAGCAAATGCTTTAACCACTAGGCTACCCGACCGCCCCTCCTATGAATGTAGATGACTCAAACACAAAGATTATTTCATATTTCATATCTATGGTGTTTGCTATCAAAGTGTAATAAACTCTCGCTTTTGTGTAATCATTTAACTTTTCAAATCTTTACTTTTGCTGAAGCTTGAACATATTGAATTGTTGGACATGTTATACTATAGAGTTATATTCTGTAGTTTCACAGTATACATTTTTAACAAATTTGTTTCAAGTATTTTCTGCAGACATTGGTCTCACCTTCTACTACACAATCCTATTGTTTGAATTGGTGCAGGAGAGCAAGTACAGGGTCACAGAGACCAGTGTGGAGTTTCATATCAAGAAGGTTGGGGAAGGGGAGGTGTGGCCCCGTCTCACTCACAAGCAGATGAAGCTGCCCTGGCTCAAGATTGACTTTGATAAGTTCATGGATGAGTCAGATAAAGAACAGGAAGAACAAGAGCTGGTAATACTTCTTTGTGTCATTATAATTTATATTGATAGATAAGAATGATTTACAAGAATTCAGGGTTAGAAATTAAGTGTTATTTTCACTTGTCTGCAAAAGAGATCTGGCACAGAGTTGCCATCTACCTGACAGTAAAAGTGGTTGTTGACAAAGAAATGTGACCATAGTCCTTTGTTAAGTTTACAAGCTTCAGTCTAGTGGGCATATACCAAGTTTGAACCCTGAACAATAAGGACATTTTTATTTCTTATGACATTATTTCAAACAATGATATTTGGTAGTTATGCTGTGATGATTAAATATAATCACTGATTGATTGGCTACTCAGTACCTTAGATCACTTTGTAAATGTCTATAATGTTTTTGGGATGGTTGTACAAGAAAATTATCATTTTGGATGACATTGTTTCCAATTAGGATATATGGTATCCTAAGTATCCTAGGTATATTCCAATGATTGATTATTACACTCCTGAACATGTTGCTTGTATGCTCTGCCATCAGTGGCCCATCAGTGCACATGGTGCACCTACCAAACAAGAATATTTCTGATGTAGCTTAAACACCTGCTAAACTTTATTTATTATCACTTGTGGTGTTGATATGATCATTTCCGTTTTCTATTGTAGTATGGTGAGAAAGAGTTCCTTGATAGAATCGAAAAAGAGATTGGAACTGGTGATGCAACAGGTAAGCAGTTTAGTCTATGACCAAGTCCAGCATGAAAGAATGATTCTGTTAATTTTAGTATTATAACCTTGATAACTCATGCTTATAGTTAATTTTTAACACTACCAGTATTACATAGTATAACGTTAACAAGACTATGGGTCATGTTATGCTGTTAATGTGATTATGGTGGCTGATTATATGTAACATATTTAAGTCATACATGGATGAAGGGATTGGTGCATCAGATTCTTCTGTTTTCTTCTTGCAGCAAAAACACCCAACTTCAAGTTGTCTTACATCTTCATGTACAACCTGTTCCAGTTTATAGGATTCTTATACGTGACAGTCATTTTGCTGTACAAGTTCTTCAGATATGGAGAGGGTATGTTATATCTAGGCACTTTGTTAACACATGATACTGAGTATTACAGTCTATGCTTTCTAGAACTTGCCTGAAGTCTTTGTCTAGTGACTGTCATATCTAATACCATGAGGGGCGTAGGGGTAGCCTTGTGGTTAAAGTGTTCGCCTGCCATGTCGAAGGCCTGGATCAATTCCCAACATGATACAATGTGTGAAGTCTGGTGACCCGCACCTTTATATTTCTGGAATATTGCTAAAAACATCGCAAAACCAACTCACTCACTAACACCATGAATACAGTGGAAGCTTTCAAAATGCAAACCAATATGCCAGATGTTGGGAGATGTTTTGGTGCAGATTGATGTCACACAACAGAAGTGCATACATTGGTTTGGACTTTTCCTCTCTTTATGAATACCCTCCATGGGATTGGAGCATTCCATGCCTATTGTAGCACACCATTAAGTGAGGATTGCATGGATAAAATGTATGGCCTGGCTGTGGTGTGTCATGACGCTATCACACACTCTCCTGCTGGCCAGGCCATTATTCTACTGCTGCCTTGACACAGTTGGAACATTGCTGACTGCTGCATGGAACTACACAAACACTGTTTATGACTGCCCATATTTTGGACTACTTTGTAGTTCTGACATATCATTTGAGCTTCACCTCTGATCTTCATGAAATCATTTGGCATGTCACAGTACGATACTTAATTGGCAGCAATTTTAGCATGAATTTATGTATTTCATGGGGAAGTTGCCCAATCAAAATGCACTTCAATACACACGTTATTGTATTTCAGTGATTGTCATGCTGTTTTAAATGTTGCATGTGTGAAAAGATACAGGATTAAAATATGAATTGATACAGGTTTAAAATATCAATAGAGGTCAGTGTGTATCGACTATGGTATTGTCTGAGAATATTATCGATCCACCATTGTATTACTACTAGTGAATCGTGACATCCCTACAAATCATATGTGCATGCATTACCATGGTAATAATAATGTAAACCTCAGTACAATTGCAGAGAGATGAAGTTCAAGAAAACATTGTGAATATTGATACTTTAAAGAAACTCTCAGGGCTGGATTTAAGGAGCTTGATTTAACCTGCACCAGGTGCATGTTGACATGAAAACCTATTTGCACCAGACAAAACCAGGTTGCACCCTGTACCCATAAATTTATCAGAGTTGAAACGTGCATATAATCTTAAAATACCCACATTTTGACTATGTCAGGCCCCCAAAAGCTCGACAAATTACACATTTAAAGGGGTTATTGACTTAGTATGGAAAATAAGCTTAGAGGTATTGAAATGTGATCAAAGGTAGCCTAGTGGTTAAAGCGTTCGCTCATCACGCTGAAGACCTGGGTTCGATACCCGACATGGGTACAATGTGTGAAGCCCATTTCTGGTGTCCTCCGCCGTGATATTGCTGGAATATTGCTAAAAGCGGCGTAAAACCAAACTCACTCACTCACTCAAAGGTCAATGTTGTATGGACATGTGAGGGTTAGACACACATTTGAAAAAAATTGACATGCACTTAGTGCATGTGGACATAAATATTAGGATGCATTTTTCAATAATAGGTTACACTGGTGCATCTTTTATATAGATAAATCAAGCCCTGATTCTCCATTCTTAAACTTACGACAGCATTTGCCTTATAACTATATTGGGCATCCTGGGCAGGTGGTTTAGTTTTGTTGTTGTTGACACGTAAGGTTTACATCTATTTGAAACAAAGATGTATCATTTGGATGGTAAAGTGAGTTAGTGAATATCAAGTTAACAGTGATTGATATTCATGAGGGCATAACATAGTTTAAAAAGGAGCATTCTGTTAGGGAACTGGTCATGTTAAACCAGTTTCTTAATCTCTAATGACAGGAGGTGAAGGTCATGGTGTTTGAACTGTCGTCCCTTTGCCAGAGGGAGGTTGATATCAGAGCTGGTCAGGCATGTCCAATCTGTCCTGATTGGAGTGTAAGCACCTGTGTTCAGCCACTGTATGTCTGTGGGGCGGGATACTAGCAAATACTGCAGATTGTTACATGATCAACATATTCAGATAATCAGGAAGTTAGATACCATTACTGCTTGATGTGTGGAACAATTGCTTGGTCCTGCCTTGACAATGTGAGATTATCAATTGTTTCACAGGTCTTCTTGTCCATCAGTCTGTCACTTATAAGAACACTTCCTGTCCAGAACTTGTGCTAAGCAGCATCATATTCTTACTATATATCCTCTATAATTTTGTTAAGTAGAAACCAGAGAACTATAAAGAAGAGATAAGTATATATGGCATAAACGTGAAAGTAATTCAGTCTTTGTAATAACCCAAATGTTAAAAGTTAAAAAGATTGTGGGGTCCTTGGCAGCAAATGTCACGGACACCAGCATCCTTTCGCTTTCTTTACACAGATAAGATGCTTTTATTTGGTCCTTACTACATCCTGCTTTATTATCACCTGCCATGGGTGTTGTCTGTCTGTCTGTCTGTTCGTCCCTTTGTCATATTACATTTCCGGAGCATAACTCAGAAACCGATTAATATTTTGGTATGAAACTTTGCATATGTATCAAAGACATGCTAAACTCGTGTCTTTTGATGTTTTTGTATTTCTAAAAGCAGATATTGTTTTGTGTTTCTATGGAAACAATCCGGACCTAGACTCAAATATGCATAGCATTCATTTCTGGAGCATAACTCGGAAACTGTTCAATAAATAGAAACACCTATGCAGGGTTGTCTGAGAACTGTTACCATAATTACCTAATTGTAATGTATAACACTTCACAAAGGAACTTGTACAAGATATAAGGTGAATGGTGAAAAAAACCACAAACCACTATTTACAAGTGGCACCCGAACAAGCCTGGGTTTCATACATTCACAGAAAGTTCCAGTGACCTTGTCAAGCCTGATGCCCCAATGTTTTTGTTCTGGAGTTACCCTCCCTATCTCCGTGTATATTCTCTGCTATTTGAACAAACAAATTTCTAATGTGCCCCATGTGCCCCGTGATAAGGCCATTTTCTTGATTTCATCATTTGAGACTTGATTACCATATACGACCGCCGACCCCGTAGGTAAGCCGAGGTATTAACTTGACCATTGAAATATGAAAGAACATGATATGACCCGTAGATATGCCAAAACCAGGAAGTGAAAGGCAACGACACACTGCGAAGTCGGACTGCAAGACTGTGCTGGTACTTGCAGATATTCAATATTATAAGATGATAGCCATTGTAATTATTGTGAAAAAGTCATTATAATTTCTAATAAAGATTTAACAAACCAGTCATCCACTCCCCTAATGTGGAAAGCGGTTTCTGTTGTCTTGTTTTAATCTCATAATGATCGTTATGTTGCCATCAACAACGAAGCGCCATTTTGTAAATCGGTTTATGGAATTATGAACCTGTGAGAAAATATACGATACTAGAATCGTAGATAAAAGGTGATAGTAGAACCTATCCTTTGTCCCCTGAGTCACTTTATCATGAAATAGTCAAACTGATCGTTAACTAGAAGGATATTGTTATGCAGTCACTCAGACTGTGGTTTGTAGCAACTGATCAGCTGAGGTAACAATTCACAAAGGTAGGTAATTTAGGAATCGTCAAATTGTGTTATTCATCATCTAGTACACCACCAGCCAACATGAACATATAGCCTGATATAGGTAACTTTGTCCTTTTCTATCATTTTGAAGTAAGTTGAGATTTTGAACCTGTTTGTTTTAAATCTGGTTGAGGAGCGTCATAACTAAATTTGCCATGTCTATTCTTGAATGCAGTTCAGTGACGTTCAGCTGTCTGACAGCAATCCATAGGGTAATTTTCAGTAGCTCCAAGTATATAGTTTTAGCTGTTGACCACTATACTTACTATACAATTGTTTTATGGTCTGAATGGCCTCAAGTATCTAAGTCTGGAGTGAAAAACAATTCTCATTATTATATCATACTTTTATAATATATAACATGTAAAGGTACACTAAATTGATAACAAAAAGAACATGAATTATTCTTATTTGATTGTTTCGAAATTGGGCCGTTGAATGCAAAATTTAAAGATTAGTGTGTTAAAAATATATGTATATATATTGATAAGTAAACTTCAATGAATTAAAGTTTACTTGATAAAAGTGGAATGTGAAAAAGCAGTGAGTTTTTGACAATTTTTAAAATGTGTTATTTTGTAATGAAGATTTACTAACAGTGTTACCGTAATATGTAGCAGTCTAACTTGCTACAACAAAGTCCAATGTGTGCACCACAACAGCCAGTTTATTCTACATTTACAGCCTTCACATCAAATTGTTTTGTAATATTTAGATGATACATACAGTAGAACACGGATATAACGAACCCGGATATAGCGAACAAACGGATACAACGAACTGTTAAAAAATCCCCGATTTATCTCCTATATAATATCATATAAAATTTACGTACATAACAAACTCTCTACAGCGAACTAACGGATACAGCGAACTGATATCTGATCACCGACAAGCCCATCTATCACTAATTAGTGACGTGTATAGCGAACTGAGAAATCTCACTCAGTGTCAAGTGTCACTGACAATTGGCTGTACGCAATCAGTGGTGACGGCGACGAATCAATACAACCAGCGGTGACGGATCAACCTTGTTAAATTTGCATTGTGTTAATCTTACCTGTACATGTAATCTTGTCTGTAAAACAAACATTAAACATATACATTTTACGAGATTGGTGTCCAAGTGTCAGTACACTTGCATATGCTATCATGGCGGGCAATAATAAGAGGAAAGCTATCAATTTAGACACGAAATTGAGAACTATTAACGCTGTTGATGCTGGCATAAAAACCAAGAAAGATCAAAGCTGACGAACTTGCAGTGAAATTAGGCCATGAAGATTTCACGTGTAACACTGTAAATACGTGTATTGTGTTTTGTATTATCCAAGATGGCAGACGTTTCCGAACGAAAATGTGTATAACGAACAACGGATATAACGAACTGATTTCTCTGGTCCCTTGTAGTTTGTTATATCCGTGTTCTACTGGACATGGTATGTTAGTGAGTACTGTTAGAGGCAATGGTTAAGAGAATAGCTAGGAAAGGGTCATGTCCACTATATTGTGAAACTGTTTATAATGATATTATTTGTAGAACGGTAAGAACTATGGAAAACATAAGACAATATCACAAATAGTTAAAATGCTAAGATCTATAATAAATAATTTCGAAATGAAGCATGAATGCTGTCTTATTTCTGTAATGAACCAAGGGAGGCAATTCTTAACCAATCCTTTTTGAAGCAGTTGTAAAATCATGTACAGGAGGTTTGACAAGATTCAAGTTATTTTTCACCCTGCTACTGAAGAAACACCTAGAATAAGCTATGGTATAGCTCCATTCATCACAGCCAACCTTGCTAATTTCAGTTATCTTTTACATATCTGTCTGTATGATAGTATTAGGTTTAGAAATAAGTTTCTAGTTTCACTAGTCCGTATAAATGATCTGCTTCAGAGTTGTCATCTGCCTAATGGTAGAAAGCCCATAGTCCATAGGGATTTGTCGTTTTGCTGACTTTACTTAACTATATCTCAGACTAGTGGATGTAAGTTATTCAGAAACCTCTGCCTGTATATTTGAATCATATCACACTTTTTTCAGAAATCAAACACACTGCATTTGAGGCTGTTGGGGTCCAGCTGATGGTATGTCAAGCAGTAGCATGTCTGGAGGTCATACACCCAATGCTTGGTCTCGTCAAGTCGGGCGTCTTTGCTCCCCTAGCACAGGTAGGCAGCAATGTGTCAGGATTAAATATCATCATCATCATCATCATCATCATCATCATCATCATCCCACAGCATGATGTTCTCACATCTTCTTAAAATGACTGATTATAAAGTTGGTTGGCTCAGCATGATTAAATTATAAATTTGTTCTATAACATACAAGTATTTTGCTGTTTTAGTTTTGGAGAGAAAACTGACTTACAAATGGGAAGTGTTTCCTTAACAATGTAGATGCTGAATAAGGATACCCCTCACCCCCTCAGCAACCTATGCTTGTCGAGTTAAGGCAACTTAATGGATTGAGTGGTCGGACTCGGTTACTTGGTTGATTGCGTGTCATCATACTCTGAAAGCCTAGGAAGTTGCTCATAATATCAATCACTGGTTTGTCCAGACTCTGTAAATGACAGGTTGGTGTGGTGTAGCTGGCATGTACACCAAAACAAATATCCCCATGGCAAGTAATTGATTTCACTTTTGTAATTTTACTTGCAGGTCTTTGGCAGAAACTTCATCTTATTTGGACTACTTCTCCAAGAGCCACGGCTACACAGTGCCCCAGCGGTGTGGTACCTGTTTGTGGTGTGGAGCGCAGTAGAGCTCATTAGGTACGGAGATTAGCAGTACCTCAGTAAAGAATCCAGGTATCTGAATGGCTGGCTGCCTTTTTGTACAAGTCAGCTGTGCAGATATCTTGGCTTGATACTGTTTGATATGACATCTCTTGCTTGTTATGTGACCCTGATTGCACTTTGAGTTCCCATACTAATGGTGGTGTGAGAACAGATCTTTACTGTCACACACACACAAAATTAACCAGAAATAAATCTTGCAACTAGTGAACTTGTAATGATATATTTGTAACATGTATGACTATCGATTATATGCTAAATGTTCGTGTACACCCGTCAGCCCCCGGTAGTAGTGTGTCAGGGATAGATGTACTTATGACTATAAGTTATGTATTATCATGTATGATACTGTAGCATGTAAGGTTTCTGACTAGTGTGCTAGGGATTATGGTATGTATGAAACTGTAGTATGTAAGGTTTCTGACTAGTGTGCTAGGGATTATGGTATGTATGATACTGTGGTATGTAAGGTTTCTGACTAGTGTGCTAGGGATTATGGTATGTATGAAACTAGTATGTAAGGTTTCTGACTAGTGTGCTAGGGATTATGGTATGTATGATACTGTAGTTTGTAAGGTTTCTGACTAGTGTGCTAGGGATTATGGTATGTATGAAACTAGTATGTAAGGTTTCTGACTAGTGTGCTAGGGATTATGGTATGTATGAAACTAGTATGTAAGGTTTCTGACTAGTGTGCTAGGGATTATGGTATGTATGATACTGTAGTATGTAAGGTTTCTGACTAGTGTGCTAGGGATTATGGTATGTATGATACTGTAGTATGTAAGGTTTCTGACTAGTGTGCTAGGGATTATGGTATGTATGAAACTAGTATGTAAGGTTTCTGACTAGTGTGCTAGGGATTATGGTATGTATGATACTGTAGTAAGTAAGGTTTCTGACTAGTGTGCTAGGGATTATGGTATGTATGATACTGTAGTATGTAAGGTTTCTGACTAGTGTGCTAGGGATTATGGTATGTATGATACTGTAGTATGTAAGGTTTCTGACTAGTGTGCTAGGGATTATGATATGTATGAAACTAGTATGTAAGGTTTCTGACTAGTGTGCTAGGGATTATGGTATGTATGATACTGTAGTAAGTAAGGTTTCTGACTAGTGTGCTAGGGATTATGGTATGTATGATACTGTAGTATGTAAGGTTTCTGACTAGTGTGCTAGGGATTATGGTATGTATGATACTGTAGTATGTAAGGTTTCTGACTACTGTACTAGGGATTATGGTATGTATGATACTGTGGTATGTAAGGTTTCTGACTAGTGTGCTAGAGATTATGGTATGTATGATACTGTGGTATGTAAGGTTTCTGACTAGTGTACTTGGGATTATGGTATGTATGATACTGTAGTATGTAAGGTTTCTGACTAGTGTGCTAGAGATTATGGTGTGTATGATACTGTAGTATGTAAGGTTTCTGACTAGTGTACTAGAGATTATGGTATGTATGATACTGTAGTATGTAAGGTTTCTGACTAGTGTGCTAGGGATTATGGTATGTATGATACTGTAGTATGTAAGGTTTCTGACTAGTGTACTAGAGATTATGGTATGTATGATACTGTAGTATGTAAGGTTTCTGACTAGTGTGCTAGAGATTATGGTATGTATGATACTGTAGTATGTAAGGTTTCTGACTAGTGTACTAGAGATTATGGTATGTATGATACTGTAGTATGTAAGGTTTCTGACTAGTGTGCTAGGGATTATGGTATGTATGATACTGTAGTAAGTAAGGTTTCTGACTAGTGTGCTAGAGATTATGGTATGTATGATACTGTAGTATGTAAGGTTTCTGACTAGTGTACTAGAGATTATGGTATGTATGATACTGTAGTATGTAAGGTTTCTGACTAGTGTGCTAGAGATTATGGTGTGTATGATACTGTAGTATGTAAGGTTTCTGACTAGTGTACTAGAGATTATGGTATGTATGATACTGTAGTATGTAAGGTTTCTGACTAGTGTGCTAGAGATTATGGTATGTATGATACTGTAGTATGTAAGGTTTCTGACTAGTGTACTAGAGATTATGGTATGTATGATACTGTAGTATGTAAGGTTTCTGACTAGTGTGCTAGGGATTATGGTATGTATGATACTGTAGTAAGTAAGGTTTCTGACTAGTGTGCTAGAGATTATGGTATGTATGATACTGTAGTATGTAAGGTTTCTGACTAGTGTACTAGAGATTATGGTATGTATGATACTGTAGTATGTAAGGTTTCTGACTAGTGTGCTAGGGATTATGGTATGTATGATACTGTAGTATGTAAGGTTTCTGACTAGTGTACTAGAGATTATGGTATGTATGATACTGTAGTATGTAAGGTTTCTGACTAGTGTGCTAGAGATTATGGTATGTATGATACTGTAGTATGTAAGGTTTCTGACTAGTGTACTAGAGATTATGGTATGTATGATACTGTAGTATGTAAGGTTTCTGACTAGTGTGCTAGGGATTATGGTATGTATGATACTGTAGTAAGTAAGGTTTCTGACTAGTGTACTAGAGATTATGGTATGTATGATACTGTAGTATGTAAGGTTTCTGACTAGTGTACTAGAGATTATGGTATGTATGATACTGTGGTATGTAAGGTTTCTGACTAGTGTACTTGGGATTATGGTATGTATGATACTGTAGTATGTAAGGTTTCTGACTAGTGTACTAGAGATTATGATATGTATGATACTGTAGTATGTAAGGTTTCTGACTAGTGTGCTAGGGATTATGGTATGTATGATACTGTAGTATGTAAGGTTTCTGACTAGTGTACTCGGGATTATGGTATGTGGTATGGTAGGCACAATACTGTGTATGACGTCTTCAGCATTATGTGGTGTGTATTCAATCGTATCTAGTACCAATTTTTAATATGTTACATTGTGGTGATTCTGTCATGAATGCCCATTTCATATACTACCGGTATATCTGAGGCATTGTCCATTGATATCTGGTGAGGACAGTTCTTATACCTCACCAAAATGTGTTTATCCATTTTGAATTTTATGATTTGGTTTAATCGTCACTTTAGATCTCCATCTTCTGAATGATGGAACATTTGATATGTGGAAGTTATTAGACATGTATAATGATGTGATTTACATTGTTTCACATCACAATGCTGTGTTTTAGGTACCCCTTCTACATGCTGAGCAGTATAAATATGGAAGTGAAATTCATCAATTGGATGCGCTACACTGTGTGGATCCCTCTCTATCCTCTTGGAATTCTCTTTGAAGGTATGAATATGATAAAGAGGCCATTTCTCTTTAAAAAGCTGGGCCAGCTTTGTTTATTATTATGTTTTTGTTATAATTGTATGTGAACATTGATCTATGCCATCAGTTGGATGTCACTGACAGCCACGTAGCCTGGACAGCAGGGAGCTTGTCTTTCCTGTAGTCTCCCATGATAGCATGTTGGTGTGAACATTGAACTATGCCATCAGATGTACAGTCAATGACAGCCAAGTAGCCTGGACAGCAGGGAGCTTGTCTTTCCTGTAGTCTCCCATGATGACATGTTGGTGTGATATTGATCTATGCCATCAGATGTACAGTCACTGACAGCCAAGTAGCCTGGACAGCAGGGAGCTTGTCTTTCCTGTAGTCTCCCATGATGGCATGTTGGTGTGAACATTGAACTATGCCATCAGTTGGATGTCAGTGACAGCCAAGTAGCCTGGACAGCAGGGAGCTTGTCTTTCCTGTAGTCTTACAAGATGGCATGTTGGTGTGATATTGATCTATGCCATCAGATGTACAGTCACTAACAGCCAAGTAGCCTGGACAGCAGGGAGCTTGTCTTTCCTGTAGTCTCCCATGATGGCATGTTGGTGTGAACATTGATCTATGCCATCAGTTGGATGTCAGTGACTGTACAAACTGACTGTAACCTGATGGCATAGATCAATGTTCACACCAACATGCCATCTTGGAAGACTACAGACAAGAAAAGCTCCACACGGTCCTTGCAGCTTGGGTGTCAGTGACCAGACTTTGATGGTATAGATCAATGTTCACACTATTCATCACTAGTTTGGCTTATCCAGGCAATATTGCACTACATGCTGCCATGATATATCTACAGCACTGAATAAATAGCATGTCTGTTCACTTTCTCATATCTGTGCCTCTACAAATCTTGGGCTTTGCTCTCATCTACTCCTTTCACACAGTTTCTTCTCAACAGACATGCATATCTTTTGAAAATGTAGACTTATACAGTGTGTGTGTGTGTGCTTTATTGAGGCTATTCTGATTATCAATGATCTGTTGAGAATTAATAATAATGTGATTAATCTTTTTTCAGGGACAATAGTGATAATGTCCATCCCCCTGTTTGAGCAGACAGGAAGGTTCAGTGTAACATTACCCAACTCGGCCAACTTCGCCTTCTTTTTCCCCTGGTTCCTACATACATATCTGTTTCTCCTGGCACTAGGTGAGTAGTATGTGTGCCCTGTCTCAACTCGTTCATTCAACCCATGCTGCCTGCTAGATGTTGGCTGTGTCCTCATCCTGCCATGTACCAAAGTCTCTTACCATGGGAGACATCACATGTTTTATAATCTGAAAAGCCGTAGAAAATCTCAATGTGTTGTTGTCGTATATGTTATAAGATGAGTTTAATACAGTCTGACCATTAGGTCTTACATAATACATGCTTATCACTGGACATATTTGTTACAGATTAGAAACCCAAAAAAGATTCTGTTGATTTTGCTCAATAAAAACAATGTTTAGCTCATCTTGACTAAAGGGTTATCTCCCTTCCACTGATATCCACAACATCGCTCTATATCTTCGTCAGTAACTTTACTTAGATCATAAACTCATGAATTTTATGTCACTGCTCTCTCATCCTGGTTGTCTTTGTTTCAGCTGGGTACAAGATGATGAACTACATGTATTACCAGAGGAAGAAGAAGCTGGGAGATCAGAAACTGAAAACAACTTGAATGACAGCTGTCAATCATCTGTCAGATGTCAAGAGTGAACAGAACGCCAAATCCAACAGTGTTCAATAATCTGTATGCTAGATGTCAAGAGTTCATTGTTTGACCAATCATGTTGTTTATCACACACTGTCTCCACTTTATGAATGTGACCTTATGAATGACAGGAATAATGGGAATTACTTTACTTTACAAATCATTTTATGATGTTTATTCACAAATTACATCTACATTATATATCTAGTTTAATACAGTGTACAGCAATTGACACATAATTTGTCAAGTCAATTTTATGGCTTTTTTGGTGAGCAGCTTTTTGCCTTTGTAAGCCTGGACAAACATCTATCCTTACAAACAAAGTCAGTTTTAATTGCTATCCTCAATTGTGTTCAATGACATATAATTTTTTAATTTGAAGTTTACACGATATACGGCTTTTCCATTGGACGAGAGGCCGGTCATATGAACGCGAAATTGACGTTCATAAGTGTATGAACGACACAATTTGACGTTCATACGTTTTTCACGAGATCTTGTTCTTGAAATGACGTAAACACTGACGGACTACTTCCACATTCCTGGGGAAACCCCTGGGAATTCCCTAGCACGAAAACATACATAAGCGTTCTTTCTGATCATTTAGAACCTTTATTCTTGGTCTCAGCGTTTCAGTATACATTGAGAAATGTCAGAGAGCCTGACTGCATGATTGTTCACGAATATCCTCGCTGCGGCCTATCCTAATGAACAGATGAAGAAATGCACATCTAAACTATCGTAGTATCGACTCAATCCGTGCCTAGGCTGACATTGACCGTCCCCAGCAATCTTTGAATTTACCTTAGTGTCTGTTTGACGCATCTTTATTCATCTTTCAATGATTGGCCAGTTGATCAATGATGACTAACACATGTAACCGCCACATATTCATTAAGAACTTTCGGAAATCTCTCCTGTAACGTTTATCGTTTCGTCCATTTTGACTTCTTGTACTTGATGTGACTGACTTAAATGAGATAGTTGTTTACAGACCTTTTTCAGCTAGTGAGGATATGATTTGAACACATGTGCTGCATAAGATGTTTCTGAAGAGCAAGTTGTGCATCCATACGTCCATGTCACCACTCTTTTTGAGGAACTATTTTACTCCGCGATATAGCTGGTTGTTGTATGGCTGATAGTGTAAACATGAAGTCACATGTACTAAATAAAATTGTGTTTAGATCTTGACCTACATCCTTTGAGGTAAGAAATTGCTCCGACGTTCATACAGTTTGGCCCTCACTCTATGAAGGTTCATACTCCAATGAACTCACACAAAGTGAAGGTTAATTCTTAAGTAGTTCATCATCATCAGCACTGCACAGGTTTGTAAACACTATGTTACTCTATAACCCATGAATACATAGGCCCAAAGTGGTGTAGTTATCACTGGTGTATATTTCTAGTCAAGTAATAAAATGAGGCCACATAAAACTCATGACACGAGTCCAACTCTGCAAACCCTGCCTTTGGATGATACTAAATGTGAAGATTTGTTGACTGCAAGGCTGTAGAACATGTTGCACAGAAATGTGGAATAAGTTTACAATTTCTGGGAACTCTCATGTTGTCTTCCAGTTGAGCCTGTTAATTAATTGTATCTTAGCACGTTTTTATTTTCATTTCACCCAACAGACAAAACTTTTAAGAGATCAATTAACGAAAAACATTGTCACTAAATGTCTAATTACATTTTCAATTTGACCCTCCGTGAAGAACATCCAGGCACTATGTAAAAAGAGGCCTAAATCAATTTTCAGCTCACCTGATTGAAAGTCAAGTGAGATTATGCAGTGGCATGTTGTCCATCTGTCGTTAACTTTTTCATTTTCGACATCTCTTGTGAAGCTTCAAGGTCTGTGCAGATGAAACTCTGTGAATGATCCCAGCTATGGTTTTGCTAAAAAGTGATCACAGAATTCTGATCCGATTTTAAACATTAATAATCCATTACTGGCCATCAATAGGCCATCGTTTTTCATATCTTGATTATATAAATAGTTTTATAATCTTTTTCTTAGAACCACTGGGCACAGGGCTTAAACTCCGTGTACAAGTAATGACCATAAGATCCAAGTTTGTTCAAGGGCATTACCATATGGACTAATCACTGTTGCAGAAATACTTTCTTTTTCTTTTTCTTTTTCCCTGAATCTTTTGCACCAATTTATGTTAAGCTCACAACATATATTTGAACTGAAGTAAGGTTGAAGTGTCATATAATTTGAACTTCATAGGTCAGGTCTGCCTTGTGGCTTTATTTTTTAGTTTAAAGATATCAACCTGATATTAAAGCAGTGTCATTCTTACTTGTTACATGTCAATTTTCCAGAAATGATACAGTCACCATTTCAATAATTAATGGTGCATTCAGTTCTTGAAAAACACAATAATGTTTTTTGTTGAAATCTAATTTGTTAATTTAGTTTTAGTTAATCTATTTAAAAAAAGGGCAACATTCCCAGAGGTGCCTCAATGGAGAGACTAGTAAATAATTTAGCTGGCCTGAGATGTGTTTAGTTTAAGGTGTGTACCCCAGGATAGAGTGTGTTGAGTTGTGTGAGATGAGTGAACAAGAGGGAGACACAGGGGACACCAATGGAGTTAAGTGATGCTGTATGCTGACATACACTTCCAATATTCTGTACAATATCAGGAGAAGGAACATTTCCAATTAATCTTCTTTTTCACTTATGATATTCTGATATAATTAATCCGGTGGTATTTAGAAAATTTTGCTATGAATTCTTTTTTACCATAAGGTGTTGACTATGTGTAGAATGCCAGAAGCATGTATACAGTGAGAGACTATGTATCAGTGATGAGTATCTTGTGTATGGATGTTGGAGGTACATACTGTCACCAGTGATGATTCAGAGTGAGTGAGTGAGTGAGTGAGTGAGTGAGTATGGTTTTACGCCGCTTTTAGCAATATTCCAGCAATATCACGGCGGGGGACACCAGAAATGGGCTTCACACATTGTACCCATGTCGGGAATCGAGCCCAGGTCTTCGGCGTGACGAGCGAACGCATTAACCACTAGGCTACCCGACCGCCCCAATGATTCAGATGTACTGGTAATGTTTGATTTTGTAGAAAAATCATGATCCTATTTAGCATAATGTTACAAGATAACCAATAATTAGATTTGAATTTATTTGAAATTCTTCTTATGGCATTATTGTTTCTAGTCCTTATTCATAAAACTGATCTTCAAAATCGTATGTATATTTTAATCCTATTTTATGCGGAAACACATTTCCTAATATTGCATCTACTATTCTGCCTTGTGGGAAGAGGTTAAGCACCAGATAAGGGGAAGTCTCAGTGTTGTTGCTTATTGTTATGCTTGCTCTGTGTGGGGATTACTATCTTAAATGGATCTTGTGCCCACTCACACAAATACTGTATGTTCCTACTTCTTTTTGAGAGGAGAAAATATTTTCCCCACTTTTTTTTCAGGTTATCATGGTTACATGCTATTGTTTTTCTACAAACTACATGTTATGTGTCCCTTGTTTCAATCATTAGCTGTTTCCTAAAGCAATTCAGTGTCCGAAATAACTGAACTTTTCTGTCTGGCTGCATGAAATTTTCCTCAAGATTTGTCTGCAGGTCTGGCAGATAATTTTACGACTGCTATTTTATTCAGTTGTATTCAACCCCCCCCCCCCCCCCCCACACACACACATTCATTCTCAAATGCCTTTTTTTATAGAAATATACGGGACCACCATTTTCTTCTTAAATACGCAATATTTGGAAATTTGGAACAGTTTGATAGATCCTCTTGAATACTACACAGGAAATCACTGACATACCCTGCATTTGGAACTTACAAGAGGTCATGACAAGGGAAATCAATTCAAGTAACAAATATCATGCCCTAACTTTGCCCCAAATTCCCATTTCTGTTGACAGCAAGTGTCTGATGTAGCCTTTGCAGATAGTTTGGTTTGGCTGTTTGAATTCTCAGAAAGTAAGTGGTACAGATTAAAAATGCAGAGTGATTGAAACATCAACTTCAGTAAAGGAAATAAAAATAATTGATGTGTAAGTTATATGTATATATGTAAGTTAAGTGTTTAGGTTATGAGATCTGCGTTACGGTACAGGTCAAGTTTATTCATGAAATGGAAGGTGTTGTGCTATTTTGTCAGTGTGTCCATTTATTTGATGTATGAAGTGTGACTGAAATAAATATTACAGCTGTTTCCTCCATGTGGTGGTCATTTGTCCCATCCTTTTAATCCAAATCATGAATAATGTAAACTCCTCATGTTTGTCATAAAAATTGGCAATCCCTGAAGATCCAAGTCAGTATATGTCTTCAGCAACCCATGCTTGCCGTAAAAGGCGACTATACTTTTGTAAGAGGCAGGATTGGTTGGTCAGGCTCGCTGACTAGGTTGATGAATGTCATTGTATCCCAATTGTGAAGAATGATGTTCATGATGTCAATCACTGGATTGTCTGGTCCAGACTCGATTATTTACAGACCGCCGTCATATAGCTGGAATATTGTTGAGTGTGGCATTAAAACAACAAACAAACATAACAGTTGACAAATGAGGACTGAGTGGTTACAATGTGCTTCCTGGCTGTTTGGGTGCTCCCTGAACATGCCAGAGGTAGAACGGAATCCCAGATACCCCTGGATAGGATCTTTGGATTGTCAGCAACATACATCAAAGGCCTACATAACTTTGGGCTTTCTTCTAGCATTAAGCCGAAACCACTTGATATAACTGAAATACTGTTCAAATTGGCATTAAACCCAATGCACTCATTCACTATGGCAACCATATCACAAGACACATCTTCCAGTAATCCGTATGAGGATTCCAGGTCAGATTTGTGACCAGACACCATATGCTTGACTGGTATAAGATATGCTGTCAGAATGTTTGTTATTGTTCCCTATGACAGCGGTCATTGTTCATGCTATCAACCCACGGTGTATCTGGCCCACCCTACATACAGGTAGTGGGTAACGCTATTCACTCCATCACACATGACAAGATACAAGCCAAAAATAGGTAGAGAACTTTATTGGTTTAAAATTTACATACCGACATAATTTTAACATATACATATGTTTGATTTGCAAACCTGTGTTTTACATGGAAACACCTCTTCTTTCCCGAATGAAACTCATAAGGAGACATGTCCTGCCGACTCATCCTCCGAAAAAATTTGATTGCTGTCCATTTCACATCTGAATAGATGTAGGTTCCAACACATCTAATATTTCATAGCACAATTGTATATGGTACAGATTATTCAGAACAAAGTATGTTCTTCAGCAAGGGTCTTCTGACATGTCCAACAAAGCAAACCTGAAATATCTTGCCAGGCGCACCTTCTTCGTGTTCAGTTATGAGGAAACGCAAGTGTTACCTCACAAATGTCAAATCTACTGTTTTTCAGTCTGGCAGGCAATGGTGTTGTTTCTTGACATCTGAACATGGTTCTTGAACATCTTCTGGATGGTGCCAACCTTGCCTTTAAGTTCCATTAGCTGGTTGTACTCCATTCTCAGTGCGGGGTATACATTCTGCTTGATACTGATTAGTGTGTGTCGAATCTCGTCCACACCATCCAAATGCTCCAGGTTGCTGCCCAGATTATGAACTTTGCTAGACTGGTCGCCAATTCCCACTGTGATCTGCAGAATGCGATGTGATAGGAGGTCTAGCTCTGTCTGCATGTCCTTGACAATGGAATCCTTGTGTGCGTTGCTTGTTGTCAGATTCATCTCTTTACTCCCCATAATTTCCATGTCTGTCAAAAGCCTATCTTGTCCACTTAGCGTCTCGGCTATTTGGCTCTCCAGAGCTTGTATCTTGGGTGTTATGTAGTCGTCGAAGATCTTCACCTTGTCACGAAGGGCAGCGACCTGGTCAGTCATGATGTGGATATGCTCCGCAGTCCCACTCATATCCCTTGTTAAGTGGCCCAGAGCACCTGTATGGTTCAACACATCATGCTCCAACTTCTCTCTCTTTATGTTCAGTTCTTCAAATCTGGCCTTGTTTACGCCAACACTAACATAGAGGTTCTCTGTCACACTATCAAGTCTGCTGGCAACCTGTAAAATACTAGAAGTGTTCTCGCTCTCTTCCATTTCTTCCAACTGTTCTTTCAAATCCATCAGTTCCTGGAAATACTTTCCCATCTGCTGCGCGTAACCTTGCAGTTGACTTTGAACGGACTGTGCCATTTGGGTCTGGCTTTGAAAGCAGCTCTGAATAGAAAGCGTCATGTTTCCAAGCCGCATTTCATTGGTACTTCCAGTACTGGTGATAGCAGCATTGATGCCGTGTATGGCCTCGTCCAACTTACTTTGTAGCACTGCCCTAGACGAAAGATCTGACAATTTGTCTGTCAACCCGTCTGTGGTCTTCTTCAGCAATGCTAATTCGGTTTCCTGGTGTTCCATGCCCTGCTGCAGTAGAAGCAATGGTTCGGGCTCATCTCCTGCTTCTCCAATGTTCATCATCCTCTCCAAACGAGCTACCCTGTCTTCCAAGGTCTTCGACCCTTCAACACATCCTGCAGCAGGCTTTGGTACCTGGAATTGATACGTGCAAACATCCTCGGCTTTGGACATTACCAGAGAAGGGACCAGCAACAGTAAAACCCACATCGTGGCAGTATCTGACAGCCGAGAGCAACCGCCACAACTACGACAGCTCTTTCAGGAAGAGTACAAGAACATGTCAGATATAGGAAAGGCAAGCACAGTTTTATATCCATCTTCTAGGATGTTACTTTTTTACCCTCTGTACGTCAGTTATGCCGTCATACCGCAAAGGTCATGGTCTTGGTGTTGCACTTATCACCGCCAGGAGATACGTTCAAAGGATTAGGAGACAAGAAATCTGTCCACGTCACGGAAATTACATTTGATTACCATTTGTGAACGTGTAATATTTACTTTTCTCTATCATTTTGGTAAAACAGATCCATTTCGTTAATGTAACACCAGTACAACAACACTGTAAATTCATTTTACTAGCTGTCAAACAGGCGTGCAACAGTCCTTGTTTCACGGCAGTGTTTGTAGTGGTTGGGACATTATGGGAATTTTTCAAAGATAAAGAAAATGTAAAAGTTTAGAATCTGGATGCTTTGCTATCGAAATGGTTGCTTCCTGGACAATTTGAGTATGGCACAAAAACACCTCTCAGCGCCTGTGTTGTATCAATTAAACTAGTTAAGACAGATCACAAATTGAGAAATGAAATAGCAATGAATTTTCGATCATTTAACTGGCTGTGTACTTGGTCCGAATCTTTGTGACAGGTAAAGGAATACCTGACAAATAGGACCGATTATTCCTCACAATATCGCGTTACGGCGAATACACAAACTATTCAAACAGCCGTTGAATGTAAAGAGCTGGCCTAAAGCGCCATCGATCAAGTATCATCATATTTCACGAGCTTGTATGCACAACGTTCCTCGAACAACACTGCAAAGGATGAAAAAAGAGATTATATTATGTTACGTAAGAAATTGTTTTTAACTGGCAGGAACATGCGGGGTGAAATCTCGCATACTGCAGTAGTCTTAAGCAGTATTCACTATGTTCACAATGTGGACACGGGAATGTTCAGTATTGACATCACGAGGACATGAAGGAGATGACCGGAGGGCTTGTGGCAGCGTTCCCAGATATATGCTCCTACTAGCCGACAGGTTGAACAGGTCGATACCCAATGTAAATCAATTCACTTGTTCGTAGAATTGGATACTGGTGTAAAATATTATCAATGCACGAAGACAGCCTCCCCAAAACGCGTACAGCTTACTTATTTAGATTACCCGTGAAGATCCGGGGTAGAATTGGTCTTCGGCAACCCATGCTTGTCATAAGAGGCGACTAACGGGATCGGGTGGTCAGGCTCACTGACTTGGATGATACATGTCATTGTATCCCAGTTGTGTGGATCGATGCTCATGATATCAATCACTGGATTGTCTGGTCCAGACTCGATTATTTACAAACCACCGTCATATAGCTGGAATATTGCTGAGCGCGGCGTTATACAACGAACACACAAACAAACAAACTTATTTAGATAATGTAGGGTATAAAAAATGGGCCTTAAATATTATACACCTATTAGACCCGTGAAGATTCCGGGGTAGAATAGGTCTTCAGCAACCCATGCTTGTCGTAAAAGGTAACTACGCTTGTCGTAAAATGCGACTAACGGGATCGGGTGGTCAGGCTCGCTGACTTGGTTGATGCATAACATCGATCCCAATTGTGTGGAGCGATGCTCATGACATTAATCACTGGATTGTCTGGTCCAGACTCGATTATTTTCAGGCCGCCGTCATATAGCTGGAATATTGCTGAGTGCGGCGTTAAACAAACAAACCAACCAACCAACCAAGATACCTATTATCTTCTTATGGTCTGAGTTTTGTTTGGCTGTCACAAACCGTTGAAGATAAAAGAAGAAGAAGTTTCATAAGTAAGTTGAAGGACTGTGCTATTAATACGTTTCATAAAAATTGGATATCCACTATCAACAGCAGTTCAAGCTATAACCTTTGTAGAGAAAATAAAAGTTTATTAGAACCAGAAAAGTATCTTTATGTTATATGTGAATTAAAGCTTGGAAACAGTTTAGTAAAGTTTAGAGGGGGCTTATTAGGCTAGGTAGGTGACAAAAGAATCGATATATGCATGATAAACTGACCTTTATGTAAGCCAGGTACAAAGGATGAATATCATTTTGTCTTAGCCGTGCTACCTCTGATGTTGTTAGAATTAAATATTGAACAAAGCCATGTATCGCTAAAGTATATATGCATAGATTTAAAACTAAAATTGCCACAAACGATCCTGAAAATCAAATCATTATGCTTGTTTATTAACTATGCTTATGAAAGAAGAAAGTATTTATTAAATAATGCTTAAAATGTTGAACATTGCCACTACCATACTATACATTGATATTTGTATATTGACCTATGACCTTGTTATTGAATAAAGTATTGGTTGATTGATCATGTTCTCTATTCCAGCGTACGCAATGTTCACAGGCATTCTATATTTATACATGCAACATGTGTCGTATTGTCAAAGAGGCTGACTGGTGTTAGAGTCGCTAGAGTATTTAACCATTATTGGATAATGTACTGCTTGTAAAATATGTATAAGGTTATATGAGGATTGACTGTATGTTTTGCAGCTAATCGAAATACAGGAATTACAATGAACACGGCGGAAATTTAATTATATTGACTTAATAAGACGCTGGTAGATATTAAACAATATTTGGCCTATTTCGGGGCATGTGCTGGATGTCACATCAAATATACGCTCCCCAGTATAGTTGCTCCTTTACTTCTTTCCATCAGTATATGTGCATGATTGTGAAACACATTTGGACTTTTTGTTTGACTTCATACAGTATCAACAATCTTTACTCCAGATTCTGCACAATCTAAACCTCCTCAAGACATACCTAATAAACTCTGTACAGGGGTACGGGTAGCCAAGTCGTTTAAGGAGCCGGGATTCGCTGTGCAGAGTTGCGTCCCTTTCGCCCACCAGAAACCTATGATTGTGTGTTCGAATCCCGGTTCGCCCCAATTATGTTTCTAGGTTTGTCAGCACCATACCCGTGCTCGTGGGTTTCACCGAAGTGGTAAACGTCTAAGACCTGCATCACTTGGGGCTTTCCTCACACATTAAGCTGACACGCCGATATATAACTGGAATACTGTTAAAATCGGCGTTAAACCCAACTCACTCACTCAGGCTCTGTACAGTATAAACCCATTTAACCAGACTCCGTATAGTAAACACCTTTACTACACACTACAGTATAAACTCTTTAACCTGGACTTCAAGGCGACGTAGAACAGTCTTGCGGTTAAGTCCTCGATATAAAATGCTGTGAACTTGGCCAGTGTACATGATATTGAAATGGAATACCGTCCATCTACCACTAATATTAATCACCAGGGGATCATATCAATTGCCCTTATTTTTCTTTCAATGTTGAGAAATAATTGCTTTGAAAAGATATTCTCTACATATCCTTAATGAGAAGGTAGAGACCACATAATCTGCACAGTCACCGTTCCCCCGTTTTAGGGTATTTAATGTTGCGCACTAACTCTCCTTTATACAAACATTTCAGCGCGACTTGTCTTCCGCCAGAAAAGATACGAGACACTGTTACGTAGATAATTCTTTCCTGAAATCTTTACTGCGTATACACTGACATAACAACAACTAACACAAAGCTAATGTATACGTCAAGTTGTGCGTCAGTGACGTACATTGAGGTTCATCGGTGCTGCAGTTTCAGTGGAGTTGACAACACTACTAGCGAGGATAAAAGACATGATACACAATATCTTGATATCAGGTGTTTCTACGCACTTATATATTCAATTCGGCTTTATTCACAAAGGTGTGTAGGTCAACGGCCCATATCACATAGTGTTATTTTGTTCTATCGCAGCTCTTCATCTAATCTGTGCAGCTGCCCATTAGGCAGGCCGTTTACCCACTGTGTGCAATATGCAAACAATTATCTGCCCATTGCATGTATTAGGCAGGCCGTTTACCCACTGTGTGCACTGGGCAATACAGCCTGCCCAATGCACGCAATATGCAAACAATTATCTGCTCATTGCATGCAACGGGCAATAGTTGTGAATAAAAAATATTTCTCCAAATATGTCACAATATAGGCAACCAGTTTGCTAATTTCACGCAATGGGCAGGTAATTGTTCTGCCCAAAGCACGCAACTGAAATTGGTATTCTTTTACATGTTTTGTTTTTAATAAAGCAAACCCTATTATTAAGTGAATAAACTGTAATAAATAACAACCAAACAAATATGTGATCTTTACAAAACTTTATTTTCTAAATAAAAACACATATCAAGCGGTGTTATCTGCAAAAAAAGAGTCTCTGTTACGTTATGAAAACACTTATCAACGATGGAGAAACTAATTGTAACTAAATGTAATACGATGAACACCTTTTAAAAGGATAACTTGTTTCATACATTCAGATAAATTGATATCAAAACAATATACTGTATGTCAATTGTACAACCCAACCCATGCTTGTAAGCAGGGAATACAATTTTGTGAGGAGATATAGTTCAGCGAAGATCATCGTTTAGTAATTTCAAAAAGAATAATAATTAATGTTGATGCACCCGTGTGTGAAAACAATTCTGTGAACAGATCTTTGTAAAATAACTCGGTGAATAGATCCTTATAACATAACTTTGTCCTTTTGACTTCTGTGCATAAGATTTTAAAACTCATACACGTCACTGTCCATTGCACGCATTAGGCAAACGGCCTGCCCAATGCACGCAGTAGGGTGTAACATATACATATATTGCAAGATTCTTTAAAATATCTTTATATTTACTGGAAATGAGCGTATTAAATTTATTTATAGATGGGTTGACACAGAATGTTGCTGGTATATAACAGTGCCTGATGGATTAATATATCACAAACAAGGATAAAATGGTACTCATCTTCTATGTACATTTGGTTACACAGTAACATACTCTCTCACGTCTTGGTTGTTTGCACTGTCGTCCTTTTTCAGTTCTTAACTGATGGGAACTACATCTTAGTTTTGCAAGACAGTTTGTAAACTTAGAGATGCTGATTACGTTTAGATACATTTCTAGACCAAATGATGTTTTATACAAAGAATTAATTGTACGTCTTGTCAGTTTTGTTCGTAGTGAGACTTAAATTCTAAAATAAATGTAAGAACGTTACAGACAGATTGATGTTCCCACATAAAGCCAAAAACAAGTGTAGTAGAGCAAGTCCTTCGTATTAGATACCCAGTTGATCTTTCCATTATTTACAGATAACATATTACATTATATTTAATTTGATATACTGGTATGCTGTTTGTTTGTGTACCGATATATGTATGTGTGTATTTGTGTGTGACTTGTACATCATCATACTATTTGCAACAGTAGGTACAATTAATCTAAATTTATTATGTTATGTACAGTATACTCTCATTAATTGTTAAATGTCCTTTGTAGGGAGAGGTATTTAAATAGGTTGAATCTGTTCACCAATCCCATTCCTTATTATTGTTTAAATCATAACATATTATAAAAAAAATACATATCGTTTTTCAGGAAAATTTACAATTCAACACCAGTATTTTACAGCACGTTTGTAAACATATATAGATATAGATATAGATATAGATATAGATATAGATATAGAAGGGATATCTTCCACATTCTACCCTTACCATATGACTTGGAATTGATAAGTTTACGCACAAGAAACGCTAAAATGAATCACTTCAATTTCTTTACAACTAACCAGCCACCAAATAGGACAATTATTTGTATCGAAGTTTTGAAATATGTCTCATTTAGTAAGGGTTGAATTACTGAGCTACTCTTTTTCAGACATGTATCTTACTTCTAACCTCTTATCCGGACATCCAACTTCCAACCTCTTATCTAGACATCCAACTTCCAACCTCTTATCCTGACAGCCAACAGCTTTGTACCCCATATATAGACATTCTTTTTTGTAATGTTTTGTTTTTAAAACACCCTTTACTTCGACGTCTTACATATCAGTACTAAACCGTACTCTATGTACATGTCAGTGTCCCCTCTCTTCCACAGAGGACCTCTGTTTACATTCTATCCATATTACGTTACCTCAAATAACAAATAACGGTGCATAATTTATGTACAGTGTTAATAACCCCGTTGTGTTAAAAGCGGAAAACACGAGAACAAAATAATTGTTTTCACAATCCGGTGTTAGAGAAGGTTGTGTCCTGAGCACACTCCTTTTCCAGTGTTTATAAATCAACTCTGGGTAGAACTGAAAGAAATCCACTTTCAGGTACATGGGTAACACAAGATGAAGAAGATGTCACGCCACTGTTATTTGCTGCACATGTTGTGCTGGTAGCAGGTGTAACCAAAGAAATATATATGTTTTGTTTGTTTGTTGTTTAACGCCGCACTCAGCAATATTCCAGATATATGACGGCGGTCTGTCAATAATCGAGTCTGAACCAGACAATCCAGTGATTGACATCATGAGCATCGACCCACGCAATTGGGAAACGATGATGTATATCAACCAAGTCGGCGAGCCTGACCACCCGATCCCGTTAGTCGCCTCTTTCGACAAGCATAGTCGCCTTTTACGGCAAGCATGGGTTGCTGAAGACCTATTCTACCCCGGATCTTCACGGGTCAAAATAAATATACATGTATGTGTTCCTGTAATAATGGGGTGTTAAGTTAACTTAATAAATCTATTTTATTATTTTTAGAAATGATAGTTCTTGGTATTATTATGGTTGTCAGATGGCAGTTAAATATTATAAATGTATGTTTAATCTCATCTTCACAATTTTTCACAGATACAACAGTATTTCATTTCATTTCTTCTTTAAATCAAAAGTTCAATATGTGGATATTTATATGGAGATGATATTGAAATGATCTTTAATATTTTAATGTGTATTGGGGTAAATTCAATAATACAATATGTCAATGTGAAACGAACTGAACGTGCCTCCGTAGACAACCTTCATCATGTCACGTGACATGTTGTTGCTGAGAA
The DNA here is from genome assembly GCF_023055435.1 of Haliotis rufescens. Taxonomy (NCBI): domain Eukaryota; kingdom Metazoa; phylum Mollusca; class Gastropoda; order Lepetellida; family Haliotidae; genus Haliotis; species Haliotis rufescens. Next base: position 37,113,412 of record NW_025963779.1, read on the forward strand.
GCGACGTTGCTATCATCACGCACAAACACGGCGATCCACGCGAGAAGTAAGTGTAAACACAGGATTAAAGTACGACGTCGCCCGGCTTATCCCCGACTTCGCTGACATTCACTACACTGCAACTTTGTTCATGCACTGTCTATAAATGCTGTGAAATGTTCACGCTAAGAAGAAGCACCCTTAGGTCATAATGCATAACTAAATAAACAGGTTTTCATCCAACCCTCCTCTCTACCAAACATCGCGCCTCGTGTAATGTGATTGTTCCAAAGTACCTACATACAGGAAACATCGCTGAGTGTGTACCTTTCTTTGTTTACTTGATGAAATATACCATATACACAGTCCTGAAAAAACATTCATGCGTCATGTAAATAACACCTGTCTAATGATGACCTACACAGATGCCTTGAAAACGTTGTTAAACAATAATATATATTTAACTTAAATAACAAAATCCCCAACGACACATAGTTTTGAAAATCTAAGAATTTATTTATTGTAACTTTACCACAAGTGACTAAGCGAAACCTTAGAGCCGCTTGTTGTTAAATGGCAAGAAGTTTCCACCTTCTTAATTCGATGGCCACGTTTTGTAATAGTCTATAAGAAATGTTGTGTATTAAAATGCTTTGTTTGTATTAGCAGATCATCGGAATGGCATTTTAACAGGTGTGAGCACTAGTCCTGTAATGTCACGGCTGAGATCGACAGAAATAGGCTTCAAAAAGTGTACCCACGATTGGAATCTAACCTGGGCCTGTAGTTTGACGAGCTAACTCTTCTTAACCACAAGGCTTCCCTACCGCCCTATTTGAATAAGAATTTCCTCAGCATTTCCATCAGAACAACATTTTCTCATGCTTAATCAGTAGTGACTGCATCTGTTATAGTCAAACACGTGCAGAGTACTTTCATTTACTTACAAACACTGTTCTTAAAAATAGAATCATATTGATATTGATATTGACTATACATAAGAATGATATTATATGTTTATCCCGAGTTCTCTGACTAGTTGTGAGTCTTGAATGTTCCGAGACAGGGAGAGAGACGTCTGTAACAATTGTAACATCAACCGTCTTGTCTCCCGTTGCTCCTTTCAGTGGAAAAGCTGGCTGAAAATATATGCATTTGTATTACCGGTTGCATTTGTACAACAGGAACAACAACAACATTCGCAACAACGGGTAACAACAGCCACAACAACGGTCACAACACCAGTCGCAACAACTGTAACAACAACAACAACAACATTCGCAACAACGGGTAACAACAGCCACAACAATGATCACAACAACGGTCACAACACTGGTCGCAACAACTGAAAGCAACAACAGCCACAACAGCAGTCGCAACAACTGTAACAACAACAACATTCGCAACAACGGGTAACAACAGTCACAACAATGATCAGAAAAACGGTCACAACACCAGTCGCAACAATGATAGCAACAACGATCACAACAGCAGTCGCAACAACTGTAACAACAACAACAACATTCGCAACAACGGGTAACAACAACGGTTAAAACTATGGCCACAACAACGGTAACATCCACGATAACAACGGTCACAACAGCAGTCGCAACAACGGTCACAACACCAGTCGCAACAACTAATAGCAACAACGGCCGCAACAGTAGTCGTAAGAACGGTAACAACAACGACAATTAATACTGTTACGAAGGCTTTTCTCTAGTGGTGACATCCCCCTCCCCCTATCTAGATATCAACCTCATGTTATCAGGAAGAAGGAACAGTTTTGTTTCATTACAGTCGCAAAACAGTATTGTGCATTTCTAACCATCACTGTTAGAATTGATGTGTACACGGTTGGATTTCAATTACTTTGAAGCATATGCACCGTCGTCCATGCTATTCAACCTGAACGTTTATTGTTTAACGCCGCACTCAGTGATATTTCAGCTGTATGACGGCATTCTGGACCAGATAATCCAGTGTTTGGGATACGATGACATGCATCAAACAAGTCAGCGAGCCTAACCACCCGATCTCGTTAGTCGCCTCTTACGACAAGCATGGGTTGCTGAAGACCAATTCTAACCCGGATCTTCACGGGTAATTTAAATTAGTAATACGTTGTACGCGTTTTTGGGGAGGCTGTCTTCGTGCATCGATAATATTTCTGTCAAAACCGATACTTATTTCACACTCGAAGGTATGTCTGTAAAGAAACGATCTTGGTAACAGGCACCGATATCACATCCTAACTTGAGACTGTCGTTTTATTTGAGCTGGTTGAACTTAGTATGTATGTATCGAATACCGTTTACTGCTACTATCATTTGCACGATCAGTGAAAACAAGCGCATTTATTGATAAACAGGATACATTCAAAATAGGCCTGGGACGAGTCCAAATTTACTATCCGGGTATCCGATACCCTATAACCCGACCCTATCCGGGTACCCACTGCAGGTCTCAAGAGTTGGGAACAAAATGTCTGATTAGTAATTGTTTTACTGCAGCCCTGGCTAAAGCTATTTAGATACATGTATCACACAATCAAATCATGCGTTCACTGAAGTTGACTGAAGCTTTATCTTTACTCAAACATTTACAAGTCAAAAGGAATGTGTGCATCGCCAGAAAGAAATGCGAACATTAGCGACTTGTAGTGTAACCACTGAGCTATAGTGAGTTTTTGTCATTAAACAATATATCATAATGTGACTAACCACGGGTCCGGATAGTCCTGTGGGTACCAGAGTCCTACTCAGGACCTACCCGACCCGAGTACCCTAGTAACCTCCCAAAACCCCTACATCCCATTTCCCCTACAGCTTAAGACAACAAAGTTCACGGTCCATGGCACTGCTAATCCCTAGTCTGTTACCTATTTCATACAATGGAACAACCCAAGAAACTCGAATAGATTGAGATAAATATTTAATTACGATTACGATATTATTCAAAATTCATAATACATTATAATAAAATGTTCATTTTTCAAAATTCATAATACATTATAATAAAATGTTTATTTTTCAAAATTCATAATACATTATAACAAAATGTTCATTATTCATCTCAACTGTAAATCGTCTCATCTCTGTTTTCTCAGCCCTAATTCAATAAGCAACCCATGCTTGCCATAAAAGGTGACTATGCTTGTCGTAAAAGGCGACTATGCTTGTCGTAAAAGGCGACTAACGGGATCGGGTGGTCAGGCTCGCTGACTTGGTTGATGCATGTCATCGATCCCAATTGCGTGGATCGATGCTCATGATATTAATCACTGGATTGTCTGGTCCAGACTCGATTATTTACAGACCGCCGTCATATAGCTGGAATATTGCTGAGTGCGGCGTTAAACAACAAACCAACCAACCTAATTCAATATGAGAAAATGAATACCACGATATATCATTCAATGCGAGAAGACAGTTCGAATAGATCACAAAAATAACACCACTACATATCCTCGATAGCGCATCTATTTTATGAACAAAGATACTTATACGGACAAATACAGTGTCGTTGCAGCGCGTCACGGATTGAGTGGCTGCGTAATAAACTTGTATAAACCAACCATCTGTGTGCGACGGTGGCAGCCCTGGGCCCCGTTCCACAAAGCGATCTTAGTGCTACGTTGGTCGTAAGCCAGTGATAAAGTCTGGGAGTTGCGACCAACTTAGCACTAAGATCGCTTTGTGGAACGGGGCCCTGGTCTTTGTGTATTTTCATGCAAATTGTGTGAATGGCGGGTGCTACCGGTAGGGTAGAGCATGCTTACTCTTTTCGCGAACACCTGGTGTCATCACTGATTTTCAGTGGTCCTTTATATAATGTGCACAGCTATTTGCCCTTTACGCCAGATTGAATCTGTTTCGGTGGATAATCTAGACTGGTTATTATCTTGCATTGACAACTGATATTTACACCGACAGTTTATGAAGGCATTGTTTCATGGACAACTGGTGTCATTGTAATTTTACAATGTGTCCTGTGTGTAAACGCATTATTTGTCCCTTACATTGTGTAAGATAACGGATAACGGATAACGGATATCTCTAAATGTTTTGAATAGATCGTTGGTGAACGCGTTGCTCCGTGTGCCGATGTACGAGAGTTGTCGAACAGAATTATATAATTTTATTCTGTACACTGTATTACGGTGGCCCATAAGAGACATGGAGTCTGTTTTTCCATATATTGATATTTCACTTACATTTATCGTAATCTTTTGCAAATTAACACGATTTGTCTTACAAATATGTGATAAATCATGTGTAAAGAAGATATTGAATCGCTGAAAAAACGAAACGAAAATGTCAAAAACTAAAATGAAAATACAGAAAACTATTTCTACCGCGGTGATAATATTCCCACCGCGGTGACAATATTTACACCGCGGTGAAAACTATTTCCACCGCGGTGAAAACTATTTCCACCGCGGTGAAAACTATTTCTACCGCGGTGATAATATTTACACCACGGTGATAATATTTACACCGCGGTGAAAACTATTTCTACCGCGGTGATAATATTTACACCACGGTGATAATATTTACACCGCGGTGGAAATAGTTTTCTGTGTATTCATTTTAGTTTTTGACATTTTCGTTTTGTGTTTTTGACATTTTCATTTTAGTTTTTGACCTTTTTGTTTTTGTTTTTGACATTACCATTTTAGTTTTTGACATTTTCACTTCACATTTCAGCGACTCAATAGCTACTTAAAAGTACATTTTCCATGTTTTCGGATGTTTTTATACATGATTTATCACATATTTGTATGGCAAATTGTGTTAATTTGCAAAAGGTTACGATAAAAGTAAGTTAAACATCAAAATTTTGAAAAACAGACCCCATGTCCCTTCTGGGCCACCGTACTGTATGGCCTTTCGTTAATTATTTTCTTCCGCAAATAAAAGCAAACCATTTAATGAAAACGTCATTAAACATTACATTGGAGCACCACCATGCCACACAAACTTACATTGACTATGCACGCCACCAAGTCATAAAACACACCGATGATGAATCAGGTATACACATATGTCTGTTTTACACATCCAAAGCTAAATATCCGTCGACCAAGACACTAACACACCACTCCGGCGACCTTTTCAAAACATTTCTCATTATATTAATCGTTTGGCTATAGCGATGTAAGATTTAATTTGGAAGTTTACACGACACTTTGCTGGCATTATAAATACTGAGCTTACATGAGCGAGTTCATTCCTGATACGGCAGTTAAGACGCTGATCACGACGGAGTTCCCACGAACATGCCTAGTGATAGGCGAAACCCGCTCAGATAGGAGTAGACTGGTAACCACAACTGTAGACTTTTAAACAAATGGCGGGTGGAGGAAAAAAGGGTATCTGGATATATCAAGAGTTATTTTCTTGATGTTTTCCAAGGATTTTATGGAAACAATTAAATTATACAATTAAATTATCCAAAAAGTATAACGATGCTTCAGACTGTTGAAAAGAAAAGTTATCTGCCAAAAAACTTACCTTGTTGCAAGGTGCTTTCTTCTAAAGAATCTAATCCGAATGCCAAATACCAGCCCCCCCGCTCCCAAGTATCAAAAGGTGGTCCATTTGGAGTCCCTCGTGTGTGTTCAACTGACAGTTTCGTGCTATCAGGTTCTGTGACAATAAATTGTTAATTATACTGTGTTTTTTAAAATACTGCCATATTTTTATTTTCATCACGGTAAATGTAGACACAAAGGGCTTGTTGAGAGTATTGCGCTCTTATGTAATTTGTTTACAAAAAAGGTGTTACTTTTTATAGTTGTTTCGTGCATGCAACAGTCGGAGAGTATCTAAACTGTGAAATGGGTAATATGAATGGAAAACTTGCTTATGATTTAAGAATATTTAATATCAAAATACTGACTTTCGTGAAGGTGTTCTGAAGTTATTATTTTCTTAAAACAAAACAGTCTAGAAATGATGTTATGGAAAGCAATAGTATTAGAGGTGGTGTTATCTAAGCGTTATCCAAGCGATCTAGATTCGTCGTAATTCGGATCCTTTGTATTGTAGCACAATACCCGTTGTTGTCCATAATAGTACACGTTCAGGTCAGCATCACTCCGGGCTTTCCTCACGCGGCAACCTGACGCCTTGATAAAACTCACTTACAAAATCATATCTTTTGTTGTCATCATGGGTTTTTTCTTTATTCGTTAGTATGAAGTAAGTTTTTTACATAGTCCAGCGGCAATTGTGACATCGAAGTTTTTATATCTCAAACTTCTCCCCAGATTTGTGTTAATTTCATAATTTCAACTGAAACCACCATATTTGCGTAAAATATGATTGCACCTGTAAATATGTACATATGACTCTGAATATGGCATAATAACTCATCAACTGTGAGAACGCGCTGCAGTTTCCCAAAATGTCAGTGATGGTGGTCCAAGCTGACTGGAATCTGCGCTCACACTGTCAGTTGAACATGTTGTCACAGGTAGAGACAATCTGTAGGGGTCTGCGGCATATAACTATAATATGAGATTGTAATGGAGATTCTCAACACGTTAAATTAATTGTCATTGAAAAATAATTTACTAGTGTTTGTTATATGTTTTATAACCGTATTCGATCTGTCATGTCAGGTTTTTAAAAGTAACAAGCAGGTTAAAAACTAAAGCTAAATGTTGCTTTGAAGACAATAGTACGTGAGCGAGTTTGGTTGAACGCCGCTTTGAACAGTATTTAAGTTATATCAATGCGTGTCAGAAAGATTGAAGATGTTGGAAGAAAGTCCAAATGACGTACGTCGTGGAACTTTGGAGAAATTCATGGTCGGTTATTTTGTTGTCAGACCACAATGAGAGATTCCATAATCTGGGATTCGAACCCCAAACCAGTGGCACGGCTAGAGATCACCTGTGCCTCCTGAATAAGAATATTTACACGGTGAAGTAGTATTTTATTCACGAAGGTTAATGCTCCAAGGCGGTTAGTATGAATACACATGCATTTCGTGAGAATAAGTAAACTACGGTTTTAACAACTCAAAAGAGACTACTAATTTTAGTTCGTTATAACCGTAGTTCGTTAAAACTTATATTCAACATATATACAGGAAAAGGCAGGAACCAAAAAGAACAGTTTGTTATAACCGTCAGTTCGTTATAAGCATGTTCGTTATTAACGTAGTTTACTGCATGTCCATATTTCCTGTAGCAACTGTTGCCGCATGTATTGGGCAGCAATATGCATATGAGATGGTTCATTTTTTTACAATCATATCCAAAATTAATAGCAACGCCATTGCGTTGTAAAGCGTATATGCTTATTTAGGTGTTCGATATATCGAGGGTCCACTCAATAAATCTGTATGCGGTTGTTTCATTCATTGGTTGTGATGTACGAAGAATCATTTTGTCATATAATATATTCCTTCACACTCAAAGCCTTAAAGAATGAAAACAATTCGACACAACACGGAGACAGCCCAAAATCAGTAAACATCATAGATACCGCCGTTTTGGTCGATAGGATACATAGCTGGTTATGGGTCAGTCTTTCTCATACTACACACCCGTCCGAATACTTCGCTCATTTGCGTCAGCTGGCTCCAATGTATTGTTATTGGACAGGGATCTATGGCATGAAGATGGGGCAGAACATGTCGTATACTGGCAAATGGTCCAGCAACTGGGTGTATATGCAGCATGAGTAATGTTTTCGGCAACAATAATGACCAACATACATACATGTACACACAACGAGTTCGATTCTTAGATTATATTGCTTCTGAATGGTTCCTAAGCCAGACAAAGAAGCTCTACTTTCGTCATATGCGAGCATTGTGAATCGTCAGTTCAACTAGATGCTTTATCGGCAAGTTTTTCTTTCCACACGAGATATAAACAGTACGATATTTTTGCAAATCTCCAGTTGCAAATACATTTTGTGCAAAATTTATTTCATAAGAAAAACAACTTTAACCGACGAGTGCTGATATATTTCATATCAAAATACACTAGAGGTAAATTCTCTATATATTTCATAGGTCTCAAGGACAACAATGATAAAATATGTCTTCTGTATAAATAATTACATAAATATTTGTCAACAGGAATACTTACAGACATACGGGAGGAAAATGTTCGAAGTTAAATTTCCAAGGACAATGAAAATATATTAAATGTCATGCGTGTCCATGATAATTGTTAAAACAGGGATACTTACTGAGATGAATCTATTTATTCATTCCTTTCTTGAACCATACACAAATCGCTGACATTATACACATCCCACGCAAAAATAGAAGAAATGGCTCGCAATAGATAGTTAATTTTACAGCAGAAGTCTGATTTCATCAGTCTCTAAAGTAGTAACCCTGATTTAATTGCAAAACACTGCTCTCTACTTCTTGTCGGCTGGGAGCGTCGGCACAACCATTGGAAGCGTTGGGATCATTGGTTGTCCTGGTGGCAGTGTGGGAGCCACCATCTTCACGGGCTCTGTTTTCGGTAGTACCGGCACCTGGGCCCCAGGTTGTACTGGAAGCGTGGGGACTACCATCTTCACGGACGCTGTTTTCGGTAACAGAGGGACCTGGGTCCCGGGTTGTACTGGAAGTGTGGGAGCCACCATCTTCACGGACGCTGTTTTCGGTAATAGAGGGACCTGGGTCCCGGGTTGTACTGGAAGCGTGGGGACTACCATCTTCACGGGCTCTGTTTTCGGTTGTACCGGCACCTGGGCCCCAGGTTGTACTGGAAGCGTGGGAGCCACCATCTTCACGGACGCTGTTTTCGGTTGCACCGGCACCTGGGTCCCGGGTTGTACTGGTAACGTGGGAGCCACCATCTTCACGGGCGCTGTTTTCGGTAAAAGAGGGACCTGGGTCCCGGGTTGTACTGGAAGCGTGGGAGCCACCATCTTCACGGACGCTGTTTTCGGTTGCACCGGCACCTGGGTCCCGGGTTGTACTGGTAACGTTGGAGCCACCATCTTCACGGACGCTGTTTTCGGTTGCACCGGCATCTGGGTCACGGGTTGTACTGGTAGCGTGGGAGCCACCATCTTCACGGACGCTGTTTTCGGTTGCACCGGCACCTGGGTCCCGGGTTGTACTGGAAGCGTGGTTGTCAGATCAAGTGTCGTTGGTTGTTTCTGGAGAGATGCTATGGTTTGTTGAAGTCTCTTAATATCGTCATGCATCTGCTTCAACTGGACTTGCGTCACTGGTTGATTGTTGGCGTTGGACAAGACTTGCTGGAGTCGATGCTCGAGCAAGTCGATGCTCTGCTGAGCGTCCTTGATATCTGTCATTTCCTTGCCACTGAGAACTTTGGCTTGCATTGCATTTGTGGCAACACCAGACAACTCACTCTTGAGTGTATCCGTTTCGTTTTTGATTTGGGTTAGTTCAGTTTCCAGGTTGTTGATCCTTGGTTGGTTGACTGTCTGGAACTGTGAGAATTTTCTCGACACCTGGTCTGCTTTAGTGTCTGATGTCTGAACTCTCGCCATGAGCGCCTGGGACTCTGTGCTGAGGTCGTTGAGGGCCTGGCTATGGTTACTGAGCTGCAATGCTAGGGTGTTGCTCTTCTGTTGAAGGGCCGAAAACTGTTGCTGTTGCATCTGGTCGTATCTTTGAATCTCCTGGTCGAAAGACTGCAGCTTGCTCTTGACTTCACTCAACATAGCAGGGCTGATGTTCCCAGTGCCTGCTGTTGCAGAGGGCGTTCCCTGTAGAGCATGAACCATTTTCAATAGATCTTCAATCTTGGCCTCGGCTTGCTTAGTTTTCTGCTCTTGACTGCGTATTTGAGTTTCAACGGCAGCGTTCACCTTTGACTGCTCAATAGCATCTTTCTGGAAACTGTATGTGACGTTAAACAGTTTGTTTTGCATATCAACGAGAGCTTGGTTGAAGTAGTCCTTAGTGGTACGGACGAGTCGTTGTATATCGTTACTTCCTCCGGGGCCGAGGGATGACGGGAAACTGCTCACCTGACTCTCGAGTTGTCGGAGATGGCCGTAGAGGTCGTTCATCTGACTGCCGTAAGTGTTCACAGTGTTCTGGATCTTGGACATCTGTTCTTGTAGAATCGTGTTCCCAGACACGTACTGCAAGCGTGTCCTGTCCAAATCCTCCTTCACGTCTGCAATCTTCTTGTTAAGCCCTGCATTCCCATTACTGCACATTCCGGTTTTATCCGGGACGACGAACTCATACCTGCAGTTATTCCCAGAGTCAGACGACGGCAAGCCAATCAAACTTCCTGACACCACTACAAAGTAAGAGATGGTTATGATGAAGAATACGTTGGCGGCCATGTTGAACTGCATGGAAGACTACACACAAGTGCAAACACTACACAGTTGTGGCGCTGACTGATCCAAACTACAGGATTCTAATTTAAGTATGATCATTGCGGGCGGATCCCACAGACGAATGATGACAGGCTGGTTGACTATTGGGTGTCTTCTGCGCGACGTCAGAGGCGGGAAGGTGGCTTATCTTATCTTTGGAAGCAAACTGGTGTATCTCCTCCCTCTTGTCCGAAGCTGCGGCAAACAGGATTGGTGAATACTTGTTGACATACACGAAACATCTCAATTTTTTAACATCCTAACAGTTTCCCGTGTTTTCACGAGAGATGCTTTACGCCCTTGTCTGCTTACTACAGAGTGACTCTGCTGGCGAGAAACCATAGAATTCAATGATCTCTCTGGCTTTAGTATTCAAGGGCAACGGATGTGATTCTCGCCTATATCGTAGCGTGTAAATAAACATACCATTTAAATCTACCATCAGTCAGAAAATCGAATTTGGGCACGATAGCATAGTGCAACGTTACTGTTGATACTCCTTGAGGTATGAATATATGCTTCTACAATAAACGGACTAGAATTGCGAAGTTTCCGAATCTTACATAGTGCGAGAATTTGGTTCATAGCCGCTTTAACCGTATTTCAGTTATATCAAAGCATGTCAGCTAGTTCTGGGAGGAAATTCTAAAGTGATGCATATCTTAAACGTTAACTACCCGTGAAGATTCGGGGGTAGAATAGGTCTTCAGCAACCCATGCTTGCTGTAAAAGGTGACTATGCTTGCCGTAAAAGGCAACTAACGGGATCGGGTGGTCAGGGCTCGCTGACTTGGTTGATGCATGTCATCGATCCAAATTGCGTGGATCGATGCTCATGATATCACTGGATTGTCTGGTCCAGACTCGATTATTTACAGACCGCCGTCATATAGCTGGAATATTGCTGAGTGCGGCGTTAAACAACAAAACAACCAAGAAAACAACTTAAACGTTAACCGCTATGATGAAACCCATGAGGAAAGAACGCAACTCTGCAGATAAATATATGAATACAAACATACACACATAAATACATACGCAGGCACGCAGGCACGCATGCACGCAGGCACACAGGCACGCAGGCACGCAGGCACGCAGGCACGCATGCACGCACGAACGCACATGCATAGTGACGACGGTTAAAAGTATTTAATCGGTTGGAGTCGGATACACTTCTGAAAATATGAACGTTTGGAACGCAAGGTTGTCTGTGGAGCTGAATACACAACGTATATATGTACATTTTACATAAACAGTAACTAAAGTACAGAATGACATAACAGACTTATTCTTTACACACCCAAACTGTAATCATTTTATTTTGAAAATACCGCATTTAGTTTCTGTGAATTCCATACGTAGATACCACCTTTCACAGTATGTTCCGGAACAGAAGAGGTGACTAGTAGAAGAATGGGGATCAGCTGGGCACTATGAATTTGAATGGGAATATTTTGTTCCTGAAACTACTGGAAAAGAAGAATTTCGTCACAGGTTTTACACACAAACAATATCGCTCACTGGACTTCCTGAAAAAAGTGTAGTGAGTTTCAAACTTGATAATACACAAGGTAGATCTACTTGCATAGATCGAGTTACAGCTAGTGGACAATATGTTTAATGGATGGTAACTTAACTATCTTACAATTTTAATGTTTCTCTTAAATATGTTATATGTGCCAACAGAGTGAGTGAGTTAGGTTTAAAGCCGCTTTGTATATAAGTTCAGCTATACCACGGCGTGTTGGGTTAATGTAGGAAAGCACGCAGTGATGCAGGACATACGCGGCATTCTTGTCAACAGAGACCATCAAACTGAAGTAAATTACTATGAAATTCTTTATTGACGTTTCTGAGAAATTTAATTTACATTTAACTCCGTAAATGTCGAATGAAAAAATAGTCAGATATGCGACACATGAACATCCGCATCATGTTGAATTTCAACAGCTGATTAAAGCTGAGAAACACACGTTCTCAGTCTGCAGTGTTGGAGGCTCGTGAAGAAGCTTCCCTGTCTGGTATCAACCAGAGCTAACATATGGCATAGCGTTATCGCGTTGACAGAAAGCCGGTGTCAGCTACGAACATGTATAATGTTAGGGTTTAAGTGGCCGTAAGTCGGTGTTTGTATAAACATACCAACTGTTATGGGGCTGTTCACTACAAAAGCCCCTTCAAAGCAGTTGAGAAAAAAAATAGGAACAGATTTGTCGTGTTTCTTAATTAATGGCGAATACTTTTCTCCTTAACAGATCACTCTCGACGTTGATTCAAATTTAATGAAGTTTTTTGTGAAAACGTTCCTTAGGTACTTACAAACAAGACGGCTACTTCTGATCTTTGTAAATGATCGGAGGCTGTTAGGAAAACTACCTTATTAAAAGCATATTAATGGTAATTATACTTTATCCGAAACATACAGTGAAATAGTACAACGTCATTCATCAAGAGTTGATATTTTTGGTATTTGAGAGCACTGATATTATGCAACACTACAAGAACGGACGTATTTATGTTTTTGGCTTGTATGTAGTACAATGGCGAAGAGGATATGAACATATTTTATGTTCGGTGTTCAACCTAACACATTCATATTTTCAAAAATAAGACTATTCACTGTAAAATAAGGTAATAATTCGTTCGACCAACATCACCATCAGAGAAAAGCAAATATTTATATCCATATCTATAAATGTATTTGTTTCCTGATCAGATTTTCTGTTCTACTTTCCTAATAGCAATATCTAGAATAAAGTTTCGTAAAGAATTTTACTTTAATTTACGTTTGTAAAGAATGGATGGATGTCAAATACAAAATAATCTATTTACTTAACTTAAATTGAACGTCTCTAATAGTTTAGTGTTGTGTACTCATTTGGCACTATATCACAATTGTGGTAGTTCACTCTATCAATATATTCGTACGCGGTTTCTAATGTTACATCAGTGAGTAACTTTAGGTAAAACATTGATTATTTTAAAAATGACATAATGTGAGATTACTATCGCCATGTTTCCGTGTCATAAATATAATATATTGGTAATAAAAATAACTGGTTACAAATCGTTCAACAAAATCAAATGGGTCTGTTTTAAAACGACGTAAATTTTTCACGAGAGATGAACCTGGAGCATTTCAGATGGGAACCCAGCGTTCTGAAGCCCTCGTGATGACCAGTTCATTCCTCAGTAGGTTCTCGACTCTCCCATGAGCGACGCTATTGGCTCAGTGACGTGACGTGAGGTGTCGATCATTCATAATCATATCATATTTTATCACCATGTTCCTCAGTGTTGGTATTTGAAGGTCTTCATGATGACGGCAGTGACATGTCAGCATCAAGTGAAACAAAGGAGAATGTGGTATTGCAGTATGGCCTTTTAGAAGTGAGAGGACAATGACGTATCAATGTAATTTTTTCACTGTTTTTCATGCAAAGTATCACCCCAGTTTGTATGGAAGTTATATTTTTGCAACACAGTTAACACTGCCCACAGTGTAGTGCAAATGCTGGTACCTAAAAGAAACTTAATAGCTTTTTACACAAAGTTTCAGATCAAAACCATATTTTCAGAAATTGCAAGATTAATTCTTATTCAAAGTACCATTATTATATCTAACCCCCAAAGCAATGCTACATATCCTACAATCATTTCAGTGCTCTGGACCTTCTAATGGCTGAGATCATGCTGCTCAACAACGATGTGGTATATGTCCTTTCAATAAGAATATATTTCAATCTAAAGAATAAAATAACTGAATAGATCCTTCTATGAACAGTCCGAGTAACGGTATGTTCCTTATCATCCTCCATATTCCAGTCAAGCTATGCTTTCTGCAAAAAAAGTTTCTTACATGTTTTGAAAGTTCGAATATTTAACTTTGCATTAGAAAAAAAGCACATTTTCCAAACAATTTTGTAGGCAAAAGAAATCTAAGTTACAATGTGTGGCTGCACCTCACATCATAGTCCTGCACTATGACCGTGGAATATATTTATGTTATGAAAAAAATAAATCTAGAAACGCATACAAAAGCAAGTCTAGCCAGCTCAAGCTAGCTCTATTCCACAGTCATGTCATTTTGGGGAGAGGACCGGTCGAAATAGTTACCGGTATTTAAGTCCTTCCTTATCATATCAGAGAATCTTGTTCAGATGACAGCCTAGCACTGGTAGTGCTCCCATCTAGTTTACTGTAACAAAATACAGCTGGGGCAGTGGGGAGAGGCGTTATAGGAATAGGGAAATTATTTTTATTTGTGTAATATAAGATTTCCGAGACTAAATGTTAGTCTACTCACATCAGAGTCCGAGACATTGTGATGTCTGGGGAGAACATTAGTTAAAGTTTTGTACGATTTTATTTGTCTAAAGTGAACACGAATTCGTATTTTTACGCCATCATGAAACATTGCATCATCATACAGTTTGAGGTACACCCTTTCCCTGTGGAGGTCCAAGGAGGAGGATATAAGTATATAAGTTCAGCTATACCACGGCGTGTTGGGTTAATGGTGTAGGAAGGCATCGCCATCGTGAAACATTACATCATCATACAGTTTGAGGTTCATCCTTTCCCTGTGGAGAGGTCCAGTGAAGAGCACAGATAGATGATGGCCACCGCGCTGCCAGAATCTCACTTGGACCATCGGTCTTTGTGAACTAAATCTGAGTATTGAATGGAAATGTTCCTCTATTTTGTCACATCAGTATACTTTTAAGAGAAGATGTTTTGTGAAGTGTTAACACACAATGTATAAACTTATCTTACCTACAATATTATTTCATCGTATTTAGTTTCATATGACCATTAATACACATACACATTCCAATAGGGATTTAAAACAATAAAACAGTTCCATGAAACCCACTCAGACAATGTATTGTGCCAGTCTGTTTCCAACTTTCATAAACACACATACAAACTAAAACCGTGCAGGTGTACAAATTTTCGAATATAAACTTGTTTTAATCGACAAATCCATTCAAATATTCGGTGTATTGGGGTTTTAAGAATGTGTCAAATATATTTTACCGCGGTTGACAAGTACATTAGGTTTTAAAGATCTTGTTTAGCACACATTGGCTTAAGGTGTATGCTTTTGTGAAAAGCGTTACATACACTTTACGCAAGTGCTTTATTAATATCCTCTTGTGTGTGCAGTACAATATAACGCCTGCCTTCAGGTATGCGGTATTGGTAGCAACATAGCTGAGTTTATACCATGTGTGGTACAAACAACAAATCAGGGTCTAAAACCTTAACCTTGGGATTCCTTTACGACTGGAGGACTTGATAGGACCGAGTCTTTGTGTTCGCTTGCCGACCTTCGACAGGTTAGTACTTATAAACACAATCAAGTACTAATCAGCACACAAGCAAATGATAATCATATATACAGTCAAACACCGTTGTGTCGAACTTTGATGTGTCAAACTAGCGGTTGTCTCGAAGTAAAAGATTGGTCCTACGTATTCCTTCTTTATTCATCATTTTCGGTTGTGCCGAACCTCGGATAACTCGAAGTATTTACGTAGGTCACTTCAACTTCGACACAACGGTGTTTGTATTATCACATGAACACTTAGAAAGCTGTCTCCAGGTTTAATGAATAAAATAACTTTGTTTTTCTCGATCATGAAAAGAACCTCTTTTGAAGAGCTGGCGTAACCACGTCGGTTTGCAAAGTATTCGTAACTCTTGTGATTAAGTAACTCGAGACAATGTTTTCATTTTGTAACGTCACGAAACAACACTTGTTGATTACAACTAACAGAATATGTAGTATCAAATCATATTTACCTTGTTTCTAAATATTGACCTATCGGAGCTATTTGTCTGCCAAGTACACCTTATTTTCAACAATTGAACAATATGAGACACATTTTGGGTACTAAATCATTGCTTCCTTGCTGCCTACCTGTTTTACCGCTTCTGTTGCTTCTAAGAGTCTTTGGAGCGGTGGAGTTGTTGAGTTGTTAAAGCGATCTTCCACACGAGTACAATGTGTGAAGCCCATTTCCAAATGTCCCCCGCCATGATATTGTTATAAAAAAATCAATGTTACACAATGTTTCAATAACATAAAAAGATTTTATATAGAGGATATATTAAATGTATATCACATTCAACGTGCGGCGAAGATCAGTTAGATTAAGCATTGCGCATGTAACATGTTGTGTGTTTCATAATTATCCTGTCAGATAGTATGATTACTGTTGTCGCTTCAAGCAATGACCATGCCGCCACTCACATGTAACTAATACTCGCATGTCAACCTGACACGACTGTTACTCAGTGAGCTACCGTGACCATGCACCTATTCACCAAGTATAAAGTACGCCCTCGGCTCTCCGGGGAGGGGTTTAAGGGGGTTGGGGAGCAGGGTCACGAACTCCGATAGTCGTATTACCTACATAGAAACTAAGTATTGTATGTTGTGGACCTGTGTCATTCCAGGTAAGGCTGGCCAATTTTGTATTTCCAAAACTTTAACATTCTTGAGTAGTTTCGCAGGACGCTCAATGTAAGAGCAGATATGGCGAACAAGTGAGATCATGATTACATGCAGTTGTGCCATATGCACGCTTGGTGCACGCCCGAGTGGTTTAGCTTTGTCATATATAAGATAGCTACGCGATAAATCGCAAAGAACAATGAAGAACGAAGCGTGGTTTATTTCACGATGGAACATTATTCTATCGTGACGCCATTTCTGGAGATTCGAACATGCGCTCGCAACTTGACGTCGTAAATTGGACGTCTATATTTTTGAGAGGGAGGTGCCTGGTGAGTTCTTCCTCATAGCTGTCCCTGGGAAAGGCAAATGGACGCTATGACCGAACGATCGCATTCAAAGGTAGGAGAGGTATGACAATTGGTATTGGGAGGTACAGATAATCGACGTGAAAATTGGGCGAAGATCCGGAAATACCAAACGTAACCCCCTTGCTCATAGAATAGACTTGTCCGACATTGCCGAGATTGGATTCTATTGAAGGAGTCATCATTATTTAATACGGGTAACTATTTTTAAAGCGTGTATCTTTTACTTACATCCTTAAAGAGGTTGTAAATAGTGTGATACCTCATATAAGAAAGAAACGACTCGTGGCCGTTGTTTATCGTACAATAAAACTCTGCAGGGAGAAAACGACTCGGGGTTATTCTCCCTGCAGTGTTTACAGGTGTTCACTGAGTTCATCAGTTCAGTAAGTGAGCGAATGAGTTGATATTTAACGTCGCCTCGACAATATCTTAGAGAATGTATTTAAATTTAAAAAAATATATGTCGACTGAGAACAGTAGCTCAGCAAACGTTTCGCATATTCATAAAGACTTGATTGTATGAGGTGAGGTGAGGTGAGGTGAGGTGAGGTGAGGTGAAATGGGGTTTAACGTCGCGTCCAAGTTTATTGCACTTATATAGCTACGCGCAAGCATGTTTGTGTGTTTGGCAGCTTGTACTAGTCCGGACTGATGCCGATTTATAGTGCTAGCCCACTGAGACACCATTCCGCAGTTTTACATGAATACGCCACTCAGACACATTATACTGACTTCGAGCCGAGAGCCAGACAGGGTAACATCAAGTACCATCTTTTAACGTATTTTGGTATGCTGCTGCCGGGGACGATCTATCACTAGACCACGGAGGCGGTCTCTTGGTTGTATGAGACCAATCAGGATTTAAATCCTTATCCCGTCTACCGAGCTTGTGTGAGGTCCAAGTGAGATTTACATCCGAATCCTGGATTCTGGTGACTAGGTGAGGTCCCAGGAGGAATTACATCCTAAGCCCGGCTGCCGATGGTTGCACGATGCCCAATAGGATTTACGTCCCAACACTGTTTTACGATGGTTGTATGAGGTGCCAGCAGGATTAACGTCCTAACCCTGTCTCCCGATGGTTGTACGACACGCAGACACACACACACACATATGCATGCAGACACACATACGCACGCACTCACACACATACACATGCACACACATGCACACACATGCACACACACGCACACACATGCACACATGCACACGCACACTGACACTGTCACTGAGATCAATACTTCATAACTAACTGGTAAGAACCTCTCACGTAAGACACTGGACTAATAAAGGCTATTCTTTATATTTCGTTTGTGTTTGTTGTAAATTATGTTAAGATGCCAAGGATTGATGGGGCGTCATTGCGGATACACATGTTGTTGATATAATTGACAGGCGGGTTTAACTTGTCTTAATATCCCAGTCAACGTTCCAAGTCTCGTTTGCTGTAATGACTTCGACTGTAAGATTCATCTCTTGTTAAATATTTTGTGCGTCGTTTAACCCATTAGATCATGGTTACAAGTTGGTTGTTTCTCATCAACGTTTCCTTAAAGCAAAGTTGCATTGATTTCTGAAGATATGATGTTTCTTATTAGATCTATATGACTATTCATTAGGCTAAAATGTCAATGCTGGAATATTTTTGATTCCCTGACACAGGGAGGAACATAGGTGATTACGACATATACAGACACGTTTCTGTGCAATCAAGGAAAAGTACAAGGTCAAAGAAAGAGAATTGATGGTTATCACGAAGCTGTGTCTGGAAGCAAGTTTCAATTACGTATGTACGTGACAGATCCGACGTTAACGTTTCAAGGGATATCAGGCAATGTCACCGTGACATTTGGAAATAGATTAAAAAAAATATAGATGCATGCTGAAATATAATAAAATGCAGACATTGTCTATTTTACACCGCGTGTTGGCAATCTGTATAACACAATAAGGTCATTACAATAAGAAGATCCAGAGAAGAATACAGCGAACGACGTCACGCTGAAACGTCATAATGGCGCTAGGATGCTGCATAAGACTGTTACGACATACCTCATCCATAAACCATACTGTAGATTAGGATTTTTTAGCGATGCTTTTGTGATTATGGTTTAAAAGAGATAGAATATTATAAAGTTCAAACATATCATATTCTGCTTAAAGTTTTATCTCACGAGAAGATATAATTTGTAATGAAAAATACTCTATTCATTGTTCTAATAACCATTCAAATATCCTGTTCTCCAATTTAATAGATAAACTCATAATTAAAATTACAATTTTATGAACAGGCACTGAAATAAATACGTCTTTTTCCCGGAATGTTTCATATTTCCAAAATACAACGAAAATGATACATGCTTAATAATCGAGGATCGGATGTAACGTTGCTTTAAGCAATACTTCAGCCATATGCCTACTGGAGATACCTGAGCTTGATTAAATAACATGTTCCTCTTAGGAGGACCTATTCCACAGCCGCCTCACCAACCCTCCCCCATTATGACGGCAGTATCAAGGTTATCTGCACAATCCCGACAAGATCGATCAAATAGCCCATGACCAATGACATTAAGTACGGATACCTATCACACAAATATGACAGCATTTCACGACGTTACCATGATAATATAACATCTGTGATAGAATAGCGTACAAGTGTGTCTGTGTCAGTATGGTCGTCTAGATTCAATTGTTCCGACAAATGTTTACTGAGATTCCTAGGGAGGTGGGTAGCTTAGTGGTTAAAGCGTTCGCCCGTCACCTTGTAATCCCATTTTCGATTACCCATATGGGTACAATTTGTGAAGCTCATTTCACGCACTCACTCACGCACTCACGCACTCACCCACTCACTCACTCACTCACTCACTCACGCACGCACGCACGCACGCACGCACGCACTCACTCACTCACTCACTCACTCACTCACTGGTTATATGTTGACATTTGCAGCTTTCATTTCGAGATTAATTTACTGTTGACACGAGCCAATCATACATGAGCTGTGTATTAATAACTGGCTAGTACATTCGACGTCATCTTAACACGTTACTGTCATCATGTTGTCTTTCATCTTTTGATGAACAAAGCTATAGTCAACTGTCTAGGAAGAAAAGAATAATTGCCCGCCGAACGCCCTTATTACGTTTTAGCCTTTAGATGTGGAAATGAAATATCTTAAGGGAAACAGGTTGTCTTACATCAAGCGACTGGAGTAAAGATCTTTCTTGCATAAGATGCCTTTCCCAGTCAACATCTTCACCTTCAGAATTGAGTGATCAGTTCTGGGTGTTCACGTCGTCCCAGTTAGGGGTACTATCAGCTTACGGGAAGGGAATGGGCGCTGTATAGGAGAGCATAGGACATCATGATGTAGCAACTCTTGGCGGAATCGAGGAACGGACATTATAAACTTCAGAAGAAGAATCTGGTTTGAAGAGGTCTTTGAAAGGCATTTAGAACTGATGCCCATAAGGAAGAGAATATATGGATGTCAACTTCTTTATTACGATGAACACAACGTTTAGGAGTATATGCTTACTCCTTCATCAGGTGAATAAATGCCACGAGGAAGAGAGCATATATATGTACATGTAAGGACAACAAAATTAATAAGATAAGAAAAGGTGGAAAATAACAAAGGGTAGAAACTAACTTAAGTGTGTTCCTCATAACATAGAAGTTGACATTCTCGTCCTTTGGTTTGAAGATGTCACGCTCGAGGACCAAAACAGATGTTGTAATCTCGAGGTTGTTTAACGTTTTCCGGGTTTCAAATGAATCAGTATTTAACTACGTCACCAGTATAACTCCAAGCATAATTAATGTGTAGCGCGTGTTTGTATTAACCACCCTTGTCTTGACCACATCTTGGAACACACCATGTACAAGTAACAAGTCGGTGCGAATCTTTCATTTTTATTTCCACTGTTGAATCTATGTGCCATTTCCCTGATTGAAATAGGAATTCAGCTCTGGAATTGGTTGCTGTGGAATATACCAGTCTGTTTAGTTGACCACTGCTATTACTACATGATTCCCATGATACTAGGAAAACGCTATGACGTTTCAAGGTTGACCAATTGAACACGAGACGTCATTAGGTTCATGAGATCGTGTGTTGCACCGCATTTTCAAATCTTTATTTTGATGAAAATGAATAATGTATGTGAAATTTTGTTCCTGTTATAAATATAGTGTGACCAGAACGCTCATAGAATATCTCTATATAAAACCAGAGAAAAAGAAATACACCATCATCATTGAAAAACGTCCAAACGTTTTTTGGAGTCATGAATATAAACTTGTATCTATTACCGAATGTTTTTTACGAAAATGCCCACAGTAAATGAGTAAGTCTCTTCAAACCAGCCGCTTGATTTCATTTCTACATGGCGACAACGTTGTAAAGCCGCTGAGTTGACCAGCAAAACCCTTTCACTTGAAATACCCGATTTGGTTATATCATGAAACTATATTGCAATATATTTTTGTAATTGTTCAAATTAATACTGGGGCTTCAGGGCCTGGTGGTATACGGCACTTTAGTTCGATGTGCAAAGATGCATATCTTCCGTGACGCGATCGACTGACTTTAAAATTAGATTTGTATGCTCCATATAGGTGCTCGAGGGTTACCTGAAGTGGCAAACGTCAACGGCTAACGTTACTTTGGGTTTTCTTCAAACATTAAACTGACACACTGTCATATAACCGAAAGACTATTGAAAGCTCAGATATGAACAAACATGGTCTCAATACCTTTACGACCGCCTCCGTGGTTTAGTGGTAGGGCGTCTGCCTGAGAGCTGAAGGTCCGGGTTCGATTTTGAACGCGATGTTAAACCCCAGTTCACCTCACCCTACCTTAATACTTTTACGGAACCCTGTATGCTCTCACTCACAAATTCATGAATATAAGAGGAGGAAGGATGGGAGAAATATTTGATGAAGACGAACGTCAGAGAGCGCCACTTATGATACCCTGTAATAATGTTATGAACACGGCAATGGATCTTCTGTATCCAGTATTCAGTCTGCTGATTCTGAATGAAATTCTGTATGAATGCATTCCATTGAAATTACGAACCTTAATGGATATGCGCGTATCTACTGTTGACTTCTAAGAATGGTAAAAAGCCCAATGTCCAGTGATAAATATTTGTTAAACTACCGCCAGTGCTGCTGATGTTGTACTTAAACTGACAAGAAACCGTGATCTTCTGTTAAGGCAGTTATTCTAGTATCACTCAAACATCCCATTGCGCTCTTTCGTTTAATAAAATACGTCAACAAAAGTTACATTTGGTCGACCAAAGGAATGTCTATTACCCTCCTTCTTCACGTCATTGCCCGTTTGCAGGACTAATGTGTATCTTTCTATGAGAATGGCTCCTTCTCTCGTCGATCGATCATTGTTTAAACTCATGGAGGACATCTGATCCTTATGGGCGCTTGGAGAGGTCAGTTTATGTGGGGTGGGGTGCTTAAGAAGACTACAATGTGTATTACATCAGCAGGAGTGGCTGAAATCGATGGATGTTCTCAAGTAATGTTCAAAATCTGTGGAAACCTTGTGGCAGTTATTCGACTTCAGGACGCATGGGCATTATGCTACAATTACTAGGAATCACATTAAAAAAACATTTCTGAAATAGTATCATGTCCAACTTTGATTCGTCTTTTATCATTTCTTTAGGAACAAGAACAAGAAGGTCATTACAGCAAAAGTGGCTTTATCTGCAACCTTTGGATAAATAATAGTTGAACCTGCTAACCACGATTCAATAAATTTCAGCTGATCAATATTTAATCAAAACCAGAGTGAGCCTTTTATTCGTGTGAATTGTATCCCCCATGACAAGAGGCATCCACCGTCAGTTGAACAATATGTTTATGGGGTTCGACATAGAAGCAACACGTGCCTTCAATAACAAGCAATTATTTGCCATCAGCTGGAAACCATTCCTGCTGGGTTAGAGCCCCTGGCACGTTTTGAAAATACAACCTTCATGAAACTGCAACTTGCACCCAAGAACTTTTTACACGAAGAACTGAAATTTGATTAAATATTCTTCTAATCCAAAGAAGTATCAGACTTCTAAAACATCCATGAGTATTACCGTTTGCTCTAGAGGTTTACCTTGCGCTCGTGTCTACAGTATGCGGTTATTACTGAATGCGTATTGTTTTGGGCCGTTTTATGCAACATTGCATAAATGGCGAAGTAGGGGACGCCATATATGGGTTGCACACATTGTACCCATGTGGAGAGTCGAACCCGGACCTTCAGCGTGACGTGTTAACGCTTTGACCATTGGGCTACCCATCCACCCCGACCAAGCGATTATTACGTGACTTGGATATACTTGTATGTTGATCATTAACATTATTGTCACGCCAGCATTCGATGATTTTGGCACTGACGTGAAGCACTTTTAACAGAAGGTAAGTTAATCAATTTAACCCTTTAGCTGTGACCTTCACTGTCACATGGTTCTGAAGGTCACTGAACACATTATCTGATCAAGATTCTTCCGATCTGCCTAGAGTATAGACAACTTCAGTGACCATTTGATGTAAGTGCGGAAGGTAGGAGTTCGAATCCCGACCGCGCCATACTATTAAAAGATTTTCCTTGTTGTATGTTCTATGTTAAACTACAGTATGGTATCTATGTGGGCCAGCACTATAAAACCGGCATTAGTCCAGACTAATACAAGCAACCGCGTGCACCCACATGCACACACACATACACACATACACACACGTGCATACACGTCGCGATATATAAGTGCAATAATCTTGAACGCGAAATTAAACCCCATTTCACCTCACCTTTGATATAATGAATACCACAGCCTGAACCCTTCCTTCACAATTTTGCAATAAATCCAATTTAGTTGTTTTTACCGAATCTTCAAAAGTATTTTTTCTTTATAGATTTAGGTACCACAACAGATATTTTTTCATTATCATTGCGATTTACTATTTGATTTGAACTGGCTTATAAATCATTTGTCTTGGAGGTTGTTAAATCATTCGAACAATAATACTTAAAGCTAACCTAGCTATTTTTAAAGATGCTTTATACATCCAGCGGAATCGATATCGACATTGAATGAACCACATCATGACGTCTGCCAAATAGTACTGTTCTACTTCTGCCAAGTACCT
Source organism: Haliotis rufescens (assembly GCF_023055435.1). Classification (NCBI taxonomy): domain Eukaryota; kingdom Metazoa; phylum Mollusca; class Gastropoda; order Lepetellida; family Haliotidae; genus Haliotis; species Haliotis rufescens. The sequence goes on from NW_025963779.1 coordinate 37,137,753, forward strand.
CTAACGTACTGGATTTGATAATCTAGTACTTAAATACTTACATTGTCCGATACATTTACGGTTATTGGTGACAATTAGTATGATACCTAAATGTGTAGTCTTTGGACAAAAAAATAGTCTCGACTGTTTATACACCAAACGCCATTTTTGCCTCCAGCTCATGTTCAGCCTGAACTGATTACTGATTTCCGTACACAAGGCGCCATACATTAGGCCTGGAAATGTACTTGAGGGAGAAACAGTTGGCTAAGGGGGAAGGGTGGGTGGGGGGATGGGTGTTTGCTTTTTAATTTACTACCGCCCAAACTCAAGTTTGAGCTGATCCTCGGTTTCTTGCCCTCAACGAGACTTCGTTTCCAATTGAAAGTGAGCAGTTATCGTATTCTTTTGGTTTGTTGGAATTTAACCAAGAAGTTTTACCAACTCGGATTTGTTGAACACAGTGTTATCATACCATTACAGGACATACCTACAACATGGCATTGGATTAAACTACAATAAGCTGCACTGTTGACATATGTTAGTGTCTCTGAAATCGCTAAAATGAAAATCTTTCCCCTGTAGAATCCAGTTCCTATATGAGCATTGTCGGTGTGTGTATATATATATATAAGTTCCAAAATATATGAAACTCTTTATAACATGTCTAGAAATGTCTAACTTTAGAGAAGCTGTGATATTATCGTTCCATATCTGTACCATCTATATATTTACAGCGTTTTACAAATTGGTCAATAAATAAGTAAACATAGCCAGCCCCTTGAGAAGGCGCCAAACCGTGTGGACATCTTCCCACACTCTGTTAATTACAAACTGTATCATGCTAAATGGCACTGCGTAGAAACACATTGTATCATAAATCGTTTTTCGTATATTTTATTCGCTACAATATCTTTGCCGAGTGATATTTGCTATTGCCAGGTCTTCATGCCCACATCACATGCAACACAGAGGAACGAATTGAACACAAGACGTTTACTTGACACAGACAACAACGAGACTGATTACAACGGAACTCGGATCACGCGTCACAGTCTAAGATTCCGAGTGCAGGCACACACAACTGTTAGGGACCGTTGCATTCGGGCGAAGCTGTCCTATACTGGGAACAAACTCACACTTAACTGTACATGTGTGTCACTGTACAGCCTTATACGTGCAGCATGCAATTACAGATTGATAATTTCGGATGCGTCACACCAAAATACGTTAAAAGATTGCACTTGTTGTTACCCCGCCTGGCGCTCGGCCTTTTGGGGATAAAACAAGGACTGGTCGGCTTGGAGTCAGTATACCGTGTCTGAGTAGGGTATTCATACTTTTAACCTCATTTTGCCTCACTGTAGACTGATGGCAACAATTTTCCTTTTCTATGTAAACATATTGATATTTAGTTGAGTTAACACAACGTTGTAGAATATGATTATGATAAAGATATATTTAAATCATATTGACTTTAACTTCCACAAATGTAGGCAGAACGTCAGGGACAGTTTCACTGCATACTGAAAATAGCATGCTTCTCAATTCATTATCATTCCGCCATGAATGTCTGATCCTCTATTTCCTGAATTAAAAAACACTCGGAGGATGTGGACATTGAAATTATTACGTGAGCATTGTGAATCATCTGAAATGAAGTTGATGATGGCGGTAGCCTTTGGGTGTCGTGAGACTACCGGCTGCACTGCATCATACTGACTGGTGGTCTATTACGCGATGAAAGTTCTCAGTCAGTTCTCCTCCATCAAGATTAGTGCGGCCATTTCAGACGCAGGAAGCCGTATTGGCCGCACCGTGATGACGCCATTGATAAAACCAGATGCAATGTATTTGTTTCCGTTTCTATCTCTTCAGTGTCACTTCTGTGGATCAGCAGAATACAGTTAAATGTGTCAATGCAAACATGAAAAGAATGCTATAATATTCTTGATGAGGTTGATTCTGGACAATAACAAAGCTTCTGTCGTAGTGTCAGTCAGGTGTCAGATTAAACATTTAGAGGTGAATGTGATGCACAATGTCAAGTGTCTCACTCCTTTCACCTCTCTATGTCTTGCACGTAGATCAAGCAAGCCTTTGGCGCTTTAATAGAAATAGAGAAGAACTTATAATAATGACTTTGTGTTCACAAATTGCATTGCTGAATGAAATACATTTCAGCTGTCCTTCATATTACACCAGGACACACACATATGTTATAATATGGCATTATAAGAAGGTCGAATATAGCGACGGAGTTAAATATACGAAGGACACACAATTTATGAATAACAACTTATTTATCATACTGTAATAGTGGCGTCTAGGTGTAGATCCTTATACCGTTGTCATGCAGGTCATAAAGAAGCTGTAATCCATAAATTGTTCCTACTTTGTAGATGTAGCTCCGCTGTTAGCTCTCAAACGAGCTGCATTTAGTATATGCGGACAGGCAAACAATCTAGGCACGATTGCCTACTTATAATGGCTTTGATAAAGAAAACAAGAACTTTGATAAAAATAAACTTTATTTCTGTATATGGAGAAAATGTGCTGAAGTTATGAAATCTATGTTCGTATGTATGACCATGTCCAGGATGTAATGTCGATTAGAAACTAAGGTTATAAACTATGACATGGTAAGAATACTGTAGATTGAGCTGTGTTTAATGTCCACGGAGAAGAAGCTAATGTGAGCTCGGTAAACTTGTGATAAACTTGCCCATGACGTAATGGCTATAAGATTTATTTGTTTGTTGTTAAACGCCGCACTCAGCAATATTTCAGCTATATGACGGCGGGCTGTCAATAATCGAGCCTGGACCACACAATCCAGTGATTGACATCATGAGCATCCATTCACGCCAATTGGATCGATGACATGCATCAACCAAGTCAGCGAGCCTGACCACCGGATCCCGTTAGTCGCCTCTTACGAAGAGGATAGTCGCCTTTTATGGCAAGCATGGGGTTGCTGAAAACCTATTCTAGCCAGGATCTTCATAGCGTGACAGATAATTAAAGCTATAGGTACATTGTTGAGGATTATTGCAAAAGGAATCAAATATCATTTATATACGTAGTAGTAATTAAGGTTTGTTAGTAATTATCGTTTTATTGTATATATTGTGAGTGTATAATAGTGAAATTCCTAGCAGTTTTGATACTGTAAAGAATGTGCTCAACAACCCGTTTTTGTTTTACACCTGAAAGGCTGTTTATATTGATCATATACATCAAACAGATTGCATTGTAAATCGTGATGGAAGTGTTTTAAAATCATTGCAAAAGGTCACTCATCTGGCTTTTATTAACACTGTAAACGACTTCCCATTCGCTGCCAGTATGGCATTTTTCAACAATAAGGAATTGCTCCTGTGTTCTAGTGGATAGAGCGTGTACCCGGAGACCGGTTCGATTCCCCGGCCACAGCATACCAAAGACGTTAAACGACGGTACATCTAACCTTGATGAGGAGAGAAAAGAGTAACCGGGCGCCTCACGCACGCAAGCAGACGCGCACGCACGCACACACAAACACACACACACACACACGCACGCACGCACGCACGCAAGCACGCACACACACACACACACACACACACACACACGCGCGCACGCACGCGCACACACACACACACACACACACACACACAAACATATAATTATGCAGAGCCCTTTACTAATTGTTTGGGCATGAGGTCTGATGTTTCTGTTTCTGGATAGCATGACAAATACACGTGCTGCTATTCCAACATGATATGAATAATTGACTCCAGAGTTGATCTCTCCATTTGACACTGACAATCATTGAAAACAACATGTGTCATGTGGCTCCATGTTTTATGGCTGTCTGTTCACCAGTAGCTAACAGAAACATTCCCGGACGTGCTATGCTGTTGGTGGCGTTTAATCACAATGACATTATGGTTTCTCATGTGATTGGTATCACTGCTAGGTCACAACTGGCCCTTTTATTGTATCTGTACCTATTTCAGTTTGAATATCGTAGTCTACTCTTTTAAAGAATGTCAATGCTGTGAATATGCTTTGTTTTAGTTGTTTTTCATACTTTCCTTCAGCGCGTGTTCATTATTATCTGTCACGTAAGTCCCACAGCACAATCATTTGAAACACGTCATTACTGATCGATATAATCCCATTCTAAAACGATAATGTCACGATGCCCATGTTTCAATCGAGATTATTCAGAAGGGTGATCTAAGGTTGACTATGGAAATTAAATTTCAAGTAAAACACTTTCAGTGTTTTGAATCATTAGTGTTCGCTGCTTTATCCCCGAGTTTTTCCTTGATAAGAAATGACAGTCCTTATTCGTTTTTCAAGGTCGACCACATTGGTGATGATTGATCCTTCAACCAGACAGTTGCGGGAATACATGTTGACTTTGACTCTGGCTTTGGTTATCACAGTTATCACAGTGGCCATGTCCTGTTCGTGGTCTGTCGACTACAATAAATTGAACTGCACTTTCTACTAAAATATTAACTTACTCCTATAAGGACTGGTGCTGTCCTTTCAGATATAGAAATACTAAGTATGAACTAAAGTATTCTCTAGAGCTGTACATGGGTGCAGTAAGGCCTTGCTATACAACTTTAAGTTGTAACCATATGACAAATACATAGCCATGACAAATTAAATACTCACAGCGCATTTTTTGTTTTTAGTAAGGAACTGGTTTATGTGCGTTCTTCCTCTGGCAGTCAATGTCAGGTTTTACCATGACCCTATCAACAAATATGTTGATGATGTTAATATTTCTGTTCTGTTTCAGACAGTTTAGTCTATGGAGGTCAAGTCTTGATTGTCACAACTCGCTATCCTGATTTAGACAGCGTACTCTGTCCAGTTCAAGTCTTGATTGCCATAGTTCGCTGTTCTGTTTCAGACAGCGTACTCTATTAAGGTCAAGTCTTGATTGTCACAGTATGCTATTCTGTTTCAGACAGCGTACTCTAATTAGGTCAAGACTTGACTGTCACAGCTCGCTATTCAGATTTATACAGCGTACTCTGTCCAGTTCAAGTCTTGATTGTCACAGTTCGCTATCCTGATTTAGACAGCATACCCTATTGAGGTCAAGTCTTGATTGTAACAGTTCGCTATCCTGATTTAGACAGCATACCCTATTGAGGTCAAGTCTTGATTGTAACAGTTCGCTATCCTGATTTAGACAGCATACTCTATGGAGGTCAACTCTTGAGTGTCACAGTTCGCTATCCTGATTTAGACAGCGTACTCTATTGAGGTCAAGTCTTGATTGTAACAGTTCGCTATCCTGGTTTAGACAGCATACTCTCTCCAGTTCAAGTCTTGATTGTCACAGTTCGCTATTCTGTTTTAGAAAGCATACTCTGTCCAGGTCAAGTCTTGATTGTCACAGTTCGCTATTCAGTTTTAGACAGCATTCTCTCTCTAGTTCAAGTCTTGATTGTCACATTTAGCTATCCTGATTTAGACAACATACTCTATTGAGGTCAAGTCTTGATTGTCACAGTTCGCTATCCTGATTTAGACAGCATACTCTATGGAGGTCAACTCTTGATTGTCACAGTTCGCTATCCATCATTTAGACAGCGTACTCTGTCCAGGTCAAGTCTTGATTGTAACAGTTCGCTATCCTGATTTAGACAGCATACTCTATGGAGGTCAACTCTTGATTGTCACAGTTCGCTATCCTGATTTAGACAGCGTACTCTATTGAGGTCAAGTCTTGATTGTCACAGTTCGCTATCCTGATTTAGACAGCATACCCTATTCAGGTCAAGTCTTGATTGTCACAGTTCGCTATCCTGATTTAGTCAGCATACTCTCTCCAGTTCAAGTCTTGATTGCCACAGTTCGCTATTCAGTTTTGGACAGCATCCTCTATCCAGTTCAAGTCTTGATTGTCACAGTTAGCTATCCTGATTTAGACAGCGTACTCTATTGAGGTCAAGTCTTGATTGTCACAGTTCGCTATCCTGATTTAGACAGCATACCCTATTGAGGTCAAGTCTTGATTGTAACAGTTCGCTATCTTGATTTAGACAGCATACTCTATGGAGGTCAACTCTTGATTGTCACAGTTCGCTATCCAGATTTAGACAGCATACTCTGTCTAGGTCAACTCTTCATTGTCACAGTACGCTGTTCTGTTTTATACAGCATACTCTGTCCAAATCAAGTCTTGATTGTCACAGTATGCTATTCTGTTTCAGACAGCGTACTCTATTGAGGTCAAGTCTTGATTGTCACAGTTTGCTATCCTGATTTAGACAACATACTCTATTGAGGTCAAGTCTTGAGTGTCACAGTTCGCTATCCTGATTTAGACAGCGTACTCTATTGAGGTCAAGTCTTGATTGTAACAGTTCGCTATCCTGGTTTAGACAGCATACTCTCTCCAGTTCAAGTCTTGATTGTCACAGCTCGCCATCCTGTTTGTGGGATAGATTGTCTTCAGGGTTTTATGGAGTCTGAGGATCATAACATGAGAAGCAGAACTATCCTTCTTCACAGGAAGTCGTAAATATGTCCCGAAGGTCTCTGCTCTGCTTTCTTATGTACATTCTATGCCTAAACATTGCAAAATAATAACAGCCGTGAGAGGATGAGTCCCTTGACTAATGTAACAGGTCTTCCACTTGTTCAAGCTGAAATCGTGTTAGTTGGCAGAACAATATAAGTGTGTACGAAAGGCGTACTTCAGACTGTCTAGGACCGCAATCGTGCCCACGCCCAAACCCTTTTACAAGAAACAGTTTGTCTAACACAACACGATCAACTGTAATTGTTAAAAGGAGATACATCGCGAAGCAACACGGCAATGAACTGGTTCTGTGAAGTAATCTGTGCATACATCATGTTGCTGAAATGAGCATGACGTCAGTTTTATTCAGATTTTTACCTCATTACATTTGACCATTTATTTACTTTTTACCCCATTGGGCAGATCATGCCACAGTTTGCCCAAATGGGATTATTTTGTATATATTGCCCCGATTATAATCCTTTGTTTATCCGCACAATCCTGTGCACGTATGTTTATTCAAAGGGAACACGTCCACGACCTGGGTTTCCCTGTCACATTAGACTGACACGGGGTGATACAGCTGCAATTTTGTGGTATTAAACCCAACTGGCTCCCTTTTTGTACATATATATATATATATGCTACGAATAACTAATGATCTGATAGAACTAGGGCCCTGTTTTGACCAAAGAGAGATCAGTCATACTAAGTCAATCCAAATGTATTTATGCTGAACATAGAACCAATCTTATCAACTCAACAAAGAATGTTTTCCTCTTTCACTCTTTAAGAAGGTTAACATCTCATTAGATTGAGGGGGCACGGGTGGCCCAGTCGTCTAAGGCGCCGTGATTCGCTGTGCAGAGTTGCGTCCCTTGGGCACGCCAGAAACCTATGATTGTGGGTTCGAATCACGGTTCGCCCCGATTATGTTTCAAGGTTTAACAGCACCATACCCGTGCTCGTGGGTTTCACCGAAGTGGTAAAGGCATGAGACCTGCATCACTTCGGTCTTTCCTCCCACATTAAGCTGACACGCCACGATATAACTGGAATACTGTTAAAAGCGGCCTTAAACCCAACTCACTCACATTAGATTGTCATTGTAAGATGAACAGATCATCGGCACGCAGTAAAAGTAAATACTTGTTCAACTGAGGATCCACCGGAAGTTGTATGATGCACAGATTATCGGCATGTGGTAAAACTAAATTCTTGTTCAACTGAGGATCCACCGGAAGTTAGTGTGTACATGCATGCATATCAATATGGCCGATTTCCGGAGACAGATGATGAATGGTCAATGATGCTGACTTCAACGTTAATGAGCTATTACCAACAGCTTGTTATGTCTAGCAAGTCTCTGAATAATACACATGTATCACTTCCGCCTGAAATGACTACTGTAAGCTTGGGTTAGATCACGCTATTGCTCCTTATGTTCGTCAAGAATTGATATTTTGCAACTGAGTGTGGCCTGGAATCTACTTATAGAGTCCCGATCTGGTTTATTGCGATAGAGTTATCCAGAAATCGATAGATGTTTGCAAGTGATGTTCCTCTGTCAACACCAAGACATTTTTAAAAGTTAGAACTCATACTCAATGTGCTCAAATTACAAAGACAGACAATGTTTGAAAAACGATCCTTCCGGCACTGACAACATGCAGGGCCAACACTGTGATTAGGATTTTTCATTCACTCTGTGGATGGGAAAACGACCAAAATTGCTTCTTGCTTTTCGTCATTAGATGTGGCGAAATATTTTAGGCACTACAGTTTGGAAGCAGCGATTTACAACTGGAAATACCCTGTCATTAGAGAGCAAACTCTCAAAGCAACCTGTAATAACCGCATTTCAAGTAATCAATATTTCATTGAAACCACTGTTACAGCCATATAAAAGCTCTCACCTCTCTCGGTTTTATAACCAATGTGTAATGACCCAGGCATTTCTGTCAGTTGAACAAACGAGAAGATAGTTGGTTGATGTGGTTTCTCAGAACCCTCGCCGTTTGGTTAGGGTCTATGACGTCTTTCTGACGCGTTTTTCAACAATTCGAATAGAGGAAGTTGCTTGTGTTTTAATGAACAAGTGGACCTGTATTGCAAATGTGTCCGTCTTGATAAAACAATGCCATAAGCGTCTTCTCTGATTGTTCCATGTGAAGGCTTTAGGTTTCAAGCTTTAGATATTAAATCCACGGTTGAAATGTTTTGTTGTACCAAATCACTAGGTGTGACATAACACTGGAATTGTAGTAAACGTATATGTAATCACTGCTAACACGGTTTTAGATTGTATTTTACCTGGACCAGGAACTATTGCCGGACTCCGTATTCTCGAACTCTTGTGTACCAGAGAAATAACTCGACATATCTTGGTCAGACCAAGCCATCAAACATAAGAAAGTGCCACGTCGTGTATGTTATGTTAATATCATTTATATAATTAAAACAAAACAGAAGTCGCATCAACATTCATGCATCTATTGTCACAGTTAACATGTGGGTAGAGGAGGTCCAGAGGGGACGAGAGAGCCTTGAAGATGATCCAAGATTAGAGAACTGCCACAACTGTTGATAAAATACATGATAGGATAATGATTACACATCACATGGCCAATACAGTAGGCTTTTCTCATTGGAGAGTTAATGGAGGAATGAACTGGGCACGACAAAGGCTTCAGCACGCTGGGTTCCAAGGCTTCTGACTCCTGATCAGAAACGCTCCAGGTTCGCATTCTCTCGTGAGAATCACGTTTTTTTAAAGCAGACCCAGCTGATTTTGTTAAGCGATTAAAAAACATGGACGATCTGTGAAAACTTCTAACGTCTTCTCAAAGAAAGAAGGAAAAGAAGGCAAGGTGATGGCTTCGGTTTTATGAGATTCTAAAGGATTTCTACTGGTCGACTACCTCCCGAAATGTTAGACCATTAAAGGCCAACAGTATTCTTTTATATTTATGCAAATGCATGAGAATACAAGCTCGCTACAGATGTGTTAATTCCATTAGGTCAACGCACCTGTGTCGAGATCTTTGTCGCCATGGCTGTAATGCATGACTATGAACTCATTGAGCAAGATTCTTACATACTAGATTTGGCAATGTCAAATTTCCAACTGTCTGGCAAGCATTATGCACATGGTGATGGCTTCATTTCTGCTGTTGAGGAGGGAGCCTTTAGCGTCGTTGGCAGAAGCGTGTAGACCTCAGGATGGATTGTGCTGAAAAATAATTTGAAACTAGACGGTCTAGACACTTGTTGATCAAATACTGACCTGATTAAAACATGGCTTTCTGAATATTTTGGGAATGTGGTTTTCCGTGCCATGTTAGCCTGTGCTTTTAGATAAGCTACGACGAAAGACAGGTTAATGGTAAATAGCCATTACCCCTTTGACAAATTGCAATTGAACTTTTGTATATTAATTGTTTTAGTTTCAAAACAATTCATAATGTTGACCAATCATTTCATCGTTTATAGATGTACATTTACGCGTTTAATTCTAATTGTTTGTCAGGAAGTACAAGTGTGCTCTATCCACGAAAGAGTTTGACATTCTTCTGGCAATTTAATTGTTTATCCCAACCTTTTTTTCTAGGACGAATTCTTTTTTTTAAAGAAGGTGCCAAATCCCTCAGATGCAACTTTTCATAAGGATACATATAGATTAAATCATTGACATGGATTCATAAGAATATACACATTCCCAGCCAAGCATTAGTTAATTCGTATCTAAATACATTCGAATATGTCCACCGTTTTATTTATTTTCACTATTCGATTCAGGTATAAAATAAATGCATACCAAAAGTACACTCAGCAATTAATAATAATAAACAAATGTCAGATTCTGCTTCATGTTGTAAGATCTCTATGGAGATCAAATGGAGGACATCAATTGTGGTAATTGAATAATTGGCCTGCTAATGTTTACAGAATAAGCATAATACAATGTATATGTTATCGGTAAGGCTAGAGCAATCAAAAGTTGTTGTTTTTGCGGAGTTAAAATGACCTCAAAATGACCTCAAAATGACCTCAAACAAAGATCCATCTGTAAATTCCTTGAACCTTAACTGGGACACATACATTTAGCACTGGTACATTGGGTATTTCTTGATCCATTAGGAAACGTCCCCAGAGACCATCATGTGTCTCTAAACTCTCGCAATGAGTTTGGTGTTCGTTTCTACTGAATAAAATCAATGATTTTCTTTAAATTACAGTGCATCGATTATTGCCGTGTTGTATGCTGCTGTTCCAGAATTCTGCATTGCATGACCAGAGCAAAGAATGCCACTTGGATTAGGCTACGATAAACTGATCACAGCGTGGATTCCTTTATCTGACACTGATAGAAATCGAAACATGTTTTTTGTCCTGTAGAATCCATTTCCTAAATTTGCTCTGTCTGTTGAATCTCGGGGAAAAAAAGCCCCGAACGTGCCTGTCGTTAGTTACACTGAAACTCAATAAGATAAGTTTCACATGTGATCAGAATTAGTGCAGGTATGTTTTGCAGTGTCATTTATGAATGCAATATATGCTCTTTATTTAAAACCCCACCGTGTTTAGATATTTCTTGAATTGGTCGTGAAAATACTGTTAGCATAAACGTTTCTTTATATATTTGAGTTTCATTTCAACTCTTTGAATGATGTGGTGCTTAGGCGTTAAGGCCGAAAAGTCCAAAATAGCAAGATCAATAACCATGATATTTGTAACAAATGTTCTATTTGGGAACACTTTCTTAGTGAAGTACATATTCCCGTCCCGGATTTGAACCCACACTGTCAGAGTGAGGCACCTAATCGCCTGCACACACATTCAGCGATCTTACCCACTCTGCCACCGAGGCGTGCTGGCGATTTGGTGCCTCACTCTGGCAGTGCGGGTTCGAATCCCGGAAAGGTAAGATACTCTGTAGTTTACTAAGAAAGTGTTATCCGAAATATAACATTTGTTACATTTTACCACTTTCTAAATGTCATTGTGTATTCATCGTATTAATTATAATTTGCCTACCCCCGATTTGCAGATACTACCTCTTCGGAAGGGCTTAAGATGTGTCTCTGTGCCGAAAGACGTGTAGGTTGGTGTAGACTTGATTAGGATAGTAAAACTGAGACTTAGATGAGAAGAATATTAGTATACAGCGATCTGGGAAATGCCCACCTGAAATCATAACATCTAAAAAATAAAACTAGTTCTTTATGGTACACATGTATATTAATTGCCTTTTGATGTCGACATAAACGTCAAGAACACAAACTGTAATTCGCCTTCAACATTTTTGGAACATAATGAGCATATTCATAATTGTTTGCGAACAGAAGATTTAAGACATACATTTCATGTTCAATCATTCCAGGACACTTATATCAAGAGTGCGCTGAACAAAGGATAAACTGTCCCTGAATATCAATATTACAATTTGTGTTTGAGGAAATATACATTGATTGTAATCTTTATGGAAAGTCTGGGTAATGCTGTCTCGTCTTTCCCAGACAACATTGATTTAACATGCCCTAAAATAGATATATGTACATATATATTCAGCAATGTCTATTGCTGTGGCATTGACCATGGCGATATAAGATCATGACATAGATGAGAACGTGTCATCACCATATCGGATCGCAGCACAACGCCTATGATTAATGATTTCTCAACCAACTTAGCCGTTGAATACAACCATGCAATGTTCAGTTATCATAAAACACACACAAAATACAATTATGATCAACATATGCATGCTTTAACTAGATGGAACAAGAACACAACTGCCTTTTATATCGAAAGACTTCATTTGTATCAATTCCCCACTAGTTTGCCTTTTACCTCCATTGGAATCTGTTTCGGCGGATATCCGAGACTGGTTATTCTCTGGTGTTGACGTCTCATATCTAATATACAAAAGTAACTATCGTGATAAAGTATGCACTGTATACAGATAAGTCGTGTACTGGATTTATAACACGTGGGTTCGTAGCATGTAACGTATTTAGTCATCTTGATGCATGCAGCATGAGTACCTGTATCTGTAGACTGCGACCATGGTGACTAGCAGCCATGGCCACTGACTGAAGATTACATCTCTCAGATACACCAGTATAATACAGGAACTGGAATAGTTCTTATCCATTAGTTAATACCATCAATTGTTCACTGACAGCATTGTCCAGTGAGTCTGTCCCGACATGTTTAATGTCACGTGTATATTTCAAGATTATGTGATGCTGCGCACTAGACTGAATGTGATTGGAGTGAAATCTGTAAAGTGTGTTGGTCTACTATGCTCTTGACTTGTCATACAGTAGTGTGTCACTGTTAAGGCCAACTTATACCGTTAGAAGCAAGTGTGTTACACCAATGCAATTTGATATTCAGAATATAATTTGATACGTATAAGTGTGGAGATAATATTATCATCGAAGAATGTAGAATTAGTTATGGCATAAAAATATGTGCTATCACTCAACGTCTTTCGGATAACCTAAATAATTGAATATCCTCTGTTTTAACGATATAAGGTCGGTTTTCGTAGATCTGTTCTGACTGTTAAAATTTATATAGATTCCTAACAAAGATATGTGTGTATTGCGATGCCTACTTAATTAATGACCTTCCTTGTGATATATACTGCCAGGCAACAGAAAGTACACACCCATGTTTGTTTTATGGTGGCTAAAAATGAAACAAACAAGAAATCGTTATTCGATGGTGATGTATTTGATACGGGTATCATAGGCGATATCACATGCATCATATGTCAAAGTATCACACAACAGGTGACGTGCTCAAGAAACATGGGGATCGCAATTTCACAGAAGAGGGTAACGAAACAGGTATTGTCATGGTCAGTTTGAATGGTTCACAGATACCAGACATTCTCAAAAGCTAATAACACCACTACGCGCACCAATGCACGCGCAGACTCGCCGTCTCATCGATGTCGTCAGCGGCCTGATGATGTCATTTGGAAATCCGTTGTCACTCGACCCTCAATTGGGCTTTAAGCTGTTGACGGTTCTGTGGTGGATAAGGACGCATAATCTGACGCGTTCACTGGGGTTTACGTCTGATGGGGTTTCAACGGATGATGACAAGCCTGTCCATTGGTTGGCACAAATTCTTCACCAAACCATCACCCAACGGCCGCCATATGGATGTGCTTCCTGAAGTCAGCCTGGCGCCAACCGTTCCCCTGTGACGATAAACCCCGAGCACGACTAGCATTATGGAATAAGCAGAATCTGCTTTCGTCAGTTAAACACTCTCTGCCAGTCACGGATCTGCCATCGTTGTACTGTACTTGCCCAGTGCCGTCTTCGACATTGGTTCACTGATCAAGGCCATTCCACAGAAGGGGTGGTTGACTCGAATACCTGCTAGACGGACGCGTTGTAGCACAGTGTGTTGACTGATGCGACGTCCTTACGCTCTTGCAGCCGTTACTGAACCTATTGCAAATGCAAAGTGCGCATCTGCCGGCCATCCTATTGCGTCGTCACGAGTGGTGTGTCTGCCTTGTGTCCTGCCAATCTTTCTGCCGATGGTTGCACGCGTACAGTGGAAGTTTCTTACAATGTTTCTTTCCTCATTCCTCTCTCTCTCTCTCTCTCTCTCTCTGTTATGCAGTTAAACGTAACACATCTTTTGTGCTTTTTCGTGGCATTTCATATTTCTGCACGTGCATTTTAAAGGGTACCCGAAGAAAGTGTTTCCGCGACTGGTTTTCAGTTGAGTAACTTTTGATAGCATTTGTAATGTCTTGATCAAATCCAATTTTCAAGAGCATAGTTTTTTGCCCCTCAGTTTACATACTTCAATGCATTGCTATTACAAACAGAATTGTTAATTTCAAAATACAAAATGCTGATTTATAAAAGAGTGAGTTAGTTTGACGCTGCTCTGAAAAGTATTTCTGATCCTTATATTCCTATGGATTATTATTAACTTCCTAAATATAAAGATCAGAAATACTTTAATTTAATTAATTAAAATGTTTAAATTTTGTATTCTCAAACCGAGAGGTGTTAGCGAAAGAAGGTTATACCCTTTTGAACGCCAAGACAGATTTAGATTCATTAGCAAATTTCAGTAGTCAGTATTCATATATTGTTTTAAAGAACAGTTCTGTTCAGGGCAATCGAGATTTCTCTTTCACTATCTGGAAAGGAAACGGATAAACTAGCTTTCTTTGCTTCAAAAATGAGAGCAATTGTCAGCTATACAGAAGCTTTTTACCTAACGGCATTGTATCCGTCCTAGGTAATGTTAACGGAATCAATTGAAGTGATGTTGCTGGCCCAAGTGGTCGCAAGAGGGGAATTACGCTTACAAGAATCAAATCAGCTGAATACAACCGCCTTACGTCACTTTTGCTGGGAACCAACAAGTTTCAGTTAGGGATACCGATTTAATTCTCAGACTTATCCATCTAAAAATGGAACTGGATTGTATCCATGCTTTATAGAAGGTAATACATTATCCCAACCTTTTTTCTATAAGCCTCGTTTCTTAACAAATCTATTTGGTGATTTTTTGCTTTACTTACGAAGAAGAAGACAGCTAGAAATTTATATCCTTTGTATCCGGTTAGTACTGTAGCACTGTCGGTTCTTTTAACAAAGCTGGATGTTGATTTTGTACTAGAACCATAGATTTACTATATCCACTATACAACTGGTTTGTTTATAACTGCTTCAGGGGACGCTATTTATTGTTTGTGATTTTTCAACTATTTTATATCAAAGCTTTACAAAGACAGTGAATGCTAACTATTCTGATCTTATGTTGTACCGAATACGATTTTGGTAGAATGTTGCTCGATTTGATTTATCATTCCTTGTTTTAGCTTTTCTCGGTGTTTTGATTCCCTACCAATTTCACATAATTCAACGCCACACCGCTCTAAACAGAATGACCGCAAAAATACGTTCAACACTTTGCTGCAGTGTTTTGCTTCGATTCACCCGATAAGACCCTTTATATCACATCTATTTATTCATCAAAGGTCTCCGAGTTACTTCAGTCGGCGTCAGTCGGCGAAAAGAAAGCCTGTAGGATATTTATTGAACACCTATCCACTCCCTATATCTGTAAGCTTAAATCAGTTCAACACCAGTTGGATTGAAACAAATAAAGAGTTTCCATACACGAACCGCTTGTAACAGAATTATTCCTTGTGCAATTAATAGTGATTGGTCTTCAGGCCTTGACAATGTACAAGTATTTCTTCCCGAGACAAAGTAGCATTTTGACTTACAATGTCTACCCATTGGCTATTCTCTTACGTTTCGGCATGTTGATCAATAAATTGAGAAGAAACCGTGTTTATAGTTCAGATTGAAATGGATTGGGAACAAGTGATCCAACTTAGGACACACTCTCCATGAAACATGTTTATAGTGGCTAGTAAGAGGGTACTATGTGCTACTGCTTACCTTACAACAAACATTTCATAAGCAATGTATTATTTAACAACTCCACATTCCGTGGTAGACGACTCTTATTAGCATTGGAAATCATTGATATGTATAGCCCTTATTTCCCTATGCTTGTGTAACCATGGAGACATACACAAAAACATGCTGGTAACGTCAATATATATTTAAATTTCATTTCATTTGATATTTCAAACAGTTACACACCTCATCTAGGTCCCAAGCTGCCTGTGCTGGTCTTAAGAGGCGATTAGAGGATCGGGTGGTCAGACTCGGTGACCTGGTTGATGGTGTGTCAACATGTTTCGATGGCGTAAAATCAATCACTGGTTTGTCTGGTCCAGATTTGCTTACAGGCCAAATAATATAGTTGGAAAACTGCTGAATAAGGCGTTAAAAAACAAACAAACTAAACCGGAATCACGACACTGTATCCGGTCAGTCCAAGTTCTTCCTTGATAATCCATTGTATAACATTTCAATTATGGTATTATATTCAAAGTGAACTTTAAATGAAAATGTCACATCAGGATATACCATGCCTGAATATCTCTCACAATGTCGAACAACACGTTACTCCAAGTCAGACACTTTACACTAAGGAAAAGTGGACTTTGCAAGTTGCACTATCTACCTGGGCTAGGGTCGGGTGGGTACTGAGTAGGACCCGGGTACCCACAGGACTACCCAGACCCGTGGTTAGTCACGTGATATATTGTTTGATGACAAAAAAATTCTAGAACTCTTTGGTTACACTAAAGTCACTAATGTTCGCATTTCTTTCTGACTATGCACCCATTCCTTCTGATTTTTCATATGTTGAATAAAGATATACCTTAATTCAACTTCAGTGTATGAATGACCAGATGGTTTAATGTATCTAAATACGTTTTGCCAGGGCTATGCTAAAAATGTTCCCAATCGGACATTTTTGAGACATCTCCTCTGAGCTACAGTGGGTACCCGGGTAGGGTCGGGTAACAGGGTGGTAGGTACCCGGGTTGTAAATTTGGACTCGTCCCATCCCTAACCTATGCTTTGCTGGACGGAGGTGAATAACGTTTTTTAACGAAAGACTATATCTACTGAACGTTCCTTTCACCAGTCATGCCTTCAATTATTTTCATGTAAAGGTGAAACGAGTAAAATTTCTTCCATGCATAAGCATAACAAACACACCCGCGAGCACAAGCACGAACGAGATGAAATGGATGTTCGCGGAAATATGTTTCGGGAGAAATAGAAAGACGTCATCCTGTATACAAAACCACCTTCACGGAGTTTTCATAGGGAATTCGCCTTTAACCAACTGTTAACACCAGTACTAATGGCCTAGTGTCTCCCAGTCTCGGACAACGGTGTCTGGCGTTGTAAGTAAAGTAACACCGGTGAGTGACAAGTGTTTATTTTCGAGATTACGCGATGTCGTATACGAGATTGAATGTGATCAGATCGGATCAGTCGTTTGGCGCTGTAAGGTGTGTTGGTCTATTTGGACTTAACTGTCGTCTTCTGTGATCCTTTTTATACTGCAGTCAGTGTTTCTAGAAAACAACGTGGTGCTGTGGGAGGTGTTAAAATTCAGAATCACATTCTTGGGGAATTAGACGAAGAGAGGTGAAATGGGGTTTATCTGCATAAGCGACCTGCATTTGTGTGTGCGTCTTTTTCTCTCTCTCTTGCCCATTTATGGTCTTGAAGACGAAATATCCCCACATATGCTTATGACAATTACAACAATACATGCAGTTAAAACCTCTTACATTTGGCCATATTATATGAGTTTGATACTCTGTTCATGTTCAATATGATTCATAACAAAACACATGTGTTCACGAGAAATTATTTTGAATATACATAACTAGATCGTATCTGACAAGTAAAAATGAAAACATCTAAATACATGGTGATATATTTACACACTGAGTCTATATACACCTAAACTCTTTATTGGGAATTATAACAATCTGAAAAACAAGGGAACTATGTTAGACAATAAACATGAGGATGATATATACTCTGCAAAAAAAAACGAAAAGCAAAAATATAAATAATCAGCTGATAGTAATCGATTGTTCAAAATTGGCACACGTCATTTTCATTGACCCAGGCTCCGTATGGCACACACGGAACAGTAGATTTCGAGGTGTAGGTCATCTGTTTTCAATATCTTGTATGGCCTCCATTAGAGTCAAAAACTGACTGGCATCGTCGTCCCATGGAAGCAATCAGATCCCGAATTGTGGCCTGGGAAATGTTCACCCACTCTGCCTGCAGTGCTTGTGCCAACTGTCGGAGGTTCTGTGGTTGTTGCTGACGTGCTCGCAGTCGTTGATTCAGTGTACCCCATAAATGTTCGATTGGGTTTAAATCAGGAGACCGATATTGCCGTAGTTGTAGAGGTGGCCGTGGTGGTTCTGTGAAGTAAGTGACGTAGCTGTATGAATTTGTACTGTGCCCTACAGTAGTGATACTTGGTCGACCGGAACTTGGAAGGTCCCGTGTTGTCCCGTGTTTCTTATAACGGCTCCACAGTCTTGTAATGGTGCTTGTACCTCATTCTTTTTTCACACAAATCAATCCCAAACCATGCAGAATGGACAAATTCATTTTTGGATTAATTTTGTATGGGTATCGGCAACACTCTGTCAGTTATTCTCGATTTTTACGGTTCTTTTACAGTCTAGCTGCGATCGTCTTGGTTTTGGAAACGTTAACTGTTGTAGGAATGTATAAAGAAGTACACACGGATGGGTGACTGAAAAGAAGCCTGTTACCATGATTCATGCAGTGTTATAGGGTACCTTGGGTGTATAGGAGACTGTTTTCCAGTGCTGCCAGAATGACAGTGCAGCCAGTTTTCCAGTGCTGCCAGAAAGAGGCAATCAGCCAACTACAGTTGTAGCGGATCACTAGTTGTGATCAGTTTGTAATGATGACATTGTATGACCGACCAGGCCAGATACGGGAACACCTAGTATTTGTATACATTCCCAAAGTTATCCTCTAAATCCTTTGCAGTCATAGCTTTTAGATATAATAATGCGTTTGATATAATTGTGCCTTTTGTTCATAGCCACCAACTGGGTATCAATATGCCACCATTAGCCACATACTGGATGGTAAGCATCCCCTCTCTTGTAGCATCAATGACCAAATGATGCAGTTGGCTATTTTGACTTGTTCCATATGTTCACGTGCTTGTTGTTGACTTGCGTTTTGTCTTTACCTGTGTGAGGGACACCAGTGGGGAAGAGTACGGTCACCTGTTTGCGAACACCTGCTGTCATCACTAGTTGATGGTGATTCCTCTACACATGTTGGTGATATAGTAGGAATTGTACAGTGAATATCTCGTGATTATGGAAGGGGTTTAGTTGCTTTTGGTCATCTGTAAAGAGCTTATTTTTCCTGTCCGTGTTTCTCCCTTCACCCTTTTCAGATCACTTCAGGTTTAGGTCATTTCCACACTAGTGTGGTCTGACATCTTTTGAGAAGGGTGATTTGTTCCGTTAATCCCAATCGATGATAACTGAAGTTTTATTCCGCGACGTTAATATTCAAGGCAAACATAGGTATTTTGATGTTTCATTCTTTAGATAGGAAACGGACCAAACTGCTTATTTCTGCTGCATCAAATATGGTGAACGTTGTAATAACTCAATGTTTTGACAACTATGATTTTCAACTGCAAATATTCTGTCATTAGTCACGCAAACACTCAAATTCACTGTCATAACTGTATTTAGGCAAATCAATATTTCGCTGAAACTTCGAGTCAAATAGAAGCTCTTACCCCCGCGCGTTTTATCGCCTTTTTGTATAGTCACAGGCCTCGCCCATCAGTTGTACAAATGAGGGGATGATGGTTGAGCTGGCAGCAGGATGGGACTAAAGCGTTCAGGAATCAAGCAATTGAATAACATCTCATTACGACATGTTTGCTCGGAATCTACACCGTTGGGTCAAGGGTACCGATTTCTCATATTTTGCAATCCGACCTAATGAACTAGTCACACTTGCTATATTCATCACCTAAATGTGTCATGGATATAACAATTAAGTATTCCGAAAAGTCCCGTGGTTCTTGGTGTCTTCTTGTGCATGAGTTATCAAAGAAAGTATCTTGATTTCGGCTTTTAAACAATATGAGTGCCACAGATGAAACGTTTCTGAATATTTAAATCATGCTATATTAATCTCTTGCCGCTATTTAGGGTAGAAATCCTTGACCAGTGACATGATGAAAGCGTCAAACCTCTGGTACACTCCAACATATATATTTTGTTTGTGTTTTGTTGTGTGTAACAGCTTGGAAAGAAAATGTACCTTAAACGTCACCAAATCTACCTATACAATCAAATCTAATCTAATCTTATATTCTCAATCAAACAAATTTTAACCTTGATGTGTACACACACCATTCTAATCTAACTTCATAACAAGGCAGTTACATAATAATACCGGAAATGTGTTAGGAATAGTTTAACAAATCATGAATTCTTTGAAGTAGCTTCTGTCTGTGTAGTGATTGAACGGCCTTCAACAACGCCTACCACCTCATCATCCAAAGCTGATTTACCAAACCGAATATACACCAGACATGTAGCTGAGGTTGTCATAGATTTTTAATGGACATATTTCAAGTTTTCTTTTAAAAAGTGTCTGTCCAAGAGAAAAGAAATCCCAATCCACATGATCCAACATCAAACCGGTCAAACTTGATTTTCTATGATGACCTGGCCAAAAAACGTTGATTATATCAAGACTGTTTGGGCTTGAATCTTTATGTGTATTAAACTCCTTTACGTCACATCAATATATTAATCAAAGATCTTCACGTTTGCACCAGTCGGCGAAAAATGGCGCTCCTAATATTTATTGAACAAATATCCAACTGATGTTGGGTCATACTTGAAACGGTTTCAGGGTTCCTTTAAACGTGCAAAGCTTTAGACATTGAACAAAGCTGTAGTGATTGGTCTTTGAGTTCTTCCTCTGGTGTAGACTTTGTTCCAGCAGGTTTCCACATAACATGCACGAATAAGCAGTCCAAGGGTTATAGAAATATATCACTGCCTCCGATCCTGGAGAATCGAACATCTTTTCACGTCCTATAAATCAACGCCTTTCGGCCGATGATACTTGTTGATTACTTTCACGCTCTCTGAGCAACTCAATCATTCAGTCCGCCTCACCTCTCATGCAAATCTTTTTACTAGTCTCGTGTTTTTCTCTCTCATTCTCCCTCCCTCTTCAGTAGCTGACTGTTCTCTTCTTTTACTGGAATTTATTGCTTCACACTACATTGAGGTGAGAAACAGGACGTGTAAGGAAATCGGTATCCTCATAAAAACTCTTCATCCAAAGTCATCACGAATCTCACTATTCATGTCACAGTATTCATCTTATTC
Source organism: Haliotis rufescens (assembly GCF_023055435.1). Lineage (NCBI taxonomy): Eukaryota > Metazoa > Mollusca > Gastropoda > Lepetellida > Haliotidae > Haliotis > Haliotis rufescens. Next base: position 37,159,145 of record NW_025963779.1, read on the forward strand.
GCCCCATTAGTATTGAGCCTCCCTGGGTTGGGATATAAATTCACACTCTCGCTCTACAAGATTTTGTTCAAAGTCAGACCCTCACTTGATGTGTTGACTGGGTGAATGACAGAAGCCACTAGATTCGTTCATTTATCACCCTAATTGTACCATATATGCTTCTCTGGAGGAAGGTGTGCCGCCTATTAAAGAAAAATGTATGAAAGTTCTAGGAAACCTTTACCCACTATCTATAAGGGAAACGGAGTCTCGGGTGGCCCAGCTGTTTAAGGCGCCATATTTACTGTTCACAGTTACTTTCCAGAAGCCCAACACCAACCTGTTTCTAGGTTAATAACTGCCATACCAGTGCACGTGGGTTTTTGCCAAAGTGGTAAACATCTAAGACCTGCATCACTTCGGGGTTTACTCCCAAATTAAGCTGATACGCCGTGATATGACGAAACAAATTCAAAGCAGAGTTAACCAAAATCATTCTCTTATAAGGAAACACGTTTTAATAATCCAAACACTGATTTTCCATTACAACAATCAAGAGATTGGACAATGGATTTTTGACAACTGCCAACCAAGCAAAACTTTTTCATCATGCTGCTACATCCTACTTACTGTTTCTATTTGCTGAATGTACATGGCTCAAGTTGACAAGATGCCTAGGCTGCGAGTCATGTACTTTGGCCGCATCAGAATATAGTTCCTTCATTGTCTTGAAAAACACCAGCCAGAATACTTGACATAGAGACACTGATTCTGTTTTCCCACGCCGTTGATCATTTTATTTCATGACTTGTCTTATCGCTTGTCTTATCAATGATTCATCAACCGAGAGAGAAAATCGTAAATAATACTGTTTTCTATCGTAGACAAGCGTGCAGTGATAGACATGTACACAGCAGTCAACATACAACGGCAGCCAGAAAAGTCGTTGGGTTTGGTTGAAACATATTTTATTCAGCGAAAACAGGGATTCTGGATAACAAGTCACCGAATATATTTACAGCAAATTGTACAACGTCTTTGAGAGGCATTAAGAAGTTGGAGTGCTAAGTAAGGATATGATATATGGATGAACAACTTCTTTAATATAATTTGGGTTACGTTTCAATGTAGATTCTAACACCGTTGTCAAGTGATATCACTTACTTGATAACGGTGTTAGAACCTACACAGAAACGTTGTTCCTAATTGTAATAAAGAAGTTGTTCATCCATATATCTTATCCTTACTACATAAGTGCAAGTACAGACCAGTGGTAGAGTCCAACTTAACTGTGCACAGTGTGAGCAATGCTCAACATCAGTTAGGTACGATGACACACATCGTAAAGGTGAGTCATGGAAGGTGAGTCATGGTGAGTACATGCTGGGTTCATGTCAGTGGAGTCTGGACACACCAGCTCAGCCTTGTTATCAGCAAGAAAAGGTCTTCTTAGTGGCCCTCCATACACTTACCATTTCATCATTCTGGTTGTCCTTCTACTAGTCACATCACTTACGACACGAATGACTCACATCTGTCTTGTATTTTCCGGATTTCTCCGGGGCCTAGTATAGGTAGAATCTTAACGTCATGTACATGTATTAAAATATATCCTTTAAATACGAAGCCCAATGCTAATACCACAGGGGCGTCCAAAACATTTTAAATTATACTATTTTATATGATATTCTGGAACAGTATACATTTGCTCCAAATGTCAAAGGGACAATCTTACTTATATACCGTTGAAACCAAGAAATGATTCCAAAGTGAAGACTCCCGGTTAGTGTCGGGAAAACAAACAAAACCGTAGGTCGCGGTGGTCTTGCTTCGTGGTCCAGTAACCTTCAGGTCGTTCTTTAACCAATACTGTAAACATAAACCATCAAACTGACAACAGTTATAGATATCTATTTTGTTAAAAGACATTCGGTGGGCACATAAAAAACATGTCATAACTAAACAGGATAATCACACATATTGATGCAACCTTAAACCTAAAAGTGTCGATAACTTTGAAACGTCAGTGGCATGAGGTTATCTTACGACCCATTCCATTTTATTCTAGTAAATGTATAGCCACGTGTGTAAGTACTTTTGTTAACGTGGATCACGCCTGAATAAAATTTAAAAAATGTTCCGCAACCAAGCAGGGGAACATCGCACATTCAAAATAAAATCAATGCGTATTCATTGTACATATCAGGAAACACACACACTGTGTTTATGGGCGACATAGAGGTATCCTCTAGTCGTTGCCCACCTTATATTATGGATATGACATGGTAGGAATCAATATGAGCGACATGTCAAGAAATCTATATCGTCTCTTTCAGAAATATGTCATGTCGTGTCATCATGAGGTAACCTCAGCACCAACTAATTATCTTCGACATTGATGCTGGGAATAACTTGTCTGCCATCTTCGGCGCCCCATTGTTTCATCAACATTTGGTCCTAACATCTGATTCCTCACCGAACCTCGACATCTAAGCGTCTTAAAAGTGTGTGTTAAGTCCGTGCCTGCGTGCAGGGTACACTATCAGTGTCGTTCATCCCGCCGTCGGAGACATCAGATTATTGATCAACGTAGCCTTTCTGACAAATTGCACCAGAGAATATATATGCATATGCATACCCACGTCGGGCAGACCCCTATTTACTTGGAAGTCATATTACACTGACTGTATGATAAGGGATGACATTGTATTGCTCATGTCATTTATTGATAGAGGCCATTACACTTCAAAGACACAGACACTGAATATTGGGATAAAGGAATTGGTACTTAGAAATACTTTGATGGAACTGCCGCATACTGAACAGCAGTTATCTGCGAAAAGTATTTTGTACTTATTGAGTATTAAGTATTGATTGAAACGCTTTTTTCAGTATTGGTCCAATTATGTTTGTCTTGTAGTACAAATATTTATCTGAATGTCTGGAATAGTCCACCTACATAAATTTAGAATAGCTACGCTCTCTGTGAGCAATCACTGTCTTCCTGTGCCTCCTTTCCATCGGATTTCCTTGGCGAGATTAACTTACCGTAACAACTGTCTTGGTAAGAGAGCAGCATCTCGTGAACAGCAAATGTACTTTGCGACACCATTTGTGATAGACGTCAACGTTGTGACATCCCCAAGGTCGTTGACGTATCCCGTCTGTCGCCGAGTCAGCCTAAGCCCCTTTCCCCCATCGCTCCCCTCCTGCACATACAAATCGTTCCCCTTAAGTTAATGGGGACCCAAAAATCAATACCAGCACCCTCGCTCTGTGGAACCGGCAGCAAGGACATTCGTCTCTGAGCCTCGCTGTGCTGGAGTCGTTCCTAGGTCCATGTTATCAACTTCAGCATGGTTATATAAGATGTTTAGAGAGCGCATCACGGACGCCATGGACAAGGTAAGGCTGTTATAGTTGTGGGATTAGTTTCACTCAAATCAAGTTGTGGGTGACATGGATTGTCAATGTTTAGGATCCATCCATTCTGACAGTTCTTGGCAATGGTCGATGGCACGTTTGTAGCATTCTGGCACTTTGCGGCGGTACAAGTCACGAGGGAAGACGTTCTCCTTTCGTAAATGCTCTTTATGAAAGGAATGGTTTATTTCTTACAAATTTTACGTATTAAAGAACACCTTGACCTATGACATTGCTGGTTGTTGATGCCACTGTCTGAATTCTGAGAATTGTACCAAAGTACTCAGGTCTGCACACAATTACTGTTACACCCTGCCCTACTAATGTCACACAACCTGAAATAAGTTGCTAGTTTTAATATGCATGGTCACTGTTACATCAGGCAGCGCACTGTCTGATAAACTAGCAAACGTTTTCTTCGAAAATGCATGGCGCTTGGTGGTTTGGTAAATGTCGCATGTCAAGCCAGGCCTGGAGAGTTGCCACTTGTTGCCTGGCAGTTCAAACATTGAAGGTTTCCTGTTGAAGAGGTCCCTCTTCCTTCGTCCTACAGAGTTGTGGTAATCTGGTAGTACCTTGGCTTGTTCTTTCCTGCAAGAAACCAATTATTTGTTGCTGTTATTATGGTAATTCATAACATTTGGTGATCATCAAACAGTTGTTTGGTGTTGATAACATTACCGTTATTTGATCATTCTAACACTGTTATATAGTGATCATAATAGTACCGTTTTTTGGTGGTCATAACATTAACATTATTTGGTGGTCAAAGCATTACCATTATACGGTGATCATAACATTACCATTATTTGGTGATCATAACAATACCATTATTCGGTGATCATAACATTACCATTATTCGGTGATCATAACAAAACCATTATTTGGTGATCATAACAAAACCATTATTTGGTGATCATAATATTACCACTATTCGGTGATCATAACATTACCATTATTCAGTGATCATAACATGAACATTATTTGGTGATCATAACAATGCCATTATTCGGTGAACATAGCATTAAAATTATTCGGTGATCATAATGTTACCATTATTTGATGATCATAACATTACCATTATTCGGTGATCATAACATTAAAATTATTTGGTGATCATAACATTACCAATATTTGGTGATCATAACATTAAAATTATTTGGTGATCATAACATTACCATTATTCGGTGATCATAACATTACCATTATTCGGTGATCATAACATTACCATTATTTGGTGATCATAACATTACCATTATTTGGTGATCATAACATTACAATTATTCGGTGATCATAACATTACCATTATTCGGTGATCATAACATTACCATTATTTGGTGATCATAACATTACCATTATTCGGTGATCACAACATTACCATTATTCGTTGATCATAACATTACCATTATTCGGTGATCATAATATTACCATTATTTGGTGACCAAAACATTACCATTATTTGGTGATCATAACATTACTACTATTCGGTGATCATAACAATTTCATTATTCGGTGATCATAAAATTAACATTATTTGGTGATCATAAAATTACCGTTATTTTGTCATTGAAACACTACCGTTATTTGGTAATCATATCATTTCCGTAGTTTTGTGATCATATCAATACCGTTCTTTGGTCATGAAAACATTACCATTAATTGGTCATCACAACATTAACGTTAATTGGTGACCATAACATTACCGTTATTTGCTCGGATTGGCAAAATCAAAACAGGGGACTTGTTAAACTTAGCCATTCCCTTCCACTGATTTACACACCTGGGTTAGAAATAAGAAGAGACCAGTGGAATCTCCTCATTTGTTTCATATTTAGATATATGCATAACGTTTCAGAGTGACAAAAAATATCTACAAGGTTGTATGACAAGATGTATGACTATTGGAAACATGCCAAAAATATTCCGATGACTCTTGCTCAAAAGTTGTTTCATCAGGGATACAACATTCAAGGCCTTAGGAAGCTTTCAAAGAGTTTTACGATTGGACGCATCCGAGACAAATATGATGTCTGATGCAATTTCCTATTTTCATTTGTACCATATGTTATATTTGTACCCGTGTTTTTTTAGATGAACAATTATCTTGCTTTTGCATGTGTTTGTGACGTGTAAGACAGGTTAGTCATTCTACGCTCACATTTCGCGAAGACCTGTTATCCTCACTATGTGACAGAGATTTATAAACACATATGTATGCTATAGTCAGACACGTGCAATGGGCTATTATGATTATAGAAATGGTTCTGTCGCTTCTATTTTTGTGATAATAACATTAGGATTAATTGGTGATAATAATTTTACCGTTATGTGGCAATTCATAACATTACCGTTATATGATAAATTGGTTATTACCGCTATTTGATGAATTGGTTATTGCAGTTATTTCGTAAATTTGTCATTGCTGACATTTGCTAGCAGACAACATCAACATGTTTTGTAGACCAAAAGACTAATGCTTTATAGAATATAAGACATCTGTAATTGATAGAACATAATATTTATGATATTTTACTCTATAAGTATAATTTTTGTTTGGTTGTACATGATGTTCCTGTTCTTTTGTTGTGTGTGTGTATATATGGATTGTGTGTACTGGACGTAACATGAATGTTGGCGAGAGACAACTATGTGCTAATGACTCTATGCTAATGATTGTTGCCGTGCTACCGGCAAGGAGTACCATCATACCATTATTGTCGGGTAGCGCAAGGTAACGTATCGGTGTTTCCAGTATTTATGATATCGAAACTACAGGACACAATTACGTTTCATATATAGTTCATATGCTGACATCAACAACACCATCATGAAATGAAATAGCGTATAAAGGCTTCAAGATCTTTTGACGCATCACATATTTAATTCATGTGCCTAGCTGCCACGTTATAAGCAGGTGATTAATGCAAGTTGAATAATGACCAAAAGATTCGATTCGTCTATTTCTAAGCTGCAATACCCCAAATGATGTAAACTAGTCAATCAAAATACATTCCCCGCTCATAGCTCAATTCGACGATCAAAACTGGATTTGGCTGTTCCTCCTACAAGGCTTTCATATCGATTTTAATACTTTCCCAGGATTACATGTGGCATAGTACAGTTGGATTTGTGCAGTGCTGCCGCGTGCCGTGGCAATCCCCTCTGGAGGGTTCGTGTTGTTCGCTGGTTATGAAACTCTGCGGCTGTCACAGCTGCACCCGTTATCAAACAAACCCGGGGGTAATGAAGCCATTGACATCAACGTCTACATAAAAACATCTTCCTCCCGACGTTGCCTCCCACATGCGGTTTCGTCGTGCTTGGAGCTGTTTAATTAAAGGCCAGTTTTTTAAATGAATGCCTCGCGAGGACAGACAGGGTGGATGCATTTCCCTTTTCGTGTATTTCGTAAGTTTTAAGAAATCGAAATAAGAAATTTCGACAGGTCTCTGATCATACAGCATACAAGATGTTGTAAAAAATAATAAATTAAGCCATTCTGGTTGCTTTACAGGCGTAAGAAACTAGGGCAACCCAGCTTTTGATGCAATAGTGGAGCGAGTTGGTATGTGTTAAGAAGGAATGGAATATATTTTTTACCTGATAAATACACTCAAATAAACGGATCCGTTCTTCTTCACTTGTACATCACATTGGTTAGTAGTAGACATATACAATTGGAAAGAAAAACGGGAAGTTTTGTTTTGAAAAGTTGATATATATTGTTTGAAAGGGGAAAGGAAAGACATAGTACTGTTGTCATTTACCGTTATGTCTTATATAGGTTGTCGTTGATATCTGCTGTTGGAAGTGAAAAAAGTGAACATATATTAATGTTGCCTATTTACCGTTATGTTTCATAACATTGTAGTTGATATTTACTGATGCAAGTGAAAAAGTGAAGATACATTAATGTTGCCTATTTACCGTTATGTTTTATAACATTGTAGTTGATATTTACTGATGCAGGTTAAAAAGTAAAGATATATTAATGTTGCCTATTTACCGTTGTGTTTATAACATTGTAGTTGATATTTACTGATGCAAGTGAAAAAGTGAAGATATAATATGATGTCTATTTACCGTTGTATTGAATAATCGGCTGATCACTGATGGAAATGATATATAGCATCTAGTGTGTTCAAAACGTTGCCGACCAATTGTTCGGGCACATGCAGGAGTTAGTACCGCCCTTACTAAACATATACTTACTGTTGCTAACTTCTTCTCATCAGTAGACGCATGTTACCAAATCGAAACGCGAAGGTTGACACAGAATTCGGTAAGTAAAGACCTAAATTGGGAAATCAATAAACAACCACACAAGATCAATCAATAATTAACAATCACATTGAAACACACAGGGTTATGTTTAAAAGTATTAAAAGCAATACAATGGGTCAAAATATGTGACAGCAGCAATGAAAAAAACAATCCAAACTACACAAGTCACTGCACACGATTGTCCAAAAATAGCTTCTACTACAAACGTGTACATATCTAAGGGATGTAACTCTAAATTACTAGATGTCAAGGTCACTACCAAAACCGACATTGTACGAGCGCCTCGATCAATTTGCTGCCATTTACATTCAACACTACTGCCTGAAGATAACAATACTACTGCCACACAACAGTATCACGCAATATAACTTGGGGTTTGAGATGATGTCTGTATTCAAACCAAGATTTCAAGATGCGGGTATAGGGAGTGTAGCCACAAGGTTAAGGCGTTCGCTTGTCACGCCGATGACTCGAACAAGGTTTGAAATCATTGTTAAATCCCGTCATATTCACAGCTGGAATACTGTTCAAAGCGGAGGAAATCTAACTCGTATACAGGAAAGTGGCAAATAATGATGACCTACGTTCAATGCTAAACCACTGGACAGTATACAGACTCCGTTATGACCTCGTTAGTTCGAGTGAGTGAATGGTGCTTAACACCACAGTTAGCAATATACAATCTATTTCAAATTGGTATAAAAATAGCCGAATCTGAACCATTTCATTGACTACGATAACGCATTATGAGAGTCTGACCACGGATAACCGTTTTAAGCGGCTCAGACGACAAGCACGATGTACTGACGACACATTCTGACCCGGGTTATACACAAGGGTTATAATACAAGACCGCGAAACAAACACAAAATCTCCACTTTAAAAAGACATTCATCTGGACCAACACAAACAGACTAAGCTATTGAGAGTGATATGTTTCCAGTTTCACCAAACGAACAAATACATGTTTTAATGAGAATTCTCTTAACTATATTATATTTTATTCCACTTTAGGCCAGGTTCACACAGTGCCGATTGTGGCTCCCGTTTGAGATCAGACAGTGCTACGACACGAAAGTGAAAAAGTTGGATTGCTATCCTCAATTATCTGGAATGTCCTATCATTGTCTGAACGCAGTCGTATACGTTCGTAACAGAGTCCTACGGATCGGGAAAGGTCGAGTGAAGTCGGCCAAGCGCTCCCGACAGTATGGTGCGTCCCATAACATTCGGGAAACTCAGCCGATTTTGTCCAGTCGGATTACAATCGTGACTATGTCGTGTTCATTGTCGTTTCTTGTCGATCGAGTCCACATTGCGTCCAGATCTTGCCGAATGCGAACCGTCTTTGTCGGTTTACTGTGCGGTCACTGTCTAATCGCTGTCGGATCGCATTTGGGAGAATCGGGACGCTGTTGGGACAGATTCGGTTGTTTTTTACCATGCGGAAGATACAAATTTGGATTGAGAACGGGAGAATCGGGAAGAATTCGGCTGGAAACGGCTGTTTCGGGAGGCTTCCTGAACAATATCTGATAGTTTGTGAATTTCCCGCCACGAATCACAGGATCTTCATCAGACTTTTGACAAATTTTAATCGGGAATGGTCCTATCAAGGACGGCAGTAAAAATCCCGAATGTGTGTGTGAGCCCTTATAGCTATGAGGAAATACGTCTAGGCCTGGAACTGGACCAGGAAGATTTACGTTGAGGAAATCCATTGAAACACTGGACTTGTTGTGATTATCTTCTCCAATGTTTGGAAGACTTTCATCGTTAGCAGATTAACGCGGGGCTACAATATCCGTGAGATAATACCCTTGTTTATAGTTGGCCATGAGGCTCCAGCCGACATGTATGTATCGGCGCCGTATCTAATCTCCACACATTCAACAGTTGTGGATCTGGGGAGACGTTACAAGAAAAAAAATACTCATACAGAATTAATACAATGAAACATGTTTTGAATGAGCTAAACTGTAATGTTGGTTAATGTATTTGTATCCTCTAGCTATATGCTATATATCTCGCAAAAGAGCATTCATTCATTGTAATTGTTCTGTGTTGAATGAATGAATGGAAGAACGATCGAACTAACGAACGAATGAATTAATTGTTTCCTCCCGAGAACAGAAGAGTTACAATGAAATTGCATAATTATATTATAATTATTTAAAATAAATGTGTGAACGCGTGATCCTTGAACTAATATCAACCACCGATATTTCATATTTACTGTATTAGGCAAACCTAATGTCCAAGACATTTTTCAATCTATACCAATAGTATGAGAATTCCATCAAAATAAAATGGCATGTTTATTCGACAAAACCACCAAGTAACGATACAAGCATGTTTTCGTCACCCATCATTTCAAGTGACACATAAACTTTAAGTACGCATTCACAAGTCAATATCACATGATAGTCATAGTCACAGGCAAAACTGACCTGTAAAGATCCGGGTTAGAACAGGTCTTCGGCAACCCGTGCTTATCATAAGGGGCGACTATGCTTGGTGTAAGAGGCGTCTAACTGGATCGGATGGTTAGGCTCGCTGACTTGGTTGATGCATGTTATCGTATCCCAATTGCGTGGATCAAAGCTCATGTGACAATCACTGAATTCTCCGGTCCAGACTCGATTATTTACAAACCTCCGTCATATAACTGGAATATTGCCGAGTGCGGTGTTAAACAACAAACAAATACAGGGAAATCTCTTGCATAAAGGACGTTCACGTGAAACTTTAGGCCCAGATCCAATCTTTCTAAAGAAATTGAAGTTAATCTCGCCATAGAGCATGTCTTCACTCACATTGTACTGTTGTGGAATCTATGTATTTGTATCCCCTAGCTTTGGGGTTGTCTCTCCCACAATAGAACATGTCTTCCCTGACATTGGGCTAGCGTGAAATCTATTTATGTTTGTACAGTTAGTAGATAGGTCTACTTTATTAAAAAAAAGTCAAAAGTGTTTATTGTTCAAAGGCCAACGGTCCATATACAATGCATATGTACAGATGAAAATTCAATTCACGGACAACATTGTTTGTGAAACTATCCTAGTTTACTGTTGCGTTCACTATATAACTGCTTCACGGGAAATGGACACTGAGTGAAAAAGTAGTTTCTGACATGACTCCCAGCCACCGGTGATATTCAGGTAAACAGTGGAGTTCCGTTATTCCAGACAGTACCACTCCTATACACATATATGACATCGTCGGGATGAATGAACCTCCATCGGGGCTTAGAATTGTCTCTTACATTAGATTCATGACTTTCCCAACATTTATCTGCCTGTTGAGCAAACTCCCATGTGTACGTAAACTTGTCTCTCACATTTTGTACATGACTTTAGTCGTCCGAACAAACGGGGTTTTACACCTCCTGTGTACCCTTCCCCGACGAATTGGGTCGTTGCTAATTGTGTCAACCAGTTGATTGGATTGTTCCTAGGCACGCTGTTATGTTGCAGACTCACCCACAACTTCGGGGAAACCCAAAACGCAGGGTATACAATATGTCGCGTGAAAACTATCGTTTGTTCTCATATTTTCCCATGTTGATAAATATACAAGGCAATCTGAGTAGGAAATTGGAGTCTTGGATTTGTCCGTGGCGCATTTTCTACAGTTTTTGTGCACTCATATTATTAAAATAGCATGACCTTTGTAAAAAATATATTCTGAATCGTCTATCAGAGACTGTCACTTCATTCTAATACATCTGAATATTGTTTGTCTCTATTACTGGGTAAAGTAATGGTGATCGCTTCACGTCATAGGCAACAGGCAATCATATCAGAACAAAACAACATTTGTAGATAGGTATTAGTTACTACCACGTTCATCACCATAATATATACACCAAAAATAAACTTTAAAAAACATGAATTGATTAGTCTGTATGATAAGTTAAGTTTTGGGCACCGTTTGTTTGTTTGCTCGCTTGTTTGGCAACTGTGTAATATCTGCCACCTAAACATGGTCATAAGATGTCTGGCCACAATTTCACGCAAGGAAAGAGTACCATCAAACATTAATCATAGTAGGAGGTTCACCCACATCAAATACTTTCAGTTTCAAATAAAGTTAAGTGCTATCCAAGCTACATTTAACATAATCCTACATTGATGGAACAATAATAATTAATGTTTACTATATTGTGGTAACGGATATCGTTAATCGATATTTAACGGATGCCGATATTTATATAGTAACACTTAACACTACGTCTTTTATCCAACTGATTTCACCAAATGCAAAAAACAATGTTTCCACCAAATGTAACGTCAACAGACGTTGAATATTTAACGATTCTCAAACACAATTTCAGTTCCCATTTGACGACTTAGTAGCCTTGTTCTTTTTTATCTGCCCACTATGCTTTTTACTTGTCAAAGTAGACCATACATGTGCTCTTTGTGTCTCTAAGGTTTAAGAAACTGATTTTTAGCAAGCATTATTTGTACTAAACACAATGTGATAACGTCGAGTAGCTAGCGTCCTTTTTGACCCGCCATGTTTTTTTCGGCAACAGTAAACGAAGTGGCTGTCATTTTGTCAACATGAAAATGAATGGATTGTTTTTAGGTTCGTTCGCAGTTGGGTTGTCTAATGGACTCTTTACACGGTATAGAAGACATCGGTGGGACAAACACAGATTACGTGAATTTTTAAATTCATAGCGGATCCCTTGTCAAATGTATAACGGAGAGTTGTGTTAACAAGTTTACGTTTTGGCACGCAGCCAGACCAAAGACAGGAAGTGAGTTGAAAATTTGATATTGACTGTGAACAGAGACATCCTTTCTCGGGTTTGGTTTTTGTACCGTATAGTCTTCATGTTGCACAGGAATATATCCAGGCCAGGTTTTGTAAATGCGGAGACGCTGACTGACGTCATTTGTCGTGTTGTGTGTTTGTTTCAGACACAATGTGTGCTTATTAATAGTCGTTGTGTTTTGTTCCTTTGACAAGTATTTAAATCTGTCTCCTTATTGGACATGTTTGGACTTTTTGATTACACGTTTATATGTCAAACACTTTGCAACAGTTGTTGACATTTTTCTATTTGGAAAAGAAATGAAAAACGTCTATCAGAGGGAAATAATTCAATGTCGATCACAGAGATTTGGCAGGGTATATCTTTTCTAAGAGTGAAGGCGGGCCCTGCTAAAATCTGAAAAGAAAGGACTTAGTTTTCCTGAAGCTCACTCACTCAAACATCCACTCACCCAAACACCCACTCACTCACTCACTCACCCACTCGGTACAATACCTCAATCACTGTTTTCGTGAAGATCAACTGGACTGAATTATGTTACAAGCGCGTGGCGTGTTTTCTCACGCAGTCGGTCATCCTAATAATATTTACGTAAAGTATAATTTGAGAAAGAGCATCCTTAATGAACCACCCATTTGGCCTTACATGAGATGTTCTCTGAGATTAGCATCACATGACTGTACCTCTGGTATACAGTTTGCACACTGTCTTCATGTAACAAACAAGGAACCATAATGAGTGCTTTGACCTTGTTTCATTGGGATCCAACTCACAAGATGGGACAAAATCTGTCAATGGTTCATATGCGGTGTGCCAAATTGATGGACATCTGCTACTGGTATGGTGTGTCAAATTGATGGGCATTTGTTACTGTGTGGTGTGCTAAATTGATGGACATCTGCTACTGGTATGGTGTGTCAAATTGATGGACATCTGCTACTGGTGTTGTGTGTCAAATTGATGGGCATCTGTCACTGTGTTGGTGTGCAAAATTGATGGGCATCCTGTTCTGGTGTGATATGCCAAATTGATGGGCATCTGTTACTGTGTTGGTGTGCCACATTGATAGGCATCTGCTACTGGTGTGGTATGCCAAATTGATGGGCATCTGCTTTTTGTGTGGTATGCCACATTGATGGACATCTGCTACTGGTGAGGTATGCCAAATTGATGGACATCTGCTACCGGTATGGTGTGTCAAATTGATGGGCATCTGTTACTGGTATGGTGTGTCAAATTGATGGGCATCTGTTACTGGTGTGGTGTGCCAAATTGATGGGCATCTGTTACTGGTGTTGTATGCCAAATTGATGGGCATCTGCTACTGGGATGGTGTGCCAAATTGAAGGGCATCTACTACTGGTGTGGTGTGCCAAATTGATGGGCATCCTGTTCTGGTGTGATATGCCAAATTGATGGGCATCTGATACTGTGTAGGTGTGCCAAATTGATGGGCATCTGCTACTGGTGTGGTGTGCCAAACTGATGGAATTCTGCTACTGATGTGGTATGCCAAATTGATGGACATCTGCTACTGGTGAGGTATGCCAAATTGATCGGCATCTGCTTCTGGTGTGGTATGCCAAATTGATGGACATCTGCTACTGGTGTGGTGTGCAAAATTATGGGCATCCTCTTCTGGTGTGAAACGCCAAATTGTTGGGCATCTGTTCCTGTGTTGGTGTGTCAAATTGATGGGCATCTGCTACTGGTATGGTGTGTCAAATTGATGGGCATCTGCTACTGGTGTTGTATGCCAAATTGATGGTCATCTGTTACTCTGTAGTGTGCAAAATTGATGCGCATCTGCTTCTGGCGTGGTATGTCAAAGTGATGGTATATGCTATTATTGTGATATGCCAAACTGATGGGCATCTGCTACTGATGTTGTATTCCAGATTGATGGGCAACAACTCTCCGTGTGGTATACCAAAACAGCAGATTCGGAAAAAACTGGCCATGCCTTTGTTAGTTTTGACTAAACCTTTGTTAACGTATAGATAATCTATGAATATGGGATTTTGAATATAGGTTGGCCCGTTTGGTCATCTGTCAAGAATCCAATGAGCGAATTGTGAGTTTACATTACCACAATAGCATTGGAATGATATCATATAATACTCATACAATACAATACGACTCTAAGGCCCTTGTGTATTGGAAAGACAAGTGTCATACATTTAGCTTGAAGGTTTCTAATCTATCACTATGTTATGCTGTGCTATAGAAGGACAATACACAGCCTCCTTTTTGAACGATAACGTGAGGATTATATGGTACTGCTTGTTCACCTCATCAGCGTTAATACAAGATAACCTTGAAAACGGATTAAGCGCCTTGTCCACATTGAAACTGCTTAGGAAACCGTGTAATATATGCACATCGACTAGTTTCCATACTATGAAAACTATGGAATATATCGATTTTTGAAATATATGCCCACTGACATGTACGGATATATCTAAACTATGTTTACATAACGAATAGTCAAAGAATTGCACAGTTGTGTTGACGACACGGTCTATAGTATGAAAGGATGTATTTTTTATTGCTTGGCGATTCTGCTGGGGAATGTGTTTACAGGCTAACCGAGTTTGTGTGGTCCTTGTGCATATATGTTAAAGCACAACCAACTATGATTCATGAAATTGTTTATACAGAACAGCAAAATCAATTGAACAATATATGTTCATGAAAAGAGAGACGGATTTAAAAAATGTCGAGGGTTGAAGTAATCAAATTCACGTTTATTCAACCAGTGTTAACTTTGTTTAACACCGAATAACGTTGATGGTTTCTGTTAAAGCTGAAGCAACCCTTGGGAGAATCACATGTCTTTAATAATTCAAACAACGCTTCACGATCGCCGCATTTCCTTTTCGTTGAAGAACAAAGTAATTGATTTAATGTCTCAAACTAAATTGAACGTTCTTGAATATCGAGACGAAGCACTGTTGATAGTCAGTGCTAGACTAACTCATTACATCAAAGCAGTAAGAAGGTTCAAAAGTATTCAAACGAAGTCATATAAACAATGAAAAGCGGATTTTCAAGTATGAATATCAGCTGATGATTAAACGATTTTACATAAAAAACAAACAATGGAATGTCCAATACCAATATATTCAAATGATATCATTTCTTTTGCAGGTGTATGAAATTCCTGGTCAATAGACCTGGGCATTCTAAATTGTAAGATGGCGGAGGGATGCCACACTTCCGGTTATTATCACCCTCCACGTCCGCCATTGCACAACATGTCCGCCATCTTGAATGTTCCCGCAAATGATGCAGGATTATAATAGAGCAGCTGAAAACTGCCGAGACCGAGAACTCCTTGATGTTATCCTTCAAAAGCAAGACGAACACCGCAGTGACGCCGGATCTCGCATATCCACGCTTCTCGCAAGAACTAACGGGAACCTCAGTCGGCCATCGAGCTTCTCCAGACGATCTCTGAACCTCTCGCGCCAAAGTCTCGCAAGCGCGTCACGTGTCACGCTGTGTGAAAAGGAGAGCAGCGTCATCAAGTTCCTCTACAGTCTTGGCCTTCTGTGTCTCGCCTCCCTCATTCTGTGTGTCCTGTCCCTTCAGATTATCTTCTCCCTGGGGGGTGCGGAGGTGGACTTTACCCCCGGGACTGGCGCCACCCTCATCAACTCCACCTCTGTGTATGACAGTGTGCTGGAGGTTACAGTTGCTATGTCAATGTTTGTCATTATGATGGACATTTGCTGTCTCATGGTGTGTTCAATGCAATGTTTCTTCGCATCCAAGATTCTCAAAACCACGGAGGGAGAAGAAAGGTAAGAGGTTAAAACGTTTGGGTGCGTCATATGTTCATGTGAATGGGCTTATTCGTTGTGTCACACAGGAACCGTATTGCACTTCTTCCGTAACAGATCACTGGATTATAATCGTCTTAAGGTAGCAATTAATGTTAAAGCGTTCATTCGTCTCACCGAAGGCCCGGGTTCGATTCTCCTCATGGGTACATTGTGTGAAGCCTTTTTCTGGTGTTCCCGGTCTCCATAATGTTAAAATATTCAATTTCTTAAAAGCAACGCGTAAAACCCACTCACTCATTCACTCTCTCATTGATAACGAAAACGTTTAACAAGTTTTCGGGCGAGTAATACTGACATACAATTTAACAAATCTTCGATGATGTATACATTATATACAAGTGTGGTCGTCGTACGTTCAACATTTTATGCCTTGCTTTTGAAATAAATTCAATCCGTGTAGTATCCAGTACAGACATCACGTACTGGTTTGTTACCGTGATCACTCGAGCTTATGCATAGCAACGTTTTCACTTGACATTTTTTTTATATCTTAAACTGCAATCTTACCAGAGCCCAGAAATAAAACTCTTTAGTCAGCCACACTGATAGACAGAATTTGCCTAATTATTTACGCCAATGTTGTATAAGTGGCATTTTAAATTCCCCACATCTTACAGAATTCAGGCGAACAAACGCGGTGATAGGACAACTACCATGTCAATCCAATGTCAAGGAAAATGAAATTCCCTTGAATGCTTAAGAGAAGGTGATTTAAATCCTATCAGTCTGAATTATCACCCTTGCGTCACCGGCCTATTAAATCCACTGAACTGTGGCAAATCAACACTTGTCATGGATTACAAGAGACGGCAGACGTCATCCCAACTTTATGCAATGGCTTCCGCCAGCCATTTTGGCTGTCCATGTCGCGCAGCAAAGGACATAAAAGCTATTCTGAGCCACTATTTGAGATCTCATGAAAACTATCTTTGAAGTGATTCATAACATTTCATACTTAATGGCCATTGACACCTACAGCTTTCTCGGTGATTTGCTCTGCTCTGAAGAAATTTCATACACGTCAGGTAATTTGCAGGAACATCAATACTGGAGTTGGTCCGAGGGCCAGAAAGTCCAGGCAGCCTGCAAGTGCTGGTCATAATCGTGATCGTCTCCTGTCAATCTCTAATCACTACATGTCTTGCTTTAAGTGATAATCTGTCCCAGCTCTGGCCTGGTGATTGGATGAGAACTACTCTATTATCATTCCCATCAAACTGAGAATTAATTTTGATAAAGTCCCTGACCTATGTAAGCTAGTCTCTCTCCGATTTAAATCAGCAGCACGAAGTTCTGAGTGGGAACTTTATGTCTGCAATATCAGCTAATAACATGGGCACACACACGGTAGAGGTAGACAGTCTGGTCTAATCTCGCGGTAAATATTCAAGAATGTATGACTTGTGTATGGACGGTGAGACGTGAAATTATTACTTAACGTTCTATAATCTCGATAAAGGAGAACTGATTCCCAGAGGGGACTTTACTAACAAGAAACCAATTAACATACCGTCTGGAGACAGGTGTTATGTGACCAGATAAAATCACCGATGGTGTAAGCGTTGTGATTGCTTTATCTGTTCGGGTTGAAGTTGAAGTATTAAACGATTTTACGTCCGTCATTATGAAAGAAGGATGTGTCATGTTGGTTGTTGTTGATCCTAAAAACACATTCATTGTTTGTTGATAAAGTTTAAAATTGTCTAATGTCGTAAGGTCACACACGATATATTATTTGTTCTTCCCAGTTTGTTCTTAAAATTTTTAACTAAAAGGTGTTATATGTAATAATTATATAATACATAATACGAGTTTGTATTACGTAACAACCATTGCCATGCGAACCTTTAAAATCTGCTGTAGCCATTTAAAAAAAATTCCGACGAAAAAAAGGTATACTTTGATTTGACTTTAGGGACCGTCCATTTGATATTCGGGTAGGAGTCTGGGATTTGTACGGAGACTACTTATTTCTTGCAACAATTTCCTTTTTCTCAACAGCGAAGTTTGTTTTTTCAAATCATTTTCTGGGACAATTCTATTTTTAGATAAAATCCTCACAACCCCCCCCCCCCCCCCCCCCCCCCCCCCCATCCCCATCCCCACCCCAAGAATATTAAATGTTCGGCCCCTTAACGGGACACACCCAGTTACAACAAGTTGACGAATGGATTCTCGTGTTATGGGCGTCCAATCTCTCTTTTACTTCTTCCATGATAATAGCGCGTTTTCTATGCTTGTACCACCAAGCGCCTTACTCAGACGTATGTAGATTTAATGGGAAGTCAGGTTCATCAATCATGTTATATTTGTATAACCTGTTCAACTCATAGATATATCAGCCCTGCAGATGAGCATATGTCAAAACACTGTATGGAGCTCACGGGCGGCCATTTTTCAATACCCCTGGAGGTTCATTTTCTTCCTTGACTCTAGCATCTTTATGATTGATCCGACTGAGGAGCTTCGATCACCAATAGACGTTTCCAGGATGACGAGGATCGATTCTGAATATCAAATTATCGATCAGCCCTAGAATTGTCGTCGAGGTGACGATGACGAACTTAAATGTCTAATGAAGGTCCTTAATTACCCGTGAACATCAATTGAAGCAATAGGTTACAAGCGTGGCTGATGAACCGGAAACTCTCTCGATGGTGTCAGATCGATGCTCTCCTTGTAACCGCGCGTTACAATGCGCAGCCATGGAAAGGAATGTGACACTTCGTCAACCGAGAGTCGTATTATACCAGGCCAATACTTCGAGATAACAGAAAACTCGAGACAGGCAAGGTGCACCTTTCGATATTCATTTAATGCTATTTTAAGTTTGACAGCACGGTTACATCAAGCCAAACCATTCGTTAATAAATATGGACTGTGATATATGTTTTGGTCAAGTTGAACGAGGCAGAATTCAGTTATTTGATTCAAATCAAAGTTAAATTCTTTGGTTCAAGCCATTTTATCATGCAGCAATTGCTTCATTTACCCATCTTCTTTATACACCTCTATGCTTATCCCATCCCGAACCATGCCTTATTGTATTAGCTAGGAAAATTCTGATATTCATTTGTAACGGTGGAACAATAACACCACACGCTGAATAATACGAAATCCTTTGTTTATTGCAGATCAAAGTCACGGTACACAATAACATCAGTGAAAGCCGTAGACAGAAACTGAACATAATGTAAATGGGAAGCAATTTGGAGTCATTTCAACTTCAATATATTTGCCCAGCTAATATCCTCCATAAAAATCGAATCTTTATAACCAAGGCCCTCATCCTGGATCGTCATAGACGGTTTGGCGTGTAATGCGGGCATCAATTCAGCGAGCTGCCTTCAGCTTCAGCAACACGCACAAATTAAATTCATAACCTGATTTACCCAATAAACAGAATAACCCATTAGGCAAATGAGTTCCTAAAGGAATGTCACAACACTGCAGTTACCCACGTTGGGCGTGGGTTTCACCAAACAGTGTTCCTCACAGAGGAGATGCACGCGTGAGTTTGCAAACTTTATACCAGTTTATCGTCAGTGGTTCTAAAGAGCGGGGAAAACTTCGGAATCGAGTTTCATGATTACTACTTTGAAGTCGTCGGTCATTGTGACATTTCTGGTCAATGCTTCGCCAAATATTTAGTCTCTCTGAAACTTAAGTTATTGAAATATTACTCGGTTGCGCTAAAACCACACCGCCATGTTGATTTGTCCTGGTGGCATTCTTATAAACGTGTAATGTGTTTTTATCATGGAACACAATTTCTGTTGGAGTTCTGGTTGTATTAAGTTATTGATTATTGAGCATGTGGTATTTTGTGTTATGTGCTTAACGTTGGTTTCACTCCTTAAAACAGAAGAAAATACTTAAATGCAAACCAAGCTCTTCATGCATGCAACGGTGAGGGTGATTCAATGCCTGATAGTGACGCTGAGGAGAATAACATGTGATTTTGTAAAGATTTTACGAGAAGAAATTGACTAAACGTGTCATTAGTCTCTCAGTTCCTCCTAATAATGTACCGTCATGAAGCTGTAATTCGTCAAACATACAATCACACTATCAAACCCAAACATATTCCTTTGTTCAAATTGTACAAGGCTTACGATCATACACAACACTGCCAATTACCCGATTTTCCATCCAACAAATATCCCGTAGAAGAAGAAACTTTGAAGACGAGTGGTGGGTCACGACACGTCCATGCATCCTAATCAAGCAGGGCATAAAAACTGTCAAGTTTGGGTTCTACAAAGTTTTACGTCTTGGCAATAAATTGGACTTCTTTTTGATGCAATAACATATTATCCAGAGAAAAATTGAAATAAAAACTGGCCTAACATTTTCTTGTCCATGAAAACGACACGGCGTTGACATCATTCGTCCCTGTGGACGAACCAGTAACAACATTTACCAACCTCCATCACGCGTTATGCGCCAAGTCTCCACTCTACTCACATAATCGTGAAAATGTACAATGTGAAATCTAATTCATCATTGTTAAAGGGGGGTTATCCCTGCCACTCGCCCAATTCACTTTGTCCTTAGGACACATTCACACCATCAGGTTCCTCCGAGCATTAAAAGAAGCTTATACGCAAGAAGTTCAGATCACTTCTTTCCGCGGAACCTTGGAGTTTTTAGGCTATGGTAATTCGATTCTCTCCTGTGATAAGGTTGCATTATTTCTTTCAGCAGTTTGGTAACTAGATGAGTGAGATGCTATTACAGATGTGTTAGAGTGGTAGGGACACGTATCAAGGTAGCTTCATTGGTGTCTTAAAGGTATCACATATAATAACAGAAGCTAGACCTAAGGAAGTATGTGAGCTCTGTGACGGGGTTGACTTAGGTCTCAGGAACATGAGATAGATAACTGGCTGTGTCTGTTGGACAGCTGTAGAAGGTGGTAATGAAGTGTATCTTGACATATACAACATGAGAACTCTAGACAACAGTTGATCTATTGCGTTGTACACAGGGGCCGACTATGAACAATTTTCAAAACTTAATGGTAATAAATACGTTACTAGTTGACAATCGTGTACAATAAAATGGAATTATGTGCCTTGAGAAGTCTTATAAATATATGAGTTATTTTACAGCAGTTTTTGTCGGAGGACCACTCGTGGCAATCAAAACAAATTAATTTTTACAAAACTCATACAGTGATATTAAGAATAAACATAGAGATTTTAAATAGACTTTGCAACAGGGACTGATAATTAATGATAAGAAGCAATTAACGACCGAAGAATGTTTTCTTTAAAACATTAATCAACTGACAATCCAAATATTCTCAAGAGCATGTTAAATGTAGAAGTTTATATGAACTCTCCTATTATAAGATCTCTTAAAATGGGTTTATTCATTATGTTAATATGGCAGATTTGGTGAAATGAAATCCCCTAAACACGTCGAGATATTAAACGATGATATATTATAGAATATATGTTTTTCGAAATAGACAAAAATGTATATATCTAATATAAAGTCACCTTTATCAGAAACTGTTGTTTCACCTCACAGTTTCCAGAACATGTCCGGGGGCATGACCTGTGTATCTTCAATAGGCCCAACTTGGACATGTTGTGTAATGCCCATATGATATTAATCCCTTTATTGTAAGATGGCATTATTACTAGTAACCTTTTTTAAAGCAACGCGTTTCCGATAAAGGGCATCATCTGATTCTATGCAGTCCATGCGTATTGCTGCCGGTCTTTCATGATGTATTTCCCGATGGACACATTTTAATAACAGACAGAAAGAAACCAATATTCTTGAAATGCATTTTGTTCAAATGAATGCTCTGCGAAAATAGCACGTTTCTGTTCAAACTGGAAGCTTTGATACGAGGCTTACATTTGTACGAATTATTTCAACCGCGCTCAGATTCTACCTAAAGTGGAGATGTTTTACACATTATTATGGACGTCTGCGCGGTTGCTGCAAGTAGATATGGTATTGGCAGAGCCAGATTGACGGCTCTTGTCCGGCGGCAGACAACCCGGTTCGAGGTGGAGTTAGAACTTCACACACGCTGTTTTCGGTTGATACTTCGTGGGCAAACCGGCAATGGTGGTACCTAAGTCAGCACTTACTGAAGTAAATATCAGCGACCAAATGCTGAGTTAATTACAGAACAGATTTATTGGTTTTGTAGGTCAGGCTTCCCATTTACAACACAGTGTGAGAGGGATGTGGCAACTTAATGTGGCTGGATCACACAGTGGATGCTTGTCACTTTACCACAGTTTGGTCCCTAAAGCCCTAAGGAACCTACCCGTGTAACCCCTACCCCTACCCTATATACGCACGCATGCACACCCGAAAGTAAGCACACACGCACGAAAGCACGCACGCAGACTATCGACATATATCAGAAAATATGATTATTATTTATTGTAGGATTATGTCTTAGCAATTTGCGCCTGCATGACAAACTATGTACAATCTATTATCCGGATTAGATCTACCCGCAGTGCTTTAACATGTCACCTCTGGCTGAAGGAAGTCCCAGAGGTTTGTTTGTATTGGAAACAATTGATTGGTGACAACCTTGGACGACTCACAGCTGCCACCTGGCTGAGGAACAACAGCATCATGTGCAAGATACATACACGCTTAAATAAAACGTATTCTGGAGCTTTGTCGGAGTACTGTGACAGGGTATAGTTATCAGGTAACTCCGAATGAATAAATCCATCAGTTCACGAGACTCCGGTAATTCAACACTGAATACGGTGTAACAGTCTAAACTTAGAAAAGTCGATACCTGAAGAGTACTTATCTCAGAGGGTGGTAACCAGGTCCTGCACACTAAACAAGGAATTCCTTGAGGCAACTGCAATTCATCGGTTCCGTCAACTTAAACAATATCAAGGTAACTTTCTTTTAATCTGTTTATTTTATTAAACCTAGTGTGAGACTTCTAAAAAAGTATCTAATACACCCAAAGCAGAATAAAAGATGAGGTTTCTAAAACCAGAAATTGACAATCTGTCTTTCTAAGAAAAAACAGTGAAGAAAGGTCACCTAGTAATCAATACAAACAATTCCAAAATCGTTGCAGCTAGGACCCTTGGTGTGTTTCGTGTTCATGTACCATCACATCGAGATTCATGAAACTCATAATTTGACACCAGACATTTAGGTAACAGAAAGAACGTTGACTGGAGCCACAACATTCCCAATATATATCCCTTGGCGTATCAATACAATTTCGTCTTCATATTAACAGGAATATTTCCGCATGTGAGCGTCTAAATTGCCCCCTTCTCACTATAACTGAATGAGGTACAGAGTCGTTAGACATCAAGTCTCAAACGTATAGTGTTATTCGACGTTTCGATATTCACAGAAATTAATGTTTAACGTTTCTCCGAGGAAGTGACAAGTGAGCACAAAGGAAGTGCTAATTGTGCGAAGCTCAGTATAAAACTAAAGGAGATCACTGCCATCAATGAAGACACAATTGAATGCGAATAGTTCCTTATCACCAAAAAATGACAATTGTAGCTGACGAAACCGTGGAAACATGATCAGACTTCCATGTTGTATGACTAGGGCCATCGAATTGTGTTTTCGAAATACACAAATTTATTTCTCGTATGGCAATATAATTTCCTAAGCGGAATAAATCCATTGATCTGCGCTGTTCCTTAAAGCAAAATATTTTCAATGTCGGAATACTGATGAGGTTCAAAGTATGTTTCCAACCGTTTCTGGGAAAGACCCTTTTTCGCACATCATGCACCGATACCACCATTTTGCTGGAGTGCGGCGTTAAACAGCAAATAAACATACATACACTGTTAATTTGGGATACATTATGAAAATATACCATTTCATCTTAAGGCCAAAGCAAGTATTGTTCGTATTATTCACCCTAGATTTTGTCTTTTGTTAGGTTTAGGTATTACAATTATTATACTATTATATAAAACAAGAGTTCAATATATATATATTGAATTCTTGTTTTATATAGGGTTATTAATACGAACAATACGAACAATATATATACATATATATAAATCTCCGTTGATGGTAAGTCTTCTGATTCTGGTTATTTTACTCATAACGGTGCTTTCATTAAACTTGTGCATCTTAAGACCTGCATCACCTTGGGATTTTCGCCTATGAAAGGCGCCATGAGATACATGAAATATTGTTCAAAGGGACGTTGAATACACTCACTATTTCAGTCAAATGTTGGGCCTGTGGATAGGTTGGACATGACCCTACTCTTTTATTATATGAAATATTTGCATGCTATTCTGTACACAAGATGGTGTCACCAAATACCAAAATACGGTAAAACATAGCACGTCTTGCCTTTCATGGCGCTCGACATTAAGAGGATTAAACAAAGTATGACCGTCGCAGACTCGGTATCACGTGCCTGTGTGGGATATCAATGTTAAACGGCATGGTCAGCCAGCGTTATACCACTGTGTGTTTGTCTGTTTGTTTAACGGCGCACTCAGCAATATTCAAGCTATATGGCGGCGGTCTGTAGATAATCGAGTCTGGACTAGGCTGTCGAGTGATTGACATCATGAGCATCGACCTACGTAATTGGGATACGATGAATGACATCAGCCAAGTCAGCGAGCCGGATCACCCGATCCCGTAAGTCGCCTCTTAGGCAAGCTTGGGTTGCTGCAGACTTATTCTACCTCGGATCTTCACGGGTCTTAATACTGGCATAAGTACGGACCAGTACAAGCTATACAATAGTGTGTGTGTGTGTGTGTGTGTGTGTGTGTGTGTGTGTGTGTGTGTGTGTGTGTGTGTGTGTGTGTGTGTGTGTGTGTGTGTTTTGTGTGTGTGTGTGTGTTTTGTGTGTGTGTGTGTGCGTGCGTGCGTGCGTGCGTGCGTGCGTGTGTGTGTGTGTGTGTGTGTGTGTGTGTGTGTGTGTGATCTGATGTTTACTGAGAAAACAATATGTGAAATGACTTCCTCATTGATAACATCTGTATACAATTTGCGGGTAAGACATTTAGGCAAGAAGTAGGCATCCTCATGGGCTCAAACTGTGTTCCCCTTCTTGCTGATCTGTTTCTTTATGCACATGAATCAGAATTTCTGCTCGGATTGGCAAAGTCAAAAGTAGGTAATGTGGCCAAGACGTTTAACTAAAGCTTCAGGTATATCGATGAGACCACTTCATCTGTTTTATATTTACATCTATACATAAAGATTCAGAGTGACAAATCAATCTCAGCAATACTGAATGACAATATCTTTCCAATAGTCATTTTTCCCTTTATGTCGAGCAATATTCCTGCAGCTCCAGCCCTTGGTGTCTACATTTCACAACTTTTGAGGTACAATCGAGGATGCTCTTTCTACTACAAACCGCCTCCGTGGTCTAGAGGCAGAGCGTCCGCCCGGAGAGCGGAAGGTCGGGGGTTCGATCCCCGGCCGCGTCATGTTAAAAGATGATGCTTGTTGTTACCCTGTCTGGCGCTCGGCATTAAGGGGCTAAAACAAGGACTGGTCGGCTCGGAGTCAGTATACTGTGTCTGAGTGAGGTATTCATGTCAAACTGCCGCATGGTATCTCGGTGTGCTAGCACTAAAAATCGGCATCAGTCATGACTAGTACAAGCAGCCACACCACACACACGTGCATGCACGTCGCTATATAAGTGCAATAATCTTAGACGCGACGTTAAACCCAATGTCACCTCACCTCACCGTTCTACTACAATTTCAAAGAGCGTCATTCGACTCTTGCTCAGTAGCTGTTTGATCAAGGTTACAACATTCAAATCCTCAGTGTAAGCTTTCAAAAGGTTTTATGGTAGGCATGTGGGTTGACATTTCAAAATTCGGTCATTGTGCTATGTGAGCACCAGGCAAGGTAACAACAAGTACCATCTTTTAACGTACGTCAGTATGACGCGACCAAGGTATCAAACCGTCGATCTTCCACTCTCTGGGCAAACGCTCTATTCACTAGACCATTGAGGCGGTCACTTCAGTTTAGTGAGGGTAACCTAGTCACTTGTACCAGTACCGTCCGCGTTGAAATCCAACAACAATTCTAGCCGTTTTCTCGACTGTCTTGTATCACAGCCAACTTGTTTGTTGAAGCTTGGAGTACGTCTTTAGCACGTAGTAATTCTATTTCGTTGCGTGGTAACATTTTAGTGATGTCTTTGAGGACAATGTTAAGTAGATAAATTGATGCCCATTATGATCTGGAGGTTCAATGGAGCGAGTGTAATGGCGAGTACGTGGTTATATGTGAGTGTTGTGATCTCACCAGTAATGAAATAACAGTAGTCCTTCGCGAGCTATGCTCTTGGATAATTCCTACGGGATTGGGATAAACTGATTTTAGTACAGTTTCACCGAGCCATGGGAACAACACACTATCATCTCAGGAAGTTCCGCTTTTAAACAGTGTGATTGGAAATAACAATCTTAAACATCGTCGATATTGGTTATATTCGCTAGATTATAAACTGTGATTTGATCTTGAAGACTCAAAACATGAATATCTGCAAAAAACAAAAGTTGGGATCTGATGTGTTTTCTTTTCGGATTTCTAAACAGTCCCTACTCTGTACATGGCATTGGGAAAATGAATCATCACTGCCAAAGGGATGCTTGAAGCAAACGAAAAGCAATATAACAAATCAAGGGATGGCATCGCACACGTATCCCTATCTGAATTACCATCCAGATAACCATTCGTTAAAACAGTCAGGCAGAGTAGTAGTAATAATTGAAATGTTTTGGAGACTGTCCATGTTTTAATGATCAAATTAATTGCATTGCAGTAAAGATGTATGTGAACCAAGCATTAACGCCAACATACTTTTAAATTATCAAATTCTAGTATTAGATTACATCCAGACATACAAAAAGATGTATTTAAATTAATTTTGGATCAGTGACCGACGATCAGTCAACTTTGTAGATTTATAAAATATGGCCTGTCAACGGCCATTGTGAAGGTCAGAGAACGCAATATATAATCAACCTTTCGAATCCCGAGTTTGATACATGTGTTTTGTCATCTTAGTTTTGACTTTATTTTAAGCAGGAAATTTCCCGGTGTTTTGCATACATATTACATTCTGTCTATGGATAGTGGCTTTATCAATACTTCATCAGAACTGGGTTACTGGAAACGGTCTAGGTGCTCATGAGAACACTTACTCTGTCATTTGTTCTATGAAATGGTATATTTTCTTTTCTGTTTGGTTTTGCTTGGTCAGGTAACGGGATTCTATAAAAGAAGACTAATATCGCCTTGTTCTTTAAACAAAATATCCCATGTCGGTTCGAGTAAGTTTAAGGGGTAAAAGTTTCAAAGTTTTAGAGTGACTATAAGTACCGGACAGTTATTGATTGTCAATGGTGTATATTTGTTGACAATTTAAGTTCCACAAGCAGATTCTATTACTCACTCAGTGCTGCAATGGGTATGATATTATAATAGATATTATATGTGAACATGTCAATATAGGCAGGCAGTCATTGACTACCATGTGAAGATCAAGGTTAGAATTGGTCATCAGCAACCCATGTTTGTTGTAAGTGAGTGAGTTGGGTTTAACGCCGCTTTTAACATTAATTTGTTGTAAGATCCGACTTACGGGATCGAGTGGCCAGGCTCGCTGACTTGGTTGATGCATGTTATCCTATCTCATTTGCGTGGATCAATGCTCATAATGTCAATCCCTGGATTGTTGTTTATATACCGCCGTCATATATTGGCGTATTGCTGGAGTTCGGCGTTCAACAACAAACAAACAAAAAGTTCTCAAATAACCTTACAGATTCCGGGAGGAATGTTCGATCGACTTCAAGTAATTTGCCAAAATACTCCTGTTGAATATATTTTATTCCAAAATATTATGTTCCTGTTTTTACATCATACAATCCATACAATGTCCAAATGGGTTTCCAAAACGCATCCCTGTCAGTCCTGGTTGTTGAAGAAATGGCATGTTGTACCATTTCATGTTCAAAGTGATAAGAACAGAGGTCATTGAATTTGACTAAAGACGTAATGGACGAGGCAGACACCAGTGTTTACCTCACAACAGATCTGGAGTAACATTGTTTGACCTGAGATATCACAATGCAGTCTCTTGTAACTGTTCAAGTATTGTCCAAATCGCTATGGCGTTTTGAATGCCAGCGTCTCTTATCGGAACGGGTATTTCAAGAAGAAGTCTTTACACTCTTCAACGTCTAATGGACCCTTTCAAACCCTATATGTGTCAAACAATTCCGAAACGTCGCGATAGTAGTATATTTAAGAAGTTAGAATCCATAAATTGTGTCTGATGGACCCATTTAAAAGAGTTTGTTTTATGTGTAGGGGATCGCATTTCCTAATAAACAAACGCCAATATGCTTAAACGGGTATGGCGTCTGCGGAATTAACAACCGCAATCATAGTTTTTAGTTTTTATACTATTGATTACATAATCTGCATGGTATACATGCGTCACAAACATATTCTTGAGGTAAACATGCGAGTATGGGGAGTCAATGCTTAATGTTTCTGACATTTTAGTGTTTGATTCGCACCGTAAGTAGGTGCTGTAAATATACGTAATGTTTGTCAAAAATGTTTGTAACTACTTCAAGACAATTATTTAATGAAACAAAATGTATCGCAGCGGCTGTGGAGAGTGTTGAATACACCCCCACATTGTTTTTTTCATTTTGTTTGTTTTGCTTGCAATATTCAAGATATATAACTGCGGTCTTTAAATAATCGAGTCTGGAACAGACAATCCAGTGATTGATACCATGAACATCGATCTACGCAATTGGGATACGAGACATGCATCAACCAAGTTAGTGAGCCTGACAACTCGATCCCGTTATTCGCCCCCTACGACAAGCATAGTCGCCTTTTACGACAAGCATGGGTTGCTGAAGGCCAATTCTACCCCGGGTCCCTCACATTATACACAGGTCAATGGAGTCATGGTCTTCACCCTGTCTACGTAATGCGTTGTATGATACTATATTATAGCCCCTAAGGTAACGAATTAATGTTATTCAACTAAAGAAATATAATATGACCAGGCATCAGGGTGCCGTTGTACAAAACAACCTTAGCGCTATGACTGTCTTAATTCTATGTTAAGGTATGGGAGAAACAATCACAATAGCGCTAAGATCGCTTTGTACAACGGCTCCCTGTTGTCTATTAGATGACGGTTATCCCTAAATTGTGATAATGACAGGGCTTTATTTCGATTCTATTATTGCTTGTAAGGTCTTCAGATACTCAGCACCACAACGTTTGCAGACACGTCACAGTACCCTCTGACGTAATTTGTGAATGCGTGTAAATGGGTGGAAATAACAGCGACGAAATCATTTCCATAATCATACGTCTGAAAGCCGAGTACGTTGTACAAGTCCGACTGTATCACAAGCACGTGTTTGAATCACTTTCAAATAGTGATGATGATGCTCGTGAAAAGGCGAGCGTATCCTGCTCGAACGGTTGCACCCGTTACAAACACATGCAAAGGCAAGTAAAATGTTTAAACACTTGTTCCATGGTAAGTCATCTGTAAGACGACATACAGTAGATAATGTTTTATCCTTGAGTTGACATGTAGTCGGTCGCAATGTTGGGAACACAGAAACACACACATAGAACACACACACACACACACACACACACACACACACACACACACACACACACACACACACACACACACACACACACACACATCACATGCAACACATAACACACATCACACACAACAAACACACACACACGCGCGCACGCACGCACACGCACACACACACACACACACACACACACACACACACACTCGACATTTGAATCTTGCATGGAACCATTACCCTAATAACAATATTATTTGATACAGGAATACACACTTTTACCTGTGGTCAGGGTCAGACGCACTGTAGACTTTAAGAATATCTACAAGCAATACCTTAATGAGTAGAAGCATCCTTTGACTGGAGCAAGAAAACTTCGAAAACATTATACAGTGCACTCTCTTTTCCACAACGAATTGTTCCAGGAGTCGACGTAGGTTATAGCGTTTCACAAATACATTTGTTTTGTAACAACTCTCACATGAAATTACATTAATGAACTCATGAACTACAAAAGCACGAGTCAACCTTTGTTGATGTAAAGAACATTTTTCTGAAGTACTTAAATAATTCTTAGAAATAAGCACCAAATGTCTTGAAATACTGATACCATCTGACGTAAGGGGAAATTGACGATTTGGAAACTGAAGCCATCTCTTTTATCGCAGATGAAGTTCAGAAATGCCCATTATGTCGACTCTATATGCACAGGTCAGGTATGACGTTAATGAACTAGATCATGTGTCTCTAATTTCCATTCTGTTGTATGAATCAGTTGTAGGGATTATACTTCTGTGCTGTATATGAAAACTCACAACTAAGCCGATGTATCCGCTATTCTGACGGGTCATTTAGTTAAAATGGACACAGTGCATAATGAAACAAGATGTATGTAGCTGTACTGCCATCATCCGGATACACCTTTGTCAAATACCTTTCAGCTGCGTCTGGGAGCTCAGAGACGGAAGTGGTATGCAAAGAACAACGGTCTTTACATTTGATTGTCTGCACACAAACTGTCATTTACTCCAGTCAGTGTAAAATGGGTTCCCCTATCTACGGCGCCTGGTATTTGAATCTGCATTAGCGTCTGTCAATGATCTTTCGAAAAGTTCATAGGGCTACTCTTCAGGTCAGTCTAAGCGCGGTTTATTTTGCGCGTCATTGTTTTTTAATGTTTAGGGTTCAATGAAGAGGTTGTCGATAAGAAATGACATCGTTATGTCACCGAATAGATTAATTTGTATCTAGCCAATACCTAAAACCACTCACAGTGTGTCACATGATTTGTTGATAAACCTAATTTCTTCAATACTAAATTACTAGTATTCAACAATTAATTAATAATGGTGAGAGTCATAAAGCCATTGTTAAAAAATATATCAATATATATTGTCTTTACTACTGGATAACCTACGAGGCATAAGCACTTGGTGAACGATATCTCAAAGCGTATTTGCCTTTAATCTTTTAATTACAGTATTTAATCTACTTAACAGATTAGCACCACTACTGTCTAGCCATAGTAGGCGGGTTTTATTGGGATTCCCTACCATCTCACGTGTCTGTAACCTCAAGTCACAGACAAGACCCGCCATAGTTTGTCTTTTATTGCCATGAGGTCACACCGAGGAGGCTTCCTTGTCCTTGGTAAATGGTTTGATACCTTATCACCATTTTGTCTCACATATTTTAACCCGATTCTTTAACAATGATAAAAGCTTGGTCTACTCATAAGCCAGAAAGAAGATTGATATTGTGGGAAATCGTTTCTATTAAGTACCATGGAATTAAACAGTAAATATCACTGATGAGTGTTATTGACAACAATAATATCTATGTATTCAGAGCCTGGAGTAATAAGGGATGACGTTACGCAAAAATGTTCATTGATCTTTTTTGAAGCTAAGTATCAATGCTGATATATGCATATCCATGAAACCGTTATCTCTGTGTGTGCAGCAAAAAGAGTAGCATTGAATGCCCCACAACATACTCAGTCGTCTCGGCACCCAGGTCAGCACATGGCATGACCAGGTTATAGCCTACGTCAGAGTCAGATCCATCTACGTGTGTGGTCTAAAAGAGATCGGTTAGTATTGTCAAACTATTACCGCCGGGTTTCGTCCGTCCACAAATGATGTTAGTGGCCGGCGACAAAGTTACTTCAGGCGTTGACCTTGACCTTGCGGCTAACCTATGAAACCTTAAGGCAAATTAAATTTATATTTTAGAACTTAAATGTAGATTTTGATAATCAATTAAAAAAAGTTGACATTAGTGTTTCATTTTTTGTTCTTTCCGTATTATTACTAAAGTAGAAGAAATATGACATATGTAGCCACGACTTTGTATACAGTAACACTCGGACACATTACACATACAGATTGGCCACGTTCTGTGTACATGTAAGTGGTATATGTATAATATTCATATCATACGACCTGGCTTGGAATGAACCTGGACTTTGATACACCAAGCCCTTGTTGATGGTGGTGTCCATGCTGCAGATTGTTAATGATACCCTGCGTACCCTATTCGCGAACACCTGGTGTCATCAGTGATCCATTCATATAATTGTCACCTCTATTTTGCCTCTTACACCGAGTGGAATCTGTTTAACACTGGTTCTTATACGGCGTTGACGCTTTTTATATCTACCTTCATGCATGTGTGGCTGAATGGGGATACGAGTTTTTGTTCATATGCCCCTCTAGGGAAATGCAAAAACGAGTTCACCAAAGTATGGTACCTGGAAATTAAACACAGCAAAGTAAATCTGTAATCGAAGTCCAGGAAATTGCTCATACGCATGGCGGTGTCTGAAAAAATCGTCCACTGTTAATCACATGATGTCTTTGGTGCGGGCACTGCTGATGTCGCAGGGTAGAAGTTTACGTGGGGAATATCGGATTCGCTTGTCGTTTGATGCTATTCTATCACATTTTTCGCGATAGAAAATCACATGCCAAAATTGCATCATCCAGAGGCAACGGTAAAACGTAATGATATATAAAGATACTTTTTATATATTGTTATTCTTTTATATCCGATTTGTGTGTCATAACCTTATGCGAATGTTCACGCCTACACACGTATAGTTGGAATTAAGAAAGCATTAATGAAACGATGTATAAAGGATATTGCTATTTTCTTGCCAAGTATCAAGTATATATCACCATTTATTAGTAATATAATGACGCAATTACGAATTAAAGTATCTTTCTTTTGTTTACGAATTAAGATGGTCTGGGCTTTTTGCAAAACAATATAAATATATTATAGATAAACCCAATTTAAGAAACATTGGTAGGGAAAGAATGTTGATGTCAGAGATCATCTAATTCTCCATTTTTTCACGGTAACATTATGCGTCTTTCATTGTTGATGATGTCAGTACGGTCCGAAGTGACGTCATTTCCTCTGCAGAGTGGCGAAAACATCACTCAGCATTAAATGAGATTCACTGCAACGTATTTAATAAATATTTAAAAATGACAATACTAATGACGACAAAAACACAATGCATACCATAACAACTGACAAAGTATATCATGTTCCCGGAATCAACTAATCAACTTCGATGTGTTGATCAAAACTAGCAAATAAATCGTAAGAATCGTATAGTTTTAATTAAGAAATGAAATGTGAAAATATATAACGTCAATGACAGAAAAAACCTGTCTCGATTATCTGTCAAAACTACCCGAGGACCCACCCCCCTATTACACGACCCTACACGGGTACCAACTGTAGGTCTCAAGAGATACAAAATGTCCGATTGGGATTTTTTTTCCACAGCACTTGCTGAACGTATTAAGATACATGCATTAAACGATCTGGTCAGGTATACACTGAAGTTGACTTAAGTTATATCTGTATTCAAGATATGAAAAGTCAGAAGGAATGGGTGCTTAGTCAGAAAGATATGCGAACATTAGTGACTTGTAGTGTAACCATAGAGTTATAGATATTTTTTTGTCATTAAACAATATATCACGTGACTAACCACGGGTCCGGGTAGTCCTGTGGGTACCCGGGTCCTACTCAGTACCCACCCGACCCGAGTTACCCGTCCCAGCCCTATTATAAATATAAAGTGACAATCAGAAAAAGCAATCGAATCAAATGTACTGGGCCAGCCAGTTTTGCTCGAGCATAGCTCGCCTTTAACGTATATACGATTTCAACCTGGCGGGTCCCTGCGCGTATATCGAATGTGTCTAGACCTTCTTTCATAGTTCGGATCGTACAGGAAAAGTTTTGAAAAATACTCTCATTTTAGGGTTCCAGACAGGTAAGGAAGTTGTGACAAAATCCGTTTCTGGTTGCTGTGTCGATGAGGTAACACAGCGGAGCGAATACTACATAGTGGAGTAGGCTCGGGGGCACTGTGAGAGACACTTAGAGGAGCTCCCTGCTCTTGTGAAAATGGAAATAGTGGAAGGCCGAAAGTATATACTGAAGTGCATATATAACGCACGGTTGTTTGTTCTTCTGTGTTTTGGGGGTGTTTCATATGCTTCAGTACAAGGTTTGTTTGTTTGTTGTTAATCGCAGTACATGTACTACAATATTCCAGCTATACGACGGGGTCTGTAAATAATCGAGTCTGGATCAGACAATCCAGTGATTGACATCATGAGCATCGATCCACGCAATTGGGATACGATGACATGCATCAATCAAGTGAGCGAGCCTAACCCGATCCCGTTAGTCGCCTTTAACGACAAGCATAGTCGCATTTTACGTCAAGTATTGTTGCTGAAGGCCTGTTCTACCCCGGATCTTAACCAAATATATGTAGAATTCAGATGAAAGATCGATTCTATTGTATTCCGATTTTGTCCTTATTTATTGGACAAATAGATTATTCATGTCCATCCTACGCGGGTCTTCTGCTACTTCTCGTGGTGGTTATGTTCAATTACACCCTTAAAAAAAGAAACGCTCAGGTAGATTTTTAGTAAATGTATTGTACCGAATAAAGTCGATATATTTAGTTTAATATCATATATACAAATATGAAATTTTGGAGCTCGATAGTCACATGTACAAAGGCATTGAAATCTGTTCATTGTCATGTCACATAAGGCCACAAGGTCGCGCTGAACTCTCCTCGGCACTGACTGGATAAGTGTACGAATTCTGTCCTGCGGAATTCTGCGCCATTCTGCTTGTAACGCGTTGGACATGGGAGTGGTGTGTTCTGACGTTGACGTACACGTCGATCGAGTTGATCCCAGAGGTGTTCGATTGGGTTGAGATCTGGATATCTCGATGATCAGGGCAAGACGTTGATTTTGGCATCATGAAGGTAGTCTACCGGGACACGAGCTGTGTGCGGTGGAGCGTTGTCCTTTTGAAACAGCTCCCTCTGGCGGTCAATGTGTGTAAGAAGGTGGGGTTGAAGAATTTTTATTCATGAAGCGATTTGCTGTCAATTTTTTTCCTGAACTACAACCAAGTCAGATCTCGTGGTGTAGGATATGTCCCTCCATACCATGACACCACCGCCACCGAAATTGTCGAATTCACGTACACAATGTGAGGCAAAACGCTCATTTCGACGACGATAAACACCGTGTCTTCCATCTCGCCGGTGAAGAAATCGTGATTCATCGCTAAACCACACTCGTCTCCAGTTTCTCAAATTCCAAGGCTGTAAGATATGGCACCAACGCAAGCGTCGCTGTCGATGGATCTGTTGCAAAACAGGGACGATAACTGGTCTTCTCGGTCGGATTCCAGGCTCACGTAGTTGGAATCGTCGAATGTAGCGATCCTGTGCAGTGGCGGTAACTCTTGGTCGGTCGGTTCTCGGACGGTCTGCATTGGAATTGAACTGTGTGCGTATGGGTCCCAAAGGCGGCAAATGGTGCTGTGGTGGACGTTGAAGTGGCGTGCAACAGAAGACTGCGTTTTCCCTCTTTGGATACGTCCTATGGCGATGCTCCGATCGGCAGCGCTGAGTCTCGGCATTTCGAACTTGAAAAATGTTGACAATTGAATGACAAATTATTGGCTTATGCTTGCTTTTTTATAGCCACTACCACGAGTTACGAATGCCATAACTTGCACGTGTATTTTGCTTTACTGTTTTCCTCCATGCCATTTTTGGACAAGTATGAAAACAATGCCGTTTAAGACATTGCAAATCGACAATGGCTGCGTTTTGACGCACCGTTTGTCAAATATCAGGCCACCAACCTTTTTCAATAACATATATCCAATTTATATTATATTATATCCGGATTTTTTGTGTAGTTAGGTTTAATGAACTACATACTACCTGTGCGTTTGTTTTTTGGAAAAGTGTAAATTGAAATATACCTACATTCCTGAGACAGTTGAATGCTGCCTCTCGCCAACCAGATCATTTCAATAACTCATCAGTTCATGCTCTATAGTATCTGTCTATTTTCTTCTTGGTTGTTTGACTTTTGTTTGTTTGTTTGTTTGTTTAATGCCGCACTCAGCAATATTACAGCTATATTACGGCGGTCTGTAAATAATCGAGTCAGGAGTAGACAATCCAGTGAGTGACATCATGAGCATCGATCTACGCGATTGGGGGATACAATGACATGCATCAACAAAGTCAGTGACACTGAACACTCGATCCCGTTAATCGGCTCTCACGACAAACATTGTCGCCTTCTACGACAAGCATTGGTTGCTAAAGACCTATTCTAACCCGGATCTCCATGGGTATCTTCATTTACACATGATTATTGGATTGTCTGATGTTGCTTGTGGTTAAGGACATTTCTCTATAAAAGACAACCGCGTTAACAGTATATCGTCTATGGTGTATTTTCCTCGTTGTATTTTTGATTTATTAACAGTGTTATTCAAGCTGACATTTAACATTTTACTTCTTTTATTCATAAAATGCAGTTTTATTTATTGTTTGATTTTTTATACGCGTTGATGTCATCAGTCCTTAATTTGGTTCCGTCTACTGGGCATAAAATCGAAGTCCAAGACCGAAAACTCCCAGAAACCAATACTAATGGCACCAGTGACCTAACGAGAAGAGTCGCGGATTCCTCCAACTGAGCGCATTGGTGCGATGTACTGTGGCACTCGAGAATGCGATTCACCTTAGCATGGCATGTGGCCATGTGGCGCGTGTATACCTTTGTGTTAACTCTTTCAGCCGGTACAAGCGAAGCACCATCGAAATATATCAAACATTTCCTTCTTTTAAGTCGACATTTGAATCAGGTTTTCTCCTTCTATCAAAAAGTTTCTATTTATTCCTATTTAAGTAGACAGGACTTGATTGATTTATCAATTGGCGACCAACCAAGCCGTCCGCAGTATACGCTTGAGCTGGAATTTATATCAGAAACATTTTTTGTTCCTACAGTTGAGTTTGGATAAAACACAATAGTTTCATCCTTGAAATTATAGTTCGTAGAGATAATAACAGCTGAACATATTTACAAAGAAATGGAATATTACAGTTGCACTCCTCGCCTGTAGCCACTCTTTCCATTATGTTTCATTTTAACAATGAAATATGCAACGACACCGTGTGTATTAACTGAGCCGTTAGCAGGCGTTGCAATGGTCTGTCGTTACAAAGGAGGAGAATATTTTCTCAACGCTAGAGAATAATCGATCTCGATTATCTTCCGAAACAGATTCCATAGGGCGTAAAAGGAAAAATATTGATAAAAACTATATGTATGGATCGCTCAAATTCAGTGATGACGCCAAGTGTTCCCGAAAAGTGAAAACATGTCCGGCTCCATCGTTAGCATCCGCCACTCATACAATAGTAAGTACAATAGTTAGTACAATAGTAAGTGTTGGTTGCCTAACGTCGCACTTTACATCCGCCACTCCTTCAATAGTAAGTACAATAGTAAGTACAATAGTAAGTGTTTGTTGCCTAATGTCGCACTTTACATCCGCCACACATACAATAGTAAGTGTTGGTTGCCTAACGTCGCACTTTACATCCGCCACTCCTACAATAGTAAGTACAATAGTAAGTACAATAGTAAGTGTTTGTTGCCTAACGTCGCACTTTACATCCGCCAATCATACAATAGTAAGTGTTGGTTGCCTAACGTCGCACTTTACATCCGCCACTCATACAATAGTAAGTGTTTGTTGCCTAACGTCGCACTTTACATCCGCCAATCATACAATAGTAAGTGTTGGTTGCCTAACGTCGCACTTTACATCCGCCAATCATACAATAGTAAGTGTTGGTTGCCTAACGTCGCACTTTACATCCGCCAATCATACAATAGTAAGTGTTGGTTGCCTAACGTCGCACTTTACATCCGCCAATCATACAATAGTAAGTGTTGGTTGCCTAACGTCGCACTTTACATCCGCCAATCATACAATAGTAAGTGTTGGTTGCCTAATGTCGCACTTTACATCCGCCAATCATACAATAGTAAGTGTTGGTTGCCTAACGTCGCACTTTACATCCGCCAATCATACAATAGTAAGTGTTGGTTGCCTAACGTCGCACTTTACATCCGCCAATCATACAATAGTAAGTGTTGGTTGCCTAATGTCGCACTTTACATCCGCCAATCATACAATAGTAAGTGTTGGTTGCCTAACGTCGCACTTTACATCCGCCAATCATACAATAGTAAGTGTTGGTTGCCTAACGTCGCACTTTACATCCGCCAATCATACAATAGTAAGTGTTGGTTGCCTAACGTCGCACTTTACATCCGCCAATCATACAATAGTAAGTGTTGGTTGCCTAACGTCGCACTTTACATCCGCCAATCATACAATAGTAAGTGTTGGTTGCCTAACGTCGCACTTTACATCCGCCAATCATACAATAGTAAGTGTTGGTTGCCTAATGTCGCACTTTACATCCGCCAATCATACAATAGTAAGTGTTGGTTGCCTAACGTCGCACTTTACATCCGCCAATCATACAATAGTAAGTGTTGGTTGCCTAACGTCGCACTTTACATCCGCCAATCATACAATAGTAAGTGTTGGTTGCCTAACGTCGCACTTTACATCCGCCAATCATACAATAGTAAGTGTTGGTTGCCTAACGTCGCACTTTACATCCGCCAATCATACAATAGTAAGTGTTGGTTGCCTAACGTCGCACTTTACATCCGCCAATCATACAATAGTAAGTGTTGGTTGCCTAACGTCGCACTTTACATCCGCCAATCATACAATAGTAAGTGTTGGTTGCCTAACGTCGCACTTTACATCCGTAACTCATACAATAGTAAGTGTTGGTTGCCTAACGTCGCACTTTACATCCGCCACTCATACAATAGTAAGTGTTGGTTGCCTAACGTCGCACTTTACATCCGCCAATCATACAATAGTAAGTGTTGGTTGCCTAACGTCGCACTTTACATCCGCCAATCATACAATAGTAAGTGTTGGTTGCCTAACGTCGCACTTTACATCCGCCACTCATACAATAGTAAGTGTTGGTTGCCTAACGTCGCACTTTACATCCGCCACTCATACAATAGTAAGTGTTGGTTGCCTAATGTCGCACTTTACATCCGCCACTCCTACAATAGTAAGTGTTGGTTGCCTAACGTCGCACTTTACATCCGCCAATCATACAATAGTAAGTGTTGGTTGCCTAACGTCGCACTTTACATCCGCCACTCATACAATAGTAAGTGTTTGTTGCCTAACGTCGCACTTTACATCCGCCGCTCATACAATAGTAAGTGTTGGTTGCCTAATGTCGCACTTTACATCCGCAAATTCCTACAATAGTAAGTGTTGGTTGCCTAACGTCGCACTTTACATCCGCCACTCATACAATAGTAAGTACAATAGTAAGTGTTTGTTGCTTAACGTTGCACTTTACATCCGCCACTCATACAATAGTAAGTACAATAGTAAGTGTTGGTTGCCTCACGTCGCACTTTACATCCGCCACTCATACAATAGTAAGTGTTGGTTGCCTAACGTCGCACTTTACATCCGCCACTCATACAATAGTAAGTACAATAGTAAGTGTTGGTTGCCTAACGTTGCACTTTACATCCGCCACTCATACAATAGTTAGTACAATAGTAAGTGTTTGTTGCCTAACGTTGCACTTTACATCCGCCACTCATACAATAGTAAGTACAATAGTAAGGGTTGGTTGCCTCACGTCGCACTTTACATCCGCCACTCATACAATAGTAAGTACAATAGTAAGTGTTTGTTGCCTAACGTTGCACTTTACATCCGCCACTCATACAATAGTAAGTACAATAGTAAGTGTTGGTTGCCTAACGTCGCACTTTACATCCGCCACTCATACAATAGTAAGTACAATAGTAAGTGTTTGTTGCCTAACGTTGCACTTTACATCCGCCACTCATACAATAGTAAGTACAATAGTAAGTGTTGGTTGCCTCACGTCGCACTTTACATCCGCCACTCATACAATAGTAAGTACAATAGTAAGTGTTTGTTGCCTAACGTTGCACTTTACATCCGCCACTCATACAATAGTAAGTACAGTAGTAAGTGTTGGTTGCCTAACGTCGCACTTTACATCCGCCACTCATACAATAGTAAGTGTTGGTTGCCTAACGTTGCACTTTACATCCGCCACTCATACAATAGTAAGTACAATAGTAAGTTTTGGTTGCCTAATGTCGCACTTTACATCCGCCACTCATACAATAGTAAGTGTTGGTTGCCTAACGTCGCACTTTACATCCGCCACTCATACAATAGTAAGTACAATAGTAAGTGTTTGTTGCCTAACGTCGCACTTTACATCCGCCACTCATACAATAGTAAGTACAATAGTAAGTGTTGGTTGCCTCACGTCGCACTTTACATCCGCCACTCATACAATAGTAAGTACAATAGTAAGTGTTGGTTGCCTAACGTCGCACTTTACATCCGCCACTCATACAATAGTAAGTACAATAGTAAGTTTTGGTTGCCTAATGTCGCACTTTACATCCGCCACTCATACAATAGTAAGTGTTGGTTGCCTAACGTCGCACTTTACATCCGCCACTCATACAATAGTAAGTACAATAGTAAGTGTTTGTTGCCTAACGTTGCACTTTACATCCGCCTCTCATACAATAGTAAGTACAATAGTAAGTGTTTGTTGCCTAACGTTGCACTTTACATCCGCCACTCATACAATAGTAAGTGTTGGTTGCCTAACGTCGCACTTTACATCCGCCACTCATACAATGGTAAGTACAATAGTAAGTGTTTGTTGCCTAACGTTGCACTTTACATCCGCCACTCATACAATAGTAAGTACAATAGTAAGTGTTTGTTGCCTAACGTTGCACTTTACATCCGCCACTCATACAATAGTAAGTGTTTGTTGCCTAACGTTGCACTTTACATCCGCCACTCATACAATAGTAAGTACAATAGTAAGTGTTGGTTGCCTAACGTCGCACTTTACATCCGCCACTCATACAATAGTAAGTGTTGGTTGCCTAATTTCGCACTTTACATCCGCCACTCATACAATAGTAAGTACAATAGTAAGTGTTGGTTGCCTAACGTTGCACTTTACATCCGCCACTCATACAATAGTAAGTACAATAGTAAGTGTTTGTTGCCTAACGTTGCACTTTACATCCGCCACTCATACAATAGTAAGTGTTTGTTGCCTAACGTTGCACTTTACATC
This sequence comes from Haliotis rufescens, assembly GCF_023055435.1. NCBI lineage: Eukaryota > Metazoa > Mollusca > Gastropoda > Lepetellida > Haliotidae > Haliotis > Haliotis rufescens. The sequence goes on from NW_025963779.1 coordinate 37,200,743, forward strand.
CGCCACTCATACAATAGAAAAGTGTTGGTTGCCTCACGTCGCACTTTACAAAACTCCTGTCCGCCTTTATACAATCGTGACCAGACAATCCAGTGATCAGTACCATGAGTAATGCTCCACGTTGTCGGGGTACAACGCCACGATGTCAAGCAAGTCACCAAGCATGATCACCCGATATATTAAAGTATGTGCCAGGGAGTGGTGTGAAGACTCCCCGTTAAGGTTATAGCACGGGACAGCTTTGCGCGTCATGGTTACAATCGACGTGTCATATTTAGCTAATTCCTCTGAATGTCTACCATAACATGTCTGACTTGACCAGGCCTTTGATGGTGAAACCTTGATTGAAAAGCTTAGCTATAAGCAAAATTTGCCATTCCATGAAATTTTAGGCTGTAAATAAAACCTTATTATTAACGTGTCCGTTAGAAATGTCTTGTCTTCATATGACAGAAAAGACGATATTGGCGCAATGCATTTTGAAAATATTGCATCATTGTCGATAATATTTCATTTATCAGGTCATATTTACACTTCAGTTTGTCCCTGTGGCAAGAACATACTTTAAATATAAGTTCAACTATTCATAACATGCAAGAAAAGACTTCTTTTTCAAAAGTTCATGCCTATAGCTGCTAACACATCTTGAAGGTTCAGTACCAGTGGATTCGTGTGACTGTAATGTATATATGAGGCAGTATTACCCCTGGCTATTACACACTATGGTCACTTGATCTTGTGATCATAGTAGTTAATTGGCTTCTCAAGCGTTTCTCTGTGTTTCGTCAGTAGCTTCGCGTCTCCCCTCTACAGGGCACGTTGTACAGACGTCGAGTGCTGCAGGCGTGCCTGGCCGCCATCATTAGCGGCGTATATCTGTAGTACTACAGCGCATCCACTGGATATCTACTGGAGATGTCATGGATGTGGCGTGTGCTACCGGGAACCCCTGCCATCAAGGGCAGCTGATGTATGTAGGTCAGTTAAGACCTATCATATGTATGTATGGACAAAATGTATCAACATACAGTACCTTGCCCATTGTAATTCTATACTGTACAAATGTTTTCGTAATCGAAATTAATTGATCATTCATTAAATTCATTATTTAGTTAGGAAATGGAACTATTTTTAATCCCTGTCAGTGTTAATGTCCTCTCCCGACCTGACTTAAATTTGATTAAAGTCAAAGCTTTTCATTTCATTTCTAAATTAATCATTTCCATGCATACCAATTCAACATAATCAGAATCAATGAGAACCCTCAACGTATATTTCAAATTGATTCTATCAAACATATATTGCAAGCAGTTAATCAAACGATAGTGTAATGTAAAATGTATTACCAGGCAGACTTATTCCGTGTAATCTACCCAATCCCCAATAGGCAAGTTGACGGTCTACGTTCCGATTAAGACCAATACAGTTGAACGGAAAAAGTCAATTCCCTACAGCACCCATGGCTCCGACCAAACCTGCCAGTTGTGATGCAGGTCCCATGAATAGTGCAGTAAACCTATCTTTTACCCACTTATTTTGTACCATTCTGACATTCCTAAAAATCAATTCCAGGTTCTTGGAAGAGTCAGTAATGGAAGTTTACGATTATAAGAATCGCCATTTACAGCTTATGAGAGATTAATGACGTTCAGAGACGTGCAATCAAATGTGATACAAGTCCTGTGCTTGAAACAATGGACGGTGCAGCCAGTGAAGCGCCTGTGATCTCGGCTGCATACCGTCCTTGATTGCAATCCTAGATCGGACGCCCAGAGCTCGCCGTCCACAAGAATCATTGAATTTCATGAGAGGATTAAATTGGTTTGAATTGAATCCAAGCACGTCTCGGAAGACGGCGTCTCTTGCTAGTATACAATTTAAGTAGCCAGAGCAGATGCTGATTTCAGAATGATGAAGTCTGGTCGAGTTAGATCAAGAGCAGTATCCGAATCTTTCTTCATCTGTGATTTATGTTGCCAACTGCTCCTGATTCTTAAGTAGTCTGTCAATAGTTTAATACCCAAACTAGTTCCTGATTTACACTCGTAATGGAATTAAGCTACTACATCGAGCTTTTAAATTCACAGAACACTCCCATTGGACAATTAATGCATTAATGCGTTTGTGATGTGAAGCTGTTCACACTAATCTGTCATTCATTCACAGCGCCATATGCATAGGAAATTGTTAAACTTGGTTGAACACTAGATATAATGTAAATAATCGAATTCCAATTATACTTAAATTAGGCCCCAACACGAAATCCGCATATGTCAAGGATTAAAAGTTAGTTGCTTTCAGCATTGTAATAAGATGCATCAGGTCTCAAATGTAATACGTTGCATCACGTCTCAAATGTAATATGTTGCAGCATGCTTCAATTCGAGATCCCCGTGAAGATCCGGGGTAGAACAGGTCTCCAGCAACCCCTGCTTGCCGTAAAAAGCGACTATGCTTGTCATAAGAGGCTACTAAGGGGATCGAGTGGTCAGGCTCGCTGACTTGATTTATGCATGTCATCGTATCCCAATTGCGTGGATCGATGCTCATGATGTCAATCACTTGATTGTCTTGTACGGACCTGTTTATTTACAGACCGCCGTCACATAGCTGTAATATTGCTGAGCGCGGCGTTAAACAACAAACAAACAAACAAACAATTCGAGACCGTTTGAGGCCGACTTCAGTTTCATATACCAAGCCTCTAATAGAGAAATTACGGTATATAAAAAGCATAAATATCAGGCTCTGTGCTTGTTGAAATACACAGGATAATAAAGCCAACTGTCAGTTTTGATTAGAGACGAAAACATATACATACATGTGCACGTGTACTACAGGACGTGTCGGGGGCACGGGTGGCCCAGTCGTCTAAGGCGCCGCAATTCGCTGTGCAGAGTTGTGACCCTTGGACACACCAGAAACCTATGATTGTGGGTTCGAATCCCGGTTCGCCCCAATTTTGTTTGTGTCTAGGTTTGTCAGCACCATACACGTGCTCGTGGGTTTCACCGAAGTGGTAAACGTCTGAGACCTGCATCACTTCGGGCTTTCCTCCCACATTAAGCTGACACGCCGTGATATAACTGGAATACTGTTAAAAGCGGCGTTAAATCCAGCTCACTCACTCACAAGTCGTGTCTGATAAGACTGAATCATCGAGTATACAATAACAAGACCCCATATCTTCTCTTGGAGATCCTCTGTCTGTAACAAGATCTCCTTGAGGGACGAGTGGGAATTATTTCAAATTGAGTAATGATCTCACATCGTTTTCGCTCCCACCAGAGAGATTTTCTGTCGTAGCGCACTGTTGTGAAACGAATATGTCTATGCCAAGTTGAGACACTGGGTGTTGTGCAGTAATGAGCCAATGACTTTAAGATTGATAACCCTTACGTTGAACAGGTCGTAGTAGCCAGAGGATCATATTTTGATCCATTGTAGGCGCACCAGTAATTATATATGGACATTCTACTTTAAATTGTGTATGTAACCCAAGGCTGCGATGTTTGTAGACCAAGGATATAGTCGCGTCTTGAGTGTGGCACTAGTGATTCACCTCAGAGGTCGTTGAAAAGAAGTGTGTCATCTCTTTTCATATTGTCGGTGCACCCAGGCTTAAAACTTAACACATATTCCAGTCTCGGTACCCATGAGACATGTTGTCTCCATTTTTTGTACATTGCCACATAAAGATTTAGCAAATGTGTCCCAAATGTATTGTTCATTCGAAACATGATATGTTTATACTGATAATAACTTTACATTGTTCAAACGTTAAATCACACGTCCACCAATCCAATTATGTTGAGACACATCAAATCGTTTCAGGTCTGTCTTGATTTGCAGACGCAGACGATTATCATTTTCTTTGAACTAGATTATACTTAGTTCGTTTGTATCTATGATCAAACTCTAAAAGAACCTTACAGAAATCTTGTCTCTAAAGCAAAGCTTTGCCCTTCACATATGAAACGGATGCGTTCACATGCTTCTGTAACTTAACAGAAAACGTGGGGATTTCGGGACAGAATAAGTTCCCTGTGCCGCATGTCTGTCGTAAGCGTCAACTAATCGAATTGGGTGATTGCAATGTTCAACCTTGATTATCGCTACTCGACGGCATATATCGTTTTCATGCTATCAACTACTAGTTTGTATCGCCCAGACTCGACTATCAATATGCTTGTGTATATTGACGAGTTCTGCATAAAACAACTTTCATTCACTCTGTTACAAACTCATATTTCTGAGTACAAAATATATTAACTCTTCAGCATGTTCTCCGTGCCTGCAGCTAAGAAACATATTAACCCCAAATACCTTGTACCAAATAAATCTATGATAATAACACACTTCACCTCCTCATGGCCGTTTTTATCTCGCTTCTCAAACAAATGTCGGTTGTCTCTGCTCCGTCCTGTAGTTGGGTGCAAAGTCAGCCACTTAGCAAACTCTCAACTTCTGGGCCCTGAAATAAGAATAGAGGGATCAATTGTTTCCCAGACCATCGATGAAAGCCAATATAATTACTGCATCCCTCACGTTCAAAGACAGGGCTATCAGTCTTGTTTCCCGGAGTTCAGCACTCATACACCATTTACTGTCTCCATCGATCTATCTACTCTCACTTGTTGTAGTAGTGGTCCTTGGTGTATCAAAGTTCGACTAATGTCATGGAAGTGTTGGTGCTCTGTTAGAACCAGGACTGTTTCACATGAATTCACATTAAATATATATATGCATTGATATTTTCTTTCAAAAGTCTACAAGTTACAGAGTACAGTTGATTTCAAGGTATATGATCGTCGCTATTTACCTCTTGAAAATGCACTTTTCTGAAGGGTGAAACTTCAGTTTCATGACGTGCTACCATCAAAGTGGTACGCATTTGAACCCCAAAATGTTAAATTTGGAACATGGAGACTTTGCTAGTCAATATTGCATCTTTTCGATAAACCAATATTCGTATAAACTTGAAGATGCGGGTGGAACCCAAATGAAGTAAAATATTGATACGAGGCGGTAATGTTCCGTTTGTTCCTGTCGAGTATAAACTCAACAAACACAAACACGTTCATTTTCAAATGTAATTTTCCAATCCTTTTTTGTCACAGACGAATACAATTTCGCTTTGGATTGTATGATGGCCATGCTTGTGGTGTATGATTGGACATAGTTAGGCTAGGAATGTGTTAAGGACTGATTTGAAATGGCCTCTTCTACTGGTTGACCTATTGCTCCTAGTCCCCGTGGATACCAATGTTAGACCTCACTGTGACAGAAGTCATTGAATACCTCCAAAGGGAAGACCCCGACACAATGAATTGGTCAGCCAACAATCCGGCCGTTAATCCAATCGAGTATGCTCAGGACCTTGTGCAAGCTGGTCCATTCAACAGGTCGCGCCCCCAATTCCAGCACTGTACCTTTCTCAGACATTGGTTCAGAAATGGCACATAATTCCTAAAGCGTAGATGAGGAAATTGATCAGAAGTATTCGAGCAGTAATTCACATCTGTGGAGATCATATTCGGTAAAAATCGATGCAATCATTTCTGACACTCCAATGATATGCAAATGTCGTTGTACACTAGGGGATAACGATACATTGTCCTCATAGATACCATCAATTTGAAATTTGGGGATTGGCCATTTACACTAGAGGTTATCATCACAATCGCCATCATCATCATAATCTGTTTCAGTATGCATACGAGTGAAAATTTCTTCTCGGATTGAGAAAAACTAGATTTAGATCTATGCATAAAAATGCAGAGTGATAAAGAACGCCCCACAATACTGTATGACCAGAGGGATGACTAGTTAAAAGCCTCTGGTATCTCCATTCCACATTTTTTAGGTACAATCGAGCTGGTTCTTTTCATGAAAACTATCAATGTAGAGTTATCTCATACTGGATACGCTTGCTCAGACAACCAGATACACGATACTCTAGACGATGCTATTACATGCTTAAGCGCCTCGGTGACTTTGGGGATATAAATTGGTTCCTCAGCTGTTAGAGAGATTCTTTTTTCGCATGGATTTGCATACGCGTGGATATCCCAGGATGTTGGAAATAAAATTATGTTCTTAACAATGTTTAAACAACGATGTAAAGATATGTATTGTCAAGGCTGGTCAGCTGATATAAGATGTTCATGTTCAATGTTTAAGATGGAAATAACACCAGAAATGGATTTAACAACTATTCGATCTTTATCTTTACGCAGATGTTTAACGAAGTTCAAGTGTGGTATACATACCCTCAATATTCAATTATACAGACACTCCAAAGATAAGGATGTTTTATAATCGATGTGTCCTTTCTGCAAATATTACCAAGAAGATGAATACCATGTGTTATTAATATGTCCTGTATATGAAGATATAAGAATCAAATACCCGGAACATGACCCGTGAACATCCGGATTAGAGTAGATCTTCAGCAACCCAGCGGGATCGGGTGGTCTGGCTCGCTGACTTGGTTGATGCATGTCATCGTATCCAAATTGCACGGCTCGATGGTCATGATATCAATCACTGGATAGTGTGGTCCAGACTCGATTATTCACATTATATTGCTGATTGGCGTTAAACAACAAAAAACAAACTTGGGATTCTGAATTTAAATGTTCAACAATTGACTCGAAAGTTATGTTATTACTTTTATTCAAATTTTCGAAAAGTCCGCATCAGCAAATCTTCGCTTTCCTCGACGGTAAGTGCACTGTATGTGCTTGGCTGGGTGCACGTGTACCAGAAAAGGACGTAGTGGTGAAGACATCACCCTTGTCTCCTATTTACTATATGTCCACAGCAGTTCCCCCATGGGTTCCAGCATCATTATAAAAGCAATACTATCTTCCATCAATGGACGGTAGAAGGCGATGGTGCGTGTGCCCTAGGTGTAATCTTTGCGTGACAAGGAAAGGCTATTACTCTGCTTCAATGAGCTGTCTTTCACTCCATCCTACTCATCCATATTCATTGATGACCTCTTTATAGTTGGAGGAGGATTTGGCAGGTGCTTCTTGCCCAACCTGTATTGCCTGCCTGTGTATCATGATACACCTGCATGAATCAAACCAGAGGTTTCGTAGCATATTCATACAAACAGAGTTTGGGAAACGTTTATCTGTATGAACACACAATAAATAGTTTGCAATTTCTCCCACCCGCTAAATAACTAACATGAACCTCGTTCTTGGATGCAACTGTGAGTCAAGGTTATACAAGCTAATACAAAATGTTTACTGTTGTTCATCCGGCACAGGTGAAATTCAAATTCCTTAATGCGGGCCCAAAGTTAAGAAAGGTAGAGGGACTCCGAGGCAGACAGGCGTAATTCTCTCATCTATTTCTATAATATGTCGTTGCCTGAAAGAAGGTACTGCTTTGACATGGAGCAGGCTCTCGTTGACGCTCTCAGCACATTCCTTTAGCCCGGCTATTTGATCTTGCTAGCCGTTAAAGCGTTGCAGAAGGGATACTTAAATGATGAAAAATATGCCTGATGTTTTAGCCAAATGTAGATTAAACGTGATTGAAGATGGCATGCTGGCCTTCGCTGAAACCAGCAATGCATGGAAAATCGATTATATTAATATGATTCCCGGACGTTCTAGGGTATCAATCAGAATTATTATTTTTTTCAAACTATGTGCCTTTTTGCAATAATTGATGAAATAATTTACTTGAGTTCAAAGGCTGGTTACGAGTTAAAACCACTAGCACATTAAAATGTCACTGAACGCCGTACAGAATTTGATTCTTCCAGCAACTCATTGCCATTAAAAACGGATTTGTTTAGGTAAAGCCGGAACTATTTTTTAAGTATGTTGTCTTTCTTTAGTGTAAATACTAATAAAACCGTATTCTTCACGTAAGTATAATTTTGTGTACGATCACAGGTCTAGGTGTATTTGACTTGGAAGGACGTTGTGTTGTATGTAAGGAATGCGGGGAGTGCGACCGCTTGTCAAGCAAAACTGCTGCATGTTTCTGATTCCTGCTTCAGGCAAAGAGTGATAGAACTGTTGGTACGTTGAGTTATTATGAATAGTCTTGTTGTTCCAGAGCACTGAAGTATCTGAGGGAGTGCTCCAGTAGCAGGTTTATCGCTGTCATCGGCTTCTTCCTGTCCATACCATCTTTCTTGCTGGGTGAGTACAAGAATATTGTCTCCATACCATATTTCCTGTTTGGTGAGTACAAGAATAGTGTGCCCATACCACATATCCTGTTTGGTGAGTACAACAATATTGTGTCCATACCGTATTTCCTGTTTGGTGAGGACAAGAATATCGTCTCCGTACCGTATTTCCTGTTTTGTGAGTACAAGATTATTGTGCCTATATCATATTTCCTGTTTGGTGAGTACAAGAATATACTGTGTCAATACCATATTTCCTGTTTGGTGAGTACAAGAATAGTGTGTCCATACCATATATCATGTTTGGTAAGTACAACAACATTGTGCCCATACCATATTTCCTGAGGGGTACACAAAGTACGTGATCTAGACTACCATTTGACGGACTTTCATTTTTGTGGAAGTCAAGATGGCTGAGTGGGTTAGATGTCTGACGTGTGTCCTGGCGATTAGGTGCCTCATTGAGGCAGTGTGGATTCGAATCTCGTACGGGACACAACTCCCCAAAAAGTACGGGATCTGTACTTTACAATGAAAGTGTTATCCAAAATATAACAATTGTTACGTTATAAAATAAACCCAGTCATTTCTTACTTGTGAACTTCCTTACAAAGTTAACTTAATTCATTGTTCCATAAGACAGGAGCCTCAAATCCAGTTAGACTTATCTATGCTTGTATGTAACATAGGTGTCCATCAAATCAGACGTCTAACAGGCATCAAACATGCGGCGCTACATGATACACGCTGGAGGATGTTACTCTATACTGACTTGTGACGTAACTTCTCATTATGTATATGTTGAATCTTGTTCCACGTGAATTCGATAGACACGTCTTAATTCCCAATAGGGGGACATGCAACTATGTACTTCAATAGTCTAAGTTTTGCTAGTTTACAACCTAAGATAAGTAGTGTCTATAAAGTTTTAACATGTTCGTCTAGTTATTTATTTTAGAATTGAAATAAAGATACTCTTACCCGAAAATTCAAACGAAGGCAAACACCATTATCGACTTGATATAGATCTCTGGCGCTGGAACTGCACAGCATTACTATTTTCGCCAAAGAAACGAAGGAAAATCTATCCGTTGCTATTTTAGCATCAAAGAATTGATCAACCTTTTCCATCTTGTGAAAAAAATGCACCGCACCAATTCAATTATACGTCTTAACTTTCACCAAAAGCCGTCTTTTTATATCACTTGTGTCCCTCTATTTCCTAGCTGCATGTAACCACGTCTGGTGGTAGTGGTTCTCAAACTTCCCCTTTCAGGTCCCTGCAGCAAACTGAAATACTAACTGCTCTAACTATAAATTAATCAAACTAAGAGTTTTTACGCTCCAATTTCGATGGAAATTTGACCCCGAGTGAACATGGTGCCCTTAATCTCCAACCAATGCCAATACCGACTGCTTGTTCCTATTGCCAACTCCTGCGGGGGTATGATTGAGATGAACGCCATTGCTTGACTTCAAAGAACTTTCTTTCCACGTCCCTACCCTCAAATGACATCATTATGATTTATTTATTCTTGCATCTAAATCAAAACAAGTACAATATAATAAAATATATACCGTCAACGCAGGAGTACAATCAATTTCGGCCATCCGCAGAAACAGATTCCATTGGGCTCAAAAGGCAAAACTGTGGTGAAAAACATATGAATCGACCACTGAAAATCTATTTTCTCATGGATGGAGTCGATGGAGTTACTACTTCGTTCAAATATATACGATACATTCGACTTTGTACAGTTTGATGTGCTGCCTATTATGTGTTAAGTTGGTGAAGTACGTTGGTGCCTATATTTATTTGCTATTATACATCAGGTCTAAATATTCCTTGGCTGCTAAATAATTGATAATAACGATGAAACATCATACACGTATCAAACGATTTCGGTATCTCATCGGGTACACAGGATAGATAGAGTGCTTGTGTTCGATATTGTTTTGTATCTTATAAAAGGTTATATAATGTACACAATCTCATTAAAATCTGATCTTAGTTCTCGCTACCACTCAACAACTTTGACCGACCAATGGTATGCCTAACAAGAAGTCGACAATAGCCAATCAGAAGGCAGCTTAATCGAGCTTTACGGCACAAGTTTCAAACTGGCGACTACGCTCTGAAACATATTTGACATACACTCGATTAAAAAATTAAAAACTGAACAATAGAACATTCTGGAATGGCTAATGGATGGTCTTGACTGTATGAATACAGACATAACTGTCGTTTGGAATACCCCGTGTGTTTCTTTCTTGGTTACACCATCAAAAATCACATTCCAACTGTCACTTTCATGATCTGATAAGCGATGCTCTGATTCGTCAGATGAAAGGTCGTTCTGACGTGACCCGCAATGGGATGTCCTCAGATCTTTGTAAAGCGGTAGCGAGAACGAAGATCTGATTTTAATGAGATTGATAATGTACACAACATTTCCACATTTTGAATTCTTAAATTGTGCTTTTCATTGTTTCAAGGACAGTTGGTCCTCAAATAGAGGGTCCTGGTGGATTGCGCAACATGTAGTTTTTATTTTGATCATTATCCCACGCCGGGGATCGTTCGTCAGCCACTGTGATCTAGATATGAGTAGGTGCGTGAGTTGGGTTTAACGCCGCTTTTAACAGTATTACAGTTATATCGCGGCGTGTCAGCTTAATGTGGGAGGAAAGCCCGAAGTGATGCAGGTCTCAGACGTTTACCACTTTGGTGAAACCCACGAGCACCGGTATGGTGCTGACAAACCTAGAAACATAATCGGGGCGAACCGGGATTCGAACCCATAATTATAGGTTTCTGGCGTGCCCGAGGGACGCAGCTCTGCACAGCGAATCGCGGCGCCTTAGACGACTGGGCCACCCGTGCCCCCGATCTAGACATGAACAGTTGAGGCTGGTGTTGCTGTCTGCGACGTAAACAACATTCATCCACTTAATATTCTGTGTTTAATGTATTTTCGAGTGTTAGAAAATGAATATCTGTAATAAGTGACAATAAATCATATGACAGAACATCGCAGTATATTTACTCTGGTAACGTCATTTCTTTTTCTTGGTTTCAGCTCTCATGTTGTTTGCGATTATGAAGTTGAAGACGACCCCGGCACTGACATCAAGCGTTATCCTCGGAGCTGGGATTCTGTTCTGCATACTCAGCGTTATGCAGAACTCTTACCATTGGCGAGCCGAGAAAAGCCGAGCGGACGAGGGACTACCGGTTTATGAAACCCCTCCACATTCTCATAAGACTGCGGGGGAAGTCAACGTACCTCGGAACGAGTTGTCTACCCTTGTTTGACACAACGCCGACGTTAGTGAATACATCTGACGGCATTCGGAACACTTCGGTTGGTAACGTAGAGCTTTTGCAACCGGAAATACCCGAGGAAATCCGAGTTAAAAGAAGCATTTGCGATAAAAGTGGCGCTTGAAAGAAGATAGCCTACGAGTGGTTTGTGGTTTGTTGTGGAAGTATGGATTCCACTAAAACTGGAAAAGCAAGATATTGTTAATTAATGAGATGTCATCTTGATCTATTTTCTGAAGGAGTCGGGAATCAATGTTGAAAGGCCTGGAATTAGTGGAAGGTGGTGTGATAGACAAGATATTACTAGGAGCTGTGTTGTACTAGTATCTCGATGACTGTTTGAGGATTCAAGGTGATAAAGTCAGCGAATGGAATTTTTCCACCGCCAAATGTGGAGCCATCTTGGCTATTTTGTGTGTGAGAGGAAGTCTTGGAGTGCCAGATAGCACTAGCGTCATTGACCCGGGCCGTTTACGATGGAGCTTCTGTGGGGGAATGTGTATCACTAGCGACAGACATCAAGCATCAGGACGTGACCTTGTAGTCAGGGCATGGCTTAGAGGAGGCCACCGTCGGCCGACTACCAACACGTAGTGCACAATACATTACTTACATCAATTCGATAGTTTCGGATAGATATCATTGGATTGAGGTTACATTGTAGCAGGTCGTCCTATTGAAGGTCCTCCAGTAGTTTTAACCATCCCATTTCTGATTCTTTATCCCTTTCATCATCGTCTTTGTGAATATTGTTTGAATCATCTAGAGCTTTTCTCCAGGACCATTTGCATTTAATGTATTTTTTCCAGATGTCTTGTTTTGTTGTTTAATTATAATTATCTAACCTGTATATATGTACAATTCTAATGTCAAATTAATTGTAGACCAACGTAAGCTGACGGAAGAATTGAAGACATGGATTAACCAAATTATGCATGCCATGTGTCAGTGTTAAGCTCATTATGATGTAAAGGGGGAAATTGATTTGGATTTTTTTTGTGAAAAATAATCTTATGACGAGTAAGGTCTGTGAATTTGAGAAGATTACATAAATGGATGATATGAAAGTATTTGCGCCATCAATAATTAGATAAATCGCCGTTTACTATTACTTCAACTAGAATGGTACCTAAACCACTGTTATTTTGTAATATTGCAATAGAGTTCCAAGAATTACCAATAGCGCATGATACATGTGAGGATTTGAGGAAGTATTTCGATACTTTACCGTTTTGAGGATAATCCTTACATCATTTGTTCCAGACCTACAATTTAGAAAGATAACATGTAAGATCATTATGTTACATGTGACAGTGGCAAAGTTCACTTTAATCATTCTTTGTTGATGTCACTTGAAACATTTTCAAATGTCTGTTGAAGTTTGCTAAGTATAATTAACATAACTGTAACATATATCGGGGCGATCGGGTAATCTAGTGGTTAAAGCGTTCGCTCGTCACGCCGAAGACTCGGGTTCGATTCCCGACATGGGTACAATGTGTGAAGCCCATTTCTAGTGTTCCCCGATATGATATTGCTAGAATATTCCTAAAAGCGGCGTAAAACCATACTCACTCACTCACTCACTGTAGCATATATGAACCAGCCGCTGTTGGTTTACCCTTTACTGCTGTTTGTATTTCACATATTGTGGCATGGCACAGGATATTAAAACAGCTCAAATGAGTCGAGTCAAATTTCGCTTGAGGCGTTTAACACCTATTTATGTAATGACATCAGTTAATGTCATCAGTTAATGTCATCAACAGTGGAAGTCTTCCAGCTGGATGCCTAAATAGCAAGCGTTGAATTTAACGGCCGAACAATCAGTTTCGGTCATGGTAGCCAAAAGAACAGCAAGACAATTATGTCAGGCGAGCTACGTTCATGACTCTGTTGCAGCATTTTTGCCGAACGTTATGATCTGTTGCCATGGCGACCAGTGCTTAGAGCAAAGTTGTGCAAAGTCACTGTGTAAAAACGATATGTGCTTTAATGACAACTACAGGTTTAATTGACTTTGGAAATGGAATCATATTTTTTTCTGGTTGATCATGGCCCGAAGCAGAAATGAATTTAATGTGTGATGGTTGGAGGGATGAGCTTTATAGTCCTAAACCCGTCGAAATATGTGATGTATTTCCCATTTGAAAATACAAGAAAAGAAAATATGCTGTTATTAGAACATAATTTGCTAGAGCACATGGATCATTTTTACTCGTACCAAACGAAAAACGTTGAATCAGTATGCAAGGACGTGATGAAAGCGTTTTCCAGATTCCAAAGTGAAGAAATTTGCGTTGACCGTTTCCGAGAATGACACGCAGATGAATTTAAAACTTATCTTCCAATCCTAAGATATAGGGATTTATTAGTAGCAAATGTATATTGTACACCAACAAAACCAAACTAGTATTGTAAAAAATCAATAGCATATTTTAGAGCAATGCATAGTGTTTTAAGAGTTGATCCCCATGTTATGAAGTATAAAGAGTTTAATTGAAATAAAAGTCAGCTGCAGGATAATCCTAGGTAGTAATATTATCTGAAATATAAGCAAACTTTCTATGTGGAGAACATATTTCAGTTTCAAAATCTTATTTAACTAACACTATTTAAAGTTATCCTGTACACAAGTGTAACAACGCACAATACCTCATCATCGATATGGACCCTTATTCTAAGTCCAGTTTAAGCCCCCTTGAAGTATGAGTAATTGACGTTTATCGCGTGTCGAGTCCACAGAGATTGGCACTTAGCATGAAAGGCGGTTCTGAAGAGTATCTGTTCTATCTCGTACATTATGGGAGGACGTATATCAAAATTGCGAGCTTGGAAATTACGACCCATGCTTATTTACTGAACTCAACACTCATATGAATTCATATTCATGGTTGACCTTTTCCTTCTTTACGAAACAGCACAACAGAGCTTATGCTTAGAAACCCCAACAGAACGAATCCTTAGAAACCAAAACTTCTCTAACGATTTTTGGCTGAGGCTTAGGATAATTGGAAAATATTTTCCAGGTTGGCTCAGGAGTTCTGGCAATAAAGAAACCTGCCTCCCGAACATCGCTTCAAACAGTACAAGCGGCCGCCAATACACGCCTGTCGTGAGTCTAAGGGATCAATATTTGACTCTCGGGGACTGTTTCTGGGGAAATTCCACTTTTTTTTGACTGCCAGGAACGATGGTACCTTCACTGACAAATTGGTTCGCCTCTCGCTTTGTAATTCAAGCTCAGATTAGGTTGCAGTTGGACACTGGAACCCAGACAGGGGGAAATTGGTTTTGTGTGTCGAAGAGAGGAAGTCTGAATTAATCTGAATACTCTGAAGTTGTGATAAAATGGTAAAAACTTGACTGTCAGACGTTGAAGACGGCTGAAATGCTGGGGCAGGCGAATGATCATATTACATGATTAACACTTGCATTTAGCTTCATTGCAATCAGTTATAATTCATTTATAGTTTCAGTTTAGAAACATGGATGAAATATATCATCTTGCGCTTTCATAATTCGTCAGTCTTTGATATCCCTGATTGATAAAATGATAAAAGAAGAGTCGTTTTGGTTTAATGAGAACTGATAGCAGTATCAAAGAAAAGTAAATGACATGCATTTCAGAGAATGTTGGACGTATTAAAGAAAACAAATAATTTCCGTTTAACCAATTCCTATTAATCCTTATGAAATGTTAATCAAATTTAAGTGTAAAGAAAATAAAAGAAATGGTAATATTAATGGGTCCTTTAAGAAGAATTGATACTTTGCAATCGGAGCCCCTTTGAGTCACTCTAGGTTATAACTAATGACACAAGTGTCAAACAAATCTATTCAAGAATAATCAGGAACAACAGCAACGGTTCGGAGATGAGATCCGGCGAAAGGTGGCAGCAATATATTTGACTTATGCGAACGAAGCCGTTTTTGATAGAGCGGCTCTCTGTAATGGACAAGTTCAATTGACACCTCACACAAGTGAATTCTTTGACAAGTATAATGGTGAATTTCGGTAATTTTCAATAAATAAACATGAGGTAGGACGTGTTCTTAAAGCTGTAATTTCTGTTTCCTGGCATTCCTAATTGAGGTTGACCCCTTGCCAAAATAGAACGTGGAATGCCAGGTGAACTGAAGAAACACGGGGCTCTCAAAAGTCGGAGACACTTTAAAGGCCTCAAGGCTAACAGAACGTGAAGTGTATACATTTTAAGGATTAATATTACCATCGATGTTGGATGATCTGGGTTTCTTCTGTAATGTCTTTTAATAGAACATATATAATCGCAAGAATTTGAAGAAGTACACAAAGCTGTTGAAATAACATTGTTAGAACATAAGACCCATCCAGAGAAGCATTTGCCTCCAGTGGTTTCACGTCATGAACAGTAACGACCGCGATCAGAACCGTCGTTGTTGGTGTCTACATTTCAGCTGAGATAGCTCGTTACGAATCTCAGAGATCATGATGTAACAACTGGACTGTGGTCAGTGTCACTGGATGTAGTTCTCGATGACTGCGTGTCTGCTGATTAGGTTCGTTAGTGAACATATTCAGAGGTTCTGAACAACTGAATTCTTGATCCATAAGCGCAAACCAAACGCGTACATCTAAACGACAACCACTAACGATCCTGGCTTTTTTAACCGTTGAACTATGGACAGGTTTTGAGATTCTTGAGAACATTACGTCAAAATTATCCTGAATAAGGATGAACTATTAGTCTTTATTATATTGGTTAGTTCTTTCAAACAACGTGAAGGTTCATACATCTATACTCCCAACTGTAGTGAGCGTTTGGAAACCAAGGTCCAGGAAAAATGGAAGAAGGCCGGCTACTTCACTGATTTGAGTGAACTTCAATGGTAGAATCTTGAAGGTCCAAAGTGGTTTATAGTAGGTTGGAGTTTTTCTTAATAATAACATTAAAAGATGAATGAATTCTGCTACTCCCAAGTGGTTCCTATTTTGCAACACGTGTAGTAGTTTACCCGACGGTTCGTATTGGCAAGGTTCGGCGGTCACCTGAAAATGAATTGCAGTAGCTTTTGAAATTTTGGAATCATTTTCGTAAACAGATTTAATCACATGGCTGCCTGGAGTGACTGCATTCGACGAGGGAATTATCACGGGCAGATCTAAAATCATTCATCCACTGAATGAAAAGCAGTATTACGTTTTGATGATCGTATATGAAATGGGACCTGACGGACAAAAGAACCTTTGAGGTCGAAACATCAAGTTTTGGTCTTTACGTTTATCATTCCGATTTACGCAGAGACATTTAGTTGCTTGCTTCCAAATAAAACGAAGAGGTCATAAATCTACGAAAACAAGTTCATGGAATTACAAATGATAATTACAAACCTAGACCAAATTTTCGACGTTTCCTGTCATACGCGATGAAAGACCAACTGCATGCAATATAGGCGATCCTGACACACGTTGAAAGACCAACTGCATGCAATATAGGCGATCCTGACACACGTTGAAAGACCAACTGCATGCAATATAGGCGATCCTGACACACGTTGAAAGACCAACTGCATGCAATATAGGCGATCCTGACACACGTTGAAAGACCAACTGCATGCAATATAGGCGATCCTGACACACGTTGAAAGACCAACTGCATGCAATATAGGCGATCCTGACACACGTTGAAAGACCAACTGCATGCAATATAGGCGATCCTGACACACGTTGAAAAAGCTTAGATTTGGAACCTGATCTTCCGGTGTTTTATCAGACTGCGTATTCTTTGAAAAGTCTCGACCTTCATATAAATGAGATGATTTAGATATATACGAGATCATTTATAGATTTTCCATGTTTGCAGCATTTTGATAACACCAGGATGCGCCACGAAAAGTTTCATGTTCATCTAAATATCCACTATTGTTGATTATTGAGAGCGTATATAAATACCACAGAATCTTGTTACCGAAAGGCATATATATAGCTTCTCCGCTTGTATTCTCAAAATCAATTGAAATATGTCAAGACTGTTTAAGAAAACGTTTCGTGAAAAATCACTGAGGTGGAAATCATTCAGCTAGGATATTTGTCATAAACCGAACTGGAAGCCTTGCCGTGGTTATCTCCAGACTATGGCATTATGTCAGTGAACAGGACTTGCAGCAGTTGTTGGACTTTAATCGACGTGTGGCCAGGCTGACTTAAATAGTCACTAATCGTTTGCAAATGCAAATATCTCCTTAGCTCGTTAGGAACAGTATCAATCATATTAAAAGCCACACTGACACCGAATATGAATCAATGGCCATGCAATTTTAGATGGTCGGTTTCTGTTGATATTGTACCACGTAACTTAACCCCCGTGTACAGGAATACTACCATCAGTAGCATCAATGTGCTAGAATACGTCCTCATATTGTCCTTATCGAGCTCCACTGCTGAGCTTGATGCTTCAGCTATTACTCTATGCTGCTTTATAAATAAATTATTCTAACAGCACCCATTGGTTTGTTGTGAGGAATCCGGGAATAATATGTCTACAGTGGACTGTTTCCGTTCATTACACTGTTCCATCTTCAGAACATTCATCAAGTGGGATATTTGACCAAAGGCGAAGCCTTGTTAACAATGAGTGAGTTGGTGAAGTTTGACGCCGCTTTGAACACTATTTCAGTCCCGTGTCATCAAATAGTGGGAGTGCCATCCTCTGTGACGCATTTGATCTAGCTGTTTCCCACTTTGTTGTACCAAAGTCTGGGACCTGGACCAGTCGGCGGATCATCAAGAGATGCATATTATCACAGCGTTCCAAAATGTGGGTTTCAAAATGTCTGCTGGGTTAACATGTGGACGTCTAACCACCTCAGTGCTACCGAATTGATTTCACACAGCTGCCTTCTGTCAGACCTTGGCTTGATTGATCAAGGCCAATATTTCATCCGGTAACCTACTATCTGTCCAAATCCTAGATTACACGCTCCAACCTACTGCTCGTCCATTGTTTACCCGGCCAAGGTCTAGCTTACATACTGCAACCTGTCACACCTAGGTTATCCCGATCAAAGCCTAGATTACACACATCAATCGCATACTAACGGACCTCGGTTTGCCTGACCAAGGCCTAGATCACACATTTTAATCTAGTGACAGACCTTGGTTTGCCTGACCAAGGCCCAGATTACACACTGCAAGATGTCAGACCTCGGTTTGCCTACCCAAGGCCTATATCACATAATGTAGCCTGTCACACTGTAATCACCTTCAGACCTTGGATTGCATAATCGAGACCTTGATCACACACTGCAGCCTACGGACAGTCCATTGTTTGCGTGACCAAGGCCATGATCACACACTACAACCTACTGTCGGACCTTAGTTTCCCTGGTCTATTTCTTGATTACACACCGCAATCTACTGTCAGTCTATCATCTCATCAAGCCTAGATCACATACTCCTACTTACAGACCTGGGTTTACCTCAACAAGGCCCAGATTACACAGTACACTACAACCTACCAGTTCGGTTTCCCTGATCCAGGCCTAGATAACACGCTGCAACTTGACAGACAGCGGTATAGCTAACCAATGTCTATACACACGGCGATCTCCTTGTTATCTCGTTGTTCACCTGATCAAGGCCCAGATTACACACTGCAACCTACTGTGAGCGAGTGAGTGAGTGAGTTGGGTTTAACGCCGTTTTTAACAGTATTCCAGTTATATCACGGCGTGTCAGCTTAATGTGGGAGGAAAGCCCGAGGTGATGCAGGTCTCAGACGTTTACCACTTTAATGAAAGCCACGAGCACGGGTATGGTGCTGAAAAACCTAGAAACTTAAATCAGGGCGAACCGGGATTCGAACCCACAATCATAGGTTTCTGGCGTGCCCAAGGGACGCAACTCTGCACAGCGAAACGCGGTGCCTTAGACAACTGGGCCACCCGTGCCCCCTGCAACCTACTGTCAGTCCGTTGTTTACCTGATCAAAGCCCAGATTACACAACGCAACCTACTGTCAGTGAGTTGATTTATATGCCAGACCCCCGAATGGAATATGTTGTTTTCATAACAGAAATAAGGGACAAATTAAGACAAACTCATGTTAGACCGTGGTTTGCTGGAAGCCAGGATTCCACACTGTGACTTATTTCATATCCCAGTTTGCCTGAACAAGGACTTGACTGCATATTCCAAACAAAGCCATTACACGTCTGTTAAAATACTTCTGACAAGAGCAAATACTCTTTCCACAGTATTCCAACGGGGACAAAAAAAAGAAGAAAAAACGTATCATATAGTATGAAGACAATATTTAATCATAAGAACTAAAATGTTTCTTGCAAGACATGTCAAGAAGAGCATAAACGACCATACAAATAGAAGAGCACATAGCAAAACTTCATATTAACAACAATGTGCACCCAAAGCAACTAGTCCACAATGCCGTCATCATTATGTCACATATCATGAGAGAGTCACAATACATTTTTTTCAAAGTATCAGCCTTAGGCTTCTGGCCAGTTGCTGAAGTCACAGACTGAGCTATGTATCTATGTGTAGTACATACAAAATATGTCAAGGCGTGTCCATTCATTTGAACAATGCCAAAGCACAGAGGAAGAATGTACAGTAGCTTGCAAACAATCACGACCAAGATATGTAGTAAAGAAGGTAAACATTACACCTGTCTCCATCATCACACACATGGGATACATACTGCTGCCGATGCCAACTGAGGTCTTCACAAATATCCAAGTGCAGTAGAGTGTTTCCTGTCTGTCTGTCTCAAACAGTAGTGCTGCTAGTGTTAGGGTTGCTGCAGTACGACTCTTATCTACATAACTAACACCAGTCTCCATGGCCTTGCAGGCATTACGTAACTATCAACTGACACAGCTGAGGACACTCTCCACAAACACTGCCATCAGTCTCCATGGCCTTGCAGAACTACATGACTATCAACTGACACAGCTGAGGACACTCTCCACAAACACTGCCATCAGTCTCCATAGCCTTGCAGAACTACATGACTATCAACTGACACAGCTGAGGACACTCTGCCGCAAACACTGCCATGAGTCTCCATAGCCTTGCAGAACTACGTAACTATCAACTGACACAGCTGAGGACACTCTCCGCAAACACTGCCATCAGTCTCCATAGCCTTGCAGAACTACGTAACTATCAACTGACACAGCTGAGGACACTCTCCACAAACACTGCCATCAGTCTCCACAGCCTTGCAGAACTACATGACTATCAACTGACACAGCTGAGGACACTCTCCACAAACACTGCCATCAGTCTCCATAGCCTTGCAGAACTACATAACTATCAACTGACACAGCTGAGGACACTCTCCACAAACACTGCCATCAGTCTCCATAGCCTTGCAGAACTACATAACTATCAACTGACACAGCTGAGGACACTCTCCACAAACACTGCCATCAGTCTCCATAGCCTTGCAGAACTACATAACTATCAACTGACACAGCTAAGGACACTCTCCACAAACACTGCCATCAGTCTCCATAGCCTTGCAGAACTACATAACTATCAACTGACACAGCTAAGGACACTCTCCACAAACACTGCCATCAGTCTCCATGGCCTTGCAGCACTACATAACTATCAACTGACACAGCTGAGGACACTCTCCACAAACACTGCCATCAGTCTCCATGGCCTTGCAGCACTACATAACTATCAACGGACACAGCTGAGGACACTCTCCACAAACACTGCCATCAGTCTCCACAGCCTTGCAGAACTACATGACTATCAACTGACACAGCTGAGGACACTCTCCACAAACACTGCCATCAGTCTCCATAGCCTTGCAGCACTACATAACTATCAACTGACACAGCTGAGGACACTCTCCACAAACACTGCCATGAGTCTCCATAGCCTTGCAGGACTACATAACTATCAACGGACACAGCTGAGGACACTCTCCACAAACACTGCCATCAGTCTCCACAGCCTTGCAGAACTACATGACTATCAACTGACACAGCTAAGGACACTCTCCACAAACACTGCCATCAGTCTCCATAGCCTTGCAGAACTACATAACTATCAACTGACACAGCTGAGGACACTCTCCACAAACACTGCCATCAGTCTCCATGGCCTTGCAGCACTACATAACTATCAACTGACACAGCTGAGGACACTCTCCACAAACACTGCCATCAGTCTCCATAGCCTTGCAGCACTACATAACTATCAACTGACACAGCTGAGGACACTCTCCACAAACACTGCCATCAGTCTCCATAGCCTTGCAATCCTACATAACTATCAACGGACACAGCTGAGGACACTCTCCACAAACACTGCCATCAGTCTCCACAGCCTTGCAGCACTACATAACTATCAACTGACACAGCTGAGGACACTCTCCACAAACACTGCCATCAGTCTCCACAGCCTTGCAGCAGTCAAGTTAATTTTACACCAGTCCACTGGATTCTGGCAGGCAACTGGAACCAATGTGTATGTTTATTATCCTTTATTTGCATTCTGTATAATAAACTTATGAAACTCAAAATTGTTTATGTATTTTGATAAAACCACTAAATGAGATTCAAGAAATGTTTCCTTTCCAAACTGAAACCTTTCTCCTGAAGTGATATCCTTTCCTCGACTAGTAACACTTGGACTGCTTATTTTCATAAAAGTTTCATAATATTTTCATGATACTTTGTTCATACTATTGTATTATTTCACTAAAATTATGGGACAACTATATTTAAATGCCTTAGGTGTGCAATTAGTTTTGAAATGCACACTGACAAGCTTTATGAGTAATAAGATGCATATTGTTTTGTTTTTTTATATGAAACAGGCATTGCCAGCAGGCCCTTGAAGCACATACATGCACACAAGAACAGGAAGGCACCTCTAACAAGGGACAACATCATCAGGTGGTAAAAAAGATAACAGACGGTTTTCAGGCAATGATTTCAAACACATTGTTTTGTGTTGTAGTCTCTTTTTTGTTGAAATATCATAGAAAAATGCCCTGCCTGGTCTCAAAATTGATCTTTTTTTTGACAACCAGAAATCCTACAGGATTTATGCTCACCTGGATACTGCATGGCTAGATACTTGAACACGCTCTATGAGAAACCATGCTATAGGCTCTGACTCCATCTTCTCACTACACTACATCCCGCATATATACTAGGCATGCAGTTGTTATTTAGTTGACATTTGTATTTAATGACCTTATAAACATAAGACTTCAGACTATTAATATTAAACAAATTTAATCCATTCTTCAAATGATCATACTAAAATATATCAATTTTGTTTTTGAATGGGCACACAGATCAAACACAAAAATACATGGAGAAATATAATAGAGCATATAGTAACCTCCTATTACAAAACCCAGATATAACATATATACCAAAAGAATACAAAAATGCAAAACATTGCATAGCCATGTTCCATCGTAGTATTTTCCAAATGGCTGCCATAACAGCCATACTGACATTATCAGATTAAGATTCTTTGAACTTCTAGTGCGACGATTTGGTAGGATTATCAAGGTTAACATTTTGTTAGATAGGCCTTGGGCCTGAAAATGAGATGCCCGTTACGATATATCAGTTGGTCGAAGGGGTATTCAAAGTTTTCTCGACAAATTGATGTAGAAATCGAGCAAAGGAAGACAAAGCACATATGTCCAGACTCCAGACCCATAATATTGCACATGGATACATGCATGAACAGATGAGTAATGGTCTACAACAGGACAACTTGGTTGCTGTGGCAGCCGTATGGAAATATTAATCAGAATAATTTGAGGGAAGCAAAAACACATCATTAGTGGGATAATCCAAGCAAAGTATCACTGACGTAGTGGTTTCATAGGAGAACAATGGGTAAAGGAAGACGAACGTGAGGCCATGGACTGCAATATATCAACTGGTGTTTGACCTGTTGAGCTGACATACTATCATGCAGGGGATATCTCACCTGATGGAACGTTGTTTTTGTTTTCAAGGAAATACTTGTTTCCTACATGTAAGACAGTTCGTATTGTATCTATGCCACAGTGTGGAGGACATGCCAAAAGAAGAAGACAATTCCGGCATACAGAGACATCATATCGGACTCTGAACATATTGATGGTTGAACACACAGAAAAGACATTAAGAAAGAATTGGCCAAAATACAGACCTGTTCGCCATAACTTCATCTTATTATTGTTCAGATCATACCATTCTGGTCCACAACAAATACACAAGAGTTTAAACGCTCAATGTTGTCTACAGTATAGCAGGCTTGCATGCAAAACAGTGTCATAACTTTTATAACATACCATATGTTTTTTCAATAACACAAAGAAGAAGACAGAACTTACTGCCAATTGCAATAGGAATATGTACATTCAAAACACTGAGAAATGAACAACATTAATTTCAACAACACTGAGCCAGCATGACATTCCATCTATCACCAAGCCTGAAGATGTGTGTGAAGCTTGTGGATGCTGGACTCAGGGGATTACACCTCTGCAGAAACAAGAGGCAGTTTGGAAACACAAGAAATCATTGAAACAGCATCAAGAAAATAGAAACTAGGTTCACTGAGAGGAGGGCCCACTTGCGGACAGTGCTGTGACTATTGATCACAACAGTCTCTGTACAAACATTCCTTTGTGCAAATTGGCCCAGAACACTAATTTTAAATGATCTTTTAAGTAAACAAAGATAAAACATATTTGCACACTGGAATGAAGAACTAAATTCAGTTGATCACTGCTTGCAAAATATATAACAAAAGCACTTTCATATAGCAAATCAACACCTGATAGTTATAGGGTCTGCATTGTAAGATCATGCTAAATATTGTTCTAAGCTTATGTATAACAAAAGTTCATAACTAGTGCTATTTTGATTGATGTACAGTTAACAGTCTTTTAGTACAAACAATATTTAAAACAACATCTTGGATGATGTTGTGAGAAAGATTTAAAACATTGTGCCTTGACCAGTTCACAGTCAGATGACAGAAAGAAGTACAAAGGAGTTATCTCCCTCGAATGAGCAACTTGCCAACATATTTACTTCATGAATTCTTGTTTACATACATGAATTATACAGTGTTTAAATGTTTTTAGAAAAGTACAATCCCTCTATACAGTACTGATATGTTTTGTTTTTTAAGATGGTAAATAATACTTTCACTCATATATAAAGGATTTATTTTTTAGTTTCAGAAAATGTGACCATCAATCAGTTCGTAAGTCTATTACAGACTCCAGGATCACAAAGAATTATCCATCTTCTTCTCACCATTGTCAGTCACTTCTCCTTGAAATCTTGTGGGAAAACCAGATTATATCCCATCCAAGAATCATTATGACAAGATCAGTGAAACAAGAGTTTGTTCACCGAGTGTAAAAGATCGGCTCATGGTTTTACCCATACAATAATGCCCAGAGATTGTTCAACCAGAGACTAGGATGAAGAAACACAGACCAAGACATTGCTGTCAGCGACATTCTTTGAAGGTGTCTCGGTTACAAGTCTCTCTCTTTATGAACATAATCAAGTCATTCTCCTCAATACAAATATTTATCAGAATACTAAGAAAAAATATGGGTACTGTTATGAAATTGACACCAACATTTTATTATAAACCTAATCACTGGGTTTTTATAATACCCAGTACAATGGGAAGTTTGACTCAGAATTACCAGGATTCAAAGAATCAAGAAAAATAGAAACAGGATGACAAAATCTTCATTCTCTTTGGTTTAGGCTAGAAATAAAAAACTCCTTAAAGATTGGTACTGACATGGTATCACATTTTATGTTGTCAGAAATCAATATTAAAATGAGAAAATAAAGCAGTAATTTTGTTTGTTTGAAACTCCTGACCAGTAGCTTTTAACACCTTGCAACGTTTCCAATTAAGGAAATCTACCGTTTCACAACTTCCAACCTCCCTTGTCAACTACAACACATGCATCTATAGCTTAAAAATCACTGACTGGTGCTGAGTTACCATTTCCTCATGCCACTTCCTTCTTATCAACTATAACACCTGCGACAGTAGCTTTGATATTTGGTAATCTTAAGAGGACATTGCACAACTTTCCAGACTCAGTTAAGGCTAGTGTCAGTCAGCCACTCGCAGTAACTTCATGGCACAAAACTTTCCAGATTTACAGTACTACTGAACATGTGAGAAGGATACAGGGCTATTTCATGTTATGTATTAACTAGAGGATGGCAACTGGTGTACTACCAGCCTGCACACTCAGGATATCCTTATCAAATGTTGAGTAGTATAAATGTATGGACTGCTGTATAAAAATGAATAAAATATTTAAAAAATATATGCTTGGATGTAAACATCACTGGTCAACCAATCATTTGTCGTTAAAACATTAGGAGTTTGTTGCATATCAATGTCTAGAATATTGTCTGGTTGTGCATATAGTGAAGCTTATTGTCTGGCTGACCCGACATCAAGGTATGTCATCACTGTCTGTACTGCTTCAGCCCCAGTTAAAGAAGTGTCAGGCCCCATTAAAAATCAGATATAAAAAACCCATCCCATCATAAAGCTGTCATAAAATAAGCTATGAATCATATCAACAAAAACAAACTCAGGTTAATTTGCAACTCTTTAGAGGAACACAGTATCTCCACTGGAGCAGGTCATCACAGCATGGCCAAACACTTGATGGCTGTGTTGATGGCTGTTGTTGTATCCGAGGTGAATATATCTGCTTGCCATAGGAACTCAATGTCAATAGCTAGGATCTCCCAGTAAACTGACTTGCAGTGTCTTCTTCTTGAGACCAATATATTACCTGTAGCAGTCACATGCTTTATCATCAAACTAACTTCTTGAGCTGCTTGAATCTTAGCAAATCGATATTGTACTAAACATGGTACTGACCACATAAACAAAGACTCATGAAGTATGTCAATATCTAGAAATGTTTAACATATGTGTATCTAGATATCAACTTATTATCAAATTATGAACCCCAGTGACATATGGTGATGTTATGATCACTGAAGTATGGATGATCAAGTTTGGTGGGAGGTCCAACCTCATGTCTGCTCTATGTCCACTTCAGTCAGCATAGCCTGAAACAAGAGAAACACAAGCTTCACTACCACTTTCAGTAGTTTTCTTTTATTCCAGGAACCTTCCTTTTCTGTTCTCATTCAGTGACAAACACTCCAAACTGAACACAGGCATGAGTGGCCCTTGCAGGTACTGGTAAGGTTAAGTTGCCATCATTAATCATGTTTGAAAGAGGAAGAAAATACAGTATCAGCCACATCATGCAGTTGGTATCATCTGAGTTGCACACAAGATGCAGCACACAAACATCACTTTCATAGTTAACGACCGTTTCCATGGTCTAGTGGTAGAGCATCCGCCCAGAGAGCAGAAGGTCTGGGGTTCAATCCCCAGTTGCATCATACCAAAAGAAATTAAAATATGGTACTTGTTACCCTGTCTGGCGCTCGGCATTAGTGTCTGAAACAAGTACTGGCTGGCTCAGTGAGTGAGTGAGTGAGTGAGTGAGTATGGTTTTATGCCGCTTTTAGCAATATTCCAGCAATATCACGGCGGGGGACACCAGAAATGGGCCTGGCTGGCTCCGAGTCAGTATACTATGTCTGTGTGGGTTTTTCATGTTAAACTACTGCATCTCAGTGGGCTAGCACTATAAAATTGGAGTCAGTCCGGACTAGTATGAGCAGCCACACACACACACATGCATGCACATCGCTACATAAGTGCAATAATCTTGGTCACAAGGTTAAACCCCATTTCACTTCACCCCACCATAGTTGACATGTTTACGACCAGACTGTTTTGTGTTTTCTTTTGTTTATGGATTTTTGGCCCAAAAATTCAAGTCAATGGGCTCAAAATATATTCTTAAAATTTGCAATTTCAAGTATACTTTTGATCCTCAAAATGTCAAGTAGGTAGAAAAGAAGTTAATAAGTGGGGATGGAAGTTTTTAAGCTAAATTTCCAACAGGTCTTAATTATAACATATTTTATTTTTTGTATATTGCTAGTGGGTTTGTTGTTCTCAATTCTACCATGACCTTAAAGAATGATTCTGATTAGTTGAAACAAGGTCTCAATTTTCAGATCTTTTAAATTAAGCCTTTCACATGTAAATTGTCCATATAAATACATCAAATACATCATAACATGGCATTTCTTGACTAAGAGACACTAGAAGCTGGTGGTATATGTGATAAGGGATAGTAGCAGCTGGTGGTATATGTGATAAGGGATACTAGCAGCTGCTGGTATATGTGATAAGGGATACTAGAAGCTGGTGGTATATGTAATAAGGGATAGTAGCAGCTGGTGGTATATGTGATAAGGGATACTAGAATCTGGTGGTATATGTGATAAGGGATAGTAGCTGCTGGTGGTATATGTAATAAGGGATAGTAGCAGCTGGTGGTATATGTGATAAGGGATACTAGCAGCGGGTGGTATATGTGATAAATAAGGGATACCAGCAGATGGTGGTTCATGTATATGATATAAGAGATACTAGAAATTGGTGGTATGTGTGATAAGGGATACTACCAGCTGGTGGTATATCAAATAAATAAGGGATACTAGAAGCTGTGATATATGTGATAAGGGATACTAGCAGCTGCTGGTATATGTGATAAGAGATACAAGAAGCTGGTGGTAAGTGTGATAAGGGACACTACCAGCTGCTGGTATAATCATGTGACACAGCTGCCTCAAACATAACTTACATTAGCAACAGGGGCTGTCTTCGTCACTTGACAGTCAACAACAGATGACTCCAGGGCGCCGAGGTCTGGGAACCCCGCACCTGAAACACACAAACTCACTATTCCAAAATATTTACACATAAATATGCATTTTCTACTTCCCATGTTAACTGCAATGTCATTTGTAAAACCTCAAATGACAATATGACTGGAATAATAGAGGCCAAGGACAACGTATCAGATGAACTCTTGATTACATCCCCCTCAACATCTCTTATCTATCATATTCTTTCAGTTCACAGAGCCAATCCTCATAGGACAAGCATGATGTACCCATGACCAATTCTTACCTTTGGGTTCCCCCAAGGTTACACTTTCATGCATGCTACAGCTGTCCTACCTGTAATAGTGAATGGTCGGGCCATGGGAGGGAGTTCCCAAAACTTGGGGGGTACCACGCAAGTCTCATATGGTTGCACACGCTCGATGTTCCCATAGTCAACGAAAAACACCTTCATCTTCTCATTCTGTCGGAGAGAGGTTTTCAGAACCCAGGCTCTGAAACAAATTCAGGCCTGAGTGAAAGGAATTTCACAGCTGTTGATGATGACTTTCAGTCAGAATTCTTTGTACCATTAAGATGGTCCTATGGAACATACCTGTGCCCTCCCATTCATACAACTAAAATGGTCAGTCAGAATTCTTCATACAATCAGTCAGCCAGAAGCCACCTGTGCCACTCCCCTTCATACCCTACAGACAGAATCCACTTGTGCCACTCCCCTTCATACCCTACAGACAGAATCCACTTGTGCCACTCCCCTTCATACCCTACAGACAGAATCCACTTGTGCCACTCCCCTTCATACACTGCAGTGAGAACCCACCTGTATCACTCCCCTTCATACAATGCAGTGAGAACCCACCTGTGCCTCTCCCCTTCATACACTGCAGTGAGAACCCACCTGTATCACTCCCCTTCATACACTGCAGTGAGAACCCACCTGTATCACTCCCCTTCATACACTGCAGTGAGAACCCACCTGTATCACTCCCCTTCATACACTGCAGTGAGAACCCACCTGTATCACTCCCCTGCATACACTGCAGTGAGAACCCACCTGTATCACTCCCCTTCATACACTGCAGTGAGAACCCACCTGTATCACTCCCCTTCATACACTGCAGTGAGAACCCACCTGTGCCTCTCCCCTGCATACACTGCACTGAGGACCCACCTGGATCACTCCCCTTCATACACTGCAGTGAGAACCCACCTGTGCCTCTCCCCTGCATACACTGCACTGAGGACCCACCTGTATCACTCCCCTTCATACACTGCAGTGAGAACCACCTGTGCCTCTCCCCTTCATACACTGCAGTGAGAACCCACCTGTATCACTCCCCTTCATACACTGCAGTGAGAACCCACCTGTGCCTCTCCCCTGCATACACTGCACTGAGAACCCACCTGTATCACTCCCCTTCATACACTGCAGTGAGAACCCACCTGTGCCTCTCCCCTTCATACACTGCAGTGAGAACCCACCTGTATCACTCCCCTTCATACACTGCAGTGAGAACCCACCTGTATCACTCCCCTTCATACACTGCAGTGAGAACCCACCTGTGCCTATCCCCTTCATACACTGCACTGAGAACCACCTGTATCACTCCCCTTCATACACTGCACTGAGGACCCACCTGTATCACTCCCCTTCATACACTGCAGTGAGAACCACCTGTGCCTCTCCCCTTCATACACTGCAGTGAGAACCACCTGTATCACTCCCCTTCATACACTGCAGTGAGAACACACCTGTATCACTCCCCTTCATACACTGCAGTGAGAACCACCTGTGCCTCTCCCCTTCATACACTGCAGTGAGAACCCACCTGTATCACTCCCCTTCATACACTGCAGTGAGAACCCACCTGTGCCTATCCCCTTCATACACTGCAGTGAGAACCCACCTGTATCACTCCCCTTCATACACTGCAGTGAGAACCCACCTGTGCCTATCCCCTTCATACAATGCAGTGAGAACCCACCTGTATCACTCCCCTTCATACACTGCAGTGAGAACCCACCTGTGCCTATCCCCTTCATACACTGCAGTGAGAACCCACCTGTATCACTCCCCTTCATACACTGCACTGAGGACCCACCTGTATCACTCCCCTTCATACACTGCAGTGAGAACCCACCTGTGCCTATCCCCTTCATACACTGCACTGAGAACCACCTGTATCACTACCCTTCATACACTGCACTGAGGACCCACCTGTATCACTCCCCTTCATACACTGCAGTGAGAACCACCTGTGCCTCTCCCCTTCATACACTGCAGTGAGAACCACCTGTATCACTCCCCTTCATACACTGCAGTGAGAACCACCTGTATCACTCCCCTTCATACACTGCAGTGAGAACCCACCTGTGCCTCTCCCCTTCATACACTGCAGTGAGAACCCACCTGTATCACTCCCCTTTATACACTGCAGTGAGAACCCACCTGTATCACTCCCCTTCATACACTGCAGTGAGAACCACCTGTATCACTCCCCTTCATACACTGCACTGAGAACCCACCTGTATCACTCCCCTTCATACACTGCAGTGAGAACCCACCTGTATCACTCCCCTTCATACACTGCAGTGAAAACCACCTGTATCACTCCCCTTCATACAATGCAGTGAGAACCCACCTGTATCACTCGCCTTCATACACTGCAGTGAGAACCCACCTGTGCCTATCCCCTTCATACACTGCAGTGAGAACCCACCTGTATCACTCCCCTTCATACACTGCACTGAGAACCACCTGTGCCTCTCCCCTTCATACACTGCACTGAGGACCCACCTGTATCACTCCCCTTCATACACTGCACTGAGGACCCACCTGTATCACTCCCCTTCATACACTGCAGTGAGAACCCACCTGTGCCTATCCCCTTCATACACTGCAGTGAGAACCCACCTGTATCACTCCCCTTCTTACACTGCACTGAGAACCACCTGTATCACTACCCTTCATACACTGCAGTGAGAACACACCTGTGCCTCTCCCCTTCATACACTGCAGTGAGAACCCACCTGTATCACTCCCCTTCATACACTGCAGTGAGAACCCACCTGTATCACTCCCCTTCATACACTGCAGTGAGAACCCACCTGTGCCACTCCCCTTCATACACTGCAGCACATCGCCCAAGGCCCTTCGTTCTGGCCAGATGGTTATCTGTATCTTGCAAGTCAAGGATCAGTCGCTTCAAGGCCTTCAGGTTCTCCATCTCAAATAAGAAAATACGTAAATATCAAGTTGCAGGTTGAATTCAAATAAACTTTGATGCACACTGAACAAATATCCGCTTATTGCAGGTGCATCTTCAGAACCATTTTAAACCAACACTATTTCTCTCTATAATATGACACAACAAGAGCATGAAAATATCTCAGCAGACCCTAACTCAATAAAATAGGCATCCTGCAATTTATTGGAAGCAGTCAATTTCTGAAACCCAGGTCACCACCTTCCCATATCTCGCTGACCACCTGCCCCCAGGTCTCCATCTTCCCCTACCTCACTTACCACCTGACCCAGGTCTCCATCTTCCCTAAACTCACTGACCACCTGCCTCAGGTCTCCATCTTCCCTAACCTCACTGACCACCTGCCCCAGGTCTCCATCTTCCCTTATCTCACTCACCACCTGCCCCAGGTCTCCATCTTCCCTTATCTCACTGACCATCTGACCCAAGTCTCCATCTTCCCTTACCTCACTGACCACCTGCCCCAGGTCTCCATCTTCCCTTATCTCACTGACCATCTGACCCAGGTCTCCATCTTCCCTTATCTCACTGACCATCTGACCCAGGTCTCCCTCTTCCCCTATCTCACTGACCACCTGCCCCAGGTCTCCATCTTCCCCTATCTCACTGACCACCTGCCCCAGGTCACCATCTTCCCTTACCTCACTGACCACCTGACCCAGGTCTCCATCTTCCCCTATCTCACTGACCACCTGCCCCAGGTCACCATCTTCCCTTATCTCACTGACCATCTGACCCAGGTCTCCATCTTCCCTTACCTCACTGACCACCTGCCCCCAGGTCTCCATCTTCCCTAACCTCACTGACCACCTGCCCCCAGGTCTCCATCTTCCCTTACCTCACTGACCACCTGCCCCCAGGTCTCCCTCTTCCCTAAACTCACTGACCACCTGCCCCAGGGTCTCCATCTTCCCTAAACTCACTGACCACCTGACCTAGGTCTCCCTCTTCCCTTATCTCACTGACCATCTGCCCCAGGTCTCCATCTTCCCTAAACTCACTGACCACCTGCCCCCAGGTCTCACTCTTCCCTAAACTCACTGACCACCTGACCTAGGTCTCCCTCTTCCCTTATCTCACTGACCACCTGACCCAGGTCTCCATCTTCCCATATCACACTGACCACCTGCCCCCAGGTCTCCATCTTCCCTAAACTCACTGACCACCTGCCCCCAGGTCTCCCTCTTCCCTAAACTCACTGACCACCTGACCTAGGTCTCCCTCTTCCCATATCTCACTGACCATCTGCCCCAGGTCTCCATCTTCCCTTACCTCACTGACCACCTGCCCCAGGTCTCCATCTTCCCTTACCTCACTGACCACCTGCCCCCAGGTCTCCATCTTCCCTAACCTCACTGACCACCTGCCCCCAGGTCTCCATCTTCCCTTACCTCACTGACCACCTGCCCCCAGGTCTCCCTCTTCCCTAAACTCACTGACCACCTGCCCCCAGGTCTCCCTCTTCCCTAAACTCACTGACCACCTGACCTAGGTCTCCCTCTTCCCTTATCTCACTGACCACCTGCCCCAGGTCTCCATCTTCCCTAACCTCACTGACCACCTGACCCAGGTCTCCATCTTCCCTTACCTCACTGACCACCTGCCCCAGGTCTCCATCTTCCCTTACCTCACTGACCACCTGCCCCCAGGTCTCCATCTTCACGAACCTCACTCACCATCTGACCCAGGTCTCCATCTTCCCTTACCTCACTCACCACCTGCCCCAGGTCTCCATCTTCCCATACCTCACTGACCACCTGCCCCAGGTCTCCATCTTCCCTTACCTCACTGACCACCTGCCCCAGGTCTCCATCTTCCCTTACCTCACTGACCATCTGACCCAGGTCTCCATCTTCCCTTACCTCACTGACCACCTGCCCCCAGGTCTCCATCTTCCCTTACCTCACTGACCATCTGACCCAGGTCTCCATCTTCCCTTACCTCACTCACCACCTGCCCCAGGTCTCCATCTTCCCATACCTCACTGACCACCTGCCCCAGGTCTCCATCTTCCCTTACCTCACTGACCACCTGACCCAGGTCTCCATCTTCCCTAACCTCACTGACCACCTGACCCAGGTCTCCATCTTCCCTTACCTCACTGACCACCTGCCCCAGGTCTCCATCTTCCCTTACCTCACTGACCACCTGACCCAGGTCTCCATCTTCCCTTACCTCACTGACCACCTGCCCCAGGTCTCCATCTTCCCATACCTCACTGACCACCTGCCCCAGGTCTCCATCTTCCCTTACCTCACTGACCACCTGACCCAGGTCTCCATCTTCCCTAACCTCACTGACCACCTGACCCAGGTCTCCATCTTCCCTTACCTCACTGACCATCTGCCCCAGGTCTCCATCTTCCCTTACCTCACTGACCACCTGCCCCCAGGTCTCCATCTTCACGAACCTCACTCACCATCTGACCCAGGTCTCCATCTTCCCTTACCTCACTCACCACCTGCCCCAGGTCTCCATCTTCCCATACCTCACTGACCACCTGCCCCAGGTCTCCATCTTCCCTTACCTCACTGACCACCTGCCCCAGGTCTCCATCTTCCCTTACCTCACTGACCATCTGACCCAGGTCTCCATCTTCCCTTACCTCACTGACCACCTGCCCCCAGGTCTCCATCTTCCCTTACCTCACTGACCATCTGACCCAGGTCTCCATCTTCCCTTACCTCACTCACCACCTGCCCCAGGTCTCCATCTTCCCATACCTCACTGACCACCTGCCCCAGGTCTCCATCTCCCCTTATCTCACTGACCATCTGACCCAGGTCTCCATCTTCCCATATCTCACTGACCACCTGCCCCAGGTCTCCATCTTCCCTTACCTCACTGACCACCTACCCCAGGTCTCCATCTTCCCTTACCTCACTGACCACCTGACCCAGGTCTCCATCTTCCTTACCTCACTGACCATCTGACCCAGGTCTCCATCTTCCCTTACCTCACTGACCACCTGCACCAGGTCTCCATCTTCCCTAACCTAACTGACCACCTGCCCCAGGTCTCCATCTTCCCTTACCTCACTGACCACCTGACCCAGGTCTCCATCTTCCCTAACCTCACTGACCACCTGCCCCAGGTCTCCATCTTCCCATACCTCACTGACCACCTGCCCCAGGTCTCCATCTTCCCCTATCTCACTGACCACCTGCCCCAGGTCTCCATCTTCCCTTACCTCACTGACCATCTGACCCAGGTCTCCATCTTCCCTAAACTCACTGACCACCTGCCCCAGGTCTCCATTATCCCTTACCTCACTGACCACCTGTCCCCAGAAGAAAGTTTCCTCCTCAGCGGCTGTCACCAGCACCTTGATGTGGCTGCCCTGCTTCAGCGCATTCCTCTTCACCTTCATCTTTAACAGTATGTGGGAGTACAGCTCCAACACTTCATATATACTCTGTTCAGACTCAGACGACACATCCTCACTTGAATAGTCCAAGGAGTCACTGACTCCGTCCAACACTTGGCTGCGGGTCATGGAGACTGGCCGGCCCCCTGCGAAGCAGTTGCGTGCCATCAGTTTCTCCCTCACCTGAGGGGTGGATCGGGGAATGTCCAGCAACAATGGCCGACCCAGGTAATCGAACTGGTTCATTTCTCGGATGGCAGCCTCAGCCTTGTCTAGATTTGGCAACAACACGTACGCTTTTGGGCTGTAATTACAACACTGATAAAAGTAAGGTTGAGAGACATATTATCAAGTAATTTATGACAAACTACCTAATGTCTCAAAACATAACATCAATATTCTCTCGCATCTGAGTTCCTTATTGTCAAGCTAGAATCTCTGCCACAAGCCAGCAGGACTTACTCAGTCCATTCACAAACATGAATGTTTTCTCCCTTTCAGTGTATAAACTTAGTTGTACAAAGGTTGTATGATTCCATGTGCTAACATCAAATTCCTTTGGATATCAAGCAATATCGTAACTTTGATGTTTAAAGAAATATTGTTACACTCTGCACTGTAACAGTTTCAGCAGGATATTGTAATATGCAAAACAATCTGTTAAACAAACTAAAAGACCTCAATAGCATTGACTTCTCCAACTTCCGTATCAGCGTGTTTCTTTACTAACAAAAGAAAAGTCCTGTCACGTGCTGTGCAAATTAGCTTGTGTCGGCGGTGTAATGCCAAGTGAACACTGCGCCTGAGTGTGTCAATCAAATAACACTTCATGCCAGAACTCAGTCCACCTTAATGTTTTGTTTGTGTATTGTTTTAACGTTGTATTCAATATTTCAGCAATATGACGGTGGTCTGTAAATAAACGACTCTGTACCAGAAAATCCAATGAGTTATATCAAGAACCTCTGTCTGCTCAACTGGGATACGAGGTACATGCAAAATCTAAGTCAACAAGCATGACCACCTGATCCTGTTAGTCGCCTCTTATGACAAGCATGGGTTTTAACCTGGATCATCACAGGTACAGCTTCCTTGGTGTCAAGCAAGCATGACCACCTGATCCTGTTAGTCGCCTCTTATGACAAGCATGGGTTTTAACCTGGATCATCACAGGTACAGGTTCCTTGGTGTCAAGCAAGCATGTCCACCTGATCCTGTTAGTCGCCTCTTATGACAAGCATGGGTTTTAACCTGGATCATCACAGGTACAGGTTCCTTGGTGTCAAGCAAGCATGACCACCTGATCCTGTTAGTCGCCTCTTATGACAAGCATGGGTTTTAACCTGGATCATCACAGGTACAGGTATCAGGTTTCTCAGACAAAGATCAGTAACAAAATGGTCACATACTTAGCATGCTTAATTTGAGAAGTAAAATATGAAAATAACTCATGAATTCCAAAATGATTACAATTATTCAGAACCACTATCACATATTATCTACAGGTACATCCGCAACATGTAGTGCTCTTGACCAAGTGCTACAACACTTGTCATGGTCTCAGATTCTTCATCAAAGCACTTGGGAACAACACTCACCACTTGTTGGCAGGGACAATGTTGACACTCACAACATCATAGCGCAAGAACAAAATGTAAAGTTCACGCTGAAAACAAATAAATTAAAATATTAGTTCTACCTTTAACCAAAGAGCTGAAGACCTCAAACTTTGAATGAATCTTAACAAACAAGTAGATGTTAAGCAAACTTACTGGTGGTGTGGACAAGATCAGGGCAGATCACAATGGTAACCCAACTTACTGGTGGTGTGGACAAGATCAGGGCAGATCACAATGGTAACCCAACTTACTGGTGGTGTGGACAAGATCAGGGCAGATCACAATGGTAACCCAACTTACTGGTGGTGTGGACAAGATCAGGGCAGATCACAATGGTAACCCAACTTACTGGTGGTGTGGACAAGATCAGGGCAGGTCACAATGGTAACCCAACTTACTGGTGGTGTGGACAAGATCAGGGCAGATCACAATGGTAACCCAACTTACTGGTGGTGTGGACAAGATCAGGGCAGTTCACAATGGTAACCCAACTTACTGGTGGTGTGGACAAGATCAGGGCAGATCACAATGGTAACCCAACTTACTGGTGGTGTGGACAAGATCAGGGCAGTTCACAATGGTAACCCAACTTACTGGTGGTGTGGACAAGATCAGGGCAGTTCACAATGGTAACTCAACTTACTGGTGGTGTGGACAAGATCAGGGCAGATCACAATGGAAAACCAACTTACTGGTGTTGTGGACGGGTGAAAGTTGGCAACAAATATGCTGACAGGCTCGTCATCCTTCCCATCCTCCACATCAACAGAATTCTCCAAGTCAGGCACTGAAGCTTCTAGCTCCGGCATTGTAGTTTCGAGTTCTGGCATTACATCTGCTGCCTCGGCCATGTGCAAGGTTGAGTTCAACTGCTGTTGCGGTTTCTGTGGTGACCTGCCCACTGGTGTAGATGTCACCATCTTCTTCCCCCTACTGTCAATGCTAATACTGATGTCCTGCATCCGGTCAGACAGATTCAGACCTCGGCCACAGCCCAAACTTGAGGAACTTTCAAAACTGTGGTTTAACTCGGAGCTGCTGGCATCCCCTCGTCGGAGGCCATCTGATGGTACAGGTCCCAAAATACCTAAAAAAGACCCCACAAAACATATCACTGGTCATGAGTAAGAGGTCAACACACTTCGTGTTCTGTATTGTATTGTGTACCTCTGCAGCATAGATGTTTCACAATTCATGGTGGGTGTTCCAGGGAAGCAATTTCAGCCACCATCAGCTTGATCAGTTGGTATATATGCATCCCACTTAATTGGAGATTTTTTAATATTTGCCAGTAATAGGCTAATAAAAATATATATATATCACAAGAGTCAAATTTGTTTGATAGGCATTACTTAGAAGTTGACGGATGACAAAGTAGACATAATTTATGGATAACAACTTCTTTAATACTGTAAAGGCAACGTTTTGGTATAGATCCTTATACCGTTGTCAAGCTTGACCATGGTATAAGGATCTATACCAAAACATCGCCTTAACGGTAATTAAAGAAGTTGTTATCCATAAATTGTGTCTACTTTGTCAAGAGTCAAATTACTGGAAATGAAATACTGCCAAGATATTCAATCACTGCGGTGCTTACAAGGTGCATACAGTGTAATATCAGTTGTTACCATCTATCTATAGTTATTTACATGAATGGCAACAATCAGAACAAATCACTAATAAATCATCAACTATTTCCTAAAATCAAATCATTGGTTTAAAATCTGATAAAACTGAATTTCCTCACTCTAGTCATCACATTTTATAGACTGAAATATCCACTTCAACGGCTGAAGCCTCAGCACTTTTTTACTATTGTTAATTGCAGGTGTATATTGAGAGTAAAGTTCGCCATATCTGTTATTTCCTTATTAATGTGTTCTTTATATCCATCAATTTTATATGATTAAATATACATCAAATGGCCAGGACAAAAGAACAACTTGTTATATCAGTCAGATTGTTATAAGTATGTTTGTTGTAAACATGGTTTACTGTGATCTTAAGCAAAAACATCGTCTCGGAACATTGTCACTTTTCAACAAAACAATGGCATGGGTGTCTCACCTGGTTTTTCCTGGTAGGTTGTTTTTTGACTGTGGTGGTTTATATCTCCCTTCATGTTTCTCCCTGATGTGGCTCCTCCGCCTGAGAAGCAAAACACAGCAAATACATAAACATACACAGACAAACAACAGCACAGACATAAATTTACACAGACAAACAACAGCACACACATAAATATAAACAGACAAACAACAGCACAGAAATAAATTTACACAGACAAACAACAGCACACACATAAATATACACACACAAACACAGCAAATACATAAACATACACAGACAAACAACAGCACACACATAAATTTACACAGACAAACAACAGCACACACATAAATATACACACACAAACACAGCAAATACATAAACATACACAGACAAACAACAGCACACACATAAATTTACACAGACAAACAACAGCACACACATAAATATACACACAAACACAGCAAATACATAAACATACACAGACAAACAACAGCACACACATAAATTTACACAGACAAACAACAGCACACACATAAATATACACACACAAACACAGCAAATACATAAACATACAGACAAACAACAGCACACACATAAATATACACACACAAACACAGCAAATACATAAACATACAGACAAACAACAGCACACACATAAATATACACACACAAACTTAGCACAAACATAAATATACACACACAAACACAGCACACACATAATTATACATACACAAACACAGCAAATACATAAACATACACAGACAAACAACAGCACATACATAAATATACACACACAAACACATCACACACATAATTATACATACATAAACACAGCACATACATATATATACACACACAAACACAGCACAAACATAAATATACACACACAAACACAGCACACACATAATTATACATACACAAACACAGCACATACATAAATATACACAGACAAACAACAGCACATACATAATCATACATACACAAACACAGCACATACATAAATATACACACACAAACAACAGCACACACATGAATATACACACACAAACAGCACACACATAATCATACATACACAAACACAGCACATACATAAATATACACACACAAACAACAGCACACACATGAATATACACACACAAACACAGCACACATAAATATACACACACAAACACAGCACACACAAATATACACACACAAATACAGCACACACATAATTATACATACACAAACACAGCACATACATAAATATACACACACAAACAACAGCACACACATGAATATACACACACAAACACAGCACACATATATATACACACACAAACACAGCACACATAAATATACACACACAAACACAGCACACACATAATTATACATACACAAACACAGCACATACATAAATATACACAGACAAACAACAGCACACACATGAATATACACACACAAACACAGCACACATAAATATACACACACAAACACAGCACACACAAATATACACACACAAATACAGCACACACATAAATATACACACACAAACAGCACACACATAAATATACACACACAAACACAGCACACACATACATATACACACACTAACACAGCACACATAATTATACATACACAAACACAGCACACACATAAATATACACAGACAAACAACAGCACATACATAATCATACATACACAAACACAGCACATACATAAATATACACACACAAACAACAGCACACACATGAATATACACACACAAACAGCACACACATAATCATACATACACAAACACAGCACATACATAAATATACACACACAAACACATCACACACATAATTATACATACACAAACACAGCAAATACATAAACATACACAGACAAACAACAGCACATACATAAATATACACACACAAACACATCACACACATAATTATACATACATAAACACAGCACATACATATATATACACACACAAACACAGCACAAACATAAATATACACACACAAACACAGCACACACATAATTATACATACACAAACACAGCACATACATAAATATACACAGACAAACAACAGCACATACATAATCATACATACACAAACACAGCACATACATAAATATACACACACAAACAACAGCACACACATGAATATA
Source organism: Haliotis rufescens (assembly GCF_023055435.1). NCBI lineage: Eukaryota > Metazoa > Mollusca > Gastropoda > Lepetellida > Haliotidae > Haliotis > Haliotis rufescens. Next base: position 37,241,499 of record NW_025963779.1, read on the forward strand.
CACACACAAACAGCACACACATAATCATACATACACAAACACAGCACATACATAAATATACACACACAAACAACAGCACACACATGAATATACACACACAAACACAGCACACATAAATATACACACACAAACACAGCACACACAAATATACACACACAAATACAGCACACACATAATCATACATACACAAACACAGCACATACATAAATATACACACACAAACAACAGCACACACATGAATATACACACACAAACACAGCACACATATATATACACACACAAACACAGCACACATAAATATACACACACAAACACAGCACACACATAATTATACATACACAAACACAGCACATACATAAATATACACAGACAAACAACAGCACACACATGAATATACACACACAAACACAGCACACATAAATATACACACACAAACACAGCACACACAAATATACACACACAAATACAGCACACACATAAATATACACACACAAACAGCACACACATAAATATACACACACAAACACAGCACACACATACATATACACACACTAACACAGCACACATAATTATACATACACAAACACAGCACACACATAAATATACACACACAAACACAGCACACATAATTGTACATACACAAACACAGCACACACATAAATATACACACAAATACAGCACACACATAAATATACACACACATACACAGCACACACACAAATACAGCACACACATAATTATACACACATAAACATAGCACGCACGCAAATATACACACACAAATACAGCACACACATAAATATACATACATAAACAGCACATACATAAATACACACAGAAACACAGTACATATATAAATACACACAGAAACACAGCACACATATAAATATACACACAGAAACACAGCACACGCAAACATATACACACACAAACACAGCACACACATAAGTATACACACACAAACACAGCACACACATAAGTATACACACATAAACACAGCACACATATAAATACACACATAAACACAGCACACATATAAATACACACATAAACACAGCACACATATAAATACACACATAAACACAGCACATATAAATATAGACACAAATCTCTCTATTACGGTATTAAAGCAATCTGCTGTTGCTGGATCAAACCAGATCATGAAACTGAGGATTGCAATACATGCGCTCACCATTGTCAGAAAAATACAGTAACTCATCAACTCATCACGCTCATCACTGTAAACATAATAAAATTTACTATTTTATGACAAAGTGATCCAGATGTTTGAGTAAACTAACCCACTACATGAAGCAGAAGAGAGACAGACAGTTTACTGATGTGAAAGTTGTTTTGGGTAGGGTCCTCGTCATCATGGTCATCACACTGATTGAATCCTTGGTGTTATTTTCATAACGTAGGAATATTTCTTTTCAGCAAATCCATTAGTTTTCTCAATTGGAGAAGTATAATATGGCTTGATGGTGCGTAAACCTCCACTTTCCAAAATATATTGTGTCTTGACGAGGAGTGCAACAATTATGTGCAATCCCCTGTGCCACTATACAAGCATTGTATATGTTGGTCATGAAGCCATCCAAAACTGCTGGTAAACACAAGATCTGAATGAGCAACATTTAAAATTGTAAACAAAGTAATTATAAAATACTCTTTTCAACCATTTGAAAATACTCTCAAGCCACTTATTCATCAACAAACTTCATATATGTTGGTTGGGTGTCTTTGATGATGAAATGTGTCTCTGACATGGCAAGTGTAGGCTTTATCAGCAGGATGTATATGGTATTGTGATGCAGTGCATCAGTACATTCATGGCCCTCCGGCTGTCACTACTCACCGGCGCCACTTGGATGAGATGATGGAGGGTTGGCCTGGGGTTTATTGTGGCTAGGAAGACTGTCTTGCTTGGAAATCCTCACTTCTACTCTACGACCTTTAATGTCTTGTCCATCCATGGCTTCAATCATCTTTTGTGCATCCTCAGATGTGTCAAAATTCACAAAAGCATACCTTAAAAATAGTAAAACTCATTCTGTTGAACAAGTCATGAAGGTGCTTCTACAGTTGGTTCAACCAATTACTCGTAACACATCAGTATACAGTGGGACTTCCACTTGTCAGGTGTCAAAAGACTCATTTCCTAACAGGGAGGACATCAGTGAGAAACTAGCATGATAGGAAAGGAAAAATGCTGATGCCTCAACAATTCCTGGAAGTATGCAAGCTGAGAAACAACAGTCTCCAAGATTACTTCTCCGCTTTCACACAGGCTTCTCATCAAACCAATGTGTTGAAATTGTGAACATAAAATACGGCCTCCAAGTTTAACAGTCCTTGTATTAGCCCTTTTATGCCGAGCGCCAGGCAGGGGAACAACAAATACCATTTTTTAAAACGTCTGGATAACGTGGCTGGGGATAGAACCCAGGCCTTCCACTCCCCAGGCAGATGCTCTATCCACTAGACCATGGAGGCAGTCCCCTTAATTCATGGACTGGTTCCTGGCAATGTTTGACCTGTTTAAAGTCTGCAGAGATTTGTTTCACAAATAGAATCCACATATAGCCAATAACCCTTTCAGGATTTCCTTAGCACGACAGCAGGGTCCAGGATATTACAACTTCCACTTAGATATAATACACTACACATAATCTCAAATTCCAAGTTTTGAAAACTTTCACGCATTCCCTACGTCATGTTTACATTACAAAATAAATGTCCCCTCGTAAGGCTTAAAAAAAATAAACGGATTGGTTCTCAGGCAATGACTTTTGAAAATATAGTGCATGCGGGCGGGCTGGGTTGGATTTTTTTTGCTTGTTCAAACTATAGTCTGGAAGGTAATTTAAGGTACCAACGTTTACTACAATATCTGAAAAACTATCGGACCTACTCCAGTCAAAGTTGGTATGAGATTATTAAACAGTAATACATACCTGGATATAACTGGATATTACATTTAAAAACAATCACGCACGCACGAATACGGTGTTAGCTTTGGGCGTTTCAACGTGCGTGATTCCTGTGCACCCTTTCGAGTTGAGTTGATTGGTTCAACTGTGTCATATGGCCCTGTGACGCAGGGGTAGCATTATGCAGATGGCTGTTTCAATGATTGCTCGTTCCACCCGTGGCGAACAGGTCTGGTTGTGGTTGAAATATAGTGATAGCTAAATAGACAGATTTTTTATTCATGCACCGATTGTCTTTAAATGTAATATCCAGTTATGTATGACTGTTTAATAATCTCATACCAACTTTGACTGGAGTAGGTCCAATAGTTTTTCAGACGTAGACGTAGTAAACGTCGTTACCTTAAATTACCTTCCAGACTATAGTATGTAACCAAATAAACAGTTGTGTACCATCAACCTGGGAAAGGGCCTCTCTACATAAGGAAGCATACAAAGTTTACTACAACTATTTCCGCAATTACCATAACACGAGATGCACAGTAAAGCAGTGCGCATATAAAGGGAAGTAACTGCATGCTGTATTGGACCGCAGTGTTTAAGTATAAGGATTTTTGGATTTTTTTCAAAATGGAAATAAAAACAAAACGTGCGGTAGACTTTCTGATGATGTGGGCGGTGCCTGAGAACCAAAACTATTATTTTTTTTAGCCTTATTGTAGCAATATAATATGCTCTAACTAACCAGACGACCAAATGAAACATATGAGAATGCCATCAACATACTGACAGTACACAGATATCTACCAGCCACTATTCTGGACAGAAACTGTCTTTTTGCAGCAAAGTCAGTCGATTTTGAAGTTAATAATTAGGTTGTTATGAACTAAAGTTCCAGACAGGAATACATTTTACTGACCTCAGGCTTCAAACTTCAGTGTCTGAAACCACTGGTGCCAGCATGCCCCATTATACAGTAGCATCAACAGGTGGTGCATGTTCCATGACTCATGCCCAAACTCTGTCTTTACTTAGGATCATGAAAACGTTTTAAACAAGTATTTGTCACAGAGTGACGAAATATCCCCCGCCTGTACACCATAGTACCAAATATGAAGACAATCCAGCGATTAGTTCTTGAGATATTGTGGCAACACCGTTTTCCAACTCCAAAAACAGATTTGCCTGCTGTGACCTTGAAAATGGGGTCAAGGTCACCAAATCTGACAGGTGTATGCGGTGTCTGTATATACACTATAGTTCCAAATATGAAGACAATCCAGCGATTAGTTCTTGAGATATCGCGGCAACACCGTTTTCTAACTCCAAAAGCAGATTTGCCTGCTGTGACCTTGACAATGGGGTCAAGGTCACCAAAACCGACTGGTGTCTGCGGTGTCTGTATATACACCATAGTTCCAAATATGAAGACAATCCAGTGTTTAGTTCTTGAGATATCGCGGCAACACCGTTTTCCAACTCCAAAAGCAGATTTGCCTGCTGTGACCTTTAAAATGGGATCAAGGTCACCAAAACCGACTGGTGTCTGCGGAGTCTGTATATACACCATAGTTCCAAATATGAAGACAATCCAGTGTTTAGTTCTTGAGATATCGCGGCAACACCGTTTTCCAACTCTAAAAGCAGATTTGTCTGCTGTGATCTTGAAAATGGGATCAAGGTCACCAAAACCGACTGGTGTCTGCGGAGTCTGTATATACACCATTGTTCCAAATATGAAGACAATCCAGTGTTTAGTTCTTGAGATATCGCGGCAACACCGTTTTCCAACTCTAAAAGCAGATTTGTCTGCTGTGACCTTGAAAATGGGATCAAGGTCACCAAAACCGACTGGTGTCTGCGGAGTCTGTATATACACCATAGTTCCAAATATGAAGACAATCCAGTGTTTAGTTCTTGAGATATCGCGGCAACAAACAGGTGGGACGTACGGACGGACGTACGGACGTACGGACGTACGTACGGACGGTCGTGAATACTATATCCCCCGCTTCGCGCTTTCGCGCGGCGGGGGATAATAATCAACTTACAACTTCACATCTTTCCGAACTAATCTTGATTCTCTTGGGTTAAACTCAGCAATCATTTCATCAAACTCTTCCTATTAAACAAAAAGTAAAGGAAATCATGACATGGTTAAGGTTGTTGGAAAAAGGATCACACATTGATTGGTCAAACATGCCAATGCTGAATAAAAATTGTCGTTTAAGATGTCAACATTGTAAACTTGTAAAAGACATAGGAAAACAATGGTGGCATAACCAACAGAACCCATTATATAGCTACAAGTTCAGAAAACAAACATTACTGGGACCATGGCAACACACAATGAAACATAGCCATCATACAGTCACTTGCTTCATGTAGCCAACAGTGTCAGCAACTGTCCACACACATGGACATGCAAGCCAGCCAGCAGAGGTACAGCTTTGTCACCTGCCATATTGATTACACAGGCAAAGAACCCACTTGTCAAAAAAGCAATCACAGCAATCACTTCATAAATGTTACAGTAGAAGTATCAAGAAAGTCAAGCGCTGCAATCACTTGGTGCAAGTGTTTGTTTGATTTGTTTGTTGTTTAAGGTTGCACTCAGCAATATTCCAGGTATATGAAAACGGTTTATAAATAATTGAGTCTGGACCAGACAATCCAGTGATTCACACCATGAGCATCGATCCACGCAATTGGGATCAACCAAGTCAGCAATCCTGACCACCCGATCCCATTAGTCGCCACTTACGACAAGCAGTCACCTTTTACGGCAAGCATGGGTTACTGAAGACCTATTCTACCCAGATTTTCACGGGTTTGGTGCAAGTGGGTCTTGGACAATGCCTGTACGCTACAAAGTATGGCCTGTCTGACACATCTGTCCAGCAGTCAGAATTCTATTTTTTAATGATTATCGCCACACTCTGCATAGGTTGCTGGGCCCTATATTCTTACCCTGAATCCCCACAGGTGCCCTATATTCTTACCCTGAAGCCCCACAGGTGCCCTATATTCTTACCCTGAAGCCCCACAGGTGCCCTATATTCTTACCCTGAAGCCCCACAGGTGCCCTATATTCTTACCCTGAAGCCCCACAGGTGCCCTATATTCTTACCCTGAAGCCCCACAGGTGCCCTATATTCTTACCCTGAAGCCCCACAGGTGGCAGTGAGAGCATAACTTGTATGGACCATGTAAACTGTATTAATATTTATATTCTGTGTCTTTTTCTGGCATATAGAAGATGTGGTATCGATAAAGACAGGGTTGATTTACAGATTTAAACCCTTATATGCGATCTTTCAGTATGTTCACGTGCTTGATAAAGGTACTCTCATCTGTACTGAAATGTCATACTGCAGCTACAAGAAGTTGAAATCCACAAGTCACCGTTCATTTGTGCCCCGTTATCAACAGGAAACAGTATGTGACTTCGCTGCATGTGGAGACTGCCCCCTGCCGTCTACCTACCTCTTTAAGAGTGTTCGTAATGTTTCCCACAAACACTTCATGTTGCCGCCCACCAGGGACCCCTTTCCTGATGAACTTTTTGTGAGCACCTTGTTTCTCCTGTGGATTATCTTGTCTTTTTGGTGGGACGTCACGCATTTGGGCTAATGGATAGATAAATAAAAAATAGATATCATATAACTTCCTTGGGTAAAAAATATTTAATATATATATATATATATTTATTTATTTAACCCATATATATATATATATATACATATATATACACATACACACACACACGTCAAAGTACTCAACTGTCTTAGCCAAAACACGGGCCCTACATTCATAAATGCAATATGAAACTCCCTGATCGTTTTTTCACTTTTATTATCATGCTTATCTTGGGTATTGACTTACTTGTTGACATTCCAAGTTGTAGAATTTTGACTAGGGCAAAGCCATCTTAAAAGTACCCCTATTTTATGTATATTCAGAAAAAAGTAGAAACCATGCCATAAGCTTTTCTCCAAAACTTCCAATATAAAATTTATATAACATAATTTGATACATATCCCAATTCACAATGTTTTATGATCTCTGTCAATACCTTTTTTTCTGTTAGCATGAGATTCAGTGACTCAGTGTATTATTATACATTACTTGCAGCAGAAAAACATATTTTCACAAACAAGCATATTTTATCATGTAACTGAATGTCGTTTATTTACAACACAAATAATTGTTTGGGCTGAAGAAATTTATCTGATAAACATACTTAATATACTCTTTAAAAGAGTGAAAGTATTGTTTATATAATAATCCATTCCTTGCAAATTGGTGCATCATATTGATAGCCTTTCACACAATCGGCTGATGGGCCCCGGATGACCAACTCTGTATACATTTCTCTTTGTCTCATTTGGCTTAGCAAATCTTCCTACAGCCTCCTTCACTATTTCCTAACTGCCATCCATGTTACTCACACAGTTAATATTTAGGTCACTGATTACTTTCAAGCAACTTCATCTAGTCAGAAGACCGGTCATTTATTATAAGGGTGGGCGGATGGGTCAGAAGGAATCAGAGGAGTGTCATGAAAAATGGATATTTTATAACGAAACATTAAGTGCTTTTGCGTTTTGTCTTTTGGGGGAGGGAGTAAGAAATAAACAAGGACTTGGGGAGGGCAATCCATAAATATGACAGGCATTAGGGTTATTATTTTCTGTACATTAGTGCATCCAAAACCTCTGGCCCACTGCCCCCTGTCATAAATGACTGGTCCCTGACGTCAGCCAAAGTGCAAGCATATATCTTCAGTATTAACCACATTTCATTGATCTACACATATCCATCAGCTGATAAACAATATACTGCAATGTTCAAACAGTTATATATCTTGCCATTGTCATTAACCATCTGTAATCAGCCAGGAAAGAAACGCACTGCTGGATCTACACACATCACATACTTCTACATATACGTTACAAATGTTGCAGAGTACAGAGATGACAAATATCAAACAACGGTAGAGTTGCCCACTTTTGTTTCTTCCATCAGATCTTTGCGTTGCTTACATTTTTACATGTCGGAGATCGGGTATAATATGAGATTTGAATTATTATACGTCAATCATAGTACCCAAATGAGTCTTAGCAAAAACTAATTTGCAAATTACATTTCGGAAACACATTTGGGGCTCAGCGATAAGTGGAGTCCTTTTACACTTTAAATTCAAAAATAAAATCTTTACTTCGAGCCAACAATTTTTTCAAGAAAATGGTTTACCTCAAAATAAAACATTTCGCCTATGCACAATCGAGTATCATAGACACACTTTCCACATGTTGAAAAATAAGCTCCATCGAAGAATATCATAACTTTCAAACAGTACACGCCAATGTGGTTATCAACACTATCCCTTTAGGGTATTACACTTGGATTGACATATCATATGCCGATCTGTGGTTAAACTGGTTATCCATGACCTGATTAAATAAGGCTGAATTCTCAATCACTGTAACTGATCTCTTGACTCTTTAAGATGTTCTTGCACTTTGGTCAGTACAAAATCAGTAAAATATGATATGACATGGCATTGGATATTGTTCACCAGGTTGATGGATATCACTTTGGAATATTAGCCAGCTGATCCGTCAGCCTTAGCCATCAGTCTGTGTACCAGGCTTCCATGCCAACAGTTACATGGTGCTTCGTGGTGTTAAGAACTGGGGGTTCCTGAGGCTACAGCAAAATTAGCTTTGTAATGTATAAACCCATCAAGTCCTTTAAACATTAGGATAATAACAAGGAGGCCTTGATCTTAACTCTGAATTTCAAACACTGCTTTGTTTAATGGATTGGGATACATTGTGAATATTTTGCAAGATAAGGCGTATATTTACATAATATTACAGATACTGTAGACATGGTAAAGACCTCTGACTTTGGAAGAAGAGTTGACTGACAAGTGAAACTTCTGGCTAAGGCGACGAACACCTGGCAAAATGACGAAGGTTTAGGTACGTTTGTTGGCCAGGAGACTATCATTCTCCGCCTCCTCCTCTGTCTCTTCCACTAACGAGTTCCGGTGTTCCTTGTTCTTGTTCTTACCCTCATCGGCAATGCGTACATCGAGATAAGAGAACTTCTCGAGGGACGACAGGGCTCCCTGCTTCGTTTTGAAGCGCACAAATATCCAGCTGTTGAACACAGAACGTGGTTAATGCATGGAAACCTGTGAACTGATTGACAGCTTCCAGAAGTGCTTGACAGCTTTGAGAAGTGCTTGACAGCTTTGAGAAATGACGGCCAGTTTCAGCAAGTGATTGCAGGGTAATGGTAGACTGATTGAACAGCAAGAAAGAAAGGCAATACATTTTTGCAAAAGAGGTTTATAGATCCACTGATCCTAAAGAAACAAAAAGTGGAAAAGACAAATCAGTAAATTCTATTTGTCTGTATTGTTATCAGGTTGTGATTGCATTAACCTGGGACACTGAAGAGTGGCACACATGCCAACATATTCAACTTCTATATGAACCAAAAAATCAATTAAACATGGTGAAATAGTTTTTATTATTATTTTGTTCACACCTTCTAACAAAATTTTGAACAAAAATATCTGAAATTCAAGAATCGTATTGCTTAACAAACAGGATAAAGATTCATTTCAGCAACGATTATCAGGCTCAAAGGGGATTGCAAGAAGCCACGAGAAAGTTAACATGTAAGCCAGATATGTATATTTACAAAGTGCTATTGACATTTTCAAGTCTCAAAACATGCAAAGAACTCAGAAAGGTGGATGATCATGCTGCTGTCTTCATCAGATGTGTGTGATAAATGCCACCACTAGTCACTGTACATGCTGATTGACGTGGTGACGTAACAGTACATAGAAAACATTCCAGCACAGTCAGAGTGCATAAAGCCATGCAGGTTTCCATAACAAAATACATGTCATAACTAATTTCTTACCTTCACCCAATCTCATTAAAATCAGATCTAAGTTCTCGCTGCCGCTAAACAAAGATCTGAGGACATCCCATTACGGGTCACGTCAGAACGACCTTTCGCGAACTTTGACCGACCAATCGAATGACCAATCTGAAGGAAGCTTTCTTGTGCTTTACGGCACTTGTTTCAACCTGGCGACTACCATTTCAGACTACGCTTGAAAAATATGTTGACACAGTTCTCGATTAAAATTTTGAAAACTGAACAAACAAACATTCCGGAATGTCTGGTATATTGTTGGGATTGTATGGCAGTGCTTGCCACGTACTGTGCAACGCCTCCTCCGTTCAAATGATACTCCTATGGAAGCGAGAGACAGATGATAATTTTGACGGAATCAGTCGTACGGGCCGTAACTGTCGTTCGGAATATCCCGGGTTAACGTTTTCGAGGTTGCATGATTAGGAAACATATATCGACTGTCACTTTCATGATCTGGTAAGTGATGCTTTGATTGGTCGGATCAAAGGTTGTTCTGACGTGAACCGGACACACTAGTGCTTCCTTGCATAAGCAATGACCATGCAGGCTGGATACTGAGCACCTATACTGCTCCACAATCCCCACTGGTTGAACAATCCTTATATATCATGATACAAAGTATTGTAGGTTTATTAACATGATTAAGAAAAGCTTTGAAATGTGTACAATTCTGTCAATTTGTTTATTAGTGACAATGAATACCATCTCATCAAATATTCACTTGCATAAACATAGTGGATTTTGCCGTAAGATTTAAGCAAACGTTGGGCACATGTGACAACATGTTACAGGAGGACTGTATAACAAGACAAAGTGTGTTAGTAGGTGTTGTTTCCAGCTTCAGTCCCGTGTTCATATCTCAGTTATATCAGTGATTTGGGAAACGTGGAATCTAGACAAGTAACAGGTAGACTTGTGGTTGATATCATCAGTATATAAAACACTTCCAGCCACAGATGACAGAATATCTTCCATCATGATGTTGTTGTTTTTTTGTTTTGTTTAACACCACAATATTCCAGCTATATGACCGTGGTCTGTAAATAATCAAGTCTGGACCAGACAATTCAGTGATCAACATCATGAACCTTGATCCACACAATTGGAATCCGATGACATGCATCAACCAAGTTAGCGAGCCTGACCACCTGATCCCTTACGACAAGCATAGTTTACGGCAAGAATGGGTTGGTGAAGATCTATTCCTCCCCGGATCTTCACGGGTGTGACCAGCAGTTGGTGTTGTCAGTGTACAACACTCCCAACACTGGCTTGTGTAAGTACTGGTCCAACCAGTAGCCACTGAGGCCACCCATTCCCAGCCATCCCACAACATGGGGTAATGAGGACATGCTCATCCTAGAGCTGGAACTACCCGGTACACAACATCTGAAGCTTAAATATGGTCATCAGTGTGAAACTACATGCTGTGTTTACTTGTTTGTTTGTTGTGTTACGCAGCATCAGCAATATCTCAGCTATAACACGGCAACCTCTAAATAATTGTGTCAGGACCAGAAAAATCAGTGGTCGATATGAGCAACGTATGAAACACAATCAACCAAGTCACGGAGTCTGACAATATGATCCACTTAAGTCCCCTGTTACCACAAACAATAGAGCACATAGGACCTACTGGTGCTCTGAACCCCATGCCTGCCTGCAAGGTAAAACCACATGCAGTGAACTTCTGACAGGTCTCCAGCCATGCTTCATGCTACATGCTACAAACAGGTTTTCATTCCAAAGCATCAAAACTGTTACAAACAAATGCTAGAATTGACGTCATACAAGCATGACGGATCTATAAGATGCTTTTTACTTTAAAAAGGCACCCCTGGACCCACGTTAATTAAGATACTAACCTATGATTGACTTCACATCATAGATCACAAGCCTTGGTGTGGGACTTTCAACATATTTCACAAGGGACAGATTCTGTGTTGCAAGTAGGATATTCAATCTATTGGCCGTAATCATTTGTTTTTGACAACATCAAGGAACAGGTAGGTTTCCCAGACTCCAGTGATGACATCAACTCAGTCTATTTGTTGTGTGCACCACCACATACAACAGACTCAATATCACATACAACCAACTCAATATCACAAACAACCGACTCAATATCACAAACAACCGACTCAATATCACATACAACCGACTCAATATCACATACAACCAACTCAATATCACATACAACCTACTCAATATCACATACAACCAACTCAATATCACAAACACCTGACTCAATATCACATACACCTGACTCAATATCACATACAACAGACTCACTATCACATACAACCAAATCAATATCACATACAACCAACTCAATATCACATACAACCGTCTCACTATCACACACAACCGACTATCACACACAACCGACTATCACACACAACCAACTCAATATCACATACAACCGACTCACTATCACACACAACAGACTCACTATCACACACAACCAACTATCACACACAACCGACTATCACACACAACCAACTCAATATCACATACAACCGACTCACTATTACACACAACAGACTATCACACACAACCAACTCACTATCACACACAAGAGACTCAATATCACATACAACCGACTCACTATCACACACAACAGACTATCACACACAACCAACTCACTATCACACACAACCGACTCAATATCACATACAACCGACTCAATATCACATACAACCGACTCAATATCACATACAACCGAATCAATATCACACACAACCGACTCACTATCACATACAACCGACTCAATATCACATACAACCGACTCAATATCACATACAACCGACTCAATATCACACACAACCGACTCAATATCACATACAACCGAATCAATATCACACACAACCGACTCAATATCACATACAACCGACTCAATATCACATACACCTGACTCAATATCACATACAACCGACTCAATATCACAAACAACCGACTCAATATCACATACAACCGAATCAATATCACACACAACCGACTCAATATCACATACACCCGACTCAATATCACATACACCTGACTCAATATCACATACAACCGACTCAATATCACATACAACAGACTCACTATCACACACAACTGACTCAATATCACATACAACTGACTCAATATCACATACAACCGACTCAATATCACATACAACCGACTCAATATCACATACAACCGACTCAATATCACATACAACCGAATCAATATCACAAACACCTGACTCAATATCACATACAATCGACTCAATATCACATACAACCGACTCAATATCACATACAACCGATTCAATATCACATACAACCGACTGATGTCATGACCAGTGGATCACGTCATCTTTAATTACTAGCGACAATGTTTTTGACAAGATATCACAAACAATGAAAACAATGAATGAAACATGAAATGAAATTATAATAATGCTCAGTTTGAGTACTGTACACAACCAATACAGCTCCTACTTCCTACCACCTACTTGGGTGTGGTGTTGACCTCGCCCACCTCCCCGGCTTCACTGAACCACTCTGTGATGTCCTGCAACACAAGCATGTAGAAGGGCAACACTCTCAATGACAACTAACTACCCATATATAGGGGGAAACAATATGTGATGATACATGATTATTGCACGTCGAACAGTCACTAATATTGCTTCCCGTTCAAACTGGAAACAAAACATATTTTGTTCAAAATTGGATTTTTGTTAAAAGTACATGTACTTTATTTAATAAAAGACACTGTGCAAAGCCATAACATTAGTGATAACTGAACCGCAAGAATTAGGAATTGTGTAATTCCAATTTGGGAATTTTTACTGACAGTCTGATACTAGTTAAACTCAGGAAAGGCTAGTGGCATTTACTTGTGGATCGACAGGACAACAGAGGTTTTTAAAAATATGGCTCATTTACAATCTTCCTAAAACATAAAATACAATGAACCGTACATTAGAGACTAATGGCAAATATTGATAGGCAAACTTCTTGATCAGTTGATCTGATAAGTAAACTCGGTCAAAAGAAGTAGAAATTATGAGTCCCTATAGTTTTCAGAAGGCAAAAATAATCTTGAGGTGGCATTTTCACTACCTGCTACTATCAATTTCAAGCAACTCAGCATGTCTGGTGCTATTTTGAGGAGAATGTTGTACAACTCTGTTCTCTGTACATACTTCTTTATCATTGCTGACTGCCTTTTCACTTCTGTAGCATACAGTGTAGAGTCCACGGCTATTGGGGATCAGTTTCCTGCCATCTTCGTTGTCATGTGTTGCACCTGCAGAAACACAACACGGCATCATAAGGGTATATCCTTATCCCACAAGCATGCGGGAAAACTGAAACACTTGACGTCTTCACTGCACCGTACGTAGTTGTAAGGTGACATTAACCTCTTTCCTATCAGAGTTCAGCCTCTCTATACTGAATGACAAAAACTGTTTCAAAATTATCAGTAAAATGAAATTCCCCAAAAGAGTAATTTGTTCACATCTGAACTACATTAACCCTTTCGTCATGACAAGGCAGACATCAAACATGACATAACCATGAACAAACATGACATACTCATATCCCCCGCCAATATGACATGTCCGGTTGTGGGCAAGGCATTCACCCCTGTCAAAGTTGTTGCTACGTAAACTCGAAAAATATTATTTTTTTAAAACTCAACTATCAAAAGGCACCAGTTTACCACTAGACCTATTTATGTGACAAGTTTGGTGAAGAAATATTGAACGATTTTCAAGATCTGCTCCGCAAACGATCACTACCGCCACTTTCAGTCTATCTCAAAGTTGTTGCTATGGAAACTCGAAAAATAATGTTTTTTAAAAACCCCAAACTATCAAAAGGCACCAGTTCACCACTAGACCTATCTATGTGCCAAGTTTGGTTAAGATACCTAGAATTAATGAAAGTGCACTTATAAGTGTTCAGAATATTGTCACTGCTGAATGTCGTGCAAGAGATCTTTCTCCATTATTGAATCCAGAATAATGTTGGAAGACGGCAGGAATTTGTTTTTTTACACAAATATGTATCCCAACCACACTTGGCAAGTAGATAAGAAACAAGTCAGGTTGAAAACGTCTCCAATCACCCTCTTGTCGCTAGGTACAGTGAGCCTTCTAGAAACTGTCCCATCCAGAAACTAAGCCCTTTTGGAAAGCTCAACTCCCTGCTGATAACTGAAGTTCAAATCCATCCATGGCAGCACTTGATACTTTTAGCGAGTATTTCAATCATTTACCGCCACGGCGAATGACTATCAATATGTTTACACTACAACTACTACACATAACATATTCACGTGAGGGCCACGCAGACCAGTGCTGACAGCATGAACAATGGTATGATAGCACACATGCAGCCAGTTCACACCTTGTAACCATGGTAACCCACCGATCCTCATATGCATCTCTCATGACAAGCACAAGCTGCGGAGACCTATTCTGGCACCACAGGGCATCATTATACTGACCATTTCTGTTTGCAAATCTGTTTCCCTTTGATATGTTGGAGGAATGTCCCTTCTGTAAACTTCCCTGTATATTTCCCTGTGCCATCTTAGCGGACAGAGACATGTACATGTTCGGGTCACCCACACCAAACAATCTGTAGGCCATGTCCTTGTCAGAGTACTCAAGTCTGAAATATCAAAAAATATTTAATGATATATCAACATGATCATAAATATTACATACTAAATAATCAAAATGTGCTTGCAGTTAATAGCAAATCTTCACACTTGTTAATGATAATGTCCTGAAAAACAACCTCATACCCGTATAATTAGGATAATGTCGACCAAATTATGTTACAGATACACTTATCAATATGCACACCCGATTCCATTTTGCAAACTTGGTCGGGACTATTGTAGGCATGCCTCCAAAGTCATTACCTAATATCAACGCAAATTTGCATGCCTCCAAAGTCAGAGGCATATATACAAAGGGAAACATCTCCCGACTACAGAATGTGAACTAAGATTAGCAGCCCGTGTCATAATCGAGGTCATGGTCATTACAATAGCTTGCAGACACGTGCATCTTTCGTGTTCATCCTTCTCAAATTTCATTTACAAGATATGTTACACTTCTTTGCTCACAGACTCGAATGAAGATTATTTTTAGATGATTGACTCGATAGTTATGTGGATCGCTATTAACAATATTTCTGACAGAAATCTATGATGCATTCTTCGTGTTTTTGAAAAGTTGATTTGAATCACAATGTTTAACAAAATGAATGTCAGTGTTTGAATGTGTAGCAGATTATTTATTTGAAAGAGGCCCTCTCTTGTCCAGTATGTTCAGAGACTACAATGATTTTATCTAGTCAGGACTAGTTGTATATTATTTCAATTGTAGCTCACGATCATCGGTCCTAGCCCACAATCATTTTGTGCAAGTGGATGGCGATGGTAGGATGAACTTAAGATCATGTTTTTTTGGATTTACAATAAGTGTAGCTATAAGATAGTTTCATGCAAGTGTGCCCAGGAAGAAAGCACTTAGGAAGAGACAGTTGTACAGTGCTAGCCCACCGAGATACCACGCCACAGTCTTACACGGATACCACGTTCTGACACATTATTCTGACTCCGACCCAACCAGTCCTTGATGTAGCCACTTAATGCTGAGAGCCACACAGGGTAACTACAAGTACCATCTTTTAACTTCTTATGGTATTGACGTGATCTGGGATTATACCAACAAACCTTCCACTCTCCAGGCAGACGCTTTATCCAGTAAACCCCAGATGCGGTCCAACTTTCATTGGGATTCCCCTGACATTCCATGGTGGTCAAAGAAGTCTACCTTGGCTGGCGTGACTTATTGTTTTACATTCTTGGGAAATGAATTCAAAAGAAACTAGTCCTTTCAGCCAATCAGATTGTCGTAATTACAAAGAACACACAATAAATAGAGGTTATCACGAGAGTGTGTTTGGGGATGGTAAATATCCTGCATTAGGAATAAACATTGTATTAAGCGAGCCTTGGTGAGTTAAATACATAGTGTTTATTCCTAATGCAGGATATTTACCATCCCCAAACACACAAGCGTGATAACCTCTTTATCATATAATGTCATTCTTTAATTCTGTGCTTCAAAATCGCTTTCCCTCTGTCACAAACATTACTGAAACATTGCGAGTTTTACTGGAATGCGCGCATTAATATTTATTATGTCAGAGGGTAAGTGATGTGTCAGTTGGACAGTGACAGTAGCCAATATAGTTCCAACTGAAATCTGTTTCTTATACAGTGGCGAGGCAACATATACGCAAAACAACAATTGTTTTTTAATTGCCTCTTGCGGCAATCCATCGGTCTGTCCGCTAGAGTAACTGCCCATTGTCAAAGGAAAGCTACTCTAAGCCTAGTCTATGAGACGTCACGGCCACGTCAGACGTTGTTGACAGTCGGTCTGTCCTGTCAAAATGTTAAGAAGTGTAGTCAGATGTACACACAGCGACAAAACGAAACAAGGTAACAATTCAAACATATTTCGGCCAAATCCAACTATTTTAATTTGTGGAGAAGGTTTCAAGCCGCAGAGGTCTACAAGCACAGATATGGCTACTGATCCCGTTTGGCTAGACCTCGTGCCCTCGCAAAATTGTTTCGAAATTTATATCTCCAAAGTTGCCAAAACTTATAAAATGCCTTAGCTACGTCACAGTTAGACACTTATTTTCAGTATATTAGACTGTTCTTTTGATAATGATAGCAATTATCCCTGTAGTTTATCCAGATTCCCGATGGTTAATTCTGACTCTATCGCCGAATGACGTGGGCGACGCCATGTTTGTTTATAAACAGTGAAAGTAGTCCCTACTTGACCTTTGATATTTGCATCTTTATCCGCATATGACCCCAACGGATATCCTTTTTATCCGTTGGCTTTATCCTGCCGAGAAACCTACCCATTATATGATAAATGTAATTATCATGTCACGATATCCAATAACACATTATTATGATTAGAATTTACAAGGCTTAATTATCATTGATAAGACACTGGTCACCGGAAACTTAGCATGCAGGGTTGGAGAACTTTTATTCACCTCGCATATTCAGGTATAGCCTCAACAAAGTCCTTGTAATTGTCAAATCCATAATTCTCAATAAAGAGTTTCTTGTTGGTAAGATTACGGTAGTCTTTCCTGAAGTCACTGACAAGGACACCCCCTATCTTGGACAGAAGAACAGCTCTGACATTCTTCTTCACATCTTCGGGAATATTGCCGGCTGCCATGATGTGGCACAAGATTCTGAAAATTGAAAAAGTGAAGGAGTTCAAATTTAATGTCACATCAGTAGTGTTGCATAGATGATGGAGCACAAAGCTTTAAACCTTTCCGGTAAATTATTCTTTGAATTTTCTTATCTATCATCATGTTCTGTTCCTTTTTTTTTAAAAGGGTACTAATCTCTGGCTTCTTCTCAGCTGTCTAACACAGCCCACTACAGGGCTCACTAGCTGCCGTGCGTCGATTTGCTCGGTAACGCAACTGACCGTGACAAGAGACTGGGCTACCGTCTGTAAGGACAGCTATATAAACTTTGAGGCAATATCTGTTTTACGCATTTTTGAACACTGATTGGTTACCCGTGATCTATGAAGATTTTGACAAATGGCGCATGTTAATTCATTTCTTAAGCCTAAAGAAACAGACAAAAAGAATGTTGGATGCACATCGGATGTCGTTATTTGGAAATACCCCTGATCATGCTGATGGTTATAGTTTAATAATAATAAAAAAAAGTATCCCTCTAGTGAAAGTATTTTCAGATTTCGGATTGCGTGGATAATATGATTGCTATCTCTTGTTGTCATCCATGTTTCCTGGTAGAACAAAATTAACACAAATCAGTAATGACCTAGTATCTACTGGTTTGTGTTAATTTTGTTTCTCCAATATCTGCCTCAATTATCTCCAAAATTTGGGGCCACTTTCACTCAAATTTGGGGCCACTTTCTCCAAATTGTCTGGGGCCATTTTTGCATTGGGACATTTTCTTCTGCACCAGATGGAAATTGCTTCACTTGCATGTAAAAAATGCACACTGTAACAGTTAAATCCTTTTTACTGTGATTAGGTGGAGGAATTGTGTATCTGTTGGGTTTTTATGCACAAAGGTTGTTTACAAAATGTGACACGTGCATTCACTTTTTACACAAAATCACGTCCGTGTAATCCTCTCCAATGAGATCATCTCTAACGTGAACTGTAAGTGTAACCTTCGTAAGTCGATGTCGTGACACATATTTATCCCGAAAGTATTATTTTTCCCAAATGTAGAACATAATTAAGGTTGTCAGTTATTGTCCTGCAATATAGAAACGTATTAGCGCCTTTAGTGGATCGAAATACCTTTTGAAACATGAAATGACGTGCAATAATATCCCAAATAAACACTCGTCTGTGCTTAGGTCAGTCCGTCGACATGTGTGTATGGAGTTTCGCGGGCAATATCACTTGTCTCCCTTGGATTGGCAGTTATCTTCCCCTTCTTGTTGCCCTGCCATAGACTGTGTGCCAGTCTACAATTATATTAATAGAAACTGTAGAGCATAGATACCATGTCAGATAATGACATATGCACATGAAGTCATTATATTTAGAGAAGATCCATTGTCTGGTTAGAATGTGCACATTCGTTAGCATAGATATTTGCGTTAGTACAGTGAAATCTGTCAAAACAGTACTCTGACTAATCCGGATCTCTGACAATACAGAGGTTTTGTTTCGTGTCTCCACACATAATAACCTTTATTGTACACTTCTCATGTCGATAGTGAAGCTTTTCAATTCCAGCCAGGAAGAAGTTTTCTGAAGCCACCCTGAAAAACCCATCACGGCAGCTTTGAAACCATCGTTCTTCAACGTTCAACTGTCTGTCACTAATATACAAACGGCCTCAAGAGACCAAATACTCTTGCGATGAACTACTCAAACAATGTACTACATAGACCAGATCACTTCGTTATGGCCCAAAGTTGAAAGTTAGTCAGGCTTAGAACTTTTTTAAAACAGCCCTCGTACCATGAAGCATGGATGACAACAAGGCAGCAGTTATTGTTGTATAATGTACATTTAGGTAATCTACATTTACTATTTAAGTAATTCAACCAAATTAAGAAAATAACGTAACATAAATAATACGTATTTGCTGTATACTAGAGAGTAGACAATTGTACATACCCTTTGGGTTGATTGTTCTTTTTACAGCGTCCGCTTTACAATAATCATGCAAAGTGTGGGATGGGACACAACCCCATAAAGAGTAGCATTTGTTTAATAAGGAAATGCTATCCCAAATATAAATTTTGTTACATTAGATCACTTTCTTAATGGCATTGTGTATTCGTAACTTTCGGCCATGGGTGTACGTTTGTCAGAATGGTACACAAAGTACGTGATCTAGACTACCAGTTGTCGGACTTTCATTTTTTGTGGAAGCCTTGGTGGCTGAGTGGGAAAAATGTACTAGAATCTGTGCTTTACTGAGTAAGTGTTATCGCAAGTATAACATTTGTTAAATAACCATGCAATGGAAAAATGGGGTTTCATTTTACGGCCTCAAAGCTGTCAAACGACATGTTTATTTTTAATATCATAAGTCCATGAGTATGATAGATCAGTCATCTCAACATCCACACACTCAGAAATCCGAACACGTTTTTCATTGAAGGGATATCTTTTTATGAAACTATAACCATGATATGATGAGGGGCTATTTCCAAATACGGCACCAGATGAGCCTCTACCTTTCCGTTTGTCTGTTGGTTTACATTGAAGAAATACATTTACAGGTGCAATTGTAAAATCAGAATGCTATAGTTATGCTGTAACAATCCATTTGCCGTTGAGGTACAGTCCATTATATATTCTTGCCCCCCCCCCCCCCCCCCCCCCCCCCAAATTCTTGAAAAAAATAGTTATGCTTCAGACTGTTGGAAGAAAATGCATGCCACGAACATTACATTCTTGAAAAAGACACTATATACACAATATACACAGATCATATGTAGATAGCCTGATCCGGTGCTGTTTCTTCCCTGATCCGGTGTTGCTTCTTCCCTGATCCGGTGTTGCTTCTTCCCTGATCCGGTGCTGCTTCTTCCCTGGTCCGGTGTTGCTTCTTCCCTGATCCGGTGTTGCTTCTTCCCTGGTCCGGTGTTGCTGCTTCCCTGATCCGGTGTTGCTGCTTCCCTGGTCCGGTGTTGCTGCTTCCCTGATCCGGTGTTGCTTCTTCCCTGGTCCGGTGTTGCTTCTTCCCTGATCCGGTGTTGCTTCTTCCCTGGTCCTGTGTTGCTTCTTCCCTGGTCCGGCGTTGCTTCTTCTCTGGTCCGGTGTTGCTTCTTCCCTGATCCGGTGCTGCTTCTTCCCTGGTCCGGTGTTGCTTCTTCCCTGGTCCGGTGTTGCTTCTTCCCTGATCCGGTGCTGCTTCTTCCCTGGTCCGGTGTTGCTTCTTCCCTGATCCGGTGCTGCTTCTTCCCTGATCCGGTGCTGCTTCTTCCCTGGTCCTGTGTTGCTTCTTCCCTGGTCCGGTGTTGCTTCTTCCCTGGTCCGGTGTTGTTTCTTCCCTGGCCCGTTTCTTCAAAGTACTGGCAGTGGGACCAGGCATCTTTAAGGAAGTCCCCACAACTGTGGAACATTTCCCTTTGGTTCGATTCTTAGAGAATGTGAACTCATCAAGTAATACTTGTGGGACTCCTCTCTGAGACTCAATGTATTGAACTCTGCGTATACTAGCCATGGTGGTGGTACCGTACTGTTGTTGTTCTTGTTGTTTTAGGTGTTTTTAGATTGCAAAAGGGACAATCCTTGTCATAGTGCTTTTTGTGACCGAGTGTGAGGCGTGAGATGGCTACTTCAGCTTTCCCTTCATTTGAGTATGAGTATGGCTTTTGGTGGATCTTGGGTTGTTTTTTGTATAGCCATCTGCCGATCTTACTTGCGTCCCACTGGGTTTGCCGTCTTTGGTCTATGGAGGGTTTGATTTTGCTTTTATCTCTAGTTTACGGAGGAAATAGGTTGTATCTCCGCTTTGTCTAGAACTAGCTTTGTCAGTGTGTCTGCTTTTTCATTTCCATGAACCAGCAGTGTTGTCGATAGGATTCTTAGATCCGTCAGTGTATATGTGGGTCCCGGTGCCCGACGTAGTTTGAATTTTAGTGATAGCTACTGATCGTAGAAGAGTTGGGTTTTCTTTATTTAGTGACTTCTGATGTTCAGCAGTGTCAATTTTGAGAGATTTTAAGTTCTAGAGACTTTCGAATTCTGGTGGCTGAATGTCATCACAGTTGTGACTTCGGATGAGTTCACGTACTGATATCCCAGATGGCTTTGTGAGGGTTTTTTCCGAGGGTTTTTTCCGAGCTAGGGTGCTTTTGTCTTGCCCTATTTTTTCCACCAAAGCGTTAGATGTTCGTTCACAGAACGATAATATTGCCTGCTCTCTTCTTAGTTTGAATGAGAGTTCTCCTGTTTCTACTTGTAGTGCTTCTAGTGAAGTGCCTGCTGCTGCACCCATGGCCAGCATTAGGGCTTTGTATTGTATTCTGTCAAGGCGGCTCAAGACAGTATCTGATGCTGATAGAAAGGCCTCACAACTTTAGTCTATTTTTGATCTGATAAGTGATTTGTAGATGTCCAGCTGAATGCCCCGCGATGTGCCCCACGATGCTTGAAATTGCCTGCAATACGTCCAGGTCTTTGTGACATCTGTTTTCCACATATTCTATATGTTTGCGCCAAGTGAGTTGTTGATCAAGGATTACCCCTAGGGTTTTTGCGGATTTTTCGAATATGATTCGTTTGCCTTTTATGGAGAGACGGGGTATCATAGTATATTTCCCCCTGCGTCTGAATAGAACTCCCACGGTTTTTTCACTTGAAAGGGTGAACTCCCATTTATTGCACCATTGATCTACTCCGTCCAGGACTGACAGGAGTTTTTTCGGATTTGTGAAATATCTCAGTGTTTTACCCATATTGCTCCGTCCCTACTGACTTAGACTTCATGTAATATAGTTCGGTACCTCTAGTACATGTGAGATTATATACAGGTTATGGAGACATTTTATCTATGTAATGCGTTCTTATACTACCTAACATTGTATTCAATGAAAATAATGCAAAACAAACTCAACGGTTAAAATGGTTTTATTAATCTTCGCTGCGTTTCCTATATTCTATATCAGTGAAAAAACCCTACTCAAAGTCTTTGCCAATAAAACACACGCAACCCAGACACAGATCAAACGCAATTTACAAACACAATCATAATCTGGTTAATCTGTATCACTTAACGAGTTGGAGTAGCTTACTCTGTCCTCAGTACAAGTATGGAGAAACTCATTACTTAGTTAGTAAGACCAGGCAGTTACACTGTTCTCACTTGACTGGCCTTGTCTGATGCTAAGGTCTTCTGACAAATGGGAGTAAACCGGTCGGCCCCTGAGCAAAAATGTTGTTTCAAACGCTAGTAAAATCTACATAACTGCCCAGTACACATGTCAGGTGCATGTGTACCTGTACATTATGAGCAATGTCCCATACTGTCAGCGTAACTATGTTGTCTGGTCAACCAGTACATTATGAGCAATGTCCCACACTGTCAGTGTATGTTGTCCGGACAATCAGTACATTATGAGCAATGTCCCACACTGTCAGTGTATGCTGTCTGGACAACCAGTACATTATGAGCAATGTCCCACACTGTGAGTGTATGCTGTCTGGACAACCAGTACATTATGAGCAATGTCCCACACTGTCAGTGTATGTTGTCTGGACAACCAGTACATTATGAGCAATGTCCCACACTGTCAGTGTATGTTGTCTGGACAACCAGTACATTATGAGCAATGTCCCACACTGTCAGTGTATGTTGTCTGGACAACCTGTACATTATGAGCAATGTCCAACCCACTCAGTGTATGCTGTCTGGACAACCAGTACATTATGAGCGATGTCCCACACTGTCAGTGTATGTTGTCATGACAACCAGTACATTATGAGTAATGTCCCACACTGTCAGTGTATGTTGTCCGGACAATCAGTACATTATGAGCAATGTCCCACACTGTCAGTGTATGTTGTCTGGACAACCAGTACATTATGAGCAATGTCCCACACTGTGAGTGTATGTTGTCTGGACAACCAGTACATTATGAGCAATGTCCCACACTGTCAGTGTATGTTGTCATGACAATCAGTACATTAAGAGCAATGTCCCACACTGTCAGTGTATGCTGTCTGGACAACCAGTACATTATGAGCAATGTCCAACCCACTCAGTGTATGCTGTCTGGACAACCATTACATTATGAGCGATGCCCCACACTGTCAGTGTATGTTGTCATGACAACCAGTACATTATGAGCAATGTCCATCACTGTCAGTGTATGTTGTCTGGACAATCAGTACATTATGAGCAATGTCCCACACTGTGAGTGTATGTTGTCTGGACAACCAGTACATTATGAGCGATGTCCCACACTGTCAGTGTATGCTGTCGGGACAACCAGTACATTATGAGCAATTTCCCACACTGTCAGTGTATGCTGTCGGGACAACCAGTACATTATGAGCAATGTCCATCACTGTCAGTGTATGTTGTCATGACAACCAGTACGTTATGAGCAATGTCCATCACTGTCAGTGTATGTTGTCATGACAACCAGTACATTATGAGCAATGTCCCACACTGTCAGTGTATGTTGTCCGGACAATCAGTACATTATGAGCAATGTCCCACACTGTCAGTGTATGTTGTCTGGACAACCAGTACATTATGAGCAATGTTCCACACTGTCAGTGTATGCTGTCTGGACAACCAGTACATTATGAGCAATGTCCCACACTGTCAGTGTATGCTGTCTGGACAACCAGTACATTATGAGCAATGTGCCACACTGTCAGTGTATGTTGTCATGGCACGCAGTACATTATGAGCAATGTTCATCACTGTCAGTGTATGTTGTCTGGACAACCAGTACATTATGAGCAATGTCCCACACTGTCAGTGTATGTTGTCTGGACAACCAGTACATTATGAGCAATGTTCATCACTGTCAGTGTATGTTGTCTGGACAACCAGTACATTATGAGCGATATCCCACACTGTCAGTGTATGTTGTCCGGACAACCAGTACATTATGAGCAATGTCCATCACTGTCAGTGTATGTTGTCATGACAACCAGTACATTATGAGCAATGTTCATCACTGTCAGTGTATGTTGTCTGGACAACCTGTACATTATGAGCGATATCCCACACTGTCAGTGTATGTTGTCATGACAACCAGTACATTATGAGCAATGTCCATCACTGTCAGTGTATGTTGTCATGACAACCAGTACATTATGAGCAATGTTCATCACTGTCAGTGTATGTTGTCTGGACAACCTGTACATTATGAGCGATATCCCACACTGTCAGTGTATGTTGTCTGGAAAACCAGTACATTATGAGCGATGTCCCAAACTGTCAGTGTATGTTGTCATGACAACCAGTACATTATGAGCAATGTCCCACACTGTCAGTGTATGTTGTCATGACAACCAGTACATTATGAGCGATATCCCACACTGTCAGTGTATGTTGTCGGGACAACCTGTACATTATGAGCAATGTCCATCACTGTCAGTGTATGTTGTCATGACAACCAGTACATTATGAGCAATGTTCATCACTGTCAGTGTATGTTGTCATGACAACCAGTACATTATGAGCGATATCCCACACTGTCAGTGTATGTTGTCCGGACAACCAGTACATTATGAGCAATGTCCATCACTGTCAGTGTATGTTGTCATGACAACCAGTACATTATGAGCGATGTCCCACACTGTCAGAGTATGTTATCTGGACAACCAGTACATTTTGAGCAATGTCCATCAGTGTCAGTGTATGTTGTCTGGACAACCAGTACATTATGAGCAATGTTCATCACTGTCAGTGTATGTTGTCTGGACAACCAGTACATTTTGAGCAATGTCCCACACTGTCAGTGTATGTTGTCTGGACAACCTGTACATTATCAGTAATGTCCCACCCGTCAGTGTATGTTGTCATGACAACCAGTACATTATGAGTAATGTCCCACACTGTCAGTGGATGTTGTCTGGACAACCAGTTACATTTTGAGCAATGTCCCACACTGTCAGAGTATGATGTCGGGCGTCGATGTACCGACATGATTGTGTCAGATTGTGTTTGCAATATTTGCATGTGATAGGAATACTCACGAGTGTAGTAGGATTTCATGTGGTCGAAGTTAGGTCATTTTTGACAGGAGAATGTATATAATAATATATAATCTACATATCCGAAAAATATTCGTACCAGTTTACTTTTATTCTTATTTGTACCATTCAACAAATTGTCACGTTAATACAAACATGACCTTTGTTGTTGTCGATTGTCATAACTAAAGTCGAATCGTTTATAGGTCAAAGTTACAACTGATTTCAGTAAGTGCGTTGTGTTTAACGCCACCGCTTGTACAGAATATGAGGCAAAGTGCCAGATAAATGTGGGATGAAAGCTCAGAGTGACCAAAAGGGACTGTGATGACAAATCAAAGACCATACTCCGGGCGCATCTGCATAGCGTATCACCTTGTCTTAGACCACTGGGAGTAGTATCGCTTCCCACAAAGGCCTTCAGTATTCCCATCGACAAATGCTTATTCGTGAGTGACTTGAGTTCAACGTCTATTTGAACAGTATTTAAATCATATCACGGCGTGACAGAATAGAATATATTTTAAACTCTGCTGATACAAAACATGAGGTGAGGTGAAATTGGGTTTAACGTCGCGTCCAAGATTATATAGCACTTATATAGCGACGTGCATGCACGTGTATGTGTGTGTGTGGCTGCTTGTACTAGTCCGGACTGATGCCGATTTATAGTGCTAGCTCACTGAGATACCATGCCGCAGTTTAACATGAATACCCCACTCAGACACAGTATACTGACTCCGAGCCGACCAGTCCTTGTTTTAGCCCCTTAATGCCGAGCGCCAGACAGGGTAACAACAAGTACAATCTTTTAACGTCTTTTTGTATGACGCGGCCCGGGATCGAACCCTGGACCTTCCGCTCTCCGGGCGGACGCTCTACCACAAGACCACGGAGACGGTCTACAAAACATGAAATAAAATGCGCTGCTCAACAGTTGAAAAAAAAGAAAGTCTGTTGGCATTCACGGCATCATTAATGAGCATATTAGCAATTCAGTAGATGCAATGTTAGATAATTGTTTCAAAATATTTGACATAAAATTCGACAGTGAAATAGTTCATGAATCGTTGCTAACGGGCATGATAAGAGCAATATATAAAATCAAAGTCGGAAAGTTACAGACCTGTCACTTTGCTAAACTGCATGGGGAAAATATTTACTTCAGTCCTAAACACTCGTCTTACAACATTGAAAGATAGCCGTGGGTTACTTTCAGAAGTATGGTTTGTTTGTTTCTTGTTTAACGCCGCACTCAGCAATATTCCAGCTATATGACAGCAGTCTGTAAATTATCGACTCTGGACCAGACAATCCAGTCATTGACATCATGAGTATCGATCCACGCCATAGGGATCGATGTCATGCATCAACTAAGTCAGCCAGCCTGACCACCCGATCCCGTTAGTCGCCGCTTACGACAAGCAGAATCTCCTTTTAGGGCAATCATGGGTTGCTGAAGACCCGAATCTTCACGGGTAACTTTCAGAAGTACAACCTGGATTCAGGAAAGGATATTCCACTCCCGATCATGTTTTCACATTGTTTCACATTGTTCCACAACTGGAAAAGACCAATTATATTGGTGTATATATAGATTTCTCTGAAGCATTTGACGCCGCCTCAAGAGCAAGCCTCTGGTAAAAACTTGTCACTGCTCATGCCGAAGGGAAGTGCTTCAATATAATACAGTACATGTATAAATATATAAAACTTTGTGTTGCTTGTAGAAATTCAACCAGTGATTGTTTATTTTAATGTTGGAGTGAGACAAGGTGAACATGTATCATCACCTCTATTTGTCCGAAGCGATGCACTTAGACATTTAACACTTTGGTGAACCCCATGAGACGGATATTGTGCTGACTAACCTGAAACATAATCGTGGCGAACCGGGATTCGAACCCACAATCATAGATTTCTGGTACGCCCAAGGGACGCAACTCTGCACGACGAATTGCCCGCTGAAGGTGATCGGACATACACGAATTGATTGCAGATGTCATCTTAATATTTGCAGTTCGTGACATTGCCTGAAACTGTTCGACAACTAAAGATACACTTCGACAACAGATCAATTCTTTCTTTGTGCTTCGTATTGTTCTCCTGTAGTGTTAACCCAAGCCTCACCAGTGCTCATGGGCTTTAACCTAGCAAAGCGTGACAGTCTACCTCAAAGATCAATATCCATCCCGCGGTGGATGTAAATTAAATTGATCTGGAAACTAAAAAAACCCTACAAGCCGTAAGCATAACACAACGAGCCCACTCCGCAGCAGATCTATCAGGTTTCTATGGCAACAAACAACAAACAATCGAATAAATAGATGAAGCTTGCTTTATTAACAAGAGACAGTTCCAGCACTTTGAAGTCATATCACAGTTCACTTTGATAAATATATAGAAATCGTACTGTTTTGAATTTTAGTTATATTGTTGTAAATTAATATAAAGTACAATATGAATTCTCTCCAAATGTAAAATACAAAACTAGTTCATGGCGTTAAATAGGAGCAGCATGCACCTACTGTATACATGTTTAATGTATTTTTCCCAAAGTATAAAATCAGCGCTTTATGTTGACTGGAGGTCATACATTCAAACTCTGTACATTATTTCAATTATGTTTGTCATTCTATCGACAATGCACTGTTTGGATATACAAATGACTCCTGTCAACCTACCCGCAATTCTTGTGCCAAAAGGTAAACATCTATTTCAAGTTATTTTATCTGGGTCTTCTCCAAAAGAACGTGAATCAAAAGGAGTGAGTGAGTTGGGTGTAACGCCGCCTTGAACAGTATTCCAGTTATATCACGGCGTGTCAGCAGTGTAATGTGGGAGGAAAGCCCAAATTGATGCAGGTCTCATACGTTTACCACTTTGGTGAAAACCACGAGCACGGGTCTGGTGCTGACAAACTAGAAACAAAATCGGGGCGAATCGGGATTCGAACCCATGATCACAGGTTTCTAGGGTGTCCAAGGACGCAACTCTGCATAGCGAATTGTAGCCTCAGATGACTTGGCCACGGATCGCAAGGGTGGTGTCATTAAACAAGATCTTTTCATTGTGGACTCTGACCACGATTCTATTATAACAAGAGTGGGACGTTTCCATCGTTAGCTCCACTCAATTACCGGTGCATAATATATAATATAATGAATGATTTCGATGACATATACAACTTAACAACAGAATATTATATATTGTTTGATTGTGTCGCGAAATTTAGCTGTTGGTACACAGTTTTACAAAGAAGGTTTGATGTCCAGATGTGTTAGAATGACATTCAAAACTCTTCGGGGCTTCATGGCAAAGTGTATGTTTTCTTCCTTGGTTTGTTCCACCTATTTGTGATTTATTTGTAAATATCCAAAACATACATCACATAATGTTTAGACTCATGACACAGCACAGATATGAAGGGATATTCTACGATAGAACACATCCATGTTTCAAAACATTACAACTACCGTGGGTTCAACTGCTAAACAAAGTGTCCAAAACACTAGCATAAGTTAAAAATTGAGTTCCATTGCGAAATGCCGACCTGTGAATTATTTATATTCAGTGCACTAAGGAACCTCTATATACAAACAACCCAGACAAATAACACATTGTCACAATGTGGGGAGGGGGTATATATATAACCTATGATACTATGACTATATTCTCGAAACAGACCTAGTTCATACACGATTCAGCTGATCTTCATTGGATGTTGTTTCCTGCAAGCCGTGACAAGAACGTACTTTGATTTAACACATTTTAAACATTTTAGAAATATGATAAGTATTTCTCTGAAACAATCTGACACCAGACGAATACGTCCTTCCACGCTGTCTGGAAACCAGGAACGGGTATGGTGATTATTGAAGAAGGATTGGCCGTGTCACACACACTTTGACCTCTTGTACACGGTCAGATCAGAAATAATTTCATTTGAACTGTATATGCATATACGCGGCTGAAGCAGAACCACAGTAACACTGATAAGTGCGTGATCTCCGAATATGTGATTTGACCTTACTGAATAATTTGGTAGCTTTTGCAAAGTTTCAGATGAACTTACACCAAGGCTTACACGAGTCTTACACGAGTCCAGTGGGAGAGTACCACCCAACAGATTTAGCTGCCATGCACAATCATCATGGAACATCGATTGATGTTTCAAAGATTGCAAATATGTTTAACGCTAAACAACCGAGATGAACGTTCACAGCAACAGCTTTCACGTGGACATTGGTTTTCAGGCTGAGTATTTATAATAGTTTTAAAGTCTGTACTCCTTCGAAGATGTCCTCAAGCAGACAGAGTTCTCTGCGAAGCCTATTGTATTTATTTGTAATGGTAGACTATAATTCGCGTGTGACATAACCAATTCATAGTTTCACTTGCCAGACTAATGAATGAGCATGTATATATATACAGGAAACCCTAGACACCCCACCCACCTGGATCCGCTAGTGATCCCTAGCCTCTTTGAACAGTTTTTCAGTTACGGGTACTGGTATATCCCGATATTCCACCTTTCCCCTTTCAGCAGTAACCCCCCCCCCCCACACTAAGAGCTTTATGACATGAACAAATTTGTCTTCTCTCTCCCATAGTGTTACCTCACAAACTGACTGTATCATTAAGCCGTTTCTATACATCTATGTACATACAAACACCAGTACATCGAGGTGTGAATCTACTACCCCAGATGTGTTCATTGACAAATGCTTACGAATATATTTGAATAATATTGCTTGAATACAAACATTTCTGTAATAGCCAAAGATGTTATACTAAGGAAGCATTGTGCAGAATCATTATGCTATGTGAGCGTTTATATGCGTACATGGTAACACGCGTTAACCTTTGTATGCATATCCGCATCACGAATGGTATATCCGTTAACAAATCATAACAAAATGACCAAATAATAGTAACATTTTGACTTGGGCACAATTGTAACGTAAAACATGTAAAAACATGTTAAAGGTTATTCTAAAAGAAGAACAGCAGAGACTTTGAAATACAACGCATGAAAATACGATCTAATTTAATGTGAATGTGTTGAAATGTAAAATATGTGTTCAAAGTGAACACTGAACGAAGACCGGCACAGACTTTGGAATATAGCGTATGGAATATACGGATTACAACTTAATGTTAGCTTGCCCTATGTACAGAGTTGTTGTATATATTGTATGGGCAACTTACCCTTATTCGAATGGGTGTATTTTGAACTTTAATAGAACTGAGCACAACCTTATTCCGTCGTGTTATCGTCGTGTGGTTGAAGAAGATTTTGAATAATATTACTATTTGGTTTGACTGGGTTTAACTTGATTCAGCTATGGGCTGTGTAATTTGGTCAGAGTGTCTCGCGGACCCTGAAAGAAACATATGCAATACAGACATGCAAGTTTACATTAGCGGGAAAGTTTAGATTACTGCAATATGAAGTATCTGGGCTCCCTTTTCTTATATTTTATTAAGATAATTTCACAACTGTCTTGATCTGTAAAATATGTTCATTTCAGAGACTAGATGTTAGTCTGTAATGTGGTCCAAGCATCAGTCTGTAGGATATGAAATAGTGCTTCAAATATACTACAGTAATAAATCAAGTATTAACATTTTTATATCACAAAATGAGTCTCTTTCAGATACCGCTTTTGAAACGAGTGTACTTGGAGATAGCGTACAATATCTTTTGATTTAGAAACAAATTATGAAATTATAATAACAACATGTAGTTGTGATTATAAGTATGTATAAGTATAAGTATACATATAAATCACTGCCTGCTATAAATTAAATATGACATTAAAAATAGAGCAAAATATTAATATACATTAATATATATATACACGACACCATTTATTAGTGCCTTACACGGAGTTTTGTAAGGAATACGCAATGAAAGCATATGAACTCATGTACGTATCATCGTGTGATTGGAGATGACGCGGCTTCGGACACTATTTCACGTACGATAGGCCATGACGTGTCAGCTTCACGTGAGGGGAACGTGACGGGTAAGTTTTATACGTTGCCACTGTAGTGAAGCCCACGATAATGGATCCAACAAACCTGGACGACATGAGGGGCGAATCTCGGATTGGAACCCGCGACCAATGGAGAATCGGTTCAACAATAAGTTGATGCGCTTAGACAACTGTTTCCATCTGTACCCCTGTATTACTGTTGGTTAGTGTTTGTTGTGAGTGTATATCAGTGTCTGTGGCTCTATGACTGAAAGAGGTGCTAGGCTCGGCCAACTTGCAGTCCTAGGAAATTTGAATGGAACAATAAATGATACGTAATTACAAAGACGTCAAAAGGCACTAATTGCAGCGGAAATGGGCACCAGGGATCTAAGGGATCCTTTTCAAAGACAATAATAAGGCACAAAAATATACACTAGTATAAGGGAGAAAGGTAACTTCCGCTTCCGCTGTCTATGTGGAAACATCGGTCCTTACTCTTCGTCTTTTCTGTTCACTTCGTTAACCACATTTCTTGTCTGAAACAGAAAACCTGGGTAGAGAAATGCAATCCCAAGGAGACACATAGGTGAGTTTGGAAGATAGAAGCAGTGTCGCAGGCACATCGAAGAACACCAGGGGTAAACTGAGCATATCAGTGTGAGGGGTCGAACTTGGATTCTCGGCGTAACGAGCGAACGCTTTAGCCACTAAGCTACGATGGACATGACAACAGCGAAGCTTCTTATGGATACTACACTGGGGAGAATAATGTTATTTCTTTCATTGTTTTGAAAAAGAGCCTGGTTGGGACGATAATTGCAGTGTCAGTGATTTTTCAATAATCTATTGACTAATGCTTATTGGCCAAGGGATTACGATCTCACAGACGAATGATCTTGGCCCACGCCCTTGGTGAACGCTCCTGACTAGAACGCAGGACTAGAATGTTCCAAATCCGATTCAGTATTTACTTAAGAGGAGAATCTTCCAGTTACCCTAACCAGGACTTGCCCAAGAAGACTAGATTATTTTCAGTTCCAATATTCAGGGCTTACCTAAGTGAAAACTACCTCAGTTCCTTGATTCAGGAGCTTACCAAGACTTAGTGTATTCTATCTTACTTTCCCGATTCAGTATTTACCGAAATGTAAATTATTTCAGCTCTAAGATTCATAGATTACTCAAGTGTAAACTACCTCAGTTCCTCGAGTCAGGAGCTTACCATGACTTAGTGTATACTATCTTACTTTCCCGATTCAGTATTTACCTAAATGTAAATCATCCCAGCTCTAAGATTCATCGTCTACTCAAGTGTTAACTATCACAGTTCCTCGATTCAGGACCTACCCAAGAGTAGAATGTTCCAGCTCCGTGACTGTTTCTCTTTACGTCGTCCATGTCGTACTTGGAGATGAGTTTGTTCGCCGTCTTGGCTTGTCCCGCCTCGACACCGACAATGTCAAACTGACCAACCCTCCTGATGACATTGTTTTGACCTATTGTCTTCATCAGCTTCACGATTCTCTGCCACTGAATATGACCAATATGAGAGCTGTGATTTTACTTAATATACGAAATGGGTGCAGTCATAGTCAGAGACACAATATCATAGTTTTATTAGGAAGTGCATAAACCCACATTTTACTTAAGTCACTTTTAAGATGCTTTATAATACATAATGATTATAATTTTTGTGTTTGGAAAGCTTCCTGATGATATTAAGCTCAAAGTGCACTTTAATACATGTTATTAAAACAGTTTTCATAAAATATGACATTAAGATATAATATTAAAAAGAAAACTCTCTGTGTTTGTCCAGTGAGTTTGAATGTGTGAAAAGATGGATTTTCTATGCCCGAAATATATCCAGACTATGGAGCTTCATCACCGATGGCCAAGTACCCAACCCAATACGTGGCCCACAATAATTGTGTCACGCTAATTCAGCGCTGTTTAGAGCCCTGTGGTGCTGATTAATCAGTGTTCACACATACGTCCACCTTTATGAGTATACGTGTCGATGTCAACACCAGTTCTACATTACATCACGACCTACTCACATCGAGAGTTTCTTGCTTCTCTCCCAGGACTATGTAGGTCGCCTTCATCACGTCCTGGATACATGGCTTAGGTCTCTTGTAGCTGGCAATCTCGGACACCAGACGGGGGTTCAGGTCCATCACCTTCATTCAGAAGAAAGGTGTTAAGGCCAATAAAACAACACATACGTGGAGTTTGACATTTTAAGGTTATAAAAGTAATTAAATTTTCACCGAAATTGTCCATCCCATGGAAGGTCCAGCACAAAACATCAGACTACACAAATATTACATGTTTAGTACCTGTCTATTGAACTTCTTGACCCTGGCCAACTGCTCGTTTGTTTCCTTAGCCTCCTGGAAGTCTTCAGTGTCGTCCAGCTTGTCCGCCACGGCCGACTTTTCTGCATCTTCTAGAGCCTTCTGGAGCTTCTCTGCGTCACGCTGTCTCCTAGCTTCCTCTAGCTCTTTTGGTAAATGAAAAAAAAAATTGAATGACTTGCCTAAGTGTTCATCGCGTTTTGGTATCCTTACAAGGTGACAACGGAAAGTTGCCAAAACTGGTTGTTTAAATAATACTGTCTTTAGTTAATAGTATTAACATGTTGATGTATGGCAACATATGGCATTGCTGCACACTCTGATACTGTAGTCCACGTACTTTCCTTGTGCATGTCCATCAGGGTCTTCTCAGCCTTGGTGATGTCACCCTCGTCCTCCAGCCCAGCTCTCTTACAGTCCTCTAAAGCCTTGTCCAGAGCATCCATGTTGTCGCCAGCCTGCGCCTCATCCAGCTTCTTCCGCAACTTGTCTTCTTCGGACTTCACTAGTTCTAGATGGAGTTAAAGACAACGTCATAATGTTTTCACGTGTGCATCTTCTCGTTTCGTTTCTACTACACAACTTTACACATTCAGCTTCACATTTACAAGTCGAAATAAATTCTTAACGTTGAAATATTCTCGTTTATTTGTCACATTTTACCATTATCGTTATAAATGTCATACGAAGCGTTGGTGATGGTCGTGATCCTAATTTATCGCCTTTAAAATATACTTTGCATGGCTGTTCATCCCAAGTCAGCATATACTGGACTCTTCTTTACGAGTTTATGCTCCGTAACTAGACTTACTATTAGCCTTGAGCTTGACAAGCTTCTCCTTGGCCTTAGTTAGGTCTTCGTCCTTCTCATCAAGGCCTGAGTCCTCAAATTCCTTGATGGCCTTCTCCAGTTCATCTGCAGATGCATTCTCCGTGGCATCCCGCATCGCCTCGCGTGCTCTCTGAGGATGAGATGCAACAAATAAACATCAGCCATTTTCCTCAATGATTAATATCAGACCTCAGAAACGCCCAACACACATTTTGTTGTACATTCTGTGAAATAGCTGTCCTGAAATCAAACACAAATATAGAACATATATTTAATAAATTGTGTTTCTGTTAGATCTCATCGTAGCATAGGCAATACTTCTTTATTATCATTATAATGACCACTATGTCATCAATAATCGTAGAAACCACATTACCTCGTCCTTTGGTTCTGGCTCCTGGTATGCATCGTTCTTCAGTTGTCTCAATCTCTCCTTGGCAAGGGTTAGGTCTCTGTCCCTCTCGTCAATACCGGCCTCCTCAAAGGCACGGATAGATTTCTCCAGGTCCTCTATAGAATCTCCATCTGTATCGTCCCTCATTCGTTGTCTGATAGCCTGTCAACGTTGATAAAAAGTTCACTCTCAATGTGTAATTAATCTACATTATGTCTGCAGGACTATCTGTCATCAGAGCGTAAGATTCACCAGGCAAAGAGTTTATACTGAACCACCAATGTCTATCATTATCAGTTTAGTTAGGCTTAAATTCATATATATCTAGCTATATGAAAGTGTCAAACTCAAAGGGAAAAACATTCCTTGAAAAACAGTCTTGAACTGTCTTTGAATGGCATTTAGAAGTGATACACGTAAGGAAGAGATTGTATGGATGTCAGCTTCTATATTATGAGGGACACAACGTTTTGAAGTATATACATACTCCTTCATTAGGTGAATGCCTAATGAAGGAGAAAGCATGTACTCCGAAACGTTGCGTCCCTCATAATAAAGAAGCTGACATCCATAAATTCTCTCCCACAGTCTTGAACTGACTATTGAACAAAAATATGAAATGATCAAGTGAACACAGAACACTATTCATGTGGAATTAGCTCTATCTAATTGTGCTCTATATTCCACCTACATCTTCTTCTTCCTTCTTCTTCTTCAGCTGTTTCAGCCTTTCCTTAGCCTTGGTCAGATCCTGGTTCTTTTCATCCAGGTCTCCATCCTCAAAGTCTTCGATTGCCCGTTCAAGGTCCTCGATAGAGTCTTCCTTTGTGGCATCACGCATGCGCTTCCTTATGGCCTGTGTAGGGAGACAAACATAGTCATGAGCATTAGTGGAGATTTGTGTATGCAAGATGGTTGATGGCCTTTAGAAATTCCCTTCTATGTTTCATTCTTTACTTGTGCCAGGATCGGCGGATTATGGGTTCATATTTAAGATCAGGCCCCATATTAATCTTTGATTTTTAAGTCAGCCACATACTGATGATCCTGGGTTTCATCAAATTGGTAACTATTTACATTAATCTGAAAGTAATATCAGCCATTCATGATCTTTATGCACTTTGAGCGAGTCGGTGAAGGCGCAGCAGCTCGTGGCATTCACAGTTTACTAAACTAGTACAAGAAACTCTCCTATGGCATGGGTGTCCCAGTCATCTAAGGCGCCGAAATTCACTGTGCAGAGTTCCATCCCATGATCGCGCATTCTAATATCTGTTCATCAAACTCGTGGTGGTAACACCAAGGTTGTACGTCTTTGACCAGCATCTTAGCTTCCCTCCCACATCTGACACGTCGTTATAACTGGAACACTGATCATTCCAATTACATTTAATTTACTCTTACCTCATCCTTGTTAGCTTTGTTCCTGAGCTGCACAAGCCTCTCCTTGGCTCGGGTAAGATCTTCATCCTTCTCATCCAAATCTGACTTTTCAAAGTCCCTGATGGTTCTCTCCAGATCCTCGATGGAATCTTGATCGGTGGCACCTCGCATGCGGAACCGGGGACTCTGGTAACACATAGTGACAGATAGAAGTATCTAGTCACGTGTCTATTATCTATACATTATGAAATAACGTTTAACAGGTTAGATTTACTATTGGCGTAAGATAACATGATTCATAACAGTGCAATTGTACCTCAGATCTGACCGGTGTCCGTGGCCGCTGTCTCGGGGCAGGCTTCTGCTGGACCCTGACTTGTGCACGCGCTGGCCTCTGCTGGACACGGTTATTGGGTTTGGCGTCTGAATCATCCTTCCACTGGGCCTTGTCCGGCGTCAGGAAGTAGTTACAAACGTTCCTGTAGGAGTCGTGGCTGTCCTTCTCTCTAGTGTTAATCTCCAGAGCATATTCCGAGTCTCTAGTTAGACCTTCCTCCGGCATTGTCACGGTTATCTCAGCTTTTTTGTCGGTGACGTTTTTCTCGACATATTTGTCGAGTTCATCAAGTGTCTTGTCTCGATGATGCATCTTCGTCTCAAACTCGACAGGCTTGTCAACATCAAACTCAAACGTCATCTTCTGTCCGTGTTCCATTACTACAATGCCGCTGTAGGCGGAGGTGGTGACAAGACCAGCGTCCTTGGCTTCTTGGCTATAGCCATAGCCTATGTCCTTCTTTAGAGGGAAAGGGTTAGGGTTCTTCCCTTCTTCTTCACAGCGGATACGAAAGTCACAGATATGGGGTGGGTTGGATCCATTGCCACCATATACACGGAGTTTATAGAGTCCCCTCACTGGGAATCTAAGGAACAGAGACTTCGTTGTGCCTTGGGTGTTCTCAAGAACATATCGTTCCAGTTCCTCCGATTCCGGCAACGTTTCATCTGATTCATCTTCATCGCAAAACAAATCATAGGAGAGAGATGGATTTTTGTCTTTCGCATGTTCGAATCGTATGGCTTCTTTGCCGTTCTTTGCAACAAGATAACATGTTTGTTGGCTTGTCAATTTAAGTCCGGAATTGAAGTATTCTGTTGTGAGATATGGTGCTTTGACAAACTGCTCCTCGCTCCATGGTTCCTTGAGGAGCTGCCATGGTTGACTGTTTGCACGGCAGAAATTCACAAAGTTTTCGGGGTCAGTGAGGAAGAAAAAATCCTCGTTTGCTCGGATGTCCTTGCCCTTGTATTCTATTTCTTTCTCACGTTGACCTTCACCTTAAAAAAAGAGAAGGAAATGAAACACGAAATCAACTTTGCATCCTGAACTAATAGTTGAGCTAAGTATTAACACAAAAATAGTTGTCTATAACAAATGCTGTATATAATAAGTTGTAGCAGTATCACGAGAAGTACATGTCATTTTATGTGTCATATCCCAGGGATTTCCAGGGTATGTGGGGGGTGGATGGGGGAGAGTGGAGTGTGTGTGTGTGTGGGGGGGGGGGGGGGGGGGGGGGGGGGGGGGTGACCTATGCATTCATTTCAGAATATTACGTAGAAATATATATCAAACCAACACCGATTAAACCTCGAGCACCACTAGGAAGTAATAATTTCATTGGGGGTATTTCTTATCACGTCAATAACATGAAGCAGTAGGTCGTTTGCATGGTCACACGTATGCACCAGCCAGAAGAAATATATAGTTTCATATATTTTGGAAGAGACCGTTTATGAACATTAAACGCATGACGTTATTGAGATGTATGTGGCCAATGCGATAAATAAGTTACTTCCACCTGTATGCATACCTTTCCTCTCTATCATCGTCCACTTGCCATTACTGTGTCCCTCTACCCCAGTGAAGGCCCAGAGGGGGTGCACCAGCCGCCATTGACCTCCCACATGTACAGCATTCCACTTGCTGTTGAACTTTGACACGTCCTCATCACCAGGCTCGTACCCAACAGCCTTGGCCTTGCCTCTCAACACAACACATGGGATCTTGGCAGCTCTGAAAGCGAAATAAGGAGCCGTGAAGTATTTTCTGAATGATGTTTTGTCTCCACACGGACATGACGTTCTCCTGATGTAAGGTAAGCAACTCGAAAAGATTCGAGTCTTTATCATTGGAACGCGTACTTTTTTTAATATTCTCCCAAAATGTTTGGTTTTATTGTTATTATTATATTATACATTTATAAACTGTGCTTATCCAGGTACTAGTATCTGCTCAAATGCGTTTGTTTTTTCTACTTGTTCCCCGACCAGTGGATCCGTTTGCATTCCAGTTATCATTCCCAACCCCTTGGGGGGTATATAACCTGAGCTGCCTACGGGCGCTAGAGGGTTTTTAGATCCACCTTAAATATCGATGCTGGGTGAACAGGGGCACATTTGAACTAAGTCACTTGCCCAGGGTGACACCATACGTTTTCACACTTGTGTTTCGGGTGTATGTACGTATTCGTGTTTCCACCATCTGGTCATCTACCATCGGACGAGTAGGTTCTTTTGAGTGCACATGGTGCAGTACTCTGTACTAGGGGTAGTCACAACACTGTAAAGACCTGTAAACATTGTTGGTCCCAAGGCTGAATAACAACCCGGTCACTGGCGGGATACGATCTCAGCACCTGCCCACCCCTTAAGAGTGAAAATTTGTTGATCCTATCTTCTTTATTATGAGGGACAGAACATTTCGGAGTATATGCTGACTCCTTCACAAGGTGAATGAAGGAGTGAGCATATACTCCGAAACGTTGTGTTCCTCATAACAAAGAAGTTGCCATTCAATGCCATTGATGTTTGTTTCTGTCGCTTCTATTTATGCTTAACTTTGCCAATGGTAGTCAACATGATCATGTAACCGAGGGTGACATTTTACCAGGTTATGAAATCAAAATAAAAGACTTAGAAAAATTGTTTTAGAAAATGAAAAGTCCATGATATTGAGTCGATGTGTACACGAAGATAGATTGAAACTTCCTCACCGTGTCCTTGGCTGCACTGAAACGTCACATTGATTTCTCGACATGTCACAAGGTCACTGAATGAAGGCTAAATGTAAGTGCATCACACACCGACCTGCACAGCAGAGAGAAGAACGCCGCATAGCTTCCACGCTGTTGTTGTATGAGTTTCATGTAGCCGACAGGGGTGTTGGGGTCCTTGACGTTCCCCAGCCTCATCTGCTCCATGCGCTGAGTCCCCAGCCAGGTGAAGATGGCGCGCACCATCTGGAGGTCCGTCTTCAGGTCCTCGAACAGGTAGTTGAGGAGGGACTCGTAGTCTGACGTCACGGAGGACGACGCCTGGAATGTCAGTAACGGGTACGTTAGAGACAGGATTGTTATCATCATTACTTTTATACGTGAGGGTCGTCACTAACTCATTGATTGTGTCCACGGTTAAGATTACTCTTAGAGTGATATAAAGTTAGAATTATTTCTTTAGCTCAGGACCCGGGGCTCCCGACCGACTATTAGAACCCCCATGGTAATGACAAACCCCAGGAATCTTGGACCTGGCGGCTTGCACGCGCTTGCTTCTGAGGAGTTACCTTGCGCTATTTTGTTACTGGTGAAATGGAGTGGTGAAATTAGAAGAGTGTGTGAGTGAGTGGGTTTAACACCGCTTTTAACAGTATTCCAGTTATATCACGGCGTGACAGCTTAATGTGGGAGGAAAGCCCGAAGTGATGCAGGTCTCAGACGTTTACCACTTCGGTGAAGCCCACGAGCACGGGTATGGTGCTGACAAACCTAGAAACATAATCGGGGCGAACCGGGATTCGAACCCACAACCATAGGTTTCTGGCGTGCCCAAGGGACGCAACTCTGCACAGCGAATCGCGGCGCCTTAGACGACTGGGCCACCCGTGCCCCCGAAATTAGAAGAAGGACTTGGGACCTTAAAATAAGCAGTGTCCTTAATGACACTTTGACTGGTCTGACATTGACTATGTGGTGCAATTCATAAACTTCCCAATCATCGCATGTGTAATGCAATGGTCACATTTGACTTGCATATGCATGTGATGGTGATGGGTGACACAGGTGGGGCAGGATACTCTAACCCTTTCGCGAACACATGGCATCATCACTATTTTATAGTGATTAATAAACACATGCGCACGTACGAAATCGTACAATCGATTCTGCTTTTAGCAGATGTTTCTTATGAATATGGAAATGGTTTTGTCGCTTTTATTTATATGTTTGTTTTGTCTATTTGAGAAGAAGTGAAGGTAACCAGTTTTATCAAATTGAAAATTATCTAAAACTTGCAAACTCTGATTTGGAGACGAAGAAATGCTGTATGGATAACTGACAAAGGCAAAGACACTTAACAACCTCATACAGAATTTTGGCCCACATGGGTGAGTGAGTTAAGTTCAACGTCACTTTGTAAATAAAATTCAGAATGTAACGGTATGTCAGCTTAATGTGGGTGGCAAGACGAAACTGACGCTTACGAGACTTCACGTTTTCGATGGGTTTAGTGAGGATAAGCCAAGGATCAAAATGAGACCGAAACTGGGATCAGAACCCACTTTCAACGGGTCCTTGCACGACTTAGGAACGCAACTCCGAATTCAAACCCCTAAGACAATCAGCACCCCCTGGTAGATACGAGCAGTTTGAAAAAAGATTAGCTGTGGAGCCAAATAGATGCGGGGAGAGTACCACGGCAACACTGAGTCTATTTGTGTCTGATTAGCAAACCTATCCAAAGGTAAGACGACTGACTGCTGAAATGATGTCAACAAATATGTGCACTCAAACCCCATTATTACAAACTCCTCCACATTTACTGAAACACAAATAGTTCTAACAAGATCGGTACCAATTAATCTTAATCCTTCGTGAGACATGAACCAACACTCATTAAGCCCCACAGTTACAAATGGTTACTTTCATGGCCTTTATGTCTCTAATAGAGCTTTTATGTAAATTATATCTTTATTCCGTGCACGCTCCATGTCCTTTTCCTTTTGGCCTGTGGAATTAGATCTGCATAATTTATACTTTTACGCTTAACGATGTCATGCTGGGTTTGTGCGAAAGACAACATTATCATGCGTTACGTGTTTGATTGACATCGTTCAATCAGCTGTAGGCGTGTAGCAGGTCAGCATGCCACAGCGATTTTATTGCCTGGACCGTGTTATTTTGTTTTGTGGCATCCTTTCATATATCACCATGGGAACGGACATACGCACTTGGGCACAAAAGGTTTAGTGAGGTTAACGTATGCATCAAGCCAAAGGAGGACGCCGATTCTTTGTGAATGGCTCCAGATGGATGGATATATAGATTTAGAGTCTCACGAGAAATGGAACTTATTCTGACATCAAAATTTGGCCTAATAGTGTTATGTCTAATCATACAGACAAACCTATGTGTTAGCTAATATATAATATACCTTCATGAGATGAAGCCATTTATATAAAGAATGAATGAATGAACGAACGAACGAATATAAACTGTTGTAAACAGATGACATAATGGATGTAAATTAATCTAAGGTGGGATTTACAGCTTGCAACTTCACTTAAATAGTCATATTACATACTACATGGAAATGGTATACATCCTCCATTGCAGGTAAGTTCACAAATTCTCAATCTACATCGAAAGTGTGTTAGAACTATTTGATATTGTGTCAAATTAACCTCAAAAAGATAAATCTGTGTTGATGCATTTGTTGGAGGGGAATATAAATTAAAGCCACTTAAAAGCACACATCTTCAAGAGTTTGTGTTATCGATAGCAGAAGAGAACCTGCATCATTTGGTACACACTGATTGTTCCACACATACTACCATCTCCACACTCGTATAACAGGCATTTGACGTGGTGATATACTGAAACATACGCAGTGGTCAAAGTCAAGTCAAAGTCGGAGATAGTTATTGTATTTAAGGACTCCGGCCCATATACAAAGGAGTTACATGTAAGTAGTTTTACATATTTGGATATATACTAATGTTTACCAATTCGTTTCTGAGGGAACTTTCATTTCTAAAATATATAGCCAGTTTTAATGTGACAGCATCATCTTTTTAAGAGAGAAGAGAGATAAATGCAGGTACAGGGTAGTTTGACAGATAGCCTTCTGGTATAAACCTTTTCTTAGATCACGATAATAAGGACATACAAAAGTAAATGAATTTCATTTTCTATAGCTGAATGACATAATGGGCATAACCTCTTCGATGTTTCAGTGGACATTTTTTTCCTTCATTATCATTAGAGCAATCCAAGCCTAAATTGAATAAATTTATTCACCCGCACTCTCCACTTGAGGTACATAGTTTTGCACACATCTTTTACATTTGGACCAGCTCTATTGCCCGAGACTCGTAGAAACCGTACCTCTGATCCATGACAAATTTTGATATTGTTACATAGAGTCTGGATCATAAACCAATGGCATTGACAACGATCGACTTCGGGCCACGATGACAGAAAATGTCTAAGACGTTTTGAAACAAACGTACAATGACACACAATGTCTTAGATGTCGAGGTACAATGATATTCAATGTCTTAGACGTCGGAGTACGATGATATTCAATGTCTTAGACGTCGGAGTACGATGATATTCAATGTCTTAGACTACGGGGTACGGTGACACACAATGTCTTAGACTACGGGGTACGGTGACACACAATGTCTGAGACGTCAGGGTACGGTGATACACAATGTCTGAGACGTCGGGGTACGGTGACACACAATGTCTGAGACGTCGGGGTACGGTGAAACACAATGTCTTAGACGTCGGGGTACGGTGACACACGATGTCTAAGACGTCGGGGTACGGTGACATTCAATGTCTTAGACTACGGGGTACGGTGAAACACAATGTCTTAGACGTCGGGGTAGGTGGCACATAATGTCTGAGACGTCGGGGTGCGGTGACACACAATGTCTGAAACGTCGGGGTACGATGACACACAATGTCTGAGACGTCGGAGTACGATGATATTCAAGGTCTTAGACTACGGGGTACGGTGACACACAATGTCTGAGACGTCGGGGTGCGGTGACACACAATGTCTGAGACGTCGGGGTGCGGTGACACACAATGTCTTAGACGTCGGGGTACGATGACACACAATGTCTGAGACGTCGGAGTACGATGATATTCAAGGTCTTAGACGTCGGGGTAGGTGGCACACAATGTCTGAGACGTCGGGGTACGGTGACACACAATGTCTGAGACGTCGGGGTACGGTGACACACGATGTCTGAGACGTCGGGGTACGGTGACACACGATGTCTGAGACGTCGGGGTACGGTGACACAAACTGTCTTCGATGATGTATGTGTGTGAGTGTGCTCTAACAAGCAAATGATGTGTTTTAAGCCTCTGGGTCAGGAAAAATGTCTCAGACATTGTGTGTCACCGTACCCCGTAGTCTAAGACATTGAATATCATCGTACTCCGACGTTAGCCTCCGACAAGCAAACACTTGATGAAGACACATATACTGTTCCTCAACATCAAAACACATGATGCTCCATAACAACAATAAATGTTTTGTTTGTTTGTTGTTTAACGCCGCACTAGGCAATATTCCAGCTATATGACGACGATCAGTAATTAATCAAGTCTGGAAAGGC
Organism: Haliotis rufescens; assembly: GCF_023055435.1. Classification (NCBI taxonomy): domain Eukaryota; kingdom Metazoa; phylum Mollusca; class Gastropoda; order Lepetellida; family Haliotidae; genus Haliotis; species Haliotis rufescens. Next base: position 37,286,321 of record NW_025963779.1, read on the forward strand.
AATACAGTGATTGACATCATGAGCATCGATCCACACAACGGGGATACGATGCCATCCAACAACCAAGTCAGCGAGCCCGACCACCAAACAACAATAGGGACACGAGTGTCCAGTCATCTACGTCACTGTAATTCACTGTAAAGAGTTAAGACGCTTAGGCGTGCAAGAAACATATGACTGTTCCTCCCAAAAATGTTGGCACGACGTGATATAATTGTTATATATACTGTTCAAAGCGGCGTTAAATCAAACTCACCTATTCATTCCCTCTTTCGAGAACAATACAGTCTGAACAACAAAACTTGTGCTTTTCATCAACAACAATGTATTGTAGCTTAACAGTGCTAATGCAGCTAATGCTAATTCGTCAAAACTGTAGTTTCTGAGAGAGGCAGAAATAGCTCGAAATATGTCATGTTTTCACATCATGCATTATGTTCGACAAAATGCATTTGATGTAGCTTGAGAGCATGTAGGATGTAACGAAACAACAGTGCATGAGGGGTACTAATCTCTTACAATAGAGCATAACCGCTTCATAATCATAGGGTTACATAATTTAGGAAAATGTATTTGAAAAAGTGCTGAAGAATATGACACAAAAAACTGGATGTTTACTTATTGATATTATGACTGTACCCAACCGAACTAATCACCAAGAAAACTCCGGTCCTCGATGCGTACTTTCATTAGTGTAAGTGTGTGGGGATGTTTATCGTTCGTACCCATAGTAAAATGTAAACACAGAGTGCTGAAAACACAGTCATAGATTTGTGTGTTGATGTCTGGTGAAGACTCGGAGGAGGAGGTTTTATTGTTGCCATCGCTACCACCGTCGAAGGGAAATAGGAAGATATGTATAAAGGCTCATGTTTATTTAAACTTAGTGGTGCTGTGACGTATGTAGGTGTGTGATCTGACACAATGTCAATGTCATTTATTGACGACTCATTTATTTTTGCGATCTTTACGAATTTATGGAATTACAGATGATAAATAGGCAGGAAGCACAACCTCAAGACTTTAATATTCAACCTCCTTTGTTGTTCTAGAAAATTAACATTATTATAGAAAATGTTTGATGACTTCTCTGGATTATGAAATTATAAATTATGATTAAATGGAGCAAGAACTGAATAATGTTTAAGTTTGAGGAGATGTTCTGTATGTTCACTATAACGGGTATGTGTCGCTTAACTTCATCTATAACTTACATATGGCAACAAAGCCTTTATTGAGGGAATTATTGCAATATACATGTGGTTACTTAATGGATATTTTGGCACTATACACACGAGTGGTTCTAAATGGTTTGATATGGTTTGACATTCTCAAATAGGTATATGATAGACTCGATGTGGATAAGCGTCTGAGTTGAAAAGTAATTTAATTATATGACTGATTATCAGTTTGATGTGCGACAAAAGCCCCAAATGACACGCGTTTTGAACAAGAGCTTTGGCGCAAGAGATGGGTATGATGCTGCAGGTCCGGGCACAGCCAAGGTAAGCAACACAGCACAGCGTCTCAGACAAGTTGGCTACCCTTGAAGTTGAATATAGGCAAATACGAATGGTGACTCTTCAGCGCTACATGTATTTGCAAAACAATTTCTGTTTGTGTTTGTTATAAACAGCCGTCTCCCGATATATCGAAGGCACGGGGGAACTTCTATATAACCGGGATACGAGATGGAGAGACACGAGGCTAAACATGGGTAGATTTGGTTGGGAATGGGTCAACTTCAACTAAAATGTGTTCTTAGATTAGTTTACAGATACCGATCATCGTCTGGACAGTGGTATAAGGAACGCAACTTCAGTAATGGTTGTCCTGGAGTTCTGACAAATCCGATAATCTTATAATAGTGAACTGTTCAAAGCGTTAATTTAAGTATCGATCTGTAAACACTTTCCTCTTTTCGAAGACTTGCCAAGTGAGGATCATCTTCCGCACAATTTGATCACAATTAACTACTTTTACGAAAAAGAATTTAAAGTTTCGAACCAACGATTACAAAACCAGCATGTTTTATCTGCTACACATCAGGCTATGTGCTATAGTTTGAAAAAGGCGCCCCTATAACTTATAATGGATGTCACAAGTTTTCCTCACCATTTTTATCGGCACTTAATCGTAACATACCAGATCACAAATCTTGCGCTTCGTAAACGCTGGCGGCGGAGGGCAGTTGTATGGGTTAAACGATCAGTAAGCTTGACTCCCGAGTGTTTCTGGAGCTTCGGCCCTGCCACATACTTAACTTTCTTGTTACCTGTGGTGTCTCCTTAGGCAAATGCCCCAGCTCACCCACATGCGAATGGGTTACCGGTAGGATAAAATCGACCAGTGGATGCAAACACTTCTAGCGGCTAACAGACAGACTGGATCGTGTACAGGAAGCTTGTGATGTCATTTGTAATGCGCAATGACTCGTTGACGGGGTTAACGACGTGAGGAATTATAACATGGCCCCTCCGTGGTGTGGAGTTTGGTGCTATATAGGTAACCTGGTATTATAATATAACCCAGTAAGCAATCATTATCGCATCTGGTTCCTTGGTCAAGTTGAAATAAAACAAATCATCATCGATTGTCTAATCGTTAACTATCGACGACAGGCGATACTGTCAGATTTCAATTACGCCGTGAAAGAAACGTTGAAGAAGGAATTTATGGATGGGTGCAACTGTGTATGTGCTAGCCGTGTTATCAGTTGATTCATTCACAAATGATGGCAACCGTGACGTGTCACCTGAATCACTGCATCGCGTGGGGATGGCAGACGTTCCATGTGCAGTTAAAAAAGGTTATTCTTACCGATTTGGCGTGACTGTCGACGTGGGCATAATCCGCCTCTCTGAACACGTCTGTTTTCCTGCTGATCGGTGGCTTGGGAGGGGGGTAGGAGTCGAGGGAGTCAGGGACGCTGATCTGAAACAACGGGAGGTGTGACAATAATGCATAATAAAGATGGAATGAACAAAGAATACAGAATATTCGTTCTGCCATACCCAGTTCAAACATCTACAGACGATGCACCAATATCACCTTCGTTAAGCTACTTGACAACATGGTGTTGTTGTTTTTTATTATAAACTTAAAATGTTAAGGACCATCCGATTCTGTCATCTTACTATAGTTAATCTGCTATGGCAGTATATATTGATATATTATGCATTACCTGGAACCCACACTCAATAACTTCCTGAAGATTATATCTAATACCTGTATTGATAACTGAGCGGTAGTGTAGCCTAGTGGTTAAAGCGTTCGCTCGTCACGCCGGAGGCCCGGGTTCGATTCGCTACATGGGTACAATGTGTGAAGCCCATTTCTGGTGTACCGCGCCGTGATATTGCTGGAACATTGCCAAAAGCGGCCTCAAAACCTTACTCAATTTCTAAAACAAAGTATTGCTAATTAGGTATTCAAAATTTTCATTTCAAGGTGCATTGCTCGTATAGCTGGAGACTGCATTTTATATTCATTTCGCATCTTAAGGTGCAGGAATATACTAAACCTGACGGTTCCCTTGTTAACCTGTTTCCCTTTCTGAACTCCACCTACCGGACTTATTTCCGATCCTTTGTTGTCTGTGCTGGAGGCTGTCCCCATGTCTGCGAGTCTGTTTGCTGTTACGTCAGTACCGCGGTATCAGGACATGTTCGACTGCAACACAAATACTGGTACATTAGTTGGGCAGTTTTCTTTAAAGCAATTCATTTTAGCCAATTGCCCCCACTTATTGCATTGGTGCTTGTCCGTGTCTCTTTCATGACCAATGGTAAAGATGGTTTTCTCTGCATCGTTGTTAGCTATGAACAATGATGAATACTACTGTTATGCATTTGCTGCTGTTATGATTAATGGAAATGCATATTGTGAGCACAGTGACGACCTGACTCATCGTCAACAGTAATATTGCTTGTTTCTAGAAGCCTCTAAACCCTGCTAAAAGCAGAGTCGATTGTAAGTTTCCGACTATATCATGAGCATGTGTTTATGAAAGACTATTAAATAGTCTTGATAAGTTCGCGAAAAGGTGAGCGTATCCTGCCCCACCGGTGACACCCGTCACAAACACATGCAAAAGCAAGTCAATTTGATCACCTGAAAAAAACACGAGAACATAATGGTACAAGTAAAAATAGAGATTATTCGGGCATCATTTTTGTCTCTGATGCGTCAAATTTGGAAATGTCCTTTATATATCTACCATAATACATTTTTGAAAGCTTCACTTAGGCCTTGAATGTTGTAACCTTGACCAAACAACGTCTGAGTAGGGGCTGTATGACGCTCATTGAAATCTTAGTAGAAAGCGCATGTTCCATTGTACCTGAAAAGTGGTGAAATGTAGACACCAAGGGCTGGAGTTGCGGGATTATTGTTGGACATTAGGGCAAAGTTGACTATTAGAAAATTGAAGTCAAGTAATCTCTTGTTTTAATATGTGCCCACGTGTGTTCATATGAATACGCTTACAAAAAACAATTATAAACCAACTGCCACTCTTGCCTATAATATTGTAGGTATCTTGTTATCTCATAGTTACCGTGTGAGGTACTACTTTCAAGTGAGACTTCTTGAGAGATTTTATATTTGAATTGTAAGACCTGCTTGGATTGTTTTAAAAGCCATTTAATGTACATCTAATGTTGATGTTTGTCTGGTTACAAGCCTCAACGTCTTTTCACATGAAATAGACTCTGCAACCTCACGTTTAATATTGTACCCCACTGGCTCCCACTGAACCACCGGAGCAAGTGATAAAAGGGTGTTCAATCTTACATGTCATAACTTATCATGCTGCACGTGGTCGTTCCCTCACGCGCTTTCATCGAATTCGTTTATACCGCGACTACCTATGTTTCACTTTTTGGTATTCCGATGTTTTCTTATTCTTTCCGGTATTCCTTGCATTTCGCCGATTCATTGGTTACTGAAGACACTCCCCTTCCGTTTCCGTTGAAAATGTAAAACCTTCAGCTCGCTGAGGTTTTACATTTTCGTCCAAAACCGAGGAAGGCGGGTTTTTTTAACTATAACTAAATGTATAGGTCAAACGTGACAAATTGGAGGTTTTCGGGAAGCATTTATATTTTGTAATATTTGAACATAATCAAATTGTCAACCTAGCCGATTTTCTTATTGGGAGGTGCAGAATGGGCACATGGTAAAACGTTCATCTTGGGTCACGAAGATAGTAAAATATTCTTTTAGGTCTGAAAAATATGCATAGTTCACTTATTTTAGACATAACTATGTACTTGACCACGTCAAAGTCCACATCTTGCAAGTGTAAGATTTTCAAAACCATAAGAGATATCTGCTAGAAGCAGAGTCCATTGTACGATTCCGACTACATCATGAGCATGTGTTTATGAACCATTATCCTATAGTGACGATACCAAGGCCGCGTTCCACATAACGATTGTATCGCTCAGGTGACCATAAGTCCTATACGATCGCTTTGCGGAATGGAGGCCAGGTGTTCGGGAAAAGGTGAGCGTATCCTGCCCCACCAGTGACACCCCGTGGCAACTCTTGAGCAAGGGTCGTATGAGGCTCTTCTCGAAAGAACATGCTCGATTATACCCCTGAAGTAAACTGACCATTTGTAAGACATTTGAAACATGTTTGATAACTTTATACCAATATCTAAGTTTTCCAAAAGCCCCTTATACACCTCATCCTTTAGTTTAACTTGAGCATACAGTAAAACAAAGCCATAGAAATTGATATTTCGAAAACTAGTTATCATGTTACTAGAATTCATACATCAAATTGACCGCCTCCGTGGTCTAGAGGTAGAGCGTCCGCCCGGAGAGCGGCAGGTCCGGGAGCGTCATACCAAAAGTCGTTAAAAGATGGTACTTGTTGTTACCCTGTCTGGCGCTCGGCATTAAGGGGTTAAAACAAGGACTGGTCGGCACCCAGTCAGTATACTGTGTCTGAGTGGGGTATTCATGTCTCGTATCTCAGTGAGCTAGCACTATAAATCGGCATCGGTCCGGACTAGTACAAGCAGACACGCGCGCGCGCCCACACACACACACACACACACACACACACACACACACACACACACACACACACACACACCCACACACACACACACACACACACACACACACACACACACACACACACACACCACACACACACCCCACACACACACACGTCGCTATATAAGTGCAATAACCTTGGACGCGTCGTTAAACCCAATTTCACCTCACCTCACCTACATCAAATTCCCTTGATAACGTCATTGATGTAGCTTCTACCCGTATTAATTACGCACAGATAAACAAATTATATTTATTTGCAACCATGAACACATTATTAACCCTAAAATTAGTGAAGGCTTACGGTTAACACGGTTAACTAGTGACTTAAGACAGACTCTACCGGCTGGAACCGGAACGTATGTTCACTGAATCAATAGCTGCGGTCCACGGCATGGCAAATTGCCTCACTAGGATACCTGTACTTTCTTTGGTCCAGCAGTTTTCTGTTGTTCATGAAACTGAAATCTCATTATACAAGTACTCGATTATCTACAATATACATTATTCTATTAAAACAAATTGAGGAATGACGTCCTACCTTTAAATCTATTGTTTGTTTATAACAGATCAATAAACACTGATCATGGGAAGATGATCATGTTACGGTACGCCCACCAGGTGCAACGAATAAAAACTGTCCGCAGATATAGAAACACCCTTTAAAATAGACTTCTTGTGCCGGTTATGTTTTAATATATTTGTTCAACTAATTTGGGATAGATGGTGATTTTGAAGAAATTATACACTTTATTCTGATGCAATTTCTTCTGATCAGCACAAGCAGAGGTTTTATTCACGGTCTGGTGATAAAATATCGATTCTTTGCCAACTTGGGATGGCAAAAAATGATTTCCACAGGAACTACGGAGTAAAACAAAAATGCTTATTTGGCAACTTTTGATTCTGTTGGCACCTATATAGTGTGATTACAAGATGTTCAGGAAGAGAGTCAATGAGTTTAACGGCGCTTTGAACTCAAGAAGAGACCACCTATTTTAACATCTGTCATCGCCCTATCATTTCAATAGGTGTAGGTTTGTAAATGGAATTTGCAACAACGTAAATACCGTTTCCGCCTTTGTTACTGAAACAAACACAAAGAAATCCTACATATGAACATCACCTTGGCAACTCCTTAACGTATTTTATTGGATACAGGTTATTGGTTCAGAAAACCCTTCGTAAATGGTCTGACAAGAAAGATTTGATGTGCTAACATTGAGATAAAGCAAATACAAGTTGTACAGTGTCGTGTTCAACACTTATATATTGATCCTTGTCATGAGGGTATAAATGTTATGGTTCACCAAGGAAACGATGGACAGTTGGACTCCTAGAAACAAAATGTTTTGGTCTGTGGTGCCGGTTGCCATTGGGATGTATAGAAGAACGCCCGACTGTGTAAATGGAACAACAAATAAATGATGCCAGACAAGTTGGTTATTGGCAAAGGAGTAATGTGTGCCACCTTTGTTACACTCCCTATTGTTGTTGGAGGTTACGTTAAGTATATAATTGTTGGACTGAACCTGAGAGATTTTATTTTGGAAGATAGACAGCTGAATGTTGCATGTAACCTCTCACGATCAATGTGTCTGTGTGTACCGGTGTTCTACTATTTGTCCGTGCATGTAATACAATCCCTGGTCGTCAGCGTGTCTGTATGGCTGGCTGTCAGTGCTATGTCTGCATGTGTCTGCATATCATGTATGCCTGTGTGTGTATGACAGCGGCGTGCGTATGTCTGCATATCCTGTATGCTTCTGTATGCATGACAACGTACTTGTGTCTGCATATCATGTATGCGTGTGTGTGCATGACAGCGTGCGTATGTCTGCATATCCTGTATGCTTGCGTATGCATGACAACGTACTTGTGTCTGCATACCTTGTATGCTTGTGTATGCATGACAGCGTGCGTATGTCTGCATATCCTGTATGCTTGTGTATGCATGACAGCGTGCGTATCTCTGCATATCCTGTATGCGTGTGTATGCATGACAGCGTGCGTATGTCTGCATATCATGTATGCGTGTGTGTGCGTTCTCCAACCTGCATATCTATCAGTGTTCATGCTCATAAGACGGAGGGTTTTTCGTCTGCAACTGTCTGCATCTGTGTGTCAGGGTCTATACATATGTGCATGCGTCCATCTGTGTATATTTTCCTTTCAGCGTTTGAATGCCGGTGTGTGTGCGACTAGTGCGACCGAACTAGCCCACTGGAATACAATGCTGCATTTCATCATGGATACCCTACTCACTCCGAGGCGACCTAGGCTTGTCGTACGAGGTGACTTGGTTGAAACATGTCATAGATCCCAATTACGTGGATCGATATTCATGATATTAATCACTGGATTGTCTGGTCCAGACTCGATTATTTTAAGACCGCCGTCATATAGCTGGAATATTTCTGAGTGCGGCGTAAAACAACAAACCAACCGAGGCGACCAGACTGTGTTGTATCCCCTTAATGCCAAGCTCCAATCATTGTGTGCTACTGACAGTCTGTATTATCCGCCATTGACGAACAAACTCCATCTTTGAACGTCTCTTGGAATGGAGGGGCCGGGGTTCGACTATCCGCGCTCCGTGTAATACTTTAAGACATAAATACGACAGTTGACACTAATAAAACGTTACATCTAACTTATAAAAAACAACAATTAAGGCAAAATAAAGCAATGAGAATGATGATATGTTACCTGTGACGGTATGCATATCAGAGTTTGTAAAACCACTTGAATAGCGCATATAAAATTGCATATCAGGGATACACGAGCTGTCAGGGTTGCAGCTTAAACCCAGATTTAGCATTTGACACAAATCAGAATAGTTTGTTCGCGTGCTGTAAATAGTGTTATGTCATAAAGTATTCACTTATTAAGTGTAAACATGTCTACCTATTAAGTGTAAACATGTCCACCTATTAAGTGTAAACATCTCCGCCTATTAAGTGTAAACATGTCCGCATATTAAGGGTAAACATGTCAACCTATTAAGGGTAAACATGTCCACCTATTAAGGGTAAACATGTCCACCTATTAAGTGTAAACATGAAGCGTACACGTGTCCACCTATCAAGTGTAAACATGTCCACCTATTAAGTGTTAACATGTCCACCTGTTAAGTGTAAACATGTCCACCTATTAAGTGTAAACATATCCACCTGTTAAGTGTAAACGTGTCCACCTATTAAGTTTAAACATGTCCACCTATTAAGTGTAACAATGTTCACATATTAAAGGTAAACATGTCCACCTATTAAGTGTAAACATGTCCACCTATTAAGTGTTAACATGTCCACCTATTAAGCGTTAACATGAAGCGTACACGTGTCCACCTATTAAGTGTAAACATGTCCACCTATTAAGTGTAAACATGTCCACCTATTAAGTCTAAACATGTTCACCTATTAAGGGTAAACATGTCCATCTATTAAGTGTAAACATGAAGCGTAAACGTGTCCACCTATTTAGTGTAAACGTGGCCACCTATTAAGTGTAAACATGTCCACTTATTAAGGGTAAACATGTCCACCTATTAAGTGTAAACATGAAGCGTACACGTGTCCACCATTAAGTGTAAACATGTCCACCTATTAAGTGTAAACATGTCCACCTATTAAGTGTAAACATGAAGCGTAAACGTGTCCACATATTAAGTGTAAACATGTCCACCTATTAAGTGTAAACATGTTCACCTATTAAGGGTTAACATGTCCACCTATTAAGTGTAAACATGAAGCGTAAGTAGTGTCCACCTATTAATGTAAGCGTGACCACCTATTAAGGGTAAACATGTCCACCTATAAAGTTTAAACATGAAGCGTACACATGTCCACCCATTAAGTGTAAACATGTCCACCTATTAAGTGTAAACGTGTCCACCTATTAAGTGTAAACATGTCCACCTATTAAGTGTAAACATGTCCACCTATTAAGTGTTAACGTGTCCACCTATTAAGTGTAAACATGTTCACCTATTAAGTTTAAACATGTCCACCTATTAAGGGTAAACATGTCCACCTATTAAGGGTAAACATGAAGCGTAAACGTGTCCACATATTAAGTGTTAACGTGGCCACCTATTAAGGGTAAACATGTCCACCTATTAAGTGTAAACATGAAGCGTACACGTGTCCACCTATTAAGTGTAAACATGTTCACCTATTAAGGGTTAACATGTCCACCTATTAAGTGTAAACATGAAGCGTAAATAGTGTCCACCTATTAATGTAAACGTGACCACCTTTTAAGGGTAAACATGTCCACCTATAAAGTGTAAACATGAAGCGTACACATGTCCACCTATTAAGTGTAAACATGTCCACCTATTAAGTGTAAACGTGTCCACCTATTAAGTGTAAACATGTCCACCTATTAAGTGTAAACATGTCCACCTATTAAGTGTTAACGTGTCCACCTATTAAGTGTAAACATGTTCACCTATTGAGTGTAAACATGTCCACCTATTTAGTGTAAACATGTTCACCTATTAAGTGTAAACGTGGCCACCTATTAAGTTTAAACATGTCCACCTGTTAAGGGTAAACATGTCCACCTATTAAGGGTAAACATGAAGCGTAAACGTGTCCACCTATTAAGTGTAAACATGTCAACCTATTAAGGGTGAACATGTCCACATTGGGATTGAAATATCTTAGATTTTACCTTTATCTTGCCGAACACCGTCCGATCAGTGTATAGAGAAGTGCTGATAGTGCTTTCTGTTTACTTTTATGTACTTAACAGCAAATGAATATTTCATCACTTCATGGCCGCTCCTGTCTTATTATTTTTTTCCAATCAGGCACGAAATTAGAAATGGGCACACAAATAGAACATTTAGACGCGCGTTCATTCTATATGCGTACCACGGAAATAATAATTATTGGAAATCATTGTCTTCTTGTCAATTTGGCCATAACAATTGTGAAACCACAACGTTCCTTGTTATTGACGCACATTGCATCGCTGTGTCCATTTACCATAACTTAACCAATAAGTGACAGGAATTGTGTTTGGGTTGATTGTTTGATGGGATGAATGGGAGGGACAACTGGTTTGCCGGGTCATTAGGACTGTTCTATTACAAGTACTTTGACATAAACAGTTCGAGACAGCTAGCATGGGTTGCCAAAAGTGCGACCACTTGCTGTCCAGGATCCTTCTGTCACTGATTCCTAGATTCGGCCCGATTTTAGTCCTTGATCTATCAGTGCTATAAGGGGCGGTGGGCTCACCTAGTGGTTAAAGCGTTCGCTCGTCATGGCGGAGACCCAGGTTTTATTCGCTATTGCTGGTGTCCCCTGCCGTGATATTGCTAAAATATTGCTAAACGCGGCGTAAAACAATACTAACTCACTGCCAGCGCCATACTTTACTAACACCTACGACCCAAGTAAATCTTTCCTCATACATTAAACTACACTCAAGACAGAAAGAAATACCAGTGATAACACATACTGTACTGAATTTGTTCGGAATATATCGTCTTTAAAGCACTTTACACACATACAAAAAAACAATAGTTACGAGTTTCTGATATTTTTGTGTTGGTCGTTGATTAATGTTGATCTCCGATCGCCAAGTCTATCTAGTGAGCTTCCACTACAGTTGCCTGTTGACGTTGACACCAAACCGAAATATATATATATATAAAACAAAATTGAACAAGGACCTAGACATTTCTATTACTTCGGCGTCTCATTCACCTACAACTGATGTTAATTGTCTCAGACTTTGTTGATTAAGAATGGATTATTATGAATAATCCGCACGTTTCTTCTGACTGTCTCACCAGTAGTTCCAGGGTCTGTGTAGATACAGAAGGGGTCATGTCTGAAGGAAAGGAATGTTCTGAGCCAATGATGTGTTCACTTCTTACACATGATCAAAGGTATGAACTGTGCAGAAGATTATATTGTGGTGTGCAGGTATGTACACGGGGATTGTTTGAGGTGACGCGGTTCCTCTGTTTCACTGTGAGTGGAGGGTGGTCGGGTAGCCTAGTGGCTAAAGCGTTCTCTCGTCACGCCGAAGACCCGGTCCGATTTTCAACATGGGTACAATATGTGAAGCCCATTTCTGGTGTCCTCAGCCGTGACATTGCTATAATATTGCTAAAAGCGGTGTAAAACCATACTCACCTCCTGTGAGTGATCATAATTCATTTAAATCATAGATATACACTTTTGAAAAGACGTTTTTATTGTAGTGAGTGAGTTATTCCGGTTATATCACGTCGTGTCAGCTTAATGTGGGAGTGAGTGAGGGTTTAACCACTAGGTTTTCCCGACCGCCCCCTTGGGAAGAAACCCAGACGTGGTGCAGGTATATCAGACGTTTACCACCGACGAGCACGGGTATGGTGCTGACAAACCTAGAAACATAATCGGGGCGAACCGGGGTTTCAACCCACAGTCATAGGTTTCTGGCGTGCCTAAGGGACGCAACTCTGCACAGCGACTTACAGTGTTTTAGACGACTGGGCCACCCGTGCCCCCGGATTTTATGATAGATATGATTAAACGTATATATGATAGACTCCAATTCTTAATTTAGGGATTACATAAAATGAATCGTCGGACAATGATGATTATGGATATCAATATTGTGAAAGTCGATATATGTGTAGTTATTTTCAACAGACCAAACTGGTGTTCAGCCATATCATGTTGCTAAAATTCAAAGCAATCAGTATTTTATAGACTGTTTAATGGTGAACACTTTGAGGGGCGATAAAGAGAACATTGATTAAACGCAAATGGAAAACATAAAATGACAGTAAGACCAGTGAAACACGCTTTGTTGGTGAATTCTGACTATAACTAGCCTCTGGCTGGTCACAATGGTACAAGGGAACTACGTCGCTGTCTTCATTGCATATCGCACCCGTATTCTCTCACTGAATCTTCAGCGTCATTACCTTTAGGTACGAGCATATTGCTGAACTTATTTTAATTGGTTATAATAATATCTTAAGCTACAAAAGAGACTTAAAATTGAGTAGAAATGCATCAACTGAAAATCGTAGACTACAAAAGTGATGTTATGAGACGTGGTTGTATATGTATATGTACAATAATCTCCTTGCGAAAAACAACTACACATAGACTAGTTTCTCAATACGAATAAAAACTCACCAATAGCGTATGAAGGAACGTTACATCCCGAATGACGCTGTTACAAATACACTTGCTTGTTATCCAGGAATGTTTTTTAAAGTCAAACGTATATTAAGGGCACCGGATGTGAAATAATCTCAATCCCGACAACCTTCTGTTAGTTTCAATATCTTCTATATGACACACGCCTCTTCAGTTGTTCAATGTCAGACAAAATATAACATTAAGTGGCGCCAGGTTCCCTTTGTGATGTTGCTGAGCAACACGGAAACAAAGTTTCTAAAACAGTAGAAAAATTGACTAATCAAATAGCAAGAGATAGCGAGGCGTGAAGAGAATGGCCTCAACGATTAGTTGAAGTCTTGCAAAGGGTGTGTGTATCTACTGCCTAGAAACCCGAACGGGGGAGGGGCTTTGGGTTTTGGATGGGGAGAGGTGATTCTGTCATAGTGTCTTTACAGAGCCGTCACTTTCAGATCGATAACTATAGATTTAAGTTGGAATGTTGTAGATAATGCAGATATATAGTTGAGCATCATGCATATTTTATTTGACGCTGTCATAACGTTTAGTATAGACACGCCTTGTTGGGGAAAAATCGATTAGAGTTCAAAATGCCAATACAGTAATGCACAGGAGGATTGGTCATTGATGTGTTGATACACAATAACAGTTTGGTTTGACACACGACGTATTTAATGAAATGCTTATGGATGCATTAATTCATTTTCGTAATAAATAGTTGTATTTATGCCATCATTATTATTGGCGTCGGTGTCGTCACTGTCGGCATGCTCGTCTCCTTGACATTCAGGAATACATACTCACTGCGAAGTTTGATCTTGAAATGATACCGCGAAATATTTACTGGTGTGACGACCCGTGGTGTAAAGGGGGATGACCTTTGTATCTGGTGGTGTAAAGTAGGATGACACTTGTATCTGGTGGTGTAAAGTAGGATGACACTTGTATCTGGTGGTGTAAAGTAGGATGACCTTTGTATCTGGTGGTGTAAAGTGGGATGACACTTGTATCTGGTGGTGTAAAGTAGGATGACCTTTGTATCTGGTGGTGTAAAGTAGGATGACACTTGTATCTGGTGGTGTAAAGTAGGATGACACTTGTATCTCGTTGTGTAAAGTGACAAGACCCTTGTATGTCGTGGTTTTAGGTAGGATGACTCTTGTATATCCTGTTGTAAAGTAACAAGACCCTTGTATCTCGTGGTGTAAAGTAACAAGACACTTGTATCTCGCAGTGTAAAGTGGAATGACCCTTGTATCTTGTGGTGTACCATTGGAAGACCCTTGTATCTCGGGATGCAAAGTGGGAAGACCCTTGTATCTGGTGGTGCAAAGAGGGAAGACCCTTGTATCTGGTGGTGCAAAGTAGGAAGGCCCTTGTATCTCGTTGTGTAAAGTAACAAGACACTTGTATCTCGTGGTGTAAAGTAGGAACACCCTTGTATATCCTGTTGTAAAGTGACAAGACCCTTGTATCTCGTGGTGTAAAGTAGGAAGGCCCTTGTATCTCGTTGTGTAAAGTAACAAGACACTTGTATCTCGTGGTGTAAAGTATGAAGACCCTTGTATCTCGTGGTGTAAAGTAGGAACACCCTTGTATATCCTGTTGTAAAGTAACAAGACCCTTGTATCTCGTGGTGTAAAGTAACAAGACACTTGTATCTCGCAGTGTAAAGTGGAATGACCCTTGTATCTTGTGGTGTACCATTGGAAGACCCTTGTATCTCGGGATGCAAAGTGGGAAGACCCTTGTATCTGGTGGTGCAAAGAGGGAAGACCCTTGTATCTGGTGGTGCAAAGAGGGAAGACCCTTGTATCTGATGATGCAAAGAGGGAAGACCCTTGTATCTTGTGGTGCAAAGAGGGAAGACCCTTGTATCTGGTGGTGCAAAGAGGGAAGACCCTTGTATCTGGTGGTGCAAAGAGGGAAGACCCTTGTATCTGGTGGTGCAAAGAGGGAAAACCCTTGTGGTGTAAAGTGAGAAGATCCTTGTGTCTCGTGTTGTACAATGTGAAGACCCTTGTTTCTCGTGGTGTAAAGTGGGATGACCCTTGTATCTGGTGGTGCAAAGTGAGGTGACCCTTGCATCTTGTGGTGTACAATGGGAAGACACTTGTGTCTCGTGGTGTAAAGTGGGAAGACTCTTGCATCTGGAGGTGAACAAAATGAAGACTGATGATGGAAATAGGAAGATCAATGCATCTACTGGTGCACGTTTAGAGGACAGTGGTACAGGATAACACGTGACGGGGAAATGTGACAAGAAACTAACGTCTGAAAGTCATTTGGCAAGTTAACTTGTATCTAATGTGGAAAATATACATATACTTGCCTGTCATCGAGAAATGGAGAAATGAACCGCGAGATGTGAGCATCGAGGAAAAGGTAAATAGACTTGATTCTAAGGTGCAAAGGGAAAGGATATTTGCTTCCACTCTCTACATCGATTGCTACAAACATAAGACCCATCAAAGGAGAACACCGACATGTCGAAAGGAGAATAAGGATATGACAATAACAGTGAAGCCAGTCACTTGTTGAAAGTTCTAATCAATAAAATTCTAAATCTACACAGTCCACATTCTAACCACCGGATCGACATTAGTCGGCTCTTGCGAAAATTAACGGATAGTTAAGGCCTTTACATTTAGATAAACTAATACGAGAACGTCATTGCTATTATGACATAAAGAAGTAGGAAAACTCGGATGGGTGCATTAACACTAGTATTAGGAGAACATCAGCGGAGGGATACATTAATATTAGTATTAGGAGAACATCAGCGGAGGGATACATTAATACTAGTATTAGGAGAACATCAACGGAAGGATACATTAATATTAGTATTAGGAGAACATCAGCGGAGGGATACATTAACATTTGTATTAGGAGAACATCAGCGGAGGGAAACATTAACATTTGTATTAGGAGAACATCAGCGGAGGGATACATTAACATTTGTATTAGGAGAACATCAGTGGAAGGATACATTAACATTTGTATTAGGAGAACATCAGCGGAGGGATACATTAACATTTGTATTAGGAGAACATCAGCGGAAGGATACATTAACATTTGTATTAGGAGAACATCAGCGGAGGGATACATTAACATTTGTATTAGGAGAACATCAGCGGAGGTAGAAATTAAGCAATAGAAAAATAGCAGATGGATAAATTAACATTATTAGCAATAGAGCATAAGCGGATGACTAAATTAACATTATGAGTAGGAGAATATCAGCGGATTTATCCATAATAACGTTAGTATTAGAAGATTATCAGTTGATCGAACAATTAAGATTAGTAGTAGAAGAACATCAGCGGATTGATAAGTTAATATTAGCAGTAGGAGAATATAGAGTAGCAATAGAGTGAGTGAGTATGGTTTTACGCCGCTTTTAGCAATATTCCAGCAATATCACGGCGGGGGACAACAGAAATGGGCTCCAGCGGATGGAATGTGTACATTGGTGGTAGGAGAATATCAGCAGCTTTGTCCATTTATCATTTGTAGCAATAGAACATCAGCAGATTGATAACTTAAAATTAGCAGTAGGTGAATCTCGGCAGATTGGTACATTAACACTTAGTAGTAGAAAAACAACAGCAGCAGATGGATAAATTAACAAGAGTAGCAATAGTACATGTGCAGATTGGTACATTAATATGGTAGTAGGAGAACATCAGCAGATTGGTACACTACCATTTAGTGGTAGGAAAACATCAGTGGATTGTAACATTAACGTAAGTAGTAGGAACACATCAGCAGATTGGTACATTAACATAAAAGGAGGAGAATTCAACGGATTGGTACATAAACATTAGTAGTTGGAGAACATTAGCGGATTGGCACATTAACATTAGTAGTAGGAGAAGTCAGCAGATTGAAGTGAGTGAGTGTGGTGTTACGACGCTTTTAGCAATAATCCAGCAATATCACGGCGGGGGATACCAGAAATGGGCTTCACACATAGTACCCATGTCGGGAATCGAACCCGGATCTTCGGCGAAACCCTTTAACAACTAGGCTAACCGACCACGCCTTAACGGATTGGAACATTATCAACATTAGTAGTAGGCGAACATTAGATGATTGATACATCGACATTGAGTTGTAGGAGGCGCATTGCTTGAACCACATCAATACGGCATCAAGTAGAAATTGAAACTACAGAGAGATACTTTCACAGAAGCAGATACATTGTTCAGTGTTGAGAACTGATGCAGAATAGCATCCTCGACAAGTTGGATCGAAATGGCGAATTTTGAACCGACTATGACAATAATCGGTAACGGCACGCCCGTAGCACTTGGATAAATATCAATATACCAGTCTAGGTTAGTGTACGAAGGGTACAGAAAATCAATCTGACAACAGTGATCGATTTCCTACTAAGTGGATCTTTCCTTTATTCAGGCATAAAAATGGACATGTAATGATACCAGTTACCTTTTAGAACACCATTCAATTCAAAGACAAATCATGTAGCGGTTATGAAGTCACTTTCTCAAGGTTGATTCGTGATCATTTTCACAAATTGTTGTCAACGGATGGGCCAGTTCCAATTAACGAACAATGAGAAAATTATATGAATGGATCACTGAAAATCAACGATGACACCAGGTGATCGCGAAGAGGGTAAGCATGTCCTGCCCTACACGTAGCACCCGACACTCATACAATAGGAATAAAACAGAAAGTGTTTGTTTGTTGCCTGCCACACAGCAGTTCTCCTGGGACTGGAATACAAAATTAATTAACATTATGTGTGTTTTTTATATTAATCAAGCCGCTACATGTTTGACAGTGAATATAACTTTGTGCAAAACATATCCCATGTCATTGCAAGACAGCTAGATGATCTTGTCTGAGATTCAATCTCTTTGGGGTGATTTACTTATGTTGTGCTTTATCATATACTGACTGT
The DNA here is from genome assembly GCF_023055435.1 of Haliotis rufescens. Classification (NCBI taxonomy): domain Eukaryota; kingdom Metazoa; phylum Mollusca; class Gastropoda; order Lepetellida; family Haliotidae; genus Haliotis; species Haliotis rufescens. The sequence goes on from NW_025963779.1 coordinate 37,304,479, forward strand.
TTATCAAACCGTATTCAAAAACCAAAATGTCTCTTGTGTGATTACAAAGAAACAAAAGCTTCATTATAAAAGCTTTAACATGAGCTACAAGGCTCTGTAGCTCACCTGAATTTGGGAGAACAATTACAACATCAACAAATAATCATCATAAAACAAAGGTGAACAGAAATATGCAACATGAGTAATGGTTCCTTCGTATCTGAAGGTCATGCAAAGTATATTTCATATTAATCCATCAATAATTGCTAGAAAGAGGGTCAAAGTTTCGTTTCTGAGCCTACCACACTCTTACTGCACACACTACACATAAATGGCAGAGTAATAGGCAATGAGTGCTATTGAAACAATAAAAGCTAACGACGTAGAGGCGGACTATGGACAAAGTATCACGACGTGTCAAGCCCACTTGAAGTTCCATTTCAACTGAGCTCAACTATCTGCTGGTAGGATCATGTAAATATGTAAAACAGATAGTTTTGAGGATCACCAAATCAGTTCCTACTACCAAACCTAAAACAATTTCAAAATGTTTTAATACTTTTAGTCCATTCTGATCCTTGAAATGCAGTGCCTGAAAGAACAATAGTCGTATGTAGATCAACGATTTATTCAAACAAAACAAATATTGACAACCATTACAAAAAATCCGACATGTCGCTCAAGGCCGTTCCAATACATCTCTGTAGACTTGTTATCGAGCAGATCAGACCCTGTGGACCATGCAGTTGACATTGCTAAGGAACGGGCATTAAACAATGATTGAAAGGGACTACAAAAAGTCACCGCTTTCCTCGTCGCAGAAGTCATGTGATTCAGGTTACATAGAGGGATGACGCCTTGGTTATATCAGCCACCATGATACCTACTGAAGAATCGATATGAGTTTTGTTTGAAGATGTTATATATGATAGACGGTTCGAGCCTCGGGGGTACATATGTTACATGATGATTTATAGGACCTGCGATGAATAAAGATTATATATCCTGATGTACACAAGGGTTGAATTGGTTTCAGGGTGAAATAAGTCAATAAGCGTTATTGCTGTTAGATTTCGATTTGTAGCTCACCAGAACATGTGATTATGACATTGTACTTTGTTTGTCGTCTAGTCGTTAATGAACTGTCTTAACATACTTTGAAAAATGTTTATAACCAAAGTGTTTTTAATGTTTAAGAATTCTCTTCTCGGGAACCAGAAGATCCAGTGAGCTGAAACCATGGAAAGACCACAACTCGTTCTTCAGGGCATGTTAGGGGGCACGGGTGGCCCAGTCGTCTAAAGCGCCGCGTTTCGCCTTGGGCACGCCAGAAACCTATGATTGTGCGTTCGAATCCCGGTTCGCCCCGATTATGTTTCTAGGTTTTTCAGCACCATACCCGTGCTCGTGGGCTTCACCGAGGTGGTAAACGTCTGAGACCTGCATCACTTCGGGCTTTCCTCCCACATTAAGCTGACACGCCGTGAAATAACTGGAATACCGTTAAAAGCGGCGTTAAACTCAACTCACTCACTCACTCGGGGCATGTTTAAGTAATACGCTTTTAGAAAATAATTCACATTTTCTGACAAAAGGGATGTGCCTTCATTTTATCATTACCGAGATATATCAAGACTTATAATTGTTCAAGGCATTCGAAATGGTAAAACTTTTTCTGTTGTCATATATTCTTAATTCGGTCAAACTTGTTTTTGATTTTGCTTTGTGTTTGGTTGTATTATTCAAACTCTATATAATGACATTACAGAATGCTAAAGTCGATTGTTTACATTCCAATGAATTTCATTTTGTGCAATAATGTTTGACAGTAAACTGATATATAGACTTATTTATAAATGTATAGTCGAGGTTCAAGAGTTATTTAAAATCACACTAAAACACCTTCGATACCTTATTCACCATATGGCAGGTAGTAGTCCACATATGCTACCCCTGATCGTAACGATCCGGGTTAGAATAGGTCTTCAGCAACCCATACTTGCCGTAAAAAGTGACTATGCTTGTCGAAAGAAGCGAATAACAGGATCGGATGGTAAGGCTCGCTGACTTGGTTGATGCATGTCATCGTATCCCAAATGCGTGGACCGGTGTTCATGATATTAATCACTTGATTGTCTTGTCCAGACTCGATTTTTTACAGACCACCGTCATGGAATACTGCTGAGTGCGGCGTTAAACGACAGACAAACAAACAAAGAGTAATCCATGTTTCACAGCCATACGGTCATCAGTACCGGACTTTACGCTGATGTCATGATGTCCTAAAACATTAAATAGACAACACTAGGAAAATGTTTCTTATCACAGCGTACAACTTCAAGCTGCAAGTATATGAACAATGCTTAAAAATTGTTAACTTAGTGTTATTCAGATGTCTTAAAGGTAGCCATCGGGTGCTCGTTCCAAGCGTTTGGTACTAAAACGAGGCTGTATCATTGTGCCATTTTGAACACAGGCCGTAACTCATATAAACATTTTTTTCCGGTGCACTTGTATGTGATCATGCAAGAATAAATCGTTATCCACCAACAAGCAATAGTATTTACGTATTGATAGTATTTACGTAACCAGCTGCGAGAGCAGTGCAATCAAGTACCAACAGGCATAGCTGCCTATTATCTAAATAATTCAAAGATGAGTGTGTGCGATGGAAAGCATGTATTTACAATGATTGCCTTAGTTACATAGTATTTGTTTATGACTTCGTGGGCTGGTGGTTACGTTCTGAAGGTCATGGGCTGCGGTTAAGGTCTGAAGAAAGGTCTAATAGTCATGGACTGTTGGTCAGTGTCTGATGGCCATGTATTGGTGGTAAAGGTCTGATGGTCAAGGACTGGTGGCCAAGGTTGATGGTCTGATGGTCAAGAACTGTTTGTCAACGTCTGGTGATCATAGTATGATGGCCTTATGGTTGTGGACTGGTGACCAAGGTTTGATGGTCAAGGACTGGTGACCAAGATTTGATGGTCATGGACTGGTGACCAAGGTTTGATGGTCATGGACTGTTGGTCAGTGTCTGATGGTCATAGACTGGTGACCAAGGTTTGATGGTCAAGGACTGGTGGCCAAGGTTTGATGGTCAAGGACTGGTGGCCAAGGTTTGATGGTCATGGACTGGTGACCAAGGTTTGATGGTCAAGGACTGGTGGCCAAGGTTTGATGGTCATGGACTGGTGATCAAGGTTTGATGGTCAAGGACTGGTGGTCAAGGTCTGATGGTCAAGGACTGGTGGCCAAGGTTTGATGGTCATGGACTGTTGGTCAGTGTCTGATGGTCATAGACTGGTGACCAAGGTTTGATGGTCAAGGACTGGTGGCCAAGGTTTGATGGTCATGGACTGGTGACCAAGGTTTGATGGTCAAGGACTGGTGGCCAAGGTTTGATGGTCAAGGACTGGTGGCCAAGGTTTGATGGTCAAGGACTGGTGGCCAAGGTTTGATGGTCAAGGACTGGTGGCCAAGGTTTGATGGTCATGGATTGGTGACCAAGGTTTGATGGTCATGGATTGGTGACCAAGGTTTGATGGTCAAGGACTGGTGGCCAAGGTTTGATGGTCATAGACTGGTGACCAAGGTTTGATGGTCAAGGACTGGTGGCCAAGGTTTGATGGTCAAGGACTGGTGGCCAAGGTTTGATGGCCATGGACTGGTGACCAAGGTTTGATTGTCAAGGACTGGTGACTAAGGTTTTATGGTCAAGGACTGGTGGCCAAGGTTTGATGGTCATGGACTTGTGACCAAGGTTGATGATCTGATGGTCTGATCGTTGTGGACTGGTGGTTGTGGACTAATGGTAATAGACTGGCAGTTGAGGTCTGATGGTCATGGACTGGTGGTCAAGGTTTAATGGTAATGGACTGGTGACCAAGGTTTGATGGTCATGGACTTGTGACCAAGGTTGATGATCTGATGGTCTGATCGTTGTGGACTGGTGGTTGTGGACTAATGGTAATAGACTGGCAGTTGAGGTCTGATGGTCATGGACTGGTGGTCAAGGTTTGATGGTCATAGACTGGTCAAGGTTTGATGGTCATGGACTGGTGGTCAAGGTTTGATGGTCATAGACTGGTCAAGGTTTGATGGTCATGGACTGGTGACCAAGGTTCATGATCTGATGGTCTGATGGTAATGGACTGGTGGTTGAGGTCTGATGGTCATGGACTGGTGGTCAAGGACTAATGGTAATGGACAGGTGGTTGAGGTTTGTGGATCGAAGTCTGATGGTCAAGGTAGGAAGACAGGGTATTTGGTATCTTTATTCCATAAAGTATCCTTTGAAATCTTCTGGTTTCAGTATAGACAGAAAGGATATGAATACAAAATGGTTACCAAGGTATCTATCATGGTTTATCTTAGCATCTATGTCTGGTGGGTTTTATGGGATTTCTGGGAAGAATGAGTCCCAAGTATTCCATGTATGTCTTAATCAAGAGCTGAATTTTGATAATCAGGTCGTTACATTGACCTGATTGATTCACTCTTTACATCTCTCAGAAAATATTGTTATAGTGCAAGCCACCACAAACCGAGGAAATCAATACAAATCAAAGCAAGCGCTGAACAGAGGCAACCTAATAAATAATGATATGGAAAAGCATCTGCATGTGTTATATTTCTGTCAAGGGTTTACTTAAGTGATTGATTTGGGTTTAATGCCACTTTGACCAGTACTTCTATGTCTTGATGCAGGTCTGTTTGTTTGTTTGTTTGTTTGTTGCTTAACGCCACACTCAATATAGCAATATTCCAGCTATATGACGGTGGTCTGTAAATTATTGAGTCTGGGCCAGACAATCCAGTGATTGACATCATGAACATCGATCCAACCAAATCAGCTAGGATGACCACCAGATCCTGGATGCAGGTCTGAGACATTTACCACTTTGATGAAACCCATGAGCACAGCTTGGGTGTTCACAAACCTAGAAACATAATAACAGCTAACGAGGATTTAAAAGCATGATCATAGGTTTCTGGCATACCTAAAGGTGCAACTTCACAACAAATTGTGAGCATTAGATGCTGGCAGAAAGCAACATCCGCTCACTCAGTGAATGTCAACTGATCACATTTATTGATGTGAAGCTTTCAGATCTTGACATTACTGCCTCCAATCAATTGTTGGCAGTATTGCATTTTATATCACCTTCCCCTAGACAAACAAGATGTACAGATGTCCGAGTCAAGGCAAGATTCTATTATGGATATCGTCCACAAGGAATAATACAAACAGAAACAGAAACTGATTGTGTCGTGGTCACATTTGTTATTGACTAGGTCCCCATTTACAGAAATAGTAAATGGATTACAACCCAAGGCATTAGGGTTGGTTTGACTAGCAGGACATGATATTCCTTTCTCGAACACATGGTGTCACGAAAACAAGTTTACAGTGATCTATGATTCAGTATTTTTGTGTAAATTTGTAGCTTCTCTTTTCATACGCAGATCTAAAGTGAGGGTGCATGGGTGTGCATTCCACTTTTTTAAACACACCATTCATGATGAAAATACAACTAAATCATTTGGTGACATGCAAAATTACTATTAACGCCTTTTTGGCAAACATGTGCAAATAGTGTCCAAATTATTTTCATTCATCATTACATATTTTAAGTGCACACACCTTGCCTTTTCCAAAACATTGTTTCCCTTCCCTGCCACCCTTCCTCAAGCAGCTGTATCTGCACTTGCTTAACCCACCAAAGTCGGGTGGCATAAATAGTCTGCTGTGACCTGATGCATCTAAGTATTTCCGGCTGAGGAAACATTCACTGAAACTCATGACTAATTCATTATTCTTTCCTCAAAGAACAAATAAACACATCAATATGACTGTCATGGTTTATTCACATGTCCTTGTGTATCAAATACATAAAGTGTTTGTGAATAGAACTGTGTTTTTTAGGTCTGCATAGTACCAGCAAGGCTATAAACATCTTCCTAAAAGTAGTGTCTGTTGAGGCAGACAATGGTGCTAGCAGTAGTAAGGGCACTTCACATATATCTGTACTCCCTATTGGAGAACCAGGTTTTTTTCACTTTCAGACTCTTTTTTAAAAGGTCAATGAAAAATACATATATATTCATTGTTGCCCATTTAAAAAAGAGACTGCAATTGAAAACAACCCTCCAACGACTATTTATTTTAAGACTTGGTTTCCAAAATCTAAAAACAACAACAGAGACTAGGGAGTAGGGAGTAGGGTATATCTTCTTGTTCAGTAGTTTCCCAGACGCTGAACTGCCTTCACTTGGTGACATTTTATTTGTATCACCAGACAATGTGACTTACAGACAAACTGATGCATTCATCTACCAAGAGGAAGTACTAGTGTTTCTACAAGTAACTGATCTTGGATCACAAGTTAACAGACTTGTCTTAAAGGGGCACTGTGTTCTTAAATCATGCATGAAATAATTTCCGAGTGTGACTCACATGCCCAATTCAATTCTCAAACCAAAGCAATAGAGCTCTGCACAGTGAAGCCGACAACGCAAGCGCTGTGCAGAGTAAACTGAATTCAGTCTTGTTTTTAATAGAGGCAAATTGAAGAGAAAGATTGTGTGCTTTTCTTAAGGCTGAGTAACAAAAATACTAATTGCCAGATTGATTAGATTAGAAGCCAGTGTTTATCAAAGCCTAGATTACAATATAAAGTCAATCACTCTCCTACCCAGAGTTCCTTGAGGCCAGCTGCGTACCATCTTACACAATCCATTCATATGTTTTTTATGTTTAATTTTGTTCGAGTCACAGCTACATAAACATGTCATGAAACATTAAACTTTCATTGAGAAAATATCCTCAAATGGGAAAAACTATTTCCATTTGCGTATTTATCTTCCACGTCCATTCATCAACGCCCTACCGAGAGCTAGCAATATACGGTATCTTTGATGTATGAAGCTATATTGTCATCCACCTCACTGTCGCAGTGTAGAAGTATGTCTAAATAATTACTCAAAACAATATGTAAAATACACAAAAAGGCTTGCATTAGGCCCGTCTGTTCTTATTTGAGAATAAGTGAGTTTGTTTACAAAGTGGAAAGTCCGGTCACGTGATAAGCCTACACTCGTGGTGTGGTCACTCAACAGAAACGGAATAAGGCGAGCAGAGCCAAGTAAGCTTGAGGGTTATCTGCTGTTGTTTACAAACAAAGCTTCAGAACCGTTGACTTCCCATCCCTTTAAGTGGTACACGTTTTCTATTTCATCTTATCTATGGTGTGTATGTAATTCTATCACCAGGTATTACAATAATTTACTTGATGTATAGAGTATAGTAAAGAGTTACCTGAATCAACTGATTCAAGCTTGTTAGGACTGGCAATATCCCGGAGTGTAGGTGTTCTACACTCAATGCTCTCACAATGTTTTTACACTGTCACCATGTGACTGTGGGAACCTAGATGTTAGCCATTGTTTCAGCCTATTTCCATCAACGTCTCATAGCTCTGAATCACTTGATACAAACCATGAAAATCAAGTACGTAGAATAAATGCTGGTAGATCACTAGTAGATCACTGCTCAACTTTGTGAAAAATGATAATATCTAATTGTAGAATCTCTTGCAGGTACAAATAACATAATTCAAATATAGTTTCTAGTTTGGTAGATGTTTAAGTTTCATATCTTCAGCTTTGAAGAGAATGTGTACCATGTTGACAACAGGCAAATATCATCACAGAAGAGATACATAATAATATATAATCAACGATATTTTAAACTTAGTACATAATAAAATACACAGAGAGAGAGAGAGAGAGAGAGAGAGAGAGAGAGAGAGAGAGAGAGAGAGAGAGATAGAGAGAGAGAAAGAGAGAGAGAGAGAGAGAGAGAGAGAGAGAGAGAGAGAGAGAGAGATTTCATTCATTCCATTCACATCAACACACAGGGCATACAATGCATGCTGGCTGTGGTAGGAATAGGAAGTAGACATCTGGACAGCGCCAACTTCTTCTATTCACACCTACACACATTAATGTGCCAATTTCTTCAAATAAAAGCCCTTTGCTAGATGTGTGAATTGGTTTCAAGAACTTTGTCACACAAACACCTACCAACACGGAGCATTACAGTCTGTAATCTTCAATTTAAGGAGACGCAAATATGATGACTGTAACATGCCCAGTTTAATAGTCCTGTATCTATAAATAATGCCACACAGTAGCCCAGTGGCTGATGTTTGCCAGTCAAAACTAAGAGCTTGTTTAGAAGTTCTGCTTCATGGGCCTGCCACTGTGAACTAGAGTTGTGAGTGATGATTGTTGAATGTTTAACCGCTGTGGAAGTCTTCATGAAGTTGAAGTACTGGCCACTGGTTTCAGTTTCTTGGCACCAACAGCTGCAACAGCAAACATGTCGTCATGGAATGTTCTCTCTAAGCTGCGATTTACATCAATACTTAGGAAGTGGGAGTGAGTATGGTTTTACACTGATTTTAGCAGTAATCCAGCAATATCACAGCAGGGGACACCTGAAATGGGCGTCACACATTGTACCCATGTGGGGAATCAAACCCAAGTCTTTGGCATGACAAGCAAATGCCTTAACCACTTGGCTACCCACCGCCCCATTAATACTTACACCTTTTAATATTTATAAGTTAGTTTTAAAAAAACGACCAACATAATATAAAAAAAATATTAAAAAAAAATGACAAATGTTTTTGGAGCCAACACTGTTTCATGATGAGGTGTTGGTATAATTACCAGGTATTAGGAGAATGAAACACTGAACCTGAAACTACTTTCTGCCAGGATCCAAACTCCTGGTGAACACACTTGCTGACAGAGATGAGGAATCTGGTGACACAAGTGTCAAACCATCGACTACAAGCACAAGAGTCAGTGTCCTGCCACCAGGCCAAGCAAAGCTTACTTGTCTTTTAATTATTGACAGAAAGTAAAAATGGAAATGCATTTTAATCTTCAACCACCTAGATTGAGTTTGGGGCCAAACATTTTGTAAACCAATTGAGTCTGACATAATTACACCCTCAACCCTCAGGCTACTTTTACCAAATACTATTATCCATACAATTTATACTCAATCAAAATACAATGGGCATTTCTGGGCAAAGGAAAGACCAACAAATAATAATTCAAAAGTTTCATGCCTAAAAAATAAAATGGGCAGCTTATACATTATCAAGATAATCATATCAAATTAAGATAGAATGGACAGTGTTCAGTATTTTCTAACAATTTGTTTGTTTCTTGTTTTAAAAGAGGATTCAGCAATATTCCAGCAGGGCGTCCAGCCACAGAAACTAATGTGACCGACTACTATGTCTCAGGAAGCCCTTACCTTTAACATAGCAGACCTCAGCATCCACTCCCAGTTTCAGCAGGGCGTCCAGCCACAGAAACTAATGTGACCGACTACTATGTCTCACGAAGCCCTTACCTTTAACATAGCAGACCTCAGCATCCACTCCCAGTTTCAGCAGGGCGTCCAGCCACAGAAACTAATGTGACAGACTACTATGTCTCATGAAGCCCTTACCTTTAACATAGCAGACCTCAGCATCCACTCCCAGTTTCAGCAGGGCGTCCAGCCACAAGATCTGTTTGTGTGACAGACGATCCCCAGGGCCCTTCACCTCACAGATCTGTTGGGAATGAAGCACTTATGGAAACATTACACTGTATTGTGCTGGACACTGTTGTAGGTCACTTTATTCAATGAAATGATTTTTCATGAAAATATCTTACAAAGTTAAATTAAATATGCATTTATTAAAGTTTAATATAGATTTCAAGATTTATTATAGAAATATTACAGATCTACACAAAACAGTTGATAGATTTATTCACAAAGACCTATTGGTACAAATTACATCCCATTTTGTTACCAAGCGAAAAAGTACCGTTTTAGGCTTATCACAGTGTCAGTTAGGATATGTTAGATTAGGTAGATATGCATTATAGTAATGTATGCTATTTTCTTAGCCTTATGATACATATTTAAAAAATGAAACCAGGAAAGTATTTTCCAAGCATTTCCGATAGTACTTAAGATATGCTACGACCTCAGGAAACAGTGAGATTGGTAACTGTACCTTGAATGTCTTCGTATCAGTGTTCCACAGCGTGAGATCGGGGAAGCCGCTGCGTGTATGACGAGGTTCCATGGCGTACCGTCTCATCATCCCTGCCAACACCTTCCCTCCGATACAGCTGACCAGCCCCTGCAGGAAGACAGCACCAGACTCACAAACTAAATACCCTTCTGATTTCCATGGACACATTAGTGTCAGTGGCCACACTTTGAAACAGCAGCATCATAAACATTGCATCTACATGTGGTTGGTCAGACAGATCTTGTAGTAGTGAATGGCTGTACATCATGTTGTGAGAGTACCTGAGCATGTTCAAGGCTCTTGAACCTCTCCCAGTTGAGTCCTGCACACATCTCCCCATTGTGGGCATCCCAGGTGGCGGCCATCATCTCGTGTAGAGCCTGGCAAGGAGAGAGCGTGTGTGAGAGGGGGAATGTAAGTGTTTCAGCTCCAGTGCAGAGGAAAGCCAAACTCTGGTCATAGATGTATTCAAACCATTAAGTGTTGAAGTTGTTAGGACACTTGGTTACACTTTTCAAATCTGGACATACAAAGGCTGTCCTATATGGTTTGTGCTGGCTTGTCTAAATGCCTCACAAAATGTCCCCAAGAGTCAGAAGGTAAAATCGCAAATTGGGTAACTTGATTCACTGAAATGTTGGTTTGGCCGAATGCAGAATGTAGAAATCATATTTGTAAAGGAAGGCAATGACAAGAGATGTTTGTAGAAGGAGTGAGTGAGTGAGTTGGGTTTAACGCCGCTTGTAACAACATTCCAGTTATATCACAGAGTGTCCGCTTGATGTGGGAGGAAAGCCCCAAGTGATGCAGGTCGTGTTGCAGTGATGTTTACCTTTTTGGTGAAACCCACAAGCGCAGGTACTGACAAACGAAAAAACAGAATTGGGGTGAACAAGGATTTGAGCCCACAATCATAGGTTTCTGGCATACCCAAGAGTCGCCAGCAGGGGTTGTCTGTATGAGGAGACCCCAGCAGGAGATGTTTGCATAAGGAGACCCCAGCAGTAGATGTTTGTATCAGGAGACCCCAGCAGTAGATGTTTGTATGAGGAGACCCTAGCAGGAGATGTTTGTATAAGGAGACCCCAGCAGGAGATGTTTGTATAAGGAGACCCCAGCAGGAGATGTTTGTATCAGGAGACCCCAGCAGTAGATGTGTGTATGAGGAGACCCCAGAAGTAGATGTTTGTATAAGGAGACCCCAGCAGTAGATGTTTGTATGAGGAGACCCCAGCAGGAGATGTGTGTATGAGGAGACCCAAGCAGGAGATGTTTGTATAAGGAGACCCCAGCAGGAGATGTTTGTATCAGGAGACCCCAGCAGTAAATGTTTGTATCAGGAGACCCCAGCAGTAGATGTTTGTATCAGGAGACCCCAGCAGGAGATGTGTGTATGAGGAGACCCCAGCAGGAGATGTTTGTATGAGGAGACCCCAACAGGAGATGTTTGTATGAGGAGACCCTACCAGGAGATGTGTGTATGAGGAGACTCAAGCAGGAGATGTTTGTATCAGGAGACCCCAGCAGTAGATGTTTGTATCAGGAGACCCCAGCAGGAGATGTTTGTATGAGGAGACCCCAACAGGAGATGTTTGTATAAGAAGACCCCAGCAGGAGATGTTTGTATAAGGAGACCCCAACAGGAGATGTTTGTATGAGGAGACCCCAGCAGTAAATGTTTGTATGAGGAGACCCCAGCAGTAGATGTTTGTATGAGGAGACCCCAGCAGGAGATGTTTGTATCAGGAGACCCCAGCAGGAGATGTGTGTATGAGGAGACCCCAGCAGGAGATGTTTGTATCAGGAGACCCCAGCAGGAGATGTGTGTATGAGGAGACTCAAGCAGGAGATGTTTCTATAAGGAGACCCAAGCAGGAGATGTTTGTATAAGGAGACCCCAGCAGGAGATGTTTGTATCAGGAGACCCCAGCAATGTTGGTATCAGGAGACCCCAGCAGTAGATGTTTGTATGAGGGGACCCCAGCAGGAGATGTTTGTATGAGGAGACCCCAGCAGGAGATGTATGTATGAGGAGACACAAGCAGGAGATGTTTGTATTAGGAGACCCCAGCAGGAGATGTTTGTATGAAGAGACCCCAACAGGAGATGTTTGTATGAGGAGACCCCAGCAGGAGATGTTTGTATGAGAAGACCCCAGCAGGAGATGTTTGTATCAGGAGACAACAGCAGGAGATGTTTGTATGAGGAGACACCAGCAGTAGATGTTTGTATCAGGAGACCCCAGCAGGAGATGTTTGTATCAGGAGACCCCAGCAGGAGATGTTTGTATCAGGAGACACCAGCAGGAGATGTTTGAATGAGGAGACCCCAGCAGAAGATGTTTGAATGAGGAGACCCCAGCAGGAGATGTTAGTATAAGTAGACCCCAGCAGAAGATGTTTGAATGAGGATACCCCAGCAGAAGATGTTTGAATAAGGAGACCCCAGCAGGAGATGTTTGTATCAGGAGACCCCAGCAGAAGATGTTTGAATGAGGAGACACCTCCTGCTGGGATGGTGTCACCTCCTGCTGGGATGTTTGTACGGTTGTCACCTCCACTGTCGCCTCCTCCAGTTCCTGTAGGCGAGTGTCGATGGCATCATGTCGCCGGCTGTAGAAGGAGCAGCTGTGGAAGTCCAGGGGCTGAGTCTGGTATGGGCTGTGGAAGGCGTCAGGGATGTCCATGAAGAGAGCATCCCAGAAGTAGAGGTTGAACAGGTTGCTGATGATTGAGCCCTCAGCATGGAGACCTGGGGTCAAGTTGTTGAATTAATATGGAGGAATCTGTTGTTCCACTACCAGCTAGACAGCTAATTAAGCCAGGATCAGAGTGGAGAGCCAGAACCGGTATAACAAAGTTTTAATCAAAATGCTCACAAATAACATACAGTAGTCAGACATCATGTGTTTCAGGGGGATGGTAACTTTAGGACTCAGAGACTTAAGAAGGATTTTATGAACACTTCTAGGTGAATCACAAACAGATGTGCCACATGGAATATTGATGACTGTGTCATGAAATAAAACTCACTCTTAAGAAAGATGTGGCACAGAGGTAGCTTTCAAGGGAGAATTGGCTCGGGAAAATTAGGAAAATTGATTCAGGTCAATTGGAAGTCCTATGGGCAAATAACATTCAACTCATATACGTAATGGTACAGAATCCCCTATGTGTCCTTCATCAATGTATTCCATCATAAGACATCAGTGTTTGTCACCTTCAGGGTACCCGTGATTCTTGTAGTGACTGAGGACAAGTTCCTCCACCGCGCACACCGTCACATCCTCCGAGTTGCCGTCGATGTAGGAGTCCTCCGTCATGAAGCTGTACTTGAGACCAGGAATAGAGTGAGGCAGCACGCGGCCTTCTAGAATTTGCTACAAATGAATAAAATCATTCACACAAACACATTTATTTGCAATCCCAGCCAACTGATATCTTAACTTTCTTCCATGACATGTGGTATTTACTCTTAAACATTACTATGTACCTGATGCATGTGCTCATGATTATTGTTTATCAACCACAAGACAAAAATATAAATATAAAGTCTATGTTATAAAACATTTGGAAATTTGATTGGGTTGGGTCTGGTGCTGACAAAGCTAGAAACCAAATCTTGGTGAACCAGAATCCAAACCCACAATTATAGTTTTCTGGTGTGCCTAAGGGGCGCAACTCTGCACAGCAAGATTGCATCTCCTAAAACAAATGTGCCACATTGGCCACCCGTGCCCCCATTTGGGAATTAATGGTATCTACCAATTTTCACCTTTGGTGCCTCTATGACTTCATCATGTGAGAACTCCTTCATCCGGTGCTTGTATTTGGAATTTGGCCCAGTACATAGTTTCTCAGCCCTCTGGTACAAGGCCAGGCGATGTCCGACCTTGACAGCAGGGTCAGCCAGGCCCTTACAGATAGCCTTCAGGGCCTGAAACGTTCACAAACATCACATGAGCTAAGCATCAACTGTCCTCTTTACACAGGGGTAGCGTAGCATTTTGTTCATCCATCAACTCACCTACTGGCGTTTCTAAAGGTGGACCTAAAGACTGACTGAGAGTCTTTCCCACCACTAATCTCTTTACTCTCTACCTGCCAACATGGCACCAGCTACCTGTGAAGATCCGGGTTAGAATTGATCCCATTCTTGTCGTAAGAGGCCACTAACAAGATCGGCTAATCAGACTCGGTGACTTGGTTGATGCATGTCATCGTATCCCAATTGCATAGATTGATATTGGTTTCAATCACTGAATTGTCTGGTCCAGGCTGGATGATTAACAGACCGCTGTCACGTAGCTGGAATATTGCTGAGTGCGGCGTTAAACAACCAACCAACCAAATTGCGTAGATTGATACTGGTGTCAATCACTGAATTGTCTGGTCTAGGCTGAAATATTAACAGACCGCTGTCACGTAGCTGGAATATTGCTGAGTGTGGCGTTAAACAATCAACCAACCAACCAACCCAATTGCGTAGATTGATACTGGTGTCAATCACTGAATTGTCTGGTCTAGGCTGGATGATTAACAGACCGCTGTCAAGTAGCTGGAGTGCTGAGTGCTGAGTGCAGCGTTAAGAAACAAACAAACATGGTACCAGTGCAGAGTCTGAGTTAGGATAGATTTCCAACAACCTATGCTTGTCATTAGAGGGGACAAAATGGATCACGCCTTTAGTCTCAGGGTCTTGTTTAAATGTGCTGTCATTATATCCCAAGGCACTGACCGATGTTCATGTTATCAATCACTGGATTGTCTGGTACAAACTCGATTATTTACAGGCTGCAGTTATATTGCTTGGATGTTGCGGAGTGTGGCATAACAAAACAAACAATCAACTCATGGGCCAGTCCCCTCCAACCATCAATCTCTCCATCAACACACCTCCTGGGCTTTCTTGAGATGGACCTCCAGGTTGAGGGCAAGTCTCTCCCACCAGTACCCCCGGTAGTCAGCACAGTACACATCTTGCCCCAGGAGCTCCTCCAGGAGTGCCACTGCTGCAGGGTAGTCCTTCCTGCGCTGCACAATCTCGATACCCTGGTTAAGGACTTTAGTCAGGACAGAACCGGCAGTGCACGACCGCAGGTAGGAGGGCAGGGAGTTGTCGAAACTGGAGCAGGATCACCATCGTCATTAAATATGAAACATGCAACTTCATCAGGCTTGGAAGCAGGTCTACCAGATGATTTGTGAAATAAGTATACCCCAACATACCTTAAAACAACATTCTAAGAAAATGTCCTCCTTGATAAGATGTGTATCATTCATGAGATGCCATATGCCCTACCTGACAAGTGATGTGTCCTTCATGAGATGCTATATGACCTACCTGACAAGTGATGTGTCCTTCATGAGATGCTATATGACCTACCTAGCAAGCTGTGTGTCCTTCATGAGATGCTATATGCCCTACCTGACAAGTGATGTGTCCTTCATGAGATGCTATATGACCTACCTGACAAGTGATGTGTCCTTCATGAGATGCTATATGCCCTACCTGACAAGTGATGTGTCCTTCATGAGATGCTATATGACCTACCTGACAAGTGATGTGTCCTTCATGAGATGCTATATGCCCTACCTGACAAGTGATGTGTCCTTCATGAGATGCTATATGCCCTACCTGACAAGTGATGTGTCCTTCATGAGATGCTATATGACCTACCTGACAAGTGATGTGTCCTTCATGAGATGCTATATGCCCTACCTGACAAGTGATGTGTCCTTCATGAGATGCTATATGCCCTACCTGACAAGTGATGTGTCCTTCATGAGATGCTATATGACCTACCTGACAAGTGATGTGTCCTTCATGAGATGCTATATGACCTACCTGACAAGCTGTGTGTCCTTCATGAGATGCTATATGACCTACTTGACAAGCTGTGTGTCCTTCATGAGATGCTATATGACCTACCTGACAAGCTGTGCGTCCTTCATGAGATGCTATATGACCTACCTGACAAGCTGTGTGTCCTTCATGAGATGCTATATGACCTACTTGACAAGCTGTGTGTCCTTCATGAGATGCTATATGACCTACCTGACAAGCTGTGTGTCCTTCATGACATGCTATATGACCTACCTGACAAGCTGTGTGTCCTTCATAAGATGCAATATGACCTACTTGACAAGCTGTGCGTCCTTCATGAGAAGCTATATGACCTACTTGACAAGCTGTGTGTCCTTCATGAGATGCTATATGACCTACCTGACAAGCTGTTGGTCCTTCATGAGATGCTATATGACCTTCCCGACAAGCTGTGTGTCCTTCATGAGATGCTATATGACCTACTTGACAAGCTGTGTGTCCTTCATGAGATGCAATATGACCTACTTGACAAGCTGTGCGTCCTTCATGAGATGCTATATGACCTACCTGACAAGCTGTGTGTCCTTCATGAGATGCTATATGACCTACCTGACAAGCTGTGTGTCCTTCATAAGATGCAATATGACCTACTTGACAAGCTGTGCGTCCTTCATGAGAAGCTATATGACCTACTTGACAAGCTGTGTGTCCTTCATGAGATGCTATATGACCTACCTGACAAGCTGTTGGTCCTTCATGAGATGCTATATGACCTTCCCGACAAGCTGTGTGTCCTTCATGAGATGCTATATGACCTACTTGACAAGCTGTGTGTCCTTCATGAGATGCAATATGACCTACTTGACAAGCTGTGCGTCCTTCATGAGATGCTATATGACCTACCTAGCAAGCTGTGTGTCCTTCATGAGATGCTATATGACCTACCTGACAAGTGATGTGTCCTTCATGAGATGCCATATGCCCTACCTGACAAGTGATGTGTCCTTCATGAGATGCTATATGACCTACCTGACAAGTGATGTGTCCTTCATGAGATGCCATATGCCCTACCTGACAAGTGATGTGTCCTTCATGAGATGCTATATGCCCTACCTGACAAGTGATGTGTCCTTCATGAGATGCTATATGACCTACCTGACAAGTGATGTATCCTTCATGAGATGCTATATGCCCTACCTGACAAGTGATGTGTCCTTCATGAGATGCTATATGCCCTACCTGACAAGTGATGTGTCCTTCATGAGATGCTATATGACCTACCTGACAAGTGATGTGTCCTTCATGAGATGCTATATGCCCTACCTGACAAGTGATGTGTCCTTCATGAGATGCTATATGCCCTACCTGACAAGTGATGTGTCCTTCATGAGATGCTATATGACCTACCTGACAAGTGATGTGTCCTTCATGAGATGCTATATGCCCTACCTGACAAGTGATGTGTCCTTCATGAGATGCTATATGCCCTACCTGACAAGTGATGTGTCCTTCATGAGATGCTATATGACCTACCTGACAAGCTGTGTGTCCTTCATGAGATGCTATATGACCTACTTGACAAGCTGTGTGTCCTTCATGAGATGCTATATGACCTACCTGACAAGCTGTGTGTCCTTCATGAGATGCTATATGACCTACCTGACAAGCTGTGTGTCCTTCATAAGATGCAATATGACCTACTTGACAAGCTGTGCGTCCTTCATGAGAAGCTATATGACCTACTTGACAAGCTGTGTGTCCTTCATGAGATGCTATATGACCTACCTGACAAGCTGTTGGTCCTTCATGAGATGCTATATGACCTTCCCGACAAGCTGTGTGTCCTTCATGAGATGCTATATGACCTACTTGACAAGCTGTGTGTCCTTCATGAGATGCAATATGACCTACTTGACAAGCTGTGCGTCCTTCATGAGATGCTATATGACCTACTTGACAAGCTGTGTGTCCTTCATGAGATGCTATATGACCTACCTGACAAGCTGTGTGTCCTTCATGAGATGCTATATGACCTACTTGACAAGCTGTGTGTCCTTCATAAGATGCTATATGACCTACTTGACAAGCTGTGCGTCCTTCATGAGAAGCTATATGACCTACTTGACAAGCTGTGTGTCCTTCATGAGATGCTATATGACCTACCTGACAAGCTGTGTGTCCTTCATGAGATGCTATATGACCTACCTGACAAGCTGTGTGTCCTTCATGAGTGCCTGGAAATCCTCCTTGGCCTCCAGATAGAAGCTGTATGCCCCAGCCCAGTTGTTCTTCTCCACACAGCCAGACAGGTCATTGTCACACTGCATCGCACGCTCAAACCTGGAAGAAAAATTAGAATCCAGACAGTACCATTCCCAGTGAAATCCCATTTATCCACAGTCCCATTCTCAGTGAAATCCCATTGATCCACACAGTACCATCCCCAGTGAAATCCCATTTATCCGCACAGTACCATCTCCAGTGCATCCCCAGTGAAATCCCATTGAACCACACAGTACCATCCCCAGTGAAATCCCATTAATCCACACAGCAGCATCCTCAGAGAAATCCCATTAATCCACACAGTACCATTCCCAGTGAAATCCCATTAATCCACACAGTACCATTCCCAGTGAAATCCCATTAATCCACACAGTACCATTCCCAGTGAAATCCATTAATCCACACAGCAGCATCCTCAGAGAAATCCCATTAATCCACACAGTACCATTCCCAGTGAAATCCCATTGATCCACACAGTACCATTCCAAGTGAAATCCATTAATCCACACAGTACCATTCCAAATGAAATCCCATTAATCCACAGAGCATCATCCTCAGTGAAATCCCATTTATCCACACAGTACCATTCTCAGTGAAATCCCATTAATCCACACAGTACCATCCCCAGTGAAATCCCATTTATCCACACAGTACCATCTCCAGTGAAATCCCATTTATCCACACAGTACCATCCCCAGTGAAATCCCATTAATCCACACAGCAGCATCCTCAGAGAAATCCCATTAATCCACACAGTACCATCCCCAGTGAAATCCCATTAATCCACACAGCAGCATCCTCAGAGAAATCTCATTAATCCACACAGTACCATTCCCAGTGAAATCTCATTAATCCACACAGTACCATTCCCAGTGAAATCCCATTAATCCACACAGTACCATTCCCAGTGAAATCCCATTAATCCACACAGTACCATTCCCAGTGAAATCCCATTAATCCACACAGTATCATTCCAAGTGAAATCCATTAATCCACACAGTACCATTCTCAGTGAAATCCCATCAATCCACAGAGCATCATCCTCAGAGAAATCCCATGTATCCACACAGTACCATTTCCAGTGAAATCCCATTAATCCACACAGTACCATTTCCAGTGAAATTCATTTATCACACAGTACAATACCAAGAGAAATCCCATTAATCCCTCAGTACTATTCTCAGTGAAATCCCATTTATCCACACAGTACCATCCCCAGTGAAATCCTATTGATCCACACAGTACCATGCCCAGTGAAATCCCATTGATCCACACAGTACCATTCCAAGTGAAATCCATTAATCCACACAGCAGCATCCTCAGAGAAATCCCATTAATCCACACAGTCCCATTTCCAGTGAAATCCCATTAATCCACACAGTACCATTCCCAGTGAAATCCCATTAATCCACACAGTACCATTCCCAGTGAAATCCCATTAATCCACACAGTACCATTCCCAGTGAAATCCCATTAATCCACACAGTACCATTCCCAGTGAAATCCCATTAATCCACACAGCAGCATCCTCAGAGAAATCCCATTAATCCACACAGTCCCATTTCCAGTGAAATCCCATTAATCCACACAGTACCATTCCCAGTGAAATCCCATTAATCCACACAGTACCATTCCCAGTGAAATCCATTAATCCACACAGCAGCATCCTCAGAGAAATCCCATTAATCCACACAGTACCATTCCCAGTGAAATCCCATTGATCCACACAGTACCATTCCAAGTGAAATCCATTAATCCACACAGTACCATTCCAAATGAAATCCCATTAATCCACAGAGCATCATCCTCAGAGAAATCCCATTTATCCACACAGTACCATTCTCAGTGAAATCCCATTAATCCACACAGTACCATCCCCAGTGAAATCCCATTTATCCACACAGTACCATCTCCAGTGAAATCCCATTTATCCACACAGTACCATCCCCAGTGAAATCCCATTAATCCACACAGCAGCATCCTCAGAGAAATCCCATTAATCCACACAGTACCATCCCCAGTGAAATCCCATTAATCCACACAGCAGCATCCTCAGAGAAATCTCATTAATCCACACAGTACCATTCCCAGTGAAATCTCATTAATCCACACAGTACCATTCCCAGTGAAATCCCATTAATCCACACAGTACCATTCCCAGTGAAATCCCATTAATCCACACAGTACCATTCCCAGTGAAATCCCATTAATCCACACAGTATCATTCCAAGTGAAATCCATTAATCCACACAGTACCATTCTCAGTGAAATCCCATCAATCCACAGAGCATCATCCTCAGAGAAATCCCATGTATCCACACAGTACCATTTCCAGTGAAATCCCATTAATCCACACAGTACCATTTCCAGTGAAATTCATTTATCACACAGTACAATACCAAGAGAAATCCCATTAATCCCTCAGTACTATTCTCAGTGAAATCCCATTTATCCACACAGTACCATCCCCAGTGAAATCCTATTGATCCACACAGTACCATGCCCAGTGAAATCCCATTGATCCACACAGTACCATTCCAAGTGAAATCCATTAATCCACACAGCAGCATCCTCAGAGAAATCCCATTAATCCACACAGTCCCATTTCCAGTGAAATCCCATTAATCCACACAGTACCATTCCCAGTGAAATCCCATTAATCCACACAGTACCATTCCCAGTGAAATCCCATTAATCCACACAGTACCATTCCCAGTGAAATCCCATTAATCCACACAGTACCATTCCCAGTGAAATCCCATTAATCCACACAGCAGCATCCTCAGAGAAATCCCATTAATCCACACAGTCCCATTTCCAGTGAAATCCCATTAATCCACACAGTACCATTCCCAGTGAAATCCCATTAATCCACACAGTACCATTCCCAGTGAAATCCCATTAATCCACACAGTACCATTCCCAGTGAAATCCCATTAATCCACACAGTACCATTCCCAGTGAAATCCCATTAATCCACACAGCATCATCCTCAGAATAATCCCATTAATCCACACAGCACCATTCCCAGTGCTAGGGTATACATGAATACATTCCAGCTGTGTGCTAGGGTATACATGAATACATTCGAGCTGTGTGCTAGGATATACATGAATACATTCCAGCGCTGTGTGCTAGGGTATACATGAATACATTCCAGCTGTGTGCTAGGGTATACATGAATACATTCCAGCTGTGTGCTAGGGTATACATGAATACATTCGAGCTGTGTGCTAGGATATACATGAATACATTCCAGCGCTGTGTGCTAGGGTATACATGAATACATTCCAGCTGTGTGCTAAGGTATACATGAATACATTCCAGCTGTGTGCTTGGATATACATGAATACATTCCAGCTGTGTGCTAGGATATACATGAATACATCCCAGCTGTGTGCTAGGATAAACATGAATACATTCCATCTGTGTGCTAGGATATACATGAATACATTCCAGCTGTATGCTAGGATATACATGAATACATTCCAGCTGTGTGCTAGGGTATACATGAATACATTCCAGCTGTGTGCTAGGATATACATGAATACATTCCAGCTGTGTGCTAGGGTATACATGAATACATTCCAGCTGTGTGCTATGTCATACATGAATACATTCCAGCTGTGTGCTGCAACACACAGACCTGTCCCAGCCACACACTACTGTATATTTGCCCCTGTATCTGTGCCTCACCTCAGCAGCCCCTCCCTGTCCCTGATGAGAGCCGTCTGCTTGTTGACAGTGAACTGGGGATACACTACCTTCCCCATGTTGACCAGCAGCATCTGGTAACTGAAACATCAACAGTGCAGTGATAACTGTTGTAACTACACAGTGAAGCATGAGAAGGGAACTTAAACTGAGTCATCATGTCTTCAGGTGCCTGGATGTTGCCTCATCATCTTAATGACCCATCACCCATTCTGCAACAATTTGAGAATGTACCTTCATATCATTATCATTTTTGCAGTAAATGGCCCAGGAATGCCCTGTCCCTGCTTACAGTAATGCCACCAACAGCCCCTAAGGGGTCCTGGGTTAGTATAGATCCCCATCAGCCCATGCTGGTTGTATGAGGTGACTGAAAGCCTCTCATGGTCAGGCTCTGACAGCAAGTCATCAAACCCTGACAGGGTGGGTTGTTACTCTCACAATCCTTGGTACAGAACTGATCCGTCACCATGGTCATATAGCTGGAACGTTGCAAATTGTGACATTAAACCAATTACTCACAGCTGTGTCTTTCCTCCGCTGCCCTGGTCCTCCTCCAGCCATGAGTGGATGACTGAGAACAACATCAGCAACCTCACAAACACCCGCCTTGGACCGTCCAGCAGGCGGAATGACCGACCTAGCAGCTTTTTGGCTCTGTTCAGTGTGAAAATTAATAATTCATCATGCACTGAGATGTGTATGATTAGATAACAATAACTCTTTGCTTCATCTGGTATTTTGTGAACAATCTACATTGATATAAGTGATAATAGACAGCTTATCCATTGCAATATTTACAAATGATATTTTCATACTATTGCCTTAGTTCTACTCCTATTGCCACTGTATTGTGACTATAGCAGGATGTGAACCTTTCCCTTCCAACAATATAGATTCTCTGGTTGTATTTTACATTATGCCATGTCCTCGCATGTATACCATGTCCTAGGTTCTGTAGGTCGCAGGAAATGTTTTGGAGGGACAGACTTTTTATTGTCCATCTACACCATTTATTGTCTGATATTATGTTGATTACATGTTCTGGGTAGATAAATTCATCAGCATTTATTTCACTGTATTTATGTCCATGGAATCTATTGGTGTCAACAACTGATATTTTGCAATGCATCGATTGTTCAATTAATTGTTACACAATCATAATAATGTGCAATGGAGAATATTTGACTGGATTTACTCTTATGGTGTCTCTACAATGAGATATGGACCTCATTCAACAGTGTAATCTGTGCGATATGTCAAACACAATTCCTATACTTCAAAATAGACATGTAACTGTCAAAACCCTTTGTTTTTGCTTGGTAGAACACGGATCAACCAAGCATGAGTGATTCTTTGTTTGAATTAAAAGACTAGTTGAACATTTTCAACATATCTATACATGATATAGTCAGTGTACTGCACCTGGCCAACATGGCTGCCCCTGACCCCTTCCCTCCTCCCCCGAACATGGAGGTCACTGTGCTCTGCTTGCTCTTCTTCAACAGGGCATCACATGTCTGTGGTTTGGTCAGGCCTGACCCATTGATATGGAATGATTTGGCCAATGTCTTGAGATCTCCAGCAGACATGACCTTCAGAGTCTGCTCAAGGTCAACAAGGTCAGATTCTGAAGAATAGACAAAAAGAGAGTTACTTACAACAATCACAAGACAGCCAGTCCAGAAACACTGAGGCAACTTCACATGGCCATCCTTTGTAATATTTTTCCACTTGTTTCATTAAATCTAAGGTCCAGTATACATCCACTGAAAAAAAACCAACTGTGATATGCACATAGTCCACATCTCAATAGGACACCCAAGGGGATACCAGGCTAGAATACGTCCTCTACAACCCATGTGTGTTGAAAGAGGCTACATAATGGAAAAGATGGTCAGACAGAGTGACTTGACTGTGTGGGATGATTCTTATAATATCAATCACTGGTTTGTTTGGCCCATACAGTAAATGATGACTTACAGGTATACATGATCCAGCTGGAACATTGTTGACATTAAACAATAAATAACAAAACTTGTTTTTGATGTACTTAACTTGACATTTGGAAAAAACAACTTAATCCAGATGTTGGACTGAAGGACTAGTGGTCATGTCTGACCCAGCAAGGCCTCCTTTCCAACTAGCAAATATATGTAACTGATCACATATCCTCTCAATACATTCAAGGTTAAAAGAAACTATGTCATTAATCAAGCATTGTCTCTAAGCATTATGTGACTGTTCATGAATCCTTAAGAATTGGGAGTATGTGTAAGCATGGATTATATCCTACCTAAATATTATCCTGGGGGACATTTTACTCTAGAGTATAGTATCCTACCTTAGCGCCACACTGGTATGGGTTCAAATTCAATGGGGAGAATCATCCAGACACTAGAGAATTTCATCCCCGGGATGAAAAATAGAGTAGGATAATATTCACTCTTACATATGCTCTGGCTGATCACAGCACTCTACTCACCAGTCATGGCCATCCCAGCATCCACCAGCTCCTGCAGGACATCAGTCAGATCATTGCCGATCTCTGGGTACGAGATCTTACCCACTGGCAACCACGACAGTTTTCGCGAGAACAGTCGAACATACAGCTTCTGCCCTGATTCTGATATAACAACAGAAAATATGGAAGTCTTAGATATCAACAAAAGTTGAAGTGACTTTTCATTCGATTGGGTCTAATTGCTTAATTATCTAACACTGTTAGGATTGAATTTTAAACTTTCAGACTCTCATGGCCTCACCAAGATGCGGACTGATCATACTGATTATTCACTGTGAAGAGCACTCAGACAAGTAGAATCTGGGATAATCAGGGTAAATGTCTTCACTCTTTCAACATGTTCACTACAAAAGACCCAAGGTTGACTATGGTTGACATGAAGCTATACTTCATCAATAGCATCCTTACTGCAATGACCAAATATTTCATACATACCAGTCAGGGTGATCTCTCGTCTGATATGATTGGAAGCCTTAATCTAGATTAGACATTCCTGACAGAGATATTCCTAAAAGTGGGATTTCTGAACTAACAGGTTGTGGATTAATTGGATCCCACCATACACTGAAGTAGATCTGAGGTCATTCATCTTGAAGCCTTATCAAACTGACCTGATAATGTATGGAATATTTTGATGCATTTGTTGTCAGCCTCATCCAACAGCCTGCAGTTGTCTTCATCAGCCAGCACCGCAGTGAGGACGGTGCGGAAGTTGTCCAGGTAGTACGGCACCCGATACTTCACCTCCCCCTTGTCGTCCGTGTCCCCCTTGTCCCCCGTGTCAGCTGGAGGACCTCCTTCTGCCCCCTCCCCGGCTCCTGTCTTGTCTTCAGAACATGTGCGGGAAATGGAGGAACGGATTTCAATATGTGCTTATTACAACATCATGATGAACTACAGTGTAAAGAAATTTTCATATCATAAACTTAAATAACCAATCAAAAAACACAGATTTACTGTTTAGTTAGAGAGTAAAAATGGGTGCACCTTTGGTTTTTTCAGCATTCTGCAAAATTAACCTTACAGCTTTATTCCAATAATCCTGTCAGAAATCAAATGAGGGCCATGCAAAACAATGGTTACTATGGCAACTTTCCAGCCCCCCCTTATTTTTTGTCAGTTTCAACTTTCAATAAATTAAAAAAAATATGAAAATTACCTGGTTTGAATTCTTCCAAATCGTGTTCAATGTAATGATGTCATCTCTGAAGTAACGTAGTTAGATCTACCCGTCATTTACACAAAGTTCAGTCACAATTTTCTCTTCTTTGTCTGAATATTTTTAGACTAAATCGCTACAAATATATATTTAACCTCGAAGTAATGCAAAAAATAGACAAGAGGAAACCCTGATGGTAACAGTCAGGCTGACTGTATTAAAAAAATATACTTATATGAATATCGCCGATGTTTAGTTCAACAACAAAGATTTAAAAGGTACTTTATTTGCCGGTCCACGGGGCCTGGCAGTCACATGAATTACCGGTCCATGCCTAATTTTACCAGTAAACGGGAACACTGACGCTCTCCTGCAATACTCATGAAGGTGAACTATGTAGTATTGAGGTCCTATTTTCTCCTATGCAGGCCAGTCATTGCATACTGGAAACTGATAGTTACTCTGAACAGAGAAGTTCTCAACAAATCTCACCATGTTCTTCTTGCTCGGGGAGACCAGCTGCATCATCCGTTGCCTCCAGCTCCCTGCGTGGTGGTTGTTCTGCCCCCAGCTGCTGACCTTCAGGTATTGTTCCATCACTGGTTAAACTTGCTGTCTCTGCACTGTGCAAGTTGGCCACATTTGAGCTTCTATCACACAATTTTTCATCCCCTGTTTTCTCCTCTTCCTTCTTTTTACTTTGGAACAGTTTGTTCCACAATGTTTTTGAACTTTCCCTTGAATCACTTGAAACAAATTTTGCCTTCACCTCAGACATGTCAGAAGTTCTATGTTGTCTAGAAACAGATTCTTTCATCTTTAGTTTCTGCTGTGACTGAACATTTGTTGAATTGGATTTTTTTAAAGATTTTGGTAGGCTTAATTTTGAACTCAATTTTATTTTCTTGGCAAGATCATCAAAGTCATCTCCACTGCCATCATCAGTGATGGAGGCCGAACTACCAGTGGACTCATATCTTAAGTCTATTATAGGGTTTGTTGAGAGGTTATGTTTTAATGACAGTGATCGTCTGTTTGGCTTTTTCTCCTCTTTAGGAAGACAGTTTCCCTCACTCTGGGATGACCTTTTCATCAATGACAGTTTTTTTGATGGACTTAACTTCAAATCAGATCCACGTACACTACATGAGAGAGCATCATGGTATTTTAGACTGTCTGATTCTTTCGAGGTTATTTGTTCTGGAACAATTTCACCATCCTCATCCGGCCTTTTTAAACAAAAAGGCTCAGCTGGAGGACATTTCTTTTCATTTTCTTTTTGAGACGAACCCAAGGTATCCTTTTGATATTTGTCTGACAGATTTCTGTTACTGGCAGAGCGTAATCGTAGACTTGGTCTTCTAGACTTTGATGTTGATGGCAGCTGAGGAGCTCTCTCAACACCGGATGTATCAGCTTTAAGAGGATCATCTCCATCATTATTAACGCTGCTTTTGAAATATTTGGATTTGGATTGTATTTTCGTCAAATTAAAATCATCCTCATCCTCACGGTCACTCAATATCACAATTTCCTTTTCATTGCTTGATTTTCTCTTATCCCCTGACTTTGATACAGTTTTGGCATTCTTGAACATAGAAATAACGGTTTGATTTTGTTCTTTCTTTGACTTCCCTATCTTTTTCGGAGATTTTAAATCCTTTGACAACTTGACTTTTCGTTTTGAACTCATTCTCCTTAAAGAAAAAACAAGCTTGTTAGTATGTATAGTATTTACATGGTATTATCAGACTTAAAATATAGCATCATCTACACATGAAAATAATAAAAATAAAAAAATTTTAAAAAATGTGCACAGAAAGTTACCTGTTGTACATTTGTGCTTAAGTCAAGGTGTTCCCCTATACTCACAGTCCCAAAGAATCACACCGAAATAAAGATAGCTTACCTGACTAAGATAGATCCGTTTCTTTATTAAATATTGTTTTTCTGAATATTTGCTATTCAGATTGCAAATAAATCATTTATTTCCCCATTATTTTAAAACAGCGATGTCGGCCGCCATTGTTTCAGAGGGAGATACGAGGGTCCTGATGGGAGTGTCACAAGTCAGTAGTAAGTACAACTTTGGGTCTTTAGTCAGTAGTCATTAATCATTCGGCTTAGCCAGTAAAAATGGCACGAACCAGTTTTCCGTATCACATTATGTCAGAAAGTTTGAAAGATGTCTTAAAAGGTAATATATTTTGTTCATAACTTTGAAATGTGAACAACACCAGGAGAAAGTGTAGACAGTTACATGAACTGAGACCCAGTAACACGTTGCTTTTACTGCAGTAGAATCTATCAGCATGAGTGAAAGCAGGAGAACTTTTGAGAATCATTCACCTGAATAGAAATCAAATACTTGTGTATGTGTTGAATGCAGATCGTGGGTCTGTAGGGAAACAAGGTCTGTAGGGAAACTGACAGTTCTGCTTTCGTTTCATTACTGTAATTCTCATTTTGCACAGACTGGTTCTGTTCTGTTGTCAGACTTATAGTTTATATGCAGGACATCTACAAGATTTAGAACAATTGCGATAAACAGTAAACATGGTAAAGTTTTAATTTACGCTCAACAATTTTTTATGGACATTTTAAGGTAATCTTTTATGATAAAGATTTGACTCATTTTACGTTTACGATAGATTTTTTAAATCGTTTTACACCAAACAGTACACATGGTACAAACCCCATCAGGACTGTCAGACAACCCTTTTCTCGCAGCAAACGAAATATGTTATCTACTGCAGCACAAACCAGTATGTTTAAAAATAACAGGAACACTGCCCGATATATTTAATCTTTAACCAAAAGAAACAAAAATCTAAGAATCTAATTTTGATATAGTTGAATTCTAAATATATTTTACAAGATAAGTGTTTTCAGTGAACGTAGTTTATGCTTCTTCAATAAATTTTCGAATCGACTTAACGTGTCACAGAACATTCTCACAAATTAAACATGTTAAACACAGGGGAAATTTTAACTTATCAAATATTTTTGTATGTTTCAAAGTTTAAAAAGTACCTCATACTTTATGGCATATGTCAGTATGCAGACATCAATATTATGATGCTGTAATCATAGCCCTTATTTCTATCTGTAGATAGTAACATGACCTCGAGATTCGGACACTGATCTTATGATTCTGTGATACAGATTAATTGCACCATCTTCCTGAAGCAAGGGAGTTACCTGACAGGAAAAATTCAGTTTCCACCCTTGCTGGATCGAGGCTGGAATTTCTGGGCTCAATCCTAGTGCCACCAGTGGCTATTATGAGTTATGTCCCTTCTATGTCCCTCCTATTGACCAATCAGATTCCACCTTTCATGTCACTTGCATTTGCTTCAAACAAAATGGCGTTGCCCAGTCAAGACAATTTGATAGATAATCAAAATCTATGTTGTGATAAAACGGGTCTTACTTCGCAAAGTGCATCAAATCACACGAGCATCTTGATTAAAAACAGGAAAATATCTGTTGACACAGAATTGGCGGTACACATGCTTTGCAAATCCTGCAATCAACCGAAATCTGTAGGGCAGTATACAAACTGGATGTCGATTTTGTTGCGAAATTTTGACTGGACTATGCATAGACTTGTTATTCCACCAATATATAACTCCATAATTCCAAACCTATACTTGAATTCCTTGTTATGAAATCATGGTAAACAAGAGCTTTGGGATGTTCCTTTCTGTTTATAACTAAATAGGTGTTGCTGTGAGAATAGGGAACCCGCAATAACAGAAAAAGCAAGAATAGAAATTATTAGAAAGGTGCTTCGGGTACATATTCTTAAGTAACTGTCTCTAAACAACCACCTGAACAAAATCAATAAACATATGATTGGCCTTGAATGAAAACCAACTCTTACACAAAAAGCACTTTTTCACAGTACCCTTCTTGTACAGATCTAGCCAAGAGCTGCGATGGGGACCCAACGGTCATGTCCTGACTCCCAATGGTCATGTCTTGACTATAGGACCCCATTGCGGCTCTCGGCTTGTACAAGACATATACAATATACTTAAAACATGAATCAAATAATTTAGATAATTACGGTAGATCTAGTCAGCAACTCAAGTAAGAGTCTAAGACATTGGTATAACTTTTAAATAATTGTTGGGCAACAATGCAGTTTACCGGGTGCAGCCTGAGCTCTACCATCCAGTCAATTACTGCGCTATAGTGCCACCGCTGTCTTGCTATACCTTTATACCAATGACTCACTTCACAATCCCGTTTTCAACACCCGTTTTCGGTCTTAGGAAAACTTACACGTCTTTACAATCCAACACCCGTTTTCGGTCTTAGGGAATCTTACACGTCTTTACAATCCAACACCCGTTTTCGGTCTTAGGGAATCTTACATGTCTTTACGATCCAACACCCGTTTTCGGTCATAGGGAAACTTACATGTCTTTACAATCCAACACCCCTTTTCAGTTTTAGGGAAACTTACACATCTTTACGATCCAACACCCCTTTTAGGTCTTAGGGAAACTTACACGTCTTTACGATCCAACACCACTTTTCGGTCCTTAGGGTTAGCTTGCTTTGGGCAAGGGTTAGCCCTAAAATCTGGTTAATCTGATTGGTCCGTCATGTTGACATAAACAATGGCGGGTGTGGTTTCAAGAAAAGACGAAATGTTGAGCTGACTGTGACGTCACACGCATGCGCAATTCATTGTTTACTGAATTATGCATGCTTGTTAATGGGGTGTTAATGACCTGTTAAACAAGCACTGATAACATGTGATAGCACTCGTGGTCCAGTGGCAGAGCGTCGGCAAATTAACGCATTAATTAGCCAAGCTGTTGAGCCGGTGAAGCGAGTTCGAGCCCCCACAGCGCTAATGGGATCTGAAAAAGTGCGCCCGGTAAAGTGCACTACTCCCAATTCTACCATGAATTTGGAATTTACTCGATTCTGATTGGTCAATCAGAGGCTATTAAATCACAATAAACCCCCTCTGATTGAAACAGCTGGTTTGACAGCCGCATCACCGCGGAAGCTGATACTCATAGAATAGTACTATTTTCAGTCATTGTCGGTAGGCATATTTAAATAATTACATCTACAATTACAGGTTACAAAATGCACATATGTGGTTACTACAATATTCAAAGGATGTGTGGCAATACATTTCATGCAAAAAACACGATAGCAATCTACAAAGGGAATGTATTTACGTTTTGGAGACAACAGAGAGCTTGGAATTTTGGCACTTTTCTATATACGACTGTGACGTCATATATTTTGCGTCACAATGAGCGATATAACGTCATAATGGTGACTTGTGATGAAGAGCAAAAGCCTTGCAAAGCTTGCTTTGTTTTCTTTAGGGATGCCCACCTCATGTTAGCTTACCAAGTTGCCATACTTATATGCTTTAAATGCCTGTCATATGTTCAAGTGAAGTATTACGGTGTAAACAAACTGCTTCAGTATATACAGTGCCATATTTTGTTCGGTGAATCCGTAATTCACATCGACAACCCACTCAAAACACTGGACTCAACCCATGCCGCTTCACTCAGTATATTTGCTAACATCAAAGAGTTCGCGTTTTATTTAGTCAAGGTAGAATGGAGACATACTGTGTTTTCAATGTAGACCAAGGTTACCTGTAGATTTAACCGCGCTAAATTTAACATTTAAATTTTTAAATTAAATTTAGCGGGTTTAAATCTACAGGTAACCTAGCTCTACATTGGAACAGTGGCTTGATTGATAACACGGTTTTGGCAAGTTGACATGTAAATAAAACTAAGTAAACACTGATTGTCTGTATCATCAGAAACTAATCACGAAATTAATCAGTCATGTCAGTGTCATTTCGTGATTTTCATTTGGCCGATCGCGCGACTGTTGATTTAGAGACAACATACCTGACGTTTTCTACTTATCGATCTAACCGAAAACCGATCATTGCAATTATTTGATTATGAGGCTTCCTTCGGTAAACAAACGGCATGTTTCCAACTTGCATAACAGTAAATGAGAGTTACGTCCCCTTATGATATAAAATCCGGGCAATGGACCCAAACTGGACCAAATAATCGGATCTATATATAAACAGCCGTGTACCAACGTCCACACACTACCTCAGTTACATGTACCAATTGACTACTAAAACAGACATCGTATCCACAAATTTATGTTTACAAAAAAACGAGACGTTTATTCAATCCATCTTTAACAATGGATATTATGAAATTAAAAAATGATGCACACTCCTGAAATTGATCTGAACATTAATTTCATCTCAGTACAAAACCATTGACAATCACATAAATAAAAAATCCGAAGGGCGTAAGCAGTCCATTTTTGTTTAGATCGAACTCTGTCTCAACAGTATGAAGCTGGCACCCTGAAACTTCACGAATTGTGTACCTATGCCCTCCACCATCGATGGTCTCTTTTTTGTTTTCAGTTACCAGAAGTTTGAACATAAGCACCGCCCTGAATTCCCGTGCTCGTTGGTTTCACCTAACCGGTAAGCGTCTATAAGGCGGACTCACAAGGGTCATCTCGAACTTTCCCTCACATTAACCTGACACGGTGTGATACATTTGAATCATCGCTTTTTCTCTATAGTCACGAACGTGGTTTCTGTAATAAATAATGTCTTTGTGCATCACAATAAATGATATTAAAACACAAAACAGTGTCGAATAACGAAATTCTGTATCACAATTTCCATGTGAAAGATGTGAGGTGGGTGTTGGAAAATCCAAGATGGCTGTTACTGACGGTATTCGGTCTCATATTAGGTCAGTAACAACCATCTTGGATTTTTGCTGACGGTATACGGGCTCATATGGGGTTAGTTATTCTGCTCTCTGATTGGTCATTCTCACTTTCTTTGAGGCATAATAAAGGGCGTTATAAAGAACGAACAGTCGGTACCCCAAATTGTTTCAGTGTAGTAAGCACGAGTTGAGGTTGTATGAAGTGTAAATAGTGAGAAGTGATTTAAAGACATTTAGTAGATATAAGTATTGTAACTACTGTTCAGAGCGGCTTTACTTACTCACTGATATGGCTGTTAAAACTGTTCATAGCCATGTTAAACCCAACGCACTCACACTCATGTATGGTATTGTTCGCTTGAAGAATCGATTGATCTTGTGTGTGTGGTTGTCGCAAGGAGATCCCCACTTTGTGTTGGAAGCGCTTATAAAATATCCAATATCTTTTCATGTGATTCGCGTCTGATCTTTAACAGAAAACTGTGTGTTGCGGGCTGTATACTTTGTAGCAACACAGATTTCAAAATTAACCACTCCGAGATAGAATTCTCAAAATTTCAACATCAATCTTTTCTATCTCTTGTATTAAGAAATAACTGTCGTACTTTAAACTTCCTTCACTTGCTGGATGCGGTGTGGTGTGGTGGAGTAAGAGGTGGTATAGACAACTCTCAAGGCTGAATGTATCAGTGTGTTGTGTCAGTGCCTTCAGTTGCCTGATGTGGTGTGGTTGAGCAAGAGGTGGTATAGACATCTGTCAGGGCAGAATGTATCACTGTGTTGTGTCAGTGCCTTCAGTTGCCTGATGTGGTGTGGTTCGAGCAAGATGTGGTATAGACAACTGTCAGAGCTGATTGTATCACTGTGTTGTGTCAGTGCCTTCAGTTGCTGGATGTGGTGTGGTGGAGCAAGAGGTGGTATAGACAACTCTCAAGGCTGAATGTATCACTGTGTTGTGTCAGTGCCTTCAGTTGCTGGATGTGGTGTGGTGGAGCGAGAGGTGGTATAGACAACTGTCAGGGCTGAATGTGTCACTGTGTTGTGTCAGTGCCTTCAGTTGCCTGATGTGGTGTGGTGGAGCAAGATGTGGTATAGACAACTCTCAAGGCTGAATGTATCACTGTGTTGTGTCAGTGCCTTCCGTTGCTGGATGTGGTGTGGTTGAGCAAGAGGTGGTATAGACAACTGTCAGGGCTGTATGTATTACTGTGATGTGTCAGTGCCTTCAGTTGCCTGATGTGGTGTGGTGGAGCAAGAGATGGTATAGACAACTGTCAAGGCTTAATGTATCACTATGTTGTGTCAGTGCCTTCAGTTGCCTGATGTGGTGTGGTTGAGCAAGAGGTGGTATAGACAACTGTCAGGGCTGAATGTATCACTGTGTTGTGTCAGTGCCTTCAGTTGCTGGATGCGGTGTGGTGGAGCAAGAGGTGGTATAGACAACTCTCAAGGCTGAATGTATCACTGTGTTGTGTCAGTGCCTTTAGTTCCTGGATGTGGTGTGGTGGAGCAAGAGGTGGTATAGACAACTGTCAAGGCTGAATGTATCACTGTGTTGTGTCAGTGCCTTCAGTTGCCTAATATGGTGTGGTTGAGCAAGAGGTGGTAAAGACAACTGCCAGGGCTGAATGTATCACTGTGTTGTGTCAGTGCCTTCAGTTGCTAGATGTGGTGTGGTGGAGCAAGAGATGGTATAGACAACTCCCAAGGCTGAATGTATCACTATGTTGTGTCAGTGCCTTCAGTTGCTGGATGTGGTGTGGTGGAGCAAGAGGTGTTATAGACAACTCCCAAGGCTGAATGTATCACTGTGTTGTGTCAGTGCCTTCAGTTGCCTGATGTGGTGTGGTGGAGCAAGAGGTGGTATAGACAACTGTCAGGGCTGAATGTATCACTATGTTGTGTCAGTGCCTTCAGTTGCTGGATGCGGTGTGGTGGAGCAAGAGGTGTTATAGACAACTCCCAAGGCTGAATGTATCACTGTGTTGTGTCAGTGCCTTCAGTTGCCTGATGTGGTGTGGTGGAGCAAGAGGTGGTATAGGCAACTGTCAGGGCTGAATGTATCACTGTGTTGTGTCAGTGCCTTCAGTTGCCTGATGTGGTGTGGTGGAGCAAGAGGTGGTATAGACAACTGTCAAGGCTGAATGTATCACTGTGTTGTGTCAGTGCCTTCAGTTGCCTGATGTGGTGTGGTGGAGCAAGAGGTGGTATAGACAACTGCCAGGGCTGAATGTATCACTGTGTTGTGTCAGTGCCTTCAGTTGCTAGATGTGGTGTGGTGGAGCAAGAGATGGTATAGACAACTCCCAAGGCTGAATGTATCACTATGTTGTGTCAGTGCCTTCAGTTGCTGGATGTGGTGTGGTGGAGCAAGAGGTGTTATAGACAACTCCCAAGGCTGAATGTATCACTGTGTTGTGTCAGTGCCTTCAGTTGCCTGATGTGGTGTGGTGGAGCAAGAGGTGGTATAGACAACTGTCAGGGCTGAATGTATCACTATGTTGTGTCAGTGCCTTCCGTTGCTGGATGCGGTGTGGTGGAGCAAGAGGTGTTATAGACAACTCCCAAGGCTAAATGTATCACTGTGTTGTGTCAGTGCCTTCAGTTGCCTGATGTGGTGTGGTGGAGCAAGAGGTGGTATAGGCAACTGTCAGGGCTGAATGTATCACTATGTTGTGTCAGTGCCTTCAGTTGCTGGATGCGGTGTGGTGGAGCAAGAGGTGTTATAGACAACTCCCAAGGCTGAATGTATCACTGTGTTGTGTCAGTGCCTTCAGTTGCCTGATGTGGTGTGGTGGAGCAAGAGGTGGTATAGGCAACTGTCAGGGCTGAATGTATCACTGTGTTGTGTCAGTGCCTTCAGTTGCCTGATGTGGTGTGGTGGAGCAAGAGGTGGTATAGACAATTGTCAAGGCTGAATGTATCACTATGTTGTGTCAGTGCCTTCAGTTGCCTGATGTGGTGTGGTGGAGCAAGAGGTGGTATAGACAACTGTCAGTGCTGAATGTATCACTGTGTTGTGTCAGTGCCTTCAGTTGCTGGATGTGGTGTGGTGGAGCAAGAGGTGGTATAGACAACTCTCAAGGCTGAATGTATCACTGTGTTGTGTCAGTGCCTTCAGTTGCCTGATGTGGTGTGGTTGAGCAAGAGGTGGTATAGACAACTGCCAGGGCTGAATGTATCACTGTGTTGTGTCAGTGCCTTCAGTTGCTGGATGCGGTGTGGTGGAGCAAGAGGTGGTATAGACAACTTTCAGGGCTGAATGTATCACTGTGTTGTGTCAGTGCCTTCAGTTGCTGGATGTGGTGTGGTGGAGTGTGAGGTGGTATAGACAACTTTCAGGGCTGTATGTATCACTGTGTTGTGTCAGTGCCTTCAGTTGCTGGATGTGGTGTGGTGGAGCGTGAGATGGTATAGACAACTGTCAGAGCTGAATGTATCACTGTGTTGTGTCAGTGCCTTCAGTTGCCTGATGTGGTGTGGTGGAGCGTGAGGTGGTATAGACAACTGTCAAGGCTGAATGTATCCTCAGATGAAACAAAACTTCGTCAAGGAAACTCAGCTGTTCATATACGCAGCAGTTGTTCATCCCAACTGTTGTACATCAATTTATTAAATTACCTTTAATAGACAATTGTCCATAACGTTTACATTTCAAAGTCTGAAAGTTGGCTTGTCCAAGTATATGATGCCATCCATTTCAAGAATAGAAGTCCTGCTATAATGAGGAAACTGTTTATCAATTTCTACAGGTATCTATTATGCCTTTAGGTGTGGTTCAGTTAAATGAATATTCTATTTCATTAATATTTCTATTTCATGAAATGAATATTCTATTTCATTGATATTCTTATAATTAGAACCTCATACAGTTATCACAATCAATGGATCTATTATACCGCGTAAGTACTAAATATGAAAATGTTATTGATTAATATCACTCAGATTCACATGAGGGTTAAGAAGCAACTATAAATCTATTATGAAAATGCATTTTTAAACCCGTTCTATATGCTAGTATTATGAAACTACGATGCGCTGCAACCATGTACGATATCAATGTATAGATGGCACCATTGCCCTTTTGTCAAATATGCAAACAAATTGTCTCTCTGTGCGTGAATATCAATCAGAATGTATCATATATTTTTGATAAACCATCTTCTGTATTCAGTAGAAATAGCTAGGCTTCATGTTAATTTGGAGGAGGGGTAGCCTGATAGCCTCATAGAAGATCTGGGTTCGATTCCCCACTTGGATGTAACGTGTGAAGCTCACTGGTTATGATCCCATGAGCCATATAGTAATACTTAAAGCGACTTGGAATCCCACTCATTCACTTAATGTTTATTCAAATATATGTACGTGAAAATATATGAGAACATTTTACAATAGTTTTAAAAAATAAGGATAAATAAAACCAGTGTCTCCGGATGCTTGAAACCTACAAGTAACACCACGTCTAGCACTTTGATACAATCACGCACGGAGTTGACGATGTATAACAAAATACCTCTCTACCTCTCTATATAGCTGATGCCCCCTAGATGGCTCACTTTTCATTTGTTTTCCAAAGCGTGAGATCTCTTAGCAACAAAGGCACTCTTGTTAGGAGTAAAATAAGAGGTCGGCTCGAACGCCTCATGTCGATTGTGAAATATCGATTCACTATGGGCAAATATAAGTAGCAAACACGCCAGACAGAAGGTCGAATCTTGTTACATCTTGATGAATAAAGCAATCTTTTTGCATATATACTTTATACAGGCATGGGAGGATGTTTGTGTGGATTCTGTCGATAACCAATAACCTTTGCGCGCACTCTTGTGAACGTTGTTTTATAAGATCTTATAATAGCATTTGTTGTTCAGTGCAAACTTGTATCTATCAATATTGATCGCGGTCTTTGTCATTTAAGATAGAGCGACGTTCAGAGCAATACGGCATTGTATCTAATTATACAGATTAATGCTTTGTCTGGTGTCTTTAATATTTAGTACTTTTAATTACTATTATTGATTGTTTACTGATATTATATTGGGGAGGGAAACAAGCATGTAGGTTTTTCATATTTTTGCTTGTCGGAGAAAAGAGTAGAAGCTGTACCTGTACATTTGCATAACAGGCTCTCGAACAAATAACACTGGCAGATAATATCTAAAAAACATAGCACCTACAAAGCAACTAAAAAACTTAACACACGTAGAAACCAAAACACCATCACATTTTCTTGCAAACCTGACCCTGACTCGAAAAACACCATAGGAACCAACTGCAAACATCAATTCCCGAGGCGATGGTCAATACACCGGGATATCATCACGAGGCCACACAGACCCCCTGAGGCTATGGTCAATACACCGGGATATCATCACAAGGCCACACAGACCCCCTGAGGCTATGGTCAATACACCGGGATATCATCACAAGGCCACACAGACCCCCTGAGGCTATGGTCAATACACCGGGATATCATCACAAGGCCACACATACCCCCTGAGGCTATGGTCAATACACCGGGATATCATCACAAGGCCACACATACCCCCTGAGGCTATGGTCAATACACCGGGATATCATCACAAGGCCACACAGCCCCCCTGAGGCTATGGTCAATACTCTGGGATATCATCACAAGGCCGCACAGCCCCCCTGTGGCTATGGTCAATACACTTGGATATCATCACAAGGCCACACAGCCCCCCTGAGGCTATGGTCAATACACTAGGATATCATCACAAGGCCACAGAGACCCCCTGAGGCTATTGTCAATACATTGGGATATCATCACAAGGTCACACAGACCCCCTGAGGCTATGATCAATACACCGGGATATCATCACAAGGCCACACAGACCCCCCTGAGGCTATGGTCAATACACCGGGATATCATCACAAGGCCACACAGACCCCCTGAGGCTATGGTCAATACACCGGGATATCATCACAAGGCCGCACAGACCCCCTGAGGCTATGGTCTATACACCGGCATATCATCACAAGGCCACACAGACCCCCTGAGGCTATGGTCAATACACCGGGATATCATCACAAGGCCACGCAGACCCCCTAAGGCTATGGTCAATACACCGGGATATCATCACAAGGCCGCACAGACCCCCTGAGGCTATGGTCTATACACCGGCATATCATCACAAGGCCACACAGACCCCCTCAGGCTATGATCAATACACCAGGATATCATCACAAGGCCACACCGACCCCCTCAGGCTATGGTCAATACACCGGGAT
Source organism: Haliotis rufescens (assembly GCF_023055435.1). Lineage (NCBI taxonomy): Eukaryota > Metazoa > Mollusca > Gastropoda > Lepetellida > Haliotidae > Haliotis > Haliotis rufescens. The sequence goes on from NW_025963779.1 coordinate 37,343,098, forward strand.
ATAATCACAAGGCCACGCAGACCCCCTGAGGCTATGGTCAATACACCGGGATATCATCACAAGGCCGCACAAACCCCCTGAGGCTATGGTCTATACACCGGCATATCATCACAAGGCCACACATACCCCCTGAGGCTATGGTCAATACACCGGGATATCATCACAAGGCCACACAGACCCCCTGTGGTTATGGTCTATACACTAGGATATATCATTCCAAGGCCATACAGAACATCAGAGGCGATTATCAGTACACCGGGATATCATCCCAAGGTCATACACAAATTCTTAGGAGATGGCCAATTCAACGGTTGGTTGGTTGGTTGGTTGCTTAACGGCGCTCTCATCAATATTCTAGCTATATGACGTGCGGTCTGTAAACAATCGAGTCTGGACCAGACAATCCAGTGATTGATATCATGAGCATCGATCCACGCAATTGGGATCGATGACATGCATCAAACAAGTCAGCGAGCCTGACCACACGATCCCGTTAGTCGCCCCTTATGACAAGCATAGTCGCCTCTTACGACAAGCATAGTCGCCTTTTACAGCACGCATGGTCCGATTCAACGGGATGTCATTACAAGGTCATACAAAACCATTGATACTATGGTCAATGTAAGGGGATCTGATCACAACGCCATACAGAACCTTTGAAACCATGATCAATACACCTCGTTATCAACACAATGCCATATCAAAACCGTACTTCAATATTTAATACACCGGATATCAACACAAGGTCAAACAAAAACCTTATCTGTATGATCAATACACGTCATTACTGAAGACTTGCAGCAGAGACAAGGTCCGGCACAGTCACAATATGCCAATCACGAGAACTGAGACATGTACCACTAACAAACATCGATCTTGGCGTTTCTACCCTAGTGGTATTATTTAACTGATTTCATATTAGGAACACGGTCGACATTAGACTTTATTGTTCCATTGTGAAGAATACAAAATGAGTTGAAATAATATCTTTACAAATGATAGCAACAACGAGTGACTGTAACTCAGCAATATTCTGCTTACGTATCCTCCTTATAATCAGACATTGACCTTCCCGGAGTCCAGAAAACAATGCAATCAGGACTTACTGATCACTACGAGGCGTCAAAGATATCTGTGGGCTCCAACAGTGCGATACTGTCAGAACAGAAACTGGCCAACAGTCATGTTCACAGGCGAGAGCAGGATTCCAGATTTTCAGAGCAGATGGTAGAACTCGTGTCTTCTGCCGATACGGAGGACGAACGTCGTTGCGTTCAAGACATCGAACTGTTTGGAGGTGGCAGTATTATAGTTTGGGTTGAATGTGTGGCTAAGCCAAGAAAGATCTGGAAATTAATGAAGAAAATATCACTGATCAGCGTTACATTGACTAAGTTCTCCGCCCGGTTCTACTTCCGTTCTTGCAAGAGGATCACCGGAACTGGTTTCAGCAAGATAGCATAAGACTCCATACAACGTTCTGCATTGGCCAGCACAATTACAAGACTTATCACCTATAGAACACATGGTGGTATCACCTTGACCAACACATAAGAGCACGACCAGTTAAGTCTTATAACAGGGAATAGTTAGCACAGCCTCTCCGAGTCTTCTTCCCGAGGTGAGGTGAGGTGAAATTGGGTTTAACGTCGCGTCCAAGATTATTGCACTTATATAGCGACGTGCATGCACGTGTATGTGTGTGTGTGGCTGCTTGTACTAGTCCGGACTGATGCCGATTTATAGTGCTAGCTCACTGAGATACCATGCCGCAGTTTAACATGAATACCCCACTCAGACACAGTATACTGACTCTGAGCCGACCAGTCCTTGTTTTAGCCCCTTAATGCCGAGCGCCAGACAGGGTAACAACAAGTACAATCTTTTAACGTCTTTTTGTATGACGCGGCCTGGGATCGAACCCTGGACCTTCCGCTCTCCGGGCGGACGCTCTACCACTAGACCACGGAGGCGGTCTTCTTCTTCCCGAGGCAAGGGAGTTAACTGAGTATAAAAGTCCAGTTTCCACCCTTGCCGAACTAGGCTGGTATCATGGAGTTACATTTTGGCTGGATTAACGAGTCTATGCATAGTCCAATCAAAATCGCGCACCGAAATCGAAATCCGATTCGTAAACTGTCATGCAGATTTCGGTCGATTGCAGGATTTGCAAAGCATGTGCACCGCCAACTCGTTGTCAGCAGATATTTTCCAAATCTTTTCATGTTGTTAATCAAGCTTCTCACGTGATTTGATGCATTTCGCGAAGTAAGGCCCGTTTTATCACAATATAGATCTTGATTATCGATCAGATCGTCCTGACTCGGCGCCACCATTTTGCGTAAAGTAAACGCAAGTGATGCGAGAGATGGAATCTGATTGGTCCATAGGAGAGGCTTAGAAGGGACATAACTGGTAATAGCCACTGGTGGCGCTACGATCGAGCCCAGTAATTCCAGCCTAGTTTTTGCCTCGGGAAGATGCTCCGAGAAGAATGGCATCGAATCCCATTTCTTGTCACCAGACGTCTCACATCCCGTCGTCGTGTTAGAGCTTGCACTGGTGCCAGCGGTGGGCATACACGATATTGACTGACAATTGTGACATTCTGAAGGATCATAAGGAGTTTCATGTGCTGATTTCAGTCTTGATGGTTGATCGAATACTGAACAATTGACCCCATCTTCCAAACTGTGGGCACAATACCTTCATTTTCCTTCTCATTCACGGCATAACTTGTAATGATATTGTTAATCTTTTGACAATACAAGTATCTTCCTTGACATGTGTGCTGTTCGTTTTTGGTGGCACAGACAATGTTGGTAACGATTTTGCTCTTCAGTTTAGGGGCGGTGGGGTAGCCTAGTGGTTAGCCATGCCGAAGACCCGGGTTCAATTCCCCACATGAGTACAATGAGTGAATTTAATTTGCCTCAATTCTTGTGTCAACCGATGAGATATTGCGTAAAATCCTACTCACTTAGTCACTCACTCACTCACTCTTCAGTTTAGGTTATTGCAATAAACTGTTATTATTTAATTACACTCTTCAAAAAAAAAGAAACGCATAGGTGTTTTGAGAATTCCAATTTGAGTTTTTCTCCTAGCAATCGTCATAAAGACAATTCTTATGTTGGATTCCCGTTAATCATGTCATGTTTGTTGTGCATTGCGCGCAAACACATCTCAAAATGTTTTTTGTAAACGTTTATCAGCAAAAATGCAAAGGATGCACAGATATTGCTTTCAGAAAAAGTTTTCAGCACAATGCACGTGCAAAGCGTTGGAAACAAGATTAGAGACACTGACTATACAATATTTATCAGTTCATTACGAATTTTCTGACGTGAACGGAGATCGAAAAATGCCAAGATTAACTGCAGCTGACCGAAATATCGCCATTGGACGTTTGGAAGCAGGGAAGTCTGCCGTTGCAAGACACTTCAACGTTCACCAAAGCACCATATCTCGACTATGGGATCGATATACCCGCACTAATTCGACTCAAGATCATCCGAGAAATGGAAGACCAAGAGTGACCACCCCTGCTCAGGATCGGTACATCCGGTTGCATCACCTTCGGAATCGATTTGCTACAGCAACGGACACTGCAGGACAAGTGGGTGGTATGCGAAGAATTTCGTTTGGGGGAAGTGGGAATTCGAGCGAGACGACCAAAAGTTGGACCTGTCTTGCGACGTCTACACCGTCAACGATGTGTCCGGTGGTGCAACAGAGTACAGGCATGGGATCTCAGGAACTGGCGACGCGTTTGGTTCAGCGATGAGTCACGTTTTCTCCTTCAACGACGGGATGGAAGACGTCGACATGAACGTTTTGCACCGAAATGCGTTCGACAGGTGGACCGATTTGGTGGAGGGGGTGTCATGGTGTGGGAAGCCAAATCCTACACGGGTAGATCACAATTAGTGGTTGTCAAGGGCAATCTTACAGCAAACCGATACATAGACCAAATTCTGCGTCCTCACCTCCTCCCAACTTTGGACCGCCAGAGGGAGCTGTTCCAACATCAATGTCCTTCCATGGCCGTCCAAATCGCCTGATCTCAACCCGATTGAACATTTGTGGGGCGAACTTGATCGACGCGTCCGTCAACGTCACCAGCGTCCCCACACACTGCCACAACTCGCCAACGCCTTACAGGAGGAATGGCGAAGAATTCCCCACGAAAAAATCCGACGACTTGTGCAATCTGTGCCAAGGAGGTGTCGAGCAGTGAAGGCTGCAAGAGGTGGTGTGACCAGGTACTGACCATGACGCCCCCTTGTGGCTACACATGTGCAATGACTGAACTGAATTAATGCTGACAATGACGACAATGCTTTTGCCGATCACTGTGTCTAATTTCATTTGATTGTGTTCACGCACATTCTATGTAGATACTTTTATATCCGCTTAATAAATATCCTTATTTTTTAACTATGCGTTTCTTTTTTTGAAGAGTGTATATGTTGTTGCTTGTATTGTTGTTCTAAGCAATAGTAAATGATGCTTAATGGGCACATCACAGTTAAGAACTGTTTTAGTCATATCACAGCGGGACAAACGGAGTTAGTAACCTTGTCTAAGGATACAACACAGTGACTTGCATGATATGGCATCTTGAACTGAAAGGCTTGAAATGATTATTTATTAAGTGTAGCAGGCATACGGTCTCTCATGCTCATGTCTCTCTGTCAAAGATTATGGCTTTGCTCACGAAATACCCTGCACTGACGAGGATGGCAATAATGATTTTAAGATCTTTTGATGAGGCTAAGATCATTATTTTCAATCAGATGAAGGCTGATGTAGTTGTACGTACAATAATGAGCTATGTTATTCATTATTACACTCGCCTCCTAGAAATGAAATGATCCGCAATTCGCTATGCAGAAATGCGTCCTTTCAGCACGCCAGATACCTTGGATGCTAGCCAACTGAGATACCATGCCGCAGTTTAACATAAATACTCAACCCAGACACAAGTGTACTATGAATACACAATGCCACAAGTGTACTGACTCCGAGCCGACCAGTCCTTGCTTTAGCCCCTGAATGCCGAGCGCCAGAGAGGGTAACAATAAGTTCCATCTTTTAACGACCTTTGGTATGAGGCGGGGCAGGCGTTCCTCTCTCGGGGCAGACGCTCTACCACTAGATCACGGAGGCGGTCCATGCATCATGACACGTCATGTTAACAATTGTGAAATGATCATAGTAAGATGTAAAAATAACTATAGTATTTTTATATTTTTTCGCCAGATATTTGAACCCTTATAACCTTCTTATTGTACGCTTCTGTGTTCGCTCAGATACGTTTCCTTTCTTTGATAAGGAAGGTTGTGTCACCACTGAAGCTATGCATATATATATCATCTCTGCGCCCTCAATACATCTGAAATGATTTCTTATCCAAATATTTGTCCTGTGATTCCTTTAAAAACAAACCAACTGACCAGTACATTGAATGTTTTAAATCATCTAAAACAATTCTTCAGATTTCATCTTTTCCTCCCCGTTCCACAATGCGATCGTACCAAACATGCTGTAAAACATCTTCCATTTGACATGGACTTGACAGGCGTGGCCCTACAACTCCGATAGAACGAGGATCAGGTAACTATTCGTCAAATACTTCCATAAATGTAAGCGACAAAGGCATTTCCATGATCACGAGAAATGTGTCCAAATGTTCGCGTATCCTGCTCCACCGGTGGTACCCGTCAAAAAACACATTTCAATGCCCACCTCTTCAATGGCACTCCTTCCTGTGATGCAAAACAAGGGATGAAATATTCATTAGCAAAACAAGTTGTATTGATCCCGCACCGACAACGGTATGTCTGAATAGTGTCATTTTCTGAAACGAGCGAGAGGTTGTTGGTCACGCATGCTTACGCTGAAGTTGTTGACAGGCCTAGGCTGTTAACGATGCCTGGCGATATAACTCGTCGTTCACGTTAACATTCAGAAGCAACTTGATTCCAGACAACCAGGCTGTCGCACAATCAGGTGCTTATAGAGTGTCCGCCATCGAGGTGGCACAAGTGGTAGCATCGACATTATGGTAAGTTTGCATGCTGTATATCAGGATTGTCTGGTTTGTAGCAGTGGCGGAGTCTTTAGACAGAAAAAAACGTCATGGCTTTTGTTGTATTTATGTATTTATGAATATGATAATTATCATGATGGTCATGGTGATGATGAATGTATCGATGATGGCGCAATGGTGAATCCATGTCTGAAGTTCTCGTGTTAATCTAATGTAATAACCGGTACACTAAACACGAAAGAGGAGATATGCTAGAGTGTGCGCGCGCCTTTGTGCGGGCGTGTGTGTGCATAGTTTGTTTGGGGATTGAATGTGGAAGGATCCCCTGACAAACAGGGTGGGGTGTGGGGCGAACCTCATGTTGCATCCAGTAGTATTTTGGCTTGTCTTTTTCTTACTGTCATCTGTCCTTGCATCAACAGAGGGTTAGTCTTGTCTTTCATCTGTACTTGTATTAACAGAGGGTGAGTCTTGTCTTTCATCTGTAATTTAATTAATAGAGAGTTAGTCTTGTCTTTCATATGTACTTTAATGAACAGAGAGTTAGTCTTCTCTTTCGTCTGTACTTGTATTAACAGAGGGTTAGTCTTGTCTTTCATCTGTACTTGTATTAACAGAGGGTGAGTCTTGTCTTTCATCTGTAATTTAATTAATAGAGAGTTAGTCTTGTCTTTCATATGTACTTTAATGAACAGAGAGTTAGTCTTCTCTTTCGTCTGTACTTGTATTAACGGAGGGTTAGTCTTGTCCTTCATCTGTACTTGTATTAACAGAGAGTTAGTCTTCTCTTTCATCTGTACTTTAATTAACAGAGGGTGAGTCTTGTCTTTCATCTGCACATTAATTAAAAGGTGGTTAGTCTTGTCCTTCATCTGTACTTGTATTAACAGAGAGTTAGTCTTCTTTTTCATCTGTACTTTAATTAACAGAGGGTGAGTCTTGTCTTTCATCTGTAATTTAATTAATAGAGAGTTAGTCTTCTCTTATATCTGTACTTTAATTAACAGAGGGTGGGTCTTGTCTTTCATCTGTAATTTAATTAATAGAGAGTTAGTCTTGTCTTTCATATGTTCTTTAATGAACAGAGAGTTAGTCTTCTCTTTCATCTGTACTTGTATTAACAGAGGGTTAGTCTTGTCCTTCATTTGTACTTGTCTTTCATCTGCACATTAATTAAAAGGTGGTTAGTCTTGTCTAGCATCTGTACTTTAATTAACAGAGAGTAAGTCTTCTCTTTCATCTGTACTTTAATTAACAGAGAGTTAGTCTTCTCTTTCATCTGTACATGTATTAACAGAGGGTTAGTCTTGTCTTTCGTCTGTACTTGTATTAATAGAGAGTTAGTTTTCTCTTTCATCTGTACTTGTATTAACAGAGGGTTAGTCTTGTCTTTCATCTGTACTTTAATTACCAGAGAGTTAGTCTTCTCTTTTATCTGTACTTGTATTAACAGAGGGTTAGTCTTCTCTTTCATCTGTACTTGTATTAACAGAGGGTTAGTCTTGTCTTTCGTCTGTACTTGTATTAATAGAGAGTTAGTTTTCTCTTTCATCTGTACTTGTATTAACAGAGGGTTAGTCTTGTCTTTCATCTGTACTTTAATTACCAGAGAGTTAGTCTTCTCTTTTGTCTGTACTTGTATTAACAGAGGGTTAGTCTTGTCTTTCATCTGCACATTAATTAAAACGTGGTTAGTCTTGTCTAGCATCTGTGCTTTCATTAATAGAGGGTGAGTCTTCTCTTTCATCTGTACTTGTATTAACAGAGAATTAGTCCCCTTATCTGTACTAATATCAACAGAGGGTTAGTCTTGTCTTTCATCTGTACTTGTATTAACAGAGGGTTAGTCTTGTTTTCCATCTGTACTTTAATTAACAGAGGGTAAGTCTTGTCTTTCATTTGTACTTGAATTAATAGACAGTTTGTCTTGTCTTTCATCTGTACTTGTATTAACAGACGGTTAGTCTTGTTTTGATCTGTACTTAAATTTACAGAGAGTAAGTCTTGTCTTTCATCTGTACTTTAATTAACAGAGGGTGAGTCTTGTCTTTCACTTGTACTTAAAATTAACCGAGGGTTAGTCTTGTCTTCCATCTGTACTTAAAATTAACAGAGGGTTAGTCTTGTCTTTCATCTGTACTGGTGTCAAAAGAGGGTTAGTCCTCTCTTACATCTTCACTGGAATCAACAGACGGTTAGCCATCTCTCTCTCTCTCTCTCTCTCTCTCTCTCTCTCTCTCTCTCTCTCTCTCTCTCTCTCAAATCTAATATATTTGTTTTATGTTTCTAGCATGTAACAACGGTCGTAATGGATGTTACCGGATGTATCGCAATAATGTGTACTTTTTGGAGACCTATTTCTGGGCCTACCTGTTTATTATGATACAGTGTTTTTTCTCCAACAGCCGAAGTTGGACCCAGCGGAACTACAGAAGCTACTTAGTCGAACAAAGAACATTCGCAACGTCTGCGTCGTAGGCAAAGTAGGTCAAGGAAAGACCTTGTTCGCCAATGATATCATTGCCAGGGCCAATGACAGTTCTTATGGTGGTATCCAGGGGGGGAGGCGGGGAAGAAGTAGGGGGTATGGAGGTGAGGGCGAGGAGGATGAGGATGGACTGTCTATATATGACGATGATGGCGGTACTGACAGTGAGGATGAAGAGGATACGCCAGATGAAGGCCCTCCACTGGGAATAACAACGTAAGTGTGTTGATTTGTTCTACTTGTGTTTGTTTGAAAATCGAAAAAAGATTTTAAGTTTGATAGCTATGAAACACTGTTTATTTTTTCTTAAGAGCGAATGGACTACGGCGATATATCTAACTTTAATTTAACGCCCTTTAATAATGTAAATATACAATCGACTGCGGCTATGACGACATCGGCAAAAAATATTTCTGTTGTATTTCCCAAAACGTTTAATCATCGATGATCTACTGGTAAGCCAGGATAATTTGAGTTGAGACCTGACAATTAACCCGTATGACTATGAGGTCATTCCACGGGCGCGTACCATTGTGAAGAAAGGGGTATCAGGTGGTCCGCGACAAGTAGTACGATTGATATATGCGTGTACTGTCTCGGCTAACAACGAGTTCTAGTGGCGTGTCCAAAAGCTCACAATAGTACTTGCTGATGTGAGGTACCCGATGACTGTGAAAAGGATGACAGAAATGGGCTTCGCACATTGTACCTATGTGGGGAATCGAAACAGGGTCTTCGGTGTGACGAGCGTACACTTTAGTCACTTAGGCTTCCCCACTGCCCCTATTTCCATAGACACGTGAAGATCCGAGGTAAAATAGGTCTTCAGCAACCCATGCTTGCCGTAAAAGGCGACTATGCTTGTCGTAAGAGGCGACTATCGGGACCGGATGGTCAGGCTCGCCTATGTGAAACGGCTGTTCGATGGTGATGTATTTGTTACGGGTATCAGAGCCGATATTCCATGCATCATATCAATGGGTATCTCACAACAGGTGGACCCGTGAAGATCCAGGGTAGAATAGGTCTTCACCAACCCATGCCCGCCGTAAATGGCGACTATGTTTGTCGTAAGAGGCGACTAACGGGATAGGATGGTCAGGCTCGCTGACTTGCTTGATGCATGTCATAGATCCCAAGTGCGTGGATCGATGCTCATGATGTCAATAACTGGATTGTCTGGTCCAGACTCGATTATTTACAGACCGCCGTCATATAGCTGGAATATTGCTGAGTGCCGACCAACCAAGCAACCCTATCTCTACTGGAAACTGGTCTTTCGTGGTTACTTAACTCCTTTACCTCGGGACGTTGCGCGATGCCACACATGGACAAGAGTCATGTGATTAATGACTCATTTGGAATCATTCTTGTGTATCATCCCGAATCACTTGCAATCAAATAACAAACTTTGTCTAATCGATTAACCAAATCGATAATATGAACAATGTGACTGTCGATGAGTGTACGTTAAGACCTGCTCTTTACACAAACACGAATAAATAAAACCGTATGAAACAATGTAAAGCTTATCATTAAGAAGTTTATTGATTAACTTGGGAAAAGAAGCAATGAAGACTGATGTGTTTCAACTGTCATTGCGCACTCTATTGACCCACCCTTCTTGTTCCTCTTTTTATTGTCGTTCTACTATTATGCATGAAGTACTTCAGGGTATGGAAACATGACATTGTTTGTTTGTTGTTTAACGCCGCACTCACCAATATTCCAGCTACATGACGGCGGTCTGTAAATAATCGAGCCTCGACCAGAGATCATGAGCATCGATCTACACAGTTGGGACACAATGACATGTAACAACCAAGTCAGCGAGTCTGACCACCCGATCCCGTTAGTCGCCTCATACGACACGCATAGTCTCCTCTTACGACAAGCAAGGTTGCTGAAGATCTATTCTAACCCGGATTTTCACGGGTGGAGAACATGACTATGAAAACCTCGTCTCAATGTGCTAATGGGGGAGGCAATGCACCGTACGTCATGTATTCAAAGGCTTTTACTGCTGTACACGGTCTGGTCGTCCTCCACCACATGTTCCTCAATGAGGTAACCATTGGTTTCACTGGGACGATCTACATTCATTTTACAAATAAACTAGTAGCATCAAAAATCGGTTTGTGCACTTTTGTTAGTTTATGATTGGATTTAGATTTTAATTACTTTACGCTTCAAAACCTGGAATCTAAACTAATGTCCAAAAGAAACGGTACCACGTGTTTGAAAGGACATTACGAAAAAACTAAACGATACAGACATTTCAAATTGGTATATGACTTGGGAGTCATGTTTTCACAGTATGTGTACAAAAATTCATTGTAATCAATCCCTTACAATCATGAGGACAGACATGTAAAGACGCGGGGGGTCCAAAATGAAAATTTCATTTGAACACAGTTGATGAGTCAAGTGTGGAAAATGTCACAACACACGTCTCAAAGTCACGTTAGTACCGGGTATGTCCACAGTGAGCGTCAAAACACGCTAGTACACGTCTAAGGGCTGATGACGTCAGACGTCTGATGACATTGGGGGGGGGGGGGGGGGGGGGGGATGCGTTGCCATTCATGGAGGAGGCATTGTTCCAATTCCGGGAGGTTAACTGGAGGCACAGGGCGATTCCTGACTTTGCGGCCGAGAATGTCCCACATGTGTTCGATTTGGTTCATGTCCGGTGAACATGCCGGCCATGGTAAAACGTGAATGTTGGCGTTTGCTAGGAAGTTCTGGGTCAGCCTTGCCGTGTGAGGCCTCACATTATCGTGCTGGAAAATGATACCACTAGGCTGTTGTTGGATGAATGGCACCACAACTGGTTGTAAGATGTCATCACGATAACGCTGCGCATTCAGGTTTCCTCGAATAACGACGAGTCTCGTTTTGACGTCACCGCAGATTCCACCCCAAACCATTCAACCTCCGCCTCCATATGACTTAATGGATGCAGTTCGGTGCCAAACGTTCACCTACTCTTCGGTACACACGCTGCCGGCCGTCGTTCCTGAAGATGCAAAATCTGCTTTCGTCAAAAAACATGACACGTGCCCAGTTCCACCGTTGCCACCGTCGAAGTCGCCTGGCCCATATCCGTCTGTTGAGTCGGTGTTGAGGTGTCAGGAACGCTCCGCGGTAGGGGCGACGTGCTCGGATACCATGTGCCCGCAGCTTCCTGTGCACGGTTTGTCGACTTATCACGTGTCCCAGTGCCGTCCGTGCCGTTAACGTCGCCGTTACGAAGCGGTTCCGAAGGTGAAGTACCCGGATGTTGCGGTCTTCAATAGGCGTGGTCACCCGTGGTCTCCCGGTTCTCGGCCTGTCTGCTGTCCGACCTGTTTGACGCAACCGCTGCATTAACCTGGTGACGGTTATGCGCGCGCATCCTAACCTTCTGGCGACGTCGCGTTGCGTAGCTCCCTGTTGGAGCATTCCTACGGCTCTCTCTCTCTCTCAATCGCTGTCAAACGTGGCATTTCTTTTGTGTGCTTTTTGTTGCTGTGATCCCAACGTGTCGGGTCAGCAGTTTTATACAGAAGATATGCACGTGCATTTCGTGTTACGGGACGGAACGTCATTTGGGCAAATTGCACGCTTTTTTCTCAATTGATCAAATGTTTCCAGTTTTATCGACCGAATACGTTTGGTTTGGAACATAGGATACGCAAAAGTACCTTTTCAGACGAAAATTAACTCTTCATAATAAAATATTTAGAAAAATGTGTGGTCTGGTTTCTTTTGGACATTAGTTTAGATTTATTTGTGTTCATATTTTCACTGTCTTGATTTTTTAAATGATTGTGGCAATGGTCAAACCCTCTGTCAATAGGATCGAGGTCTGACAAAGGCTGGATAGCAACGCACATTCAGTTAACTACACGCTGGAATTTAGCACTGATACATTTAACAACGTCGGTTGTATCTGGTCTGATTATTGGAAAATCAACGTGAAGGGACAAGGCAATCATTATCAAAATAGGCACTGCTTCGAAAATCGGTCTTATGCTTCAGTTGTTGGTACAAACTGGTTAATTTCGAAGAACATTCGTATTTACAATAACCTGAACTAACGCTCAGTTATGTTAGGTTTTCGACGACCCGATTCTTTCCAGCCGTCTCTTACGACAAGCATAGTTGACTGGGGTTCTAACGAGTTCTAACCCGGAATCCACAGGAGGCAAACTTATGTAATATGGCTGAATTCTAGCCCAAGAAATGCATGAACCTCGTGAAAATACACAACGACCTTCGCAATGACTGACTTTACTATTGTGCGTTTTAAATACGCTTTCAATAAGCTTTACCCTAAGTTCGCTTTATAAAACAGGCCCTGGACTCAGCATACCCTGGTAGCATAAATCAAACAATTTACTTAATACCGGCCGAATCCTGATTTTAAACCTATAAAAACAAGTATTGTATACGTATGTCGAATAAGGTGAGGGTAAGGCAATTCTTTCACAACTGACAACACAGTGACTGTCACGTCAACTGATCCCCACACTGTTTTCAAGGTGCACCAGCGTCCGCTACGAGATACGGGATGAAGACACCAAGCTGGTGACTGACTGGGACACCAGCAGCAAGGAATTTCTCATTACCCTCATTGACCCCGATGGTCACGTGGACAACACATCAGAGGTCACTTCCGCTCTCAGAATCACCGATGGATGCATAGTCGTTGCAGACTGCGTTACTGGTAACATATTCATGACTAGATCTAATATGACGTTTTTCAATAATAGGGTGAAAATGCACCAATCAATGATTGGCTTTAAAATCTGAGAACCAAAGAATAATGTCAGAAAAAGGGTCCTTTTTCGTTACGGGGATCTGCATAATTTAAGAAATGGTCAAATCTTTTAGAAATCGTTTTGAAAGTTCAAATGAGTTATCCTTCTCTCTTCGGATTGTGTCAAAAAGGCAGATGTTAGAACTATTCAGGAAGCGTTTTACTAGCATTGTTTATGGACTTCTCGTTTGTAGAAACAAACGCATGGTGAGAAGAATTTACTTTGGTCACGGAGTAAAATGTTTTAATAGTGTCAGCTAGTGTTGTCATTCCAAGCACTGGTTCTCCGCAGACTTACAATATCCCGCTATTATTAGCGCCACTGAGTTGTTTGTACACATGTGTTCTATCTGGTAGTTATAACATTGGTGTAGTGTGCGGAAAGTGACTTTTTTATGTCACGCATTGGGTATCGCTCGATGGTCGCCTTTAAACGTAAGACCACCCGGAGAGCGGAAGGTCAGTGGTTCGATTCCCGGCAGTGTCATACCAAAATACGTTAAAAGATGGTACTTGTTGTTACCCCGTCGGCATTAAGAGGCTAAAACAAGGACTGGTCAGCTCGGAGTCAGTATACTGTGTCTGAATGGGGTATTCATGTTAAACTGCCGCATGGTATCTCAGTGTGCTAGCACTATAAATCGGCATCAGTCATGGCTAACCAGCCACACACACACACACACGTCTATGCTATATAAGCGCAATAATCTTGGACGCGACGTCAAATCCCATTTAACCTCACCTTTAAGCGCAAAAGTAAACGTCAACGTATTGTATAGGTATAGGAGGTCCGACCGAGGCGGTGTTGAAGCTGGCGTTTGTGGAGGAGACGCGCCCGGTGTTGTTGCTGAACCGCCTGGATGTGTCCATAATGGAGCTGGAGCTGGAACCAGAGGATCTGTACAAGCTGATTGCCAAGTATGTCTGGACATTCAACAGGATCGTCGAGGTCTACGGCAGGCCGGAATATAAGGTAGGTAGTCAAGCAGACAAGTATAGCTAGGCATTAGGAACTTCGAGATATATGTGTGACCTTTGTATAAACTATTTTTAAGGGTCAACCAAACCAGAATTTTGAATGTTATTTGGAATTTGGTGTTTGGTGTCACCTTGTTGCCGGATATAGTACAGGTATCTCTTGACAGGATCAGGGAAAACAGTGGTTGATAGTGTGAGTACCGATTCACTACGACAACACACAGTCACTCGGAATGAGTGAGTTAGACTGTAAAGTCACGTCGTCAATAATTCAGCCATATTGTGACTTGAGCAAGTTATACAATGTTACTATATTTTAAAATCTGTCATCGAAGGACAGTATAATAACTTGGAATGAGTGAGTTCGGTTTAATGCCGCTTTTAACAGTATTCCAGTTATATCACGGCGTGTCAACTTAATGTGGGAGGAAAGCCCGAAGTGATGCAGGTCTCAGACGTTTACCACTTCGGTGAAACCCACGAGCACGGGCATGGTGCTGACAAACCTAGAAACATAATCGGGGCGAACCGGGATTCGAGCCCACAATCATAGGTTTCTGATGTGCCCAAGGAACGCAACTCTGCACAGCGTATCGCGACGACTGGGCCACCCGTGCCCCCTCATAATCACTGGGAATGTATCACCAAATGACTTAATCCAGATCGTATCCAGTATTAATTTTCAGATGAAACACATGTTTTTGTTTCTGTTTTCACACTAGTACTAGAATTGCAAAACAGAGACCGAAATATATTATCTAGGTACTTGTTTTGTCACATTTCCACACCAATCGTTATTTGACTGCTTCTTTGCCCTTTCAACTGCTTCTTTTTACTTCTTGGCATCCTATGATATGACTCAGAACTTGTGACCTGTGAGCGTACTTGTACCAACGTACCAGTAAGTATAGCTAGTATCATATGATTCAGTACTTGTAACCTGTGAGCGTACTTGTTCCAACGCGAGAGTAAGTATAGCTAGTATCATTTGATTCAGTACTTGTGACCTGTGAGCGTACTTGTACCAACGCGAGAGTAAGTATAGCTAGTATCATATGATTCAGTACTTGTGACCTGTGAGCGTACTTGTGCCAAATTTGCTTGTTCTCGTCGCAAAATAGCTGAAATAGTGCCGATGCGACGTTACATTTTAAGTCACTTACTCCAAAAGATACTTGGAGGTTCCTCATATTTGAAACCAAAGAAGTGCAGTATTTATCCGAGGGGCATTAAGATCTTCAATGCGATGTTCAAGTACTTCTTGGTTATTCTTCACCCGCCAGGTATCCCCTAGTGAAGGATCAGTCGCGTTTGGCTCGGCATTGCAAGGATGGGCGTTTACAGTTCACGAGTTTGCCCGAATGTACATGGGGAAATTCAGGATCGAGTTCAACGACATGAAAGAGAAACTGTGGGGGAATAACTTTTTCAACCAAAGAGAAAGAAAGTGGACGACCAACGAAAACCCTAACACTACCCGAGGCTTCATACAGTTTGTGTTGACGCCACTATACACTGTGAGCACTCTTAATTGAATATGGAGGACACTTTCTTCATTAACTCTCTGAAAATTAGCACCCTTTTGAAATTTGTAGTTTCATATTAAATAAAGTTCCTACAAGCTTATAAATAGTAGGTCCCCCCTTCCTCTCCCCCTAATCCGACGCTCTTTCAGTCTTAAGAGGCTTTCTCCGGTCCCATTTAAAGAGGCCGATCAAAGAGATAATTGTTGCAGTATTTTCAAAATCTATATACTCTCCTAAACTGCTTACTCTTACTAAAATTTATTCAGTATTGTCTTTTTTCGAATCGTTAATATTTCACGTTCCTCCAAATGTTCCAGTGTATTTTCCTAATCGTCAATACTTCACGGGCTTGTATACACCATGTGTACGTACCTCCATCACGTGTCGTGTCTTCTCCTCATCACCAATCCTACACTGTCCTCCGCCATGATATTGCTGGAATATTGCTAAAAGCGGCTTAAAGCCACATTGAGTCTCACTCGCACACTCGTGTAGTGATAATCTCAGACTGTCGTATGTTTCAGGTGTTCAACGTCTGTACAAGGAAGAGTCGCGATGACATCGTGAAGTTCGCCGTCACCATGAACTTCAGTCTCTCCGACTCGGAGAAACAACTCAAAAGAAATGACCTTTTACTTGTAGGTGTTCATATTAATCTATAGTATTAAGTGATGTTGGTAGATATCTAACCAGTGGGGATAATGGGCCAGAACAAGTCTGATCGGGCACACTGTTATGATCAGATAGTCTTCCCGCTTCCATACATCTATGCAGGAGTAAGGCTAACCTAAGCCCCGTGTGTGATACATAGGGGGTTATTATTACGAACTGTGTGAGGCCGTTCACCATTGTACTTTACTTTATCTTCCCAAGGCAAGATAGTTAACTGACTATTAAAGTCCAGTTTCCACCCTTGCCCATCTAGTTATATTTTGGCCGGAGCAACGAGTCTATGCACAGCCCAATCAAAATATCGTGACAAAATCGACATCCGGTTCGTAAACTGCTGTGCAAATTTCGGTCGATTGCAGGATTTGCAAAGCATGTGTACCGCCAACTCGGCGTCCACAGATACTTTCCAATCTTTCCATGTTTCCAATCAAGGGTCTCGCACGAGTTGTTGCATTTTACGAAGTAAGACCCGTTTAATCACAATGTAGATTTTGATTATCGATCAGTTCGTCTTGACTGGGCGCCGCCATTTTGTTTAAAGCAAATGCAAGTGGTATGAGAGGTGGAATCTGATTGGTCAAAAGGAGGGCTAAAGAAGGGACATAAATCGTAATAGCCACTGGTGGTGATACGATCGAGCCAGAAATTCAAGCTTACTTCGGCAAGGGTGGAAAATTGACTTTTACATTCAGTTAAATCCCTTGCCTCGGGAAGAGTACTTTACGTCAGCCACTACAACCTTGATATATACGCTCAGTTCTGTTAATCCACTGACGACGTTTAACATATGGAGACCTCTGACAGGTACTCCTCAAGAAGTGGCTTCCTGCTGGCCGAACTCTCCTGGATATGACGGTGCTCCACCTGCCCTCCCCCGTCACGGCCCAGGACAGGAAGGTGGAGATTCTGTATGAGGGAAGCATGACGGACGACTGTGCAGCCAGTACGTGTATTCTTCTTTAACATCTTGTCATGTCAACCAACTAACAGGTTCACAATACATGCATACGTCCAATGAATTAAGTGATTATTAATCATTTGCTACATTAAAACTTGAAACGATTTACAAATACAAGTAATAGTCATTTGTATTTAAAAATTCCCCAATCTCAAAACAATTCCATCATGTCAATGAAGTATTCCAAATTGATTATAGATTATTTG
This sequence comes from Haliotis rufescens, assembly GCF_023055435.1. Taxonomy (NCBI): domain Eukaryota; kingdom Metazoa; phylum Mollusca; class Gastropoda; order Lepetellida; family Haliotidae; genus Haliotis; species Haliotis rufescens. Next base: position 37,360,785 of record NW_025963779.1, read on the forward strand.
TGCAGTATTTCTATGTATGATTTGGTTGGCGAGTCATTGGGACATACGGGGTAGAAACCCGTTCCACAATGCGATCTTAGCACTACGCCTGCAGTTTGCCTGTGTCACAGTATCACTAAAATGGCTTAGCGGAACGGGCCCAGAATGTCCACAGCGTACAGCTGATCATCAGAGCTGACCAGAATGAGGCTGATTGTTTGTCGTTGTACCCCGGCGCTATGGATCGGTGCTCACATCTGGTTTGCCTGACCCGGACTCTGTTATGTACAGGAGACCGTGGTGACTATTTTCACACTCGTTCACTCACCCCTTGAGTCAATATTGACGCATGAAAACAAGAGGTTGGTAGTGTGACAACCAATCCTGCCCTGCCACAATGAAACACGAGGGTCTGTGTCGGGCAGGGATAAAGCAATGTGTATCTGACATGCAGCTATTTAGCAGTGTATATGTCCTGCAGGTATAACTCAGTGTGTATGTGTTATGCGGGTATGGAGCAGTGTGAATGTGTTATGCGGGTATGAAGCAGTGTGAATTTGTTATACACGTATGGAGCAGCATGAATGTGTTATACAGGTATAAAGCAGTATGTATGTGTTATACACGTATTTAAGCAGTATGTATGTGTTATACACGTATGAAGCAGTATGTATGTGTTATACACGTATGAAGCAGTATGTATGTGTTATACAGGTATGAAGCAGTATGTGTTGTACAGGTATGAAGCAGTATGTATGTGTCCTGCAGGTATGAAGCAGTATGTATGTGTTATACACGTATGAAGCAGTATGAATGTGTTATACAGGTATGAAGCATTATGTATGTGTTATACACGTATTTAAGCATTATGTATGTGTTATACACGTATGAAGCAGTATATATGTGTTATACACGTATGAAGCAGTATGTATGTCCTGCAGGTATGAAGCAGTATGTGTTGTACAGGTATGAAGCAGTATGTATGTGTCCTGCAGGTATGAAGCAGTATGTATGTGATATGCAGGTATGAAGCAGTATGTATGTGTCCTGCAGGTGTGAAGCAGTATGTATGTGTTATACAGGTATGAAGCAGTATGTATGTGTTATACACGTATGAATCAGTATGTATGTGTTGTACAGGTATGAAGCAGCATGTATGTGTTATACAGGTATGAAGCAGTATGTATGTGTTGTATAAGTATGAAGCAGTATGTATGTGTTGTACAGGTATGAAGCAGTATGTATGTGTTGTACAGGTATGAAGCAGTATGTATGCGTTATACACGTATGAAGCAGTATGTATGTGGTATGCAGGTATGAGGCAGTTTGTATGTATTATACAGGTATGAAGCAGTATGTATGTGTTGTACAGGTATGAAGCAGTATGTATGTGTTGTACAATAATGAAGCAGTATGTATGTGTCCTGCAGGTATGAAGCAGTATGTATGTGTCCTGCAGGTATGAAGCAGTATGTATGTGTTATACAGGTATGAAGCAGTATGTATGTGTTATATGTGTATGAAGCAGTATCTATGTGTTGTACAGGTATGAAGCAGTATGTATGTGTCCTGCAGGTATGAAGCAGTATGTATGTGTCCTGCAGGTATGTAGCAGTATGTATGTTTTGTACAGGTATGAAGCAGCGCGTATGTGTCCTGAAGGTATGAAGCAGTTTTTATATGTCCTGCAGGTGTGAAGCAGTGTGTATATGTCCTGCAGGTGTGAAGCAGTGTGTATATGTCCTGCAGGTGTGAAGCAGTGTGTATATGTCCTGCAGGTATGAAGCAGTGTGTATGTGTCCTGCATGTATGAAGCAGTGTGTATGTGTCCTGCAGGTATAACGCATTGTGTGTTTAGTCCTGCAGGTATGAAGCAGTGTGTATGTGTCCTGAAGTTATGAAGCAGTGTGTATGTGTCCTGCAGGTATGAAGCAGTGTGTGTATATGTCCTGCAGGTATGAAGCAGTGTGTGTATATGTCCTGCGGGTATGAAGCAGTCTGTGTATATGTCCTGCAGGTATGAAGCAGTGTGTGTATATGTCCTGCAGGTATGAAGCAGTGTGTGTATATGTCCTGCGGGTATGAAGCAGTCTGTGTATATGTCCTGCAGGTATGAAGCAGTGTGTATATGTCCTGCAGGTATGAAGCAGTGTGTGTTTAGTCCTGCAGGTATGAAGCAGTGTGTATATGTCCTGCAGGTATGAAGCAGTGTGTATATGTCCTGCAGGTATGAAGCAGTGTGTGTATATGTCCTGCGGGTATGAAGCAGTCTGTATATGTCCTGCAGGTATGAAGCAGTGTGTGTTTAGTCCTGCAGGTATGAAGCAGTGTGTATGTGTCCTGCAGGTATAACTTTACGTGTATTTGTCCTGCAGGTATGAAGCAGTGTGTGTTTAGTCCTGCAGGTATGAAGCAGTGTGTGTATGTCCTGCAGGTATGAAGCAGTGTGACCCCAAGGGCTGTCTCATGATGTACATCTCCCGCTTGGTGCCCTCCTCGGAGGAGGGAAGTCTGTACGCCTTCGGTCGCATCTACTCTGGCACCGTCCGCAGTGGGCAGAAGGTTTACGTCAGAGGACCAAAAAGCATAACAGGGAAGAAGAACGAATCAAAAGAGGAGACTGTCGAGAGGTATTCTTCGAAAGATTTCTGACATTGTAGTTCGTTCTGTGACTTGAAGACGAAATATTTCTCTGTGGAACTCATGGTAGTAAATGACACCCCTCGGCAGCCCAATCACCTGTATCTGGATCTTTCCAGTGTACCTGTGTGTATGTACATCAATCCCTACGTCGTGAACTGTTGATCCCCGAGTCCTGTGTAACATGATAGCACTGCAATGTAAGCATAGCAAAAGCATGTTTAAAAAGAAATCTATTCTGTACATTGGCAAAAAGTCGCTTTCATAATCAGACGTCAACATTGTTCATCCGAATGTGTTATTTGAGTACCTTTTGTCTTCTTCTGGGCTGTGTTAATGGACTGTGTTGATCTGTGTCTGTGGTTGTGTTGTGTTTCTCTGGTGTGTCTCTCCAGACTATGAAATACTGTAAGGGACTTTCTCGCTATGACATTTTCTCAGAACACGAGAATTTGACATGTGGATGGAAAGCGCATTCTCGCCTTGTCGACTTTTGACAAAATGTGCTGTGTACAAAAGTACGACACACACTGCGAGATCAAATCTCGCGTTCTCGCGATCTCGCATTCTCGAAATTTTGGCATATTTAGCTCGTTTCAAAAGGTCGAGATCTCGAGAATGTCCCTTACAGTATTCCATACTAGACCCTCATCTGCTATTCTGTGTCTAAGTCCTTCTTTGCGATCCACTTTCTGGAAAGATATACACGACAGCTCCAGGTCGCTACATCAGGAGTAGCGCAACGTTGCGAGCTCGTAGGTTCAGTTTGCTGGTTAACTGATAGCTAAACTCTGCTTACTGAAGGATATTACTAACTGAACGTTGTTTGCTCAACTTGGCTTTAAGCGCCTGCATTCAACAATGGGACCGATCAAATATTGGTAAGGCGATGTCCAGACTTTTCTAATCGTCAATATTTGACTGGGTTTGTATACTCTACCTATCACCCGTGAATAGGCTCCATACGATGTCGGGTGTTTTGCAGCGTGTCCAGTATGGAAAATGAGGCCGCATATAAACTCATGAAGGTCGAATAACCTCTACTCCGCTTATGAACGTTATGCGAAACCTAAAGTTGCCTAATACTGACGAACTGTATAGAGCACGAGAAATGTCGATTGGTCGATGTTATCTGAGAGGTCACTGGTCCGGGCTACCGATAGATTCCCTCTCGCTGGCACCAGACCATGGTTTATTTATATCGACAACACTACACTGCGACATTATGGTTACGTGGGTGATGACGGAGGTGGGGTGAAATGGGGTTTAACGTCGCGTTTAAGAATGTCGCACTTATATAGCGGCGTGCTGTTTAACATGATACCCCACTCAGACACAGTATGCGAACTCCGAGCCGACCAGTCCTTGTTTTAGCCCCTTAATGCCGAGTGTCAGGCAGGGTAACAACAAGTTCCATTTTGTAACGTCTTTTAATATGACGCGACCGGGTATCTAACCCCGACCTCCCGCGCTCCGGGCAGACGCTCTATCCACTTGACTACGGAGGCGGTCGGTGATGGAGGAACGTGGTGAATTCACACGGGTGACGTATGGGCTTTTCCTGTATTACTGCTGCTGATTGTCCTGTCAAATATTTAACTTCAACATCTGAAGTCTCATCTGACTGCGGTAGTATTCAAATGGGCTGTTTCAGTGTGGGTGTGATCTACAACGGTGTGCCAATGGACACGGATATTGTCCCTTGTGGAAACATCTGCGGCCTGCTGGGGGTGGACACACATTTGATGAAGTCGGGGACCATCACGACGAGCCAGCACGCAGACACTATCAAGGTAGGTGCTTGACCATGACCACGAACACTCAAGTCCCTTTTCAAGGTAGGTGTTTGGCCATCACCGCAAACCCACAGGCATAACTGTCTTGATCATCACCGTGAACCAACACACAGACGCCATCAAGGTATGTGCTTGACCATCGCCATGGACCAACAGGCAGAACTATATTGACCATCACTGTGAACCAACAGGCAGAACTATCTTCACCACCACCGTGAACCAACACACAGACGCCATCAAGGTATGTGCTTGACCATCACGGTCGTTGTTACATGTTAAAGTAAATACCACGTTTTATTGCCAATGTGTGTATCATGCATCAGGTGCCGTTGGTAATAATATTGTCAACTCAATATCTGAAACAAGTTTTCTTAGATTCATTAGTTATTGCGAAAATGTATGTCAAAGACTTTATAGAGCTTGTTCGCTACCTCTTCACACACTGTCACCTGTCTTCCATGTGCAGCCAATACGATACACGGTGCCCCCTGTAGTGAACATGGGGATAGAGCCGCGACAGCCATCGCACCTGCCCACTTTGATGAAGGGCATCAAGCAGCTGGAGAAAATAGATCCACGACTTGAGGTAAATGGGGGAATCATTCGGGGAGCGTGGTAGTATCAGTAAGCGGATATGACTGACAACATTGATGATGATGATGATGATGATGATGATGATGATGATGCAACTGATAATACAGTTTCCAGACAGTTATATTACCTTGCTGTATACATTATTATTATTATTATTATCTGCAGGCTGAGCTATCCCAGGAGGGAGAACTCAGCATCAGCGGCGTGAACGAGGCCCATATCAACCGAGCACTGGAACAACTCAACCAGCTACTAGGTAAAGTTCAGGTGAAGACGAGGGGCCCCTTCCTTCCATACAGAGAAACTGTGACGGCGGAGTCGACAGAAATGTGCCGGTCGCAGTCGCCCAACGGCAGCAACTACATTTGCCTAAAGGCACAAAACCTCCCCAACGGCATCAACGACGATATTGAAAATGTAATGCTGTGGTTACCACATATTGTTTCAGATAGTGTTACTCCTCTCACAGAGTGAGGTATAGATTCAGCTGTCTTTCATAAATGTATAATGTCCCTACACTAATCAATATTTAATTACTGTACATCCTGGAGGTGGGGCTGGGGGTGGAACTGGGTATAAAAGATTAACGGTGTATTTTTTACAAAAATACAATATATCAATCAAACGTATTGGCTGCTGAAATAGGCACCTAAATCTATTTTAACAAATTCTTATTCACTGCAATGACTGCCAATATTGCAATTTAAGTATTCGATATGTCACTTAACACAATAATGTTTAATACAATGTATACCCGTTCTGCAACAATCTTGAGACACTGTTCAGTGCTGATCTATCAGCTCATTCATTTCACAATGGCCGTTGAGATTGATTGATTGACCATTTATCCTACGGGGACACCACTTTGCATTAACATTTTAAGGCAAGATTGAATGACGAGTCGTTCAGCCGGGTATATCACTAGCACATGAAATGCATCATTAGGGAATAATCGATTCAGACACATGCTACGAATACCCCCAACTCGCTGTGATCACACTGCTATGAACAATAGTTGGCGTTGCAGTCAGTTCCATGCATGTGGACACGCTGTGTGGATCTTTATATCTTCACTGCCTCGCGGGCGTTGCATAAAAACCACCCAACTATGGAGAAGACAATGAGAATACTGACGTATTTTCAGTAGGATGTGAAATCGATAAATGGCTACTAGATTGTGGTTTAATGGAATTTCACAGTTTAGACAGGGGGAAGGTGTGCATGTAGACTAGTTTGCCCTTGGACAGCTATTACAGTTTGGTTTGTTTGTTTGTTGTTTATCGCCGCACTCAGCAATATTCCAGCTTTATGACGGCAGTTTGTAAATAATCGGGTCTGGACCAGACAATCCAGTGATTGACGTTATGAGCGTCGATCCACGCAATTTGGATACGATGACATGCATCAAGCAAGTCAGCGTGCCTAACCACCCCATCCCGGTGGTCGCCTTTTACGACAAGGGTTGTCGCCTTTTACGGCAAGCATAGAAAACCCCTGAAGATCCGGGTTGGACTGATCTTCATTAACCCATAATTGTCGTGAGAGGCGACTAACGGGATCAGTTGCTCATGCTCGGTGATTCGGTTGATGCATGTCATCGTATCCCGGTTGCGTTGATAGATGCTCATGATGTCAATCACTAATTTGTCTGGTCCAGACTCGTTTATTTACAGACCGCTATCTATTGCCGAATGCGGCGTTAACCGAAACAAACGATACAGGATAAATTGGAGGAAAGAGTGCATGTAGACTAGTGTGACTAGACACCCACACCCAGCGTATTGTTTTAAGGCACAGCTACACTATCGATCGTATCGATTTACGTAATACAAGGAAAAATGCCTGTTTTCTTTAACTGTTAGAGTCGTGTTGATCAAAGATATACCTTTCTTAACGTTCTAACAATGTCATGAATTTACGACTTGATATGTGAGTGAGTGAGTGAGTTTGATTTTAAGCCGCTTTTAGCAATATTCCAGCAATATCACGACGGGGGACACCAGAAATGGACTTCACACATTGTGCACATGCCAGGAATCGAACCCGGGTCTTCGGCGTGAAGGACTTGATAGGTTTTGTAATCATGTTTAAATAATTTGTACCTGTATTGCAATTGTATGGCAAAACTGTTTTGAAACACTTGAAATGGTACAAATGCCCTCGATAGTGAATCCTAATTAGTATGGATAACCGAGGGTCAACTGGCAGTTTCAGACGCGTTTTAACGAGTGAAATATTTGGGTTTTTTGCTGCTTTTTTTGTCATATTTCAGCAATATCACGGCGGGGGACACACGGTTGGTTTTCACAGATTGTACCCATATGGAGAACCGAACCCGGACTTCGGCGTGACGAGCGAACGCTTAGACGAAACTACTCCATCACCCTCGTTATTTTAGTAATAACATAACGGAATATAGTCCTGTGATGTTTTCACCGTTTCACTGCGAATATATCTATGACATCATATATTCCAGCAGGGACGGTAAAGTCTCTTACTCTGTAGAGTTGCTGTTTCTCTTGCAGGGCGTCATCGCCCCGTTTCAAGATGCTAGAGAACGCGCTCTGTACCTGGACGGTAAATATAGTATTAATCTCACGTATGCTAAGAAGATCTGGTGTTTCGGGCCGGAGGGGGTTGGACCTAACTTGTTGATGGACTGCACGAAGGGAGAGCCCAAGTACCTGCAGGACATAGAACCCACCGTGATTGCAGCTTTCCAGTGGACGACAAAGAAGGTGGCTACTTTGACACGTGTTAAAACTTGGATGTGGGATTTGGGTTTAACGCCCCTTTAAACATTATTGCAGTAACTGTTGTATTACGACTAGTGAGCTTCATGTGGAAGCAGAGCCAGAGGTGATGTGGGTCTTATTCGTTTACCACTTTGGTGAAACAAACGAGCACGGGCATGGTGCTGACAAACCTAGAAACATCAAATGGTAACGCACATCAATGAGCTGTGCAGAGTTGCCTCCCTTACCATAATCCGTAATTTTGGTCTGTCATCACCATTCCCGTGCTTGAGGTTTTCACCTTAATGGTAATGATCTATGACAAAAGTGGAGTTAAACCCAACCACTCAACTATTGTTTACCCTTTGCGATCTGTGTAATGACGGGACCTCTGATTGAAGCTGTTGTCTGCAGGGTGTGCTGTGTGAGGAACAGATGCGAGGGGTCCGCTTCAACCTGCACGAGGTCCTGCTGCACGCGGACGAGACGCAACGAGGGAACAAGGAGATATTCCCTGCAGCCGCCAGGGCGCTCAGTGCAGCCACACTCAGAGCCAAACCAAGACTGATGCAGCCCATGTTCAAGACCTACCTGGAGGTGCGTCCTCACTTTTATATCCTTCTGTGTCTAGTGATGGTCTTGTTTGTGCCTGTTGTTCACATACTTGGTACGTTTCCTGAATTGGCTCAAAACGGGGATTCCATGTGAAACTTTTGTGTCAAAGCATTGTTATGTGTCATCATGGGCGATGACATTTCAAATAAACTGCCGGGCAAAAGAAAATATACACCTATGTGAAATGGCTGTTCGATGGTGATGTATTTGTTACGGGTATCAGAGCCGATATTCCATGCATCATATCAATGGGTATCTCACAACAGGTGCGCATAGCCTGGGCTTACGACCGCAGTTACACGCAGTCACACCTATTCTCATTTTATGCAGCTTTTGGACGAGAGATGGTTACTATATGCTACCCCGAAACTTCCACGCGGAATAAACCTGTAAGCAATTTGTTGTTGCTCTTTATGTTAACTAGTGTTAACCTGGAGAACCCACAGTTTGTAGGCTGGTGGTTTTATGGAAGTTGATTTCCCTGTTCCAGTGTCCAGAGTCCGTCTCCCCTGTAGTGTTCGAGGTGATCACCGGTCGCCAGGGCCGGGTTACTAAGGAGCGGAGCGTCAAGGACTGGGACACCTACTACATGGAGGCAGACATCCCCGTCAGCAAGGCCTTCGGTAGGTCACACGAACAATGGATATACGTGAACTGCTATCCTTGTGTTAGTGTTGCCTGTTTGTGATAGGGAGCTGCTGGGCCGTTCCACAAAACAAAATTGGTGCTACGACTGACGTCTGTGTTTAAGTATGGGAGCTACGGTCGTCTTGGTACTACGTCGCTCTGTGGAACGTCGCTAAGGGCAAACAAGTCTTGTGCTTCTTAATGTCCGCATCCATATCTCCGTTGATTTAAATCAGATGTGTTTCTGTGTAGCCGGATGTGTGGCCAATGTTGGTTTTAGAGTCATCTCATGTTTAATGTCCACTCTGTTGTTCATGACCCACTACAGTCCGAGCAGAGTAGGTTTAACTTCCGTCAGTAGCATAAGTTTATGGGCATCAGTTTTCTCTAAATCTTTCAAATCTGTAACTCCAGAAGCCTGTGAAACGATCCAGGTGTTTATGGAAAACGATATGTCTCTGTAAGGCAGAAGATTATCTATTTGTAAATATTCTGTAGTATAACCTGAATCACTGACAAATATTCCTGGAACTACTACCGACAGTGAACCACACGACTGGAAACAGTATTGACCTAATACGGGAACTAAAAACTTGTTCATTTCAGGTTTAGATAAGGAGCTCTCATCCAAAACTGACCACGCCGCGAGACTGGTGCAGTGCACGTTTGGACACTGGGAGACACTGGCCGGCAGTCCGCTGGACTACCGCTCCAAGACTACAGCCATTATAAAGACCATTAGGAAACGGAAAGGTCTGGACCCGGAAATGCCGTCTGTAGAAGACTTCCTGGACTGAGTGGCATCCGATGCTTCCAGGAAGCAAGAATCACCTGCATCTTCGAGACATGTCGAATGACATTTGTTGGCACAGAAAACACGATTTTAACATTGTCCTTTCAGATCATAACTTCTCTTGTGACGCATACGTTATTGCCACATATGGATTTATACATCATAAATTATGTTATTAATATTTAGCGTAGTGTCCTATTTGTGTGAGGCATTGGTGTAGCCTATTGGTTAAAGCGTTTGTTTCCCACGCCGACGACACGGGCACAATGTGTGAAGGGTATCATTAATGTCAACTGCAATGGTATTGTTGATGCATGTCATCGTATCCCAATTGCGTAGATCGGTGCTCATGATGTCAACCACCGGCTTGTCTGTGTTGTGTTTGGTTTGTTTACATATTGTGAGCGCCAATGTGCACGCGCTACTACGTCATACGTCATACGTGCCCCAGCATCGGCAGTGACGTCATGACTATGTACCTGATGTCTTGTTGCTTGATGTTCCTCCTACGTTAAGTGTGGGTCGTACAAGTACCTGTGCATGATGTACAGTCTTACAAATACACTACAGTGGCGACGACGATAAAAACTTCAAAGTACGGAAATATTACGTGATGTGCAAGGTTGAATTTTACAGTTGGCCTTTGTTGATCCACATCGTTTAATTCAGCAGTGCGGGTTTTTGCAAATGATGGTGGGACTGCTATTGATCATCACAATGGCGGGCGTATCGGTGAATTTGACGAAAATAAGGAAGAATGGTCGTGGTATGCAGAAAGAGTGATTCTGTTCTTTGACGCAAACGAAATTCCGAACAAACGACCTGCGCAAACAAGTCTGCGGGACCAACTTGTGCTTGGTTTGAGAACTATTCCAATTGAAAGGAAATTGTTAGCAGAAAATGACCTGACTGTTGACCAGGCATTGGCAATTGCAAATTCTATGGAATTAGCGGCAAAGGACTGTGACGAGCTTTGCCGAGGCGGCGACAAGAGACACGGATCTACCGAGGTGTTTTAGTTCAACAGTTAACCTAGGACTGGAAGCACTAAGTTCTGTTATCGTTGCGGTAACTCATTCCACCTTGCCAACAATTGTAGACTGAAGGATACAGTGTGTTCGTTCTGTAGCAAACGAGGCCTTCTGCACGCAGTTTGTCGAATGAAGGGTTCGGGTCGTGACCCAGGATCAAGTTATGGCAATGGCGGTAAAAAACCCAATTCTCACGTAAATGCCTTTGAAACAACTGGCAATGATAATGATTTCATCGTCGGTGATTTATCGGAGTGTTTGAGTCAGAGGTTTGCTATACCCGGAAGTTCTAGGGTGATGTGGGTCACAGTCAACATGAACGGTACTGACCTAAGAATGGAACTAGATGCTGGTTCGCGAAATTCCATCATAACTGAAGAAGTGTACAAGGATTGCTTTAATGGTTGTCACTTGGACGAGTCCACAGTACCTCGAGAACTTACACAGTTGTTTCAAACTTTGGCATACTGAAGGTTGATGTTGTAAATGGGAATGGCGTGAACAAGTTAGATTTGCATGTTGTAAAAGGGGAAGGGACCCATTTGCTAAGTAGAGCATGGCTACTATATGTGGACATTGATTGGAAAAAGCTAGGTGATGACAAACACATGTGTAGAAAAGATTCAAGTCAGGAAAAGTTGGAAGAGATACTTGTGAAGTACTGTGATGTTTTCTCTGAAGAAATTGGTAAATTAAAGGTATTAAAGCTCACCTGTCTGTTTAAGAGGGAGTTTCAGGAAGGCTCATGAAAGGCAAGACCGGTACCTTATGCTTTACAGGACATGGGGAAGGAAGATATTACACAAATGGAGAAGAATGGGGTATTGATTAAAGTGGATCACAGTGAGTGGGCAACTCCGATTTGTACCTGTTATCAAAAGGGATCTAACAGTGAGAATTTGTGTGGACTTCAAGTCTACAGTGAACCCAGTGTTGAATGTTAACAAGTACCCATTGCACAAAATAGAAGATTTGTTTGCTTCCAAAATAGACTTAGCACATGCATATCAACAGATGGAAGTTGATACAGATTGTCAGAAGTGTTTGACAATTAACACACCGAGGGACTACAGGTATACCCGTCTTGCTTTTGGCATTGCCTCTGCACCAGCCTTATTTCAGGCCACAATGGACCAGATATTGCAAGGCTTGGACAAAGTAGTGTGTCATCAAGATGACTGGATCAAGTGATGAAGAACATTTCAGATCTCTAGAGGCTGTGTTGAAAAGGTGTGTGTGTGTGTGTGTGTGTGTGTGTGTGTGTGTGTGTGTGTGTGGATGGCCCAGTGGTTAAAGCATGAGTACTGGGTTTGAACTTTTACATGGATATCACCTTTTCAAGCTGTTCTTTTGAGCTTGAGCTTTAAGCATTCGTGTTTTCATACACCGAATAGTAAACGGTGTATAGGGAGTGTGCCAGTTGCGTTTGACGTCGCTTTGAACAGTATTCCAGTTATAGTACGACGTATAATGTATATACGTGGGCGAAAATGTAGAGTTTGAGAATCTGTGGTTCAGTCACATCTGAAGCTCTGAAACAAGTAATTAAAAGCAGAATAGAAGTGAACTCGGGTCGCAATTAGATATATATCATTAAAGTGATGTTAGTAGCCAGCTCGTCTAAGGTGTCGTAATTGCCGTGCAGAGTTACGTCCCTTTGGCATGCCTAACTCCTATGATCATGAGTTCGAAACCCAGATTGGCCCTGATTATGATTCCAGGTTTGTCAGCACAAAACATGTGCTCATATGTTTCGCCAAAGTGGTAAACGTCTGATACCTGACTAACACGGGGCCTTCTTCGCACATCAAGCTGACCAGCTTTTACTGAAATACTGTTAAAAGCTGCGTTAAACCCTACTCACTAAATTGATGCTTAGAGAAGATGAATATTTTAACTTCTGAAAATATTTATTTGCCTGTGTTCATTGATTTTTGTTAATTATTTAACAGTTAGTTAGTGCTGTTTACATACAAGTAAATTTAGAAGATGGATTATACATTATATAAGATATATGATATATGTTATGATTTATATACATTTCACTGGAGAATCTATTTCTAAGGCATGTTGTTCTGTTTGTACATTGTATTCAACAAACGAGCAAGCGACATCATAAGTTCTGTTGAATAAAACATTTTTTTGTTTTATTGGAATCGTATTGTCGTTCATTTCTTAAATCTTCTGTACGTAAGATATATAGACAGACAAAAATATTTAACGAGGTAAAGTGGAGGAAGACTGCTTTACCTCCCGGCGTGCTTAGCCATCAAGGAGTTATCGGACTTCAGCAGTTCAGTATAAACTATAGTATTGTCATATTTGTAAAATTGGTAATTTTTTCCTCAATATTTATTAAAAAGTTAACTGCGGTTATAGCCTTTGTTGTGTTATATTTGGGTAATTAAAACGTAAAGTGCTGATTTCAGTCAGTCTCATATGTGAAGGGCGCAGCTATCTAGAAATTGTTTAACATCCTTGGAGCATGGTCAGTATTATGAATATTATCTATCTGTACGTGTCTCAGCCTGGACATCACTTGGTCAATTTTCTTAGGAAAGCCTTAATCTTTATTCCAGGCTGTTGCTTGATGTTCCTCCTACGTTAGGTGTGGGTCGTACAAGTACCTGTGCATGATGTACAGTCTTACAAATACACTACAGTGGCGACGACGATAAAAACTTCAAAGTACGGAAATATTACGTGATGTGCAAGGTTGAATTTTACAGTTGGCCTTTGTTGATCCACATCGTTTAATTCAGCAGTGCGGGTTTTGCAAATGATGGTGGGACTGCTATTGATCATCACAATGGCGGGAGTCATCGGTGATTTTGAGGAAAATAAGGAAGAATGGTCGTGGTATGCAGAAAGAGTGATTCTGTTCTTTGACGCAAACGAAATTACGAACAAACGACCTGCGCAAACAAGTCTGCGGTCACTTGGTCAAATTTCTTAGGGAAGCCTTAATCTTTATTCCAGGCGCACGAACTCAATTTCCTTATCAAGCTGATAATTGCATGCAGTAAATTCGTGACCATTCAAGGTGTCTGAGGGGTGAGAAGGAGACGGTTTCTTGACGACACAGTCTAAAACTTTTGGTCTGTGTATGATGGACAGAAATACATGGACCTCGGATATAACGAATATGGATGTGACAAAATGCTAACACCAAGCAACGACTGTATTGATCTGAAGAATCTCATACTGGAACCACTGCAACAGCGTGAGTTTAGTTTGTATGAGTGTTGTGTCTTCATCGTCAGCATTGATCAGAGCAGCAGCTATAAATATGTCGAACAAATGTGAAATTTGTTACATTCGAGGTGTGTTGAATGTGACCTTCTTAACATGGCACTAATGGAAGACAATGAACATTGATGTATAATAAAGAAGTTGACTACAGTTGTGTTTCATTTCTCTACCAGCTTCAGGCTTTCTGTATGGTTTATAAGTAATAGGCACTTCGTCGGTCATTCATTGGGTTGATTCAGAATAGATAAATATGTTTTATCTTTGAGGACATCGTGTCAGTAGTCAGCGTGAGTGAATGGATGAGGGAGGGGGGGGGGGGGGGGGGGGGGGAGAGTTGGGTTTAACACTACTTTCAGTCATAGCACCGCTTGTTAGCTTAATATGGAAGGGATGCCCACAGTGAAGCGGATCATATCTTGGTACTAACAAAGCCATGAATCATAATCACAGCGAATCCTTAAGAACGTTTCTCAAAACCAATATCTTCATGATTTCTTTATTGAATACAGGTGAGGTGAGGTGAAATTGCGTTTAACGTCGCGTCCATGATTATTGCACTTATATAGCTACGTGCATGCACGTGCGTGTGTGTGTGCGTGAGTGTGTGCGTGCGTGCGTGCGTGCGTGTGTGTGTGTGTGGCTGGTTGTACTAGTCCGGACTGATGCCGATTTATAGTACTAGCTCACTGAGATACCATACCGCAGTTTAACATGAATATCCCACTCAGACACAGAATACTGACTCCGAGCCAACCAGTAATTGTTTAAGCCCCTTAATGCCGAGCACATTGTAACAGGGTAACAACAACCCAGGTTGCATACCATCATCGGCCCTGCATCGGCCCAACGTCGGCTACACCATCGGCCCAATGTCGGCAAACTTCATCGGGCTGATGAAGTTTTGCTTATCGGATCGACATCGGCCCAACGTCGGCAAACCTCATCGGCCCTACATCGGCACTGCAACGGCCCAACATCGCCCCAGCGTTTGCTAATGTAAGTAATTATTTGGCTATTCATTTGCTTGCCGCTGTCATCCTCTCACCCCGGGATTGTGACTCGTGGGTTGTACATCGTACATGAAAATAAAACATATCTTGTCACGTTTTGCATTTGCCCGTGTCCCCGCGTTTTGCTAGAAATATGTATATGGCGTTTAAAAAATATAAATAGTGAAGATGCAGTGTCACGACATATTCCTCGGATTTTGTCACTGGCGTAAAATAGGCAGTGTGTTTCTCTAATTTCCAAAACATAAAGGCCTAGATTTCTCTACTCACGTTGACACTTTTGAATGAACACTGTTTCTCTTTTCAATTGTAAGGTTTGAAAATGAATTGAACACCTCGTAAACACTGTAATGAAGTAAACACTTACCGCAAAAAAAGATTTTCCCTCAGCCCAAGTATCATCCTTTCGCGTCGTCTGCTTGAAAAGACGCGCGTGAGTGACAGCGCCCTCTATTACAAGAGTAGCTTCCCTTGAAGCATGTTGTGAAAACGTTGGACCAACGTAACAAAACCGATCGCGATATTTCAAACTTTTGCCAACATCTTGTAATTTGCAGAATGAATTGTAAGATGTGACGAATCCCGTCTGTATCTTCTCTGTCGTATATGTACAGCCAAAATGGTCAGTGTATGTGTTTGATCTATTTCATTTCAAAATTAAAAATAAAGTTAATATTTTTAGTTCGAATGGAATTATTGTATTATTCGTAAATATATTAGATCTAATATTTGCCACATTGTTATCGACAAATGTTTTTGTTTTGTTTTATGTTATTCTAACAAAATCAAATCATATATCAGGTTCAGTAATGTCAGTGCCAATCACCAGCATTGGCCCGACAGCGGACCGCTGCAGTTTGCCGATGACGATATTGCCGGCGGTTGCCGATGCATAGCCAACGTCGGCCCGATATAGGTGTGCTATCTGTGAAATACCATCTTTAACGTTTTTTGGTATGACGCGGCCGGGGATTTAACCCCGGACCTTCCTCTCTCCGGCGGACGCCCTACCACTAAACCACGAGGCGGTCTATTGAATATAGGGCATCGGCCAGTTGCGCTGCAGGCATATTACAATTTACAACACTGCTTTTTCTCAAACTACTTGCACAAAATATGTACATTACATTTTTATTGTGGGAGAATTGTTCAAGTACTGTAACATTTATTTAGAATGTTCCAAAAATATATAGTAAGGTATTTAAAATACAACATAGGACCATATGCATTGCACATACTGATTGATCGTATTTATTTCGACATTTATTAACCCTGATCCAACCAAAATATGTTTCTACGCCAAATATCTGTAAAAATAATGAATAGGAATTTATGTTGAGCCCACAGTTAGCGAAGCATGGCATTACTGTTGATACACATAAAGGGCTCCAGCCTTGAACTCAAATTCCATTTATTAACACAACAATTACAATTTTCTAACCCAAGGAACGTTTCCATGTCTGTCATCCTCTTATAATAATATATTGTTAAATATGTTCTATATTTTTTTTTGCATTAAATGAACCTAACTTTTAAACAATTATTGATTAACATGATTAAACAGGGACAACGTCTCAGTTTCACACACAGTACGAATCACATAGAGACAATATTTCGGATTCAAACACGGTACTAATTACACAGAGATAATGTCTAAGATTCACAGACGGTACTAATTACATAGAGATAATGTCTCAGATTCACAGACGGTACAAATTACACAGAGATAATGTCTCAGTTTCACACACGGTACTAATTACACAGAGATAATGTCTCAGATTCACAGACGGTACAAATTACACAGAGATAATGTCTCAGTTTCACACACAGTACTAATTACACAGAGACAATGTCTCAGTTTCACACACGGTACTAATTACACAGAGACAATGTCTCAGTTTCACACACGGTACTAATTACACAGAGACAATGTCTCAGTTTCAAACACGGTACTAATTACACAGAGACAATGTCTCAGTTTTACACACGGTACTAATTACACAGAGACAATGTCTCGGTTTCACACGCGGTACTGATTGCACAGAGATAATGTCTCAGTTTCACACACGGTACTAATTACTCAGAGATAACGTCTCAGTTTCACACACGGTACAAATTACACAGAGATAATGTCTCAGTTTCACACACAGTACTAATTACT
The DNA here is from genome assembly GCF_023055435.1 of Haliotis rufescens. Lineage (NCBI taxonomy): Eukaryota > Metazoa > Mollusca > Gastropoda > Lepetellida > Haliotidae > Haliotis > Haliotis rufescens. The sequence continues at coordinate 37,378,018 of NW_025963779.1, forward strand.
CAGAGATAACGTCTCAGTTTCACACGCGGTACCAATTACACAGAGAAAATGTCTAAGATTCACACGCGGTACTGATTACTCAGAGATAATGTCTCAGTTTCACAGACGGTACTACTTACACAGAGACAATGTCTAAGTTTCACACACTGTACTAATTACTCAGAGATAATGTCTCAGTTTCACACGCGGTACTAATTACACAGACAATATCTCGGATTCAAACACGGTACTAATTACACAGAGATAATGTCTCAGTTTCACACGCGGTACTGATTGCACAGAGACAATGTCTCAGTTTCACACGCGGTACTGATTGCACAGAGATAATGTCTCAGTTTCACACACGGTACAAATTACACAGAGATAAAGTCTCAGTTTCACACACAGTACTAATTACTCAGAGATAACGTCTCAGTTTCACACGCGGTACTAATTACACAGAGACAATGTCTCAGTTTCACACGCGGTACTAATTACACAGAGACAATGTCTAAGTTTCACACACTGTACTAATTACTCAGAGATAATGTCTCAGTTTCACACGCGGTACTAATTACACAGACAATATCTCAGATTCAAACACGGTACTAATTACAAAGAGATAATGTCTCAGATTCACAGACGGTACAAATTGCAGAGACAATGTCTCAGTTTCACACACGGTACTAATTATACAATGTCTCAGTTTCACACACGGTACTTATTACTCAGAGATAATGTCTGAGTTTCACACACGGTACTAATTACACAGAGATAATGTCTCAGATTCACAGACGGTACTAATTACATAGAGATAATGTCTCAGATTCACAGACAGTACAAATTACACAGAGATAATGTCTCAGTTTCACACACGGTACTAATTACACAGAGATAATGTCTCAGATTCACAGACGGTACAAATTACACAGAGATAATGTCTCAGTTTCACACACGGTACTAATTACACAGAGACAATGTCTCAGTTTCACACACGGTACTAATTACACAGAGACAATGTCTAAGATTCACAGACGGTACAAATTACTCAGAGATAATGTCTCAGTTTCACACGCGGTACTAATTACACAGACAATATCTCAGATTCAAACACGGTACTAATTACACAGAGATAATGTCTCAGATTCACAGACGGTACAAATTGCAGAGATAATGTCTCAGTTTCACACACGGTACTAATTACACAGAGAAAATGTCTCAGATTCACAGACGGTACAAATTACACAGATAATGTCTCAGTTTCACGCACGGTACTAATTATACAATGTCTCAGTTTCACACACGGTACTAATTACTCAGAGATAATGTCTCAGTTTCCCACACGGTACTAATTACACAGAGATAATGTCTCACATTCACAGACGGTACAAATTACACAGAGATAATGTCTCAGTTTCACATACGGTACTAATTACACAGAGACAATGTCTCAGTTTCACACACGGTACTAATTACACAGAGACAATGTCTCAGTTTCACACACGGTACTAATTACACAGAGACAATGTCTCAGTTTCACACACAGTACTAATTACACAGAGACAATGTCTCAGTTTCACACACAGTACTAATTACACAGAGACAATGTCTCAGTTTCACACACGGTACTAATTACACAGAGACAATGTCTCAGTTTCACACACAGTACTAATTACACAGAGACAATATCTCAGTTTCACACACGGTACTAATTACTCAGAGATAATGTCTCAGTTTCACACGCGGTACTAATTACACAGACAATATCTCAGATTCAAACACGGTACTAATTACACAGAGATAATGTCTCAGATTCACAGACGGTACAAATTACACAGATAATGTCTCAGTTTCACGCACGGTACTAATTATACAATGTCTCAGTTTCACACACGGTACTAATTACTCAGAGATAATGTCTGAGTTTCACACACGGTACTAATTACACAGAGATAATGTCTCACATTCACAGACGGTACAAATTACACAGAGATAATGTCTCAGTTTCACATACGGTACTAATTACACAGAGACAATGTCTCAGTTTCACACACGGTACTAATTACACAGAGACAATGTCTCAGTTTCACACACGGTACTAATTACACAGAGACAATGTCTCAGTTTCACACACAGTACTAATTACACAGAGACAATGTCTCAGTTTCACACACAGTACTAATTACACAGAGACAATGTCTCAGTTTCACACACGGTACTAATTACACAGAGACAATGTCTCAGTTTCACACACAGTACTAATTACACAGAGACAATATCTCAGTTTCACACACGGTACTAATTACTCAGAGATAATGTCTCAGTTTCACACGCGGTACTAATTACACAGACAATATCTCAGATTCAAACACGGTACTAATTACACAGAGATAATGTCTCAGATTCACAGACGGTACAAATTGCAGAGATAATGTCTCAGTTTCACACACGGTACTAATTACACAGAGAAAATGTCTCAGATTCACAGACGGTACAAATTACACAGATAATGTCTCAGTTTCACGCACGGTACTAATTATACAATGTCTCAGTTTCACACACGGTACTAATTACTCAGAGATAATGTCTGAGTTTCTCACACGGTACTAATTACACAGAGATAATGTCTCAGATTCACAGACGGTACTAATTACATAGAGATAATGTCTCAGTTTCACACACGGTACTTATTACACAGAGATAATGTCTCAGATTCACAGACGGTACAAATTACACAGAGATAATGTCTCAGTTTCACACACAGTACTAATTACTCAGAGATAACGTCTCAGTTTCACACGCGGTACTAATTACACAGAGATAACGTCTCAGTTTCACACACGGTACTAATTACACAGTGACAGTGTCCCAATTTTTACACGCGGTACTAATTACACAGAGACAATGTCTAAGATTCACATACAGTACTAATTACTCAGAGATAATGTCTCAGTTTCACACACGGTACTAATTACACAGAGACAATTTCTAAGTTTCACACACGGTACTAATTACTCAGAGATAATGTCTCAGTTTCACACGCGGTACTAATTACACAGACAATATCTCAGATTCAAACACGGTACTAATTACACAGAGATCATGTCTCAGATTCACAGACGGTACAAATTGCAGAGATAATGTCTCAGTTTCACACACGGTACTAATTACACAGAGATAATGTCTCAGATTCACAGACGGTACAAATTACACAGATAATGTCTCAGTTTCACGCACGGTACTAATTATACAATGTCTCAGTTTCACGCACGGTACTAATTATACAATGTCTCAGTTTCACACACGGTACTAATTACTCAGAGATAATGTCTGAGTTTCACACGCGGTACTGATTGCACAGAGATAATGTCTCAGTTTCACACACGGTACTAATTACACAGAGACAATGTCTAAGTTTCACACACGGTACTAATTACTCAGAGATAATGTCTCAGTTTCACACGCGGTACTAATTACACAGACAATATCTCAGATTCAAACACGGTACTAATTACACAGAGATAATGTCTCAGATTCACAGACGGTACAAATTGCAGAGATAATGTCTCAGTTTCACACACGGTACTAATTACACAGAGATAATGTCTCAGATTCACAGACGGTACAAATTACACAGATAATGTCTCAGTTTCACGCACGGTACTAATTATACAATGTCTCAGTTTCACACACGGTACTAATTATACAATGTCTCAGTTTCACACACGGTACTAATTACTCAGAGATAATGTCTCAGTTTCCCACACGGTACAAAAACTAAAAATTAAAACATCTTTACAGTCATTCATATGCAGATTTAGTTTTTGTGATAAATTGTCAATCTCATTAACATCAGATCTAAGTTCTCGCTACCGCTAAACAAAGATCTGAGGACATCCCATGACGGTTCACGTCAGAACGGCCTTTCGCGAGGTCCAGTCTTGATTATTTACAGACCGCCGTCATATAGCTGGATTATTGCTGAGTGCGGCGTTAAACAACAAACATACAAACCATTCGTGAACTTTGACCGACCAATTGAATGATTAACAAGAAGTCGATATTAGACAATCAGAAAGTAGCTTTCTCGAGCAATACGACACTAGTTTCGATTATACACTTCTATTCCAGACTACGCTTGAAAAATATGTTGACAAAGTTCTGGCTTAAAATTTTGAAAACTGAACAAATGAACATTTCTGGAATATCAAATGTTAGGTCGAGATCGTATGGCAGTGCTTCCCACGGGTCTCTTCCGTTAAACTATCCCTTTGAAGAAAGAGATAGACGATGATTTTCATTCGTCACCACTCGCCTCTTTCCGTAACCTGCAAGAAGACTCGTCCCCCTATCGATGAATGTTATGTGCGAAACTACGACAAACCAATCAAAATGCGCGTATGACTTTAAGTTCTTCGGTCAAAGAATCCCTCGGGAATAATTTTTGATTTTACGTATGTCTTGCATCTAAAAATATACACAAGATACAGTTTTATGTGTTCAATCATGCTGTATAATACCGCATGTCCCGATGTGCTTCAAATCGCATCCGAAATTATATAATATATGGGGATATATGAATCATTACGCAACGAGTAGACAATTCTTTTAACTATGCCCCTTTGCGCTTAGACGGAACCTGGTTGCAAAAATGGCCACGAGAGGGGCACGATTCGCTATTCGGCTTGCCCCGGAATAACACGATTTGGTCACGAATGTATGATTTTAACTGAATCAGTCGTACAGCCCGTAACTTTCGTTTGGAAAACCCCGTGTTAACATTTTCGAGGTTGGGTGAATAGGAAACAAACACATTCCCACTGTCACTTTCCTGATCTGGTAAGCGAAGCTCTGATTGGTCGGATGAAAGGTGGTCCTGATGTGACCCCTAAAGGGATGTCCTCAGATCTTTGTTTAGCGGAACCGCGAACTATGATCTGAAAAAGAGAGATATATGTGAAATGCTGGACTTCATCATTGATAACATCAATGTAAAAATTTGGGGTAAGACATTTAGGCAAGAAGTAGGCAACCCTATAAGCACCAATTTAGAGATAAAGGAGACCAGTGAGACCGTCTCATATGTTTCATTTTTAGATCTATGCATAAAGATTCAGAGTGCCAAAACACCCACCACAATACTGTGTGACAAGAGGAATCACTTCAACTTCCCAATAGTCAACTTACCCTCTATTTCGAGCAATATTCCAGCAGCTCCAGTCCTTGGTGTCTACATTTCACAATTGTTTAGACACAATCGAGCATGCTCCTTCTAGGAAGATTTCATACGATTCTTGCTCAGAAATTGTTTTGCTCGAGGTTACAACAACCAAGACCTCGGTAAAGCTTTCAGAAAGCATTATGGCGGACATGTGGGGACCATTTCCAAAATTGACGTATCAGTGACAAATGCGTCACATATTTTGATTTATACCATATGTTTATGTGTTTATTCACGTGAATAATTGACTTGCCTTTGCACGTGTTTGTGACGGATGCCACTGGTGGAGGAGGATACACTCACCTTTTTGCGAACACCTATTATCATCACTATTTGATAATGATTCATAAACATAAGCTCATGGTATTGTTAGACTCGTACAATCGACTCTACAGAGCTTTCTTTTGAAGAGGAAAGGGGTTTGTAGCTTATATTTAATAATATTATTGTGAAACCACTGTGTAATATATGAAAGGTTATTACTTTGTGAACACGATCTGATGAAGTGTTGTACCAATATGTATCTAATAAATATGTTTATCAAAATATATTATTTTCTTTAGGCTGCTGAATAAACATTTCCTTTATGAATTTGTTATTTCTGAGTAATTCAAATGTGAATTACATGTATTGAATCAGGCAAATATACTTAGAGAAACATATGAAAATATGTAACAGATCATGCTATCACGATATTTCGAAAAGCATTGATTGTCAAAGGTCAGTGTTAACAAGTTTATCAAAGCGAGCGAGCGACAATATGGCAAGCCGTTTTCACATTTATTACGGAATTAAAGATATCTTCAATTGTTTTAAAGATATCGGTATTTTATTGAAAGATATCAATAATGTTTTTAAGATATCAAAAATAGTTAAAGATATCTTAAATTCATTTCTGATATCCATAATACAATTACTGATATGTTAAAATGTTACGGTGATATCAACACATTAGTTTCCGATATCTCTAAATGTATTTAAGATATCATTAAACAATTCCCATCCTACTGTACATAAATACATTAGAAATAAATTCAATTCAAGATATCTTGAAATAAGTTAAACATATCTACAAATGCATTACAGATATCATTAATTCGTTTTAGATTTCTTCTTTTCAATTAGAGATATCTTTAATTCAATTCAAGATATCATTAATTCTGACCGTTACTGATATCAAAAATCCAATAAAAGATATCATTAATAATTTTGATATCTTTATATCAATTATTGATATCAGTTATCTAATTTAAGTAAAATTATTAAAGTAACGTCTTTAATAATGGCAACAATTGAAGATATCAATAATTAATTATTGATATCTGTATTTTGTTTCAAGATATCAGGAATTGAATTACTGACATCATAACAAAACATTTTGATATCTTTAAATGATATTTTGATATCAATAATCGAATTTAAGATATCAGCAAAATCTTTTCAAGATATCAGTAATACGCTTCACCATATCCTTAATTCATTTCGCGATATCTTAAATTTATTGCAGATATCTACAATTATCTGTATTTAAGATATCTTCAATTCCATTCACGCTATCTTCAATTCAATTGAAGATATCTTCAACTTAATTCAGGATATCATAAAAAGAATTGAAGATATCTGTCATTCCGTAATAAATGTGAAACGGCTTGCCATACGACAAAAAAATCACACCCCTGCATTACCTAACGGTTTTCGGACATTGCGGAAGTTGCGCCGAAACGCAACGTCAAGTATATAACCTCTGAGCACAATGTCGATCGGCTGCTCGTTGACGTGTACTGCTTGGCTCGGAACTGTCTACAAATTGAGGTCTCCGAGGTATGTGTCCATTTCAGAAAGTAAATGTGCCGTTTATTACGTTGTTAGAGGACAGACTATTAGTAAGTTACATAATCTGTCTGGTTGATCACGATAGGGGAGTACAAACAATGGTTTATATCTAGGATTGGTCGATATACGGGAAATATGTAATAGGTCGGTAGGTGGTGTGTGTATGTGTGAGCGAGAAAGGGGGGGGGGGGGGGGGGGGGGAGAAGAGAAGGGGGGGGAGAAGAAGTTTAGGAGAGAGAGAGAGTGTGTGTGTGTGAGCGAGAGAGAGAGGGGGGGTTGGAGAAGTTTAGGAGAGAGTGTGTGTGTGAGGGGGAGAGGGGGTTGGAGAAGTTTAGGAGAGTGTGTGTGTGTGAGAGAGAGAGGGAGAGGGGGTTGGAGAAGTTTAGGAGAGAGAGAGTGTGTGTGTGTGTGTGTGTGTGTGTGTGTGTGTGTGTGTGTGGTATTGTTGCTAAGTGTAAATATTGTCTTTAGCAGGAAGCAGGAAGTTGAAGGGCGACGAAGATACCATGGATACTTTCCAACATGTTCGCGTCTATCACCTGTATTCTGAAGGTCGTCATTTACTTTATTACACTCAACCTCTCAAGAATATGTCCACCTCTACGAAGAAATTTCCTGAAGGATTTCAAAGATTTTCTTGTCGGAGCATCTATTAGTGAAGAAGATTTATATGATAGTTTCCTCAGTCTGAAAACTTGGAAATATGTTCTGATTATGGCGTGGAAACAGCGATTTCCGGATCCTGAACAGAATGACAAAGCTTGTAACCCATACGTCTGGTCAGCAGACGGTAAAACCAAACACCGTCTGCTCGACTTCATGAAGAAGGGGCGCCCTCTGGTTCTCAACTTTGGAAGCTGCAGCTGACCTCCGTTCATAGCCCAACTGGGCAAGTTCAACGACATTGTTCAAAACTATGGACATATCGCTGACTTTCTTCTGATATACGTGAAGGAAGCGCATCCAACAGACGGGTGGCATTTCAAGAGAAACAGTTATTACATTGAATCAGCTAAGGACATGAACGACCGGGTTCAGGCGGCAAAGTTTTTGCGAGATGAGAATGTGCGATGTCCCGTCGCTCTAGATGACATAACAGACGAGGCGGTTAAAACATACTTCTGTTTTCCCGAAAGGGTGTACATCGTGTTGGATGGTGTGATTACGTTCGTTGGGGGAAGAGGCCCACAGGAGTATGACCTTCAACCAGTGAAGGCGTGGCTCATCACCTACAGTGGGCAGGAGTAGGTAATGTGCCTGAGGAACGACTATTGGATGTACAAAATATATTGTTCGCTTGACATACTGGATGTTCTGAAAACTTAGTGGGTCCAGGACACACGGTACTGAAGTCGTTTTACTGTGACAGATAAAGACTATATATCCGCTGATCAATTCCAATTTATGTTACTGTATCCAATATATAGTATCAGTGCCATATTCTAAAAATAATATCTATTTTTTTAAAAGGAAACATTTAACATACTTAACCCCTTTGTATCAAAAGAACCGAATTATAATCTTTGTTTTGCTGCACTCAAGAATACTGACATGTGAGAAGGAGACTGTTTCTTCAATGACGACACAGTCTAAAACATGTGGTCTGTGTTTGATGGACAGAAATACATGGACCTCGGATATAACGAATATGGATGGGACAAAATGCCAAGCAGCGATGAACACCAAGAATCTGGAACCAGTATGAGTGTTGTGTCTTCATCGTCGGCTTTGATCAGAGCAGAATGCTTTTGATATAACGAACAAATGTGAAATCCGTTACATCCGAGGTGTGTTGAAGGTGACCTTCTCAACATGACACTATTGGGAGACAATGAACATTGATGTATAATAAAGATGTTGACTGTAGTTGTGTTTCATTTCTCTACCAGCTTCAGGCTTCCTTTATGGATCATTATGATTTCCTTGGTCATAATGCTTTCCTTGCATGGAAAATAGGTAATATGGATTACCTTGATCATAATGATTTCCTTGCATGGATTATGGGTAATAAGGATTACCTTGGTCACAATGATTTCCTTGCATGGATTATAGGTAATAAGGGTTTCCTTGCATGGATTATAGGTAATAAGGATTTCCTTGCATGGATTATAGGTAATAATGATTTCCTTTGCATGGATTAAAGGTAATAAGGATTTCCTTGCATGGATTATAGGTAATAAGGATTTCCTTGCATGGATAATAGGTAATAAGGATTTCCTTGCATGGATTAAAGGTAATAAGGATTGCCTTTGCCTGACTTGTGAGAAGGAGACGGTTTCTTCAATGACGACACAGTCTGAAACTTGTGGTCTGTGTTTGATGGACAGAAATACATCGACCTCGGATATAACGAATATGGATGGGACAAAATGCTAACACCAAGCAACGACTGTATTGATCGGAAAAATTCCTTACTTGAACCAGAGTAACAGTGTGAGTTTGTATGAGGTAATAAGGATTTCCTTGGTCATAATGATTTCCTTGCATGGATTATAGGTAATAAGAATTTCGTTGCATGGATTATAGGTAATGAGGATTTCCTTGGTCATTCATATGGGTTGATTCAGAATAAATGAATATGCTTTGCCTTTGAGGAAATCGTGTCAGTAGTCAGGGTGAATGAGTGAGTGAGTGATTGAGTTGGGTTGAGCGCCGCTTTGATCTGTATTTCAGTTATATTACCGCTCGTTGTTAAATGAATCTCTGTTGGCCATTAACTGATACTCGACAAACCCAATTTCCATTTAATTACAATTACAAGTTTGAAACCTAAGGCACTTTTCTATAACTGCCATCATCCTAAAATAATAATAAAATATAATAATTGTAGTATGTTTTTGTTTGAAATAAATAAATCTACTAATAAAACAATATTTATTTATCCTAATTACACAGAAACAATGTCCCTGTTTCACGCATGGTACTTATCACGCAGAGATAGTGTCTCCATTTCACACACGCTACTAATTACACAGACAATGTCTCAGTTTCACACACGCTGCTCATTACACAGGGGCAGTGTCTCAGTTTCACACATGGTACTTATCACGCAGAGATAGTGTCTCCGTTTCACACACGCTGCTCATTACACAGAGGCAGTGTCTCAGTTTCACACACGGTACTAATTACATAGAGGCAGTGTCTCAATTTCACACACGGTACTAATTACACAGACGATGTCTCAGTTTCACACACGCTGCTCATTACACAGGGGCAGTGTCTCAGTTTCACACACGGTACTAATTACACAGACAATGTCTCATTTTCACACACGCTGCTCATTACACAGGGGCAGTGTCTCAGTTTCACACACGCTGCTCATTACATAGGGGCAGTGTCTCAGTTTCACACACGGTACTAATTACATAGGGGCAGTGTCTCAGTTTCACACACGGTACTAATTACATAGAGGCAGTGTCTCAATTTCACACACGGTACTAATTACATAGAGGCAGTATCTCAATTTCACACACGGTACTAATTATAAAGAGACAGTCTCATTTTCACACACGGTACTAATTACACAGAGATAATGTCTCAGTTTCACACACGGTACTAATTACACAGAGACAATGTCTCAGTTTCACACACTCTACTAATTACACAGAGGCAGTGTCTCAGTTTCACACACAGGACTAATTACACAGAGGCAGTGTCTCAGTTTCACACACGCTACTAATTACACAGAGGCAGTGTCTCAGTTTCACACACGGTACTAATTACACATAGACAATGTCTCAGATTCACACACCGTACTAATTACACAGAGACAATGTCTCAGTTTCACACGCGGTACTAATCACACAGAGATAATGTCTCAGATTCACACACGGTACTAATTACACAGTGACAGTGTCTCAGTTTCACACACGGTACTAATTACACAGAGACAGTGTCTCAGTTTCACACACGGTACTAATTACACAGAGATAATGTCTCAGTAACACACACGCTACTAATTTCACAGAGACAGTGTCTCAGTTTCATACACGGTACTAATTGCACAGAGATAATGTCTCAGTAACACACACGGTACTGATTACACAGAGACAATGTCTCAGTTTCACACACGGTACTAATTACACAGAGACAATGTCTCAGTTTCACACACGGTACTAATTACACAGAGACAGTCTCAGTTTCACACATGGTACTAATTACACAGAGATAATGTTTCAGTTTCACGCACGGTACTAATTACACAGAGACAGTGTCTCAGATTCACACACGGTACTAATTACACAGAGACAGTCTCAGTTTCACACACGCTACTAATTACACAGAGACAGTCTCAGTTTCACACACGCTACTAATTACACAGAGAAAATGTTTCAGTTCCACACACGATCCTAATTACTCAGAGATAATGTCTCAGTTTCACACACGCTACTGATTACACAGACATTGTCTCAGTTTCACACACGATCCTAATTACTCAGAGATAATGTCTCATTTTCACACACCCTACTAATTACACAGAGACAATGTCTCAGATTCACACACAGTACTAATTACACAGAGATAATGTCTCAGTAACACACACGCTACTAATTACACAGAGACAGTGTCTCAGTTTCACACACGGTACTAATTGCACAGAGATAATGTCTCAGTAACACACACGGTACTGATTACACAGAGACAATGTCTCAGTTTCACACCCGGTACTAATTACACAGAGACAATGTCTCAGTTTCACACCCGGTACTAATTACACAGAGACAGTCTCAGTTTCACACACGGTACTAATTACACAGAGATAATGTTTCAGTTTCACGCACGGTACTAATTACACAGAGACAGTGTCTCAGATTCACACACGGTACTAATTACACAGAGACAGTCTCAGTTTCACACACGCTACTAATTACACAGAGGCAGTGTCTCAGTTTCACACACGGTACTAATTACACAGAGACAGTCTCAGTTTCACACACGCTACTAATTACACAGAGACAGTCTCAGTTTCACACACGCTACTAATTACACAGAGACAGTCTCAGTTTCACACACGCTACTAATTACACAGAGAAAATGTTTCAGTTCCACACACGATCCTAATTACTCAGAGATAATGTCTCAGTTTCACACACGCTACTGATTACACAGACATTGTCTCAGTTTCACACACGATCCTAATTACTCAGAGATAATGTCTCATTTTCACACACCCTACTAATTACACAGAGACAATGTCTCAGATTCACACACGGTACTAATTACACAGAGATAATGTCTCAGTAACACACACGCTACTAATTACACAGAGACAGTGTCTCAGTTTCACACACGGTACTAATTGCACAGAGATAATGTCTCAGTAACACACACGGTACTGATTACACAGAGACAATGTCTCAGTTTCACACCCGGTACTAATTACACAGAGACAATGTCTCAGTTTCACACACGGTACTAATTACACAGAGACAGTCTCAGTTTCACACACGGTACTAATTACACAGAGATAATGTTTCAGTTTCACACACGGTACTAATTACACAGAGAGAGTGTCTCAGATTCACACACGGTACTAATTACACAGAGACAGTCTCAGTTTCACACACGCTACTAATTACACAGAGACAGTCTCAGTTTCACACACGCTACTAATTACACAGAGACAGTCTCAGTTTCACACACGCTACTAATTACACAGAGAAAATGTTTCAGTTCCACACACGATCCTAATTACTCAGAGATAATGTCTCAGTTTCACACACGCTACTGATTACACAGACATTGTCTCAGTTTCACACACGATCCTAATTACTCAGAGATAATGTCTCATTTTCACACACCCTACTAATTACACAGAGACAATGTCTCAGATTCACACACGGTACTAATTACACAGGCTAAAGCTAGATTACATGTGTTCAATGTGGACCATTCTCTCTTCAAACGCCACCTCTACCCGTGACCTGCGCAGTGGAGTACCACATATTCCCTCAGGTAGAGTTGTGAAAAGAATGTGAAGCACAGGTCGACGTAACACGCACGTACACACTGACGTTATCTGTTGCCAAATCCGGCCTGAGATGAACAAGTCTGGGCCCCTACAAAGAAATTGGTCTGAATGCTAATGCCATGTATAGCAGATGGATAATAAGAAGTCAGTATTTATTTGTTTGACAGCACGTTGGTGGAATGTATGAGTGAATGCATATTGGGTAATGCTGCACCAGTACTATTCAAGCTGAATCCCTGCAGTATTGAAATATGCGGGTCTGTACCAGGCAAACATGACCCGAATATGGGTCACCATGAAACGACCATGACACGTATTCTGCCCCGGAGAGGGGCGTCTTTCGTCAAGCATGTGAGATAGCATGTAGGTGACGTTCTATTCCACGGCAGATAAATGGGTTTCGAGTGTGGAGATCACTATCACCTGTATTGTACACATTGTCACAAATACTCCTCCAAATATTGTGAAGATCCATAAAATACAGCTGAGGTGACACACCAGCGTAGTTTCTGGCGGCACGTTTATCATAAACACTACAGGTTTTGTTCTGGGAACATACGAAGCTACACACATGACCATAGTCTCAGGGCAGTGTTTGTTTTGTTCTGGGGACATACGAAGCTACACTTATAACCATAGTGACGGGGCAGTGTTTGTTTTGCTCTGGTGCCACGCGAAGCTACACTTATAACCATAGTGACGGGGCAGTGCTTGTTTTGCTCTGGTGTCACGCGAAGCTACACTTATAACCATAGTGACGGGACAGTGCTTGTTTTGCTCTGGTGCCACGCGAAGCTACACATATAATTATAGTGATAGGCTAGTGTCTGTTTTGTTCTGGGGGCATACGAAGCTACAAATATAATTATAATGAGGGGTTAGTGTCTGTTTTGTTCTGGGAATATACGAAGCTACAAATATAATTATAGTGACGGGCTAGTGTTTGTTTTGTTCTGGGGACATACGAATCTACACATATGACCATAGTGACAGAGCAGTATTTGTTTTGTCCTGAGGACATACGAAGCTACACATATGACGTAGTGACAGGGCAGTGTTTGTTGTGTTCTGAGGGCATACGAAGCTACAAATATGACCATAGTGACAGGGCTGTGTTTGTTGTGTTCGGAGGGCATACGAAGCTACACATATATCCATGGTGACAGGGCTGTGTTTGCTTTGTTCTGGGGAAATACGAAGCTACACATATGATCATAGTCTCAAAGCAGTGTTTATTTTGTTCATGGTGTTTATTTTGTTCACGGTACAAACGAAGCTACACATATGTCCATAGTGACAGGGCAGTATTTGTTTTGTTCTGAGGATATACGAAGCTACACATATGACCATAGTGACAGGGCAGTGTTCGCATATGTATTCGAAGCTACACACATAGCCATGGTGACGGGTCAGTTTTTGTTTTGTTCTGGGGACATACGAAGCTACACATATGATCATAGTCTCAAAGTAGTGTTTATTTTGTTCATGGTGTTTGTTTGTTCTTGGGACATACGAAGCTACATATTTGATCATAGTCTCAAAGCAGTGTTTATTATGTTCACGGGGCAAACGAAGCTACACATATGTCCATAGTGACAGGGCAGTTTTTGTTTTGTTCTGGGGACATACGAAGCTACACATATGATCATAGTCTCAAAGCAGTGTTTATTTTGTTCATGGTGTTTATTTTGTTCACGGGACAAACGAAGCTACACATATGACCATAGTGAAAGGGTAGTATTTGATGTGTTCTGAGGACATACGAAGCTACACATATAGCCATGGTGACAGGGCAGTGTTTGCTTTGTTCTGGGGACATACGAAGCTACACATATGATCATAGTCTCAAAGCAGTGTTTATTTTGTTCACGGGGTAAACGAAGCTACACATATAGCCATGGTGACGAGTCAGTCTCTGTTTTCTACACATACATCAATAACCATAGTGACAGGGCGGTGTTTGTTTTGTTCTGGGGTCATACGAAGCTACACATACATTAATAACCATAGTGACAGGGCAGTGTTTGTTTTGTTCTTGTGCCACGCAAAGCTACACTTATAACCATAGTGACGGGGCAGTGCTTGTTTTGCTCTGGTGCCACGCGAAGCTACACTTATAACTATAGTGACGGGGCAGTGCTTGTTTTGCTCTGGTGTAACGCGAAGCTACACTTATAACCATAGTGACGGGACAGTGCTTGTTTTGCTCTGGTGCCACGCGAAGCTACACTTATAACTATAGTGACGGGGCAGTGCTTGTTTTGCTCTGGTGTCACGCGAAGCTACACTTATAACTATAGTGACGGGGCAGTGCTTGTTTTGCTCTGGTGCCACGCAAAGCTACACTTATAACTATAGTGACGGGGCAGTGCTTGTTTTGCTCTGGTGTAACGCGAAGCTACACTTATAACCATAGTGACGGGACAGTGCTTGTTTTGCTCTGGTGCCACGCGAAGCTACACTTATAACCATAGTGACGGGGCAGTGCTTGTTTTGCTCTGGTGCCACTAAACATGACTCTGCAAAACAGACGACACCAAGCTGGCTTCTCAATGTAGAAACCTGTGAAGATCGGGTTACAATAGGACTCCACTATTTACAGACCCCGTCACAAAGCTGGAACTTTACTGAGTGTGGCGATAAGCAACAAACAAACAATGTAAACCTCGCCAGGCATGGGGATGCCAGAAAAGTTTGCTACAAATGCGTGATAACACCAGGCTAAACCTGAGAAATGATGCAAGTCATGGACATTTTCAGGGGTTGGGACCTGTGTGACTGAATCAATTTTTGAAGTATCGACAAGCTAAGGATGCCATTTTTGCTGAAGACATGCCTGAAGTAGGTGACTTGTTTACATTTGATTGGTTTTAGGTGAGTCCAGCTTCTTTGATCTTTTGGAATACTGCCTTGAGGTGATTCACATGTGCAGAAAACGTTATGATGTCATCTACATATATAAGTATGTAACACCAATTCATTTCTTTCACTGCCTCTGAAATGGTTTGCTGAAATGAGCATTTTTAGAACAAAGTGAAGGCGATTCCATTCAAAAACACCAGCTGATGTAATGAGAGCCGACTTGTGTTTTGTGTCTCGATGGAGTGGTATTTGCCAAAAAGCAACTAGCACAATTAAGAACGCTAAAGTTATCTCATGGCTGGGGCCTACAGCATCAACGATACCTTCCAAACGTGGTAGAGGGGAAAATATGGGATCGGTAACTGTATTAAGGTGTCTATAATCTACGTCAAAGCGGTAAGAGCTATCACGTTTTTAACCATGACAATGGGAGGGTGCCATTCAGATGACTGGGCTGAATGATATTGACGTCTTGTACCTGTCTGGAACATTCTTTCCTAAAGGTTGCGTTTTGCCAAGAAAAGGGGAGTCCAATGGGTCTGGCGTCACTTGTTTCTTTTTTGAGATGATGTAAATGAGTGAGTCCTAATTCTGACCAATCTGAGGCAAAAACTGATCTTTGTGATTGGAGAAATGCATTTTACTGTATGTTTGTACTTTCAATATTTTTTTTAAAAGCTTTTAGGGACAAAAGCTCCACGACATTCAGGGGTATTGTTTGGTGCAAACCACTTCAATAGGTTCCTTTACTACGTCATTTATCCAAAATACCTAATTGTTTCAGTAGGTTTCTGTAGCGGCCATAAAACTTCCGTGTCCCGTGATGGGATTCGAACCACGGACCTTGTGAGCAGAGGTCGGACGCCTTGTCCACATGACCAAAGAGGTTAACCCCGTCAGCAAGCTGACAAGGTGAGGATGTCATCTGTGGGATGACAACACGCCCTGCTACATTTCCAAAGTGCACAGAAATTATATCTCCTTTGTTTAATGTATACAGCACTGGAATGTCACTGAGGTCACCTTGACCTCCAACTCCCTCAATATGACAATGTAAACAGACTTGACCAGGTCATAAACAAACGAAATCCTGGATGTCCACCTGGCATTCGACATATGTATCTAATTGTATGCAGTCTAAATACTAGACTTTTATCACCTGATTTCTTACAATTCATCAACAATTGTGATGTAATCGGCTGAGACACATCTCAACTACCTTGACAGGGTTGATATTCCTGGGTACAAAATTCATAGTTTCCCTATATCCTAATACTGCATTATTCGATCAGGAGGACTTTTAGTTGCAATTCGGGAATATATACCCCATATAATCATACACAGAAGCAGTGAATAGTGTATATGGCTAAACATAACATTTTAACAACATAAAGACCTTATGATAGGCATGATATATATTCCCCAGAAGGATCTCGCTATTTCAATATAGATTGTTTTACTCAACTAGAGCATGCTATTGCACTGTTTAGAACTGAATATGACATAATTTTCTTGGGAGACTTTAATGCACGCACCAGTACCTGTCCAGACAACGTCTCCCTAGGAGAGCTTGAACCCAACGTAGACCTGCCTCGGGGCCTGACAAGCGATGATCAGGATCTGCAGCATATGGTGAACCTTGGCTTCCCATCTACAAGAACATCTCAGGACAAAGATCATGTCAATAATCATTGTTGTAAGCCATTTGAAATATGCAGAAATCATGGGTTATACATTATCAATGGAAGAGTGGGTTCAGATAGAAACTTTGGGCAAGTTACTTGTAAGGGCGTAACTGTCATTGATTATTCCATTGCCTCTTGCAATGTTTTTCCTTATTTTACACAGTTCTGGGTGTGCGATTGTGAACCACTCTTTTCAGGTGTTCACTAAGCCCTAACACTAACCACTGATTTGTTTCCCCTTACTACCCACACTGAGATTCCTGATGACACAGTCACAGTTATATTTCAACCAATCACGACGTAGATCGTGATCACGTGAGATAGCGAGAGCGAACCAGGCGTCAGTGCGTTAACGAACCTTGCAGGAAGAAGACAAGGGTGATTATGCTCTGACAATTCAGTGACTTAATCTATGCCCTTTAGCTCAAAGTGTGTACAATTACCGTTTGAGCTGGAATATCTACTCTCAGCGTGTACAATTACCGTTTGAGTGGTCATCAACATCCATCTGTTCTTTACCAAGAACAGAACAGGTGATCAACAACAGCCCCACGGGGGTACCAGCCAAGATGGCGGACGCTATGCTGCAATCAGCGGAGCACTCTCCCAGAGCTAATGATGTACTCGGCAAAATCTTGGATGACATGAATGCTTCATCATCTAAAGGTGGAGAAGGATGTCAAAAGCCACGTCCTAAAAGCGCTAAAAAGCGCTCCCTGGCATCTAAGGAACAACCCAAATCCAGTTCCAAACAAGCCAAAGAGGTTAGTAACTCGGCAGATAACCAGGCCTCCAACGGCAAGTCCCCGACTACACCCTCTAATGAGAGTCAAGACTGGCTTCTAGCCCAAGTCATGCAACAGAATATGAACACTCAGCAGCTGATATCCAGTATGACATCATCTATTTCCAAACTTGGAGACACTATGGCTTCATTTGTGAATCAGACACCACCCCTCAGCCTTGCTAGTGCAACTGTGACCCGTCCTCCATATGATGAAAGAGGGGAGGGGGGGAGCGCCATGGGCCATGAGTCCAGCGACGAGCTGTCTGACTGTGGCGGGAACGGCGCCATGGAAGACCTCTTTGATGATGCCGACTCTAGCGCGGTGGCAGCTGAAGAGGCTGCAGGTGCTCTGGGAACAGCGGATGACTCCACGCAAATGGATGAAAGTAGTGATATCTTAGACTCCCTGCTTCAGGATTATACCAACGAAGATCTCTTAGGCCCACCTATACAACCAAAGTTGGCAGAGGCAATGAACAATATGATGTTCAAGAAAATGCCTGACGAAAAGTTGAAAGAGAAACTTTCAGTTTACAAGTCTCCCCACAACTGTGAGTTGGTGAAAACGAGCAAAGTCAACCCAGAAATCTGGACTAAGCTCAAATCACAAGAACGGTCAAATGACATAAAGATGCAGAAACTCCAAGCTCCTGTCCTTAGGGCAGCTGTGCCATTGCTACACCTGGCCAGCGACCTGCTAAAAGTTAAGAACAAGGAAATGTCAGTGCAGCAATTAGACATCAAACAACTGGCGAAACAGGCCACTGATGCCATTAGTCTGCTCGCTCACGTGAACACAGAGCTAAACTACCGCCGACGGGAAATGATCAGACCACATCTCAATAAGCAATTCCAGCAGTTGTGTTCACCTCAGACGCCTATGTCTACCCTGCTGTTTGGAGACAACTTGGCGGAAACGATCAAGTCAATGAGTATGACCAACAGATTGGCTCAACAACTCACCTACAGTCAGCAGCGCCCGGCGCCCTACCACAAGCCGTTTACTGCATACAAGACTCCCTCTTATGCAAACAGCCGTAACCATGGCAACCCGGTGAGAGGAAGGGGTTTTTTAGACAGGAGTCGCCCCTTCCACAAGAAGAAATTCGAAGGGGGGAGGCACTAACTGGTACCCCAAGAGAGGTGAGCACTTTCAATATACCACACAATGTATTTGTTGCGGGTAGACTACGATTTCACGTTCAGAGCTGGCAAGAACTATCTTCAGACCCGTTTATCTTGCAGACTGTAACTGGTTCTTACATAGACTTTACTTCGTTGCCCGTCCAGTCGCATATTCCCAAAGAAATTAGCTTCTCACCCCAAGAACATTTCATCATAGGTGGAGAAATCGCTAAACTTTTAGCTAAGGGAGTTATCGTTCCATCACGTCGTGAACATGGTGAATACATATCCACAATCTTCATTAGACTTAAGAAAAACGGGACATACAGACTTATCCTGAATCTGAAGCAACTAAATGGAAGTGTAGACTATGTCCATTTCAAGATGGAGAGCCTTACAGCTGCTATCTCATTAGTGCGTAAGGACTGTTACATGGCATCGATAGATTTGAAAGATGCCTACTACACTGTGCCTGTTCATCCAAATCATCAGAAATACCTTAAATTCTTCTGGCAAGGTCAGCTATACCAGTTTACTGTTCTGCCAAACGGACTTAGTTGTGCTCCTAGATACTTCACAAAATTACTTAGAGTGCCGTTTTCATTTCTGAGAACACGGGGACATACTAATGTCGGATACATTGATGATTCGTTCATCGTTGGTGATGATAAGAAAGAATGTTCAACGTTTGTTTCGGAAACTGCTGTCTTGTTCACCAAACTAGGCTTTGTTTTACACCCTGAAAAATCGGTACTGTCACCTACACAGGAAATCACTTTTCTTGGTTTTGTCATCAACTCGTCATCAATGACCGTTTCTCCAGTTCCATCTAAAGCTCAGTTCGTGAAACAAGCCTGTGAAGCATTACTCAAGAAACAGTTGTGTTCGATCCGGGAACTAGCCGAGGTGATTGGTTACATGGTAGCGTGCTTTCCCGGAGTTCGATTAGGCCCCCTTAACTTCCGTCGCCTTGACAACGGCAAGTCACACGCTCTTCGAAACGCGAAAGGCAATTTTGACAAGGTATTAGAAGTCACCACAGATCAAACGGCTGATCTACAATGGTGGGTAGATAATGTGTGTACAAGTAGCAAGCCGATAAGTGTCGCACCTCCGGTAATTACCCTGACCTCAGACGCGTCAGACACCGGGTGGGGTGGGGCCCGCGGGAAACAGTCCACCGGCGGCCGGTGGTCACGTGATGAAACCGTTAAACATATAAACTACCTTGAGTTACTTGCGGCCTTCTTGACACTGCGGACATTCTGTTCCCTAGAATCCAGCTGTCATGTGAAACTAATGATTGACAATACCACGGCCGTCAGTTATATCAACAACATGGGTGGTAAGAAACCACCACTTGACAGCCTCGCAAGAGACACTTGGCTATGGGGTCTGCAGCGAGACTTGTGGTTAAGTGCGTGCCATGTTCCGGGTAAAGACAATGTGATTGCGGATCGAGAATCTAGAATAATGAAAGACAATACTGAGTGGTACATCGTTGATGAAGTGTTCAGTGAAATATGTAGGGTATTTGGGAAACCTGACATAGATTTGTTTGCCTCAAGACTTAATACTAGACTTGAAAAATATGCTTCTTGGAAGCCAGACCCAGATGCATGTGCCATTGACTCTTTTACGTTTGCATGGAATACTCACTTCTACGCTTTCCCGCCTTTCAGCATCCTGAATGCAGTGATAAAGAAAGTGGAAGAAGACCAAGCCAGAGGACTACTAGTGGCCCACACAACCAGTGTGGCCCACACAACCATGGTTCTCCAGACTCCTCAGACTCCTCATCCATCCACCAGTCATACTACCACCAGTCTCTCAGATCCTACGCCTTCCACACAACAAGGAGGCGAGACACTCTCTCGACAGAATGAAACTTGCAGTGTTTCCCTTATCAGGCTATCTCTTACACGGAGAGGAGTTTCGGACAGAGCTGCCAGTGTTATCCTCCAATCCTGGCGCAAATCCACTAGAGACCAGTACTCCACATACATCAAGAGATGGGTTGCGTTTTGTAATCAAAGGGAAATTGATACGCTGTGTCCATCTGTGACCGAGGTGTTAGATTTTCTGACGGAACTCTATGAGTTACACAACCTTGGTTACAGTGCACTTAACACAGCCAGATCCGCTCTGTCCTGTGTTATATCAGCAGATAACGTCACCATTGGATCTCATTCTCTCATTAACCGCTTCATGAAGGGAGTTTTTCAGACTCGCCCCTCACTGCCCAGAAACTCAGTGACGTGGGATACCAGTGTTGTTCTAGGTTATCTTAAAACATTGATGCCTTTGAAGGAACTGTCGTTGAAAGATTTGACACTTAAAACTGTGACTTTGATTGCGCTATTGTCAGGGCAGAGACTGCAAACTGTTCATCTATTAGATGTTAGAGATATTAGCTTGTTCAGTAGTTGTTGTAAGTTCAGAGTTGGTAGCCTGATCAAACAGTCGAGACCTGGGTCGCATCAGGCGGAGATCACTCTGCCGGCATACACGCCGAACAGTAGTCTGTGTATCGTTAGGGTATTACAGGAATACCTTGTCAGAACAGCTCCCATGCGGAACGGTGAGAATCAGCTTTTCATTAGCTACACACAGCCGCATAAGGCTGTAAGTAAAGATACCGTGTCACGCTGGATCAAGCAGGTGCTTCAGTTGAGTGGCATAGACATGAATACGTTCACGCCACACAGTACAAGAATGGCGTCGACTAGTGCCGCGTTACGACATTCTGTGCCGCTTCAGACTATACTGAAAACGGCAGGGTGGAGTAGTTCTGCGACTTTCTCCAAGTTCTACAACAAACCAGTGACTGACAATACGTTCGCATTGGCCATCCTCGACAACAGCTGAACTATTAAACATATAATCATGGAGACTCGTCACATTCCAAGGACTTGGAAGTAGAAGTACATAGACTGGCAAGTGGTTGTTTGAGATTGCCAATTTGGACGTTTCATTTGTTCATATTTGCATATTATAATTAAACTAGCTGTCAGCTTATATTCAGCATTTGTTCTTTGTTTGAAACACCTGTGCTTTAAACATCTCACGTGATCACGATCTACGTCGTGATTGGTTGAAATATAATCGTAGATTAAACGAGACTTACCTGTAAGTTGAAGGTTGATATAGATTATATGAAATAATCACAAGTAGGAGGGATCACGTGCCCTCCCGAACTTATACAGTTACCCACCCTGCTATTTACAGGGTTTCAAACGCTTTAAAGTCTGACGCCTGGTTCGCTCTCGCTATCTCACGTGATCCCTCCTACTTGTGATTATTTCATATAATCTATATCAACCTTCAACTTACAGGTAAGTCTCGTTTAATCTACGATTAAAGTGGATGTCAAAACCAGGAAGTGGGATAAAACATCTCACTCAGAACATGCTATTAAGGCAATAGTTATAGATAAGATCCATGAAAACAATGGACAATATAACTAAAGTCTCAGATATGGGTAAACAAATTGTTGATATTGGCCCAGTCGTCTAATGCGCCGCGAATCGCTGTGTAGAGTTGCGTCTGTGAGCAACGGGAACCTATGATTGTGGGTTCGCCCTAATTATGTTTCTAGGTTTGTCAGCACCATACCCGTGCTCGTGGGTTTCCGAGACCTGCATCACTTCGGGCTTTCCTCCCACATTAAGCTGACACGCGGCGATATATCTGCAATATTGTTAAAAGCGGCCTTAAACCCAACTCACTCACTCTTGTGTCACCGGATATAATGTATGTACATGTACATGGGTCACGCCACATGGTGTATATTCCTCTACCTACAAAACCTGACTGACATGGATCGTGCCAAGATCATCGACGGAAGCTAAGGAACATATGGCTAGTCGTGACAGTGGCCATGGCTACCAACGACTACGTCGATGATGAAGAATCGCCGTCCGACTTCCTGCCTGTGTGTAAGTGGCAGAGCGGGTCTCCGAACCCGGGAACTTTGGCCTATTGGTCCGGTGTGTGCAGAACGGGTCTCCGCACCCGGAACATTGGCCTATTGGTCCGGTGTGTGCAGAGCGGGTCTCCGCACCCGGAACATTGACTTTCGGTCCGTAGTGTGTAGAGCGGGTCTCCGCACCCGGAACATTGGCCTATCGGTCCGGTGTGTGCTGAACGGGTGACCGCACCCTGGAACATTGGCCTATCGGTCCGATGTGTGTAAAGCGGGTCTCCGCACCCGGGAACATTGGCCTATTGGTCGGGTGTGCGCAGAGCGGGTCTCCGCACCCGGGAACATTGGCCTATCGTCCGGGCTGTGTTCTGTCACGTGATTACTATCAACAAAAAACATGGCTGGTGTCTCCTTAAACTTCACCCCTGAGTTTTGTCTTCCATAGTCCACCCTACGTGGTCTTGCTTTGTTTTTTTAGGTATCTTACCAGTGGTTTATTCTTTAAGTTGTATGCTTAATCTTAGCATGTTATTTGTCACTGTCAAAGGGTTTGGATGTGAATGAACAGTACATCGTTCCTTTTATATTCATATCTTTGTAGGCTGGCATGCAAGTGCAGCAAATGTTTCACTTCCAACTAAATTTGTAACACTAATCAGGATTTGTGTACAAGGTGTCCAACTTTCAGTTTGGTGACGTTTCTTTTGTTCGTCAGCTTACATCGAGTGTTGCTATTTATGTCCATCATCTACAATCTTAGTAATTGAAGATTACATTCCCCTATTAGTTGTGAGTACAAACATGTCGACTTGACCAGTTTTCTGTCAACTTGAAGAAAACATCACACTTGGTTTTGCTACACATGGTGTTTTTATACTGCTATTTTCATTGTTCTGTTTTAAAAACATCTGTATACTTTAGTTATTATGTTATGAGTAAACAGTGGGATAATTTTAACATTCTTTCAGTAGGTTGAATTTGAAATGTGTCGTAAAAAATCTCAGTTCTCTTTTAAATAGGAGGGGAAAAATCTCAGCCCCTAAAAGAAAATATGACTCTACCCCAACCCCCCTAAAACTATATATTAAATGGACTGCCCTTCACAGCACACTTCTACATCTGCGATTGGCTACAAATCATTACAAAAATAAAACATGTACCAGTCTCCTCCTTTTTCACTTGTCTCCTAATAAGCAAACTTATTTCAGCGGGTGTTAACTTGGCGTCAAGAATTTTCATATCGAAAACAAAAATCGATATACGAGCGTAAGACCACGATAAACGAATGCAGGGAAAGGCAGCAGTAGTTTCACCTGACCTCTCTGAGCCTCACCCAGGTCACAGAACCATGTAACACATAATACTAACAAACTAACTCGCCGAGTTTGTAGTTAATATGTGTTACATTGTCCTGTTCCCAGGTGTACATGCGGGGCCACGGGTTGCCTAGTGGCTGTGCAGAGTTGCGTCCCTTAGGCGTACCTATGATCGTGGGTTCGAATATCAGGTTAGCTCTCACTATGTTTTTAGGTTTATCACCACCATTCCAGTGCTCGTAGGTTTCACTGAAGTGGTAAACGTGTAAGACGTGCATGACTTCGGACATTCGTCCCACATCAAGCTGATACGCCGTTATAACCGAGATACAGTTCAAAGGGGCGTTCCACCTAACTCACTCCCCTAAGACGCACATGCTGCGTTTCTCCACCTGGATGAGATGAGCAGATCCAAAGCCTCGCATTATACCTATTTTTAGTCGAATGACATACCTGTGAGTATGACTTTCCTCCGTGCGTATAAATCTTCCAACTATATCACCGCGGGAGGCCCCAACAATGGACAGAGTCGGTGGGGTAGCCTTGCGTTAAAACGTTGCTTCATCAGCCAGAGACCCAGGTTCGATTCCTCCACATGGTGTGAAGCCCATTCATGGTGTCCCCTGTCGTGATGAGGCTGACGTAATGCCTCAAGCGGCGTGAAGCATAATTCTACCCATGTTGGATATCGAACCGGGTTGGTGGCGTGAGGAGTCACGACTTTAACCACAAGGCTACCCACTGCTTTGAAACAAGATGTTTTGGGATTATCACTAGGGACGAAACTAAGTATTGGAGTGACTCACGAGAACATTTATAAGTGTCTCCACATTGATTATTTTTTAAACATTTCTAACTTCGGAGATCCTATCTTTTACATCATCAGGTTGTATCGATTCTACTGCAATGAGCTCCGTGCGCAGTTTTAGTTTCATAGTAAAATATGTATTTTACGACTGAACCTCGGACGTGCAGACATACCTTACACATTGATACGTGCATAAGTGCCCTTCCAATATGGCTGATGTGAAGGCAATTTTTAGTTGGTTCAGAAATATACGATAGCCATTTGATGACAGCATTGTCCAGGGTCAGGTTCTGTGATGTAAAACTGCGGTATATTAAGATTCTATATGTACGTGCCTCCGTGCAGGTTTCAGTTCAGAGTGGGTCCCAAACTCTCTGTGCTGGTAGTATTTAAAAGGGCATCTTAATGGATCTTGTGATCAAACTGAGTGACGTAGTACGTTGTTTGCCAGTCATTGTGCCCCGGTCGTTGCTCATATTATCTATCACTGGCTTGTCTGATCTTAATGTCATATACCTGGGATATGTCCTGGTGCAACAACATACGTACGTGTTTCGTCGTAGGGGAACGTGTCTAAACGTTTCTAAACAATTTACATATGAGTCCACATTTTCATTATTTCAAAGGATTCACTGTCATATAGGCAGTATCAGTGTCTTCTTTCCAAGGTAAACGTCATCAACTTCTTGGTCCAAAACATGTCCGAAATGTTACAGGAACGACCACACCCGCACACATAGTCTCTTGGTAAGGTGAGCTAATGAAATCTGATTCCTTAAACTATTGAAAAAATTGAATAGTTTTCTTCTTTTAAAGAACGAAATGTTATCTCGGATTCTGAAGACGTTCTGAACAACTGACTCTACTGTTAACATCGCAAGAATGTGTTCACCCGTGAAACGAAAGTTTTAAGGTTTGTAGAAAAAGTCTATGAGGCGTTCGTCGTGCCGAAAAAACTGGAAACGGTTTCTAGAAGAGTGGCGTCTGGACGCAGGTTTGAACCCAGACGAGAATGACCTAGCTTGTAACCAATACGTCTGGTCAGCAGACCGTAAAACCAAACACGGTCTGCTCGACTTCATGAAGAAGGGGCGCCCTCTGGTTCTCAACTTTGGAAGCTGTAGCTGACCTCCCTTTATGACCAAGCTGGCCAGGTTCAACGACATTGTTCAAAACTATGGACATATCGCTGACTTTCTTCTGATATACATAAAGGAAGCTGATCCAACAAACGGGTGGCATTTTAGAAGTAATAAGTACCAAATAGAAACCGCCCAAAGTATGGACGACCGAGTAGAGGCAGCCATGTTGTTGAGTGACGAGAATTTGAGATGCCCTATCATTCTGGATGACATCACAGATGAAGCTTGCAGGAAGTATGTTTGCCACCCAGAGAGGCTGTATATTGTCCTAGATGGCGTTGTGGTGTTCGCTGGAGGAAGGGGCCCGTGACAATACAACACCAAACTCGTGGACGACTGGCGCTAGTTGAAACATGCGCACCCCTGCGCCTTGTCTCTTACACAGACGCATAGTACAATGTATATAATTCAACACTGGACTTTCATGCCCGTCTCAGCTCTCGCATCCCACATAGTCATTCCCATGTTCTTATCTGACATTAAGAGACTTGAGGTTTCTTTAATACTCGTACCTCCGTAAATGTGTAATGATTTCATTTCATAACTTTATATCAGGGACTCTTATGTTAGTCTACCTGCATCCATCTTCTCTGGATCCGCGTATATCGTTGTTGATGACGTCGACGGCGTGAATCGTTGGTCGTGGAGTCCGCCATAGTGTGGATCGCCTGACCCAGACTCCACTGATTTCAGGCCTGATATAACTGGAACATTGGGAACTGCGGTGTCAAACATACTCCACTCTGTCACATTTAGGAAATACGGCTGCAGTTCAATCAATGCTTATCTGCTTATGTAGGTTTGACCACTTTCAACTTTGAGGTTTACAGGTGTAGTTGCACCAGTATTCTAATGCGTACCGTGTACCGTGACCGTGTACGACCACGTGACCGGAATATAAAATGGCGCAAGTTGACGACTTTGACGACGCGCATAGGGAGCCGGGAACCAGCTTAGTGTGATGTCAGAACTGTCGACTAACTGACATGACACGACACAAACAGGACACGATCGTCTACTGCTTTCACTACTTAGGATTGGGTGTACAGACACTATCAAAATAATGTTTAACATGTGAATGATAATAAAATTTAGAACCCCTGAAACCTGTTCTCTCGGTCATTTGTGTTAAGGTGCCATCACAGTTATTCTGACACGCTGGGCAAGACATCTGTTTTGCAAGTTTATCTAATCATCAGACCGTTGTTTTCATGTTCTCCATCGGACTGTAATTTGAACTGCGAACCAACATTTAGGAAAATTCTGTTACAAACCTGAAGCTTATGAGGGAGATGCTACTGTTTTTCAATACGTTGAAACTATTGAACCACCACTGGTATTTACCTGAATCAACATGCTATTGGGTCTGAAAGAGTTAAACTGCCCTGTAGTGAATTACAATCCGAGTTGACAGTAACGATTATTAGTGGAAATGTTCACGTTTGGTATCATAAGGGCGTTAATGACAATTCCCAAACTGATGACCTTGAAAAGCAAACCACAGCTGATTACGTGGTTCATTCACATAGCTGTACGTAAAACGTTCATGCACGCCCTAGACGACGTCGACCAACGTAAAACTCCAAACACTCCACTATATATACCCATGTAGTATTCGTTTTGAGTCACCAACTACGGAGAATTGGGTATATTGAGAGGGCGTCTTTGGAATAATGCCTGGATTCGGGCTGATGAACAGATAAATACGGGTTTATCTTTTTGCCTTCTCGTAGTGAATGAGTTTATCGAAAGGGGTGGCTATGTAGATGACGGCTGCTTTACCACTAAACGTGTTCAGCCATAATAGAGTTATCGGACTTTGAAACAGCAGTTTCGTATAAATTATAGTATTGACGAAACAAGGAGACACGAATTTTGTCTGCGCAATATATTTATTTGCATAAATTTAAAAATTAGAATGTTGATGATCATGTTACGTAATAGTGAGATATTTACGAAAACAAGTTTTACACGCTTTACATAAATATTCTAAAATGGCCGCGTCTATGCGTCTATCACGACAATCAGCTGACAATGAGAGATGGTAGGGACGATTCGCGGCAAATGTAAGTTTACCGCCAGATTATAATGGCAGAAGACAGTGACATGCATCTCAGTTACACCATAAAGTACCCACGATCTATCATGAAGTATCCTACAGCATATACGAGTGTTATATATTTATATATTTTACAGATATAACTTGTAAAAACGAAGGGGCGGAGGGGGTTTGTGTTGACATGGTCAAGGCTTTCCTTCAACTCCAAAATGATCAAACTGACACACCGTAATAAAACTGAAATGCATAAAAAAGAACTCACTCAAACACTGTTAGTGTAAGGCAATTCAAGTGTAATCAGATGAGCTGTAGAAACTACTTGTATTTATTTCTATCACATCAAGTATCCCCGTGTTATTTGTTTTCGAACACTTAAGAAACATTCGTAGTTTTCTCTCTAGACATAGGAACAACTGTAAACATCTCATTCACTTATAGAAGACACCTTTCTCGTAAAAACAAGCCATCATCTGAGTATTTACAACGTATGTGTGATGCTACACCCTCCGTTATAGCGCGAGTAATCGCGATAAACATGGCCGTCCGAAAATGTGTGACGTATCGATACGAAAAGCTGTGACTTGATCCGACGATAGGCCTACATCTGTCTACATGCCTAATTTAACATGTTTATGGTTCGGTCAGAAATAACAGAGAGACCTGATGCAGTGGCGAAGGTGGCAATGACTCCACGAATACAGCTTGAGATATTGGTGATACTTGCAACAACAGTGTTTGTCCTGTTTGCAGCCTGGAACACCTTTAGTGCACAATTATCAGTATGTGTCACAGGTAAGGTTGATGATGATGACAATAGTCCTGGTACATAAAATAAATAAATACTAAATACAATGCTGTGAACATTCTGTTACCGACTTATTAGCAAGATCTTACTTACTTTAATTGGGAATTTAACATGCGCTTTCTGACATATACATATTTAGTGCACAGTTGAGTATGATGAAGATCATGTAGATCATAATAGCGATTTGAGCATGTGTGGTGTGGAAATATGGGCAATAAAATATAAATAGCCTATTATTATTATCATTATTGTTATTATTATTATTATTATTTAGATACAGTGTGTTTTGTGATTGTGCGTCATCACGCCTGGATAGATTGTTTTCATTTATGCAATGATACTGTCAAACATCTGGCTCAATTATATACAGCCTTTGATTATGTACCTGGGCCTCCAACATATGAACAAATTTATGCGGATTTAATTTTAGAATTTTTGTCACTACAATGTTTGTCAGTGCATATTTTGTGTGTGAATAATTAAAGTATATTTTGTTTATCAGTGTGCCTCTGTTGTCAGTTTTTGACACTGACACTGAAAACCTACCTGGACAACCAGCAACCTCACATCAGACAACTGTTCAGGTAAATATGGTGTTTGTTCTTTTTGTTTGTTGTATATCACCGCACGCAGCAGTATTCTAGCTATATGACACTGGTCTGTAAATAATCAAGTTTGGGCCAAACAATCCAGTGATTGACATCATAAACATTGATCTACGCAATTGGGATACGATGACATGCATGAACTTAGTCAGCGACCCTGATAACCAGATCCCATTAGTCGCATCTAACGAAAAGCATGGGTTGCTGAACACCTATTCTAAGCAAGATCTTCATTTGTGGTAAACATGGTGAAACAACCCTTTCAGTGATAGATGTCTGTGTGTGTGTGTGTCTGTGTGTGTGATAGAGAGGGAGAAAGTGCACGACCAGTTAACCTCTGAGGTATCGTGAGAACTTAAAACCTTTTGAGGGTGTAGAACATGTCGATTATGCATTTGTGTGACTTTTCCAGTTAGCCCTCCATGTTAATTTGTACGAGTGAAGCCATGACAACTACCTGTACATGTTGTAAATAACAGTCACAGCTGTAGTTTTGAGTTGTGTAAATGTCACGTTTTCCAGATCAAAAGCAGACCTTGGTTACCTGTGTTCTATGCTGGTCCCATTGACTGTTGTAGCTGATCTGGTGTTCATAGCTAGGCAGAATGTCTTCATCGATATGCGTGAGTACAGCATCTCCATCATACCACCATCTGTCTGAGGTCACAATCTAATTTGTACACTAGCTGCTTGACCAAAATTTATGAAAGATTTGGCGACAGCCTTCTGTAATCAAAGCAGCTTGATACTAGAATAAATCAAAGTTCCAGATAAGAATGATAAGTTGCATATTTGCATAAAATTGATTGAATGGAGACATCACATATTCATGAACATCAAAAAGGCGCTATGAGTGACAAGTTATACTCTTGGTGGAGCACACAGACACAAATTAGAAGTCACCTGAAACAGTATTTTAAGCTAAAATTATTAATAGATATGTCTGCTCATTGTGTAAAATTACCCAACAGACTGGACCCAAGAGTGTAAAAATATATAAAATACCCAAAGAAAACTATCAATACCAATTATGAAAGATAACTTGTAAGTAAATACTCGACATGTGCAATGTCTTAATCTGCAACTCTAGGTAAATGTCGAAATAAAATATTTTGATATTAAAAGCTATCATAAATATTGCCACTTCATTCTCTAAATGGGCATAATGAATCTTTTTGCTGTGTGAATATTGCTAAAAGCTGCATAAATACAATTTTGTTTACTCACTACTTCAAATAAGCTCTCTTAGTATTCAAATTCTTTTAATGAGTACATTTCCTTTCTACAGTGAAAACGACATTGCTAATCATGCTAGTGTAGGGCCATTGAAATCCCCTAAACGTTTGAAAGCTTTATCTCTGTTTGCTTGTTTTGGTAATTATCCTTTGTATATAAATCTTATTTCAATTCATGTCTTAGTTGAATGGTTGGATGAGCATCGCAAGACACTGCACGGTATCGTGGATATCTGGGGGCTGGATCATCAGCACAAAGCTCAAGTCTATAATCGTGGGTAACAGCAAACATTTAGAACATTCTCTGGTTAGAACATATAATCAGTACTTTCCATATCTATTTATTTACACCTGTAAAGATCCGGGTTAAAATAGGTCTTTAGCAACCTGTGCTTGCCATAAGAGGCAACTATGCTTGTCGTAAGAGGCAACTAACAGGATCGGGTGGTCAGGCTCGCTGACATGATTGATCATCGTATCCTTATTGCATATATCGATGCTCATGATGTTAGGCACTGGATTGTATGGTCCAGACTTCATTATTTACAGACCGCTATTAAATAGCTAGAATATTGTTGAATGCGGTGTTAAACAATGAACAAACAATCAAAACTGAAAAATAGCCAAGTGCATCATTTTGATATGTGCCCTGCAATTTTCTCAATGTACATGGGTACTGTGTAGGCACAAGGGCTGTAGTTATGGTGCCTGGATATGTGATCATCAGGAATGACAACTCCATGCTGTGTACAAGCCAATCACAGTAATTGTACCTCACTTATGTTGGTTGTTATTCATAAGATATGACCACTGGTCTGTATGGTCAAGGATTGATAACATTACATGCACTCACATCTTCCTTAATCCAGTGTATTATGCGTCCATTCTACATTTTTATATATACCGTATTCGACATAATAAGCGCCCACGGCGATAGTTGATCCCAATTAGCACCCCTTCCGATTGATCAATGTACACAAGAGTTATTTATTTGCGTATAATACGCACTCATGTGTTCTGTGCACACTTATAATTATGGGCAATTAAATTCTTGAAAAATATATCTGTCGTACATAAACATTTCAGGCTGACAGCATAAACCACGATATTTATCTTTCAGCTCTGTTTCTTTTCACCAAAATAATATTCTAATAAGAGTCCCCTATTTCTAATTTTGAGAGCGCTTATTACGTCGAACACGGTACCCTGGACCCATTCTCCAGCATAGCCTTCTGTTGAGCCTAATTCCAATGGCATGATGCTAAAAATAGCCATCAAATCACTCACATGAGCACAGGAAATTCTGTGCTAAGTTAAGGATAGAAATGAGGAAGGTGGTGACAGCACTTTTGATACAAAGTTTTGGTGACAAGTCTGTCCAGGGTATTATTGATGTATACACATGCACAAAAGTTAAGCGCCACCATATTCATAGTCTCTTGATTTCACGTGTGGGAATCAGAAATACGAAATATGATGATGTATGACTGAATTAGGCTCCATAGTTTAATGAACCCAAATTTGTCCAGATACCACAAGGAAAGCGTGCTTTACATGTTGCTGCAGTTCCCCTACCCTATAAATAGTGAAATTCAAGTTTCAGACACGTGGTTGCATTTTGCTCCTGTGGGTTCCAATAGAGGTTGAAAATCAGCTATGGTCAGGAGAAAGTTAACGAACGCTGAAAGAAGGCAAGTGATAGGCATGAAAAATGCTGGCATGTCATGCAGGGCCATTGCAAGAAAAATGGGTCGTCATCACAGTATTATCACTCGTTTGATTGTCAAACATGGTCAAACCAATGTCAATGACAGGCATAGGTCTGGTAGGCCAAAGAAGACCTCTAACAGAGAGGATAGACGTCTTTTCAGAATAGTCAGACGAAATTCATTTGCCACTTCAACAGATATAAGACTGCAGTGGATTACCCATCAGAGACTCTCGACGATGACCGTAAGGCGTCGCCTTAGAGCAGCTGGTTATAATGCCAGAAGACCAGTAAAACGTCCTCAACTGACTGAAAGGCACATGCGGAATCATCTGATATGATGTCGTGCCCGTAGTCAATGGAACTTGGCCAACTGGAGAAGGATCCATTGGTCTGACGAGTGTCGAATGCTGCTACGAACTGTTGATGGTCAGTACGTGTTTGGAGGCACGTAACACTCGTTTTGCACCAAGGAACATCAAGAAGACCTTAGCATGTGGCACTGGGTCTGTCATGATATGGGGTTGTGTTTCCGTCGGCTGCAAACTTCCGCTGGTGACAATTCGTGGAAACCTGAATGGCCAACAATACCAAGATGCCGTTCTTCGTCCAGTGGTAGTCCCTCATTTTGACAACCATCCTCTTCAGACAAGACCTGTTTACATGGACGACAATGCTAGCCCACACAGATCTCGGGCAGTTTTGGCTTATTTGCGCCACTCTTCCTTGGCCGGCTTGTAGTCCGGATCTTAATCCGATTGAGCATCTCTGGGACATTCTTGGCCGGAAAATCAGACATTGTGAATCCCCAGTTCAAAATCTCGCTGGACTTGAAGCTGCACTTCATGAAGAATGGATCCGTTTGCCTCAGAGAAGCATTCAACGACTTGTAATGAGTATGAGGCGTAGGGTTGAAGCTGTGGTCAATGTCCGTGGATCATACACACGTTACTGACGTTTCTGTCTTGCAATAGACTCTGCATTCCCTAGGGTGTCTATGTGACACCTGATATGGTCTGCTGAGATCATGACAGTTACATGACGACAAAAGTTTTTCAATGTTTTCTAATCTTTCAATTTCTGGTCTTCGGTAAAATTCCTTTCTGCTCATATTCTTTTGGAACACAAGATAAACTTGCTTTGGGACAACTTTTGCATCACATGAGGTTTACATATACGGCTTATAACAATCGTACATCTCGTTATAATAGTCATCATTAAGTGCCAAAAGTAACAGCTCACAAATATGGTGGGTGGTGCTTAACTTTTGTGCATGTGTATATTATGGATATAAGGATCTTTCTTTGTTGTTTAACGCCTCACTCAGCAATATTCTAGCTACATGACTGCGTTTTGTAAATAATAAAGTTTGAGTCAGACAATCCAGTAATTCACATCATGAGCATCGATCCACACATTTGGGATACAATAACATGCATCAATCAAGTCAGCGAGTCTGAACATCCAATCCCGTAGTCTCCATTTATGGCAAGTAATGGTTGCTTAAGACCTATTCTAACCCTGATCTTCAGCATGTGACAGCATGTAAGGCTATCAACCCTTGGCCATACAGACCAGTGGTTAACAGGGTTAGAAACTAACAGTTTTTGTCCACTAGTCCTTATAATGATAACATATAGCAAAACCCTTAAAATGGGCCAATTTCTACTAGTCCTTAGGATACCTTTACTATTTGGGAGTTTCGTAAGGACTACAGGACTAGTGCCAATTTCTAACGCTGGGTTAACATGGTTAATAGTGTGAGTAACATGACAGTAGCTGTAGCAATGCAGACTTCAGCATCCCAGCCACTCACTCACTCTATTCAGATACAAACCCATTACCTACTGTGGCCTGCATTATTTTTTGGTTGATGTCTCAGCAAAAGTTGTGTTGTAGGACGTCTATCCACCAAAGATGAAAGGAACCTGTATAGATGTATCTTTAAACTCATAATAAATCCTTTAGTTTGCCTTCACAAACTTTACAAGGTGTCATCTCTATCATGTTCCCCACCGTGATCTAGTAAGAGAGTGCTGCCCGGAGAGCAGAAGGTCGGGGGGTTGGTTCCCGTCCGCATCATACTTTCGACCCGCCTCCATGGTGTAGTTGATAGGGCAAGGTTATAGGATGGTACTTGTTGTAGTGCCTGACACTCGGAATTGAAGGGATAAAACAAGGACTGGTTGGGGGTCAATATACTGTGTCTGAGAGGGGTATTTATATTCAACTGCGGCATGGTATCTCAGTGGGCTAGTACTATAAAATCAGCATTTGTCTGGACTAGTACAAGTAGCCACACATACACATGCATGCACGTCCCTATATAAGTGCAATTATCTTGAACACAACATTAAACCCCATTTCACCTCACCCCACCCATCATGTAACGATAGAAAACAAGATGAGAACACAACTTTCTTTAAGTAAAACATAATTTAATGTTTACATAGAACTTGAAGTCCATTGAAACAGTGTAAAACAACACTCATCAAATTCAACAAATACAACATTGTCTGCATTCTGTAACAAACTTGAGCTTCTTACCATGTGCACAGTAAACAGACAATGGGCACACAGTAATTTGGCCAGTTTCAGGATTATGTAATCATGACAACACAGTCAAACATTTCACAAAACATTGTTCAAAGTCACATTTACATGTCTGGATGTATCACAAAAATCATGGTCTCTGTACAAATTGTAGCAGTCCTGCGGAGTTCACTCCACTTTTACCATTCTGGAAGTTGTGTGAGGGTCGTATCTCTCCACGAAGTCAGACATGTTCTCCGCAATGTTGTGCACTGGCTGCATCACCCTGTCCAAGAAGGACTGGACCAAGTGCGCCCACACCAGCACTGCCAGGAAAACCAGCCTTTTCAGGGTACCCACAATGCCTTGAAATGACACGTCTTGGGGTGCGACCTTCCTGGCCTCAACTTTGATTGGTTCAAAGGGAGCCAATAGGGTGTTCCACAGTTTGGCCAGTGTGTGGTAGCCCAACAGCAGGAAGAGGAACACGTACCGAAGCCCCAGGTAGAGGGTGTTCTTGATAAAACCCATTTCCATTAGTTCTGAAACAAAATGGTGTCTTACTGTTAGAACATATTGTTTTGTCATACGTTATTATGAAAACTGCGTGGCAACATGATTTACATATCTTACATTTATGTTCATTCATTAAATAACATGTACAAGTTACGTGTATGCTTGGTCATTGCAAAATTCCGAGGGTTTGATAGAAAGCAAAACTGTTACGAGTTTGACTTTAAGTATACGCTCGTACGTACATGACTTGGGTTGAAATTGAGTGTAGATAGACCTTATTATGAAGGCTCCCTCACTTAAACTAACTAGGTATCATTATCTCAGACAAATAGCTGCGATCGCGTTTGCGAGAAAATCCCAGTATTACTATCGGACGTGGACCGGACACTAGAACAGAAGTTCGAGAGTAGAACATGGACAGGTGTGTGTCCGATAGTTGAATAACGACCGGTGCTATGTTCGATGGTAGAACATGGACAGGTGTGTGTCCGATAGTTAAATAACGACCGGTGCTATGTTCGATGGTAGAACATAAAATGTGTGCGTTCGATAGTTGAATAACGACCGGTTCGATAGTAGAACATCGAGAACAGTTGGATAATGACTCGTTGTACGTTCGGTTGGAAAAATATCCAGGTGTGTGGTCTGATAGTTGATAAGGACCGGCGGTTGTACTTTCGTACAACATACATTTCGTTATTATTATTTTCAAACAGACATAAATTACAATGTATATATGATAATCTTTCTTACTCTCTGAATCTGCAATATCCATCTTGCTGCAAACCTGCTGACTTGGGAATTCGCGAGGTGTGTTAGATAATCTGACACGATAACGGAGGGCATTAGGACACTGACAACAGCGTCGACCGTCATTAAAGTGTTATACATTTTCAGAGCAATTGCCACTATACTTATCAATATTGAATGATTGATTAACACGTTATGCTGCGATTTAAGAACAGGCACCTAATGGCATACGTACAATACATGCTTTAGTCTTACCTTAATTGAAATCTGTTTTAGGCTACGCTCACGAAGATTGAAAAGGAATTGAGCGTGTTAACGTTAGCTTGATATTTATAGTTGTTTTAACCGGACAGGATTGTCTGAACTTCGAGCCACACGCATTTACAAATGCCAAGGTTGTCAATTTCAGTCGGGGAGTGACCACAAGTGACGTCACTTATAGCCCCCGTGAAGAGCGTGCACAAATCCAGCACGTGCAGTTTTGATTTTAAGAATCCCAAATACATTACCTTTCGATTTACAGCATTTATTAGTCTGATTTCTGATATCATTGAAGCATTGTATTATATATTATTCCAATCAGTGGACATCCATCTTACTTCTGTTTACGTGACCTTATCAACACACGTATTTCCTGGTCGTGACCCCAGTACGGACTTTAGACCCGGGACTGCTGCAGAGCGAAATTCTCCAGGGTTGTTGGGTCATCTGATAAGTATACAAGAAACACGCCACCTTTCATGTCGTTTTCAGGCTGTTGGCTTACGAATTGCACCATGAGTCAAGGGTGGTATCACGAAACATGAATCAGAGTTTATGAACATATTCCGCCTGTGCTAAGACGCATATTTGTCAGTAACATGAAAACATATGTCTCTGTTTACATTTCCCCATGGCCCACACATGGTTTTGAATGACCTCTATGAACTCAGAGTGTTCAATGATCAAGGTGCTTGTGTCGCGCGATCAGTCAAGTCCACGTGATGGAACACGGCGAGTGAGTGAATTCTGCTTTATGCCGCATTAGCAATGTTACATCTATTTGCCAGATAGTATTGTCACACAACGACTTTATCGAATAGATAACTTATAATGTGTCGTGCAAGATACTAGAGTGTCACAACATATATAGCACCCAAACCTACATATGAAATCTACATGTCAACATGACCTGTTTGGTGTTAAGGCCTTCCCACACTGCAACAGGGCGTTGTAAGCTCGGTGCAGCGCGTCGGCAGCAAACAATTCGCTCTTGTTGTTTTAAGATAATCAACCCTTATTA
Source organism: Haliotis rufescens (assembly GCF_023055435.1). Lineage (NCBI taxonomy): Eukaryota > Metazoa > Mollusca > Gastropoda > Lepetellida > Haliotidae > Haliotis > Haliotis rufescens. The sequence goes on from NW_025963779.1 coordinate 37,416,164, forward strand.
TCGCAGCTCAGCGACAGCGCGACGGCATAAATGTTTTTCAATCACGAAAAAAACTTCATATGCTTGCTTCCATGACACTGGTAAATCCCATTTTATGATGTCATTTCAGGGTGAAAAGAAAACCACATTTGACAAATACGGTCTTTATTGAACTAAACTCGATGCCAAAATTACAACTAAATGAAGAACTTTTGATTCTTGAAGTAAAGAAACAACCGCGTCTGTATACCATTCAATCAAAGGTTTACAAAGACGCCGAAATGCCAAGTAAGTCTTGGACAGTCCTTGACAACTTTGTTTTAATTAATTGAAATCAAATTCCTTTGCACAATTAAGATCGCCAAGATTAAAACTATTCAACTGTTATCTTATATGATATATTTCTTTCACAAATTTCGTCCATATTTGATAATGGACAAGTTTACTGCATGGAAGAGCTGCCCAAATGTGGGTTTAAATAAAACGCACGGACACAATGCACTGCACAGCGCTGGTTTAGTGTGGGGCGCTTTATGGTCAGTTATAGGATGACGCCTCTGGGCATAAATACCCACTGTCTATTGAAACTTGGCGTATCATCGAAACACAGTTTAGCGGAGAATTATCCAGTTGAATAACTGAATCGCAAGTAAATATATAGTTACACACCACTGCACATTTGTTTCATTTTAATTCCTTGGCCAGTTTGATAAGAAATACACGTGTTTTCTACAAATATCAAGTATACTAAAAACTGTAAATCTGGAAAATTTTGCATCATGATAGTACTGCGACTGTAATTACCAAGACAGCATTAAAACAGGTGAATAATTAAGTGTTGATTATTGTCTTTAATTACCAGGAAGGTAGTGAGTAAGGATAAAAAATTATGAATGAACAACTTCTTTATACAATTAAGAGCGACGTTTTGGTGTAGGTTCTAACACCGTTATCAAGCAAGTGATGAACCTACACCGAAACGTCGCTCTTAATTGTATAAAGAAGTTGTTCATCCATAAATTCTTTTCCTTACTTAGGTCTCCAACTTCTAAATGCCTATCAAAGAAGGAAGGTAGTGACTGAAAATAATCACAATGACATTATGCTGCCTCTTCACAATTGCATACAGACTTTATATTATTCAGCCGAAATGCCTATAAATAAATGTTAGCACCACGTTGTTTATTCAACATTTTTAAGACAAGAATGACCAAGTGGCATGATTATGTTATTAACATACTTTTATATATGGTAAATGAATGTATGTATGTCCCATCATGGTGACCCGGAACAGGATAGGTCCACGGTGCCCCATGCTCATACTGTTAACCATTGGTTTACTTGATCGAGACGCGATTATTCATGACGCCGAAGTGATCAAGCTTGTATATTGCAGACTGGCGTCAAACAACCACTCACAATTACAAAGTACATGGCTATTTATATGTTATCGTCATGAATGCTAAATCTAACATTAGGCTGATGACTGGTGATACGGTTGCCTGTTGCCATAACCTCCATCTGCCCACACTGCAGGAGTACTCACTTGAGTCGGTCTGGTCCTCGGCCATGCAGGAGTAGAAGGACATGTTGGCGAGACTGTTGGACAGATCTGTAACAGAGGGACGCTTACAGAGGACATTTGTACTAGCATAAGGGTCATGCGCACTGGGCAAGAGGACATTATTTTTGTACCAAACGTAAAGGTCATGCATGCTGTACAAGAGGACATATGTACGTAAAGTAAGGGCCGTGCATGTTGTTCAAGAGGGCATATGTACTTAACGTCAAGGTCATGTATTCTATAAAGCGGGTATATGTACGTGAAGGTCATGCATACTGTACAAGAGGGCAAATGTACGTAAAGGTCATGCATACTGTACAAGAGGGCAAATGTACACAACGTAAGGGCCATGCATACTGTACAAGAGGGCATATGTACGTCACGTAAAGGTCATGCATACTGTACAAGAGGGCATATGTACGTCACGTAAAGGTCATGCATACTGTACAAGAGGGCATATGTACGTCACGTAAAGATCATGCATACTGTACAAGAGGGCATATGTACATAACGTAAGGGTCATGCATACTGTACAAGAAGGCATATGTACGTCACGTAAAGGTCAGGCATACTGAACAAGAGGGCATATGTACGTCACGTAAAGGTCATGCATACTGTACAAGGGGGCATATGTACGTCACGTAAAGGTCATGCATACTGTACAAGGGGGCATATGTACGTCACGTAATGGTCATGCATACTGTACAAGAGGGCATATGTACGTCACGTAAAGATCATGCATACTGTACAAGAGGGCATATGTACGTCACGTAAAGGTCATGCATACTGTATAAGGGGGCATATGTACGTAACGGAAGGGCCATGCAAACTGTACAAGGGGGCATATGTACGTAACGTAAGGGCCATGCAAACTGTACAAGAGGGCATATGTACGTAACGTAAAGGTCATGCATACAGTACAAGTGGCATATGTACGTCACGTAAATGTCATGCATACTGTACAAGAGGGCATATGTACGTCACGTAAAGGTCATGCAAACTGTACAAGAGAGCATATGTACGTCACGTAAATGTCATGCTTACTGTACAAGGGGCATATGTTCGTCACGTAATGGTCATGCATACTGTACAAGGGGGCATATGTACGTCACGTAAAGGTCATGCATACTGTACAAGAGGGCATATGTCCGTCACGTAAAGATCATGCATACTGTACAAAAGGGCATATGTACATAACGTAAGGGCCATGCATACTGTACAAGAGGGCATATGTACGTCACGTAAAGGTCATGCATACTGTACAAGGGGGCATATGTACGTAACGTAAGGGCCATGCAAACTGTACAAGAGGACATATGTACGTAACATAAAGGTCATGCATACAGTACAAGGGGCATATGTACGTCACGTAAATGTCATGCATACTGTACAAGAGGGCTTATGTACGTCACGTAAAGGTCATGCAAACTGTACAAGAGGGCATATGTACGTCACGTAAAGGTCATGCTTACTGTACAAGGGGCATATGTACGTCACGTAATGGTCATGCATACTGTACAAGGGGGCATATGTACGTCACGTAATGGTCATGCATACTGTACAAGGGGGCATATGTTCGTCTCGTAAAGATCATGCATACTGTACAAGAGGGCATTGCATAATAGCGTGCGCATTCTACTGGATGGTCGTCTTTAGCTGTATTTTAGAATCTTTGTTACATATGGAGTGGGTGAGTGGACATTTGACGTCGCATCTGCAATAGTTCAGTCACATAGCGACAAGAACGAATTTTATCATATAGTAATCACAGTTATGTGCAAAATGTCCATTTTCTTAACGTTAAACATCGGGTTTTGATCACGTCTTTCCAATCCGGGTGATAATCGTCAGTCAGATGACTGCGAGAGGTTATACTTAGCAGTGATCTTGGTCAACAGCGCTTTAAATACAACATCTGCTCGTATTTTACTTTCAGTTCGTGCTGATAATGTACGTACGCTGCAGACAGCCGCTCGCAGTCACCTGACTGCCAAGCCTCAGTTGGTTGTAACCACGTGATCAAAACTGTTTATTTGCAAAAAAAGATATTTCTTGAAAAGCACGCTTTGCAATGTTTGTCATTACTGTAAGTAATATCCCTTATCGACGGAATGGCTTGTTTTCACTTCATAATCATTAGCACACATGCAGCCATCTTCGTTAATTTATCATCACGATATTTCGTGATCCGTACGCCAGCAACAGATATTTTACCCGCGTTTCCTAAGGTTCAGGGAAAGTATGTTCGAAACATAAAAATGTTGATAAATGTTGTTTTAAGTTTCTTTTTTCGGAATATAAGCATGGAAAAACACTTTCCCTCAGTTTCGGTAGACAGAGCATGCCCTGGGGCATCACAGAAGACAAGTTGACTTGGATTTCAACTTCTTTATTACTTTATTGCTGCTCCTTATCAAACAAGTGGATCAACAGCTTTTTTTGTGGGGAGGGGTAGCTATTTAAATATGAACGATCCCCCATGGTATAAGCTTAATGCTACAATTTGTCTTTGTTTGCAATTTTGCGTGTCTCGACATAAGGTACGACTGTTACATGTTATACACATGTTTTGACGGAGTTAAACATTATTTTAATTTTCACGCTTAATAAAATCATTACGTTATCGTCAGGTTCATCAAATAGTTAGTTGGAATTTTTCATTACGTTTACGTCTGGTTCATCATATGACCAGTGGGTTAGTGTAGCACCGATCAATTCAACGTAATCTGACCTTGAACACGGGACTCACGCTGCGCTATGTCCTCTCCACATTCTTGCGTCATCGTGGTTGACATCCTCACGATAGATATGCCCCTCTTTAGCGCATTCTTCTGGCCGATGGTCAAACCAAGATTTTCTATGTCCGAATCGGACAAATCCAGAAAATCCTCTTCCAGGACGATGTTGTTGCCTTCGAGACTTTTCACGGTCTTCTTGTTAAGTTGCCATTTGTCGGAGAAATCCTTCAAGAAGTCCATCTCCATCGTGCTGCTTTCGTCTGCGTCTGCTTTGGGCTGGAGGTAAGAGGATTCGCGATGCACTGTGCATGTAGCGCAAGGTCAGACAAGGTTCACGGGCTGGTCAGCTGAACGATCAACCCTCCACTGCATCAGAACACAACCACTAGTAACCCAAAACCGGTCGCGGTGCAGGTTTTAGCGGTGTTTGTGTTTACGAGTCGCCAGCGTTACGTCTCTGGTGTAATAGAGACTTGGCGAGCGTTGCGCAACTAACCATATCACTTGCAGTGTTTGTCACGACTTGTTAGTGGTAACAGATGGATGTATGTTATGGTCACTGGCCCATGACTTGACACAACTCCTAGCCCTTAGACTCACAACTAAGCTACTTATTATACATATAGCCGCAGGGAGACGAGGTCCTGTTTCAGTGTGATTTGGGGGCTATGGCTGCCATTGTGACGTAGCGGCATTTACTTGTATTATCACCATTTTGCCGCGTATTTTCTGGGTAACTGCGGTACCAAAAGCGTATGGGGCGAGCTCGTGTCGCGATTTATTGTGATAATTATTTGTAGCCGTCATTCATAATTGGAATTACCATTTGTTTTACGACCCTTTATTTTCGCAGGGCAGGGTAATACACTCCTTATTGTTGTATGTGTTTCGTATGTGTAAATCTCCGTCGAGACCTGAGGTAGAATGTGTCCCCAGCACCGCAATACTAGGCCTAAGAGGCAACTAAATTGAGAACACGTTGGGATTCCGGGTTAGAATTGGCCTCGTTGCATGTGGTCTTTCGAGGCATCTCAATGCATGACTTGGTCAGGCTCCAACACGCACGCGTACACGTAAGCACGCACGCACGCACGTTAGCGCTCACCCCATCCCCACCCCACACGCGCTCCTACATGAAATAAAACGCTATACTCTGTCACAAAACCAAAATGCTGTAACACGTAATGCAATTTCAATACGCTGCATTCATACATGCAGTTATAATGTCTTCTTGCTGTTGAAGTAAGTATTTGTTTTGTTTCTGTTTTGTGTGATCTAGTTTCACTAAACCTAACATTGAAAAACAACAAAAGGATCTAAGCTGATTAATTTGGATGATCGATCCAATCCAATATGCAACCAGTTCCCAACTCTACTTCAGAATGACGTGTTTGTGTTAAGAGTAGGCCAGGATTTGTGTATGTCCCTTTTAATAGGCTTTATGTATTGGAGAAAACACGCTCACGAGGTTTTGGTAGACGGAGCATGCCCTGGGGAGAGGCAAAAACCAAGGGGGCGAAGCCCCCGCGGTTTTTCTCGCCCCCCAGGGCATGCTCTGTCTACCGAAACCGAGGGAAAGTGTTTTTCCATGCTTATATTCCGAAAAAAGAAACTTAAAACAACATTTATCAACATGTTTATGTTTCGAACATACTTTCCCTGAACCTTAAGAAACGTGCGTAAAATATCTGTTGCTGGCGTACGGATCTTGAAAAGGAGATTCTAAAAACCAGTGAGGCTTATCAACGCCTCTGTAGCCTCGTGGTACACTCACTGGGCTACGGATATGAAGGTTGCGAGTACGATCCTCGGGAATATAAAGAAAACATTTGTCATTTGATTTTACATTTCATTACAATCTGAACGGAAGTTAAATTAATAAAATACCCAGGACATTATATGAAATCCCTGGGATATTATATAAAATCCAGGGGACATTACAACGTCCCTGTTTATGAGATTTAACCCGACTGGAAAGTAAAACCTCACAATAGGTTTTAATGCCTATAGAAAGAAGTCTCTTACTTAATAGCGATCCCAATGAATAGGTTTATAATCAAAGATTAAGAAGTGTTACAACTGGTGGAGCAGGTACCTATAATATAATTTGGTAAGGGGTTCCTAGTTTTAGGTAAGGGATAAAGATAAAGACATTTATTTTTGTCTCATTCAAACACTCTCATATTATAAACATATAAATGCTCACTTATTGTGCAGATCAAAATGGGTGTTTCCTTGAATCACCAGCTAAATGACCAACGTTTGTGTGTAGGATAAAACACGTCAGGTTTTTTTTTTTTTAATGAAACCCAAATCCATGGGATGAAACAGAGGGGAAGTGTTTTATCAAACACATGAACCGAAATCAATACTCATATTATCAATCAATGGATTGTCTGTTTCAGACTTGATTATTTACTGACCGCTGCCATATAGCTGGAATATTGTTGAGTGCGGTGTTAAACAACAAACAAACATTTTACCTGATTGTTACTCATGCTTTCTGTCATTGGTTTGTTTTGTCTTAATTATTTACTGATCTCTGTATTTGCTCCAGTTTGAAAATTGCTGTCTGTGGCATTACACAACATTCACTCACTTCAGTGTACGAAACACAACTTATGTTGCAACCAATGTTATAAGTCAACAATAGAATTAAACAATTCGATGCTTTGTTTTGTAGACTACGCCTACTCCATGTTGGGATGTGCCTTCCTGGCGTCCTCCATGGCTGCCCTGGCGGTCATCACCAACAGAGATCGCAGTAACCGTCTTCCCTCTACCTGCTCCTTGTGGACAATGTCCGTGTTCATTACGGCATCTGCTATTTCATCTTCTGTTATGTTGGTCATGGCAGGTGTGTGGCATTCAATTTTAATACCTTGTTGTGCTACATATAGACTTGGTAAGAGGCGACTAACGGGATCGGGTAGTCAGACTCGCTGACTTGGTTGATGCATGTTAACGTATCCCAATTGCGTGGATCGATGCTCATGATTTCAATCACTGGGTGGTCTGGTCTAGACTTAATTATTTTCAGACCGCCCTCATATAGCTGGAATATCGCTGAGTGTGGCGTTGAACAACAAACAAACAAAAAATAACATATAGATTTGCATCCTTCCTCTCTCTCTGTTTTGCAATTTTAGCTCACCTGAATCTCAAGTATGACCTTTAGCATCTTACTTTCAGACGATGAATAACTTAGAACATTTTGTTGAGCTACATTGTTGCATGATCTTTTACAGGATACAAGTCAGTCATGTTAGGAATGTTGTTTTGCTGTAATCATCATGGAAAAGTTTATGTCATCTAAAAGAGACATAGAACAGCAGATCACACTCGAAAGATTCCATACTGTTTGAAATCTAAAGGTATATGCATTCCGTTCACAAAATATCATTTATGGGATCCTGATCTCAAACGGAATATCCCGATATTCTTGTGCCACATCCTTACTCTTTAATAAGTATGATTGGTACGAACTGCTTAATGGTAAATACCAAGTGACATTAAGCAGGATGTTGTTCCTGATATTGCAGGTACCATGGCAACTGTGATGGCTCTAGTGCTGTCCGTCCTTGTGTTTCTTGTCATCTTCCATCTTCCAAACCACCTCCCCAGGACCTTCACCCTGGGAGAGTTGTCCTGCAGCATCCAGCTCCTGGCAGTCCTGCTGTGGAAGCCAGTGCATGTTTATACCTCTGTGAGTCGTCTGTCCCCCGTTGGCTGTCCTCACTCCTTTACTACAACATAGACTTACAGCAGTCGCTTGATTGCTTTGCTTGGAGTATTATCATGCAAGGACCAGCTTTCACAACGGAAACTTAACACTATTGTAACTCTCTTACTTCAACATGGACATACTGTAGTTGTTGCAATAAGATCGCTTGCTGTTGAACAGCGCTCTGGACCCCATTGCATAAATCAAACTTAGTGATGAGACTGTTGTAACTCACTCACTTCAACACGGTCTCACAATAGTCTTAGCACTAAGATCACTTTGTGCAAGTTGTTCCTCAGGTTCACCTAATACCTTTTTATCAGTTTTTATCTGTTATAATGATATGTGAAAACTAAGCAATTTATGTTATGAACTGATGATAAATTATAAAGAAACTGAAGCTGAATCATACAATTCTGTTCTTGTTTTGCAGACAGACATCATCAACTTTAAAATATACAGTATAGATTCTTTGCATGCAGTAAGTTCACCTTTCTCCAAGCACATACAGTGGAATAATAATGTACTGAAAATATGCATAGAGGTCAAGCGGCCCTGTGGTGCCATGCAGCACTTTAAATGTTCAAATTTAATTATTTTGAGGTTGATTTTATTGAAATGGATTAAATACTCTACAACCAAAAACAGAGTTAGATTCATGTGTGAATCAAAGTTCGGTATATAAATTAGCATAGATTTTAAAGGTTTGTATAGGGGTTTGTCGTATACGTGGGGTCGCTTTATAGACGGCGATATAAGGTGAGATATCTATACACACAACCATGATAACCGTGATGCCATGTGATGTATGACTTCTTGTACAGGGGAATCATGAAATGAAAAAAACATAATCTCCTATCTCCAACCTGGTTAGTATTGGATAAAGATACAGGCAGTCCAGTTTTCCTGAATTAATTACCAAACAAATCTTTCCCTGTCAGGATGATAATTGGACATTGCGTTGTTTTCAGATTATATTTGTTGCTCTACTTGTGATTATCATCATGTACGTCCTCCTTCCTGCAACTGTCCGTGGAGAACGTCCGTGGGTGTTCTATGTGGTGTTCACATGCGTGTCAGCAGTGTTGGTCGTCCCTGCATCATACCTGGTCCTCAGGAAGGACATTGTCACATGGATGTTCACCAGCATATTCAAACATCCGAAGAGGGTAGGTGATGGGAGTTGGATCGTCGTTTACATCAGTAACATTCTAATTCCTACTCACTGGCAGTTACAGGAAGAGATGTGCATCAACCCCAAACCCTTTCTCTTTTGAACACAGATTGCCTTCTTGTTAATTTTGAAGGTCTGAACATGTCTAAAAATACAGTTCATGAAATGTTGCTTCAAGATTTCCCCAATTATTATCAAAGTGGGGCTGGGGATATAGGGACGGAGTTTGTTCGTCCTTCCATCCATCCTTCCTTCTGTCCGTCTGATTCTCAAGGGGGACAAATTTTCTCAAGAACTATTAGAGAAATGAAATTTTACAAACTGATCTTACTGGTCATGATATTAAATGAGTCAGAAAATTGGTGTCATAAATTCATATTTTACAGAGTTATGGCCCTTGCTACATGTTTTTATCAACCTGCATAGTGTCAGCAATGGGGACAAGTTGAATAACTTCCATGTTATTTACTACTATAAGAACAAACAAAATTCTAAGTCCCCTATGGTGGGGAATAGTGATAACGTTGTTTTCTGGTGAAAAATCTTTCATCTATAAGATTTAAGCACCGTCATTTCAAAGGGAGACCATCGAAGATATATTTGTGTTCTGTGTGGGTTTTCTTTTGTACAAATCGAAATATCAGAAACAAGGGGTGCTTTGCAAACAGCCAACACTTGCAAGCAATGTACAGCGCCTAACAACAGCTCTCTAACTTTTAGCCGCTTGCAATCGCACCAAATGCTGGCTGAGGTCGCTTCGTTTTAAAACCAAAATGGAAGAGTTTGCTTTCATTTGGAAGAATGTACAAGCCCTTCGAGCTGATGCAGAACCAGGGGTTAGCGATTAATTTGCTTACCGGTACTCTAAGCAATTCATCGCCTGCAACCCGCCCAAGGTGGTAAAGAGGTGAAACTGAATCATTTGGAGTAAGCTGACATCTGAGTGGCTCAAGAATCCACGCATCCTTCATTTAGATTATGTAGTCAAGTTCAGTTCTGGTCCACCTGATAGGACCTCATCATATCTTCACGCAGATAGGTATGGTATCAATGTAGGACATCTGATGTCTACGAGATTGATGTTTACTGAGTGGGGTACTTGAGTGCCAGAGTGAGCTCTCTGCTCCAGGTGGATATGCTGAGCTGTGTGTTCTGCTACAGGTGAGTCTGCTGTTGTACTGGCTGGTGTGCTCTGTTGTGGCGGCTGTGCTGAGCTTGTATCAAGGGTCGAGTGCAAAGGGAGACACCATCACCCGCAAGTCATTCCATCTGGTCATAGTAGCCGTATACATTCCAGGGCTGTTGGTGGATGCAGAGTTCCTACACCTAGCATCTGTGTGTGCTGGAGCCTTCCTGCTGCTGCTTGAAGTGAGTTCACTCCCTTTATTTGTACCCTCCACATGTGTCAGATCCATCCATTGAGGACTGGATGTCAATTAAAGGAATACAGTATTTGTATTGTGTTGTGTATTGATACATTACCAATTGCATGATGAACCCAACACTACAGAATATGCCTCCTACGGTCACCCAGTGCATTGACTGACCCAGTCTTACTTACAGAACATCATCTTACACCAGTAATAGTGCTGCTGATTTGGACACAAACAACATTCTGGTAGTTTCTTGTTGAAGGCATATATTAAGTGAAAAGTGCCAGATTAAGAGCACACATCATTTACACATGTATGTTTTCATACAAAACAAACAGTATTTTTTTATATATATTTGACTGTATGGATAGTGTTCCGTGTTCCTCTGATGGTGATGTAGCTTGCACTGTGATGTTGGACTGTCATTCCAGGCTGTGAGGGTTCACTCTATTCCTCCTCTGGGGCAGGTTATTGACAGCTCATTCAAGATGTTTGTCGATGACAAGGATGAAGGCCCTGTGATACTGACCCACATCTACCTCCTCGTGGGCCTGTCTCTGCCACTCTGGATCTCCAGCATCAGGCCGGTCAATGGTAGGAATAGGGCTACGTATAAATGTGCATGCAGTACACTTTATGCACTACATATATAAACACACAAAAGGACTAGATTTTATATCGAAATTTATTAATCAATTTGATCAATAGTTTGAAAAGACTGTAACCCGGTGGTTGTTCCAGTTTAGAATAGGTCCCCAGCAGCCTTAATGGATCTGGCTCTGTGACTTGCTTGACTGTATGTCATCATCACCACCAGCATCGATCACTGCTCATGATATCAATCACTGGATTGTCTGGTCCAGACATTATTTACCAGCCGCAGTCATTTAGCTGGAATTTTGACTGTGGCATTAAACAATAAACAAACAAGTAAATAAAAGACACTAAGTTTATTGTCATGTCACGGTGTTTAGATTATACCGTATGATATCTAACAACTTGAAGCGTACGATGTCATTGTGTTGTATGGCTGGACCCTCCCATATTTCAACTGGACCCTAAACAATATATTTTGGGGGTCCGCTTGACACAGGTTAAACCCTGAGGCAATTCTTTGGGGTTTACTCTGGTTCATTGTTGAAAGTATCACCGATGTTATTGGCCTCAGTTCCGCTGAAGATATTAATTGCCTTTAAGTAAGAAGGAAATAGTATACAAAGGGAAGACTATTCGTCAAGCTTATTCCTATCAATTATGTTTCAGGTGCTCTGCTGCCCATGTACAGTGGAGTTATCTCCCTTGGTGTGGGCGACACGGCAGCATCTGTAGGGGGAGTTCTGTTAGGTCAACACAAGTGGCCAGGTAGCACATATTTACCTACCTTTTTTCACAAAACTATATTCAGTCACAAGCCAGCTCATTTTTAACATTATGTTTTCCATAATGATCAGAGGTCCAAGTGAGAGCATGGTATGGTGTGTAAGCTGTAAACATTACAATCTTCTCTGAGAAACCACCTGGCCAAAGCAGCCGAAACTTTATGCAGATGTGTGGGACTGTTATGTGACCTGGAATCATTGATGGCATGGATTTGAACAATTTAGGTATGTTTTAAGTATGAATACATTGTGGTTGTGAAGATACATTCATGAATATGTGAATATTCAGGGTGTGTGTGGTCGGGGGTGGGGGACCGGTGAAACATACTTTTTTGTAACTCAGTGGGGATGGGGGGATAGAGAGTGCAGTTTCATGTCATCAGTGGCACTGATACTGATTCAGAATCTTCCCGAGACAAATCAAAGGACAAAACTAAAAAGCATATTCTTAAATCTAAAATTATTTTGATTCTAAATTTGGTTTCTCAGCAAACACTCTGTAGTTAGACAAACACTTTTGCTCCCTTTTTCAATACCTAACAGCCCAGGGGTCACGTCATGTTCACACTTCAATAGTACTGAGTACACGTTGGTGTCAACAGCTCTGGTTTACAACCTCCAGTAAATGAATGCTGTGTAAACAGTCCTGGCTTACAACCTCCAGTAAACAAATGTTGTGTAAACAGTTCTGGCTTACAACCTCCAGTAAATGAATGTTGTGTAAGCAGCTCTGGATTACAACCTCCAGTAAATGAATGTTGTGTAAGCAGCTATGGATTACAACCTCCAGTAAATGAATGTTGTGTTAACAGCTCTGGCTTACAACCTCCAGTAAACGAATGTTGTGTAAAGTGCTCTGGCTTACAACCTCCAGTAAATAAATGCTGTGTAAACAGCTCTGGATTACATCCGCAAGTAAATGTATTTTGAAGTTCTTATGAAACACTAAAGACTCAACAGAATTGTAGAAGTGAGTTACTACAGATTCCTATCCGACACTTTGCTTTCAGAAAGTAACAAGTCTCTAGAAGGAACAGCCTTGTGTGCCATCAGTCAGGCTCTAGTCATGGCCTGCCTCACACTATCAGGTCAGACACTATGCACATAGTTACATCTTGTTGAGGTCAAGCTGTGAAACCAAGGACCCAATCCATGCAGCCTCGGTCCGGTCAAACTACCAAAGCAATAGTGTCCTTGAGTCCTTGTTTTCACATAATAATCTTGCCAAGACTAATCAGATTGTTCAAACAAAATTCATTTATGAGATGCTTAATTTCACCTTATTTTCACTCTTTATTACAATTACAGTTCAGTCAAGTTCTTCTTCAGAAATATTGCGGAACTGTGTATGGCACCAGGATGGTGTGACTACTTGGTTGTGTGTCACATTTATGCCTTGACCACATCTGAAATTGGTCTTGTTCATGTTTGATGTCTTACAGGCCAATCTTTATATGGTTTGTTACTTAACTATACTGAAGCTTTAATCACCATATACTGACCAGTTCTAATGCTTGTCAACCATTCCATATAGAAATGTTTCCACTGTGTTCCTCTTTCAGGGGGAGTGTCGAGTCCACTCAGCCTGTCTCTTGTCCTACCAGTCATCCTGTCTTCGCTGTATGAAGCTTTTACACTGCAAGTAGACAACCTGGTTCTACCCTTGCTGACTTATTCTCTGCTCTGTGTGTCATGACAGAATCAGCACGGCATCAAGTCATCATTGTCGTACAGTATTCTACAGTGTGTTTCCTGTCTGAAGATAAAGTCATTACTGTCAAAGATGATGCACCTATTTTACCTGAGGACAATGTCATTTTGTCAAATTTCATCATTGCCATGCATACAGTACACTTCTTCATTCTTATCATGGAGAATGACAATATGTCTGTCATTATTTTCATGCAGAACTGTGTAATATTTGTCCAGATGTCACCTATGTCATGCAACCCATGAAGATCCGGTGTAGAATAGGTCTTCAGCAACTCATGCTTGCCGTAACGGGATCGGGTGATCAGGCTCGCTGACTTGGTTGATGCATGTCATCGTATCCCAATTGCGTGGATCGTTGCTGAGGATGTCAATCACTGGATCGTCTGGTCCAGACTTGATTATTTAGAGACCGCCGTCATATAGCTGCAATTCTGCTTAATGCGGTGTTAAACAACAAACAAACCAACAAACCTATGTCATGCAGCACACTGCACCATGTGTCATGATGATGACAATGTCGTAACTTCATCATTGGCAACCCACTCCTCTGGGCTTTCCCTCTTGAATTAAATCCAACATTGTTACAAGTATACTGTTTATGATATCTGTTGTTCATACTTCCATAAAGATCATTTACACTTGTTGCATATATTTTAAACATGATCAATAAATTTGAATTTTCAAATAATGCTTCCATCTTTATGTTACAGAAAGATGGGTGAGTGAGGCTCTATTCCACCATTATCAATATTCCAACCACATTGCAGGAGAACACCAAGAATGGTATTCAGGCAATGGTTGGCAAGAGAGTGAGTGGGTGAGATGGGTTTAATGGTGTTTTAGCAGTATTCCAATTATAGCACAGTGTATCCACTTCATGTGGGAGGAAGGCCTGAAGTGATGCAGGTCTTAGACCTTTACCACTTTTGTGAAACCCTGGAGGACAGGTATGATGCTGATAAACCTAAAAACATCAATGTATCTTTATTCACACAACTTATTCACACAACCTTAACTATTATTTACAAATTTGGTTCCATATAACAATGCGTAACTCTTTTAACTGTGAGTTTCCATTTATCACAGTAATTTTCTCGGACACCAATTTGCTTTTGCTGTGTTTGATAACATAATATTATCTGCAAATAAAATAAAAAAGAGTTGGAACAACATCTGGATGTAATTGAATACCGTTTGTACAACTGTTATAGATTTCTGCTGTTTCATTTATAAAAAAGGAAAATATAAACACACTCAATATACATCCTTGGCGCACGCCTTATTTGCATTCAAACATATCAGACATTAAACCCTTGTCTGGTCCACACGTTCTAACATTTTCATATATACTACATAATAATTTAAAACATAATCGGAGGGACCATAGATTTTTTTATATTCCCACACAACTGGTAATTTAACGTCTTTTGACTTTCTAGGTCAACAAGGACCACACCCTTTGCATCCCAGAATACACTTTTTTCACCGGAGAAGTGGAATGGTGCCAATCAATGGATTGACATTTTGACTCGGGATCAAAGTGGTAGACCCATGTTTCATCACCCGTTAATAATCTCTTTTTGAATTAGACGGAATCCACCTCTATTAGCTCTTCATGTTCTCTGGCAAGGTCAGTTTTTTCCCCTTACGATGAGAATTTAGAAGCTTTGACACCCAACGAGCAGATATCATATTCATCTGCAAATGTTCATGAATAATAGTTTTGTGGATCCGTGGCTTAGACCTGTGTCTGCCTCAAGTAAAGTAATGGTAATACGTCTATCTGACAGTAAAAGTTTTTATATCTCCTTGATTGAATCTTCATTGATGGAAGGTGTGGGACGTCAAGACCTACGGTCATCATCAAGGCTTGTACTCCCAGCCTTAAACATAGCTGCCGTTTAACACTGTAATAGCTAGGGCATTTTTCCCCATACACTTGTAACATGCAGTCATGGATTTCTTTTCTCTAAAGTAAAAAACTTGATGAGTGTCCGATATACGTTCTTTTCCACGTCTGGACCTCTATTACGTTCAACTGGTTGTCACTAATATACAAGCGGCCTCAACACCCAAATACACTTGCAATGAACTACTCAAACAATGTACTACACTTTGTATGGCCAATAGTTAGTCAGGCTTAGAACGTTTTGACCAGCCCTCGTATATTTAGATGCTAGTGTGGTGTGTAAACCGGTCCGTGTACTGCGGACGGTGACAGCATGTTATAAAAACATGTGGAATGTTCCCGTACCGCTGGACTGGTGAGGGCACTGTGTATATAGACTAATAGGTTTCCAGTGGCTAGTTGGACTGTATATATAGTTGGAAAAGAGCGTGTTTACGCATCTCTCACACTATGTTATCACATCAAGACCAGCTTTCGTGTGTGGATCAATCATCTCCTCTAATTCTCCCTGCGTAGGCCCATCCCGGAAGCTTGACCACCGTCGCCGCTGGGTGAATATAATATCATCTCTGACTTTTGAAATCACCACTGTATTTTTGTAACTGATACTGAACATTCATACAACATAATATAGTATACACCTGGTTGCATACAGTGTTTACCCTGTAGGATGGAACCCTTTGTCAAGTCTATAAGAATGGGCTGAAAGTTTTTACAAGATATTTAGAACACCCTCCACTCACAAACTACGACACCATATACAACAAAGGCTGCCTTTTGTTTCTTAATGTTTATTGATGAAGAAAGAACTATTTGCAGAATAGCTTCTCTTGAGTTTACAAAGTCGAGTCTTGAACCAGCAAGACAATAACTTCAGTATCAACAAGTCATACATCAAACAGATATATAAATAAGATCATGTGACCCTATTTGAAATGCACCTTCATGTATTACAATTACAGCATCCCTACATTTGCACCACGCGTCAACTGTGCATGTACAGCTGTTCATCAGTAGATGTCGGACCAAGGTTGACAGCAATCATGGCATCAGACATAACCTACAGTGTTTAAGGTCATGAGATCATTGTCGATTCTGTCAACGTTGATCCAACAAGAAAACCCTTTGGTGGTAAATAGTGATATGATTTCAAAACTGCTTTGGTTGTATAACAGTAATAACTTGTAATAATAACATAGAAGAATTCTGATTGAGTGGAATTCTGCGACACTGGCACCATACCTATGTCGATATGGCTATATAACATTCAAAATACCCAAACGTCGGACACAATTCCCTATATTCATCGTTCTTTAATCGAAACCGAAATACTGCAGTCTAAAGGTCAGTAGTTACATTTCGTCACATCTTCGATAATATCAGAAGACTACATATATATTTCCATTCTGTTTGCGGAACTAACAAGCACCCCAAACCCACAGTATACCTATATGTATACTAAATGTATACGCGGTTCCAAAGGTGGGTGCCCACTCACCCTGCATATTGAAACATATTTATCGTGGTAGCGTACACAAAACATATAACAAAATCAATTGTGACTTGTTTTAAACAACAAATAGTTATGTAATTGAATTTGTTTTGATTTAAAGTACACGCCTCCCCTTACACCCACCCCTACCCTCCTCCCTCCCACCCAAAGCTATATCCGCGATTGAGTCGACCAAGGATACTGGAAAAAATCGAAGACACATCTTTCTACCAAATCTTCATGAATGGACATACTGGGTGGAACCATTTATCTAAAGCAGAGCGATTTATGATCAGGTTCAAAGCATCTGAAACCTATTCACTTAGCTAACATCGCAATTACAAACCTCAATAATAATTGATTTTGTTTGTCTAAAGCCAGCCCACCTTATCGGCCCTTAGTCGCAGTGAAAGGTCGTATATCGATATTCAGTAAGATAGCTTCGAAAGTAGCCTTCACAAAGATGTCTTTTGTCATGACAACCTAATGTCTGCAGTAGCTTCGTGAATACACCCCTTCAGCCACTTTCACGCTTTTCTCGTGGGCCCCCTAAGTCGTGCACTTTGAACTCGAGGACTCCTGTTGATATGCCAGCATGTGGTACTTTATAATTCAGTGTAAACATATTTTTAAATAACAATGAAATGTAACAGTACCGTGCAGGCAGCGGAAAATAGCGTTTCACTTTAGGGAGGTACTAGGAATACCGAGGATAGTATTTCCCTGCGATAACCTCTAAACCAGCCATGTACTGAGCTGTTTGAAGCGGCCTTCATCTTCAATGATAAAGTAATGATTAAGTCCTATTTAATAGACTGACTCTGATAACCCATGTCCTAATTTATCCGCCTATACATATACATATCATTACTACTCAACGGTTTCGTCTATTTATGTCATCTGAACTACTTATACATTTACAACCATTACTGCTATCACCAGATTATACGCCCTTAAAACAAAACAAACAGAATCTAATACTACTACCGTTGCTGTTGCTGCCGCTACTACTACTACTACTACTACTGCTGCTGCTGCTACTACTACTACTATCACACAATAACATGCCCTTAAACTACAACACAAACAGAATCTAGTACTAAACCACTGCTACTGCTAATGCTTTCACACAATAATACGTTCTTGAAGTATAAACCCGCAACGGAATCCTACACCCATCATAAAGCAGCAGACAGTGACGATGGCACCGGTAGATAACCTGAGTTATCCTTGGTGACTTGTCTCCGCCCACTGATTTCATCAGCAGTAGGCAGACGTACACCGCCCTGTCCAGATTCTAGATCGTACTAAAGTACAGATGTGTAGAAGCTAAAATGTGAAACTCTACACTAGCTAAACCCGCCTTTCTAACGAGCAGTTATTAATACGTGGATGGATTTGATTAACTAATTAGATCAAATAAGCTTCATACTACGTAACTAACATATACCAGCAATAAACTATCCGACATTTAAGAATGCAAACTGTAATCAACCAACAGGACCTAGTTGTTAACAGTATGTTGTTTGCAGTAGTTGTTCAGCCAGTGCTCAAGCTCCTGTAGACTGTAAAACATCGGCCCAGAGCCACCTGCATACTCTATGACTCCATCCGAAATAACATACAGACGCTCTGGCATGGCGGAGTATTTCTTGTTAGCATTGTCCGACATGTCATCAATCACAATGGGACAAGTAACTTGTTCCACCTTCAAGAAATTAGTTCTTGTTGCTCTGTCCTCCAGCTTAGTAGATGTTTGAACGTTGTATTTGTTCCCGCGGAAATACCACCCATCTACTGGATGAGCCTCTTCTATGTAAACCACTAGGAAGTCCACGCAGTGACTAAATTTGTCAACCATTTCGTTGAACTTGCCCAGCTTGGCTATAAACGGAGGTCAGCTACAGCTTCCAAAGTTGAGAACCAGAGGGCGCCCCTTCTTCATGAAGTCGAGCAGACGGTGTTTAGTTTTGCCGTCTGCTGACCAGACAACTGCGTCGGGCGGTCTCTTATCCTGTTCACTTTCTTTAAAAAATTCAAGTTGCAAGAGGTAGGGAATCAGTCTCCAGTGTTGCCATGACAACATAGTCATGAGAACCTCTTCTCCAGAAACTGTTGTTCCTTCCATTATTTTATCACCGAGACTTATTAACTTTCTTTTAAGAGGTTGACATACCATAGAGATATGGAGCACAGCAAACTTAAGGAACGTCCAAGCGAAAAGAGAAAACAGCAGCTTCACTTTACCAAGGATCCATACGGCTTCCTCTGCCATAATTCCACTTCTGTCCACCACCTGCAGTAACATGAATAATTTGCAGGTATAACAATTATAAAAGAATCATTGATGAAAATGTTCCAAGACACAAGGCAGTCCGTGAAAGACTTTTTTCATAATTATGCTTTTCAAATGTTGGTTGTTTTTAGGGACGAAAACTGATACTTCACGGTTATGCAACTACCAAATTGAGTGTTACACAAATAATGGGGAAAAAACAAGTCATCACTTATACTTTGATGGAACAAAACTTAAGATCTGACTACTTAAATTATCGTGTTGTGTCATCTGCACACAAATAGTTGACCCAAACTGGCATACGACACACACTGGTATTAAGTTCCTGAAGCAGCAGGTGAGAGGTGGCTGCTGGCGCCTTCTGTTTCCTACCAAACATCTACACTTGTCACTATATTGCTACAGTATCACCCAGCCCCTGAAGATCCGGGGTAGAATAGCTCCCCAGCAACCCACGTTTGTCGTAAAAGGCGACTATGCTTGTCGTAAGAGCCGACTAACGGGATCGAGTGGTCAGGCTCGCTGACTTGATTGATTCATGACATCGATACCAATTGCGTAGATGATTGCTCATGATGACAATCATTTGTCTGGTCCAGACTCGATTGTTTACAGACCGCCGTCAAATAGCTTGAATATTACTGAATGCGGCGTTAAACAACAAACAAACAAAGCCTCATCTGTGCTGTTAGTGGACAACTAACATCAAGTTCAAAATATGAACACCACAGAAAATACTCACACGCGCTTAAGTCCGGAGTTTCTCTCTCTCGGGTTCAAGATGAGGTTAAACACTATTGTATACGCTCTCACATGCGTTGGGGGTATTATATGAAGGCGTGTGCACCAATCGGACACTCTGATCTCACGCTACATCTAGAGTCCACGGATTTCCCACAAGACACTTTGACCAAGGGCAAAGTTTCACGGGTGATATGTCGACCCAGTGACACGCATTTTTCAACAGTCATGACCAATACACTGTTTAATTAAATGTCATTTCAGACACATAGCATATGCCATTAACATAGTGTCTATCTAGACTATTACTGCGTGTAAATGACAGCAAATACATACATGTCACTTTCAGTTAGACTAGGGCAAGAACTGTCAAGTTGAGATAAGTGCGATTCATACTTTATGGATTTTCTTCTTTGCCTCTTTGTTTGACATGCGACATTGCCAGAATGTGTAAATGATTTGTTATGGGCAGTTTTGTCTTTTGAATTCCGACAAATCAAAGAAAATGAACATTAACAGATGCGAGTCCAGTATACATGATGATTATTATCAGTTATCCAGTAAGTGTAACAACTATCAGTTGACGAGTTGTCAGTTGATAACATGAAGTACAAAGAGTCATTGTCCCACTGTTTTGATCTTCATGGTCTCAGTTGGTCACATATATTGAGAAATGTCTAGGTTTAATCACGAACAGTTGTTATCTGAATTTACGTGAGTGCGGTTTATTCCAGGCCACAGTGCACAGTACACAGACACAAATATATTTTAGTTGCTTGTGTACAAAAGCAGTGAGTCATTTTTACAAATCTGTATTTATTGATCGAATGCAGACATATCACCGCATTATTCAAATATCCTAATTATTAAAAAGAATTCTTCTTCTTATTATTATTTATTTATTTGGATGGAGATGGGGTGGGGTGGGGTGGTTCCCTCCCATAACGTAGACCTCCAAAATGCAGACCTCCCCAAAAGCAGTTAAAATTAGCTCACTAATTAATTGGGTCATGCTGGTCACACCTAATTAATGAATGGACTGGTCCACTCCCCTGCTATGAGGGATTATCAATATGTTGAGACAATGAGCAATAGTGGACAACAACAACATTGTCTTTAAAAAAAACCTCCTTTCTTTAATCTGCTCCCGGTACATCACAAATCTTATTCAAACATTACCTTTAAACAAGTTTCGGGGTTTGTGTAAGAATATACCAAATGTTCTCAATAACTAATACTTCCTTCTCTTGTGTAGGGTATAACATATAAATATATTTGAACATGAGCTTCAACCTTGTCCAATTAAGCTATGGCCGGACTTACCACTGCCAAAAAAAAAATCCATCTATACAAGCTTATATATGCTTTGGAATGATGATATTTCCAAAGCATTTACAAGATTGGAATGATGATATATACAAAAATATACATTGCCATAACACTAACAGTATTAATTTATGATTTCTGCATCATTGCATTAGTTCTTATAGTATACACCAGCAGATATTTGCTGATTTCAAAGAAATCTAATATTGGAAGAGTTCATTCCTAGCATGGGTATGTTGTTTTCATTGTGTAGGCATTATTCCACACTGCTATATTTTTTTGTAGGCAATAGTAACTGTAGGCAAAAGTGGACGTAGGCATTAGTGGCTGGAACCCAGGTGGCCGGGTGCGCGGAAGTTATTCCCGATTTTTTAAAAGTACTGATTTAACTCCGAAATTTTTATGCATCCGCCATCTTTGTTTATTTGACTTTTGCCACTGTTACATTTGTTGGTATGAATATTGTCCAAACGGTACGAAATTGCTTAAAATGCAATCAAATGTTTAAAACATTTCTGGGTGGCTCAGCCTAATATCGTTAGCAAAGTCAACAAACTACGACCGTAAATGTAATGTACAACAGGCGCAAGAAAATTAAAAAAATTCTTACAAATACAAATGAATATGAATACTTATACCTGTACCTTTTAGAACAAGAAATTGACACATTGACGTATTCAGATTAAATTGATATTTTCTTTACTTATGTAAATGCAAATGATAAAAAAATATTCAACAGTGAGATACTCTGGCTATTGCGCAAAGAATCCAGTCGCAATGAAAGTGAACAGCATGCCGATGTTATACAAAGCAATCATATAATATATCGCAACTGATAGTTCTTAACAATCAGGCCATCAACATAATGACGGTATCAGTGGGCACATCGTGGTATTTGAAGATAAAAAATGATAACACATGTCAGCAATCTAGGAAGTCATACACGGCATCTTGACAATGAACAAAAAGAAGAGCGAAACCAGCGCAGTTGCAATTTGGAGCAGCACCGCCACCCAGGAAGGTTGTCTACAGAGAGAAAGAACATCGCCTTGTCCGAGTCAAGGTACAGCTTCATTGCCGTGAAAAGACACCCCTTCAGTACCTGGATGCAGTTGGTCCACTGATGATAAACAAGTGAAAATGACTGATAATCATAAATGACAATGAAATAACATTTGAATAAAAAATTGTGAAATCTACCCAGCTTTCTTTCTTGTTACATGGGTGATACCATTTTACTTAATCAAGGGTACAGGGTACTAATTACTGATGCAACCAGCTATGCGTTTGGCAGGTCTACGTTTTGGCAGGTCTGCGTTTTGGCAGGTCTGCGTTTTGGCAGGTCTACGTTTTGGCAGGTCTACGTTTTGGGAAGATACCGGTGGGGTGTGAAGGGGTAGAATTATAAACCTGTTATATTCCAATAATTAAAACATCACAACAATGACACTGGGATAAAGTCGGTTAATAAACATTCAGATTGCAAATTCTAATATATTCAGTCCACTGAATTGGTTGTTATGAAGATAGCCAATTGACATTATATTTATCCTACACATACCTTCAACAACAACTATACTTCCTCTTTGATGCAAGGCGGGTTATTGCGCGCCATTGACGACTCGAATTTAGTCGTCTGCTTTAAACAGGGGAGGCTACTCCAGCCACTCAGTGGCTCTTCGTCATCAAATGAGTAAAACAAATTTTGCCGGGAGTGTTGTTAGACCGCTGTGTATTGTGTCATAGGACGGAGGAAACAATAAAC
This sequence comes from Haliotis rufescens, assembly GCF_023055435.1. NCBI lineage: Eukaryota > Metazoa > Mollusca > Gastropoda > Lepetellida > Haliotidae > Haliotis > Haliotis rufescens. The sequence continues at coordinate 37,439,337 of NW_025963779.1, forward strand.
CCTTTGAAAATGAAATCAGTTCGAGTGACATAAAGATTAGGTGTAGAACCCTTGAACTGTTTACTGAGTCCAAATTTACTACCCGGGTACCCACCCACCCTATTACCCGACCCTACCCGGGTACCCACTGTAGGTTTCAAGAGATGCAAAATGTCCGATTGGAATCTTTTTTTACCACAGCACTTGCAAAACTTATTTAGATACATGTATTAAACGATCTGGTCTTGCATACACTGAAGTTAACTTAAGTTACATCTTTATTCAACCATATGAAAAGTCGGAAGGAATGGGTGCATAGTCAGAAAGAAATGCGAACATTAGTGACTTGTAGTGTAACCATAGAGTTCTAGATGATTTTTCTCATTAAACTATATATCACATGACTAACCACGGGTCCGGGTAGTTCTGTGGGTACCCGTCCCAGCCCAATGTAGGTGTATATACCGTGAAGAGAATTACAGGGCGGAACAGGTCTCCAGCACCCTGAAGGAGTCAATGTGACGTTGATTTTCTACCCGCCACTGAGAAATGAACCGGTTCTGTTTTCAAAGCTGAAAATGAACCAAAACACTTGAATAATGAACCTTATCATTGAAAAATGAACCGGCTCATTTTTCAACGACCTTCGGGGTCTTAATTTAACGCTGAATATTGAACCTAAAATAAAACAAACTGAAATCTTATTATGACCTGCATCAAACTTACACACTAACATGTAGTCGTCTTACAATTCTTCGCTGAAAGAAATATCCATAATTAATCATTACCTGTCGGACAAGCGGGCAGTGGAAATTAGCAATGAAACGCATCTACTTGTAAATTCTGTATCTACATATATAATTACCACAGGAACTCGATGATAGCGTGTATAACATAATATGTTCGTATAGAATAAAAATCACACCCCTCTATATACATAGAGACTCTACGTACATAGAGGGGTGTGATTTTTTTCTATACGAATATATTATGTTATACACGCTATCATCGAGTTCCTGTGATAATTACATAGCTTGCTTCCTGCGTCAGCTACAACAGAATTCATGACACCACTTGGATCTGCTAAAAATTAAAGATACAGTTTTGATAGATAACTGATGCTGAAGGCGTATGGGACCAGCTGTGCTGGTTGCACTGGTCATCATGGACTAGCATGATGTGTCGCCATACAAACATGGTCTGTCTAGGCACTTTCGAAATAAAGTATACCTTTAAAGAATATCTACAATTTCGTTTTAATAACAGTTCCAGTAGCATCTTTGAGTTTTAGCCCTAAACGATGAAAGGTCTGTTGTCATGCTAGTATTTTAAAACAGAAATTTGAGATACGCCTACGGGGCTGATATCATTTTAGCCCCATGTTTGTATTGTATTTAATATACATTTCTTTAGATTGTACAGATGGGAGTCTCACTGCTTTCTATTGAAATCCAACTATGAAGGTTGTGGAATTATATTAAATGAGTGTATTTTCAGCTCGAATAAATATTAATTTGTCACCGATCTTACTTTGTTCATAATGTGCAACGTTGTTGCCATCATTACATTTGCAAGATCGCTATTTCCAAGAAATGAGGTGTGTGGCTTGAATCGGTCAATCACTGGCCTGTTTCGACGCGGCAGACACATGGTGTAACTAGAATGCAACACCACGAGTAAGGGACCGACACACTGACATGGTAAAATTACACAATAGAACCTCATTTGCCTTATTTGTTTTATTGTACATTAATTTTACAACAACAAATATTCCAAATTTAACAAATTATTATTTTTTTCTCAATTTATGTAAGCCTATCTTTGTTCATGTTCTGTTAAAATAAATTTTCGTTTGCATATTTTCTGTGAAGATTTTGTAATTGTTCAACTGGCAAATTTCGCACGTGTGGGACATCAAAGAAACTCTGTCGGTAGTTATAAAGGTCTGTCCGTCAGTCACACTTTCATTTCTGGAAGAGAACTTGAAAACCGTTAAATATATTTTAACCAAACTTGGTACACGGACCAGTTAAGTGCAGGAGTAAGGCCTTTTGCTATTATGTATATCTGATGTTTTGGTGTTTTTTTTCAGTTTCCATGGAAACGTGACTCATTTTGGTTGTAAGCGTTATTTAGAACAGAACTATGTGTTTTCAGTTAAACTGTACATGTATATCAGTCAATTTGTAGAAAGGTGTTGTTTACTATCAAGGATTTCTGAAACATACACATATCAAGATCAGAACTCAAACATCATTTGGTATTTGTCAAAAAACATTTTGACACATGCCGACCTAAATTCCCAAGCAGAAATTGAAATTGGTTTATAACACTTGCAAGCCCCAACATCCCAAATCTTTGACATTACAGTGGAAAAGCGTTGACAGCATCTGCCATTTATGTACATATGAACATTCAAAAGCTCTCAATTTATAAATTCCATACCTTTCAATTCAGCTTGCCCAGCATTACGCATGCATACCGAATTCTCTAACAAACTAAGTTGCATTGGTTTTCAATATATGTATTTGGTTGCTAGCGAAAGCTGCAGGCCGGGGTATGTAAGCTTTGTTAACTTTTCCCTTGTTCATAAAATCATCTTTACAGTCACAATGGTATGGCGTCATAACTTTTGAATGTTTCGAAGTCACAATTATAAAACTAGCGTCACAATGATAATACTAGCGTCACAATTATAATATATTATAATACTAGCGTCACAATTATAATACTAGCGTCACAATGCAGGCTGCTCAGGTGGAATCCAAATATGGTCTGGGGTGTACAACTTTATGATGGTTCCATATTGCCGAAAATAGAAAACATTGATGGAAAATCACTTATCACCATTTTATTAATCTTGAATGGAACAAATTTAATGTTATGTACTTTGTTTCATTCTGTTTGTGGACAAAACCATTCACCCCTTTTCATTACTCTCGTCGAAGGCAGTGACCGCATCATGCAACGATGTCTACATTGAGAGAGTTCCTTATAAAATCGTTTATAAATTCGTCATTGTATTTTGGAGATAAACGTACTTTGATATCAGTTTACAGAAAGGTTATCGTCTTTTAATACCTTCAACGTTTTCATATAAAACCTCACGCTGATGCGTTTTGTTTGAAATAATAATTTAGTACGTTTATCTCCTAACAGTTGCATATGGGCGGCCAGTGTTGGAGCAGCATGTGCTGAAATTTGATACTGTGGGTACAATCGCCTTGTTTCACAGACCAGCCTGAGTGTTAAGACAACCTTATCGTCATGTCAATGAAATAGACTTATGATAACTGTAGCCCATGTTGACATGCCACAAGTTCGCCTGACAAGTATATAATGTTCCTATATGCCGAGAACTGTAAATAAAAAATTATCTTAAACAGAATGAAATAGTGTAAAAATATAGACCGTATTTGTAGCTAGATACCAAAAATCCAAAAACTCAACACCCAGAAAGTCACTATGACCATATTTTGATACTGTCAGATGGATATTCTCAAGATGCAACAAATACATGTTGTATAATAAACTAATAGGCAAAAGACAGTATACGTCTGACTTTTGTGATGAAGCTGAAAAGTGAAGGAAGTTTTCATGATTTTGATTTCGTCTAACTAATCATCAGACATTTCTGCAACAGTTTGCCCACAAAACCCCATGTCGAATGAGGTGAACGGGCTTTTTTTTACACGATCTGAACTGGATACAATCGGACTGCAGACTGGCTAAGAACGAGATAGACGTATTGAGAACTGCTTATGAACCAACAAGCATCGTATTTTATGCCAAACTACGCGTTCTACCGTGATCACAGCCCGTTCTAGTATTTTGTTTAGAACAGGGTAGAACGGGACAGAACTACTTTGGTGTGATGGTTTTTTAGCATTATACTGCTGGCAGCTTGTCTGCCTGGCCACGCGATTGTTTACCAGCCAACGCTACGTCGGAAAACAACATGAACTCATTCACTGGTTAAAGTAAGTGAACATTTCTGGCTTATGCAGCTGTGGTACTGTCAAGTTAACTGCCGGAACTTGACAGAATGAGCATCGTTCCAGGTCCTCGGGCGTCCAGGGTCATGTCGTTGGTTGGTTTGTTGTTTAACGCCGCACTCAGCAATATTCCAGCTATATGACAGCGGTCTGTAAATAATCTGGACCAGACAATCCAGTGGTTAATATCATGAGCATCGATCTACGCCATTGGGATCGATGACATGCATCAACCAAGTGAGCGAGTCTGACCACCCGATGCCGCTAGTCGCCTTTTACGACAAGCATAGTCACCTTTTACGGCAAGCATGGGTTGCTGAAGACCTATTCTACCCCGGAATCTTCACGGGTCCCAGGGTCATGTAAACCCTACTACGTTCGTCCCTACCGCCTGGAAGCTTCACGCCCATGTGTTTCAAAGCGAGCCAACCAAATGGCAGCCTGTCAAATGTGAGGTAGGATACCATTCCGATCAATCGGTAGTAGCTCAAGCCGCAGCACTTTTCCAAACAAGTCCTCCCAAAATATCCCATTGTCGCCAATTAATGCCACAAGTGTTCACGATGCACGCGTAAACTTACGGTGACTATTTCCACAACGCTGATTATGACGACGGCCATGATGTGATTCTGACGAGGGCGGATTAGACATTTGAATAGTTTACGGAGTATCGTGCATGACTTAGATATAAGCAGGTTGTAACGGTTGTCCCCACAATCAGTGCTTCCCAGTTATAACTGACCCCTAGTGCTGTAAGAGGCGATTTAATGGATCGGGTGGCCAGGCTCGGTGACTTGATTGATTTTTATCAACGTGACCCCGACGGCTGCGACCGTTGCTCATAATATCAACCACTGCATTGTCTGGCCCCAGCTCGATTATTTACAGGCCGCTGTCATAAATTATAGCTGAACGCCTTGCTGACATCGGCGTTAAACAACAAACATACACACGCAATTATACAAGGGCCGATGACAAGACGTTACTGACGTGTTACGACACCCATAGCTTATATAGCTGAAGTAATAAGACGAGCAAGCCATATGTATAAGCAACACCTCGAAGTAAGTTATTCTAAGTTTCATTATATTACAGACCCGTGAAGATCCAGGTTAGTATAGGTCTTCAGCAACTCACGCTTGCCGTAACAGGCGACTATATTTGTCGTAAGAGGCGACTAACGGGATCGGGTGGTCAGGCTCGCTGACTTGGTTGATGCCTCTCATCGTATCCAAATTGCGTACATCGATGCTCATGATATCAATCACTGGATTGTTTGGTCCAGACTCGAATATTTACAGACCGCCGTCATACAGCTGTAACAGGCACACTGCTGCAACGTCTGGTTGTGGTTTACGTCGGCGTAGCCGTCTATCCAATTTAAAGCCGGGGATCTGGAGGACCAGGGGAGAACATCAACGTTGTTGTAGACAGGCTCTTGTGATCCGTGCTGTATGCGGTCGGGCGTTGTCCTGCTGGAAAACACCTTTGCCGTTGGCTGCAATTGGGAGGATCCGTAGTAGGAGAATTTCGTTGATGTATCGTTGAGCCGTAAGATTGCCCTGGATATGGACCAAACCCACGATGAGAGATAGCCGCCCACATCATAACGCTACCCCCCACCTAACCTGTCCACTACCTGCACACAGTTTCCGGCGTAACGTTCTCCCCGACGTATGTGCTCTTCCATCCCCTCGACGAAGGAGAAATCTTGATTCGTCGCTGAACCAGACATCTCTCCATCGCAGTTGAGGCCATACCCTGTGTTGACGACACAAATGCAGTCGTTGTTGACGATGTTGCCGACTCAATATGACGCGTAGAACAGGACGTTTTGCTCGTAGACCGGCTGCTCTTAAAACGGCGCATTCCGGGTATTTGGGATGCGGCAGAGGTGGCTGTGATCGTCCTTTCACGTGGGTGGCGCAGTCGGATGTAGCGATTTTGGGCGTGGGTGGTTACTCTTAGTCGTCCCGACCTTGGCCGATTACATGTTGACCCATGCTGTTGAAACCGATCCCATAGCCCTGTGATGGTGCTGGGCGCTACATTGAAAACCTTGGCTACAGCTGGTCGGGATTCCCCTCCCTGCAAGCGGCCTAGGACGTTGTTTCTTTGCACTTCTGTTAATCTTGGCATGTTGTTGAACTGTCACTGTTCGATTGTCGCAGATGCCAGGCAATCAAAATCCCTGCACTTTAATACCGTTCATACAAGCCCCTTTTGTTAAAGCACTGGGTGTGTTCCGAATCGTACGTGTTTCCTGCCTAATGGTTTGCATGTTCTTGTTGTAATTATTTTGATCCGGTAAATATGTCACTGACACTATAACACATTAAACCTCTTCATTTTGCACTTATTGGTCCGCTAATTTTGCTTTTATAGCCCAAACTATCCGTTTTGCGTTTCTTTCTTTGAAGCGTATTTCTAAAAACTGCAATCATTACAAAAACAGTCATAAGTCTGAAAATGGGACTTTGCAGAAAATTGGTCCAAATGTTTGATGGCATGTACCTCTGTAATAAAAATGAACTGAAACTTATGAATTGTGTTTTGTGGTCCTGAGATACTATAGTATTAAAATCAAATAAGAAGTCAAAATGTGAATTTTCACCCATAAGATCCCTTATCTCATGGTTATACATATTTGGTATCATCGGAAATCCCTTGAAATTCAAAATAAGAAGGGGGCACGGTTTGCCCAGTCCTCTAAAGGCGCCGCGATTCATTGTACAGAGATGTGTGCCTTGGGCACGCTAGAAACCTGTGATTGTGGGTTCGAATCCCGGTTCGCCCCGATTGTGTTTCTAGGTTTGTCAGCACCATACCCGTGCTCATGGGTTTCACCGAAGTGGTAAACGTCCGAGACCTGCATCACTTCGGGCTTTCCGCCCACATTAAGCTGACACGCCGTGATATAACTGGAATAATGTTAAAATCGTCGTTAAACCCAACTCACGCACTCACTCAAAATAAGAATTTATACGAATATGAATGTGAATAAAAAAGTGTGTTTTCAGTGGTATGAAAGCATTGAGGATGAACGTCATGTATTGCTGGATTGCCCTACGAAGATGATTTGCGTGAAAGTGTATACGAAAAGGTCAGTTTTAGCTATCCCAACTTCCTAGAGTTATGTGAGGCTGATAAACTTATATTACGTTTTAAATATTGTGTATATTCTACAGCCAAAACCTGCTTTTATATTCTCCAACGAAGAAAAACTATTTTCTATGGCTGGTGATCTGTATTATACATTATATACTGTTTCAATAATGCTATATATGCCGTGATGTATATTAAGTCTCTCGTAACCTTAAACGAGTAACTCGTCTCACTTGCATGTACTGATGTATGTACCTATGTAAATATTTTTGTGTGAGGTGAGACTCAAATAAACAATCTGTCTGTCTTCCTGCAATTCGTTTGTCATGTATTGTTTGTATGATAATTAATGCCGCACTCAGCAATGTTCCAACTATATCTCGACGGCCCGTAAATAAGCTGACACGCCGCGATATAACTGGAATACTGTTAAAAGAGGCGTGTTAAACCCAACTCACTCACTCACTCACTGTCAGCCATGTGGTGTCTTCCCATCAGTCCTGCATGCAGATGTGCCACTTGTCGAGAGGTTAAAACAATAACATATATGTTTGATTACACAGCTACTTCCCTAATTGTTTAACATTAATCGGTGATTGAGTTGGGTTTAACGTCGCTTTTGACAGTATTACAGTTATATCGCCGCGTGTCAGCTTAATGTGGGAGGAAAGACCGAAGTGATACAGGTCTCTGACGTTTACCACTTCGGTGAAACCCACGAGCACGGGTATGGTGCTGACAAACCTAGCGATATAACTGGAATACTGTTAAAAGCAGTGTTAAACCCAACTCACTCACTCACGTAAAATCAGCCGCAATAAATACAAGATACATTATCATACCTCCATGTCTGAATGGTTTGGTTGGTTTGTTGTTTAACGCCGCACTCAGCAATATTCCAGCTATATGACGGCCGTCTGTAAATAATCGAGTCTGGACCAGGCAATCCAGTGATTGATATCATGAGCATCGATCCACGCAATTTGGATAGAATGACATGCATCAACCAAGTCAGCGAGCCTGGCCACCCGATCCTGTTAGTCGCCTTTTACGACAAGCATAGTCGCCTTCACGGCAAGCATGAGTTGCTGAAGACCTATTCTACCCCGGATCTTTACGGATCCCATGTCAGAATGATGACATCTGATTGGTCCACGGAATCTTGATCAAATACTGTGTCACCCGCCTTGGTGGGTAATAAATTTCTCAGGGGGGAATACATCTTTTATACCCCGCCACGAGCACTACAGGCTGCATGTGCATTTCTGAGAGACAGAATAAATCCTTCAAAGCAAAAAGCCGCACGCTTTTTCCGAGCCAATGGATGTGACGTGACATAGCGCAAGCTTACCTCAGCTCAATCGAACTGCTGTTTTCTATCAATTTGGAATTTATTTGAATTATTTTACAATGTCATATTTAAACATGTCGGTAAGATAAATTCGTTGTAGTAGGATCACTCGGGGTACATGGGGTTTTATGGCCCGGCTCATGATATAAAACCTCACGCGGGACGCTCAAAACCCCATGTACCCCTCGTGATCCTGCTACAACATATAGTATCTCAGTGGATAATAAGTCACTGGATTTTGTTGATAAAAGTCCAGTTATTCGCTCGGTCAAAACATTCAGCCTTGAACAGCGAAATTCGAAATATTGCAGCGGTAGGCAATTGCGACGCAAATATTTCGAATCAGACTTCATGGGTTATTGTATTTAAGGGTTCGTAAGCGCGACTCTCCGGTCTGTGTATCATCTTGGCAACCTTTCAGTCTGTTCGGTTCACATTTAAGTCCACCCTCGATTAACTAGTGAATCACATCTCCCTTCAATTATGATAAATGCCATTCATCAGAAAAGCTTCGTTTTGAAGGTGGTGTCATGTTTCTTATTATTAATTTATTACAGAATTTCGCTCTTGGGTGTAATTTGAAAGGACAAAGAGGTGAGGTGAGATGGGACTTCACCCTGCGTTCAATATTATTGGACTTATACAGCGACGTGCGTGCGTGCCTGTGTGCGTGTGTGTGCTTGTACTGGTCCGGACTAATGCCGGGGGTTTTGTGCTAACCAACTGAGATACCACGGACACCATGGACACCCCATTCAGACGCAGTCTACTGACTCCGAGCCGACAGTCCTTGCTTTTGACCCTTAATGCCGAAAGGCAGGTACCACAAGCATGACAAGTACCATCTGTTAATGTCTTTTGGTATGACGCGGCCGGGGATTGAATCACTAACCTTCCGTCCACGGAGGTCCTGATACTACGGCAATTCTTATGTCCCCCTTTCACTACGACCAGGAATATCCCGAATCACCCCGAATCGGAAACTTTCGAAATTCGTGATGATTCGGCCAAGAATGCAAACTTTCGTGGCTAATCGGGTTGAAAAATATGAAGAATGCCAGGAATGGGTTAAGAAACATGTATGAATTACAAGATTCATGTACGGATCATGCACGAATTGTAAGAATCACCTACGACTAAGTTAAGAATATGCCGAATGTTGTTCTTACTTAATTCTTACATGATTCGCAGTTGACTCGAGACATTCGTAGCTGTTTCGGGATGTTTTCAGGTTGAGGACACGAGTTTTTGGGAGCCACGAAACGCTAAGAATAGCCAAGAATGCAAAAGAATAGATTACGAAGCTGTTACGGAACATAAGAATTAATTACGAATGGATTACGATACAGCCACGAAATTGCAATTCGGGGACCCTTCCACGAACGTTTTTGACAAACAAAAACTTTCTCGCCGATTCGACGAACTCCCGCGAACTGTACGAATGTTTGGGAATCAAATAAGATTCATTTAAGAACTTCAAGAAAATTCCTATTCTGGGTGATTCGGGATATTCGTGGTCGTAGTGAAATAGGGGCATTGAGTCGTGTAATTCGAATCGGATTCAAAACGAAGCAATGGTTGCGACAGAGTCCAGGGAATGTATCGTCATGGAATGACCTTTAAGTTTAGATTTTTACGATGGTCGACCACGTGTTGGGCGTGCACAAGATGAACGTTTGGGAATTGTCATTAAGGTTATTATGATATCAGAATTGTCAACATTTTCACTAATAATCTTTACTGTCAACTCTGAACTGTTTTTTAATCACTTCAAGGCATTGTAACTATTCTCAACCTCAAAAAAATGTGTATTGGTTTAAAACATTTTGACTTTGAAAATGTCTATTCGGGTACTTGTAAATACCCGTGGTCGTTTAATATTTTTAGTGATAATGTGTTTAGGAATAAAAAATAGTAGCATCCACCCCAAGAGTTGAACGTTTATAACAACATTTTCCTAAATGGCAAAGCAGTTGTCTTGCCCAGTGAGCCAGAATAACGGCGATGACACCTTAACACAAATGATTGAGAGCATAGGTTTCTGAGATTTTGAATTTTTATATCAATTTCATGTTCAACATTACGTTGATGATACTGGACGAAACTGGAGCAGACGATCGTTTCCACCTTGTGATGCCAGATGACAGCTCTCCAGACATCACACGTGACCCCGATATTTCCGGTCACATGGTCATACGCGGTGCTGTCAACTGACACCAGAATACGTGCTGAAGTCACACCTGAAATCTCTACAGGTTCAAAGTGTTGAAACCCACATAACCGAATTAGCATGCCATTGTTTAAACTGCAGCCTCATTTCTAAACTGAGATAGGCTGGAGTGTGTTTGACGCCGCAGTTCCCAATGTTCCAGTTATATCACGTTGGCCTGAAAACAGGGGAACCTGGGTCTGGCGAACCACAGTATGGCGGACTCCACGATATACGCGGATCTAGAGAGGACAGATGCAGGTAGACTAACATAAGAGTCCCTGTTATAAACTTATGAATAACGTTAAAATGAAATCATTATACAAGGGACCTACAATTATTAAAGAAACCCCAAGTCTCTTAATTTCAGAATTGAATGTAGGGACTATATGGGATGCATATTTCAACTAGCGCCCTCTGTAGGCGCTAAGCCAGTCGTCCACGAGTTTGGTATTGTATTTTCTCGGGCCCCTTCCTCCAGCGAACACCACAACGCCATCTAGGACAATATACAGCCTCTCTGGGTGGCAAACATACTTCCTGCAAGCTTCATCTGTTATGTCATCCAGAATGAGAGGGCATCTCAAATTCTCGTCACTTAACAACATGGCTGCCTCTACTCGGTCGTCCATACTTTGGGCGGTTTCTATTTGATACTTATTACCCCTAAAGTGCCATCCGTCTGTTGGATGAGCTTCCTTAATGTATATCAGAAGAAAGTCAGCGATATGTCCATAGTTTTGAACAATGTCGTTGAACTTGGCCAGCTTGGCCATAAAGGGAGGTCAGCTACAGCTTCCAAAGTTGAGAACCAGAGGGCGCCCCTTCTTCATGAAGTCGAGCAGACGGTGTTTAGTTTTGCCGTCTGCTGACCAGACAACTGCATCTGGCGCTTTACCATTCTCTTCTGGGTACAAAACTACGTCTAGAAACCATTCCTGTAGAATCAGTTTCCAGTTTTTCGGCATGAGGAACGTCTCATACAGGTCCGCTCCACTCACTGAGGAACCTTCAAGGTTTTTTTCTGCACCCCTAATGAACTGTCTTTTGACCGGCGGACATATTTTTCCGATGTTAACCACAATAACTGCCGTCACAAACCTGAACAGTACAGCCACGGTTGCCCAGATCGTCTTCAGAATCCGAGATGCCATTTTGTTCCTTTAAAAAAGAAAAATATTCATTTTGTTCAATAGAATGAGGAATCAGATGCCCTTAGCTCACCTTACCGAGGACCTATTTGAGCGGGTGTTGTAGACATGTCTGGGACCACGAAGTCGATGAAGTTTATCTTGGAAAGAAATCATTGGAACTGCATGGAGTATATGAAAGTGAAACTTTTGAATTACTGAAAATGTGGGCTCTTATGTGAAATGTGTAGAAATGTTCTGACACGTTCCCCAACGACAAAACACGTACATGTATTGTTGTTGTTTGTTAATTGATGCCGCACCAGAAAATATCCAAGCTATATGACATTTGGACCAGACAAGCCAGTGATAGATAATATGAGCAAGATCGGGGCACGATGACGGGCAATAAAGCAAGTCACCGAGCTTGAGCACCCGATACATTAAGTCGCCCCCTTTAAATAGACCAGCATAGGTAGTTTTGGACCTACCACGGGGGCACGTACCTATTGAATCTTAATTTACCGAAGTTTAACATCTCAGAAACTGACGCTGAACAATGATGTCATCAAATGGTTCCGAGCCAACTTTCACATCAACCATTTTCCAAGATCACTTATTCGCGTATCATTGTGTAAGTAATGTCCGCATGTCCGTGGTTGAGTTGTAAAATACATATTTTACTATGAAACTAAATCTCCAAACGAAGCTCCTTTCAGAGGAGTCATGGTAGACGATATTGTTGAAAGGGTGGTAAACCCAAATCACCTCATCAATCCACCCTAGTGGGTGATAAAGCAGAATTATTTTCAGAACAAGGGAAAAGTTAGCAACGCTCTTATACCCCGGCCTGCAGCTTTCGCTAGCAACCAAATACATCTATTGAAAACAAATAAAACTTAGTTTGTTACAGAATTCGGTATGAATGCGGTAATGATGGGCAAACTGAATTAAAGGTATGAAATTTATAAATCGATCGACACCTAAACTTTTCAAACTCCCCCCCTCTCTCTCTCTCTCTCTCTCTCTCTCTCTCTCTCTCTCTCTCTCTCTCTCTCTCTCTCTCTCTCTTTCTCTCTCTGCACACTTTCCTCACTGTGCGTAGAACTGTTCTTCACAGCAGAGAAGACACCGAGCCCCCAGAGCGGGATGAACTCCGGACCTCTTGGTCCACGGGCAGAAGCGGTATCACGCCCCAAGTAGCAAAGAAGAATGAGTGCAGGAAGTATAAGCAGCGTTAAATTATGGATATTTTTCAGCGCTGAATTGTAAGACAACTACATGTAACTGTTGAAGTTTGTTGGGTCATGATTAGATTTCACAGTTTTCATTTTAGGTTCATCATTCAGCGTTGAATTAAGACCCCGAAGGCACTATAAGCGTTGGAAAATCAGCCGGGTTATTTTTCACTGATAAGTGTCATTATTCAACTGTTTGGGTTCATTTTTCAACGTTGAAAACGGAACCGGTTTATTTCTCAAAGGTGGGAAGAAATTCAACGTTACACCGGACAGATCCCCGCGGTCAGCTAGTTCTACATTGAGAAGCCAGCCGGGTGTACATGTCGTCTGTTTTGCTGAGTCATGTTTAGACTCTGTTCCCCTTTCCCTATCACTATATCACAGTGAGTCAACAATTATCATCCGTCACAAAAGTTATACTCATTGAGTTATCGGATACCGCTGTGGTTAAAGATACCAAATAATATTTTAATATACGATCATATGATTTGATCATTTCAATTGGCGACTACAGACGGGATCTAAATATGTCACGATTGCGTGAACAATATCACAATGGCTGATTTCTGATATTTCTGTGAAAGAGTCGGGTCAATACTTAGTATATATCGTCGACTGTTACCTACCGACCGAAGTAGGTAAGACTTGCGCCTGTATCCCCCCTTAGAATATATATGATTAAAAGGATTAAGAGGCATTGCATACATACATAACTTTTGGAGGGGATCATATGCACCTACTGACCTATTATATATGTCCTATAGACCGAGTGCCCTGTCATCAACCAGCCAGCTCATAGAGTTTATAAATAATCGTTTCATGAGCGTTAGTCTGTCCTCTAGCAACGCAATAAACTGGACTGTTTCTGTGTGAGATGGACACATACCTTAGGTACCTCAATCTGTAAAAAAGTTCCCGGCCTACTCGGAGTTCAAGTCAGTGACCAGCCGACCTGTAATGTATTTCAGAGGGTATGTGCTAGACGTTGCGTTTCGGTGCAACTTCTGCACTGTCCGAAAACCGTTAGGTAATGCAGGTGTGTGATTATGGTGACAACACTTGCTGTGATCAACTTGTTTACTCAATGCTTCTCAAATATATAGTATCATCTGTTATATATTTTCATATGTTTCTATAAGTATATTTGATTGAATACATGTAAGTCATATTTGAATTACTAAGAAATCCAATAGAAATCATGTCATGTTAATTGGAGCCCCTGCATTCGCCTAACACTCTCGTAATATATTTAGTTTCGTATGACTCATTGTGTTACATGTGCAGCTTTGTATGACCTAAAAACAAGCACTGACACGTTCACTATAATTATATGTGTAGCTTCGTATGACCCCTGAACAAAACTAACACTAGCCCGTCACTATAATTATATGTGTAACTTCGTATGTCCCCAGAACAAAACAAACACTAGCCCGTCACTATTATTATATTTGTAGCTTCGTATGATCCCAGAACAAAAAACACACTGGCCTGACAATATGGTAATGTGTGTAGCTTCGTTTGACTACAGAACAAAACAAACACTGGCCTGACAATATGGTCATATGTGTAACTTCGTATGTCCCCAGAACAAAACCTGTAGTGTTTAGGATAAACGTGCCGCCAGAACTACGCTGGTGTGTCACCTCAGCTGTATTTTATGGATCTTTACAATATTTGGAGGAGTATTTGTGAAATATGCTGCTTACAGATGTTGCCTCAACTGTTATATACCAGGTGTATAATAGAGACACCATACAATGTGTACAATACAGGTGATAGTGATCTCCATACTCGAAACCCATTCATCTGCCGTGGAGTAGAACGTCGCCAACATGCTATCTCACATGCTTGACGAAAGACGCCCCTCTCCGGGGCAGAATACGTGTCATGGTCGTTTCATGGTGACCCATATTCGGGTCATGTTTGCCTGGTACAGACCCGCATATTTAAATACTGCAGGGATTCAGCTTGAATAGTACTGGTGCAGCATTACCCAATATGCATTCACTCATACATTCCACCAACGTGCTGTCAAACAAATAAATACTGACTTCTTATTATCCATCTGCTATACATGGCATTAGCATTCAGACCAATTTCTTTGTAGGGGCCCAGACTTGTTCATCTCAGGCCGGATTTGGCAACAGATAACGTCAGTGTGTACGTGCGTGTTACGTCGACCTGTGCTTCACATTCTTTTCACAACTCTACCTGAGGGAATATGTGGTACTCCACTGCGCAGGTCACGGGTAGAGGTGGCGTTTGAAGAGAGAATGGTCCACATTGAACACATGTAATCTAGCTTTAGCCTGTGTAATTAGTACCGTGTGTGAATCTGAGACATTGTCTCTGTGTAATTAGTAGGGTGTGTGAAAATGAGACATTGTCTCTGTGTAATTAGTACCGTGTGTGAATCTGAGACATTGTCTCTGTGTAATTAGTAGGGTGTGTGAAAATGAGACATTGTCTCTGTGTAATTAGTACCGTGTGTGAAACTGAGACATTGTCTGTGTAAATAGTACCGTGTGTGAAACTGAGACATTGTCCCTGTGTAATTAGTACCGTGTGTGAAACTGAGACATTGTCCCTGTGTAATTAGTACCGTGTGCTATACTGAGACATTGTCTCTGTGTAATTAGTAGCGTTTGCTAAACTGAGACATTGTCTCTGTGTAATTAGTAACGTGTGTGAACCTGAGACATTGTCTCTGTGTAATTAGTACTGTGTGTGAAACTGAGACATTATCTGTGTAATTAGTACCGTGTGTGAAAGTGGGACATTCTCTCTGTGTAATTAGTACCGTGTGTGAAACTGAGACATTGTCTGTGTAATTAGTAGCGTGTGTGAAACTGAGATATTGTCTCTGTGCAATTAGTACCGTGTGCTAATCTGAGACATTGTCTGTGTAATGAGTACCGTGTTTGAAACTGAGACATTGTCTGTGTAATGAGTACCGTGTGTGAAACTGAGACATTGTCTGTGTAATAAGTACCGTGTGTGAAAGTGGGACATTGTCTCTGTGTAATTAGTACCGTGTGTGAAACTGATATATTATCTCTGTGTGATAAGTACCGTGTGCTATACTGAGACACTGTCTCTGTGTAATTTGTACCGTGTGCTATACTGAGACATTGTCTCTGTGTAATTAGTACCGTGTGTGAAACTGAGATATTGTCTCTGTGTAATTAATACCGTGTGTGAAACTGTGACATTGTCTCTGTATAATTTGTACCGTGTGCTATACTGAGACATTGTCTCTGTGTAATTAGTACTGTGCGTGAAACTGAGACACTGTCTCTGTGTAATTCGTACCGTGTGTAAACTGAGACATTTGTAATTTGTACATTTTTTTTAACTGAATGTGATACTTATCTAAATATTGATACACTTATTACTGCATTGGCGTGAGCTACACATAATGCATTGGCGCTTTCCGGCCTTTGTAGACACCACCTACTGACCTATTATATATCTCCTATATGCCGACCTGACCTGAATAAAAACCACCGTTTGGTGATCAACCAGACCAATCTTATAGTTTTTAAATAATCGTTTCATGAACGTTGGGGTAGAATAGGTCTTCAGCATAAAAGGAGACTATGCTTGTCGTAAGAGGCGACTAACAAAAGTGTGTGGTCAGACTCGCTGACTTGTTTGATACATGTCATCGTATCCCAATTGCATGGATCGATGCTCATGATGTAAATTACTGGATTGTCTGGTCCAGACTCTATTATTTTTAGACCGCCGTCATAAAGCTGGAATATGCTGGGTGCGGCGTTAAACAACAAACAAACAATCAAATCATGAACGTGAGTCTGTCCTCTAACAACGTAATAAACTGCACTGTTTCTGTGCGAGATGGACACATACCTCGACAGTTCCCGGCCAACTCGGAGTAAGTGATTGGCCGACCAGTAAGTTGTTGAGTGGGTATGTACTTGACGTTGCGTTTCGGTTCGACTTCCGCACTGTCCGAAAACCGTAAAGTAATGCAGGAAAGTGATTATGTTGTCAAGACTCACTTTGATCAACTTGTTTACTC
This sequence comes from Haliotis rufescens, assembly GCF_023055435.1. Taxonomy (NCBI): domain Eukaryota; kingdom Metazoa; phylum Mollusca; class Gastropoda; order Lepetellida; family Haliotidae; genus Haliotis; species Haliotis rufescens. The sequence continues at coordinate 37,456,392 of NW_025963779.1, forward strand.
AGACCTTTGACAATCAATGCTTCTCAATATACCGTGATACGATATCTGTTATTTATTTTCATGTGTAAGAAATATCTGCCAAAAGCAGAGTCAATTGTATGATTCCGACTATATCATGAGCATGTGTTAATGAATCACTATCAAACAGTCATGATACCAGATGTATCCTGTTCCACCAGTGGCACCCGTCACAAACACGTGCAAAGGCAAGCCAATTGTTCGCCTTAACAAGCACGGGAACGTATTGTACAAGTCAAAATAGGGAATTGCATCGGAAATCATTTCAGTCACCTACGCGTCAAATGTCCTCCACATGTCTACCATAAAACCTTGAATGTTGTAACCTCGATCAATCACACTTCTGAGCAAGAGTCCAATGACGCTCATTCTGATCTTCCACGAAAGAGCATGCTCGATTGTACCTAAGGCATTGTGAAATGTTGATAACAAGGACTGGAGCTGCTGGAATATTGCTTGACACGAAGGGATATTGACTACTGGAAAGTCGAAGTCATTTGCATAAAGAAACAGATCGGCAAGAAGGAGAGCACCATTGGTGTCGATGGGGACGCCTACATCTTGCCTAAGTGTCTTACCCCAAAGTATTAAAATAGATGTTATATGTAAAGCTACATATGACGCCAGAACAAAACCAGCACTGCCCTGTCACCATGGTCATGTGTGTAGCTACGTATGACGCCAGAACAAAACAAGCACTGCCCTGTCACTATGGTTATGTGTAGCTACATATGACGCCAGAACAAAACCAGCACTGTCCTGTCACTATGGTTATGTGTAGCTACATATGACGCCAGAACAAAACCAGCACTGCCCTGTCACTATGGTTATGTGTAGCTACATATGACGCCAGAACAAAACAAGCACTGTCCTGTCACTATGGTTATGTGTAGCTACATATGACGCCAGAACAAAACCAGCACTGCCCTGTCACTATGGTTATGTGTAGCTACATATGACGCCAGAACAAAACAAGCACTGCCCTGTCACTATGGTTATGTGTTGCTACATATGACGCCAGAACAAAACAAGCACTGCCCTGTCACCATGGTCATGTGTGTAGCTACATATGACGTCAGAACAAAACCAGCACTGCCCTGTCACTATGGTTATGTGTAGCTACATATGACGTCAGAACAAAACCAGCACTGCCCTGTCATTATGGTTATGTGTAGCTACATATGACGCCAGAACAAAACCAGCACTGCCCTGTCACTATGGTTATGTGTTGCTACATATGACGCCAGAACAAAACAAGCACTGCCCTGTCACTATGGTTATGTGTTGCTACATATGACGCCAGAACAAAACCAGCACTGCCCTGTCACCATGGTCATGTGTGTAGCTACATATGACGTCAGAACAAAACCAGCACTGCCCTGTCACTATGGTAATGTGTAGCTACATATGACGTCAGAACAAAACAAGCACTGCCCTGTCACTATGGTTATGTGTTGCTACATATGACGTCAGAACAAAACCAGCACTGCCCTGTCACTATGGTTATGTGTAGCTACGTATGACGCCAGAACAAAACAAGCACTGCCCTGTCACTATGGTTATGTGTAGCTACATATGACGCCAGAACAAAACCAGCACTGCCCTGTCACTATGGTTATGTGTGTAGCTACATATGACACCAGAACAAAACAAGCACTGCCCTGTCACTATGGTTATGTGTAGCTACATATGACGCCAGAACAAAACCAGCACTGCCCTGTCACTATGGTTATGTGTAGCTACATATGACGCCAGAACAAAACAAGCACTGCCCTGTCACTATGGTTATGTGTGTAGCTACATATGACGCCAGAACAAAACCAGCACTGCCCTGTCACCATGGTCATGTGTGTAGCTACATATGACGCCAGAACAAAACAAGCACTGCCCTGTTTCTATGGTTATATGTGTATTTCACAGCTTGTCAGCTTGATGTGGGCATCTTCCCGAGGCAAAAGAGTCAACTGACTTTTAAAGTCCAGTTTCCACCCTTGCCGAACAAGGCTGGTATTATGGAGTTACATTTTGGCTGGACTAACGAGTCTATGCATAGTCCAGTCAAAATCGCGCACCGAAATTGAAATCCGGTTCGTAATCTGTCGTGCAGATTTCGGTCGATAGCAGGATTTGCAAAGCACCGCCAACTAGTTGTCAGCAGATATTTTGAAATCTTCTCATGTTTTTAATCAAGGTGCTCACGTAATTTGATGCATTTCGCGATGTAAGATCCGTTTTATCACAATATAGATCTTGATTATCGATCAGATCGTCCTGACCGAGCGCCACCATTTTGCATGAAGCAAACGCAAGTGATACAATAGGTGGAATCTGATTGGTTCATAGGAGAGGCTTAGAAGGGACATAACTGGTAATAGCCACTGGTGGCGCTACGATCGAGCCAAGTAATTCCAGCCTAGTTCGGCAAGTCTGGAAACTGGACTTATAAAGTCAGTAAACTCTCTTGCCTCGGGAAGATGGATGTGGGAGGAAAGCCGGACGTGAGATAGGTCCAAAACAAGAAACAAAATCAAAACGAACACACGCTCATAGGGAACGCCACTATTCACAACGGATTCATCGACTTGAGGGAGTGAGCGAGTTTACTTATAATAATAGTCCATCTGTATGGCACTTTTTCGATGCTGAATATCATGCTCAAAGCGTATTATTACCCCAGTCATTCTCATCTCCAAGGTTAAGCGCCACATTGTCATATCATCTTACCGGGTACCCATTTACTGCTGGTTGAATAGTAGCATATTTCGAACAAAGTCACTTTCCCAAAGAGACACCATATGCGTTACGTGTGCTTCTCAGGAGCCAAGCAGCCGAACATGGTCACCCATCCATGGACTCTTCGTGACGAACGTGACCTCTAGTTTAACGCCGCTTTGAACAAAATTTCAGTTAAGTGTGTCAGCGATCATAGTTTTCTGGTACGTCTAGGAGACGCACAGCGAACTGCGCCGTCTAAAACGACAGGGCCAACCGTGTGTCCTTTGAAAAGAGATGTCGGAGACCGAGATTAAATTAAATGGAAATGCAAAGTGTTTGTTTCTGGCTGTGAAAATACGTTTGGTTATGAAAACCGGCACAGACAATAAAGATAAATGAACGGAGTAATGGGGGCGGTCGGGTAGCCTAGTGGTTAAAGCGTTCGCTCGCCACGCCGAAGACCCGGGTTCGATTCCCGACAAGGGTACAATGTGTGAAGCCCACATCTGGTGTTCCCCGCCGTGATATTGCTGGAATATTGCTTAAAACGGCGTAAAACCATACTCATTCACTCACTCTTAAGTAATGCTGACAGATTTGTTTTCATTTTGAGAAAAGAAAACCATATTGTCATTGCGACTTTGGCTTTAGAACCATTGGAGCTAACAAAAGACCACAGGAGTTAGAAAAGGAGTATAACCATTAATTCACTTACTACACATGCGCACAATCAATCGAAAAGGGCGACAACACGACAATATCAAAATGACAATACGACAACGCAAAATACTTTGACCTTGAAAAATTGTGGCGTTGTCGCGCTTTGGTTAATTTTCACACTTTTGTTTGTTTTTGGAAGGGCGACAATGCCACAACGCGACAGTGTCCCTTCTGTGATTCCATAGAAATCACTTCACGTCATTGTAACTTTTCAATCTCAATAAAATGTGTATTGGTTTAAAACATATTGACTTTGTTCATGTATACTCAGGTAAATACCCGTGGTCATTCAATATGTTTGGTTGATAATATGTTCGGAAATAACCGCAGCATCCACCTCAAGAGATTAACGTTTATAATAGCGGTTTCATAAATGTTGGTTCGCAGATCAAATGACAGTCGAAATTTTATGGAAAACATAAAAAAACAGCGGTCTGATGGTGAGATACGCTTGCAAAGCAGTTGTGTTGCTCAGTGAGCCAGAATAACGGTGATGCCACCTAAACACAAATGATTGAGAGAACAGGTTTCTGGGATTCTGAATTTTTATATCATTTTCATGTTCAACATTATTTTGATAATACTGGACGAAACTAGACCAGACGATCGTTTACACCTTGTGATGCCAGATGACAGCTCTCCAGACATCACACGTGACCCCGATATTTCCGGTCACATGGTCATACGCGGTGCTGTCAACTGACACCAGAATACGTGCTGAAGTCACACCTGAAATCTCTACACGTTCAAAGTGTTGAAACCCACATAAGCGAATTAGCATGCCATTGTTTAAACTGCAGCCTTATTTCTAAACTGAGATAGGCTGGAGTGTGTTTGACGCCGCAGTTCCCAATGTTCCAGTTATATCACGGTGGCCTCAAAACAGTGGAACCTGGGTCTGGCGAACCACAGTATGGCGGACTCCACGATATACGCGGATCTAGAGAGGACAGATGCAGGTAGACTAACATAAGAGTCCCTGTGGTAAACTTATGAATAACGTTAAAATGAAATCATTATACAAGGGACCTGCAAGTATTAAAGAAACCCCAAGTCTTTTAATTTCAGATTAGAATGTAGGGACTATATGGGATGCGATAGCTGAGACGGGGATACGAGTTTAAATGTTGATTATATACTATGCGTACAGACGAGAGACAAGGTGCAGGGGTGCGCATGTTTCAACTAGAGCCCTCTGTAGGCGCTAAGCCAGTCGTCCACGAGTTTGGTATTGTATTATCTCGGGCCCCTTCCTCCAGCGAACACCACAACGCCATCTAGGACAATATACAGCCTCTCAATATACAAGCTTCATCTGTTATGTCATCCAGAATGATAGGGCATCTCAAATTATCGTCACTTAACAACATGGCCGCCCCTACTCGGTCGTCCATACATTGGACGGTTTCTATTTGGTACTTATTACTCCTAAAGTGCCACCCGTCTGTTGGATGAGCTTCCTTTATGTATATCAGAAGAAAGTTTCTTTTGCGTGTGAGTATATTGTGTACATCCAATGGTCGGTCCTCAGGCACATTACCTACTCCTGCCCACTGTAGGCGATGAGCCACTCTTTCACTGGTTGAAGGTTGTATTGGCCTGGGCCTCTTCCCCCAACAAACATAATCACACCATCCAACACGATGTACACCCTTTCGGGAAAACAGAAGTATGTTTTAACAGCCTCGTCTGTTATGTTATCTAGAACGACGGGACATCGCACATTCTCATCTCGCAAGAACTTTGCCGCCTGAACCCGGTCGTTCATGTTCTTAGCTGATTCAATGTAATAACTGTTGCTCTTGAAATGCCACCCGTCTGTTGGATAAGCTTCCTTTATGTATATCAGAAGAAAGTCAGCGATATGTCCATAGTTTTGAACAATGTCGTTGAACTTGGCCATAAAGGGAGGTCAGCTACAGCTTCCAAAGTTGAAAACCAGAGGGCGCCAATTCTTCATGAAGTCAACCAGATGGTGTTTAGTTTTGCCGTCTGCTGACCAGACAACTGCATCTGGCACTTTACCATTCTCATCTGGGTACAAAGCTACGTCTAGAAACCATTTCTGTAGAATCAGTTTCCAGTTTTTAGGCATGAGCAACGTCTCATACAGGTCCGCTCCACTCACTGAGGAACCTTCAAGGGTTTTTTCTGCACCCCCTAATGATCCGGGGACATATTTTTCCGATGTTAACCACAATAACTGCCGTTAGAAACCTGAACAGTACAGCCACGATTGCCCAGATCGTCTTCAGAATCCGAGATGCTATTTTGTTCCTTTAAAAAAGAAACATATTCATTTTGATCAATAGAATGAGGAATCAGATTTCTTTAGCTCACCTTACCGAGGACCTATTTAAGCGGGTGTGGTCAAACATTTCTGGGACCACGAAGTCGATGAAGTTTATTTTGGAAAGAAATAACTGGAACAGCATGGAATATATGAAAGTGAAACTTTTGAATTACTGAAAATGTTGGCTCTTATGTAAATTGTCTAGAAACGTTCTGACACGTTCCGCTACGACAAAACACGTACGTATGTTGTTGTTATTGTTATTTAACGCCGTACCAGGACATATCCCAGCTATATGACATTTGGACCAGACAAGCCAGTGATAGATAATATGAGCAAGATCGGGGCACGATGACGGGCAATGAAGCAAGTCACCGAGCTTGAGCATCTTCAGTACTCTGAACTGATATCTCCACGGAGGCACGTTCCTACTGAATCTTAATACTCCGCAGTTTTACATCTCAGAAACCGGCCCTGAACAATGATGTCATCAAATAGTTCTCGTATATTCCCGAGCTTAGCTAAAATGACCTTAACATCAGTCATATTTCAAGATCACTCATGCACGTATCAATGTGTCCCCACAGTTATGTCCCCACGTCCGTGGTTGAGTTGTAAAATACATATTCAACTATGAAACTAAAGCTCCAAACGGAGCTCCTTTCAGATGAATCTATAACAACATGATGTAAAAGATAGGATCTCATCTTTAGTAATGTTTAAAAATAAACGTTCTGGTGAGTCATTCGAATTCCTGGTTTCGTTCCTCGTGATCATCTCACAACATCTTGTTTCAAAGCAGCGGGTAGCCTCATGGTTAATATCTTGACTTCTCACGCCACTAACCCGGGTTCGATACACAACATTACATTACCCACATCACGACAGGGGACACCAGGAATAGGATTCACACCATGTTGAGGAATAGAACCTGGGTCTCTGGCTTGACGAAGCAACGCTTTAATCGCAAGGCTGTCCATCCGACTCTGTCCATTGTTGGGGCCTCCCGCGGTGATATAGTTGGAAGATTTATACGTACGGAGGAAAGTCATACTCACTGGTATGTAATTCGACTGACAATAGGTATAATGCGAGGCTTTGGATCTGCTCATCTCATCCAGGTGGAGAAACGCAGCATGTGCGTCTTAGGTGAGTGAGTTAGGTGGAACGCCCCTTTGAACTGGATCTCGGTTACATCACAGTGTCTCAGCTTGATGTGGGAGAAGTCATGCAATGCTTAGACGTTTACCACTTTAGTGAAACCTACGAGCATTGGAATGGTGCTGATAAACCAAGAAACATAACAATGGCTAACCTGATATTTTGAACCAATGATCACAGGTTTCTGGCACGCCTAAGGGACGCAACTCTGCACAGCGACTAGGCCACCCGCGGCCCCGCATGTACACCTGGGCACAAGACTATCTAACTGATAATAATAACAAACTCGGCGAGTTAGTTTGTTATTATTATGTGTTACATGGTTCTGTGACCTGGGTGAGGCGCAGAGAGGTCAGGTGAAACTACTGCTGCCTTTCCCTGCATTCGTTCATCGTGGTCTTACGCTCGTATCGATTTCCTTTTTCAATTTGAAAAATCTTGACTCGAAGTTAACCTTAGCTGATATAAGTAAACATATTGGGAGATAAGTGAATAAGGGAGAGACTGGTACACGTTTTACTTTTGTCATGATATGTAACCAATCGCAGATATAGAAGTGTGCTAAAGTCCTCACTGAACCTACGCCAGACTGAATGGAGTGCCGTACAGATCCCCGCGCTCAGCTAGTTCTACATTGAGAAGCCAGCTGGGTGTCGTCGGGATCTAAACCTGTCGCGATTGCGTAACCAATGCCACAATGGCTGATTTCTTTGAAAGTGTCGGGTCAATATATATGGTCGACTGTTACCTACCGACCGAAGTAGGTAAGACTTGCGCCTGTATCCCCCCTTAGAATATATATGATTAAAAGGATTAAGAGGCATTGCATACATACATAACTTTTGGAGGGGATCATATGCACCTACTGACCTATTATATATGTCCTATAGACCGAGTGTCCTGTCATCAACCAGCCAGCTCAAAGAGTTTATAAATAATCGTTTCATGAACGTTAGTCTGTCCTCTAGCAACGCAATAAACTGGACTGTTTCTGTGTGAGATGGACACATACCTTAGGTACCTCAATCTGTAGACAGTTCCCGGCCTACTCGGAGTTCAAGTCAGTGACCAGCCGACCTGTAATGTATTTCAGAGGGTATGTGCTAGACGTTGCGTTTCAGTGCAACTTCCACACTGTCCGAAAACCGTTAGGTAATGCAGGTGTGTGATTATGGTGACAACACTTGCTGTGATCAACTTGTTTACTCAATACTCCTAAAATATCATGATAGGATAATCTGTTATATATGTTCATATGTTTCTATAAGTACATTTGATTGAATACATGGAATACATATTTGAATTACTCATGTAGTATTAAAGAACATTCATTCACACATTTACTCCATCAACTTGCTGTCTACCAAAGACAATACTGAGACTTATTCTAGTCTCCCACCCACCGGTTAAAATGCGTTAGCTTTTAAACTAATTTTTAAGGGATCCAGCCTTGTTCATTTCAGGCCGGATTTGGCAACAGATAACGTCAGTGTGTACGTGCGTGTTACGTCGACGCTCAAGGTCGAACCTTTACAACTAGTACCTTGTTTTAAATTCAGACATTGTCTCCGTGTAATTAGTACCGTGTGTGAAACTGAGACATTGTCTCCGTGTAATAAGTACCGTGTGTGAAACTGAGACATTGTCTCTGTGTAATTAGTACCGTGTGTGAAACTGAGACATTGTCTCTATGCAATTAGTACCGTGTGTGAAACTGAGACATTGTCTCTGTGTAATTAGTACCGTGTGTGAAACTGAGACACTGTCTCTGTGTAATTAGTACCGTGTGTGAAACTGAGACATTGTCTGTGTGTAATTAGTACCGTGTGAAACTGAGACATTGTCTCTGTGTAATAAGTACCGTGTGTGAAACTGAGACATTGTCTCTATGCAATTAGTACCGTGTGTGAAACTGAGACATTGTCTGTGTAATTAGTACCGTGTGTGAAACTGAGACATTGTCTGTGTGTAATTAGTACCGTGTGTGAAACTGTGACATTGCCTCTGTGTAATTAGTAGCGTGTGTGAAACTGAGACATTGTCTCTGTGTAATTAGTACCGTGTGTAAAACTGAGACATTGTCTCTGTATAATTAGTAGCGTGTGTGAAACTGAGACACTGTCTCTGTGTAATTAGTACCGTGTGTGAAACTGTGACATTGTCTCTGTGTAATTAGTACCGTGTGTGAATCCGAGATATTGTCTGTGTGTAATTAGTACCGTGTGTGAAACTGAGACAATGTCTGTGTAATCAGTACCGTGTGTGAAACTGAGACACTGTCTCTGTGTAATAAGTACCGTGTGTGAAACTGAGACATTGTCTGTGTGTAATTAGTACCGTGTGTGAAACTGAGACATTGTCTCTGTGTAATAAGTACCGTGTGTGAAATTGAGACATTGTCTCTATGCAATTAGTACCGTGTGTGAAACTGTGACATTGTCTCTGTGTAATTAGTACCGTGTGTGAATCCGAGATATTGTCTGTGTGTAATTAGTACCGTGTGTGAAACTGAGACAATGTCTGTGTAATCAGTACCGTGTGTGGAACTGAGACACTGTCTCTGTGTAATTAGTACCGTGTGTGAAACTGAGACATTGTCTCTGTGTAATTAGTACCGTGTGTGAAACTGTGACATTGTCTCTGTGTAATTAGTACCGTGTGTGAATCCGAGATATTGTCTGTGTGTAATTAGTACCGTGTGTGAAACTGAGACAATGTCTGTGTAATCAGTACCGTGTGTGAAACTGAGACACTGTCTCTGTGTAATTTGTACCGTGTGTGAAACTGAGACATTGTCTGTGTGTAATTAGTACCGTGTGTGAAACTGAGACATTGTCTCTGTGTAATAAGTACCGTGTGTGAAACTGAGACATTGACTCTATGCAATTAGTACCGTGTGTGAAACTGAGACATTGTCTGTGTAATTAGTACCGTGAGTGAAACTGAGACATTGTCTCTGTGTAATTAGTACCGTGTGTGAAACTGTGACATTGTCTCTGTGTAATTAGTAGCGTGTGTGAAACTGAGACATTGTCTCTGTGTAATTAGTACCGTGTGTGAAACTGAGACATTGTCTCTGTATAATTAGTAGCGTGTGTGAAACTGAGACATTGTCTCTGTGTAATTAGTACCGTGTGTGAAACTGTGACATTGTCTCTGTGTAATTAGTACCGTGTGTGAATCCGAGATATTGTCTGTGTGTAATTAGTAGCGTGTGTGAAACTGAGACAATGTCTGTGTAATTAGTACCGTGTGTGAAACTGAGACACTGTCTCTGTGTAATTAGTACCGATGTTTGGACCAAGGAAATCCTTATTACCTATAATCCATGCCAGGAAATCATTATGACAAAGGAAATCCTTATTATCTATTATCGATGCGAGGAAATCATGATAACCAAGGAAATCCTTATTACCTATAATCCATGCAGGGAAAGCATTTTGAACAAGGAAATCTTTATTACCTATAATCCATGCAAGGAAATCATTATGACCAAGGAAATCCTTATTACCGATAATCAATGTAAGCAAATCATTATGACCAAGGAAATCCTTATTACCTATAATCAATGCAAGGAAATCATTATGATCAAGGAAATCCTTATTACCGATAATCAATGTAAGCAAATCATTATGACCAAGGAAATCCTTATTACCTATAATTCCTGCAAGGAAATCATTGTGCTCAAGGAAATCCTTATTACCTATAATCCATGCAAGGAAATCATTATGACCAAGGAAATCTTTATTACCTATAATCCATGCAAGGAAATCATTATGACCAAGGAAATCCTTATTACCGATAATCAATGTAAGCAAATCATTATGACCATGGAAATCCTTATTACCTATAATTCCTGCAAGGAAATCATTGTGCCCAAGGAAATCCTTATTACCGATAATCAATGTAAGCAAATCATTATGACCAAGGAAATCCTTATTACCTATAATTCCTGCAAGGAAATCATTGTGCTCAAGGAAATCCTTATTACCGATAATCCATGCAAGGAAATCATTATGACCAAGGAAATCTTTATTACCTATAATCCATGCAAGGAAATCATTATGACCAAGGAAATCCTTATTACCGATAATCAATGTAAGCAAATCATTATGACCAAGGAAATCCTTATTATCTATAATCCATGCGAGGAAATCATGATAACCAAGGAAATCCTTATTACCTATAATCCATGCAAGGAAATCATTATGACCAAGGAAATCTTTATTACCTTTAATCCATGCAAGGAAATCATTATGACCAAGGAAATCCTTATTACCGATAATCAATGTAAGCAAATCATTATGACCAAGGAAATCCTTATTACCTATAATTCCTGCAAGGAAATCATTGTGCCCAAGGAAATCCTTATTACCTTTAATCCATGCAAGGAAATCATTATGACCAAGGAAATCCTTATTACCGATAATTAATGTAAGCAAATCATTATGACCAAGGTAATCCTTATTACCTATTTTCCATGCAAGGAAATCATTATGACCAAGGAAATCATAATGATCCATAAAGGAAGCCTGAAGCTGGTAGAGAAATGAAACACAACTACAGTCAACATCTTTATTATACATCAATGTTCATTGTCTCCCAATAGTGTCATGTTGAGAAGGTCACCTTCAACACACCTCGGATGTAACGGATTTCACATTTGTTCGTTATATCAAAAGCATGCTGGTCTGATCAAAGCTGACGATGAAGACACAACACTCATACTGGTTCCAGTATGAGATTCTTGGTGTTCATCGCTGCTTGGCATTTTGTCCCATCCATATTCGTCATATCCGAGGTCCATCTATTTCTGTCCATCAAACACAGACCACAAGTTTCAGACTGTGTCGTCATTGAAGAAACCGTCTCCTTCTCACATGTCAGTATTCGTGAGTGCAGCAAAACAAATATTATAATTCGGTTCTTTTGATACAAATGGGTTAATTATGTTAAATGTTTCCTTTTCAAAAAAAGATATATTCAGAATATGGCACTGAGATTATACATTAGATACAGTAATGTTAATTGAAATTTTATCACCGGATATATACTAGTAGTCCTTGTTTCTCACAGTGAAACGACTTCAGTACCGTGTGTCCTGGACCCACTAAGTTTTCAGAACATCCAGTATGTCAAGCGAACAATATATACTCACACGCAAAAGAAACGCAAGTGGTTTTAAGCAAATAGGTAACAAACACGGAACCATAAATTGAGTTTTAGCATGTAGTGAAGCCTGATGGTGTTATCAATATATTTGGTTGCATTTTGGAAGGCCCGAGTAAAAACGCAACATAAAAAAACGAATCGCCAAAACGCACCATTTTAATGAATATGTGGGTATCATGCATCCATTTCTCGCGAAATCGAAAATGCACGAATTGTCACGAACTGTAGTGGGTATAAAACTGGCCGATTCTTGGACCTACCACTCATTGGTCAACAATGCCACGCCTAACGTTTGGAACCTGGAAAGTCTGTCCTAGATGTTGCCCGTCATTTCAACTTAACATAACCACAATTTACCGTCTCCTGCATCGATACAATGCTACACAGACCACAGATGACCTTCCTCGGAGCGGTCGTCCTAGGGTCACCACACCTCGACAAGATCGGCAGATTACCCTTCAACACCAGCGACATCCGTCCCTAAAGGCAAGTGAAAGTGCTCGACAGACCATAGGAACACATAATCGACACATAAGCCGGGACACTGTGATCCGACGTCTCCGTTCCAACAACCTCAGATGTCGCCGACCGGCACGTCGTCCTGTTCTCCAACCACGGCATCGACAAGCACGACGTCACAGGGTCATCGCAATTGGCGTCATCGTGAGAGGAGGCGTGCCATCTTCTCTGATGAAAGTCGCTTTTGTGTCTCCCATGCAGACGGAAGAGACAGAATTTGGCGGCGTCGAGGTGGTCGTTTCGCTGACAGAAACGTTGTGGAAAGGGATCCATGGGGTGGACCTAGCGTCATGATATGGGCAGGGATTGGACCCATGTGCTTTCTGAATGTTGGTCAAGGACGGGGACACGGCGTCACTCCTCAGCGGTATATATCGACCAAGCGATCAGACCCCACCTTGTTCCATTTTTTGCACAACATCAACAACACATTTTCCAGCAGGACAACGCTCGTCTCCACGCTGCCAGAGCTACCATGGCCTTTCTGCAACAACACAACATCCGTGTTCTACCGCGGCCAGCCCTCAGCCCTGATCTGAACCCAATCGAACACTTGTGGGATGAGGTTCAAAGGCGTCTGCACAATGTGCGCCCAGTCCCTACAACTGCCGATGAACTACGCACAGCTGCTCTGGATGTGTGCAGGAGGATCCCTAGGGCCTTCACAAATCGTCTGATCCACTCAATATACAGGAGATGTGTGGCAGTGATCAATGCTAATGGTGGTCACACCAGGTATTGACTGACATTTTGTGTATTGACCCGAAACTGTGTAAGCCCTTAACATTTGAAAAAAACAATTATGTCATCTGCCTTTTAATCCATTAAACTGTCTTCAGTCAAATTTTCGTCAATCTGGCCCTATTAGTATTTCTTGTCTGTACTGTTGAAAATAAATAACATGTATACTGCATTCACGACTTGCGTTTCTTTTGCGTGTGAGTATATTTTGTACATCCAATGGTCGGTCCTCAGGCACATTACCTACTCCTGCCCACTGTAGGCGATGAGCCACTCCTTCACTGGTTGAAGGTTGTATTGGCCTGGACCTCTTCCCCCAACAAACATAATCACACCATCCAACACGATATACACCCTTTCGGGAAAACAGAAGTATGTTTTAACAGCCTCGTCTGTTATGTCATCTAGAACGACGGGACATCGCACATTCTCATCTCGCAAGAACTTTGCCGCCTGAACCCGGTCGTTCATGTTCTTAGCTGATTCAATGTAATAACTGTTGCTCTTGAAATGCCACCCGTCTGTTGGATGAGCTTCCTTTATGTATATCAGAAGAAAGTCAGCGATATGTCCATAGTTTTGAACAATGTCGTTGAACTTGCCCAGTTGGGCTATGAACGGAGGTCAGCTGCAGCTTCCAAAGTTGAGAACCAGAGGGCGCCCCTTCTTCATGAAGTCGAGCAGACGGTGTTTGCTTTTACCGTCTGCTGACCAGACGTATTGGTTACAAGCTTTGTCATTCTGTTCAAGATTAGAAAATCGCTGTTCTCTCACCATAATCAGTATATGTTTCCAAGTTTTCAGACTAAGTAAACTGTTATAGAACTCTTCTTCATTAACAGATGCTCCCACAAGAATAACTTTCCAAGTCTCCAGGAATTTTCTTCGTAGTGGTGGACATATTCTTGATAGGTTGATAATAATAAACATAAGGACGAACTTCAGAATGCTTGCGATAGCCGGAAACATGGTCGAAAGTATCCATGGCATCTTCATCGTCCTATCCTTTCTGTTCAAAACAGTGTTTACAGTTAGCAACAATACCTATATGTTCATTATGTGGCTTTGTGCTTGATTTAGGTTTATTGTAAGCGTCCATGCCTTGACAGGACATCTCAGGTTCACAAATTCTTTACAAATATTGAGTCACCAACAAGAACTGTAACCGTTGTGTAACCATCAGATCTGTACCCACCACCTGATTTAATACGGGAAACAATATTTTAGGTAGCTGGAAGAGTGAAAGATATTTTGGTGTGACTGGGATGTGATATGTTTTGTTTTGTTTTGTTTGTTTGTTTGTTTGTTTGTTGTTTAACGCCGCACTCTGCAATATTCCAGCTATATGACGACGGTCTGTAAAATAATCGAGTCTGGACCAGACAATCCAGTGATTGACATCATGTGCATCGATCCACGCAACTGGGATCGATGACATGTATCAACAAAGTCAGCGAGCCTGACCACCCGATCCCGCCTTTTACGACAAGCATAGTCGCCTTTTACGCATTTTTAAGTGTGGGTTTTGACTGAGCCCAAGTGCCTATCTCTTCTTAAGGCTTTATAGGACTCTTTTTTATAGTTTTTATTCACTACTATATGAACAAACACAATTCTAATGTGCCTCGTGGCAGGGGATAGTGATGACGCTGTTTTCTTGTTCATTATCAATCATGATGTGGAATTGTCTTCCTGACTCTACACGTCCATATTTTTTGTGGCTACTGTTTTTTTCCAGAAATACAGTGCCTCTGAGTTTGTGTTATAATCATGATTAAAACCGCAAAACGGCATAATCTTTTTATGTGTTCTTATTATTTGATCTATAAAAACATACAGTTCAACCGACGAGCAAAGAAACGTTCCTCGGGAATAATGTCAAGGAAGATACTTGTATTGTTAAAAAACGCGAATTAACATCATCACAAGTCATGCCGTGAATGAGAATAAACGAAGGTATTGTGTCCACAGTTTGGAGGATGGGGTCAGACTGAAATCAGCACATGAAACTCCCTTTATTCCTTCAGAATGCCACACGTGAAGTACAACAGTATAGAGAGATTGGTCAGTGTTAGCTGTCCAGTGATGTTTCCTTCCAAAATGTCCAGACCTGTCTTGACTTGCCAACAGATGCCGCACCAAACTATCATGACACAAACTCTTCCATCTGCTCTCCCTGTGTCTTTGCCAGCTTCTGGTCCATCAGCTCCACGGTGTTCGAACCAATCGATGTCGACCTTCCGGGGTCAGCGTTAATCTCGTAGTAGTCTGCAAGCTCTGATATTGTACCGACGCAGTCTTCTGGACACTGTCCAGCGACTGACAGGCCTAATGACGTCATTCCTCAGATGGAGGATTTTCCTGGGTAGTGATGACAGGTCTACCCCTACAAGGCCTGTCTCCCATCCGCTCAGCCTGTCTGTAACGGGCCATGACCATGGTTCTCTCTGTTGTAGCGTTAATCAAAGCAGGTTATTTTGGTGTGAACAGTTCATCGTACCTTTCATAAATCATATCTCTGTAGGTTGGCATGCACCAAATGTTCCACTTCAACTCAAGTTCCACTGATCTTGGGTTATGTAGCACGTGCATTACTCAGAAAAGTGTTTTGGTTGTGTTTGGGCGATTGATTCTAAACCATTTTTAACACTATTCGGGGTTTCGTTTCAAATTTCAGCTTAGTAACGTTTCTTTTGTTCGTCGGATGAGATAAAAGGTTATGCTATTTGTGTCCATCATCCACAATGTTAGGCATTGAAAAGCACATTCCTCCAGCAGTTGGGAGTACAAACGTGTCAAGTTGACCAGTTTTCTGTCAATTTGAAGAAAACTGCTTACTGAGCTATTGCTACAAATGGTGTTGAAAATTGTCTTTTATTTATGAAAAAATGCCTTATTATATTAATTTCATTGTTCTGTTCTAAAATCACCTATATCTGTACATGTTTCAGTGAATAGTGAGAAAATTGTAACATTCTTTC
Organism: Haliotis rufescens; assembly: GCF_023055435.1. Classification (NCBI taxonomy): domain Eukaryota; kingdom Metazoa; phylum Mollusca; class Gastropoda; order Lepetellida; family Haliotidae; genus Haliotis; species Haliotis rufescens. Next base: position 37,472,712 of record NW_025963779.1, read on the forward strand.
CACAGGTTCAATTAAAAACATCTCGGCCCCTAAAAGTGAAGGGAAAAATACCATGACTCCACAACAAAAAACAACCGGATATCTCTCTAATTCAAATATTGATACACAAAATACTGCGTTGTCATTTTAACTCTGAATCATAAGCAATGCCCTGGCGCTACACGCCCTTTGTACACACCACCTACCGATCTACGTGTGTGTGTGTCCCAGATACTGACCTGGCCTAGATATATACCAACGTTTGTACTCCCATACCTTCGACAACCAGACAGCCCGTCTAGTTCATAAATAATATGTTTAAGGAACGATAGTCTGTCCTCTAGCAACATAATAAACTGGACTGTTTCTGTGAGATAGACACATACCTGACACCTCACTCTGTAGACAGTTCCCGGTCTCCTTGGAGTTGACGTCAATTGAGCAGGCGACCGATCAAGTGTTCACAGGGTATATATACTTGACGTTGCGTTTCGGTGCAACTTCCGCACTGTCCAAAAACCGTTAGGTAATGCAAGTGTGTGATTATGGTGACAACACGTGATCAACTTGGTTACTCAATGCTTCTCAAATATCATGATAGGATAATCCGCTATATATGTTCATATATTTCATTGAATACATGGAATTCATATTTGAATTACTCAGAAATAACAAATTCATAAAAAATATCAAAAGAGCAACCATGAGAAAACAATTAATTTTAATATACATATTTGGAACATTTATTAGATATATATTATTAGAACACTTCATCAGATCCTGTTCACGAAATAATGATATACTATATATTCAACACAGTGGTTTCACAAGTTACCACAAAAAAAACTAAATCTACATACGAGTGACTGAAAACATGTTTTTATTTTAATAACTTTGTCAATGGATCCCCAATAATAAACTTACAGAATAAATGTTAAAAAAAGTCATTGAAAAAACACTAATTTTTTTTATCAAAGCTTGATGGTTCATATTAAAGTTCTGGTATGTAAATGCTTGTCAACACCTGCATGATGTGCACAGATACGCTCCATATATATATATATATATATATATATATATATATATATATATATATATATATATATATATATATATATATATATATATATAATAAACTTACAGATACATTTGTCTCATAATAGAATGTACATTGGAATCAGCTGAATCAGAATTTTTTACTATCAACAAACCCACTGGAGAAAAAACAGAGAGAGGGGCTCTGATAGTCCAAAACATGAAGTTTCATGATTTAAATCAGACTGTTTGAGTCTTGTTGATAATGATAGATTGTGTTTCACAGTGACTGCTGTCCTCAAAGGGTGCAGCACGATGTGGTTGTCTCAGGTCAAGATACACCATCATTAATCAGTCATGTCCTTTGTACTCTATATCATGATGGGATGTATGTCATTACAGTCCAAGTTTCATAATATACTTCCCTAGGGGATTCCGAGTTAGTGCACGTCCCCAGCAACCTGTGCTTGACATACAAGGCAACTGGTTGGTTGGTTGTTGTTTAGGGCCGCACTCAGCAATATTCCAGCTATATGACGGCAGTCTGTAAATGATCAAGTCTGGACCAGACAATCCAGTGATTGACATCATGATCATCGATTCACGCAATTGGGATATCATGACATGCATCAACCAAGTCAGCGAGTCTGACCACCTGATCCCGTTAGTCGGCTATTACGACAAGCATGGGTTGCTGAAAGCTGATTTAAAGGACAAATGTGATTACTATATGAAAGGAGTGGCAGCCATGTCTAAAATTGGATCGGAACTTTGTGAGCACATCACACAGGAAGTGCAAGCTCCTTAAACCTAGTTCTTTCAGAAGAGGCCCTGAAAGCTAGATTCAACAGGGCACAAATGAAAGAAGATAAATACAACCATATGTTCTACACATGGGAATATACATGGATGCATGAAGCAATGACCAAATAAATGACTAAATGAAATCATCACGTGCCAATGTTTAAAATCAGATCTCAATTCTGAACCCACTGACCTCAATGCTGACTATACCCACAAGTTCTGCTGAAATACAAGTGTCTGAGGTCATGGGTGTACACAATGTTATATATATGTAACATTGTTTTCTACCTTCATCATTCACACTTCTACCTTCATCATTCACACTGCAAGTCAAATCACACATTCATATGACAAGTATTCAAAAACAATTTAGTGATAGGGACACATTTCATTTTCAAAATGGCTGCCATGGCAAACAGACAAGAGAATGATGATTGTACCCATTACCTTATTAGATTCCAGTGCACTGAATAGTGCACCAAAGTGCAATCTAATTATTCTATTGGCTACACATACATGATATGCTATTTCACAAATTCTGATTTATTATGCTAGGCTCGTGTGACATTCCCTTACAGCTCCACTATCACTTTGTGTTGAGGACAGATTGTCCGGCTGAGCAAGACAACATTGCAATGTTAGCATGGTTATTGGACAGATAAAAACAGGTGACAAGGTCACAAGAAAATAACATTTTCATACTTCATAAAATGTCTCAGTTACTACCTTACTTGTTTTGATTTATCATAAAGAGCAAATGCAGATGGAAGTCAATGGGGACAAACAGTTGTCATGGCTACTCAGTTACAACACACAAGTTTAAGGCCTTTTTAAAGCTTTTTGAAGCTTAAAAGTAAGACCAATGTGTGCTTTAGGCCAATTTATTTGGACATTCTTATTTTATGTCATTGTCAGAGCCAAACTGCCACAACACGGGCCCCCATCCAAGGACTCTCCGCGACAGACGTAGCTTAACTTCACCAGATTTGTGAACTCCAACAACAAGCATGGAGAACTGGGGACCTGTTTCTACCGTGAAATCATCTGAGGGACAAAGGCTATTCATCCCCAGAGGAAGAATACCATGTTAAGGGAGTGTGTTAAAGAAATACAAACAGTTCTACTTGTCAACACAGCCTGAACAGTGTATCAACTCGGTGCTGGATCCAAGTGGAGTGGGGGCGGTCGGGTAGCCTAGTGGTGGAGGCATTTGCTCGTCACGCCAAAGACCCAGGTTCGATTCCCAACATGGGTACAATGTGTGAAGCCCATTTGTGGTGTCCCCCGCCGTGATATTGATTGAATATTGCTAAAAGTGGCGTAAAAACATACTCACTCACTCCAAGTGGAGGGGTGGCGATTCAGAGGAATATGGAAGACAATGACATGCATAAAAGAATACTTCCTCACCCCCTTCCTTTCTTGTCCCTTTTGAAAGACATACCCCCAGGTGTAAAGAATTCAGAATTTGAATCATTGCACCCTGCACCCCTCCCTAAATTTGAACCCAACCCCCACCCCAACCCCGAGTTATAGATAGGACAACTCCTCCAACCCCCATTGATGTTAAGAATGTTCCACACCTATACACAGATACAGAGACACACACCTTTAAAACTTCCCTGAGACACCTGTGCAACTTCTGTAAAGTCTTTGGTGAACCGTATTCGACGTAATAAGCGCCCCGCTCTAATAAGCGCCCACGGCGACATTTGCAAAGATATTGGCTAGTGAACAATCCCGATTAGCACCCCTTCCGATTGATCAATTAGAGCTCCAGATAAGCTGCGTATCTGCGTGAAATACGCATCAGAAATGCAGAAATAGGCAGTAAAATATAATCCAAGCGTATCAAATACGCAACGAACATTACAGATACGCTACAAAAATAATACTTGTGCGTATCATCAAAATATTGTGAAGTAACCCTGCGTATTCGATTAGCAAATCAGCAACTTATTTTGAAATTATAAACGGGCATTCCGTCAACCTTGCCAAACTCCACGATGACAGTTTCATCATGATCATTTGCCATCACACTTTCTCGTGGAAGTATCGTGGTATTTTTGAGTCCTATAAAGCTCTCTAAACCAAACGACAGCAGTTTGCAGGGACTTGATGAATAGTGTTTTTAAATATTTAACTTAAATACCCACATGTGTAAAAACTAGTGGGTAACAGAAATTTTAATACCCAGATAGAATTACTGATACCAAATGATTTTAAAATGCATGGGTAAAATACCCACAACACCAAAAGCTTATCTGGAGCTATGATCAATGTACACAAGACTTATTTATTCACGTATAATACGCACTCATGTGTTATATGCACCCTTAATTATGGGCAATTAAATTCTGGAAAAAAACAGTATCTATCTGTCGTAAATAAACATTTCAGGTTGTCAGCATAAAATATGAAAAGTATCTTTCAACTCTTATGAGAGACCCTTATTTCTAATTTTGAGAGCGCCCTGGGCGCTTATTACGTCGAATACGGTAATCTGAATAATGTGTAAAATATGAAACTCTTGATTGTCTTTCCAACATGACTATACTAGCTTCAGCAACACAAATCTGTACCTGCTTATTGCCACATGTAACAATGGATGGTGTTCTTACCTCCTCTCCCTCGAATGTTCCTCAGCCTGTTACACTGAAGCAGCCATCATGCTTTTGCTTACAACATATACCACAAGCAGGAAAAGAAAAACGATACACAGCAGTTTCAAAAATAGACCCTAAATGTAAAATACCTCTTGGAGTCATGAAACAAACATCCTAAAAAACCATGGAACAAGTAAAATACAGACAACACAAGCTGAGACTTCTTTCAGAGACATGGTCAAGGTTCAGAGTGATGATCTGATGACTGCCATCACGTACATCAACATCAGGAAAATAGCATTAAGCCACAATAAACTATCAGATTTTCATCAAAATTTACTTAAAATGTGAGGTGGGAGGCATTTCAACTTTCATAGTTTGGTTTTCTAAATCAATCCATGTTGAAAGATTCACTTTAATTTTCAGAAGGTCTATGTGTTTCGTGTATTCAAGGAGTGAACAACACATGGGTCAATATTTCTTGTACTTATGGTTTACAATTTTGTTAGCCGTGTTTTTTTGTACTGGTAGTACTGCAGGAAGGGTTAAAAATATAATAAATAATACAACACACAGTCAAATATTTTTTTGTTGAACTTGGATGTGTCAAATTCCCAGTTTTCTCGAACTCATTTTGGAGTCCTAGGTATCGAAATCAAGCATAAAGTTCCCCTGATCGTGCTGATGTTTCGAGCCCAAGATCCAGGCCCCCATGAGTTTGACACAACGAGGTTCGACTGTAGGTGTCTGTAGTCCATTGAATAATAGGCTGGACAGGTTCCATGACTATCACACTTCTCGGCCAGCACTAAAACAGTTTTCCATGTTAACTTCGGCAAGTGGCTGATGTTCTGTCAGTGTTCTGTTCTGGTCAGCATCCTGAGCAAGCACTGTGCGATTGATTGAGAGAGTCGTGGACACATGGAGCTGGTCAGGGAGAGGAGCCCCGGCGGTCTCGGACATAAACATCATGAGAACACCACACACCAGGGACAGAACCCCAAACACTGCAAAGGGAACTGGCTTGTGTATGTCTCCCTACAACAACAAAAACAGATTTATTCTAAGTTGTTGTTTGTTCACTCAAACTTAAAGTGATTATTTGTTTCAAGTACCGTACAAAGATGATGAAGTAAGGCGAAGCCAATAAATTTTTTGTATCACATACAAGCAGGGAAATAAACTACTGGAATACAGTATTTGACTACCGTTGGACTTTTTATATTTAAGGATTTTTTTTTGATTTTTTTTTTTAAATGGAAATAAAAACGAAACATGCAGTGAACTTTATGATGATGTGGGCAGTGCCTGAGAACCAAGACTATTATTTATTTTAGCCTAAGTTGTCTAAATCAAGTACATGTATCAACATTCAAACATGACATCGACAGAGCTTAATAGAGAATGTGTCAGGTCCCACGTTGTACATATGACACCCCTTTCACTGCTATGGGATCAGTGTCAGAATGTCTTACCAAGAAAACAATCTGTGGGGCAACTATCCCTCCGATCCTTGCTGCCATGGAACATGCTCCAATGCCAATATTTCTGAAAGAGAAAAGAGAACATCCAAGATATCCTCCAGATGAAGGAGTACACTGAAATGTGTAGCTCCCCTGGCTATTACTTAACTGGTTTACTAAAGAATTAAAACATTATCTGCTTAACCTATATATTAGCACTTCAAATGTCGACGCCATGAAATATCACCATTTGTTCTCGATTAGCAAACAACAGATGTACTATTCTGGACTACATCATCCCAATGTTGTTTCTCTGCACGTTCCTGCATCCTGCCTGTATTGTGGGAGTGCAGTTTCATCAATGTTCACATCCTGCATAGTGGCTGTGCAGTTTCATCAATGTTCACACCCAGCATGATGGCTGTGTTGTTCGATCAATGTTCACACCCTGCATGATGGCTGTGCAGTTTCATCAATGTTCACACCCTGCATGGTGGCCGTGCAGCTTCATCAATGTTCACACCCTGCATGGTGGCTGTGCAGTTTCATCAATGTTCACACCCTGCATGGTGGCTGTGCAGTTTCATCAATGTTCACACCCTGCATGGTGGCTGTGCAGTTTCATCAATGTTCACACCCTGCATGGTGGCTGTGCAGCTTCATCAATGTTCACACCCTGCATGGTGGCTGTGCAGTTTCATCAATGTTCACACCCTGCATGGTGGCTGTGCAGTTTCATCAATGTTCACACCCTGCATGATGGCTGTGCAGTTTCATCAATGTTCACACCCTGCATGGTGGCTGTGCAGTTTCATCAATGTTCACACCCTGGATGGTGGCTGTGCAGTTTCATCAATGTTCACACCCTGCATGATGGCTGTGCAGTTTCATCAATGTTCACACCCTGGATGGTGGCTGTGCAGTTTCATCAATGTTCACACCCTGGATGGTGGCTGTGCAGTTTCATCAATGTTCACACCCTGCATGTTGGCTGTGCAGTTTCATCAATGTTCACACCCTGGATGGTGGCTGTGCAGTTTCATCAATGTTCACACCCTGGATGGTGGCTGTGCAGTTTCATCAATGTTCACACCCTGCATGTTGGCTGTGCAGTTTCATCAATGTTCACACCCTGCATGGTGGCTGTGTAGTTTCATCAATGTTCACAACCTGCATGGTGGCTGTGCTGTTCGATCAATGTTCACACCCTGCATGGGGGCCGTGCAGCTTCATCAATGTTCACACCCTGCATGATGGCTGTGCAGTTTCATCAATGTTCACACCCTGCATGGCGACTGTGCAGTTTCATCAATGTTCACACCCTGCATGGCGACTGTGCAGTTTCATCAATGTTCACACCCTGCATGGCGACTGTGCAGTTTCATCAATGTTCACACCCTGCATGATGGCTGTGCAGTTTCATCAATGTTCACACCCTGCATGGTGGCTGTGCTGTTCGATCAATGTTCACACCCTGCATGATGGCTGTGCAGTTTCATCAATGTTCACACCCTGCATGGTGGCTGTGCTGTTCGATCAATGTTCACACCCTGCATGGTGGCTGTGCAGTTTCATCAATGTTCACACCCTGCAGGTGTTTGCAAAAGATCACAATATGTCAGCACGTGGGATAAAAGCCCAAAGTGCCGCAACTGTTTAGCACTTTCAGAAAAGCCCATGAGGATGGATATGGTGCTGACAGATCCAGGATCATATTGAGTGTGACTCTTGCATTCAGATTATGATCATCAGATGATCCTAGCTGGCGTGACTTTGGGACAGACAAACATGCAATAGTCATAGCGCTGTTGTGAAACAGGACCGGTTATCTTAGTTCCAATTGCAGTGCCTTAGTCATCAGCTACCCTACCTTTCCTCCCTAATAAGAAGTGCACAAGTTACAAGTGAACATCCATGGGCTGACTGACTCACCTGACTACAGTTGGGAATGTTTCTGCTGAGAAGACCTGCACTGCCGCCCAGCCCCCAGATATACCAGCCTTGCCGAGCAGGGCAAACACTAAAGTCAGTGACGTCAGCTTGACATCTTGAGGAAAACAGAAACATGGTAATGGTGAAAACTAATAAATATCAATTTGTGAATGACCGCGAAAAAATGAAAAGCTGAATGAGCAGATTGACATATGTACATTACATTTATGTCATAAATCAACAACATCTGTCGGAGACCTACCAGCGACATCTAGGATGAGGATGGAGAAGCAGAAAACTCCAGCCATCATTATCAGGAGAGTGGTGGTCTTCCGTCGACCGAGACTGTTGTTGACCAGGGCAACAAATATGAGAGCAGGGATCTCCACCAAGCCAGACAGGAAGACATTCAGATAGCGATCTCCTGAGAGGTTCTTGGAGTTGAAATTGAGACCATAGTATACAGAGCTTGACACAAACCTGAAGAAGAGATGTCACCAAGGTGAGGCAGCAATTAGTTGGGGGATGACAATGGTAAGGGGAAAACATAACTTCAAAGTTTGAGGTGTAACAATCAGGAGAAAAACAGAATCTTTCCTTCCGTACAATAATTTCAACAAAACCTTGCTGATTTGTTTTGTAATTTATTTTTTCTCTCTCATAATGTATGGTTAACAATGTTTACAATATTGCATGCAAAGAAGCTACAACAATAGAGCCACAAGGCTCTGTAGCTCACCTGAATTATGAAAAAATAATGACGTCCATGTTCAAAGTAGGACTTGAAATCTGTGTGCAATGTTGAGGCATCATAGCTGGGATCATTACTACAGCTCCATAGGCCAGTTTCAGATGAGATTAAAAAAATGCAGTAACACAAGCAAAACGGAGTATGTGAAGACAGCTCTAAATTCAAAATGTTCCAAAAAATGTATAATGTTTCACACCGCATACCACAAACTTGAAGCATATCAAATTTCATAATGATACATGCAGAAAAAATGAGTAAAGGGCAAAAATGACAACTTTAATATGGCCACCATTGGAATCCTGTGAGCACAATTTAGGGACAACACAGTTGGGATCATTCATGGGTCTTGCAAAGAGATGTAAACAATGTAAAGGTTAATGACAGATAAGCAACCGGACAGACAATGCCCAATGACATAAGCTCACTTGACTTAAATTTAAGTCCAGTCAGCTAAAAAGCATATACAATATGATCACAAAAATAGCACTTCCAATGAAATCAGTAACATTAATACAAATATTGTCACTACTAAAGTTATAGATGCCTAAATGAAATAATAGGCAGAATAAGAATTTTGTCCCTTGCTGAATAATATACCAACTAATGAAAAGTGCAGTTTTAACATGATGAAACAATTCTCAACAAGAACCCATCAATAAACTAATTATACATCTCATAATGTGCGCAGGCTATGCTAATTAATCCTAACCATGTCCTTCCTGACCCCAGGTGAGGGAGTAAGCAATGCTGCTTTAAAGAATGTTTCATATATCCCCACATCCCCACATTTTCGAGCCCCTTAACAATTCATGACCACACATATTAACAATGTATTCAAGGTAGACGCTTCAAAGCCCATGGAAGACATGAAAGTGTTCGCCACTTGCCACTGATGTTATGTTGCGAATTAAGCTACACAAGGAAAGACATTCAATAAGCAATGAACACAAACATCCTCTTTCATTAATCATCATTTAATCAAACTTGATCTGATGATAATTTTGATTTGGAACAATCATATGTACCGATAACTATATCGGCTGATGTTTGTAAACTTCCTGTCTGTAATGTCATGTGACTGACCATGTTGTGCATCTATTTTTAACTTGACTCTAATGGAGGGGATCAAAATCACGCTTTAAAATTAACAAAACATGGTCATTTGACCATCCAAGTGTTAACAGAAATAAACGTTCTCAAAGGTAAGACTTACTTGTGGTGTATTGGGATTGTTATTAGACAGGTAATGAGAAATACTTCTTAGGGGCTCAAAACCCATACCACAAGGATATATATATATGTATCCACCTAATGTGGAAGGAAACGCTTGTGTGACACAAGTTGTTGACACTAACTACTTGTTTGAAGCTCATGAGCACATTTAGAAGAACAGAAGGATGAACCTCAGATTTAAACCTATGACCCGAGGATCCTGGCATAGCTAAGGGACACAACTCTGCAAGCAAAGCACACACGAAACCAGAAGGTGAAATCACATACCATCCATACATGAGGAAGAGAGACCCTCGAGTCAACTTCCAGGAACTGCATAAATGAAAGTAAGAATATTTCTTCTGTTCTGCAACTTTTCTGTGTTCCCTCTGAAATTTCAATATTTTGATATGATCATTCTGATAAGATAACAACTTCAGTCTATTTTCCTTACCTCTGATGAAACTTTTTAATTTGAGCTCAAAATAGTCACATTGAATTAAGGTGCATCATATGTTTGAAGAGAAAATTGATAACAAATCATATCTGGAAGTGTTAGCAGTGAGACGCAAGCAATATCAGGGCCATTTCTCCATCCCTAATGAACATTCCCATCTTGTCCTACGTACAGTGAATGTCCCAACATAGCATGTGAAGGTCTTATCATGTTTACAGACAGTGAATGTTCCAGTATAACATGTTTATGTCTTACATATAGTGTAATGTCCCAGCATAATGTGTGTAGGTCTTACATACAGCGTAATGTCCCAGCATAGCATGTGTAGGTCTTACATACAGTGTAATGTCTCAACATAGCATGTTTAGGTCTTACATACAGTGTAATGTCTCAGCATAGCATGTTTAGGTCTTACATACAGTGTAATGTCCCAGCATAGCATGTGTAGGTCTTACATACAGCGTAATGTCCCAGCATAGCATGTTTAGGTCTTACATACAGTGTAATGTCTCAGCATAGCATGTTTAGGTCTTACATACAGTGTAATGTCCCACCATAGCATGTTTATGTCTTACATATAGTGTAATGTCCCAGAATAATGTGTGTAGGTCTTACATACAGCGTAATGTCCCAGCATAGCATGTTTAGGTCTTACATACAGTGTAATGTCCCAGCATAGCATGTGTAGGTCTTACATACAGTGTAATGTCTCAGCATAGCATGTTTAGGTCTTACATACAGTGTAATGTCTCAGCATAGCATGTTTATGTCTTACATACAGTGTAATGTCTCAGCATAGCATGTTTATGTCTTACATATAGTGTAATGTCCCAGAATAATGTGTGTAGGTCTTACATACAGCGCAATGTCCCAGCATAGCATGTGTAGGTCTTACATACAGTGTAATGTCTCAACATAGCATGTTTAGGTCTTACATACAGTGTAATGTCTCAGCATAGCATGTTTAGGTCTTACATACAGTGTAATGTCCCAGCATAGCATGTGTAGGTCTTACATACAGTGTAATGTCTCAACATAGCATGTGTAGGTCTTACATACAGTGTAATGTCTCAGCATAGCATGTTTAGGTCTTACATACAGTGTAATGTCTCAGCATAGCATGTTTATGTCTTACATATAGTGTAATGTCCTAGAATAATGTGTGTAGGTCTTACATACAGCGTAATGTCCCAGCATAGCATATTTAGGTCTTACATACAGTGTAATGTCCCAGCATAGCATGTGTAGGTCTTACATACAGCGTAATGTCCCAGTATAACATGTGTAGGTCTTACATACAGCGTAATGTCCCAGCCTAGCATGTGTAGGTCTTACATACAGTGTAATGTCCCAGTATAGCATGTGTAGGTCTTATGTACAGTGTAATGTCCCAGTATAGCATGTTTAGGTCTTATGTACAGTGTAATGTCTCAACATAGCATGTGTAGGTCTTACATACAGTGTAATGTCTCAACATAGCATGTGTAGGTCTTACATACAGTGTAATGTCCCAGCATAGCATATTTAGGTCTTACATACAGTGTAATGTCCCAGCATAATATGTTTAGGTCTTACATACAGTGTAATGTCCCAGCATAGCATATTTAGGTCTTACATACAGTGTAACGTCCCAGCATAGCATATTTAGGTCTTACATACAGTGTAATGTCCCAGCATAACATGTTTAGGTCTTACATACAGTGTAATGTCCCAGCATAGCATATTTAGGTCTTACATACAGTGTAATGTCCCAGCAACGCATGTGTAGGTCTTATGTACAGTGTCATGTCTCAGCACAATGTGTGTAGGTCTTACATACAATGTGATGTCCCAGCATGGCATGTGTAGGTCTTACATACAGTGTAATGTCACAGCATAGCATGTGTAGGTCTTACATACAGTGTAATGTCCCAGCCTAGCATGTGTAGGTCTTACATACAGCGTAATGTCCCAGCATGGCATGTGTAGGTCTTACATACAGTGTAATGTCCCAGCATGGCATGTGTAGGTCTCACATAAAGTGTAATGTCCCAGCATGGCATGTGTAGGTCTTACATACAGTGTAATGTCCCAGCATGGCATGTGTAGGTCTCACATAAAGTGTAATGTCCCAGCATGGCATGTGTAGGTCTTACATACAGTGTAATGTCCCAGCATAGCATGTGTAGGTCTTACATACAGTGTAATGTCCCAGCATGGCATGTGTAGGTCTTACATACAGTGTAATGTCCCAGCATAATGTGTGTAGGTCTTATGTACAGCGTCATGTCCCAGCACAGCATGTTTAGGTCTTACATACAGTGTAATGTCCCAGCATAGCATGTGTAGGTCTTATGTACAGTGTAATGTCCCAGCATAGCATGTTTAGGTCTTACGTATAGTGTAACGTCCCAGCATAATGTGTGTAGGTCTTACATACAGTGTAATGTCCAAGCATAGCATATTTAGGTCTTACATACAGTGTAATGTCCCAGCATAATGTGTGTAGGTCTTACATACAGTGTAATGTCCCAGGATAACATGTTTAGGTCTTACATACAGTGTAATGTCCCAGCATAGCATATTTAGGTCTTACATACAGTGTAATGTCCCAGCATAATGTGTGTAGGTCTTACATACAGTGTAATGTCCCAGCATAGCATATTTAGGTCTTACATACAGTGTAATGTCCCAGCATAATGTGTGTAGGTCTTACATACAGTGTAATGTCCCAGCATAGCATATTTAGGTCTTACATACAGTGTAATGTCCCAGCATAATATGTTTAGGTCTTACATACAGTGTAATGTCCCAGCATAGCATATTTAGGTCTTACATACAGTGTAACGTCCCAGCATAGCATATTTAGGTCTTACATACAGTGTAATGTCCCAGCATAACATGTTTAGGTCTTACATACAGTGTAATGTCCCAGCATAGCATATTTAGGTCTTACATACAGTGTAATGTCCCAGCAACGCATGTGTAGGTCTTATGTACAGTGTCATGTCTCAGCACAATGTGTGTAGGTCTTACATACAATGTGATGTCCCAGCATAACATGTTTAGCCTACACAGAGACAAGAGGTAGGGGGAAGGGAAAGCCTACACAGAGACAAGGGGGAGGGCAAAGCCTACACAGAGACAAGGGGGAGGGTAAAGCCTACACAGAGACAAGGGGGAGGGCAAAGCCTACAAAGAAACAAGGGGGAGGGCAAAGCCTACACAGAGACAAGGGGGAGGGCAAAGCCTACACAGAGACAAGGGGGAGGGCAAAGCCTACACAGAGACAAGAGGTAGGGGGAAGGGAAAGCCTACACAGAGACAAGGGGGAGGGCAAAGCCTACACAGAGACAAGGGGGAGGGCAAAGCCCACACAGAGACAAGGGGGAGGGCAAAGCCTACACAGAGACAAGGGGGAGGGCAAAGCCTACACAGAGACAAGGGGGAGGGCAAAGCCTACACAGAGACAAGGGGGAGGGCAAAGCCTACACAGAGACAAGGGGGAGGGCAAAGCCCACACAGAGTCTAGGCGCAGTGGAAGGGAAAGCCTACCAGAGATAAGGCACATTGCACATTGGGACTACACTGTACCACATGAGGCAATCCTGCAGCCTCTCTGTACCTCTCCACTAGAATGTGTCACCAGTGTCTGCTGTAAATGGTAAATCAGAGTATCGTACCTCAACAAAGAGTTGGAGAGGGGAAAGGTCAGGTAATGGGCGCTTGTTGGTTGCTGCCATGGCTGTCAAAATCCTTTCGGCGTCTTTGAATCTTCCCTGACTTAGGAGCCATCTTGGACTTTCAGGTATGAACCTGTGTAGATATGGTGAACTCATTGCAATACTCCAGCCACATTATGGCAGGCAAGGTGTTGAAACAAAGACTGACATCTACACATGGTGAAATTAACATTCCCCAGTTTGACATCACATACATCACCCGTCATTGGATAACGAATCCCAATTATAGAGCCAATTAAATCTCATATAACTTATGGGCATTTCTTTCTAATGCGTAGAAACAGATCTTGATATTTCCTGGATCAACAGATATTTCTGTGAACGTACTATGTTCCTTAATGTGATCTTACAGGAAGGGGTGTTTTCTGAATAACATTGTTCCATTGAGAGCCAAGTGTGTTTCCATATTGTAAATATCACATAAATATGTTTTATAATTTGTCTTATTTCTAACATATGATATTTATACCATGGGATACACACATGGGTAATAATGTCTTTATGAAGACATTATTCTTGAAACAATTGAACACAATGCTTGATTACGTAAACATTATTTTGTAAATAGTGACACCTGATTTGCAGCCATGCTTACTTAGATCAACAACATCAGGAAACACCAATCCATACACATTAAGAACATTATACAAGTAGGCATCACATCGATGTATGGCGCTCATTAAAGGTTGTTCCTGCTGGGACACCTTATCTGCATAATTATCAGATCCTGATAACAGATTTATCCGACTGTTGTATCACATTGATAACATTATCCCATATATGATCATGAGGATAAAAAGCATTATCACCTTAATAGAAACACACGTAGAGACACTTTGTTGTGTTTTACATCCTTTATGCTTTACAGTCTCCACAAAAATACAAGACAGAAAATGTGATTCTTATTCTTTAATGACATGTAGACCAGAGTTCATACTTACCACCATGTAAAGAGTAAGAAGACACCTGATGCCGATGTTGCCATAGTGAGGTGGCGCCAGTCGCGCATGAAGAATGCCCACAACGCCAGGGTCATGAGGCCCACTGCCCAAAACCCGATGCAGCCACAGAACGTTCTCCAGGCCGGCGTGACGAACTCCAGCGGCAGAACAAAGTTGACCACTAGCGTTCCTGAAAGTCATATGAAGCCATACAGTTCATTGAACAGTAACAGCTATCCTCATCTGCAGTGTATTTTGTGGAGCTCACTGAACCATAATCACAAATTCACATCTGATCAACTAAGCTTGAGATCACAACAAGAATGGTAGTTAGGTCAAGATGTGTCAGCATAATGTGGGAGGAATGTTGAAAGTTATGCAGGTCACAGACCTTGACCACTTTGGTGAAACCAATGAGCACAAGTGGGGTGTTATTAAACCAAAGAACACAATGGGGGAAAATCCAGGATCTAAACCAGCAATCCTGGGAACAGCAGGACCTGAAGACCACTGAGCCACCCATGACCCCAAAATAACATTTGAAGCAGCTGTCATCATAATCAGTTTTTAAATACTAAATTTAAATTGAAGGAAGTGACAATCACAATGACACTGACAGTGATATGGACATTGATTGAAAGTCATGAGGCCCTATTTAGGAATAAGGATATTTACATGATGTCTTCTAGGATATTAAATACAAATCTGCCCTTAAAAGTGTTTGCTATTTCTTTTCTTGCATTACTTCATGTTCAATGAATTCGATTTAAAGTTTTAATTAAATTATCCTGAGAAACATATGATAATAGTGGGCAGGCAGGTTTTGGTCAGGGCTGGCAAGTTTTTCAGCTAGCCAGTCCTGTGGTCTGGCTGAAATTTTTGGGAGCTTCATACCCTGGTATCCACAATTTTTTAGTGGGCATTCAATTCTTTTCACCCACCTGTTTCTTGACAGTTTGGTATTTTAACTTGAGAACCTGTTTCATAACAATTCCTAGAAATTATACTGTAAATTTTGTTATGACCCGCCTTGCATGCTTGCGACGACCTCTCCAGGAAGTCCTATTTTTCAAAACCTTGCATTGTGGTCATTGACCACTATTTTTTAGAAGCACCAATCAGTGACTGGTTAAGATACACGAGGCATGATGCACTTTTCAATTGGAATCTATCAGTTCTACCAACATGACCAAATGTACAGTACAATCTGTGATTGGTATGGGTACATCAATCATAAAACGAGTTTCAAAATACGAAACATTTCCAATCAAAACAAAACACTGCAAACCTCCAACAAGAGCCCCCACGATGAAGCGGAAGGCTGCATACAGTTCCCAGGAGTTGGCGAAGGCGCTACCAAACCACACAACCAGCAGCAGGGTATACTCCACAAACAGCATCTTCTTGCGGCCCAGCAGGTCCGCCAGTTGACCAGTGGCCACCGCTCCCACCAGGACACCCACCATCTGTATCGATGTGATGAGGTTGGGAATGTAGCTCCGAGAACACACCAAGCCCCACTGAAACATCCACAACATCATTCTATCACTGAAATATCGACATCATTATTCCACCACTGAAATATGAACATCATTTTATAACTGGAACATCATAACACATGAAGTGATTTTTTTCAAGGGGACATATTGTCGGACATGTTTTCGGACATTATATGTTTCAGACGTCCATGTCTATCGTGATTAGTCGTGCTATAACAGGGGCTGTAGCATCACACAGACATTGTTAATATATTTAGATGATGGTTTGTTTTTAAGAGAAAGTTGTCTTTTAAAAGTGAATGAGATGTTTTACATTTGTTCATTTGATTAGAGAAAAAACTATGAATGTTTCTTAAGCATCCAAAAACCAAAAACCCATACTTGTGAACAATAAAATTATATGAGGAGGACTGTCATTAAATTTGACACCAAGAATACGGACAAGGACTGAAGGCACATATTTTCTGTCACCATGATATATTTGCAACAAAATATTATATAAGTACCAATGCCTATGTGTATTGAAACACTTGATAATGCTGATTCTGTAATTAAAGGATTATACTTATGTAACATAATGCCTCCAATCCTGAAGTTGAACCACTACCCACGAGGAGGTCATTATATTCAGTCTGCACCTGTAGTATACACTACTACTCCCATTCCCATGATGATCCAGGTTAGAATCGGTCTTCATCAACCCTTGCTTGTTGTAAGAGGCAACTAACGGATCAGGTGGTCAGGCTTGCTGATTTGGTTGATACATGTCATTGTATCCCAAGTTGCGTCGATCAATGCTCATCATGTCAATTACTGGATAGTTTGGTCCAGACTTGATTATTTACAGACCGCCGTCATATAGCTGGAATACAGCTGAGTGCTGCGCTAAACAACAAACCAACAAACAACTACACCCACACCTATGTAACAGGGATTGCTTACAGTCTACATTTCTAAATACCCATTTATTCTCAGGAGCTATAAGATAAAACAAATAGAGAGGGCACTTCAGTGTTTGAAAGAATTAACACTTTACAGAAGGAATATTTCCTCAGATAATTGTCCTGAGTAATATTATTTTAGTGCAATTTTTTGGGAAGTCAGTTTTCTGTGGGCAATTGGTGGACTTGCCTTGAACCATGGCTGTGGTCAGAGACTGGACATGTATTGTGTCAAGACAAAGTGTGTCATTACGTTCTTTATTCAGCACCCCCGATAATGCCATTACAACATGTTCAGTGACTACTTGAATATGCTATACAAAAGTCATAGTTACTTCACTTAGAATGGATGTGAATTCATCAGAGAACCTCATCCCAGGACAAAGCTGCCCACTGGGTAGACATGCTGCTGCTTCCACCGCTGACACATTAGATGAATTGGATGCCCTGAGCGATGTGGAGTTGACTGAATATCCCGTGTCCATACTGACCGATCCACATGTCCAGGGCGGCTTGGCGGACGTGAATATCGGCAGTAACATTGCCCAGGCCAGAGGGGTCTCAAACGCAGACACCAGTATGAAAACCCGTATTTGGTATGGTCCAAATGGCCGCAAGCCTGTCAATACTGCCTCATATTCTGACATTTTCAGTCTTTGGTGACAGACTTACTACAGACAACTGAAAGTATGAAAAAAGAAAAGCATTTACTCAATATTGGAAGTGACTATTATCTGCTTAAAGTATTCCCCCTTGTCCAGTGTTGTCATCTGGGTACAAATGGTGTGACATTGTTCTAGAAATCTACAACTAAAAGGCTTGTATCGTAGTGCCACCAGTGGCTATTACAAGTTGTGTTCCTTCTATGTCGCTCCTACTGACCAATCAGATTCCACCTCTCACATCACTTGCTTCAAACAAAATGGCAGCACCCAGTCAAACGATCTGCTTGATAATCAAGATCTATATGGTAATAACCCAAGACTTACCTCGCTATGTGCATCAAATCATTTGAGAACCTTGATTAAAAGCATGAAAAGTTTTGAAAAATATCTGTCGACACCCAGTTGATGGTACACATGCTTTGCAAATCCTGCAGTCGATCAAATTCTGCACATTGAAATTCATGTTGTTTCCTAACTAGATGAGTTTGATTGGACTATGCATAGACTCATTAGTACAGCCAAAATATAACTCCATAATTCCAGCCCAGTTTGGCAAGGGTGGGAGCTTGACTTTTACAGTCCGTTAACTGCCTTGCCTTGAGAAGATTTTTGTTTAGTTACATGACCCTTCTGGTGATGATGGACTTAAAATTTACAGCAAACTTTGAAATACTGGTATAATAATTCCAAAAGAATAATGTTTTGTTTGTTAGTTTGTTTGTTGTTTAACACCGCACTCAGCAATATTCCAGCTATATGACGGTGGTCTGTAAATAACTAAGTCTGGACCAGACAATCCAGTGATTGATATCATGAGCATCGATGACATGCATCAACCAAGCCAGTGAGCCTGACCTCCGAATCCCGTTAGTTGCCTCTTACGACAAGCATAGTCGCCTTTTAAGGCAAGCATGGGTTTCTGAAGACCTATTCTACCATGGATCTTCATATGTCTAAAAGAATAATGACTACTAAGCCTAAATATTATTTCCCTGCTGTCTGTTATTCCAATCAAAGTCATCCATACAGAAAACTATTTCTTTTCTTATTCATAGTGATGCTAGAAACTGATATTAATTAGATAACATGGAAAAAGAGTCACTGTTTTTCATAGTGACTGACTTGTTGGCCTTTCCCATAATCAGATTCACTTGTGTTTGAACTTTGGGGACGTAAACTTCTTAAATGTCAACCAAACATTATTCAACTTTGTTTCGGTGGTCAGGTGTTGGGTATAGAATAGAAAATCTTAAGATATTGTGGTTACAAGTATTTGGTAATTGGTAGAGACTTTGACCTTCAAAGCCAATAAACCATAATTCAGAATAATTCCTTTAGTGGGTGTGTATGGTTTTACACTGCTTTTAGCAATATTTCAGCAATATCACGGCGCAGAGACACCAGAAATGGACTTCACACATTGTACCCATGTGGGGAATTGAACCCAGGCCTACGACATGACAGGCGAACGCTTTAACCACCGACCCAATAATCCCTTTAAAACATGGATGGTACATTACCTCTGACAAGCAAAGGAAGCATGTTTTTCAATCGATTACAAATACTTCAAAGACAACATTTATGAATTAAGATCTCACTTCATTGTCAACAAGCAGACCAAGTCATCTATATCCACCTCCCATTGTCCAATCTTAAAGACAATGATATGTGCAACCAAAAGTGACATTGTAAATTATCAGTTGGTCCACCTGTTTGTGGAGGAGGTTATTACAAGAGCTACTGTATAACATCTCCATAAAACTTTGTACAGATATCTGCTTTAGTAAGACTAATGATAAACAAATATTATAATCATCTTCCATTAAGTTAAGGCTAAGAATATTTTGTATCCTTGAGCACTGTACAATTTTCTCATTTAGATAGCATGGCATGAATTGTATTGTAGAGCATTGTTATACCGGTAGTTACCAGAGTAAGGTACACGATACAGCTAAGGTACACGATACAGCTAAGGTACAAAAGTTGTGGGAATGCTCACCCCTCAAAACCTGGTGAATTTCTAATACAATTCCTATGAATGCTTTTATAGCTTTGTTTGTTGCAGTGACTACTGGTGTGCCATTTAATTGAAATAAGAAAATAAAACATAATTCTAATATCTTTAAAGAACAAAGACATCAGCCTTAGACTGATATCGTACAAAGTTTCATGGAAAAGTACATAACAGAACTCAAGTAAAATTAAGATCGGTTCCATTCAGTTCAAGCCTAAATTTATGAAATTAACATAAAACCTAATAATTGGAGAACTCATAAGTAAATAGCAAAAGGGATATCTACACTATATGGTGAATGTGTTTACCAAGTTTCTTAAATATATCTCTTAAATTATTTTCTAATTCTGCTCTGTAAAAAAGGCCCGTTGCTTTCATTCAGTTCAGGGACTAAGCCAAAATTTATAAAATACATATAAAATGAAAGAAAACTTCGGGGAATTATAAATAGCAAAATGCACATGTACACGATGTGGTGAATGTGTGTACTCAGCTTCATGAAGATGTCTCTAATAGTTTTGCTCTGGAAATGAAACCCACTGCTTCCATTCAATCCAAATTTAGAAAATTTATGTACAATATATTAAAAATGCAGGGGAAACCTAAATAGCATAAGGCACATCTACACCATATGGTGAATGTGTGTACCAAGTTTTGTAAAGTCCCCTCTTACGATTTCTGCTCTGGAAACGAAATGTGACAGACGGACGGATGGACAGAGTCTGTTTCTATATCCCCTGCCAAATTCACTGGGGAAGGGGATAATCATATATCCATTTCATAGATACTTGATTGGCATCAGTTTCAAACCAAGAAATTGACCAGGGAATCTGTGATCAATAATATTCCAATTTTTTTAGTTCCTTTAATGAATTAGCAGGGATAATAAATATTGGTTAGGTGAGGTGAAATGGAGTTAAACACATGCACGTGTGTGTGTGTGTGTGTGTGTGTGTGTGTGTGTGTGTGTGTGTGTGTGTGTGTGTGTGTGGCTGCTTGTACTAGTCCGGACTGATGCGGATTTATAGTGCTAGCTCACTGAGATACCGAGAATTCCCCACACAAGACACAGTATACTGACTCCGAGCCGACCAGTCCTTGTTTTAGCCCCATAAAGCTTAGCGCCAGACTGAATAACAAGAAGTACCATCTTTTAACATCTTTTGGAATGACGCGGACAGGGATCGAACCCCAGACCTTCTGCTCTTGGGCCAGACATTCTACCACTATTGAATTAACATATCTATATGCACTTATAAAATGGGCCATCTGTTTGTCTTTCCTTCACTGGCCAGAAAGATGCAATGACAAAGCCATTCCAACCTCATGGGCAACAACAATCCAACTTTGAAAGTATTGACATATATTTCTTCACGGATAAAAGATTTGACTGTGAACAGCGCTAATTGTCATCTGGTTATTATACAGGCTAATTGAAGCGGTGCCTGTGAGACAACCAAGAGTTGGAATGTTGTTTCCCTTCGAGTGAGTGAGTGAGTTGAGTTTAACGCCGCTTTTAACAGTACTCCAGTTATATTGTGGCGTGTCAGCTTAATGTGGGAGGAAAGCCCGAAGTGATGCAGGCCTCAGACGTTTACCACTTCGGTGAAACCCACGAGCACAGGTATGGTGCTGACAAACCTAGAAACATAATCGGGGCGAACCGGGATTCGAACCCACAATCATAGGTTTCTGGCGTGCCCAAGGGACACAACTCTGCACAGCGAATCGTTGCGCCTTAGACGACTGGGCCACCCGTGCCCCGTTTCCCTTTGAACTGATAGCACATTTAGATCAGTCCATGCCAGCAGTATATGTCACTATAAACATAAATAATATGTCAGTGTTTGTTGACCACACAAGAACAAATGCACACAAGCACAACCAGTACTTCTCATTCATTTCATGCTTACTTTAATCATTTTCAGGAACCTCAAAAAAGCATTGCTGCCTCCAAAACCTGATGCAGTTCACCATTTTTATAATTGCAAAATGTTACATATTCAATTGTTTTTAGCAAAATTCAAAATCACCTTTTCAAAAGGCTCACTTAAAAACATTGCTGTTGTTTGAAGAAATCATTTTCACAAGATTTCTTTTGTAAATGTTTCTAAAACTATATTGTATCAAATCAGGTTAAATATCAATTGACATGATTTATGGACTAAACTATGTCAACACCGACCTTGTTATACATTGAAACAGCCTACAGTAAACACTACAGTAGAAACAGACCTGTCACTGTATGTCCGTCTTAAAATAAATATACGTCTTAAGAATAACGCTCACGCAGAGAGCCCGTTTCTCAACTGCAGCGCTCACAATCCTGCTCGTATTTATATATACCACCCGTCCCACGCATGCCCTTACATCATATTCCACAGTCAGCACCGCCACAGTACAGCGGTCTGATTCACTGACTAATTTAGCCAAAGCTGTCATACATGCCGTGTGTGTCCAATAATTGCATGTCATTGCGAAATCTGAAACCCGGCCTCGGCGAAAACAATTCTTACGATTATATTGTTGCAAACAAACTTGCATATTCGCATATCATTACAAACAACGTTCACAATTTAATTTTACAGAATTAATGAATGGAATTTGCTTTGTCGTGCTCAACTCACAGTCACCACCCAACCTAGGCGTTATACCCCTAAACTTGTAAATGTAAACAATGCCATGTGCTTTAAACCGGAAGTTAAAAAATTACTGACTAGCCAGCTTGAAACGAAAACGGAATATTACCTTTCACCAATGCAGAGTGGCTTTTACAAACAAGAAATAACTTTAATTAAACTTACAAGCTCACTGACACTTATAATGTGTTATCTTGGTGCTTAGTTTAAGAGATAGTCACCAATTATCCCAACCATGGCACAAATGTGAACTCAATGTTTGAAATGTTTTATGAATGATTGACAGGCGACCATATTGAATCAAGAGTGATATAAAATGTTTGAATGTGTGAAACAAGTGTACTGTGAATAGTACTGTAAATAAATTCTTATGAATATATATTTATTGTCATTTTGACGGTCGATATACTGGTTAGCCAAATCCAGTCAGACATCTGCTGTATTGCCGACTCGTGATGAAAATGAAAATGCATTTGTACGGGTCCTCCACGTTTGTTTACGAATCTTTTCGGTTGAATACTTCAATCCAATCATTTATTTTAGTATTAAGGCCTCGGGCCCACGTAAATTAATAAAGTGAAGGTGTTTTGTACACGAGTGCAACAGCAAATACTTACAATTGTGAAGATCGGAAATTGACAGCATTTTTCATATAATTTGCTAAATGTACCACAAGCAGCAGAATATAGTTCAATGCTATATGACTGTAACTCGTGTAAACACAGTAAAGGGTGGTTTAATGTTTGTTTGTTGTTTAACGCCGAACTCAGCAATATTCCAGCTTTTTGACGGCGGTCTGTAAATAATCGAGTCTGGACCTGACAATCCAGTGATTGCCATCATGAGCATCGATCCATGCAATTGGGATCGATGACATGCATCAACCAAGTCAGCGAGCCTGATCATCCGATCCCGTTAGTCGGTTCTTACGACAAGCATAGGTTGCTGAAGACCGTAATTGAGTAATTGAGATACGATAACATGCATCAACCAAGTCAGCATGCAAGCCTGACCACCCGATCCCGTTAGTCGCCTCTTACGACAAGTATTGTCGCCTTTTACGGCAAGCATGGGTTGCTGAAGACCTATTCTACCCCGGATCTTCACGGGTCGGGTGGTTTAATGAAGGTACATTATATGAGGATACATTTATAGAAATCTAATCTCTACATGAGTTAAGTTTTCATCCACGAAACACCTAAAGATGAGCGAGAAGGATTAACACTGCTTAAAGAATTGAATAGTGTGTCAGTTATATCACAACCTGTAACGCAGGTTTATCATTTGACGTTGGAGTCAGTCTGTATGGATGTGACCAAATGGGGGCATTTTGGGCGTTGGTTTTGTTTTGTTTTTAAAAATACCGCTTGGAAATCTTTTAAAACAACTGTATACATCTCAACAAGGTCTTTAAGATATTTTTATAATAATGCACCAATTCATTTCCTATGGTAAGACCATATTTATCACTGTCAAAGTACCACGTAACGGTATACCATCAATGCAATATGTTATAATATCCCTCGTCAATATAAGAACATAGACTCATATCGAGACCGAACCCATTAAATGTGCCAGGCAGGACTCACGCAGTCAAGAAGTACGCACACAGCCAAAACATGCCTTACACGTGTCTGTAGCCCCGACCTGTGTGTCTCTACTGCTTGATGACGGACTGTTGGACCCGCTCTGCAACAGACCCTCCTAACACAGGGGGTCCCTGTTCATCAAGAACAGTTGTTGGACTTTGGCCCGCAACACACCTGGCTTGTTCTTCCTTCTGCATGTGACTGAACGCATGCAGCGTCGAGTCTCATGCAGATCAAATAATAGTGGGTGTTGGTTAAGTTGGCCTTCTCCAAGAGCGACCTCCCGTACTTTATTGCGGTTTGGTATAATCACTCATAACACTATACTATCCATGAACATTTATTTTATTGACTATGAAGTGAGTAGTATAGGACGGGTCCGCAGAAGGTAGTTTTGGTTGATCCGGTTGATCCAGGCGGATGCGAAGGTGATTGGCTGATCAAAGTCACGTGATCGGATAGGATGACTCATGCATCAACAGCGCGTCACAGGTGAGGGGGAATGAAAGGTGTGTGTTTATAAGACAGAAAAGAATTCATAAGAAAACAAAAGTAAAGGGTATTGAATAGAGCTATGTGTATGGCGTGCTGCCCTGAATAGACAGACCGTACCCGTCAGCCCAGTTTGAAGTGAGCGCGCTTGACAACTCACGTGACCACATATTTGTATAGAAGGCGTTCAGCCCTCTCCCGACTTGCATAGTTGATGTTTCAACGCTAGCTTTTCCATTTAACGCGATGACAAATAAGCCCTACGGTTTGAGTTTTAACCCTGTAACATGATGTGCACAGTTTTACTTCAGAACGTGCTATTTTGACAATTGATAGTTAGAACCATGTCTATGTTCAATAGAAAACTGATAAGTACATGTACCCGTGTGACGGCACGAAGCTAGGTTTGTTGGGAAAGTGATGGAAGCAATCTATAGGACATTTTCATGTTTACAATACTCACCCTTAATTCGAAGAGAGAACAGAGTTTATCATGGAAAATTGTTTGACGAGGAAAATGTCTTATTGGAAATATAGGTTTATTCATAGCTAATGTATAGCAGAGAGACTAAGCGACCGACCGCCCATAACAATGTCAACATACCCCGGCCTTACAATTAATGTTAACATACCAGCCTCGCCTGAAGCTTCCCATTCATAAATGGTGTGACCAGTGTCCCGTATTTATGATATGTTAGGGAACATGTGTTGTACATTTGTTATTTTAAAAGGGAGTTATTTTAGAGAGGATATATATGGGTATTCCCCCTCATTAAACCTTTCTTTCGTTGGTGTCTATTAAACGTATCCGGTATTTAATACATTTGAATGATGTAGGAAAGTATGTGCGTGTAGATGTTGTACCTATATCCGAACACGAATGTATGACACCTTTCAAATAGATCAATTACGGTTCTAACCACGACACGCAACATGACTATGTGCGTGGTTAGCAGTTCATATTTATAAACACATCGTAAATGACAGATTTCTGATGAATGAACTCGCCCGCACACATGTCTATAGGGTTATGTTCGCCCGAACTGTAAACGGTGACACATTGGATAACAGGAAGGGTGTGTGGAATGCACTCATCCTTGTAAGGGTAAAATACGCGTTTAAACTCACCATTTAAATGATGATGACATTACTTTTTTAGATGTATTGGTATCAGTGAGTGAGTGAATTTAGATGTACGCCACACTCGGCATTATTCCAGCTCTAGGACGGTGGTCTGTCAATGAACGAGCTTGGACCAGACAATCCAGTGATCAACAGCATGAGCAGCGATCTGTGCAACTAGGAACCGATGGCACGTGTCATCCGAGTCGGCGAGACTGACCAACCGATCCCCGTCAGTCGCCGATAAGCATGGGTCACTGAAGGTCGATTCTATAACCCGGGACCTTCACGGGTGTAGTATGACGAAGACTATATACTCATATGCAAAAAACTGAGAAAAAAAACAAACAATTCATTCATTCGTATCATTTATTGATTCGAGTCAATCGGTTCCATACAAAGCCGTGATATACGAATGGACAATAGTATTCACTCTGGAACATTATTTAGTCACTCATATACACATGCTGCTGCTGCTCGAAGGCCCTATTGTTTAAACAGCGAGTCCATGTTTTGAAACACATTTCGCACTGTTGAATGTTTCCTTTTCTACGCTGTTTTAAGGTTGAATGGTTGTCTATAGTCTATGCTTTATCCATTGCTTGGAACGATTTCCGTCCAGGCGGTCCCAGTTTCACCATTCCTCTCACGTAGAGGGAAATTCGGCGTTTCTTATCGTTCAAACGCCTCAGTTTACGAGGTGTTTTCAAAATATGAATCAAACTAGACGCGTGGCGTTGACTCGGCATTCTCTTCTGACTGTTAGACTGATATAGTAGTGATGGGTATTTATGCCTAATCGTTCTGCTCACGGTCATCATCCTCCTCCTCGTCATCACCGTCGTTATCCTCTGCAACGCTATCAGATTCAGTCTCACTTTCTATTTCCGGCATATCCATCAAAGGCAGGATCTCTTTCATCTTGGGTTTTAGGAGGAGTTTGATTTTATTTTTGAGAACGGATTGTTCCGTGGAAGGATTCATGTCTCCCAGGTTGTATAGCATGTTTTGAAACAGAGGTGCCTCTTTAAAGTACGTGGTATATTCCATCGCATAGTTGAGAGTACTACGCACTAGATCCTCCCACCTCAGTTTCAATCTTCTCTCAATCCATTCTTGCGTTCGTCCCTGTCGCTTGTACTGTTTTTTCTGCAGTTTCATCTTGACATGAAACGTATCGTACACCTGCTTCCAGATGCGTTGTAAGCCTACATTTTGCCACTCCTCGGCTTCCATATTAGTGAATGTTGACTTCCCACGTGGAGGTTTGACGGCAAGACCACTGCCTTTCTGGGAAGAGGCTACACTCTAAATTTATGTGTTCTAATATAGAACACTGGACGCGTCCATACGTTCTGCCACAGAATACGAATGTTCTAATTCGTGCAGCACGTGTTCTATTGCTGAACGCCTGTGATCTGATGTAGAACGCGTGTGTTCTCTCCGGGAGAAGTCCATGCACATTAGCAGAGTTAATGTGCTGAATGCTGTTAGACAAATTTAAATTCGACCATCATATTTGTGTTTTCGGAATATTTATTTTTGAGAAGAAGAGAGGCTGGTAGATTGGTATGTCAAACAGAAAATGTGTATAAGAAGGGTTATATTTTGAGTTTGATGAATAATAAATAGTTTATAAACATGGCATACTTTGTGTTAATAATAACTCATATGTAGCCTGAATAAATACAACAAGAAACATTACTGAAATACAACTCATTGCTAATACATGGAAATAACTTGCTTGCATTGGGGACATTTACGTGTATCAGAACACTGGCATTCTGATGGCTAATTTTAGCTGGATCTTTAATGGGTGCTCTGGAACATATACGGTCTATTTGCTGAACGCCTGCGTTCTCTCCTAGAACGCGTGTGTTCTGCTGTGTTCTATAATGTTATATGCGAGAACACGTGTTCCATTAATAGAACATCGGTGTTCTGTTTTTCTAACAAGCATTCAAAGCTGTCCATGCTCTGTGATTCACATCCGTTATGTGAGAAACTGGCGTGACGTCGCATGTATTTGGCGCTACAATTTCCTATGATCTGAGGTGTCTGTGGTAAGTATCCATCTAGGAATACTTTTGTTTCATATTTAATACGTACCTAAAATAATGTATTATTTCGGCGATATATTCATATGCTGATCCCAACGAAGTAAAACCGGCCCCTTACAAAACGCATAGCAGACGACATATTACTCGCCATTTTGACCGTCATTTCTGCCATTGTTCCACACGCTTTATTTATAAATTATGAGATGAAATTCCAATCCAAATTGCAAGTGTCACTATTTGAACGTTTCCGTTTATTTGAATGATGTTCAAATAAAATGAATATATATTTCAGGTTCTATATGAATCGCCTGAAAGTGCGAAGCGGGCTACGTGCAACAAATCTCTGAACATCTAAATTTGGGATCCGAGGGCATGATCAGCAAGCATCGACAATGCATCGAAATCAGCAGAGAGTAGTGTAAGTATGTAATGAACAAAAAGAACTAAACCTTCACAGGACATGTTTTTGGCTATTTTATGTGAAATATTTTAGAGAATCAGTCTTGTTGTTTCTATTTCAGGGTGCATTGCAGATAATCAGTACCATCCATGGAAATTATTGCACAGGGCACACGTCTACACAAAGGAGGAAAAGACACAAGGTTTTGCAGATCAAATAAGAAGGTACTTGTGTATATTTTGCTCTAACCTTTATCCAAGTAAGTGGTAACTTTGTTAGTCAAATGACATTTTTGGCAAAACATTTTGCAACCTATAAATAATGAAACAAATGTCACGGTAATCTTGGGTTTACTAACGAACATTTGTTAGAATGTCCTATGTAATATGTACGAGTTTGATAACTATATGACTATGATCAAATAAATGTTTTGTGTTGTAGGATGTTGGGGAGTCATATTTGACATGAAGTTTCCTGAAGCCTGCGATGGTCATGTCGCTGTTACGAACATCGTCCTTTGGGGATATTTACCCACAAGAAACATCTGCGAAGTACATGCGCTTGAAACTTAAGTTATCTTAAGTATGGAAGTATGCTTCAATTTGCTACACAACAGTTTGTAATGTTTCATGAAGAACTCTGACTCATAAGTGACTTGAATATCCATGATCATCCCAAACAAATATAATAAAGAATTCATGGTTGCAGTTCAGAATTTCGTCCGTGTGATTTTATGCCAGAGAATATGCATGGGTGTATGGTTTAAATTCTTACACCTTGAAAAACATCGGGTAAATTGTATTCGACACACACGATGAGTTGTCGTTTCAGTAATGTGGAAGTACGTGTCCGAGAACGTGTAGTGTTCTGAATCTCGGTCCAGAACACTTTACAGGCGTTCTAAAAGCGTTACATCGTCAGAACACGTTGAAGCGTTCTAAATATGTTTGTAGAACACTCCTGTTCTGGGTCGAGAACATCAACGTTCAGAATATTTTCAGAACACATGGACGCGTTCTAAAAGTGTTACATCCATGTGTTCTGTCTAGTGTTCAGAAGTGGAACACTTGGGTTTAGAGTGTAGGTCGTCAAAGTCACTGTCATCGTCATCACTCTCGAGTCTGGCACGCTTTCTCTTAGGTTGAAGGCTATTGGCCGGACACCAGTGTTTGATATGTCGCTGTAGATCGTGCATGTTATCTATCAGCACCCCGCAATCTGCGCAAGCCGTGGCCATAGTCAATGATGTCTCACTACTCGTGTCTGAATCGGTTTCAATTGGCGTGAGCTGATGTTGGGGCAATCTCTCTTCTTGTGTCAGAGGACTATCCAGAGATTCTGTCGTAGTCAACTTCTCCCTACGCAGATCAGGTTCAGACTGTGCTGTTGTTCTCCTGTTTTCCTCATTTATGAGGTTAACATGCAGTCGATCCTTATCTTTGGTGGTAGGTTTTAGATCGATGGTGAGTTGCCCATAGGGAGTTTCAGCAACCTTTTCATACATAGCCATAAAGTGATCCATAAGTTCGGGGAAAATTCTACGAGCGAAGAGTTTGATTTGCTGTTTATCTATGGGGGAATGAAACAGGGTGACATAATGCGCGTTCAAAGCAATGTCTCTCGATTCCTTACCTCTCGGAAACAGATTTTGTATCAAGAGAAAGATCAATACATTCTTGTGATGTGAGGTTTGAGTAAACAGCCGCGAAATACGCTTGTCGTGCTTTGCTTCGGCCAGGAAATCATCCAGGACCAACACGTTCTGTTGACGAGCATCAAAGTAATCCTCGTCCAAGATATCGTAGGGAATTCCTTTGACAAAGGTCAGCTGAGGCAGCTGCTCACCGAGGTCCTGATATAATGGCTGCCATTGAGTATAACACCAAACGATGCGGGTAGGTTGGGGTTGAATCAGGCCATGCCGGAGTACATGAGAGGTAAACACAGACTTTCCACAACCACTGGGTCCCACGACGAGCGCATTTGAGGGAATCAGGAACTTGAATTGTTCTCGAAGATCAGATATGCATGGTAAGTGAGGCAGCCACGAGTGGACTTGCGATGGCGGCGGCGGCGGCGGCGGCGGCGGCGGATGTGCTTGTAACGGCGGGTTGGCTTGACGCAGCGGCGGCGGTGGGTGGACTTGCGGCGGCGGCGTTAGCGGGTGGGCTTGTAATGGCGAATGGACTTGCGGCGGCGGGTGGGCTTGTAACAGCGGCGGTATGCTATGTTTATTTCTCCTGTGTCGTAACATGACATCTCTCCTTGAAAACATTTTTTCACAGTCCGGACAGGTGGCAACCCCCATGGTGATCCAATACGGTGTGCGATTAGAGGGTATGAAGCTTTCTTTTATACCCTTGACTCTGTTGACGCTTCAAGGCAGCAAGTGCCCGTTCCACCACAGCCTTCACCTCCGACACATGTTGTATTTTCACGGGTTGGGGTGTTGTCTTCGATCCCTGTTGGGTTGTCATCGTTTTCATTTTAGGTGTTACCTGTCTCTTCTTTGTCTTCAGCGTCGACTTCTTGGCTGCTTGTGGTTTCTTTCTCTGTTGTGATTTTCTCAACGTAGTCTTCCTAAATATATCTCTAGGGTCAAGTCTAATCTCTGATGCTTTCTTCATGTTGTTCACGTCCAATCCGTTTGCTGGCGAGAGTAAAACTGTTTGTCGGGCTACACTACTGTAGAGTTTATACTGTCTTACACGTGCAGGGAATCTTGGAAGACACTCTTTTCTTCACAGCACACTTGTGAGTATGTTAAAAAAGCGATCATATTAGTATATAGTCTTCGTCATACTACACCCGTGAAGGTCCCGGGTTATAGAATGGAGCTTCAGTAACCCATGCTTATCGGCGACTGACGGGGATCGGTTGGTCAGTCTCGCCGACTCGGATGACACGTGCCATCGGTTCCTAGTTGCACAGATCGCTGCTCATGCTGTTGATCACTTGATTGTCTGGTCCAAGCTCGTTTATTGACAGACCACCGTCCTAGAGCTGGAATAATGCCGAGTGTGGCGTAAAACTAAATTCACTCACTCACTGATACCAATACATCTAAAAAGTAATGTCATCATCATTTAAATGGTGAGTTTAAACGCGTATTTTACCCTTACAAGGACGAGTGCATTCCACACACCCTTCCTGTTATCAATGTGTCACTGTTTACAGTTCGGGCGAACATAACCCTATAGACATGTGTGCGGGCGAGTTCATTCATCAGAAATCTGTCATTTACGATGTGTTTATAAATATGAACTGCTAACCACGCTCATAGTCATGTTGCGTGTCGTGGTTAGAATCGTAATTGATCTATAGAAAGGTGTCATACATTCGTGGTCGGATATTGGTACAACATCTACACGCACATACATTCCTACATCATTCAAATGTATTAAATACCGGATACGTTTAATAGACACCAACGAAAGAAAGGTTTAATGAGGGGGAATACCCATATATATCCTCTCTGAAATAACTCCCTTTTAAAATAACAAATGTACAACACATCTTCCCTGACATATCATAAATACGGGACACTGATCACACCATTTATGAATGGGAAGCTTCAGGCGAGGCTGGTATGTTGACATTAATTGTAAGGCCGGGGTATGTTGACATTGTTATGGGCGGTCGGTCGCTTAGTCTCTCTGCTATACATTAGCTATGAATAAACCTATATTTCCAATAAAACATTTTCCTCGTCAAACAATTT
This sequence comes from Haliotis rufescens, assembly GCF_023055435.1. Classification (NCBI taxonomy): domain Eukaryota; kingdom Metazoa; phylum Mollusca; class Gastropoda; order Lepetellida; family Haliotidae; genus Haliotis; species Haliotis rufescens. Next base: position 37,504,756 of record NW_025963779.1, read on the forward strand.
TCCATGATAAACTCTGTTCTCTCTTCGAATTAAGGGTGAGTATTGTAAACATGAAAATATCTTATAGATTGCTTCCATCACTTTCCCAACAAACCTAGCTTCGTGCCGTCACACGGGTACGTATACTCATCAGTTTTCTATTGAACATAGACATGGTTCTAACTATCAATTGTCAAAATAGCACGTTCTGAAGTAAAACTGTGCACATCATGATACACGGTTAAAACTCAAACCGTACGGTTTATTTGTCATCGCGTTAAATGGAAACGCTAGCATTGAAACATCAACTACGCTAGTCGGGATAGGGCTGAATAAGTGAACGCCCTCTATACAAATGGTTCACAATAGTACGCAGCGCGGGGTGATTCGAAATCCGGCTGCCTTCAGCGTTATAGTCAATGCAGGGTGACGTGACTACCTCGTTCTTGCGCGCTAAATGTAATTAAACGACACTGCTAGCTTACTGATTGCGTAGTCTTATCTATTTTGTCTCTATGTATTTTTTTCTATATAGGTTGTCTAACGTTCATGGTGTACAACGTGTAGACCGTACAAGATGAATTTGATCCGTACATTTTTTTCCCTACATTACACGGTGTATATCGTGTTGACATAACCCGTCTCTATTGGGGTACTTGTACTTTCAACACACACCCTGCATTCATCAAACCAGATCGCACGCTCTCGCGAGCGCGGGTTAAACGACGAGGCCACGTCAGTTGTTAAGCGCGCTTAATTCAAACTGGGCTGACGGGTACGGTCTGTCTATTCAAGGCAGCACGCTAAACACATAGCTCTATTGAATACCTTTTACTTTTGTTTTCTTATGAATTCTTTTCTGTCTTATAAACACACACCTTTCATTCCCCCTCACCTGTGACGCGCTGTTGATGCATGAGTCATCCTATCCGATCACGTGACTTGGATCAACCAATCACCTTCGCATCCGCCTGGATCAACCGGATCAACCAAAAAAGGTTCCTGCGGACCCGTTCTATACTACTGAAGTGAACGCGCTTCACTTAGTATAGTGTGAAAAAAGAGGTACAAATACCATATGCGTACAATGCATAAATTGTAAATCAATCATTTTATCAGTGTACATTTCCCCATTTGATGAGAATAAAACTTATATCCAAACCTGGCTCTGTCATCCGTGACTCCTATATATATACACACACACACACACATGATTACCTATCTACATCACTACAAACTGACTGCTACACCACCCCCATATATCATCAATGTGTCTGTTTGTTTATTGTTTAACGCCGCACTCAGCAATATTCCAGCAATATGACGGCGGTCAGGTAATAATTGAGTCTGAACCAGACAATCCAGTGATTGACATCAAGAGCATCGATCTACGCAATTGGGATACGATGACACGCATCAACCAAATCAGTGAATCTGACCACCCGATCTCATTAGTCGCCTTTTACGACAAGCATAGGTTGCTGAAGACCTGTTCTAACCCGGATCTTCACGGGTCCATATGTGATCAAGGAACGGACATTATTGCCACTGTGACAATATAGAAGCATGAACTAAAACAAACAAACCAAACCAAAACAAACAAATACACGCCTGCATGTCTTCAGCGTCGACTGAATAAAGTTCGCCCCTGGGGCATTGTGCCACGGCGCGTTGTATCTTTGCTTATGCTGTCAATCACTGAATTGCCTGACCCAGACTCGATCATATACATATATTGCTAACCATGAGGTATAAAACGAAATTCATTCACTAAAACTCATCGTACATGTCAGTTGTTATAGATTTACTCCTAACAAACATCAATTCAATCTGGCCACTAGGAAAAGAACTGAACAGAATGTATTGTACAAGAAGCCCTCATGCGATAGGGTAAAATAATAATTTGGCACATTGCAACAGCATATTACACAGTGGTGTGTACATACATTTACGCACATACACAAATATCTGAACACACACACACACACACACACAAACACACACACACACACACACACACACACACACACACACACACATACATACACATATAGAATATGACGAAGAAATGCATACATTTATACAAATTAGGATTTCTAAGAATACTTCAGTTTTACATCCGTTTTCATCCCTTAAAGAGAACATTTCATATTTAATTTTTCCAAGTACATTTGGTGATCGCTAATGAGCCACTATTTGACTTATCAGCTGATAAATAAGGTGATATAAATGTTTGTTAGTTCCCCGGGCAACTTTGTAACTGATCAGTAATTATATCATGAACAAAATAGTTACATTGTTATATGAGACGACATATGCACCATGATGATGATCTAATTAAACGCCAAATTAATGATGTCATTGTTGGAATTAATAATTAAAACACAGCAAAGACCAAATGGACAGCCCAAGCATGACAGTACAGAAAAGTGACTCCATGTACATCCATGCACGTGAAACACCAAGACTGATTGGTTAACATTTAGTCTATAAAAAACATTTCTTTAAAATAATTGTTGTTGTTTTTCAAAAGAACCTTTCCTCTTCTGCTGTTTTCATAATCAAGGTAGTCTGTCTTACAGACCCTGATACAAATATATATCAAATACAGCCCATGCAAGTCTATAATGTTTGGCAAGTCTAGATCACTGCAGTATCATGAAGAGAGTCAATGGGCTCCTTTTTATTATATTTTTATTAAGATAACTAAACAACTGGTTTTTTTATGTACGATATGTTCATTTCAGAGACTAGATTTTAGTCTATAATCAAGGAAACAGGACCTGGTTTAGTTTGACTTCGACTTGTTTAGCATTTAGTAAAAAGCATGTTCAATATATATGCTCCAAACATCCCACAGTCATGGCTCATGACTACACGACTGAACCAGCAGCCAAAATCAATGCCACACTGCCACGTATCGTGTTACGACACGTGTGGTCAGCCGGCAGTATCCCGCACCTTATCCACAGGTTCTAACCGGTCATTCTGTAACTTTAATTACAGATGTAGCTGACCCGCACATGACTCTAGTCATGCAAGTCAGGATAATAAATTGCCCAGCTGCTGTTCTCTAATTTGTATTGACTACACGGTGTTTAGGTAAGATAGATAGATATGAATTTTTACTGGACTCTGTGAATATAGAACACTAAATAAACGTCCAAGTAAAACCCATCCATGTTCCGCCTAAGTGCCTGAACTATAAAAGTGGGGGTTCTCGGAAGCCAAAACACTGTCTGTGTATCTGTGTGAAATCGCGTCATGGCTAGCCATAAAGCACAACGGAACAACGTCGTCGGATCACTGGAAGTAGAATCGCAGCCGACTGGAGCCAGAATTATGAACGGCGCAAGTCGGGCCTACCCCTCGTTCCAACGGCCAGGGCCGCTTTACACGACCACACGTCTGTTTGTTGTTGTTTAACGCCGCACTCAGCAATATTCCAGCTATATGACGGCGGTCTGAAAATAATCGAGTCTGAACCAGACCATCCAGTGATTGCCATCATGAGCATCGATCTACGCAACTGAAATACAATGACATGCATCAACCAAGTGAGCGAGCCTGACCATCCGATCCCGTTAGTCGCCTCTTACGACAAGCATAGGTTGCTGAAGACCGGGGCCCCGTTCCACAAAGCGATCTTAGTGCTACGTTGATCATAAGCCTATGTTAAAGTAATGGACTTTCTATCACCTTAGTGCTAAGATCGCTTTGAGGAACGGGGCCCGGATCTTTACGACTGCGAAGGATATTTGACTAGACATGTGGTGCGTAACCGCCTTCACGAAGCAGGTCTGAGAGCCAGACGACCTGTCAGAAGTGTTGTTTTGACGCAACAACGTCGACTACTGCGACGGTATGGGTGTCAAGTATAAGAGTAAGGCCTATAAGCGATGGATAACTGTTTAGTTCATCGACCAGTCAAGATTTATCCTGTTTCGGGCTGAAGGGACAGCAAGGCTGTACCGAGGTCGCCATGAACGATTTGCCGTCAGCTACATCCAGGAGATTGACATATTTTGCGGTGACAACTTGGCAACAATGATGTGCGTGGAAATCACCCACACCAGAAGAACAGACATGTGTCCAAAAATGAACACAAAAATTATTTTAGAGACTAAGAAAATAAATTATTGCAAAGTCTACTTCATTATAATATTAGGTATTTCAGAAAGACAATACATATCCGCACACTATTCATAGTGTTTGTTTGTTTGTTGTTTAACGCTACACTCAGCAATATTCCAGCTATTTGACGGCGGTCTGTAAATAATCAAGTCTGGGCCAGACAATCCAGTGATTGACATCATGAGCATCGATCTACGCAATTGGGATACGATAACATGCATCAACCATGTTAGCCAGCCTGACCACCCGATCCCGTTAGTCACCTCTTACGACAAGCATAGTCGCCTTTTATACGACAAGCATAGTCGCCTTTTACAAACCGACTTTGTGTCCGAGGCGAAACAATTGAATTAATCTATAGAAGAAAAGACAATTTAAGTTGTGAATTGACATTTAAACGACTTTATAGTTTGGGTCATCTCATGTTGATAAATGAGACAGTATTTACTTGGTTTTGAAAACTATTGTTTGACGCGATACACTATATCCTCCAGTGGTCAGAATGTGCTCGGATCTGAGCAGAGATTGTGGAGTTTCAAGTTACAAAATGACACTCCATTAACAGACTCAGTGCTGGTCCTTATGCAGAGGGGCCTTGGGATGGTGTTTCTTAAGACAGATAACGGAGATCATATTACCAGGCAAAAACCACTGTGTAACAAAGTAGATACAGTGTACTCATTTGTTTACAAGTCACCCGCAACCGGCTTCATATCTGGTCCTAATATTGGGAAGCGAACACACACGTTGTGGCTGAAAAAGATGCTGTTTGTGGAAAGTTTCCGAAAACCTCATTAATAACGCACACATTACGCCGAGAAAATAATAAAATGCAGTGGTTTAAAGCACGACACGGAAATGAATCTAAGGCTTCGTCGAGCTGAAATAAATATTCTTACTTACAACCAAAGGGAACTGCCTGACCACATCACATGTATTCGCCAAGCATTAGCAAGACCAAATGCATGACGGTGCAGAGTCTCCATGCACCGACACTTCCTGCACGTCCTCTATATGTAATGCTCTCAGTTCAATGGCGAAGTCTCCCACGTACATGCAGGGTTGACCAGTCAGTTACAACAGGTGCTGGGCGTTCTGTAAAAGCTGACACAGATTGTGTTTCACGCGTGGTTGGTTAATTAATAAACCATATCACGCAAATGAAAATAAAATTGTATAAAGATATATAGTTTGGTCTCGGTCTGTTTGAAGTTTTTTTGTATTTTTAATGGATACATTTTGTAGTTATTTGTGTTGATATCCAAATATTCGATTGTATGAAAATTTAAAGGACTGTCCGATTTTATTACATTTATATTAATATCAATATTGAGAGTGGTCCAGCCTATAATAGCCATTCAGCGAGGAAATTATTGCTTTTTTTATTAACATCGTTATTGCTATAGACACTGCAAATGGTATGTACACATATTTCAGCTAGACACGTTTCAAATAACATAACAAATTATTTGAATATCCATGCATGAATTGTGTATCTTCTGTGCTAGAGATTTTTTTGTTCCGATGTTGATAAAACTAATATAGTGAGTGAATGAGTTAAAGATTTTAAGGCACATGGGCAGTATTTACCATCGTGGGCGTTTCTTGATATTTTCAGGCAATTTTCCCCTACATTTACAACATGGTATTTGTAAATAATCGAGCCTCGACCTGACAATCCAGTGATTGATATCATGAGCATCGATCAACGCAATTGGGATACGATAACATGCATCAACCAAGTCAGCGAGCCTGACCACCCGATCCCGTTAGTCGCCTTCTACGGCAAGCATAGGTTGCTAACCCGGAAATTCACGAATACACCAAAGAATACGAATGCCTTTCACTGTGCATACAGGAACGTGCGTGCGTGACTTTAATCCCAGTTGACATGAATACCCCACTCGGATACAGTTGGTGGACATCAGTATTCGTCACTTTACAAATCGCTCAGCAAAATGTAGTCCTCGTTTTATCCCATTTATGCCGAGAGTCAGGCAGAGTTACAACATGTACCTCCTTATTTTAATTCTCATTTATACAGGGCCGCTTAAAACTATATGCTCATGTAATGGAATTTATTTTTTCTTTTAAGACAATATGCATTGGGAACATTTCAGTGTTGAATCTCATTACGATGTCTAAAAACGTATTTTTATCATGCTAACATTGTATTTAAGAACAGTAATTATGTTTCATCTAAGTTGGCGTGTTTCTCACCATTCGTTACAATATCCCTCAACTGACGATATGAAATGACGGCACGCCCATGTCAGAAATGAAAAGGGACTTAACTCTGTCGTGGTTTTGTAAGTATCTTCCGCGGGTTTCTCTTTGATACACCAATTGCTCAGCTCTTATCCTGCAGATGGAGTGTCACGAGGGGAAATAAAAATAGTGCATGACCTAAAGTCAGGCCAAGGGACACTTGAACACCCAAGTCAACACATTTCAGATTACTTTAAACAAGAGTCATCAGAAAGATGACATATCCCCCCGGCAGCTGTCTGTAAAGTAACCACTAGTAAATGTGCAATTCTGTATGTAATGAGTCAACAGTTGAATGTTCTTTAAGAAGCATACATTGTTTACCCACTGAATGGTTTTCGAATTCTGGCCCGGAAACGAACCCCATCCCCAATTGAGTCTATGTCCAACTTCATTCCATAAAAATTGAAAAGAATTTTTTTTTAGAAAAATCCCCAAAAATCAAAAGGCACAACTTCAGTATGTGCCTGATAGATTTGCCAAGTTTCGATCAAATACACTGAATGGTTTTCGAATTCTGCCCCGGAAACGAACCCCATCCCCAATTGAGTCTATGTCCAACTTCATTCCATAAAAATTGAAAAGAAAAAAATTTAGAAAAATCCCCCAAAATCAACGGTCACCACTTCAGTATGTGCCTGATAGATTTGCCAAGTTTCGATCAAATACACTGAATGGTTTTCGAATTCTGCCCCGGAAACGAACCCCATCCCCAATTGAGTCTATGTCCAACTTCATTCCATAAAAATTTAAAAGAATAAAAATTAGAAAAATCCCAAAATATCAAAAGGCACCACTTCAGTAAGTGCCTGATAGATTTGCCAAGTCTCGATCAAATACACTGAATGGTTTTGGAATTCTGCCCCGGAAAAGGAAATGATTACGGACGGACGGATGGACGGACAGACAGACTGGCTGATTGCTATATCCCCCCCGCATTATATGCCGGGGGGGATAAAAATCACATCCCCACATCTTTTGACACCACTAATGTAAATATTTACATCTAAAAAATATGTTACAGCACTGTTAGAGAACATGTTTCTGGAAACCAGAACACTGCCTGATAAAAGAATTACATCAGCAAAAGGGTGGAAAAGTAAAAATATTTGTGGGCGGATTCATAGTTGACATGACTTCATTGCAGGCTGATTACACTAGTCTTAAGTGTCAAATAAAATCACAACTGACAATTTCTAAAACTTTGCCAACTCCTGATAACCAAAATGGTCTTGTGCAAAACCTCCTCCGCAGAAATTCCATTAGTTTCTTATAGAATAGAAGCTTTTTTTCCAACGGACATGAACAAATCACACACTGTGTATAATCAATGTTGAGGATTCCTAACTGTCAAGTTATTAAGACTTGAAATTACAATTTGATTTTTGTTCCATTCTTTCCCATTAACCATTGTGGTGGTCCACATTCTCCAACAGTTTCAGCTGTTTCTGATAAGTTCCAAGATAACAGAAATGCAAGGTGTCACGTCTCTTTGACGCTCACTCCTGGGTCGCTAAAATGACAACTTTAAAATCATTTTAGATAGTTTTATTCTTCAAACTGTTTTCTGAATATGTTGCCACTGTGGGGTGTTCTTAAAGTCTGACAGGATATTAGCTGTCAGCTATTATCGAACACCTAATAGGTTTCGTACTTAAAGGAGGTTATCTTGAATGAAGAGACGTTTTAGCGCACAGTTCTCAATATAATTCTTGCAGATGGGTATAAACAAGTATTTGATTGCTTGAAACCTATTCACAAAATATGAATATTTGTCACATTGTGTTCACTCTTCCTTTTTGTCATCAAGAAACGGGCACCAAAAGTCTGAATGACACGGAATGTTCCGACAGGTTGTCAGTACTTCATATGAACTGGATGTTAATACTCAAGTTGGCAGCTTTGATGACGTCACACCTTTCCCCATAATGCGACAATTCAATATCAAATACGGCTGTTAGGGTACTCGTCGATAGTATAGTAAGTATACTGAGACCGAGTGACTATGTATATTGCAGCTGCTATTTTTTTGCGTTACAAGTCCCTGTGATTTCAACATGGGATACCACCATGGCGTCTCATTTGTGTCTGCCTGTTTGGTCACGACATTAAAATCAGCTTATCAGCCAGGACAGAATGGATCCACCATCTTCATAATGAGCGTCACCTAAAGACTGATTGTAGCTGGTCTTAACTGACCAACATGAGAAGGATCTTTTCTTGGCCTTGCATCATGTAGGTGTACTTTATACACTTGTCTGATGAAGGGTAAGCCTGCTAGCTCTGCCAGGTCTACACAGATGTAAATATCCAGATTGGGATGTTTGCGATGGAAGTCTTTGACTGACGACCTTTTTGTTGAGTAACGAGCTGTTGGACACATTTACAATTCTGTCCAAATTCAAGAGAAACACAAGAGGTAGTGTAGCACAATTTATTCCAGGTTTTTCATTTTTCTCTTAAAATGTGATGTTGAGCAAGCATCACTTTCTAGATTGCAAACATTTTGCAAGTATTTTAACTGTCAGATGACATCAGAAAGCGGATTTGTTTAAGTTGGCCACATTTGCTAAAGTCCTCAGTCCAGAGTTTGTGAACATTCATATATTTGGTCAGCACTTTTTTTCAACGTTGTTAGCAATAAAATTGCTTCATGTCCCAGTACCATTGATCAGAATTTAAATTACAAGTAAATACATGTGTGGAGGTTTGTTGAAGCAAAGGATAACGATAATTTACATCTTGTCCAGGTACTTGTCGAGTGGTGGTATCGTCTCGCTGAGACCCTTGCGTTTCCTTGTCTCCAGTACAATGACTCCTGGCTTGGAAGCGGGATCTAAGGGATCACCAGGCATTACCTGCCAGTGATCAAACACACACTGGGGGAAGGCCTGACCACCTGTTCCTGCACGTAGAGCTGATGTGAAACCTGAGGAGGAAGACACAGAATGACTAATATGGACAGAGGCTGCCTGGTTAAAAATCGAAAAAGTAGTAAGAAGTTTACTTTCATATACATTATGTTTAAAATGAAAAAATTTCAGCGTGGAGTTGTCAAGCTATTCCCAGTTATATGTGTTTTGTCTGGTTCACTAGTGATTTCTTCGGATTGTTAACGGTCTCTTTATTTGTTTCTTGTTGTTTAATGCCACACACTCTGCAATATTCCAGCTATAAAACGGTCGTCTGTAAATAATCGGAGTCGGGACATATGAGCATCAAACCACACAATCGAGACACGCATCATCCATCACCCAAGTCAGCGAGCCTGACCCCCTAATCATGTCTTGTCTCATACGACAAGTATAGTTGCCTTTTACAACAAGCATGGGTTGCTGAAGAACTTCTTCTAACCTGGATCTTCACGGGTAAAATGTCTCTCAACATATTTGAAGGCTTATGGTATTTTTGTATCTGGCATCGTTTTGTATTGAAATGCTTACTGTAATCCGACAGTTGTGAACACTACAGATTTTCCATTTAAGCATAATTCATATTCATGCAATATCTTCACATACACCATTTCATATCCATACAGCATTCGTAGTTATGTTGGTGCCGAGGTCCCTGTGGCTTTCCCTTTTAGTATTTGAATCTAGAGACTGGCATCAATGAAGAAATCAATTGTCTTCAGTTGGGGAAAGTGACGAACATGTACTAGCAAGTTCTTTATTTTTATACATGTTTGTTGTTCAACGCCACACTCAGCAATATTCCACCTATATGAGAGCGGTCTGTAACTATTCGTGTCTGGACCGGACAAACCAGTGATTGACAACAAACAATTAGCCACTAGGCCAATGCATTGTAACATCAACCTACCGAATGACTCGTTTACTGGAAGGTAAGCCTTCTGTTGGCTCATGCTGGTGCCAGTAACATCGTTGTCCTCAAACACATGGCCACGTCGTTTGTTCAACACACCAAAGATTCCAGAGGCAGCTATACGGGGACACTGTAACATAGACCATGTGACTTTGAAAGGAGATGTATATCATGACAGAAGTATTTTTTACTACTTTTAAAACTTGACCAATTTAACTTTACCCCTAAAATGTAAACTTGAAAGCACTGCTAAGGTCTTCAGTGAAGATTGACCATACCTGGATCTCCACAAGGTAGACTGGTTCAAGGAGCCTGGGTTCAGCTGTCAGTGCAGAGGCGTAGAACACTCTCCTGGCTGTTGGGATGATCTGACCACCTCCCCTGTGGATGGCATCAGCGTGGAGAGTCACGTCTTGGATGTTCATACGTACACCTCTCATATTCTCATCACATAAAACTCCCTGCAAGCAGAAATGTACAATGATAAAAGAAACACCAAACAAAGACAGAAAAGTTTGGGTAATTGGAGATCGAAATGGTCTATCAATTTCAATGTTAGGACTTGTTTGTTGTTTAATTCCCCCCTGAGCAATATTCATGCTATATGACAGCGGTCTTCAAATAATCAAGTCTGGGCCACACAATACCGTGATTGAGATCGTGATTATCGATCCACACATTATTGGGATCTGATGACATCCATCAACCAAGTCAACGAGCCTGACCATCAGTCGCCACTTAACGCAAGCATAGTTGACTTTTATATGACAAGCATAGGTTGCTGAAGACCAAATCTTCACAGGTAGGATAGGATGACGAAGCAGGAGAATTGTTGCCGGAGAAGCGAAAGACCCATGTTGGGCTGATCCCTGGTTACAACGGCTGCCCAAGAGCACTTCACATGTATATATGTGATTTGCGGCAAAGGTGCATGTATAAGACCCACAAACGCAAATCTACACTATCCAAACCTACACAATAATTAGCCATAAAATTAACTTTACAGGTAAAAATGAACACAAACTTAGAAGTTATTGCTGTGTTATCATGCATGTAACATCTTGTAACCTGAGGGATACCTGTCCCGAGGTGATAACCTCACACCTGCCCATGCAATTATCACCTGAGCTGGGGGTGGTCTCTAAGTATTGCTGTTATTGCTGTTATTGTTCTTTATTGAAATATGTGTGGAAAGGGTAGTAATTAAGATACTGCATTATATTTGCTTATGGCATAATCAAAAGATACAAAATGGGATGAGTCTTGGAAGGGCTGGGTTTCTAAACAGATAAGTATTTAAAAAAGTTGTTTTACAGCTGATTTCTTTAGACTCAGCTGATGAAGTATCTGAATCTGTGCTTTCACCCAAAGGTTTGACAACTAGTGCAACAAGGTTGATAATTACACCCTTCACATTGGGGGAACTGACATTCTACTTCAAAATGTGATCTTCAGCCTTTTTGTGTGATACTATCAAAGGCTGCATTGATTAACCCTTTGACATGTGCGAGATAGAATGTTATGCAACGTCTTGCCACAAACCTTTTACAGTAAGCCCTGATTAGCTGACTATGTCTGACTGCCACACACAATACAACGTTACCATGTTGTGCCACCAGATCTGTCTTGTACTTTACTGATTTCTTATTCAGGCAAATTTTCTCCATGCGTTGCTTTTAAGATATTTCAATGGCAACAGTCTGAAAAATTCTTATTTTTTACAGGGCAAAAAGTATTTTTCTAGCATTTCTGACAGCATCTTAGCCGTTTTCTCCCAAATGGTTGATATTCCACAGCTACTGTGGAGGTCACACTAGGTAGGAGTAGTAAGCAGTAAGCCGTAAACCAGTTGACATCATTCATGACCGTTGTGTTGTGTATTAAATGCAACACTGCAATCATGAGAATAGTCAAAATATAATTCAATTCAATGCTTAAATGGTGCAATTTTAGGGTGTGTAAGAAACACTATTGCACTCATACTTGTCATGTACTATTGCTCATTAGGTACATTTAGAAACTAATCATGCAAAGATAAATAGATGTGACCGACAGTAAACAGTAAGCCTGAATTCATAAAACTCACATCCTTGGTGGCCCACTGGAATCCTGCTACAACACTGTCCTTGATTTCATTCAAGTACTGAACAGCTTTGGTGCAGTCCACCAGCATGTTGGGGCCAGTTCCCTCAGGACCGAAACTCCAGATTTTCCTGGCTTCAGTCACATCAAATTCGTACTTATCTGCAAGCAAACGTGCCCTCTCTTTGAAGTCCTGTTTTGGTGAAACGTGACCCTGGAAAAGAAAACAAATAGGTTTACATCAGATGAAAGAATTCACTGAAAATTTCCTACAAGCATTAATTCATTAATACCAGATATCTTTCTTAATATTGAAACATACAATTACAATTGATTATCTACAACATACTCAAAGAGTTTACTGCAAATTTATTTCACTTTTCATGAACAGAAAATGAAGGAATTTTTTTTATGTACTACTGTTACATAAAACAGAGCAAAACCGTACATCGTCAATGGCCTTTGGTAGACCATCTGTCATAGGTGCTGCTCTACAGTGAAGTCGATTGTGCTTGTTGGGAGACTTGGACAGGCAGGTAATAGATGACTCTTCAGTAACGGTTTCTCTGTAGGAAACAACTGGGTCACTCTTCTTGATAGGGATACAGGCATGGTCTTCCTCCAGATCCTTCAAGCAAATCTCCAGATGCAGCTCTCCAGCTCCAGCAATAATGTGCTCCCCAGATTCCTCAATTTGACACTGGAAACAACAACATTAATTAAGTGTGATTCTACCATGAATTTGGAATTTACTCGATTCTGATTGGTCAATCAGAGGCTATTAAATCACATTAAACCCCCTCTGATTGAAACAGTTGGTTTGACGGCCGCATCACCGCGGAAGGTAATATTCATAGAATAGTACTATTTTCAGTCATTGTCAGTAGGCATATTTAAATAATTATATCTACAATTACAGGTTACAAAATGTACAGATGCGGTTACTACAATATTCAAAGGATGCTGCATGTTCGGTTCGTAATTCAATTTAGCGGGGTTAAATCTACAGGTAACCTAGTTCTACATTGAAAACACAGTATGTTTATCTCCTAAATACTACTCAGTGCCACATAGTCAGACTTGATGATATTGAGGTGCCCCGGAAAGAACCAGGTTGGAATAGGTCTTCAACCCATGCTTGTTGTCAGAGGCAACTAATGGGATCGGGTGGTCAGGCTCACTGTCTTGGTTGATGCATGTCATCATATCCCAATTGCATGAATCGATGCTGATGACAGTCACTGGATTGTCTGATCCAGACTCAAAAGCTGTAGGGTCATGTTGACAAAAATCTGAAGTCACTGAGCGTGACCACCTAAACCATTTAGTGGCCTCGTGAAACAAGCACAGTTTGTTCAGTACCAAGTCTAAAGCAGAATCCCATCAAGGTTGGACTTCATGACCACAAATATTGTAATTAATGAAGAGCTAGATGTAATATTTCTGCTTGCAGGCAAAAGTAGATAATTAGGTAACACTGTTACAGAAAAGGATACTTTCAATGTGTACATACCTGCACCATGGGGTCAGACTTGGCTAGACGTTTGAGACCTTCTACCAGTTTGGGCAGATCACCAGGATTCTTGCACTCAACAGCTACTCTCACAACGGGACTTACAGAGAACTTCATCACCTGAATAACACAATCTTGCAAGTTCACTTGAAGTGGTCAACTTAAATGACAAAATTGCAAACACACAATGAAACTAAGTTTCTAAACTGCCTATACACACACACACACGTTTTAAAGTCTGGACAAGTTAACACACCTTCAAGTTGTGGGCATTCTCGAAGGTTGTGATTGTTCCTGTCTTGACCAGGTACTGGTCAACTCCAACCAGACCACAGATGTTGCCACTGGGTACATCCTCAATGGCCTCAGTGTATCTCCCCATCATCAGGATGGTCCTACGAAAAACAAGGCATTCAAGGTCAGCCACCAACATCACAGCAAATAGCACTGTGGCACTATCTTCCATTTGTAAATGCATGTGTGTATTCAATATTGGAAGAAAAACAACTTCACTGTCTACCAAAAAAACCCAAAACACTTTCGTAAGAGTATCAGTGACTTTGCAGGAGAGAAATGACATAAGGACATGTCACAACTATCAACCTTTGACCGGACATTCTTCCACATTACTAAAAATTGGAAAAATATCTTTAGGGCATTTTGGGAGGACAATAAGTCGATGCCCTAGAAAATCACTCAATCTGAAAATGACACACAGTTACTATAAGATCATCAGGTCCTCTTAAATTACTTTTTTTTCATCTTCATGGAATTCTAATTCATTTGGCAATAGCTGCCATTAGGAGAAGAATAAGGAGTCATCATTTCAAGACGTCTCACCTCTGAATGTTCTTGATATACAGATCAACCTTGCTTCCAGGGTTATAGTTGGGTCCCATGATGCGCACCTTCTGTCCAGTGCCAACAGTCCCAGAGAAGACACGTCCAAAAGCATAGAAACGACCCTTGTCAGAGGTGGGTACCATCTTAGACACATACATCATCAAGTGGCCTTTGGGGTCACACTTCTTGATGCCTGAATAAAAGAAAATTACCTTTTCAAAATTTGCCGCAATTATATAATCTTAGTAAAACTAAATATTGTATACTTCTCCTGCATTACTCCTTAATGTATTCACTCCTTACCTTACGACAACAAAAAGACAGCTGATGGCGATGGTCTTTGGTGAAAAAATAAAATTTCACATTCCACTCCTGCTTTTCGTACGGACCATCTCCCCTGTCATGTGACCTTGATGACAAGTCACCTTCCCCATATCGCTGCCTGTCGCCCGAGCTTAAAAAACATACTTTTGAAGTTTCTGAAGCCAAAGTGGGAAGGCATGTCTGTGACGTTGGGTCCTCAAACGTAGTAATGCAGGATAAGTACACAAATGTAAAAAACATTTAGATTTACTAAAAAATTTACTTATCCTGCATTACTCCTTAATGCATCTGTATCAGACCGTTTGGAGGCAAGAAACCTTCATAAAGTCCAAAACCTCAATAATTTACACCCCAAACCAACGACACATGTTTGTCAATAATCCGTGAGACGGAAAAAGCTCAGATAAACTAGGCTCGTTCAATCTTCTTACAGAAGGAATGTAGGAAATAAAGGGTAGATCCCTATACATATTTAGTAAAGAAATACTAGCTAAACAACTAATTCTTTACCTACTATGTCATCGAACCAAAGCCTGGTAGAAAAGCTTGTCTTAATTTATCCACTGGGCGAGTCAACGACTAGCACTGAAGTAGACTGGCTCTGAAAAGGGCGAGTTCGTTATTTGCGTCGAGGGTTACCATATTTTCTTGAGTATAGTGCGTTCTTTTCTTTTTTAAAATACAGCTGTGCTGAAGGGGGTGCGCATTATACACACAATTATGAGTTTTGATGTTTTTTTACTCCAACAGAAAAACATTACCGTGAGTACGTAACACCGGAAATTCCATGTAAACAATTTCGGAGAAATCGTGTGTGAAGAGATCGGAAGATGGCACAACTCACAGTTATTAACAGCAACCACAAACAGATTACCGCTATTGACACCTTGAAACGACCTTTAGCTGACAGAGAATGGATACATGTATCATAAATGCCATACTTTGACTTGTTAAAAGTCAAATTTGTTATAGTTTGATGATTCTATGTCAACACATAGTTCTCACGATCATGTGCGCGGGAGCCTAGACGGTGACTGGTCAAACTGGTTCCATGTGAAAAATAATTACCGGCAATAGCGATCAGCTATAGCTTAGGGTTATAATTATTTTAAATATATTTAGTAAAAACTGCAACTAAAGCAACAAGATCTTGGAATATATTATTCCTGATAAAAAAAATAGTTTCAGATACAATTTTTGACGATCCTTGCATTAAAACTAAAGTTATATCATTGGGTGTGTCTTGACCGAATAGATTCAAAGAAAACGTGTGTACAGCTGATTGCCGTTTCTGGCTTAGTTTACGGGAAAATACAAAAGGTAATCTTAATCCCTGGGTGTAAAACAATACCTAGGAGAACAAAAAATACAATTTAAACGGTAAATCAACATGTCCGGTGTTTTTTTTTATCTCTAATTTCAAATTTGTATTGACCAGGTTTCTCATCACCTGTTCATTTACCGGAATATTTGACTCATTTTTTCCAAAATACTGAATCTGCTAGAAGAGAGTGCGCATTATACTTGAGTGTGCACTATACTCAAGAAAATACAGTAGTTACCTGCTGGGCTACTACCAAAGCACCAAAACTTTGCACGCCTTCTGAAGTCCTCAAGAGCAACTTCACGAAGATAATGACTAGCGAAAACTGTGTCGGCCATCCAAAAACATCTTTCCATGACTGTTTTAATAGAACAGTTACCATGTAACGCCCTGATCTCGTGAGGATTATTCGCTCTTGGAGGATCAAGTTTGGCGATCTCATAAGCCAGAAGGATGACTGCTCGTAACCATAGAGATATGGTGTTGCGTCTTTGGTCTTAGATGTAGGAGATACCGGTATAAATAACCGCTGCCTAGTTTTGGAATGGCGGATGAAAACTCAAAGTGCTCGCACCGGGCACAAGAGAAGTTCACCCTCATCTTCGACTCCCATAATCTTCAATATAGGTGGGATGGTGAAGTAACGATCGGGTTGGCCTGGTAATTGAATTTTTGCTATAAAATCCCAGCACAAACCAAGATGTACCAAGATGTACCGCTCTGCGTACCATGCTCAACAGGTGAGGTGAAATCGGGTTTAACGTCGCGTCAAAGATTATTGCACTTATATAGCGACGTGCGTGTACGTGTGTGTGTTTGTGTGACTGCTTGTACTAGTCCGGACTGATGCCGATTTATAGTGCTAGCTCACTGAGATACCATGTCGCAGTTTAACATGAATACCCCACTCAGACACAGTATACTGACTCCGAGCCAACCAGTCCTTGTTTTGGCCCCTTAATGCCGAACCCCAGACAGGGTAACAACAAGTACCATCTTTAAATGTCTCTTGGTATGATGCGGCCGGGGATCGAACCCCGGACCTTCCGCTCTCCGGGCGGACGCTCTACCACTAGACCATGGAGGCGGTCCCATGCTCAACAGACCCGAGTGATGTCGATTGCATGTAGCTCGCTCACCCGTGCCGCCATGGCTGATGCCAAGAGAAATAGTTTTCTTGGAGAGGTAATAAAATGAGGATGCATAGAGGAGCTCGAAGGGGGGTCCTCGCAAACCTTGAAGTACCACGTTCGAGTCCCAAGCAGAAGGACGGAATTTGGCCTTCTGATCCTAAAGCCTAAATGAGCGATGTAGGGACTGCAGTTCCGGGACCTTGGTCATTTTGCGATTTTCCAGAACAGCCAACAATACGTAGCAATGGTGCTACCTTTAAAGAGCGATATGTTATGAATATGTTATACATACATAGCCAAGAATTGTAAACAATTCGACAACCCTTGCAGGCAAACAATTGTAACAAATGGCGGGTAACAACGAGCCACAAGGTGGGGAAAAAAGACAAAATGTTTTTACTCCTAAATAACCAACATAAAACTACACAACTTAGTAAAAGTAATAAAAATACATAACCCATTGCAGATAAAATTTCGAATTATATCCAAAGCTGAAAATATAAAATTATCCAATTTGAAGAGCTTCGCTGAGCCAAATAAGAAATAATTAGCTTCACTTCCTTTCAGTTGGTTCAGGAAATCAAAAGTCAAGGGATATGGTAGAATAGCACCACTTACATTACTTAACAGTTGTCTTTGGGTAAAAGAAAATTCGGTTAACATTATGGAGTCAAAGCTTTTAAACTCGCTACAAGTGAAGCATTCAGACAGGCATACAAGACCTCTTTATTTCAAAAACGAATATAATCAGAAAGTGCCAAATAGCAAAACAGCTGTGCTATAATATTGTGGATATTTTATACATCCTGTTATTTCTGAGCACCACACCTGCTACACACAGAAGTGTGTACTATATTTGTGCTCTGCAGCAGTTTTATTTTGCTAAGATTAAAATTTGCAAATTGAGCTGAGAAAGCCTACATCAGATTAGTTCAAGAACCCAAGCAGCCTTCGTTAGATGGGTTACTTCTTATGGTGCAACCTATGGAGGTGTCCTTGGTTCTTCATGCAGTGAAGTATTGTGCAGAGTAAAAGATCTGATTTCAACTAAACTGCCCTTCAATGCCAGTTTAGTGGCCTTTCAGACATTGAAATGAGATGGTATACATCAATATTCCAGCAAAATGATGGCGGTCTGTAAATAATTAAGTCTCAGCCAGACAATCGAGTAACTGATATCATGAGCATTGACCTACGCAAATGGGCTACGATAACATGCATCAACCGAGTCAATGAGTCTGACCACCCAATCCCACCGCACAAGCATAGTAGCCTTTTACAGGAAGCATAGGTTGCTGAAGACCAATTCTAACCCGAATCTTCACGGGCAGTTCTATGCGTGTGTAGTCGTTTACCTGTAGCAGCTTCATCATCAAGGGGGCCTTCATACAGCAGCTCCATTCTGTAAGCCTGGGCTGTCACTGGAGAGGGCAGGTTGAACACAATCATCTGCAACATGGCGTCACCAGCAGGGAGCCACTTCCTCATGAAGGTCTGGAACAATGGAATAACAATAATCATCACTTGGCAAACATCTTGATCAGGGATTTAGGATCACACTAGCCCCTAGCCACTCAATTCCTCTCGTGTTAACCGTATCCTAAAGGCCAGTAGATTTGGGGGCATTCTGTTATCACTCTTCAGGTTAATTTCTATCAGTTGGTTCAACTGGCAATCATTGAAAATCAGACCAAGAATTCTTGCCATAAATATGTCTCAGTCATATGACTTAGTCAACAGGAGTTAAGAATGGATGGAAGACCTGTGCCAGGTACAATGCAATACAAACAAAATTCTGACAATATGTTGAAAAGACGTGGAAAATGATTGTTTTCTCACCTTGAGGAGTGGTTTTCCCTCATGTTCTCTCTCTTCAGCAGTTAATGTCACCTTCAGCTTGTCAACCAACTCTAAAGCTTTAGCCTTTGGTTCGTTCATGCATGTTTTGAACACCTGAATATACAAGAAAACATGTTAATTTAGCTTTAATTTTGCATTCATATCTTCAATAGATCATGATTTTACTGATGACCCCTATCACAGCAAAGAAGAAGTTTTGGGGTAGAACTTTCTGTTATTAACATCAAGAAGAATATTTTCCTCCCAAGAGTGATGTTTGGGCTCATAGTCTCAATTGTGTTTCGTACAAATTGCCATTGTTGATTAATAGTGCAGAAAGGCTCTGCTGCATCTTCCTCTCACCTTGTAGATAGGGTCCAAGATGTATTGGGTAAAGCCTCTCTTGGCATCAACTGGCATGCTTTGCTCTGTCTTCTTGTACCACTTCTTTTCCTTCTTGCTGTAGAACTGGTCACCCCAGAGTCTCTTCATAATCTGCTTCTCCTCGATCTTGAACATGCTCACATACATACGGGCAAAGTCTTTCAGGGTGAAAGCCCAGCCGTGAAGACCGGCTCCAAACCCTACTGTTCCTTTGTTGGGACTGATCTGGAAAATAGTTTTTGATACTATTAATTCTGCTGATATTAATTTACTGCTTACGTTTATTTACATTAATGGTGCTTATGTTAACATGACATGAAAACTGCTGCGAGTCAGTATATCATGAACATCCCACTGGTGAGTTGTAATGTAAGAAATATTTGTTACAATTTGTCAAAAGTGTTCATGACGCATTAATTTAAACTTACCTGGAGGTCATTGTCAAAGTTGTCTGGGTCGTTTAGGTCTTCTTCTCCAGCATAGGTGGCAATGATGACGTTGATGTCCTCAATGATCTTCTGGAAGGTCTGGTACATGTCTTCTGTCTCCAGCTGGAGTGTCAGCAGGGCCAGATCCATCTTGTTCATCATCAGAACAGGCCGGATACGTTCAGTGATGGCCTGACGCAGAACAGTCTCAGTCTGCACACACACACCTGCAGAAAATAAAACCATGCTATGTTAATAAGCATGAGCTGACAGTATTGCACACACTAGGCATAATTAGGAACAAGAAGGTTAGAAACTTCTAAAAAAACAAATAGTAAGCAGGGGTCACTAATACTCCTGACTTCAACATATTTCTAAGTTCAAAACATGAAAAAACAATATTTTCACAGAAGACAAACCACTTATCAAAATCAAACTTTGCACTGCACCTCTCCAATTGGTATAGATACTGTAACCCAAATTGGTAAAGAATACATGAAGTAGTTTTTTAAGTCATAGGTCGCACAAATGTTGACGAAAGAAAATGTTTAAGTTCAAAACATGAAAAATTCCTTTTTCAGAAAATACACGTATCAAAATAAAACTTCACTGCACCTCTTCCATTAGCATGGAAACTGTTCCCTAAATATGAAAAGAATCCATGGACTAGTTTTGTAGTCATAGGTTGCACAAATGTGTCAGTAAAAATATTTGAAGTAAAAAAAATGAAATATAGCTGTATTCTTTTCAGAAATCAAAATATTGAAAACAAACCTTGCACTGCACCTCTCCTATAGGCATAAAAAGTGTTCACCAAGTTTGAAAAGAATGAAAAGAAGATGTTCAAAAGAATGTCCTTTTAGGTCAGGGGTATAAAAAAATGCCTTCTCTTGCAACAAAACTTTTAGGGAAGAGATTGGAAGTTATTCATATATGAAATGAAAAGAAAGATTCTTTTGCATTGCATAGCTTTCCATTGGTGTGACTACTGGGGACCATGGCCACTCATGCAACAATGACAGGGATACTGGAGACTTATTTGCTCCACAATACCAAATAGGTTAAATCCTGACAGTCATCATGGTCATACAGATGATCAGAATAAAACAAATGGATACAAGTGTTGATGTCAAATTCACTGACCTGAAACACAGTCTACAACCACTAGTGCGCCGTCAGTAACTCGGAGGGCAGCTGTGACCTCAGACGAGAAATCCACGTGGCCAGGGGAGTCGATCAAGTTGATCAAGAAAGCATTGCTGTCCTTCTCCCACTGCTTGTCAGGCCTCTTGATGTAGCATGTGTCCTTGTCGGCAACCTCGTAGTACAGGGAGATGGCACTGAATGGGTAACATTCATACTTTATCCCAATGTCATCACAAAAAAGGGCCAAAAAAAATGTTCTATAATATATACTACTCAAAAGAAGTTAAGGATGACCTGATTCTTTCATATTACAATAGTTAATCTCTCATCCCATGACATTAACATTACCAATATGAAAGAATTGGGTGATCCTTAATTTCTTTTGAGTAGTATATTTTGGTATATGAAATACCATTTTTAAATCTTCACACTTATTTGAAATGTCCTACAATGTAACAACTCAAATTCCAAAAATTTATGCACATTGTGCTAAGGTTTTAAAACTTCAGCAACTGTGAAATTTGTCAACTTACGTAGACTTGATGGTGATGCATCTTTCTTGTTCGTCCTTCCTGGTATCGGTGAACCTGGTCTCACCAGCCCTGGAACTGGCAATGATACCAGCTTTGCTGACCAGTGAGTCTGTCAGCGTAGACTTGCCATGATCGACGTGGGCAATCACAGACATGTTACGGATGTTTTTCTTTTTGTCCATGATGTCACGGATCTGGTCTATAGTGAAGTTCACCTAAAAAAGATATGAAGATACAGAGTATCAAACAGCTGTTTAACTGTAGGTATATTACCACATATATTTGACACCATGATCCAAGAACTGAAAATTATGGGACACACCTGCACAAAAATATTTGAGCAAACTGATAACATATTAAAATCCACTGTCTTTCTTAAAGATGAATGTCTGGATGATAGAAGCATGACACAAAGGTGAATTACGATTGGTTTAAATCAAGGGACATAATCCGATGAAGAACCTTTTTTAGGATATGAATTTTACCAACAGCAAACAAAAGATGCACAGCAGGGATTTATCTGACCCTTTCCTGAGGTTGATGTTTGGCCACAACTCCAAATTTGTCAGTACAAATTCCCAGTTTGAGATGAAAATTTCCCTACTCGTTTTGTAAGTCATTACTAATGTTATGGCTTTGTAGAGGTGACAAGCCTGACAGGACCAACAAAGGGGATTGAAGAGTTTTTAATGCTTAGTTTTACAAAATTGCATTGAACATTTTGAATGCCAGGTCAATAATCGATTTTGAAAAGAGTTTTTTTTTCCCAATTGCTGCCATGGGCAGTAAGAGAATGAGAGTGCTAGATAAGTCCTTGGACCACCAGCATGGCTAATTCACTTGATTTGATAATTTTAAAATAAATACCAGTGGTAATAACAGGGTTCCCCGGATTTTTGGCTGAAGTAATTTAATCGAAGGACACCTTAAATGTAACTTTAAAACCGGGTTAATGACAAAAGCAGTTTGATCTCATGCTTTGGTTTGAACAGTGATTCTAGGTAATTGGCAGTGACTACATTTCAAGATAGTGCTTGCAATCAACTCTTTCTAAACCTCCAACAAATAATTTGATACATTAGAATGTCAACATGGCGTGGGTTCTTTTTACACTGTAAGCTTCTAAACTATTCTTTACTGTAACAATTTCCAGTTTTAGGACTACTATTATATAGTATTAATAAATTGCCACTACCACTGACTGTGTAAGTGAATTAGATTTAAAAACTTTCAAGTTTGTAAGGTGTGTGTCACCCACCCAATTAAACTTGACCAAACCAGTTGCAGTCAGCTGACATTGATGTTTCACTAAAAATATTGAATTGGTTGTGTTTTTTAACACATTCAAACTGTTTATTACGATTCACGTGGAAAACTTGTATTATCATCAATAGAGCAACTTTAACAAGTGTCATTGACCTATTGGCACTTTTGAAGCAATAATTATTAATTTTAAGAGCCACAAAACTTAAGTCTCGTATTGTGAATGTTTCTTTGTACATCTACCAAACATAGAAATACTGCGATATATAACTTTTTAACATATATGTATGTAAATGACTAACTACGCAGATATACCTATAACGCCAAAACAGGATAACAGTATGACTGGGGCAGACATTACGCAGGCCTGTGATCTGACAATGTGTCACTTATGATAATATATCCTTCCAAAGCTCTGATAATTACAAATAATTAACAGATCGCTCTCCGTATGTTATTTGTCACTGCCAACATATCTTTCAGTGTACGATCACATCTAAATCGAATGGACTGATCATGTCCGTATATTGTGTAAGAATATGGCCATGTTGACAACACAAGAAAATATGGACAGACATATCTAACAAAATACACATTTTAGTACATCTAAACTCAGCAAATAGATTGATCAATGTATAAACTTTCAATATATTGCTAAAATATAAAAGGATGAAGCATACCATCTTGGATCGAGTTTCGATTAGACAACCCCGCTTTCTGACAAGTTGTCTTTTCGGTGAACCCGAATGGAAAAGGCTGTATCTTGCTCACGTGACGTCACTTGTGAAATTTCCGGTGCCACGTTTTAGGAGGAACAGCAGAATAAGATATATGAGGAAACACGAGAACTTCAGTTTTTTTAATTATTAGATTCTGTATATTTTGTGGCATTAACAGATAGTCTGCATTCGAAGAAAAATACGAAACTTTAACGAGAAGATTCACTATGTACTTTATTGATGCTTCATGAAGTCTTGATATTAGTAACAGCCAATGAAGTCAAATTCCTTGCACGCGAACGTGACGGTGTCAGTTGTGAATGTGTCTAAGAAAATCAAAACGAAAGCTTAGGCAAGTTTAAGCATTTAGTGATCACATTTACGTATTACTCAACGGTACTATTGTAAGCAGTGTTTATATTTTGTATTAATTTGGAACATCCCGAACATTAACTATAGGCTGGGAAGTGATCACAATATCACCTAAATAAAGACCATTCGTTTATCATACGCCCCCTTTAGAGTCAAAAAGACAATATGACCACACTTATTCCTTAAACAAATATTTATATTTTTGGAACATATAATGAATTGTTTATCATGACAAAAAGATTAATTATTTGCATGGTTTCTTGTTGAAACTTGAATTATTATTTTTGTGCATGTATTACCTAAAAGAAGCTAGCGCCTTTTAAACACATTTGCTTTCATTTGTTTGGGGCACCGTTACTTACATAATAACTTATATGTTGCACTTAATATCATATTTTGTAAAAAAACTATTGACGTTATAATGGTGTGGGAGATGGGAGATTCAAGAAATGTATCATGAAGTTAGGTACATAGCTGTCGATGAAGCACCATCTTTTCATAAACTGGCAGTGTATATTGTTTTTAAAAAAACTTTTTGTAGGTAGCATGGACAGAAAGGATCCAATACTGGAGGTGAGGTGAGGAGAAATGGGGTTTCACGTCGTGTCAAAGTGCACAAACACATGCATGCACGTCGCTATATTTAAGTGCACTAATCATAGAGGCGACCTCCTGTGCGAAATACGCATAATGTCGGAAAGCGCACGTTACATGTCCAACAGTAAGGAATAAAGGATGCGACGCTAAACCCCATTTCACCTCCCACCTATGAAGAATCGTTGCTTTAAACAGCATTCACTCTTCTATCTCTCTACACGATGTAGCCATTTAAAGAGCAAATGACTGTAATTGAGTTTTGAGAGAAACACAAAGAAGAGAAGATAGTTTCTATAGACTGGAAGCAAGTTCGAATATCGTTAATGGTGTGCACATTCGAAAGATTGAAGTATTTCTATTGAGACTATCTGTACAGTAAATGAAGTATAACCAACTGACAGGTGTGACTGTGGTGACACCTGTGGCTGTCACGTGACAGACAAATGCGTCGCATATAAATTATGTAGCTATTTTTAGAGAGGAATTTACACCAGTGCCGTAGCCAGGCGGGGGGGGGGGGATGTTGAAATGTTGCTCCCCTAGATTTTTCATAGAAAACAGTTTATTGGAATCCAGTTGGGGACAAGCGATACTTGTACAAATATTCCCCCCCCCCCCCCCCCCCTCCTCTGTAAAAAAAAAGAAGTTAACTAGGCCTTGCCTTGTAGATAACCCTTCATTTTTCAATATTTCTATTTAATTTTGTTTTGTTAAATATCGGATCAAAAGAACACTGCATTCTTGATCTATTTTAAGGCATTACATAATTGGATAAAAATACACATTCAAATCTGTCACGATCTCACGTACTGACTCCACGTGATCGTGTGAACGGACGGAATTAATCATGAAACATAAATCCGTATTGTGTTCATTGTGTTTTGCCTTAAAATATTCCAATACTTGTGGAAGATCGTACTATTTATTAACAATATATTCTATTAATCATGATTAATTGTGATTACAAATTTGCTAAAGATATTCAGTGTTTCCGACGATTCCAAACTAAGCGCCATTGGCTGGCGAAGTGGGGAAAATCGTTATTACTTTCAATTTTTCAAGTTCGTATTTTCTTGCATTCTGAGGTATTATTGCATTGTATTTTAACATTGCATCAAATGGAATACTTTAAAACTAAGCGTAACATCCTCTTTATTGATCCTGCGTAATACAAATACACCTCTAAAAAGACCATAACAATAGTTATAACTATTGACAATTATGAGAAAATTAGAATTTGGGAATTGTTTACTGACATTTGCTGCAGACTTGGAGCCGAGTATCTCCCTCCGAGCAGATCTACACGGATTACACTGAGCCATAGAGAAACCACTCATGCATGGTCCGGCAACCCAGGCATAGTGAAGCTCTAAACATAAGACAACCCGGGTTGTAACCCTAGGTATATGCCTGGATATACTAACATTTTCTAGATAATCCGTCTCACTAAAACGTGTATTCGATGCTCGGATGTGTTACCTGAATTCCTACATGTTTGAAATGCTAAAATTATATATCAGTGTGTACTACTGTCATGCAAATACGTGTATAATGCATTTGATAAAAAACAACATACAGAGCAATTTAGTGAGAGAGAGAAAAAAACCAAGTTAAATGTGCGAATTTCTTAATTAATCAGTAATATAATCGCCCCCCAGTAAATCAGCCAGTTCACATTAAAGCAACTTCAGAGGTTCCATGCATATACTATTTGATGCGTGAAGATATTGCAGAACCGTTTAGCTCTGTGCAGAAATAAAATCAATATAACTAACGCATTTCAGTGTTAGGGGGATTGATTACAAACTGATCAAATAATAACGTAAAGTATTGTACTTTTGTGTATCTAGTCGAATCGCAAGGTAGACACAATTTCATGGATAACAACTTCTTTAATACTGTAAAAAGCGACGTTTCGTTATAGATCCTTATACCGTTGTCAAGCAAGACTGAATGAGGGACATTGTACAGAATATATATAGTAGGTGGAGGATTGACAGTAGAGGATTAACGCTAACCACAATTACATTCATGAGTGGGATAGGCCGTATAACCACAGCTCGTATGTTCACTGTTTGTTTACTGAATGTATGACAGGTCGCAGCCAAGTCACATTTTGTAACCACCCAATACAGGAACTACTGTTGATAAAATGCGCTATGTTACAAAACAGATCGATTCAATTCCCTCTGTGTTAATGATGTCTAATATTTAACTATGTATCTCAACACCATTTAACTCATGTGTGTATATTTACAGCAGAGCAAATTTGCATCATGTCTGGAGCAGGTGCAAATGTGAATGTAAATATGCACTGTGTGTATATGTTGCAATGTGAACGTTTATGTTAACGTAAGAGGGTGATCAAATAAATATCTGTTCTTTAACTAACACCAAACAAATTGTCAACAGTTGCCAGTTTTTATGTGTATATACAGAATTGAGCGGACGGTGTTTTCTTTTGGATTCAATGAGTCAGAACTTTGTATGCAAATTGAATCAAACACATGTTGCTTCACGAGAACAGTTTCGGGGAAGTAACTCTCTTCTCATTCAACTTTGGAAAACAACCTGTTTTGTGTTGAAAGTCGTAAACAGACTGACGAATATGTGTGCCTTACACAATTTACATACTTTATTTACCCACCTAAGTTGATTTTCATGTGAACGCATAGTAAATTTACGTATACACACGTATGTATAGTTACCCATGTGCAAAATTACTTACGTTAGTAAATGTTGTGCACGTGAACGGGGTACAAGAAACTTGTCTTACTTCCTTCACATCTTAAAATTCTCTGCTTTCTTTCTCATACTCATTCGTCCAACTCTATATCTGAAATTCTTGGTGGGATGTTTATTGCGCTTAATCTGGTCACGACCTCTAAGACTCCACACAAGACAATTAAATTTTATACAACATTATATCATTGCTGCAACCAACCACTGGGAAAACAGCCTGGAACGTCCGCTGGCAGCAAGGGCTGGCTGATTCTTATGTTATATTTTATTATTATAGTAAACACTTGCACAAAGCCTACCAACGATAAAATTACAATGCTTTTCTACGTACTACAAATACCTAAAACTCTGCTCTGAGAATGATCATGATGCCAATCACTGGATTGTCTGGTCCAGACTTGATTATTTACAGGCCGTCGTCATATAGCTGGAATATTGCTGAATGCAGCGTTAAACAACATGTCCTTCTCAGAGGGACAGACATGCAAAGGAGAACGCCACCAAATAGTTTACAACAAAGTACTGGTCACGACATGCCGTATTAATGCATTGTGGGGTAAATAGTGTGCTCTAGTGGGGAATGGAAACAACCAGATATTTCACTTTTGCAAATAAAACCATTAATATTTTTAAATGTAAACACATTCTAAATTCACATTCTGCTTTTTCATGTTTCTCACAAAGCTTTGTTTTTTTGTTTGTTTTTTTGTTTAACGCCGCACTCAGCAATATATATGACGGGGGTCTGTATATAATCGAGTCTGGACCAGACAATCCAGTGATTGACATCACGAACATCGATCTATATACGCAATTGGGATACGATGACGTGCATCAAACCAAGTCAGCGAGGCTGACTGCCCGATCCCGTTAGTCGCTTCATACAAGCATAGTCGCCTTTCGCAAAAACGTTTTTCGTCTTTTATTATTAAATTTTTAATTTTTTTTTCAGAATTTGTTTCTGAAATATTTTTTATGTTTTATATTTCGCAAAATTTGTTCTCACGTGTGCCTGGTTATGGCGAATAACGGACCATAGTCTTTGGTGTTCTCTTTTGTGGCGAAATCGCAATAAGGCATAAACATAAGGGAGATAATTCCGTCAAACTTGTGCCTCGACAACACTGCAGTTAATCATTCAGAAGTGGCAATGGTGTTCTTGAGTATCCATGATAAACAACACAATATCGATGCAGTCGATGAAATGGCGCTTATAACATGAATAAAGGAACAGGTTTTGGTGGAATCGGACTTCAGGAAGAAGTAAAGAATACGTACAAATGCAAGAGAAGTGATTGTTTCTTTGAAAGTCAATTATTTTAGACGACTGGGTATGTTGGAATCAAATTCCTAGTTCTAGTGCGAAATGAATTCATTATAATAAACTGCGGGCAAAATAAAGTATGCAGAGGCTTTTTTATGTCCAAGAAAATTGAAATAACTGTTGTTAAATTTGATTACGTCTACTAAACCATGACTCATTCCTGCAACAGTTTGTAAAAATGTAATCTGTAGCTGGGTGATTTTGTGTAAAAATAAATTGGGACGGCAGACTTGGGTGGTAAGAAATAAATCTGCAACCACGTGCCCCACACCGTGTTTGAAATGTTGTAATTTGTGACGAAAACGCAAATTTAGTGATTTCCAAAGATAAGAAGTCTGATACCCCGTTCACATAAGCATCATTTACTCACGCAAGTAATTTTGCACATGTGTAGCTATACAACACAGTATGCACATAAAAATTAACAAAGGTGTGTAAATAAAGTATGTAAATGGTGGAAGGAGCACATATTCATCAGTCTGTTGACTGTTTTCACAACGTTCAGCATGAAAAGGATGCTTTTCAATCAAAGTCGAATGGGAAGAGAGTTATTTTGTAAAAATCTTCGCATGAACCAACATGTGTGTGATTTAATCTGCACACAACATTTTGACACCCTGAAACCTAAAGACCCAATGTCCGCATGAAAGTTGGTATTGCTGTACACTGAATAGCGGCAACTTCAGAATACAGAACTGTTGCCAATTTGTTTGGTGTCTGCAAATCAACAGACAATGTCAGATATAATGATTAGATCATCATCTGGGGTTGGCATGAACGTTCACATGACCACACCTACTTTATATACAGTGCAAATTTACATTTGCACCTGCTCCAGGGCACATTTTTCCTGGTTAAATATACACACATGAGTAAACGCGTTCACATGACAAGTATACTCACGTGAGCACATTTACACATGTATGCAAACCACACACACACACACACACACACAAACACACACACACACACACACACACACACGTATAAAGGTGCATGTGAACGGTGTAGATACTTATCTTCATGCGATTTGTTTTATTTAAATAAATATTTGTAAAAATAAAAACTTGTAGAAGTATCATTTGAGTGCTGACTGAGAGCAAGTACTGTTCATTTTTTGAATTATAATATCGCTAACTTAAGACATTGTCAATAAAGTATCATCAAATGGATGGTCAAGGTTCGGGTGTTTGTTATTCTCTAAATATGTTGTTTGTTGTTTAACGCTGCACTCAGCAATATTCCAGCTATATGACGGCGGTCTGTAAATAATCGAGTCAGGACCAGACAATCCTGTGATTGACACCATGAGCATCAATCCACTCAATTGGGACACGGTGGCGGGCATCAACCAAGTCTTACGACGAGCATAGTCGCCTTCCACGGCAATCATGAGTTGCTGAAGACCTATTCTACCCCGGATCTTCACGGGTGTATGAGATATGTAACGCGCTGGGATAAAACTGACAAACTGACATGATACTTAATTCATTAATTAATTTAATTTCGACAACCATATATGAGCACAAATGTGTTTGAAGTAGTGTCTGGTCGTATTTAACTTTTGTACCGATAAGTTCCCCCTGAGTTAGATCGCGAAGGTGAAAAATCGTTGCAGACTGGATCAAAGCATGAAACTTTGCATAACTATTTGGAATATCAATCTTAACAATAATTTAGGGCGGTGCCCAAGCCACCTGGGAGTTTGCTTTTTGTGTCAGTAACTTACTTATGAAGACTCAAGCCTTTTTCAAAACCATATAGATCAGTGCCGTAGCCAGAAGTTGGGGACAAGTGATACTTGTACAAATATTTGCCTTGTAGATCTTATTTGGGTGAATTCCTGCACGAACCACTGATATTGAATGTACCACTTGATGTTGAATTCACCCCTATAATGATATCGTTCTAAAGGAGCAATGATTAGGATATGCGTTTCGCATTTCCAGAAACACTCAAGTCGCTCGCAGGCGAGCCATATATAGCCTATGGAGACTATTATCAAGTCTAGAATTAGCAACGTCACCCGGTCAACGTAGGCACTTGTGACTGGGATAAGTCTTGCTGCCAATCAGCGTCCTAAGTGTTTAGCGTGCTCCCGTACTGATATGATACAACCAGTCACACAAGTGGCAAATACTAAATATTGCTTATGATAGACAAAGGATATCATATTAGGTTTCATTGAACGCGATTCAATTATAAATAAACAAATAATTCAGGTTATATAACGCAATATGTCCTGCGATAAAAATACGAAACTTACTAAAAATATGTTAGCTTTGCTGCTTCGTTATTATCATGTCTGACATTTATGATGGTGATGCGAATCGTGCATCCGTAATCAGATGCAGGTAAAATGGGGAAGAATTTCAAAGATTATTTAATGTTTTTCGAAAATTTATTCTACCATTAAGGTGACATAGAAATATCTTCTGCTAAATGTCGAAACTCACGATGTTTGTAAAAGCAGGTGCTTCGAGGACCATTCCATCCCTGAAGACAGGCCTAACATTGTGATTCATAGGGTTTTGTTTCCAACACCTAGTGCTTGAGAAACGCCGTGTGTCTTCATGGTTTGTATCATATTTTTAATAATGCGTGTATTGTGGGAGCATTCTGAAATAATTATCGAAACCGAATTCACGGCGATGTAAAATTGTCTTGAAATCATGGTATATTGTCGTATGTTGTATTCCAATCTGCATTGGAACACGTTTTAATTGTTAGGAATTAAATCAATGGTGTGTCTTAGATTGCTACACGCTAGATATTTTGTATTGCAACAGTTGTATGTATTCTTATAGCAGTGTAACAGCCTGTTTGATGAACTGGGATGCAGATTATAGAATATGATCACCCAGTACAGTAATGCATTTCTAATGACATTGTTTGAATAATTTGTTGATTTAGTGAATGACTAATCTAGGACTGGTTAATACTATAGAAAGGTGATATAATTATGCACTTAACATTTTCTAACATACTCTGCACAACACAGAGATAGTTTATGTAACAGTGCCAATTATTTATCACAACATATCAATGTGTGCCTTTGAGTGCCAGTATGCCGACAGTTCTGGGTGTATTGAAATCATGCATAAAATAATTTTGCGAGGTCACACCATTAATTCAAGCACAATTCAATTCTCAAAACAAAACAATATAGCTCCACATAGCAAATAGGGCTGGGGCAATACACCAACTCTGCGATTTGATACCTATCACAATACCTTGCTCACTATCTGATACGTATCACTATACTTGCATGTGCTATTATCTGTGGTGTGTAAGCCATCTTTTTCATAGACAGAATGGCCATATACCTGGCACACTAATGATTTACTGTTGGCAGTTTCAAGTATGGCGCAATGGATGAAGATATTTACGTTTTCACTACTCATTTTCACAAGTAATTAGTGTTCGGTGTAACATTTATTAAAAAAATGCATTTAAGGTAAGAATCGATACTTTTTAGTTAGTGTGAGATTGTGATCGATACTCGTTTCGAGAAGTATAACATCGTGTTCCACCGATGCATCGGTGTATCGTCCCACTACTAATAGCAAAGCCGTCAACCCAAGTGCTGCGCAGAATAACTGGCTTAGTTCATGTTTTGATAAAAGGCAAATTGAGGAGAAAGCTTGTGTGTGTTTTTTTCAAATGAGGTACAAAATACAAATTGCCGGCTTGGTTGGATTAGAAGCCAGTGCTTAACAAAGCCTAGCTTACAATGTAAATGCCTTGCTCATATGAAGCCAATCACTCTTCTACCCAGTGTTTCTTGTGGCCAGCCTAGTACCTCTGTCACCTCTCAAAAAATCTATTCAATTCATTGCATATGTTTTTCATCTGTTGCATTTTTTTGATGAGTCTACACATTTAGATAAACATATGACATGAAATGTTTTATTGAGAAAGTATCCTAAAACGTGAAAATCTTTTGCGTATTTATCTTCGTACGATGACATTGTGGATTGATGTCCTGTTGGATTGAACATTACATAGCATGGAAATTGAGATCATAGCACCCCACGATTATTTTAGTTTTGTGTGTCATTTAGTGTCACACTCAACAATATTCAACAATATAATGATGGCAGTCTCTTAACAATCAATTCTGGACCAGACAATCCAGTGATTGACATCATGAGCATTGATCTATTCAAATGGGATACAGTGACATGCATCAACCAAGACAGCAAGTCTGACCACTTGACCTGTTAGTCGCTTCTTATGAGAAGCAATGCTATCAGGAAGATTATCCTTATAAGTCTGTGGTTCATGTCAGGTATTTTGTCTGGGGCCAGTGGCATAGTGTCAGGTTCAAGTTATCTGGAAGTAAGTCAGTGTATATTATTGTGTGGTACATAAGATTTTTTCAAATATTTTTACCTGTATGTATTTCAATACTGTTATGATTATTGTCAATTTACTTGAAATCCGAATAGGTAATGAATTCCCTCCTCAGTTTATAAGTAATGAAGGGAAAGCTGAATCTGATTTGAATTGTCTTCACATTGATTGTATGCAGAAAATGTAGTTAATTGATTTGTGTACAGGCAAGTAAGAAAATATATTATTATGTTCAAAATGTTTTGCATGAAGTAACTGTTTAATCACCATTTGATTTTTTTTCAAGATGATTGGCCAAACAAGAGTGACTGCATCAAAGTTGTCTCCCCATTTCCTACATCTGCAGTTGTTATGACAACCCATGAAGGATATGTGGAAGTAAAAGACATCATACACTGCGATATGGACGGAGGTGACACTGTAGATGGTGCCCGAGGTGGTGGATCCCCAAAACATCAACTCATGGTCAGTATGTCCGAATTCTCTGAGTCCATGATTGATGATGGAGCTGACAACATCAGTATGGAGGTACAGATGGGAGAGGAGGGCTCCAGGCATCCCAGCGAGATCAGTTCCATATCATACCAGAATCTCCTCGAGGATGCCGATGCAGGTAGCACGTCCTTATCCCGCCGGGATAGTGAGGACAGCAATGACTCCTATCAACCGGACGACCCTGACGGTATTGCCGACTTCCCACCTGAAGATATAGAACGGTTTGAGTCTTCCGATCTTCCTCTCTCGGAGCATTATGCTGTAGCACGGAAGTCTGAATCCACAAACCAGAGTTCTAATAAGGCTACGAAACAATCTGATTTCTCACCTGAGGAGAACGGAGGAGAGAATTTGAGTGTGTGTTCAGACAAACATTATGACAATGTTCCCATTACGATCACTGGTGAAGAAGATGATGCGGATGTGTCTGAGAATGGATCTTATGATAGCAAGACTAATGTGATACTCCGAAGGAAGGCTTCATCTTCTGAAAATGTGAGAGAACTCAATGATGTAATGGATGCAGTGAAAAAGAGAAACAGTCTAGAAATCCGGAATAATATTCCCACAATTGGGCAGATAAAGACTTATGATAAGGATATTGATGACATAACATATAACGCTCAGGGGGCCAAGCCAAAAATCCGAAAACAGTCCCCTGGTCTTGCTCGAAGAGTTTGTGATCGTCCCATGGGTTCTGGGAGTGATAGAGAAGGTTCAAGCTCTGAGCGGGAAATGGAGAGGATAGAAAATCATTTAGAGCCAAATTTACCTCGTGCATTAGGATTAGAACTGTCAGGGGAGCCAACAGTTGGGGTTATAGAAAACGGCAAGGATGGCATTCAAATTATAGCGCCTAGAAAAAATCTGAACATTGAGAATGAGTACGACTATGTTAAGTATGCTCGTGTACAGAAGGGTAATTCATATGTAGGCATGAGGCTAGCTTATTCAAGTTCCAGTGATTCTTTGAATTTAAAACGGAACAGTATGAACAGTCAGGACAGTGGGTCCTTGGACAGCTCCAGAGAAACATCTCCAGAGAAGATTCTTCAACAAAAGATCTTGCAGGATTTAGGAGTACCTGCACCAACTGAGCGAGTGAATGAGGACTCTCTCACCGAGATTCCATTGAACGGGACTGATGGTAATATGGTGGATGACCGCAAGAGCTTTACATTGTCACCTGAGAATACTGAGTGTGATAGTGTGGAGGTAGAGAGTGTGATGTCCGATGGTGACCGGTCGACGCTAGGCATGCCCATGGTGGATGATGGCTTGTCCAGTAGCCAGGCCAGTGATGTGGAGGATATGGGGAACCATGACTCCTCCATCCCCTCCGAGATCCTCAAACAGAGGCAGAAGCAGGACATTGAGCAGGAGTTAAAGAACAGTGAAGACAAGGTGAGGTATTTGTGTGGTAGGGTTCAGATCGGGCATTGCACTTACCATTGCCTAGTGCCTATATACAGTTATATTTATTGGTCAGACAACTGCCTGATGCCTGGGCACAGTCATATTTATTGGTCAGACAACTGCCTTATGCCTGGGTACAGTAATATTTCATTTCAGACAACTGCCTGATGCAAATGGGAGAAAAAGATGATTTTAATCTTATTTTTAACTCACCAGACAGAAAGTCAAGTGTCTTTATGCTGTGGTCCGTTGTCTGTTGATTATCATGTCTTGTTAACATAACCTCAGAAACCACAAGTCACATGAAGCTGAAACTTAACTAGCTTGTTCCCACCAATGATGACTCACAATTTATTCAAGAGGTTCAAATGCGATTTTCCATATGGTCGCTATGGCAGCCATATTAAAAAACTTTTTTTTGGAATTTTGTTCAAACTGTAATGAAATGTGGTATAAGTCTAGTTGGTAGTAGGACTCAACACGTTCCGATATTTTTGCAATATTTGAACCTTGTTTTGACCTTTGTGTTTTTATCATGCTCTGAAATTATCTGAAATATATATTTGACTCTGCAAGTTTTTAGTTCTCAGTTTTTGGTCTAGAATACCATTGTGGCAGCAACATCTTATTTGTTGCTCTCTTTGTTGACATTTTAATCTGTTGATTACATACCCAGGTGACCTCAGTGCAATTACACTGTTTTCATGCTCATCATTCCATAAAATTAATTATCATTAACCACATGAAGCATTACATTCCTGATATAGTTTCTAGTCGTTTAATGAAAGCAGTAAGTCCTAGATGTTTCGCTAAAGGATGAAAGGGGCTGAGTGTACTTCATCCTGCAATAAGGTACACCTTTTGAGTTGTGTCCTAGTGGACTGACGTCATGGCACTGTTAAAATTACCTTCCTGTGATCTTATGTATCCTTGGTAACATTACTGTCAAGAGGGGGCACGGGTGGCCCAGTCGTCTAAGGCGCCGTGATTCGCTGTGCAGAGTTGCGTCCCTTGGGCACGCCAGAAACCTATGATTGTGGGTTCGAATCCCGGTTCGCCCAAATCATGTTTCGAGGTTTGTCAGCACCTTACCCGTGCTCGTGGGTTTCACCGAAGTGGTAAACGTCTAAGACCTGCATCCCGCGATATAACTGGAATACTGTTAAAAGCGGCGTTAAACCCAACTCACTCACTCACTCACTCACTCATTACTGTCAAGCATAATCTGTGAAATGGTTTCTTTTAACTTGTTGAATATTTGAATATTATAACATGAGAAGAAATATGGCAAGATGATGTCAACCATCTCTCATGCTGCAGGCTTATCCCAAAATATTCAAACCACTGTGTCCGTTCCACAGCAGTCACAAAATTTTCTAAGGCGGCCATTGGTGCCCAAGGAATGATGTGTGTCTCTCAGGACAAAGGAATGAGCAATCCTTAAAAAGTTTCATAACTACATGTACACCTGTTGCTCAGTTAGCAATATACTGCAGTCAAACAAAGTGACCATGGTGACTGCTGCTGCTCTTCCTCCACCATGTTTGTCCCATGCCGACGCCATATCACGCCCAACATAGTAAGGACACTATTTTATGACATGCAGTTCCGGCAGTCACAAGTGGTGGAAACAAAGTTTCAACTCGTATGACAGAAAACACCAAAACTCACGATAACAAACATAGTAAGGACACTATTTCATAACATGCAGTTCCGGCAGTCACAAGTGGTGGAAACAAAGTTTCAACTCGTATGACAGAAAACACCACAACTCACGATAACAAACATAGTAAGGACACTATTTCATAACATGCAGTTCCGGCAGTCACAAGTGGTGGAAACAAAGTTGCAACTCATCTGACAGAAACCACTTATAACCATAGAACTTATGGAACTCACAATAACCAGCGACACTGAACTTCTCTAAATGGCCCCACCATGCACTTGTAAAATGGTTTGACTTACGTGATTAAATTGAATAAAATTAACATAAAAATCCAATTATTGCTGCTTTGGATTGTTGTGACCTATCTAAATAATAAACGACCCATTTTAGTGATGTATTAAGTTTAATACTGAAATATGTCTCTAACGTAGGGGTGCAGGTAGTTAGGTGGAAGAGCCTGTCAGTAAGCCCTGTCCGAGGATTTTAAATTAGCGTCAAACATAATTGAGGTTTGATTTCAAACCCAGCTCCAATAAAACACAATGTTAGTCTGAAATTCGGCATCTTAGAAAAGGAATAAAGTTTGCTTTACCCCCATGTGTTGTGTTAACTTGTGTAATAAAGTACAGTTTTGCAGTGAACTATTATAAAGTTAAAGCACTGCTTTAACTGTCATAGTTCATGGCAAAACTATACTTTGTTTCACTACACATGGGGGTAGTGCAAACTTTATTTCTTACATGAACATTGTTTAATGAGTAGCTATTATCCCACCTTGGTCATGTTGATGTGGCAATTCTCTCACTGCAGTGTGTCAGTAAGCTTGTTTCCTTTTCTACAACTAAGACAGGTTTTCATTTTGAAACTATCGGAAGTAGTGTGCATGATATCAGTATTTGCCTACAAAATACAGTGTAAAACTACCTACTTACTAGCCAGTTGAGCTCATTTTGAAAATGACTGTCCTAATCAAAGTGAAAATGACTGTCCTAATCGAAGAGAAAATGACTTGACTTGCCAAAAGGATCTTCTGGACAGATTGAATATTTGTTTGATCGATGAGCAAACAGTGAATGCCACACAAAATATATACTAAGGCTGGGACGATACACCAACTTAGCGACCTGATACGTGTCATGATTCCTTGCTCAACATCCGGTATGTATCACGATACTTGCATGTGCTCTCATCTGTGGTGTGTAAACCATCTTTTCACTTTGTGTGAGATTGTGATCGATACTTGTATCGAGAAGTAAAAAATCATGATCCACTGATGCATCGGTGTATCGTCCCGCTACTAGCATTTACACAATGTGCAGCTGTATTGGTCAGTATGTCATGAGTCAGGAGGAAAACAGAAATGAAATGTAGAAATGTTTTCATGGCTTTCCTGATACTTCCAAAATGTTAATTATGAACTAAATCATTTTAGAATATTATTAACAAAACAATGTTAAAAAGTCTTTTTTTCAATGAAAACAGTTGAATATGGTTAAACCTTTGCAATCACACAATGGCAAAATGAAACAAGGTAATATTTCGGACATATTTCGGACAAATCCAACTGTTTTTGGGAAAAGGCCTCAAACCCTCAGAGGTCAACAAGCACTGAAACTGATCCTGCTAGGCTAGTGTCCTCGCTAAATTGTTTTGCAAAATTGTTCTCCAAAGTTGCCAAACCTTGTAAAACTGATTTTCGGTATCTTAGACTATCGTTTTGATAGTCAAAATAATTATCATAGAAGTCTCCAGATCCAAGATGGTTAATTTAACTCAGTCACTGGTTGACAAGGTCGACGCCATGTTTGTTTGTAAACACTGAAAGTACTAGTTACCTGACCTTTCATATTTCCATCTTTATCCCTATATGACCCCAACGGATACCATTTTTATACCCCCGACAAAATGTCGGGGGTATATAGTTATACCAAGATTCCGTCCGTCCGTCCGTCCGAAAACTTTGTCCGCGCGATTTCTCTTAAACTTTATACTGGATTCATCTCAAACTTAGTACATATAATCTGTGTCATATGCAGGGGTGCAGTCAAAAGAAAAAAAATGTTTTTATTAATTTTCCATTTTTTTATGAATTTTTCAAACCCTAACGTCCGTTCGAAAATTTTGTCCGCGCAATTTCTCTTAAACCATTCAGTGGATTCATCTCAAACTTAGTACATATAATCTGTGTCATATGGAGGGGTGCAGTCAAAAGAAAAAAATTGTTTTTATTAATTTTCCATTTTTTTATGAATTTTTCAAACCCTAACCAGGGTTTCCCCTGATGCAGTATTCTTGCGTATATGACTCTCAATTAAGGAAAAATACGTCCAGAAATTAATGACTGCGTCATGACTGACGCAATTTCAAAATATCTGTGTTGTTGTTACCAGCTTTGGAATGAAAATATTACAACTACTCACCTGAACTTAATTTATAAACATTTTCTGAAGACAATATATGCAAACATCTTAAAATTTACGTCTAGTTTTAAATTAATCGTTGTTTCAAAATATATTTATGCATCAAAGTGAACGTAACTCTCACACTCCATGTGGCTTCGATGACAGCACGTGATGTAAACAAAGGAATATTCCGCAAATGGATAAGGTTTTTCATGTTTCGACATATTTTCTCACTAAAAGTTAACCATGACATATGTTTATCTAGATGTGTAGACTCGTAAAAAATGAAACAGAAGAAAATATTATCATTGTTGCGGTGAATAATGTGATTTGGCACGGTTACAGTATGTGGTTAAGCAGACTCTATGGAACGGGGTAAACAGAAGTTGTAAGTATCGGAGGGACACATGTTTTTTTGCCGAAATTTAGGTAAACATTATTGAATGAAATTTTTAAAAAAATTAATAAAATAGATGACAAACATAAGGTCAGTTATACAGAGAACACATTTTTATTACCAGATAGTGTAACAACAGGATTAACTTGCGTAATACAATTCGGATTTGTTATGCTATTTCCGATGACAGATCATGACAGCCTGAAATAAGACTGAAGAAAAGTCGTATTATACACGAGAGATATTTTTTTCAGGATTTAATAGCCCATAATTAGGGGTGTGTATTATACACGAGTGTGTATTATAGGCGAATAAATATGGTATATACGAAATGTAAAGCTTTGGGCGTGTTTGTTGTTGCTAATAAACTGTATTCAACCAGAAAATATTATGAGTGTTCACAAGTCTTCAGTTCAACTTCACTGTTGATAGATAATACAAGATAACTAGATAAAAGATGTAAATGAGCTAGTGGTATTAGATTATAATCTGACATGAAATGTATTTTAATATCCATCCATGATTAAAAATTATGTCTCACAGTTGAGACTGATGTTATTTATTCATCCTGTATTAGTGTCACTGTAAATTGTTTCATGAGCTGTGAAGTAATTAAAGATTGTAAAAAGATAAAACCAACAAACTTTGTTTTTCATTCATATATCCTTTATTTCTCTGTAGTACAATCAGCTGAGAACATTAATTAGCACTTGTTAACTTAAACTAAAGACATATAATATTTAAAAGATACTTAACTTTAAGTGTAACATTAACAGTGAACACTTTAAATTTCATTAATCATACAATAAAACATTTGACTCTCAAAAAATATTTTTGACTCCAAAAATTCATAGGCTGAGTCAAGGTGACTCTCAGATATTGGAGTCCAGGGGGAACCCTGCCTAACCCTATCCTAGCTATTTAATTTGTAACTACTGACACACTAGGCAGGTCGGGGGTATTAGTGAGCCACGCTCACTTTTGCACTTGTTATCTTTTGGTTTTATCCAGTTTAGAAACCTAACCATTTTATGATAAAAAGTCTTATCTGTAGTGAATTAAAGTTTTATGTTCCTAAACGTAGGTAGTGTTGAATTGCCTCTTTGGAATAAAGTACTCTATATATGCAGTTGAACAGCTTCATATCTTGAAATTAAGGTTTTCACTTTTAACAATATTGTGTCATTGATGTATTGTGTTTATGTCAATCAAAAGCAGTTAGACATGTAAAAATGTGTGCGGTTAAATGATTTGATTTCTGTAACAATAGGGAAGTTGCTTTCAACCATTTCAGTTGATGTTTTGGGGGAATAAATTCACTGAAGGATTTTAGTTGTGCCCAAACTAATCCACAGATAAATTAATGTTAATAATAACCTTAAGAGCCATGTCGACACTGCTATTAATATTTTAATTGCCAAAGAGTATTAGAAATCACAAATGTCAGTTGCAACAAAGAGGCCTGTGTACTATAACCTCTCTACTTTTCTGATGACTTTCTGCTATGTTGAAGTGGAAATCAATGTTAGAAATTGGCACTAGTTCTGTAGTCCTTGCCAAACTGCCCAATATTTAAGGTATCCTAAGGATGAGTAGAAATTTGCCCTTTTTAAGGATTTTTCCGTCTGTTATCATTACAATGACTAGTGGACTAAAACTGTTAGTTTCTACCGCTGGAAATGGTAGGCGACAGAAATGTAACTTGATTACGTTGACTGGCTTTGTTTCGATGTGTTTACATTTTAGCAGTTTTACGGAGCATTCTTCATCTGATTTGTAAATCAATATTGTAATCCATAATCTATAACAAACTAATATCAAAATAATGGGGAAATGAAAACAATATTAATTTCAGATATAAACATGTCCATCACCTTTGGTACCTTTACAGCTGTTGACCACATACCAAGTTTAATCAATCCTTATCTTCGCAATTGGGTTTGGTTGGTTGGTTGCTTTTTTATGCCGCGCTCAGCAACATTCCAGCTATATGACGGCACTCTGTTAATAATCGAGTCTGGACCAGACAATCAAGTGATTGACACCATGAGCATCGGTCCACGCAATTGGGAACGATGACATACATCAACCAAGCCTCTTATGACAAGCATAGTCACCTTTTACGGCAAGCATGGGTTGCTGAAGACCTATTCTTCCCCAAATCTTCGCGGGTCTGGCTGCACTGGTTAATGTCTTGGTCAGTTTAAAATGAATAAGAACCTGCATCTCCCCTCATCAACCCCCTCCTTTCTCTTACATTCCCTTGTACAAATGTACCTTCATTAATATTTCCATGTATGTGACATGTACATTGTAACTTAGGTTTTCGCTTTGCTAAGGTGGCTTTCATAGTACCATGAACCATAAACGGAAAGAAAGGTTGAACTTGATTTTATTTTATTGCATTGAATATTTTATTAAAACAAGAAATGTTTTTTAAAATCAA
Source organism: Haliotis rufescens (assembly GCF_023055435.1). Taxonomy (NCBI): domain Eukaryota; kingdom Metazoa; phylum Mollusca; class Gastropoda; order Lepetellida; family Haliotidae; genus Haliotis; species Haliotis rufescens. The sequence goes on from NW_025963779.1 coordinate 37,546,706, forward strand.
TATTTTGAACAAAATACAGCTTTTTCCGTATTTGCCTACTACAGGCACTTATTTTGGAATCCAAGATGAATCATTGTTTTGACCACACTATCTAAAGCTGCCCTGGAAATGTTTTGTGTCCAGAATGTTTATGTTGTTTATTTTAATATTTGATGAAAACATGATCAAATATTACTTGGTTTGGCTTGTTTTGAGAGCAGATCTATGAAAATGATCTTATTGATGAAACGGGACTTTTTCTTTCGTTTGAAAAATTCAAAGAAACCTTTCAAATAAAAACACACTTTCTAAAATACATGAGCATACTGAACTCTGTAAAATAGTACTGTCGCATAACACGCATAATGGGGATAAACAATTTCCAAAAGAAAATGGAATATCCTATTCTACTTTTAACTTGTTTCACCTACTTAAAACATCCAAGGGAAGTCAACATTACTACTCAACCTTTATACAAAATATTGTGCCACAAATCAACACTGATAAATTGGAAAGTCTACTAGAAAGTAAGACGGATAGAGATAAGCCTAACTACAACCTTATATCTTTTAGATGTGTAACCAACACGAAACTCCAATAGTTTCAATACCAATCAATGCACCTTATTTTACCAACAAAGAATTAATTGCACAAGATGGGATACGTAGATAACTTACGTAGCTTCTGTTCAGACTTTAGAGAAACTATTGAACACATATTTTGGTTGTGCAGAAAAGTGAACTCTCTTCGGATTAAGGAAGAGATTTAATGGATGTCAATTTATGAGGAACACAACCTTTCGGAGTATATGCTTACTCCTTCATCGGGTAAATGAATGCTATGAGGCAGAGAGCATATATATAAGTACATGTAGAACAGCAAAGATAACAAAAGGTGGAAACTTAACAGAGGGAAGCCAGCAGATAATTGGTGCTGATAGATGATTAGCAATAGGCAGTGGAAGCCAACAGTTTACAGTAATTAGCACTGATAGTTATGGACTACTGGAAGCCAGGACTTAAAATATCACTGATTGGTAATGGACAATGGGCAAACGAGAGGCTGGGGGTAATTAGCACTGATGGATAAAAGAATGGAAAGAGCAATTGACATAAATTCTCTTCCTTATGTGTATCACTTCTAAATGCCTTTCAAAGACGCTCTTTGGAAAATGGAAATTAAATAAAATACAGATCAAAATTACAATGACAGAAGATTATGTCTTAATAGGTTATCCTGCACAGACCTACTACTCAATAAATGCACTAATCATTGTATCAAAGTGCATGACTTATAGATATAAATATTTCAATAAACAGCCCACGTTTAACCAACTTAAAGAGGAGCTCACAAACACCAAGTACAATGCACGACCAAACACAATGCATCAATATATGATAGCAAGAACCTCTTTAACAAATTTTGGTCAAATTGTCACTCATTGTTTAGTTAATAACTGTTTCTTTTTCTGTAGCTTGTATACAAAACACTGGCTTTGTGTCTATTTATGAAATAATGATATGTTCATTTGTAATAAGCAACAGAAAAACAAAGAAGTTATATATATTCTACTCCACTTTTGATAAGGATAATTTTTATCTCTCCATGATTCACAAAACTGATTCTCATTATATGTCCGCGTGGGGCGGTCGGGTAGCCTAGTGGTTTAAGCGTTCGCTCGTCACGCCGAAGACCCGGGTTCGATTCCCGACATGGGTACAATGTGTGAAGCCCATTTCTGGTGTCCCCTGCCGTGATATTGCTGGAATATTGCTAAAAGCGTTGTAAAACCACACTCGCTCACTCACTATATGTCAAGTGTATATTCAAACAGAATGACATTATCTGAATATGCCTACCAAAAGACTAGTAAAGTATATCCTAAGAAATGGCTATTCAAGTTATTTCAAGTAAATGTGTTCGCTTACATTGAACATGTTGAAAAAAAAGAAAGAAAAAGATCTATGAAAAAAACTTGATCTGTTGTAATAAAACTTGATATGCTTGCACACCTACAGATATAGTGAAGAGTAAGTGGTTTTGATTTCATCAGTGTTGTGCTCAACAATGTTACCAATGGTAACCACGTCTCTACAGTGGTCTCAACAGGACTATATTTTGGCTAATTTCCAGGAGAGATCAAGGTCGCAAGTAATCACAAACCATGATAGGAACCTCTGCACGATGGGATGTTATCCATTTCTGTTCACAAGATTGCAAGGCAATTTTCAATCTGTAATGATGAATTATTTAGATTTTTATCACCATCTGTCACATGTATCCATGTACCTTCTGTCACATGTATCCATGTACCTTCTGTCACATGTATCCATGTACCTTCTGTCACATGTATCCATGTACCTTCAGAGGTCAACAAGGTGGAACAGGAAGTTTAATAGTAGAGATTCATTGTCATGCACAATGTGTACAACATCCGGAGCAATGCTTCAATTCAAACAAAACAAGTTTTTTATTACTGTAATCAATGATAATCATGATAACAACCCTCTTCTAATAACTGCCGTACCGTTACCGTTATGAATATGTTTGAAGTGATTGAAAGGATTTAGAGATTTAGAGATTTAACCACACACTACAAATTGCGGATTTTCTGTCCTCATTGAATTTACTTTGTAAGTTGCAAAGCTTTCCTAACTTCTGTGACACCATGAAGAGATGACATCATCTTTAATTATTTGCAACCATGAGTCAATAAGGATTCCTGGTTGCTACTTTCTGCTTTGGCCAACACCATTCTGGAATATGAACAAATTTACCAAACTATAATATGTTTGTTATGAATGACCAATTATGACTATTGATAGATGAATGGCCAACTGAGACACAGCATACTAAATCAGTAAACTAAACCCTGCTGTGCTGGCTGGCTGGCTGGCTGGCTGTATTAGAACGATCGGTAAACTACATGACCCATGTAGGCCTAGTGAAGTCTTCAGCAGCCCGTGCTTGTAAGAGGCGACTATGCTTGACGTAAGAGGCGACTGACAAGATCGGGTGGTCAGGTTCGCAGACTTATCTGATGCATATCATTATATCCCAATTGCGTGAATCAATGCACATGATATGAATCACTAGATTGTCTGGTCCAGACTTGATTATTTACAGACCGCCATCATATAGCTGGAATATTGCCGGGTTTTGCGTTAAACAACACGTCCATTACAAAGGGATAGATATGCACAAACAAACATAGTAAACTACACTCTACTGTGCAGGCTGACGCTGTAATAGAACAATCAGTAAACTACACTCTACCATGTAGGCCGGGGCTGTATTAGAACAATCAGTAAACTACGCTCTACCGTGTAGGCCGGGGCAGTAATAGAACAATCAGTAAACTACACTCTACTGTGCAGGCCGGGGCTGGTATAGAACAATCAGTAAACTACGCTCTACCGTGTAGGCCGGGGCTGTATTATAACAATCAGTAAACTACACTCTACTGTGCAGGCCAGGGCTGTATTATAACAATCAGTAAACTACACTCTACTGTGCAGGCCTAGGCTGTAATAGAACAATCAGTAAACTACACTCTACTGTGCAGGCCGAGGCTGTAATAGAACAATCAGTAAACTACACTCTACTGTGCAGGCCGGGGCTGTATTATAACAATCAGTAAACTACACTCTACTGTGCAGGCCGAGGCTGTATTAGAACAATCAGTAAACTACACTCTACTGTGCAGGCCGAGGCTGTAATAGAACAATCAGTAAACTACACTCTACTGTGCAGGCTGAGGCTGTCGTAGAACAACAGTAAACTACACTCTACTGTGCAGGCCGGGGCTGTCGTAGAACAATCAGTAAACTACACTCTACTGTGCAGGCCGAGGCTGTAATAGAACAATCAGTAAACTACACTCTACTGTGCAGGCCGAGGCTGTAATAGAACAATCAATAAACTACACTCTACTGTGCAGGCCGGGGCTGTCGTAGAACAATCAGTAAACTACACTCTACTGTGCAGGCCGTGGCTGTATTAGAACAATCAGTAAACTACACTCTACTGTGCAGGCCGTGGCTGTATTAGAACAATCAGTAAACTACACTCTACTGTGCAGGCCGGGGCTGTCGTAGAACAATCAGTAAACTACACTCTACTGTGCAGGCCGGGGCTGTCGTAGAACAATCAGTAAACTACACTCTACTGTGCAGGCCGTGGCTGTATTAGAACAATCAGTAAACTACACTCTACTGTGCAGGCCGAGGCTGTAATAGAACAATCAGTAAACTACACTCTACTGTGCAGGCCGAGACTGTATAAGAACAATCAGTAAACTACACTCTACTGTGCAGGCCAGGGCTGTAATAGAACAATCAGTAAACTACTCTTTACTGTGCAGGCCAGGGCTGTAATAGAACAATCAGTAAACTACTCTCTACTGTGCAGGCCAGGGCTGTAATAGAACAATCAGTAAACTACTCTCTACTGTGCAGGCCAGGGCTGTATTAGAACAATCAGTAAAAAACTCTCTACTGTGCAGGCCAGGGCTGTATTAGAACAATCAGTAAACTACACTCTACTGTGCAGGCCAGGGCTGTATTAGAACAATCAGTAAACTACTCTCTACTGTGCAGGCCAGGGCTGTAATAGAACAATCAGTAAACTACACTCTACTGTGCAGGCCAGGGCAGTAATAGAACAATCAGTAAACTACACTCTACTGTGCAGGCCAGGGCTGTATTAGAACAATCATTAAACTACACTCAACTATGTAGGCCGACGCTGTAATAGAACAATCAGTAAACTACACTCTGCTGTGTAGGCCGGGGCAGTAATAGAACAATCAGTAAACTACACTCTACTGTGCAGGCCAGGGCTGTAATAGAACAATCAGTAAACTACACTCTACTGTGCAGGCCAGGGCTGTATTAGAACAATCAGTAAACTACTCTCTACTGTGCAGGCCGAGGCTGTAATAGAACAATCAGTAAACTACTCTCTACTGTGCAGGCCGAGGCTGTATTAGAACAATCAGTAAACTACGCTCTACTGTGCAGGCCGGGGCAGTAATAGAACAATCAGTAAACTACACTCTACTGTGCAGGCCAGGGCTGTAATAGAACAATCAGTAAACTACACTCAACTATGTAGGCCGATGCTGTAATAGAACAATCAGTAAACTACACTCTACTGTGCAGGCCGAGGCTGTAATAGAACAATCAGTAAACTACACTCTACTGTGCAGGCCGGGGCAGTAATAGAACAATCATTAAACTACACTCTACTGTGCAGGCTGAGGCTGTAATAGAACAAACAGTAAACTACACTCTACTGTGCAGGCCAGGGCTGTAATAGAACAATCAGTAAACTACACTCTACTGTGCAGGCCAGGGCTGTATTAGAACAATCAGTAAACTACGCTCTACTGTGCAGGCCGGGGCTGTAATAGAACAATCAGTAAACTCCACTCTACTGTGCAGGCCAAGGCTGTATTAGAACAATCAGTAAACTACACTCAACTATGTAGGCCGACGCTGTAATAGAACAATCAGTAAACTACACTCTGCTGTGCAGGCCGGGACAGTAATAGAACAATCAGTAAACTACACTCTACTGTGCAGCCCAGGGCTGTATTAGAACAATCAATAAACTACTCTCTACTGTGCAGGCCAGGGCTGTATCAGAACAATCAGTAAACTACACTCTACTGTGCAGGCCAGGGCTGTATTAGAACAATCAGTAAACTACTCTCTACTGTGCAGGCCAGGGCTGTAATAGAACAATCAGTAAACTACACTCTACTGTGCAGGCCAGGGCTGTATTAGAACAATCAGTAAACTACTCTCTACTGTGCAGGCCAGGGCTGTATTAGAACAATCAGTAAACTACACTCTACTGTGCAGACCAGGGCTGTATTAGAACAATCAGTAAACTACTCTCTACTGTGCAGGCCAGGGCTGTATTAGAACAATCAGTAAACTACTCTCTACTGTGCAGGCCAGGGCTGTATTAGAACAATCAGTAAACTACACTCTACTGTGCAGGCCGGGGCTGTATTAGAACAATCAGTAAACTACACTCTACTGTGCAGGCCAGGGCTGTAATAGAACAATCAGTAAACTACACTCTACTGTGCAGGCCGGGGCTGTATTAGAACAATCAGTAAACTACACTCTACTGTGCAGGCTGAGGCTGTAATAGAACAATCAGTAAACTACACTCTACTGTGCAGGCAGGGGCTGTATTAGAACAATCAGTAAACTACACTCTGCTGTGCAGGCCGGGGCAGTAATAGAACAATCAGTAAACTACACTCTACTGTGCAGGCCAGGGCTGTAATAGAACAATCAGTAAACTACACCCTACTGTGCAGGCCGGGGCAGTAATAGAACAATCAGTAAACTACACTCTACTGTGCAGGCCGGGGCTGTAATAGAACAATCAGTAAACTACACTCTACTGTGCAGGCTGAGGCTGTAATAGAACAATCAGTAAACTACACTCTACTGTGCAGGCCGGGGCAGTAATAGAACAATCAGTAAACTACGCTCTACTGTGCAGGCCGGGGCTGTAATAGAACAATCAGTAAACTACACTCTACTGTGCAGGCCAGGGCTGTATTAGAACAATCAGTAAATTACACTCAACTATGTAGGCCGACGCTGTAATAGAACAATCAGTAAACTACACTCTACTGTGCAGGCTGAGGCTGTAATAGAACAATCAGTAAACTACACCCTACTGTGCAGGCCGGGGCAGTAATAGAACAATCAGTAAACTACACTCTACTGTGCAGGCCGGGGCTGTAATAGAACAATCAGTAAACTTTACTCTACTGTGCAGGCTGAGGCTGTAATAGAACAATCAGTAAACTACACTCTACTGTGCAGGCCGGGGCAGTAATAGAACAATCAGTAAACTACGCTCTACTGTGCAGGCCGGGGCTGTAATAGAACAATCAGTAAACTACACTCTACTGTGCAGGCCAGGGCTGTATTAGAACAATCAGTAAATTACACTCAACTATGTAGGCCGACGCTGTAATAGAACAATCAGTAAACTACACTCTACTGTGCAGGCTGAGGCTGTAATAGAACAATCAGTAAACTACACTCTACTGTGCAGGCCAGGGCTGTATTATAACAATCAGTAAACTACACTCTACTGTGCAGGCCGAGGCTGTAATAGAACAATCAGTAAACTACACTCTGCTGTGCAGGCCGGGGCAGTAATAGAACAATCAGTAAACTACACTCTACGGTGCAGGCCGAGGCTATAATAGAACAATCAATAAACTACACTCTACTGTGCAGGCCGGGGCAGTAATAGAACAATCAGTAAACTACACTCTACTGTGCAGGCCGAGGCTATAATAGAACAATCAGTAAACTACACTCTACTGTGCAGGCCGAGGCTGTTTAGAACACATTAAACCTACCAATTTAGAGTGATGAAGGTTGGACAGAAGTGCTACAGAAGCCTGTTTCCAAGTTGTGTGTGGTCATTACATATGCAGGAGTAATACCTTAAGTGATGTGATCCACTCAAGTTGCAAACTTGGAAAGATATTTTTGCAAGTGATGAAATGGATCATAATCAAACCTCGTCTTTTTCAGGTCAAAATTTAATTTCTTAGGTAGAATCAAAATTATGCCACAAGAATCTTTGTAGTTTCAACCAAGAACCACAAGTTTACATTAGTTTCCAGATCCTAATGGAAGTGAAAGTGATTAATACTAGACAAAGTTGGGTCTGATATTGATATTTGTGGGGAAACTTTATTTACGTTGAGTCCAATGAGACCTTTCACATCTTTTATGTTGACAATCATTCAATCAGTATAGTAAAAACAGCTTTTTGAATCTATTGAAGATTTTGTCCTTTTCTTTGAAGGACCATTCTGAGAGTCGAAATAAGGAGATGGATGCTCAGGCTATTATGAATGACCTGAAGGCCAAGCGCGAGGCCCTAGACATGGCGATTGCAGACATCAAGTCAGCCATCCAGCGCAGTAAGGGTGTGGCTCTGCAGTCATCATATCAACAGGAGGACAGCACTAACGAACCAGTCTGGGTAAAAAGGTAAGTTTGTACCTGGAATATTTATCACATCAAGATGTTGGAATCATGACCATGATGATTAGGTTTATTGCATACAAGGGGCGGTCAGGTAGCCTTGAGGTTAAAGCGTTCGCTCGTCATGATGGGTTCAATTCCCGACATGGGTACATTGTATGGAGTGGTGTAAAACCATACTCACTCACTAATTGCATACAAGTTTGAAGGACTTCAAAGTTTGTCTCATGTTTGTCAGGTTTTGGTTTGTTAAAAATAAGTAAGTGGGTCATGATTACTTGGGGCATTTTTTTGGAAGTGGTGATGAAGTGCTGCATTTTGCTGATTTTAAGGTTTGACTTATTAATTCTAAAGAAACAAGTTGGTCGTAGAATATTGAAGTGTGGGTCTGTTTTGTTATCTCTAATTGTTAACTATTTCTTCTTGACATGTGGTGAGGAGCTGGGGAAATATAGGACCTCCAAATCAGTCTTGTTTGTCTTGATTAAACATGTGGAGCAAGAGTTCCAATTCTGACAATGTATTGGCGCATATTGGTAAATGTTCAAGTTCTTCTGCCAGTGGAGAGCTGTGCTATGTTCAGTGGTGACTTTATGTATATTTTCCATGTAAAGAGGATAACTAATCATTTTTGTAAATTTTGAGTCAAATATGTCATTTGATTATCTCAGTCAGGGCTGTTGGCTGCTGTCCAGTAATTTTACTTTTTAGCTGAACTAAAACTTCATGTAAGCTTACTATGTTTATGTTGGTTGGTCGCAACCATGGCTGCCACATTTTCAATATATATTGGACATGTGGTTTACAAACTCTGAAAAGACTTGAGTAAAGTTGACTCCTTAGGAGATTCCGGGCAGACTAGGTCCCCAGCACCCCATGCTGGGTGTAAGAGATGACTAGGTCCCCAGCACCTCATGCTGGGTGTAAGAGATGACTAGGTCCCCAGCACCTGATGCTGGGTGTAAGAGATGACTAGGTCCCCAGCACCCCGTGCTGGGTGTAAGAGATGACTAGGTCCCCAGCACCTGATGCTGGGTGTAAGAGATGACTAGGTCCCCAGCACCCCATGCTGGGTGTAAGAGATGACTAGGTCCCCAGCACCCCATGCTGGGTGTAAGAGATGACTAGGTCCCCAGCACCCGATGCTGGGTGTAAGAGATGACTAGGTCCCCAGCACCTGATGCTTGGTGTAAGAGATGACTAGGTCCCAAGCACCTGATGCTGGGTGTAAGAGATGACTAGGTCCCAAGCACCTGATGCTGGGTGTAAGAGATGACTAGGTCCCCAGCACCTGATGCTGGGTGTAAGAGATGACTATGTCCCCAGCACCCCATGCTGGGTGTAAGAGATGACTAGGTCCCCAGCACCCGATGCTGGGTGTAAGAGATGACTAGGTCCCCAGCACCTGATGCTGGGTGTAAGAGATTACTAGGTCCCCAGCACCTGATGCTGGGTGTAAGAGATGACTAGGTCCCCAGCACCTCATGCTGGGTGTAAGAGATGACTAGGTCCCCAGCACCTCATGCTGGGTGTAAGAGATGACTAGGTCCCCAGCACCTCATGCTGGGTGTAAGAGATGACTAGGTCCCCAGCACCTGATGCTGGGTGTAAGAGATGACTAGGTCCCCAGCACCTGATGCTGGGTGTAAGAGATGACTAGGTCCCAAGCACCTGATGCTGGGTGTAAGAGATGACTAGGTCCCAAGCACCTGATGCTGGGTGTAAGAGATGACTAGGTCCCCAGCACCTGATGCTGGGTGTAAGAGATGACTATGTCCCCAGCACCCCATGCTGGGTGTAAGAGATGACTAGGTCCCCAGCACCTGATGCTGGGTGTAAGAGATGACTAGGTCCCCAGCACCCCATGCTGGGTGTAAGAGATGACTAGGTCCCCAGCACCTGATGCTGGGTGTAAGAGATGACTAGGTCCCCAGCACCTGATGCTGGGTGTAAGAGATGACTAGGTCCCCAGCACCTGATGCTGGGTGTAAGAGATGACTAGGTCCCCAGCACCTGATGCTGGGTGTAAGAGATGACTAGGTCCCCAGCACCTGATGCTGGGTGTAAGAGATGACTAGGTCCCCAGCACCTCATGCTGGGTGTAAGAGATGACTAGGTCCCCAGCACCCCATGCTGGGTATAAGAGATTACTAGGTCCCCAGCACCTGATGCTGGGTGTAAGAGATGACTAGGTCCCCAGCACCTGATGCATGGTGTAAGAGATGACTAGGTCCCAAGCACCTGATGCTGGGTGTAAGAGAAGACTAGGTCCCCAGCACCCAATGCTAGGTGTAAGAGAAGACTAGGTCCCCAGCACCTGATTCTGGGTGTAAAAGATGACTAGGTCCACAGCACTCCATGCTAGGTGTAAGAGATGACTAGGTCCCCAGCACCTCATGCTGGGTGTAAGAGATGACTAGGTCCCAAGCACCCCATCCTGGTGTAAGAGATGACTTGGTCCCCAGCACCTGATGCTGGGTGTAAGAGATGACTAGGTCCCCAGCACCTGATGCTGGGTGTAAGAGATGACTAGATCCCCAGCACCTCATGCTGGGTGTAAGAGAAGACTAGGTCCCCAGCACCCAATGCTAGGTGTAAGAGAAGACTATGTCCCCAGCACCTGATTCTGGGTGTAAAAGATTACTAGGTCCACAGCACTCCATGCTAGGTGTAAGAGATGACTAGGTCCCCAGCACCTGATTCTGGATGTAAAAGATGACTAGGTTCACAGCACTCCATGCTAGGTATAAGAGATGACTAGGTCCCCAGCACCTCATGCTGGGTGTAAGAGAAGACTATGTCCCCAGCACCTGATCCTGGGTGTAAAAGATGACTAGGTCCACAGCACTCCATGCTAGGTGTAAGAGATGACTAGGTCCCCAGCACCTCATGCTGGGTGTAAGAGATGACTAGGTCCCCAGCACCCCATGCTGGGTGTAAGAGATGACTAGGTCCCCAGCACCTGATGCTGGGTGTAAGAGATGACTTGGTCCCCAGCACCTGATGCTGGGTGTAAGAGATGACTAGGTCCCCAGCACCTGATGCTGGGTGTAAGAGATTACTAGGTCCCCAGCACCTGATGCTGGGTGTAAGAGATGACTAGGTCCCCAGCACCTGATGCTGGGTGTAAGAGATGACAAGGTCCCCAGCACCCCATGCTGGGTGTAAGAGAGGACTAGGTCCCCAGCACCCCATGCTGGGTGTAAGAGATGACTAGGTCCCCAGCACCTGATGCTGGGTGTAAGAGATGACTAGGTCCCCAGCACCTGACGCTGGGTGTAAGAGATGACTAGGTCCCCAGCACCCCATGCTGGGTGTAAGAGATGACTAGGTCCCCAGCACCCCATGCTGGGTGTAAGAGATTACTAGGTCCCCAGCACCTGATGCTAGGTGTAAGAGATGACAAGGTCCTCAGCACCCCATGTTAGGTGTAAGAGAAGACTAGGTCCCCAGCACCCCATGCTGGGTGTTAGAGATGACTAGGTCCCCAGCACCTGATGCTGGGTGTAAAAGATGACTATGTCCCCAGCACCTGATGCTGGGTGTAAGAGATGACTATGTCCCCAGCACCTGATGCTGGGTGTAAGAGATGACTAGGTCCCCAGCACCTGATGCTGGGTGTAAGAGAAGACTAGGTCTCAAGCACCCCATGCTGGGTGTAAGAGATGACTAGGTCCCAAGCACCTGATGCTAGGTGTAAGAGGTGACTAGGTCCCAAGCACCTGATGCTGGGTGTAAGAGATGACTAGGTCCCCAGCACCTGATGCTGGGTGTAAGAGATGACTAGGTCCCAAGCACCTGATGCTGGGTGTAAAAGATGACTAGGTCCACAGCACTCCATGCTAGGTGTAAGAGATGACTAGGTCCCCAGCACCTCATGCTGGGTGTAAGAGATGACTAGGTCCCCAGCACCCCATGCTGGGTGTAAGAGATGACTAGGTCCCCAGCACCTGATGCTGGGTGTAAGAGATGACTAGGTCCCCAGCACCCCGTGCTGGGTGTAAGAGATGACTAGGTCCCCAGCACCTGATGCTGGGTGTAAGAGATGACTAGGTCCCCAGCACCTGATGCTGGGTGTAAGAGATGACTAGGTCTCAAGCACCTGATGCTGGGTGTAAGAGAGGACTAGGTCTCAAGCACCCCATGCTGGGTGTAAGAGATGACTAGGTCCCAAGCACCTGATGCTAGGTGTAAGAGATGACTAGGTCCCCAGCACCCCACGCTGGGTGTAAGAGAGGACTAGGTCCCCAGCACCCCATGCTGGGTGTAAGAGATGACTAGGTCTCAAGCACCTGATGCTGGGTGTAAGAGATTATTATGAGGATCAGGTGTCATCATTCCCTGATCATGTATGTTGTTGCTCAAAATATCAACCATCGTTTTTGTGTACCTAAGGTTGGATTGTATTCAGGCTGCTGACTCTGATGCATAACATTCACTCACTCACACATGCCTGTTTTTGTCTCAATATCCTCAAAAATTACAGTAAAAGTAAATGGCAACTATGAAACAAACACTTAAGTGTGGAAATTTGTTTCTAAATAAAACCTGCGATAGAAAATGAGGTAACCATGATAATAGACACCCTTGAGTTATATTTGGAATGAACATCACTGACAAGTTGAATATTACAGATCAACACATGCTACATTTATCATGAAATTAACTTTCTTGTATCACCATGCAGACTCAAATTCAGACAAGTTCCAATTTGCACAACCCTCAGTCAATATTGGTTATCTTAGCCTGCAGGGCTTTTGTGATTCTATATCATCATGACCAAGAACATTATTGTTGATATAGACATTGAACATTATTTCCTAATCATTTGCACATTGTTAGGCATTAAAGGCTATTCACTTGAATTTAAAAAACGTTCAAACTTTGAAGTATTAATTTTCTTATGGAATGTTTATGTAAAACCCATGAAGATTATTGATCATTGTCAATCAAACATGAATCAGAAATACACAAGGTGCCTATTTTCTGACCCTTTCTACCACTATATTTATGTGTTTGAGTGGTCAATCCTTGATTAGTTCATGAAACGTCTGACTCACATGTTACACACTAAGAACATGACAAGAAATATGATTGATATGTTTTGTGTTGTAGTCTGTCAGTATATAAAGAAGCAGGTGTGATTTCTACTGATGAGGTACTGGCTGATTCAAATTCAGGATATTTATCATGGCAGTTCAGACATTTATTCAAGATGTATTTCTTCATTTCACCTACAAAATGTTACCAGGATGTCAGTTCTGTTCACCTACAGAAATGTTACATAGGTGTCTGTTCACCTTCAGAACAGAACGCCTCCATGGTCTTTTGGTAGAGCATCTGCTGGAAGAGCAGCAGTTCCGGGGTTTGATCCCTGGCAGGGTCATATCAAAAGACATAAAGAGATGGTACTCAGCATTAAGGGGCTAAAACACGGACTGGTCAGCTCAGAGTCAGTATACTCTGTCTCAGTGTGGTATTCATATTCAGGCATCAAAGTTGCGACTAAAACGGTCGCCAATTCGACCTAAATTTCAATTTGTCTACTGTCTAAATATTCTGAAGTAGCCAAATGACTACCTTGAAGAAAATATCTTGTGGCAACTAAATTCTATTGCTTCACATTTGAAGACACAAAAATAAATAACAGCATAATGTGGAAAACATGTCTCCTAATAATTGTACTTGCGTATAAGTCCTGCTAAAGTCGACAATGAACAGAAATACATAAATATTAATGTAATTAGTATCTTACTTCAGTTGACAATGCTCATTGGATAAGCAAGGATATGCCTAAATAATCAAGTAACATAAATTGCATCATTGTTTGAGTCACAAATGACAAAAATCAAGTACAGTTCACTAATATACAATTCCAAGACTAATGCTAGGACTTGTACATATTATAATAGTTCTTTGATAAAAGATAATTTCAAATGCTCACCTCACCTCATTTCACCCCATTTCACCTCACCTCACCTTTAGAAATATTACCTGGGAGTCAGTTCAGCTACAGAAATGTTACCTAGGTGTCGGTTAGCGTTCAGAAGACTAACAAATCTAGTGGTCAGACTCACTGACTCGGTTGATGCATGTCATTGTATCCTAATTTCGTAGATCAATGCTCATGATATCGATCACTGGATTGTTTGATCCAGACTCATTTATTTACAGACCACCCTCATATAGTGGACTATTGCTGAGTGTTGCTTTGAACAACAAACAAACAAACAAAACACATTCAGAAATGTTACTGAGATTTCAATTGACCTACAGATATGTTACCTGGGCACCATTCCACGAAGCCATAATAGCGCTACAACTGTCGTAAGTCTATGTTGAAGTATGGGGGGGTTACGATCACCTTAGCACTACGATCAATTTGTGGAACCGCACCCTGGGTGTCAGTTTACCTGCAGAACTGTTATTGGGTGTCGGTTCGCCTACAGAAATGTTATTGGGATGTAAGTCAAACACTTTCCTGGTTTGTATTTACACTTGCACGTACACTGTTAAATAAATAAATCTGAACAAATCTGCAAACAGTTTGATGTGTAAATGAAAGCTTTCTCATGATGAATTTGCCCCAAATATTAGCCATAGAAAAAAGTACAGTCCTCTGTGGATCTCTGATGTTCTACCTTTGAGAAAATGCATAAAGGAAGATGATTTTTCAGTTAATTATCATCAACATTGTCTTGAAATCAATCAGCTTTCAAACAATAAAAAAATGAAAATGGTATTAAAAAACCCTGTTTAAACCTCCTATTTCACTGTGACCTTTGCTTGGCAACAATCAATTCATCATTGTGATCTCTCAAGCAGTTTAGGGTTGATTTATGTTCCCCATAACTTGAATTTTAGCTTGTTTTGCAGACAATGTCCTCTTCCAAACCAAGGTATGAACATACAGGTCAGAACAGAAGCAAGAGATTTCTGTAAATTCTGATCAAATTACACTGCTATGGGTATTGAACTTGTATAAGCTGTGTTCTTGGGGGAAGCATCTGGTGATCCTTTGACCAATACGACTGTCAAATCACTTCTCTTATGGGGATTGCATAGGTCTTATGAGAGATGTGTCAGACAGAAACTGACGAAAACACTATCAGGTTTTTTTTAGGCACAGTTTGTGTTACCACACAGGGTAAAATGGAGAATGAAACGACATATCTTCAATCATGGTAAGATTGTGTCGAATTTGAATTTGTATTGAACCGGCAGCCTTTGACTGGCAGTCGCTTATTGTGGGGTATTGATTTCAGGGTTCCATCAGCAGATGCCCATGTTCAGGGAAGGAATGTTTGGCCAAGAGCTTTTGTTGCAGAGTTGCCAAATTTGAATTGAGCAGTACAAGGATGATTGCCCATTTAGGGTAAACAGACAGTATTTGGGGGGAAATATAACCTTTTGGTACCATGAAATGATGGTCTGTCAAGAGCACAAATTTGAATACATATGTTGAAAGCTATTTATTGGTTTATGCTTTATGGTGCCAATATGATTTCATAATGGTAAATGGTTTTATTTTTAATTTAAATGGTGATCATTTATATATTTATCTATGAGGAAGTACATATTTATTTTTCACTTGAAATTATTGTCACCGTTGATGAAGAGTTTCGGGAAATATGTCTGTCTGTTCCTCCTCTTTTCATTGGTCAATTACAATCAGCAGGAGAAATCAGTAAACAAACAAGGTATTGATATGACATTTTAAGGGTTGTTTTCCTGCACCAAATAGACATGTGTAAGTGTTTTAAAGACTCCGGTATCTTATGCTTGTTGTCAGAGAAAACTGAAATGTGTATTTGAGGGTCATTCTTATGGACCTGGCTGGACCTTGATTGTGTCATACCCTGATGAGCTGCACATGCTATCAGTGACTGGTTTGCCTGGCCCAAATTCTATTATTTGCAGATCCCTGTTGATGTCTTGGATATACAGACTGCCACGTAAAATGACATTCACTCTAACTCTTCTGCTTGTCTGTAAATAGTTAGGCCCAGGTGGGACTTGTGGCATTTCTTTGTGGACTACCACTCTTACCATTCGGGATAACTCTGCAGGAGTAGTAGTCAATGATCAATCTTCTTGGCATTGTGTATTCAAATCTTTTCCCTGTTTGCAGGACACGAAGAATTCTCTTTTTAGGCTATTATGACATGATATTGTTGGTTTGGACTGAAACCCCCTGTACTAATAAGTGACCACTATAGCTGCTAGGAGTGTAATGATAGTTTGAACTATCGTAATTGTTTGCCTTAGGATATTACTATATCGATAGGAATTTTAAAATACCAATAGTGTTGTTGAAAGTATGCACAACAATCGACAGTTTCAATAGTTGCAATTTTTATTTATGAATAATACATATATATGCAAGTTTCAAAGCTGTCTCTTTGTTGATTAGCAAGTTATGAAAACTTCAGATTAGAGTTACATCCCTTTGGTTTGTGTTGTAACAGGGAGGAAAATGGCTGTTTTTAAGATTGTCAGGAAGTGTTTATTCATTTCTATTACATTGATTAATATAATTATCAAGCCTTAAAGTTGGTTTACTACTATTTCAGTACCTATTGCAATAACTGACAACTATCACAATACTATTGCAGTAGTGTGGGCTACTATTGCAATAGTTAAGATAGCCCCAATTGTCAGTCACCTGTGTGTGGCCTCACAGTTTCAAGTTAGTCTGTGTCTACCTGTGTGATTGTCAACCTCATACATTACTCCAGCATGAAACCGTCTGACACATGTTAACATCCAAACCTTTCAACTTTCACTGCCATCAGCATATAGAATGGAGAGGAAATCCATTTCATGAAAAAGTCATGCTGAAGTGAAATTTATCCCTTTTAGGGTGAAAATGATCTCTTTATATATCAAAAGCCTTTATTTCACGCCTGTAGACGAGAAACAAATTAATTCAAGGCCATGGCCTCAATGCGTTGTTTTCCTCAGACAAGAGCTTAATCAGTATGCATAGTATGGTATTTTGTGCCACAATAACTCTCCTCGTAACTGGTGTCTAATCTATCACACAGGCCAACTCTGATGCTGTCTTCAACCGTCATACATGTTTAATGTAAAACCACTTTGGTAAGGCCTCACTAAGCTCTTCCAAATCATCCCTTATCTCTAGTGATACACCTCGTTTGCCTCAAGCGGGGAAACTAATTGATCACCATTACTTTACAACGTTTTTCTTTTCTCAAAATTCTGATTATGTGAGACGCGATCCTTGCGAGCCTTTCTTCTGCGAGTGGTGGACGTTATAAGTTTGGATACACTGTTGCTCAACTTTTTCATGGTGTCTACTCTTGGATGTATGGTGAATATGTGCATCATGCCAAGGATTGATTATCTGTGAAAGGGAATACGCACCTCAAGTGGGATGTTTCTGTTGCCCTGCTTCTGAAGGAATTTTATCGATTATCAAGTTTACCTGCATTTGATCTGCTGAAAATAACTTTCAATATTGGCTTTCTTAATGACAATTGTGCTTCTGATTGGTGCATTGACTGATGTTTATGAGAATTCAAAATAGTTTTTAGTACGGAAAAATGCAGTTCTTCTGGATGAATTAAGTTGAATCAAATGTGTCATTTTGGTTTCAAATCATGTGACCATCTGGTGTCTGAAAGGAAAGACTTATAATAGAGTTGATGAGCTTGTAATGTTAAGTAGAAAATAGATATCATGCAATGTGAAATTTTATTGACAAAAAGAATTGGAACATTGGTACAAAAAAGACAATCAAATTGAATGTTCATATGAGCTAATAGTAAATCACTGGTTTGTGAAATTGCTGTTTGCATTTTGAAGTTAAGAGCTCTCCAACATGAATGTTCTCAGTAATGAAATATTGTTAGTGTCAGTTGGGACTCTGCTGTACTTCAGTGTTGCTACAGAGCTTGGCAGCATGTGAGACCCATTGTCTTCTGATACAACTCTACTTAGATATTTCATGCCTGTGTAGTGGTTAAATTATTTATGGGTTATCGATCTTAATCTGAAAGTTGCATGTTTCACGATTAGTCATGTTTTGTGTTTGGACAAGACAGTGACACAAGTGTGCATTCATCTGACCAGACAGCTTGATAAAGAAATTGGAAAACTCTCTTAAATCTTTGGAAATGATTGGTGAATGTCGTCAGTTCAGTAGTTCCTTTTGAAACAACTTCACATTACGAATGATAATAGATTGTTGTTTCAATTGTAGGATATTTTTCTGACTGAATTCCTTTTCCTTCAACAAGTGGATACAGGTTTAGAGATAGGTTAACTTTGTTCAGGTCGATCCATATTTGGGTTCACTGTCAATAAGTGATGTAAGCGTTAGACATTTTAACGAGAAATTTTTTAAATTGAAAACTGAATTCAAGGACTCACTGTGAAATGTTGTGTGTGTGATGTAAGAATTTATGAAGTGCTGATTCGGGGAAAGAAGCTGCTGTATTTTGATTCCCGGGACTACTGTGAAAGACAAGTGTTGTTTATGACTGATGGGACAATGTCGGCATCAACTGTAAACCATTTCAATGGTGAGATTTTCCAAAATCTCATCGAGCTGCTTGAGATGTATGTACAGATACGGCTATACCATGACCACAGCCAAGCCTGCAAATACATTATGAATCGGTAAGATGAAGTAGCTTCATTCATATTACATTGTATTGGCTGTGCCTCAGTAATCAGTTCTGGAAATGATGAATTGTGTTAAAGGTATAGACTTCTGGGCTGATATTCAATGTTTTTGTCCTGGTGTTTGATCAGTTGTTGTTCTGTATGTTGATGCTTGGTGTTGTGACCATCAGAAGTAAGGGACCACATCATGTCAGGCTGTTTGATGAACTAGTAGTTCCTGTATTGACTGTCACAAACAGATGACTGGTACACACAGCCATGAGTACAGTATAGTATCTAGGAATTTAAACTGAAAATGGTCAAAGTTCCGCCATTTTGGAAAGGGGAAAGGGAAAACTGTAGGTGGTAGAGAACCACTTTCCCTGCATTGATGCAGCTGTGAAAGGTGCCCTGGAGAAGGACATAGATCTCCTTACAATATACGAGTGCCATGGATCGTATTATCGCTTTACCGATTGTGTGCTGAAATTAAAAAATCGATCAGATAATCATAAAATCAATATTAAGATACTAACCCACATATTTTATTAGAACATGTTCCCAAAAGAATCATTCTGCAATAAATAACTATATGTTTGTTGATTGAGAGCAAACAATGAACATATTGTTGACAAACTCTTTCCAACGCGTGTCACCATTGCTACAACTTTTTATCTAAAACTTCATTTATTGAGTGTAGGGTTTGATGTATGACTGTGAAGAGCTTAAGCGTTGTTAAGGTCATGTGAAGGTCAGGGAGATGTAATTCTATATTATGTTTTAATGTGAAGCGTACACAATATATGACTTTTCCAGTGGATAAGGGACCACGAAACTGAAGCTCATAAATGTATGAATGACACATTTTGACGTTCGTAGTCTTTTTATGAGAATGTATTCTTGAAAAAATGTCAACTCTGACGGACTACTTACACATTCATGGGGAAACCTGTGGAAATTCCCTTACATAAGTATGTACAAAAAACTTGTTTCTGATCATTTAGATACTTTAATTTAGAACTCAGCATTTTGGTGGACATTGGAAAAAGTCAGAGACTTTGTCTCCATGCCTATTAACGAATATACTTGCTACGACCCATTGTAGTGAACAAAACGAAGAAATGACAGTGACAGTCTACAGTAATCAATGAATTTACTTCATTATCTATTGGACACATGTCTATGATCACTATTTAATGATCGGCTAATTGATCAATGATGACTTACATTTGTAATTGCCATAGGCCTTTTTGATGTCCTGTAAATGTATTATGATATGCAGTCTGTGGCTGAGTTTGTGAGGTAAATGTTAACAGACCTTTCTCATCTAATGATATTATTTGAAAATATTTGTTGGAACCAGCCTACAAAAGATGTTACTGTAGAGCAATTTGAGTATACATATGCTCATGTTCTATCTTGAAAAACGTTTATACAGTTTGGCCCTCACTCTATGAAAGTTCATACTCCAATGAACTCAAATAATGTGTTAGACAAATCTTAATCATTTTATCAGAAGCGATGCTTGCATTGATAAACATTCATAGTTTAGATAAATTTGCATAGGCTAAAAAAAATAATAGTCTTGGTTCTCAGGCACTGCCCACATCTTCATATAGTTCATTGCACATTTCTTTTTGTTTCCATTTTCAATTTTTTTGGTGCATTGTATTTAAGTATTAGGTTTTTGGTGCCTGAGAACCAAGACTATTATTCTTTTTAGCCATATGTTGATCCCATTAGTCGCATCTTTCAACAAAGATAGTCACTTTTTACGGCAAGCATGGGTTGCTGAAGACCTATTCTACCCCGGATCTTCATGGGTCACAAGCAAGATATTTGATTGGCTGATCAACAGCACTTGAGTGAAGACAGGAAAACAAGTGGGTAGGGTAATGATAAGGAAGACGCTGTCTACATGTATTTGTTTATAAAAGTCTACATACTCAACCTGACATGGAAACACATCCATAGAATGTGATCCTGAACTTCCCAGTGCCAATCACTTGATGGTGTTGATTATCAAACTCAAATATAGAAGTTGATTCCTATCACTGTACTGCTTACCAATGCCTTTATACACAATGTTCTTTAGAGCTAGGAAGGGAGGTACATTGGATGGAAGACGAATATCATTGAACATTCAATATGAAATTTATGCCTCTAAACTGAGCATTATTCAAATTATTATGGAGCAGTTATTCAAATTATTATGGAGCCGTTATTCAAATAAAACCACTATTATTGGATCATATGAAAGTGGTCAATAAAAGTAAGTGGAGGGTTTGACATGTTATTTTCTAAAATGCAGATTCGAAAATATGACGGATAAATATGGGTGAGGAGGTCAACTAATAATTTAGAACAGAATGTCTCGTTTGTTGATGTTATTTTCAATGACGTTATATTGGGCTACATGTTTCATTTAACATTCATTCTTCTCATGATCAGAGTCATAGAGAACTGGTTTGACATCATGGAAAGGTCCCGAAACTCTCTACTGTAGGAAACCTCCATACCTCCTCCTTCAGATTAGGCATGTTTTCTGATGACATAAAGCAGCCCAAGGACCTATCTCTTCTTAAGGCTTTATGGGGCTCTTTTCTACAGTTTATGTTCACTACTATAAAAACAAACAAACTTCTAATATGGCTCATGGCGGTAGATATTGAAAACATGTAACATGACAAATACTTGAACATTGAAACTACTTGAATCTGACTGAACACTGCCGGATGCAAACTTAGACATATGGCACAGTTTATCAATAAAATAAATAAATTGGAAGTGATTTCATGGGATTTGATTAGCTGATACACCTCTTTTAGCAATATTCCAGCAATATCAAGGTGAGAGACACCAGAAATGGGCATCACACATTGTACCCATGTGGGGAATCGAACCCATGTCCTCAGCGTGACAAGTGAACACTTTAACCACTAGGCTACCCCACCGTCCCTCATTTTTTCACTGAATGAGATCCTTGATACCGTTATGTTTTTGACGCCCGTGATTAAATAAACCATCTGTGAAGTTATTAATGTTTATGTATTTGTTTTAATACCAACTGACGTTGCTATGCTATGTGGATTTACACAGTGTGCACTCTGTTTCTTATGGTTTTTCCTCCGTAAATGCAAAATATGTTGAGGTCATTTCTTTACTGAGCAGATTGCTATCTGATACAGACAATTGATGCACATGGTGAAAGAACCCTGCAATGTAATCACTTGTGAAATTAGTTGTAAAAGATACTTTAAGAACCTCGTTATCCTGTTATGGTTATCAATTATGTACATTGATGGATTGACATTAGAGCTTTAGATTGCAGCATTTCTCCGAGTTCTTCAGCATTTCAGCATTCTTCCTAAGGCAATGGCAAAATTTCAGCCACTTTGTCCTGACTGTGTACCTATATATGGAAGTAGTTTCCCAGTCTCTAATTGTTCCCGCTGGTGTTTTCAGAGACCCAAACATTCAGAAAATGCAACAAAGACAGGAAGAGATGCGCCGAGTACGAGAAGAGATTGAACGTCAACAGGAGGAAGAGTATGCCAAACAGGAACAGGAAAAAGGTAGACTTTTTGTTCGTGTTTTCGTTTCCAGTAACATGTTTTTTGCTTGTTTCTTTTTTTGATGCATATTTTAATTAAGAATTTCTTGAATTTCAGCTTTTTATGCCAATTCAATCATTGTTTTGGTCATAATTATTTTTCATATCATTAAAATATGACATCCATTGTTTTCTTTGATGATATTGTTTATTTCTTGGTAAGTCTGAAACCCACTTTTTTAGTTTTCATTGATTGAAGTATTCATTCATTTGTTTTCCAGAAACAAGATGTGAGAAATGATTTTTTTACACAAATTTACCAAACCCTACCTTTATTCAGTGCACTCAAAAACAAATCTTGAAAAGGTTGTATAAGGATGAGGAAAAATTATGGATTAGACGGCGACATTGACCTGTTTTGACCATTGATCAGCATAGACCAGTTGTAGTCGCCTCCTCTATTCTTGGCCAATAACCATTGTGTGGGCAAGGTGCAAGTCGAGACAAAGTGCATTTAGCTACATTATTGTACATTAGATGTTTAAGATGTGTGTGTTTTGGAAATAGGACATAATTGGATTGTGGAGCTGTGTTTGGGGCAGGGTGTTACTTAATGGTAGGCCTAACACGGTTATGTCCAACTTGGAACAAGCATAACCAGTGCCATTTAGGTTGACATATGACTTTATAATGTTATTGATCGAAGAAAGTGCTGCTATTTTAGACTATTACTTGCGTAATCAGGAAAAAAGGGTTTTACTTAATACAAATATGTTCCAGCCAAAATGTTGTTTAAAACTCTTAACATGTTTGCTGGTTCATTTATTTTCAAGACAGCTACATCACTCAAATGTTTGTCAACTACTTTTAGTTTTTGTATATTGCTAGGTAGGGGTAGTAATCAATTTGTATTATTTTGTCTTGATGCTGGAAATGTATTCAAGCATGAATAGTTTGGACTTACATCTGATTATTGTATCAGGAATGTTTAATAACAGCTTCTTTCTCCTATAAATGCACTAGTAACTGCACAGATCTTTGAAGGTGAGGTAGGAAGGACACAATATTACTCATTACCTCCCTTTGTTGAGTTTGGTTCCTGTTTTGTCCAGTAGATGGTGCTGAGTGCAGTGGGTCAGAGGACACAGGTAATGCCAGTAATGGTGCAGAGGCCGAGGGTGAAGGTCAGGGGTCCCCTGATGAGGAAAAACCGCGACCTGCAATTCCATCTTTTGCTGGCAAGTTTTGCATCCACTAACGTCCAGCTTGGAATACCCACTAACTGCCCTCAGCACGGGTGTTGCCAGTGAAAGTCACATTCTGTCTGTTAGGGTTATATGACACACAGGCTCCATGGAGATCCAGTTTGGCTGATTTTCTCCAAGCCTTTGTGTCATTTCTTGATTGACATGAAATGTATATATGTCCCTCACTCTACTGACAGTGTGAAAACAGAGACAAGGTTTTAAAAGGGTTTTCACCATAATGGTGGTTGTCGCCTGATTTTGTGCATGTTTTGGATGGGACAGATATCAAATACTTAGTCTGTGATAATGTAGACCTTTGAAAAATTACATTTACTACTTTTGACATAAAGTCTAGTTATTGAATTCTTATCAGTTTGAATTCCTACCTTGCCTCGCTTGCCACATACCAAACCTGGTCAGTGATGTGATCTTGTTATTTACCAGGAGGGTTATTAATTATCAAGCATTTACTGATAGCATTCAGTTTTGTCACCAAGATTATTATATCAGCTGATGATAAAAATTTATGGTATATATTCTGCTAAAATTAATTTTGATCTTATGTTTCTGAACATTTGAAACTTTGAATTGTTTTTGCCATTAATGTTGATCAGAGCTCATTCTGTAGACATGCTCCAAATATTCTGTTTTATATATCCGAAAGTTATTTCTCACGGCTAAAGATGCTGTTTTTGTAGCCAAACGTACCACAGGAACTTGGATTAAGTTTTAGGGAAATGCCTAGATTTATGATGAGAATGCATTCTCAAAGGAAGCAAGCTCTTTCTGTTACTTCCTTGAAGTCCACAATTGCTGTTTGAACAAACAATGGTTTTATTTTCAATAGTGTCTTGAATGATTGTTTCTGTTTTGTACAAAAGGGACGAATTATGTATTTATGAAAACATTTATTGCACCCTGACAGTTGACATGTGACTTTCATGTGGTGATACATACTCTAACACCCCTGAATTAACCTTTGACCTTTGAGGGGAGTCCCTTACACCTGGGACTGGATGACCTGTGACTTAGACTGAGACAGTGATATATAATGTTTTATGCTTCCTCTTCATCTTAGGTTTCCTTTGAGATGCATAGTGGCCTTGTTGTGTTGCTCCTAACTGCTGTACATATGGTCATTGAATGTTTGTCAAATGCATGGCATAGGGTCCATGGCCACAGATTTTGTAGACTGTCAGTTGTGATTGTCAATTGAAGTTGTTGCATAGGTGAAGTGTTATTTCAAAATAATGTTAGAACTTAAGTCATTCTAATCATGCTAATATATAAGTAATGGAATAATAACTTAATTAATTTTCATTCACGCCAGCCTCCCAACTAAACATTGTTACTTCATGGTACCACATCCCTAGACGGCTAATGTACAGATAAGGGGGTGGGACGGGTAACGTGGATGCTTGAGTCAGGTGGGTACTGAGGAGGACCGGGGAGCCACAGGACTACACGGACCCGTGGTTAGTCACATGATATAGTGTTTAATGTAAGAAATTCACTGTAACTCCATGGTTACATTACAAGTCGACATTCGGACATTCCGTCTGACCTTTATATGCTGAGTAAAGATTCAGCTTCTGTCCAATTCAGTGTATGCATGACCAGATTTTTTTATAGTGTATCTAAATACTTTTTGCCAGGGCTCTGGTAAAACAATTCCTGACTGGACATTTTATACCCAATTCTTGAGAGGTACATTGGGTACTGGGGTAGGGTTAAGTACTCAGGTAGTAAATTTGGACTCGTCCCAGCCCAAGTACCAATGCCTTGAAGAAATTGTTACAAGAAAGATATATGTATACGTGTATAAAGAAATGCCTCCCACCTCACATTATTTAAAAATATGGATGAAAATCTGATAATTAATTTATTATGGCCTAAGCTGTACTCAATTCTCGATTTATTTGAAATGATCGTGTATGACATAATGAATGTCGGTTGTTTTACAGAGGTATATATATATATATAGTTTGGATTATAGAAATTTTACCTTTGACCTTTTTAACACTTGAAATCTCTTTCTCAGATGTGCAAGCTTTCTTTATGGGTATGTTATAAACTGAAGGATGGGTTGAGGGATGGAACTAACTGGAATATAATCAGTCTATCTTGTACAATAAATCAGTGTATAGTAGGACGTTTTCCAAATACCAACTTGCCTCTGCACTAAGTGGGCCCTATTCATGAAATGCCCCATCGCCTTTCCAACAACATTTTCTTTACCATGCACACGCTGTCCTAGTTATATGCTAATGCTAACTCACCACCCACCCACAGTACATGCTGATGTTAGAGAGAAATACTGAAAAACTCACTGCACACACTGCCCTGACAACTCGAGCACTGAATGAAGTCGGTGGGGTAGCCTAGTGGTTTGAGCATTCGCTCGTCACATCGAACACCGTGTGAAGCCCTTTTCTGGTAATCCCTGCTGTGATATTGCTGGAATATTGCTTAAAGTGGCATAAAACCATACTCACTCACTCACTTGTTTATGCACAAAGGTGTAAAAGTGTACCAGTATTAGTTTAGTGCAGCATTGTACTGAGAAAAACAGTGGCTCTGCTCAGTTTGGTGGTGGACACCTGTCTGAAATATCTAAAGATTATCAATAAAACTACAAGGTTAGCGTATCTGGTTAGATTATTGGAAGAAATTATGGAATGGTTAATGCCATAAGTTAATACATTCTACTCATTCACCTTGAAAACATGAAGCAACCCTTTTTTACATGAAACATGTCTTTTGGAACATTGCATAGATTTGCTCGAGTGTACCCCCTCAGGCCTCTGTGTGCTTGAAATGGCTTGAAACAAATAAAGGGTTGCCATGGTTATAATAGAAGGTATGGAATTTCAAAATCCCTGTACTTTCACATGAGATTTAGATACACATGAGAGAAGTTAGGTTTAACATAAATTTGATTTTACTCTACAATGCCTATTTTTGGGGGTGGTTTATTCTATCTGAAATTGTTGTGTTATGTTTAAGGGTGATACATTCTCCTCTGACTAAACATACTGTCTCAGTATTTTACTAACTATGCTAACACTGATAATAATCTAATACATACTCTTGAATAGGGTGGTCTGTTTAACCTGGCATGCTGGTGTGACATGTAGAACTTGGCAGTGCTGTAGAAGACTTATTTGCTTATTTTTATTGGCTAAATGTTACATTCATTATAAACTCTTCCAATTATTATATTCATTTAAATAGTATGTACTTATCAGCATGGAAAAGCATCAGTTCTATGGCTGAATGGCTCCCCCAGCAAATATTCATCTATGTTAATTAATATTTGTTTTTGGATGTCACAGCAAGCATTATTCATACTGACAGTAGGATAATGTGCCTTGTGCTTGTGTGAACATCTGTGACGACAATATGTAACAGCATAATAGAATTCACATTGCATTGTACTTCACTCCTCTTTTCACTCAACCACGATCATATGGAGGATTTAAATTCACCAGCGGTACATGAGTGTTCCATGGAATTAATGTCTACCTTCCATCTGTGTTGAAGTTTTAGTGGATCCATGCTGTGCTTTGTACCCTTCATGCTTTATGTACTCGCTTCTCAACTGCTGTTTTCTCTTGACAGTTTATGAAATGGACGATGAGAAAGATGGATTACTTGACAACCAGTATACAAACAACAATGGGAAGGCCTATCAGGCACCCAAAGGTAACTGACAGACGTCACCTGTCACCTACTGGTGGCAGCCATTTTGAAATGTCTGGTGCCACCATTCAGGTTCAGTTGCGGATTCTTTCTCTTGGTGGCAGGGATGTATGTGGAAATTTAGCTTTCTTGATCTCGCCAGTCTGGTGGAGGCCAGTTTCTTTCAGGGAGCAGAGGAATGCGGTTGTGGAAGAAGTTCCACTTACATCGGTTGATAGTCATAGCACTGTGTGGTGCAGTTGAATCTCAAGATGGCTATGTGCATAGGCATTACATTGAGATTCATCTTGTGACAGAAATCATGCAACTTGAGACATCTGTGTTTTAAGAGATAATATACATTCATAATCATATATTTCATCTGTGATGGAACAACTGCGTTCTTGTGTCGATGATGACTTGATTGGAAGCCAATATCCAAATAACACTGTGTAATGAGGTGTGAGATTTGTTATGTCTCTTCTGTAGAAAGGAATCAGTTGTTAATATCCTGGTGCCCTGATAGATGTCACAAGTGGGATGATTTCTGTCATGTCCGACTGTGCTCAGTGACTCCATCGTGTCCCGGTAACGGCCTTACACTGATACCTCCATGTTACTCTCATTCCAGTCGTACGGTCCACCGGTAGGAAACTTGCTGTAGTGTTGCCGTAGTTAGCGTGTCTACTGTGCTGTGGAGCACTCTATAACTTGTCTATATATACTCTGTCTCACCTGGCTAACACCAGCTGCTCGCACGCTCATTCCAGTCACTCAAATCAACAACGTCAATTGCAAAAATATGTCATTATAAATTTTGATTAACTGCTATAATGTTGGTCTTTACCAAATCTTAATGTTACTTGTCAGACTGGAATGCATTTGGCTGTAGAACTTACAGAAGAATTGATAATAGAAAACTGATGTTTGTTTAATTCCAGTTGACTGTTAACCTTTTTCCAAATTTATCAATCATTCCTCATTTATAAACATAAGACCTCAGGGCATGGTTTTAAATATGATTTGTTTCTGTTGAAAACACACTTGCAAGCACACATGACATGCATCTTTCACCACATCCACAGTTAACTTGTCATGACACTTAGTATTGATCACCCTGTGTGAGAGGTGCCCTCGTCAGTGAAGTTCACCTTATGATACACTTCTTAGTCAGGGTAGGATGCAGTCATCATACCATTGTCAAATAAACTGATCTGGAAGACAGGATATACATGGATATCAACATCCTGTGTATGGTTTGGTACCGGTACTTGTATTGCTTGCTTGGTACTAAACCTGCCCTAAAACATCACAGTGAATGAATTGAAAGATGTTGAGTTCTTGAGGCCTGTCCTGTCTACTTTTCATGGTAATATACTGTTCCCTGGAGTTCTAGAACTCAGCAAGTTGTGGGAGGTTAGCGGATCTGACAAGGGCTCCTTTGGCTACCAGTCATCATGTGTGTTCTCATGCTTGTGGTATATCTGCTTACACATCTGACTTTCTGCTGTTGATATCCTAGATATACTTATGTACACAAACAGAACTACAACACACCTCCAAGCTCCTCACACATCCAGGCAAATATGTCCTAGCCATAGCAGAAAGTAGGTTCCACAACAACAAATTAATTATTTGGTCATAAGAATTGTCACTGTTTTCCAAAAAGAAAATTTGGGCAGGGGTAGGGGGTTAGGTCACAAATTGACATGCTGAGCTTTCTGCTTTGGGGAAACGAATGGAAGTCTTTACTCTAGGGTTTATTGATGGCATGTTCGAAATATTGTCATGGACAATTATTGTAGAAGGCATGCGTCAACCAGGGGAACCTTTACCTCTTGAATTTTTTCAGAAGGAATCTGTTGTCATTTAAAAATTTATAAATGAAAGAATTTGTGTTGGTCGTATCATTGACATCCAGGAATACAGGACTAGGGATTAACTAGTTTAACCCTGAGCAGTGAAGGGAACCCTATGTGATGGGTATACCACTGGTATCATCTAATCATTTATAGCAGATCTATTCCCCAGGAGAATCATATTAAAAAGTACAGAAAAAGTACACATGTGGACTTATCCAAGACTACTTCCTTTCATTCATTAAGCTCCCTGATTCAAGTCACCTATTCTTTCGATTCCAGGCAGTGTATAAACGTAACTTGTTTCTCAAATCTTTCCTATCTTTCTTTTTTTCTTAGTAGGCAGAAGAACATATATTCAATTCAAGCAAACACCTTCACTAGCAACGGCTACATAGTTTTGGCAAGGAAAGATAACTCTTCAGTTAAAATCAGGACAATCTTCACATTCATAAAACTTGTATTGTAAACTGGATCAACACTTATCATCAAAACTAAAACATATTGATTGCCCTGTGAACAAATCATTCACACAGCTTGCTTTAAATGACCAACACAATGATGAGAAACATTTTTTCATGGCTCCAGTTAAATATTTGCCTGAATGACTGTGAAGACATACCTGCTTCACACCAGTCCTTATAGTCCTGGCTGTGTAGCTTTGGCTGTTTAGGAGAGATAGGATCTACATACTTATTGCCGATTTGTAGTGTGCTTTCTATGGAGAAGTATAACCCATGTCTAGCTCACGGTATAGCCATGTGTTCTCTGCTAGTCATGCATCCCATGACACAAGCAGGCAGGCCAACCTGCTTTACCTGGACATAATATTTATCATCAAACATTTCTGGATTAACAGGTTATGACTTCTGAAATGTAGGGATAGTTGCACTGCTTCTTTGGCTTAGAACATTAAGGTTAAAGAGCAGTGTGGATGTTTTCATTCAGTTCAGTACACATATCCTTTTTCACTTTTTTGACTAGTAACAGCTAAAACCCATGGCTACATCGGTGTACCAAATATTTAAGATGGATTCTTGACACTATGAGCCTCTCTAAACTTGCTTCACATTTACCACCATAGCCTCTTGTTCTTTCATCTTACATGGAACTTTATGCAAATCCTTGCCTTTTGATTTCAGCTATTTTGAACCTTTTTCATCTGTCTTTTATTTCTCTCTGATAAAGTGTATTAGTTACAGTTTAGAGAATGTTAAACATGTTAACTATGTGGATCAAAATATCTCCATGACAACAGTAGCAGATGCATTTTGTATCATAAAAATGATGAGGATATGTTCTTGCTTATGAATAAACATGTTTACGCGAAATCGTTACTATGACAACTGTGATTTGCTTGAAAGGTAACCTAAAATAGCATTGTGCAGGTGTCGTAATCAGAGATTATTGGGGGAAACTGCATGTCAGCAATATGTCTATGGCTGAGGCTGAAAAGAGGCAATATTGTGTGTCAAAAGAATGAAGATGCGACAGAAAGGATTCCAGGTGGAAGCATAATGAAAAAGTATTGGAAAATGGTTCCAGAGACACTTACAAATATCGATGAACTTTTTCATCACGTAAAAGATAATATTACCCACGCCTTGTAAAAATGGCATTTCCTATGTTTGGAGAACTAATTTCTTTGAAGTTTAATCATCATCAGATTGTTGGTCTAGCTTTTGTGTCACAGAAGAGTTGCTATTTTCATCTTGTGTCTGTGGCTTGTTCTTCAAGGATATTCAATTCATAGCCATTACAGTGATGGAACACAACTTCTTTACAAGATTGTGTCAAATATAAAGCAGTGATTAATGAGTCTCGTAATAAGCTGATTTTTTTGGAAAGCAATTTTTAACTGATTCTATTAACATTTTCTGAATTTCTGAAACAGAAATCAGAATGGATGAATTGTTAATAGAACTTATTTTCAAAGTGACTATTTCTGTTAGCAATAAGACTGACATGATCGTGAGATGAAACTAGACAACCAACTGCCATGAATGCATCCTGAATGTGCATGCATTGATATTGATGCATGGCTGTCGAATGGATTCAGATGAAATCTGAAAAAAAACCTAATCCAAATTTAATCATAGTATATTAAAAAAATAAAATTGCATGTGCAAAATGAGATTGAAATTCTTTGAATTAAGAACCCTGGAATACCATCCATAGTTACAATTCTGTATTTCTTAAACCATTACATCAGTAACTGACGATATGTCATCAAATGTTCTTTGCTACTTTCTTTCTCCCTTCCTTTTCCCTTCAGTCTATCATGTTTTTCTGTGTGTAATTGCATCCAGGAGACGCTCTGGCTTAAGTTGTCTGTTGTATGTTGTTTAGTGTTGTACATGCATCAGGCATTGTTTTGTTCAAACATGCATTTCTTCATTCTTGCATAACAACTTTTAAGAGAATTTATATTATAATGATAAATATTTTAGAAAAAACATATCGTAATAACTGCTTATCATGCTGATGTTAATTGTTAATATTGTAGTAAAGTTTAATTTGTGTTGCTAATTCTATGGAAGGTAGGTGTCACAAATATTTAATTGATTTCAGTGTTTGCTTTGTGCAAATTTGATTCTTGACAACACAGAGTTAAGCAATAGAACATGTGTTTTGTACAGTAATTTTGTTAAGGGAAGGATAGCATGTAATTTTTTTAAATAGTTTTATCATGTTGTGTTAGAATTTAGGAATTCATTGATGTGCAGTCAGTGGCGAACCTTTGTTAAATTCAGTCATTAACAGTTCCCCTTACATTCCATCTCTAGTTTGCACCTGTCATGATTTTGTTTACATCCTTCCATCTTATCATCTCAGTTTTTTGTGGCAGCCTCCTTTTTTAATTCTTGACATTCATCCTTAAGTTGGTTATCCAAATTATGTCTGTTTTAATTAGAAGTCAGTTCATATTTATTTTTTGAAAAAAGTACCTGTTCTGTATTTAATCCCCTGAACCTTATAACCTTGATTCTACTGATGCTTCTGGTTATGTTGATATCCTTGTTTCTCTTCTCATCACTTGTGTTTGCATTTCATTTCTTTACTATTTCAGTTTGCTGACTGTCGGGCATGACTTTGATTTACTTACTTTGAACTCCAGAATTTTATGATTAGATTTGTTCTGCATAATGCAAGATTCGCCTGTCAAAGTTTCAGAGATTATAGAATCATATGTATTTGGATGTGTTAATTTGATATCCAATGTTGAATTTTCAGTAGAAGAGATGGCATCAGTTACCATTAATACTGTATGGCATTTGTGAAACTTTTATCCCTCATGATAAATTGCTGAGTGTGGCGTTAAGCAACAAACAGAGAAACTTAGATCTGGGTTCTACTTTCAATTAAATTGATAAATACCTCTCTCTGAAACATGATCAGAGGATATATATATTATATACATGGAAGCCAGGTTGATGTTCTCACTGTATTTCTGGAACAATTTATATCTCTGAAACTTTGAGCTGTTACTAGCTAGAAATGTGATGACAAGTGTTGTAAATGCTAAAGTGCATTGCATCAGTATACAATTAGTTGATCTACCATAAGTCTACCATTGGGAGCAAGGCATCTACAGACAAGTCGCTTAGATGCTGTCTTAAATACACTATCGATTCTGAGTCAGTGTCATTTTAAAGGTCAGTGTTTGTTGCCCAGCGCTACAACTGAAATAGCATAACTTCTTTTGAAATTTTCTCCAAAGACTTGCAATGCTCTGTGACGGACATGGATTAGAAGCAACTTGTATCAATTATTTTCAAGAATCTTTTGATCTTTGAGAAATTTATCATTAGTTGAGTCCTTTGGTCTCCTGATTGAAAAGATCAATCAGTGCAGAATTTCAATAAACAATGCTGCAAAATAAATCTGTGAGAACACAATTGAACAATTGCTTAATTTATTCAGTTTTTGTTTTGGGCATTTAGAATAAGATTATTTGATATCAGATATAACTGAAAGTTGTTGCTGAATTGGCAAACTAGGTTTATAAAATTGAAAAGAAATCATGATAACGAAAGTAATGATATGAAAGTTATGAGGTAAAGAGTTCAGAGAATATCAAGCTTTAAACTCTTGGTGATAAATAATATTGGCTCATCTTGACATAGTCAGTGTGAGCTTGTCTTGGGTATCGTCGCTTGTCTCTATTAAAGGTATGCCAGTTGTATCTTTTTGGTTTGTACCAGAAAGTTCAGTTTTCTTTCAGAAAATAAAAGATGACCTCTGCGATTATTTCTTTTTTTATCAATATACAACCTTAATGTCAAACTTCTCTTTTAAAATAATGGACAACATAATATTTCATTTTCTGAAAAGTTACTTATTTCTTCCAAAAGTACTCTTAAATATGGTTTCCAGTTATGTACAGCCATCTTCAGTGAAGTAAGTGCATGAGGTCAGCTTGATATTAAATGTACCTAAACTAGGACAACAACTGAAATTAATTGTTGAAATTTATGTCTGTGACATATGGAAAAATCAAATTATTTCTATTTGTAATATCGGTAAATTTCAAAACGTTATCTCAAGTGTCTTTTTTCTCCTAGTGGAAAAGATTGAATTCCTGTTTTTTCAGGTGTTATTCGAATGAGTGCCAGTGTTATTCAAAAAGAAAATGTGATATATGAAAGTAAGATTGGTTCCAAACTGTTAAAGGCATCAACCAAGCAGGTTACATCAGTGATAATGGGATTTATGTCTGTGTTGTGGTAACCCATATTTACTTAACTATTTGAAAATGGATATCAAACATAAACAGGAAAAAATATATTTCATGACTAGCCCCATTGGTCAACCAATTATGAAAAAAGTAGTCACATTTGGTTGTTATTATTTTACCTTGTGAACCTTTGGTCAAGTAAGCTTAGATCATAATAATATAAGGATAAAACATGTTCTGGCTTGTTGACTCAGCTGGCTGTTGTTTGTGTCTTTGACCATTATTACAGTATAACACTAGACATTAAGACAAAAATGGAATTCTTGACCCCAATTTGGGTGATATCAGGTGACATGTTTTGTCCAGATGCTGTAGAAGAGAATCTTGAAGTATGTCCAAATGTTTGTATTTTTAAGAACGACAAGGTTTTTACAATATATAAATGAACCTGATAGCTGAGTAATCCTGTATGGTGAGCTGCAGTACCCCAGGTATTTCACTTTTTGGATGTTGAGAATGAAAGAAAATTTTCAGTTATGTTTGCATCTAAGAAACAAATTCTGTTGTAACAGAGCATTGCGTAAATGTTTATCCTCACCTTTGGATGTAAAGTCTTTACGGCAATAGCATCCATGTCTAAATTATGAATGTATGACACTTTACTCTTGTAGTATAGTTGTGCTGTCTGTAGATGCCCCAGTTTGACTAGCGTTGCATTCAAGCAAGAACCTGTTGTCTTGT
The DNA here is from genome assembly GCF_023055435.1 of Haliotis rufescens. Lineage (NCBI taxonomy): Eukaryota > Metazoa > Mollusca > Gastropoda > Lepetellida > Haliotidae > Haliotis > Haliotis rufescens. Next base: position 37,581,112 of record NW_025963779.1, read on the forward strand.
GGCCTGTCCAACAGTGCATGCTGAATGTCTTTTGCATGGTTCTTTGTAGGTTATGAGTCTGATGATGAATATGAAGAAATAGAGGGCATTCGCTACACTCGCCGAAACAAAGGCAAAAAATATGCTCTGCTCCAAAAAGACGATTCTTTAGAGCACGGCAGCCCCATGACCCGCAACATTCGGACCAATGGCGGGAACCATACTAATCATGGCCCAGATATGAGCTGCAACTCCAGCTCTTTCCACCAATCAGAAAAAAGGCATAATTCGGAAACTCAGTATTCATCTCCGGACGAGGTGGGGAGTGATACCGAGCCTGCATCCAAAAACGCCTACGTGAGAGATCCCCATGGAGGTATAAGTGGCACCTTGTGTACTCAAATAATGCACAATGCACATCGAGAAGGGGCTGAGCAAAAAGGGACTAGAGACATGCTGAGGTGTAAGGGACTGAAGTATAGAGATTTAATGTGTGATGTGCTTGACAGAAGTGTAGGGCTTAAAAGGGGTTGGGATGTATCGACTGGCAAACACAGTTGGAAAGACTGACAAGGAGCTGAAGTGTAGGGGCTTAAAAGGGGTTGGGATGTATGGACTGGCTGGACACAGTATGAAGGACTGACAAGGAGCTGAAGTGTAGGGGCTTAAAAGGGGTTGGGATGTATGGACTGTTTGGACACAGTATGAAGGACTGACAAAGAGCTGAAGTGTAGGGGCTTAAAAGGGGTTGGGATGTATGGACTGGCTGGACACAGTATGAAGGACTGACAAAGAGCTGAAGTGTAGGGGCTTAAAAGGGGTTGGGATGTATGGACTGGCTGGACACAGTATGAAGGACTGACAAAGAGCTGAAGTGTAGGGGCTTAAAAGGGGTTGGGATGTATGGACTGGCTGGACACAGTATGAAGGACTGACAAAGAGCTGAAGTGTAGGGGCTTAAAAGGGGTTGGGATGTATGGACTGGCTGGACACAGTATGAAGGACTGACAAAGAGCTGAAGTGTAGGGGCTTAAAAGGGGTTGGGATGTATGGACTGGCTGGACACAGTATGAAGGACTGACAAGGAGCTGAAGTATAGGGGCTTAAAAGGGGTTGGGATGTATGGACTGGCTGGACACAGTATGAAGGACTGACAAATAGCTGAAGTGTAGGGGCTTAAAAGGGGTTGGGATGTATGGACTGGCTGGACACAGTTGGAGGGACTGACAAGGAGCTGCAGTGTAGGGGCTTAAAAGGGGTTGGGATGTATGGACTGGCTGGACACAGTATGAAGGACTGACAAGGAGCTGAAGTATAGGGGCTTAAAAGGGGTTGGGATGTATGGACTGGCTGGACACAGTATGAAGGACTGACAAGGAGCTGAAGTATAGGGGCTTAAAAGGGGTTGGGATGTATGGACTGGCTGGACACAGTATGAAGGACTGACAAATAGCTGAAGTGTAGGGGCTTAAAAGGGGTTGGGATGTATGGACTGGCTGGACACAGTTGGAGGGACTGACAAGGAGCTGCAGTGTAGGGGCTTAAAAGGGGTTGGGATGTATGGACAGTTTGGACACAGTATTAAGGACTGACAAGGAGCTGAAGTGTAGAGGCTTAAAAGGGGTTGTTATGTATGGACTGGCTGGACACAGTATGAAGGACTGACAAGGAGCTGAAGTGTAGAGGCTTAAAAGGGGTTGGGATGTATGGACTGGCTGGACACAGTTGGAGGGACTGATAAGGAGCTGAAGTGTAGGGGCTTAAAGGGGGTTGGGATGTATCGACTGGCTGGACACAGTATGAAGGACTGACAAGGAGCTGAAGTATAGGGGCTTAAAAGGGGTTGGGATGTATGGACTGGCTGGACACAGTTGGAGGGACTGACAAGGAGCTGAAGTGTAGGGGCTTAAAAGGGGTTGGGATGTATGGACTGTTTGGACACAGTATGAAGGACTGACAAGGAGCTGAAGTGTAGGGGCTTAAAAGGGGTTGGGATGTATGGACTGTTTGGACACAGTATTAAGGACTGACAAGGAGCTGAAGTGTAGGGGCTTAAAAGGGGTTGGGATGTATGGACTGTTTGGACACAGTATTAAGGACTGACAAGGAGCTGAAGTGTAGGGGCTTAAAAGGGGTTGGGATGTACGGACTGTTTGGACACAGTTGGAGGGACTGACAAAGAGTTGCAGTGTAGGGGTATGAGAGGGGTTGGGTGTATGTACTGTCATGGCGCTAAGTTAAGGGATAAGAGGCGACAGAATGGTAAGGAATGACAAGGAAGAGGTGCAGCATCTAGCAAGGACAATCCTGAGGTTTAGTAATTGGATAGGCACTGAGACTGGAATACAGCTGAGTTGAAGGGATTCGATTAGGACTGGAGGGACCTGAGATGTACGGACTAACGCAATGAGTGACATCAGGGATTGAGAGTGTCCAGCGTGATGGGGCTGTAGTTGTGTTGAGGGGAGGTGTAGGAACTGCTGAGTGACTTAGGATAGGAAATGACTGAAGAAGAACTGACTGTGAAGGACTGGCACAGTTCATCCATATGCATCATATAGGAACTGACTTGAAGGTGGGAAGGGGTTGTTGCAGTGGCTGGCAAGTGTAGGGGGGTTGCAGTGAGGGCTGCAGACCAGTGATGGTCTGGGCAGAGGTTGAGGTGATTCTCAGTACATACTAAACACATCATGGACAAATAGTGAACATGTTCTGGTGCGGGGTAGATACTGGGTAATATATATGAATGTGTATTCCATATGTTATGAGGTAGTGATAGTTAAACAAAACTGAACATTTACAAGCCATGCAAAAGGGATACTGAGAATGTCATTAGGGTTTGTTCGAGGCAGTTACTTAACAGATATGCTGTGCAATACTCAACAACAACAGGTAAATATATATAGTCAAATATACAGGGCTTATAAATGGAATGATAACAGAGGAAAAGAAGGTACCGGAAGTATCATATATTTAAGCTCAGTACAATGTGATATTAAATATGTTAAACAAACTCCCTTTCTTAAAATATTGATGTCTACATATTTCAAGTGCAAAATAAGGTATGTATTCATCTCATTGTTAATAATAATTTGATACAGCAAAGTTCGAAGCCTGAGCCTAGTTAACATCTGTTCATTCTAGTAAGCTAATCCCGTAATAATTTAGAAATGAGATTACAATCTACAGAAAATGATGCTTTTAGCCAAGTTCAGGCGAGCAGACTTTTAAGTTTTTTGCATGGACTGATACAGTAGTCCCTGTGGGGATGCCAGCGAAGGCCCAACATACCCAATGCTAAGTTGCTTGTCATAACAGCAGACAAATGAGGTTTGGGATCTGATGCTGTGAGACTTGGCTGGTTGTGTGTCATACTGTGATGGATCATTGTCCTTGCTGTCGGCTGCTGGGCTGCCCGGTCCAGATAGTATTGCTGCCTGTGGCTTAAAACATCCTTCACTCACACATTCACAGATACAGTTGACATTAATGTGAAGCTGAAACAAGTCTAAAGAAGGTTTAATGAGTTGATTGTCCCTTGCAATTTGATGTCTTGTTGACATCTGAATACCTTACCTGCAGACATGAATAAACAAACTTTTGATCCATTGTTGTTTCTACATACGTACTTAAAATGATGTACTTTACAGTCTGTATTTATAAGAACGCTCAACATTTTATATCTGACTGAAAAAATCTCAAACAAATATTTATGGACCCTACAACTAATAGGAAATATTTCAATGAAGAAATCTTTGACAAGCTTGCTTTGTCTACCAAGTTTGATAATATGTGAATTGATGCTTCTGAAAGCTAATGTTCTCTAAACTTGAAAGCCACCTATAATTTCAAATAATTCAAGTTTATCATGTATTAATGTTGTTCAGTGAAATTGTCCTTTACATTGGCTCTAAAGAAACGTGTTTGGACCGCAATTGCTGATTTTGAAGCATAAATCTGACTTAGATAATTAGTATCTGAATTTTTGCCAGATTTTGTTATTTGGGATATTAGGCAAAGCCATAAGTCTTTCACTGACAGGAAGGGGTTCACCACTTTGAAGATTATGAGATTCTGTTTGCTGATGCGTGAGAGTATGTTGCAGACTCGGACACAGATGAGGAGACGGACCGCTTGCTGCAGAAACAGTATCAGCGACGGGACCAGTATGTGGAGATTCCTGAACTCAGTGAACCACCTGTTAATAGAAGTGCTCAGGTATACTGCCAGCCTTGCTCCCCGCGTGTGGAGAAAGTGTTGGGGATTGAAATATATTCATATGTATTGATATATAAATGAATTGCAAATGATTCTATGACATTTGACTGTCTAACCAAGCAATTATTGTGTTTGTGTTCCATTATTCCCCCAAGAATGAGTCCCAGCGGTATACTGATTCCTGATTGGCTGATAATTAGGGCTGAATGATTTCACTAACTTCCTATTGTTGGCTCCGGTCTTTTGTGTTAATGATTAAATAAGCAGTCTGTGAAGTTATTATGGATGACATACTTATTTATAAGAATTTACTAAAATATGTATTTTGACACTGTGTAAATCTGCCTAGCAGTATGCACACTGGTGTTTTCTTTTATACCTCCATAAATGCAAACATTATTTATTGTATTAGTCTCACATTATAAACATGTCTGTTCAAGATTTGGGTGTTGACAGACAGTGTATAAAATTCCTCCAAATTTCAGTCAGACAACCAGACTGGCAACATTACAAAGAAACCAGACTAAATAAAATGTTGCCAGTCCAGGACTTTCTGAACTAACGATTAAAGGTAACAAAAAATTAACCATAAGAAAAGCACTGTTTAATATTAGTTCTCAGAAAATAACAATAAACTGGTTGATTGTCAACTTAGAATCTTTAACTCTCGAACATTGGGCGTGCAACTTTTCAAAACTGACTGCCCATTAGCAAATAGACCTTCTCTGACTGTTGGGCAGGCAGGTATTTTAAACACAGCATCGTGCTCACAGTCTAGAATGGAGACTGAAGCTACCTACTGTTATAATCAGAAGCTGAATGTTGTCAGGTTGTTGAATGCTGTGTTGTCAGGTTTGCAACTGTTAGGAATATTCTTTTTGCGGTGACAGATAGGCAGAGTTTTCAATGCAAGATCTATTCGGAGATTTTCGGAGTCATCATAGACAACACTTTGCCGTATGATCCAAGGGAGATAATTAGTAGAATTCTAATGGTCTGAATCTTCAGATTATGTATTTTGTATTTATACAGTTTAGGTAAGAGTTTGTATGCTATACTGTTTGTAGCTGTTCTTCATATATAAAGCCAGGCAATTTATTTGCTGAACAATTTGATAATGGAGTTTATATGACATATTCCAAGGGAGGCAACCCATTTTGTTGAAATTGGTTCATTATCTTTTTTCCTTGAAGAGAAAACTTATCAAGCTTGTGTACAAGTATTTAAAAATAGTCACCAAAATATGAAACCAGAGATGCCAGGTTTATCAAGTACTCAAATTATCTCTATCACTAGCCAGGTTGTACAGTGAACGTTCGATCAGATGATAGCTGACTAATTCTTTGATTGTTGTTTCAGGCCGAGAAGCGCCGTTCGCGCGCCAAAGAAGGTGAGCAGGAGTCATGTAAGCAATCAATTTATTACCTCATAGTCTAGGTGTTGTTTGTCATCCGCATCCATCCTACTTCCTCCCGAGGTGAGGCCAACAAGATGGCGACCAGCGACCAGTCACGTAAGCCACCACACAGGAATGTCCAATCTTGTAGCATTAGATTAATCCAGACACTGTCATCATATAGGCAATGATATGGCATAAGCTAGGTTCTTCATTATTTCAAGATAAACCTTTAACGGTTTAACCATGTTAACAATAGCAGTTCCAATTATGAACTATTGGCAATTTGTCATTGAATATTTACTGATTTGATCTATTGTCTATTGTTAGATGATTTCATCATTCAGTTAGAGAATAGCCCACTTGACATGCCTACCATGTAGGCTGGTGGCTGTTAGACTTGAGAGTGCACCTGCAGCTGGTGAATCACACAACACATGCCCCTACACTACCCTGGTGTCTGTACTCCACCCTCCCTCCCTCCCTCCCTGTCCCACCCCTGTGGGTACATGCAGTCTGTGTTAGATTCCACTGTAGAGAGCTAGACAACACTGTTAGTGCTGCTACTGTGGGAACATGACGAGGAATTCATCAGACCATGTGGCCTTGAGATGATTTATTTAATACTGGGAAGGAGAAAAAAAGGTAAAGTTTCTGAAAATGTAACCAGTATGTTTAATGTGGAACAGGGTCAGCTTGCCCAAAGCCATGTTAGCGCTTCATCTATTGTAGGTCTATGTTTAAGACATAGAAGCTACATAAACCCGTGCTAAAATGTTTTGTGCAAGTAGACCCTTTAACCCAGAATGGGAGATGCCGACTTAATCATTGTAGGAATAATGTATTCTCAAGGTACATGGAAGTTACTTCAAATTTCCCTGTTGTCGGAATATGGTCATGTTCTGGAAGCAGAGCACTAGCAGAGCAGGTAGCTCTTGTGTCCTGTCAGGTCCATACTGAACTGGTATGCTTTCTTCATGGGACTTAACACAGCATTCTCACATGTTACAACCTATTCAGCCATGAGTGTTGAGGTACAGGTGAGGATACATTCAGATGGACTCTCGGCCAATGTAAACGGAACTCTATTTGCATGTCAGTTATGACTGAAGTTGATCCAGTATGGCTTGGTGGACACGTGGGTTACATGTTGGGTATCCAGGGGGACTGAATGATAGAGAAGTGCTAGTGGTGTGGGCTCTTCAAAAACGTGATGGAATCCATCATCTGCCTATTTTATTAGACTACAAGTATTTTAAACATGTTTTATAAATTGAGTGGCCTTGCAGTTTTGGGTTTTATAGATCATGTGGAAAAACAAGTGTTAGTTGTATTTGTGACTGCAGAAGAAAGGGTTACTCGAGGATCCCCAGGTCCTTGATCAGACAGGGTGGTCACAGATTTGACACAGACATCATGTCAACTTACATCACACATAAAAACATCCCCTAGAGATGGCAGATAACACATGTTTGCTGTGATAAGAAGCTACAAAGGGAGATAACTTTGACCTGCTTCAGTGAACTTCAATCAAGGAGACAATATTTTTATCAGTGTAGCGGTAGGGTGCATGCAAATTCAATTTGCGCCACTTGGGTATCTCGATTATTTTTTTGCAAATATTTCTTTTATTTAGAAATAGATGCTGGTTATATCACTTTATTTTTTTCACATATGTTTGCCTTCCACTGACTGGCTTTGGGTATTTAATGTTGAGAGTCCAAATTTGGTGTGGGTATGTAACAGGTAAGATAATGGCCTGCCACATTTCACCTGCAGTTGGTGACATGTGGGATGGCTGTGAGTGTGAGGGACTGAACTGGTGGTGGTGGTGGTGGTACATGGTTAGAATCTGGGTGTCACTGTTGCCTCACTTCTCTATCAATCTTCTCTGCATCATGTTCCTTGCTTTGTTGCATTGCATGCTGTTGCGCTTCCATGCTTCTTTACACTGTCACCTTTTACAAATATAACCTGTAATATACTGTAGAGTCTAGATATTGAGAACAAGAACTGTCTAGTCCCTTCTGGTGAAACCATGCTAAATCTAATGTATTAGGACTGGTAAAGTCACATATGTTGTTTCACTTCATGATTAATATTCAACAGAGTACTCCATGTTAAGGAAACACGTTTTGTTTGAGTATGTATGACCACAGCAGTTTTTGTTCCGCCTGCATTCCCGGTGTTCCTGTCCTGCTGTGTGGCATTCCCTAGGTACCTGTACATGTTGTCAGTGATACTGTTGACAGTTTAGGCCACTGAGACATGGTGTGTGGCTCAATAATTCTCCTGCAAATATGTGACTTCAAGATTGCAGTGATGTTTTCTCTTGATGAACTTCTGTCTCACACATGCATGCTTTGTTCTTCAAGTACTAATACCATATTTCCTCAATCTAACGGATGCTACCAGGACAACGAAACCAGTTTTATATTTAAATGATGTAGGAATAAACATTAAAATTCAAAAGTAAATAAATTGAAGTCATTAAAAGCTGATATGATCCTGGTAAATTTTGAATTCTATCAACTGGTTGAAATTTGTTGAAGGTTCAGGCTTTGTGATATGTAATGTATGTTGGTGATCCTGTACTTGTGAAAATGTCCTTCTTGCTCAGTCATCATACTTAGATGCAGAGGAAAAAATTTAATGATGCAACGTTTGACATTCCATATCACGTTGAATAAATGTCACCAGTTCTCCATGAACATATTCCTCTGTCTTTAGCTGTAAGTCTGAGTGCCAGCATTTGAGGACATGTGGTTCTGATGTAGACACTTGATGCAATATACTCTTTACTTGTCTAGTTGAGACTTCTATACTCTGTTAGAGTGTGTGTCTTTCAGCTTTGACATGTCATCTTCAGAAATCTCAACAAAACATGTTCTCTAAAACACTTTACTCATCCATGAGCTTCTTCAATAAGGAGGACATTGATGTCAGTAAAAGACACCTTTTTCCTTTTCTGTGTGATTGAATACTTCATGTCTGTCAACTTGTAGCAGGCTTCAAACAAATAAAAATCCTTAATATTGACGACATTTGCTTTGCACCCAATATTTCTAAAGTCTTTTGAATGTTTGATGTTATGTTATTGGTGTAAAGTGATTGTTTTATCAAAACTGTGCATTGAAATTCAAATCAGTGTGGCTCTAATTGGTGTGTTTTCAAGTTGGTAGGAATTGTCATGCATTATGGATTATTTAGATGTGTTGACAGATATCAGCATGCATTGTCTGGATGAATATTTTGTAACTTGATTGTCACTTTTTATTTTGAAATTGGTCAGTTTTTAGCTCACAATGACCAAAGGCCTACCTGAGCTTATGTGATGGTGCAGTTTGTTTGTCCGTCCGTCATTTGTTAATAGCTTGTATACTATTATTGCCTTCTACAAAACAGCAATAAACAGACATGGTGGATACTATTAAAACAAGCGGAAAAAGAGTTGATGGTCAATCTCATTAAAATCAGACCTCAGTTCTCGCTACCGCTAAACAAAGATCTGAGGACATCCCATTACGGGTCACGTCAGACCGACCTTGCGCGAACTTTGACCGACCAATGGAATGACCAATCAGAAGGCAGCTTTCTCATGCTTTACGGCACTAATTTCAAATTGGCGACTATGCTCCGAAACATTTTGACAAATTCTCGATTACAAATTTGAAACCTGAACAAAAGAACATTCTGGAATGGCTAATAGATGGTCTATATTGTATGGATTCAGTCGTTAAACCCGTAACTATGGTTCGGAGTTAAAGTTTTTGAGGTTGCATCACATTCCGACTGTCACTTTCATAATCTGGTAAGCGATGCTCTGATTGGTCGGATGTAAGGTCGTTCTGACGTGACCCCTAATGGGATGTCCTCAGATCTTTGTTTAGCGGTAGCGAGAACTAAGATCTAATTTTAATGAGATTGCATTGATGGTATATTGTGGTGGTATTGTTTGTGGCCAAGATACTGGTAGAGGTTCTGCAATAAATAGGGTGTCAATGGATATGATATTGGCCATAGAGTGGGTATGGTAGTTTCAGTAAATATGGCCCTGTAAAGGGATATGATGAATGTAAATGGATATGATGTTGGCCATAGAGTGGGTATGGTAGTTTCAGTAAATATGGCCCTGTAAATGGATATGATGAATGTAAATGGATATGATGTTGGCCATAGAGTGGGTATGGTAGTTTCAGTAAATATGGCCCTGTAAATGGATATGATGAATGTAAATGGATATGATGTTGGCCATAGAGTGGGTATGGTAGTTTCCGTAAATATGGCCCTGTAAAGGGATATGATGAATGTAAATGGATATGATGTTGGCCATAGAGTGGGTATGGTAGTTTCCGTAAATATGGCCCTGTAAAGGGATATGATGAATGTAAATGGATATGATGTTGGCCATAGAGTGGGTATGGTAGTTTCCATAATAGAATGGATATGATATTGGCCATAGAGTGGGTATGGTAGTTTCCGTAATAGAATGGATATGATATTAGCCTTAGAGTGGGTATGATATTTTCCGTTATAGTGGCCATGTAAGTGGATATGATATTGGCCATAGAGTATGTATGGTAGTTTCCATAATAGTGGCCATGTGACATATGACAATGACTAGTGTTGTATGGCCCATGCACTGGCCATGTTTGTATCCATGAGAGCTGTTTCATTAATTATGCAACTGCAGCCATTCTAAAAAGCGTTGCCCCATCTATGAAAACACTAGGTTGCCTGACTTGCCCGGGGTTTTAAGTATGTTCTCTGTCAGTATTATCCAGGTGAGCTCCAGAGTCTTTTGCCCTTTTGGAAAATGTGATTGTGTCGTTTCTGTTCAACTTGTAGTTCTGTGAACATTTCCAAACAATTATAATGCACTGGTTTCCTTTTTGTTTGATGAACATGTTGTTGACATGATGGTAATTCACTGAAATGTGTATTATATGTCTTTTCCCCCAGTATCAGATATGTGATTTTGAACTGTGGTAGAAATTAGATAATGTTGTATTCGTATTGAAAATGTATTTAATTTGCCACAACACAGTTGTTATCAATCACACTTTGAAAAAACAATAATCTGACATATCCCAGTTAATTCACAATGATCTGTTACTCTTATCAAGTTACTGAAGGACTGTAGAACAGAATGATGGATTGTCGCTATTCAAAACTAATCAAAGGAATATGAATTAGTCTAATATTGGGATCTGATTTGTAAAGAAGTTACAGTGCTTCACAAGCTGCTTGGAAATTCTATAGATGGGAGTTATTAAAATAGATTAATATCTAGGTTTGAGCTGTATTGTACTTAATGCATTCATATGGAATACCAGATGTTTGGGCATTTCAAGGAATGGCTTCCTGCATGAGGAACGCAACTCAATAATTGAATATGCCCCCAATACTTCTTGCTTTGGAACCAAATTATAAACATGTGTCCATGACTAAAGTTGGAAAGTGGAGAGGCTTTGTGAGCTCCAAGATAGTCACCTATACACAACATACTAAAAAAAATCAAAAGTTATAATTTGTTAAATACTATATATAAATGAACAGTTTGGAATTGATCAAACTACAGAAACGTGATGTCACTACTACCTGACATTTAGAAACAAAATATGTTTCAATTTGAGCACAATAACTTCAAATTCCATATTGACCATAGACGTATATCCATAAAAGGAAAACATTCCTTTTGGAAAATATTCAGTATGGACTGTCGTCAACATTGTGAAGTCAGTTGACATTTATCAGATGTATTTTGTTGAGATTTCTGGGAAAGACAACACATTTATTACTAAGTGCCTCGTACTAACGTGATTTGTTGTTATTTGTTGTTTTTCTCACGCCCTGCATGGATCCTACACCTTCCTTGTGTTTGACTAACGATGTTGGTAAGTTTGACTAATAAACAACTTCTCTGCAGACCACAGATGCAGCTCACTTGGCTTGGGTGTGGTGTACAGTTGTTGAGAGACACTCTTTTCAAAATCATTTTGCTTTTGCTTCAGTTCACCAGACCTTATTTTCCCCTTTAAATCATGAGAGACGTAATTTGTTTTCTCCTGCAGAAGAAGTTATGTTGCATTTTGGGTTGGTGGGAATGTTTCATTTCAGGTGTGGCGGTCAGCATGTGTGGTTTTGTTACTCATTGTATGGTCAATGATTCATGAATATTTGTAAGACAATCGGATTCTGGAGCAGAATTATTTCCAAACAAGCCATGCTTGTCATAAAAAGGACTATTTGGAGATCGTTGGTCACAATGGCTGCTAAATATGATTAACACATGGATGGGAGCTCACCCGGACAGACTGTTACCTTGCATTCCTGTGAAGTAGCCAAGTTATTGCTGATAATAGTGCTTCACATGGCATGTAGCATTAGCCAGACCATGTGTAGACTACTATAGTGACAGAGCCTGTAGGATTGCCTAGTAGTTAATGCCTTGGCGCCAAAGGACTGGGTACCATTACAATGTGCCAAGCTCCCAGATAGGGCAGGAATATTGCAAACAGCCATGTAAAACCATACTCACTCACTCACTTTAAATGGCAGGCAAATGATCCCTGAGACTGCATCCCCACTTCACTCACTTTTGCACAATTCTGTGTCAGATGAGTTCTGTGATGCTTATCTTCAGCTGATCAACCAGAAGAAACTACTCTCTCACTCAGTCACATTCACTGACATGCTCAGCACAATGCACAAGCACATCAGGTTGAAGGTTGGAGTTGGCAAAACCTTCGTTATTGTATGCTTATATAATGGAACTTCAATTCTAAGAATTCCAGTGAGATTGATAGTGATAATTATTGTTGTGTAAAAGACATGCAGTTTCTGTACCGTTAAGTATGTATACATGTATAAATATACATATATGTCAACACGTTCTCACTCAAAATGGCCTGTTTGCTCATGCCCAAATAGTGATGAACAGCATTCACAACTGATCCATGTTCAGTATTGTGTGTCCACATTGGTCACACCTGCATCTCTGCCTCACTGTGGAGTAGAAGCTGGACAGTCTGCCAGGCACTGTGGAGCGCCATACACAATTCACACATTATGCTCCATTACATTCGAATTATGAACACAATTTGAGGGTTCTGCTGGCCATGGAAGCAGGTTAAAGTTCTGCTGCTGCACAACCCGTTTGAGGGTGTGTATTTTCATGTTGGTACATGAAGCCTGCACCACTATGTGATGCAGCAAGAAGGAGACAACCACAGGAGCTGGTGTTGCATCTCCCTCTCTGATGGCTGCCGTGTTCCCTGAACAAGGTTAAGGGAGCTCCTCTTGCAAACACTTCTAAAACCAGCAAAGTGTTCCTCTCTACAGCAGAGGCCTATTACAGCATGTCATCAACAGTATGTTGGTGTTGAAGACCAGCATCAGACTGAGACTCATCTTGGAATATGTCCACCAGTAGAGGAGATGATGATGACGTTGTCTACACTGATGTAGTTGTGTGTGAGAATGACGTCCAACCAATATTGGTCAAGTGGCATGTCTGCAGGGAGGAAGTCTGACTCTGACTCATGGCAGCTGAGGTGCCTGCCTGTTGTTGGACCTGAGAGGTGCCCTCCTGTTGTTGGACCTGAGAGTTGCCCGCCTGTTGTTGGACCTGAGAGGTGCCCGCCTGTTGTTGGACCTGAGAGGTGCATGGCAACAGCATGTGGATCTCACTTGTTCAGGGGCCTTTATAGCGAGATCATGACTTGCAGCTCCGACCATAACCAGTGCTTTATGAACTTCCACAAGTCGTGTGTTGAGTCATGAACAGTACATATTTCATACCTCTTGGTACAGTTATGGTTTCATTATCAGAATACATTGTGACAAAATTTTGATAATTATTTCCACAAATACCTTTTGGTTTGAGCAGACTGATGAAATTTATAACATTGCTGATGATATGGCATATGAAGTAGACGTCAGATAATATTGATAATTCTGTAAACTGTGATCTTGCATTTAATGGCAAATCACATTCATGGCAGAAACTTCCATGTTTCCGACTTCCGTGAATGTAGGGAAGTCACAGAATGTATTGCCTGTATGTTGGATCAGGGGATTGATCCGGATCACCACTGCCGTATCCAACTGTTGTCCTTGTCACAAGTACCCCCTAACAGAGAGACACTTGCAAACACATCAGTCACTTCCCTTGTGTACATAGCTTTGTGCAGTGAATGTTCCCATGTGGACCTATGTTTAGATGCACTTACATAGGAACTGTTGCAGCTGCTGGACAGGGTCAATAGATTTGGGGGTCAAACCCCGCCAAGTATTATGAACTATTTTTAAGGCACAGTTTGAGAACAACATGTTTTTGATCAAATTCATTCATTGTAAACAGAGTGTGTCTTGAAGGGATGGTCCTGTATCTTTAAGAGTTCCTTTTCATGGGCGAAATGTTCTGACATGCAAGTATTGAGCTGAGCACCTTGCAAAGAGATTGGTTCTTGTCCTACAATTGAATAGCATGGGAGAATGTAAAAAACTAAACCTACATCTCTCATATTGAGTAAGTGCAATCATGTTGCAAATCTGGTCAATATCTTTAGGAGAATAATAATTGAAATGTCTACGAGATATTGCTTTTATGTTTGACAAGGTTTGATTTGTCTACAGTGATATCAGCACGGAGGTTAAGTCATATTGATTTCATCTCCATTATGGATTTTTGAAAAAGGAAAATTCAGAAATAGAAATCCTGTCTCTCATGCAATATCTTTTGAAAGAATTTCCATTTGGAATGAATTGAAAAATGACATTACTTTATTTCCGGGGGTTTTTTGTGGAAGAAAGAAAATAGCTCAACTCATTACTTATTCATTATTTATGATGCTCACATCCTAAATGCTGAGATTCTATTTTCACATGAGGAAAGTCTGGCCTTCCACTCAATGAGTTTGAAACCTTTTCTGGAAGAGAAATTAGTTTACTGTTATACTATATGAAGATGCTGGCATGAGTACATCACATATTACTACATTTGGATTGCTGACTTCAATATTTGTCAAATTAAGATTGACATCACTGAAAGGGAGAAGTTTACTTCACAGTCTGAAAGAAAGATAGATATTGTTCAAATATTGATAAATATTATTAACATCATGAAGTAATATCCAAATATCTTCACAGACCAAATGCAAATACTAAAAAATATATATTGAATTGAATTGTCAGAAGTTAACGGTTAATACCATTGTTTTTGTTAGTATTTGATTTATTTCTGTATATTTTGTTCACAATGGTTGCTTCTGACTTATATTGCCCTGAAGTTGACCATAGAGGTGAGCTTCAGTACCTTTTGTGGTAAAGGGCTTTTGTTTTGGTTTCTTAGTACCAGAGTCTATGTTCTCTCAATATCTTCCAACAGTTTTGTCCCCCTATTGTGTTTGTAGGAAGATCAGCATTCAGCATATCTGTTTCAGTCAATCTCTTTGGAATGTTGGCCAGTGTTGCATGAATGGAGCAAACAGAATGACATTTAATAACTTCAAATGCAATTTGTTTTCTATTTAACTGTTAACATTTGGCAAAAGAAAATAATTCTCCACAATCCTTCAACATGATCTGGCATTAACTAATTTTTGTTTTCTTTAGCTATTAAATAATGTTGAAGATGTTCCAAGAGACATGTTTGATAAGAAGTTTGGTTTATCATTAATATTTGTCTTTGAAAGAATATGTCAGAGAAATAGAGAGAGAAACCATTGTAACCAAGTATATTTGTTGACAGTACATGTTCGTGATCCGGATAATCCTGAAGTCTTAATCGAGGGAGTTTTGTTCCGAGCTCGTTACTTGGGCTCGACACAGCTCGTTTCAGAAGGCCAGCCATCAAAAGCCATGAGGATGATGCAGGCCCAGGAGGCTGTGGGGAGAATCAAGGTGAGCTATGTTCAGTCAATTTCTGTTTGTGGAGTTGCAGTTCATATTTATCTCTTCTCTTGAGTTTGGTTTCAGAAGAGAGGTGCTGTTCGTTTGATGTTTGCACTACTGTTTTAGAATTGAAAATTAAACCTGTTGGACTTTTTACACACATTTGCAGAACCATATCCAATGGGGTACTAACTTTTCTTATTTCCGGATTCCTGTCTCAGCCAATGACACTTTGATTATTGGGCTGTTATGCCCTGATCATATGCTTGCTGCTCTGTGATGGGTGTTCATCATCTTCCCGAGGCAAGGGTGTACGTTAACTGACTGTAAAAGTCCAGTTTCCAACCTCACTGATCTGGGCTGGAATTTCAAGTGGCTATTACGAGTTATGTCCCTTCTTTGTCCCTCCTATTGACCTGTCAGATTCCACCCCTCATATCACTTGCATTCGCTTCAAACCAAATGACGTTGCCCAGTCAAGACGTTCTGATTGATAATCAAAATCTATATTGTGATAAAACAGATTTTACTTCGCGAAGTGCATCAAAAACATGAATAGATTTGGAAAATATCTGTTGACGAAGTGTTGGCAGTACACATGCTTTGCAAATCCTGCAATCGACCAAAATCTGATCGTCAGTTTATGAACCGGATGTTGATTTAGTTAAGCGATTTTTATTGGACTATGCATAGACTCATTAGTCCAGCCAAAATATGACTCCATAATTCCAGCCTAGTTTGGAAAGGGTGGAAACTGGACTTTAATAGTCAGTTAACTCTCTTGCATTGGGAAGATGGATTTTACAAAACCTAAAAATATCTTGAACATCTTGGATGTGTTTGAACATAACAGTTGCAGATGCTATTGTTGTGATCAAAGCTTTGGCATCCTCTGTTTCGGCTTGGTATCACAATCACGATGTACATCTATTAAGATGTAATGAATGTTTTCACTAAACTGTTTATATTAAAACAGTTATAAACTGTGTATTTCTACATTATGATGTCCACTGATGTCACTTCAAGTATGAATAGATGTATAAATATACTTTTTACATCAATGGATCTTTTCAACTCATTGAGGACGTTTGTCTTGAGAACCCTGCAGAGACAGCAATAAACTAGTGTTTGAGCTCACCTGGGCAGGGACCTTCCATTAAGCATCAATAAACTAGTGGTTAGCTCACCTGGGCAGGAACCCTTTAGGAAATGCCAATTATCTAGTGTTTAGCTCACCTGGACTGGAACCCTCCAGAAGACACCAATAAGCTAGTGTTTAGCTCACCTGGCCTGACACCAGCTTATAGTGTATTTCTAATTTTATGGTTAAAAATACTACTGATTCACCTTCAATTCAGTTCAAGTTTGTAAATTATCTAGAGCAGTAGATGTTTATTATAAGTCACATGCTTAACACTAAAATAATTTTTTTAAATGGGTAATGGCCTGGCTGTCTTTGTCTGCCATCATACTCACACCATTGACCATGGGTTTGGTGACTTCAAGCTCATGTGGCTTGCTCTGATATGCTGTCTCATAGTGCTGACTCTGCATGAAAACCCTAATGGCTCTCCCAATCACCAACCGTATCAGCATAACCATTCTTTTTAGTTCCACCAGGAATAGACAGTTTCTTGCCAGAAGACATCTTGACATTTTAGCATAAGGGGTCATTAAAACAGTCAACGCATCAACCTACTGTAGGTAATTGATGTAATAGCCCTTTCATCAATCAATTTGCCTTGTTAAGTTTCCTAAAAGAACACAAAGGTGTTCATCAATTATCGAAGTTCATCAAGCAATAAATCACTTTCCCTGTGCAAGCTGAGGCATGTCATGGATGCTCATGTTGGGGGGCTGTCTGGTGTACGATCCATCACTCCTAACAACAGCTCCATGGCACTGACCAGGCCTTGACAGCTCCTCTAATAACACAGAATAGAATCGACTGAAGTAAAGTTTAATGCCAGGGTCCTGTGGGTTGTCCATAATACTACTGATTTAAAGGATTGTGGCCAAGGTCTGTTTGTCACCTTACAGCTTTACAGTTTATGTGTGCACAGCTTATGAGCTCATTCTGGCCTGTGCATGTTTGGATATATGTTACATGGTTGGAAAACAAAATGACTTTATGTAGAAGGTTAGGGGCGAGTTAGTTTTGGGTATGAGATGTGAAACTGCAGATAGCTGCCTGTACAGGCTATGTATTGTAGCTGTAGTCTTTGGTTATCAAAGATAGTTGACTGTTGTATTAAAATAATCAATTAAGTCCCAGGACTGGAGTTAATTAAATAAAACGGGAGGAAATTGGAGGGGATAAATAGGGCAGTGAGTAATGTGAGGAAGTTTGATTGGGGTTAGGAACAAGAGTGGTGTGAACAGAGGTATATGTGGGTGAGAGATGCTTGATGTGGGTGAGAGATGCTTGATGTGGGTGAGAGATGCTTGATGTGAGTGAGAGGTGTTGATGTGGGTGAGAAGTGTTGATGTGGGTGAGAGATGCTTGATGTAGGTCAACGGTGTTGATGTGGGTGAGAGATGCTTGATGTGGGTGAGAGATGCTTGATGTGGGTGAGACATGCTTGATGTGGGTGAGAGGTGTTGATGTGGGTGAGAAGTGTTGATGTGGGTGAGAGATGCTTGATGTAGGTGAACGGTGTTGATGTGGGTGAAAGGTGTTGTTGTGGGTGATAGATGCTTGATGTGGGTGAGAGATGCTTGATGTGGGTGAGAGGTGTTGATGTGGGTGAGAAGTGTTGATGTGAGTGAGAGATGCTTGATATGGGAGAACGGTGTTGATGTGGGTGAAAGGTGTTGATGTGGGTGAGAGATGTTGATGTGGGTGAAAGGTGTTGATGTGGGTGAGAGGTGTTGATGAGGGTGAGAGGTGTTGATGTGGGTGAGAGATGCTTGATGTGGGTGAACGGTGTTGATGTGGGTGAACGGTGTTGTATTGGGTGAGAGATGCTTGATGTGGGTGAACGGTGTTGATGAGGGTGAGAGGTGTTGATGTGGGTGAGAGATGTTGTGTGGGTGAGAGGTGTTGATGTGGGTGGGAAGTGTTGATGTGGCTGAGAGATGCTTGATGTGGGTGAACGGTGTTGATGTGGGTGAGAGGTGTTGATGTGGGTGAGAGATGCTTGATGTGGGTGAGAGGTGTTGATGTGGATGAGAGATGCTTGATGTGGGTGAGAGATGCTTGATGTGGGTTAGAGATGCTTGATGTGGATGAGAGATGTTGATGTGGGTGAGAGATGCTTGATGTGGGTGAGAAATGCTTGATGTGAGTGAGAGATTCTTGATGTGGGTGAGAGGTGTTGATGTGGATGAGAGATGTTGATGTGGGTGAGAGGTGTTGATGTGGGTGAGAAGTGTGGGTGAGAGGTGTTGATGTGGGTGAGAGGTGTTGATGAGGGTGAGAGGTGTTGATGTGGGTGAGAGATGCTTGATGTGGGTGAACGGTGTTGATGTGGGTGAAAGGTGTTGTTGTGGGTGAGAGATGCTTGATGTGGGTGAACGGTGTTGATGTGGGTGAGAGGTGTTGATGTGGGTGAGAGATGTTGATGTGGGTGAGAGGTGTTGATGTGGGTGGGAAGTGTTGATGTGGGTGAGAGATGCTTGATGTGGGTGAGAGATGCTTGATATTGGTGAGAGATGTTGATGTGGGTGAGAGATGCTTGATGTGGATGAGAGATGTTGCTGTGGGTGATAGATGCTTGATGTGGATGAGAGATGTTGATGTGGGTGAGAGATGTTGATGTGGGTGAGAGATGCTTGATGTGGGTGAGAGATGCATGAGGTAAGGAACAAGAGACACTTTGATGGGGTAAGAAACAAGAGAGAGGTGACAGTGATTAACTGGGGGAAAGTTGTGATGAAAAGGAGAGAGTAAGGTGAGGGATGAGAACAAGTAGGAGAAGTTTGATGGGGATAAAGAAGCAATATTAGATTGAGAAGAGGTTTTCTGGAATAATCAAGCAGAAGTGGATGGAAAAATGTTTAAGGGAGTAAGAAAATAAGATTGAGCCAGAAATGGGAAGATCATTAAACTGAAAAATGTTCAATTTGTATTTCAAAATGAAATTTCAAGCTCAAGCTTTTTGACAGATGACACCCTTCACTGATCCATTTCCACCCACTGTGAAAGAAAACTTATAGGTATTTGAGTTTGATTGAAAGAAGCCCACTTTCCATGATGTGAAGGGTGACTGTGTGTATAAGATAGCCATAATACTGTGAGTATAAAGTGCAAGGACTACAATGCACAGGAACAACATTGTTGAACGGTCTTCACCAAGAAGGATTCTGAATTTGTACAGGTATTGATGTCCTGGATAAACACCAGAAAGGTCAATTTCCCTTTAAATTTCGTTATTTCCAGACTATTTTGGTCCCAGCCCTCACTTGCAGTAGCTTTTAGACCCAATCTTTGAAGAAGTAGAGAGGGTTGGCAGCAATTTGATTTGTGTGGAGTGACAGGGTGGCCCAGTCTCCTCTAACTTCTCTGGACATTGAGACGCTGTTAAAGATTCACTTCTCAGTATATTTATGTGACCACTATCAAGTATTATTGGGATTAGATATCTCTTAAAGTTCAGTTGAATTATACATATTCCCTGTGCAAGAAGAACAAAGCTGGACAATGGCTCTTTTGTACATATTATCAGTAGGGACCATATGAAACTAAGATAACTAGGCCCCTTTGAAAATGTGTTGCTAGTGTTATTACTATGGTAAGTCTGTGAGTTCTTACCTTGAGGGAGTACAAGGATCCTAGAATTGCCCTGATTGCAATCCTTGTTTTGTAGTAAAGGGTTGAAAACTGCGTTTTACTCCCACATTAAGCTGACACACCATGATATAATTGAAATACAGTTGGACCCAACTCAATCACTAAAGGTTTATGTCAAAGAAGGGGAAGTGTAACAGTCTCAGTGATGAAGTCCCTTTGGGAATGGCATTTTTGTAGTATGGATGTAATTAATGAGAAATTACAATATGAAACTAAATTTGGACTATTTGAATAGTCTTAAGGTAAACATTGTTTGGATTTTAAAAAAAGACTGAAATAACAAGAGGGTTGTATGTATTGATTAGGGCTTAGAAATTGAGTATCATTCTGATGTAACTGGATGATAAAATGAATGAGTTTGAGTCCAGCTGTGGGAAGTCCCGAGGAGTAATGGTCGAAGAGTGGACCATGTAGAGAGTGACGTCTCTATTAGAAGCTCAAGATGAAGCTGCCATACAGAGTTGATGACATATGACTACGGAGTGCCGAGACAGATGCTTGTGGAATGTTACAGATCACAGCTGCTACTGTCAGCAGACAGCAGTGCTCCCTGGAGATTGCCAGATTCAGAAATACTTTCAGAGGAGACGTTGCTTGATTGGATTAGATTAGATTAAATCCACACTTCACTGATGGATCTTAAATGTTTAGAAATAAATAAACAGTGTGAAACTTGGCTGAGTAGAAAGTTATATGTTCAATGTAAAGTTGATACAGAAAAGATTATAGAATATCAAAGATGAGTGCAATGCATTATGTGTGGTACATGTTTTATCTGTTTTACAACTGTTGGTATTGATGTTATTGATAGAAAAATGTCTGTTTAATAGTATACAAGCCATGTAAAGTTTTCATGTGTAGATTACGCCGTTCCTTGGAGGTGAAAGGCAGCTGAATGATTCAGTTTCATTTCTCATTGAGGTGTTTTTGCATGACCTGGACACAGCTGCATTACATCCTGAGTTTAACTCACACTGTTGATAAACGGTTTGCTTGCTCCAGGTCCAAACGCCTGAATAATAGAGGCAAACAGAAAAAAACCAATGGGCCAAAGGTGTAAATCTGTACTCAAGTGTTGAAATTCTTGTTTTGTTAACCAATATATATGGGATCTCTGCACCCCAGTACTCAGTGTTAGTCATACCAACTCCATGTTGGCCTTGAACCTGTTGCAACTCCACTGTAGGTAGCTGAAATACTGCTCCCAAACCCCATTAATTCATGGGTCATTGTGTTGAGCTAGGGTATTGAGTGTGCACCATGTTTTATACTCATATGCCACATTTCACAGAATATCTTTGTGTGTTGAAAGAGGATGATGGATTACTCTGGAAATGAATGAATGAATGATATGTTTTAATTTTCAGTCATTCAGATCCCATACGCCTATGTAATATTTTCATCTATTCCCCTTCCTATTTATCTCGCTCTCTCTTAGGCCTCGGTAAGTCCACTCTGTTGTCCTTGACCTGGTGTTTTAACGACTGTTGTCTTTAACCTCTGTGTTGTCCTTGACTTTCATGTTGTCCTTGACCTGGTGTTTTAACTACTGTTGTTTATAATCTCTGTGTTGTCCTTGACCTTCATGTTGTCTTTGACTTCAGCTGTTTCTCATTTCTTGTGTGTTTGGCATTAAAATCTGTGTTCAGTTTTCTGCCATCTTAACTCACAGTATGTATTGTCTGTTGCAAGCTTTTTGTATATAATTTCATTGTTCTTGTTTTGAGCACTGTAACCTCATACAATTAATTGAATGGTACATGTTTAATAGATTGGAGTGACCTTTATCATAGCAAAATTGTTATGACTGATTAGCCTTTGCAGATATTTCACATGAATAATTTTTAAAAAAATGCTTGAAATAGGAAGAATTCCAGACAGTGAACAAATTCATTCTATTGTGTATATATATCAACAATATCACACACTTAATCGATCATGGACTCCAGTTAGAAAAAGAAATAATTTCACATATTTGTGTAGGAGTGAAAACAAACAGTTTCCTTTTGGTGGAAATATTGACATCCCTGTTGTCCCTGTAGACTTGAAGGATGATTTGAACCTTCCTGAAGGGAAGGCTACCCACATCCAACTTGTTAAAGCTATAAGTGAGTGGAGCAGGACAGTGTATAGGTCACAGCTTAGCTGAACACAGTGGTTTCCTTGAGAAAAGAGTGGAAACATATTAGCTGCTGTTTGGCAGAGTATTTGAATATTCTTGACTTACATGATACTGATCCTTTGTACACTACAGTCATACAAGTTTAATTAGGAATTAGATATTCAAGCTTTTTATTGACAATAAAGCAGAAAGTACTTAAAGCATATGATCTCATTTGCCTTTTTCTCCGTTGTTTCTCTTGATAGTTATTGATGGTATTTTAACAACATATTTTGTCTTGTCAAACTAAAGTCATTCACGTTGCTCGAAGAACAACATATTTTGTCTTCTCAAACTCAAGTTATTCACGTTGCTCGAAGAACAACTTATTTTGTCTTCTCAAAATCAAGTCATGCAAGTTGCTCGAAGAACAACATATTTAGTCTTCTCAAACTCAAGTCATTCACGTTGCTCGAAGAACAACATATTTTGTCCTCTCAAACTCAAGTCATGCACGTTGCTCGAAGAATAACATATTTTGTCTTCTCAAACTCAAGTCATGTACGTTGCTCGAAGAATAACATATTTTGTCTTCTCAAACACAAGTCATGCAAGTTGCTCGAAGAACAACATATTTAGTCTTCTCAAACACAAGTCATGCAAGTTGCTCGAAGAACAACATATTTAGTCTTCTCAAACTCAAGTCATTCACGTTGCTCAAAGAACAACTTATTTTGTCTTCTCAAACTCAAGTCATGCAAGTTGCTCTGAGAGCAACTTATTTTGCTGTGGTTGTGGAAGGTAGGGCTGACCTCCTTTACTTCCTCCCAAGCTTCCCTAATGTAGGCTTTGTGAAAATGTTTGAATTGATTTATTGAAACTCTTCACCATAAACTTGAGTTATTTTACACATATGACACAAGGTATTTTATCATTTTGCTGAAAATTGCAATTGTTAATTCATTTATCTTGCATTCATACTTCAAATAAAATAAATGTCATTCTATAACCAAAACAATCCTTTCTTACTTAAATGATATTATATCAACTGTTCATAATGAAACAATTCAAAGAAAAAGATGAAATGAAAAATTATTATTGACATGAAAATGATAATTTAATTCTCATTTGATTAATCTTCAAATAAAATCACATCAGTTCCATCAATCTACTTTACACAATGGCACACATAACAGAACATGTTCTCATTCAATGAGCCTTTGTTTATTTTCCCACCTTTGTCAGAATGCAAACAATATACCCGGTATTATACAAGGCAAGCATGCCAAAATTAGCGGTTAAATATTAACAGTTTCCTTTTTCAAATGCTTTGTTTCCACTGCCAATTATTCCATGAATATCCCCTGACAATCTTCTTCATGAAAAGCTGTTTGTACAGCAGTCCCAATCAGAACTTCCACACAAAACCAATATGTCTCTTGGAAACGGTATTTGCTGTTTGAAAAAGTGTCTCCTCGCCATTGCTTGTTTGTCACATGGATGGACAGTAATGTCTTTGTCACATGCTAATTACCTCCCCTGTGAATCCCTGATATATGAAATAACGTAGACTTAGTTATGAAATAAACTGCAAACCTGTCAGTCAAATTAAATCTTTAAAATTATCCTTTTCCCAATAGAAAAATATAATTATAAAAGCACTAAGCAGAGCGTGATTGATGTATTAGGCA
Source organism: Haliotis rufescens (assembly GCF_023055435.1). Classification (NCBI taxonomy): domain Eukaryota; kingdom Metazoa; phylum Mollusca; class Gastropoda; order Lepetellida; family Haliotidae; genus Haliotis; species Haliotis rufescens. Next base: position 37,605,186 of record NW_025963779.1, read on the forward strand.
TGCTATTTCTGTCTGACAATTAGAGGTTTGAAGGTAACCACAGAAGTCCTCCAGTATATCCCTTGCTGGAGATCAAGAGATGGAAAAACTCCAACCTTTTTCATGCTCCCTGAAACAATCAATTTCCCCTTCTCCCAAACCAGGAAAGGAATCCCAAGATAATTACAGTCTGTTGATTCAACACACATATATCTAAATTTGGTTGCAATCAGTGCACGGTGGACAACCAAGCCATTATATGATAGTGATAATGTGGAGCCCCTGTTAGACATGACGGATCTAATTGTTTACTGTAGTTGCTCAGGACCCCTCAATGGCACTCACAGACTTGGCTCCAGACATCAGTCCATGTGCCCCATCTTGACGCTCAGACTTACGTCTGGACAGGAATGACTTTTATTAACTTTATTCGAACCTCAGTGCTCCTTGATTTTGTAGCTTGGACTTGATTTGGGGAAAAATTCGTCTGTCGTTGTATTGAGGTTGTTGTAGGGTGTGTTAGCTGAGGCAGTGAACATCGTCATCCATTGTAGTCTCTATTTTCCATTCCATTGGTCATTTCAAATCAGGATGCTGTCATTCTTAAACAGCATGTTATGGAAGTTATGGCTTTTCTATTTGATTGTAGGTCATGTATGGCCATATTATTGCTGTTGTAGACAATTTTAGTGTATGTTGATCAAATTGGTTGAGTTTATGTCCATTGTGTGGTCACCTCTCATGTCCAATTGCCTTTGAGAATTGATGGGTAGTTCTATCAGTCCCAGTATTACATACTATCAATATGTTCTTCCTGTATCATTAATAAAATTGTACTATTTTTTCATTCATTTAATTAGCTCCCATCCACCCTTGTAAGTATCAAGATGAAGTTAAAGAAATATTTTGAGAAATCATAAAAGCTTTACGAAAATAACCAGATGTATTTTTAACTAGGGCTGTATTATGTATGATTATTAATGGAAATATTCTTTCATTTTGTATAAAACAAGCACTAAAACAAAACCCAGTTTTACTGTCAATATATTATTGATTAAATTTTTAGTCAATCCTTAGCAACGACGACGTGTATTTGAGTGTTTCTTAGACATGTCTTGCCTTGACACTGTCTGTCAACCTTCAATTACCACAAACTAGTGTTTCCGTAGTTCTAATTTAAGCATGAAAATGTGTGCACGAGGGTGATTTAACAAACTAATGATGAATGCTGTCAAGTGCCAGGCATGGCCAGTAGCAGGGCTGGGGAAGCTGACCCGTGACAGAGGAGCAGTTGGAGTAGAAATCAGGGACCAGTTGAGTAGGCACAATGGATGAAACATGGCTTGATGGGGGAATGATTGGCCTGGATTTTGGGTTAGAATTATATTTCACTTTGCTGTGACTCTTTGTGATTTCTTGCAACGATGCTGTCAACTCCCCAAACAAACATGGCTCTACAAATGTGACATTTAAAGTTTCATTATTGGAATCAGATTTTCAGCTATCATTTTCCTGAACTTTTCCAATAACATTTTTAGATAAAATGGATCACAGACTCATGCTTCAATTTTTGGAAAAAAATTGTGAACGAAAGAAAAATAAGATGAAATTGGTTACTTTGTGCTGCGGACACATTTATAGTCCTAGTTTAACATAAGGATCAGGGATCACACTGTAAAGCTCGTGTAGGTTCTGCAAAAGTGTAAAGGATGGACAAAAATGAAAAGAATAAGAGGTCTGTTTGTGAAGGCATTCTGTTTATGTTTAGTTGCGTTATTTCTTGTCTAGTAACTAAATACCACAATCAATTTGAAAGTCAGCTATTAGGTAACTGTACAGTGTATTCCGAATCTAGGCATCCGTTTGGCTGTAGGAAAGTTAATGAGACTGCCATTTTCTTTGACTGGCTGTACTTCATGTTAAGTAAATTTCAAAACTTTTATCAACCCAAACTTGCCTTATAACATTCACACAAATCTTTGTAAGATCATATAGGATATTCCATCCCCGGTGAACAAACTGGTGTTGAGAAATGACATACTGCCAAGGCTCTGTTAAACACCTTCATCACAAGCCACTCAGGGGGAAAATGGATCGGTCAAAGTGGACATCATTTCCGTAAAATAAGATTGGAAGCCAATGAAATACTGCCCATTAAAGGTATCGCGGTAGAGAAATTACTGTAGATAATCAGCTATGCAAAGCCACGCTAGCAGTGATTGTTAATCTACCCAAGCAGATGTGTTACAAACAGAAGCCAAAATTTGCTCAGTAATTTATATCCCCAGGAAGTATAATAGTTGTCTAATTGTTTCTTGGGCTTGGTTACTAATGTCTGGAATACAGACCTTACTGATTCTCAGCACGCATTGACCAGTAGTTCATCCTGCTGCTGTGTCTTCACTTGTTACTGGGAGCTTGCTTTGCTTTGATTGGAAGAGCTGTGTCAGATGGAATTAAGTCTGGATTGTTTGTTAGTATTGGGGCACACTTAGGGAAGCTAACACCTCTTGACCTATGTGTTACTTTGGAAACTAGATTGATGTTGGGTGGCTGGTGAAGATGCTTGGTGCTTGATGGTCTGAAGTGTAGTGGTGTACAAATTAATATACACAAGGGCATGTAATTGGTGGATGTTTTCTGAGTCTGATTGAAATGCTCCCTTCTTAGTCTGCTTATGTTTGTTACCTCTTGCCTCATATTGAACATGTGAGAGTTTGGGTAGTTACCTCTTGCCTCTCATTGAACATGTGAGAGTTTGGGTAGTTACCTCTTGCCTCATATTGAACATGTGAGAGTTTGGGTAGTTACCTCTTGCCTCATATTGAACATGTGAGAGTTTGGGTAGTTACCTCTTGCCTCATATTGAACATGTGAGAGTTTGGGTAGTTACCTCTTGCCTCATATTGAACATGTGAGAGTTTGGGTAGTTACCTCTTGTCTCATATTGAACATGTGAGAGTTTGGGTAGTTACCTCTTGCCTCATATTGAACATGTGAGAGTTTGGGTAGTTACCTCTTGCCTCATATTGAACATGTGAGAGTTTGAGTAGTTACCTCTTGCCTCTCATTGAACATGTGAGAGTTTGGTAGTTAACTCTTGCCTCTCATTGAACATGTGAGAGTTTGGGTAGTTACCTCTTTTCTCATATTGAACATGTGAGAGTTTGGGTAGTTACCTCTTGCCTCATATTGAACATGTGAGAGTTTGGGTAGTTTACCTCTTGCCTCATATTGAACATGTGAGAGTTTGGGTAGTTACCTCGTGCCTCTCATTGAACATGTGAGAGTTTGGGTACTTAACTCTTGCCTCATATTGAACATGTGAGAGTTTGGGTAGTTACCTCTTGCCTCATATTGAACATGTGAGAGTTTGGGTAGTTACCTCTTGCCTCATATTGAACATTTGAGAGTTTGGGTAGTTACCTCTTGCCTCATATTGAACATGTGAGAGTTTGGGTAGTTACCTCTTGCCTCATATTGAACATGTGAGAGTTTGGGTAGTTACCTCTTGCCTCATATTGAACATGTGAGAGTTTGAGTAGTTACCTCTTGCCTCATATTGAACATGTGAGAGTTTGGTAGTTAACTCTTGCCTCTCATTGAACATGTGAGAGTTTGGGTAGTTACCTCTTTTCTCATATTGAACATGTGAGAGTTTGGGTAGTTACCTCTTGCCTCTCATTGAACATGTGAGAGTTTGGGTAGTTACCTCTTGCCTCATATTGAACATGTGAGAGTTTGAGTAGTTACCTCTTGCCTCTCATTGAACATGTGAGAGTTTGGTAGTTAACTCTTGCCTCTCATTGAACATGTGAGAGTTTGGTAGTTACCTCTTGCCTCATATTGAACATGTGTGAGTTTGGTAGTTACCTCTTGCCTCATATTGAACATGTAAGAGTTTGGTAGTTACCTCTTGCCTCATATTGAACATGTGAGAGTTTGGGTAGTTACCTCTTGCCTCATATTGAACATGTGAGAGTTAGGGTAGTTAACTCTTGCCTCATATTGAACATTTGAGAGTTTGGTAGTTACCTCTTGCCTCATATTGAACATGTGTGAGTTTGGTAGTTACCTCTTGCCTCATATTGAACATGTGAGAGTTTGGGTAGTTACCTCTTGCCTCATATTGAACATGTAAGAGTTTGGGTAGTTACCTCTTGCCTCATATTGAACATGTAAGAGTTTGGTAGTTACCTCTTGCCTCATATTGAACATGTAAGAGTTTGGTAGTTACCTCTTGCCTCATATTGAACATGTGAGAGTTTGGTAGTTACCTCTTGCCTCATATTGAACATGTAAGAGTTTGGTAGTTACCTCTTGCCTCATATTGAACATGTGAGAGTTTGGGTAGTTACCTCTTGCCTCATATTGAACATGTGAAAGTTAGGGTAGTTAACTCTTGCCTCATATTGAACATTTGAGAGTTTGGTAGTTACCTCTTGCCTCATATTGAACATGTGTGAGTTTGGTAGTTACCTCTTGCCTCATATTGAACATGTGAGAGTTTGGGTAGTTAACTCTTGCCTCATATTGAACATGTGAGAGTTTGGGTAGTTACCTCTTTTCTCATATTGAACATGTGAGAGTTTGGGTAGTTACCTCTTGCCTCATATTGAACATGTGAGAGTTTGGGTAGTTACCTCTTGCCTCATATTGAACATGTGAGAGTTTGGGTAGTTACCTCTTGCCTCATATTGAACATTTGAGAGTTTGGGTAGTTACCTCTTGCCTCATATTGAACATGTGAGAGTTTGGTAGCTACCTCTTGTCTCTCATTGAACATGTGAGAGTTTGGGTAGTTACCTCTTGCCTCATATTGAACATGTGAGAGTTTTGGTAGTTACCTCTTGCCTCTCATTGAACATGTGAGAGTTTGGTAGTTAACTCTTGCCTCTCATTGAACATGTGAGAGTTTGGGTAGTTACCTCTTTTCTCATATTGAACATGTGAGAGTTTGGGTAGTTACCTCTTGCCTCATATTGAACATGTGAGAGTTTGGGTAGTTACCTCTTGCCTCATATTGAACATGTGAGAGTTTGGGTAGTTACCTCTTGCCTCTCATTGAACATGTGAGAGTTTGGTAGTTACCTCTTGCCTCATATTGAACATGTGAGAGTTTGGTAGTTACCTCTTGCCTCATATTGAACATGTAAGAGTTTGGTAGTTACCTCTTGCCTCATATTGAACATGTAAGAGTTTGGTAGTTACCTCTTGCCTCATATTGAACATGTGAGAGTTTGGGTAGTTACCTCTTGCCTCATATTGAACATGTGAGAGTTAGGGTAGTTAACTCTTGCCTCATATTGAACATTTGAGAGTTTGGTAGTTACTTCTTGCCTCATATTGAACATGTGTGAGTTTGGTAGTTACCTCTTGCCTCATATTGAACATGTGAGAGTTTGGGTAGTTACCTCTTGCCTCATATTGAACATGTGTGAGTTTGGTAGTTACCTCTTGCCTCATATTGAACATGTAAGAGTTTGGTAGTTACCTCTTGCCTCATATTGAACATGTAAGAGTTTGGTAGTTACCTCTTGCCTCATATTGAACATGTGAGAGTTTGGTAGTTACCTCTTGCCTCATATTGAACATGTAAGAGTTTGGTAGTTACCTCTTGCCTCATATTGAACATGTAAGAGTTTGGTAGTTACCTCTTGCCTCATATTGAACATGTGAGAGTTTGGTAGTTACCTCTTGCCTCATATTGAACATTTGAGAGTTTGGATAGTTACCTCTTGCCTCATATTGAACATGTGAGAGTTTGGGTAGTTACCTCTTGCCTCATATTGAACATGCGAGAGTTTGGGTAGTTAACTCTTGCCTCTCATTGAACATGTGAGAGTTAGGGTAGTTACCTCTTGCCTCATATTGAACATGTGAGAGTTAGGGTAGTTAACTCTTGCCTCTCATTGAACATGTGAGAGTTTGGTAGTTACCTCTTGCCTCATATTGAACATGTGAGAGTTTGGGTAGTTACTTCTTGCCTCTCATTGAACATGTGAGAGTTTGGTAGTTACCTCTTGCCTCTCATTGAACATGCTAGGGTTTGGGTAGTTACTTCTTGCCTCACATAAAACGTGTAAAACAGGGGTACTGATGCTATTGGTTCTGTATAATCATCTTGGTCAGGAAACAACAGATTCTTTATATTACCTCATTGAGAATGATTGTGTATGTTCATGCATGCTTGATTGTAAAGAGGGTTCTTTCATTTTCTTTCTGTAAAATGAACACACTTATACTTAAAATCAATGGTTACGGCACATGTTTGTTTGTTCACAAAATATGAGTGTGAATAATGATGCATCAATGCAGTCATGTTTGCACACAGATCTACCCTTGGCAGGACATTTTTAAAAGATGGAATGTTTGTCTCTGGCGTACTATTTCCACACTGAATTTTAACAGATGGGAGGATCTATGGTGATGATTACCTTGAGTCAGCTCCTCAGTGCCCTTCATCTACCTGCTAGCTATTGCAGGTTTATCTTCAGACTTAATCTATTGAATAACCACATGGAGTTCTTCCCAAAAATGTGAAAATATTGGTTTGGTGTTCCAATTACAGAATGTAAATACATTTATCTCAAATTCTATCTGCATGAAGAGATTGATTGTGCAAAAAGTTTTAGATTGGTCATTTGCTTCAGAATAGAATAGAATGGAATCAATACACTTTATCTTAAGGACATGAAGTTTGAAGAAAAACAAACATTTTAAGTGTGTTTTTAATGAATTTATTTTTTCAATTCTGCCTGAAGTTCTTCAAGTAAATCGATATCTGATGAATTTTTTTTAAATCAAGACTTCCAATATAAATTACCCTTCCTAACAATTTTGTTGTGAAAAACATGTCCTAGGCTCTGTTTCACAAAGCATCACTTTAGCTATGACAGTGGTAACTCCCACATATAAACATAGACTTTTAGAAGGTTGTGATGAGGATCAGGAACCAGAATTGTATCAAAGATAGGTCATGGTGTAAACTTCATGTATATTTGAAAGGTGGTATGTTCAAGGTAAGGGTTGATATGTTTCCTCAAAAGGATTGTAACTATTTAATAATCACATATATCAATTATCTTTAAACTGAGATAATTTGAGGCTATAATAAATAAAGTATTAGATTTTCTTTCCTGTCTGCTGTGCTACAAAACTCCCTACCAAGCTCACATGGTTTTATTGTCTCAAGGGACCTACAGAAAATCACTGTGTTGCTTCTTTCTTCATTAGATGGAGTGCACCGTATATATAGTTCTACCAAACTTTCAAGGGTCATGTGAATCGACAGCTGATGTACACAGATGCCGTGAACAATTCCTTAAAAATAATATAAACTAAAATGTAGATGAAATTCTGATAATTAATTTATTGTTGTCTAAACTAAATGAAACAAAGCAGAAACTATGATGCAGCAGTGTGTGAATGGAATATAATGGTAGTGTTTTGTTTGTTTGTTTGTTTGTTGTTTATCACCGCACTCTGCAATATTCCAGCTACATGATAGCGGTCTGTAAATAATCGATTCTGGACCAGACAATACACTGATTGCCATCATGGGCATCAATCTTTGGAACTGGGATATGATGACATGCGTCAACCAAGTCAGTGAGCCTGACCACCCGATCCTGTCAGTCGCCCCTTATAATGGTAGTACACAAGAATACCTCAAAACTCCCCTATGATTTTGACAGATGGTTGCTTCAGGCTCGTCTGTTACAGACACTGCATCACTATCCACAGTCAGTTTCATAGTGATGCAGCATCATTCACATCATTATTCCTTTTGATCAACTATTCTGTAAACTGTGGATAAGATAACACCAAACAAAAAATAATCCAACTAAAACTAACCACAAAGAACACTGATATAAGCATCAATTGTTGCCGATGGCATGTCTGTTTCATGCTAATGTTTTTGAGAATGTCATATACATCTGGCTTCAGTTGTGTTGGTGCCCACATTAGGCTGCATCCTGTTATTAAGTGAAGATGTGTGTTTACAGTTGTCTTATTATTTATATAAGCCAAATCCATCTTTTCATTTGCTTTAGACTTGTTGTTTGAGAAGATGTTTTATAGAATTTGTCTAGATCGTTTTCATTGGTTAGCTATTCAGACAATAGTTTATGCTCTTATCTAAGACTTGAAAACGCCTTTGAACATTTTTCATCCCTGTAAATGAGATCCTGTTTGACTCTTTCTGGTTGTTGTCACCTGTATAGACAAGCTCCCTGAGACAAGGGACAAGGAGACTTGCATTGAGTAGGTGGAGAAAATGACTGGAGAGAGAAAATAGACATAATTTGGGAGAAGACTTCACGTTTTTGGTCATGAAAACAACTGACATACATTTGGGAAGGTCATCTTTTCTTTGTTCACTCAGGGGTTAAAATTGTCACCCCACATCTCACCCATCAATTGTAAATGATCTGTCATGTTGTCTTGATGCAGTCTCTAGAGCTTTGCTCCATACCAATGCCAAGGGTGTTGTGGTCTAGTGGTAGAGCGTGCGCCCGGAGAGCGGAAGGTCCGGGGTTCGGTCCCCGGCAGGGTCATACCAAAAGACGTTAAAAGATGGTACTTGTTGTTACCCTGTCTGGCGCTCAGCATTAAGGGGCTAAAACAAGGACTGGTCGGCTCAAAGTCAGTATACTGTGTCTGAGTGGGGTTTTCATGTTAAACTGCGGCATGGTATCTCAGTGAGCTAGCACTATAAATCAGCATCAGTCTGGACTAGTACAAGTAAACACATGTACATGCACGTCGCTATATAAGTGCAATAATCTTGGACGCAACGTTAAACCCCATTTCACCTCACCTATTGTTAGGACTTGTAAGTTATTCAAAAGAATGCAATTGTTCGCAAACATCATGTATTCAAGAATAATGAATTGCAACATTAAGAGGAGACATTGATATGTCATACCATATACATAAGACAAGTGTTCCATGTGAAATAACTGGCCCTGTTGCCTCTAGAAGACGTCATTGTCATACAACGTATCCTATGAGACAGAAAGGAAACAATGACTGCTTGTAGATGTTTTTATGTCAAATCTGTTCTTATGTTCTTCTGTCAAATATTATGCTGTGTTGTCTTTCTGTCACAAACTGAAAATCTTGTTTTGTCTGTATTCATAATCACTAATGTCATAAGTTAAGCAACTTCAGACCTTTTGTAGGTTTCATATAACCTGAAGATTTTCTTTCAATATTGTAAAGGAAAAAAATTGATGTCTTGGTGAAAATGTGTGCAGCACATTTTCACTTGAATTTTATTCTGTGGTATGTAAATCCAATGCCATACAAGCATGGACCATTGTTAATATTGACGTCACCCCAGTGTATGTATCCAAGATATTTTAACATATGATCTATAAATATAGATTGAAAAATATACATAGTTGTTTAACTTGTGACCAACAGTATATCATTTATTGTAGAATTTTAGTTGCTGTTATTTTGTTCATGTTGTCATTTTTCTGTATTATTTGTGTTGTGATTTGTATTAGGATTACTTTCACAAAATATTTGTACTTTATGGACCTACTTTGTGTATGCAGGATGCTTTCAGTTTTTTGAAGCATGTCTCTGATAATGACTTAATTTTTTAATATGTTCTTTAAGAAAAATTTCTTTGAAAACCTATTGTTATTTTTCATTGTCACGCTAGCAGTTTCTTCACTTGTTAGGCAGATGTATATTGATGATATAGCCTATTTTGATGAATAGACATTTATTAGACACAGGTGTGTGTACCGGTAGTTATAAGGAGACCGAGAGGAAGGTACAGTGGAAGGGATGAAGTGATTGCTCACAGCAGCCTTTATCATCTGTAGTGTGAACTACTGGATGCAGTTTATTGTAGTTTAACTAGTGGTAGGAAGTCAGCCAACAGTTTCATATTTTAAATTCTGCTGTAGAGTGTGCTCACATGTAAGGCAACAGGGATTACTTCGCTTTACAAAGTTTTCAGCCAAGATGTCAAAAACATTGTGTGTAGAAATTGGACAATTGAAAATATTCCATTAGAAAATCATACTAAATTTATCTAACAGTGATAACCTAGATTTCAGTTTGGACATTCTTGTGAGTAAAAAGTCTACTTTAGTTATTTTCCTCAATGTTGAAAACAAAACTATTAGACAATTAGGACATTTTGAGAAGAATATTTGAAATAAAGTTCAGGATTTGACTTTCTCTATACATCTGCTGAATAAGGGATAGGAATACCTGTAGGAGTATAGCTGAAATAGAAGAAGGGGGGTTGTTGGATGTTGTTCCTTACCTCCTCTGTTGGTACAGATGTTATAGAAAAACACAAAGCAAGGAGCAGTATTAGTTGACACATGTGCACAAATGCATGCCATATAGCATGTTATATGTAATTTTTAAATGGCCTTAGTTCTGTTGGTAAATAAGGGACAGCTTGTAGGTTATTTTGCCTTTTGTCTATATTGTCATATTATAGAATCTATTAATCTATTCATATAAATAAAACGTACATTCTAATCTTCCAATAATGATTAATTTACCTGTTCATGAAACATTCACCAAAATATCATTTCAAGTCACACTTCATCATAAAGGCTTTTGAAAAGAATATCCAAAATACATTTTTAAAAACAGCTTTTTTCATTAGTTAACCTTGCATTATTTGTCACTGTCATGCCGATGTATTTTTGTGTGAAGCAGATGTGTGAAGTTTATTTTGATGTATAGACTTTGTTCACTCCATCCCTTACAATCAATGTGCTGTTAAAATTGGAGAACAGTGTATTATCCATGTCCTGTGTGTGGCGTGTGCAGCACATGTTTGTCATGTCCATTGATTGTAGTGGTTTTGTAGCTTATTGTTTGATTAATGGTGTCAACTTCATCTTCAGACCTTGGGCAGTTTGCATTTTGGTGAAAAATATCAGGTAGTTTGAAAAACCCACCATTGTTTTGTATTCTCCCATTTCCCTTTGTCTATGTTTTCTGTACGTCTTGCTACATTTTGCCAGATCTACAGTTTGCTAATCATGTCATGTGCCTGTGTGTTTGTTATCACATCCTGCAAAATGTATTTTATATCATGCAATTCCAGTGTATGACATTCAATGTCACTTTTCTTCCTTCACGAAAAATTGTAAGTTTTCATAATATATTATTCAAAATCTCATGTTTAATTTTTAGCCACATTTTCGAATATATTTGGATGTACATAATACCACCTGTTACATGTTTATGAAAAAATGTATGAACTGTCATTTTCATATTCAATTTTAAATGTTTCGGTGACTTTGGATTCTGTCTCTGGACCTCAGTAAAACACATTCTCATGATTATTCAATGCTCTATGAATATACATAATGTCTTTCTTTGTTTCCTCATAAATAGCTTAACACTGTAGATGAACTAAATGAAGTTAAGGTAAAATATGAAACTATTACTACACCAAATATCCACTGAACTGTAAGAGTGTGGGGAATCAGGTGCATTAGCTTGTGTCCATCTGGTATCGTCATGTGAAGTCATTCTTCTTACATTTTTATAAGATATCCCAGAAACTCAGGAAGTAAATATGTCATGATCATCCTTGTTCATTTCTTCATGAAAAGGCATGGAACATTCTTGAAAATTCTTCAGATGCATATCAACCTATTTTGAAAGTGATCAACCTGGAAATTCTTTCAAAGCAACGAACAGTTCAATGGATAATTTGTTTTGAAACACACTTTCCTTCTTTGCTTCAATTACATTCATCTTAAATGAAACCATTTGCAAGCTCTTATTACCAAGTTGATATCTCTTTCCATTTCGTTAATAAGTGGTTTAGTCAAAGTCAGTGTGCTGCAACGTAGTTCATAAGATTGAATGCATCACATGTGTGTGGTGTTGCTGATGTTGCAAGGATGTGACACATGTTGTTGAGGATGGTTGCGCACACAAACACAGTTTGACACTGAAGAACTTAAACCTCCTGGCATGAAAGTGATGTCAATCTGACCAATAGCGTGGCCACAATGGCTGCTACATATGGATTTGTTTGTGTGATCCCTGGAACTCACTCTGCCACTTTGGTCCCAGGAAAACTCTCAGCTGAGTCATGGCTGATTATGTCCGACATGCTACTCTGTGATGCTTAACTAATGACCATTGCTTTTTCTTGCTCAAGCTGCAGGCCACATTGTGAAGCTATATAGTAATAATAACAATGTTCACTTGATCTGTCACTCAATAATATTTGCAATCCACAAGCTGTCATAGCTACTGTTACGCTTGTTTTGCTTGTTGTTTTTCATGAAAGGATTATGATGCTGAAGACAACTTCATCATAAAATGTAATCTCATGCATCCATTATGAAGTGAATTTTACTGCATTGGTACTTTTAAGTTTGATATGTGTCATCTTGATTCCTTGTCAGTTTGTATCACTGTTGACTATATACCCCAGCCTTCTTGAAACAATAACCGCCTCATTGGCCCAGTGGTAGAGCCTCCGTCCGGAGAGTGGAAGGTTGGGGGTTCAATACCAAAAAACGTTTAAAAATGGTACTTGTTGTTATCCTGCCTGGCGCTCAGCATTAAGAAGCTAAAACAAGGACTGGTCGGCTAGGAGTCAGTATACTGTGTCTGAGTGGGGTAGTCATGTCACACTGCGGCATGGTATCTCAGTGGGCTTGCACTAGTCCAGACTAGCACTTAATACCACACAGACCAATACCTGGGATTGAAGATATTGCAGTGTATTTAAAACTGAAATGAAATTCAGTGCTGCCTGCACACTTCCACACAAAACATTCTCAGCAGCAGGATGTTGGGTGACGTACAGGCAGGGTAATGTCACATAAGGCAGAGAGAAGCCACCACCAACCATTAGTGTAAATTGATCAATGATTAGTCCATTATGGAAACAGCTACAGGTGGTATTAAGTCAAGTGATATTTGATTACCACTGGAATTAGATCTTGAACCTAGAATTGCCATGTTGTTTGGACAGAATAAACTAACTTTGAAGCAAGCTAAGTGTAATGCTGGTGATGCAAGGTGGTCGTGGAGATGGTGGCAGATATCACATAGCTCCAGAAAAGAAGCACATTGCACTTTGAAAGTTCTCAAGTTTATTAGTAAACCAGCATTTACCCTTTCCTTCAACAGTGTTTTTGTAATCGAAAGAATTCATCAAAGAATCACATGACTGCCGTATTTGTAAAGAATATTTGTTAACTCCACCATAAACAGTTATTACCGACTAAGGGCACTTCTTCCAAGATGAATGAAGAAAATATGGACCTCATTTGCACACTTCCTGTAACATTTCTAACCCGAAAGCAAATATCAAAATTGATCAACTAGTTACTTGAAAAACAAAGATTTATATGTGAAAACAACATTCTGCAGAAAATATAGCACCTGCTTGACCAGTTTTGTTGTGGACAATGAAATTGACAAATGTGTAATTATCCTATTAGAGTTTGACTCTCAGCCAATTTACCATGTACTTTCAGAGTTTCTCAGTAAAAACACAAAAGCACCTGCAATTTCTTGGAATAATTTAAAGCTTTACAGAAATACAGTAATCAACATCGTTGCTCTGCTGGGTTAGAAATATATGGTTGTGATGTGCAGTTGGCATGGTAGAAAGCAGCATGATTGATTATCCCCTTAGCCTGTCCCCCCCGCACAGTGTAATTGACATCCTGTGTGCAGTTGCCTATCACTTGCATGTCAATCATCAGGGCGTAATGTACAACTGACATCACATTTTTTACAAAGGAATTTAATGCTTTAATTTTGATAACATTTTGCAAAACCTTAATATTTTGTGTTTACAGCTCTTAAATTATTCATTAAGCAATTATTGAGTTTGAGATGTAAAAAAGAAAATTTGAATCAATAACTTTGTTTGAATGAATGTGTGTGCATCCCTCATGATGAAGAACTGACCGAGTCGGCATATTTTTATATGAATCCTGAAATTTGGGGCAGATTCCTATCATATTGCTTCCAAATTTAATACCAGATTTGTATTTTGAAAGCATATTTATATGACAAGAACAAAAACATAATATCAACAACATTGATAACTTTGTGATTTATATTGAATCTAGACGAAATGGCTTGTTTAATTGAGAAATGTAAGATATCATGAAAAAACAGTTTGAGGTTTTCTTGATGATTGTGCCTGAAAAAGTTAATGATGTTTGATAATTTTGATGACTTTTTTAGTGAATGATTTACACACAGTTAATCTTTGCTGGCTCTTTCTTTCATTTTGGAGTCATTGTTTGACGAGCAGTGTAATTGCAACTGGAGCATGTTCATTATCAACCTTCATGTTAAGACCGCCATCTTTGGGGAATTTGTATCAGATTATTGAGATTAAGCTCTTGTATAACAGGGCATTATGAATTTGATATAATGAAGTTTTGATTATTGTTTTCTTTTCACCTTTTCACATACAATCTCATTTAAATTTGATGCAACGATTTGATACACTCTCCATCAAAAGGAGATGCATTGGAGGATGCATGGCATGAACTTTTTAACAGTCATTCAGCATGGAAACTACAAAATTCTCAGAACAAGAAGGCAAAGCATTTGTCATAGCATATTACTTTGTCTCAAACCAGAATTATACAGGCAGTTCTGAATGGAACAAAAATAAGGGCTGTGCTGTGTATATTATTGTGGATACTATGTACACCTTATCATTTCTCAGTGCCATGGCATATTCATGCAAAAGGGTTCACTACACATTTGTGATCTGTGTGGGTTTTTCTTTTGATCAAGATTTTTTAATTGAAATGGTAAAGAAATAAAGCTTAATTTTTTTAGAAAGCTGACATCTCATTGACTCAAGAACTGACATCCTTTGTTTTGATTGGGTGGTTAAAGTTCACTCAGGGTTTCCCCTGACAGACCTTCAGTTAAGGATTTGTCAGGTCTGGATGAGGAGATGTATACAATCAGATGTAAATTTAATGAGATTGCATGTGATAATGATTTTAACAAGCCACAACTCTGTCCATAAAGGCAATTTCCTAACCTGCATTTTGACAGTGATGAATCTTATTTCCTTTCAGTGACAGCATACAGCAGTGAAGACCTGCTTTTTCTGACATTTGATTGCTTCTTTCCAGTAGCTGGGCCTAGAGGCCACTGAACCCACCTTGACTTCGTACCCCACTGTGTCTGTTTGACTGCTCCTGTATGTGACTGACTTTGATCCCTATTCCAGGCCCCTGAAGGGGAGAACCAGCCCAGCACTGATGTGGATCTGTTTGTGTCCACTGAGAAGATCATGGTCCTCAACACCGATCTGCAGGTCAGTTCATTCCACTAACACGTGGGGATTTGGGGTTAGAATCGGTCTCCAGAAACCTATACTTGTCATAAGAGGCTTAATAGACTGGGTGATCAGGCTAGGTGACTTGGTTGAATATGTGTCATTGTACACTGATGTGGATCGTTACTCACAATATTAATCGCACATAAAGGTCTGACACAATGGAGTTTAGCTGTATATCTAACTTTGCTGATCAAAATGATCTCACACATACTCAGTCCCTCCTATTTTAAGATTCAATGTACATTATGAGTATACATGTACTAGGAAGTTTGAACATCAATTTTCCATGTATGAAAGTGATGAATGACCGACTGACAGAACCTTCTGTTATCGGTGTATTTGAAAACAGTCAAAGAACGTATCTTGCAGGACTAATGACAGAATCTATCATCTCCTTCCTTGAGGACAATTTAGGCATAACTTTCCAAAGTACATATTGTGATGAAGATATATTTCCATGGGTTATATGTATCTTACAAAGAGACTCCCCTAAATAAAACTGCACTGCCATGTAATTTTGTAACTATGAACAAAACAAATCTTACTGAAAGAGGAAGGATAGGCCATTACCTGAAATTTGTAAACTAAGTTTTACTTCTTGAAAACAACTTTTGGCTTATTTTCTCCCAAGCAATTATTGTTCTTCTTTATAATGGCTTTAAATAGCCTTTGCCTTACTCAAGCCATTCAGTCACAGGTCAGCCTTCTGCAGCAATTTCCGATAAAACATATCACTGACACTCATGTAATTTGCTCTCTCTTCTTGCACGCTGCAAGGTTTCCCAAAGAATAGTTGTAATTGTGACCAAGTCAGGTCATTTTGTCCCTGAAACAGAAGCCCTGAAACCATGTAAGCCAACACCCTTGTTTACTGCAGGCTGAAGAAGTGTCCATCTAGGTATTGAGCTGGACACAATGGTTGGGATTGTGCTCTGTGGTCTATTATCGTCCTGAAACCCTATTCTTCAATCGGGGGACCTGTGTACTGTCCTGACAGTTTTCACACGCCTAGTCTGACATTTCTACATTACTGTCAGTGATTAGTTCCAAAGTAACATGTTGTGTAATATATTGCCCTTAACTTGACGTGGATGGTTGGTTAGTAGATGTGAATGTCTTGTTATCTTCTTAAACGAGAAAATGAAATGAGGTTAGCCCCAACCATGGTGAGCATTAAGTTACAGCCTGATTTTTCTAAAAGTGGATTGAAATAGTAAAAAGAAAAGTAGATTGTATGATGATGAGATCATTAGGACAAAGATTATCACATTAAAAACTATTATGATAATAATAATCATAAAAGATATGACCCCAGAAGATCCGGTTAGAACCCATGCTTGCCGTTACAGGCGACTATGCTTGTCGTAGGAGGATCGGGTGGTCAGACTAACTGACTTGATTGATTCATGTCCCCAATTGCGCAGATTGATGCTCATGACATCATTCACTGGATTATCTGGTCCAGACTTGATTATTTACAGACCGCCAACATACAGCTAGAATATTGCTGATTGGTCATTTAACAACCAGCAAATTAACAAACAAACAAACGTGAAGGATATGATGAAAGTTGTGATGATTATTATTGTGGTCATATTGTGTACAGTACAGGTGATGATGAAAAACTTTATGACATCACAATACTGATTATGATTAGTCTTAAGATCTTGTTATGTTCTTCAGGAAATAATGATGGACCACTCATTACGAACGATATCCTATATTGCGGATATCGGTGATATTTTGGTGATAATGGCACGACGTCGCCTCATCACAAGCCCAGATTCAGAGTCTCTACGTAGAAGACGACAGGCAAAGATTCTGTGTCATGTCTTCGAGTCGGACGAGGTAAGTGCTCATCAAATTAGTCCCATTTGCTGTAGAAGCGACACCCTGGAAGAGTGCATGCCAATATCAGGTCCTCATTGATGGACCTGGACGATGCAGAGGAGATGCTTACTTGTTCAGCAGCACATAATCTGGAATACATTCCAGTTTATGGTCTTATCTTCATTACTGAAGGCCATGATAAACTTATGAGATTGTCCTTTCCATCTGCCCCATAGCCAAACTACCTGTCTCATTTGATTTTACAAGCCAATGATGGCCATTCATAAATAGATGAGCCTCAGTCACCAGTCCAGGACATGTCCTGTTCTTTGTTACTGACAATCACCTTAATATGCCTGTACTGTCTGTAAATGTTTAGAACTTCTTCATGAGTTTTTCTTCTGCTGCTTCTGCTGACATCTTCTATTTTAGCAAAAGTCCTGAATATTTAGAGACTATTATTCTTCAACCAGATGAAAGGGCAGGCAACTCCAAAATCTTGCCAGCACGGTCATAACGTTACCTGTCCAATGTCTTCATTTAGCATGGAACCAATTGGGATTATTTCCACTGAATACATTTTTACCAAAACAAAACAGATTTTGATTCTATTTGATGTCACTTTGGCTCCATGTTAAATAAAGACTTGTCCTTGTTTTAATATTTGCATTTTATGGTCATAACAGAATTATGCACACAAATGACCATGAAACATCGTAACATTTGTAAGAAATATTGCCTGTTCCCGGCATACTTTGTGTGGGATCTGTACAAGAATTTTCAAACACATTGCTGACAATTATATTTAATTATTTGATAATAATGCCATGAAAGGCCATGTGCTGCATAAACCAGACTTGAAAGATTATTGCCCACGACCAAAGTGTCTCTTTCTGACATTTTGCTTGTGCAGGATTCATTGGAAGTTATAAGCAGATGCATGGATTACATCAAATGCTGCTCTGTTTTGTCACACAACGTGTGATATGTTTTGCCATGTATTCAGATTAGGATCAGCAGACTTGTGGCATATGCTTCTTCAGATCAGGTTGACCTGGAAACAGCTTCACACTGATCTATGAGTGGTAACTTGGTGATGAACCAAGAAAATGGTGAACTGAATGTGGTTAGAGAGAAAGAACGCCTGAGGGCAAATAGGTATCACAATTCTTGGCTGTGTCACCATGGACAGGTTTTGTCCAGTCACAGCCCCTGTGCAACCGTGAAAGGTCATTAGCAACCCATGCTTGCCATTAAAGGTGACTGCTGGTCGTAAGAAGTGACTAAGGGGAATGGTTGGTCGGGCTTGCTGACTTGGTTGATGTGTTGAACAACAAACAAACAAACAAAACAAACAAACATACAACCCTGTGGAGGGATTCTGGGTCACACTGGGACCCAAGTACCCCATATATGACATCATTATGATTGTTGTAACAATGTTTGGTTTAGCTGAGGTGTGCTCATACCCTGATGACAGCTATAGGTGCTCATACTATCGTCCATCACATGCTCCAAGATGGATGTTCCGCAGGCTGTGGTTATATAACTGGACTATTGCTGATGGCCGTAAAATTTCTTTTTTCATGCATTTAAATGCACACCAGCTATGGAAACTGTTCTTGCTTATCAAGACTGGATGTGCGGTGTGTTCACAGATGGGGCTGTTAGATTGGCCAGGGTATGTAGTGGATGAATTCGTCATACAGGGAAAGTCACAGTAAACTACTTCAAAATTTGAAACAAGATTGCTGGGATGATGATGAAACTTCCAAGTGGGTAAACAGAGAGAGAGAACAACCTGAGACCTGTGTTTCGGCCTTTGTCCCCTCATCAAGTTGACATGCCGTGGTGCAACTGAAATACTGTTACAGTCTCACCCCTACCTAACTCACTCTCACACACCCACACTAATTAGAATATGTTATTCAGAAAATATGTGATATTAAGCACAAATGAAGAGTTTGACATCCTTTTTTATTCTCTGTATAATGTATAATTTCTTAGTTCTTGTTATCTTTCAAGGAAGCCATCTTGCAAGATGTATCCGTGTTGTGAACCCTACTCTTCCCAAGACCTATTCTATATTTTATCAATCACTAAGTATGTGCCCATGACACAAACAGCTTCAAGCACATGTGACTAGTTTTGACAAATGAAACCACTGCTGTGCAAGATAAGAAAGAAGGTCTTTGTTTGAAGTATCTCGCCCATCGCTTTCGATTCAAACAGATGTATTATTACTTATGAATAATACCATATCCTTCTTTTATGTATCTGAAAATGATTAGATTTTCGGATGTCTTAACCTGCATTTCACGAGTGAGTAGACTTAACTTCATGCCTCATCAAGTCTTTGGTACTTATTTGTTGAGAAGATGTGGTGCTGTCAGTTTCTCTTGTTCCTTTATCCTGCCCTGTGTCCCTGTGTTGGGGGAGAGTTAGTTTGCAGGCAGCAGGTGCCTGTCCAGATATGTCAGCCACAATGTTGCTGTGGCTCACCTGGACAAATATACCACAATTCTTGGTTTGATGCGCAGGAGGTTTGAAGGCTACTCTAGTATGAGTTTTCACAATCTGATAAGATATTCACTAGTCCATCATGAGAATTGAAAAATATCTGGCTTATAATGTTTGTTGTGATTGCAATAATTTATAATATTTAATGAGACGGTTGTCAGAAATAACAGTTTGTCATTGAGAAGATACTGAATTTGATTCAATATATTTTTGTGTACATTTGTTCCAAACATATCACATTCATATTTTCTGAATGCAATATGAAATGGGGTACAAGTGTCAGTAAAGTGATCTTGATATTTTTGGCAGTCTACGTCAACTTAAAACCATGAAGTTATGACATTGGGATTATGGTTGGTTGGTTGGTTTGTTGTTTAACACAGCACTCAGTAATATTCCAGCTATATGATGGCAGTCTGTAAATAATCGGGTCTGGACCAGACAATCCAGTGATTGACATCATGAGCATCAATCCATGCAATTGGGATCGATGTCATGCATCAACCAAGTCAGTGAGTCTGAGCACCCGACCCCGTTAGTCGCCTTTTACAACAAGCATAGTCGCCTTTTTACGACAAGCATAGTCGCCTTTTACGGCAAGCATGGGTTGCTGAAGACCTATTCCAACCCGTATCTTCACGGGTCGATTACCACTTGACTTTCATCCCAAATTTTGAACACAGTCACAATCAGCAATATTGTCAGTTTTAGAACTATTTATTTGTAAATGGTAATCCATGCGCTTTGAGGATGACTTGAGTGCTTCAGAAGTTCCCAATCAGGTATTGAAGTTTTCACAAACTTTCTCATCTCCCCTTTGAAATGTAAATAAAATAATTTGATTTTCATTAGTTTCTTGAAGTAAATCCACAAGCATGTACTGTCGGGCATAACTCTCAATTAATTACTCCTTTCTTCAAAAGAAACCGTTCCGCTGTGCTTCCAAGAATCATTTTCCGATGAACAGTCAGGAGAAAGACAGTGAACTGAAACAGTTCCAGTAATAGAATATCTGCGTTTATGTTAACACTTTATTGCAAAATGTTCAATATATTGCCAGCGAAGACACTTTAAGGAAGGCAAAAATTCTTTGTGCTTGCTTTCATAATTGTTGGGTTCATGGTGCAAAAACACAGATTTCAGTGGATATCGATTAAGGAAATTGCATCTCAGCACTTTGTTGGCCCAGTTAGAAATCTCCTGAATGGGAGATCATTTTTGTACTTGAGAAATTGAACCAGAAATGGGGTAATGTGATATGTTTGTGTTACGAAAATGAACTTCTTGAAAAGAATAAGTGTTTAGGGAGATAAGGGATGTTGGGTGCAGAAATTAGTTTCTTTTAGTTGACTTTTATATTGTTAGGGATATTATTGAAGCCAATTAGTGTTAAACTGGACCTTCCTTCGTGTCGGTGTTGACGCAGAAATATTTCACTCCCTGAAAGCTAGGCCATCAGTGTGAGTTAATCATGAAGTGTTGACTCACTTTATTTCTGTTTAATTTACACCAAAATTATATTGAAGAGATCTTCATGTTTTTCTGCTGAGATCTTTCGAAGAGTTTTGATTTGGGTTAGACTATGAATACTTGTTGATCTGTGTGATGTGACTTAATGCTTTTGACAACAAGGAGTGAAGTTTCTCTAACCACATGACAACTGCTGTGGGAAGAAGTGAGGCTTGTTTGTCAGTGTCAGCATGACCCAAATAGCAATAGGACAGATTTCTTTCGTAGATCCAATTGATTAGAAATGAAGCTTTGGGAAATTTTCTTGATCTTGTCAGAGTCATTGAGGTCTAAAATCAGATTGTGGTAATTGGATTGTGCACCTACGTTTCCTGGTTTGTAATCTTGATGTACAGCTAAAGCCATCCATGGCACCACATGGTGTTGTTCAGTATTTTATCACAGTAACTGTCATCATAGAATTTGATTGATTACTGAAAATAAATAATAATTATGATGATGGACTGTGCGGCTTAACAAATCTCCGAACTGTGTGCACAACACACCACTGTCAAAACAGACCAGTGCTCGGTCAAAAGGAACCCTGCACAACAAATTTGATTTCTCTATCTATGTCTATTCTGGAATTAAACAATCCAGATATTTCATATAACCTGTGTAGTGAAGACAAATATTGTAAGGCAGAATTTGAATTTTAAATTTCAAAACTTTCTCTTCTTTAGAAAGCCTAAGGTGTCTGTCTACCTTCAGCTCAATTAACTACCATACACTTTAAAACTCCAGAGGGGAAGGATCTCTCTGTATTTTTCAGACTTAATTAGCATTGAAATTTTTCAACTCCGGTATTTTCCTCTATTTCAGGCAAGAAGGTATGTAAATCTGTGTTTGGCTCACCATCCTGTACCATGTTCCCACTTTATGACAGGGCTTATAAAGACTTGGGTTCCATCCGTTGAATTTCAGCAGGGACAATTTCTTTAGGAACTGCTGTGTATATAAAATGAAATTTTGCATACGTCATTAAAGAATAAATATGTTTATTTAAAAAACCAGCATCCAAAATTTATTTTGGACAGAGTTATGGGTCTTGTTTGATCTTTTGAACAAGATGCACAAGACCCTCAGTGGAGACACTTTTCTCAGAAACCACTAGGGGTACAAGGATGAATATTCTGCATAAATCATTAAGGGCCGGATATATATGTTGAAACACCAGTATAATATTCTACAGAGTTATGTCTTTTGTTTGATGTTTTGGACATGGTGCCCATCATTTTCCAAGAAATCTAAGATTATTTATTTACAATTGTAAGCTTGCAAAGATGTTATGGAAATATGGATGGCTCTGTGTTCTTATTGTTTTGGGGAGTATATGAGTCATGAGCACTGAGCACACGACCTGTTCCACCATCAATAAATAAGAGCGACAGGACCATTTCCACATTCAATAGGAATGTCTGTTAAAAGCAGCGTTAATTGTACGATTCCAACTGTATCATGAGCATGTGTTTCTGATTCACTATCAAATAGTGATAATACCAGGTGTTAACAAATAGGTGAGCATATCTTGCCCCACTGGTGGCACCCATCACAAACACATGCAAAGGCAAGCCAATTGTTCACCTGAAAACAAATTATGATATGATACAAATCAAAATAGGGAATTGCATCGGACATAATTTTTGTCATTGATGCATCAATGGGAGCATGGGGATTGCCACTTTTTGCCGAAATGTCTTACCCCCAAATTTTACATAGATGTTATCAATGAGGACGTCCAGCATTTCATGTATTGCTTTCTCTGTAAACTTCAGAAGGCTTTTGCTTTCATTTCTGGGAAATTGTCCTGAACCTCTGAATATGGATATGTAACTGTATCTGTGGTCACCACGTTTTGTGTCAAAAGCCCCATGGATGAAGGAATGAATAAAACAATCGGTTGTTGGTTATTCTTGGCTAAATGTATGCATCAAAAGAAAAACAGTAATGATTTAGCACAGAGACCATTTTGTTGCATTTGGTTATCAACCCCAAAGCTACTGTAAGTGTGATCAATATTTATCAGTGACAATGGCTGTGCCAAGCCAGGTGAATATTGCACAACCTTAAAGTTTGGGGAGGGAGCTTTGAGAAGATCTTGACTTGTTTCACTGAGTTCTGCATGAAACCAGGAATGGCCATTTCAATATGCAATACATATTTTGGTTACAGTTTTTGTAACTTCAGTGAACAATATCACAACAGTAAGACTACTTTAAAATATCCGAGTTAAGTTGTTGATATTGAGACTGCAGTGACAACCAAGTAGTTGATGGAGTAGGGACCAAATGCATTTAATGATAAGAAACATGGGATAGAGAATATTCATTGCGGGCAATTGATGTTCTATTGACCATTGCTCTGGCTCAAGGAAACAGTTTTAAAATGTTAAGACCCATGCTATTTACTGTTAATTTGATAGAATTGATTCTTGCATGTTAATTACTCCAAGGTCTTAAATTAATGTTTTGAAGAGTTTGACATTTGCATATTTATCCGTGTAATTTGTTACAGTGTAAGTGCAATTGCATGTAAAGAGCTACTTTAAACTATTTTTTTTTCAAATTCTTTTGTGTTACTAAAAAAACATCTTTACTGCAATAGACCTACAATAGCTGTCCAATTTCATTTTTCAACCTGAAGGACAGACTTTTTTGGAGTATGTCTAGACAAGTTTTCTCATGTAACACAATGCTGTTAAGTGAACAAAGTTCTGTTAGTTTCTACAGACAACTTAAAGGACCCAGATTGAAGATGCTTCTTACATGAACACGTTTCCAGCTGTACATTTGAGAAGATATTGCATTGCCAATGTCCAGCCTTGTGTTACCAAAGCCATGCTGGACTGCCACAACGAGCATTCAGTGTCTGCCAACTCTGATAATCAAATCGAGCGGTGAGGCCGTAGATTAGTTTCTACGACTTCCCTTTGTGATTGTCAATTCAGCATACAACCTGGGGATAAACCATTTAATATCCTGAAGCTCTCACAGAAGTGATGGAGAAATTTCCCCCTCTTGACATTCTATTGTCAGTGTTGGCCTAGCTCTTGCCTTACTCCCCACCGAGGTTGGTGGGCCCTGGTGGCCAGAGTTAGGCCTGGCCTTTTTGTTGTTGCAAGGTTGCACTCAAGTAAGAAGAGCCACCAGATGTAGGCCATTTTTGTCTTGTTCATCTTCATCTTTTAAATTCTTTTGTTTTTTTGTGAGAAAATGATGTTTTCTCTGAAGTGTCCTGACTTTTTTTTTTAATTTGGAGGAGCTGAAAAGATCTGTTTTAAGGCTGTTTTTATTGTCTCGTCCATCAGTGAAACCTCTCTCTGAGCCTGTGGAAGATCAAGGATAGCTTGTAAGAAAATTGACAGGATTGTGTTTTCCTGTCCAAAAAACAAGTAGCAGTCAGTCTTCACCAATCTTACAGTAACACTTCATTTACTGTAGGAGTTCATTTTTTCTGTCGTGGAATGTGAGACTCATTTTTAGAAAGAAATTTGGTCTAGTTTGTGTCTTACTTAGTTCATGTAGTTCATGTTTGAGTTTTTCTGGTGACAGGCTGGTGAAAGTCCATCAAGGTTTACAATCTCAGGGTTGTTAAATACACAGTGTACAATCAGTGTTTATTTAAGTAAAGATGTGTAATCAGTCTTTTGGAAGACAAGGCATATACTTAATATTTATTCAGGACAAGATGTTCTATCAGTATTAACTTCATTAGAACTTGGTGTACAGTCTGTTTTTTTAGGAAAAGGTTTTTACTTTATGTTAATTGAGGATTTGGGGTTTAGTGAGTGTTTAGTTTGGGCTAGAATTTTACGTTATGTTTGTTTATTCAGGACAAGGCATTTTCTTGATGTTATTATCATTTGGGGCTATGTGTATACTTGATGTTTGAAGGACTAGGTGTTTACTTTAGGACTAGCTGTTAGTCATGTAAGTTTATACCCGTTTCTTCATTCAACGTCATTTTGTTGGGGAACAAATGTAGCTATGGACTGTCATTCTGCAACAGTCTTTTGGCATTGCTGTATTAAAATGTTTGTGTTTATATATAGTTTACTAGATCAGACTATGCCATACGTTTCAGTTTACTGGTGCCAACCTGCAACCTTTTAAGTAGATTTTACTCCAAGTTGTTTGTCAGTAATATTCCAGCTATATGATGGCCATCTGTAAATAATTGAGTCTCTACCAGACAATCCAGTGATTGACATCATGAGCACTGATCTGTGCAGTTAGGATATAATGACATGCATCATTTGAGTCAGCGAGACAGACATTCCAATCCTGTTTGTCGCCTCTTATGACTAGCATGGGTTGCTGAAAAACAATTCTAACTCGGTTCTTCATGGTTTATGTGTGAAGATCTGGGTAGTTATATTTATCATTATAATTCAAATCAGATCTGGGCGTGAAGATCCGAGAACACTGGCAAAGGAGGTCACATCTCTTTGTGATCAACCAATCACCATCTGAGTGAGAAAAGCATTCAGACAACCATGTTTGATTTCTGTGTCTCAAAAAAGAATGTAATTGTGGAGTTTGGATTGCTAATATTACAGCTGCACTAAGTATATGGACACAGTAAGCTAATCTTAATAATATATTTCCTTTCATCAACAGTCGTTTGGGGGCACGGGTGGCCCAGTCGTCTAAGGCGCCGCGATTCGCTGTGCAGAGTTGCGTCCCTTGGGCACGCCAGAAACCTATGATTGTGGGTTCGAATCCTGGTTCGCCCCGATTATGTTTCTAGGTTTGTCAGCACCATACCCGTGCTCGTGGGTTTCACCGAAGTGGTAAACGTCTGAGACCTGCATCACTTCGGGCTTTCCTCCCACATTAAGCTGACACGCCGCGATATAACTGGAATACTGTTAAAAGCGGCGTTAAACCCAACTCACTCACTCACTCACTCAACAGTCGTTTGATGCAGTGTATTTACCTCTTGCCCTTGTGACCTCGAAGGTCCCCTTGTTTGTTTGAAAGCAATCTCTCGGTGTGTTTTGACAGAATAATGGCCATGGAAGAAGCATGTCCTTGAGTGAGGGAAGGAGAAGAAAACATGAGCATCTGAGAGGACAATTATGTTTGCTGTTGGTGACTTAAAGGTCAAAATTAAAGTGAAAAAAACAAACCTGCTAGTTCTTGAAGATAAAAGTGTCATTTTACCAATTCGGAATAAACAAGATTCCTAGAAATCAGAACTGTATCCCTCAAATTAAGAGAAACACCCTTTTGAAACATATCCTCTTTACTGCCAAGCCTGCAGCGTTTACTCTGATTCCTTAACAAAGTGGCTCTCTCATGCTTTCCCAAGGCGAACACCATGTCTTTCTGCGGAAGGAAGTGCCCTGATGTTTCAGTGGGAATGCAGACATTATGTCTTTAGGGCATCCTGTCTTCTCATGTCTCGTTTGGCCCCTCCATCCATTTATTCCAGTTGTGTTGATTTTATATCATTGATTCAGTGGAAAGAGAAGTTTCTGTTTTTCCCACAGATGCCCTGTGATTTCTGACAGTGTGTGTAACTGGGAAACCTTCCGAATACAGATTCAGTCTTGGGCTCCTCATACACCTGTACATGGTCATCAGATCCCATGGCTGGTCATATCAGTTTGGAAATTAGATTCTGTTTGAACAACATTGAACTTCTAAAACTGAAGCAACTACCTATTCATTTGGGGGCGACCCGTGAAGATTCCAGTGTAGAATAGGTCTTCAACAACCCATGCTTGCCGTAAAAGGCGACTATGCTTGTCGTAAAAGGCGAATAACGGGATCGGGTGGTCAGGCTCCCTGACTTGGTTGATGCATGTCATCAATCCCAATTGCGTGGATCGATGCTCATGATATCAATCACTGGATTGTCTGGTCCAGATTCGATTATTTACAGACCGCCGTCATATAGCTGGAATATGAGTGCGGCGTTAAACAACAAACAAACCAAACCAAAACCATAAGGGGGCACTCTTTTAAACTGTTATTTTTATGCTCACAAACACCACCAGTTGATCTTGATTGCTTTGTGAATAGTTTGTAAATTTTGACATTAAGAATACATATTTGGAACCCACAAACACTGGAAAATTGCCAATGATTGGTACATCATTGCACCAACAGGGAACATTGGCTCCAAGGTGATAGCTAACGTAAACATAAATTTTCTAAGGCAAAGATGATTGCTGAAACAATGTCAGTCTTGAATGGTTTATCTATATCCTCGCCCTTATTCCTGTAATTTCCCTGTCAGAAAAAAACAACCTCCTGTCAAACAGGGAAGAATCGGCATTCTTTAGAGAGCCTGGCTCTGCCAGCATCTTCACGTTGATACATTAACATTAACTAATACATAAATAACAAGAAGGAGTATTTTTGTGAATATAAACTGAAGTTTTGAATTTTAGCAAACATTTCAGCATGTACTCAACTACACATTTCCAGAAGCTTGTTCATGTACTGTTGTCTGAAGAGAAGTTTCAGTTCTTGTGCAGGCTGTGAAAGAATGTGGGCAGAGCATCTGCCGGAAACAACCGAGCAGCCAGGATTGGACCTGTGCTTGTCATTAGAGCTGAGGCAGAGGACCGGGTGGTTGCTGTGTGTGACCTGTCTGAGTGTGTCCTCGGCGTGGAACATTAGAACCCTTGCAGATCATTGGCTTGCCTGGCCTGGCCTGGCCCACCCTGGATGCCACAGGGACATATATGCCCCTCATCATCAACCCTCACTTTGAAGTTGAATAAAACTCAAAATACATCACGAACACAAATACATTTCACAGTTTGAATTCTGCAGCAAATTCTCTGTTCTGTGATATCATCCGCAGTCATTTTAAACAAGCAGAATTACTGAAAATGACCGATGGGAATTAGGTACATCGTAAATCTCGCAATTTTGGACGTATTACTAAGTCACCATTCATGGCATTTCATGTTTGTTTTGACATCTAAATATCAGATATTTGCTTGAAAAATGTAGTTATGAAAGTGATTATTAGTGTTCACAGTATCTGTAATGTATCAAATCACCAACGATCATTCTGAATCATCGCCGATAACCCTAAAGCGTTCAGAATGTTTTAGAAAATATGCAAACACGAATGCCAAAGTGAACTTTCCGCCATATTGAATAAGGTTTACAAAATCTTGTTTCACACATGCTGGTTATAAGACACCTATTACATCACATATATTTCAAACTCAGCTGTGATACATACATCCCTGAATTCCGCCTACATTTTTTTTATCCAATGACAAATGGTCTTTATCACCCGTACATATTGTTAAGTTGAAAACAAGCAAATTAAATTTGATGTGAAAATGAATGCTGTGCTCGGAAAACTGTACCTGTTGAAATGAAAACAAAGCAAACTTTACGCTGTGTAGGACTTTCGTAAAAGTTCACACAATCATTCTATCCTGCTGTTGGTAGTTTCAATCATGATGTAGATTTTCTGTATTTTTTTTACATATTTGTTGCACGCAATGACTTACACTATGGATATCTATTTATGTTTATTATAGAGCTATGCCACAAAACGTATGAATCTTTGATAATCTCCTGTTTTATTGAACATTTTTTACATAAGAATTTGACAAATTGAGTGTCCTACACATGTGTCCTACACCTTTAGACATGTTAGAAGATGATCTGTAAGTGTAACTGCAAATTGTTCGTATTTCCTGTGGAATGTAATATTCAATATTGTAATTTAATGTTAACAGGTTTCATGTTATCATAACTGAAACTTAATGTATTATTTTTGACAAAATTGATAATATTCTTGTTAAAATATATACAAACATTTTTAGAAGGAATTTTCATGGTTTTGGAAATGTTGAGTATTGATGTCTAAAAATGATTCACAAACTATTTACAAAATACTCCTATAGTTTTGTATTATATAACCAATTGTTTCACTCTGTTTTAAATAATGTGATCTCAGAATATTTAACTGTTTTCTTAATTTCTATAAGAATGGTAAAACATATTTATAAAGCATGCCATTTACCTCATTGGTCAAACCTTATAGGATTATCCTGATAATTCTGTACAAAAGGAGATTTTTTCACATCTGTAATTGTATAATTCTAAGACAAGATGAAGAGAATAATGAACAAATACATGTCCAATATTAAAAAAAATATTTTATTTTTTTTAGATAGTCTTCTGAGTATTGGTTTTATGTAAAATTGATGCCTACTAGGTGTGCGTCTTATCCAATTAAGATACAGTCAAACTGTCTAATTGTTTATCTATTCAAGACATTATTTACATTATAAAAATAGTCATTGTAAGTTGTGTCGAAAAGCTTCAAATAATGTTTTACAAATAAAGGTTTTTCATACTATGAAAAAATATTAGTCTAGATATCTATTAATCAGTATACCAACTGTGTCTTTCTTCAACGTCACCAAAGACCTAAAACATGACATCTAACAATAAGATGTATTTTTTCAGTAATTCATTACATTTGATAAGGCTGCTGCTCCATTAATAATGGTGCAACAACATCAGTCACATTACACTTATACCCCCCTTTCACTACGACCACAAATATCCTGAAACACCCCAAATCGGAAAATTTGTGATGATTTGGCCAATAATGCAAACTTTCGTGGCTTGTCGGGGTGAAAAATATGAAGATTGCCAGGAATGGGTAAAGAAACATGTACGAATTACAAGATTCATGTACCGATCATGCACAAATTGTAAGTATCGCCTACGACGAAGTTACGAATATGCCGAATGTTGTTCTTACTTAATTCTTACATGATTCGTAGTTGACTCGAGACATTTGTGGCTGTTTCGGGATGTTTTCAGGTTGAGGACAAGAAATTTTGGGAGCCACAAATCGTGAAGAATAGCCAAGAATGTAAGAGAATTGATTACAAAGCTGTTATGGAACATAAGAATTAATTACGAATGGATTACGATACAGCCACGAAATTGCAATTCGGGGGCCCTTCCACGAAAGTCTTTGACAAACAAAAACTTTCTCGCCGATTCGACGAACTCCCGCAGGCTGTACAAGTGTTTGGGAATCAAATAAGATTCATTTAAGAACTTCAAGAAATGATTGAGATTTATCTACGAATATGAAAAAGTTTCTATTCGGGGTGATTCGGGATATTCTTGGTCGTAGTGAAATGGGGCATTACACAATCAGGTGAATGCGGGAAGCTAAGGTCTAATTTACACATTAGATAGGGCTCTCCTTTTTGCTGTTACTTCCTTTTGTATGTTGTACAAGTTATCATTGCTTACGATTTGTGATAATACCTAAACGTATACGGTTTCAATATTGATATTTTTGTTGGTATTGTTTGGTTCCTGGTGAACAAAAAATAAACAAAAATATAACGAATTCTCACTAAGTGAGCTTGGTTATAATGAACGAGTTCTAAGCACAACATGTCTTTTGACGTCATAGCTTAAAAGCGTTTTTCGTCATTTTTCGCTATTTTTCGAATGTATGTTGTTATACATAAGCATACACATCAATTTGATATACCATTATATCCTTCAGACATAAGACATAATGATAAGTATTTTGTTCGCTCACAGTTTCCTTAAAGCTGTTGAATAGAAAAATTAGTAGCACAGTACTCTAATCCATGTGAGATAAAAAGTGGAAACATTTGCTAAATGTCGGACAGTTTAATAGTTGTTGTTAATTTTACACAATCAGAAAGGAAATTTAATATTCTACATCCCTGCATAATTTTATTGTCAGAGGGAGATACTCACTCACTCACACTCACTCACTCACTCACTCACTCACTCACTCACTCACTCACTCACTCACTCAACTTTTCCAAACTGCTAGTCTTATGCTACCATGGTATTCAAGGTGATCATAACAATCTTGACATCTAACTTGAAACAATGACAATTTTAATTATGAAAATATTAATGTCAGGAAAATCTGAAGTATCATTAGGTAACGTTTAAAACAAAATAATCAGCCACGCTGGTTATGAGACTCAAGTTCTGAGATATTGAAGTACAAAAACCAAGATGCTGGGATAGTGGATTTTTCATTCCCAGTGTTCCTGAATGAGATCAAGACATTTTGTGTCTTTGAACTATGAGAGTATCAGAGTACTCAGCCAAATTTTAAAAAAGGACATTATATGAATAATGAATCTGCTGCTGACCCAGTGTCCCGTAGAACTGCCATCTTCATTATTGATTTGTTCGTTAGGGTAATGAGATCAAGCAACAAGAACTGTTGAGTTCACTGCTGTATTTGGCTCCATGGACTCCATAGTTTTGTAATGACCCTATTAGCAACAGCGACTGAGTTTGAAGATACAATATTAATGTGGTGATTTATGTATTTGGGTGTATTCCTGCTCTGGAGTTTATTGCCTCAGTCCAAGCTAGCAATTAAAACTTGTAATTTACTATTGAAAGTTGATTTGCTTCTGACCTTCCATGCTGTTTATCAAGCAAACCAATCTAACATATTCAATGGATTATTAAAAATTGACGTCATTGATGAAGATTTTTTATAAGAAAGCATGTTATCATAATCCATATTGTTAGTGGTTGCTAGGCAGTTGTTAAATTTCTTTTTGCTTCAATGTTGTATTGTGAGAGTTTATACTCATCTGCAAAAGCTATGCATCACCAACTCATGTTTCATGCTTCTTGTGCTGCGTGTAAACAACGGCTGGCAAGACAAACAAGTTTTGTTTTGATGAACTAATCATTTTGCAGCAAACAATAACCTTGTCTGTACAACACATATCATCTAACAAAGAGATTTTTTCTACGGTTTGATTAATATAAAAAGAGAGTAATTGGTGGGATGAAAGCACAATGTCACCACAGCTAGACTTTGTTAAGAAGTAGCTCTAATCCATTAAAGACCTTTGGTGCGTGATGATTTCTGTGAAGAAAAAACAATGAAGTTTTTCTATATATAACAATTTTATGATTCAAGTTCAAGCAATGTATGAGTTGCCAGTGCAGCTTTCTCTGTTTCATTTTATCAATAAGAAGAGAAGCACTGACAAAAGATTGATTCCTGGTTAACTTCAAGCTTGACTTGTTATTTCCAAAATGTTATTACTTTATGGTGACCAAGTGCAAAACACTGTCTTTCCTGACTTTAGAAAGGTCTACTCTGAAATAATAATTTAACAGCTATGATGTATACGGAAGCATTAGCAATTTACTACCCTCCGTTGCC
Source organism: Haliotis rufescens (assembly GCF_023055435.1). Taxonomy (NCBI): domain Eukaryota; kingdom Metazoa; phylum Mollusca; class Gastropoda; order Lepetellida; family Haliotidae; genus Haliotis; species Haliotis rufescens. Next base: position 37,637,560 of record NW_025963779.1, read on the forward strand.
AAGTGTTGTAAAATCTTTAAAGAAATCTGTGAGGAAGAATTTTCTCTACCCAAGCTTGAAACCTCTTAAGCGAATTGTGCTGTGTTTTCCCTTGGTCTCTCACATGACTGCAATATGCACAAACTGTTGATGTGAAAGACGTAGAACAGTTACGAATCGTGTTTTGGAGTTGAGCTATGCCTCACCAGGTACAGTAGATTCAATGAAGTCGATTTTCTCTCCATTCAATCCATACAGAATCATTGATTGAGTCATTGAGGAGTATTGGTCTCATATATTTATTGTAGGGGTTTTTGCCTCGGTGGTTATGATTTAGCAGACGGGCAGGGCTTGTCGAAATGTATTGATTGAAAGTTTTGGGGGCAAGCTAGTTGTTTGAGCCACTGCCGTGGTGTGGAGTGCAGGGGATGCTAAAAGGGGCTGGTCTCACTAATTAATTTTTCATCTGGATAGTACGGAGACAATTGGACAGCTCGCTGGACTGGCATTGCAGAGACGTATTTATGGCTTCACAGCTCTCTCCTTGTCATGACTGCACTTAACGCTTTTCTAAGAAAAGTTTGAAGAATCACAATTGACTGTGGTCCTCCTTTCACTTCAGCAGCAAATTTCCAAATACTTTGACAGCTTATCTGTTTTAGTGGCTCTGGTGACATGGTTCTGGGTTTCCACACGGCCTCTGCAGGAATGTATTCCCCATCAATTTCAATTACGGTTAATTACAGCAGCGTCTTTAGTAACGCTGTGGATAATCCAAGGAGGATCATGATGGACCAGTAACAATCATCCTCTCCTTATGCTGGACTTGCTGCAGATAACATTGTTTTTAACTAATGGAGGATTCAGTTTTTCAAATTAGGATCCTTAGAAAAATATGTGAAGGATGTTTTTGTCTTTTGCACTTTTGTTATGAAGAACTGAAGCCGCATGAAGATAGGTCGTTACAGGAGATCTGATACCCTGGTTGTTGTGACAAACATAGTTTTGTAATTAAACACAGACAATGGCAGTTGTAGTGGACAAACACAGGAGCCCGTTACTATCGTCGGTGACAACCAGTCGAGGAGAACCAATCGCGAGGAATCAATATACAAACAATACCATCCACACTTGACGGGATTCCATGGACTTATTCCGCGCTGATTATAGTTTCACGTTGGCATTTCCACAATGAGGGCAGAAAGTAGGGGACGGTGATTAGCACCGACGGATGTTTCAGGTGGGGTGTCTGCTGATTTGGCTCCAACACTTGTTTTCCAGAATATGGTGTGTTACTGAGCTATACGCTGATGTGTGCTTGACAAACAAATTGACAGCCTCTTTAATTGGTCCCGTAAAAACATGTTGAATCGTTTCAGTGTTGTTTTCTGCAGCTTTCACAACCCATTTGACTCCAGGAATATGGAGAAGTTGACAAATGTCTGTATGCTTGTGTTCTGATACTGTGTTCATGTGCTCCTTCATTGATGAACAAAGCCTGGAAGAATGATTTGATTATGTGCAAAGTTGAAGGTAATTACTCATGGGACGGGTTTTGTCACAATGCCTGAACCTTTGGAGACTTGGCTCCACAGGGGTGTTCTCAAGCATACAGGATGACACTGTCACTCATTAGGACAGTCAGTGGGTTGGCCACAACCCGAGAAATAACTTGGATATGCTTCATGAAATATGAATGATCTGGGGAGCGTAATGGAAGGCTTGTTTCATGGAAACTGAGTGAGACTTTGTCACTTTATTTATGAATTAGACAGTCATCAATGTTTCAAAGAAACTCAAGGCATAACAATAGCAGGATGTAGTATAGAAGACTGACTTCACTCCTGATGTGGGGATTACCAAGGATGGTGTGACACATGAAGGAACTGCTCTTGAGTTTGGCATATTTTGGATACCATACAATAACAATGTTTGCCATAGGGGGAAATGTGAGGATCCCTGATTACAGGGGGACTAAATATGAACCGCTGGATGTATTCTATGAAACGCATAAAGAGGTGAGTTCCTGCCATTCATTCTCTCCACTTTGGAAACCAGAACAAATACTTACTTGTAGACTTGACTGTATTTTGTAGTTTATGAGAATTGTTAATGGTATGACCCTTCTAGACTCAAAGAATGCAGTATAAATGTATATGATATTAATTTCAGATGGGTTACATATTTATATATTATAGTTTATTTGTTGAACATAACTGTCACAGTTGTTAAATTATGAAGATGATAACATTTCTTAGTTTAGCTTTTCTTGAGTAACATTGTATACATCTGTATGCAAAATGTAGTGTAGATAAGACATTTTTTGTTTTGGACCATAGTTTACAATTTTCTGTGTTAGTTTAAAAGTTTAAAGGTTTAGTTTAGAAGGGCATTCAGGTTAGGTGAGATTTCATACCTCGTATGGCATTATTTTTCATTGATCTATGTGCCACAAGTACAGAATTATGAAAATGTTATCAATCAGACTGTTTAATTTATAAAACTATATAGCAGTATTTAAATGATTATGTATTTCATACTTTTCCGATGTCAGAGGTGGCCATGCCATTTTAAAGAACCCTCATGCATGTTCAGATGTATGTCCAATAGTTGTGAGTATATTCTGATTGTGGATCTCATCTGATCCGACATGATCCAACATGATCCATCATGTCACCACCTTACCAATGCTTATATTATGGGCCTTACCAAAATGATAATGGTCAGTGCTCTGTGTCACTCTCTACAAAGCTGACACATCATGATTGTTGAACCCTGTGACACCTACCCACACACAGCCATATGTATACTGCAGAGATGCCTTTTCACAAACTTACCCACAAACAACTTTCCCCCATACTGCAGGATAGTATTTACTACCAAAGATCCGTAACACAGAAAACAGAGCTGGTCAGGCCTAAACAAGAAGGATATGATGATGAGAGGTCAAAAATAATTCTTTATTATGTTGTGTTGAGTGTATCTTCTGACAGATTGAGGTGGTGTCTGTGGAGGTTCCGAGGTGCTATGTTGTTAACAAGGACACACATGACATGGCGCCATTACTCTCCCTCCCCTTGGCGGCAAGAGGTGATACTTCCCACTAAATTATTTACTCTGATTTCCTCAGAGATTAGGACAGATAACAGCTTAACCCAATAGCAACGTCTGTCAGAAAGTACCCACGTCCAGAAGACCCATTCAGTATTCATTAAAGGTGTAGCTATTCTCATCTTACTGTAAGTGCAGGTTGAGTCAGTTTAGTTTCGTTGTAATAGATTTTTTTCAGTTTTCAGGAAGTAATACAAACATAAAAATCAATGATAAAATAGGTCAACACTGTTAATATGCTCTCCCTTTTACTATTCACATATTGTCCTTTGCAGAGACATTGTTTCAGAAAATTTATTGTACTGACAATTTTGTAAGAATTTCTGCCATGTATGCAACCTTGTGTTAAGCTTGATGTGTTGTTTAATTCCTAGGAGATGTTGGATGATCAGGAATTTGTTCACACATATGGGTGTAACAGCATATATTGAATAATAATTGATGGCAAACATGTAGTTTACTGTGACGTCAATGCATTGACTTATGTCTAGATCATTAAGCATGTTGTGAAAAGATAACAACATGGAGTCAACAGCTCACAAATATCAGCTTTAGAAGAAAAACAAATAATTCAAAAAACATTCAGTCAAAACATGAGATCAAACAAGCTCAACTAGTCACAAATGCCGTCCAAAAACAATCTCCCATACATGAAAACAGCTGAAGTGTCGAGTGTGAGGATTTGATGGTAATCCATGGGAAATCCTTGCAGCTTAACTGTAAACAATGTTGACATGGAGTTAGGTAAATTTCAGTAAACTGTCAAGAGACCTGTATGGCTCCCTCATGTATGAGCAGATGTCAGCATAATTCTTGTGGACCAATCTCAGTAAGCTGTTTGACTTTGTCAGTCGATGGCAATTTGTCATATGGTATTTTGAAGGCCTTTGAATCCCATACTGAGTTGCCTGTAATGCTTCATTATGGGGCTTATGTCATGGTCATTTAGATCAAGGTTTTATACCAGCAGTGTAAGAATCTACATCGAAACATCGCTATAGGCAATAAACCCCAAGTTGTTATCCATGTAGTTGTAGTTCTCCAAATAAAACAGCTACGCTATATAATATACTGTGGATACTCTTGTTTCTGAATGCCATGTCATCTTCACTCAGGGTGTACTACGGTATATTTGTGTTCTGTTATTTTGCTAAGATTTATAATTACCAAATCGAGGATAGAGAAATAATGATGAATCATTTAAGAAAGCTGATATCTTGAACCCAGACTTCCTTCATTTTGGATTGGGCAGTCAGTGTTCACCCGATGTGACCTACTGTGGAGGTATCGTAGAGGGCTAAAGTGTGGAGGGCTGGCCTAAAGTACTCATGGAAAAGAAAAAAAAACTGTTTTGCTGGATTTAATAATCGACACAAAGCATTACACAGATGTAAATACGAAATAACAAAACAACTGGAAAAGTACTAGTCTGGATTTGCTAGTTTTATCTCAGTGCTCAATACAAAATGTACTTTACAGGAGGTAATTTGTAGGCACTTTCAACATTCAAAAATAAAACAGTCCAAATTGACATGGCAGAAACAGGCTATAGGCATTATGCAAATTAGCCTGGTTATCAAAACAACAATAAAAATAACAGCTATGTTTATGTACATATTAATAATGACATGTTAGTTGTTGTTTGAGAAGGGAATATGTTACTTTTACATTCTGATATTTTGACAATGATTCACTATCCCACAATGCCACTCACACATCACTAACCACTGACAAATCAGATGCACGTGGGTTTCAAGCACCTGTTTTCACCTGTCGTCAAGGTGTCATAGGTCATGGACATTCACCTTGATCTACTTAAACCTGGTTATGCTCAGTCTGTTTTGTTCATATTTTTACACACTTTTACGTGTAAAAAGACATAAAAACCTTTGATACGCTGTATTTGTGCCAAGGCCCAATTAGTACTAATTGAGTTGTTTGAATATTTATATATTTTGTATACTAACTGCATTTATTTAAAATCTGAGAACGAAAAAACAGTTTTTTTTCCTTTCTGTTAGTACTTTAGTGTTTAAAGCATTCGGTCGCCATGACGAAGACTTTGTTTCGATTCCCCACATGCGTACAGTGTGTGACGCCAATTTCTTCAGCCCCCCCCCCCCCCCCCCCCTTGATATTGCTGGCTTATTGCTAAAAGTGGCGTAAAACAATACTCACTATTTTGTTGGTGATATTTTATGCAAACTGACCGAGTTGAAAATCTGGAAGAGGGTTTGTTTTGTTGTGTAGGAAAGTTTAGTACTCCTGGGGCTCCACCACACTGGTTCTCTGTAGTACTCCTGGTGCAGTGACTGCTGAAGGGAGGGGCAGGGCTTCCCCAAATCTCTTAAATCAGAGTTTTCAATGGTCATGTTCCTCTGTAATAGACTGCAGTAGTAACTTTGGTCATTTGCCAAATGTCATTCTCCATAGGGTGAATTTTGTCAGAGTGGCATTAATAAATTTCTCAGTTGTATTTCTGAAACGAAATTCCCTTTCCTTTATTTTTTACATTTCAAAAGAAATAGCTGTTGTAAAATTATATATGACATCACCTGCCAAATAATCTTTCATTCAATTTCATTTGGCGAAAATGCTACAAGGAGTGAAGTGAGGAAAGGTTTGCCACACTGCATTACCTAAGAACTCTATGGATATTTTCTCTGTGGGAATGTATATCACCAGTCGCTGGAGACAACATCGGAAAGTCCATTAAGACATGTACATTTTGAGGAAGCTTCCCTTGATGTTCAAAGTCTTTTTTTTCTTCTTTCTGATTTTCAGTTCTTTCAGTCGATCGGTCCTGTCAACAATCTAAATGTAAATATATGTCCTAAGAAGACTATAAATAAGGCTAAATAGCTACTGGATTTCTGTCAATAGCTAGTGGCTATTAGCATATACACATGGCTAAAATGGTGATGTTATTACTGAATCATCAGGATGATGAAGTGAATCTATTCTTTATGGCCAAATGTGGCATTCCAACATATATCTCCACTCACTAAGTGCCAGAAATATGCTGCCCCTTTTTGGGGCAAAATGTCATAAAAACTGTGCGGAAATCTTTAAAAACTTCCTGTCAAATTTCATGAAAGACTGATTTCAATGGTATCAATCAATCTCATTAGGGATTGTACAAATTATTCCTCGAACTTAAAATATACTAAGACACTCTGACTTTTTAGCAAACACAAATGTTTCTCCCAGCTCTCATTTCCTTTCTGAGAAAATGGCCTGCGACCATCTCTGGTCTAAATTGGCAGTGCTGGAGGCTCCTTCTTTTATGTACAATACCTCAGAAGGATGTTTTTCCACAGACAGTCATAATGATTCTTCTTAAAAGGTTGCCCTAGATCATCATTAGATGCAGTAAATTGGGCTTCTCAAATGCATTGCATGTTTGAACATAAAAAATATGAGGAAAAGAACTTGTGCTATTTGGCGCCAGATATAACATCTGTCTTGAAGTCAGTCCTGCGAGTTTGCTATGTAAAGATGTAGGAGATGTGGAGACAGAAGTTAAATCCAGATGAATATTTCATCTGTCAGAAGCTAGGTGTTTTATGCAATGTTATTGCTGCAGTGATGTCCAAAACCCAAGTGTAGGTTTTTGGATTATGGTGAAGACATGGATGGATGTGGTCGTGGCAGACTTTCCATCATACTGAGTGCTGCATGGTAATAAAAATGGCTAGGTGAAAGATCAGAGATTGTTTATTTATGTATATGTAAAACTACTGCTACAATTCAGGGTTAGAGTATGCAAGGGTTTTTCCTGAGCCAGACTTCTTATTGCCCAGCTTTCCTAATGATTTTGCTATCACAAATTAAGATTCTTTTCTCTGCTTTTTTGGTTATGGAGTTTGAAGATAATCCTGCGTGTTAGTTATATTAATGTCCCAAGTAAAGTTAAGTTCATCCATAACTAACCATAAAGATGGAAGCTGAGGGTGAGTCAGTTTATTTATCATGGGCATACTAGGCCCAGATGTACAATCAACATCCCTCTCAACATAGTCACATTCTAAATATTCTCCAGAACGGTTATGGGAGTATTTAATTAAAAATATATTACCTGGACATAAAGTTAAAACCAAACATTTAGTGTGCTAAAGAAAAAGAGAATTGGACTATACATGAACAAGGTAAAATCATTTGCAAAATAGTTGTGCCTTACATGTAAAAATGTTTATATGGTTTGAAGGAACCAGCCAATACAATATTCTATCTTGATCAAAACACCCAGAGGCACACGCGCACGCACACCTAAACCGAAACACATACCCACACCACTACCACCTCTACCTCCACCGCCACAGCCCCCAAACCCCTACTCACCTATACTCTTACACCCCCACTCCCCCACACTTCCACACACCCACACTTCCACACCCACACTCCCCCACACTTCCACACCCCCACACTTTCACACCCCCACACTTCCACACCTCTTTACCCCCACCCCCCACCCCCACACACATAATCCACACCTCTTTACCCCAACACCCCCACCCTTCCACTCCTCTCTACCCCCACACCCCGTCACCTCTACGTCTCTACACCCCTTCACCACTACTCTCCCACACCCCTACCCTACTCAATATATTGCCCTTTAGAATGTAGTGGACTTGCGATAATGTCAATATGTTACTCAGATAGCCTATCATCTAGACATTCACTTGGAAAGTTCCACAGCTAGTTTCATGAGCGAGACAAATGCTCCGTGGAGAGTTCTAGCCAGAACATTTAGAACCTCTGCAGCTCTCCCAGCGGTCACAAGCTGTGAAATGTTATGGGCTGGGGAAGTTTACAGTATTTGTCTTCTGTCTTGGGATCCATAAAGCAAGTCCAACAAAGACAGCATCTATCTAAATAAGTTCAGAGAGTTGATATATTAACCATCTTTGCTCATCTTCTTCATATTCCTTTAGAGGCTTGTTCTCAACATAATGCCGTCAAATTGCGATACAGAAACATCTTGAACATCTGCTGTCACCTCTGTCTGGTGGATTAATCCATACCATTCCTGTCTTGTAACCATGTATATATTTGTTATATTTCGTTGTCATTGGATTGCCAAGTATCCAGCCCTTGAGTAGTTGAAGGTGCTACTTCACAAAGACAATTGTTTTGACAGATATGGATTTTATAAATCTGTTGAGGGGAAAAGATTTTTGTTTGTTTCATAAGCCGTATTGAATATTGGACTGTGATCTGTTTTTCATTTCTTATGTGATCTCTGGTATCGGATTCCATTTAATGTTTGAAATCTATTTCAAGGAAAAGCATTAAAGATTTTCTCAGATGGGTTGCTATGGAGACTCTTTTATCTCCAACGATCATATTTGTTTTAAACATATGCAAGGACTAATATATTTTTGTGAGAAAAATAGGAAATTATTTAGGGAATGTATGGTGAATGTCAAATGACCTACTTGTATGTGAGAACAGTGGGTGCTGGGATGAAAACTGATTTGAATATCTTGTTTGATAGGCATTACTTAGAAGTTGGCGGATGACAAGATAGACACAATTTTATGGATAACAACTTGACAACGGTATAAGGATCTATACCGAAACGTCGCTTTTTACAGTATTAAAGAAGTTGTTATCCATAAAATTGTGTCTATCTTGATTTGAATATGTTTGAGGTATTCCTATCTGTCCTTGTCTGAACTAGATATTTGGCAGCAAGCTCAAGCCTGTACACAAACACATTTATTCTATTCTTTCTGCTTCCAATTATGTCAAATGGACAAGTCATTAACAGACCAGATAGGGCAAAGTATGGATGTTTTGATGTTTGACTAATTTGGTGAGTTCATATATCATAAGACTGACAGGTATTGTACATTTAATCACAATCAGTATTAGTATCGGTAATATCTTTCAAATATCACACCTTGGCTAGAATTTCATTCAGACAAATACAACCACCTGATACTGTTGTGCTGAAACACTGAAAAAAATTCTTTTCCTGACAACAATTTAGGTTATTGATCGTATGTACAAAGTTTATTTCCCATGGAGTTACAAACTGATTAATTCTTGACTCCATTGGGAATTCTTTGTCCATGATGAAAGTGCTTGAATATGTTACAAACGTTCTGCTTTGTAGGCTGATTGATGTGTGGACAGATATCCATGTTGTGAGATAGTCCTAAGTCAGTTGTCATGTAGCAGACGACACTGAGTATGTTCCCCGCCAAACCCTCTGTGGGTGTACACATGGTATGTGGAGCTGGCAGTTGTCACTGTACCTGACTGTACCCTCCAACTGGGCTGCTTGTCTGATGAATTGCTCTTTTTGATATAGTAGAGACTGGAGTTTATTCCCAGTCTGTCTCCATGCAACAGGAGATTTAAATAAGGATAGATGGCGTCGCTATCAGATACGTTGTAGGGGAAATGAAGCAGTGCTATCTCTTGGAAACATTGCTATCAGTGGGATGTGATGCTGTCTGTTGGAGATGTTAATGAACAGGAAGCAGTTTATAGACTTTGAGTGAATACTTAGTCATCAGATGAGGAGTTTATTTCTCTATAGGTTTTGTTCCTCAGACTTAGACAATCATGAAGTTTACTGTATAGGTATGTTGTATAGTGTGTTGCCTGGGGAGATCAGCAGAGCACATTGGGCAGTATGGTTGTTCAGAGATTTTGAGGATTGTGTTGTCGTGTCAGCTCTGTTAAAGTATTGAGGAATTTGTTTTGGCCTTGTCTGCCAAATATTCTGACTATGACATTGAAGTCTTCACAAAATCAACTAATTCATTAAAGAGGAATATCTGGAGCAACAGGCCAACCAGAGTTTAAGTCTAGAGACAAGACGTATGTTCTAGGCCAAGTTGTAAGCTCAAGGGACAGGTTGTAATCTCTGGGGACAGGTTGTAAGCTCAAGGGACAGGTTGTAATCTCTGGGGACAGGTTATAAGCTCAAGGGACAGGTTGTAAGCTCAAGGGACAGGTTGTAAGCTCTGGGGACAGGTTGTAAGCTCTGGGGACAGGTTGTAAGCTCTGGGGACAAGTTGTAAACTCAAGGGACAGGTTGTAATCTCTGGGGACAGGTTATAAGCTCAAGGGACAGGTTGTAAGCTCAAGGGACAGGTTGTAAGCTCTGGGGACAGGTTGTAAGCTCTGGGGACAGGTTGTAAGCTCTGGGGACAAGTTGTAAACTCAAGGGACAGGCTGTAATCTCTGGGGACAGGTTGTAAGTTCTGGGGACAGGTTGTAAGCTCAAGGGACAGGTTGTAAACTCAAGGGACAGGTTGTAAGCTCAAGGGACAGGTTGTAAACTCAAGGGACAGGTTGTAAGCTCAAGGGACAGGTTGTAAACTCAAGGGACAGGTTGTAAGCTCAAGGGACAGGTTGTAAACTCAAGGGACAGTTTGTAAGCTCAAGGGACAGGTTGTAAACTCAAGGGACAGGTTGTAAACTCAAGGGACAGGTTGTAAGCTCTGGGGACAGGTTGTAAACTCAAGGGACAGGTTGTAATCTCTGAGGACAGGTTGTAATCTCTGAGGACAGGTTGTAAGCTCAAGGGACAGGTTGTAAGCTCAAGGGACAAGTTGTAAACTCAAGGGACAGGTTGTAAGCTCAAGGGACAGGTTGTAAACTCAAGGGACAAGTTGTAAGCTCAAGGGACAGGTTGTAAGCTCTGGGGACAGGTTGTAAGCTCAAGGGACAGGTTGTAAGCTCAAGGGACAGGTTGTAAACTCAAGGGACAGGTTGTAAGCTCAAGGGACAGGTTGTAAGCTCTGGGGACAGGTTGTAAGCTCTGGGGACAGGTTGTAAGCTCAAGGGACAGGTTGTAAGCTCAAGGGACAGGTTGTAATCTCTGGGGACAGGTTGTAAGCTCAAGGGACAGTTTGTAAGCTCAAGGGACAGGTTGTAAACTCAAGGGACAGGTTGTAATCTCTGGGGACAGGTTGTAAGCTCAAGGGACAGTTTGTAAGCTCAAGGGACAGGTTGTAAACTCAAGGGACAGGTTGTAAGCTCAAGGGACAAGTTGTAAACTCAAGGGACAGGTTGTAAGCTCAAGGGACAGGTTGTAAGCTCAAGGGACAGGTTGTAAACTCAAGGGACAGGTTGTAAACTCAAGGGACAGGTTGTAATCTCTGGGGACAAGTTGTAAGCTCAAGGGACAAGTTGTAAACTCAAGGGACAGGTTGTAAGCTCAAGGGACAAGTTGTAAACTCAAGGGACAGGTTGTAATCTCTGGGGACAAGTTGTAAGCTCAAGGGACAAGTTGTAATCTCTGGGGACAAGTTGTAAGCTCGGGGACAAGTTGTAATATCTGGGGACCACAAGTGGTTGCATAAATATTTGTCTGTGTGTGAAAGACAGATCTAAAATGAACAATAGATGAGTAGCAAATTTTCATAGGTAAAAATGAATGGATTGTGCTCAAACAAATTAATAATATTGAGATTCTTATTTGTACATTACTAGTGTCGCACACACTCCACTCCGCTCCGCCCCACTCCACTCCACTCCACTCCACTCCACTCCACTCCACTCCACTCCACTCCACTCCACTCCACTCCACTCCACTCCACTCCACTCCACTCCACTCCACTCCACTCCACTCCACTCCACTCCACTCCACTCCACTCCACACCACACCACACCACACCACACCACACCACACCACACCACACCACACCACACCACACCACACCACACCACACCACACCACACCACACCACACCACACCACACCACACCACACCACACCACACCACACCCTATGCTTCACCATGCATCTACTGTCTTGATGCACGCTATTGATATTTGAGACTTGCTGTGCTCTAGGAGCCTTGCATCTGCAGCTTCTCACATAGCAGGCCTGTTATATGTCCTCCGAGTTGTTTGTATTAAGTAGTACTGCTTCTTTCACGGCTGCAGGGAGCACTCTGACCACTGTTGTTGCCACTCTGACCGCTCTTGTGATACCAATTAGACAGAAAACCGTCTTGATACAACAAACCAAGAACTTAGTTTTCCCATGAACACACATTTGGTGATGTAAAAGGTGCCTAGTGGGCCTTGAACACATGTTTGGCGGTGTAGCAGCTACTTCATAGGCCTTGATCACGCATTTGGCCATGTAGTAGGGACCTGATAGGCCTTGATCACACTGTGGCCATGTAGTAGGTACCTGATAGGCCTTGATCACACTGTGGTCATGTAGTAGGGACCTGATAGGCCTTGATCACACTGTGGCCATGTAGTAGGGACCTGATAGGCCTTGATCACACTGTGGCCATGTAGTAGGTACCTGATAGGCCTTGATCACACTGTGGCCATGTAGTAGGTACCTGATAGGCCTTGATCACACTGTGGCCATGTAGTAGGGACCTGATAGGCCTTGATCACACTGTGGCCATGTAGTAGGTACCTGATAGGCCTTGATCACACTGTGGCCATGTAGTAGGGACCTGATAGGCCTTGATCACACTGTGGCCATGTAGTAGGTACCTGATAGGCCTTGATCACACTGTGGCCATGTAGTAGGGACCTGATAGGCCTTGATCACACTGTGGCCATGTAGTAGGTACCTGATAGGCCTTGATCACACTGTGGACATGTAGTAGGTACCTGATAGGCCTTGATCACGCATTTGGCCATGTAGTAGGTACCTAATAGGCCTTGATCACGCATTTGGCCATGTAATAGGTACCTGATAGGCCTTGATCACGCATTTGGCCATGTAGTAGGTACCTGATAGGCCTTGATCACACTGTGGACATGTAGTAGGTACCTGATAGGCCTTGATCACACATTTGGCCATGTAGTAGGGACCTGATAGGCCTTGATCACACTGTGGACATGTAGTAGGTACCTGATAGGCCTTGATCACGCATTTGGCCATGTAGTAGGTACCTAATAGGCCTTGATCACGCATTTGGCCATGTAATAGGTACCTGATAGGCCTTGATCACGCATTTGGCCATGTAGTAGGTACCTGATAGGCCTTGATCACACATTTGGCCATGTAATAGGTACCTGATAGGCCTTGATCACACATTTGGCCATGTAGTAGGGACCTGATAGGCCTTGATCACACATTTGGCCATGTAATAGGTACCTGATAGGCCTTGATCACACATTTGGCCATGTAGTAGGGACCTGATAGGCCTTGATCACGCATTTGGCCATGTAATAGGTACCTGATAGGCCTTGATCACGCATTTGGCCATGTAGTAGGGACCTGATAGGCCTTCATCACGCCTTTTGCCATGTAGTAGGTACCTGATAGGCCTTGATCACACATTTGGCCATGTAGTAGGTACCTGATAGGCCTTGATCACGCATTTGGCCATGTAGTAGGGACCTGATAGGCCTTGATCACACATTTGGCCATGTAGTAGGTACCTGATAGGCCTTGATCACACATTTGGCCATGTAGTAGGTACCTGATAGGCCTTGATCACGCATTTGGCCATGTAGTAGGGACCTGATAGGCCTTGATCACACATTTGGCCATGTAGTAGGTACCTGATAGGCCTTGATCACGCATTTGGCCATGTAGTAGGGACCTGATAGGCCTTGATCACACATTTGGCCATGTAGTAGGGACCTGATAGGCCTTGATCACACATTTGGCCATGTAGTAGGTAACTGATAGGCCTTGATCAGGCATTTGGCCATGTAATAGGTACCTGGAGGCCTTGATCAGGCATTTGGCCATGTAGTAGGTAGAAATTTTTATGTTTTATGTTTACATGGCAACAAGTTGGACTTAGGTTCTATAAGGGTGGTGTTCGTTTCCGGAGCATAACTCAAAAACTGTTAAATACTTTCTTACAAAACTTTGCATGTCTACCAGGCACAAACTGAACTGGTGCCTTTTGCTATTTAGGAATATATTATAAATTTTTAATTTTTATGTTTCCATGGTAACAAGTTGGACTTAGGTTCTATAAGGGTGGTGTTCGTTTCCGGAGAATAACTTAAAAACCGTTAAATACTTTCTTACATAACTTTGCATGTCTCCCAGGTACATCCTGAACTGGTGCCTTTTGCTATTTAGGAACTTTTTTTTTACATTTTTTTTACGTTTCCATGGCAACAAATTTGATTTAAGTTTTCATATAGGGTGGGTTCACTTATGGAGTATAACAAATAAATCGTTAAATATTTCCTTGCCAAACATTGCATGTCCATATATAAAGTACATACTGAACAGGTGCCATTTCATATTAAGGAGTTTTAGAAATCTTTATTTTAGAATTTCCATTGCAGCTATTTTGACATGGGCTAAGAGAAATGTTGGGTCAGTTACCTGGTTTGGGACCATAACGTGTTAAAATGGGTGGGGGATATAGATGACTTCGTTGACTATAAGCTTGTTTCTTGTAATTTGTCATTTGTTTGCATAAAAAAACCCACAGAAACACACGTTTTACTTTCCAATCCATATGGATGTGACCATGGTGGATCTTTTGTTGGTAAACAATGTATGCTTCTTAAAGAACATTCAACTCTTGACTCATTACATACAGAATTGCACATTTACTTGTGGTTACTTTACAGACAGCTGCCGGGGGGATATGTCATCTTTCTGATGACTCTTGTTTAGTATTTCCAATTGTTTTAAACTTGGAGTTTTCTTTTCCTGCCATCATAGCAAACTACCATTACAAATAGGAACCACAAGAGATAGTGTTAACAATTTTTATCCCAGTTGGCTGTGGATCATGTTTCAAATATTCCAAAGAGTGAAAATATAACAAGTTGTCCATATTTCACTTTCATTACTCTGTTACATTCCGCTAGTTGTAGTGACACAATCCGTTCATGCATGATACATTCAACAGATATGTTCAACTGTGTCATCATGAAAGTGCTGTCTCACACTCCTATGCTATTGTTGAAATGTTTGCTTTGAAAATTTAACATAACTGAAATATGAACCAAGAAGTACAAAGTACTCCAGATTTTGAGTAACGGTAGTGTCATTTAGCTGTGGGTTTCCTTCCGACCAGGTTCATTAGCCTTTCTGATGTGGAATCTTACTATTGCCTCATTGCATCACTCCTTTTAATCTACTTGTCCATTAGGATTAGAGCTTTGAAGCTATTGATGCGGCTGAGAAACAATTTATCTTGAAATATGACGGCCCAGGTTCCCAAAGGTAAACCCCTTCATTTGGTTTTAAAGGTTATTGTGGAGGTTTCTTGTCATGTGGTTGCCTGAAAGGCAGGTTCTTATTGTTCATCAATCTGGGGTGGTTGGACCTTTTGTGTTCAATTCTGAGTTCTCTTTATAAGTAAGACAAAGAGCTGATTTGCTGCTCAGATATTGAAGTTTGCCCATCTTGACATAAATTCTATCAGTGCCGAAAAACACATGGTCCTATTTCAAAGCAATCCTTTAAGGATATTCTGCTATTTTCTGAGTTCACAGCATCAGCTCTACTGCTATAAGTGTATAATCTCCAAGCCAAAAGGTTATTTGTCTACAGAATGGCAGACATCTTTCCATCCTTTATGGTCTAGTTTGTAGTTATATAGAACGTTTTGTTTGCTCTGCATTGTTTTAGACCAGAGAATATAATCACAGAAGTTGGCAAGTCGACATCTTCCTTTCCCCACGGTTATAACATCTGCATGAAAAACTCAGTAGTCAACACAAATGTGAAAATCCGACACGACCTGTGTTTTATTGCTGGAGGGAAACAGAGGTCAGAGAATGTTTTTTGGTGATGTATTTAGACATTGCTTCTGGCTTTGATGGAGCTGTTGTGCATATTCTCAAACAGTGCATAAGAATTGTTTACAATGTGGAAACATCTGAAGGAAATGTATTTTTGTATCCATGGGCTAATTTGGAAACAGTTTCCGAACCGAGAATTATGACACTTGATAAATGGATAAAGAATACAACCCCAAATGGTATGGAATAATATTAGCTTGATTTACTGCTATTAGCTGTATAGAAGTTCGAAAGGAATTATTATCTAGTTCTTGAAGGTCGAGCTTGGGACTACAAATGTCTTAAATGAATCTTTAAATAAATTCCTGTCTCTGACCATATGTCACATGTTTCCTGATGAGAATGGGGGGCGATGGAGTAGCCTAGTGGTTAAAGCATTCGCTCGTCACCCTGAAGACCCGGGTTCAATTCCCCACATGGGTACAATGTGTGAACCCCGTTTCTGGTGTCCCCCGCCGTGTTATTGCTGGAATATTTCTAAAAGCGGCTTAAAACCATACTCACTCACTGATAAGAATAAGTAATATAAGTGCAATAAACCTGAATACAACATTAAAATCTATTTCTACACACTTTACCTTAAAAAATTGTTATCACCATCAAGGTATTGTTCACATTTTACACCATAAGCATAGGTTAACTGTGCTTCACTGAAGCTAATCCAGTCATTATCTTCCTTTGGCGTTAAAAAACAACAAACAAACAAATAAATCATACAAGGCAACAAAGTGGATTGGTAGGTCAAAATACATGACTTGGTTGATAGAGTGGTTGTTGGATGTTATTTTCTGCATATGGTAGTTAAAGTTCCACAAGGGAATCGAGTTATGACATTATCTTTCTTGATATCTGACTAAACTTTAAATGGTGGTGTTCAGAAAGGATGTCAGGAACCAATAAATGTTTACACTGACATTTTGAAGCAGGCAGAGAAATGGGATAGCTGTTACGTATGAACAGAAAACTAGTCAGAAACAGACAAAACTGAGTGACAGACTGAAATATTTTCTATTATCGTATTTCCTCCAAAGATAGCACATGTATGAATAAGCTACAGTTATAATACCGTTTTATCTTTCTACATCATGCTCACTGTTATTACAGGCTGGTTAGAACTTAGGATTAGTGTTAACAGCACATTTATTGCAGTGCTAAGTTGGTTCTGACTGGCTATTTGAATGCTGCAAACCTTCTTGTACTCAATACCACATTTGGTTTAGGAGTTATTTTAAGAGTTCTGAGACAAATTATGGGCCACTGAGGTAGATTTGTCAGAGACATTTGTGGCTAAAAGCTTGAGATTTGCAAGTAAACGTGAACTTTGATGTGAACTTCTTGTGACAAGGAAATGGGTTTTGATCTTTGCCTTTGTGATTAATAATGTCATGTGTGAAAACGTTCATGCATAATTTGATTCTGGCTTCTTTCTTGGCATGGTTCTTGAAGTGCATGTCCTGCCCAGCTCCTCAATCTCATTATGATGAGTGTTGTTCTGTGGATTTCTCCATTTAAAACTTTTCACTCTTATTTCCAAAGATTGAAATCAGATGGATAACAGTTACATTTGAAATAACATGATTATACAAGAATCATCATTCCTCCCTCAAAATTATTATGAAGGTTATTATAACCTTGACAATGATACTGTCTGATTGCAGACATTTTGAAAGATTCAAAATAGGTAAAAAAATAAAATAAATGCACCGAGGACAACCGGATGATGGGTAGTTTGAAATCATAAACACCTCTTTTGTTGCTTGGTCTTCCTTGGTATGGAGATAATGATGAGGAAGGGGCAAATAGCCCCCAGGGGGTCGAGTCCGGAAAGCTTTCCACCTGATCTGTGTCACAGGCATAATCACAGGCCGCTCCTTCCGATCCAGTTCCTTTGCATATATAGCTGGGGAAAATGAGAAAGTTCCGTCATAAAATTCCAGCAGAGCCTGGGGTCAGATTTAGGTTTTAAACGGTCTGAGAGAAGCATAAAGCAACAGGATGGCTTAGCCTCTCCTCATCAAGATTTCCACATTACTAAATCTTTATGAAGCAATTTCTTGCGTGAGTAATCTAGTTAGGCCAGACACCGATTATTCCCCCTGACTTGCCAAACCACCCTTACATTGAGTTGGAAAGGATGTCATAAAATGCTTATCATCCTCAACATCAAGATGTCTTCAATCAGGGGATCATCTCATAACCCAAACTGGGTATTTTGGAAGATTTTGTGGTGATGCTCCAAATGCTATAAGGAGATTGTCTTGCTGATTGTTAGGAGCAGGTATTTTCAGGGATTGTTCTCCCCTCTTTCAATGTCTGGACTTGTTTGCTTCCAGGGATATGAGTGGCGGTCGGGTAGCCTAGTGGTTAAAGCGTTCGCATATCACGCCGAAGACCCGGGTTCGATTCCCGACATGGGTACAATGTGTGAAGCCCATTTCTGGTGTCCCCCGCCGTGATATTGCTGGAATATTGCTAAAAGCGGCGTAAAACCCCACTCACTCACTCACTCACTCACTCCAGGGATATGATCATTGGTTTTACGTTGTTGCTGCATTACCATACACATTTCGTCATCCATGTGGGAAGAACCATAAACAGTCCTGAGTTATCACAGCTAACTTACTTTTAGAGGTCTTTGTTTGAGTTAACCTAGAAAGGAAGGACAGCTTTTGGCATGAGTTGATATGCAAATGTCTATAATCAGAATTTGATATCATTCCTGATCATATAATCTCAATTCAACATTTGTTAATGTAAATAACGTGAAATATTTCTGTAAAAAATAATTTCAAAAGAAATATCCTGATGAGAAGGGAGGGATTAGAATATATTTGTCCAATTATTGATCTTTCCTTGCAGAGGACTTCAGTGAAATCTCTAAAGTAAAAACTATAAATAAAGATAGATCAAGGTATAATATTGATTTCCTTCTTGAGGAGCACTTCTCAGGTTGATTCGATGATGACATGGATTAATAGTGAAGGAAGAAGGTCATTGGTTTAATAGGCAAGGAACTGGTAACAGCAGTCCTAAAATATTCACACCACCTAAAAGCTCTTAATACTTGTTTACATTCCGAGCTGCACAGGCTGTTTTTTAGTAGTTGTCATTGTGTTCTGAGATCTGGTTTAATCTTTGGAAATGGCGACCCATTTTAACTAATGGATGTAGAGGAAAATGTGCTTAGGAAGACTTGGTCATGATATTATACGTAACCATTTTCGAAAACTGTGTTATTACAAAGTCAATTATCCTTAGGCCTTGATAATAGATGACATTGGTAATGCTATAGGATATGGATAAGGTTGTAATACCAGATGGGGAGGAATTGCCTGCGTCATTATAGATGTGTTGTTTTCTGGAGGGGTAGATAGGTACTTCTGGAATTGAGAAAAGCAAAGAGTCAAAAGTTGGTTGTTCAAGTCAAGCATCAACTTGGATAAAAGATTAAAAAGAGAGTCGAAAATATGAAGGACATAAACAGATTGAAAGAAGGTCAGTGAAAGACACAATCAGGAAAAACATCCAATTATGAATACTTATTCGTATGAAACAGTGACAGGAGTTAAACTATCTCAATTACAGTGAGGGAGTGAGTTAATATTTAAAGTCACATCGGCAGTATTTCAGCCATATCGTGACTAAATCAATTTAGTTTATAGTTCTCCAAGGTGAGGTGAGGTGAAATTGGATTTAATGTCGTGTCCAAGATTATTGCACTTATATTGCAACGTGCACACACGTGTGTGTGTGTGTGTGTGCGTGTGTGCGTGCGCGTGTGTAAGCGTGCGTGTGTGTGTGGCTGCTTGTACTAGTCCGGACTGATGTCGATTTATAGTGCTAGCTCACTTAGATACCTTGCCGCAGTTTAACATGAATACCCAACTCAGACACAGTATACTGACTCTGAGACAATCAGTCCTTGTTTTAGCCCCTCAATGCCGAGTGCCAGACAGGGTAACAACAAGTATCCTCTTTTAACGTCTTTTAAGTTCATCTCCTTCCAAGAATAGCTAAGTTCTTCTTCTTCCGAGAGTATCTAAGTTCATCTTCTTCCAAGAATATCTAAGTTCATCTCCTTCCAAGAATAACTAAGTTTATCTTCCAACAAGAGAAGCTAGGTTCATCTTGCTGCGGAAGTTCTTCACAATTTTCTCCAGTGACTTGGTGCAGAAGCAAATCCCTGTAATCCGCAGCCCTTGTAGAAAATAAGACCAAACAGTGTGAAGAACCAATGGCATAATTGTTTCTTAACCCCTTTGTGTTTACTGTTACTGTTCCAAATGTGTATTAATCTTGATTCCAGTAAACTCCCCAGACATGTGTTATGTTCTTCAGGAACAACAGTTCACGGCAATTGTAGCAAAGTGAATGTTAACCATATTTTATTGCCAGGGAGATATTTAAGAGTTGTGGATAATAGACTGTGATGGAGTGATGGTAATGACCTGAGTGTTAATCTTGCCTAAATGTCAGGGGTATATATAGCAGTGAGTGTTGTCACCCCAGTGTTGCCCGTGTGCAAGCTGTATCCTGCGTGAGAGCCACTTCCTCATCAGCATAGCCTGACTGATTGCTGCACAGATACCACCATACACACATTACACGCAAGTCGAGTAGGCAGGTGAAATACTCAGTCCAGTCAGTTGGAAAATCTGTCAAAATAATATGCTAGCTTTGGCTGGTCATTGATTTGTATTCCGAGCCCTCTAGAGGTGTGTAGCTGTAATTTGGAGTTGTCTGGTCAGAAAAATTCTGTCTAGTCAACAATAATTCTGACAGCAAAGATTTCTAGATTTGGAAAAGGAAATCTCTGGCTGTTGGCAAGTCTTTTGAAGAAGATGGGTTTTTTTAGCATGGAGTGTGTGATTGTCATCAGTTTTTTTCTTCTTATGGAGACTTTTTCTTGAAGAATTCTTCTTTGGATTTTTGCCAGCTCATGCCTTGATGATCAAAGTGTTCTGCTTTTGAGTTTATATTTGATTATGTTCAGTTAAAAATTGACTCAAGGCTAAAGCATGGTGTTGATTTTCAGTGTATGCCATAAGCTGTGAAGTATGCAAATTATCAATTGGATCTTTTTGCTTTTTCGTCCTGGAAATGTTCTGGGGAAATTTTAACAAGTCATTTGTGGGAAGCAGCTCAAACAAGGCAGTGTTTTTTGTTACCACTGTATCAAATTTGTAGGAGAACATCTTATTGTATCATATAGGAGAGGGATGATTGGTACATGATTGGGCCAATGATGAAAGACTTAGCAGCACTATGCCTGTTTCAGTAGCTAGATTCAACAACTAGCTTATAGAACAGTTTTAGCTCTTGGAACTCACTCCTTACACTGAAAAAGTTGTAGAGGTATCATATTTTTGACTGGCAAGCACTTTTCTTTCACCATGGAAACTGTTTGCCTGATTGTATTAGTTCTTTATCCCTCAGTGGGTGGTACCGGTCAGGGGAATGGGTTCTAGATTAACACAGGAAAGGCTTCAGAGGGCTCCGATATATCAAGTTTGACACTTGAGTTCTGGCAATATTTAGCTTCCTTGTGATGCAAATGCCTATACTTTGCTCCCATCTACTCCAAAGAGCTCCTGGAGTCGCCATTTTCACACGATTCTGGCTCAAAATGGCTAGACACCCAATATCACAGTTCTCTTTCAAGAATTGATTGATCATGTTAATAGGTTTATTAGCATGGGTTGATGCAAGGGGCATGTCTGGTGCATGTAGGAAGAGGCACGCAATGTTGTAAACATCCCACAACCAAATAAATTGTCAAGAAATAAGAGCCAAGTGTTGCATAACGCCATTAATCAGACTGCATGTATCAATGTTATAAAGCCGCGTATTAGGACATGTGAGATTTATGCCTGATGTTTGCTTTCTTTGATCCGGATGCATTGATCATCTCAAAAGAGAATATATTGATCAGAGATTTGTCAGAATTGCCAAAATGTGTCCAAAATGCCTTTTAGAGCTGAAACATATTTTCTACCAAGCATACGCAGAAGAAAAGGACTTATCATTGATTGGCTATGGGAAAGTTCTATGTGTAGAGTTATGAAGAACAGTTTTTGCACAATGTTGATGAAGCTGCTAATGATGGAGAATATGCGTCTTTAAACCTTGTACGTGCCTCCAGAAATTCTGCAAGTGATCAAAACCGTGAACAGGAGCTCAATCAATGATTGACACAAATATCTTGTTTCTTCTTGTGGAAATGTCCACTGTCACGTTATCATGTCCTAACTGACTGTGTTGAGTAGGCTCTTCTGATAATTGTTACCATTTCATCATATTCTTGTAGATGTTATTTGGCCAAAGATTTGCAATCACTGGTAATGAGGTTATACTTCAAGACCTTTGATAAGATCCTGAGCAGTTATTGTAGGAATCGTTTGGACACATCACTTGATATTACTACATTCTTTCAGATAGGATATACAACAAACATGAAAGATTTATGAAATTCCACCTGACATTTATTCAATAAAGTCACAGACTTGGCATTTTTTCAAAGCTAGTTATTCATGTAGATTACTTGTTATCGTTTATGTGTTATTTCTTTTATGTTAACACAGCTATCAGTGGTACTCTGCTGTCAGGATTGGACTAGGACTGTACTGATCCAGTTTGTGGCAGTGATACAATACCATACATCATCAATGGGAATGATGAGTAAAACCCTGAGCGTGTTGTAATGGATCTAGGGGAGGTCGGGTAGCCTAGTGGTTAAAACGTTCGCTCGTCACGCCGAAGACCCAAGCATAAACTTTTAATGTGAACAGTGTTATGCCAAATCCTCCAAGCATAAACCTTTAATGTAAACAGTGTTATGCCAAACTCTCCAAGCATAAACATTTAATGTAAACAGTGATATGCCAAATCCTCCAAGCATAAACTTTTAATGTAAACAGTGTTATGCCAAATCCTCCAAGCATAAACTTTTAATGTAAACAGTGTTATGCCAAATCATCCAAGAATTCTTGTATTTTCTCATCTTTTCGGGGATGTTTTAATAAATGAGTTTCACAAAGTATATGCTTAAAAGAGTCATCACGTCTTTCCATGGACAAAAAACTCACACTAGTGCTTTTAAGCCATAACCTGGCAATTTTGCCTGAATCTGACCACCCACTGCAGGTGCCCTAGAAATGTGAAGCTTAATAGATCTGATACAAGGTATATTAATCCAGTAATGCCCTGTCCTTGGTCTCTTATTGTACTTGCAGATTGAGTCATGTAAATGTCAGTGGCACTGAGATATAAATAAACAGCTTTTAATGCCAGTCCATTGTAGGTGTTCTGTTATCATTTTGAGAGGATTTCAAGATGGTTGCGGAATCTTACAAAGCGAGCTACGTGACGATGGGTGGTCTGAGCATAGCCGTAGGTACCTTTATGTCAGTTTAAACAGTCACTGGTTGTGTCTGTCTTCTCCCATTGATGTCCATGTCTTTGTTTGTATGAAAGCCATGGTGATCTGTATGTCATCGTGGAACAGTTGTCGAAATGTCAGGATCTGAGGTTGTGGTTCTGTTGAGTGGGAGATGCTACTCTGTTTCACTCAGACTTTCGCCACAAAGCGGAAACAAGTTCACATTGAAACATTTATTTATTATCTGGATTATATTTGTTACATAATCTGAATTAAACTAAATCTCATTTGAAGAGACACCTTTGGGCACCAAGACAATTCCAATGCTGTCATGATAATTATTTTAAACATTGTTGGTTGTTATCGAGGTGCGTTAATTTGTTTAATGTGAGTAAAAGTGTAAAATAACTTGTATCTTTGAGCATGTGAGATTGGGTTTGTGCATGTTTAGGATGTAGGGCTGGTTTTTGACTAGTTTCATCCTCCAAGACTACTTTT
Organism: Haliotis rufescens; assembly: GCF_023055435.1. Taxonomy (NCBI): domain Eukaryota; kingdom Metazoa; phylum Mollusca; class Gastropoda; order Lepetellida; family Haliotidae; genus Haliotis; species Haliotis rufescens. Next base: position 37,661,248 of record NW_025963779.1, read on the forward strand.
GAAATATATTTGACAGCCTGATTGAAATTGATGCCATTTAATGGGCGGGACATTATATACCATGTTCTTTGAAGTTTGTCTTTTTAGCATGGAAAGAGAATGCATGAATAGAGTAATCTTTACAGATGATATCGACATCCTGCTTTCGTACAAAAGAGTGAAATTAACATGTTCAGCTGTGCATGTCAAGATCTAACTAGAAATGATGTTTTTATCTCAGCCAAATCTAATATCATGTGTCAAGATAATACCATTTTGATGGCCCACATCACTTGCAATTGCAGTAAGAGTTTACTGAAGTGAGCAGATGGGGGACATAGTCATAAAAACTGGCCAAGTAAAGCACTATTGTTCCCAGTCACACAAAGTAAATGCTTTTAACATTAATGGATTTGAAATTGATTAGTGGTTGAAATGAGTTTACTTTTCATTATGTGTGTTGGGGTTGGTGGCAGATCAGCTTGAGAAGCTGGTGATGATACTGTTGTATGTGACGACAGGATCAGGTCGTCTCTCTTCCTGAACCACTCAGTGGGTGGTGGGAGTTACAGTCACAACGAAGCAGGGGAGCACTTGGTGCTCCAGCATTGCACATATGTGTATATAATGTGAAAAAATGACAAATTTGCAGATAGTAATTTATATTAATTTAATGTTAATTAAATGTTAATTAAAAATATACTACCCCATCAAAATGATAGCCAGCATTAAATAAAGTATATATGTAGTGGGAAATATCTGTAGTACAGATGATGACCTGCATTCCTCAACCCAGCTGGTCATCTGGACAGTGTGGCTGAAGGAACTTAGAATGATGTTTGTTTGTAACTGCTCCGAACCCTTCTCCTCAGACATTCTGGGGATAATTATATTTTTCAAGAGTAGCCATTGAGTAATGTCCTGTTGGACAGGAGGAAACTGCAACATGTATGTTTATGTGCAGTTTCTTTTGTATGATTCTATGCTGTTAATGACTCTAAACTTTTGAATGTTTCACATTATTGTGCATCAGATATAACTGTAAAATGTTCTTGGGGGAAATGTTAACAATTTGGAAAATGACCTTTTGACTTGAGGCTTAGTTTTGTTAAGTTAGTATTTTTCTCTAATGTTGAATGTTTTCTAATGACAGTATTCTGCAGGCTACAATGCTTTTACCTTACCAAGTTAAATACACAGTCAGTTTCAGTGTCTCACATGTACAAGGTGACCACAGTGGAGAGCAATCATAGAAAAGATCTTATGGGAAACTAACTACTCATTGTGATTGCATTTTCTGTCACTGAAAATGATATTGTTCATTGTTGATGTACCTGGGTCTGTGACTCTGTGAGTCCTTTGAACTTTCAGTAATTATCTTCAGGGGTCCTAATCATGAAAATGTGGTTTCCCAAAGTGACTGCTGTTCCAACAATAAATAATATGTAACGTATTTGTGAAGCCTTATAAGTATCATGACTTTGGATTTCCTTGTTAATGAACCGACCCGTGAAGATCCGGGGTAGAATAGGTCTTCAGCAACCCATGCTTGCTGTAAAAGGCGACTATGCTTGACACAAGAGGAGACTAACGGGATCGGGTGGTTAGGCTCGCTGACTTGTTTGATGCATGCCATTGTATTCCCATTGCGTGGATCAATGCTCATGATATCAATCACTGGATTGCCTGGTCCAGACTCGAATATTTACAGACTGCCATCATATAGCTGGAATATTGCTGAGTGCGGCGTTAAACAACAAACAAACAACACATTGATATTGTTTGGTATCGTAACAGAAATGTTCTAAAGGTCTTCTGCTTTGGAAGTAGTTTGTATGATTCAAACAGACAGACACATTTGCTTGCAATGGGTGGACATTAGCTACTTTGATTCTCAGATTATGATGCATAGAGGACAAAATATTTTCTTTGGGCAAAATCCTGTCTCATTGTTAACAATGGTAAATGTCAGTTATGAACAATCCTAATCCTTCTGTCTATCACAGCCTACACTGAACCAGGTGATTGTTTTATCTGATTCAGGACCTATCTTCAGTTAATGCAAGTTATAACTTAAAGTTATGTTCAGTAAGTTTCATTTTGAGCTGAACTGGCTATGTGTTTCTTAATGCTTAAGATTTATCTGGGATACTGCAACTGGGGACGACACTGCTTGGGGTGGGATGTATGGAATTGTTTCACAGAATGTAGACATATTAGGAACTTTACGGTAGACAGTGCAAATGTGTTTGTTTTTTAAGCTAATGTCAGTCTGAAAGCTGTCAGGCTTACTGGCATTGGTATCTTACCCAGGAGCAATAACAAGCATTGCTATGTTTTCTGAAGCGTACCTGGGAGCAAACAGGATCATTAGGTTAGGTCTGCTTCAAATGTTTTCTAGTTGGTTTTGAAGATGTTCCTACAAATATTTTGCTTTTTGAATGTGTATTTTCCACTTGTTTTACTGGAGAATATGAAATGTTTCCAACATGATTTGGACACCTAACAGCATAAGGTCCGGCAATGGTCCAGACATAGAATTAACAAATGAGCATGATACCTACTATAAGTGGATGAAGTAGCTAACTGGTTGCAGACAGGGCATACCTCATAAATTGCTGATAGTTGCTTAGTAACTTGATAAGCCCATATGTGTCTTTTGTTGTATATGGCTTTAGAACAATCAGGGTGGACTCAACTTGTTATTGCGATGTATGGATAGCTAAAGTATTTGGTCTTTTGATAAATTAAATTATGCAGTTGACTGATCTTTACTTGTCTGACAAGGTTGCATCACAGTGTTTCTTTTTTTGGTCAGAGATGTTGGGTTTTGCAGTGTTATTATAACTTCTATAAGCATGGAAATTTGGCTGGAGATTAAACGAATGTTGATAAAAATGAAAGTTTCAAAGGACCAAATATAATATAAATATTGTTCAGAAACGTTTGTGTTCTTAATCTTATGACTGACAACTGGAGTTCTTTACTTTCTTCTACATGCATATGTTACTTGTTCCAGGACAGAATTATGTCTGAAAGGAATGAAAGAGCATTATTCCTTTTTTAACTTCTGGGTAACATCTATCACTGTCCATCAGAGTGTCTATCTATATCCATGTGAAAAAGACTTCCTGAAACATCTGAGACTCATTTGGCTCATTAATGTCTTACCTTTGCATTTGTAGGTAGTATGTAGTCTTCTGGTACATCTGGTACATTTGGTACATCTGGTTCATATGGTTCATATGGTTCATATGGTTCATATTGAAGACCCCATGTTATTGTTAAAAGTAAAATACATGTTTGAAAACTATTGCATTATAATTTGTGGGTACTATAACGGTGTGTGTTTTGTGTTGCAGGCCCAGCTGATAGCCCAGTCCATCGGGCAGGCCTTCCAGGTGGCCTACATGGAGTTCCTGAAGGCCAATGGCATCGAGGACCCGGGCATCCTGAAGGAGATGGACTACCAGGATGTTCTCAACCAGCAGGAGATCTACGGGGAGGAACTCAACCTGTTTGCCAACAAGGACTATCACAAAGAGGTACATGTGAAAGCCACTTCTTATTCCACAGCCTTCCAATATTAGAAGAACTGACTTTTTCTCTGCCAGTATATGTGAAAGACCCGTGTCATTCCCCATTTATCTCGTTCAAAAGAACCCATCTCCTTCCCCACTCTTCCCATATGAAAGGACCAACTCATCCACCTATATCCTGTGATTTAAAGAACCATCTCCTTTCACACCTTCCTATGTGAAAGGACCAAATCGTCCACCTATCTCCTGTGACTTGAGGAACCACCCCCTTCCTCCTTCCTACATGTAAGTCAGTATGTGACTTCTGTCCTCCTCTCCAGGTGATAGTGCCGAAGACAAAAGGGGAACCTTTGGGTGTTGTGATTGTGGAGTCAGGTTGGGGATCCATGGTGCCTACTGTCGTCCTGGCCAACATGATGCCAACTGGTCCAGCAGCACGCTGTGGTCAGCTCAACATCGGTGACCAGATCATCTCCATCAATGGCATCAGCCTGGTCGGCCTGCCCCTGTCAGCATGTCAAAATCAGATCAAGGTAAGCAACTTCAGCTGTCATCATATGGTCATAGAAAGACAGGAGGATATAGTTTTATTAGGACTGCAAATATACTTTCACGAATGTGTGTGTTACATTAAAACAAAGACAGAAATGTAGTGATAAGAAGCAACATTATGGCTTTTCTTGGTTTAGAAAACATTACATGGTGTATATTAAGTTTCATCAGAGTATCCAGACCCCTTGTTTGGTGATCAACACCAGCAGCGTTCAGCAGATCTTGAACATATTCACTCTAATTATTACTTTTCCTAATATAATGGTATACCATACAATCAGTGATTTATTGAATAGGAGAAAGGCAGTATTTATATGACAAGAAATGTTTATAGATTTCAGAGGGATATTTAGTACTTGTCAATACCATGGACAGCTATATCTTCATACAACAGTACATCTGTCTTGCAGCAGAACTAAATGATTTCAAGTCTTGAAACATTTCCTGTTGTGTTCCCACTCACCGCGGACGTCATTTGGTATTAAGTGTCCATCAGAACTGTGTGAGACTGGCAGCATATCCAGATCAGCCAGTCTGGGCGGGCCTGGCCAGAGAGATCCACCAGTATTTGTCCATCAGACAAAGATGAACCGGTCAGAATTGACACAATGTAATTGGATTCCCAGATAAACTTTTAGATCTGGACATCCAAAACATTTTGCAGTGATATAAGCTTCTTAGGAACTGATGAGATTTTTAAGATGCAGTTTCATGAATGGACATAGTATATCAAATTATGTTGGATGTTGAAAATATGCTTATGGTTTTCTATTGTATTTCTGACTGAAGTGTGTTATAATATGATTTAAGGGGCAGTCGGGTAGCCTAGCGGTTAAACGTTTGCTCGCCACGCTGAAAACCCGGGTTCGACCCTGGACATAGGTACAATTGTAAAGCCCATTTCTGGTGTCTCCTGCCGTGATATTGCTGGAATATTGCTACAAGCGGCGTAAAATCAAATTCACTCACTCACTCACTATAATATGATTTGCTTACAACTAAAAATTGTAGTTCTCAAATTGTGAAATTGATGGGAACCAATATTTAAGGTCTAAAACTTGAGAAGTTTTTAGAGTGATGGTGATCATGTGTTTAACAGGCCACTTCCTGACATTAATAAGAATTGAATATGCATATCTTCCCTGACAATGTTTTCATGTGCAAACAATGTCTGAATTGAAACCAGAAGTTGATGCAAGCAAACTATCACCATAGTGCCAGGAACAGGTTAAGAACTGATGCACTTTGAATGAACATCATTATCAGATTCGTGTGGTGAGGGGCGGTCGGGTAGCCTAGTGGTTAAAGCGTTAGCTCGTCACGCCATAGACCCGGGTTCGATTCCCGACATGGGTACAATGTGTGAAGCCCATTTCTGGTGTCCCCCGCCGTGATATTGCTGGAATATTGCTAAAAGCGGCGTAAAACCGTACTCACTCACTCACTCGTGTGGTGAAAACTGCACTAGAATACCATCATGTCATGTTTGATTTGGAGTTGTTGTCTGAATCTAGGATGAAACGTTTATTCAAATGTGCATGCAGATTTGTTGTCTTTACAGACTCAAGAATCAAAGTACATGATATTGTTCAAAGATTTTGGACAGATTTTTGGTCAGAGCAAGATTTCATAAGAAATGTAAAGTCAAGAATGGTCTGTTTTGTATGGAGTCAAAATTGGAAGATGTTGTGTGGGCAGTAGTAGATACAAAGGCATTGTGTACACATTCATATCCTAGAATAAACACCAAGTCCTTGAGAAAGCTGAGCAGGACAAGAAACTGTCTGTTAGCAAGAAAAACACAGGGTGATACCATCACTTCTTGATCCTTGCACTCTTTGCACAAACACAAATGGAGATAAATTGAGCAAAAAGGGTGATAAATCAGAAACGTCTGACACGATAAAAACGTGTGGTTACTGCCTTTCTTATTGACTGCATGTGTTGGATACTGGCTCAAGTACTCAAAGAATGTTTTGACTCTTCAAGTGAACAAGAAAAAGAGACAATTTGATTTGGTATGCATTGAAAACGTATTCCTGACCGGCACGAGGCTGGTTGGACGTTACATGTCAAACTGATTGACAGGCATGATGTTATCGTAGAAAGTGAGGCTTTTCTTGCTTGCCAGCCATTGATGATGTTGTCTTTATTGTATCCGTGGACTGCCAGACTCGTGACACATCATGCATCTTGAACTTTCCCAACGCTACTTTACTCCCATTTCCCTGTTTTTATTTTCAATTAAAGTCTGAATTGAGTTTCAAGTTGATCCTCTGGTCAATAATGGTAAAGCTTTCAAGATTCTGAGGATGTGTGGCAAATGTGATGTTCATCATGTCAGATCATGCTCCAGATACGATAATAATCCTCTGTACTGTTGAGAATCTATTGTTTGACTTCATCCGCATCATGGTATGTTGTCTTGATGTCTGTATATGAAACATTACTATGGAAATATATCTGAAAACAGACATGGCAAATAGTCTGTTTGTCAAGCATTGATTTCCAAAGACAGTGTGGTCAGTTGCATGATGAAATGCTATTCAGGTTTTCCCTCAACTAATTACTATAATAAACAAGAGATTAAGGATTTATCGACACATACACTGGCAACAATACAGGAAGAAAAAAAATTGCCTACAAGGGAATTAAATGTTATGGATCCAGTATTGATTGGTTCTTGCATCTGACAGTACCATTGATCTAATTACACCAGGTTGGGGAGGATGTGAGCTAGAATAAACTTCATATTGATCTGAACTGATTGACTGCCCACATATAAAACTCCTGTCTGCCATTGTGCTTGTCAATAATCGATCAGGTGGAAGGTTAATCGTCCACAAGATGGGAGTTAATCCATTGTTCTCTGTTGTTGTACAGTCCTATAGTCAATGATCAAGTGAAAGGTTAACTGTCCACAAGATGGGAGTTACTCCATTGTTCTCTGTTGTTGTACAGTCCTATAGTCAATGATCAGGTGGAAGGTTAACGGTCCACAAGATGGGAGTTACTCCATTGTTCTCTGTTGTTGTACAGACCTATAGTCAATGATCAGGTGGAAGATAAACTGTCCACAAGATGGGAGTTACTCCATTGTTCTCTGTTGTTGTACAGTCCTATAGTCAATGATCAAGTGAAAGGTTAACTGTCCACAAGATGGGAGTTACTCCATTGTTCTCTGATGTTGTACAGTCCTATAGACAATGATCAGATGGAATGTTAACGGTCCACAAGATGGGAGTTACTCCATTGTTCTCTGTTGTTGTACAGTCCTATAGTCAATGATCAGGTGGAAGGTTAACTGTCCACAAGATGGGAGTTACTCCATTGTTCGCTTTTGTTGTACAGTCCTATAGTCAATGATCAAGTGAAAGGTTAACTGTCCACAAGATGGGAGTTACTCCATTGTTCTCTGATGTTGTACAGTCCTATAGTCAATGATCAGGTGGAAGGTTAACTGTCCACAAGATGGGAGTTACTCCATTGTTCTCTGTTGTTGGACAGTCCTATAGTCAATGATCAGGTGGAAGGTTAACTGTCCACAAGATGGGAGTTACTCCATTGTTCTCTGTTGTTGTACAGTCCTATAGTCAATGATCAAGTGAAAGGTTTACTGTCCACAAGATGGGAGTTACTCCATTGTTCTCTGATGTTGTACAGACCTATAGTCAATGATCAGATGGAAGGTTAACTGTCCACAAGATGGGAGTTACTCCATTGTTCTCTGTTGTTGTACAGTCCTATAGTCAATGATCAGGTGGAAGGTTAACTGTCCACAAGATGGGAGGTACTCCATTGTTCTCTGATGTTGTACAGTCCTATAGTCAATGATCAGGTGGAAGATTAACTGTCCACAAGATTGGAGTTACTCCATTGTTCTCTGTTGTTGTACAGACCTATAGTCAATGATCAGGTGGAAGGTTAACTGTCCACAAGATGGGAGTTACTCCATTGTCCTCTGTTTTTGTACAGTCCTATAGTCAATGATCAGGTGGAAGATAAACTGTCCACAAGATGGGAGTTACTCCATTGTTCTCTGTTGTTGTACAGACCTATAGTCAATGATCAGGTGGAAGGTTAACTGTCCACAAGATTGGAGTTACTCCATTGTTCTCTGTTGTTGTACTGTCCTATAGTCAATGACCAGGTGGAAGGTTAACTGTCCACAAGATGGGAGTTACTCCATTGTTCTCTGTTGTTGTACAGACCTATAGTCAATGACCAGGTGGAAGGTTAACTGTGCACAAGATGGGAGTTACTCCATTGTTCTCTGTTGTTGTACTGTCCTACAGTCAATGATCAGGTGGAAGGTTAACTGTCCACAAGATTGGAGTTACTCCATTCTTCTCTGTTGTTGTACTGTCCTACAGTCAATGATCAGGTGGAAGGTTAACTGTCCACAAGATGGGAGTTACTCCATTGTTCTCTGTTGTTGTACAGTCCTATAGTCAATGATCAGGTGGAAGGTTAACTGTCCACAAGATGGGAGTTACTCCACTGTTCTCTGTTGTTGTACAGTCCTATAGTCAATGATCAGGTGGAAGATTAACTGTCCACAAGATGGGAGTTACTCCATTTTTCTCTGTTGTTGTACAGACCTATAGTCAATGATCAGGTGGAAGGTTTACTGTCCACAAGATGGGAGTTACTCCATTGTTCTCTGTTGTTGTACAGACCTATAGTCAATGATCAGATGGAAGGTTAACTGTCCACAAGATTGAAGTTACTCCATTGTTCTCTGTTGTTGTACTGTCCTACCGTCAATGATCAGGTGGAAGGTTAACTGTCCACAAGATGGGAGTTACTCCATTGTTCTCTGATGTTGTACAGACCTATAGTCAATGATCAGGTGGAAGGTTAACTGTCCACAAGATTGGAGTTACTCCATTGCTCTCTGTTGTTGTACAGTCCTATAGTCAATGATCAGGTGGAAGGTTAACTGTCCACAAGATGGGAGTTACTCCATTGTTCTCTGATGTTGTACAGTCCTATAGTCAATGATCAAGTGAAAGGTTAACTGTCCACAAGATGGGAGTTACTCCATTGTTCTCTGTTGTTGTACTGTCCTATAGTCAATGACCAGGTGGAAGGTTAACTGTCCACAAGATGGGAGTTACTCCATTGTTCTCTGTTGTTGTACTGTCCTACAGTCAATGATCAGGTGGAAGGTTAACTGTCCACAAGATGGGAGTTACTCCATTGTTCTCTGATGTTGTACAGACCTATAGTCAATGATCAGGTGGAAGGTTAACTGTCCACAAGATTGGAGTTTCTCCATTGTTCTCTGTTGTACTGTCCTACAGTCAATGATCAGGTGGAAGGTTAACTGTCCACAAGATGGGAGTTACTCCATTGTTCTCTGTTGTTGTACAGTCCTATAGTCAATGATCAGGTGGAAGGTTAACTGTCCTAAAGATGGAAGTTACTCCATTGTTCTCTGTTGTTGTACAGTCCTATAGTCAATGATCAAGTGAAAGGTTAACTGTCCACAAGATGGGAGTTACTCCATTGTTCTCTGTTGTTGTACAGTCCTATAGTCAATGATCAGGTGGAAGGTTTACTGTCCACAAGATGGGAGTTACTCCATTGTTCTCTGTTGTTGTACAGTCCTATAGTCAATGATCAGGTGGAAGGTTAACTGTCCACAAGATGGGAGTTACTTCATTGTTCTCTGTTGTTGTACAGTCCTATAGTCAATGATCAGGTGGAAGGTTAACTGTCCACAAGATGGGAGTTACTTCATTGTTCTCTGTTGTTGTACAGACCTATAGTCAATGATCAGGTGGAAGATTAACTGTCCACAAGATGGGAGTTACTGCATTGTTCTCTGTTGTTGTACAGACCTATAGTCAATGATCAGGTGGAAGGTTAACTGTGCACAAGATGGGAGTTACTCCATTGTTCTCTGTTGTTGTACTGTCCTACAGTCAATGATCAGGTGGAAGGTTAACTGTCCACAAGATTGTAGTTACTCCATTGTTCTCTGTTGTTGTACAGACCTATAGTTAATGATCAGGTGGAAGGTTAACTGTGCACAAGATGGGAGTTACTCCATTGTTCTCTGTTGTTGTACTGTCCTACAGTCAATGATCAGGTGGAAGGTTAACTGTCCACAAGATTGGAGTTATTCCATTGTTCTCTGTTGTTGAACTGTCCTACAGTCAATGATCAGGTGGAAGGTTAACTGTCCACAAGATTGGAGTTACTCCATTGTTATCTGTTGTTGTACAGTCCTATAGTCAATGATCAGGTGGAAGATTAACTGTCCACAAGATGGGAGTTTCTCCATTGTTCTCTGTTGTTGTACTGTCCTATAGTCAATGATCAAGTGGAAGGTTAACTGTCCACAAGATGGGAGATACTCCATTGTTCTCTCTTGTTGTACAGTCCTATAGTCAATGATCAAGTGGAAGGTTAACTGTCCACAAGATGGGAGTTACGCCATTGTTATCTGTTGTTGTACAGTCCTATAGTCAATGATCAGGTGGAAGATTAACTGTCCACAAGATGGGAGTTACTCCATTGTTCTCTGTTGTTGTACAGTCCTATTGTCAATGATCAGGTGGAAGGTTAACTGTCCACAAGATGAGAGTTACTCCATTGTTCCCCAGTTGTTGTACAGTCCTATAGTCAATGATCAGGTGGAAGGTTTACTGTCCACAAGATTGGAGTTACTCCATTGTTCTCTGTTGTTGTACAGTCCTATAGTCAATGACCAGGTGGAAGGTTAACTGTCCACAAGATGGGAGTTACTCCATTGTTCTTTGTTGTACAGTCCTATAGTCAATGATCAGGTGGAAGGTTAACTGTCCACAAGATGGAAGTTACTCCATTGTTCTCTGTTGTTGTACAGTCCTATTGTCAATGATCAGGTGGAAGGTTAACTGTCCACAAGATGAGAGTTACTCCATTGTTCCCCAGTTGTTGTACAGTCCTATAGTCAATGATCAGGTGGAAGGTTTACTGTCCACAAGATTGGAGTTACTCCATTGTTCTCTGTTGTTGTACAGTCCTATAGTCAATGACCAGGTGGAAGGTTAACTGTCCACAAGATGGGAGTTACTCCATTGTTCTTTGTTGTACAGTCCTATAGTCAATGATCAGGTGGAAGGTTAACTGTCCACAAGATGGGAGTTACTCCATTGTTCTTTGTTGTACAGTCCTATAGTCAATGATCAGGTGGAAGGTTAACTGTCCACAAGATGGGAGTTACTCCATTGTTCTTTGTTGTACAGTCCTATAGTCAATGATCAGGTGGAAGGTTAACTGTCCACAAGATGGGAGTTACTCCATTGTTCTTTGTTGTACAGTCCTATAGTCAATGATCAGGTGGAAGGTTAACTGTCCACAAGATGGGAGTTACTCCATTGTTCTTTGTTGTACAGTCCTATAGTCAATGATCAGGTGGAAGGTTAACTGTCCACAAGATGGGAGTTACTCCATTGTTCTTTGTTGTACAGTCCTATAGTCAATGATCAGGTGGAAGGTTAACTGTCCACAAGATGGGAGTTACTCCATTGTTCTTTGTTGTACAGTCCTATAGTCAATGATCAGGTGGAAGGTTAACTGTCCACAAGATGGGAGTTACTCCATTGTTCTTTGTTGTACAGTCCTATAGTCAATGATCAGGTGGAAGGTTAACTGTCCACAAGATGGGAGTTACTCCATTGTTCTTTGTTGTACAGTCCTATAGTCAATGATCAGGTGGAAGGTTAACTGTCCACAAGATGGGAGTTACTCCATTGTTCTTTGTTGTACAGTCCTATAGTCAATGATCAGGTGGAAGGTTAACTGTCCACAAGATGGGAGTTACTCCATTGTTCTTTGTTGTACAGTCCTATAGTCAATGATCAGGTGGAAGGTTAACTGTCCACAAGGTGGGAGTTACTCCATTGTTCTCTGGCTTCCTTCGGCATCAAGTTGACATGCAGTGTATGGTTGAAATACTGTTTAAAATTACATGAAATCAAACTCACTCACTCACTCACTCACTCACTCACTCACTCACTCACTCACTCACTCACTCACTCACTCACTCACTCACTCACTCACTCACTCACTCACTCACTCACTGCACCATAAACAATGGATATAGTTGACTAAGCTTGATCAAATGTTGTTTGATAGGTTATTATATTTGAACCATCTTAGTAAAGCTAACTACTCGTCTGAGTAGTCCAGAAAACTATTAGTATAAAGCTATCCTTCATTACCCGAGAAATGAAATGTTGATGTATGACATAAGGTAAAATAGTTGTGTGTTATAGGAGTAAGAGGAGGTATTCCATTACTGGGGAAACAACTTGAGTTGTATCCTTATGTCTGATCCAGTGTGACTAGCAGCCTTAGAATGTAGCTGTCCACGACAACGTCTGGATCTGACCCTAATACTCCCAACACGAGACTGACACATAGATTATTCCCTATCGGTCCACACTGCGCCACAAGGTTCCCATAATGTGCTTCTCAACATATTAGATCCCAGATGAATAGGCTGTAAAGAATTATTGAATTTTTATCCACGATATTATATCTAAATGGCTGTGGCCAGCTTAGGATGGATTTGTGAATTACTTGGAAATAGAGTTCTCTATTAGGTGTCATTTCAGAATTCTGTTAACGTGGATACATGAATTAGCAATAAAGTGGACAGTATGGTGTCATAGAGGGCGTTAAGGTGATGCCAGACAGGACTACAATAATTGGCCCCATAACAAGTCTCCCCAGTGCAGTCATTCTCACAATGAGTTTCCTTAATCCACTGAGCCTAACTAGCTAGAACCAGGCCAAATGGCACCTAATTTCATTGTCTTACACTTCAAAAGGTTGCTTTTCTCGGCGGGATAGCAAGGTGGTAAATTGTGTTGTAAAGTACATCAAAGCTCAGATCTTTTAACGGGGAAAAGACACATAAAATCATGCATGCTTGAGTGTGTTGAAGGTTGCCATAAGGAAGAAAGATTGTACACAGCGTTATCTGAAAACTTTTCCCATTTGTGCGAGTTTTGTAATATGTTTTTGTAACAATGGTTTGAGAAGGGTGGTGCATGATGAATGACGTTGGGTGATTTGGAGGATGTATTACTGGCCATAGGGGATGACATCAAGGGAATGATATCAAGGGGAGTCACCATCATGTCCTAGCTGGATGTATCAGCTTGGTTCTCCAAGGGAAGTCTTCATTCCTAATAATCTCCCGAAGATGTACCAACAGCTGTATGAACCCAGATATTTGGACAAGTTTGCAATCTCATTAAAAACATATCCTTGCTGCCGCTAAACAAAGATCTGAGGACATCCCATTACAGGTCACGTCAGAACGACCTTTCGCAAACTTTGACCGACCACTGAAATGACTAACAAGAAGTCGACATCAGCCAATAAGAAAGCAGCTTTCTCAAGCTTTCCAGCACTCACTTCAACCTGGCAACTTCCATATCAGACTACGCTTGAAAAATATGTTGACATAGTTCTCGATTAAAATTTGGAAAACTGAACAAACGAACATTCCGGAATGTCTACCGGGTAATTGATTGACATTGTATGGCAGTGAATCCCACGTACTGTGCAATGCCTCCTCTGTTAAAATGCTCAGATCTTTGTCTAGCGATAGCGAGAACTAAGATCTGATTTTAATGAGATTGGACAAGTTTGTATCATTACCTGCACAATAACAAATCTTTTGAATAATCTAAAATTTGTTATGTTATCAATAATGAATGTGTATATGAAGATATTCAAGAAGTATTGGGAATTTTTTTTGCTTGTCTTATTTCAGATGATCTGGCATATGTGAGATGAGTTTTGATGGTAATCTTTGAAATGGACGTTGGCATTGTTTATGAATGACATTGGAAGAAAACATAGAGGGTTGACTTAATGCTGTCCTCCTCTGGAGCTTCAGTGTGATTTATTTGATGTGTGTTTCTTCTCCCCATACAGGCCTGTGTGAGAGTGAGGAAATAACATTGAGAAAAATGTTCATGTTACATGCGACCGCCTCCGTGGTCTTGTGGTAGAGCGTCCGCCCGGAGAGCGGAAGGTCCAGGGTTCGATCCCGGGCCGCGTCATACAAAAAGACGTTAAAAGATTGTACTTGTTACCCTGTCTGGCGCTCGGCATTAAGGGGCTAAAACAAGGACTGGTCGGCTCGAAGTCAGTATACTGTGTCTGAGTGGGGTATTCATGTTAACTGCGGCATGGTATCTCAGTGAGCTAGCACTATAAATCGGTCTCAGTCCGGACTAGTACAAGCAGCCACACACACATACACGTGCATGCACGTCGCTATATAAGTGCAATAATCTTGGACGCGACGTTAAACCCAATTTCACCTCACCTCACCTCATGTTACATGCTGTCACCTTGAGATAACCAAAAGTTAGGCTTCATTTGTTATTCATCCCATTATAGTGAGGTGGTTCAATTATATCCCATGTGATTCTACTTTCATTGAGTCTGCATAACTTATTTACCCTTTATCAAATATGCAATTAAATCCAATTTTATGCAGTCTCATATCAAATACATGAAAAATGCCATTTTCACTCTAAATTTACACCAATTTCCCATACCGGTAAATATAATCCTGAGATATCTCATGAATTGATCCTTGTTTTGGGAGCCATGTATCAGAAACACATAATTTTAACCCACTTGATTGAGTCTGTCAGGGCTCCTTTGTCCATTGTATTTTGTAATCTATTTGAATAACCCTAAAAAATCATTGAACCATTGAGCCTGAAACGAGATATGCATGTTCCTTACAAAGGTGACACCAAGACTGGTTAAATGGTTCTGATCCCGGAGTTTTGAAATGGCTATCATGGTGGCCTGTTTCAAAATATGTCCTTGTCTTCACTTGACAATTGTGCAGGTATGTTCTACAAATAACATTCCTTCCCCTCAGAACCACCAAATGTCATATAGATCATTTACAATTTGCAATGTGTGGTATAATGTTACTATGTATGATATATATCTCACCATGAGTAAATGTCTATATGAACTTACATGTTGATTCATTATCTTTCCATCCATTTACTTGTGACTTCTCCAAAAAAGAAATGAGCCTGAAACATCATACTTATGAGATTTGTTTATGGAATTAAGAACAAAATATATTAATTTCAGAACCAAAAGGTCAAGGAATCTTAAACAGTAAAATGACATACAACACGCTAGTTCATGCCAGTAAAATGCAGATAACATAAACATTAAATAATCTTGATTCTCCTGAGAAAGGCCCACAGAGATGAAACTTTATGAAGATGTATTTGCAAGACCATTACCCATTCGGTATCATGTTCTTAGAAACCAAAAGGGGGCAGGGGTGGCTCAGTCGTCTAAGGCGCCGCGATTCGCTGTGCAGAGTTGCGTCCCTTGGGCACGTCAGAAACCTATGATTGTGGGTTCGAATCCAGGTTCGCCCCGATTATGTTTCTAGGTTTGTCAGCACCATACCCGTGCTCGTGGGTTTCACTGAAGTGGTAAATGTCTGAGACCTGCATCACTTCGGGCTTTTCTCCCACATTAAGCTGACTCGCCGTGATATAACTGGAATACTGTTAAAAGCGGTGTTAAACCCAACTCACTCACTCACTAGAAACCGAAGGACTGACATGGCCAGTAAGTCAGTAATATGACGGTTGATTGATAAGTTCTGAGCATCACACAGAAGGAATAGTTTGTTTGTTGTAGACATGACATGATGTCAAACTTGAGTCATATGAGCCACTTGTTTCACTGTGACAAAGTCGGTGAAATAATCAGAGGCCTGTGACCTTTAGAAAATTGACAGACTTGAGGAACATGTAGTGATCAAGTACTTGCAGAAAAAGGGCAAGCCATCCATAAAGATATGAGTACAACACTAGGGAAGGATGCCCCTTCCTATGCCACCATAAAGAGGTGGGAAGCATAGTTTAAGTGTGGCAGGGAGAACCTTGAAGACAATCCCTGTCCTGGAAGGCCCGTTACGTCAGCATCACCAGAAATTATCCGGAGAATCCTCGATATTGTGTTGACATGGTGAATGTCATCATGGTGTCATCATCTTCCAAAAGGCCAGACTATAAATGGAGCATATTATGCGGCACTTTTGAGGCATTTACGGGATGAAATTAAGACTAAGAGATGTGGGAACCTGAGAAAGGTGTCCTCTTCCTTCAGGACAATGCGCCAGAGCACAAATCAGTCACTGCGATGGTTACAATCCATGAGTGTGCCTTTGAACTCCTTCAGCGCCCACCTAATTCTCTTGATCTTTCTCAATCAGACTTCCATCTTTTCCCAAACATGAAGAAAGCTCGAGCCGGAACCCATTGACAATGACGTCACAGAAGCTGTGGAGAACTTTTTTGGACTGCCAAGAGAAGGACTTATACAAAACTGGGAAAAAACACCTCCAACATGTTGGATCAATGTGGTGGGGGATTATTTGAAAAATAAATCATTTTAAGAACTTATCGATCAACCCTCACATATTTGAAATGGGGTTCAGATTTAATCAAAGCACTTTAAAATTCAAAACATGGGCATTTTTAGACTTAAGCAATTTTTTCTTGAAAGTGAAAAGAAATTCTGATATTAAATAACATTACAGGGACAACAATGTGTAAATGACCATGTGTGTTTCTTTTAGTCAGCTGCCTCACTCACTTAGGCCTTTGTTTACAATGTTGCAAAAATGAAATATCTCCCGTCTCTGAGAAGCTGCTTTGCTTAATTAAGTCTTTACATGAATGTTTGTTACCAGATGAAGTTCTTTACTACTGTTCCCTTACATTAAACACACTTTACTACTGTTCCCTTACATTAAACACACTTTACTACTGTTCCCTTACATTAAACACACTTTACTACTGTTCCCTTACATTAAACACACTTTACTACTGTTCACTTACATTATACACACTCTACAACTGTTCCCTTACATTAAACACACTTTACTACTGTTCCCTTACATTAAACACACTTTACTACTGTTCACTTACATTATACACACTCTACAACTGTTCCCTTACATTAAACACACTTTACTACTGTTCCCTTACATTAAACACACTTTACTACTGTTCCCTTACATTAAACACACTCTACAACTGTTCCCTTACATTAAACACACTTTACTACTGTTCCCTTACATTAAACACACTTTACTACTGTTCCCTTACATTAAACACACTTTACTACTGTTCCCTTACATTAAACACACTTTACAACTGTTCCCTTACATTAAACACACTTTACAACTGTTCCCTTACATTAAACACACTTTACTACTGTTCCCTTACATTAAACACACTTTACTACTGTTCCCTTACATTAAACACACTTTACAACTGTTCCCTTACATTAAACACACTTTACAACTGTTCCCTTACATTAAACACACTTTACTACTGTTCCCTTACATTAAACACACTTTACTACTGTTCCCTTACATTAAACACACTTTACTACTGTTCCCTTACATTAAACACACTTTACTACTGTTCCCTTACATTATACACACTTTACTACTGTTCCCTTACATTATACACACTTTACTACTGTTCCCTTACATTAAACACACTTTACTACTGTTCCTTTACATTATACACACTTTACTACTGTTCCCTTACATTAAACACACTTTACTACTGTTCCCTTACATTATACACACTTTACTACTGTTCCCTTACATTAAACACACTTTACTACTGTTCCCTTACATTAAACACACTTTACTACTGTTCCTTTACATTATACACACTTTACTACTGTTCCCTTACATTAAACACACCATATTACACAGTCTGTCAACAGCCACAGTATCCTTACTTGGTGCCTATGGAGTTCACACATGTACTATTCAGCTCACTTTGAATGTTCCTGGTGAAAAAAAACTGCTGTGGCAGTGTACTTTTCTTGTTCTACAAAAGTTAACTTCCTCACTGGTGTTTGGAAAGTTTATCCCACAAATAACCTTACATGCTTTGATTTCAAATAATTCTGGGAAGTTGGACTAGCACTGATGCTGGAATAGATTATTGAGATCGCACAGTTAATGGTGAGAATGTGAAATGTCAATACTACTTTAGAGTGCTGTACATGATCTATATTTGTTGAAAGATTTGATGTGTTATTCTGGTTGTGCTTAGTGGACAAGAGTCACATTATAAAACCTGTATGACACTCCGGGGAAATAAGGGCAGCAGCACCACCAATAAAACATACATCTTGTTATCGCAATCTGTGACCACATACATTTTGAATGTTTGTTGATTTTTAGATGTCGATATATTTGTGTTGCAAATGGAGGTTGTGAGATGAAATATGGCTGGATTTACACACGGTCATCTTGATAGGAACACTCACCATGCATGTGTGAAGTGAAACAGTTAATTATTCATTGAAGCTGGATGAAGGAAACATAATCAGGTTGTATCCAGGTCTATGGATGGGAATTGGTTCTGTATCAAAGGAAATGGAGTTCTTTAAGAGCAAAGGATAACGTTTAGTTTAAAGTTTTGATTCAGTGCCGATGTTTTATTCGTCTCAACAGTCAGTGGAATTGTACAAAGAAAGTGATGTCCCTTGATAAATATGAAAGGTTTGTCATTGAAGCATCTCGAGACCTGTATAAATCAAACATGTGTACCTACCTCCACAGCTTGAGTCTCAGTGTCATGTGTACCTACCTACACAGGTTGAGTCAGTGTCATGTGTACCTCCCACCACAGCTTGAGTCTCAGTGTCATGTGTTCCTACCAACACAGCTTGAGTCTCAGTGTCATGTGTACCTCCCACCACAGCTTGAGTCTCAGTGTCATGTGTACCACCTACACAGCTTGAGTCTCCATGTCATGTGTACCTCCCTCCACAGCTTGAGTCTCAGTGTCATGTGTACCTCCCTACACAGCTTGAGTCTCAATGTCATGTGTACCTACCAACACAGCTTGAGTCTCAGTGTCATGTGTACCTACCTCCACAGCTTGAGTCTCAGTGTCATGTGTACCTACGTACACAGCTTGAGTCTCAGTGTAATGTGTACCTCCCTACACAGCTTGAGTCTCAATGTCATGTGTACCTCCCTACACAGCTTGAGTCTCCATGTCATGTGTACCTACGTACACAGCTTGAGTCTCAGTGTCATGTGTACCTACCTACACAGCTTGAGTCTCCATGTCATGTGTACCTCCCTACACAGCTTGAGTCTCCATGTCATGTGTACCTCCCTCCACAGGTTGAGTCTCCATGTCATGTGTACCACCCTCCACAGCTTGAGTCTCAATGTCATGTGTACCACCTACACAGCTTGAGTCTCCATGTCATGTGTACCTCCCTCCACAGCTTGAGTCTCAATGTCATGTGTACCTCCCTACACAGCTTGAGTCTCCATGTCATGTGTACCACCTACACAGCTTGAGTCTCCATGTCATGTGTACCTCCCTCCACAGGTTGAGTCTCCATGTCATGTGTACCACCCTCCACAGCTTGAGTCTCCATGTCATGTGTACCTACCTACACAGCTTGAGTCTCCATGTCATGTGTACCTCCCTCCACAGCTTGAGTCTCCATGTCATGTGTACCTCCCTACACAGCTTGAGTCTCAGTATCATGTGTACCTACCAACACAGCTTGAGTCTCAGTGTCATGTGTACCTCCCTACACAGCTTGAGTCTCAGTGTCATGTGTACCTCCCTACACAGCTTGAGTCTCCATGTCATGTGTACCTACCTACACAGCTTGAGTCTCAGTGTCATGTGTACCTCCCTCCACAGCTTGAGTCTCAGTGTCATGTGTACCTACCTACACAGCTTGAGTCTCAGTGTCATGTGTACCTCCCTCCACAGCTTGAGTCTCAGTGTCATGTGTACCACCTACACAGCTTGAGTCTCCATGTCATGTGTACCTCCCTCCACAGGTTGAGTCTCCATGTCATGTGTACCACCTACACAGCTTGAGTCTCAGTGTCATGTGTACCTCCCTACACAGCTTGAGTCTCCATGTCATGTGTACCTATCTACACAGCTTGAGTCTCCATGTCATGTGTACCTCCCTACACAGCTTGAGTCTCAGTGTCATGTGTACCTACCAACACAGCTTGAGTCTCAGTGTCATGTGTACCTCCCTCCACAGCTTGAGTCTCAGTGTCATGTGTACCTACCTACACAGCTTGAGTCTCAGTGTCATGTGTACCTCCCTCCACAGCTTGAGTCTCAGTGTCATGTGTACCTACCTACACAGCTTGAGTCTCCATGTCATGTGTACCTCCCTACACAGCTTGAGTCTCCATGTCATGTGTACCTACCTACACAACTTGAGTCTCCATGTCATGTGTACCACCCTACACAGCTTGAGTCTCCATGTCATGTGTACCTCCCTCCACAGCTTGAGTCTCCATGTCATGTGTACCTCCCTACACAGCTTGAGTCTCCATGTCATGTGTACCTACCTACACAGCTTGAGTCTCCATGTCATGTGTACCTACCTACACAGCTTGAGTCTCAGTGTCATGTGTACCTCCCTACACAGCTTGAGTCTCAGTGTCATGTGTACCTCCCTCCACAGCTTGAGTCTCAGTGTCATGTGTACCTATCTACACAGCTTGAGTCTCCATGTCATGTGTACCTATCTACACAGCTTGAGTCTCCATGTCATGTGTACCTCCCTCCACAGCTTGAGTCTCCATGTCATGTGTACCTCCCTCCACAGCTTGAGTCTCCATGTCATGTGTACCTACCTACACAACTTGAGTCTCCATGTCATGTGTACCACCTACACAGCTTGAGTCTCCATGTCATGTGTACCACCTACACAGCTTGAGTCTCAGTGTCATGTGTACCACCTACACAGCTTGAGTCTCAGTGTCATGTGTACCTCCCTCCACAGCTTGAGTCTCAGTATCATGTGTACCTACCTACACAGCTTGAGTCTCCATGTCATGTGTTCCTACCTACACAGCTTGAGTCTCAGTGTCATGTGTAACTACCTACACAGCTTGAGTCTCAGTGTCATGTGTACCTACCTACACAGCTTGAGTCTCAGTGTCATGTGTACCACCTACACAGCTTGAGTCTCAGTGTCATGTGTACCTACCAACACAGCTTGAGTCTCAGTGTCATGTGTACCTACCTCCACAGCTTGAGTCTCAGTGTCATGTGTACCACCTACACAGCTTGAGTCTCAGTGTCATGTGTACCTACCTCCACAGCTTGAGTCTCAGTGTCATGTGTACCTACCTCCACAGCTTGAGTCTCAGTGTCATGTGTACCTACCAACACAGCTTGAGTCTCAATGTCATGTGTACCTACCAACACAGCTTGAGTCTCAGTGTCATGTGTACCTCCTTCCACAGCTTGAGTCTCCATGTCATGTGTACCTCCCTCCACAGCTTGAGTCTCAATGTCATGTGTACCTACCAACACAGCTTGAGTCTCAGTGTCATGTGTACCTACCTCCACAGCTTGAGTCTCAGTGTCATGTGTACCACCTACACAGCTTGAGTCTCAGTGTCATGTGTACCTACGTACACAGCTTGAGTCTCAGTGTAATGTGTACCTACCAACACAGCTTGAGTCTCAGTGTCATGTGTACCTCCTTCCACAGCTTGAGTCTCCATGTCATGTGTACCTCCCTCCACAGCTTGAGTCTCAATGTCATGTGTACCTACCTACACAGCTTGAGTCTCCATGTCATGTGTACCTCCCTCCACAGCTTGAGTCTCAATGTCATGTGTACCTCCCTACACAGCTTGAGTCTCCATGTCATGTGTACCACCTACACAGCTTGAGTCTCCATGTCATGTGTACCTATCTACACAGCTTGAGTCTCCATGTCATGTGTACCTCCCTCCACAGCTTGAGTCTCCATGTCATGTGTACCTCCCTACACAGCTTGAGTCTCCATGTCATGTGTACCACCTACACAGCTTGAGTCTCAGTGTCATGTGTACCTACCAACACAGCTTGAGTCTCCATGTCATGTGTACCTACCTCCACAGCTTGAGTCTCAGTGTCATGTGTAACTACCTACACAGCTTGAGTCTCAGTGTCATGTGTACCTCCCTCCACAGCTTGAGTCTCCATGTCATGTGTACCTCCCTACACAGCTTGAGTCTCCATGTCATGTGTACCTATCTACACAGCTTGAGTCTCCATGTCATGTGTACCTATCTACACAGCTTGAGTCTCCATGTCATGTGTACCTCCCTCCACAGCTTGAGTCTCAGTATCATGTGTACCTACCTACACAGCTTGAGTCTCCATGTCATGTGTACCTACCTACACAGCTTGAGTCTCAGTATCATGTGTACCTACCTACACAGCTTGAGTCTCCATGTCATGTGTACCTATCTACACAGCTTGAGTCTCCATGTCATGTGTACCTCCCTACACAGCTTGAGTCTCAGTATCATGTGTACCTACCTACACAGCTTGAGTCTCCATGTCATGTGTACCTATCTACACAGCTTGAGTCTCCATGTCATGTGTACCTCCCTACACAGCTTGAGTCTCAGTGTCATGTGTACCTACCAACACAGCTTGAGTCTCCATGTCATGTGTACCTCCCTCCACAGCTTGAGTCTCCATGTCATGTGTACCTACCTACACAGCTTGAGTCTCAGTGTCATGTGTACCTCCCTCCACAGCTTGAGTCTCA
Organism: Haliotis rufescens; assembly: GCF_023055435.1. Classification (NCBI taxonomy): domain Eukaryota; kingdom Metazoa; phylum Mollusca; class Gastropoda; order Lepetellida; family Haliotidae; genus Haliotis; species Haliotis rufescens. The sequence goes on from NW_025963779.1 coordinate 37,683,969, forward strand.
GTGTCATGTGTACCTACCTACACAGCTTGAGTCTCCATGTCATGTGTACCTACCTACACAGCTTGAGTCTCAGTGTCATGTGTACCTACCTACACAGCTTGAGTCTCAGTGTCATGTGTACCTACCAACACAGCTTGAGTCTCCATGTCATGTGTACCTCCCTCCACAGCTTGAGTCTCCATGTCATGTGTACCTACCTACACAGCTTGAGTCTCCATGTCATGTGTACCACCCTCCACAGCTTGAGTCTCCATGTCATGTGTACCTCCCTACACAGCTTGAGTCTCCATGTCATGTGTACCTCCCTCCACAGCTTGAGTCTCCATGTCATGTGTACCTCCCTCCACAGCTTGAGTCTCCATGTCATGTGTACCTCCCTACACAGCTTGAGTCTCCATGTCATGTGTACCACCTACACAGCTTGAGTCTCCATGTCATGTGTACCTCCCTCCACAGCTTGAGTCTCCATGTCATGTGTACCTCCTTCCACAGCTTGAGTCTCCATGTCATGTGTACCACCTACACAGCTTGAGTCTCCATGTCATGTGTACCTATCTACACAGCTTGAGTCTCCATGTCATGTGTACCTCCCTACACAGCTTGAGTCTCCATGTCATGTGTACCTCCCTCCACAGCTTGAGTCTCCATGTCATGTGTACCTATCTACACAGCTTGAGTCTCCATGTCATGTGTACCTCCCTACACAGCTTGAGTCTCCATGTCATGTGTACCTACCTCCACAGCTTGAGTCTCAGTGTCATGTGTACCTACCAACACAGCTTGAGTCTCCATGTCATGTGTACCTCCCTCCACAGCTTGAGTCTCAGTATCATGTGTACCTACCTACACAGCTTGAGTCTCAGTGTCATGTGTACCTCCCTCCACAGCTTGAGTCTCAGTGTCATGTGTACCTCCCTACACAGCTTGAGTCTCAGTGTCATGTGTACCTCCCTCCACAGCTTGAGTCTCCATGTCATGTGTACCACCTACACAGCTTGAGTCTCCATGTCATGTGTACCTATCTACACAGCTTGAGTCTCAGTGTCATGTGTACCTCCCTACACAGCTTGAGTCTCCATGTCATGTGTACCTCCCTCCACAGCTTGAGTCTCCATGTCATGTGTACCTATCTACACAGCTTGAGTCTCCATGTCATGTGTACCTCCCTACACAGCTTGAGTCTCCATGTCATGTGTACCTACCTCCACAGCTTGAGTCTCAGTGTCATGTGTACCTACCAACACAGCTTGAGTCTCCATGTCATGTGTACCTCCCTCCACAGCTTGAGTCTCAGTATCATGTGTACCTACCTACACAGCTTGAGTCTCAGTGTCATGTGTACCTCCCTCCACAGCTTGAGTCTCAGTGTCATGTGTACCTCCCTACACAGCTTGAGTCTCAGTATCATGTGTACCTACCTACACAGCTTGAGTCTCCATGTCATGTGTACCTATCTACACAGCTTGAGTCTCCATGTCATGTGTACCTCCCTACACAGCTTGAGTCTCAGTGTCATGTGTACCTACCTACACAGCTTGAGTCTCCATGTCATGTGTACCTCCCTCCACAGCTTGAGTCTCCATGTCATGTGTACCTCCCTACACAGCTTGAGTCTCCATGTCATGTGTACCTCCCTACACAGCTTGAGTCTCCATGTCATGTGTACCTCCCTCCACAGCTTGAGTCTCCATGTCATGTGTACCTCCTTCCACAGCTTGAGTCTCCATGTCATGTGTACCACCTACACAGCTTGAGTCTCCATGTCATGTGTACCTCCCTCCACAGCTTGAGTCTCAGTATCATGTGTACCTACGTACACAGCTTGAGTCTCAGTGTCATGTGTACCTACCTACACAGCTTGAGTCTCCATGTCATGTGTACCTCCCTACACAGCTTGAGTCTCAGTGTCATGTGTACCTCCCTACACAGCTTGAGTCTCCATGTCATGTGTACCTCCCTACACAGCTTGAGTCTCAGTGTCATGTGTACCTGGGGGGCACGGGTGGCCCAGTAGTCTAAGGCACCGCAATTCGCTTTGCAGAGTTGCGTCCTTTGGACACGCTAGAAACCTATGATTGTGGGTTCGAATCCAGGTTCGCCCCGATTATGTTTCTAGGTTTGTCAGTACCATACCCATGCTCGTGGGTTTCACAGAAGTGGTAAATGTCTGAGACCTGCATCACTTCGGGCTTTCCTCCCACATTAAGCTGACACGCCAACTCAAATAATACATTTTGTGTTCACATTGACAAAAGCGCAGCCATATAGCAATTGATTGATGCTTTAAGTTCTTTGAACTAGAGTATATATGTTAAAGAAAGTCAGTGGTTGGTAGACCTATAGTAAATATGTCACCATGGAAATCACTTTCTTCTCATGGCTCCAGTATTGTAACTACCACTTAGGTCTTAACATAGTAAAAAGTGTAGAAACAAAAGTAGTCTGGTATTGTAAGCTTCCTTTTAAGCAGATCTTGGGTGTGTGCGACAACATGTAAGGTGTATCTGATTTTACTCTCTGATCAGGAAAACACCCATACTGTTATTCCCTGCCACAAAGTGAGAAGAAGAAACAGAAAATGTTTTTGTCCATCCACTGATCAAACAATGACAGGAAGGTAATAGTGCTGACATTGTTGAGACATTTTGCAGGTGGTTTTCATGATAAGAAATAGACATTGAGTATTTAGCTTACCTGAATGAAAGTCGATTGAAATTATGTCATGGCCTGTTTGTATGGCGTCTGGCATCAGCCTACCATCCGTTGTCTTCTCCTCAGAAACTGCTTGGCCAATGGGGCTAAAACTTCACATGCTTGTTCCCACCAACGATGTCATCCCAATTTATTTGTGAGGTGTGACTGTGATGTTCAACATAGTCGACACAGCAGCCACATTGAAAAAGTTCTTCATAGCCATGACTCAGTGATGTCTGTTTAAAATGTAATAAGGGCAGTCGGGGAGCCTAGTGGCTAAAGCATTCGCTTGTCACGCTGAAGACCCGGGTTCGAATCCTGACATTGGTTCAATGTGTGAAGCCCGTTTCTAGTGTCCCCAGCAGTGATATTCCTGGAATATTGCTTAAAGTGGCCTTGAAACATACTCGGTCAAAATGTAATGACATTTGGTATGTATGTAGTTACAAGTGGGTCTACACGTTCTAAATCATATCTTACATTTTGACCTTTATTTAATCTTCTACTTAAATTCGCTCCAAATGCATTTGCTTACACTGTAAACATTTCTCCAACAAAACCACTGAAGCTTCACATGCTTGGTACCACCCCTGATGACACTTTGATTTTCAAACATATATATGGCCGTTATTTAGCCATTTTTGTTCAATATGTTGTGACATTTGGCATATGTGTTAGCAGTTGTAGGATTCAACACATATTTTTTTCACAATATTTAAAAGTGTGACCTAGCTTTGACATTTGTGTTTTGATGCTGCTCATACAAATTGCCTAGTCGGCTCTGTATACTTCTTTTCCTCTGAAAATAGTTTTTTTATCCTCAGTGTTTATGCAGAAAATATTTGAACATCATTGCTGACAGCAGCTTCTTATAAGTGCTTGTCTTTTTTGATATTTTAAACTGTTATCAGCATACATACCCAGGTGAGCTACAGTGCTGGCACTTTTTTAAATAAGATTCTTGAGATATTAATGGAGTTCTGACCCTGTTGATTTCAGGGTAGATTATGTTTGGTCTATACAGGAAGAACAGTGACTTTTCACATACTCTATTTGTATGTTGCTGAGATTACACTTCTTTATAACAAAAAACCCAATCTTTTTCAATACCGTCATGAGTATTTTATATCACTACTTATTTTCCTGGAAAGCACCAAAACTAGTATCCTTTGAGACTCACTTGTTTGCAGTACCAGATCATTCCCATTCTGTGCATCCTTGCTCTGCATCAAGTGGTGCAGTTAGTGTTGGCATCTACAGTCTGGATTCCACTCCCTTGATTTGGAGATACTGCTTTCAAAGGCTGTTTCATGCCAGCTCTTGTATTCTGTAATGTCACTGCTTGGTGGTAACCCGTCTGAAACCCTAACCGTTGCTCACATGCTCAAAGTAATCGTAGCACTGAGACTAATGTAAGTCTTTGTTAGAGGATGGGACTTAAATGGTAGCATTTCAATCTCTTTAGACCAGGCCATTATTTCGTCAGTTGGATCATGGATCCACCGGTCCCTTTTCCCATTAAAAATGAAAAGAGTATAAAAATGTAATCAAGATTTTTCTTATCTTATCTCGGCTGCCCTGTGGTTGAAATGAAGTACTAGTTAATAATGTTGTGTTGTATTGCAGACGTCCAAGCCACAGACGGTGGTCAAGCTGACGGTGGTGCCATGTCCCCCAGTGGTGGAGGTCCTCATCAAGCGGCCGGACGTCAAGTACCAGCTCGGCTTCAGTGTACAGAATGGGGTGGTCAGTATCAACTTATTGATTCAGTGACATGGGACTTGCAGGCCTTGACGCTGGCACTGGTCTGAGAGACTAAAACAAAAAGTGCAGTGGTTAAGATATCCATTGGATAAGGGGCAATAACTAAACTTTGAAGGTTATGTACACACCGTTATAGCAAATAGTGCCTGAAATGAGTATTGCCTTGCAGTGACTTAATAGAACTGTTTTTTCCCCACTTGATTGCACAGTACTTGTGACACACACGTCTTTGAGCCTTGTACATACAAACAGTGGGACAATGCATGAAGTAAAGCCTGCTCATTGTTAACCTTGCCTTCAGCTAAGTCCAAACTGCCAGAGTCCAACATTTGCAGCACACTTTACATAGTTCAAGTGTAGCTTCCAGCCACAACCCCATCCTGACCTCATTTCCAAGCTCTTCAACATCATCATCATCAACTTGAGCTCCAGCCTGACATCCATGCTGGATGCCACCTCCAAACACAGTCCTTAGCTCATCATCATTTCCAATTGTACTCTTTATGCCACATTAAACCAACAATCAATTCCAACCCGCTGAGCTGTACGGTACCTAACACTTTTCTCTGGTCATATCCCTGTAAAACTCAGAAAATAGGCCTTGAGGATACACTACTCACTTATTACCTTTCATTACCCCAAATGGAGAAGATTGTGGTTTTCTCAACATGTAATGCATGAAAATGTCTTTTTAAAACAAACCATGTTGGCAAAATAGGTCCCCAGAATCCCAAACTTATAACAACTCACTAAATGGGGGATTGGATGATCACAATGGCTGCAGGTGACATTTCACTTAACATCTGAAACACAGTCAACCCAAAGTGTAACATTCCAAATTTCTTTGGTAAATATGACAATTCTGCTCAGCCGTGTTTGGTTTGGATGTAAAGGTTTATTTTTCAAAATTTATCTTTTTGAAATTATTTTACAGAACATTACTAAATATTATAAGACAATCGTTAGAGTGTGGCACAATCTGATTGGTTATAAATCAACATTTTTTAACAAAATCGTAGTCTTTCATGTTAATACTATTCTCGATACATATAGTTAAATTTCTCAGTCCCCTACGGGGTATTCAACATGACATAATGAATATTGTAATCACTGAATTTTGAGTTTCATTCACTACTGAAAAGAAACTCTTAGTCTTTTACTCTGCATTTTACCAACATGGGACTTTGGTCATTGAAGCATAGGATCATTATGATGTCATCCACTACTTGATGACACCACTGTATTCCAGAGTGATGTCATGTCTGTCTCTCAGCTCTTTAAGTAAACATCAGAAGAGAGTACTGCCTAAAATTATAAATAACATTTTTTTTTTGTCAATGTCTGGAAATATGGATGATTGAAACCTTTGGCGGAACCTTCAGTTCAGAATGAACTTATACTCTATAACAACTCAAATCTGAAATCATGTGGTTTATATTCTAAATCGACTAGCGATAGCCTGTCATAAAATGTTATGTAAGCTTTGTTAAACTTGATAAACTGAGATGAGAGTTGATGTTCCTCTAATGCTGTGCCTGTCTGCTCCAGATCTGCAGTTTATTACGTGGAGGCATAGCTGAGAGGGGTGGTGTGAGGGTCGGACATCGAATCATCGAGATCAACAATCAGAGTGTGGTAGCGGTACCGCATGAGAAGATCGTAGCACTTCTAGCTAACTCTGTAGGAGAGGTGAGTACATGAGTCCTCAGTGGCCTGTCAATACACCAGCTGCTGAACTCTCATCATAGCTGGGACATGGAGGCCCAGTGTCACAGCAACTCATTGTTCAGGGAGTTGTGTCCCTTTGCCATGCCAGGATCTTGGATCATGAGTTCAAATTCTGGTTAATGTTTTGCCAAGACTATACCAGTGTGTTTGTGGGTTTCACCAAATTGGAAATGTCGATGATCTGCATCACTTTTGGTTTTCCTCCCACTTTAAGCTGACACAGTGATATACATTTTAAATATGCATTTTTATATGTATGTTTATGTACATACTGAGTAATGATAATAACAAGTGTTAGAAAATTCAGTCAGGTTGGATAAGTAATAATGGCGAGCCTCCAAACAGAAGATTCCAACGTGTGTAGGTTTTTTTTACTGGAGCATAACTCATGAAGCATTCAGTATTTTTTTCAGGAGCTTTGTACACACATAAGGTATGCCCTGAACTGCTGCCTTTTGCTATTCAGGAAGTTTTGAAATATTAATTGTTTTGGCATATCCAAGGCAACAAGTTAGACTAAGGTTCAAATGAAAGGTTCAAATAAAGGTAGGGATCATTTCCAGAGCATAACTCATAAAGTGTTTCTCATTTCTTTGTGAAATTTGGTAGACACATCAGGCAAGTGCTGAACTGATGTTTTCATTTAGTTTTAAAGGTTGCAATTCCAATACAATCACAAGATAAATTAAGGTTCAAATGAGGGTTTAATTTTGCAGAGAACTTGACAAGCAAACCAATTATCATGCATCATACTATCTTGGAATTCATGGTTAAAATAGGTCCCCAGCAAGCTATGCTTGTTTTGAGAGGCAACTAAATGGCTCAGTTTGTCAGGCTTGGTGACTTGGTTGATTGAGTGCCATCATACTCTTGCTCATTATGCAGTGTTTCTTTTTAAAACATATACAGCATCATAGATCTATTCATGTATGTTTTGTGTGTTTGTTATGGAATTAGGATTTAGAGTTTTGAAAATAATAAATGTAACATTACTCTCCAATGAAAATCTCTTAACTGTTAAAAAAGTACCTTTAATAACTCACATCCTTGGAAGGTTTAGAAAGCATTTAAAGAATAGAGGGAATTATTTGGTTTAGTCATCAATTTTAATGTCATTTGTACTCTAAACTTTTGAATGATGAACCTTTTTGGGTATAATGAAGTATGTCTACTTTTTGTGATGTTATGCAGTTTTTGAAAGGGGCGAGGGATATAGATAACTTGTTCTTCATTCTGTCCATTCTACTATTTACCCCCTCGCTCGGGAGGAAGGAAGGAAGGTGTGAATAAATAGGCTCCATGAGTTTTGTAATGAATAATTGTCACTTAGGATGTCCTTCATTAATTCATACCAAAGTGAGGACGCCATGGAGTGAAATGTTTTAAGAGACAAATGTTGATGATATAACAAGTTTAATGTAGTTTCAAGCATGTCTACAACACAGCGGCCTGGGTACAGCACAGCACAGCACAGCACTGCACAGCACTGCAGACCATATATATACTATAAACACACTGCCATTAAAGATGACCTACTCTCCCTCACACAGCTGCAGACACAGACAGGCTGACCTTGTCACACTTACCTTTGTTAGGGCACTGGGGTAGTCATGCTTTTAATAAGCTGAAGACACTGGTTTGAATCCTAGAATGGCCCACAATGTGTGAAGCCTATTCTAAGTGCCCCCCATCATGATAGTGCTAAAACCAGTGTGAAAGGATCCTAACCCACATTTTGGTTTGAGCCGCATGGCGGGAACAGAAATATGTGAATGATAAATGAAGAAATACAAACATGTGAAGGAGAAGACAATTTGGAATGAAAGAACTGCCTGTTACTGCTATAAAGATCTAGATCAAAACCAGTATTAAGAAAAAAGAGAACATTAAATATCAATACATCTAAAACATAAACACAATTTTTTTATTGTTTTATTGAAGTATTATAATTATACATGTAAATATCAATGTACAGAGAACCGAGGAAGATATCTCTTTTGTTCTTGGAAAAACGATTCCTGACTTTATGGTGTGTTTATGATTCATTTGCTTCTGAAATTAGATTTACTGTCCATACTGAGAACTGCCCAGGTAGTAACTGGTGTTTGCCCAGACCTGTCTACCATGCTTCCCTTCTGGTGGGGCTGTACTGACAACTTGAATAATGTCTCAAATTGTCCTGGATCTACCCCCTAATCCTGGCATCATCCCCTGGGTTGTGTAGAATTACAGGATTGTGTTTCTTCACGGAACCAATATCACATGAAACGTGGACAACCAAAGTCAAATGCTCCACCTAAGAATCAGGTTTCATAAATTTTGTCGCAAGGTCACTTCTCTATTATGTCGTTGTTGTTTGGGTCAGCCTTGACATGGTCGCAAGAAATTTGCGAGATTACCTGATGATTTCATGACTTTGGTCACCTAAAGTAGCCAGCAATCTTCAGTGTTGCCATCTTCAGCAAGTCTTAGAGAATCAATTATATATTATTATTTGCATTCTCGATGCAGACTGAATCAATTTTGTGTGATCAGGGCAGGAAATAACAGCATAAAGAACCATTGATCCTCTGTTTGATGAAAGCTATTTCCAGACGAGGTGCTGAAAATATAGCTTGTATTGGATATTAGGGTGAAAAATGCAATATCTTATGAAATTGTACCTAGACATTTCCTCAGGCTCACGGTCTCATATCAGAAATGTTTCTGGGTCTATCAATATTAATATACGGATGTAATATTACTCATTTTGTTATGTAGTACAAGTTTCTAGATCTAACTAATATGTTGCAAAATGGCCGCCTGCCCACTAGACCCTGGCTAGCAAAATTTTGGGTGAGCTGAAGGTTCTGAAATGTCTCAAGCACGACTGGCTACTTAAATTTTAATGGTGAATTTTTAATGAGCACCTCTTAGTTGGTTAGAATAAAGAAAACGTTTTCCCATGTCTAGATCTATATAACCATCAAAAATAAAAAATAAAAATATTAGTATCTGTAACTGATCAATGTAGCAAGGTTAGAGTTATCCGCTTGCTTTAGTGATTGTTGTCACTGTAACGCTGTTTTGATTGGTTGCAGTTTGTAGTTTAACCAATCGCCAGCTGTGTAACTTTACAAACTGTGACTACCCATGTCAAACAATGTGGGGACGAAAAATAGCTAGTGAAATTGTAACTGGCAAGTAACTTGTAAGACTAAATAGCCCACCTGGCCAGCCATGTTTTGAGACTATTTCACACACTGGTTTGTCAATATGTTTGTCAAATTAATGTACCCGTCTGGATGAAAAGGTAGATATAAAAACTTATGTTATCTAACTCAAAAGAAAATGATATGCATAAAAGTGTGACTTGTCACAGAAAGTAGGACAGTAGCACCAGACAATTGGAATCTAAAAGGTTGACAGACTTACGTTTGTTGTTTAGCATGTGGGGATATTATTGTGAGTACATTTTTCAGAGATAAAAGTGAATGAATAATGGCAGTATGTTTTATGATGCTTTATAGACTGGCTTTATCAAGTCATACCTATTGATTCCTCAACAAGACTTGTACAAAACAGTATGTGCGCTGTGGGAGACAAACAATATTCACAGAAAATCAATAATAATGACTGGCAAGGTAAGGTGAGGATGAAAACATTGATTTATTAAAGTGTCAGTAATCATTTTTTTAGTCATTATCTGCAAGAGTAAACTACCAAATCAATGGATTTTTTGTTTCCCACAAGTGAGTCATGGAGGCACAGGAAATCAAGCTGATGAGGTGCAACGCACATGATTCAAATCTAATAACAATCTTAATCCTGTGGTGCTCAGGGAATATGCAAGTGACTGAGAAAATGGGACGATTGCAGATTTTTTATATGTGCATCGAATAAGGATGCAAGCAGTTGACATCAGATGACAATTCTCTTGATTTCCATGCCATTTTGTTTGCACACAAGTGCGATCCTTACAGCAGACGACACATGATGTCTTAACATGATGTCCACACGACCCTTAATTTCTGGACAATTCTTAAAAGAAATGTTGTGGCATGCAGAAAGTTTCACTGCATAAACTTGCAGCTAAACATTACGATGTGCGGTTTACGAATTCTTGAGCAGGATGTAATTAAGCAGTAACAAAATACAGTTGACATTAAGATATTTAAGATTTGACTTCAATATATTTTGTGTTCATGGAGGCATGAATGTAAATATGGGTGTGCGTACTGTGTAAATCCATGTAGTGTGCTCTCCAGGTTGTACGTTTATGCCTCCATAAACACAAAAACATATTGAAATCAATTATTATAAATAAATATGTCAACTATGACTTCACGGACAGCTAATTTAATCATTAAAACACAAAAAAGCTGAAGACATCAGTACGAAATCAGTGACATCCATTTTATTATTAGCCAATCAGGAAACAGTTGTCTGTTATTGGGTGTGGATTAATTTTTTTTCAGCTTATGGAAACATAAAAGCAAAAAGCATTGCATCCTTGCGATGTATTTATTATCGAATGAAATTTGATCTCCAAGACATTTATCCATTGTTATTGTCAGAACTACCAGATTCTACGGATCAATCAATACCTGTATGTTACAGCAGCAGATGCATGAGATTATGTGAGGAGCATGTGTCACTGAAAAATATTTTGTTGAATTGGTAACGTTTTCTGTGTGATTTATTGAAGTACCCTGTTTGTGTTGTTCCAGATCCACATGAAGACCATGCCAACGTCCATCTATCGTCTGCTGACAGGTCAAGACACACCTCACTACTTATAGACACAACAGTATTGTATGCCAAGACTTGCTTCCCACGACTGTAGCCTTGCCCCTTGGAGGAGGAGGCAGCACCATTCTAGTCAGTGTGGTCACCAGTGGTCACTCTCCCACCAAGAACATAGACAGCCTCAAGGTCTTGACCACTGCTGACCTTTGTGATTTGACTGTGAGTGATGCACTGATGCATACCATCTGGGCCAACATGCATATATCAAGCTTTGCTTTGAATAATTTGTGAAAATGGAAATGTACATCTTGTATGATGAGGTTCTGTGAGCTTCATCAGGCAGCATCAGTTTCATCTTTCCCCTATACATTATCCGCAGTGTGGAGATGAATGATCTGCATGAGTACCTGGTGGATCTTCATAATATGCAACTGTTTAGTGTTGTGGGAATAGTGCTGTGCTGGAAGATGTTTTGAAGGATCTTTGAAGGATCTTTCAGGGTAAACAGGTTCTGTTTAAGGAGAACATGTTCGTGAATTTGTGACTTATGGTGCTTTGAGAGTAATGGCCAAGGGAAGACTACAGCTAGATCTGGGAGGAGTAACTTATACTGTAGTCTGATCAGACTGATGTCTGCCATGAGATATGGTGAGGAAGGCCTACATTGATGCTTTGTACTTCAGAATATTGCAGGGCACAGCTTTACAATATGGACTGTCAAGCTATTAAAGGTGTCATTTCCTACTTGTTCATTTATATCAGACAAACCTATAAAATATATCCCAATGTGGAAAAGTGTCATGTTGGACTGTGTATATCTCCATGTTTGTGTTCAGTGTCAAGGAGCAGTCTATTGGAGGCCTCAGAACATTCCACATGACATTGCTACAAGTTCTTCTATAGCCAGTGTTAATGGATATGACCAACAGTGTGTCATAGCAGGACAAATCATCACACCAAATACTACTCTTCAGTGTTGAAAATAAAGCATGTGTCGAAAAGCATGTATAGAATTATTGCACGGATTTGCAACTTGTGTTGATAGAATCATCCCTTCTGCAGGGTCAAGTATTTTAGACTATGTCTTATTTGTGGAGTGTCCACTGGTCAACGGAAGCTGGCCATCTGATTATGCAACTGTACACTGCGAAGGTGACAGATGAAGATACTGTGTTTCCATGGTGGTTGATTCTGCCCTGCATGGTCAGCGAAGTCCACTGATTGTTCTATTGAGGTTCCAGTGATGCCCAAACCTCTTGTGACTTCCTTTGTGTATCTCGCAACATTTCTGGTCATAACATACCTTTCACTGGTAACTATTACATGTGATATTGTTCAGTATTCCGTGCTAGTGTGTTGTAGTGAGCTGTTGCTTCAAGCTAAGAAGTCAATTGTGAAGTGTCAAAATTATCTAAATAAGAAACATAATATTGTAACACAGTTCTCAGTAAAATGGTAGATTACGTATAGTCTAAGTAATTAGAAGCTTCAAGTGTTCAAATTGAGCATAAGTACCTGTGTTGAGTACCTGTTCTGTAAGTTGGATCAAAGCAGTAGTTGTCACTTTACTTGATGCTTGAGTTACCATGCCTGTCAAGGCCTCTGCAGAATCCCATCCTGAAAGAAGCAGATGGTTGTCACCTTACTTGATGCTTGAGTTACCATGCCTGTCAAGGCCTCTGCAGAATCCCATCCTGAAAGAAGCATATGGTTGTCACTTTACTTGATGCTTGAGTTACCATGCCTGTCAAGGCCTCTGCAGAATCCCATCCTGAAAGAAGCATATGGTTGTCACTTTACTTGATGCTTGAGTTACCATGCCTGTCAAGGCCTCTGCAGAATCCCATCCTGAAAGAAGCAGATGGTTGTCACCTTACTTGATGCTTGAGTTACCATGCCTGTCAAGGCCTCTGCAGTGTCCCCTGTGTCATCCTGTGAGAAGCAGATGATTCTCACCTTACCTGAACATTAAGATGTGCATTTTGTATGATGAGGTTCTGTGAGCTTCATCAGGCAGCATCAGTTTCATCGTTCCCCTGTACATTACCCGATGCTTGAATTACCATGCCTGTGAAGGTCACTGCAGTATGTCCTGGTAAGAGAACCCCTAGATCTTCCACAGATGTGTCACATGCTAATGACCCAGGTGAACCATCTATATTAGCGCTTCATCTTGTATGGTAGAAGCTGTTCAGTCATGGAACAATTTGTACAAGTGTATAGTGTAGTCTTGGGAGAATTGTTTCAATTGTACAGTGATTGTCAAATGTCTTTCTGTCAAGGTTAACCACAAGGTATCTTTGTGAAGCATTTATATGAATACTTGAACAGTATTCCTTATTCAAGATTTGGTTTAGTTGATAAGTCAATGGTAATTAATGTTCACCGCTATAATTTCTTCATAAATATTGGCACATTTTTTTCAGTTTGAGTGATGATTGACATCTTAGTTGTGTTCCGTATTTCTTTCTGTTTAGGGGATAGTGAAATACAAATTGTTTGTGGTTGTTTTTATTAAAGAAGTGTTGGAAGCGGGATTTATGTTTAAAAATAAAGGTTATGGGTTTCATTGATCATTTCATTGAATCAAATATTAAAAATTAAATGTCTAAATAACTCAAGGTATTTGTGTATTGTAGTGTATTTATTCTCAGTCAATCAAACATTCCAAAAAGTCAAATGTCCCAGCCACTTGCATCACATGACCATGTGGCGCCAATCGTTTGTGGCGCCAATCGTTAATGCTGACCCATCACCCTTGTGCTCCATATGGCTGCATTGGCTGCTTCTTGGTGGTCCCATATACATCCAGATAGGAAAGGTAGTTGAATGGGGAGAATGTTGCTCTTTCACCATTGTAGTTGAAATATATGTGTTGTTTATGAATTGTTAAAATATAATTGTGTAATAGTACACACTTAAAGATTGAACAGTTGAATGATATTTGACTCTGATTTGATATTCCATTGTATCAGGCAGTTTGCTCTGTATAGTAACCACATTTAATTACCGGTATGTACATCGGACATAGCTTGCAGTTTCCAGTTTTGGACCATGCTGATTTTAATAGCTTGCTACTGTAAATAGTGTTGCTAGTACCCCAAGCTAGGACTAGACCCAGGACTGAACCCAGGACTGAACCTAGGACTAGACCCAGGACTGAACCTAGAACAGTTTTGTTATAGAAAAATGATGGATTATGATATATGTGCAATAATATTGTGTTGACGTGCTTTCATTCTCACTTCCTGGCCCTGGCTCGTGTGATCTTACTGTACAATATTGCCAGCAGTGAACCAGTAAATACTTGAGGCACAGTCCACATGGGCCTGGTTAACTTACAGTTCCTCAACATGGTTAGACACAAGCATCTGGATATTAACACAGTGATAATAAAAGAGTTGAGAACAATCCTGTCTTGAAAGTTGTCCCATTTTCAATAGGGGCTATCTCAGATTGGAACATGGGTCATGTTTTTGAAGAATGAGTTAGAAAGATGGGACAGTGGTGTAAATTAGGCAAACATTCACCACAGGATTTCCTTGTAGTTCTATCTCAGAATATTGATAATATGTCTTCATGTTGATCTAAAAAGGTTAAGTTGACAAGTCACGTTGGAGTTATTGAACAGAGAATGTTCAAGAAGATATTTTTTGGCACAAGTTGATTGGCGTTTCCCAATTTCCCAAATCTGAAATACTTTTTCACCACTATAACGAAAGGTTTATAGAAATTCTCGCCTGGTCCATTTCTGTCAGGTTTCACTTATCTAAGGACACATATATTTCTCATGTAAAATGTATCAATGATTTGATCTTGTACAGAGGGGTGAGATGTTTAATGTCTAGACAGATGGGATTTTCCCAAGAATCCCCACTTCAGTTGCCACTGTGTGAATGACATAATATTCTGTGAATCCTGAATAATAGATGTATTGTCTCTAATAATACATTGGAACAATGTACATTATGTCCTTGGGTGTAACTTGTCTAGATCCCTGTTATAACATATGTGCATTTACCAGTCTGCATTCAGTCAACAGTAGTATACAAACATACTGAATCATGAAAAGGAACTCTTAGTCAAGCTTTCCAGCATTTC
Organism: Haliotis rufescens; assembly: GCF_023055435.1. NCBI lineage: Eukaryota > Metazoa > Mollusca > Gastropoda > Lepetellida > Haliotidae > Haliotis > Haliotis rufescens. The sequence goes on from NW_025963779.1 coordinate 37,698,984, forward strand.
TCCAAGTGTACAAAAAATATTCTTGCATCAATTGGATTTATTACCCTAATTTTAAATGCATTATCAGAGGCATAAATATTCCATTTTATTCAGATAGATAATAACATGATTATAATGAGGACATTTTGAAATTGGAATTTATCAGGCTAAGAAAGAAATAGAACTTTTGCAATGACTGTTTGCATTTCTCACTTGGCAAACAGAAACCTGTAATGGGATTGTATTTCTACCCATTGTGATAATGTTCCATGTGTGCATAATATTGTCATGAAGTCAGATCGCAGCTCATTATTGCTTATATGACTAAAAGACATCCATTTGTCTTTGAAACTGTAACTATATCACATCTCCAAGGTATTATCCTTATTCACTCATGCAAATGTATGGCAAGCATTGTTGCAAGATATTAATTTCACAGGAATAATTTCTATTGTCCCCTCTCCATGTAGGTATTGAACAATAACACACAACAGTATCTCAATGTAGTGTGTTCTATTGACTACAAAAAGTTTGTTTTGAAGTGCATTTCATTTTTGTGTGCAATTGATACTGAAGATTACGACATATTATTTATTATAAAGTGATATTCAAAGAATTGTACTCATTGCTAAATATGCTGTTGAAAAAAATGTCCATGTTGTAGCAGTGTTGTGGTCCAAGGGAGGTAACTCCAAACTTCAGTGTTCTGTAGGTGTTCAAGTCTTCATGTCATGAGAAAAACTGTGTTGCTTTTGTGGAAGCAGGCATAAAAGAATATACAAATTGTTGATAGTTTCCACGTTGAATTTGATTATTTATTCATTGTGTCTTAAGATATATGGGAGTGTCTGAAGACTGATTTATTGAGAACATCACCAAGCAAATTGTTTGTTTCCTGTTATGGGGTTTCTTGTTAAAAAAGGTGTTGTCCCAGTTTCATAGAATATTCCACACAAACTGAATTGATTCAAGTGTTCATCAGAATGGATTTACTCCTTGCTATAAGAACATACAGGAGCTAATAGTCTCAATACACATTTTTGTCTCTTTGATAACATGTGATTTTCCCTGCTTCATAGACAACCTCATCTTTGCTTTCATAGCATAAATGTGTAAAATCTTGACCGATTTGTTCTCCAAGAATTGTCGTGTACATGATCCATGTAACCAAAGGTGGACCTATCTCCCAGTGATGATGGGTGTTCCCCAAACTGGTTGTTTGTGAGACCCCACTGTGCCCCTCCTCCTGCAACTGTTGTGCTTGCTCTCTACGTTCTGTGATTCTGTATGACTGTATGATATGAAAGACTGTAAGCCATTATAAATGTATTATCTGTGCTACTCTCGGATATGAAAGAATTGAATAAAACATATTTAATGTAATTCTGTTTTGTGTTATTTCTGCGTATAAGGATTTAGTTTGCAACTTATATGAAACTAAATACCGTATTCGACTTAAAGAGCGCCCAGCTCTAAAAAGCGCCCATGGGGTATTTGGTAATATACTGGCTAGTAAACAATCCCAATTAGCACCCCTTCTGAATGATCAATGTACACAAGACTTATTTATTCGTGTATAATATGCAGTCATGTGTTATATGCACCCTTAATTATGGTCAATTAAATTCTTGAAAAATATATTTGTTGTGTAAAATACGCACAGACTTTTATTTTGTGGCAGTCAGCATACACCACAAAATTTATGATCTTACAACTAATTTTGAGAGCCCCCTGTGTGCTTATTATGTCAAATACGGTAAGTAAGAACTAAATGGTGATATCAATGTGGGTAATAAAATGGAAATCCTACTGCTCGTTATTTCCATTTGTTTTTACTCCAAGTACACCTTGCTTCTCTGGTGAGCATTTTATTTGTCAATATAGCTAGTTAGTGGCATCCATTCAGAAATTGTTCAGACATATATATCCGACATTAATCAAGGGTTCCCTCTTTAACTCACAACAAAATTGTAGGACAAGAGAGGTACTTTCCCAATACTATTCCAATAGTTGTACTCCTTTGGCTATGTTGGTAATTGTGTAACAGTACAAATGCTCTCAACATTCAACTAGATCTCAGGAAGTGGTAATTTGTCCAATAAAGTGGAATATCCCCAGGATGAGAAGAGGCCTTTTTCACCTCACATTCTCAAGCATTTGCTAATGTATTTCTTTTTCAATTCTTACCAGCTTATCTGGTTATATTTTGAAGTAAAACAAGACAATCCTGCAATGGTAAAATACCTTTATTTATATAAATAAATAATATGGGAACAATATGAATGTTGATACCATGATACTTGTGTCCATTATCTGACTGTACATGCAATACCCACAGCCGCAATAGATTAACCCACAGGATATCAAAGAAGTACACAACAGCTGTGGGCCACAGTGTTAACAAAAAATACCTCAAGTCTCAGCTTGTACTTTGTTTCCCAGGACAATATAACATTTCAAACTGAATGACATGTCATGACAATATTCTCGCCCCATGACTCCAGCCTGCAGTGTGATCAGGTCGACAGTGTAATCTTCAGGGCAAGACGGCGAATCACCAGTGGGACCAAGTGACCACATCCTCCAATACAGACCTGATATGTCTGTATGTCTGGGTAATAAAATGGAAATTCTACTGCTTCAATGGCAAGCTATAGGACGCAGGCACCAAACCTACACCAAAATGACAAGCGTTCACTTTTTAAATACATTCTAAATTTAAAATAAATGAGATAAGGTTTTTTTAGTTTGCTAAAGCACTTTTAGAGTTACTTGCCCTTGCCATTTACAGAAATCCCAGGTAAAATAACACATAAAAAATATTCAAGAATTGAAACTCTTAAACAAAAACTGTCTTTTAATTGCCTGTACCTGAAGTATGAAGTCTCCATGAGAAATGTCTGGGGGAATGAGGAGGTTGTGGGTGTGTGGGAGACGCAGAGAAGTTGTCCACTCTGACATTAGACTACCGACCTGACATTTAAAGTGGCGTTTATCAAGAAAAACCTACAAGGGAACTCTGTGTATGTCCGTAATCAAAGGAATGTGCGTCACTTTCTGAAAATGGCTGTCTTAGACTCCAAGCCTCTGTGGCTCAATCAGCACATACTTCAACTCAAACCAATACAAACTTTACTTTATACTGACAAGCTTTAAGCTTTGTTTTACCAACTTTGTATCATGACATGACTGCCTATACTAACGTGGCTCCTAGTGTGTGCAAATATTGTGCGAAACCACAACCAGATCAATTTCAGTAATTTTAAGTTTGAACTGTTAACATTTAGGTACAAATTATTTCTTATATTTCTTGAAAACATGTGACTAAGACAACAAACCAACTGTGAACATGTAACTAAAACATTACTTTTGCATCCTGTTATTGAACTGTATCACAGACACTGTATGTGCAGTCTCTACATGGCACACATGCATCTTCATGGAAGACTCTTGATTGACCAACCTGTCAATTTTAGCATATCAAACAATTTGGGAACTGAACAGATCCTCATCCAGTTTGTACAACCCTGACACAGTTGTGGAGACTGGTCAATGAATACCTAGATGAGTTGCTATCACATGAGTGGTACCCTGGGCAAGTGCTCCCTGCTGCAGGCCGGGTGAGCACGGACAGCCATTCAACATGGGAGGGGAGACAGACCTCTCAGGTCTAGGGGAGGGGTGTAAAATAACACAATTTAGAGGTGGGTCATGGAACAAATGTCATTGAGAGGATCTTCATGTAGATTTCATTTTTCCCAATTTATATTTGCATGTTTTTTTTCTGGGAAGGACCATAGGAGCAAGCCAGGAAAGTGTTCCTAAACATCATGGCAAACATGTGGAGAGACTGACATTTGTTAAAGTGTACTCATGGATGCCCCACCTTCACAGCCCCAAAGTAGCCCCCATATTAATTACTAATAACTGACATTTAGCACTTGGAATGTAAATATTTCACAATTGCAGAGCTAACCACATTGAGGACTGTGTGCATTAAGTCAAGCCTTTCACGGGGCTGGAATATCAACTAATTCTGACAATGAATGGGAATACACACAATAATCACAGCTTAATGCCATGTTTGCTACAACAATTGGAATGGTATAAGACAGGTCATATTTTATCCAAATACACTGTGCCATCTGTGTCTTTCAAAACACCTGACTGAAATGACAATTTCTACTGTAAAATTATTGATTATACAATTTGTAATCTCATCTTTTATCTTACATCAAAATAACCAGCTATACTTTCCTCACTCAAAGCTACTGCTTTCTACAGACATCTGGACTGATAACATGAGATTCTGCCACTAAATGCAGTTTGTGTGGAGAGGCTACTGTAGGCTCACTCTATGGGACTACATTCACACATCTCTCAGCCAACATAGATCACTCATCCAAAGTATCTTGAGACAATACATATATAGCAGGTATTATTGATGGAAATTATGACATAGCACTGCCTCAAACACTTCAAACATCTATATTCATCTTACATATCTGTCTTGGAAAATACTTAAAATGAGTTCATATTAGTTTTATCTTATTTCTCAAGGTAAGACTTCTGCCCGTATCCCCCTTCAAAAACATATCGTTAGAAGAAACATGCAAGCTGTAAATATAGAACTTTCGGAGGGGGATATGGGTGGAAGTCTTTCCTTTCTAATGACCTGCCTGTCACTTGCCCCAGCATGGATAAGAAATGACTTTCAAACTCAGTTTTCTTTTGCACCAGATTAAAATGTTGTTTTTCTGTGCTTGTGCCATGTCCTTGGTAATGTAGCTGGGTCAGGACTCACAAGTGAACCTGGACATGACCAGAAAGGCCTCAGCCCAGTCTCTTCAGGAGATGCCTTGTGGTACCGAGGATCAGGTTTTCTAGAGAATGTAGCCTACTATACAATAATGAAAAGTAGCAAATCCTCCCTCACTACTCAGTCTGTTTTGAAACAAAGTCTTGGGAAACAAGAATGTATAATAACTGGCCTTACATGGATAGTTTTCATCTATATAATTGGTAGACATGTTTACGGTCTGACAATCATGACTACTTAACAATAAACATACCCTGATACACAGTACACAGTTTGTTATGTTTATACCTCCATAAATGCAATGAAGAATTGACATTCAATTTGTTTGAGTTCATTGGAGTATGAACCTTCATAGAGTGAGGGCCAAACTGTATGAACATCAGAGTTTTTTATATCACTATTTTATACCTCAAGGGAGGTAGCGCTAGATCTGTATGTGTGATTTCATGTCTACACTGACAGCCATACAACAACCAGCCGTATCACAGAATAAAAAGTTTCCCAAAAAGAGAGGCAACATGAGCGTATGTATGCTCAACTTGCTTTACATGAACATCTGTTGTAGTTTGTTTACAAGAAATGTATTCAAATAATATCTTCATTGGGTGAGAAAGGTCTGTTAAGAACTACCTTACAAAGTCAGTCACAATGACAGTGCATCATAATACATTTACATCAGGTACAAGACATCAAAATGGCTGACATGATAAACATGACGGGGGAGATATCCGAAGTTGTTAATGAACCTGTGTCAGTTACATTAGTTAGTCATGAAAGATCAGTTGGCTGATCATTGAAAGGTGATTGTAAAGATGTGTCAAATAGATACTAAGGTAAATTCGTAGATTGCTGTAGACTTTAACTGTTGTCAGTCTAGACACAGATCGAGTCGATACTACGATAGTGGATGTGCATTTCTTCGTTTTCTTCACTAGGATAGGTCGCAGCAGGGATATTCGTGAATGATCGTGCAGTCAAACTTTCTGATGTTTCTCAATGTATGCTAAAATGCTGAGTTGAAGATTAAAGTGTCCAAGTGTTCAGATAGAACGTCTCTGTAAGTATATGCGCAAGGGAATTCCCAGGGGTTTCCACAGGAATATAGTAGTAGTCCTTCAGTGTTTACGTCATTTCAAGAACACAGTCTCGTGAATAAATACTGACGTGTACTAGGTAAACCATTTCTAACTATCAGTATCAACCTTCAACTTAAATGATAGCACTTGTTCATAGAATATTCCGATGACAATGAATGCAGAATTGCAAGTACCTGATTTCATGAAAAAAATCATTATCAATAAATTAAAGAACAAAATAATCAGATCTTTCTCATGATATACCATAAATACCAAAGCTTCAATAACACATCAATTATCCATGTAATAGGGGCCAGAGTGTTTCATTTACCAATGTAACTGCCCTAAACATGTATATATCCTCCTCTACACTCCTCAATGGTAAGATAACCACGGCATCATCACTGCACCGAAACAAAATTGGCAAGCTAGTGGTCACATCGAACTATTTCAAATTATTTTGACTACTAATAATGATGTGAGACTCTTATTTCAAGTGAATACAAAGACTCAGTGCGGTGATTAAACTGCATATTGTTAAGTACAGAAGCAGGCAGTCACCACAGCAGACAAGCTCAGTTACTGGAGTGGAGAGATAGAAAAGTTCGGAGATCAGGAAAACAACTGAGAACTTCGAAAATTGTGGTAAATTCTTAATTTAGCATTAATCATGTTAATATTCATGTTTGCTAATCAAAGAAGTATTTGTGATCATAATTTGTCAATGCTAAATATTATGTCAGAAAACAAAACCAGAGCATCTGTCAAACTAAATCACAACTCCACTCAAACAAACATCTGAAAGAAAACAGATTATCAAAACATTTTGACATATACATAAAATCTCTACTCTAGAAAAGAAAATACTCAGATAAATAATGCTGAAAATATTCTTTGGACATCACAACCTAAACTTTGTGGACAGAATAGTCCATACTACCTTGTCTATGAGTCATGTAACAACTTCACTTGAGTAAACACAAATAACTAAATGTGGTCATGTTGTATGAGACAACAAGTGTCTTGTGGTCAAGTAATTCTACAGACGCATTGCAAAATGCAGATTAACAAACTGAATCTTAAATAATTCATAGATTCTAAAAAATTTGGAATACATGTTGGCTAATATCAGTGAAGGATTACAAGGGGACACAACTCAGATTAAAATGCACCAAGAGAATGAGTAACCATGGTAACAAGATGACTAACAAATGTCTGTCATGACAGGTTACACTTGTGTAATACAAGCAAGTGAATTACGTAAAGAACTGAGAAGTAAATATGCCCATTCAAGAATAAATAGGAGATTCAGCCATTAGTGATTTGATATGCATAAGCTTCTACACAGGAAATTATTCATTTGTAATAAACACAAAATGATACACATATATATACACACACTAAAGGCATAATTCTAAAAAATAATTCTCTGAATAGTTTGGAGATAGCTTAAAGCTTAAGCATGTCAAGTTGCTATGTGGAAAATAACTCACACTCTCCAGAACATGAGGGACCGACTATTTAATATTCCCGGGGAGCCCAGGATGATCTTAACAAAATCCTTTGCCCGCAGGTTTTCCACAGTTAACTGTTCACAAGACATGGTGGATGTTCTGGAAACAAATGTGTTTTGAAACATACAAACTGTTCAGGTCCTTCTTTCACATAATTATATTGTGTATTTAAAAGTCTCTAACAAAACCTCTCAGTCCCTCTCCCAGAATACTAAACTGGGGGTCTCTAACTAAATCATGTAAGTTACAAGTGCTTGAAATTGAAAATACTCCTTTCGAAAAGATAACACATTAGAACGTTTCATGATGTTGTGATCAATACAAAACAGATCAGTTATAAATACATACCCATTGCTTACATCATGCATATTGGCTGACACAACTCTATAGATAAAACTGGTCCCAGGTATCGGTATAAATAAATATATAGAATAGTTTTCTCTGTGACCAAGTCCTTTAAATGTTATATTTAGATATAAAATATAGCTCTAACACACAATGTACTCATAAGTTATACCAGTGTTAATTATGTTGGTGGGATAGTTGAGACATTATATACCTCTAATATCAACGGAGATGGGAAGTGCAGAAATTCACAGTAAGATCTCTATGGTAGGGTGAATAACACATGTCCGGCGAGCAGCCAGTGGCAAAGTTTCAATCTATTCTCCTTCACTACGATCACGGCAGTAAGTGCATGTCCACAACAGCCACCTTAAGTCTTCATATTGTCACAGAGGTCTCAGTGTCAACAACACTTATTTGGTTAACTATCACAAATATTAGCTGACTTGATAGATACTGATTCACAATATACAGGAGAATCATGTCTTGCTGGATGTAAATGTACATATCTGTGTGACAGAGTGGTATATACACTGCAGAGATTGGCCAACCTACCAACCAGTAAATCACAATATTAGTTTTCAAATACACTGAAACAAATGACTAGTTTTTTCAAAAGTAATGAGATTCATTCTTTTCTCATATACATCCTCCACAATCCTAATAGTGAAATTTCTTCAATATGTCAAGATGTCTTGGTCATTCCTGCCATTCAATGACAAATAAATATTTATGTAAACTCATGGCACAACTTTAACTGGTGATGGACATGTTTGCATAGTAACCACATAGGATGCGAAGTCAATCAACCCTGTTAGGGGTCAACACGAAACTGACATGTGCTTCGCAGTTTTTCATTATGTCCTCATGGTTGAATTTTTTCTTTCATAATTTCAAACAAATCAATATCAAAATTACTTAAAACAGCACACTAGAATTAGAAAGTCTTCTGGCATATTGGTAAACAAGAAGGGGGCATAACTCATTTCCACTTCCTGTGTGAAGACACTACTATCTTGATGACTGCTGTTGACGTCTTCAAAAATCTGCTGTGGATGACAGTGAAAGAACTGCATTTACATTTTCAACAAGATTTCAACATGATTCAAATTTCAATTGTCATTAACTTCAATGCTGAGAAATGTACAGGAGTCAATAGATTAAACCAGTGCATGGTAAATCCGCAGAAATCCACAGTAAAGGTCTCATCCCTGAGTTGAAGAGACAAATCCACTTCAGCGCAACTCATAGCCAACAAGTTAGAAGTAATCCTGATCCCTGTCACATACCGCAAGTGACAGTTGGATATGATGTGACGATATGATACACCTGCCAAATACTTTGCTACCATCGTAGGTACCATGATATGAGTTGTGGAGTGGTTTTCAGAAAAATCACCACCAACAAACAGTCCTCTTGTTCAGATCTGGGCACATAGTTAGTTACATCACCCCTAAATCAATGATAAATATATCTTCACTTTTTATCTCTCCAGTGCACACTATAACATTCTCTCTTCTTCCAGTCGAACCTCTTGTAATGAGAGGGTAAAGTGTGTACGAGGAGAATCTACCCAATACTTGTCTTCTTGTGTGTCAGTCTTGTGGTAGTTTCTGTGTCAGTCTATTGAGTGAGTTCCTGATGCATTCATTCCTTTGGCTAGAAAGTTATCCTTAATCCCCCGTCTTAAAAATGTTTTTGTCATTTGCATATTCCATTCCTTGATGATAAATTTCATTCTCTAACTCATTTGGAACATTTCCAATTTTTCCACTTAAGCAGGTGCAAGGGGCACCAATCTAGATCCCAGGTCTCTGCTGCCATGGGTGACGAAGTCCAGTACCTTTATCTGCATTGAATGAATTCACTCTATTGTGGGGCAGGCAAAGAAGCAACTAGACACATTGACTGTAGTTGATCAAGACTAAACCACGTTTCAAAATACACTTCTTTAAGCTGGCTCTGCTGTATCTTCAGGCAGGCAACCTCCACCATCTTCTCTCTACATGCCACTGAGACGACTCATTCACAGGTTCTTGCACACATATCAGCTCAGAAGTACACAAAATAATCCCAACGGCACTGGGAAAAGATCAGCTGCCCTTGTCAAAGTCCTCATTATCTATCCGCCACCATCTGTGGAAGACGTATTGTCATTAGAACGTGGGAGGATCTGACTCCAGGGCCTCAGGACAGTGTACCAGCACCTTTGTCAGAAGGCGATCGATATAAGCACGCATGTCCTTGTTCTCAAGCTGCAGTTTCGTGTAGTTTTCTTTCAGAGCTGAAAACAGACGAATAATCATCAACATATTACATGATTATTTATATATGACAACTTTCTTTCTGTGTGTAGTCATATATCATTACTAATGACAGACCTCAAACACATCAAGTGTACAAATTGGGCCCACGAATCCAGTAGTAAAACCTTGCTTGGTGAATGACAGCTTGCCAGCCATAAACATCTCCTGGCTACTGTGTTTATGACTGAGCCATTGACAGTTCAGATGAGCAGGACATTCTACAGCATGTGACTACCATTGTCAAAATAATAAATTCAATGAAGTGAGAAACGCATCACAGCAAAAATGAATCTACACTTACTCTGGTTTTCTTTCTGCAACTTTTCAACTTGTTCTTTCAGTTCTGCTTTTGAGGTACCTGAAAAGAAAGAGATCCAAAGTATGACTATATGATTCCCTGCACTTTAGAGAAACCACCCATTCCAACATGTACAGAAGGCAACGTGCCAGAAGACTTTACAAAAGTCTATTGGACTATACTTGAGAGGTTTGGGAAATATACTGAAAGTACCAAAAGTACCCATAGATACCATCAGTCATGACATGTGTATGTATTAGGAAGAAATAAAAGTGGACTACAAGATTTATGTATAGCAACAAGCAGTGAGGGATCTCAGTGACTCTTACTTCTCCTCTCTGGGACATCCCTCAACATGGAGGACTCGCTTGAGCGGCGTACATGCTTCATGAAGTTCTTCTTGAAGCGGCCTCCCTCCATGTTGTCGGAGCTCTTGATGCGAGGCAGGGAGTTAGACGTGTACTGAGACTGTAACAGATGGTGTACATCATTCTTGATTGGAGGTTTTACGCTTTTGATGGCATATTTAAGTAGGAAGAAAGTGAACAAATACCTGCTGAAACATTGATTGATTGTTCTGATCAACAAAGGCTACTTTGGAAATAAGAAATTTAATCAAATCTTAGTCAAAATATACCTAAGGAAAGAAATGAGATACAGGCTTAAAAAGTATATGTGTTGGTATGACATTCTACATTTATCCAAACATGAACAGATATTGTGATTGCGCAGTGACTTGTTCTGTTGATATGGGACATTTTACTGAACAGCAGAAAACATGAACCTTCATTATCTGTATGTTCCCCTATCTGGGGATATATATCAACAGTATATGTGACGTGATTGTTGTTCCACATCCACATTGAAGTTTGTCATATTTTCAAATACAGAATGTTGTGTAAATGGCCTTTACCTCCAATACTGAATTAAACTTGGATAGCATCCTTCAACTGCAATGAGTGAGTGAGTATGGCTTTACGCCGCTTTTTAGCAATATTCCAGCAATATCACGGCGAGGGACACCAGGAATGGGCTTCACATATTGTACCCATGTTGGGAATCGAACCCGGTTCTTCGGCGTCACGAGCAAACGCTTTAACCACTAGGCTACCCGTCCGCCCCTCAACTGCAATGACAGTATTGGACTTTTCACTCACCTCTTTCCTGGGCATAGGTGTTGGTGGCTTAGTCTTTGGCTGAACTGGTATACTGGACTCTGTAGGCACATGGCTGTCTTCAAGGCTCAAGGATGTTGTCCCGCTGTCAATGGCCAGACCTGCCTCACCGTTGTCATCTTCTTTGAGCGCAACTGAAGTATCCACAAACGTAAACACATTTTTGAGAACACTCTGTCCTCCTGATACTGTCTCAATCCACAGATCCCCTTTCCCAGGGGTTGTGGCATTCGTGACACAGGTTACAGCATTCTCAGACTCATATTCTACACTGTTGAGCAAGTCACACCCACATAGCTGCAGTTCTATCAAGTCCGACTTTCCGATTCCAAGATGCTGCCCACTAATCCTCAGCTTGGTTCCTCCTTCAATCGGGGCAATGTTCGGATTAATCGCACTGATGACCGGCGGCTGACTTGATGCATCAAGTTCCGTATTACTTTTAAACTTCCAGCCAAATTTGGACTGGTTTCTTGAGTTGGTGTCATCATCATCGGATGACTTCCCAAAACTGAATATGTCATGTATTGACTTGGAGAGTTTCTTGTTGAAGTTCGACAAGGAGCTGCTACTCTTGCTGTCCCTCTTTTCCCGATTTGTTCGTGGGGGAAGGATCGGGGATGCTGCGAGGTTGTGGCGCAGGCGAGCGAACCCTGTCAGAGTGGCCCCACTGCTGCTGTTGGGGGTACTGGTCTTAATAAGCGGAGTTTGGGAAACAGGGCGCTGTTTGGACACGTAGCACTGGTAGATGAGTTCCCCTTGTGGATGCAGACATTTTTTATGGCTCTTGAGAAACACACGTTTTACCTGACCTTGGGTCGTCGTCAGACCCGCCAGGGGCACAATCACTTGACCCAAGATGTCCTCCTTCTCTGTGACAGTGAAGAACACATGGTCGCCAGTATAACCCACATTCCTGGTGGAGAAAAAAGGGTGAATGGAGAGATGAACATGGGTTTACCTACATCTTGGTCACAAAACATTTCACTGAAATCAGTTGATACAATTCATCAGAACAACACCACCGTAAAGACAATTCTCATAAACTGCTTTACACCACATTTAACAAGTTGTCAAATAATTTCTGTGACCAGATATTTTGTATCTTCTTTTTAGAGCTGCAACGATACAGGAAGGTCACGATATGATATGTATCTCGAAACTCTGGTTACGATACACAAAAATACACACAAAAAACAGATACCGGTACTCCAGAATTTATTAAGTTTCATGATTTCAAGCATGTAAAAGATTGGATCTTTCATGATTTTGGAATAGTAAAAATTATTTTTATAATAACAAGACTACTGAAGTTGTTAAGCTTCAAAGTGGAATTTTCTCTAACTTTCCTTCAAAACACTTCAAATTTCAAACCAGCAGATAACTTCAAAGTTCAAACACCAGAAAATAATCAATGTACTTCACAGTCTGAATAGTTCAACTTCATGATCTTTTTCAGAAAAAATAAAATGTCAACATTATCGGGGACAGTACTGACAATGTCTCAGGCTGTTGAGTCTTAACGGAGGTGGAGACATAGGGGGTAGATGACCAACACAACAGTACATGTCTCACTACCAAACACAATCTACTATATGCGTTTCAGTAGTGTAAAAAGAATATTTATCAAGTGTTATGCGGTTAAAAAAAACACATTCTATCCCTTCGGCGAATTCAGGTGTCTGAACTGGTATCACAAACTTGGAAATATGAAATTTGATATAAAACATCACTAGACACGATGATTTACCTTTAAAACTGTATTTCCTGCTCCCATAAGCTAGAAATAGCAATCAGCTGTGCACACATTTTCTCCAAATCTACCGGTGATTCAGTTCAAAAGTACCTAACAATACAACTTCAAAGAATTTGAAATGTGTTCGGAAGAAACAGTATCTGAAAGTATTGTTTTATCAGGAACAATATATTCCAATATAGTGTCACTTTAGTAGCAGCTTTTACTATATATATTTAAAAATATAAGACCCATAAGCGTAGCACTTTGGTACAGGTGATTGCTATTGCAGGATATTATTTTACCAGTCACCATAGGGACTTCCTGCGCAAAATGTATTTTGATTGCAAAAACTTTATGTTGACATATAATAGTCAAATTTTAACGAGTCAAAATATGACATTTATAATATACTGAACAGCATTGAAAACGCACCACCATGAAAATGGATGTATTTTTATCCGGGCTTAAGTCATATGAAAATATATAAGTGAATGAGTAATATACGACGTTCTGGACGAAGCATGAAGAAGAACACCTCGGCAAAACACATTCCTAAATTTATTGTGAGCGAAATCGCCAAACCGCAACAAATTGCGTGAACATCATGGAAAACGTGTTTTGTTTCACGGGAAGCATGCAGAACAGGGCTATAAAAGACAGACTTTTAAAAGCCACATCACTTGTTGCTGCAGACATAAAGGGTACTGACACAAGAAATGCCAAGATTAACAGCAGAGGAACGTGAACGTGCCTTGGGCATGCTTCAAGTTGGTATGTCAAGTAGAGTCGTTGCACAACGGTTTCAATGCCATTATTCAACAGTCCTCAGGCTACTGAGCAGATACCAGCAGACAAGAACGACCAGAGATCGACCACGTCCGGGTCAACGTCGTGTAACTACACCACGTCAGGATCGCCATATTGTTCGTCGGCATCTTCTTGATCGTACACTTCCGGCTACCAGGACTGCAGCAACCGTACAAGGCCGACGGAATTGATCAGTGCTGACACCATATGTTGACGTCTCCGCTCAGCAGAGCTACGTGCTCGACATCCATATGTTGGACCCATACTCACTGATCGACATCGAAATGAACGTCTGCGTTGGGCCAACAGGCATCGTCATTGGAGATTGCGGCAGTGGCATGGTGTGCTGTTCTCTGATAAGTCCTGTTTTCATTTACGGAATGCTGACGGTCGACTGTGAGTGTGGCAGTGACGTGGAGAACGTTACCACAATGACTGCGTTGTACAGACAGATCGATGGGGGGGGAGGGAGTGTCATGGTGTGGGGCGGCATCAGTCATAACCATCGAACAGAGCTCCATGTTTGTCGTGGAAGAGTTAATGCCTTTACTACAGGAATAACATATTGGCAAATCACGTCATCCCATTCTTTCATCAGCACCAGGATATGCACACCTTCCAGCAAGATAATGCAAGAGCGCACACAGCACGTGTTTCAACACAGTACCTAGCGAACAATAATGTGCCTCTGCTTCCATGGCCCAGCCCTGTCACCCGATCTATCGCCATCTATGGGATTGAACATCTATGGGATTACCTGGGTCAACGCCTCTCACGTCGTCCGCAAGTACAGAACCTGAGAGAACTTGAAGATACACTACGTCAAGAGTGGAATGCCCCAGAACACTATTCGCAGACTTATTCGATCAATGAGAAGACGTTGCATGGCCTGTGTTGCTGTCAATGGCGGACATACCAGATATTGACTTTTCATTTTAACCCTATGTGTCTTCCTGTGTGGTATTCCTGTTTCCTTTGTCGTCTTTCTTAATAATCCGTCTATGTCTGTTCTAATCAAAATCGGTCATTGCTCAAGTTGTTTTTGTAATATTTCAAGATTTATTGCTGGTGCATTTTCAATGCTGTTCAGTATATATCTATATATTCTCTGGCAACAAAAGTTCGTTTCAAGGCATCAATAGTGGTAATCTGACTGTGACTGCTGTAAACAACAGTGAGTTGTGCAATCTACCGATCACTTCACACGCGATTTTAATGTACTGTAGATCTAAACAATAATGAATGAAATTTTTAGTAAAAATAACAAAATATATTACAAACCTAAGTCCAGATATACAATGAACATGTTTTTATAACCAGATAGTATAATAATGGGATTAAATTGTGTACTTCAGTTTGGATTTGTTGACTGGTATTTCCGGTGTTACCTGCTCGCGATGATCAGCTGATAATGTTTTTTGAGATGGGGAAAACTTGAGCTTATGAAAAATGTAAGTAAGTTTTGGGAGACATGCAATACCGCACACTTTAACTGAGTTAACGCCATATTGAAGTGTGCAATAGCGAGGGAACACTGTTCTTAAGATTTGCGTTCTGTATCATGGCGTATCGATATATAGGCTCACATGTATCGTGTATCGTATCGTGGGTCAAGTATCGTGCTGCATCGGAATATCGGTGTATCGCTTCACCCTCACTTCTTTTCTCATGTACCGTATTTTCTTGAGTATAGTGCGCACCCGTGTATAATGCGCACCCCCCTCTAGCGGGTTCAATATGTTGAAAAAAAAAGAAATTTGAATATTATGCGCAGAAAAAAATTACACCGTACCCTTTCAGCGAAGTCCGGCAAACGAACGGGTGATGAGAAACTTCGTCAGTACAAATTCGAAATTTGAGATAAAAAATCACCAGACATGTTTATTTACCGATTAAATAGTATTTATTGTTCTGCTAGGCATTGTTTTATATCCAGGGATTAAGATTACCTTGTGTATTGTCTCGTAAACTAAGCCGGAAACAGCAATCAGCTGTACACACGTTTTCTTGGAATCGACCTGTGATTCGGTCAAGACACACCCAATGATATAACTTTATAGGATTTTTAATGCAAGGATCGGCAAAAATTGTATCTGAAATTGTATTTTTTTTATCAGGAATAATATATTCCATTATTTTCTTAATTATATGGAGCCTTTACTAAACATATTTAAAATAATAATAACCCTAAGCGAAGCAGCTGATTGCTATTCCCGGGTATTATTTTTTACATGGAACCAATCTGACCAGTCACCGTCAAGGCTCACGTGCACATGATCGCGTGATCGCGAGAATTTCATGTTGACATAGAATCGTCAAACAAAAACAAATATGACTTTTAACGAGTCAAAGTATGTCATTTATGATATATGTATCCATTCTCTGTCAACTAAAGTTCGTTTCAAGGCGTCAATAGCGGTATTCTGACCGTGGTTGCTGTTAATAACGGTGAGTTGTGTGATCTTCCGATCGCTTCACACACGATTTCGCCGAAATTAATAAAAACAATATTAAAAGGAATTTTGAATAAAATTAATGAAATAAGTTACAAACATAAGTCCAGATATACAAATAACTCTTTTTATTGCCAGACAGTGTAATTACATGATTATTTTGCGTACTTCAGTATGGATTTGTTGACATGGTATTTCCGGTGTTTCGTGCTCACGGTAATGTCTTTCCATGGGGGAAAAAACATCCAAACGCATAATTCGTGTATAATGCGCACCCCCTTCCACACAGCTGTGTTTTTTGGAAAAAAAGTGCGCACTATACTCAAGAAAATACGGTATAAATACTAGATTACAACAGTGTTTATATTTTTCAGTACCGAATTTGGACCCAGTACATTATAACTTTGCCACCTATACAGACCTGTCAACCCCTCATCATGACAATGTGGGAGATTTGACTTCAAAATGGGGGAGATTTGACTCCAAAGGGGGAGATTTTTAAGATAGTGAAGATAAGATAATTTCCAACTTTTATTTTTAATAATGTTACAAAGAAAACCAAATATTTTGAAACAATAAATAATCAATAAGTTTCTTATACGTACAGCTTGCTTAATTTCCGTTTGCATTTTCCTCCTCCAAAAATAAACCCAGCACAATCTACCCATATAACTTTCGTTCAAAGATCATCTCAGATAAACGCAAACAGATATTGAAATTTCACAATCGGTAGCTTGACCAGTTGACGACGTGTTCAATCCGACCAGTTGTCAGACTTCGTTACGATGCAGGTTTTCTGAGTATTTGGCGCGATGTTGGTTACAAAATTCGCCAAAGAAAATATCAAATGCATTTATCCTGACGCAACATTATCGCCCTTAATTTCAATAAGATATACTGTTTTTTCTGTCTGCCGTAGTCTGTTGACAGTCCCATTACTTCGCTCCTTAAATTTCCTAGAAATGTTCACGTTATTCCATTCCAAGAAATGTATGCCATATTTGGAAGTACTATTACGTTTTACTACAATTTATGAATGAAATGAGTCTCGTTGTCGTTGTTGACCTTTCTGACCTTGATGTGTATTAATCTCATTGGTTGACTAGTACTGTTGTATGCAAATTAGATTGCAGATCTGGGACGCAAGCAAACTATTAGCCAATCAAATCGTGTAAAATAATCACATGATACATTCTCGCGAAATTTGATAAAGTTCTGTTTTGATATTTTCTGTGCACACAAGTCACGATGTCAGTCAAAAGGAAATTTATAAGTTTCACTTTAAACTTTGACTTTGAAATCCTAGCTGTGAGGAAGCCTGATCGTGTAACTCATTGTTATTTCGACTACCGAATCAACCAATCACGCATAGTGTTGTTTCTGAAGACGGCGCTTGCAGGACATATTTTGTTTTCATTTCCAAGAGTTCAATGACGTAACTTTGAGGTATGTTGATGTTTTAACAAAGTTTCTGACAAATCTGATAACCAATAAAGTTATGTATAACTGGACTGGCCATATGTTTCCAATGTTCTTAAATTATGGAAGAATAAACACGCTAAGAACATGAAGACAACAGTTCATTTCATGAAGTGATGAATACTTGGCTGATTTTTCATTTCAAGTTCAACCCTTCAGGCACCTGTTAGGACTATCCGAGTTTTCTTAACAGTTTACATTGTTCAATCGTTCACCATATGAATTTAATTACCAGTTGATTACTGGACAAAGGCCCATCTGGGTCCCCCTGCGGGTGGCTGTGATAAGGGTCGCTAATCCGGGAGCCTACCGGACAGATCGGGACGCAAACTTCCCGTTCATTGTTTTTACTCACGGGACAATGGAGGCGAATTTTTTACATAATGAAAAATTCTGTTTTGCGGGAGAAATAGTCCATCTTGCGGGAGACTGGGAGATTTCATCAAATTGCGGGAGTCTCCCGCAAAATGCGGGAGGGTTGACAGGTCTGCCTATATGATGCACTGGGTTGCAGTAAGGCCAGAAACAGTCCTTGTCATCAAATCTATTCCTTGTGAGCTGCCTTCAAAATACTTTCTGAGCACCATGTTAAGGAATTTAATCAATACAAGCAATAGAAAGAATAATCCTGAGTGAACACTTCAACCTCATCACCCTGCTCTAGATGCGCTAGCTTTTGACTGTGATTCTGCAGCAACTCACACTGTGGATTCTTCATTCCAATCTGGGTTTCCTGGTGGGTCTTTCACAATGCTGGTACGATACTTCTTTGAGCCAACACCAAATATCACAGAGAATTTACACCGACCTGCAAATTAAAGGTTAGTCCAAATGACAAGCAGCTGGCAATCGTGCCATGGCATGGGGTCCTGGTTCCCACTTGACAGTAACAGAAGGTTTGCCAAGGATCCCATCCTCCAACATCCAGGGAAATGTATATGTTACCATGGTTACAGGCATATGAATACTCAAGGGTCTTATGTTTGTTAGAACAGTGAGAGCAGACATTATTAACCCACGTAACACGCATCACTCTGTCTACATGGCACTCACACATACATATCTCACAGCTGAGTGAGAGCCGATATTAATAACCCATGTGACACACATCACTAGGTCTACATGGCACTCACACATACATATCTCACAGCTGAGTGACAGCAGATATTAATAACCCACGTGACACACATCACTAGGTCTACATGGCACTCACACATACATATCTCACAGCTGAGTGACAGCCGATATTAATAACCCACGTGACACACATCACTAGGTCTACATGGCACTCACACATACATATCTCACAGCTGAGTGACAGCAGATATTAATAACCCATGTGACACACATCACTAGGTCTACATGGCACTCACACATACACATCTCACAGCTGAGTGACAGCCGATATTAATAACCCACGTGACACACATCACTAGGTCTACATGGCACTCACACATACATATCTCACAGCTGAGTGACAGCAGATATTAATAACCCATGTGACACACCTCACTCTGTCTACATGGCACTCACACATACATATCTCACAGCTGAGTGACAGCAGATATTAATAACCCACGTGACACGCATCACTAGGCCTACATGACACTCACACATACATATCTCACAGCTGAGTGACAGCCGATATTAATAACCCACGTGACACACATCACTAGGTCTACATGGCACTCACACATACATATCTCACAGCTGAGTGAGAGCCGATATTAATAACCCATGTGACACATATCACTTGGTCTACATGACACTCACACATACATATCTCACAGCTGGGTGACAGCAGATATTAATAACCCACGTGACACACCAGTCAGATACTGCTATTAAAATATGAGGCACAATGAAGTCTGACTCAGCACAAATACACAGAGCTACATTATAAGCCTGGCTTACACTGCTCCAGACAGTTCTTGAATAGTCATGATATCTGCGGGCAGATACATACTGACTTGGATTCACCAATCGTTCTTCAGATACAGAAAAGTATCTTACCTGCTTTTTTCCCTTGTAAACCTCGAGCTCCATGGACTAAAACAAAGGAAATACAACACTGACAAATGGATCAGAGTCATGATAATTTTTTGTATCATACCATACTATACCACATTATAACACACTGTGTCATACTCAAACAACTATAACATTCATACTGTAGGTGAGGTGAAATTGGGTTTAACGTCACATTAAAGATTATTGCACTTACATAGTGACGTGCATGTATGTGTGTGTGATTGTTAGTACTTTTTATAGTTTCATCCTGACCAGTCCTTGTTTATCATATTGTATCATACTGTAACACACTTAAACACAGTGCAACACACTGAAAAATATATCATACTTATTTCAATATATATATGTACATATTGTATCATACTGTAACACACTTAAACACAGTGCAACACACTGAAAAATATATCATACTTATTTCAATATATATATGTACATATTGTATCATACTGTAACACACTTAAACACAGTGCAACACACTGAAAAATATATCATACTTATTTCAATATATATATGTACATATTGTATCATACTGTAACACACTTAAACACAGTGCAACACACTGAAAAATATATCATACTTATTTCTATATATATATGTACATATTGTATCATACTGTAACACACTTAAACACAGTGCAACACACTGAAAATTATATCATACTTATTTCTATATATATATGTACATATTGTATCATACTGTAACACACTTAAACACAGTGCAACACACTGAAAAATATATCATACTTATTTCTATATATATGTACATATTGTATCATACTGTAACAC
Organism: Haliotis rufescens; assembly: GCF_023055435.1. Classification (NCBI taxonomy): domain Eukaryota; kingdom Metazoa; phylum Mollusca; class Gastropoda; order Lepetellida; family Haliotidae; genus Haliotis; species Haliotis rufescens. The sequence goes on from NW_025963779.1 coordinate 37,719,789, forward strand.
ACTGTAACATGGTGTTGTTGGTTTGTTGTTTAACGCCAAACTCAGCAATATTCCAGCTATATGACGGCGGTCTGTAAATAATCAAGTCCGGACCAGACAATCCAGTTATTGATATCATGAGCATCGATCCACACAATTGGGATTTGGGCTCACAAACAATATGAAGCATAATTAATTATTCTTTTCAAGATAATTTGGGGACAATTTATTCTCCCCCCCGCCTTAAAATATCCTTATTAATCGTTATCTCACTGCATCAATTAGACTGTGTAGAGATGCTATATTCTACTGCATATATAACCAGTATATAACCTATGAAGTATCACATGATTCTGTACAAAACTTTGAAAAGATTATACATTTTGAAGGCGTGACATAAACTAACGGGTCAGGTTATTAGGGAGAATAGAGTGAAATGAAGGTTTTTATCTCAACAAAATACTTTCTCAAATCTAGTACTTTCTCAAATCAAAACCCGAGGAATTCCAAGTATTCAAATAAACAAAACAAGTTCCAAATTGCTTCCAAAATGAGAATTTTGCTGGGCCAGATCCTGTTGGCTTGTCTCTTGAAAATGACAGCGACATTTCAGAAAAAGAGTACACTCTTGCAGTGAAATGAGGCCACTTCTGTCATGCTCTCAGACTTCATGGGAACAAGCTGACAGGTTATTATCAGCACCCAGTATTCACTGACAATGCAAATTTCTCACATGACTCATTCCATGTTTCAAATTTCTTGATAAAGTGTTGCATGTGAATCAATGACAGTTTCCTTGGGAGAAGAGTGTTAATCCTGGACTTCAGCTGCTATAAATATACTTCACATTTCACCACTGTGAAGACTGTAAAATCTTATTTGTCAACTTCCATTAGCTCGTATTCAGTGATTTCTTTACTCTCATTACATTTTAGTTTAGTAACCCACACACTGATTTCCGCTGAAAGCATCCCTGACTTGTTGCAAAATCATGGAGATATAGCATATATATAATATATATATTCATTCTTACTGATAAAAGGAAGTTTTCTTGCCAATACCCACAATATGCACATGTATGTATAACAGTGGTCATGTTTGTTTGTTTGTTTGTTTGTTTGTTTGTTTGTTGTTTAACGCCACACTCAGCAATATTCCAGCTTTATGACGGCTGTTTGTAAATAGTCAAGTCTGGACCAGACAATCCAGTGATTGACATCATGAGCATCAATCTACGCAATTCGGATTCGAAGCCATGCATCAACCAAGTCAGCGAGCATGACCACTTGATCCCGTTAAACACCTCTTACAACAAGCACAGTCGCCTCTTATGAAAAGCATATGTAGCTGAAGACCTATTCTATCCTGGATCTTCACGGGTCGGTCATGTTGGTACTGAAGTAATATATAGAAAATTAGACGCAAAATATAACCAAACTTAAACATTTATCATGTTTATATCTTGTCCATTATGCAACCCTGTCAATGTTCCGAACTCCTTTCCAAGAACCAATACTAACCTAGACCATGCAGACAGTTAATGTCAAATATATCAATGTCAACAATAAGTTCAAACAAGTGTCTGACCACAACACAATCGACTGAACAAAGCTAATCTTGACTTATGAGCTACCATTCTTATCAAAGTAACACAGTTTACTTAAGGCCAAACATAAACCAACACCAGTACTATGTCAGTTATCCCAGCAACCAGTACAGGTTGTCACAGACTGTCCCAGACCAATCTGTACCTCCACCTGACACACACCTACACCTCACTCTAGTCACCTCTGACCCCTGACCCCAGTGACTGATGACCTGCCCCTGGCAGCCACTTAGTGAAGAGTAATGGTTTGCTTTTGCCCTGGGACACAGGCTTCAGCTGGTGGGGCTCATTCTGGTTGTCGATCACCTCTCTTACACAGTGTGAAAAATGCTTTTTGTTTGTGGCACTTTAAATTTTATGTTATATTTAGTATTGTTAATGTAACACCTCAGCTTGACCCATAAATATTTCTTTTGATTTTAAAACATTAAAACATTACTGGTCAACGACCAGCCATTTTTTTCATGTTATTTCTGAAATATTCTGTATACAAAGTTAATTGTGCCAATAACTTTGATTTTTGTGAAAATATGAGCTTGTATTTCAGTCCATGGACAAAGTTTCAGTAGATTTCTGTTATGGTGCGACGATAAGGAATCAAAACAGTGGAAATAGAAATTTACCAGTTATTGCCATCGTCTAAACATCGGGTTTCACATGATCATGAACACAGCTTCGGTTTTACAAATTACATTTTTTATTTTCTCTGGTATATGCATGGGCGGATACAGAGGGGGGGTGCGGGGGTGCGCACCCCCCCTTTTTATTCCGAAAAAAATCTTTATTTCTGTATAAATTACCACCAAAGTCAATAAATAGATCTTAATTGTGCACCCCCCCTTTTAAAAAAAGCTGTATCCGCCCATGATATGTCACTCAATTATTATTACAATTAATAAGAAATGCTATCACCAATTTGTCATTTGCAAACTGACGTAACCAATATTCCCCTAATTTGATTTACACATGCTTATCCGGAACACTTTGTACTATGGATTTCACAATATGAACAGGGTTACAAATTTTTGGAAAATTAGCGCAAATAGGTTATAGAATTGTATTTTTAGGAAGAAATGACAGAAAGATAATGAGCTACGACAGAACTGAATGTGCTTCATTGCATTGGTGGATTTCTGTTTACTCATGAATTAGTCACATGACACCACCCGTTTGTCTTTTCTGAAGTTGTATTTGAGCAAGGTGATTATATGGTGTGTTTTTAATATTTCCTCAATTTTTTGGAAAAATTCATTATCTTTTCTAATGAAAACAAGCAAAACTTAAACAAGATGCAATCATGTGCACACTATGATGGGGAGTTGGTGGCAATTGTTCCTCAGCGATAACTGGTCGCTAGCCATTACATATATGACAACATTAACGTACAAGAAGGGTCCATGGGGATTCCAGGGCAGAATAAGTCCCAACCAAACAATGTTTGTCTGTCAAATATGAGGACTTGATGGTCACAATGTGTGAGTCTGTGACCGGGCTGAGTATGTGTCATCATATCCCCATGATGTGGATCACTACCTCAACCCCTTGTCGATTGTTTTCAGACAGATGGGATGTTGCTGGAGGATTGCTGACTGGATATATAGCCACATTTACTCAGGACTAAAGGGGAAAAGCACCAAGTGATGAGGGTCAAAGATGTTGACCATGTTCTTAAACCCCACAAGTATGTGCATGGTTCTGACAAGAATCACAATCATGGTTAACGTGCAGTCCAAATCATGAGAAAGATGTAACCATACTGCAATAACATTTATCAAGTCTACCAGTATCAAGCACCAGCCTCTTCAGACAGAAATACCATCCCAGCCTCTGTACCAATGGAATGCCGTTTCTTCACATGACAAATACAACATTTTACATTAACCTACTAAACAAGGGTCCAGAGAACCCCCCAATTACTAATTTCAAGGGTCCTTTCAGTAAATATAAGGGTCCTGTAAATGAATTAAATGGTGTAGTGTACTGTACTGTAAGATTAAATAATCACTTTAATCACTTGAACTTTATATTTCTTTTTTTTCTTTTTTATTCAGTCATGTACCACAGGATACAGATACAGTCGAATAACAGTACAAATTCATGTATAAAGCTATTCGCAAAAGGATGTGGTACAGAGGAGGCCTAAGGCATAATCCACAGCATGGTACAGATAAAAGGCATATTTATGTATACAATTAAGAAGATACGGTATTTATGGTACATCAAATTATGTTGCAAGCATTAAGTGAATAAGTTATTTTACAATTTGAGTAAACAAAGCCCAAAGCCCATTTTCTGTTAAAGGCAGAGAAGTAATAATTCTACGTGCAATATGATATTCAACGTCATAGATACTTCTTATTGTGTTCTTAAAAGCAACAAAGTCAACATTTTCATTCTTAAAACACTGGACAAAGATAAATCTTTTAGCAGCTACAATCAAATGGTTAATTAATACATAAGAGGTACCAAAAAGGAGCTTGTTGTCAGTTATATGAATTTTTCTATGCAAAATATGAGTCAAGTAAATACAGAAATCTGACCCAAAATTCTTAACAACATGACATTCAATATAAACATGAAAAACATTTTCTTTGTGAGTATGACACGTAGAACATTCATCGTTATCAATAAGTTTCATTCTTAATAACTCACGTTTAGTAAATATTACTTTATGAAAAAATCTAAACTGGAAGTCCCTGAGTTTTGTGTCCCTTAACCATGGCAATATACACTGAATATTTGTTTCCATGGAAAAGAACATCCTAGCTGCTTTTCCCATTTCAAACAAGATTTGGGGAGAGGGAGGGAATTCCCTCTCAGTTTATCATAAAAAATCTTTTGTTCCTTTAATAGAACGTGTAAGATCATAAATCCAACTTTATATTTCTTGTCAAGAGTTTGCTTTAATGAATAACACTGTGCGCCCCTCAGGATGCAATATATCTACTTTTTACTGCATCCAGTCTATACATTTGTGCGTACTCTAAACTACTGCCAACATTCACAAACTAATGCAGATATTTGTTCTGTGTTGTGGTACAACATACAACCATCGGCCAATACAGTGTCTACAAATCTGAGCAGTTGTATTCAGACAGACAGACAGACAGAGTTTCTCAATTTTCACAGATCTGCACAAAGCAAGGATGAGATAAGAGGATTGTACATTCCACTGGGGTGTTTTAAACAATGATTTATTGGCAGAAAATAGCTAATTATACACTTTCAATTGATGCATTGCAAGAGATGTGTTGTGTACAAATAAGCCATGCACCTCACAATGAGGGAGCAGGTAAATGTTTGTAGCAATTGGTAGTCAGATCAAGGCTGCGTAGCCTACTGAAGGATAGTGAAGTGAGCGCTTGACTTGTTTTCTAATCAACACAGCCCTGTGCCATGTCAACATGTTCATATTCAAAACTTGTCAGGGATTAATCTAGAGTGCCTCAGGTCAACATTCAGCACATCTGCTGTAAATATCAGTAAAATATCCCCAGTTCAGGTCAATATGGTTGTGTAACTAATGTTATAGCTTTGTAGAGGCGACTTGTACTTCACTGAATTCAAGATAAATCTCTTCTTATAAAGTTATACATACATTCTCAAACAGACAACTAGAATTCCATTCTCAAGTTACCTTGTCATCCAAATGTGCCAAACGTTGTTAAAAGATATTTTTGAAATACATTCCCTCCCTACCAATCATTGCTTCAAGTAAGCAAATAATTACACTAATCATCAGAAAGCTATGATAGTCTACCAGCTTGTCTACTTAACATGCTTAGGTTGCAACAGATAACAGTACTAGAGCTCCTCCAACTGGGTGGGATTACTGGGCTCGGATTGCTGTACATCAAACATCACGCCACACCAAGTCACTGATACACATATATACATAAGCCTCCACAAAGACTTGCAGACTGGGCCATTAAGGCGATAGAGATGTTTCTCTAACCTACATCATGCAGTATGATGAATGTGTTTTGAGCCCCACCCCCAAACAATATACACTGTGTTATGAACTCGGTTGGTAGGTAGGTAAAAATGATTTCGAAATCATATTTTTGAACATACGTTTGGATATTTTGAGTTTTCTTCTTGACAACTAGTTACAATAACCAGCTAGTGACCTGATCATAATCCATCTTTCCAAGGCAAAGGAGTTAACTGATTATAAAAGTCCAGTTTCCACACTTGCCGAACTAGGCTGGAATTATGGAGTTATATTTTGGCTAGACTAATGAGTCTAGGCATAGTCCAACCAAAATCACGAAACAAAATCGACATCCGGTTCGTAAACTGCCGTGCAGATTTCGGTTGATTGCAGGCATCAACAAATATTCTCCAAATACTTTCATGTTTGTAATCAAGGTGCTCACGAGATTTGATGCACTTCACGAAGTAAGACCCGTTTTATTACAGAACAGATGTTGATTATCAATCAGATTGTCTTCACTGGGCACCGCCATTTTGTTCGAGGCAAATGCAAGTGACATGAGAGGTGGATTCTGATTGGTCAATAGGAGGGACATAACTCGTAAAAGCCACTGGTGGCACTATCATAGAGCCAAGAAATTTCAACCAAGTTCAGCAAGGGTGGAAACTGGACAGTCAGTTAACTGGCCTAATCGAAACAATTATTTTATTTGGCCTGACTCTACTACAGCAACATAACCAGGTAAACATTTACAAACTTGACTTCAAAACAACAATTACATTTCAATAGAACAAAAAAATGAGCGTCTTTGTTAATGATACAGGTATTGATCAATAGTTTCTATGATGTGATGGATATGCAGCCTGCTTGACAGACTGATGACAGATTGATGACAGAATGATGACAGATTGATGACAGACTGATGACAGACTGATGACAGACTGATGACAGATTGATGACAGACTGATGACTGACTGATGACAGACTGATGAATGACTGATGACAGACTGATGACAGACTGATGACAGATTGATGACAGATTGATGACTGACTGATGACAGATTGATGACAGACTAAGGGCAGACTAAGGACAGACTAAGGACAGACTGATGACAGATTGATGACAGATTTAGGGCAGACTAAGGACAGACTGATGACAGATTGATGACAGACTGATGACAGATTGATGACAGAATGATGACAGACTGATGACAGACTGACAACAGACTGAAGACAGATTGATGACAGACTGACAACAGGCTGATGACAGACTGACAAAAGACTGAAGACAGATTGATGACAGACTGATAACAGAATGATAGGTGTCAGTACTGCATGGTATTATCCAGAATACTCACATGAGATGAATCAGAAGCTATATTTACACTGCAAGGAACAACTGAATTATTATTTTCTTATGTATGAGAATTAATCAGATTTGACATCTTCCATAGAAAAGAACTCTAATCACTAATATCAAATGTGGAGTTATGTTTCCAATCTGAATGTCAGCCATATCCTTACGTCGTCATCCCTTACAACTTTAACTCACAGCAACAGAAAGAACTTTATTCCTTATCATAACAACAGCACTTAAAGATAATAACATATGATGTAATTCAAGTTAATGTTTCTAAGTTAATGTTTCTGAATCAGTTGAAAACCACCACAACTCTTAAACTCACTTGAGGTCATGCTAAACTTCATTCCTTTAATCGTGTCTTATCAAGGCTGAACTCACCTCACCCACAAACAAACACGTCTGACAGTCCCGCCCAAAGACCAGATAATCTGTACACTGTCCCAGCCCTTACATGACAACAGGCAGTTAATGAGTGCCCTTGTTTTGATTACATACACTAACACTGCTAATGACCTGCGGGAATGTTATTGTTCCCAAATCATCTTGTAAAGTGTTCATCCCTGTTTTCGCTCAATGTATTCCATTCACGATGATGATAAGCTTGATAGAAGCTATATATATTTTACGTATATAGTCATATATTGTTTCTTCTATTGTCTTTTCACGGGCTGTACACAAAAGACACGCCTATCTTGGATCAATGACAATTCTGCACTTGTGTTGAAGACTTATTGGTAATTGTCTTCTTGACCCTGCCCCTCCAAGGACTTGCCAACACTCCCACATGGAAGATTGTATTGTCTGGGATAGGTGATTGTCAAGCTTTCATCTATTCAAAATGTTCTGTTTGGGAAGTAGATATGGCAGCAGGAAAACAAACTCATCTACTGCACCCACTTTACCACTCTGTAACAACACTTGGTAATATTGAAACTAAATTATTCATTTCAAACATTTTTCTTGATTTAAAACAAATGGAAAACACTTGAGTAAAAACAGTTGATCACAAAGATAGCAGTATCTGATCACACTTGCCGAAGAGAATGCTTCAATCTTTGTTCACACAACTGCCCCCACCATCCAATCTTTGCTGTGTTAACCAAGAGAATAGAGGAAGTTTATAATGTATCATTCATTGAAAAGCAAACAAACATATTTCAATGTCATGATTGTCAAATACTGTATTTTGAACCTATGATAATCCTATTTGAGTACCATATACAACCATTAACAAGATATTAGACAGAAAGAACTTATTTCTTGTTTTATACACTTCCAATGACAATATGCCACAATGCAGGAAAACAATTATACAACAAAGCATACCGATTAAAACAGTTCAAATTTAACAGAAGGAACTGCCCTTAAGTTTGCAGAACTGAAAAAAAATCATTCAATATTCTTAGGATTGAAAACATGCCTGTTTTGAACATCCCAAAGGAATCAATACGAGAAAGTTAAGAACGTAAAATTAAATGTAAAAGTCCAGTTTCCACCCTTGCTGAGCTAGCCTTGAATTCCTGGACTCGATCATAGCGCCACAAGTGGCTATTACGAGTTATGTCCCTTCAATGTAACTCCTATTGAACAAGTAGATTCCACCTCTCATATCGCTTGCATTTGCTTCAAATAAAATGGTGTCACCAAGGGAACACTTGGATTGATAATCAAGATCTATATTGCAATAAAACTGGTCTTACTTTGTGAAGTGCATCAAATCATGTGAGCACCTTGATTAAAAACATGAGAAGATTTGGAAAATATCTGTTGATGCTGAGGTGTCAATACACATACTTAGCAAATCCTGCAGTCGACCGAAATCTGCACGGCAGTTTACGAACCAGATGTCGATTTTGTTACATGACACCGATTGAACTATGCATGGACTCGTTAGTACAGCCAAAATATAACTCCATAATTCCAGCCTAGTTCAGCAAGGGTGGAAACTGGACTTTCATAGTCAGTAAACTCCCTTGCCTCAGGAAGATGGATATTATTTGAAAAGTGTGTAGCTTTTAAAGGTGCAAAAATATTTAAGAACAAAAATATTTACAAGCTGGGTTTTGATATAGCAGTCAGGAGTCAGGCCTTTTTCATTGACTTTCGATTTAATAACAGAAGAAAATTGTTTTCATCTGGGTTCAATTTCCATAAACCGATCAAACTTGTTTGGCTTAGTGTGAACATGGGGGTTGTCATTTCAAACACAACATGTCCTGTGTCACTCTGAACATAGAAACATAGGGCAATGGCTGTAAGCACATTTATGGGGAAATCTTTCAAAATGTCTTCAATTACACAGATTAGGTCTTAGGGCTAGTGTCATATGAGCCTGAAATGAGACACTATCCTTTATATAAAAGAGATAGTCTTCAGCACACAAGCTTCACACTGGCTCAGGCAATGGTTTCCACATCTGTCCAAGGACTAAAATACTTCAGATTTGTGATTTATATCCAGCTGTCACCTGTGAGGTTTATTGCTTGGTGGTAACTGTCACGTCATGCTTCACTGCCCAGCAATAATGTGTAATACAGGAGTAAAAGGTAACATACACTTATCTGTACATACAAGTCCCACATGTAACAGGTCTTATTAATTCATTTGTCTAAACCTATGTGATTGTGAACTCTTAATAATATCTCAATGTCTATGCAAGAAGCACACCTCTGTCAGAAAAGACAAGGATTGTGTACATGCATGCGAGACCCACAGCCCCCGGCTGTATATACACTAAGCTTCATGATGATCGTGTGGCACATTGCAGGGCCTTCCTGGAGAAACCATGATATAAACACAAGGCTATGTTAACAGGGTATTATTGTAATACACATGTGCGTTCTTAGTATCCAACGTACAAGTTACAATGGGAAATTCTACTACATGATGGATCCATGTTGAACACTGTGTAAAAGGTAGTGAGTGAGTGAGTGAGTTGGGTTTAACGCCGATTTTAACAGTATTACAGTTATCATGGTGTGTCAACTTAACGTGGGAAGAAAGCCCGAAGTGAAGCAAATCTGAGACGTTTATGACTTTGGTGAAACCCACAAGCATGGGTATGGTGCTGAAAAACCTAGAAACATAAATGGGGCGAACCGGGATTCGAACCCACAATCATAGGTTTCTGGCGTGCCCATGGGATGCAACTCTGCACAGCGAATTGCCACCTTAGATGACTGGGCCCCCCGTGTCCCCTGTAAAAGCAAGACAAAACCTGTACCTGTGGAACCAGACATCAACTTGGGAAATATTCTGAATGATCACCAGTGTACCTTTACAGGTTAACATTTAATTACAGAATAACTGTACACTATTCTCTGAAGGACTGCCAGACATGGTCAGATGAGGCAGATGTTCAAACAAATCCCAAACGTCTAATTACCTATGTTTGAAAAAACCCTGAGTCTGAACAAATCTTCTCTTTTGGCATCAATTTAGTGGATGTAACTTATAAGGCTGACAAATTACACCAAGCATATAGACTTTTACTAAGCTTACTAGACTAACATTTAGTCTATGAAATCTTATATTACACAATACCCTTCTTTACTAAAAATATTAAAAAAATATTTCCCTCTGCTGATTTCATGTGCAATAGAGCTTGCTAGATCTGGCTAAACTTGCTTTTGTATACGTTTCTAGATTCGTTTTTTTTTTCATAAAATAAATATATTCCACAGTCATGGTGCAGGACTTGAAGCTTACCACATCAGAACAAAATGTTAGACTCAGGCTTCAAGCTAGAGGATGAGGGGGCAGACTATTGGCAGTTTGTCATTGGTCAGTTGTGTATGAGATCAGTACCTGCCAGATTACTCACAACTATAATGAGAGTGAATGATACACAACCAGAACTCTTAACATACTGGAGACGGGCAATTCATCAAAGTTCATGTCTTACAGTGAACAAAGGACATGCCTCACTTGAACCTGATCACTGGGAGTTGTCCCTGATTAATTGGCAGAGTGGTTCTAGTGGGTACTGCTGGACTAAGTGGATTAACTGCAGCAGGAACACTTCTCTGTTCATCAAATTTCAGTACCTCATTCTGCATCTCAGAGTCATTGACTTGATAATCAACTTAGTGTTTCACTTGTAATTACAGGGTACAACTACACTCTCCCCATGAGCACATTTCCAGATATTGTCCTGAGACATTCATTAGCAAATGAAGAAAGGGTACTTGTAACACACATGGTATCTGGAAGATGGGAATCCATGGACACAGCCCTGCAATACATCACTAGAAACACAGCAATACACTATGTTGACAAACCTAAGTCTGATATCTGAAGCAGAATAATCCACCGTCATGAACAGGGAATCCAATAGGTGTGTCCCGAAAAGCCCACCTTATGCATCAATACACAACGCATAATATATTACTTCGTGATACTTAATTTGCTTGATTTTGGGGTGAATTTCTCCATGTAGTAGGTTGGTAGTTGCTATCAACATCAACAAGTTAATGTTCATGGTATTAAACTCTTTGACTAGATTATTTAGACTTATTCTTATACTGGTAGGATTATCAGAGATTTATCCATGATTCCAACAATGTGCCCTTGGCAGGCAATTTGGGAAAATAATTGTTAGTTTGCTCACATTGGTCAGTGATATAAAAGTCACCTGAAAAAAACCATAACAATATTAACGTTAGTTATTACTATATAACATGAAGTGGGAAATTTGTAATTCCAATTTGGGAATATTTACTGACATTTGCTGCAGACTAAGCAGACTTGTTGCCGAATATCGACCGCTGACCAGGCCTGGATATATCCCTGATTATGCATATCCTATAGTTCAGCTTTAAGGCAGAGCTAACATGAGTAGTTATCAGGCTGGGTTACTGCAACATGTTGTAAATATTACTTTTTGATAATTGAGATATGAATTGGTGTCTTGTGTATCATATTGTCATGTAAATTCATATCAGTGAACTGTGACATCCTTAGAACCCAAATCAGTGAGGTCACACATTAGCCCTTTATAGCTCTACAAATATTAATGAAACACTGTCAATCTTATGTGACAATCGGAAACAAGTTTCAGACTAACATGGAGAGGCCGGACTAGATATTATGAGAAGTGTGCAATGCAGTGTTGCCAATTCATTCATTTACTAAATCTGACACCCAGTGCATCATGACAAATCGATCATCATATAAATTAACATATGTCACTAAAACTATCTAGGGACTAAAAAATGTTATCAAATTCATTTCCTATCAGGAATTCCATATTTCGCAATTCACAAGAGACATAAAAATAATAAACTTCCTATATTAACCAAGTTATTAGTGATTCTGCTTCACTGGTTTAAATTTTTTATGAGATCAGGCAAAAACATTTGTATAAAATGATGAAAAATCATGTCGATCTGTTTTGAACAAAGTTTTGATGAGTTTTTGTACATTCAATAAACTGCTTCCAATAAAAGTTCATACCCAAAATACAAACTTTTAGCGTTCATTCTGTACTTGTTAAACAGTAGGCCTGTAAAACTGTTGGCCATTCAGAGATATGATGATAAGTAACAATACCCCATTCAACAGGGTTACAGTGAGCAGGGATAGACACCATTGGTCATATCCAATGAGTCAGCAGCTCATTTTGGAACGAGTGGCTTTTGCTAAATAACTGGATTTGGGGATAAAACAACTGGTTACTCTAGATTTTCATGAGTAGCAGACAAGCGGGCTAGTCGACACGTCTATCACAGGTTAACCTCTAGACAATTAATCCACACAACAGCATTCCCAGTGAAATATCCAAATAACAAACCACAGGTACATAGTAATGTTCCTTCAACTGTATACAAACACGCGTCCGGATTAGGGGGTTTCCGGACAAACAAGGTTTCACTGGACATTGTTGTTGGCATAATTTTACCATTTTTGTTCTTTTCTTGTCTGATGGTTTGGTAATTTTCACTGAATATTTACTTTAAAATCAGTCAGGACTAACTGTAAGCCATCCTAACCCATCAGTGTTTAGAAGGAGAGCCTTCCGAAAACCAAGAGTAATATTCTCGCAATGGCATTGACCCATAATGAACTCTTAATCTTTCGTCAAATATAACTTTGTTTTCCCTTTTAGTTTATCCTGGTAGCAAGACTTGGTCTTAGTTTGCCTTTAGTTTTCTCCCTCCGATTGTAAACCCTAACCACAGCCTGGGACGTTTTGTATCTTTCAAATACAATTGCTTTCTGTGCATGGCATGGGTAAACTTTCTACTTATTAATGATTTCATTTCTGGTTTTACTTGTTAATTGAAATCTTCAAGAAAAGCCTTTGAACAATAGCTAGCATATATCCTGATCCACAGATAACTCTCATGTAGAAGGTTAAGGTCACATCAGCTGTTCTTCCCAGTGTATAAGTGGGAGTATCCCATCAAATAGGTCAGAGCAAAGGTCACTGCCCAACAATGCTAAAAATGTTTTTAAGCAGAAAATATACACTCTGCACCATCTGAATGCTTTGAAGTAAACACTCCCTTCATTCAAACAGTTACTGGATTTTCCTCACTACTAATTATGCAGCTCATACATGCTGTTTAACTCACTTGGCTGGAATTATGACATGACATTAATATATGTAAAATTATACACTTACCAACTACAGTGACCTCGCTTGGTTCCATGGCAACGACATGAACTCCTTAGTTACCTCGACCTGATGTTATGGTGAACATTACCTGGAACAACAATGCCTATGTTAGCATGGATAGTTGTCACAGTACCATGACCATCAAGTACAACCCTGTACACTGTACACAGTTTATGCATGCTTTGTAACCATGGTAGCAACAATGTGTACATGGTATATCATGAAGTAGCAGATTCTTGGGGATTATCACCAAAGTTCAGATCACAACACAATTTTAATCTGGAACTTTGTATCTGTTCCAGGAAAATATTTCAAAATCTGAAAGCACTCGTTTCTGTTCCCTAATAATTTCTAAGTTCAAAAAGAATAGACACAATATTCTGCTGGTTCTGAGTTTTGATTTATTAAGTGAAATTTATCAAACATTATTGATTTGCATGTCATGCTGTCATATCATAATGAGTGTTTAGTACGGGGAAGGGGAAGCGAGGAATTCTTTTGTTTATGAAAGACTTACTGTGTGAACTTTGAGTCAATCCCTAATATATTCCGAATCAAATAACAGTGGTTGTGAAATCCATGCAGATACATAACCAGCATTAATATTCAAACTGATATACCATGTCAACATTGATTATTTACACTGACATACTCTCCCACACTTACAGTAATTGTAAAACCATGATGTATTCCTATACTATACATGTTGATACAATCTATTGACATTTCAGGAGCAAACATATTCATTTGACCTTATTTGAAAATATTCAACAAAAATCCCATCAGAAAATTGTTTGGTAAAACTGTTCATTTTCTGCAATAAACTCAACAAGCAAAAACACTGAAATATCTTAGCAAGGGAACAAAGCACAGTCATGATAGACATTTTGTTTTGATCCACATAGTCAGTTTGGATCAGTTGTTTATTCTGTATACACAGCCTTCTAATGATTCTCCCTACCTTCCACCCAGACAGTGAAGCATGTTGCACAGATGTAATTTGATGTATTACATTAACTCTTTCAACACCAGTCAACCAGAAGTGTTTACTGCTGGGACACCAAGTTCCCAGAGACTCGTGTGATAGATGAAGCCAACATTTATCAAAGAAAATACCTGCTTGTAAAATATATTTGCTACTACATGTTATACACCATTTGAAAGGTCTGATCCTATGGTTTATAAATATGAAAGTTATGTTTTTCACAGTATTTAAAATAATGCATTTACAACTTAATTAAATTCGTTGTAAATAAAAAATGTACGCTAACACGTTGTTAACATCCAGATTAAGGACCAAGGAAGCGAAAACTTGACGATTTTCGGCAAATATATGATTTCATAATATCCACGTACCTATTTCTGTTTTATTTTCATTGTTTACGTAATTGGAAAATCATTTTAAAAAGAATTATAAACAGTTTCTGTCATCACCCATTTCCCGATAACAGCGACTGTCCGCTCAGTAAAATGAAGAAATACCCCCGTTTTCGAGGTTTCGTATGAATAACACGTTCGTCGAAGAATGGCATATGACACATCGCTGGAAAGCTTATTCCTTCATCTACACGCACGTAACATCGACTGTTTTTTTTTCGTAGTTATAACAAGCGATTTCATTGGATTAAAATTGGTTTCTAATGACGCTTTCTTGCTGAAATCTGCTACAAGTTTCGTGATTGGTCAATTTTGAGCACGTGACCTAAGGCAGCCAATCAAATTACAGCTGTGATACCAAGCTCGTGTTTGATAAATTACAGAAGTTTGCGAAAGAATTTTGTTAAATCGTGTTATTCTGAACGTTTTGAGCAGGAAATCACGATATATATTAAAAATATGGAACTTCGTGAATGTATCGTGCTAGGTTACGAGCTGTGACAAAGATTTTTCATGCGTATATTTTTGCATTAAACATCGTGTCCGAGCCGAGAATTCAAGGCGACGAAAGCCGAGATGTCATTTGACTTACATTACACGCGATCGCACGAAAAGATGAAAATAATAACTTAGATGTAAGTTTGATTACTTTAAGATATATTTTTGTTGATTTTATATATTACTTTGTATAATATATTTAAAGATTTGTTTAAAACGTCTTTATTTTCCTCTTTGACGTGTCCGATGTGGACCCGTTGTCGAAATGTGTGTCCGAGAATTTTATTTTCAATAACATCGCGAGAAATAGTGAATAATTTTTTAATTTAACGATAAAAAATGTTAAGTGATATGGAATATGTATTTCAGACATTATGAAATGTGATAGATTTAATAAATGAATGACATTACAGGTAGGTCCATAAAAATATATACTATTTTGACGTGACTACGGCTTGGCCGGATAACCGGCCTGCGGTGTCTGGGGACTCGATGCTTCTTGGCCGGATAACCGGCCTACGGTGTTGAAAGAGTTAACACATAGCAGTATACTCCCTCCTGTCTACATTAATCTCACAAGTCATTAACAACTGCCAATATGTCATAACTGAAATACATCAAACATTCTAATCCTTCACCATTGTTTAAATGATATTTTCTCTTCACATGTTTCATTACTGGTTTTACAATATACTTTGTATACTGCAATATAGCCTGGATGATCATGGAAGACCATACATTAGGATGCATGTTTACATGAATAATTTGATGACAATACACAACAGACAAAACAAATGAGACAATATTTTGCAATCAAATATATTTCTTCCAACAGAAATCAAAATTTCAAAGACATGGGTGCCTTTGTTTGAAATGTTTATTTTATTATGCCAATTATAATTAATGATGTATTGAAGAAACTTATTATCATGCTTATATTTAAGATGCTGAGGTAATGTTTACTTTTTTCAAAAAATATCATTTTTCTTTCAGACGCACCTGAAAGCTTAAGAAAACCTCTCTCTTTTACGTGATCATGAACCATAAAGTAAAATAGCCTACAACTATAACATGACATTTCATACTGAGTACTATAATAGCTGTACATGTACATTTCGGAAGGCTTGTCTGATAACTATGTCATATATTGGCATATATGCTTTGGTACATGAACCATACAAACAGTACACTTAACCTTCAAAGTATCAGTGTTATGAAAGTATCATGAAAGAAATTATTTGGCAATTGGTCTTCAATAACAAGTCGTCATGGAATCGTGGTTGAACTCCTAGTTTAAATTAGCCAGCTTATCCAAGAGTCAAAGGATTTAAATTCCTACCTGGACCATACACTGCAAAATGTGAAGCATAATCCAACAATAAACTGACAGTGATGTTTACAAACAAAACTGAAATATACCTTCAAATCGATTTCAAGCGTCAAGTGTTTACAGATCAGCTGAGTAACGGTTACGTCACTTCGCCTGTTGTTTCAGACCCACTGAGAGACTGTTGTTTCTACCTGGTTGGCTCGACCAGAGAACATGACTGGGTCATAGCAAGCGAGCGACATACTGGGAATATACAGGTACAACCGTGTGCCAACATCAAACGAAAAACTCTTCCGCTTCGAAGCTCCGGCTCGAACAGCCTTCCTGTCTCCGCTAATCTCCAAGACAAACTGAGTCAAAAGTGGCCTTATTTTGGTAATCAACTAATAAAAGTATTGACTAGGATACTTACAAAACTCCCATGTCCACTGTAAATAGAAACAAACTTTCATCAATCATAAATATGTCACCAACAGTACACTGTATCCCTATCACATCGTCACCACTGTGTAACTGCCTTTGATTGGTTGCTTAAGGGGAAACTAGCCAATCACAAGAACTTTTGTGTTATCGTAGGGCACCTGCTTTTGTTGCGTTTTGACGATACATTTTCTATTTGTTTGGGTGAACTTGTAAAAAAAAACAAGCAAATATCGATAAGGTGTCTTTGTCCTAAATATGTAAATACAAGAAGGACTGAATATGCTAGAACTATAAAATAAACTCGCGTGTGTAATGCTGTGACGAAACAGTGTGTTTACAAAGAATACCTACACGTAAACAAATCATGCATATAATTAAGTATAAATGCCTCACACGACCAACTTCTTTGAGATATTAAAATAATTTTAATTAAATGTCGAACAATATGATCAGGGAGACTCTACAAAGAGGGTAGAGACTCCCTGAGATGATGCAGGTTTGTACTGCAGCTTTGGGTTACATTCCGACAGGCCTGTTAATCAAACGAGAAAATATCAATACTATTGTGCAACAAAGTATAATGTTTCATGGGAATTTTATGTTCACTCACTAATACGCTTTAGGTGTATCTTTTTCGTTCCTGCAGGAATGTCCCCCCTCCTTTTCAGTAGATAATATAAGTACTAATGACCACTGTCGTTGTAAAGGGTTGAACATTGTGAGTGTGTGTGTTTGTTTGTTGGGTGGGTGGGCTGTTAGCCCAGTAGTTAAGATGTTTGCCCGTCACGCCGAATGCCCGGGTTCGAAATCTCAACATGGGTACTATGCGTGAAGTCCTTTCCTGGTGACCCTGCCGTGAAATTGTGGGACTATTTCTGAAAGCGCTGTGAAACCTCACTCACTCAGTCACCCAATGATTTTCCACTATTAGCTGTTATAATATTATCGAGTATTGGAAATCTCATCTAACTTAAGTCAATCCTACAGTTATTCACATACTTAAGTAACAACCATTTGATTTTCAGGGTGGAAACCCATGTTTTACTTATTTTTGTTCACACGCCTCCTATTGTAGAAAAAACCCCAATAACGTGCCCTTTTCTTGCCCAAACACACACACACACACACGCGCGCGCGCGCACACACACGCACACACACACACGCACACACACACACACACACACACACACACACACACACAAAATGAAGCTCCCATAACAAGAATGGAGCATTATAATTGATACTTCCACCCACAATAAGCCCTAACCTATTTATGCACCTGTAATATAATGACTGGCATTGGTTTTACGTGTGTTAGTACTTACTTCTATCAATGCAAACATCATCATATCTATAATACATAGTCACATTGGTATACTTACTGTTTTCATTATCACCCTCAGATGATATCTTTACAATCAACATCACTTAAGTGTTTGGGGTTTTTTCTTAAACAAAACGAAATATGAACAGAACAGATATTTATTCATGAAAAAGACTTGGGCTTCAGCCCCTCGTCTGACAGATACAACAAAATATATGTTGACAATGGGGCAATATGCACTATACGAAATAGAATCCGTCTGGTCACCATATGGACAAATGGGCATTTTAGTCATGCAAACGTTGCGTCTATTTAATTGAATGTACAGGGGCCTTACATTTAAAACAGGTTTCCATTTCTAAGACTTGTGGACCTAAAATTTGATGTTATTTTTGCGTCGAAACCGAAAACCACATGAATTTATTTTTTACATAGTGTAGAGTAGTGCGGTATTCAACACCCAGCTAACCCCGCTGCTTTCCTGTCCAATTCATGACAGTGAGTCACAGAACCGCTGCACATATTGTTACTGCAGCGCTGAAACACAGTTCATGAACAAACGTATAGCCTCAACTATTTGTCCATCGAACACAACCAGCAAAGCACTGACCTCTTCCTGAATGTTTACAGTCGGGTGATTTGTTTACATTTCGGATTTGGAATAGTATTGTAATGGGTCGATACCTCTCTCAAATAAATTTGCCATAGGCGTTAAGAAGAAATTTCCATCTAACACGAACACTGGTTGTTTTCACTTTAATCCATTTAAAGTTTTATTTTTTAGACAGCTGGTAAACGTGACAGTATTTATCCATATGATTAAACATACACCAGATTGTAGTGGTTAGTAATGCTAATTTGTTTGGAATATTGGATTCTGCATACTCGTCTCGTCGATTATTATGATGATAATGATGTTTGTTTATGTTACTCCAAACCTACAACAGAATTATTTAGCGGAAAAGCAATCATCCTTTTAAATGGTCAATCAAGTAAAGAGGCCACAGATTGTGTCAAAGAACACGTTCAAAAAGAAATATTTCTTACATGTGAAGTGTTATTTGCTTAAATTAATAACTTTATAAATTTGATGTGAGATTTTCATTTATGCCCAGATATAACTATCAAATAATTATATCCTTGAGTATTGTACGGTACACGCGTGTACAACACTCTTTCTCACTGTTCTTTGAGGGAGTCTTGTTTGTTTTACGCCGTTATTAAAAGCATCACAAGTGAAGGCACTAAGAATGGGAATCTCCGTGTGAGACACACTGTTTTCATGTGGGGAATGGAACTCGGATCTTCTACTACAAATGGAATACCCCAAAGGCCACCTGGTGCGGGATAAGATGTGTCCTCATATTTACAAGACACGCGGAACAATTAATGCAAGAAATCAGATATTGTATATCTGACTGTTTGATTGGCATTCTAGAATTCTAGAAGTTGGTGAGTAATTTTAAGTAAGCTTGATAACGATGAAATAATCTACATGAAAACGTCGCTAAATGCAATAAATCAGAAGTTGTTATCCATAAAGTAGTACGTTTTCTTACTTGTATTTCTGCACAAACATTCAAACATTCTGATTGTAAATCCATTACGTTGGACGACAGATGTCGAAAATAAAGGAATATGCATAATAAAATAGGTGATCAAGTGTACATTTCAATTCCATGGTGATACAAAAGCCACCATGGCTTCAGTTCGGAGATGACGTGTGACGTCACTATGTCCATCTCTCCTATCTCGAATGTTTTGTAAATTTTAAAAAAAATGTTTATAATTACACATACAGTCAAACACCGTTGTGTCCAACTTTGATGTGTCGAAAGCACGGTTGTCTCGAATAAAAGCTTCGCCCCTGTATATTCATCATTTTCGGTTGTATGGAACCTCGGATAACGCGAAGTATTTACGTAGGTCCCTTCAGCATCGACACAACGGTGTTTGACTGTATAATATATCATAGTCACATTGGCGGTGTTTCAGCGAGCGACTTACACCTACTCACGGGTAGGGGGCAGGTGCTGAACCTGGGATTCGAACCCATGACCAGTGGATGCCAACATCTAACACAGCGACTTGCATCCCACATGCACCCAACTGCAGCTTAGAGATATTCCCGGGGGTGTAATGTGTCGCAGTCTTAATCTTTTCTGGAATCAGAACAACATGCAAACACAAGTTGCGATGACTCCTATGTAGAATTTCGATAGCAACTATTCACTTTTAATAGTATGTTAGATGTTTATAGCTACATAGTTACATCTATATCCTGCATGTTATGTAGGCATGATATATTGGAATGAAGTTACATTTACAGATACTTTAATAACAGGGCTAACATCATAAGAAAAAGCCCCGTGGCTTCATTACGGGTCAGGTAACCTATTTCTGGTGTCCCCTGCCGTGATATAGCTGGCGTTAAACAAAAAGTTATTTACTGATAAAATAATTAAGTCACTAACCAAAATAAGTGACATCAAATACGTTAGACATAAATGCTAAAAGAGAAAAAATGCATCTAAAGTGGCTTTTGTTGTGGGTTTTTGATTTGATGCAAAAACAAACAAACCTGGTTTCATATTAGTAGTGAAAATATCTGGGATATATATTTCGTTTCGGAATATTAGTGACAACGTATTTTGAATAAACATGCAGATTTGTACACTTCCGGTTAATTTTACAATGGAAGGTAGAACCCGGCTAAGATCGGTCAGCAGTCCTAAAACCGAGAGTAAACGAAACAGCACCGAGAGTAGACAATTTCACTCTGAGATAAGCAATAGTAGTGACAATAGTAACAGCAGCTTAAGGAGAAATGATCATTCAGCTGACCCCGATAGAAACGAAGACGAAGACGTGAGTTTCCTTGAAATTTCGTGTCAATAAAATTCTGACATTGTCATAAGTTTCAAATGATGTAGTGGGTTTTTTTCCTCTCGTCCAAATTTGCACTCCGCTTGCAGGTTTCGTTAATCTTGTGATAACTGCCTGTTTACCACAAATGCGCACAAATGTCAAAACATTTTGTACAAGAGATCACATTGTCTGATGCCCGAGGCAAGTGTATTTTCAATTTCGGGAAAGCACAATTTACTGAAGAAAGCAAATTAGTCCTTTTATAATGCACTCGGATTGTAAAGAGTGTTCAGTGCATTTATGGCTTGATGATTTTAATCTGTTTTATGAAAACTTTCATTCAATAATGTTAACATAAATATTGGCGATATTGGGTGTTGATCTGATCAGGAGATCACAACAGTGGGTTGTAGTCAAAACGGGCTCATGTCTGAAAGGCCTCAAAAGTCAAAACGGTTACAAACCCATAGTCTAAACGGACATAAAAAAGACAAAATGGACACAGGTAAAAAGATTCGAAATAATAAATGAATTTAACAGTGAATGCATATCCAATGTGTACAGAGTACATGTTAGATGTTGTTATAATATTACAATGTAATCTCTTCCATGTTGTTTAAACCAATCTCATCAAATTACTTTGAACTCTTTACTGACCATTGTACCAAAACATGAATAGTGGCGGTGGGGTAGCCTTGTGTTTAAAGCGTTCGCTAGTCCCGGTTTGATTCCCCGCATGGGTACAATGTGTAAAGCCCTGGTGTCTCCCATCATCTCACCCCATTTGTCAGACACCTTAATATCCCATCCTACCTCTAGAATACAGTACCACAAACGTTTCAAACATGTCACAACTCCCTATGACATAATTTGTAGTATTTTGTTGCCAGTCACACCGGAGAAACAATGCCCTGTGAAGTCAGGGGACATCAAGTGTGCATAAGCTCTTCTCAGTGATCTATCATCTCTACATGCAATGTCATTTAATAAGCCCAGCGATGTTGAGAGTTTTGAATATTTGTTTATTAACAATAGCCTGCGATGGCGCATTTTATAGCACACACTAGTATATAGAAGCACTTTCATTATCAATATATTTTTTATTTCGTATTTTTGTTAATTCAAGTAGCGTAAATGATTATGAATGGCAACTAATATGCATATATTATTTTTTCCATTCTTTATTTTTCATTATTATGGACAGGAATGCAGAAACAGATAAAACAGTCAGTGCTTCTTACATGTCTTACAGAAATGAAAGTTGCCATTTGTCTCATTGTCATACATGTGGGTTGCAATGCCATCGCAATGGTTCAGTTCATACTGTGGCGTTCCTGTGGAGTCAGTTCTAAACAAATTAACTGCTACACAGATTATGCGTTCACTTGTCAGTTGTATTAAAACTTTTATTCCAAGCTTAATAACCCTTAGTGACTTGTTCTATAATGTCTCTCTGACTTGTTCTATCATGTTTTTATAGTGATTACCACTGGTAGTTTGTATCCTTTGATCTTTTGTACTTTTGTACTTTTGCATGAAATAGGAAGTTATATAAATTTCAAATTACAGAAATCAAAGTTTAGCAACATATATTATGAACTTATGTGAATTTGTGATGTATTATGAAAATACACTTATGCATCTTAATTTAACATACACAGGCGTTTAATTTATGTCGTTAAATGTATCTAATATAACAAAGAGGCACAATGCCAAATCTGTGGGACCATTTTCATCACCTCATGGCCGATATTTAGTTTTGCTGTAATCAGAATTAGTAAAGTGGTCTCAAGGGTAAACATGGTAAAGATGGCAGCTAATCCTGTAAACTGTTCCTGGAAAGGACACATAATCAAGCATCTTTTGGTAATTATATTCCTGAACTTTTCTAGGGCGTCAGCAAAGAATTGAAGATGTTGTCGTATGGTCCATCAGGAGGTCATGGTAAATTCATGGAAGATTTTGACCCAGAAAGAAGTGGACGAGAAATGAGAAAGATGAACAGACGGATTTACAGAGAAAGGTGCTACAAGAATACATAATTAAATTTTTGTTGTGTTCATTGTTATTCCTGCATTCTGATACAGCTGAACTGGTCACATGTTATTGCATTCATTTCCCAATGAATGTGAAAAATTAAGCCACGCCCACCGAGGCAAACTACTTTTATTACTATGGAATGTCAGTGAATCCCAATATTTAAAGTCGAGGGAATTTCCTTTCTGCTCACGCGTATCACGTGGTCATGCAAGGACATTTAGCAATACGAATGCATATTCAGTGTCCAAACAACCCTTTGAGACCGAATGCTGAGAAGGAATGAAACAGCAAACGTGCAGGCTCAGTCACCTGTTTTTTTCCTGCTTGCCTCAGTTCCACAACTTGTCTTCAGGTTTCATTTCTGACTAGCATCATTAAACTGTGTCTTCCCGTTCTCAGGGAACTTATGTTTGAATCTGGCGGCAACTGACCATGTCATTTGAAACAGCTGTCACATAATTCTGGACATATTTGTTCCGGTTTGTTACAGTCTGACCGTTGCAATTCTTCTCGCCTCTTTCCTTGATTGACAGGTCCAATGAACATAATTTTGATCTTATTCTCCGTTGATTGGCTACTGACTTTGTAAGTGTGTCAAGTTATGTGCTTAAATTAACAATCACCTGATAAATGACACGCCACAGTATGTATTCCTACACCTAGAATGTTTATCAATGTCGTCAATTTTGTCTGCTTTCATATATACAACTGTTTTTGGTTTAACTATTGTAGATAAAACATGTTTTCTTTGTCAAATTTAATTATAAGCATTAGGCTATGCAGATTCATACAGTTTGCACATCGGTTTTTAGATTCATACCTCAATGAACCGAAAAAAATACAGTCAATCCTTAAATACATTCAATGATCCAAAATCAATCATACTAGTGGTTATGTGTTACTTACACGATGAGTGTCTGACTTGTTTTAAGAGAATGTGTTTTAAATAAGGATTTAAGAGAAAGAAATGTGCAGTATGTTTTCTTTGTCATGATTGTTGGCAGTCAGATAATATAGTGCATGGAATCGGTTCCTGTAGTTAAAACATGAACAATTTTGAAATTTTTTCTCAGACATGTCAGAAGCAACAAGAGAATAATTGTTTGTCCATGAAGAACAAAACCATGTCATATGATCATGATAATTATTGTTATTTTCAGTGTTCGAAAGAACCAGCTGTATGATGAGACTGGCCGCTTGTTCGAGAACAGCAAGGATCTGTGTGACTGTCTAGAAGTTGACTGTCCAGGTTGTCATTTTCCCTGTTCCAAGTGTGGATCTGAGAAGTGCGGATCTGAGTGCCGATGTAATCGCAAATGGGTCTACGAGAGTGTGGAGGTTGAGGGCACAGACATTGTTATCAAGTGGCCAACATGAGAAGATTCTTTTGTGATAAGTGTTCAACAGTTTGCCTGAACTTCATAGTGTCAAAGAAGAAATGTTGTGTTCTGTATGTGCTACTGCTACAAGGAAAGGCCCAAACTGTTAAGTGAGCATGTTGCAAGCCTTCCACCAGTTTCAGTGAGAGGTTTATTTCAAGTGTTAATTTTCTTAACATAATCGATACCTCTAATTACCGGTATGCACTTTACATCCGTTTGAAACAGGTGAAGTGATGAATATTACTTTTACATTTGTACTTGAATTAGTTTGAAACATTTGTGTATGTATGGACACTTTGTATGGCCATTGTGTTGGTGTGTAAATCTTTGAAAATCATAAACCATTTAACCCATTTAATGATTTCATAGCCTCTAGTATGAACATTGGATAAAAACTGCTCAGCACTTCATTCTGGCAATATCAACCCTCAGGTTTTGAAAATGACTATAAACACTACATTTTATGAAAACATAATTATGTATGTTATTAACTTTCCTACCCACAGATCTGTATTAAATTTGTGTCATGGAAATCCTCGTGGAAAGTTTCATAATAAATCAGCCTCACTGAACTTTGATTTGCAACTGCAACTGTTATCTTTTCTCAAAGGAGGACAGCTGAGCACAGATTCCTGGTTGAGACTAAAAGCATATTTGTTTCTATGTATGTTCAAGAGTTAACTGAACAGGTTAATTCAGATGGTAATTGAATTTACTGCAGGTGCCTACTTGCTGGAACAGTTTAATATTTTCCTTGAAAGCCAAAGCATCACTAAAAAGCCAGTCGTTCTACATTCAAAATTCCAGGTCTCCATTCTAGGCTTGATTTCCTTGTAAGCACATTGCTGTGACTAGGACATTACCGTCATGGTTGTTGCAGCACAGTTACGTCCCCTTGCACGCAGTGTATCTTCAAAACTTGATGAATCGTCTATCTTGCCTGGAGTTGTTAATGTTACCAGTACTCATGAATTAAGTAAGGATAAGATATATGGATGAACAGCTTCTTTATCATGTTTATTCCAATTAGGAGTGACGTTTTGGTGTAGGTTCTAACACCGTTTTCAAGCAAGAACCTACACTGAAAAGTCGATCCTAATTGTAATAAAGAAGTTGTTCATCCATATATCTTATCCTTACTTAGTACTCCAACTTCAAAATGCCTCTCAAAGAAGTTACTCATGAATTACTTTGTTATTGATGTCAGTTGAATTGAACTGAAGCTGTTAATGGTTTATTTACATGGTGGAAATGAAAGGCAAAGAGATACTGTTTTTGATTAGCACTTTGCATGTTCGTGAACTGAATACATATAATATCATATGGTTTTTTTTTTTCAGAATACATGTTGATTTAGCTTTCATGACAATTTAAGTGGGGTTTATTGGAGATATTACAAATAATTGAGTGTTTTCCATTTTATTCTATTAATGTCAATAATAATGTCTGTTATAACTGTACATGTACAGTTTAAACCAGTGTTTGTGAACTGGTTTGGTAATACTTTTGTTACTTAAGGAATATTTGTTTTTGGTTATCAATTATTAATATTGATTTGAAACACAAAATGTACAACATCCATATATACAAAGTTATAGGGATTTGTTGATTTTCACTGTCTGCGAAGTCCATTGTTCAGTTGTTACAGAAGAAAAGAGGTTGCTAATCATGTTCATGTCTTCATCAAAATTATCTATCCCCGCCCTCCTCACACTTCCACATATCCATTTATTGTGGGTGGGTGGAGGGGTTGGAGAGTTGAGTAAATATATGACCCTCAGTGCTTGTCCACTCACTTGTCTCACGGATGCACAGTTGCTGAAATACTTCTCAGTATTCATTGTTTAATCATAGAAATGTAATCATGTAGATGTTATTCCATGTTGGAATCAGAAATGAAATATGACTTGTAATGGTTGGTTGGTTGGTTTGTTGTTTAACGCCACACTCAGCAATATTCCAGCTATATGACGGCGGTCTGTAAATAATCAAGTCTGGACCAGACAATCCAGTGATTGACATCATGAGCATCAATCCACGCAATTGGGATCAATGACATGCATCAACCAAGTCAGCGAGCCTGACCACCCGATCCTGTTAGTCACCTTTTTCGACAAGCATAGTCACCTTCGACTTGTAATGATCTGATGATTATGGAGATATGATTGTGAAGAATTGCATCCCTTAGTTGCCAAAGACTGTGAGGTGTGGGTTTTTCAAATCCATATGCCAAGATTTAAATATGTTGCTGTGTCTGTCAGCTTGGTCACCTTGAAATTTTAATAGCAGTCCAAAGTCATGTGTGATGAATAAAGGTAGACAACTCTTGGGGGTCTCATGGAATTCTCATGTTGCAGGTGTTTCTGTTGTTTGTGTCAGGGTGTGTATTTTCCAGTACACATTATGTGACATATTGTGCTTTAAACAAGACCGTTTTGTGAAAATATCTGATGGTCTCCAGTAAGGTAAAGTACATTCCTATGTTGTACAGCCAATTGAAATATTGTCTCACCTCACATAAGTGTTTCAAATAAGCGCCTGCCCATAGGCCCATGGCAGGTATATCTCGTGTCGGGCCCATAGTTTCACACGGTTTTACACGGGCCCTTGTGACCTGCAGTAAATTTACTATCATTTTATATGTCACAATAAGCTGCAGTTTTGTTTTTTTAATGAGGGCCTGAAGAGTTTAGTCAGGACCAACAGCTTCTGGCATTTGTTTTTATTTCAAACACTGCCGAACATCTGTGATTGTAAGGAGTAGATTTTAAGGTGTTCATTTTCTTTTATGTGCCACTTGTTTGTTTTTTTGTTATGGTTTGTCATTGAGATCAAAGACTTGGTTCTTGTACACTCTTTGCATCAGTAACCATGGTAACAACAGGACAGCATTTTATCAGGAGGCCAACTTCCAAAACAAATCTTTTAACAGACCTTGCCTGAGAACCAATTGCTTTTATATTTCCACGGAATCCAATCAAAATACTGGAGATTGATGGTATTTTGTGGATGTAATGATTTTGAAGGTGTGATACAGTGGCTAGTTGTACTTGGCTTTCTGTATGGATGCAGCCCTTGCAGTTTGTAAATGATCACAGTGGAGATGTAGTCATTATTATTACCATAACTACCACTCTATGTGAGAACAACATTGTAATAAAATATATGATCTGATATGGTGTTGAGTTTATGTTGGTACAGAAATAAGAAAAACAACCTCACTGGAACTAGTCTGAGACATTTTGTTAATACATTGTATAGTTTCGTGTCCAGATTCTGAAAAAGGTGCACACTATAGGCAAGTCTAGAAGTGAAGGAAACACAGGACTGGGTGACATGTAGGATGACCATGTATGAGAAGAGGCTCAATACACAAGCAAGTAACATCACTTCTGAAGTCTTGCATCATGACCGTACCTGTCTAATCAGATGTTTATTATCACACTTCTACATCTCCCACAAGCTACAAATGATAACATATTTTACAAAATCTGTGAGCATATGTATCCCTTAAAAACTTAACTCACAATTAGATACAATGTACTTCATTTCATCGAAATTGAGGAGATGATTGTCCGTGGGGTCGCCATCTTGTCATCCAAGTTTACCTACATTATAGTTGATGCATACAGAGTACAGTGACACGTCTAAGTAAAACGAACAGTGTAACAAACTCCAGGGGTTATCTATTTTGCATGGAACATATATTAAGGTAGTAGGGCTAGGACGAGTCCAAATTTACTAACTGGGTATCCGATCCCCTATTACCTAAAACATACATTTATCAAATAATCAGACCATGCGTACAAGAAGTTGACTGAAGCGTTATCTTTACTCACACATATACAAGTCTAAAGGAATATGTGTACAGTCAGATAGAGATGCAAACATTAATGACATATAGTGTAACCGCTGAGCTATAGGGAGTTTTTGTCATTAAACAATATATAACATGACTAACCACGGGTCCGGGTAGTCCCATGGGTACCCGGGTCCTACTCAGGACCAACCCGACCCAGGTACCAGAGTTACCTGTCCCAGGCTGAAAAGGTAGTTACTTGCCAACCGAGTATACTGTACATGAGTTACAGTCTGTGTGTAAAATCAAACAATTCGTAAATTTGTCAGAAGTTTTTATGGCCTGGTTCACTTGGGTAGTTTACAAAATCCCTAAATATTTTAGTCATTTTTTAAATTGACTGAAAAATATCCTCTTTTGACAGGTTGACTGATGTTGAATTTCATCACCAAGAAACTGAAAGTGAAAGGATTAGAAGAAAATGAAAGTCAATGTATATAATTTTTGTGTCATTATTGGCATTAAACAACATGTAAACAACAAAACAATATCAGAAACATTGCATGAATTACATTTGTTTAGTTAGTTGATTCTAATCGGTACTGGTTTGGAAAAATAATAACTGATTGAGAGGGGATTTGGGACCCGTCCCATTTACAAATGCTGGATCCGCCCTTGGACAGTGTATGGTCCCAGGTGCACACTCACATTATGCCTATCCTTGTCCACCACACCAGTCTTGTCGCACAGCCTGCCCTAGTCCTACTCCTTCACCTCTGTCAACCTGTAAACTGATGGAAACATCCCTGCCGCACAACTGCTGAGTGTAGTGTCCATTTGCTGCTCTCTTGAGGTTGAGGCGGATGTTGCCATGCTGCTTTTGGATCTGGGTTTCGACCGATGTAGTCAATGGACTCTATGTCAGTTGACGTGTCTACATGACTAGTGTTCGTAGAAACTGCTAAGATCTGATTAAATGAAGTTTAAGGGGCGTCATGGCTTGATCATCTGCAGACACCAGTCGTTCTAGGATCTTGCAGAGGGAAGGGATGTTGAACTCGGTCCAATTCGTGCATCACTACCAAAAAGTGCCTTGATAGGAGATTGTTGAACCATAACGGTAACTTAATGGTACTGTTCTTCTGAAACTGAACAGAGGGAAGTCAAGCGTGCCAATATGTTTCATCTTTAATGTCATTATTCAGTTGCTAAACCGATCCCTGACTTGGTGGCCAGATTTATCATGGACCATCAAAAGATCTGGCCTGGTATACTTTGGATGACTGATGTTGTCAACTCACTGTTGTTGTCACTCTGCACAACAACAAGAAAATGTCTGCAGCACATTTGGAGGTCAATGGTTGCAGTACACAATACTTGGTCAAGTGGTCTTGGTACACACCATATTCCAACGGTATGAACCTTTAGCATGAACTGCATGTTGACCGGATCAGCCTGACCACGGGAACCAAAATCTATAGATAGAATTGGCTTCACCCCTGGTGGTAGCATGGGTACATTTCGTTGACACTGCAATGCACAGAGATTTGAAGGGTTTAGTGGAGTCACCGGTGATATGTGCACACAAACAAAACGAAGACAGAGATGCCAACAGTGAACTATCCGGCGTCCAACTAAAATCTAATTAAACTACTGTGTCACAATAAAGTATACCATAAACTACATGTGATTACAGTGAAGTCAATGTTTAGCTCTACGATGGTCAACATCGCCTGACTTACAATCTCACACATAGTCTATTGTGGACGCTACAGCGAGTCTGTAAATAAATTTTCAGTCAGTTTGTAAAATAGCTTAAATTGCCTAAGTGTATCTGGCATTTTATATATTTTTACAATTTTTGTATAAGATGTTACACATTGACTGTAATACATTCAGCGTTGATCTATGAACGAAGTGTACATTCTTCACATAAACGATTACATTTCGTATGTCGTATGTCGCTTTAGGAAATCAAGCAAACTACGAAGCTACTGTTAAAGGGGAAGCAACCACTGACCACATGATGAGAATATTTCACTTAAGATTCGTTGTACTGAGATAACATTTCTTATCTATACTTCTCTGGATAAGACAGTTAAAACACTCCATACGGAGCAAACCTGTAATAATAATTTCTCCCATTGACCTAATACAGTCATCACGATCCCAGTGCATGCATTGGTACTTTCAGAGAATCCGTAGAAAAAATACTAGATTTGTTTTAGGGGTGTATAAATCTATATCTACTGATGTTATATTGGGCTATGTTGGTAGACAATGTTTCTGTATCAGGCATAAAAGTGAGTGAGTGAGTTGAGTTCAACTTCGCTTTTAACAGTATTACAGTTATATCGCTGTCAGACGACTGGGCCACCCGGCATAAAAGCCGTTGTGTTGGTTTTTGGTGCAGTCCAATATCTATTAACTTAAGTTTTCCCCAAATGTTGTTATGATGTGCTGAGACGTTTTGATGAAAATGAATATGTAAACTAAAACAGGTTATTTCTTTCGTTTGGATTACTCAAGATTGTGCTGATGCGTAAAGCTTCTTGACCTGAACATGTTTTCACAACGTTGTAAAGATACTGAATTCCCAAATTGTCATGGTAAAATCTCCTGTACATATACTTACACGGCTCGTGAAGATCCAGGTAGAAAACAGGTCTTCGGCAAGCATGGGTTGCTGAAGACCTGTTTTCTACCCGGATCTTCACGACCAGTCCTTGTTTTAGCCCCTTATGCCGAGCGCCAGACAGAGTAACAACAAGTACCATCTTTTAACGATTCTGGTATGACTGAACTCCGGACCTTCCGCTCTCCGGACGAACGCTCTACCACTAGACCACGGAGGCGGTCGTGATAGGCAGAATCAATAAGATTGACAGAAATAATCGTCCACAATCGTCCATTAATCTTTGGCATCATGTCAAGACATCTTTTTTCTAATACTTCGTATAACATTATTATTTCATGATCCCCTACATTTTTTATAAGAGTATAGAACTCCTTTACATCAGAGCTATCTAATTTTCTGTTACATTCCTTCTCGGCCTTCGGACTCGCCTGCAAGTTTTTTTTGTGGTTATTATTATAAATTACATATGGTCCTGTGATTGAACATTTATATTACATTATCCCTTACTATTGTATAAGAGTAAAAAACGTCACTACTTCTTAGCTGTCTATAAATTCCTTTCTTATCAGCAAAACACGAATTGTAGTATTGAAATATTATAACGAACGTACAATTATTATTTTCGAGGAAAACATTTTCGACATACAAAATATTTATTTATGTTTCCACATTTTTCGGATTCCATACTTTTAAACATTTAGATGAGAGTAGCGCCCTCTATGTATGGAGTAGCAAGATGGGTAGGGATCCGGTGCTATTCATAGAATGGTGATTGTGAGTGGAAAATTAAAACACATACACACAAAAACATGGAATCATTGATGACCAACAAAGTGATCCCCTCCAGGGAACATGTGAAACGTGTGCAAGAGAGTGCAGTCGTAAACGGAAAACAAAGTTTGCAGACAGCAAATGAAAAGAAGGGAAACAACTCTTCTCGCACTGAACCAAGAAGGTCTTCACGTCTTGAAACCACCGGAGTTAAAGTATGTTGACAGTTTCCATATGAAAATAAATATCGCTAAGAATAAGGTTTATCGTAATACCTTCATTGATTCACGATGTACTTGTGGGGTATCGCTTATTTTACAGCGACCTCATACCTAACTTTGGGATTCTATTATGCATTTTGTTATGTCATACATTGAATCGTTTTCAATATTTTGTCAGTGTTGATAGGATTTCTTACCAGCCCTTAACGAAGTTGGCGGGATGTGAAACAAGCTTTGATGCTATGTCCGTCAATATGTGACATCTGTGTGCATAAACATTTGTGTTTCAGGCTTTGTTAATATACCCTTCAACTTTATTAGGTCTTCAGGATAGCCTTCATGAATAAAATAGCATCAGATCTAGGCCCTATATCATACACAGCGAATGTATGGTTGATCACAGGACCATTTAACTACTACTACTACTAATAATAATAATAATCAAAATTGCAAAAAAATTGTAGACAAGGCCGGAGGACTTCGGCCTCGTTTTTTAGTTTGTTTGTTATTATTTGTTACATGGTCCTGTGGGTTGATGCATCCACCAGACAATGTTTTGGCTAATTTTCACAAAGGTCATGGTCACCTGTGATCATAAGGTTATAATGCATATTATCTACTTATTTGATCATTGTGATATGATTCCTGTGGCAGTTCAATGATATACAATAACTATGCATGTTGGTTTCACAAATATGGCTTACATTTCCATTGCCTGAAATGTTAAAGGGAAACAACACTCCAAGTTTGAAAGTATTGAAATATGGATCAATCTTTTTGGGGGTGGATTCAACATTTGCTTATTTTGGACTATGACATCGACTGGTTGACTTGTTTTTGGCGCTATTCTTGCTGTGCTGTGATGCACAAAGCGACTCCTATTGGAGGACTGAAGAATAAGAAGCCGTACATATACAAAATACAAAGGATATACAATAAAGAGCTGTAGTCAAACTGACATGTGTTTTTGTTGTTGATTTATACATATGGGACTTGAAAGGATGACAGTATCGATCAACATCATATGCACAGTCAAAAACTACGTCATATTCCTTAAAGGGGCACTGATCTAACGCAATTCCCCGGGACTGGTTGTCGCCTTTGTTATTGTTTTTTCCCAGTGAGTACCCGGATGTATAGCAGAAATCTAGACTAGTTCGCGACCTCTGCTGCGCCATTCGTAAGCGCATTAGTCACTTGTATGGGTAGTAATATAGAGGGCGTATGGTCACATTGATCAACAAAATGAAATACAGTTTTGGAGATAATAAGGAAATGTAGGTATCTTTGTTGTTAGCATCGGTAATGGTGACGAAGTTTTGATAAGTCACTTGCTTGGTAATTTTGCGATTTTCGTTTACACTATTTTGACTTGCAACACAAAGTAAATATTTCACCTGAGCATTGCTTTTTGATAGTGTGTATATTTTTTACTGTCAAAATGTGTAACATTTTCAAATTTATTCAACGCCTAAATATTCAGTTATTTAACAAAGTGACTGAAAAACATTTCCATCTGTATTATTATGGTAACGAATTCCAAACATTTTGATGTTTAATGTCATCACCAAGAGACTGAAAATGTTACGTTGAAAAGTACATTTCTATGTTGTTTGGCTTCTAATCCTACATAATATACTGATGTGATGTCTATAGGCCCTTTTGATCGTCTTAATCAATCTGGACAGATTTTTTAGTCAAAATTACTGAAATATTTACACATTTTATAAAGTGCCTGAGAGCATTACATTTTACAAATTGACGGTAATATATACACGTTTACAAGGGAAAAGGCCTGTGAAAACAACGTCTATCGCGCATTGAAGAATTTCCCAACCAAGACGTGAGAAACAAGGACGAATCGGTTCAATGCTACAGCAAATGAAGGAAAACAAAATGCAAATACCACAATTACAACCTACCAAATTTATGTGTATAAATTTTAGGCAGCTTCCTTGTTCAAGGAATGTATCCGTGAATATCCATTCGTCTGCAGCTGTACAAAGAAACCTATTCGATGTCACGTGTCTCTGTAACAATCACATATTTTAAAAGATATATATCGTTTCGGGATATTATAACCCGTGTTCGTTACTCAACTGATCACTTGGATTGTTTCAGGTGTTTCACATAGGTGTCAAGTCTCAAGGGTCAGCTGAGAAAGCCCACGTGACAACTATTTTCATAACGTCCACGGTTCCTAAAAAATCCATTGAGTGATAGATAACAATGAGCAATCAATCAACATATTATCAGTGAACCCTTTGAACAAAGTACGTTGTTTTTACATCGGCACTTCACGCAAGGATATGTGTGTATTCCCTTTGTTTTAGTAAACCTAGACATGTAAACACTCACTTTTGACATATCCACTGTGCAAGATAACAGTGATTAATCAATCAACGTATTTTCTGTTAATCCTTTGATGACTAGGAACGATCCGTTGATTTACAAAAAAAAGTAAATCAACTGATCATTCACCTCTTGCTGGTCTGCCACGTGCATATTACATTACACACATTTCACCTCACTTCAAACCTGGATTTAGATTGAATAATTACCCCAGACACAATAAATGCCAAATGGGAACCTTTGTCAGGTAATCTATTTGGTGCTACCACTAATTGTACCTGTAATAAATTCATTAACTGAGCATCAAGTGAATGACGACAAATACACAAGTGTAGGGTTATGCGAGAAAACGTGGATGACAACAAGGGAGTAGTAATCGTATTATCGACGCAATCAGAAAACCGAAAATGCTTTCACTGCATGGATACTTATTTTAGTGTTAACTATAACCATCTGGGGTATTTCCAAATGACGACATCCGATGAGCTCCGCCGTTCTTTTTGTCTATTAGTTTAGGCTGAAGAAATTAATTAACATGCGCCCTTTGTCGAAATGCGTAAAACAAATATTGCCTCCAGCCTCCAAGTTTATTTAGCTGTCCTTGCAGACGGTAGCCCAGTCTCTGGTCACGCTCAGTTGCGTTGCGTATCATCCGGGTACTCACGGGGGAAAAAACAATAACAAAGGCAACAACCAGTCCTGGGAATTGAGTTAGATCAGTGCCCCTTTAAGAGAATTCAGGAAACAAACAGGTGACAACAAACTTGGTCAATAAAAAAGTTTGCGATAAATTATCACCAGACATGATGAATTACCATTTAAGTTGTATTTTCTGTTTTGATAGACATTGTTTTATATGCAGAACTAAAGATTACAACTTGTATTGTTTCATAAGCTAAGCTGGAAATACCAATCACCTGTAGCACCTGCAATATATACCGGTGATTTGGTTATTATAATTTAATAATACATAATAATAATATAATTTAAAAGAATTTTGATGCAGTAATCAGATGATTTGTATCTGAGACTTTTATTTTATCAGAAATAATATATTCCAGTATCGAGTTATTTTAGTTGCAGCTCTTACAGTATATATTTAAAAATATAATAATTGTAAGTGTGGTACTTTGGAACAAGTGATTGCCACTGATGGATATTTGTTACGTATGGGACAATTTGATCAGTCACCCTTGAGGTCCCCCCCCTCCATAATTCCTGCTTCAGCAAATGAATGAAATCAAAATGCGAATGCACTGCCATGTGCATATTATACATTCACCACATCAGGTCTCAATTTATAACCCAATCTTAGATTAAATAATTTCACCAGAAAATAGAAATCCCAAATGTGAACCACTGATTGCTATCTATCCTTGACATCCTCTATTATTATTATTATTATTATTATTATTATTATTATTATTATTATTTAGCTTTGTATTATCATCATATGTAGTTCATGGTCTCAAATTATGTATGACTTTATTTTCTTTCAGAATGTGGAATGTGAATTAAAGAAGCTGTCATTTAGAAACCCTGGCAAGTTCATGGAAGACTTTCAGCCTGAAAGTAGTGGGAGAGAGATGAGGAAGATGAACAGGAAATTCTACAAAGAAAAGTAACTGGTTTAGGAGCATTTTGTTGAGTTGACAACTGTGTCAAGACACTTTCATATTTTTCTTAACTATTAAAGGTCTGTCACTTATATCCCATGAGGATTTCAGGTCAGAACAAGTCCCCAGCATTTGTATGAATCAGCTATAATTACACAATGTGTAACCTTGATGAGTGTGTGATTGTACCTCATGATTGTTTCTTATACTGTCAACCACTTGTTTCCTCATTGCCAGTGATATTGCTGACTGTGGCGTAACACAACATTTACTCACACACTTGGTTACCATCACACACATAATCCGCAACCTGAATATCTGATGTGTTTGGTGACGTGATTCTTAATCCTCGATACCATATTCTTTGTCATGTTGGTGGTAATAATATAAGTTGTTGTTGCCCTTTCCTGAACAAATCCATGACAAACTTAACATTTTCAACATTTACATTTTGGGTTTGAATGCCTGTTTCAGTGTGAGGAGAAACCAGCTGTATGATGAATCTGGGATTTTGCTGGAAAACAACGAGGATCTATGTGACTGCTTGGATGTCCACTGCCCAGGGTGTCACTTCCCATGCCCCAAGTGTGGATCAGAGAAGTGTGGAACTGAATGTCGTTGTAATAGAAGATGGACTTATGAACATATCAATGTGGAAGGCACTAATGTTTTGTTTAAATGGCCAACATAATGTCATTGCAGTGTTTTTGAAACATATGCTTGAGCAGAGTTAGGTCCAGTCACTAGTCTGCTAGTCTTAGACTTTTGAACATCTTGAGAACTAGTTTGTCTCTCCCAATACCTAATTTCATTAACCACTAGTCTGAAATTAAGCTTTTGTTAAGTTGGATAAATCTCATGGTGTCTCTCACTGTTGAATGATTGTCTGGAGCTCTATGCTAGTGTTCGAAATTGAGGAGAGCATCCTAGAGTCCTTCAAGTTTATTGCTATTAGTGACCCTTAAATCATTCTATTTTTACAGTGAAGGTAACAAGAAGCACCCCTTGACTTTCATTTTTAATATATGAACACTGTAGACTGTTTAGCGATATTTTACCTTGAAACAAATATCAATCAGTCACACACTAAGTAAAAGATATGGATTTTTAATTTTTTTTTTTGCTTTAATGACTGATACACCGAACACTAATTACTAGTAAAAATTAGTTGTGAAAACTTAATATTATCATCCATTGCGCCATAGTTGACACTGCCAATTGAAAATGGGAGGTGTGACAGGAATTTGGCCATCCTGTCAAATGAAAAAGATGGCTTACACACCTCAGATAAGAACACATGCAAGTATCGTGATACTTATCGGATGGCACAGTTGGTGTATCGTCCCAGCCCTAATGCTGTGCATGTTGTCAACGTATCCAAGGGACACATTGGTCACAATTTCAGCAGACTTACATTCCACAGGCATCATTATAATTCATGTTCATGGGTGATCTCTGTATCACAAAGTAGAACTCATTGCTATCAGTTATCTTTAGGTCATTAATTCATCAATCACCCTTTTTGGAATGATCAAAGCGTTACCAAATTACATGTATTCTGAATGCTGCTGCATTATTGAGAAGTGCCTTATGTGTTTTGTCTGCTTTAGTATTGCCTAGAAATACATCTGCAGCAAGTACAAGTCGTTTGTTGGAGTCTTTTTTAGGAGATCCTTCAAAATTAAAAGAAATTACACATGTTAATTTATCTAGACTATCATTCTGTTCCATTTTGATTATGGACTTTGTAAATATTTTGTTTATGTTTATTATGGCGTTGTTTTTTGTTGTTGAGGAATCAGATGGTCATGTTCTTTTACAGCTTGTTAGAAGCATATGTTCTAGTCATGTATATCTTAGGTCCTACCTAAAAAGGAGAATATTTGTGTCTTTGGCACCTACCACATTAACAATAGTGAAGGGTCCAGGGAACTAAATGGACCTGACCAGTGATGTTGGACTGTTGGACAAGTAGAAGTTTGCCTTTTAGTTGTTCATGGACTGGTTAAAGATTCTCCTGGGACGTAAATGAAAATTGTAACACTACCATTTATTTTGACTACTCAACATTTGCTAAGGCCCACACCTTTAACTAAAGCTGACTATTTTTGTCAAATGTTGAGTGGTATAATGGCTTCAATCACAGATATTCAATTAGATTATAACTTTGCACATTTATGTGAAGAAAAGCAAAATTGAA
The DNA here is from genome assembly GCF_023055435.1 of Haliotis rufescens. NCBI lineage: Eukaryota > Metazoa > Mollusca > Gastropoda > Lepetellida > Haliotidae > Haliotis > Haliotis rufescens. The sequence continues at coordinate 37,758,132 of NW_025963779.1, forward strand.
CCGAAATTACACAGTCTGAAATGTAATGTACCCATAAAATTACAGACAAGTAGTCTTCAACTCTGACATGTATGTTTCCTGAGTTTACTTGCAAGAGAATAAGGAAACATTGATAATGTCTGATTTCAACACCCCTACCAAGTTTTACACCTACATGTACACATGACAGAAAAAATGTTTCTCTTTAAACAAGACAAACAGTAAGATTTGTAACAACTTGGTTTTCTTCATTCACTTTTGGGTTTATTTAAGTAGTCTCATTTAAAGTATTTACCTGAAAAACAATTTATTTTTTTACAGCTCACTACACTTTTTTACTTGGATGATAAGGTGGTGCTATCTAGTTGAGCTCAAGGTGGGAGGGCGGACACTCATGTGTTTACAGACTTACCATGTCCTAGTTTGCATGGTGCTAATGTTTTTCCATGGGATTGTTGTAATACATCATGCCAGCTTCCTCTGCCACTTGAAGAACTTAGGCTACTGTTGTTTATAAATATATTTTTTTATTTTCATGTTAAGTAATGCTTTGATAGTGTTTTGTATGTGTTTAGTGTTTATCTGCAACACTATGCACTTCTGTTGCATTGTTTTATTCACAAGGTTGCAAGAGTCAGGCTTCATACTCACTGTTGGAGTGCTTGATGTTCTTAGCACTGCGGAAGTGCATCATGTCATTGATTCTTTACTGAAACAATGGACTAACCAAGTTTGTATCTATTGCTGTTGATAAAGTTTCAGTTTTGTGATAAGTAGAGCTTTTCTAATGGTATGTTGCTGTCTGTTCACCATCTTGTTCATGTTGTGGATTTTGCCACGTACTAACAGATTTTGGCTAAATCTGTTTCAGAACAATAACTACCAAAGATTCATAGCCAATCACATTTGGTCGCATAATATTGCCGAAAGAGAGACTACATTGGACAAACATTGATAGATAATTAGCTCAACTGATTGGAGTCAACTGATCAAGTGAGCTTATGTCATGGCCTGTTTGTTGTTTGTCGTGCATCATAAACATCTCATCTAAAACCACTGGACCAATGAAGCTGAAATATTAATACATGTTACCTCAATTTGTTCAAGGGGCTCAAATCACATTTTTAACATGACCACCAGGGCAGCTATCTTGAAAACCCCACATTATGCCATCACTCAGACATTATTGTTAAAAATGTAATGAAATTTGTTACATGTATCGTTAGTTGTGGCACTCAACGTATGTGTTCCGTTTTTGGCAGTATTTTAAATTTTGACCTTGATTTGACCTTTGAATTTGAACTTTACTAAAAGCTGAAAGTTTGTTAGGTTGGTATCTTTGATGACCTGTTGACTAAATATCCAGGTGAGCTGCAGTGTGGGGCACCGTTTTTTTTATAAAATATTATTCAGGGGTAGTGAACAGTCATAATAGGTAAGATATTGTACACACTGGTTAAACTGGACTATGATGAGCTGTGGATAAGATTACTCTGGTAGAGAGTTTTTATAGTGCTGCCTAATTGTCAAAGTAACCACTGGTTTAAATAAGAGGTGTGAGGTATCACATAATAATGAAAACTAATCTGAAATTAGACATGTTAAACTGATTTGGTGATATTTAATTTTTTTTTATTGGATCAATTGAATGAATGTGTAGACCAGTAGAGCATTATCTGGGTGAATTTCTGGTATGTTTACTTGTATGCCTTCAGTAGGTGTTGATGATGGTACATGGAGAAAATTGGGAACATGAATAAAATTTAATCAAATCCTCTGTTGTCTAACATTGTTGAAGATGTGCCTTGACTGTTCATTCTTTTCATGGAGGAAGAAGTATTGTACTAAAGGCAGCTGACTTGTATTGTATTCTTTTGTCAAATACTGTATTTGGATTGTTTGTCTTCAATTTGTAATTTTCTATGTGGCTTTGCAAACTGTTATATGATACTGCATTAAAATGGATGAAAAGAATTTTATAACAGCGTCAGTTGTGTTTAGCTCACCTAACCAACATATTTGTGATTGATTTTAGCACTGCTTTAACTCAGGCTTACGTTTCCCTTGGAATGAAGTGAAGTCTGACATCTCTGAAACTATATCTCTTGAGTAATAATGTCATGTAAATTTTACATTTTGGGTTGTATCAAGCTGGCCTTTTACATGAAAAGGTTAAATGTCTGTTTTGCTGGGTCGGGACAATGTGAGGATGTGAGACCTCGTCACCATGGTGCACACATTTTAAGTTGCATTGGTCTGGATACGAACAAGGTCTGTTCTTCGCCCATAAGGGATAGATCCCCACATCACGACTTCATCCAATGAATCTGTCGACTTTTTACACGCAACATCAGGTACAGCGCACATGCCGTTTCTGATGCATGCTGATTCGCTCATCGCTCCTTTGAATAAGGAAACGAGATTCGTCAGTAAATCCAGAGACCATATCTGTATATGGTCTCTGATAAACCAAACACTACGCCAGCGTTATGGAAGATACTGGCGATGTAATCGACACTAGGTAAAATGACCCCAACGTGAACGGTTACTGACAGTGTGCAGATATGGGACAAGTATAAGGAATTTGTGTTTCAATGTACGGTGTAGTGAGTGTCCTGTTTCGAAGGTAAAGAATGTAGTGATGTTGGGCAGGGTCTAGATTTTAGAAACAGTTAAGATTGACGTTGTTTGATGACGTTTGGCTTCATTTCTTTGGCTGGTGACCTCCATACTTTACATTTGTTTGTCTGAATTGGCTCAAGTATTATATTTTTTAAGTATAAATGGGTAAATGCACACTAAAATTTTGAAAAGAACATCAGTTATTCTTGTTATTCCTTTCAAAACGAATCACGAAATGCAAAATGTAAAGATTATTGTGATAAAAATATGCTCATTTGATATTTATCAGTCAATTAACGTTTACTGAGAAAAAGGTGGACAGTGAAGTAAAAAGTAAAAAAATATGTTACTTTTTAACTACGATTTAATTATCATGTTCAACGGACTCTATTTAGTCACTTAGAATCAAATATAAACCTTTTAATAAGTCAGACAATCCATTTTTTTTGTTAAAACGAATACAAATACCGATTCGCTGTGCAGAGTTCCGTCCCCTGGGCACGCAAGAAACCTATGATTGTGGGTTCAAATCCCGGTTCGCCCCGTTTATGTTTCTGGGTTTGTCAGCACCATACCCGTGCTCGTGGGTTTCACCGAAGTCGTAAAAGTCCGAGACCTGCATCGCTTCGGGCTTTCCTCCCACATTAAGCTGACACGCCGCGATATAACTGTAATACTGTTAAAATGGGCGTAAAACCCAACTCATTCACTCACTCCAGAGATGAAAACGGACAAGGTCTTACCCTCAGCCTTGTTAGGGTTAGGCTAGGGGGCACTACCACCACCACTGATAGCAGTATGTATTGACCTGGCACATAATGCTTCTTGTGTGTATTTATTTCTGAGGTATATAGTAAACTTGTCATATATCGAAAGCCACCGACTCCATTTTGTCAATTCCAACCGAGAACCGTACGTCGACTTCTTGCATTTAGGAGTATCCAAATAACCATAAGCAACGTGATGCGTGTCTCCAACGCGTTGTTAATTCAACTAGTTTTTCATCTGTCGACTAGGCTTTGTATAACTATCGCAGGAAAACCATCAACTCCACGTGATCTAGGCGTGATCACATGTTATTGGGATCATGTTTACACAGAAGTAAGCCGTGTGTTCCACATTCACATTGAGTTGACCTCAGAAGTCCCGAATCCTCGAAGTTTTTGTGCTGAGATGTTCGGCTATTTTAGGCAACATTGGCCGTATCGAAAGGGGGACAACATATTAACCTCAAGGTTGATGTAAGAATCCCAGGTTTCGGGCAGGTTATGTGGGGCACTGTTGAAGGTGCCCGTGATCATGCAGGCAAGCACTGTTATGCCAGGCCGAGACTCAATACTCTTTGTTTTTCCCCATAGCAAGACAGGGAGGAAAAATGTAATTTCTTTCGAAATTGAATTTTTTTAAAGCTTATAAAACGGTAGTTCACGAATCTACTTAGCAGAAGGACGATCCAGGGTGCCCATTTCCTGCGTATGTATATTTGAATATACTACGTGGTTGACACTGAGACATTGTAATTATTGAGTGCTGTAGTTTCATTTACATGTTGTAATCCTTTGTAACCTGTCCATATATGAAGTAAGCTCATGCCACAAAAATACGGGTAGTTTCGCAACCATGTATTGCTATCTCGATTATATTACACTATCATGCAGTGTGTGTGTGTGCCTGAATATTCGGGTCTTCTCACTGTACGAGGGCTGGTCAAACAGTTCTAAGCCTTACAAACAAAACCAACAATTGTGAAAGTGTTTTTAATTTTATTTTTTAGCATAATCTCCCTACTTTTCCAGTCAGGAAGAAGTTTTCTGAAGCCACCCTGAATTACTAATTCACGGCAGCTTTGAGGTCATACCGGGATATTTCAATCTTTATATTTTGGATGATTTCTGGACATCATCAAAACTTGATCCTTAGGAAACTTTGAGTGGTATAGCATATGAGTAAGGGTAGATATTTTGCCGTAGGCTTGGGTGTTTATAGTGAAGAACAACAATTCACTACATCCGGGTTCAAGGTGATCTGAATACAAACACTGTCAATAACACCACTGTACATACTACCGAGATAAGGGTGAACCAGCCATCAGATAGGTCGTGGTCGGCTGGTGACTGGTGTATGTAACGTAAATACTTATGTCCTCCCACAACGTGAAACTTTGACGGACGTGTCGTGATTAGGCTCTGAAGGTAAGACATGTTTGACAGATGAATACAAGGTTTCGGTAATATTTCTTAGGAAGAGCTGATTGGTAAAACGGGGCCTCAATACGTCGAAATACACTGTACTTAACAGAATGTGTTGACGTACTTATTCATCATGCTAACATACGTGCTTTGCAACATACGTGCTTTACAACTTACAAATAGGGATTGACTGTTTCTTTTCGTCGAGGTGAATTAATTTTATAGTATGAACACAATTTTGATATTGTCAATTTATAACTTAGCAATAGGACATGCACGGTTCACTTTGAATTCATGACATTTCAGCAATGGATAATTACAATAGCTACACGTCCTAATGTAAGATTAGAAAGCCTTGATTTTCTTATACGCTGGAACACAATGCACTGCACCACATCACACATTCTAGTGTATGGCGGCAGGTCATGTTAACCATTGGGTTATATATTTTAAGACATTAGGACAAGGATGTATTCACGTGAGTCACGTGTTCACATGACCTTCGCCTTTACATAGTAATACACAACATAAGCATGACAAGTGCCTGGTATATATTGCGTGTCAGTGTCGTGGAAGTTATAAGGGAGCTCCTACCTGTGCCCGTATGACGTGTGTTCTCCACCGCGCACATACACCCGCTCGCCTACACTGTAGTCTCAACTGGATACTCCAGGATTTACAAGTTTTCTGTGAAGAGATGCTTCGTTTTGTATATTCATAATAATCAAACTATTAGGAAGGTAACTATTACAAACGTCCACACACATATAAGGTCACTAAACGATTTAATTGAGAAAGGATTATTGATGAACGATGTTTAAGCGTATGCATATTTTCTGACGATCTACACATTTCATATAATGATGTGTTTTACATAAAAACATTGATACCCTATTTTCTTAATAGAATAGACCCGTGAAGATCCGGGGTAGAATAGGTCTTCAGCAACCCATACTTGTCGTAAAAAGCGACTATGCTTGTCGTAAGAGGCGACTAATGGGATCGGGTGGTCTGGCTCGCTGACTTGGTTGATGCATGTCATCGTATCCCAATTGCGTGGATCGATGTCAATCACTGGAATGTCTGGTGCAAGCTTGATAATTTACAGACCGCCGTAATATAGCTGGAATATTGCCGTGTGCTGCGTTAAACAACAAATAAATAAATAGATTAATAGAATAACACACGTAGTACACAGCTTCGTGAGCTCATCAGGGACGACCCCTGTTAGGACCGCGCTGAGTGTGTGTTATTGTACCCTTTGTTGTAGAATCAAGGACGTCTTCTGTTTGGGCTGAGAGTGATTTATACACAGACACGTGACGGAAGCAGAGTACAAAACTCCCACCTTACTTCAGCGAGACATCTATGTGTGAACGTGCTTGTCGCAAGAGGCGACTAACGGGATCGGGTGGTCAGGCTCGCTGACATGGTTGATGCATGTCATTGTATCTTGATGTCATTCACTGGATTGTCTGGTCCAGTTTCGATTATTTTCAGACCGTCGTCATATAGCTGGAGTATCGCTGAGGGCGGCGTTTAGCGACAAACAAACACACGAAAAAACTGTGATGGGGAAATGTTCAGATATGAAGACAGTGACACCCCTTTAACAGATTTCCGGATTAAATATTCACTGATATACGGATTAACCTTGAGCGTGTGTGCAGGTGAGCGTGTGAGCGTATGTGCGTGTGAGCGTGTGAGCGTGTGAGCGTATGTGCGTGTGAGCGTGTGTTTGTGTGAGCGTGTGTGCGTGTTTGTGTGAGCGTGTGTGCGTGTAAGCGTGTGTGCGTGTTTGTGTGAGCGTGTGTGCGTGTTTGTGTGAGCGTGTGTGCGTGTGAGCGTGTGAGCGTGTGTGCGTGTGTTGATGGCCGTACCCGGTGGGATCCGGCAGATAATTTTCAAGACTTAAGCTACAGTCACACAGACAATGCGACCGCGATGCAACCTCTTGCAGACTGATTTCCTTTGCGACTGACTGGCGATCGCTGACCTGTGCAACTACTTCTGCCCATATTTGGAATTAGGGTATTATCAATCAGCGATAGGTTTTGTAACTTGTCAGTGATTGATCGGCAACTCTTCACCGCAGATACGGCGAAATGTTTGCTACTGGTTGAAACCGATCGGTGACTAGTCAGCGAATCTTCGGCGACTTGTTGCAACTGATCGTGGATTGGTCGGTGACTAGTTGTCGATCGATCACCGATCAAAACATAATGCATATAAAAAGGGTGCTTTTCTGAATCAAATAATTTCTTTGCAAGTTGTCAAGATGTTACCAGCAGAACAGTTGCAGTTGCTCCGCCTGCAAAGAATAAATCAAAATGCTGCAGTTGCTGCCATGATGACCTATACAGAAGAATGAGGACAAGACGAAGGCAGTATTGACTGAGACCTTGGATCGAAGAAGGCCACAGCTAGGAGACTATGCGAATCTGATGGCAGAGTTGGAGAGAGAGAAAGTCGTGGTGATTTCGTGGGCTACCACAGAATGGAGCCTGTCAACATCGGACATCTCTGGCCCCCTTCCTCATCAGGTATCCGCCTCTTCCTATGTTGAGATGTTGTTGGCTCTGGCTCAATTGTAGCAGACCTGTGCACCACAGCAGTTGGCTCTATTGTATCTTCTACATTTCTGGTTCTTTTGTTTTCCTGCCTTTACGGACCATAGTGATGAATGGAAATAATTGATGTGAACTTTCTGAGTATGAGTAAGGGTAGATATTTTGCCGTAGGCTTGGGTGTTTATAGTGAAGAACAACAATTCACTACATCCGGGTTCAAGGTGATCTGAATACAAACACTGTCAATAACACCACTGTACATACTACCGAGATAAGGGTGAACCAGCCATCAGATAGGTCGTGGTCGGCTGGTGACTGGTGTATGTAACGTAAATACTTATGTCCTCCCACAACGTGAAACTTTGACGGACGTGTCGTGATTAGGCTCTGAAGGTAAGACATGTTTGACAGATGAATACAAGGTTTCGGTAATATTTCTTAGGAAGAGCTGATTGGTAAAACGGGGCCTCAATACGTCGAAATACACTGTACTTAACAGAATGTGTTGACGTACTTATTCATCATGCTAACATACGTGCTTTGCAACATACGTGCTTTACAACTTACAAATAGGGATTGACTGTTTCTTTTCGTCGAGGTGAATTAATTTTATAGTATGAACACAATTTTGATATTGTCAATTTATAACTTAGCAATAGGACATGCACGGTTCACTTTGAATTCATGACATTTCAGCAATGGATAATTACAATAGCTACACGTCCTAATGTAAGATTAGAAAGCCTTGATTTTCTTATACGCTGGAACACAATGCACTGCACCACATCACACATTCTAGTGTATGGCGGCAGGTCATGTTAACCATTGGGTTATATATTTTAAGACATTAGGACAAGGATGTATTCACGTGAGTCACGTGTTCACATGACCTTCGCCTTTACATAGTAATACACAGCATAAGCATGACAAGTGCCTGGTATATATTGCGTGTCAGTGTCGTGGAAGTTATAAGGGAGCTCCTACCTGTGCCCGTATGACGTGTGTTCTCCACCGCGCACATACACCCGCTCGCCTACACTGTAGTCTCAACTGGATACTCCAGGATTTACAAGTTTTCTGTGAAGAGATGCTTCGTTTTGTATATTCATAATAATCAAACTCTCTTAGTTTGCGAGGGAACCTCTTTTCCGGGAAGGTAACTATTACAAACGTCCACACACATATAAGGTCACTAAACGATTTAATTGAGAAAGGATTATTGATGAACGATGTTTAAGCGTATGCATATTTTCTGACGATCTACACATTTCATATAATGATGTGTTTTACATAAAAACATTGATACCCTATTTTCTTAATAGAATAGACCCGTGAAGATCCGGGGTAGAATAGGTCTTCAGCAACCCATACTTGTGGTAAAAAGCGACTATGCTTGTCGTAAGAGGCGACTAATGGGATCGGGTGGTCTGGCTCGCTGACTTGGTTGATGCATGTCATCGTATCCCAATTGCGTGGATCGATGTCAATCACTGGAATGTCTGGTGCAAGCTTGATAATTTACAGACCGCCGTAATATAGCTGGAATATTGCCGTGTGCGGCGTTAAACAACAAATAAATAAATAGATTAATAGAATAACACACGTAGTACACAGCTTCGTGAGCTCATCAGGGACGACCCCTGTTAGGACCGCGCTGAGTGTGTGTTATTGTACCCTTTGTTGTAGAATCAAGGACGTCTTATGTTTGGGCTGTGAGTGATTTATACACAGACACGTGACGGAAGCAGAGTACAAAACTCCCACCTTACTTCAGCGAGACATCTATGTGTGAACGTGCTTGTCGCAAGAGGCGACTAACGGGATCGGGTGGTCAGGCTCGCTGACATGGTTGATGCATGTCATTGTATCTTGATGTCATTCACTGGATTGTCTGGTCCAGTTTCGATTATTTTCAGACCGTCGTCATATAGCTGGAGTATCGCTGAGGGCGGCGTTTAGCGACAAACAAACACACGAAGAAACTGTGATGGGGAAATGTTCAGATATGAAGACAGTGACACCCCTTTAACAGATTTCCGGATTAAATATTCACTGATATACGGATTAACCTTGAGCGTGTGTGCAGGTGAGCGTGTGAGCGTATGTGCGTGTGAGCGTGTGAGCGTATGTGCGTGTGAGCGTGTGTTTGTGTGAGCGTGTGTGCGTGTTTGTGTGAGCGTGTGTGCGTGTAAGCGTGTGTGCGTGTTTGTGTGAGCGTGTGTGCGTGTTTGTGTGAGCGTGTGTGCGTGTGAGCGTGTGTGCGTGTGTTGATGGCCGTACCCGGTGGGATCCGGCAGATAATTTTCAAGACTTAAGCTACAGTCACACAGACAATGCGACCGCGATGCAACCTCTTGCAGACTGATTTCCTTTGCGACTGACTGGCGATCGCTGACCTGTGCAACTACTTCTGCCCATATTTGGAATTAGGGTATTATCAATCAGCGATAGGTTTTGTAACTTGTCAGTGATTGATCGGCAACTCTTCACCGCAGATACGGCGAAATGTTTGCTACTGGTTGAAACCGATCGGTGACTAGTCAGCGAATCTTCGGCGACTTGTTGCAACTGATCGTGGATTGGTCGGTGACTAGTTGTCGATCGATCACCGATCAAAACATAATGCATATAAAAAGGGTGCTTTTCTGAATCAAATAATTTCTTTGCAAGTTGTCAAGATGTTACCAGCAGAACAGTTGCAGTTGCTCCGCCTGCAAAGAATAAATCAAAATGCTGCAGTTGCTGCCATGATGACCTATACAGAAGAATGAGGACAAGACGAAGGCAGTATTGACTGAGACCTTGGATCGAAGAAGGCCACAGCTAGGAGACTATGCGAATCTGATGGCAGAGTTGGAGAGAGAGAAAGTCGTGGTGATTTCGTGGGCTACCACAGAATGGAGCCTGTCAACATCGGACATCTCTGGCCCCCTTCCTCATCAGGTATCCGCCTCTTCCTATGTTGAGATGTTGTTGGCTCTGGCTCAATTGTAGCAGACCTGTGCACCACAGCAGTTGGCTCTATTGTATCTTCTACATTTCTGGTTCTTTTGTTTTCCTGCCTTTACGGACCATAGTGATGAATGGAAATAATTGATGTGAACTTTCTGAGTACTTATGATAAAATGATGCTGTAATGCACAGACAGGTCTTTTTATATACACGGTGACATGTTGCAAACCCAACGTAGAATGATCGACGCACGCTTTGAAACCACCTTGCAACCGGTCGACAACCAGTCACCGATGAAGCACCGGTCGATCACCGCCTCATCACTGATCAATCACCGATAGGTCGCCACTAGGTTGCAAAGAGTCAACACCACTGCCGCACAGTGGAAACCAATCTGCGATTAGAATAACACCACTTATGGACCTCTGGGAGACCAATGAAACCTCCGAGCGACCTAATCGGTCGCAGCCAGTCTTTTGTGCATGTTCAAAAAATTAGTTGCGACCGAATGGGTTTTGCGACCGCTCTGAAACCTTGTAGCGACCTCAATGAAACCTCTCAGAGACCACTGAAACCTCATTGCGATTGTCAAATATTTTGGTCGCCAGGAGGTTGCATCGCGGACGATCGCATTGTCTGTGTGACTGAGGCTTTAACGCAGCTTCACTGTAATCATAGGCTTGTAAAACAACAGGTAACCTACGTGCGTATCACATAGCATTATATAGGTGGCGGAGAATGTCGAGTTGACCCGAGTACGCATACTTGCATTCCGCCCCTACATACTTTTGACCTTGATAAGTGCATCGCACAACTAGTCGCTTACTCTATGTTTTCAGAAATTGCTGTTTGAGTAGCACCATGGAGGTTGACGACATACAACAGCTAGTGGGGGGATACAAGCCCTTCCAATTGGTGGCCTACTTCTGTCTGGGGTTCCTGTACATGAGGGGGTCGTGGCATGTGTTCAGTCCTATGTACCTTGGCTATGACCCGGGCTATCACTGTACACCTGCCCCTAACACCACGCTCAACCTCACCATCCCTGGCAAGGAAAAGGACGGGGTGTGGGTGTGGGACAAGTGTCTGATGTACGCCACCCCGGGGGAGAGGAATGCCACAGTGGCCTGCCAGAATGGATGGACATATGGATTTCAGCCAGGAGAGACTTCATTCCTAGCCGAGGTGGGTGTGACTGGTGATTAGATAGTTAAGACTTTCTAGTTGTTTTGCTGAAAGCATATTCAAAGGAAACGGAACATTGAAACCCCTCCGAAGTCTTTAAGATGACAAATGATATTAAATAATATTGATGTCTTTTTCCTCATCCCTGTCGACTCAATTTTTATTGTTTAATTGGTCCCCTAATGAAATCTTCAGGATGGCATCTCATGGATTAGCATGGTCAATATAAAATATTGAAAGTGAAATTTCCCTGCTCACTCTAATACTAAATGGCGTTTAATGATCAATTCATTGTTGTTGCCATGTGATCTGCATGGGACATCATTGTGTATTGGCTACCCTGCTCTACCCATTATATTGCCCAGGTGAGGGAGAGGTGAGGACAGGTGAGGGTCCTTGTGGGGACAGTGGTTGCTCGTCACGCCAAAGATCCCGGTTTAATTCCCAATATGGATACGATGCGCAAAGACGTGACTGGAACATTCCCGAGAGTGTGTAATTGTACTCGGGTAAAGCAAGGACCCAACCACTAAAACTCGCTAATTGATCCTTGACAGGCTAAGTGAGTGAGTGAGTGAGTGAGTGAGTGAGTGAGGATTTACGCCGCTTTTAGCAATATTCCACCAATACTAGTATCACGGAAAGACACCAGAAATGGGCTTCACACATTATGCCCATGTGGGGAATTGAACCTGGTTCTTCAGCGTGACGAGCGAAGGCTTTAACCATTAGGCTACCCCACCGCCCTTTGAGAGGCTAATGCTATATCGTGTTTACATACTGAATCTCAACTTTCACTGTTCAAAAAAGAAGTACTTAAAACAGGATTTACCGATGACACTAAATATAGACCCACACAAGAAGGTCCAATCAGCTGAAGTCTTTATACCACGTATGTATTTATAGATCTGTCCTCATCATAAGTCCAGAGGTGAAGATTCAATAGTGTTATGCCCCTAAACATCGCCCCATGCTGGAATATTTGATTATCTGATGTCCTTATATCTAGCCGAAAGGAAAGAAGATTCTAGCTAACTTCAACTCACTCCCATGATGATCCAGTTACCTGAAGACCTCACAGTAACAAATAAACATGCACCCTTTCAACGCTTAGAATTCCACCAACTGCCTATGTCAACGATGATGAGTTACACATGGTTTGGTTTCGACTCTATCCCTACCATAGCTTCGATATCCTCCCAAACAATACATTATCATACCTTCATGTCAGAATATGTGTTTGTTTGTTTGTTGTTTAACGCCGCACCCAGCAATATTCCAGCTATATGACGGGGGACTGTAAATAGTCGAGTCTGGACCAGACAATCCAGTGATTGACATCATGAGCATCGGTCCACGCAATTGGGATACGATGACAAGCATCAATCAAGTTAACGAGCCTGACCACCTGATCCCGTTAGTCACCTCTTGCGACAAGCATAGTCGCCTTTTACAGCAAGCATGGGTTGCTGAAGACCTATTCTACCCCGGATCTTCACGGGTCAGTTACACATGGAATTAGTTCCATCCCGAATGAATATTGCCAGTGTAAATGCATCGTGGAAACATTTTCCTAGTAAAACCCTCCATGGGCATAAGTCCTCCAAGAGAACGGTCACAAAGGAACGCGCTGGAACATACTCTTTGAGTGAGTGTGAGTGAGTTGGGTTTAACGCCGCTTTTAACAGTATTCCAGTTATATGTGGGAGGAAAGCCCGAAGTGATGCAGGTCTCAGACGTTTACAACATACCCTTTGACATAGTACTGTGTTGTAATGCTGGGTGTGTCTGTTGTCAGTGGAGCCTGGTGTGTGACAAGGAGTACCTGGTGGAGCTGTCCACCACCATCTACATGGTGGGCACTACCTGTGGGGCGGTGTTCCTCTCACCCTTGTCGGATGTGTTTGGGAGGAAGAGGGTGATGCTGGCCTGTCTGTGGGCCCAGGCGGTTCTCGGCTTCGGCTTGGCCTGGGTGACTGACTTCATCGCGTACACAGTCATCAGGTTCTTCATCGGCCTCTTCAACATGGTGAGTTGTGAGAGTTGTGTCAGGTAGGTGCCAAACTTGCAAGGACAGACTGAGTCTGCGATGTTTTAGGTGTATTGTCAGTAGACTAAGCTAAGTATTTAAACGGAGAGAGAAATAGCTGAAATATATGTTAGGGAGGGTGATGGATGGCTGACATTCTCTGCTCACCAATCAGTGCCGAAAGCGCAATATAAATGGCCTATTATTATTATTATTATTTTCCTCCTGTTTATCCTACTCATCTATTATGATATGTGCCCTGTACCCATTCGCCACCTTAGCATTGTGTAGGAGCCGGTTTGAATGACAGGGCGCTAAAAATAGACGTTCAATATTTTTTTCATGGTTTAAACATGCCGTGATGACACCTATGCTCTCTCGACAATTGCGTGCCGACGCAAGTACAAGCGGACGCCTTGTAGCATTAGGACGACAAATCATTTATAACAGTCCTGTGATTCGCTCGGTGAATGTAGATCTATGTTGCGTTCAGAAGAGGCATTATCATTTGTTGTTGATTTTAAGCACAAGTAAGTGATCGAGAGAAATTATTTGCTAAATTGATGTTAAGATGTTTGACATTACATATGGATCTCGTGACGTCACTTCCAAAACGAAGCTGTAGTGGCATCCAGGATATTGATCATAATACAATGGAGATACAATAATCAAGGAAGGGTGACCGAAAGCCCATTCAGTTTCTCTCTTACAATTGATTCAAATTCATGACCCCATGTTTCGAAAGCAGTAATCATGACAGTAATTATGATGCTGTTCATTGAACATCTTAATTATGGACGCTGTTTAAGCCGAAGTCAAAGTGAAAACTAAATTACTTCATTGAACTTTTGACAATTACCCCAACATTCGGTATGTTTCAGACAATTGCTCTGTGTGTGTCTGTATTACTGTCCGAATCTTTCGCCTCAACACATCGCCTCTTGCCCGCCGTCAGTGTCCAGTTCTTTTGGGCTATGGGCCTAATGTTGCTGGCTTTGTTCGGCTACCTGGTCAGAAACTGGCGCCATCTTGAGATGCTGATCTCGCTGCCCAACCTCCTAAGTATAGGCTGCATATGGTAAGTTAAGTCGCGTTTTCCTGGACAATGATAATCTGGTAACTGCTGCCTCCCAGGTGATAATAATTCAAAACACAAACGTAGATTTCTTTTTCTTGTTAGATTTATTTTTCGCGTATCTAGCGAGTGTTCACAGAAACTAGTGAGTACCTACTTGGCTCCGATTTAGTTACAACAATGAGTTTGAAATTGTGTGATACAAGTTAGTTTTTTCCCTCATCAGTCTATTATCGGAGTCCGTTCCTTGGTTGGTCTCAAAGAAAAAACTGGACGAGGCCGAATCGGTTCTCCGCCGAGCCGCCAAGATGAATAAGATCTTTCTGCCCACTGATATCCGCCGCAAGCTGGAAGAGGCGGCCCGGGGAACTTGGACTACCCTGGGGGAGCCTGAGGGCGTTCAGGAACGGGGCCGTGATCGGGAACGGTCAAAGACTGAGACAAAGCCAGAATCGGACAAAAAAGAGGGATTAGTGATGTCAGAAGTTCACGAATCCAAACTCACAGCCTTTGGTCTTCTGTGCATACCAAAAATCAACGTTTACTGTTTCATCATGTTCTTTTTATTGTAAGTACTTTGTATGCAAATTGATATATGCACATTTGTGATTGATCGAGAAACAATGAAATATTTGAAAAAAGAGTAAAAATTCATACTTAACTTACATGTAAAACCTGGACGCCCCACATTGACATCATCCTGTAACCATCATAACACGTTTAATCGCTTCTGAAAGTATTATTTCGGTTCTTACGAAAACTAATGTGAAATATGATAATCTTAGGATTGCTCCAGAGTATTGGGTCTGGTCAAGAATATGTTAATTATAGTCCTACACTTGGTAACCTGATGTCAGTATTCATTAGCATAGCTATAACATTTCAGTTTAGCCAACAGTTTGGGGTATTTTGGAGTGCTGTTCCTGACGCCAACCCTGAACGGGGACCGTTTCCTGAACCTGTTCTTGAGTGCTACCGTGGAAATACCGGCGTACATCATCGCATACGCTAGTAACCGATGGTAGGCCGCCATTGCTTTGTATTGGTATATATTATAGTATATAACAGGTAACAAAACGTTCCAAACATCCCCTGACATCCCAAGACCAAATAACATTAGATATAGAGGCCATACCTGTCACAGGAACGTGTCTGAGATCTTGAGTAATATATCTCCAAGTGCTCTCTTGGGACCTGTTGAATGCTTACAAAAAAGTGCTGAAATGGAGTTAATGGTTTTGACCATAACAGTTGGTGATACAATTTTCACAATTCAGGTTTCCTTTGTCCACAGTATCGGCCGGCGAATTCCCATGAGTGTGTTCCTCCTCGTCTGTGCCGCCGCCAACATTGGCGCCATTTTTGTTCCAAGTACTTCCGGTATGGCGTCCTTGAATGGCATAGATCAAATATATGTACAATGTATATTACACGAAGAATTAGAGCTAGCAGGTTAGGTAGGAATTGAGGCCGCTTTTAGCAATATTCAAGTCATAGCCCAGCTTCATGGGCTTCGAACATTGTGTGGAGTGGAAGCTTCGGTTTTTGGCCTGACCAACCAACCCCACCTAACAGAAGATTTTGACGTGGGCAGTCTGTGAGCAGTCGAGCTGATCTCCAGTGAGTGATTATACTTACCAGGAATGTCTGGCATCTTAATAAATTAGGTCTGCCATCTGTCTCTCTTTTGCCACGTTTCTAGGTGACGGAAGTGATATAGTCTGGTTGAAGACAGCATTGGTGATGATCGGGAAGTTTGGCATCACTGGATCTTACTCAACTGTGTATCTGTATGCCTCGGAGATGTTCCCCACGTCCATCAGGTACAGGGCACCGTTGTCTTGTTTATCAACAATTTTTATTTTATTCACACGGGAACACATTTTCATGGGAAAAGATAATATTAAACATCAGAAAGAAGTAGGTGTTTTACTTCCAATCAACAACACCAAAAGAATATGAAAGGTCGGGTACAGCATAAGTATTTGTGGCTTTAACTTTATTGCAAGCATTCAGATCTGAACTTCAGTTTTGCTAATATAATTTTATGATGCTTACTGTACTTCAGTAATATATCTGAACACACAAGACAGATTTTTTCGTTGGGCACTATGAACTGTTTAGAAACGTTGAATATGTATAAGCTTGGATTAAGACGGATATTCATGATTTATTAACAACCTAACAATAGTCGACTGCAGTTACATTTAATTCTGACGATACACTTCCATATGACATATCTTGCCAACAACTCTGCTCCTATAAACTGATTGATGATGCCTCTTGCAGGAACCACGCTCTAGGAATGTGTTCTTTTTTTGAAAACATCGGTAGCACGGCAGCCCCTTCCATGGTAATAGCGGTGAGTACGTTCTAGTCCTCATGTGAGCTTAATTTCGAGGCGTAGAAGTGATTCTAAATGTACCACCAGTGCCAGCAATGACACCATGCAGTATAGCCCACATCAGGCCCAGAATTTCAGATAGGAACTTCTCTCCACCAGAAGTCGCCTTTTTCACACATTTTTAATAGTCCGCTTTTAGCAATATTTCAGCAATATCACGACGGGGGACACCGGAAATGGGCTTCACGCAGTCTACCCATGTGCGGGTCTTCGGGGTGACGAGCGAACGGTTTAACCGCTAAGGTACCCTCATTGCCCCTATAACTATAACAGAATGTTTTAGCAAATGAAAACAATTGGATAATAATTTATTTATGTTCCACAGGCAAAGAAAATGACTTACCTCCCCTTATCTATATTCGGTGGCCTGACTGCGGTGGGTGGGATGCTAGTGTTGATGCTGCCGGAAACTCACAAGCGGCCCCTCCCCCAGACTGTGGAGGAGGTACAGAGCTGGGGTCGAGGCAGGGGGTATCAGAGGAACACCAAGAACGGTTCCGTGAACCCTACCTTTGTCGAGACAAACTGACAGGAACCATCCTCATATCGATGCCCTCTGTCCAATCTGACACTCTTCTGTTAAGAGGAGGAGACGTTACGCTGACAGTGTAGAACAAATAATTTCACGTTCTTCCAAGTGATGGGAATCATCAAAAGTTTCCTGACCTTTGTGTCAAAGGCGAATCCGTTTGTTGAGAACGCAAAAGAGAGCTTTTATTATTGCCTTGCAGTTTGAAGAAATGTTTTAGAATGTAATGGTCTCTACTGAAAAATGGACCCAGATATGTGATGCTATTGCAAACATGACATTGACACGCACTACTGACCGGAACGAGGTTTTGTCGAATGATTGACTCGGTTCGGTGTTCAACGGTCTCAAGGAAATGTGACAACGGAACATTTTGTTTTATAGAAAAGCAGATAAAGAAGACGCTCCCCTTGAAATAAATGGCAATAGAATAGAAACATTTTAGTGGAATACTATACCAGCTGATGAACATAACAGGAGGACAGTGCATGGCTGTTCGTATTTTACGCTGTTTCATTCATGCGTTGTTTAGTGAGTGAGAGAGATGTAACGCCGCTGCAACAGTTATATCGTGGGTGGTGCGTCAGCTTGATGTGGGTGAAAGGCCCAAGGTGATGCAGTCATAGACGTTTACAACCTGTTCATATGCACAACATTTAATAACGTGAGTAATTTTACACATGTGTAACTATACATACGTGCGTATATGTAAATTTACTCTGCGTTCACATGAAAAGCATCTTAGGTGTGTAAATATAGTATGTAAATTGTGTGAGGCACACATATTCGTCAGTCTGTTCACGACTTTCAACACAAACAGGTTGTTTTCCAATCAAAGTTGAATGAGAAGAGTGTTACTTCACCGAAAATTTTCGCGTGAAGCAACATGTGTTTGTTTTCATTTGTACAAAGTTTTGACTCCTTGAAACCTTGAAGAAAACACCGTCCGCTCAACTCTGTGTATAGACGCATAAAAGTTGGCAACTGTTGACAACTGGTTTGGTGTTGGCAAAAGAAGAGATATTAATTAGATCATCCTCTTACGTTGACATAAACGTTCACATTGCAACATATACACACAGTGCAAATTTACATTTACATTTGCACCTGCTCCAGACATGATGCAGATTTGCTTCTGGTGTAAATATACACACATGGGTAAACGCGTTAACATGACAAGTATACTCATGTATGTATTTCTACACACGTATGCACATATACAGACATATGTATAGAGTCGCATGTGAACGGGGTATGCCACTTTGTGAAACTCAAGAGCAGCTGCTAGCACGGATCATAATTAGGGCGACTCACCATGCATCCCGTTCACATTTATAATTACTCACGAAAGTCATTTTGCACATAACTATACATACGTGTGCATATGTAAATTTACTATGCGTTCATATGAATATTAACTAAAGTTTGGAAACTTTATTAACTAAAGCATGTCAATAGAGTGACGCACACGTGTTCATCTCTCTGTTCACCACTTTCAACTTGAAAGGCTGTTTTCCTCTCTTTGTCTCTTTGTTGTTTAACGCCGCACTCAGCAATATTCCAGCGTTTTGGCGGCGGTCTGTAAATAATCCGAGACAATCCAGTGATTGAGTGTGTGAGTGAGTATGGTTTTACGCCGCTTTTAGCAATATTCCCGCAATATCACGTGGGGGCACCAGAAATGGGCTTCACACATTGCACCCATGTCGGGAATCGAACCCGGGTCTTCGGCGTGACGAGGGAACGCTTTAACCACTAGGCTACCCGACCGCCCCTCCAGTGATTGACATCATGAGCATCGATCTACTTAATTGGGATACGATGACATGCATCAACCAAGTCAGCAAACCTGACCACCCGATCCCGTTAGTCGCCTCTTACGACAAGCATAGTCGTCTTTTATGGCATCCCTGTTATGGGTTGCTGAAGACCTATACTACCCCGGAACTTCACGGGTCGGTTGTTTTTCTATCAAAGACAGATGAGAAGAGTGACCTCTTCGTTGAATTGGAAGAAAGACAGAGTCAACTTGGTGGGACAATGTAGAAAAGAACATCTGATAATGACCGTGAATGGTACGCACGTTTTCGCATGGAGCCACATGTGTTTGATGTAATCTGAACACAACTCCTTGAAACTAAAGACAACTCTGTCCACCCATCTCTGGACGTCGGCATTAACGTTTGTACTGGTGTAGACTGAAAAGCCACTTTGTTTGTTGTTGGCAAATCAACAAAAACATTAATGAGACGTTGGCATAAATGTTCACGTGACAACATGAACGTACAGTGCTAATTTTAGACATGGGGTAAAGTTGCCTCTGGTGTAAATACTTAGTATACAGACGAGTAAACGAGTTCACATGTCAAGTATACTCATGTAAGTATAATTACACTTATTATGGCTCAAAGTGAGATTGACCAATCAGAGAGCAGAACTACTGACCCCACATGAGCCCGTATTCCGTCAGTAAAAATCCAAGATGGTTGTTACTGACCTAATATAAGACTGAATATCGTCAGCCATTTTGAATTTTCCAACACCCACCTCACATATTTCACATGGAAATTCTATACAGAAATTCGTTATTCGACACTGTTTTGTGTTTTAATATAATTATATTTGATGTGTAAGGACGTTAATGTTTTTTGGATCACGTTCGAGACTTTAATAAAGATTATATAACGTTAAAATTATCAACAAGGTCTGGCCTCTGAGGTTTGAAGAGTAGTCTCCCTTTGACCCTTAACGTCTTAGGTTGTAAGTGTTTTGAGGTTTAAGTTTTGCCATGACATGTGCGACAAAGATACCGAATAGTGTAAACTTTTCGGCATGACGCCTCGCCCAATATGTTTCTGCTAACCTAATATGACACTGTATACGGCAACTAAAGACATCATAACTGATAATGTATGCAAATGTACATACATATGTATATGAGGCGTCCTTACTTATTTTTGTGTTTCTCATCTCCAAGGTTTTCCCAGAGGTGAGGCGGGCGGGCAGAAAAAAAACCTCTTTGCGGAGCATGTTGTCACGGCTTTGACGATCTATACCTAATATTTGACACTTTAAACATATGTCTGGTCGACTATAGAGAGCAAGATGAACCCAGAAACCTAAATTTAAACACATTGTTGAAGAGATTCTAAGAGGAAAGCACTTGTAGATAAAAAAGAAACCATCCCCATAAAGTCATATATGTAATTAAAAAACATTCTTACCGTTGACCTATTGCAAGTTGTAAAACATAAAACACAGGTTCGAAACAGTTGTAAAGTCACTTAAAGTTTAAAACAAATATGTATTTGCTGACATGCAGTCTTGGGCAAAATGGAGCCGGTTACTTTATTGTAAATTTACGAACAAGGCAAATACTCCACACAGGTTTAGATCCTGATGGTTTCTTAAATTTGTCTTTATTCATAAATTAGAATGACAAATCGACCTGATCTTGTAAACTGAAATTTTACAACGAATAAATGCAAAATATCCTTTTCTTAGTGAAACAGATTTCATTTAAAAGGGCTTTCGTACAATAGGGTTATATTATGAAATGTTTGTTTTACATTTACCCAGCTGAAATGGGACACCTCCATTCAACTTAGTAACAAATACATGTCACGGATGTCACGCAATTCCAGAACAATTTCATATTATAAGCATTGATTGAACAGCATTTTTCTGCAAATGAAACATGAATCAGAATGTCTCTAATCTTCTTGAAATAAATCATAACATCGAAGCACGCACGTTATTTTTAATCGTGGTCACTGCCCGGTACGTTTTGGCTATAGTATCGGTTTCGTATATACATACATGAAGTATGAAATGACATAATATACGCACGAATAGATGGAATCACTGTAAATGTTACCAAATTGGCTCACTGCAAAGTGAACCAGACGTATAGGTTGATGAGGGAAGCTGGAACAGTCTGTGTGTTGGTTGGAGTCAAGCTTTTGCAGGCAACGTCAGAAAAACAAAAGATTAAGTAATGACGCCCTTACAGATGCGACTGTGAGAAACGACTTGCAGCCTGAGGGACTAGGCCGTCCGAGCTCTAATTTCTGAGAGAGTGGCACCGATTAATGTTTGTTTGCATGTTATCATTTAAAAAAAATATATATCAGAATCATATTTGTTAGTATTATTTTTACACCCTCATTCTCAAAATCTCCGAGAAGACGAATTAAGAATTATATGTCCCGATTGAAGGAATGGTTGAAGTCTCGAGCCTTTGGCGAGGGGATTTGCATAATTCATTCACGAGTAACAGTTAATAATTTCGAGTTGCGAGTAGGTTAGGGTCACTCACTTACTCATCAACATGGCTGCTGTGCAGTCGGATCCAATGTAGGCCTCATAAACATGGCTGTACAGTCAGATCCAATGTAGGCCTCATCAACATGGCTGTACAGTCAGATCCAATGTAGGCCTCATCAACATGGCTGTACAGTCGGATGCAATGTAGGCCTCATCAACATGGCTGTACAGTCGGATCCAATGTAGGCCTCATCAACATGGCTGTACAGTCGGATGCAATGTAGGCCTCATCAACATGGCTGTACAGTCGGATGCAATGTAGGCCTCATCAACATGGCTGTACAGTCGGATGCAATGTAGGCCTCATCAACATGGCTGTACAGTCGGATCCAATGTAGGCCTCATCAACATGGCTGTACAGTCGGATGCAATGTAGGCCTCATCAACATGGCTGTACAGTCAGATCCAATGTAGGCCTCATCAACATGGCTGTACAGTCGGATCCAATGTAGGCCTCATCAACATGGCTGTACAGTCAGATCCAATGTAGGCCTCATCAACATGGCTGTACAGTCGGATGCAATGTAGGCCTCATCAACATGGCTGTACAGTCAGATCCAATGTAGGCCTCATCAACATGGCTGTACAGTCGGATGCAATGTAGGCCTCATCAACATGGCCGCTGTACAGTCAGATCCAATGTAGGCCTCATCAACATGGCTGTACAGTCGGATGCAATGTAGGCCTCATCAACATGGCTGTACAGTCGGATGCAATGTAGGCCTCATCAACATGGCTGTACAGTCGTATGCAATGTAGGCCTCATCAACATGGCCGCTGTACAGTCAGATCCAATGTAGGCCTCATCAACATGGCTGTACAGTCAGATCCAATGTAGGCCTCAACATGGCCGCTGTAGGATCACATATAGGTGTCATCAAGGGTGGGGAGTTTCCTTTGTTCCCTGGTTCCTGAGGATATCAACAGACAAACCACTCCTGACTGATACCAGGCCCTCACATATATGGATGTCCATTACATAAATGAATGAATGAGGAAAAGACTCCATTAACAAAAGTGTGCAAAAACTTTATTCCTCTTTCAACATATATATTCCACATTTATAATTAGACATGAGCAATAATTATTAAATACATAAGAACTTATGAACTTATTTGCAATCTGGGGAAAAAACAAAGCCAAGCCAAGTCCCTGTCCCATCTCATCTCCTTCAACCCTACTCCTCAACTCGTTCAGGTGGTCAGGCTCGCTGACTTGGTTGATGCATGTCATCATATCCAAACTGCATAGATCAATGCAAGTGATGTCAATTACTAGATTGCCTGGTCCAGACTCGATTATTTACAGTCTGCCATCATATACCTGGAATATTCCCAGTCTGCCGTTAAACAACAAACACACAAACAAAAAAATCCTATGTTAACCCAAAACAACCCCACTGACTGGACCAACTGTTTGACTCGGAAGACATGGGTTATGGCACACAAGATAGGTAGATGAACATTGTCAATGAACCGATATACAATGAATGCCATGCTACATGTAATCGATATACAATGAATGTCATGTTACATGTAACTGAGATACAATGAATGCCATGTTACATGTAACTGAGATACAATGAATGTCATGTTACATGTAACTGAGATACAATGAATGTCATGTTTCATGTAACTGAGATACAATGAATGTCATGTTACATGTAACTGAGATACAATGAATGTCATGTTACATGTAACTGAGATACAATGAATGTCATGTTACATGTAACTGATATACAATGAAAGCCATGTTACATGTAACTGAGATACAATGAATGCCATGTTACATGTAACTGATATACATCGGATGCCATGTTACATGTTACTAAGATACAATGAATGCCATGTTACATGTAACTGAGATACAATGAATGTCATGTTACATGTAACTGAGATACAATGAATGTCATGTTTCATGTAACTGAGATACAATGAATGTCATGTTACATGTAACTGAGATACAATGAATGCCATGTTACATGTAACTGTGATACAATGAATGCCATGTTTCATGTAACTGAGATACAATGAATGCCATGTTTCATGTAACTGATATACAATGAATGTCATGTTACATGTAACTGAGATACAATGAATGCCATGTTACATGTAACTGAGATAAATGGATGCCATGTTACATGTAACTGAGATAAATGGATGCCATGTTACATGTAACTGTGATAAATGGATGCCATGTTACATGTAACTGAGATAAATGGATGCCATGTTACATGTAACTGAGATACAATGGATGCCATGTTACATGTAACTGAGATACAATGAATGTCATGTTACATGTAACTGAGATACAATGGATGCCATGTTACATGTAACTGTGATACAATGGATGCCATGTTACATGTAACTGAGATACAATGAATGTCATGTTACATGTAACTGAGATACAATGGATGCCATGTTACATGTAACTGTGATACAATGAATGTCATGTTACATGTAACTGAGATACAATGAATGCCATGTTACATGTAACTGAGATACAATGAATGCCATGTTACATGTAACTGAGATACAATGGATGCCATGTTACATGTAACTGTGATACAATGGATGCCATGTTACATGTAACTGAGATACAATGAATGTCATGTTACATGTAACTGAGATACAATGAATGTCATGTTACATGTAACTGAGATACAATGAATGCCATGTTACATGTAACTGTGATACAATGAATGCCATGTTTCATGTAACTGAGATACAATGAATGCCATGTTTCATGTAACTGATATACAATGAATGTCATGTTACATGTAACTGAGATACAATGAATGCCATGTTACATGTAACTGAGATAAATGGATGCCATGTTACATGTAACTGAGATAAATGGATGCCATGTTACATGTAACTGAGATAAATGGATGCCATGTTACATGTAACTGAGATACAATGGATGCCATGTTACATGTAACTGTGATACAATGGATGCCATGTTACGTGTAACTAAGATACAGCGAGTGCCTATATATGAAATAAATACTGTCAATAAATATGCAAACAGATCTTAACATTAACACCTTGTACTATATGACATTAAATTATATCACACATTCAGGAATGTCATGAAAGGGACTTTCAGAAATATATATTGAAATGAAGGCATTTCTCTTCTCAAAACACATCGCTCACAACATCTGAAGTGCCTGCTAATATCCCCAAGTTCATGAAATCCTCGACACTACTGATTGTTTTTGTACAAAAGAATAGAAACATGCATTGTTAGCCACTTCACATGCTATTTAAAAAAGAGGTGCTGTCTATAATAAATAGTAACTACAAGCATTTCACAAATTGTTAGAGACAAACAAATATATGTTAGTGAGTGAGCGACGTCAGTTTTATGCAGCTAATAGGAATATACCAGCGATATCAAGGCATGAAAAGCATAGCAAAGGGGGTCATGGGGCCCTTTACTCCTATAGAAATTGAACCAGGGGTCCCTACAGTTAACATGTGACCAAGAACCCTTTGACCCTCATGTTTAATTTGGAACACCCATTAGCACTATTTCTTTTAAAAACCATCAAAATAGAATTTGAGATTTATGAACTCCAAATAACAAACATATCAACAAAAAACAACAAAACAAAACACCGGCAAGATTCTATGGGTAAAAAATCCGTATCCAAAATGCTTTGTAGCTCACCTGAAGTTTTCAGTACCTTAAGCATCATAAATCAAATTATACATGCATGAAAAGCAACACTGTGCAACTAAAACCTCCCTATTCATATAATACCTTTGTTGAGATCATCAATGCTTTGCTTGATATATTGTCATATATCATAAAAGCCATGATATGAGGTTGATAGAACCTTTGGTTCTGGTACCCTATAAACAAAAAATCAAGAATACATGCCAATACATTATATGCATAACAAATAACATTGTCTATCAACAAAACTAGAGCTTACATATTCCAAATAACAGAATTTTGATTCAGCATTACGTATGAGAGTTTGCGTGAGTCTTGTTTTGTGCCACTGTGAAGGATATTCAAGTTATCTCATGTATACCAGCTTATGGATGTCTGCTGGTCTTTGTTGAGAACGCTGAACGCCGTGATATAACTGGAATACTGTTTAAAGCGGCGTTAAACCCAGCTCACTGACATTCACTGAGAACACTGAACCCTTCTTTTAGGTAGCTATTTTAAACATCTACCTGAGTTTATCAAGCCACCAAAATACAAAAAGAGTGTCATGGTCAATACTACTGCTCCAGAGATACTTGTTTACTTCCTCAAAAACTGAAGTCTAAATCTACCAAAACATACTTCAAGACCTTGACCTAAATCAAGGCAATTTGTTAAGATCCAGGAAGGCCCCAAATCTCGGGATTGTACAAGTCAAAGTCACATTAACCGGCAACAATAGATGAATCCTGACCTTAACGTTTGACTAATCTTGACCAAACCCTCTTCAAAGCAGGGGGCTTTCCTAGAGACGTTTCACACCAAACCTTCTTCAAAGCTGGGGGCTTTCCTGGAGACGTTGCATACCAAGATTAATTATAATTGCATTAATTTTTCTAAGAAAGTGTAACCACATCTTTTTGGTTATGCGATTTGGACAAAGTCCATGGAAGAACAATCTCTACTGTCATAATCTTTGAGCGAAAGTCAGCAGCAAAATAACTGATGGCGTGGTGGTCAAATTCCAAGAAAAACTGACAGCAGCTCTGTTTCACGGCACGGCTAATTAATGCAACTGAGAAAAAACAAGTATCCTTGATGATTTGACTTTTTGTCTCGGATTCTCGGCTGCAGTGCTACACATGGATGATAGATTGACTTAAAATATATTCTGATAAAGGACAATGTTGCGCAGTGAACACAAAAATAGACCAGCAGCATCCTTATTGTGGGCGGAAAGAACAAAGAGGCACATGTCACACATATTTAGCAATTTGGTGAAACAGAATGCTGGCTCGGCTGAGGGTCACAGAGAGGTCACCTCACAGACAGTGTCGTGAGTATTACAGTCACTACACAATGGTGTAAATGTTCAACTCCTCAATCATCAGATTCTCACAGAAAACATCCTTACATCCAGTGCATCAATCAGATCCTCGACTACTCATGATAAAGGATCTTTATATGAAATCAAAATTACAGCAACTTTACATCCACAAAAATAGATATTCTTTCTCATTATTGTTCGTGTATACAAAATAAATAAAATAGCAAAACTCTCTAAAAATAATACTTTACTGTACTCTGCAACAATAAACACAACCACAGGGAACCATTGCAACAGCAACAACCTTTGAAATCCCATCATTATCAGACATAATATAATCCCAAGAAATAATAAAAACAAGGTGTTTGCAGCTACTTGAAAAAACTGCAGCAGCCTCGTCACCATTGTTCACTGCTATTTCCTCCAAGCTCCCAAAACATTAACATGCCATGTACTTCCCCTCCAACAACATAACTTCCCGACCTTGAACTTAATCAAGATAACTTTTAAAGATAAGAAAAAAGAATCCAAGTGTAAGAATTGTATAAAAAAAGTGTAACAGTACTTGCAACCATGTTTGACAATATCCTCAAGATAGGGGCCTTGGCCTTGACCTTGACACATCACAAACAGTTCATGTGGAAGGATAAGGCCCTAGACACATCACAAACAGTTCATGCGGTAGGACAAGGCCCTAGACACATCACGAACAGTTCATGTGGAAGGATAAGGCCCTAGACACATCACAAACAGTTCATGCGGTAGGACAAGGCCCTAGACACATCACGAACAGTTCATGTGGAAGGATAAGGCCCTAGACACATCACAAACAGTTCATGCGGTAGGACAAGGCCCTAGACACATCATGAACAGTTCATGTGGTAGGACAAGGCCCTAGACACATCACAAACAGTTCATATGGTAGGATAAGGCCCTAGACACATCACAAACAGTTCATGTTGTAGGATAAGGCCCTAGACACATCACAAACAGTTCATGTGGTAGGATAAGGCCCTAGACACATCACAAACAGTTCATGTGGTAGGATAAGGCCCTAGACACATCACAAACAGTTCATGTGGTAGGATAAGGCCCTAGACACATCACAAACAGTTCATGTGGAAGGAGAAGGCCCTAGACACATCACAAACAGTTCATGTGGTAGGATAATGCCCTAGACACATCACAAACAGTTCATGTGGGAGGGATAAGGCCCTAGACACATCACAAACAGTTCATGTGGAAGGACAAGGCCCTAGACACATCACAAACAGTTCATGTGGTAGGATAAGGCCCTAGACACATCACAAACAGTTCATGTGGTAGGATAAGGCCCTAGACACATCACAAACAGTTCATGTGGTAGGAAAAGGCCCTAGACACATCACAAACAGTTCATGTGGGAGGGATAAGGCCCTAGACACATCACAAACAGTTCATGTGGAAGGACAAGGCCCTAGACACATCACAAACAGTTCATGTGGTAGGATAAGGCCCTAGACACATCACAAACAGTTCATGTGGTGGGATAAGGCCCTAGACACATCACAAACAGTTCATGTGGTAGGAAAAGGCCCTAGACACATCACAAACGGTTCATGTGGAAGGTTAAGGCCCTAGACACATCACAAACAGTTCATGTGGTAGGATAAGGCCCTAGACACATCACAAACAGTTCATGTCGTAGGATAAGGCCCTAGACAAATCACAAACAGTTCATGTGGTAGGACAAGGCCCTAGACACATCACAAACAGTTCATGTGGTAGGATAAGGCCCTAGACACATTACAAACAGTTCATGTGGTAGGATAAGGCCCTAGACACATCACAAACAGTTCATGTGGTAGGACAAGGCCCTAGACACATCACAAACAGTTCATGTGGTAGGATAAGGCCCTAGACACATCACAAACAGTTCATGTGGTAGGATAAGGCCCTAGACACATCACAAACAGTTCATGTGGTAGGATAAGGCCCTAGACACATCACGAACAGTTCATGTGGTAGGACAAGGCCTTAGACACATCACAAACAGTTCATGTGGTAGGATAAGGCCCTAGACACATCACAAACAGTTCATGTGGTAGGATAAGGCCCTAGACACATCACAAACAGTTCATGTGGTAGGACAAGGCCCTAGACACATCACAAACAGTTCATGTGGTAGGATAAGGCCCTAGACACATCACAAACAGTTCATGTGGTAGGATAACGCCCTAGACACATCACAAACAGTTCATGTCGTAGGATAAGGCCCTTGACACATCACAAACAGTTCATGTGGTAGGACAAGGCCCTAGACACATCACAAACAGTTCATGTGGTAGGACAAGGCCCCAGACACATCACAAACAGTTCATGTGGTAGGATAAGGCCCTAGACACATCACAAACAGTTCATGTCGTAGGATAAGGCCCTAGACAAATCACAAACAGTTCATGTGGTAGGACAAGGCCCTAGACACATCACAAACAGTTCATGTGGTAGGATAAGGCCCTAGACACATCAAAAACAGTTCATGTGGTAGGATAAGGCCCTAGACACATCACAAACAGTTCATGTGGTAGGACAAGGCCCTAAACACATCACAAACAGTTCATGTGGTAGGATAAGGCCCTAGACACATCACAAACAGTTCATGTGGTAGGACAAGGCCCTAGACACATCACAAACAGTTCATGTGGTAGGATAAGGCCCTAGACACATCACAAACAGTTCATGTGGTAGGACAAGGCCCTAGAAACATCAGGAACAGTTCATGTGGTAGGACAAGGCCCTAAACACATCACAAACAGTTCATGTGGTAGGATAAGGCCCTAGACACATCATGAACAATTCATGTGGTAGGACAAGGCCCTAGACACATCATGAACAGTTTATGTGGTAGGAAAAGGCCCTAGACACATCACAAACAGTTCATGTGGTAGGATAAGGCCCTAGACACATCACAAACAGTTCATGTGGTAGGACAAGGCCCTAGACACATCACAAACAGTTCATGTGGAAGGATAAGGCCCTAGACACATCACAAACAGTTCATGTGGTAGAATAAGGCCCTAGACACATCACAAACAGTTCATGTGGTAGGACAAGGCCCTAGAAACATCATGAACAGTTCATGTGGTAGGATAAGGCCCTAGACACATCACAAACAGTTCA
The DNA here is from genome assembly GCF_023055435.1 of Haliotis rufescens. Classification (NCBI taxonomy): domain Eukaryota; kingdom Metazoa; phylum Mollusca; class Gastropoda; order Lepetellida; family Haliotidae; genus Haliotis; species Haliotis rufescens. The sequence goes on from NW_025963779.1 coordinate 37,788,141, forward strand.
TGTGGTAGGATAAGGCCCTAGACACATCACAAACAGTTCATGTGGTAGGACAAGGCCCTAGACACATCACAAACAGTTCATGTGGTAGGATAAGGCCCTAGACACATCACAAACAGTTCATGTGGTAGGATAAGTCCCTGTACACATCACAAACAGTTCATGTGGGAGGATTGGTTAACTACAAGCCACGAAAGAGGCTCCTGCTTACAGAGGTTACTAGGTCTCGACACCCGACACTGATATAACCATGGTTACAGAGGTTACTAGGTCTTGACACCTGACACTGATATAACCTTGGTTACAGAGGTTACTAGGTCTCCACACCTGACACTGATATAACCATGGTTACAGAGGTTACAGGGTCTCCACACCTGACACTGATATAACCTTGGTTACAGAGGTTACTAGGTCTCCACACCTGACACTGATATAACCATGGTTACAGAGGTTACAGGGTCTCCACACCTGACACTGATATAACCTTGGTTACAGAGGTTACTAGGTCTCCACACCTGACACTGATATAACCATGGTTACAGAGGTTACTAGGTCTCGACACCTGACACTGATATAACCTTGGTTTACAAAACAGAATGTTGCCCTTAACCTTTGACTAATTTTGACAAAAGTCTTTTCAAAGCACGGCCCCATCCTCAAGTTTAATGGTAAATGCATTAATATTTCGAGGTAAAGTGTAAGCATAAACATATTGCTGAGATATGATATTTTGTGAAACAGACCTTTGATCTTCTCAGGGCATGTAACAAAAGAATGTTTATTGTAGGATATCCTCTACCATGTCTAATGTCAGTCATTGTTGCATCATAAGAGAAAGTATGATACAAATACACTGCACAATTACCTCAGAGGTGACCTTGACCTTTGACATAAATGCAATTGACACGTGAAATGTTAAGAAAGAAACCACTGACAAAGTTCCCCATCCAAGAGAAGGAATATACCAAGTTTAGTCATGTTAGTGTCAAATGTATAAATAATTTTGGATTAAGTGTAACCACAAACCTTTTTGTGATCCTCAAGACCACCTGACAGAAATACTGCACATGAAAAGTCACAGTGGCGGTCAAATTCCAACAAAACTTTACAGCAGTCCTGGGATGCTAATTACTTGATACAATTTGAAAATTATAAAAAAAACCCCAATTCATTATTGATTCCTTGCTTGGAACAAAAAACAACTAGTCATCCATGAAATCAAGTAATTGGTACAACACTCATTTTCACAACTAAAACTTCTTTGCACTGATGGAATGAAGATTTCCTAGTGCACAAGTGCTTTTCTCACAAACTGCTATCCTCAACCACTTCATTTAGGAATGCCACGTTGTCAGTTATTTATAAACATTGTTTTGAAGAATTAAGAAAGAAACAATCACAATGATTTATCTCACTGTAGAATAGTTACAATATTTAAAAAAAATCCTATTTAAGAAAAAAAGGTTTCTGGCTATTTAATGACCAAATATTTGAGTGTTATTCGTCAATAGGAGGTTTCAGATCATAACATACATCTGATACAAACAGACAAACAACATCACTGCAACTTTCCCAAATCCCATAGCTTCTGTTTGTCAGTGTAGCATGATTTAAATTGTTCTTTTATTTCTACTAAGTGATATGAATATTGTATTCAGACATATGTGTATAAATTCCATTGTTTCTAAATAGCATAGCAGTTGTAAATGCGTACAAATATAAAGGGAGTGATATAATTAGACATGTTAAGCATGAACAATATCAAAATAAATATTCTAAAAAGAGATGTTAGTCTACTGCCACCCAGTAGGCTGTAAAGTATAGGGGGATATGGTGGGTGAGTGTCAGTCAAGATGTTGGCTTCCTGTGCCAGCCCTTGAGGCTGTAAAGTATAGGTGGATATGGTGGGTGAGTGTCAGTCAAGATGTTAGTCTCCTGCCACCCAGTAGGCTGTAAAGTATAGGGGTATATGGTGGGTGAGTGTCAGTCAAGATGTTGGCTTCCTGTGCCAGCCCTCGATCTCCTCAATAGTTTCAGGAAGGGGGCGGTGCCGGGTCTCTGGAAGCAACAACACGACACCGGCGCCGATGATTGTCAGCACACCAAACACTACAAAGGGAAGCTCAGGGATCTTCTTTGCCTGTGGATGAAATAACCATCAGATATGGTTTGCAACTGTGTTAATACATAGAGAATACTTCACTCGTTAGATACCATTTATACAAAACGAGTGGACCTCCTATGGTATCTAACCGAGCGAAAGCGAGAAAGAATAGAAAGATCACGAGTTTCGAGTGTTTAAGTTCACGAGTATTCAAGTGTAAATACATAACAACTTTCGTTGCATTTGCGAAAATCTGGTTGCACATGAATATACCCAAATATGGGCATCATTGACATTTCTATGCATACATGATAACAACATGTTCCTGCTGTTGTGTGTGTAAACATTAATTCAAGCACATTGTTGTTAGTACGCAGGTCAACTGTAAGAAAACTCAAAGAGTCAATTAGTGCCGCCCTATGAATTCTCTTAATGCTAGGTCACTTGCACCGACGAGGCCCCTAGCTGTGCAATCAAAATGGTTCGCTTTAATTGATCTATCTGATGAATTTACATCTTGTCCATACAATTTTGGAAGAGGGAAATCAGAGTGCTCGCCAAAGACGGTTATGTTAACTGTATGACGCTATACTGTTCAAACTGTTCACTTTGAGTGATCTCATTGCGCAGTCATGTATGTTCATTCATAACCTACGCTTTCGGAAGCAATGACACAAAATACATTTTGAAGGGGACACTGATGGCATAACTGGAGCATCCAACGTAAGTCTAGATATCTGTCCAGATAGTTTAAACTGACTTCATTTCACCATGCTTAACTTTTTGCGTTAAATCAAAATGAAAGTTGTGAAATTGGTTGGATGCGTCACACTCATATGGAATCCTAAATCTATCGCTAGTCGTACGTTGCAAATGGAAGTAGCTCGATTATATAATGTCTGTAGTAGCTCCATACATAATGTCTGTAGTAGCTCTATATATAATGTCTGTAGTAGCTCTATATATGTCTGTAGTAGCTCTATATATAATGTCTGTAGTAGTTCTATACATGTCTGTAGTAGCTCTATATATGTCTGTAGTAGCTCTATATATGTCTGTAGTAGCTCTATACATAATGTCTGTAGTAGGTCTATATATACTGCTGTAGTAGCTCTATATATAATGTCTGTAGTAGCTCTATATATAATGTCTGTAGTAGCTCTATATATCATGTCTGTGGTAGCTCTATATATAATGTCTGTAGTAGCTCTATATATAATGTCTGTAGTAGCTCTATATATAATGTCTGTAGTAGCTCTATATATAATGTCTGTAGTAGCTCTATATATAATGTCTGTAGTAGCTCTATACATAATGTCTGTAGTAGCTCTATTATATAATGTCTATAGTAGCTCTATACATAATGTCTGTAGTAGCTCTATATATAATGTGTGTGGTAGCTCTATATAAAATGTCTGTAGTAGCTCTATATATAATGTCTGTAGTAGCTCTATATATAATGTCTGTAGTAGCTCTATATATAATGTCTGTAGTAGCTCTATATATGTCTGTAGTAGCTCTATATATAATGTCTGTAGTAGCTCTATATATAATGTCTGTAGTAGCTCTATATATAATGTCTGTAGTAGCTCTATATATAATGTCTGTAGTAGCTCTATATATAATGTTTGTAGTAGCTCTATATATGTCTGTAGTAGCTCTATATATGTCTGTAGTAGCTCTATATATGTCTGTAGTAGCTCTATATATAATGTCTGTAGTAGCTCTATATATGTCTATAGTAGCTCTATATATAATGTCTGTAGTAGCTCTATATATAATGTCTGTAGTAGCTCTATATATGTCTGTAGTAGCTCTATATATAATGTCTGTAGTAGCTCTATGCATAACTAAGATAGACCACAAAGCGAACTTGATGCTTGTGACTATCTTGTTTGGTTTAATAAAGTATGTGTAAATGTCTCTTGCTTTCATGAGATAACTTCATTTCTGCCTTGACGTTGTAAAAGTGAATGACGTCTAGTGATTTTTTTATGAATGCACAAAAAGTACAGATTTAGTATCTTACCAGCTGTATCTTTACTATGTGGGTAATAAAAGACAATAGGAGCTAGTCTTGTTTGTTTGTTGTATTTTTACTATGTGGGTAATAAAAGACAATAGGAGCTAGTCTTGTTTGTTTGTTGTATCTTGTTGTATCTTTACTATGTGGGTAATAAAAGACAATAGGAGCTAGTCTTGTTTGTTTGTTGTATCTTGTTGTATCTTTACTATGTGGGTAATAAAAGACAATAGGAGCTAGTCTTGTTTGTTTGTTGTTTGCCTCTTTTTATTCTCCAAAAGCTGTAGATAGGGAGCTGGGTGATAGGGTCGAGGCTGGACTATTTACTAGAGTGGGAATAGTTTCTCTGCCATTGCTTCAATACATACAATGTTTGCCAGACAAACTAATCTATGCCCAGTATGGAACACATGTATGTGCCATGTGCGGCTTAAAGTTAACATAAAACCTTAATAATAACTTATGGTAGTGACAAACTGTGTTGATAGATAACTGTAAGTTTCTACTGTTAGCAGTCAAAAACAAACATCCACTTACCACATACACTATGAGAGGAGCAGAAATGCTGCCTATATTCTCAAAGAAAGATGCTATCCCAACAGCCTGATTCCTGATCAAACAGAAACATTGATAACAGGTCAATGTACCAGGACAGGATTAAAGAACATGCAAGGGTTCAAACAGAAACATTGATAACAGGTCAATGTACCTGGACAGGATTAAACATGCAAGGGATCAAACAGAAACATTGATAACAGGTCAATGTACCAGGACAGGATTAAACATGCAAGGGATCAAACAGAAACATTGATAACAGGTCAATGTACCAGGACAGGATTAAACATGCAAGGGTTCAAACAGAAACATTGATAACAGGTCAATGTACCTGGACAGGATTAAACATGCAAGGGTTCAAACTGAAACATTGATAACAGGTCAATGTACCAGGACAGGATTAAACATGCAAGGGATCAAACAGAAACATTGATAACAGGTCAATGTACCAGGACAGGATTAAACATGCAAGGGTTCAAACTGACTCACATCAATGAGCATCATGGGCTCATTTGTTTCTCATCTTTACATTTTCAACCAAAGACGAGGAGTGTTTTAACTAACTTATGAACCATCTTATTGTAAGAAGAAAAAGACAGAATGAGAAAACATTGGGATATCTTACAGTGAAACAATACAGTTGTTACAGTAAAAAACTACTGCGATAACAGCTGGTTAGAATAGGCCACGTGCCTCATGACAAGTCATGACATGTAAGATTGAACACTCTTTCCTCACCTGCCCTGGTGGCTCCGTGGAAATAGTATGGATTACAATACTAAACATGATATGTGAGGCTGCATGTTCGATTCATGTTATTGGATTTTCATGTGAAAAGAATTTTAACCAGTTACAAATCAACCTATTGAAAGGCTGTTTATACAATTCAACTGTAAAACCTAGGTCTTACAGTTCAAATGTGACACCTCCAAGCATGTCTTACAATTCAAAAGTAAAATCTGTGAGCAGGTTTCACTTGAAAGTAATATACCTCTCACAAGGTTACTGTGAGATAGCAAGATACCTACAATGCTATAGGCAGAAGTGGAGTAGGTTAATCATGGAAATATGACATAATATTTTCAAATGATATTAGCTAGAGTGATTGAACATAGTGCAAATGGATACATGTGTCAGTCAGCAGTTTTTTATGGTTCAGTACATGTCACCCTTCCAAGAAGTAAGCAGCCCTCTTTTCTTTTGTATTTGGGAACCTCCCCATCTTCCAAGGACCCAGACTGAGAGTCTAAGATAGGACATATGTTTGCACAGATTTCATCTGAGGTAGGAAATGTGTTTGCTATCGACCTGTTTGTATGACTGGTTAATGTAGGCTTGGTCTGATTGGTTGTGCTTATGCAATCAGATTTAGCATTTTGTTCAGTGACAGACGGTAAGCTTATGCTAGCCTGTGCCATCATCAAGCCAGGCTACTGCAAGATGTAGGAAATAATGCCACTTGAAAATACCAAATACCAAATTAAAACTTGAATCAATACATTGGTAGGTAGTAGTGGGACGATACACCGATGCATCGATGGAGCACAATGTTTTACTTTTCGATACAAGTATCGATCACAATCACACACGAAGTAAAAAGTATTGATTCACATCTTAAATGTATTCTTTAATAAATGTTAAAGGGGCACTGATCTAACGCAATTCCCCGGGACTGGTTGTTGCCTTTGTTATTGTTTTTTCCCAGTGAATACCCGGATGTATAGCAGAAATCTAGACTAGTTCGCGACCTCTGCTGCGCCATTCGTAAGCGCATTAGTCACTTTTATGGGTAGTAATAAGGGCGTATGGTCACATTGATCAACAAAATGAAATACAGTTTTCGAGATAATAAAGAAATGTAGGTATCTTTGTGAGTAGCATCGGTAATGGTGACGAAGTTTTGATAAGTCACTTGCTTGGTAATTTTGCGATTTTCGTTTACACTATTTTGACTTGCAACACAAAGTATATATTTCACCTGAGCATATGCTTTTTTTATAGTGTGTATATTTTTTTACTGTCAAATGTGTAACAAATTTATTAAACGTCTAAATATTCAGTTATTTTACAAAGTGACTGAAAAACATTTCCATCTGTATTATTATGACAACGAATTCCAAACATTTTGATGTTTAATGTCATCACAAGAGACTGAAAATGTAACGTTGAAAAGTACATTTCTAAGTTGTTTGGCTTTTAATCCTACATAATAATCTGTTGTGATGTTTGTAGGCCCTTTTGATCGTCTTGATCAATCTGGACAGATTTTTTAGTCAAAATGACTGAAATATTTACACATTTTATAAATTGCCTGAGAGAATAACATTTTACAAATTGACGGTAATATATACATGCTTACAAAGGAAAAGACCTGTGACAACAACGTCTATCGCGCATTGAAGAATTTCCCAACCAAGACGTAGAGAAACAAGAACGAATCGGTTCAAATGAAGGAAAACAAAATGCAGATATCATAATTACAACCTACCAAATTTATGTGTATAAGTTTTAGGCAGCTTCCTTGTTCGAGGAATGTATCCGTGAATATCCACACAAAGGAACAATATCCCACTCGTCTGCAGCTGTACAAAGAAACTTATTCGATGTCACGTGTCTCAGTAACAATCAAATATTTTAAAAGATATATATCGTTTCGGGATATTATAACCCGTGTTCGTTTCTCAACTGATCGCTTGGATTGTTTCAGGTGTTTTACATAGGTGTCAAGTCTCAAAGGTCGGCTGAGAAAGCCCACGTGACAGCTATTTTCATAGCGTCCACGGTTCCTAAAATTTCCATTGAGTGATAGATAACAATGATCAATCAATCAACGTATTATCAGTTAACCCTTTGAACAAAGTATGTTGTTTTTACATCGGCACTTCACGCAAGGATATGAGTGTATTCCCTTTGTTTTAGTAAACCTAGACATGTAAACACTCACTCTTGACATATCCACTGTGCAAGATAACAGTGATTAATCAATCAACGTATTTTCTGTTAATCCTTTGATGACTAGGAACGATCCGTTGATTTACAAAAAAAGTAAATCAACTGATCATTCATCTCTTGCTGGGCTGCCACGTGCATATTACATAACACACATTTCACCTCACTTCAAACCTGGATTTAGATTGAATAATTACCCCAGACACAATAAATGCCAAATGGGAACCTTTGTCAGGTAATATAAGTGGTGCTACCACTAATTGTACCTGTAATAAATTCATTAACTGAGCATCAAGTGAATGACGACAAATACACAAGTGTAGGGTTATACGAGAAAACGTGGATGACAACAGGGGAGTAGTAATCGTATTATCGACGCAAGCCGAAATCCGAAAATGCTTTCACTGCATGGATACTGTTTTTAGTATTAAACTATAACCATCTGGGGTATTTCCAAATGACGACATCCGATGAGCTCCCTTGTTCTTTTTGTCTGTTTGTTTAGGCTGAAGAAATGAATTAACATGCGCCCTTTGTCGAAATCTTTATAGATCACAGTTAACCAATCAGTGTTCAAAAATGCGTAAAACAAATAGTGCCTCCAGCCCCCAAGTTTATTTAGCTGTCCTTGCAGACGGTACCCCAGTCTCTGGTCACGCTCAGTTGCGTTGCGTATCATCCGGGTACTCACGGGGGAAAAACAATAACAAAGGCAACAACCAGTCCGTTTGATCAGTGCCCCTTTAAGCACTAATTACTTGTGAAATAAGTAGTTAAATGAAAATATTTCATCCATTGCATCATACCTGACACTACCTACAGTAAATTATCAGTGTGCCAGGTTTCTGGCCATCCTGTCTATGAGAAGAGATGGCTTAAGCTTAAGAGCACATGCAAGTATCGTGATACGTATTGGATCGTGCAGTTGGTGTATAGTCCCAACTCTATTGGTAGGTGTATTATACATTGTAGCAGTATCTCGAGGGGTGTGTATTATAAGTTGTAGCATTATCACGAGGGGTACATGTGGTTTTATGTGTCTCGCGTTAGGTTTTATACCACTTATTTTAGATCACTTATTATCTGCAAAAAATGGCAGTCATGACAAACAAATCAAATCAAGTTATCACATGGAGAAACAGTATAGTTTTGAGGGGTCAGTGGTTCTTGTAATAAAGATGTTTATTGGCCTTGATGCCACTAACTACACCAGGTATTGGCTAGGCAAGCATAACAGCATGAAGAAATGTGTAACTTTCAAGGTGTTGTCTAAGCTATATTCCAGGGCACTGTATGGCACACACTATTTTATGACATCACTGAAGTCTTCCTGCAGCCTACCTGACAGAGGTGGGGAATATCTCGGCTGCAAGCAGGTAGATCGTGGAATAGGAGCCAGTGATGCCAAACTTCCCTATCATCAATATAGTCAGCTTCAGGTAGGATAACTCTTCACAGTCTGAAACAACACCACAACTATATTTACATTTGTATCATGTACGTCAGTTTCACCAATATTTCACAGAGCACAGCTATAGGCCCTGGACCAACAGATGTGTGTCATTTGGGTGACGTGTAGAACAATTGTATTTCAATGATGCACTCCCAACAAAATACTTTATACACCACAGCCATGTGGTGCATGTACCTCCAGATTTACACAGACACCGGCGTTGGGCTGCGTGGAAAGTGAAAAGCGTTCTTTGCATAATCTGTTAACTTTATAAACATGTGCTATTCATTCGACAGATGTAGGACTCATGACAGCACATTATCAGGATGTTCTCGCAGTAGAGTAGTGTCACAAGTCCTCTATCCGTCCATGAATAGCACGCATGTGTAAAAGTGAACATCTATTACAAAGAAACAGTTAAACTGCTGATATTATTAGATGAATTTAGCTAAACAAATAACTGCTGCTTCTGTTTGTTCAGATCTTTTTCATACATGGATTTCTGTTTATCAATAATTCATATTATGCAGTATAACTTCATGTCAAAACTGGCTGACAGAAATCTGCAAATTTTCTACAACCCTCCACAATTAAGAGCAAAAAGAAAAAAACAGAAAACAGAAAAAAACAGAAAAATCGCAGTTGTTTTGACCTGAAAACTAAAATCAAGAACTGCAAGTGACTATGTAAATTCTCTGTAAACAGACATACCTGCTGGAACAAAGATGGCCGCTATGTTGGTTACCCCACAGATCAACAGGAACACACACACTGGGACTCGACGCCCCAGCCTGGGAACAGAATCACGGACATGTCAGATCACTCTCTGATCATTACCACAAAACAGAACTCTGCTGTCCTTGTTTTGGATGAAGTAGAAATTAATTCCATGGCATTTCATTTGCTATCCAAGCAATTTGTTTTGCATTTCTACTGTTTCCGGATAATAGACTGGACAGGGCTTGTGTTGCATTGACACCATAGCTGGATCATTTAAACCAAGTTCAATTCTAGTCCCATGAATTTAACACAGTTTTGCAATAACCAAGTCTGATAACTGCTTGAGAAAGCATTTTCATTATACATGTCACCTATCAGTTAGTAAAATAATAAACCTGATTGCATAATACTATAACATGTTAAATACAGACTAGTTGCTAGCAGTAAACTATGTATTCGGGCTGGGACAGTTAACTCGGGTACTTGGGTCGGGTCGGGTCGAGTACCCACAGGACTACCCGGACACGTGGTATATCATGCGAAATATTGTTTATTGAAAATAACAATAAAACTCCATGGTTCCACTGCAGGCTTCTAATCTCCACATTTCTTTCTGACTATTCAGTCCTCTATCTATCTTTGATTAAAGATAAAGCTTCAGTCAACTTAAGTGTATACATGATCAGATAGTTTGTTACATGTATCTAAATAGTTTTGGCCAGGCCCATGTAAAACAATTTCCAATCAAACATTTTGTACCCAACTCAACAGCTGGTGCTCGGGAAGGGTCAGGTAATAAGGGGTCAGTTACCCAGGGAGCACATTTGGACTCATCCCAGCCCTACTATAGCTGGTTACCGGGAAGGGTCAGGTAATAAGGGGTCAGTTACCCAGGGAGCAAATTTGGACTCATCCCAGCCCTACTATAGCTGGTTACCGGGAAGGGTCAGGTAATAAGGGGTCAGTTACTCAGGGAGCACATTTGGACTCATCCCAGCCCTACTATAGCTGTGCCACTTGCAGATGTTCATGCGAAAACAGAGTGATTGAGTGAGTTAAAATTTTATGTCGCATAGGCATTATTTCAGTTATATAGCGACGAGACGCAAAAACAGAGCAAATTAAATACCTGAACATGTATCATTTACTCTTATCCTACAGGATATCTTATATGATTTAACACAGAAAACATCTTCTTTGTCATATAAGCATTAATGTTCATAAGACCAAAGTATTTTAAGAACTTAATCATCAAATGATAATGGCACAATTGACATAACAAGCAAAGTATTTGTAGACATTTTTTATACATTTCCATTGGACTGGTCACGTGACAGGAACCCACCAATTAATGACCAGCATACATATAGCATAGGCTGGGATCTCAACAGCTCCCATCAGACACAGGTTGAGGTATGGGTTGCCATGGAGATTAGGAGTACTGAAGGACAACCCAAAGTAACTTAAACTGTTCACAAAACTGAAAAGGAGAAAATTACCTGTAAGCATGTTAGCATATCATGAAAACAAACAGTTGAACTACATGCTAAGATAAGATAATGCTTGATAAGATAAGACAAACTACATGCTGACAGACTATTCTTTCATTATTAAAGAAAACATTGAACAAATTAAATGAATTTATCATCATGGAGAATGTATAAGGTTTCAAAACAATTCCTTGAAACTTTTAACAGTTATAACACATATGCACCAACTTTAATTAATCTTATAGTAAAATTCAGAAAAAATGTTCTTAATACCTCAACTCATACTTACAATAAATACCACATTAGTATTGCATAGAGTCTGATACGGGGTGTCTTCACGAGATCTAGAATCCCAGGCAGAGTTTTACTGTTGCTAGCACTGGTCACACTATTCTCCTGGGTATTCAAAGGGTCGGACGCCTTGCCCTGCCCACCAGCCTCTGCCTGGCCACTAAGACCTGTCGGTGAACTAGAGGGTTCGAGCAACTCCACCATGTTGGATGGAAGTTTGTTTAACTTGACTGCCCATCTTATCACAGCTTTGGCTTTTCTTATTTTCTTCTGAGAAAGTAGCCATGGCAGAGATTCTGGGAGACACCTGAAGTGGAAATGTGAAATTTAAAAAACCCATGAAAAACAATCCAAAAATGTTGTATTTACTACTAACTGCTGTGTGGATACATCACATGATAACCAAAGGGTTTAAAACATAATATACTCTCCAAAAGAACAACAGAAGATGACAGCAATACAAAGAGGATGCTGGTGATGGTAATGGATGGATAAGGAGAGGAAGGACGAGGTGTAATGTCACAATCAACAGACCATTGCATTGGTGGTGTATTGTAAGGGTGTAAACAACCAAGAAAGACGACATGGTCATGTAGTGAAAAAATGAATGTTTAAGATGACTTGATCAAAACTGGGTCATGGTCTAGCATGGTCCACATGCAATGTTTTGGTTGTGTTGGGATGTTTCAGTTCCAAAACCATTTCATCTCTGGCAGTCATCTCTCAAAGCTGATCTTTCTTCATAACATTTATATTTCATGATCCCCAACTCTGGAACTTCAGGAACTTGATTTGGCTTGTGCAGGTGCATGTGGACCATGTGGACATGAAAACGTAGTTGCACCAGACAAAAGCAGGTTGCACCCTGGTCCCCTAAATGTATGAAAGTTGAAACATAGAGGCATAAACTAGTAACAAATAAATAAAATCTCAGGTCTCTGATGACTGTGTCATGATTTTACATAAATAATGACGTATTGCTGTAAAACATAATATTCCTCTGCAACAGAATGCAATTATCCCAGGATACCCCCTTTTGTGTTTTGTTGGTTTGGCCAGAGCACAGACTAGACAAGACTGCCACTTCATCTTCAACCCATGGGTGTGTTCAACTTCACTAGTCTGATTACAGGTAAGGCTAGGTCGCAAAGTACATTGCAACTTTAGGTACTCAAAAGATCGGTAACCGTAGTTGCCCTCGCGATATGTAGTAGAAAGGACAAAACATGCAGGAGTAACAGTGTGTCTGATGGCAGTCACTCCGTTCCCAACTCGTCAACGGCGACGTGGAGGTGCAAATAATTGTCGGGCGAGGACGAGAGGACGCAGTTAGTGGACTCTGTAGACATCCTCAACGGACAGATCTCTGAGGTAGAAGTTGGTGAAAGTAGTGTCAGTTTGCTAAAAACAACGTCGGACATTGTCTGTGATGGAGTTCTTGGTGTGGAGTGCCATCGTGGACACCAACGCCCGAATTTGATGTAGATTGGAGGCTCTAGGTGGATCCAGTCCTGTATGGGTGTAAGCCTGGTTGGTTTGTTGTTTTATGCCGCACTCAGCAATATTCCAGCTATATGACGGCAGTCTGTAAATAATCGAGTCTGGACCAGACAATCCAGTGATTGATATCATGAGCATCGATCCACGTAATTGGGATCGATGCCATGCTTCAACCAAGTCAGCGAACCTGACCACCTGGTCCCGAAAGTCACCTCTGACGACAAGCATAGTCGCCTTCTACTTCAAGCATGGGTTGCTGAAGACCTTTTCTACCCCGGATCTTCATGTAGGCCTGGAGAACTGTGGAGTGCAACCAGGAGGACAACATATTCTTGGAAATATTCCTGCAACCATCCCATTACGTTGACGCTGAAAATAACTAGTGATGAGGAATATAACGGTGTAACGCACATACTGGGCAAAGTGAGATGTCCTCTTTGTCACTGGACCCGACGATATTAGTGAAGGTGCAATCCAACTGGCCAGGCAATTGGCTCTTAGCGATAAAATCCAACGTTAAGCCAAGATGTACCTCTGTATAACATTTCTAAACTTGATCTGAGCATGTAGTTCACTGGCATGTGCTGCAGTGGTCAAAGACAGTGGAAAGGCAATTTTCTGAGAAAGAGGTACCGATCTCGCTGCCATGACAGGTTCATGGGGAGAAACCAGGAGACGGCGTAGAACCAGATCTAGATCCCATGCCGGTGGGTTGGGTGAAGGGGCGAAACCTCAGTCGCTGATCAGCGTTACAGTAAGCACATAGTATGGCTGTGAGTTCCGGAGCAGTGGTGGGTAGCCTGGGAGGCGCCAAGGACCGAGTTAATCATGGAGAAGTAACTAGCAATGGTGCCGCCTGACAAATGCTTCAGCTCCCATAAGAAAACTAAGAAGTCTGCTATGAATGGAGTTGTCGCCAAAGTTGGATCCATATCATGTTGATGGCAACAATTCTTGAAACATAACCATTTCTGGTCTTACAGAATATACAAAGAGAGTGGTGCATCTGACAGATAGAGAGAGCTGTTGCCATTGAGAAACCCATGTCCAACCCGTGTAGATCCCACGACTTTGGGCATGGGTTTGGTCGACAAGTTTGTGGATTTCTGAGCCGACTGTGAAACATGGTGAGTTTTCATTCTAGCTCTCCTGTGAGTTGGGAGCAGATGGGGAACCATGTCCGACTGGGCCAATAAGACGCCGCCAAAAGAAGCCGGATGTCCATCATGGACACCAGTTTTTGGAGAACTCCAGGAAGTAGCTCCAGAGGTGAAAAAGCCTACGCGTTTAGGCCGTTCGACTCGATGGAGAGACCTTGTGATCCCAAGCCAGATTGTCCATTTGGTGGCATGTGGAGAACAAGTCAAAGTTTGGGTGGCTGAAGTGCAGGGATATCATCCAGAAAGTGTCTGGGTGCAGCTGCCACTTCGTGCAAGCTGACTGACCGGGGCGAGAGAGTGTTGGCAAGAATGTTGTAGATACCCTGTGTGTGACGAGCTTATGCTTCCAAAAGGTATTGTCTATGAGACTGCAGAATGTGAACATGAGATCAAAGTGACTCTGCGTGTGAGTGGATCCCAGCTGATTAATGTAATGAGCGACTGAGACATTGTCTGTCGCTATCATAAGACAAGATCCCTGCAGGATCATCTTCCACATCATGGCCAACACAACGGATGGAAAATTCAAGCCAGAAGGTGTCCTGTAAGCTCCAAGTGTTGTCTGGGTAGGGCAGTGGAGTGGTGATACAGTGAAAGGCAGTTGCCCTAATAAGGGTAAGCAGTACCCATAGCGGAGAGTCTCAAAGACCCAGCCATCCAGGAAGAGTTGGTCCCAGTTTTGCCAGAAGGATCCAAAGGATCCGATCCTTGAAAGCGTAGAGCAGCTGCATGAAATCCTATTGGGAGACAGCAAACATGATCTCAAATGCCTTGCAGGAGAGCCCATAGTGTTGTAGGCAACAACGGAAATAGAGGTATACCCTGTGGTGACGAAAGTGGTAACTGCTGGGCAGCTGAGAGAGCACCTGGGACGATCTATCCCGAGACAAAGTCAGCAAATTCCAAGCCAACTTGGGCTGAGGTGATGAATAGGAGGCACCACAGGTGGAAGAGGCATCATCTGAGGCAGTGTCTGCTGCAAGTAAAATGTAGCAGGCCAGGCATAGAGGCTGTCGAAACACGAGAACAGAAACCAAAATGGAGCCTTCACGTGCAGAATGGAGCAAGGTGTCAAAAGCTGCGTGTCAAAATGAAACATACATTTATATGACAAATGGACAATAACAATGACAGAAAGGACACCCTACTAGTGGATGGAACAAGACATGTATTGGACAACATGCAAAAAACACAATGGAGGTTAAGCAGCCATATATATTTATTGATAAAACACGGCCAGGGACCCTGAGTAATGTCACACAAGGGATAAATAGATCAGCAAACCCAAACAACAAAGTCTCTTGCAATCGTAAATTGGAGCATAGCAAAACATGTCCGTCCAATATGGGCGATGAAGGAAAATAGAGACGAGTAAACCAGGAGCATGCTGGGAGCGACATAGTCGGAGGGTGTGTTCAGGTGATTGTTTTACATTGTTCAACACTGTTACATGATTGAAGCAAGAAGGAATATTGCATACTGTTTTGGAGGGATAAGTTAAATATTTTTATTTATAACAAAAGAACGATGTAATCGAGTATGCTCAGGTTCAGAAATTCACACGAATTAGATGATTTGGCAGCAGAGTGAAAAATGTGCTAGTGTTATCCAGGGGCCCAAAATTTCAGACACAATTGATACTTCCGAAACGATGAATAGAGATATTATGACACTTATACTCAAACCTATAACTTTAAGGCTCTTCGCTTGAAAAAATGTAAATGTTCTAACATCATAGCTAGATCAAAGCAGTCACTAAATAATCGACTCTGGGCCAAGCAAATCAGTGGTTGATAGCACAAGCAACAATCCATGCCACTGGAGAATACAAACTCACACGCAAGCAGCCGGTCACACATTGAGATTGAGAAAATCTTATTCAGAACAAATTGATAACACAAACAAGATGCAAACATTCAGTCAGGAGACTTATCATAAAGGGAAGTAACTCATCCCGGATCGCAGTCGCATTCATACATTCGACATTTTATCATACAGCATTATCACATACGTTTGTGGACATCACAAGCACGCTTGTATTTCATATATAGATATTAGAAAAGATAATCTGATGTGTAGTTAATAATTCAATGTCTTTTCAAGTCATGTTGTATATATCAAAGCCTTTGCAAAGGCAAATGCTGATTAAAGGTCTTATCAAGACAAATTCTAAAATTCAAGTCCATTATTACTAGCCATAGGATAACAGGAAAGCATCTATTTCAGATACTGACACAGACACAAACTAACAGTTATTACCATATATAAACAATTGCCAGCACATTAGGCAGAGACACCAGCATCTCCAGGTGGCGCCAGTCTCGGACCAGGTACGCAAACAAAGACAGTAGCATCACCCCGACAGCCCAGAAGATCTGCATGGCGATGGACGGAAGTGTGCGGTGTGAGGCGGGGAACACCTCCGTCATCATCACGTACGCACTCAGTGCGATACCCTACAAACACAAGCACATAGAGGGGACAATAAAACAATGCACAGTGAAATTTGTTTGCATTTGAAATAAAACATACTCAAAACAATTAACAAGTACTAGAACTATTAGTCAGCTACTTATAACGGAAGACATTTAGTCTATGATCGCAAATATTTTAAGATTTCGAAGCCAGAGAAACACTTCACTTTCAGAAACCTAAGAAATCTGGACTTGCCAAAATATTGTTTTCTTGGATAGTCTGTTGAATTTTGTTCCAAGGTCTGTATGGCAGACCAAAATGGCTGGTGTCCACAATATTAAGATATAAGATCACATCTTTTACTCTGATTAGATATATCTTGCCCTCTACTTTAAGATCTGACAAGGCCTCCATATTAGGTCACATTATGCTTTCAGATGCTTAAGTAGCATTTTGAGTGGGTTGTCAAAGAAGCTCAGTGTTCCCCTTATGTTTTGGAGAAAAGGTATCAATGCAGAGTAAGCTATCATAAAGAGACTGACATGAAGACATCCATTAAGCCAAGTTCAAGTTCCATGTTTACCATATTGAGAAATCCCACCACGGCTCGCAACAGTGTAAATGCAACATAGTTCTGTACAAATGCAACAGCAAAGCCGATGACAGCTTGTATGCAGAGACATGATAAGAGGAGTCTCTTTCTGCCAAATCTGTCAGAAAACGGTGTGAGGATCACTGCTCCTGATGCTGAGCCAATCATGTAGATGGTTGTAGACAGTTCTACCAGGTAATTCTTGTTACACACCAGGTCCCACTGGAAGAAAACATTGCACAGTCTCAGACAATAACATCACAAGGGCTGCCTGCGTCAGGCTGTCATGTACTGTCACTGCATGGTGGACAAGTAAGTCACAACGCAAAGTGGAGGAATACCTTCATTAAGTCTCGTCACAACGTGAAGTGTATGGAATAACTTCATTAGGTCAAGTCACAAAGTGAAGAGTAAGGAATAACTTCATTAGGTCTTGTCACAACGTGAAGAGTAAGGAATAACTTCATTAGGTCAAGTCACAAAGTGAAGAGTAAGGAATAACTTCATTAGGTCAAGTCACAAAGTGAAGAGTAAGGAATAACTTCATTGGGTCTTGTCACAACGTGAAGAGTAAGGAATAACTTCATTAGGTCAAGTCACAACGTGAAGAGTAAGGAATAACTTCATTGGGTCTTGTCACAACGTGAAGAGTATGGAATAACTTCATTAGGTCAAGTCACAACGTGAAGTGTATGGAATAACTTCATTAGGTCAAGTCACAAAGTGAAGAGTAAGGAATAACTTCATTAGGTCTTGTCACAAAGTGAAGAGTAAGGAATAACTTCATTAGGTCAAGTCACAAAGTGAAGAGTAAGGAATAACTTCATTGGGTCAAGTCACAACGTGAAGAGTAAGGAATAACTTCATTGGGTCTTGTCACAACGTGAAGAGTATGGAATAACTTCATTAGGTCAAGTCACAAAGTGAAGAGTAAGGAATAACTTCATTGGGTCAAGTCACAACGTGAAGAGTAAGGAATAACTTCATTGGGTCTTGTCACAACGTGAAGAGTAAGGAATAACTTCATTAGGTCAAGTCACAAAGTGAAGAGTATGGAATAACTTCATTAGGTCTTGTCACAACGTGAAGAGTATGGAATAACTTCATTAGGTCAAGTCACAACGTGAAGAGTATGGAATAACTTCATTAGGTCTTGTCACAACGTGAAGAGTATGGAATAACTTCATTAGGTCAAGTCACAAAGTGAAGAGTATGGAATAACTTCATTAGGTCTTGTCACAACGTGAAGAGTAAGGAATAACTTCATTAGGTCAAGTCACAACGTGAAGAGTATGGAATAACTTCATTAGGTCTTGTCACAACGTGAAGAGTATGGAATAACTTCATTAGGTCAAGTCACAAAGTGAAGAGTAAGGAATAACTTCATTAGGTCAAGTCACAACGTGAAGAGTATGGAATAACTTCATTAGGTCTTGTCACAAAGTGAAGAGTAAGGAATAACTTCATTAGGTCTTGTCACAACGTGAAGAGTAAGGAATAACTTCATTAGGTCAAGTCACAACGTGAAGAGTAAGGAATAACTTCATTAGGTCTTGTCACAACGTGAAGAGTAAGGAATAACTTCATTAGGTCAAGTCACAAAGTGAAGAGTAAGGAATAACTTCATTAGGTCAAGTCACAAAGTGAAGAGTAAGGAATAACTTCATTAGGTCTTGTCACAACGTGAAGAGTATGGAATAACTTCATTGGGTCTTGTCACAACGTGAAGAGTAAGGAATAACTTCATTAGGTCAAGTCACAAAGTGAAGAGTAAGGAATAACTTCATTAGGTCAAGTCACAAAGTGAAGAGTAAGGAATAACTTCATTAGGTCAAGTCACAAAGTGAAGAGTAAGGAATAACTTCATTAGGTCAAGTCACAAAGTGAAGAGTAAGGAATAACTTCATTAGGTCAAGTCACAAAGTGAAGAGTAAGGAATAACTTCATTAGGTCAAGTCACAACGTGAAGAGTAAGGAATAACTTCATTAGGTCTTGTCACAACGTGAAGAGTAAGGAATAACTTCATTAGGTCAAGTCACAACGTGAAGAGTATGGAATAACTTCATTAGGTCTTGTCACAACGTGAAGAGTATGGAATAACTTCATTAGGTCAAGTCACAAAGTGAAGAGTATGGAATAACTTCATTAGGTCTTGTCACAACGTGAAGAGTAAGGAATAACTTCATTAGGTCAAGTCACAACGTGAAGAGTATGGAATAACTTCATTAGGTCTTGTCACAACGTGAAGAGTATGGAATAACTTCATTAGGTCAAGTCACAAAGTGAAGAGTAAGGAATAACTTCATTAGGTCAAGTCACAACGTGAAGAGTATGGAATAACTTCATTAGGTCTTGTCACAAAGTGAAGAGTAAGGAATAACTTCATTAGGTCTTGTCACAACGTGAAGAGTAAGGAATAACTTCATTAGGTCTTGTCACAACGTGAAGAGTAAGGAATAACTTCATTAGGTCAAGTCACAAAGTGAAGAGTAAGGAATAACTTCATTAGGTCAAGTCACAAAGTGAAGAGTAAGGAATAACTTCATTAGGTCTTGTCACAACGTGAAGAGTATGGAATAACTTCATTGGGTCTTGTCACAACGTGAAGAGTAAGGAATAACTTCATTAGGTCAAGTCACAAAGTGAAGAGTAAGGAATAACTTCATTAGGTCAAGTCACAAAGTGAAGAGTAAGGAATAACTTCATTAGGTCAAGTCACAAAGTGAAGAGTAAGGAATAACTTCATTGGGTCTTGTCACAACGTGAAGAGTAAGGAATAACTTCATTGGGTCTTGTCACAACGTGAAGAGTAAGGAATAACTTCATTAGGTCAAGTCACAACGTGAAGAGTAAGGAATAACTTCATTGGGTCTTGTCACAACGTGAAGAGTAAGGAATAACTTCATTAAGTCAAGTCACAAAGTGAAGAGTAAGGAATAACTTCTTTAGGTCTTGTCACAAAGTGAAGAGTAAGGAATAACTTCATTAGGTCAAGTCACAACGTGAAGAGTAAGGAATAACTTCATTAGGTCAAGTCACAACGTGAAGAGTAAGGAATAACTTCATTAGGTCTTGTCACAACGTGAAGAGTAAGGAATAACTTCATTAAGTCAAGTCACAAAGTGAAGAGTAAGGAATAACTTCATTAGGTCTTGTCACAACGTGAAGAGTAAGGAATAACTTCATTAGGTCTTGTCACAACGTGAAGAGTATGGAATAACTTCATTAGGTCTCGTCACAACGTGAAGAGTAAGGAATAACTTCATTAGGTCAAGTCACAAAGTGAAGAGTAAGGAATAACTTCATTAGGTCTTGTCACAACGTGAAGAGTAAGGAATAACTTCATTGGGTCTTGTCACAACGTGAAGAGTAAGGAATAACTTCATTAGGTCAAGTCACAAAGTGAAGAGTATGGAATAACTTCATTAGGTCAAGTCACAAAGTGAAGAGTAAGGAATAACTTCATTAGGTCTTGTCACAACGTGAAGTGTAAGGAATAACTTCATTAGGTCTTGTCACAACGTGAAGAGTATGGAATAACTTCATTAGGTCAAGTCACAAAGTGAAGAGTAAGGAATAACTTCATTAGGTCAAGTCACAAAGTGAAGAGTATGGAATAACTTCATTAGGTCTTGTCACAAAGTGAAGAGTAAGGAATAACTTCATTGGGTCTTGTCACAAAGTGAAGAGTAAGGAATAACTTCATTGGGTCTTGTCACAAAGTGAAGAGTAAGGAATAACTTCATTAGGTCAAGTCACAAAGTGAAGAGTAAGGAATAACTTCATTAGGTCTTGTCACAACGTGAAGAGTAAGGAATAACTTCATTAGGTCTTGTCACAACGTGAAGAGTAAGGAATAACTTCATTAGGTCAAGTCACAACGTGAAGAGTAAGGAATAACTTCATTAGGTCAAGTCACAAAGTGAAGAGTAAGGAATAACTTCATTAGGTCAAGTCACAAAGTGAAGAGTAAGGAATAACTTCATTAGGTCTTGTCACAACGTGAAGAGTATGGAATAACTTCATTAAGTCAAGTCACAAAGTGAAGAGTAAGGAATAACTTCATTAGGTCAAGTCACAAAGTGAAGAGTAAGGAATAACTTCATTAGGTCTTGTCACAACGTGAAGAGTATGGAATAACTTCATTAGGTCAAGTCACAAAGTGAAGAGTAAGGAATAACTTCATTAGGTCAAGTCACAAAGTGAAGAGTAAGGAATAACTTCATTAGGTCAAGTCACAAAGTGAAGAGTAAGGAATAACTTCATTAGGTCAAGTCACAACGTGAAGAGTATGGAATAACTTCATTAGGTCTTGTCACAACGTGAAGAGTAAGGAATAACTTCATTAGGTCTTGTCACAACGTGAAGAGTAAGGAATAACTTCATTAGGTCTTGTCACAACGTGAAGAGTATGGAATAACTTCATTAAGTCAAGTCACAAAGTGAAGAGTAAGGAATAACTTCATTAGGTCAAGTCACAAAGTGAAGAGTATGGAATAACTTCTTTAGGTCGAGTCACAACATGAAGTTTAAAGTATAGTGAGTGAGTTGGGTTTAATGCCGCTTCTAACAGTATTCCAGTTATATCATGGCGTTTCAGCTTAATGTGGGAGGAAAGCCCGAAGTGATGCAGGTCTCAGACGTTTGCCGCCTTGGTGAAACCCACAAGCATGGGTATGGTGATGACTAACCTAGAAACATAATCGTGCTGAACCGGTATTCGAAAACACAATCATGCGAATCGCAACGCCTTAGACGACTGGGACACCCGTGCCCCCAGTGTAAGGAATATCTTCATTAGGTCTCATCACAACGTGAAGTGTAAGGAATAACTTCATTTGGTCTCATCACAAGAATAATAAACATGGTACATTGTACCAGCTATGTGTAAACATTTGAAAACTGATTCATTACATCACTGTGTATGATGTAATTATGTCATGGCGGAAACAGGTTGAGTACCATTTGGCACAACTGCAGACATGAATTATCATCTCTTAGAAGATAAAAGATCCTGTTTTAGAACTATAGTGCCGTCCATCAATATAGATAGGAATATAAGGGTCACTACTTTTATTCCAGTCAACAAGAATCTGTGTGCCCTTGCAATTTGAGGTACCTGTAAAAGAATCCTGACAAAACCTTGAACAAGTTCAAAAATACTTGAACTATAGTTAGTTTACATGACTAAGCATCTCAAGTTTATATGCTCTGGGCTGGTCTCTTGTTATTCCCTGGATAGGCAAATACAACTCTCACAAAACATACGAAGAGTTGAGATTTTGAGATTTCATGCTTGTAAAAATGTGTTCCACAGCTTTAAATTGAAAACAGAACACAACACTGATCATGCTGATATTCAACTTGCATGTTGATTTAGTAATGTAAATGACAAAAAATGTAATCTATTCTTTAACAGCACCACAGCTAACTTTAAATATTTTAAAGTATATACCGACTTAGCACTTCCATTGTTTGTGTTAACTATCTAAGCACTATCGCTACACTATCACCTCAAAACCTGGATCCCAAGTACTGAATGTTATTAATACTAAAATGTTTGCTGGAGATGTTTTCATGAGAGTTCTGAGCATTTGAATTATACCTACCTCTGATACAATGCTGGAGGCTCTGTGCATGCTATCATACTGCCAGGCACTGCAAGCGTCCGTCTCATTGACAGTGTGTGTAGCATTCGAGACCATAAGCGCGACATCACACTCTCCTGCTACAATCTGAAGACTGTTGTCAACTGTTCTGTTTGCCACTGTGCAGGTATGGGCCGGGACTGCACCCAGAAATATGATGTTAAACGTGTGCCAGGCACCTCTCATGTACATGAGACCAAGAAGGGTATACACCAACATCTGGTAGCAGCCATAGCCACCAAGTGTCTTTTGGATAATGTCAACTTCCATTGAGATGACTCTGAAACATGCATGGATAATATGAATAATTATTAAACAATATCCCAAAGTCATACAATACTATTTTCTTTCTTTTCTTTCTTCTATGTTCCTACTTAATATCGAACTGGAGCCTCCGGACTACGCCTTGGAGCATCTGGAGATATAATTGTGTTGTTGAGTAAATCTTAATAAAGTGCCATTAATGTGCATTTTCTATTTACGATATTTGTGTTTTTTTTACATCAGTTTCCCAATTTTTCACACAAGTTATAGTTGCATATCTCCTCTTCTGGGCTTCATACCACCGTTCACGACTGTTCTTGATAAATTCTTTATTCTAACTGATACCATGGATTAAATTGTCTAATGCCTGCTGGAACTTAAAAAGCCACCAGAAAAGACAGACATTTCCAAAAGTTCATGTGTGGCCCTTGATGTCAACAAACCACTATCGTTTTGTCAGATGTTCGTCTCAACAATTCCAAAGACACCACAGCCAGTCAGCCAACCTTGTTCCGTTTGCTGTTTAATTTATTTCTATTGCCCATAGGGTTAGAAATGACCGAGTTCATAAAAATTTAATGTGCACTTGTGCAAATATCACTTCATGCGCAACTGTGAATTGTTTACGTCATCCAGTCGGCATTGTTAGTAATGTGACGTAAGGTAGTAAGGATGTTACATCAGCAACAACAAGTGTGGTCTTCTGAGACGGTGGCTGTGGTCAGTGCATTTTTCTAAAGGGGAGGTCAAAAGGATTAAAAATTGATTGGTAATAAATAATTTATTACACTCAAATGTGTGTCATAATGATTTTACAAAGCTTGTGACAGAATTCATGTAGATCTATTGCCCTTGTTTGGGAAATTGAAGAATTCTTACTCTTGTTTCGTAAAATCAGTATCACAAATGCTTGTATAAAATCTCTATTTACGCCATTAACATGTAGATATTTTCATGATGAAACCAAAATGAGAAAGATATATGTTTTATTTACTGTCTTCACTGCATTATTTAACTCCCGGTCCGCGAGTTAAATACTAGGACTACAGTTATTGATATTTCCTCATTACAATTGAAATTAATCAGAGTGAGAAATTAGGTCGGGGCAGTACAAATTTCCCAATTGTATTATCATTATTATTACAATGGCATTGTATCGTTACCCCTGCTAGAAAGGCTTTTCAGTTTAGTTCTAAGCATGTGAATACCACAAGTTTAGAAACTAAGCTCACCACCTCCAACAGATAAGTAAGGAAGACGAGAGGCGCCTCAAATGTGTGCCGGATCTAAAAGTAAATTGAAGTTAAAAAGGCCAAGAGCTGCGCCCCTCCTGGTGTATTCTCACTGCAGTGTTTTATTGTACGATAACTAACGACCACGAGTTGTTTATTTCTAAAATCAGCCCGGCTCGACAGAATGGGCCCGGAGATTTTTTATAGATCCGCGAATCGCGAATGGCATGTTTAAGGAGAATAAATCCCAGGCCAGCTGTTATGATTGCATCCAATAATTCGACTAAACTTAAAACAAAATTCATCTGTCACCTTAAAATTGATTAGAATCATTGATGCCTTCACAAGGTTAGATGTTGCATGAGGTAGGACTGGGAACAAAGGTAGACAACTCTCAGCTTCACGATAAAAACACACCGCTAAAACATTGGTTTCGTTTACTTCAATTTTGTAGTACATACCCGTGTGTTCAGCTGGTGGCCAAGACAGTCCCAATACTGTAGTTATTTGTATTATGTATATGGCTCTCGTAGATTCCGACAAACACACCCAGCTCTGACATACACGATTCTGTGAAAACAATGTTTCATCAGCTCTGACGCAATAACATTCCCCACTAACATCAGCGATAATACCTGTAACATCTCGCTTCATCTCACGAAGTGCGATTTGCTTTTTATTTTATCTGCAGGTTCCTGATGTCAAAACTAAAACTGAAATAAACTTGGGATTACATATTTCGTCTACATTTCCATTGTGACAGATTAATTAACATACATACCTGTATTGACTTTTGTCATAACATGTTCTCTAAAACAATTACCGGCTTCATTCGTGATATATGACATGCATTAGGGCGGCGAGGTGGCTTCGTGTTTCATTGTATCCCAATTTCGTGGATCGATGCTCATGATGTCAATCACTGGATTGTCTGGTCCAGACTCGATTATTGACAGATCGCCGTCATATAGCTGGAATATGAGTGCGGCGTTAAACAACAAGCAAACAACAAGCATGTACGTTGTTCATCTAAACATGTATTTATGTAAGTTGTGTAGGTTGGCCTGTACTGTTACAGATGGACATGAATCAATTCAGGACAAACAACTACACACGTAAAACAAGCCAACGATTCAGCAAACAAACACACACACCTTAACGACCGCATCGTTTGCAAATGGGAAGGACACTGTTGAAGGGGTTCGTATACCTGACGCGTTTCGTTGACAGAAATTGAACTAACTTCCGTTAAATGGACGATCCGCGTGTTGTCAGTGGCTTCGAGGTGAGCTCAGTTTACATGATAGGAAGCACCCACCTACAAGAGGCAAGAGACTTGATACCCCTCTAGCCCACAATGTTATAGGCCGGAAGGCACACTTAGGGAAAATCGTTACTGAAAAACCTTCCTAGTATTGAGCGGCATGGGCTGAACGGTTGATTTGTGACCAGCTGTCTATCAGTCGGCACTCGTCACCATCTGTGTTAAAATCGGGATGGAGGTGGGACGTTATAACAGACGCGCTCGTAGGTGACCATGCAATGTGTCTTGTAAACGTGGCAACATATTTTAATAATGTTTTCCCTAATTGGTTTATTCTTTCGAAACAAATATGGAGTGAGTGAGTTGGGGTTCACCGCCGCACTGACTAGTATTTAAGGTCTATAATGGCGTGTCAGCTTAGCGTGCAAGGAAAGACTGCAGTGTACAGTTACTATAGTCTATTTCAAGTACTTGAAGGGTGTAGCTAGTAGTTTGCTTTGACAAATACATGCACAGAAATATACAAACATATATAGCACAGACACACATATCACATGTAGTTTGCTTTGTATGAGGTAGACAAATACATGCACAGAAATATACAAACATATATAGCACAGACACACATATCACATATAGTTTGCTTTGTATGAGGTAGACAAATACATGCACAGAAATATACAAACATATATATAGCACAGACACACATATCACATGTAGTTTTCTTTGTATGAGGTAGACAAATACATGCACAGAAATATACAAACATATATATAGCACAGACACACATATCACATGTAGTATTCTTTGTATGAGGTAGACAAATACATGCACAGAAATATACAAACATATATATAGCACAGACACACATATCACATGTAGTTTTCTTTGTATGAGGTAGACAAATACATGCACAGAAATATACAAACATATATAGCACAGACACACATATCACATGTAGTATTCTTCGAAAATAGGTATATTAAGTGGTGTTGAACATATTTCTTATTTTCTGCACATTAAATAGGTATAAACAGATCGTTTATTCTGTCTCTCAGAATTCCACGCGCATTCTGATTTTCTCGTGGCCTTTGTGTGACCAATCAGGTTTATAAAATGTACGTGATATGCACAGCAAACAAGAAACGTGTACGTCATACATGAATACGATGTGATCAGATTACTTACTTAATATTTTTCTTGTTGAAATCATCACAAAGCAGCAACGACCAAATACATAATCTAGGGATGCAGGTCATCAATTGCGTGGATGGATGCTCATGATGTCAATCACTGGATTGTCTGGTCCAGAGTCGATTATTTACAGACTGCCGTCATATAGCTGGAATATTGCTGAGTGCGGTGTTAAACAACAAACAAACAAACAAACAAACAAATATTCTGACATGGAGGTATGATAATGTTTTGTTTGGGAGGATATCGAAGCCGGATAGGGAATGAGTGGAGGGTATTTATCACAATGGGCTGGAAACATAATACACTTGATTACCGAGGATGGGGTTTGGTGCCAACAAACAAAGATTCAGGGCGATGCTGGGATGATCCTGGGAGTGTGAGTGAGTGAGTTGGGTTTAACGCTGCTTTTAACATTATTCCAGTTATATCACGGCGTGCCAGCTTAATGTGGGAGGAAAGCCCGAAGTGATGCAGGTCTCAGACGTTTACCACTTCGGTGAAACCCACGAACATGGGTATGGTGACATTGGACATTGCTGAGTTCGGCGTAAGTAGCTTATAACAGGTACGTTCCCGAATCGTCATAAGTCAAGGACGTTAGGTCTCGATAACTAAAGTAAAACTTGCTGTGAAGTTGATTAAAGCTTTAACATTCTTAAACTGAAAACCAATTTGATTGTTGTCATTTCTCATACAATGAACAGTGGATTTGATTGTTATCATTTCTCATACAACGAACAATGGATTTGATTGGTATCATTTCTCATACAAAGAACAATTGACTTTTTGGAACGAGTCTTTAGCATTGCAGGGTTACGCGATGTGCTGAAATGACGGAAAGAAGACACACTACATTGTCAACGGTCTTCCTTTTCATCGCATCCCTCAGCCTATCGGGTTTTTAAGTCACAGGTTCGCCAATTTTGCGACGCTTGGTTTGTCGGCACGAAAGTGATAAAGGGTAACGACCGTCACTTTGGGTTTTCTTCTCACATCAAAGGGATATTGATATTGTTAATAGTGGCATTCACTCACTCACTAGATCATGCAAATTGTCCAGCAATAATTAAAAAAAACCCGACAACTGCCGTTATATAGTTAGCAACGTTCTGAAACATCATGCATGCATCGCCAGTAGATCAACATATATGCACTGCGTCGACGGTCGATAACACATTTTAACTGACGCTACATCGCCGGTCGATCAACACATATGTATTGACGTTTTATATTTCTTAGTATAAGCCCCATTCTCTCACCCAGTATAAGCCCCACACCCACACACAGTATAAGACCCATTCTCTAACCCATCATGAGCCCATTCTGTCACGTGTATAAGCCAGTATGAACCCCATTCTCTTTCTCAGTGTACGTGTACAACATATGAAACCACGTCTTAACATATGTTCGTCGCTTTTTGGCTGAAATAATACCAATGCGACGGTAAATTTGAACTCGCTCACTCAATAGAATCTTTCTGATAGACTACCCGGCATTATGAACAATTGATTAGAACACCTTTCTCATTGATTGGCCCCTCGGTTGCATGGATCGAAGGGCTCAGTTGTGGACAATTTGGACAGACGGAAGCAATCTGACTGCAATCTATTTTCTAATCAAAACACCGGCTGCTGGCTATCAGATAATCTTACTTTGTTTTATCATTTTACAACCGAAATTAGTTTGAATATTTACTCAAACCCACGGAAATAATTTAGACGGTTATCTGATTATGTTTGGATCGGGTTATGAGACTAAGATTTAATCCCGGTAGCATCCGGAAGCAATAACTCCCATCCTCAACAAAATAACAACCCACCTTCAATGCCTCTCTCCAAACACTCCCCAACCTTCAGCCATCACCCCCAAAACACTCCCCCGCTCTCGCCTATTCCTAAACTTTCCCCTTCCCGCAGCCATCACCCCCGAACTCTCCCTGTAGCCCTCACCCCCACCCTCTCCTTAAAGCCATCACCCCCATCTCTCCCTTCATCCATCACCGCACCCCATCATTAAAGCCACCACCCCACCCCTTCCTACAGCCATCACCCCACCCCCTCCCTAGAGCCATCACCCCCACCCCCACCCCCTTCCTACAGCCATCACCCCACCCCCTCCCTAGAGCCATCACCCCCAACATGTCCCTATTAGAGAGCCATCACTCCCAAACTCTCCCTGTAGCTTCACCCCCACCCCCTCCTTACAGCCATCAACCCCTCCCTACCTACATCATCCACCCCCACCCCTCCTCCTTATGCTACAGCCATCACCCCCCCCCCCCCCCCCCCCCCGTCTTTCTGAGGAGCGTGAGTTGCAGAGCGCACACCGAGCAGACAATACCAGTGTCATTTAAATGTCAGCAAATCACATTCCAGTTGATGAGCGGGAGTCGTGTTACTCATGTAGGTGTCAGAATCGTGAAGTTAGTCTAAACGAAGACTTTATTTATATACTTTTCTTGCTGTTTCTGAAACCTGGTGTCTCATTTCATAGTCACAACAACCTGAGCTTGATGCTCTGACTATTTTGGTCACGTTGAAATAGTTCCCATCAATTGTACATGCTCGTATATCAAATATATATTAAGAAAGAAATATTACAAGAGGCTTATTTATTTCATTGTTATCATATTACTTATACTGATCAATATTTTATTATGTATCTGTATTGTAAATAAAACAGGCATTTTTTTTTTTACCGGAGAACCCCTATATTAATAGGCCTAGTCATGCTGGCTCACGTGCAGAACAAGAACGTGCATCCATCCCTAATAATCGAGTCTAGACCAGACAATCTAGTGATTGATATCATGAGCATCGATCAACGCAATTGATGACCTGCATCCCTAGGTTATGTATTTGGTCGTTGCTGCTTTGTGATGATTTCAACAAGAAAAAATATTAAGTAAGTAATCTGATCACATCGTATTCATGTATGACGTACACGTTTCTTGTTTGCTGTGCATATCACGTACATTTTATAAACCTGATTGGTCACACAAAGGTCATGTATTTCACGTGTGCAGTGAATGGCAGATCACACAAAGCCTTGAAAGGTCATATATCCCTTGGCACAGTGAATGGCAGATCACACAAAGGTCATGTATTTCACGTTCACAGTGAATGGCAGATCACACAAAGGTCATGTATTTCAGGTGCACAGTGAATGGCAGACCACACAAAGGTCATATATTTTACGTGCACAGTGAATGGCAGATCACACAAAGGTCATGTATTTCACGTGCACAGTGAATGGAATATCAGGTATTTCACGTGCACAGTGTATGACATGTCAGACTGAGGTCATGTATTTCACGTGCACAGTGAATGGCATGTCAGACTGAGGTCATGTATTTCACGTACACAGTGAATGGCATGTCAGACTGAGGTCATGTATTTCACGTGCACAGTGAATGGCATGTCAGAGTAAGGTCATGTATTTCACGTGCACAGTGAATGGCATGTCAGAGTAAGGTCATGTATTTCACGTGCACAGTGAATGGCATGTCAGACTGAGGTCATGTATTTCACGTGCACAGTGAATGGCATGTCAGAGTAAGGTCATGTATTTCACGTGCACAATCTGGATCGATGGGAGGCGGCCAATAGTGCATTTTGACTATTCCCCTCACATCTAATCTGTTGACTGAGCAGTTCATTGCGGTGGAGATCGTTTGTTCAGGACGGACGATGCTCTGCGAGGTGCAGCCCAGGCCTAGATTTTGTCACCAGAACCTGACACAGTGTACATTGTGTAATCATGAACTGCTAATTCGATATACATGATGAAATGTGTGTTGGCAGACGAACAAAGTTAATTTTAAAAGACTGTAATGAAACCTGCTGAGACTGTCAACTAACATTACTGAAGCATCTGTAAAATCATATTAATATTGTCTCCTCCGTATCTGGGTTCGGTGCAAACTCGTATCAGCGTGGCGGAGTGTTTCATGGCCAATATGCAGTGGACAGAAGTATGTTTCGACGGAATTGTTCAAACGTACTTTTGAAAGCCAATGTAGGTTTAACATAAAAAAACACCAATCGAAGACAGAAGCTAATATCCCTGTCGACCATGGTGGCTATTGACACACTAGAAAAGATTAAAACCCCTCTTATATGACCTGTTAACTGTTACATTAATACATAGTTTCTATGGCCTGACTGAAACCATTCCTTTTTGTGGGAACCCTTCGCCTGATCTCCAGAGAACCAGGTTTCACAAACATTAAACTCGAACGAATGAAAGTACCCTTTATGTATTTCTAATTCTCTATTCAGGTGATGTTGCAGACGAGGTGAAGGAAAAAGTGATTATTAAATTTAACCTGTTTTCTCAATAACAAAATTGTTATATTTTTTGTTATGTTATACAAAATCATGCAAATATTGATCAAATTGATCGCGTCTTTGAGAACTGCACAATATGCTCCAAATACAAGTAGAAAATGTGAACAAAAACATGTTATTTCATCTACATGACGGCGGTCTGTAAATAATCGAGTCTGGACCAGACAATCCAGTGATTGACATCATGAGCATCGATCCACGAAATTGGGATACAATGACATGCATCAACCAAGTCAGTGAGCCTGACCACCCGATCCCGTTAGTCACCTCTTACGACAAGCATAGTCGCATATTAAGGCAAGCATCGGTTGCTGAAGACCCCGGATCTTAAAGATGGACGTACGGCGATTTGCGTTGCCATGGAACATCCACCACCTCAACCTCCATGTAGTCCCTGGTCATTCACTTGCCTAGGAACTCTGGTTTACTGTTCAGCACATCCTGAGGCTAGAATATGTTATATCAATAAATCTGGATATCTAAAACAATCAGCTGCATTCTTCATATCATAAAATGTTATTGAACACAAATTGATTTATTCATATTAGAATTCATGGGAGTTTTAAAGATCAATAAAATATAATTATTGTCAGCACGAATTCCGTATCCTTCGACAAAGTAAACTGTTTGAAATCGAGTTGAATATGAATATTATATAACCTTAAGTTGAGGAATACATTGAATCAGTACCAGTGAAAGTTAAAATAGTTACAAACACCTCCAATAGTACCTCTGCGGGAGGCGGCTACTTGTATGTTATCACACAACACTGCTTTATATTCATATTAGTTATTCATTAAATTGCCCAGGAAAATGTGAAAGTTTGTTTTCTTAAATTATTTGATTAGATTGAATGGTTGTAGTAACAATGATGACAATCTTGCTGCAAAACACAAAGAAATCGAATGATTGTGTACGAGAAACGACACCAATCAAATTGATTATTCGTTGTATGAGAAATGATAACAATCAATTGATTATTCGTTGTACGGGAAATGATAACAATCAAATCGATTGTTCCTTCTATGGGAAATGATAACAATCAATTGATTATTCGTTGTACGAGAAATGATACCAATCAAATCAATTGTTCGTTGTATGAGAAATGACAACAATCAAATTGGTTTTCAGTTTAAGAATGTTAAAGCTTTAATCAACTTCACAGCAAGTTTTACTTTAGTAATCGAGACCTAACGTCCTTGACTTATGACGATTTGGGAACGTACCTGTTATAAGCTACTTACTTATCAACAATGCCCATACACTGTCTGGAAGAATGTTAGTGTAAACCTAAACTATTGTAACGTTTATTAAAAGGAAACAAAAAACTCCATTCAAATATCTTGAATATGTTAGCATTATCATCCAACATTTGAAAGTCTTTATAGCCATTTAGAAGTTGGATATACGTATGAAAGGAGCATTTGGGATAACAACTTCTTAATGGTACAACGATTCAGGGCTAATGTTGCACGTTCATCGCGCGAATGTTTGTTTGTTTGTTTGTTTGTTTGTTTGTTGTTTAACGCCGAACTCAGCAATGTCCCAGCTATATGACGGCAGTCTGTAAATACTCGAGTCTGGACCAGACAATCCAGTGATTGACATCATGAGCATCGATCGATGACAAGGTAGAACATGATATAAGTAACAAGCTCGGATATTCTAATCCACTCTTCTGTAACAACTTTAAAGTCCCCATCCGCTTTTTTGAAACTGTATACCAACTTTTAAACTCACAGCTGGCTTCACACACGTTGTCTAATAATATTGTATGTATGCAAGTATCTCTTGTTGTACCTTGCCATTCACCCGATGAAGCGTACCGCATTAGTCCTGAAACGCCGTGCAGGTGCAACAATACAGAAGGTGTTATCCATAATATTCCTTGTCATTTTCAACATATGATTGCGCAGGTACATATGTCAAAAGAAACGAGTTTTGGCTTCCATTATCAAAACTATCCTCCGTATTCTTTGGAAACAAATAAAGAAAAACCGAATTGGATATTTTACTTGTCGGAATAATATGTATATCTATTTCCACGTATTAGCTTATGATTTTATGAACTCAATCGGAATTTGTTGTTTTGAACCGGGCAATTAATTGACCTTATTCATATTTTGTCATCTAAATAATATTGAATATGACGCCCGCGCACGCTTTAACCTTTTCAGGACTATATAGTAAAACGCATTATGTGTCTCCCCTGAAAGACCTGAACTTTATGATCTAAGGAACTTTATGAGAAAATTATGGACATGTTTATGTTAACAAAATTGATAGGAAAGGTCAGTTTTTATGGTAGCGGTGAACCACCCTTTGCCTGTCAATCGCACGCCCAAAGGAGAAATGTGCTGCTCTGACGCAGCGTCGTCGTGATTCCGCCGACTATGTCGATAATGATGAATGTTTAGGCAGCGTTTGTTGTTACGACATTCGTGAAATAATATCATGTCTCAATCTCTTTTAAGTCAAGAAATTGAGTTCCGTTTTAAACGAAGTGTAATCAACACGAACACGACATGGCTATTAGCGAGCTTAGATTGCCGGATTAGCGGAATCAAACGAGCAAGGTTTCACATGCCTGCAAAGGTTAAATGTCGCAAGGCAGACATCTATGATTAATTACCGGTACCCGGTTACATGTGACAAATTATTGACTGATATCTCTCACCTGAGGAATGCATTTCAGTTATATTGACAACAGTGGCATAAATAACATTCGCATTGAAATCAACCCTGCTTTAATGAAATGGACGTAGTTTCTTTTGACAGTTTTGTTGTAAGCACGCTCGATCTGACATGAATTCGCGTATCATGTTTGTATATCTATTTCGATGATGGATCTTTGGTCTTTAAAATCGCGATGTCTATGCGGATACTTTTATCGATTTTCATACCTTCATAGTCTTTCCTTCATATTGATATGTCTATATAGTTTCCATCGGCTTTTATTCCGTATGCCATGTGAGTAGAGTTTATAGTAGTCAGTGCTTGCCAGTTAGTTATCGTTGCTAGATCAATGTCGTAGTTGTAGGTTTGCATTATATATACCCTGGATGTAGGTCGAATACTAGAAATATAATATATTTTATATTTACGTAATTATTAATTTAAAATACTGTTTCACATTTATAAATAAACATATAGATAAATGTATAAATGAAGAAAAATCAATTTATCAGTTAAATAAATAAATGGATGATGTATGATATAAGTTTTTCGGTTCTCTGTGCGCGTCGTCAACTATGAAGAGACGGAGCCCAGCGTCAAGTAGTTTTTCCCCCCCTCTATGACGTCACTAGTCTATGACGTTTTAAACGAGGTGTAATCAACACGAATGACGTCACTAGTCTATGACGTCATGCAGAACTGTAATGATGGCGAGGATTTATGCTGAAAGTTTGTTTGCGATATTAGGGCAGGCATGAACAAACGCCCTAGTCGGGTAGTGGCTAATTCGGTGGCTTCCAAAGACAGCTATCGAGCCATCCTCCACCGTCGCCGTTCAACGGTAGGTCCTGACGACAAAACGAATCGTAAGACCGTCCCCCATATTGGAGAGTGCATCTTGTCAGGCTTGGAGACCCTGTGGAAACATAAGCAGATGACAGACGTCTCAGTGGTTGTCGAAAATAAAACCTACCTGGCACATAAACTGGTCTTGGCTTCTTGCTCCGACTTCTTCTACGACAAGTTCACCCGGGGTCGCGATGCGGAAGCAACCAAAATAGAGGTCAATGATGTCAAGGCCACGGGTGAGTGTGGAAACGAGGCCATGAATGTAGCGGTCCTCTTAGCAAATACTAACAACAAACGGAGCGTTATATATTGTAACAAGGGATATACTATGTTTCTTTTGTGCCACTGGACATTGTGTTTTGTTTTCTTCGTTTCTCTATTCGCAGATTTACGGTAGATCAGCTTGGCAAGAACACGTTTGATCGCCTCGAATAGCTGGAAAATTGCTGATGCGGCGCAAAGCAATATTCATTCGTTCATTCCACGTTTTACCATCAAGCTGTGTGGAATAGGTGAGTATGTGGGGAATCAGGGGACGTGTTGTTGTATGCGACATGTAGACGCGTGGTCAACAAACTGCATGTGAGGCCCTGACACCGAATGCATACAAGCAACAATGTTACATTTGTCACCACGGTATGTGAACATTAAAGCTGATTGAGAACATGGGGCGCGTTGCAACGCACCCATGGTCAACGATCGGAGCCGCCGGACCACGAACATATGCTATCTGTTAGGTCACATAAGGTAGTATCTACCTTTTGGCGATGGTGGAGTGGCTGGTGCATCTGCATGGTGTGTTTCGATCCCCTGTCGCGTCATACCAAAAGTCGTTAAAGATGGAACTTGTTGTTACTCTGCCTGGCGTTCGGTAATAAGGGGATAAAACAAGTACTGACTAGTTCAGTGTCAGTATACTATGTCTGAGTGGTGTATCCGACATGGTATTTTATTTTACACAGTTTTTATATTTATTTCACAAGGATAGATGACCTGTGAAGATCCGGGTTAGAATATATCTTCAGCAACCCATGCTTGCCACCAAAGGCGACTATGCTTGTCGTAATAGGCGACTAACGGGATCGGGTGGTCATCGTATCCCAACTTCGTGGATTGATGCTCGTGATATCAATCACTGGATTGTCTGGTCCAGACCGCCGTCATACAGCTGGAATATTGCTGAGTGCGGCGTTAAAAAACAAACAAGCAAGCACAAGGATAGATAACTTATAATAGGTGTATATATATATGGATATATGTTTGGGGATAAAGCACGTTCGCGTATATAAAACATTAGCGAGCCAACATAGTCTGGACAATATCTTATTTAATTATCATGTAGCTTTATGCGCGGGTAACAATGCTTTCATGTGATAGAAAAAATATTGTTATTGGTTATTGTCAGTTTTACTGCCCAGGGCCCGTTTGCACAAAGCGATCGTATTTATGTGAAAGCGTGGGAGTGACGATTGTACTTGAAGCGCTGGTTTCAAGGTTTAGACTTGACGCGAGGATCGAACCATGGGGCGTTGTAGTGCTAAGCCTATCTGATACATGAAGAAAATTATACGCAGTTTTCGTTATTGCTATGAGCAACAGGACGATTCGATCACATTAACAATTAAATTGTGCTGATATATATGAGCACCTTGTTATTACGTACCATGGGAATCGGCAGTTATATGAAACTGGATACAGCTATCATATTTACTGACGTCGTTTAAAGTTAATCATCATTACTGGAATCGCGAGTTACAAATTTCACGTGTACTTTTTAAGTTTCATGGCACGACTGAACTTGTCAACATACGTTATTCTCAAGGGCAATTCAGATTGGATGAGCGTTATGCTATATATTCCCAGGTACCTGTTCGTATATTTATAATCTCTGGTGTGGCCAACAACTATCGTAATGTCTGAATAGTTTTAGGATGAAAGAATATTTTAGGATTTATTTCTGCTACCACTTTCACTTATTTACTATAGCCTCTTTGAGATAGTCTTATTTTTGCTCTTGGAATTGTTAAAACGTGTTTTCGACCTAAAAAAAGATTAAATGATTATTCAATATTGCATGCCGCCCAAATTGAAAATGTCGGAAACTCATTTTTCCACTTTAATATCCATTGTAACAAAAACAAATTCAGCTCTTTGAAATACATTGGGTAATGGCATTGCTATCTACCTAAACATTGAATGGTTAAACAATATGACTGATTCCGTCGGATGAAAGACGAACGCTCTGTCTATGAGGGCCAAATAACACTCCGTTAACACTGCACGCGAACAAGATATCAAAGGGTTATCTTTCAAATTCATTTATCTTACCTCGGCGGGTAAAGGCCATTCGTGACAACTCTCATCTTTCTGGAACTTATTGAATATGCTGACCTTTAAAGAATGCCCATGTATACAACCGATGCAGACAAACACGATCACCATTTGTCTATTTCCGTGAATTACAAAAAGTTAATCGGCTGTTTTCGGAATAGCTCGGAATAGCTCGGAATACAGTTGACTGTATGCGTGCAGGTCGTAACTCGCACATACGAATGTATGATTTGTGTATTTCATCTCCGCAGTGGTATCAGACCACGAGTGAGCGAGTGACTCCACAAGTTGCCCAACTCATTTCTCTCCCGTGGATTTACTGAAGCAGACAATGTCATGTATGACTTAATATGTGTGCATTCCGCTGCAGAGTTGGTCCGCAAAATCCGATGGTTATTCCATGAGTTGACTTAGGAGGACAAAGCGGGACCCGGCTGATAGTTGGTCATCGTGCCCCGATTGCGTAATCGTTGATCATGCATTTCACGAAATACACTGGTGTCCTGGCCAAGAGTCGATTATTTGGAATCCTCCCACGAGTCAGACACGTTAGTTGCCAGATGGGTTAACTCAAATAAGCATCATATAGGGACGACTGCACAACTGGTCTGTCAGATGTCATCTAAGGATGAATGTGGTATCATCTTCAATCATACATGCGCCACACCTTGGCATCTTCCCGAGGCAAGAGAGTTAACTGACTATAAAAGTCCAGTTTCCACCCTTGCCGAACTAGGCTTGCGTTATGGAGTTACATTTTGGCTGTACTTACGAGTCTATTCATAGTCCAATCAAAATCGCGCAACGAAATCGAAAACCGGTTCGTAAACTGTCGTGCAGATTTCGGTCGATTGCAGGTTTTGCAAAGCATGTGCACCGTCAACTCGTCAACAGATATTTTTCAAATCATTTCATGTTTTTAATCAAGGTGCTCGCGTGATTTGATGCACTTCAGGATGTAAAACCCGTTTTATCATAATATAGATCTTTATTATCGTTCAGATCGTCTTGACTGGGCGCCGCCATTTCGTTTGAAACAAATGCAAGTGATACGACAGGTGGAATCTGATTGGTCCATAGGAGAGGTTCAGAAGGGACATAACTTGTAATAACGAACGGCTGCGCTACGATCGAGCCCAGGAATTCAAGCCTAGTTCGGCAAGGGTGGAAACTGTGGAATTTTTAAGTCAGTCAACTCTCTTGCCTCGGGAAGATGCACCCTGGGGATATGTGTAAGGATTTCGTTTTCAATCTTTGCAGAAACCTTGTATTGATGGCATGCATGATATCGATGTGCCACTTTATGAGTTCAGCCACTGCCAGGTCTTCAGTGTCTCCAAATGCCAAAATACCAGTTGTTATTACCTTGGGCCATCTTCACACTTACTCTCAGTGAGAAGATAAACACACAATACAATGAAAGGATTTCGTGGGATTGCAAAATATAGAGATGACATTATGCACCACATACAAGCTACTCTTTGTAACACGAGCAGAGCTTCCTGCCGACCCCAAAAGTACTTTAAGGATCTGCTGACAATATTTCCACATTGTATATTCTATGGAATGAACCAAAGACCTCAAAGCACATTGTGGTTGCGTTTATAGTTTTTAAATGCTTGTGATACTATCTTGAAAATTGATTTACGGGGGCACATGGTATAGCTGGAATAATCTGCTTAGTGCGGCGTAAAACAACATTTACTCACCCATCCCCTAAATACTATAAGGGTTACTTCTTTTGAGATCGAGTGGGTAACTTGGTCATAACGAACCGATGTGTATGTCCTGCGTAACGATGGGGTGTTGACAGATATGACTGAAATATTGCGCAAAACTGATTGTGCAGCACTGGCCGTCAATTAACCATACATCACAGTGTTGCATCTCCTGTGTTCTAGAGCGCGCGAATATCGGTCGACTTCTAAACCCACCCATCTCCGTATTACAGGGCTGCAGGCTATTCTGGAGTGTCTGTATACTGGCCGAATACTAAACCGATCCATCTCCGTATTACAGGGCTGCAGGCTATTCTGGAGTGTCTGTATACAGACCGAATGCTAAACCCATCCATCTCTGTGTTACAGGGCTGCAGGCTATTCTGGAGTGTCTGTATGCAGGCCGAATGCTAAACCCATCCATCTCTATGTTGCAGGGCTGCAGGCTATTCTGGAGTGTCTGTATACTGGCCGAATACTAAACCGATCCATCTCTGTGTTGCAGGGCTGCAGGCTATTCTGGAGAGTCTGTATGTAGGCCGAATGCTAAGTCATCCATCTCCGTGTTGCAGGGCTGCAGGCTATTCTGGAGTGTCTGTATGCAGGCCGAATGCTAAACCCATCCATCTCTGTGTTGCAGGGCTGCAGGCTATTCTGAAGTGTCTGTATGCAGGCCGAATGCTAAACCGATCCATCTCCGTGTTGCAGGGCTGCAGGCTATTCTGGAGTGTCTGTATACTGGCCGAATGCTAAACCAATCCATCTCTGTGTTGCAGGGCTGCAGGCTATTCTGGAGTGTCTGTATGCAGGCCGAATGCTAAACCCATCCATCTCTGTGTTGCAGGGCTGCAGGCTATTCTGGAGTGTCTGTATGCAGGCCGAATACTAAACCGATCCATCTCCTAGTTGCAGGGCTGCAGGCTATTCTGGAGTGTCTGTATGCAGGCCGAATGCTAAACCCATCCATCTCTGTGTTGCAGAGCTGCAGGCTATTCTGGAGTGTCTGTATGCAGGCCGAATGCTAAACCCATCTACTCTGTGTTGCAGGGCTGCAGGCTATTCTGGAGTGTCTGTATGCAGGCCGAATGCTAAACCCATCCATCTCTGTGTTGCAGGGCTGCAGGCTATTCTGGAGTGTCTGTATGCAGGCCGAATGCTAAACCCATCCATCTCTATGTTGCAGGGCTGCAGGCTATTCTGGAGTGTCTGTATACTGGCCGAATACTAAACCGATCCATCTCTGTGTTGCAGGGCTGCAGGCTATTCTGGAGAGTCTGTATGTAGGCCGAATGCTAAGTCATCCATCTCTGTGTTGCAGGGCTGCAGGCTATTCTGGAGTGTCTGTATGCAGACCGAATGCTAAACCCATCCATCTCTGTGTTGCAGGGCTGCAGGCTATTCTGGAGTGTCTGTATGCAGGCCGAATGCTAAACCCATCCATCTCTGTGTTGCAGGGCTGCAGGCTATTCTGGAGAGTCTGTATGCAGGCCGAATGCTAAACCCATCCATCTCTGTGTTGCAGCGCTGCAGGCTATTCTGGAGTGTCTGTATGCAGGCCGAATACTAAACCGATCCATCTCCTAGTTGCAGGGCTGCAGGCTATTCTGGAGTGTCTGTATGCAGGCCGAATGCTAAACCCATCCATCTCTGTGTTGCAGGGCTGCAGGCTATTCTGGAGTGTCTGTATGCAGGCCGAATGCTAAACCCATCTACTCTGTGTTGCAGGGCTGCAGGCTATTCTGGAGTGTCTGTATGCAGGCCGAATGCTAAACCCATCCATCTCTGTGTTGCAGGGCTGCAGGCTATTCTGGAGTGTCTGTATGCAGGCCGAATGCTAAACCCATCCATCTCTATGTTGCAGGGCTGCAGGCTATTCTGGAGTGTCTGTATACTGGCCGAATACTAAACCGATCCATCTCTGTGTTGCAGGGCTGCAGGCTATTCTGGAGAGTCTGTATGTAGGCCGAATGCTAAGTCACCCATCTCTGTGTTGCAGGGCTGCAGGCTATTCTGGAGTGTCTGTATGCAGACCGAATGCTAAACCCATCCATCTCTGTGTTGCAGGGCTGCAGGCTATTCTGGAGTGTCTGTATACAGGCCGAATGCTAAACCCATCCATCTCTGTGTTACAGGGCTGCAGGCTATTCTGGAGTGTCTGTATGCAGGCCGAATGCTAAACTCACCCATCTCTGTGTTGCAGGGCTGCAGGGCTGCAGGGCTGCAGGCTATTCTGGAGTGTCTATATACAGACCGAATGCTAAACCCATCCATCTCTGTGTTGCAGGGCTGCAGGCTATTCTGGAGTGTCTGTATGCAGGCCGAATACTAAACCCATCCATCTCTGTGTTGCAGGGCTGCAGGCTATTCTGGAGTGTCTGTATACAGGCCGAATGCTAAACCCATCCATCTCTGTGTTACAGGGCTGCAGGCTATTCTGGGGTGTCTGTATGCAGGCCGAATACTAAACCCATCCATCTCTGTGCTGCAGGGCTGCGGGCTGCAGGCTATTCTGGAGTGTCTGTATGCAGTCCGAATGCTAAACTCACCCATCTCTGTGTTGCAGGGCTGCAGGGCTGCAGGGCTGCAGGCTATTCTGGAGTGTCTATATACAGACCGAATGCTAAACCCATCCATCTCTGTGTTGCAGGGCTGCAGGCTATTCTGGAGTGTCTGTATGCAGGCCGAATACTAAATCCATCCATCTCTGTGTTGCAGGGCTGCAGGCTATTCTGGAGTGTCTGTATACAGGCCGAATGCTAAACCCATCCATCTCTGTGTTGCAGGGCTGCAGGCTATTCTGGAGAGTCTGTATGCAGGCCGAATGCTAAACCCATCCATCTCTGTGTTGCAGGGCTGCAGGCTATTCTGGAGTGTCTGTATACAGGCCGAATGCTAAACCCATCCATCTCTGTGTTACAGGGCTGCAGGCTATTCTGGAGTGTCTGTATGCAGGCCGAATACTAAACCCATCCATCTCTGTGCTGCAGGGCTGCGGGCTGCAGGCTATTCTGGAGTGTCTGTATGCAGTCCGAATGCTAAACTCACCCATCTCTGTGTTGCAGGGCTGCAGGGCTGCAGGCTATTCTGGAGTGTCTATATACAGACCGAATGCTAAACCCATCCATCTCTGTGTTGCAGGGCTGCAGGCTATTCTGGAGTGTCTGTATGCAGGCCGAATACTAAACCCATCCATCTCTGTGTTGCAGGGCTGCAGGCTATTCTGGAGTGTCTGTATACAGGCCGAATGCTAAACCCATCCATCTCTGTGTTGCAGGGCTGCAGGCTATTCTGGAGTGTCTGTATGCAGGCCGAATGCTAAACCCATCCATCTCTGTGTTGCAGGGCTGCAGGCTATTCTGGAGAGTCTGTATGCAGGCCGAATGCTTAACCCATCCATCTCCGTGTTGCAGGGCTGCAGGCTATTTTGGAGTGTCTGTATACAGGCCGACTGCAGCTGTCTGACGTGACCGTCCGTGACATACTGGCAGCAGCATCAGTTCTGGGGTTTCTCGGCATCCACGAAGCGTGTGAGGAATACCTCAGCGACCATCTCAATGTGGACAACTGTCTGTCACTCCTGGACTTAGCGGTCACCCACGTCCTTGATCGTCTGGTTGAAATGGCGTCAGCTATGGCAGCCAGCAACTTTGAAACAGTTTCCAGGAAAGCAGAATTTAAGTCAATGCCAGTAGAACAACTGATATGTCTGTTGACCCGTGATGATCTCGTCACCAGAAGCGAGGTGTACGTATTCCATTGTGTGTTGGAATGGATCGAGGTGGATCGGCAGCGCCGGCTGGAATTCGCCTTCGACCTACTGAAGACAGTCCGCCTCCCTCTTCTGTCTCCATCTGAGATCGTGGATAGAGTCGAGTCTGTTACCTTCTTGATGGACATCCCAGATTGCCAGAAGCTTGTGAAGGATGCCCTCCATTACCATTGTATGCCGGCA
Organism: Haliotis rufescens; assembly: GCF_023055435.1. Lineage (NCBI taxonomy): Eukaryota > Metazoa > Mollusca > Gastropoda > Lepetellida > Haliotidae > Haliotis > Haliotis rufescens. The sequence goes on from NW_025963779.1 coordinate 37,830,871, forward strand.
CGCCAGACGCTGCTGCAGGTAGGACGCCTTTCAGAGACACTACTGTCTTGCATATGATCGGTCCTAGCAATAGAAATCCGTGCACAGGAGCTACACTGGAGTAGGATCAGCCTCATAAAACAGGAAATCTTGTACAGGCTAATCTGATTCAGGTCGATCCTATTAGGCATGAGCTGGCAATGTTAATGCGATGAGCTCTATGTTAATAACTAAAGTAATTCAAGACATGTGTTTGCACTAGGGCTGGGACGAGTCGAAATTCACTACCCGGATATCCGACCCCCTATTACCCGACCATACCCGGGTACCCAATGCAGGTCTCAAGAGTTGGGAACAAAATGTCTGATTGGGAATTGTTTTACCGCAGCCCTGACTAAAACTACTTACATACATGTATCAAACGATCAGACCATGCGTACACGGAAGTTGACTGAAGCGTTATCATTTACAAGTCAAAAGGAATGTGTGTATCGTCAGAAAGAAATGCGAACATTAGCGACTTGTAGTGTAACCACTGAGCTATAGTGAGTTTTTGTCATGGAACAATGTATCACATGACTAACTATGGATCCGGGTAGTCCTGGGGGTACCCGGGTCCTACTCAGGACCCACCTGATCCGAGTGCCCGAGTTACATTATACAAGACGAAACCCAGAAGCTATAATCAGGGAATAGTTCAGACAGTGACGTATGAGTAGGACTCATCTTCTACAACTTCATTATGTATACAAATAGCGAATGCAGTTAAGAAACATTGTAGCCATAATTAAATATTATATCTACAATGATCGACAAATATAGAAAAATGTTCAATACTCAAAAATCATATTTTACGTGGTTGAACAAACATTTTCTTTCTTTCTTGCAATAAGTCATGTAGCTAAATCTGGATTTAAATGTCAATCATACGCTGTTCAGAAAGAGGATTCAACTGTCAGGCTCATAGACCAGGCGTCTTTGATATTACATAGACATTTGTAGGCACCATCATGACATTAGTGCGCTAAAAGAGAGGTAGGTTTCTAAATATAGCTTGTCCTCTAGATTTACTGAATTTTTCACCTTTACTCTCAAATCGACTGATTTACGAAACTGAAATTTTGTGTATGAACTCGGAAATAGTGTCTCTCAAAATGCTCATCGAATTCTGAATTTTGAACATGGCCACCTTAGCAATTACTTGTGAAATGAACTGTTCTTATACTTTACTTAATGCAATTAGTTTGTTGATTTACTAAAGGGAGTTATCTCCAAAAGATGAACTACATTGCAAAGTTAATTGTTCCCAAAATGAAACAAAAATGACGTTATAACCAGGGACTTGGAACGTTTGGTCTGAAAAACATTGGCATTGACATTATAACCAAGGAGAACTGTATTACTGAGGGACTTATCCCAATAAACCCAATATATCCCATTTTATACATCTAAAGCAGCAAACATTAAAATAATCAATTTTAAAAGGTAGTCCTTGCTGTAACAGGAGAGGATGGAATGGTCCACCGGAATTATATAATCGCAAGGATGTATACGGTCACATAATAACTATGGAATAAGACAAATATATTGTTTAACATCCTGACTTTTAACACACAACCTGTCATGACAGTGTTCTTCTAATTGCTGCTGTGAAATAGATACATTCCCTTGGGCGCGGAAGGCCATGGTGATAAGATAGGGTGGAGTTACATTTGTCAGGGCAGGGTAGAAGGGTCATAGCTGTTCAGTTTCAGTAAGTGTTTGTAACATCAGTGAGCTCCCAACCGGAACGTTTCTTAACTGTCCTTACAAACACAGGTACGCACAAACCATAACGTTTGTGAGCACTCAACATAATGTGCATGCACAGGCGGTTTCCCCTATTTATAAATGTGTTTCATCTCCGTGTGACTGCATGCATAGGGTACATGCATGTATGATGCACATTATGCATGATGCATGCACGAGACGCATGTAAGAGTTTCGCGTGACGTGAATACATGCAATGGAAATTGACATGTCTTCACATGCCGTTTAAGTTTATCCTGCACAGGGTATTGTTTGCACACGATGGGAATTACACGAAGCAAGGTTTGTCGCCAGGGCTTATACACGACATGACCTAGCAAAACGTCTCGGGTTGGAACAAGGGTTGCCTTGGTGACACCCCCGCACAGAGCGAAGGTCGGGTCCGTGTGAGGTGCTCCCTGTGACAATGATGTAGTTGCCCGCCCGCCCACGCCCGTCTCAGGAGCACCACGCTAGCTTGTTCACATGTCCTGGCTGCATGATTGCTGCCGAGGTCTCTGTGCGAGTTTATACTCAGTGTCTATAATAAGTGTGCATAGTGACACAAGGGAACCTGAGGCAGCAGCATTGGATTCTCCCTGCAACGTGCGTTTTTTCTGACAGAGCTGAAGAGCTCCACTGACGTCTCTGTCTTGGGGTGTTTTCTGACAGGGCTGAAGAGTTCCACTGACATATCTGTCTTGGGTTGTTTTCTGATAGAGCTGAAGAGTTCCACTGACATCTCTGTCTTGGGGTGTTTTCTGACAGAGCTGAAGAGTTCCACTGACGTCTCTGTCTTGGGTTGTTTTCTGACAGAGCTGAAGAGCTCCACTGACATATCTGTCTTGGGGTGTTTTCTGACAGAGCTTACGAGATCCACTGACGTCTCTGTCTTGGGTTGTTTTCTGACAGAGCTGAAGAGTTCCACTGACGTCTCTGTCTTGGGTTGTTTTCTGACAGAGCTGAAGAGCTCCACTGACGTCTCTGTCTTGGGTTGTTTTCTGACAGAGCTGAAGAGCTCCACTGACGTCTCTGTCTTGGGTTGTTTTCTGACAGAGCTGAAGAGCTCCACTGACGTCTCTGTCTTGGGTTGTTTTCTGACAGAGCTGAAGAGCTCCACTGACGTCTCTGTCTTGGGTTGTTTTCTGACAGAGCTGACGAGATCCACTGACGTCTCTGTCTTGGGGTGTTTTCTGACAGAGCTGAAGAGTTCCACTGACATCTCTGTCTTGGGTTGTTTTCTGACAGGGCTGAAGAGTTCCACTGACGTCTCTGTCTTGGGGTGTTTTCTGACAGAGCTGAAGAGTTCCACTGACATCTCTGTCTTGGGTTGTTTTCTGACAGAGCTGAAGAGCTCCACTGACATATCTGTCTTGGGTTGTTTTCTGACAGAGCTTACGAGATCCACTGACGTCTCTGTCTTGGGGTGTTTTCTGACAGAGCTGAAGAGCTCCACTGACATCTTTGTCTTGAGGTGTTTTCTGACAGGGCTGAAGAGTTCCACTGACGTCTCTGTCTTGGGGTGTTTTCTGACAGGGCTGAGGTTCCACTGACGTCTCTGTCTTGGGTTGTTTTCTGACAGAGCTGAAGAGTTCCACTGACGTCTCTGTCTTGGGGTGTTTTCTGTCAGAGCTGAAGAGTTCCACTGACGTCTCTGTCTTAGGGTGTTTTCTGACAGAGCTGACGAGATCCACTGACATCTCTGTCTTGGGGTGTTTTCTGACAGAGCTGAAGAGTTCCACTGACATCTCTGTCTTGGGTTGTTTTCTGACAGAGCTGAAGAGTTCCACTGACATATCTGTCTTGGGTTGTTTTCTGACAGAGCTTACGAGATCCACTGACGTCTCTGTCTTGGGGTGTTTTCTGACAGCTGAAGAGTTCCACTGACATCTCTGTCTTGGGTTGTTTTCTGATAGAGCTGAAGAGTTCCACTGACGTCTCTGTCTTGGGGTGTTTTCTGACAGAGCTGAAGAGTTCCACTGACGTCTCTGTCTTGGGGTGTTTTCTGACAGAGCTGAAGAGTTCCACTGACATCTCTGTCTTGGGTTTTTTTCTGACAGAGCTGAAGAGCTCCACTGACATATCTGTCTTGGGGTGTTTTCTGACAGAGCTGAAGAGTTCCACTGACGTCTCTGTCTTGGGGTGTTTTCTGACAGAGCTGAAGAGTTCCACTGACATCTCTGTCTTGAGGTGTTTTCTGACAGAGCTGAAGAGTTCCACTGACGTCTCTGTCTTGGGGTGTTTTCTGACAGAGCTGAAGAGTTCCACTGACATATCTGTCTTGGGTTGTTTTCTGACAGAGCTGAAGAGCTCCACTGACATATCTGTCTTGGGTTGTTTTCTGACAGAGCTTACGAGATCCACTGACGTCTCTGTCTTGGGGTGTTTTCTGACAGAGCTGAAGAGCTCCACTGACATCTTTGTCTTGAGGTGTTTTCTGACAGAGCTGAAGAGCTCCACTGACATCTTTGTCTTGAGGTGTTTTCTGACAGGGCTGAAGAGTTCCACTGACGTCTCTGTCTTTGGGTGTTTTCTGACAGGGCTGAGGTTCCACTGACGTCTCTGTCTTGGGTTGTTTTCTGACAGAGCTGAAGAGTTCCACTGACATCTCTGTCTTGGGTTGTTTTCTGACAGAGCTGAAGAGTTCCACTGACGTCTCTGTCTTTGGGTGTTTTCTGACAGAGCTGACGAGATCCACTGACATCTCTGTCTTGGGGTGTTTTCTGACAGAGCTGAAGAGTTCCACTGACATATCTGTCTTGGGGTGTTTTCTGACAGAGCTTACGAGTTCCACTGACGTCTCTGTCTTGGGGTGTTTTCTGACAGGGCTGAGGTTCCACTGACATCTCTGTCTTGGGTTGTTTTCTGACAGAGCTGAAGAGTTCCACTGACATATCTGTCTTGGGGTGTTTTCTGACAGAGCTGAAGAGATCCACTGACGTCTCTGTCTTAGGGTGTTTTCTGACAGAGCTGACGAGATCCACTGACATCTCTGTCTTGGGGTGTTTTCTGACAGAGCTGAAGAGTTCCACTGACATCTCTGTCTTGGGTTGTTTTCTGACAGAGCTGAAGAGTTCCACTGACATATCTGTCTTGGGTTGTTTTCTGACAGAGCTTACGAGATCCACTGACGTCTCTGTCTTGGGGTGTTTTCTGACAGCTGAAGAGTTCCACTGACATCTCTGTCTTGGGTTGTTTTCTGATAGAGCTGAAGAGTTCCACTGACGTCTCTGTCTTGGGGTGTTTTCTGACAGAGCTGAAGAGTTCCACTGACGTCTCTGTCTTGGGGTGTTTTCTGACAGAGCTGAAGAGTTCCACTGACATCTCTGTCTTGGGGTTTTTTCTGACAGAGCTGAAGAGCTCCACTGACATATCTGTCTTGGGGTGTTTTCTGACAGAGCTGAAGAGTTCCACTGACGTCTCTGTCTTGAGGTGTTTTCTGATAGAGCTGAAGAGTTCCACTGACATCTCTGTCTTGGGGTGTTTTCTGATAGAGCTGAAGAGTTCCACTGACGTCTCTGTCTTGAGGTGTTTTCTGATAGAGCTGAAGAGTTCCACTGACATCTCTGTCTTGGGGTGTTTTCTGATAGAGCTGAAGAGCTCCACTGACATCTCTGTCTTGGGGTGTTTTCTGACAGAGCTGAAGAGTTCCACTGACGTCTCTGTCTTGGGGTTTTTTCTGACAGAGCTGAAGAGTTCCACTGACGTCTCTGTCTTGGGGTGTTTTCTGACAGAGCTGAAGAGTTCCACTGACATCTCTGTCTTGAGGTGTTTTCTGACAGAGCTGAAGAGTTCCACTGACGTCTCTGTCTTGGGGTGTTTTCTGACAGAGCTGAAGAGTTCCACTGACATATCTGTCTTGGGTTGTTTTCTGACAGAGCTGAAGAGCTCCACTGACATATCTGTCTTGGGTTGTTTTCTGACAGAGCTTACGAGATCCACTGACGTCTCTGTCTTGGGGTGTTTTCTGACAGAGCTGAAGAGCTCCACTGACATCTTTGTCTTGAGGTGTTTTCTGACAGGGCTGAAGAGTTCCACTGACGTCTCTGTCTTTGGGTGTTTTCTGACAGGGCTGAGGTTCCACTGACGTCTCTGTCTTGGGTTGTTTTCTGACAGAGCTGAAGAGTTCCACTGACATCTCTGTCTTGGGTTGTTTTCTGACAGAGCTGAAGAGTTCCACTGACGTCTCTGTCTTAGGGTGTTTTCTGACAGAGCTGACGAGATCCACTGACATCTCTGTCTTGGGGTGTTTTCTGACAGAGCTGAAGAGTTCCACTGACATATCTGTCTTGGGGTGTTTTCTGACAGAGCTTACGAGATCCACTGACGTCTCTGTCTTGGGGTGTTTTCTGACAGCTGAAGAGTTCCACTGACATCTCTGTCTTGGGTTGTTTTCTGATAGAGCTGAAGAGTTCCACTGACATCTCTGTCTTGGGTTGTTTTCTGACAGAGCTGAAGAGTTCCACTGACATCTCTGTCTTGGGGTGTTTTCTGACAGAGCTGAAGAGTTCCACTGACGTCTCTGTCTTGGGGTGTTTTCTGACAGAGCTGAAGAGCTCCACTGACATCTTTGTCTTGAGGTGTTTTCTGACAGGGCTGAAGAGTTCCACTGACGTCTCTGTCTTGGGGTGTTTTCTGACAGGGCTGAGGTTCCACTGACGTCTCTGTCTTGGGTTGTTTTCTGACAGAGCTGAAGAGTTCCACTGACGTCTCTGTCTTGGGGTGTTTTCTGACAGAGCTGAAGAGCTCCACTGACGTCTCTGTCTTGGGTTGTTTTCTGACAGAGCTGAAGAGTTCCACTGACGTCTCTGTCTTGGGGTGTTTTCTGACAGAGCTGAAGAGTTCCACTGACATCTCTGTCTTGGGTTGTTTTCTGACAGAGCTGAAGAGTTCCACTGACATCTCTGTCTTGGGGTGTTTTCTGACAGAGCTGAAGAGCTCCACTGACATATCTGTCTTGGGTTGTTTTCTGACAGAGCTGAAGAGTTCCACTGACATCTCTGTCTTGGGTTGTTTTCTGACAGAGCTGAAGAGTTCCACTGACATCTCTGTCTTGGGGTGTTTTCTGACAGAGCTGAAGAGTTCCACTGACATCTCTGTCTTGGGGTGTTTTCTGACAGAGCTGAAGAGCTCCACTGACATCTCTGTCTTGGGGTGTTTTCTGACAGAGCTGATCGAAGAGCTCCACTGACGTCTCTGTCTTGGGGTGTTTTCTGACAGAGCTGAAGAGTTCCACTGACATCTCTGTCTTGGGGTGTTTTCTGACAGAGCTGAAGAGTTCCACTGACGTCTCTGTCTTGGGGTGTTTTCTGACAGAGCTGAAGAGCTCCACTGACATCTTTGTCTTGAGGTGTTTTCTGACAGGGCTGAAGAGTTCCACTGACGTCTCTGTCTTGAGGTGTTTTCTGACAGGGCTGAGGTTCCACTGACGTCTCTGTCTTGGGTTGTTTTCTGACAGAGCTGAAGAGTTCCACTGACGTCTCTGTCTTGGGTTGTTTTCTGACAGAGCTGAAGAGTTCCACTGACATCTCTGTCTTGGGGTGTTTTCTGACAGAGCTGAAGAGTTCCACTGACGTCTCTGTCTTGGGGTGTTTTCTGACAGAGCTGAAGAGTTCCACTGACATCTCTGTCTTGAGGTGTTTTCTGACAGAGCTGAAGAGTTCCACTGACGTCTCTGTCTTGGGGTGTTTTCTGACAGAGCTGACGAGATCCACTGACATCTCTGTCTTGAGGTGTTTTCTGACAGAGCTGAAGAGTTCCACTGACGTCTCTGTCTTGGGGTGTTTTCTGACAGAGCTGAAGAGTTCCACTGACATCTCTGTCTTGGGTTGTTTTCTGACAGAGCTGAAGAGTTCCACTGACATCTCTGTCTTGGGTTGTTTTCTGACAGAGCTGAAGAGTTCCACTGACATATCTGTCTTGGGTTGTTTTCTGACAGAGCTTACTAGATCCACTGACGTCTCTGTCTTGGGGTGTTTTCTGACAGCTGAAGAGTTCCACTGACATCTCTGTCTTGGGTTGTTTTCTGACAGAGCTGAAGAGCTCCACTGACGTCTCTGTCTTGGGTTGTTTTCTGACAGAGCTGAAGAGCTCCACTGACATCTCTGTCTTGGGTTGTTTTCTGACAGAGCTGAAGAGTTCCACTGACATCTCTGTCTTGGGGTGTTTTCTGACAGAGCTGAAGAGTTCCACTGACGTCTCTGTCTTGGGGTGTTTTCTGACAGAGCTGAAGAGCTCCACTGACATCTTTGTCTTGAGGTGTTTTCTGACAGGGCTGAAGAGTTCCACTGACGTCTCTGTCTTAGGGTGTTTTCTGACAGGGCTGAGGTTCCACTGACGTCTCTGTCTTGGGTTGTTTTCTGACAGAGCTGAAGAGTTCCACTGACGTCTCTGTCTTGGGGTGTTTTCTGACAGAGCTGACGAGATCCACTGACATCTCTGTCTTGGGGTGTTTTCTGACAGACCTGAAGAGTTCCACTGACGTCTCTGTCTTGGGGTGTTTTCTGACAGAGCTGACGAGATCCACTGACGTCTCTGTCTTGGGGTGTTTTCTGACAGAGCTGAAGAGTTCCACTGACGTCTCTGTCTTGGGGTGTTTTCTGACAGAGCTGAAGAGTTCCACTGACATCTCTGTCTTGGGGTGTTTTCTGACAGAGCTGAAGAGCTCCACTGACGTCTCTGTCTTAGGGTGTTTTCTGACAGAGCTGAAGAGTTCCACTGACGTCTCTGTCTTGGGTTGTTTTCTGACAGAGCTGAAGAGTTCCACTGACATCTCTGTCTTAGGGTGTTTTCTGACAGAGCTGAAGAGTTCCACTGACATCTCTGTCTTGGGGTGTTTTCTGACAGAGCTGAAGAGTTCCACTGACATATCTGTCTTGGGTTGTTTTCTGACAGAGCTTACGAGATCCACTGACGTCTCTGTCTTGGGGTCTTTTCTTACAGAGCTGAAGAGCTCCACTGACATCTTTGTCTTGAGGTGTTTTCTGACAGGGCTGAAGAGTTCCACTGACGTCTCTGTCTTGGGGTGTTTTCTGACAGAGCTGAAGAGTTCCACTGACGTCTCTGTCTTGGGGTGTTTTCTGACAGAGCTGAAGAGATCCACTGACATCTCTGTCTTGGGTTGTTTTCTGACAGAGCTTACGAGATCCACTGACGTCTCTGTCTTGGGGTGTTTTCTGACAGCTGAAGAGTTCCACTGACATCTCTGTCTTGGGTTGTTTTCTGATAGAGCTGAAGAGTTCCACTGACATCTCTGTCTTGGGGTGTTTTCTGACAGAGCTGAAGAGATCGACAGACGTCCCTGTCTTGGGGTGTTTTTTGACAGCTGACGAGATCCACAGACGTCTCTGACCCCAGCGTATTATTCTACCTTTCCTTGGCTAGTCCCGATCATATTCGTAACATATCAGTGTTCGCATCCCTTTTTTACACTTTGGTTTACGGTCTTGACAGTGACAGCTCAAGCACCAGGAATCGCGAACATGAGCGTCAACCCGAGTTAATATGCTGATGTTAGAATGCAACCATATCGCCAAATTGTTCTGCCTATCATATGAGGACAATGTCACAGTGACTGTGGGTAGCCTGGTAGTTCAGTGGCTTTCGTTTGAGCATCGATCCACGCAATTGAGATACAGATCCGGGGTAGAATAGGTCTTCAGCAACCCATGCTTGCCGTAAAAGACGACCATGTTTGTCGTGAGAGGCGACTAACGGGATCGGGTAGTCAGGCTCACTGACTTGGTTGATGCATGTCATCGTATCCCAATTACGTGGATCAATGCTCATGATATCAATCACTGGATAGTCTGGTCCAGACTCGATTATTTACAGACCGCCGTCATATAGCTGGAATATTGCTGAGTGCAGCGTTAAACAGCAAACAAACAAACAAACAAACAAAATTGCGATACGATCCCATTACTCGCCTGTTACGACAAGCATGGGTTGCTGAAGACCTGTCGTTTCTCCTAGCTCAGTGATTGAATAGTAAGAGTGATTTTTAGAATTTTCAATCATTAATAACTACCAACTGGTCAGACTGGTACTTTTTTACAAGCACCAGTTAAATATATTCGTTTTGTCACATTGTTTTTGCGTATATTGCGTCTGTTTGTTTGTGTGAAATTAATATGAGGGTTACTTTTTGTATTTTATAAATATAAAATATTTTTGTTGTTAATAGGTGACATTAGCTGGAGCTTGGAATGTAACTTTTTTTGTGTGTCAAGTGATTACGTGGATCAGCCTACGGGATTTACTTTTTGTCTGTTGGATTAAAGTTTCCTTCACAAATAACACTGCATATCCTGTGGATGTTCTCAAACTAAATAAGAATATGATGTCAGCAATGTTGGTGTTGTGCAAGATATAAAGTTTGCAATAGGAAACAGCTGAACTTATAACCGCTCCTTGTCTATACATGTAACAATCTGGATTATGATTAAGCAATGATAGTGTCATCTTGAAACTGTTCTCACTGTTGATGTTGTTAAGAGTTCTTGCCTATTAACTAGATCCACTGGCTAGCACAATAACTGTTAAATATCTGGCTTCTGTTACCGTGATTACGATCACAATGTATGTATTTTTTTACTCTCTGCAAAAGCACATGTTTACCTCTTTATGCATCACTGGCATAACTGAAATGGCAACATAAACAATAAAAATGTTTTCACAGTATGTCCATTACATTTTAAATACTTTAAAATGGCAAGAATCTGAAAAAGGAATAAATTTAAAATGAGTAAGTTCCAGGTCACGAGATACAATGCAGCTTAGCTTATCTTGTCACATCTTCCATTACCATTCCATATGTTCTATCTATATTCTGTACGCCATGTTTTGTAAGGTCACATCTCACTCCCTTCTCCGTCTGTACTGGTCACATATATGTCTCTCCCTTCCCCGTCTGTACAGGCCACATGTCTCTCCCTTCCCCGTCTGTACAGGCCACATGTCTCTCCCTTCCCCGTCTGTACAGGCCACATGTCTCTCTCTTCTCCGTCTGTACAGGTCACATGTCTCTCCCTTCTCCGTCTGTACAGGCCACATGTCTCTCCCTTCCCCGTCTGTACAGGCCACATGTCTCTCCCTTCCCCGTCTGTACAGGCCACATGTCTCTCTCTTCCCCGTCTGTACAGGTCACATGTCTCTCCCTTCTCCGTCTGTACTGGTCACATGTCTCTCCCTTCCCCGTCTGTAGAGGTCACATCTCACTCCCTTCTCCGTCTGTACTGGTCACATATATGTCTCTCCCTTCTCCGTCTGTACTGGTCACATATATGTCTCTCCCTTCTCCGTCTGTACAGGCCACATGTCTCTCTCTTCTCCGTCTGTACAGGTCACATGTCTCTCCCTTCTCTGTCTGTACAGGTCACATACATGTCTCTCCCTTCCCCGTCTGTACTGGTCACATGTCTCTCCCTTCCCCGTCTGTACAGGTCACATCTCACTCCCTTCTCCGTCTGTACTGGTCACATATATGTCTCTCCCTTCTCCGTCTGTACAGGCCACATGTCTCTCTCTTCTCCGTCTGTACAGGCCACATGTCTCTCCCTTCTCCGTCTGTACTGGTCACATGTCTCTCCCTTCCCCGTCTGTACAGGTCACATCTCACTCCCTTATCCGTCTGTACTGGTCACATATATGTCTCTCCCTTCTCCGTCTGTACAGGCCACATGTCTCTCTCTTCTCCGTCTGTACAGGTCACATGTCTCTCCCTTCTCCGTCTGTACAGGTCACATACATGTCTCTCCCTTCCCCGTCTGTACAGGCCGCATGTCTCTCCCTTCCCCGTCTGTACAGGCCACATGTCTCTCTCTTCTCCGTCTGTACAGGTCACATTCATGTCTCTCTCTTCTCCGTCTGTACAGGTCACATGTCTCTCCCTTCTCCGCCTGAACAGGTCACATGTCTCTCCCTTCTCCGTCTGTACAGGCCACATCTCTCTCCCTTCTCCATCTGTACAGGTCACATGTCTCTCCCTTCTCCGTCTGTATAGGTCACATACATGTCTCTCCCTTCTCCGTCTGTACAGGTCACATACATGTCTCTCCCTTCTCCGTCTGTACAGGTCACATACATGTCTCTCCCTTCTCCGTCTGTACAGGCCACAATCTCTCCTTTCTCCGTCTGTACAGGTCACATACATGTCTCTCGCTTCTCCGTCTGTACAGGCCACATGTCTCTCGCTTCTCCGTCTGTACAGGTCACATGTCTCTCGCTTCTCCGTCTGTACAGGCCACTTGTCTCTCCCTTCCCCGTCTGTACAGGTCACATACATGTCTCTCTCTTCTCCATCTGTACAGGTCACATACATGTCTCTCCCTTCTCCGCCTGTACAGGCCACATGTCTCTCTCTTCTCCGTCACATGTCTCTCCCTTCTCCGAGAATGAGAGACACACAGACACACAGATATACACAAACCTAGACACATACACACATACATTTAGAGACATAGAGACACATACACACACAGACACATGCACACACAGACCTAGACAATACCCACACATACCCACACAGACACATACCCACACAGACACATACACACAGACCTAGACACATACACACAAAGAAGCATACACACAGACCTGGACACATACACACAGATACACACAAAGCTAGACACGCACAGGCACATAGACACACATACACAAACACACACATACACAAACCTAGACACATACACGCAAACCTACACACAAACCTACACACAAACACAGACACGTACACACAGCCCTAGACACATACACACAGAGACGCATACACACAGAACTGGACACACACACACACACACACACACACACACACACACACACACACACACACACACACACACACACACACACACACACACACACACACACACACACATACAGACACTCATGCCACAGACCCTCCGGAAGCTTCTGGTTTCTTATTTGACCTGGCTCATTGCGTCTCATCGTGCTATTGAGAACACATTTTTTCGTCCTCCTGGATTGTTTATAGTTGCATGGCTATAATATTTCTTTTATTAATTGTATTCTTATTTTACTGTCATCGGGCGATAAACTTTGTTGGTTGACGACCTATCATCTCGTGTACACCCGACGCGTCTTCCATCTTGACTTGATCCACAAGTAATGCAGGTGAAACATTTATATGTACACTGTAGATATCTAAGTGTCAGAACCAATACCTGCTCTGCAGAAACACATGCCAGCCAACACGTGATCCACATCCGTTCTGCACAGTCAGCAGAAACAAAATCAGAGCTCGAAAGACTTAATTTTAGGAAACAGATAAAAATGGATTTATTGTGATTTAATTGGTTGCCTTATACAAGTTAAGATTGTTATGGGATTCATATATAAGATCGTGTGACAGATGATATGGAGAGTATTACATTCGCTTGCCTTGATAGCAAACGAGTGCCTGCAGTTTTGTATTCGCTAGGGAAATCCCTGGAATCTGAGATGAGTTTCGTTCAATCAGTATGATACACATACTAATGTAATAATCTATGTATCGTGCACTCTTTGTATCTGAAAGGAAAGGGTAGTATCTTCTTGGTGTAGTAACATACATGTCAAACTCTTTTCAGAGGAAGCATGACGTCATAAACAATGGTATTTCATTAAGCCAACAATGCTGCGTTTGTCATTCAACCATGAATTTGGTAAACACTAGATTCAGATTGGTCAGTCAGTAGTATCAAATTACAGTAACCAGCGGTGATTGAAAAAAAGTTGATTTGACGGCCGTATTGCAGGGAAGCTTGTATTCAAAAGTATTCTTGCTCAGTTATTTTTGTTGGCATTTTATAATGATGATAGGTACAGTTATTAGTTACAAATTGTAGAACAGGGCTGCTACAATACATAAAGCTTGTGTGACAAAACGTTTGGGGGCAGAAATCGACTAAGATTTCATTTCATGTTTTAGGAACAGTGAGATTGAAATTTGACGCTTTTTTAGTTCCCTTGTCACAATGAGCGGTATGACGTCATAATAATGATGCGCGGTATTGAATACAAAGCAGGTACGCTGTGGGTTCGGTTCCAAAACAAGTTAGCGCTATCAAATCTAAGGTAACATACTCTTTCTTCTTTCACATTTCTCTCGATGAGTGTGTTGTTCATTGATGGGTATGTCACCTGCTGCATAAGATATTGCATACGATCCAGCAACTAGGAATGGCAATGTATTACTGATACATTCCAACGAATACGTTTCGTGGCTTTTAAAAAAAATATTATTTCACGATTTGTTTTTCGATCACAGATTCAAAACATATTCTTCCTATGAAATATGGAGCATGCCAGCCTGGGGCAATAAGATATTTTCTGTTAATTTCTGAACCACATTTATTTTACGAATATTCCAGTTTGTACTTATTGGTCTGGTCGGTCGTGTCACGTATACTCGCTTACCAGAGTGTCACATTTTCAAGATTTTGGAAGGCCTATTTTATATGTGAAAATATATCCACACTTATAACCCTGTAAGATATCGCAAATCATAAACGATTTATACTTACAACAAATATTAAAAGAAGCCGTCTCACCATAAAGCTGACACAACTCAAATGCAACCAGAAACAAGTCTGTACAAGAAGCATTTCGAAGCTATGCACCATCGTGCCACATAAGTTCGGCTTCCGGCAGGGTACACGATATGAATGTGCGGGGGAATTTTGTGCTCAAGTCACGGTTGATGGCGAGCGTCGTAAATGAGAGTTGCCATCTTCAACGTTCTATCAATTTCTGTTATGAAATATTGATTCTTGACTCACTTGTGTATATATCATACTTGTTCTCGTCGCTATATGGCTGAAATAGAGCCTATGCGACGTTAAATTTTAAGTCACTCTTATGAAATGTTTTTTATTAAAAAGTCAACTAATTCTTAATGATTATTTATGTTATTGTTATACGCATAAACAATAAAATATCCCATTAAACAAACTCAATTTTAGTATTGCACATTTACCATGTTTACCCCTGCAATTTCCTGATAGTAAAGTCAGAGTATTGTCGGAAGCGGCCGCTAAATCTCAGAAATGTGTGCTCCCCAGATTGACCAAGCTGGGAACAAAGCTAACACAGCAACTTATTTCAATGAAAGAAATATACACCAACCCACCTCAGGGTTACATATCTGGTGACATTTACTGTTAGTGTATACGCGACCTTTAATTACATTTGCAGTGTAAGTGCGTGCATATTGCAATTGAGTACATATTCTCATAAATCCTCAAGTTTTTACTGAAGGACAGTATTCTGTCTCAAACATTTCTTTATTTCCGACATTAAAACTCGCAATTGTGTTTCATTTTGACAAGTGTTCAAGGTGATATTTATAACATGGTTTTTTTTCTCATTGCAGACTTCCCGAACCGTTCCCAGAGTTTCAGCTCATAGAGATTGCCTTGTGGTCGTAGGTGGCGCTCCAAGACTCAAGTCAGAACCCGTATGTGATGAAATCTCTGTGCTTGATGACGTCACAGGGTCTTGGGAATTCGTTGCTAGGCTACCAGAGCCGCGCCATCACCACGCAGGTGTGTATATCTGAGATTGAAACGGATGCATGTAATCAGGCATCAAGTTTTCTTCTTCGCATAAAGGGAACCTTTCAGAGTTGAACGTTAAGGATATATTTCGTTTTAATTACATTTTTGTAAACCTTTAAACGTATGCGGATTTACACGCCCACGTCGTCGCGAAAACAGATAATGTTTTTGATATTCCGAACGACGATAATACACACTAAAAAATCAATATGTGATGACTTCTTAATAAACAATAACTTCAAACTTATTTACAAAACAGTTAAACAGTGAAACACCAGTAAAACGTGCATATCGACGCACAAAATAAAAGCAATACACTTCAACATAAAGCATTTCCGACCCACACGGTCAGCGTCTCCAGTCGTTCCCAGATTGATTACGGCGGACTTATCGTTTTCTGTGTTCCAACTAGCTATTTTAACTTCGAATCGTGATGTCAAATCCCATTTTATCTTTTTTTAGGCGAAAGTTTTTTAATCATGACTGGCTTATTATGGCTATCTGATTTGACACCTGGTAAGAAGAGTATTAAGTGCTTGTAGATATATCGAATGTAGGCTGTCATTAGTGTGTTGGTATTGTTCTTGGTTTATGAAGTTGTGGAGGTGGGGGATCGAAGGTGTACCGTTTTGAACTCGATGCCATTGGTAGAAGGTGGGAGGTTTTACGTGGACCGGATGGCCTTAAAGGGCTTGTCTCCTGCCTGTGTCTGTATTGCCTCAGTGATCTAACACACGTATCCGTCCTCTGTCTATATTGCCTGGCCGATCTAGCATATGTGTTCATCCTGTGTCCGTATTACCTGAGTGGTCTAACACATGTGTCCAAACTGTGTCTATAATGCCTGGATAGGCTAGCACATTTGTCCATCCCCTTCTCGATGGTTTGGCACATGTGTCCATTCTGAGTGTATGCTGCTAGGATGTCCACCCTGTGTCTATATTGCTAGGGTGGTCCAGCAAATGTGTACACCCTGTGTCTATATTGCTAGGGTGGTCCAGCACATGTGTCCACCCTGCCCTCGATAGTCTAATATATGCGTCCATCCTATGTCTATATTGCTAAGATGGTCCAGCACATGTGTCCATTCTGTGTCTATGTTGCTCGGGTGGTACATCACATGCGTCCATCCTGTGTCTTTATTGCTAGGGTGGTCAAGCACATGTGTCAATCCTATGTCTATATTGCTAAGATGGTCCAGCACATGTGTCCATTCTGTGTCTATGTTGCTCGGGTGGTACATCACATGCGTCCATCCTGTGTCTTTATTGCTAGGGTGGTCAAGCACATGTGTCAATCCTATGTCTATATTGCTAAGATGGTCCAGCACATGTGTCCACCCCGTGTCTATATTTCTAGCGTGGTCCAGCACATGTGTCCACCCCGTGTCTATATTGCTAGGGTGGTACATCACATGTGTCCATCCAGTGTCTTTATTGCTAAGATGATTTAGCACATGTGTCCACCCTATGTCTATATTGCTAGGGTGGTACAGCACATGTGTTCATCCAGTGTCTATATTGCTAGGGTGGTACAGCACATGTGTCCATACTGTGTCTATATTGCTAGGGTAGTACAGCACATGTGTCCATCCTATGTCTATATTGCTAGGGTGGTACAGCAAATGTGTCCATCCAGTGTCTATATTGCTAAGATGGTACAGCACATGTGTCAATCCTATGTCTATATTCCTAGGGTGCTACAGGACGTGTGTCCATCCAGTGTTTATATTTCTGGGAGGGTCCAGCACATGCGTCCATCCTATGTCTATATTGGTAGGGTGGTCCAGCACATGCGTCCATCCTATGTCTATATTGCTAGGGTGGTACATCACATGTGTCCATCCAGTGTCTTTATTGCTAAGATGATTTAGCACATGTGTCCACCCTATGTCTATATTGCTAGGGTGGTACAGCACATGTGTTCATCCAGTGTCTATATTGCTAGGGTGGTACAGCACATGTGTCCATACTGTGTCTATATTGCTAGGGTAGTACAGCACATGTGTCCATCCTATGTCTATATTGCTAGGGTGGTACAGCAAATGTGTCCATCCAGTGTCTATATTGCTAAGATGGTACAGCACATGTGTCAATCCTATGTCTATATTCCTAGGGTGGTACAGCACGTGTGTCCATCCAGTGTTTATATTTCTGGGAGGGTCCAGCACATGCGTCCATCCTATGTCTATATTGGTAGGGTGGTCCAGCACATGCGTCCATCCTATGTCTATATTGCTAGGGTTGTACAGCACATGCGTCCATCCTATGTCTATATTGGTAGAGTTGTACAGAACATGTGTCCATCCTATGTCTATATTGGTTGGTTGGTACAGCACATGCGTCCATCCTATGTCTGTATTGCTAGGGTGGAACAACACATGTGTCCATCCTATGTCTATATTGGTAGGGTTGTACAGCACATGTGTCCATCCTATGTCTATATTGCTAAGATGGTACAGCACATGTGTCCATTCTGTGTCTATATTGCTAAGATGGTACAGCACATGTGTCCATCCTGTGTCTATATTGCTAGGGTGGTCCAGCACATGCTTCCATCCAGTGTCTGTATTGCTAGGGGTGTACAGCACATGCGTCCATCCTATGTCTATATTGCTAGGGTAGTACAGCACATGTGTCCACCCTGTGTCTATATTGCTAGGGTAGTACAGCACATGTGTCCATCCAGTGTCTATATTGCTAGGGTAGTACAGCACATGTGTCCATCCTATGTCTATATTGCTAGGGTAGTACAGCACATGTGTCCATCCTATGTCTATATTGCTAGGGTAGTACAGCACATGTGTCCATCCTATGTCTATATTGCTAGGGTGGTACAGCACATGTGTCCACCCTGTGTCTATATTGCTAGGGTAGTACAGCACATGTGTCCATCCAGTGTCTATATTGCTAGGGTGGTACAGCACATGTGTCCATCCTATGTCTATATTGCTAAGATGGTACAGCACATGTGTCCATCCTGTGTCTATATTGCTAGGGTGGTTCAGCACATGTGTCCATCCTATGTCTTTATTGCTAGGGTGGTCTAGCACATGCGTCCATCCTATGTCTATTTTGTTAGGTCGGTCCAGCACATGTGTCCATCCTATGTCTTTACTGGTAGGGTTGTACAGTGCATGTGTCCATCCTATGTCTATATTGCTAAGATGGTACAGCACATGTGTCCATCCTATGTCTATATTGTAAGGGGGGGCCAGCACGTGTCCACCCAATGTCTATATTGCTAAGATGGTACAGCACATGTGTCCATCCTGTGTCTATATTGCTAGGGTGGTCCAGCACATGCGTCCATCCTATGTCTATATTGCTAAGATGGTACAGCACATGTGTCCATCCTATGTCTATATTGGTAGGTTGGTACAGCACATGCGTCCATCCTATGTCTATATTGCTAGGGTGGTCCAGCACATGCGTCCATCCTATTTCTATATTGGTAGGGTGGTCCAGCACATGTGTCCATCCTATGTCTATATTGCTAAGATGGTACAGCACATGTGTCCATTTTATGTCTATATTGGTAGGTTGGTACAGCACATGCGTCCATCCTATGTCTACATTGCTAGGGTGGTCCAGCACATGCGTCCATCCTATGTCTATATTGGTAGTGTTGTACAGCACATGCGTCCACCCTATGTCTATATTGGTAGAGTTGTACAGAACATGTGTCCATCCTATGTCTATATTGGTTGGTTGGTACAGCACATGCGTCCATCCTATGTCTATATTGGTAGGGTTGTACAGCACATGTGTCCATCCTATGTCTATATTGCTCAGATGGTACAGCACATGTGTCCATCCTATGTCTATATTGCTAAGATGGTACAGCACATGTGTCCATCCTATGTCTATATTGCTAGGGTGGAACAGCACATGCGTCCATCCTATGTCTATATTGCTAAGATGGTACAGCACATGTGTCCATCCTATGTCTATATTGCTAGGGTGGAACAGCACATGCGTCCATCCTATGTCTATATTGCTAGGGTGGAACAGCACATGCGTCCATCCTATGTCTATATTGCTAGGGTGGAACAGCACATGCGTCCATCCTATGTCTATATTGCTAGGGTGGAACAGCACATGCGTCCATCCTATGTCTATATTAGTAGGGTTGTACAGCACATGTGTCCATCCTATGTCTATATTGCTAGGGTGGAACAGCACATGCGTCCATCCTATGTCTATATTAGTAGGGTTGTACAGCACATGTGTCCATCCTATGTCTATATTGCTAGGGTGGAACAGCACATGCGTCCATCCTATGTCTATATTGGTAGGGTTGTACAGAACATGTGTCCATCCTATGTCTATATTGGTAGGTTGGTACGGCACATGCGTCCATCCTATGTCTATATTGCTAGGGTGGAACAGCACATGTGTCCATCCTATGTCTATATTGCTAGGGTGGTCCAGCACATTCGCCATTCTGGGTCTATATTGCTAAGATGGTACAGCACATGCGTCCATCCTATGTCTATATTGCTAGGGTGGAACAGCACATATGTCCATCCTATATCTATATTGCTAGGGTGGTCCAGCACATGTGTCCATCCTATGTCTATATTGCTAGGGTGGTCCAGCACATATGTCCATTCTTTGTCTATATTGCTAAGATGGTACAGCACATGTGTCCATCCTGTGTCTATATTGCTAGGGTGGTACAGCACATGTGTCCATCCAGTGTCTATATTGGTAGGGTGGTCCAGCACATGTGTCCATCCTGTGTCTATATTGCTAAGATGGTACAGCACATGTGTTCATCCTGTGTCTATATTGCTAGGGTGGTACAGCACATGTGTCCATCTTGTCCTCGATAGTCTAGTATATGCGTCCATCCTATGTCAATATTGGTAGGGTGGTCCAGCACATGTGTCCATCCTGTGGCTTTATTGCTAGGTTGGTCCAGCACATGTGTCCACCCTGTGTCTATATTGCTAGGGTGGTCCAGCACATGTGTCCATTCTGTGTCTATATTGCTGGGTTGGTACATCAAATGTGTCCATCATGTGTCTATATTGCTAGGGTGGTCCAGCACATGTGTCCATTCTGTGTCTATATTGCTAGGGTGGTACAGCACATGTGTCCATCCTTTGTCTCTGTTGCTAGGTTGGTCCAGCACATGTGTCCATCCTGTGTCTATATTGTTAGGGTGGTCCAGACACATGTGTCCATCCAGTGTCTATATTGCATGGATGATCTAGTATATGTGTCACCATGTGTCTATATCGCTAAGATGGTCTAGCACATGTGTCCACCCTGTGTATATATTGCTAGGATGATATAGTAATATGTTCATACTGTGCTCGATGTTCTGACACATTTTTCCATCCCGTGTCTAATGTGTCTGTATGGTCTAACTCATGTGTCAATCCGTCCATCCAATCCCCTGCACATTTTTGGCCTAGACTGTTTAGTGGTCTAGCAAACCTGTACCTTTAGGACATTGACATTTATCGCCTGTATATATATTTTAGGCCTTTGCTGTATCAATGGTCTGTATCATTATTGGGCCTAATGTCACTTTGTGTTTGGGGTCTGCAGGCCACATCTGACAATGCACTTACGGACACTCCCTTATCAACGTGTGGGCATGCTAACACCATCTCCATTTACTGTTTAAACTATTGAGACCATGTATCTGACACTGCTCAAACGCCAGCAGAATACATAAATGGGGTAATTCATCAATATTGACTAGCATGTGTTCCTGTTTCAATACTGACAATGGAACTTTAAGGACACGTATTGTATGTCTTCGACGTCGTGATCATCACATTTTGTTTATTGATCCCGGGCATCTAGGATGGTGGCTCAGGTTTAGAGATAGATAGATCCACGCATCATATATCAAACTACAGGCAAACAGACTTATTCTTTGCGTGACGAGTGTTTCGAAAAAAAATATCAACTACTTGCAAGCTTATGTGACATTACCAGACGCACCAAAGTGGAACCTGACATACGTTCCAGTTGGACGCTGGTTGAAGTCTCGCGAGTCTCGTTACTATTACGCGAGAATATGCTAATTGATTACTACGTCCCACGTGGCATCAACGCTCTACCCGGGGATTACCTGACCTTCTCCTATGTTCACAGGGATCATAATTACGAATTTGAAATTCGATAGGGTTTTCATTTCACCGACAATCCACTCATCGAGGTGATTGATGGGTGTTTTTGCAATAACATTAAACGTAAACCAGCGCACTACACCGACTCATGTTGGATATCCGCCATTGTTGCGGTTTTATTGGAATTATATGATTCTGCAATCCACAGTGGACGGGTTGTCATATATCCTAGTGCAAGGTGATAGAACATGCCCTGGACCTGTTGGGGAGCGGGTTGGTTAAACATTGATAGGGTCAGGGCTCCCCTACCGTCAGCACGTCGGCAGTCATAATAACGTGGCGGTTTATGTCTGTGTGCAGTCACACAGTTCGACTTCTGTGTACACGGCAATTACTTCCGATCTCATTAAAATCAGATCTTAGTGCTCTCTACCGCCACACAAAGATCTGAGGACATCCCATCACAGGCCACGTCAGAACGACCTTTCATCCCACCAATCAGAGCGTCAACTACGAGAAAGTCCGAATGTGTTTTCTAATCATACAACCTCGAAAAGGTTAACACGGGGCTTTCCGAATGACAGTTACTGGCTATACGACTGAATTCGTCAAAATCCTCGTCTATATCTCGTTTCAGCGGGATAAACATTTAAAACGGAAGAGACTTTCCATAGTCGGTAGACCATATACAATCTCGACCATCTGTTCCAGAATTTTCTTTTGTTCATTTTCCAAATTTGGAATCGATAACTTTGTCAAAATATTTTTCAAAGCGGAGTCTGTTTTGAAACGAGTGCTGTAAAGCTCGAAAAAGCTGCTTTCAGATTGGCTAATGTCGACTTCAGGTTAGTCATTTCATTGGTCGGCCAAAGTTCGCGAAAGGTAGTTCTGGCGTGACCTGTAATGGGATCTCCCCAGATCTACTTGTAGCGGTAGCGGGAACTGAGATAGGATTTTAATGAGATTGTAATTTCTTCTGCCAGAACAAGATATCCATTGATGCTTCTGAAGCAATGTTATGGCTTCTACATTTTATAAACGGTTCTTGAAACCAAGATGTCTATGTGCTTCGATCCTAGATTATTTCAGCAGTTATTTTATTCAAGCAATCCTTGGGGGAACTATTTACAAGGCATCAAAATTTTGTCGATCATGCGCTTAGTTCGTAAGTCAGTGTCACGTTTCAGACAAACGTCAATTAGCATTTGAACACGTCGTAGAAATTGGTCAATCAAAATATCGTAGACTACGTACATTAATCTTCGATAACGTCGTAGACGACGTTCATCCGTATCTAATAACGTGGTAGTGTACGTGAATAAACCTCTGATAAGCTAACGTCGCGGATTACGTACTTGGGTCTCTCATAATGTCGTAGACTACGTACACTAATCTCCAATCACATCGTAGACGTGGACATGCATCGCACAAAATGTTATAGACTATGCACGTCAACCTCCAATACAGCAGACCTGATGCTGTAGATCACGTGTTTCAATCTGCGGTTAAAAGGAAGTACACTGCCTTTGGTCCCATGGATTTTGAGATATCTTACCGACCACTTTTGATTTCACAGCAGTTCCGTGACGATAATATGGTCGGCCTCAACATGTCAGTGTCTGTGTGCTATTGTGCTGGTGCCTCATGGTCGTTTGTTTAATGAAAAGCGAGCAATCAACTGCGGCAGCGGTATTATTTACCCTTTTATCATCGTGCCCTGTCTTTGTTTGTGAAATGTGTCTGTGATTATTTATAATATCGACTACTGTCGTACATATAGTTATATAAATACAACGTTTTGGTTGCTTCCTTAAACTTTTCCCAAATGCGTAGGCGAGACATTGTCGCTATTTGTGAGGTCGTATTGTAGCATGCAATTAGTATTTAGTTGGTGGAACGAGTTTCGGCATACGTGTATTCATTTGTCCAACTATATCTTGAACATACATGCTACATAATTTATAAATCTATACGAATGGCCTTAGTCCATTGTCATTAACATACACTGACTCATGCTTGCTGATGGGAATGACATGAAACAGTTGTCAGTCACACAAGTGATCATGTCGCCGGTATGAGTGGCGTTAAGCCGCTGGCATGGAAATATACTGCTTGCTGTTGACGTTAATCCAATAACTCAATGTAAACTGCCGGGCAAGAGATAGTATACACCCGTGTTTGATGGTGACTAAGATTTTAACAAACAAGAAATTGGTTAATCGACGATTTGATACTGCTGTCATTGTTGTGTTCTCGACATTTAGTTTGTAGTGTTTCGACGACGGTTTTCAGCCCAGTAATGTTTTGAGAACCTCCAAATTTCTTTTGCCCGGCTGTTTGTCATGCCCGTCGATACGAGTGATGTTAACCCTCTGGCATTAACATATCATGTATTCCCGATGAAAATAGGAGTGAAGTAGAACCATATCTTGTCATTGTGCATCGTTTCGATCGAGAAACACCCTTTTCGTTATCTCGTTTTCATGCATGAGTGACGTTACCCAATCGGTGGATGAACATTGATAATTCACTCATTGCCGAATCTATTTAACTACTTAACTACTATTCTATTGGGGGAGGTCGGGTAGGCTAGTGGTTAAAGCGTTCGCTCGTCACGCCGAAGACCCGGGTTCGATTCCCGACATGGGTACAATGTGTGAAGCCCATTTCTGGTGTCCCCCGCTGTGATATTGCTAGAATATTGCTAAAAGCGGCGTAAAACCATACTCACTCACTCACTATTCTATTGTCACCGTTTTACAAATTTGACATGATCTAACAACTAAAGCTATAACAAGTATGCTTTTAAACTCAATTTATTTTGTTGGCGACAGCAGTTACCGAAACACCATGTATATTTTGTGGACTTCAGTGTTGTATTTGTCAGGAGAGAAGTGGGCGTTTGATGTCATTTTCAGATTCCGCATACGTCTCTTTGTCAAACATCAGCTTTATATTAATATTTTCATATTTACAAAAAATCTGAATTATGCGAAACTCCATTGTCGTCACTATAGTCATAATCCGAAATGAAAGTAGAAACAAGTAAATTATCCGACACATCTACATCGCGTTAATCAGAAATATACAAATATATTTATCACAGATAGAGCTGAGTACGACATTATGGAGCTATACAAATTATCATGGCACGTGTTAGCATGACGATCCCCCGGGGCACTGATGAGATTGAGGGTAATCTATTGCCAAGTACACTGGACCGGAATATCCACAATGGAATCTACATTAACCTGTCTGTATATTTAATTAGTCAAATATGTGCATCCGCTAGACAAATAGAGAAAGACCGGGGATACCCAAAGGTCAAACTACAGGTTGTGACGGTGGCAAAACACAAGATCAACGTTTGAAATGCATCAGCCACACTGGATTCAACTTGATAAAAAACGAGAAGTGGACATGAAATGTGTATTCATGTCATTATATTTGTCCCTATTTATTGGCAGACTTATTTATTCTGTCCAGTATTAATTGAAACTAACGTATTTGAAGCGCGTGTCTTGTCACCGTTAGAGAAAGAATCTATACATCAGACATACTGTTGCAATGACGTGGTTGCAGTTTGTGATCGATATGCAGGCATTTAACCGGTATGCCATGTTGACGTGCTAATGCAACTCTACCAGTGTTCAATGCGATCCTTTTTGTCTACGTGCTACTCATGCAGAGGGAAGGAATGATGTACCCGGGTAGAGTGGCAGACACACTGCACTTGTAACATAAACATTACACACTGCACTTGTAACATAAACATTACACACTGCACTTGTAACATAAACATTACACACTGCACTTGTACCATAAACATTACACACTGCACTTGTAACATAAACATTACACAGTGAAGTTGTAGCATAAACATTACACACTGCACTTGTAACATAAACATTACACACTGCACTTGTAACATAAACATTACACACTGCACTTGTACCATAAACATTACACACTGCACTTGTAACATAAACATTACACAGTGAAGTTGTAGCATAAACATTACACACTGCACTTGTAACATAAACATTACACACTGCACTTGTAACATAAACATTACACACTGCACTTGTAACATAAACATTACACACTGCACTTGTAGCATAAACATTTCACACTGCACTTGTAACATTACACACTGCACTTGTAGCATAAACGTTACACAATGCACTTGTAACATAAACATTACACAATGCACTTGTAACATAAACATTACACACTGCACTTGTAACATAAACATTACACACTGTACTTGTAACATAAACATTACACACTGCACTTGTAACATAAACATTACACACTGCACTTGTAACATAAACATTACACACTGCACTTGTAACATAAACATTACACACTGCACTTGTAGCATAAACATTACACACTGCACTTGTAACATTACACACTGCACTTGTAGCATAAACATTACACAATGCACTTGTAACATAAACATTACACACTGTACTTGTAACATAAACATTACACACTGCACTTGTAGCAGAAACATTACACACTGCACTTGTAACATAAACATTACACACTGCACTTGTAACATAAACATTACACACTGCACTTGTAGCATAAACATTACACACTGCACTTGTAACATTACACACTGCACTTGTAGCATAAACATTACACAATGCACTTGTAACATAAACATTACACAATGCACTTGTAACATAAACATTACACACTGTACTTGTAACATAAACATTACACACTGCACTTGTAGCAGAAACATTACACACTGCACTTGTAGCATAAACATTTCACACTGCACTTGTAACATTACACACTGCACTTGTAGCATAAACGTTACACAATGCACTTGTAACATAAACATTACACACTGCACTTGTTACATTACACACTGCACTTGTAGCATAAACATTACACACTGCACTTGTAACATAAACATTACACACTCTACTTGTAACATAAACATTACACACTGCACTTGTAACATAAACATTACACACTGCACTTGTAGCATAAACATTACACACTGCACTTGTAACATTACACACTGCACTTGTAGCATAAACATTACACAATGCACTTGTAACATAAACATTACACAATGCACTTGTAACATAAACATTACACACTGTACTTGTAACATAAACATTACACACTGCACTTGTAGCAGAAACATTACACACTGCACTTGTAGCATAAACATTTCACACTGCACTTGTAACATTACACACTGCACTTGTAGCATAAACGTTACACAATGCACTTGTAACATAAACATTACACACTGCACTTGTTACATTACACACTGCACTTGTAGCATAAACATTACACACTGCACTTGTAACATAAACATTACACACTCTACTTGTAACATAAACATTACACACTGCACTTGTAGCATAAACATTACACACTGCACTTGTAGCATAAACATTACACACTGCACTTGTAACATAAACATTACACACTGCACTTGTAACATAAACATTACACACTGCACTTGTAACATAAACCGTACACACTGCACTTGTAACATAAACATTACACACTGCACTTGTAACATAAACATTACACACTGCATTTGTAACATTACACACTGCACTTTAAGCATAAACCGTACACACTGCACTTTTAACATAAATCTTACACACTGCACTTGTGATATAAACCATTCTCACTGCACTTGTAACATTAAAAGTACACACTGCACTTGTGACATAAATCTTACACACTACGCATGTAACATTAACATTACACACTGCACTTGTAACATAAACATTACACACTGCACTTGTAACATAAACATTACACACTGCACTTGTAACATATTGATTGCACTTGCACTACACACACGTTACTCACTGCACTTGCACTATACACATTACTCACTGCGCTTGCACCACACACACACGTTACTCATTTCACTTGCACTACACACGTTACTCATTGCACTTGTACAACAAACCCGATACTCACTGGACTTGTACTACATACGTTACTCACTGCACTTGCACTTCACATTCGTTACTCACTGCACTTGCACAACACACCCGAAACTCATTGCACTTGCAGTGCACATACGTTACCGATTGCACTTGTACAACACACTCGTTACTCATTTCACTTGCACTACACACGTTACTCATTGAACTTGCACAACACACTCGTTACTCACTGCACTTGCACAACACACACGTTACTCATTGCACTTGCACAGCACACCCGAAACTCATTTCACTTGCACAACACACTCGTTACTCACTGCACTTGCACAACACACACGTAACTCATTTCACTTGCACTACACACGTTACTCACTGCGCTTGCACTCGACTCGTTACTCATTGCACTTGCATTACACACGTTACTCATTGCACTTGAACAACACACCCGCTACTCGTTGCACTTGCACTTCACACACGTTACTCACTGCACTTGCACTACACACACGTTACTCATTGCACTTGCAGTGCACATACGTTACCGATTGCACTTGCACTTCCAACACGTTACTCACTGCACTTGCACAACACACCCGATACTCATTGCACTTGCACTTTACATACGTTGCTCATTGCACTTGCACATCACACGTTCCATATTGCACTTGCACATCACACGTTATTCATTGCTCTTGCACATCACACGTTACTCATTGCACTTGCACTTTACACACGCTACTCCTTGCACTTGCACATCACACGTTCCATATTGCACTTGCACATCACACGTTACTCATTGCACTTGCACATCACACGTTACTCATTGCACTTGCATCTTACACACGCTACTCATTGCACTTGCACATCACACGTTACTCATTGCACTTGCACCTTACACACGCTACTCATTGCACTTGCACATCACACGTTACTCATTGCACTTGCACTTGCACACGTTACTCATTGCACTTGCACTTCACACACGTTACTCATTGCACTTGCACATCACACGCTACTCATTGCACTTGCACTTCACACACGTTACTCATTGCACTTGCACTTCACACACGTTACTCATTGCACTTGCATCTTACACACGCTACTCATTGCACTTGCACATCACACGTTACTCATTACACTTGCATCTTACACACGCTACTCATTGCACTTGCACATCACACGTTACTCATTGCACTTGCACTTGCACACGTTACTCATTGCACTTGCACTTCACACACGTTACTCATTGCACTTGCACTTCACACACGCTACTCATTGCACTTGCACCTTACACACGCTACTCATTGCACTTGCACATCACACGTTGCTCATTGCACTTGTACCTTACACACGTTACTCATTGCACTTGCACTTCACACACGTTACTCATTGCACTTGCACTTCACACACGTTACTCATTGCACTTGCACATCACACGTTACTCATTGCACTTGCACTTCACACACGTTACTCATTGCACTTGCACTTCACACACGTTACTCATTGCACTTGCATCTTACACACGCTACTCATTGCACTTGCACATGACACGTTACTCATTGCACTTGCATCTTACACACGCTACTCATTGCACTTGCACATCACACGTAACTCATTGCACTTGCACTTCACACATGTTACTCATTGCACTTGCACCTTACACACGTTACTCATTGCACTTGCACATCACACGTTACTCATTGCACTTGCACATCACACGTTACTCATTGCACTTGCATCTTACACACGCTACTCATTGCACTTGCACATCACACGTTACTCATTGCACTTACATCTTACACACGCTACTCATTGCACTTGCACACCACACGTTACTCATTGCACTTGTACCTTACACACGCTACTCATTGCACTTGCACATCACACGTTACTCATTGCACTTGCATCTTACACACGCTACTCATTGCACTTGCACATCACACGTTACTCATTGCACTTGCGCCTTACACACGCTACTCATTGCACTTGCACATCACACGTTACTCATTGCACTTGCACTTGCACACGTTACTCATTGCACTTGCACTTCACACACGTTACTCATTGCACTTGCACTTCACACACGTTACTCATTTCACTTGCACCTTACACACGCTACTCATTGCACTTGCACATCACACGTTACTCATTGCACTTGTACCTTACACACGCTACTCATTGCACTTGCACTTCACACACGTTACTCATTGCACTTGCACTTCACACACGTTACTCATTGCACTTGCACCTTACACACGCTACTCATTGCACTTGCACATCACACGTTACTCATTGCACTTGCATCTTACACACGCTACTCATTGCACTTGCACATCACACGTTACTCATTGCACTTGCATCTTACACACGCTACTCATTGCACTTGCACATCACACGTTACTCATTGCACTTGCATCTTACACACGCTACTCATTGCACTTGCACATCACACGTAACTCATTGCACTTGCACTTCACACACGTTACTCATTGCACTTGCACTTCACACACGTTACTCATTGCACTTGCACTTCACACATGTTCCTCATTGCACTTGCACCTTACACACGCTACTCATTGCACTTGCACCTTACACACGCTGCACATTGCACTTGCACATCACACGTTACTCATTGCACTTGCACTTCACACACGTTACTCATTGCACTTGCACCTTACACACGTTACTCATTGCACTTGCACCTTACACACGCTGCTCATTGCACTTGCACATCACACGTTACTCATTGCACTTGCATCTTACACACGCTACTCATTGCACTTGCATATCACACGTTACTCATTGCACTTGCATCTTACACACGTTACTCATTGCACTTGCACATCACACGTTACTCATTGCACTTGCACACCACACGTTACTCATTGCACTTGTCCCTTACACACGTTACTCATTGCACTTGCACTTCACACACGTTACTCATTGCACTTGCACTTCACACACGTTACTCATTGCACTTGCACATCACACGTTACTCATTGTACTTGCACTTCACACACGTTACTCATTGCACTTGCACCTTACACACGCTACTCATTGCACTTGCATCTTACACACGCTACTCATTGCACTTGCACATCACACGTTACTCATTGCACTTGCATCTTACACACGCTTCTCTTTGCACTTGCACATCACACGTTACTCATTGCACTTGCATCTTACACACGTTACTCATTGCACTTGCACATCACACGTTACTCATTGCACTTGCACTTCACACACGTTACTCATTGCACTTGCACTACACATGCGTTACTCGTTGCACTTGCACATCACACGTTACTCATTGCACTTGAACTACACATGCGTTACTCATTGCACTTGCACATCACACGTTACTCATTGCACTTGTACAACACACACGTTACTCATTGCACTTGCACTTCACACACGTTACTCATTGCACTTGCACTTCAAACACGTTACTCATTGCACTTGCACTTCACACACGTTACTCCTTGCACTTGTATTACACACGTTACTGACTGCACTTGCACAACACACCCGATACTCATTGCACTTGCACAACACACACGTTACTCACTGCACTTGCATTACACCCGTTACTCACTGCACTTGCACTTCAGACACGTTACTCACTGTACTTGCACAACACACACGTTACTGCAATCGCACTACAAACTATATTCACTGCACTTGCACCACAATGAACATGGTTTATGCACTCCACCTATTGCCTGGCGTAAAAAACTGACTGCATTTGTATTGATGCATAACCCACTGTGCTAACAAGAAATGAATGTACTTGCGCTATGCGATGCCTACACCACTTGCAGCAATACATTGCAACAACTCTCTTGCAACAATACATTGTCATGTGTACTTGCAACAACACATTGTCATGTGTTCTTGCAAACAATGCATTGTCATATGTACTTGCAACAATGCATTGTCATGTGTACTTGCAACAATACATTGTCATGTGTACTTGCAAACAGTGCATTGTCATGTGTACTTGCAACAATACATTGTCATGTGTACTTGCAACAATACATTGTCATGTGTACTTGCAACAACACATTGTCATGTGTTCTTGCAAACAATGCATTGTCATATGTACTTGCAACAATGCATTGTCATGTGTTCTTGCAACAACACATTGCCATGTGTACTTGCAACAATACATTGTCATGTGTACTTGCAACAACACATTGTCCTGTGTACTTGCAACAATACATTGTCATGTGTACTTGCAACAATACATTGTCATGTGTTCTTGCAAACAATGCATTGTCATATGTACTTGCAACAAAGCATTGTCATGTGTACTTGCAACAATACCTTGTCATGTGTACTTGCAAACAGTGCATTGTCATGTGTACTTGCAACAATACATTGTCATGTGTACTTGCAACAATACATTGTCATGTGTACTTGCAACAACACATTGTCATGTGTTCTTGCAAACAATGCATTGTCATATGTACTTGCAACAATGCATTGTCATGTGTTCTTGCAACAACACATTGCCATGTGTACTTGCAATAATACATTGTCATGTGTACTTGCAACAACACATTGTCCTGTGTACTTGCAACAATACATTGTCATGTGTACTTGCAACAATACATTGTCATGTGTACTTGCAACAATACATTGTCATGTGTACTTGCAACAACACATTGTCATGTGTACTTGCAACAACACGATATTATTTGCACTTGCAACATTGCCTTTCGTTCTTATCATACCTTACTGTAAACCCAAAAGCCTACATTACTTTGTTGCTCTTCCTACATGATGCATAAGCTAGGGATGCGAAAGTCAGAAAATGCCTTGCAAGTCCAACCTATATTTAATACCTGAATATATAATTTCGAGGCTTAATAGTCTATATACAAATGAGACAATTCCAACTTTTCACCAAATTGCTCGGAATGACATTCTTGTGAGCGGAGGACATTAACATTCTCTCTGTCAACTCATCTCATTGAGTAGAGAGCTCGGCTGATGTTCGTACTTGTCAATAGGGACATTTTATTGCAACTACATCATTGACATTTGACATTTTGCTTATATCGCTATTCTATCCCCAACGCTAGTAACACAATAGTCATACTGATAATTGACAAAGGTGAGATGCCCACCTACTCTCACATGTATTAGGGATGTGCTTGCAATGGTAGACCTTATTGTTATGCAGAGCAACTAGCAACGGACCTAACTACACGTCATTGGGACCATGGGTAGGATATCGCCCAAGGCTCTCCAACCTGGGGCATTTACAAATGACCCTTCTGTCAGGGCCTTCAGCAAGGCACGCTAGGTTTATATAGAGATTGGCATCTCCTGACGAAAATGTTCCAGCTGCTCCGGCAGACTTGAGCGGGATATTAAATTGATGTTCCGAGAAGCCGCGCTGGACAGATACAACATCAGATTAAACGTGACATATTGAAAACGTTGCGACTGTTATCCTTCATTTGTCAGGATTTTCACCCGAGGTGGTGTTTGGGCGAACTGTTCATTTACTTTTTTCATGCCATGCATCTGTATTATTGACCTGATGCATTGATAAGAGCTGGTGAAGGCAGCATCGACTTCGTGATCATCTTCTCATTACCAGAACAAACGTTCTTTGAGACGCAGAGCAGGAACGTCTTCAGTCGTTGGTGACATCATTGTAAAGTATTCCCGTCGACGCTGTCGCAAACTATTTACTGTTCAGCCAACGAGGAAAATGTGTTGCATTAAGTGATTTGGCCTAGACAGAAAATTTAAGGCTACTTGATACATGTTTGTTCTCAAAGGTATACCTGTCACACAGTCCTAATAATATACAATCGTTAAGGATAGTTCAAACTGATCGCGTTACTGAATTATACTGGTTCCATTTCTTCCTAACGGGAAACCACGATAAAATATATCCCCCAGTCGGTCGTATCTCAAGGAAAACATATTGCGAGTATTTCAGTAGACATCGAACGGTGTCATTCAGTACAACAAAGTGCTTCCCTAAATACATGTTCCTGTTTGTCCCATACTAATTTTACGTCATCGCTGTCTTGTTTACTCGGGATTACACCGGTACATTACCGAATTCTGTACCTGGCTACTAACAGAAAGGCAAGACATTTTATATAGGCTTTGGTGACACTTGGTTGCATTAATAAATTGCCATGGTTGTGCTTGCATAATAAGACAACGAGATTACATATTCATATTTGACATGTTTTCCTTCTGCAGCTAGAAAAGGACATGTCTCTATATCTGATGGCGCAAGGAAATATTTACAATAGCGCGTTACAAGAATAAAGTGTGTTTTTCTTCGCGTGGTCTGTTTTTTATCCATACGTCAGATGATGTCATTGGTACAAACAACAAGGGTGCCACCCCGACCCCAGAACCAACTCTGAATCCCGTATGTTATTTAATTATTCACTCTCTCGTTTGCTCACTCTCGAATGCCGAAAACCATGCTTTAAGACAAATCTCAAAAGCACATGTCATAGTTCACTCTACAAAGGCCGAATGTCAATCACAGACATAAAACTACACAACACGATTCTAATCCTTAAAAGGCCGAGATTTGAAGTTAAATTACTGAAAATATTTTTGATAATATCAAGAATATTTTGTACGTAAACCTTTCTGTGTTTAAATGTTGAGTCTGCTTAACAAATACGAATGTATTTGCTTCCCGCCTACCACACTGCTGAGTGTCGAATACCTCTAAATAGACCCCTGAATCCCTCGTTCCAAAAGTGGGTTGGCAGCCTCAATAACGTGATCTCTTCCAGAACAACAGTTTGTAACACTAGAACGTACAGCTCGAACGCACCATTGACTAGAAGCTTTTTCAAGTACCTGCAGCCTCGGTTTACAAACTCAATGTATTTTGTTTGACTACCTCCCACGCAAGCTGACATGGTCTATTTCGATTTTCAACTCGTGTGCTCTCCCCGCTGCTCGAGAAGCACCCAGTTATAGTGTAAAAACTATCCCTTGATATTTTCTACATCAGATACGAATAGAGGAATACACCTTGCGTGATTCTTTCTGCTATCAATTTGTTTGATTTCAGTATTTGTCCAGTCTATTAATTGCATGAATAATGTTCATCGTTATTTCGACCATCAGCTCATGGGGCGCACGGTGAAATACTTCTAGGGAAGCGAGACTGGAATCTCTCTAGGGATGTTGGTGCGAGCATCCAATTCAACATTTGCTACGCTTATGATTTTATTAAGGCGATGGCTGCTTTTATGCGTTGAGAAGATAAGGCTCTTTGCCACCACTGGCAAAGTACTCGGTGGACCTAACTACACCAGTTTGGGTATGTTGAAGCTTCATTATTGGAAAGTATGAACTGCTTAACGCCACACTCAGCAATATCGCGGACAGTCGACTTATGTCCAGAAATACTAATTGTTGATAGCAATAGCTGTACGAGGTACGAAGGGACACAATCCGCACATTTTAACTGCACACAATCAGCAAGATCACACATTGAAACTACACACATTCAGTATGGTCACGCATTATAACTACACACATTCAGTAAGGTCACACATTGAAACTACACACATTCAATAAGGTCACATATTGAAACTACACACATTCAGTAAGGTCACACATTGAAACAACACACATTCAGTAAGGTCACACATTGAAACTACACACATTCAGTAAGGCCAAACATTGAAACTGCACACATTCAATAAGGTCACATATTGAAACTACACACATTCAGTAAGGTCACACATTGAAACTACACACATTCAGTAAGGTCACACATTGAAACTACACACATTCAGTAAGGTCACACATTGAAACTACACACATTCAGTAAGGTCACACATTGAAACTGCACACATTCAGTAAGGTCACACATTGAAACTACACACATTCAGTAAGGTCACACATTGAAACTACACACATTCAATAAGGTCACATATTGAAACTACACACATTCAGTAAGGTCACATATTGAAACTACACACATTCAGTAAGGTCACATATTAAAACTACTAACATTCAGTAAGGTCACATATTGAAACTACACACATTCAATAAGGTCACACATTGAAACTACACACATTCAGTAAGGCACACATTGAAACTACACACATTCAGTAAGGTCACATATTGAAACTTCACACATTCAGTAAGGTCACACATTGAAACTACACACATTCAGTAAGGTCACATATTGAAACTACACACATTCAGTAAGGTCACACATTGAAACTACACACATTAAGTAAGGTCACACATTGAAACTACACACATTCAGTAAGGTCACACATCATAATTACACACATCCAGTACGGTCACACATTGAAACTGGACACAATAAACCATATCACACACTGTAACAAGACACAATGAACCATATCACACATTGTTACTAGTCACAATAAACCATATCACACATTGTAACTAGACACAATAAACCATATCACACATTGTAACAAGACAATGAGCCAGATCACACATTGTTACTAGACACAATCAGCCAGATCACCCATTGTAACTAGACACAATCAGCCAGATCACCCATTGTAACTAGACACAATCAGCCAGATCACACATAAGTATGAGGTATAAATCCTGGCGTGGCTATAACCACGATATATCACATAGACATGCTGTTCCGTTGAAGGGTCATGCACAAGAATCATGGTCTACTGCATCTTCCCGAGGCAAGAGAGTTAACTGACTTTAAGTTGCCGAACTTGGCTGGAATTCCTGGGCTCGATCGTAGCGCAACCGGTCGTTATTACGAGTTATCTCCCTTCTAAGCCACTCCTATGGACCAATCAGATTCCATCACTTGCATTTGTTTCAAACAAAACGGTGGCGCCCAGTCAAGACGATATGGTCGATCATCAAGTTCTATATTGTCATAAAACGGGTCTTAGATCGCGAGGTGCATCAAATCACGCGAGCACCTTCATTAAAAACATGAAAAGGTTTGGAAAATATCTGCTGACAACGAGTTTGCGGTGAACATGCTTTGCAAATCCTGCAATCGATCGAAATCTGCACGACAGTTTACGAACCAGATTTCGATTTCATAGCGCGATTTTGATTGGACTATGCATAGACTCGTTAGTCCAGCCAAAACGTAACTCCATAATACCAGTTCGGCAAGGGTGGAAACTGAACTTTTATAGTCAGTTAACTCTCTTGCCTCGGGAAGATGGGTCTACTGTTGTAGTATCGTACCGATTTATGGGTATGACCACGATATATCACATAAGTATGAAGTATAAACCCTGGCCTGGCTATAACCACGTTATATCACATAAGTATGAAGTATAAACCATGGCCTGGCTATAACCACGATATATCACATAAGTATGATGTATAAATTATGGCCTGGCTATAGACACTCTATATAAGATAAGTATGTAGTAGAAACCCAGGCCTTGCTATAACCACGATATATCACATAAGTATGAAGTATTAAAAATGGCCTAGCTATAACCACGTTATATCACATAAGTATGAAGTATTAAAAATGGCCTTGCTATAACCACGTTATATCACATAAGTATGAAGTTTAAATTATGTTCTGGCTATAGACACGTTATATCACATAAGTATGTAGTTGAAACCCAGGCCTGGCTATAACCACGATATCTCACATAAGTATGAAGTATAAACCCTGGCCTGGCTATAACCACGTTATATCACATAAGTTTGAAGTATAAACCCTGGCCTGGCTATAACCACGTTATATCACATAAGTATGAAGTATAAACCCAGGCCTGGCTATAACCACGTTATATCACATAAGTATGAAGTATAAACACAGGCCTGGCTATAACCATGATATATCGCATAAATATGAATTATAAAACATGCCCAGGCTATTGATCCAGCCACATCAACACTCACTCTAGCTACATCAACATACTCTAGCCACATCAACACACTCTAGCCACATCAACACACTCTAGCCACAGTAACACACTCTAGCCACATCAACACGCTATAGCCACATCAACACCACACTCTAGCCACATCAATACACTCTAGCCACATCAAGTGGTATGTTGATGTGGCTAGAGTGTGTTGATGTGACTAGAGTGTGTTGATGTGGCTAGAGTATGTTGATATGGCTAGAGAGTGTTGATGTGGCTAGGGTGTGGTGTTGATGTGGCTTGGGTGTGTCGATGTGGCTAAAGTGTATTGATGTGGCTGGAGAGCGTTGATGTGACTAGAGTGTGTTGATGTGGCTAGAGTGTGTTGATGTGGCTAGGGTGTGTTGATGTGGCTAGAATGTGTTGATGTGGCTAGAGCATGTTGATGTGGCATGTGGCTAGAGTGTGGTGTTTTGTGGCTAGAGCGTGTTGATGTGGCTAGAGTGTTTTTATGTGCCTAGAGAGTGGTGTTGATGTGACTAGAGTGTGTAAATGTGGCTAGAGTGTGTTGATGTGGCTAGAATGTGGTGTTGATGTGGCTAGGTATGTTGATGTGACTAGAGTGTATTGATGTGGCTAGAGCGTGGTGTTGATGTGGCTAGAGCGTGTTGATGTGGCTAGAGAGTGGTGTTGATGTGGCTAGAGTGTGTTGATGTGGCTAGAGTGTATTGATGTGGCTAGAGTGTGGTGTTGATGTGGTTAGATTTGGGGAACATAGCAAAACTAAAACTAATGATGATGATAAGTCAGATATTTCCCCCTATCTCTACTTCAAATTTGTTGAAAAATTCATTGCCATTTAGTTACTGAACAGACTTTTCTGGAATTTGAAACAATTGAAGTTGTAGTGCTCTAAAGTAGGTCATTTTCTGAATGTCTTGTTTATCTTATGTTAAGATATGAAAGTCGCACGAGTGTCCAAACTCGTATACTATATGTCCATTGCAACGCATCGAAGCACCTCCAAATATCTCCAAATATATTCACTGATGAAACAAGCTCATTGTTAATTCGACGGTCATGTCTTGTCCTTAATACTATGAGTTCACAGAGAGATGGTATGTCCTGAACTATACTCGTTTACAAGTTAGGATACAAAACAAAATATACCATCCATCTAAAAGTTTTAAATCCAGCCGACGCTATAGGATCACTAGACTCGACTGTTGTCTACAGCAACACCATATGGATGTAATAACAAAATAAAAGAAGTCAGCAGTATTTCTAACCAACAGACTGTCAACGTCAATGTTTTTCCGGCATCCCAAAGACGCCGTCACAGCCATAGTCACAAGAAAGTACGAGGGCCAAATGACGCTATTGATTTGGAAGAAATGTTACCCTTCCCTCAACAACCATTTGGACTGCAGAAAGTACGAACAAATCTATACTCATTGAAGGTGCCATTCAAAGAAATCAAACGACTTCAGCATCATTTGCTGATGGATAGGTCTACAAACAGTATCGACTAGAAAGTGTAGTTTTTGAAATTGCTTTAAAACGTTTGGCCAAACCAGAAACTTCATTAATATTGAAAAAAATACCGCATGTTCCTGAATTTGGAATTTGAAACAAGGGAATTGATGCTTTGAACAGAAGTAACATTCTGAGACAAAAATCAGTTTCTCCAAATTCCAGGAAACACAATCAGCACGTGGACTTGGCAGCTCTTGGAGTAAACCCTACCACTTTTGACTGCCAAGACTCATGTCGAATGTTGGTCATATAATCACAGGTGACTTCCAAATTGTTAACAATAACAACTTGATCGTATCGTGAATAGCCTGCTGCCAATAGGGATAACAAATTTACAATCATTGAGAACGCTGTCGAAGCGTATGTCAAACAATGGGCCAAAAGAGAAGACGATCCTGTTAAATGTCTTTTGGCGTGGGTTATATGATGTCGTAAGAAGGTTGGACAAACTGAAAAAAGGCAACGAATTGGAATAAACCCATTCTGACAGCCTACATGAACGGTTTGTCAAATAACATAACCTTTATATGGAAGCATCACCACGTTATTTGTTTAATCAAAGAACGAACTTGGTATAAGTGGCATATAAATAATGCCACATATAAGGGTAGTATTAACTGACACAGAAATCAGCCGAAACCATGCATCAGTATCATATCAACTTTTGACGTGACTCTAAAACCATTCCTCTTATATACAGGATTCCAAATTTTCATAAACATCTGTACACATAGAGGTATATTGCAGAGTCCAGCAAATACAGCACCAAATCCTTGTCTAAAACAGTATCAATACTTCTTAATACAAAAATAGAAGGACTTTTTGTGTTCACAAAGAAAGCATTTGAGACAAATAGTCTTAATCCTATGTGGATTCTTAATAACGCGTAGGATTTGCTTGAATTTCTGGACTGTCAGAATATTTGATCTTCAACTTCGTATGCCACTATCTCACACGACGAAGTGTTTCATGTTAAAACTACGACATTATATCTCAGTGGGCTATCACTATAAAACCGTCATGCGCCCGGACCACTATAAGCAATCACACAAGCACGCACGCACGTTTGTTTCCATATAGAGCCATAGTACACTTGTCCATGGCATTCTTGACTATATGCCATTGCTGTCCATCACATACTTCATATTAACTGTACCTGGCATGCTTAAATACTTAATAAAATATGGCCTACATAAATACGTCATGGTCATACCATGACTGAATACACCATGGTCAGGTCATGTCATATCTGAGTACACCATGCATGGTCAATGCCATGACTGATTACACCATGCATGGTCCATGTCATGACTGAATAAACCATGGTCATGTCATGACAGAATACACCATAGTCATGTCATTTCTGAATACACCATGGTGTCATTTCTGAATACACCATGGCGTCATTTCTGAGTACACCATGCATGGTCCATGCCATGACTGAATACACCATGTTCATGTCATGACTGAATACA
This sequence comes from Haliotis rufescens, assembly GCF_023055435.1. NCBI lineage: Eukaryota > Metazoa > Mollusca > Gastropoda > Lepetellida > Haliotidae > Haliotis > Haliotis rufescens. The sequence continues at coordinate 37,871,092 of NW_025963779.1, forward strand.
CCATGGTCAAGTCATGACTGAATACACCATGTTCATGCCATGACTGAATACACCATAGTCATGTCATATCTGAATACACCATGGTCATGTCATTTCTGAGTACACCATGCATTGTCTATGCCATGACTGAATACACCATGGTCCATGCCATGACTGAATACACCATGGTCAAGTCATGACTGAATACACCATGGTCAACTCATGACTTAACACACCATTGTCATATCATGACTGAAAACACCATGGTCAAGTCATGACTTAACACACCATTGTCATATCATGACTGAAAACACCATGGTCAAGTCATGACTTAACACACCAAGGTCATGTCATGACTAACTACACCATGGTCATGGCATTTCTGAATACACCATGTATGGTCCATGTCATGACTAAATACACCATGGTCATGGCATTTCTGAATACACCATGTATGGTCCATGTCATGACTTAACACGCCATGGTCATGGCATTTCTGAATACACCATGGTCATGGCATTTCATAATACACCATGTATGGTCCATGGCATGACTAAATACACCATGGTCATGGCATTTCTGAATACACCATGTATGGTCCATGTCATGACTAAATACACCATGGTCATGGCATTTCTGAATACACCATATATGGTCCTTGTCATGACTAAATACAATATGGTCCATGCCATGACTGAATACACCATGGTCCATGCCAGGACTGAATACACCATGGTCCATAGCATATGTGACTTCCATGGCATACTTGAATACATCATGGCCCATGACATTCTTGATATTAAACTCTCTATACTCTCACAAATTAGAATGTCTTTCCTGGCAGATTATAACGATGATTGAACCTAATGATGCGAACATTACTATCGAGGACCCACACCGAGGACCCACACACTATTTACTGAGAAATGGTGTTATTCTAACCTTTTATCCGCTGCAGCAACGTCATCAACTCAGAGCTGAATAACAAGATTTACATATCGTCCTGGGGCCGAGGTTAAACTAGTTGCTTTTCAGACGATGTGACCAAGTATCACAAACATACTACCTTCCCAAGCAGTTTACATTGTGTGTTCAAATGTACAATATGAGTCTTTTTTCTGTTCATGGAAGGTATTTATGATTGCCGTAAAATTTTGCGTTAGCCGGATATACATTCATACGTCTGATTCCCTATATTGCTTTAATAACATTGTTTTCAATATTTGTTTTTTTATAGATGGTGAAGTTATTGTTCACATTTTGTTCTCATAAGATAAAATGTTATACTTGTGTATTTATATCAGCATTCAATCGCTCATGGCCGTCACGTGACCCATCCCAACCTTATCCGTTTCGATCTAGCTAGAACCTTATGACTAGAGTGAATGAGCGAGTTGGGTTTGACGCCGCTTTCAACAGTATTCCCGTTATATCGCGGCGTGTCAGCTTGACGTGAGAGGAAGCCCGAAGTGACGTTTAACACTTTGGTGAAACCTGCGAGCACAGGTATGGCGATGGATTGGCCTGGAAACATGATCGGGGCGATACGAACCCACGATCACAGATTTATTGGACGCAATTCTGCACAGCGAACTGCGGCGCCGTAGTCGACTGGGACATCCGTGTCCCCTCCATACAACGTGATTCATAGAGATATCAAAAGATGGGATGTCCGTGTTTTAGGTTAGCTCGAGTTCACACAGCCAGTCCGATCTTTCAGAAGAAAATGCAACTTACATGCACTCATGCATATTAATCAGCTTTGGGCATTTCTTTACAAAAACAAAAGAGTAAAAAGGAATTGAAATACAAATAAGTAATTACATGTAAAAATGATGTACATTAGCAGGAAGGTACCTCGATGATAGACGTGAAGCAGCTGTAGCGTCAGTAACGAAAATAGTTTCAAATGAATTATTCAGATCCAAATACTGTTGTAACATGGGTAGGACAGACGTGCAGATCACTATGTGTGTGTGACAATATTTACTTATATAAAATGTGCCGGAGGCAGAGATCAGATGCTGTGTTTTTCCCTTTCCAAAAGGTGCTCCTGCAATTAATTATTCGGACTTGGCAATATGAACAACTGTTGTTTTTTTAGCGTTTATGTTTTTATATTTGTAATCTATGTCTTAGCATTACCAAAAACAAGATCGGTGCTTATGAACAGCGAGGAGAAAATTGCTGCTCTCTGTTCCAGCCTCGTGGTGAAGCACCTAGATGGCTGCTTCTTAAGTGTTGCACCACGCTATACTCGCCGGTATAAATCAGATACGGGCTTATCCAATAGAACAGACAACTATATGTGCCATTCCTAGTGTTCATTAATGCGTTATTTCATTTCGAGGATGAAAAATTTTGAAAGAAATTTACGGAGATGCTAAACAGAACACGTAATTTCGACAATTGCAAAACTTTTCCAGAAATAGGCAAATCTGGTTTTTATCTGTCCGCTGAACGAAGAGCGTGAGCATAGCAGTGTCATTTACATAAGGATTGGAAATAATTCTACTTATATTGAAAGTCGATGGGAAATTTACATAAGACGGGTTTTATATGTTGCTACTTTTTCAAATTTCAACGCAGTGTGAAAGAAGCCGTGTCCGATCCCTCGCAAGAGTTAGTAATACATCACTTCTATTAATCACAAAATCTTCAATTTCACAAAACGTCATACAAACCTTTATTCTATAGGGATGCATTTTCATATGCTGAAGCGGTCATTACATTTAATGTGTCTCTTGCAACGTATGCCCTGCCTGTGTTGCAGATCTGAAATTTGAAAAAAATAAATTAATACTGACTCTGCAGTGGAGTTTTTATCAAAACGACCAGCAAACCCTTCGTAAAGTGTTTTCCAAAAGGCATTCGCAATAGTTCCAATAGTATTCTTTCATGAGGTTATTTACACTACGTTGTCATTGGTACCCGAAGTTCAGAACAAGATGTAATATAGTTAGTGATAACCCAGTAAATTTACATTTTTTATACTATTGCCAAATGACCAATTTTATTTTGCATTTCCGGCCTCAAGGCCCATAGTGCTAAATGCAATGAGACTAACAGTAATGTGCACAGCAACATCACTTGATACTTAAAACATAACAACATTATCTATATACAATGTATAACCGGATAGGTAGGTTTCTTTTTAAAAATACATTCCCAATTTTTCAGTATGTTTTACATTTTGCGAAGATAATAATCCAAACATAGTAGAACCCAGTATGAAGTAACAACATTCTAATTTTGAATACCCTAGTTATTTCACCATTTTCATCATACTTTTATCATTTCATAACACGCACCTGGTAAAGCGTACTTGATAAAGCCAATAACACAATCATCAATTAAATATATCATCGAACAAACAATGACAAGATTTCATTTATTGTCCTGTGAAACTATGCATCTCAAGCCTAGGTCCTTAAAATGCTTGGTAAATATATTCATGAAGAAGATAAACAAAACTGGACTGAGCATACAACCTTGACGTACTCCATATGATGTACTGAATGAACCTGATCTGCAATTGTCTACTCTTATACAAGCTTCAACTTTACTATACATACTACTTAGTACATTTTACCATTCACACCCCTTGAATGTACTACATAAAGTAGTTTTGACCTATCTACCAAGTCAAAGTTTTTTTCGAAAATCTATAAAGTATATTCCACAAAAAAAAGTTTTTTGGGTTTTCTCAGATATATCTGACATAATGCCTGTAACACGAATATATTATCAACTGTTAAATGAAGACTCCTAAAATCCGCTTGCGCCCCATGAACAATCTCAATCTCATCTCACTTTCTTATTCTGTTTCTGATACTGAAGTTAATATTTTACCCATTACATTTAAAAGAGCGATTCCACGATAATTATTTGAGTCCGTCTTTGATTCCTTCATAAACAGAAACATGGTATACCAATATTCCACTGATCAGGGAACACACCCTCATATAAAATACTATTAAACAACATTTTTAAAGATGGTACTATACAAAAGGCATTCTTAAAAATTCGACGTCACTCCATCAACATCCGGCGGTTTGGCTGATTGTGATGAAAGAATGGCTTTCCAAATGTCCCTCTGTGCAATAGAATCCGAAAAAAAACTATCATGATACCTCTGCTATCTCTGGATTCAATAAATGCTTAAAATGATCATACCATGTGTCAACAGTAAATAATTGAGTTACCGCTTGGAGTATATAGCACAGATTTCAGTTTACTCCAGAACGTAAATCAAGAATGACCTCCTTTACAGAATTCATTACATCTTTTTATACATACACTGTTGCTCATCAAATATTTTTGCGAAAATGTTTTTGTCCTTAAATAATTCCCAACATAGTCCTTTGATTGGAACTTTTTCAACGAATACAATAGGTATCATTTCTTGTGCTTTGCTTACGTACATTCATTATCGAACCATGTATACTGCTTCTTTGCCGATTTCCCAAACTTTGACATAAATATTTGGAGACGAAATCCAGCATAATATCCCTTTTTACTGCTGAACAGTTAAATAGATACCTTTCAATAAAACCTTATTCTATTACACACATACCATACCGTGATGACAGGAGTGTTAAGGAATCTTTTTGCATTTGCTACATTTGTATATCAGTGAGGTACACAGAGATTATTCCCTGAGTGTGTATCCTTGTCGTAAATGTCCTATAAAAGGAATACACGTTTGGTATCCCTAACAAACTTAATATGATATTTACGATAGGGAAACACACGAGGGTAATGCTTTCTTATAATAAAATGTCATTCTTAAAGCAATAAATGTTAAGGTGTTTTTTTCACACACTGAAGTAATATGTGAATCAATACAGTGCTAGAGTGTACCGCCCCTTTATAATATAGTGCTAACGTATTTGTAGCCATAATTTTCTAGAGATACTTCTGAAAAACAAAAACATACTTGTGGACGTTAGGCAATAGTTAATAAAGCAACAAAACCCTTTTCATATTCACAAGAAATCTCCGCCTAAAACAGAGCCGACTGCACGATTCCGACTATGTTATGAGCAAGTGTTTATGAATCACTTGGACTATTAACTGAGCAAGTATACATTGCAATGATGCATGGAGCTTCCTGTCCGCTAGCTGACCTTACTTGCTTATGTTTTCGGATCGTGATATCAAGTTTACCTGGTTGGGTTTTCACATTGATATCACCATACATTATAGTACACGTCGTGTACTAAAAAATAATGGGAATTGTTTATATCAATGAGGTGCAAGTTAGCCGAAATGAAACATTTTGATATTATATAGTACACAGATTAGATGAGGTGAAATGGGGTTTGATGTCGCATTCACGATTATTGCCTCAATTATATACTAGTAGTTACCTGCATGAGCGTGTGTGTGTCCTTGTTTTAGCCCCTTAAATCCAAGCGCCAGGCAGAGTAGCAACAAATACCATCTTTAAAAGTCTTTAGGTATGACGCGGCCGGGGATCGAATCCCGGGACTTAAGCTCCTCGGGTTGACGCTCTACCACTAGACCACGTAGGCGGCCCAATAGTACATAGGCAGCAAGGAACACAACCGAACAGAACAGCTACCGCGTGCATGCAAAACACTCAAAATGTTATTTTAAAATAAATATATATTACATTTTAAGCACACTCACATATGTGATTTGTTATACCACATAGATGTTACATGTTGGATGATTACATGAGGAGTCATGTAATGCCCATTAGTCCGCGACTGCAATCAGAATGAGGTGAAGGCCGCTGTTGTAATTATTCTATGTACACTATAACGTTTACGTATGTGCCCTACGCACTTCATGTCCTGTGTAATATGTCTCTCGTGTAATATATTCATTGCTGACATGATGTTCCCTGATGTGTGGATGTTTGCAGCGTTATAGTGCTACTGGTTGCTGTCGACCATTGAAACTAGGAAATGTTGGCATTGTATAATGTTTCAGCGTATACTAAAAACGCCAAACATGATTTGTTAGTCATAACTGCTGCGCAAACGAGAAAACATCTGAACTGTAGGTCAACTACTTGAAGTTTGTAAGACGAAATGGCTGCCATATGGCACACAAATTAGCAGAGTTCGTGAATGAAATACCAACAGATGAGTAACTTACATATCTAAAACATTTAGACTGTTTGGACCCGATCCATTGACTACTTCGTGTAGGTCGGGTTGAAATCCCAAGGCTGAAACATGAAAGACCCAAACATGAAAGGCTGTATGGGCGAAGCAGTAATCCAAAACACATATACACCGGGGAAAATGTGAAGCACAGCTTGCAATACATTACCACATAATCTTGCCATTATTAACATTATGGATAAAAATAACATTTTGACTTCTTTTTATATCATAAAATTACAATACTTCAGGAACATAAAAATACAATTCACAAGTTACAACTAATATGTATTGCAGAGATACATGACATCAAACATTTGGACTAATTTTCAGCAAGATCCCATAATTTAGATACATTGACTGATTCATCGAAAGTGATGCTGAAATATTTTGAAATAATGTTTTTTTGCATTACGAACTAACAAAAGAAAATGAGATATTTTTTGTACAATCGGCATACATGGGCGAGTTTTACGGAAGTAAGTTGACGTCAAACGTCTTTCTTTATCACGTGACAGCACAATTGTATCCTAGCACCAATAACGTCCCTTCTCTCCTGGCGGGTCACATTTGACAATTTGAAATCGTACTCAGTATTAATTTTCGGGCGAAACTCCTTTGTTTTTGTTTTCATATTGAAATACTCATATAAACAAGTCAGAAATCGAAGACGATTATGTTGTTACATATTTTGTAACTGATACGTGGCTTTTTGGCTACCATTTCAATTGCTTCCTCATCTTCTTTTCTCCGTCCTTGCCATCATCTGGAGAACATACAGTTTTCTTGTACCAACTTCTCGGTGGTAACTTTAACATTTATCAACATTAGATAAATACTGCATAAACATACGGGAAAATGAAAGTATACACTTGAAAATTGATTTTGGCCAAACATTTACAAACGTTATCAAAACAGTCACCGAAAGACTGCAAACTTAAAGTCTAAAACATCACTATAATACAAGCATTAAAATCGAAAAACTATTTCTTTTTTTTGTTTCAAGCCACCATCAAACATGGGTGTATACTTTCTTTTGCCCGGCAGTTTATGCAGATTTTATGCAGATTTACGTTCCGCGGATATATTAGAAGAGGGATGGTGCATACATATGTCCAGGTGTACATAACATACATACATATCTTGTTCGTTACTGTCTGGGAACGACGTTCCGTTCTGTGGTTAACAGAGTCGTACATTTACTAGCCTGTTTTCTCGAACCATTTTGTTCGAATTCCAAACTGAGTACACTGTTTAAGCCCATTCTGTAGTTTCCCGAAATGTAATGTCTGATCTGTTTTAATGTTTTCGTGTGTCTACGTGTGAGGTCACATTATATATCAGTAACTGGCCGAGATGTCATTCGTGACCTTTCTTTATTAACTAGTTTGTTTATTTAGAAAGCACCATATAATGATTTTGGATTTTATTGGGACGATACATTTGCCTTATGCAAGCAGCCAGCTCGTTGCTACATTCGTGATCAACTCGTGTTACGGAAAGGGGCGACTGGTGACGAATGCTCGTTGCTACTGTAACATGTGCGGATGGACATGAACGCGCTATCTTGATGACTGAAATAAAATTCTGCCCCAAACATCTAATAATGTTTGAAGTTGATCGAAAAGGCATTTGACTGGCTCGGCAAAGGATCCATTTAAGCTTTTGTATTTAGCGTGTATTCATCTGCGTTTGATGCTAGCTTTGAGAGCCCGTAAACTCTCTCTTCGTCAGACGTTTCAACAAATACGATGTTTTAACCAAAGGAACGGGTTTGTGATCACTGATCTTAATTCCATGTTTATTAAGATGTAGGTCCTAGTTATCACGTATATGAATAGGCATGTTACATTTTGACATTACTATATATACACCTGGAGAAAAAGTTAACCCCCCCTGAAAACGTTCACTGTCGCGCGACCGCGAATATTATTGGTGAAATCACTTGGGTAAAGGCAAGAACGCTCATGCATAGTTAAGATGTGAATGTTTGCTGGCGGGTCTGATGCGCCAAGCACGGGAACCTTTCTCGTGTAGCAGGCCTCTCGCCACTTGTCACAAACGCACTATCAGTCGACACTTAATCCAAGCACATTTTGAAATGATTCATAAGTGTATCTTAAGACTTGTTCAACAGGGCTCGCATGAGATTATCTGACGACGAAATGTGGCGAATAATAGGATTGATTGATGCAGGAATGTCCTAAAAAGCTGTTGGTCAACAAAAGGTTATGAGCAGATTGGAACAGAAACATCGTAAACGTGATGAGGTAAAGGACCGTCCAAAGTCTTGGCGGCCTCGTGTGATGACAGCATGCAACGATCGCGACCTGCTCAGCTTGGTTAGACTACAACCTGTTGCCTCAAGTACCTGTCCTCCTGGAAACTAACAGGACACCACTTTGGAGGCCAAGAGGATGTCCTCTCCTGGAAACTAACAGGACAACACATGGGGGCCAAGAGGATGTGCTCTCCAGGAAACTAACAGCACAACACATGGAGGTCAAGAGGATGTCCTTTCCAGGAAACTAACAGGAGAACACATGGAGGTCATGAGGATGTCCTCTCCGGGAAACTAACATGACAACTCATGGAGGCCAAGAGTGTGTCATCTCCTGGAAACTAACATGACAACACATTGAGGTCAAGAGGATGTCCTCTCGAGGATACTCACAGAACAACACATGGAGGTCAAGAGGGAGTCCTCTCCACAATGCTATCGGGACAACACATTGAGGTCTAGAGGATGTCCTCTCGGCGAGACTAACGGGACAACACATGGAGGTCAAGAGGGAGTCCTCTCCAGGAAACTAAGAGGATAACAAAAAGGACAACGTGGTAGCAAAGTTGAAAGAGCCTCCCATACTTTTCGGAAACGCATAAGATAGCAATAAAAAAATCAGCAACAACAACATGTGAATGTATAAAGAATGTGTTCTGCCTGGAACGCCACATGATACCGCTGCTCGCCATGCCCCGAGACTGCCGGGACAGCATGTGGTAGAATCAACGCTTCCATTCTTCATCAGGAGACTAACAAAAAACACGTGACAAACGTGAATAACGTTTAAAGATTCGCAACTTAATGAATTGAAAAAAAATGCTTCAGTTAAAACTTCCTCTGAGCCGACATAATGTAATTCTGTTTTCGTTGTATGTTGTCCTCGCGAATTTAAGTATCCCTTAGGAGGCGTTTTTATAGACTAAATGCGGCATATAAATTTCCATTTTTAGTATATAGAAAATGCATGCACAAACATTTTATGCATCCATAAATGTATTTTTTCATTCACTTTTATTACCCCATCAAGCAACTTTAAACCCTGTTTTCAATATTAATTCTTCTCTTGCTAAAAGAAACACCCATTGAAGGCAGAGCACTTCTTGTCGTTACACATACTTACGTTCATGAACGACTTTCGGCTCGTTTGATAGATCGGCAGTCAACACATCTCTTTAACTCCACGTTAGCTGTTTCTCAATTACCCGCAGATGTGTTCATTCATGCTTTCCTAGACTAGAAACACTGTGGAAAAAACATACCAGTTTGGCTCGCATTTTTTGCCAAACCTAGTAGATCTGTTTAACAGTCTCTCCATTCTTCTGCGTAATTACGTAACACCGTGCCGCCCACGCCGTACCACGTCATCAGTCTGCGGGTCACGATCAATTTGACCAGGCCCCATCGCTTCTCATAGGAGCTGAGGAGATGTGATCATGCTGAGGTGAAATTAGATTTCGGTTTTCGAGAAACTTTAATTGTCTTGGATCTCACAAAACTGCCCCTTTTCTTTGTACCTCATGTAACTGGGCGTATTGTTAACATGATACAAAGGATTGCTCTAGCCTGTGATAAGATGACCTAAGTGATATTAGCACTAAAAAGCTTCTGAACGGTGTGAAGGAAAAGCTCACCATGGCATAAAGATGCTATGAAAACATTCATCGGGCAATGCTGTTAGCAGTTTGAACTCATTCATAAACCTCACTGACATTAAATAGAATTGTGTCGATTTTTTTCACCCCCTTTTGCAGACACGTTTTCTATGCGCTGTAAGTGCATAATATCTTTAAAAGGTCTTTTATACATGGGACCAATTGCTTTTCATTTAAATTCGATGTCCTTAAGTTGCACCCTCGTTCGATGGTTCGAGGGTTCGATGTACACGTTGTAATACAGTATCTGACATTGCAAACCATTCTACATACAGTGCGAATAGTTTGTATATATTGTATAGACATGTGTCAAAAAACAATCTTCCATTACAATGTCAGTTAAGTCAGGTCAAATATTCTAGCTTAGAACAAGTTCAAAGCCACCTGTCACTAATCTGAATATTATATTTAAATATGTAATACAAAATATCATGACTTGTAAGTGTTTGTTGATAGTGGAGTACCTTTGAGTCTCCAGTGTTACTGTTGGACATGTGAATTATACTGCATATAGTTGTCTTACTGCATATATTCTAATCGGCCTTTTAATGCGGAGGGCAACGGAAAGTAAGAATTTAGGAATGTTGCAGTGGTAGCAGGAGGCACAGCCGAGTTATAACCGAGTTATAACGCCTAAGCATTACATAGAATCAGTTGCTGTAATACTCTCACTGTCCCTTTATTCTCATTAACAGTCTCACTAAACGCGTCATGAATACTATCCCTATTCACAGTAGCAGTCTCACAAATACCGGAGTCAAGCGTCCTGAATACTATCCCTTCATTCAAATCAACAGCAATCTCACCAATACCGGAGTCAAGCGTCCTGAATACTATCCCTTTATTCACAGTAGCAGTCTCACCAATACCAGAGGCAAGCGTCCTGAATACTATCCCTTTATTCACAGTAGCAGTCTAACCAATACCGGAGTCAAGCGTCCTGAATACTATCCCTTTATTCACAGCAGCAGTCTCACCAATACCAGAGGCAAGCGTCCTGAATACTATCCCTTTATTCACAGTAGCAGTCTCACCAATACCAGAGTCAAGCGTCCTGAATACTATCCCTTTATTCACAGTAGCAGTCTCACCAATACCGGAGTCAAGCGTCCTGAATACTATCACTTTATACACAGTAGCAGTCTCACCAATACCGGAGTCAAGCATCCTGAATACTATCACTTTATTCACAGTAGCAGTCTCACCAATACCGGATTCAAGCGTCCTGAATACTATCACTTTATATACCGTAGCAGTCTCACCAATATCAACATTCCTCCTCGTGGACCCTCCAAGCATCCTGTCCTTTCCAGCATCCTCGTTGAATCTACAAGGCCCTATCCAATCAAGCACCTTCCTTGTTGAATCTACAAAAGCCCTGTCCATCCCTGCATTCTCTTACTGAATCAACAAAGGCCCTATCCTGCCCAGCTTATTCGTGGAACCACAAATGTCCCATTCTGCTCAGCATCCGCGTGGAACCTAAAAAAGCCCTGTCCTTATCATCCTCTCGCAATATTTAAAAAGGCCCTCTTCTGCCAAGCATACTCGCGGTACCCAGAAAGTCGCTCCTCAGCGTCCTCGCCGAATCTGTAGCCCCTGTCATTCCCAGCAGTCGTGCTTTACCTAAATATTAATCTAACCGGTCAAATAATCCTTGGGTTCTGTCCTTTCCATCACCCTTTTGCATTTCCAAAGGCCTTGTCCAGCCCATCATCCTCGCGGAATCTACAACGCCCATGTGCTGTCCAGCATCCTCGCGGAATCTACAACGCCATTGCCCAGCCCAGCATCCTCGCGGAATCTACAACACCCCTGTCTAGCTCAGCATCCTCACGGAATATACAACACCCCTGTCCAGCCTAGCATCCTCGCGGAATATAAAAATGCCCTGTCCAGACCAGCATCCTCACGGAATATACAACACCCCTGTCTAGCCCAGCAACCTCGCGGAATCTGCAAAGGCCCTGTCCTGTCCAGCATCCTTCCAGAAAATACATATTTATAAAACCGTTGCGTCTTAGAAGAGACTAATACAAAAAAGCAGTTTTTTAATTATCTGGTAGCCAAGGATTTCGCATGAGGAACATTTTCCGGTTGCACCGGCAATGTGGGAGGTAATGAAATCATCTCTGATGGACATTTTGCTGTCAGCCTTAAATGGACAATAGACCTGACCTTTAAGCGATGCAGGATACACTGTTTGGTGATGATGTTTACAAATTCTATAAAAACAGAGGCGACCAGTTTCCATGGTTTTCTAGCAAGAGTACGTGTCGACGAGATTAACTTGCATTGACCTGGTACCACGTAGGGGAACTAACGTTAGACCTGTAGACGAAGCTGTCATTATAGGTAGCGCCTTTTTAGACAATGGTAGGAGGACTGGCCCAATCAGTGGCTCTACGGTCTCCCAACGATCACCTGACAGTACTTGCAGTAGAAATGAATGAAAGTTAAACCCTACTATTATGGATATTTATCTCTCATCGTCTGGGAAGCCAGAAATCCAGTTAGTTAAGCTGTGTCAGTAATTCTTAACCTCTTACTTTATCTAGTCACTCGATTAGTCTGGCTCGTTTTGTAATGTATCAGGTATGCAGTGAATAGCTTGACGAAAGTGAATTAGGCGATTTACGTGTTCTTGGTGCACGAGGCTCAAACGGATCGACGTCTGCGGTATTTACAGTTCGTTGCAAGCATGACTGTTCACGGATGTTCTGTTTTTTAATAAACTAGTACAGGTTAATTGCTGGCATTATAGTTTGAAAACAATACATTTAGCCTAACCCGTGACTCGGGAACCATATGTGATACAAATTCTAGGGTAGGCCTATTTGACACGTCTACACACTTCTTTTCAGTTGTGTACTCCTCGAGTAACTGAGAAGGAAATTCGAGAGCACACTGATCGAATTAACGGGGTGATAATAACGTAGCGCTGTGAAAACAGCATCAACGAGTGGAATAGGCGCATTACAAATGTATTTTATTATTGTTTTTATTTTCATTATTAATAATTCCATATACACATACCCGCGCCAGTGTCCATATCAGCTTCATTGATTTCAATCAAGGACTTTTAATCTGATGATCAATAAGAAGGTCAAGGCCACCATCACACGAAAAACCAAACAATGAATACGGCCTCAAAGAATGCATGTAACAGGGGTGGAAAAGAGGAAATGGTCGGGGTCACAGACATGTCGTCATTAGCACTCACTGGAGTTTCTAAGCATAATTGGGAACGAAATCACGCCTAACTGATAATCCTACGGGGTATTCCACGACTGAATAACCGCTGAAGTATAACTGGTGTTGAAGATTATGTTTTGACAAGATAGGCATTAATGGCAACCACGACTGATTCAATATGTGCTGACCATCCTCATTGGAGCTGTAACAGCCTAAGCAGTGTACTACCACGAACCTACTCGTGGCAATCCTGTCGTGCCAACGTTAAAGGTTTGGAGCGATAATTACACATACACCATTAGCTTTTCATAGTTAATCTGCGCGTAAAGCATTTCGGATTACTTCTTGTCTGGTTCTGAATACATCTGGTGTAACCTCGTCGCAGCGTCATTAATCTGCATTGACGACACTGTTCACGTTCACACTGAAGACGTCAGGCGTCATGAATCTGTGTTAAGCGACACTTCTAACGTCTTCGATGCACCGTCATGAATCTGTGTTATACGATGCTGCTAACGTAAATTCGTAGGCTCGCCGTCTTGGTTTACATGAATCGATGATATTAAATTCATGCCGAAGCCTGTCGCCAGACGTCTTTGTGAAGCCATGCTGCTAGCCTACGTTCTCGCGCTGCCGTCAGAAGTCTATGTTAAATCATACTGTCAACTTTTATTGTTAAGCTCGCCGTCATGAATCTGTGAAGCGATACAGTGGACGTTCATAGGCCGCTAAAAATTCAGATTAAAATTAAAATCAAAATTAATACAGCAAAGATGGTTTTGGTGATCCTGCCATAGTCAGGCTGGTTAGATTTAGCATCAGCTCAGGGCCCTTGCCCCCTCTACACACAGCCTCGACAGCGAATGGGACTTCTCCAAGGCCTCGTCGAACCCACCGAGAAATCTTCGGACAATGTGAAGACTACCCAACACTGCAGCCTTCTGCATTACCTAGATTGTCAGAAGGACTGTGTTCCTGGCAGCATACCCGAGTACTCTCCCAATGTCACCAATTGCGTGGATCGATGCTTATGATGTCAATCACTGGATTGTCTGGTCCAGATTCGATTATTTACAGACCGCCGTAATGTAGCTGGAATATTGCTGAGTGCGGAGTTGAATAACAAACGAACAAACAGTCAACATATTGGGAGGTACCAAACCTTGGGCACCGAAAACAATGGGGAGTCGGACAGCATAGTACTTGACATGCAAGCGTGACATTTCGTAAGCGAGGTCCGCATTATTGCCATGATTCTCCTGAATCTTGTCAATCACATTGGTGCCAAAAGAGACAGAAAATGCAATGAAATATATTATTTCATTGCATTTATAAAAAAGGTCTAGATCAGGTTTCTTGGCCTGGATGTGTCAGAGGCTGTATAAGAACCTATTCCAAAGAATTTTATATTTATCATTTTCTATGACGCCATCTATTAACATTCTGGGTCGTTCCAAGGATTGACCTCTGTTTCAAACTACAAGCATAGCGAAGACCATAATAAAGAGATCGAGCCACACCATCATGTCGCTTAAGATACTGTGTCTGTGCCCAAGCTGAGCATCCACTGACAACGTGTTGTACAGTCTCTATAAATTCATAGCATAATCTACATTTTATATTTACATTTTGATGAAAAATCACACTTTGACCGTTTGGAGTAGGAAGTGACTGATTCCGAGCAGCAAACAGGTCAACTGAAGCCGTATCACCATGAGTCTGTGTTGAGCGAAATTATGTCACTATGGGTCTGGAAACTCTGTGAAGCAAAACTGTTAACGTTCGTTGTTGAACGATGATTCCACATTCTTTCTCAGGCAATACACGAGTCACATATCTTGCATACCGGCACTTCATTCACAGTAGCAGTCTCACCAATACATGA
This sequence comes from Haliotis rufescens, assembly GCF_023055435.1. NCBI lineage: Eukaryota > Metazoa > Mollusca > Gastropoda > Lepetellida > Haliotidae > Haliotis > Haliotis rufescens. The sequence goes on from NW_025963779.1 coordinate 37,886,224, forward strand.
GTCCAACATCATGCATACTATCCCTTCATTCAAAGCAGCAGCAGTCGCACGAATACTGGAGTCATTTCCTTCACAGTCAGTGTTTTACGTATTGTTTAACATTAGCCCATGACGCCTGTATTTGCTTTGAGGAGTTAGGCAAACATTCACTTGTAATTCGCGGCGCTTGGCGTCAGCAGAGCTGTTCACTGTTCACATTCAATGATATGACGCTACGACATCAATCAGAGAGAAAGCAATATCAAGGTTCATTCATATCACACTGTGTTTACCTTCTGGAGAGGGACGATGAGGTGGCCCAGTGTTAAAGTGTTCGCCTGTCACGCCTAAAGCCCAGGTTCGGTTCCTACATGTGTACAATGCATGAAGCCCATTTCTCGTGCTCCCACTGTGGTATTGCTAGAACAGTGCTTAGGCAGCGTTCAATCCACACTCACTAACTCACACTGCAGGGTACCACCGTTATAATGTTTACAATGGTTACAAATCACCGTATCAAAATAGTTTTTTCAAATTTAGATTTCGAGCAGGTCACAAAGTACCCTTAAGTTAGAGTAGGGTGAAATTGCGATCGGTTAGAAAGAACGAGCGACTGGGCTGACTGTCTTGCTCTTCATATAAAACTATAGACTAACATTTCGTCTATGAAATCTTATATTATACAAAACCCTTCTCGACTCTAAAAATTAAAAAAATAATTTTCACTATGCTGATTCATATGTGGAATAGGGCTAGCTAGAGCTGGCTAGGCTTGTTTTTGTATGCGTTTCTAGATTATTTTTTTTCCCTAAAATAAATGCGGGTACAGGACGTATAAAACTATTGCTTTATCTGGTCCTGTCCCCGGATATGTTCAGCCCCAAACCCTCCCCCAGTTAATTAATGTACCCTCATCAGGAAAACATAATAGGTATATCACCTTCCCCAGACTGTCCTCTTGCGACGTGACGTCATGTAAAGCGGTACTTTAGCTGTACGTTTGCCATAGACATCAAGTGCTTACTATATTGACGATGGAGCAAAATACATTACAGTATTCTTTATATGTATTACACACACCTAGGATAGAACAGTTTCGCAGAAGTTGAGATCGATATCAGTCGTGTGGCACAGAATTGACCTGACAACTCTGGTACATGGACGTGAGCTCAGTGTAAACAACGGTAGCCATTGGAATAAAAGAAGTGAAAAACAATATTGAGGGATTTATAGCGTTCAAGTTTGTTTTAATGAAATTAGACACTTCGTGAAACAATCTCACAAGACGATATATTTCTCTCACCGCAATAGCATTGTAGTTGGTAACCCTCCCAAAAGGAGAAATTATGTCTAGATCTGTCGGAGAATAACTGCTTCATTTGTCCTGTTTCGAGGTCCATTTTTTAGAGTGAGGATGTAGCATTATTATCGGATAAACGGATGACCATAAAACATCTATCTAATAGCATCGGACCATGTTGTAATCACGAATAGTCATAAGTTAATGCATGGGAGCAATTCATGTTATTATCTGACTTGAGAGAGAGAGAGAGAGTATCTCCGAACTATTTTCTTCAAGTTTTGCTAATTTCTTGAATTGTGCACATCCTTTGGTCCAATGACTACCCTTATCTTACATAAACCTTTATTTCATCCACCCCACAACCCACTTGTAACCCGTTTACAACGAGTAAAGGAATTAAAGTGTTTGTAATCTAAATTCGTGATTACAGGATGTTATTTTTTCTTTTCTCAGTATATGGTATAACATCAAAGATCAATTAAAGTCGCCCACGCTCGCGTTTACTGTCATTGTATGCTGTTTGGTGCATTCTATGTCCATCTTTGTGTATGTGTTTCAGTGAACAATGCATAAACTCCGATAATCGCATACATCCATGACTTTCCCATCGAACGTAAATGTAACTATTCAAAGAACAGTTCACTTATCTGGTTTATCAATGTTCACCGTTTAGTTACGCTTATAACCATTTTACTGGATACCTTATTTATAGAGACGATGTATTCTTGCGCCTCACAATTAATTGCAACGTCTACACCGTGTCTAACGCCGTGCCGCACTGCTCTTCTCGACTCTAAGTGGCAAATAGCATGCACATTGTCATCAGCAAATTTGTACCTGTTCCCTATGGGTACATATATTAAGGCAGAAGATATCTTGTTATATAGGTCAATGTCCATGATCTGATGTGTTTTTAAGAAACCTTATTCACAGAAAAACGCTTGCCGTTTGGGTGACACAAGGAGGTATGCATGATCTGTCTGGTGTATGTGTCACTGTACATGTCATGGTTGTATGATCATGTACTCGTCTATGCCTACACCACAACCATGAATGGGATTAAGTACAGGCCAGCATGCATATTGTAATCAAGAATTGGTCCGAGGGAAGTACTTATTCAAGTAATGAGTGTGTGCTATAATTTAAGGCAGCAATGGCAATATGAAGGTCATATTGCGACAGGTGCAAATAATACATTCAAAATTCCAAATAGTATGTATGTAGATATTAATCATATGTGTGTACCAGTTCAGTTCAAAACTGCTGTGTGCTATATAGTAATGGTTACTAGTATATAGAAGAAAAACATTCCTAAAAGTAGGTATTTAGTATATGAGCCAAAAGATATAACTTGGTTAAATAATCATTTTGCTATGACTTGAAAATATTCTCTTCTGATTAGTCAGTTGGAGATTTCAAATAATGATAAGAATTTATTATTGACATACGTCACCCAAACAGCCAATATTAATAGAAAGGTACTTCTTTCTCCACCATTGGAGTGATAGACAAATAGCGATAGACACAAATGCACGTTCCTGCAATACTCAAATTATGTGTGGCCATCATTTTGCGCAGAAACACGATAAAAATAGAGTAAGAGAGTGTGATACAATTCTCAGGTTCAACATAAATCTTGAAATAATATTGATGGCGTTTGTTTAACTCCGCCAAAGACCGTTGCGACGTGATAGTTGTAAGCTATGGAAGGTTCTCTTAAGTTTCTTCTCAGTTATGTCAACACAAGCGGTTCTATTGACTTTCAATGCCTCATATATGCCATTTAATTGTATTAACATCAAACCCAATGCTTAACAACATACAACGACAGACTCTGTTCAAAGGCGATAATCGGTATTCCTGAATTCAAATCGGACACCTATCCAAAACAGAACTCCTAACACTTCACACTTTATCTCTGCTAACACCAAAGTCTAAATAATGTTGCCATGGTGCGGATATCAAATTCAATTTAGCACCTCAAATATACCAATCACATAGTTTTACTCTGAAACCACAGTATGTTGCCTCATTACTTCAACGAGGTGAAATATTTCCCTAAAATTCATCGATTTTTAATAATCAGTTACCAATTTCAAACAACATTCAGTTCACATTTGTTAATTCTTGCGACCTTTTCATGTTTCTTTGCGGGCACGTGAAGACCTCGTCTCTTATGGAGCCGAATGGTGTGTATATCCGTCTAACACGTTTCAAAGTTATTATATATCTCTATATAAAGAGCCTTCGCTGTTAGCTCGGCGGACTGCGATTACGTATAGACTGAGCATCAAAGGTGTTCTCTTGCACACACCAAAATAACTGATTAGATGGAAATCTTGTCTAATTTGTTTCTGTCCCGGGGGAATGACTTCATATATCAGCAGGCATATCTATTTAGCCCATTATGGAACGATAGATTCCCTCACTTTCAACACCAGTGGTAGCGATGTTTTGGCGTGAATGCACTTGGGTATTCAAGAAAATAATCTGACAGACATGATGTTCTGATTTGTATGAACAACGTCTTTATGGACATTGTTTTTGTGTCGGATGTAATACGTGTAAATCACTTTGAGTCCGATCTTTACATGCAACACGTTTGAACCTCTTTGAGTCCGATCTTTACATGCAACACATTTGAACCTCTTTGAGTCATATCTGTACATGTTTACACGTTTGAACCACTTTGAGACACATCTTTATAGGGAAACACGTTTGAACCACTTTGAGACACATCTTTACCTGTTTACACGTTTGAACCAATTTGAGTCATATCTTTATAGGGTTACACGTTTGAACCTCTTTGAGTCATATCTTTATAGGGTTACACGTTTGAACCTCTTTGAGTCATATCTTTATAGGGTTACACGTTTGAACCTCTTTGAGTCATATCTTTATAGGGTTACACGTTTGAACCTCTTTGAGTCATATCTTTACAGGGTTACACGTTTGAACCTCTTTGAGTCATATCTTTATAGGGTTACATCTATGAGGCAACATGTTTGAACCACTTTGACTCATCATATCTTCACAGGGTTTGTGTCATATCACGGTTAAGCCTCTGTGCGTTGCCTTGGGTAAGACTGTAGTGGGTTACAAGTGTGCGCTGCCTTCGGTAAGACTGTAGTGGGTTTAACGTGTGCGCTGCCTTGGGAAAGACTGTAGTGGGTTTAACGTGTGGGCTGCCTTGGGAAAGACTGTGGTGGGTTTAACGTGTGCGCTGCCTTGGGTAAGACTGTAGTGGGTTACAAGTGTGCGCTGCCTTCGGTAAGACTGTAGTGGGTTTAACGTGTGGGCTGCCTTGGGTAGGACTGTAGTGGGTTTAACGTGTGCGCTGCCTTGGGTAAGACTGTAGTGGGTTACAAGTGTGCGCTGCCTTGGGCAAGACTGGTGGGCTTAACGTGTGCGCTGCCTTCGGTAAGACTGTGGTGGGTTTAACGTGTGCGCTGCCTTGGGTAAGACTGGTGGGTTTAACGTGTGCGCTGCCTTGGGTAAGACTGGTGGGTTTAACGTGTGCGCTGCCTTGGGTAAGACTGTGGTGGGTTTAACGTGTGCGCTGCCTTGGGTTAGACGTTGGGTGGGTTACACATGTGCGATACTTTGAGTAAGACGTTGGGTGGGTTTCACATGTGCGATACTTTGAGTTAGACGTTGGGTGGGTTTCATATGTGCGATACTTTGAGTAAGACGTTGGGTGGGTTACATATGTGCAATACTTTGAGTTAGACGTTGGGTGGGTTACATATGTGCGATACTTTGAGTTAGACGTTGGGTGGGTTTCACATGTGCAATACTTTGAGTTAGACGTTTGGAGGTTCATACGTGTTACATTGAGCGTGACCTTTCAAAGGTTGCTAGAGTGAAACAATTCAGGAGATTATTTGACTAAACGAGTTGGGTTCACAAGATAAAAGTTGAGCCAAAACTATAAGGTCTGTTTTAGAGTACAATAATATGATACTTAAAACATACTTACTTTAAATTTTCAATAGTCTTATTTGTTTAACGTGGGCAGTATGGCTCCGACATGGTCCCAAAGGAATTATATCATATTGAGGAGATTTGAACAAAATTTGATTGCTTGCTTTGCTAAATGCAGGTTTAAATGTTTTATGATAACGCACGTGTTGAGACTAAAGTTTTCGTTGTCATTAATTAAGACTTATTACACCACACTTCTGTGAGATGTTGTTTTATGATGTCCTTCCTATTCCCAAGAGAGTTTACCACGCGCGAGCTTCTCGCCTTGTGTTAGGACTTTCATAGTAGGATTAATGACAAGAAAGAATCGTAGTGTTTTTCTGCAGATGAATACTGATAGGAATTGCAATTGAAATCGCACAAATATCTTTTTGAAATACCCGAAAAAGATATTTAGATTGATGTGTTAAAACATTTTAGATTTAATACTCTTCTCTACTCTTTACTTGCTGACTGCTTGAAAAGTCAAATTGTACAAAACAATGTAATATATTACCAATATCCATTATAGGCGCCCAGTCATTATTGTTTCTGCACTTGATCCCCTATGGACAATGGTGTACTGCCAGTGTTCGTGTTCTCTTTCAAATCATTAAGGACAATTTAAGTTACTCATCAACATTCTAATCAGTACAGGAGAAGCGAGGTTAAACTCTTGTGTAGGTAAGTCAACGCCAAGTGTTTTCCATTTCTTAAGTACGCAATTTAATCGACGGTGTAACACTACGGTTTCGCAGTGGGATGGCAGTTCCCGTTCATGCGTGGGTGTTGCTGTAGTGATTCGGTTATATATTCTACGTGTTGCTCCTTTGCTGACGACAAGAAGCAGAGAAGTATGACTGGCGTCTGGTAAACATTCTCACCCCCATTCATTGAAGAAGGACAAGGCGCTGAACATCTGCCACTTACTGGGATCAAACGATCCTTGATACTCTTTGCAACCTATCACATTGAAATGACATATGGGTAAATGAAATATTAAAAAGCATCTTGATCAAACCAGTTGTGAAAGTATTTGGCAAGTTTGCTTCAGGAAGCAAGTGTCACGGAGTGAGTGGTGGCGTGGGATATTGAGAAAATGTCAATACCAATGTATGTATGGGCTGTGTCGTGGAGGAGTGGCCATGTAACCCTGGCTATTGATTAGAATGTGGTTGTTCTGTAACGTGAGTTAGTAAAAACCTCGATTTCTCACACCTGTTAGTGGGTTTTATTTCGATCCTCATTGAAGGGTATTTCAGTTATATCATGACCTGTCTTCTTTATGTGGATAGAAAACCAATGTTACGGAGGTCCAGGGCGTGTGCTACTTTAGTTACACATACAAGGATGGCTGACAAACGAAGGATCCTGATCGGACGATTTCTTGATTCGAACCCTTGCTATGACTAAGGGACCAAACTGTGTAATGCATTACGGTGCTCTAGACCACTGGGCCACCCGTGTGCCCGCTCTAGAGACTACTGACCCTTACTTTGAAATACAAATACCAAATCCAACAAAAAAAAAGGATAACTGTTGTTAAACAGATAAATTATGTGAATTAGAGTGAATTATGTGGTGTTATCGGTTGATTTCATATATTCCAACAAACAATAGGTTCGATTTGGAAAATACCTTGTCTGGCATAATATGTTGACGCACACTAATGAGCATGTTTCTGTGTAGGTAGCCCGAAGGCTGTGATAACAATCAGGAAGTCTATGGTAATGATGCCCATAGGTGCCAAAGTCAACATCGTAAACCATGACACTAGGACAAAACGCATTCCAGTGTCCAACAAGTCTAAATTCGACAGGCAAACATTTACTTTTTACATATAGCATTTCAGATAATGATGTAATTGCATCCGAATCAGGTCTCATCATGCTTAAGTTGGGTCTCTCGGTCTTAACGCAATCATCTACAATTGATGAGGTTCGGAATACACGTCATGCATATGAACTAGGTCACTGGCCCATGAAGACGTATGTTGACGTAAGTGAAATATGAATGTGGGTCTGCTGCAACATCCTCATTTCTCGCCTTTGCCCTCAGAAATTCCAAATGACACCCGTTACCAGGCCGCCGTACACACAGTATGTTCTATCTGGGTAATGAATCAGAAATGTCGACAGCTATGTTATTACCTCAGCGTTAAACGCGGAATTTCAACGATCGCTTACTGTTTGGTGTGGGTGACGCCCTTCTCTGAACAGGCGAACTGGAAGTATGTGGTGTATATTTGTTTACATAGATAATATTTCCGGTATTTTTGCACTTGTTTCTAGTCATGGATGGTAAAGAGAATGAGGAAATATAGCTCGGAATACTCCCAATGTATAGCATTCTACATAGCAGGAATTCCCGATCACGGTTTACGAGTTCCGACGAAAACTGTTACTCAACACGTACTTGCTTGTTTTGTTTCAAGGCCGAATGGATGCTGCCTTAAAAGATCTTCTCTCTTCTGAACCTTGTTGTGCCCTTGGGTCATTGCTGTCTTCGTGTGAGTCAAGGACACCTGATGTCTGTAGTCTTCAGGACATCCTTGACTTCGACTTACGGGCATCATACACTAGGCCAACCGCTATATTATATCATTATTAATAGTGATTAATTTCATTTTCTGAAAACACATACTATAATAATAGATTTTTCGTTTCCGTTAATATTTATGATACTATTATCTATATACATGGAAGATACATAGCAAATGTTACTTTTACATTGGTTCCACTTCGGTCTGTTATAGGAGGTAAAACCAATTTGTGATTGTTGTTTTGACCGAGTTATGTTTAAGCATTCTTAGGGAAGTCATAGAGCTAACTCTTGACGTTGTTGCTTTATAACATTCGTGATGCCGCGACCAAATGATCCTCAGCACCCGAGGCTTGTCGAAGAAGGCGACCAAAAGGGAGATCGTTTTGTCAGGCTTTTTGACATAGCCGATTTTGTGTCATCGTGATCATCCATCAACCACTGGTTTGCCTAACCCAGGCTCCATTTTTAAACGACCGCCGTGATATAGTTGACTGCACCGTAAAATAACGACATTGGCAACATCATGAGTAACCACGTTACCAACGCCACTAGGTGACAGATTAGACTAGTTAGTTAGCAGGCCGTGCAACTCATATATATCGATTATTAGCCTTATAAACGGGTTGATTCGGCCATTAAGTTCGTAAGTGTCTAATTTGGTTTGTTTAGTCTACGATACATCCGTGTTGCATTGTTCAGCTTTCTTTGAAATTTTGTTCATAACCTTTCACATGGACTAGTATAGTTGATTCAAATAATTCAGTGTAACATGTGCGCTCTGCGTTATTCTTTTAACTTATATCTATCATATTCATTGCAATCTATTGTGCTGTATTCACAGTATGATGTGTGGGTATGGTATTGGACACTGTATCGGAATACATGGTAATACCAGTAATTAACTTGTTTCTGGTTTGATGTCTGTTGCACATAACAATGTCACTGGTTCAATTCAATTGTTATGTTTTGTTATTTGACTACCTTTATGAAATCTAATCTCATTAACCTTTTACCTGCTACAACATTTTGGTCGACATTTTCAAAGAAATTACAAAAAATCAATGTAAGCCTACTTGGGTTATTCCTTTGTCCGTGCTTGAAATGTAGTCATGACGGTGCTGAAGTTGTGGCTTAACGGCTTCGGAGTCTTAAGATTGACTTCCTTCGATTGCTCGTCAAAGACGTCACACTGAGAATCATAAGAAAACCTTCTTTGGTTACGGTTGACTTCCATTCTTAATATACCCACTGAGCAAGCACACCTGATGACCGAGGGAAATTAACTCTCATGCTTCAAACATCTTCTGTTAGTCTTGTATCATTTAGACATACGGTGATTCACTATCTAAGCATGTTTTTATTAGCGTTATAACATATGAGGCAGTGTGGTATGTTTCTGCATCGATGTACCGATATATCTTAAGACGACAGAGATTATGGATTAGTCATAGCTATATTCACCAAGTCTGAAAATGGCTTGGCTGATTTCCTTGTGAAATGGATGTTTTACGACTTTGCTCTGTCCGATGAGGGGGAGTAGGGTTTTATGGTTGACCTATGGCGTTTCTGGACAAGAAGTTACATGTAGCACCGTGTGAGACGGTAGCGTGTGAGAGACACATAACGTGCTGACATTACACAATGTTGACATAATAAAAAATATCAATCGGCTTGATGTAAAATGTTCCACGTATGCAAGCGAATGAACACTGTAATATATACATTGTATAAAGTATCCCCACGAAACATGTTTTCGAGCCTAACATCTTTTAGAGCCCCTAAACAATACGTAACCATGCGCTTGATGACGTAATGAAGCTCACTGAACACATCAGAGTGTTCGCCACTTGCCGCTGTACTTATGTTACGAATTAAACTGCAGGAGGTAAGAGTGAGTGAGTTGGGTTTAATGCCGCTGTTAACAGAATTCCAGCTATATCGCGGCGTGTCAGCTTAATGTGGGAGGAAAGCCCGAAGTGATGCAGGTCTCAGACGTTTACCACCTTGGTGAAACCCACGAGCACGGGCATGGTGCTGACAAACCTGGAAACATAATCGTGGCGAACCGGGATTCGAACCCACAATCATAGGTTTCTAGCGTGCCGAAGGGACGTAACTCCGCACCGCGAATCGCGGCGCCTTAGACGACTGGGACACCCGTGCCCCCCCCCCCCCCCCCCCCCCCGGAGAAGGTAAGTTGTTCAATGAGTAATAAAAGATACCTCAAAACTTACTTTTTTACTAATGTACAATTCAATCAAACTTGATCTGATGATAATGTTGCATCAGAACAATCGTATGTACCGATGATGTATCAGCTTCTGTTTGTAAGCCTCCTGTGTGTAATGTCATGTGACTGATCATGTTGTGCATCTATTTATAACTTGACTGTCATGGAGGGGCTCGAAATCAGGTGACGGTAACAAGATGGTACCTGATTGACTCGTCTCGCTTGGCGAGGCATTATCACGATTACTTTGACAAGATCTGGTCATTTGATTATTCAATTGTAAATAGAAATCAATGATCTCAAAGGTCTGACTTAATTTTAGCGTAATTGTTATTGTTATTAGACACGTAATGAGAAATAATTCTAAGGGGCTCGAAAACACAGTACGCGAGGTTATATTAAGAAAATAGTTTTTTCAGGGAAGACGAATCTGGTCGTAAAGACCTTTTACTATATGTTACTCCTTTTTAAGATTTGTCAAAAACTGTTACCACTGACAGTTAATGGACAAGAAGGCGTATTGACCAAAATCATTTCTGGCCCTGGAACCTACTCGACACAAGCCCTTGCCACAGAACGTGTAGAGTGTAGCAATTCAACGTTGGCTTCAAGCTAGACAGGCATATAAATGCGAAGACATGTGTAGGTGATGGACTGCCTTGTCTCTGACATTGTCTCTTGGACGAGTATTTACTAATTCGAATCAAGGCGGCTATGCAGGCATTTGCTCACTAGTCTGGCGATCGAAACGGGTAATAATGAACGGAGATCAGTGATGATGTTGAATTTGGAGTTACCGCGACACATATAAACTCGAATGATAATTAAAGGAACACTTTATTGCACAAAATTGTGTTAGCAAAGGACATACTCTTATCAATGTAGATTAAAGTCGTTGCATCATTGACAAATATATAGGTTAACGTATTGGGCTGAATATGAATATTGTGTACTACTACTACTACTACTACTACTACTACTACTACTAGGGGCGTAGGGTTACTACAACTACTACTACATATGTACTACTACTACTACTACTACTACTACTACATATGTACCACTACTACATATGTGCTACTACTACTACTACTACTATTACTACTACTACATGTATACTACTACTACTACTACTACTACTACTACTACTACATATGTACTTCTACTACTACCACTACATATATACTACTACTACTACTACTACTACTACTACTACTACATATGTACTACCACTACATATGTACTACTACTGCTACCACTACATATGTACTACTACTACTAATACATATGTACTACCGCTACATATGTACTACTACTACTACCACTACATATGTACTACTATTACATAATTACTACTTCTACATATGTACTACTACCGCTACATATGTACTACTACTACTACCACTACATATGTACTACTACTACTACTACATATGTACTACCACTACATATGTACTACTACTACTACCACTACATATGTACTACTACTACTACCACTACATATGTACTACTATTACATAATTACTACTTCTACATATGTACTACTACAGCTACATATGTACTACTACTACTACTACTACATATGTACTATTACTACTACTACATATGTTCTACTACTACTACTACTACTACTACTACTACTTCTACTACTACTACTACATATGTACTACTACTACTACCACTACATATGTACTACTACTACAACCACTACATATGTACTACTATTACATAATTACTACTTCTACATATGTACTACTACAGCTACATATGTACTACTACTACTACTACTACATATGTACTACTACTACCACTACATATGTACTACTATTACATAATTACTACTTCTACATATGTACTACTGCAGCTACATATGTACTATTACTACTACTACATATGTACTACTACTACTACTACTACTTCTACTACTACTACTACTACATATGTACTACTACTACTACTACTACATATGTACTACTACTACTACTACTACTTCTACTACTACTACATATTGACTGCTACTACTACATATGTTCTACAACTACATATGTACTACAACTACTACTACATATGTACAACTACTACATAATTACTACTACTAAATATGTACTACTACCACTACTACTAATACTACTAGTACTACATAATTACTACTACTACTACTACTACATATGTACTACTACTACGACTACTACTTCTACTACATATGTACTACTACTACATATGTACTATTAGCACTACATATATACTACTACTACATTTGTACTACTACTACTACGACTACTACTACTACTACATATGTACTATTACTACTACATACTTACTACTACTAAATATGTACTACTACCACTACTACTACTACTGCTAGTACTACACAATTATTCCAACTACTACTACTACATATGTACTACTACTACTACTCCTTCTACTACATATGTACCACTACTACTACATATGTACTATTACTACTACATATATACTACTACTACATATTACTACTTACTACTACTACTGCTACTACTACACGTGTACTACTACTACTACTACTACTACTACTACATATCTACTATTACTACATAATTATTTTTACTACATATGTACTGCTACTCCTACTACTACTACATATGTACTACTACTACTAATACTGCTACTACATATGTACTGCTACTACTACTACTACTCCTACTACTACTACATATGTACTACTACTACTACTACTGCTACTACTACTACATGTGTACTGCTACTACTACTACTACATATGTACTACTACTATTACTTCTACGACATATGTACTACTACTACTACTACTTCTACTACTACTACTACTATTACTGCCGCTGCTAATCAATGCCTTTATATAAAGATATTATCATCATTACTTTAACGTGTTAAATATACATTATTAAACTTACACACATAAAACCTTTTGGAAACGCCATTGTAGTGAAATGATGGTCACAAGGTTATTAATTACAGAACATCCAGGAATTAGTTATCATTGAAATATATTTCTAACTTGAGGTTAGTGTTGAAAGTAAGGTCTTTTGATTCGGCAGAGTTACAGTTCACCCACATAGTCACAGATCACATGTGCCTCGAAAGACGTGTACGTTTAATCAATTATTTACGGTGTACGGTCACACTCAAAGATTTACAAGAGAAATGACCATAAACGACTTTGGGAAACAAACCCAGACAAGGTACTCTAATATGGATTATTGTCAGTTGGTATTGTCTGGAAAATAATCAAAGAATCCCGTAGCGTGACAAGGACAGAATATGAACTTTACAATGAGAATTGAGTGCCACTGACCTGACATTGGATACTGACCTAGGGTAGTGTTTATCAAAGGCGTTTAACATTGGGCACGAGAAACTGTTCAGGTTGGTCGCCGCAATGCTCAAGCTGCGGGGGCGTTACAGTTTCAGTGTGAAAATGTTTGAAGACACAATCCATTCTGTAACGTTCATGCCGAGGCTTAAGTCCGAGCAGTCCCAACCACTGCTTGCGGCTGACACCGTTGATTAATAACATTGGTCGTTAAGGAGTGTCACACAACCCAGATGACACTCCAGTATTATTGGGTGAAGGAATCCAAGGACAAATCCTGTTCCATTCAGATAAATGACGACCTGTATATGCAGGGATGATAATCAGTCTCGACTATTGGCCACAACAGGAAAATCTAACATAGTGGTGAAATATTACATGAACGGATCACTGACAATCAGTGATAACACAAGGTGGTGGTGAGAGCATTTGCTTGATTGTTTGGGATTGGTTGCTCATCGTAGATGCGAAATATGGGTAGTACTAAGACAGTTGGCCTATATGACAGCAAAGTACAGTTAGTGATCTCATTTTGGCCTCTATGGCAGAAACGTATGGGAGGAACTCTGTGTGGGGGGGAAAGTACGGGCGGTACTCTGATGGGCGATAACGATGACTTCAAAGTATGGGCAGTGCTCTGATGGTTAGTCACGATGACTTCAAAGTATGTATAGGTATCCGATGGTTTGTCACGATGACTCCGAAGTATGGGCGGTACTCTGATGGTTGATCATGATGACTACACAGTATGGGCGGAACTCTGATGGTTGATCATGATGACTTCACAGTATGGGCGGTACTCTGATGGTTGATCATGATGACTACACAGTATGGGCGGTACTCTGATGGTTGATCATGATGACTACACAGTATGGGCAGTGCTCTGATGGTTAGTCACGATGACTTCAAAGTATGTATAGGTATCCGATGGTTTGTCATGATGACTCCGAAGTATGGGCGGTACTCTGATGGTTGATCACGATGACTACACAGTATGGGCGGTACTCTGATGGTTGATCATGATGACTACACAGTATGGGCGGTACTCTGATGGTTGATCATGATGACTACACAGTATGGGCAGTGCTCTGATGGTTAGTCACGATGACTTCAAAGTATGTATAGGTATCCGATGGTTTGTCATGTTGACTCCGAAGTATGGGCGGTACTCTGATGGTTGATCACGATGACTACACAGTATGGGCGGTACTCTGATGGTTGATCATGATGACTACACAGTGTGGGCGGTACTCTGATGGTTGATCATGATGACTACACAGTATGGGCAGTGCTCTGATGGTTAGTCACGATGACTTCAAAGTATGTATAGGTATCCGATGGTTTGTCATGATGACTCCGAAGTATGGGCGGTACTCTGATGGTTGATCATGATGACTACACAGTATGGGCAGTACTCTGATGGTTGATCATGATGACTACACAGTATGGGCAGTGCTCTGATGGTAAGTCACGATGACTTCAAAGTATGTATAGGTATCCGATGGTTTGTCACGATGACTCCGAAATATGGGCGGTACTCTGATGGTTGATCATGATGACTACACAGTATGGGCGGTACTCTGATGGTTGATCATGATGACTACACAGTATGGGCAGTGCTCTGATGGTAAGTCACGATGACTTCAAAGTATGTATAGGTATCCGATGGTTTGTCACGATGACTCCGAAATATGGGCGGTACTCTGATGGTTGATCATGATGACTACACAGTATGGGCGGTACTCTGATGGTTGATCAGGATGACTACACAGTATGGGCGGTACTCTGATGGTTGATCATGATGACTACACAGTATGGGCAGTGCTCTGATGGTTAGTCACGATGACTTCAAAGTATGTATAGGTATCCGATGGTTTGTCATGTTGACTCCGAAGTATGGGCGGTACTCTGATGGTTGATCACGATGACTACACAGTATGGGCGGTACTCTGATGGTTGATCATGATGACTACACAGTGTGGGCGGTACTCTGATGGTTGATCATGATGACTACACAGTATGGGCAGTGCTCTGATGGTTAGTCACGATGACTTCAAAGTATGTATAGGTATCCGATGGTTTGTCATGATGACTCCGAAGTATGGGCGGTACTCTGATGGTTGATCATGATGACTACACAGTATGGGCAGTACTCTGATGGTTGATCATGATGACTACACAGTATGGGCAGTGCTCTGATGGTAAGTCACGATGACTTCAAAGTATGTATAGGTATCCGATGGTTTGTCACGATGACTCCGAAATATGGGCGGTACTCTGATGGTTGATCATGATGACTACACAGTATGGGCGGTACTCTGATGGTTGATCATGATGACTACACAGTATGGGCAGTGCTCTGATGGTAAGTCACGATGACTTCAAAGTATGTATAGGTATCCGATGGTTTGTCACGATGACTCCGAAATATGGCCGGTACTCTGATGGTTGATCATGATGACTACACAGTATGGGCGGTACTCTGATGGTTGATCAGGATGACTACACAGTATGGGCAGTGCTCTGATGGTTAGTCACGATGACTTCAAAGTATGTATAGGTATCCGATGGTTTGTCACGATGACTCCGAAATATGGGCGGTACTCTGATGGTTGATCATGATGACTACACAGTATGGGCGGTACTCTGATGGTTGATCATGATGACTTCACAGTATGGGCGGTACTCTGATGGTTGATCATGATGACTACACAGTATGGGCAGTGCTCTGATGGTTAGTCACGATGACTTCAAAGTATGTATAGGTATCCGATGCTTTGTCACGATGACTCCGAAGTATGGGCGGTACTCTGATGGTTGATCATGATGACTACACAGTATGGGCGGTACTCTGATGGTTGATCATGATGACTACACAGTATGGGCGGTACTCCGATGGTTTGTCACGATGACTCCGAAGTATGGGCGGTACTCTGATGGTTGGTCACGATGCCATCAAAGTTTATATGGGACTCTGATGGTTGGTCATGGTGACTACGAAGTATATGTAGGTCTCCGATGGTTTGTCATGATGACTACAAAGTATGGGCAGCACTCTGATGGTTCGTCATGATGACTCCGAATTATAAGCAGTACTCTGATGATTGGTCATGGTGATTACAAAGTATGTGTAGTTCTCCGTTGGTTGATTGATCACATGACTACAACGTATTGGCAGTACTCTGATGGTTTGTCAAAATGACTACAAAGTAAGGGCAGTACTCTGATGGTTGGTCACGACGACAACAAAGCACGGGCAGTACTCTGATGGTTGATCACGAAGACTACAAAGAATATGTAGGACAATGGTTGTTGGTCACGATGACTCTGATGGTTGGTAGAAAATTTGCCATCGTGGAAGGAGGCACGGATGTCCCGGCATTCTGAAGACAGGATCTGATGGTGAGTTAAAGTGACGGATTTTCCTCGATGTTGATGTTTGGTTTGTCAGCACCATAGTTTCCTCAACGCTGCCCGTGGATTTCACAATGAAGACATGCCTCACTTCCTCAAACATTTAGCTGACACCCAGTTAATAATGGGCTCAAACACATACCCGCTGATATTTAGATTTGAAATTTTAAAGCTAATACGACCAAAGGGCAGAGTTCAAGAGAGTTTAAACATTTCATTATCAACAGCTTGAAAAAGATCGGACGTTATCTCTCAAAACACTATTCAGATATGCTGAAATGAATGTGCACAAAGCCTTCATGGAAATTTCGACACATGTTTTTATATATATAATGAAATTCATCATTAAATACCAGGTTGAAATACAATCATGTTGTGGGAATAGAAAAGAGTAAATCTACATACAAAAAAACCGCTTTAGATAACATGTCATCAACATATTAGGAGGTTGCCTTTGAAGTCTAAACAACCAAGCAACCGGCACTGGGGGGATGTAAATTGTGTGCAGCACAACTCGCTATATGATGTTTGATAGTTCACAAATAGGAATATTGTCTGATCGTCCCGGAGTTAGCAAAATCTAACCTTGAGAGCATTTCAGTCCTAGTCAGTCGGGAAATCATAGCTAACAACACGCTGGGTGATGGTTCCCATAATGATATCCCCAGCTGCATTCTTATATTAACAGTTGGGTATGAACTCCTACGGTTAGCGGTATACATGAATTATTAAGTGAACACTTTTGTTTCCGATGTGTTATATATTTTTCTCCAGCGGAATTACTTTCATAGTCGTAAGACTGATAGGTAGGCGTGTAACAGTTGATTGATGAATCGGAATTGTTCATACCCTGATGAATATCCGTATCCAATTCATAAGATGTGCAGAATACCCCCGCGGCAATCTACGTTTCCTATGAAATAAGTGACATCTTAGGACATTGCGTCTTATCGATTAATGCAAGGGAGGTAATGGCGGTCATCACGCTATCCCAATACTAAAAAAAGTAGTGCACACTGTAATAGTATCATTACAATAGTTCAAATTCCGCAAATAGTGAGTTCACTCATTTATCTAAAATGGACTACATTCTTGTAGCTGACTACCAATCAGTAATATCTTCTTTGGTTAGTTTTGTGTCAGAGTATGAATGCATATACATGAACTATTTGAGACCACCTGAAACCAGTGCTTTAAACTCAACGTACCTGCACTTTTTACATGGCCACAAATGTTCAAACACAGATATCACTTATTTACATGACATACCATCTTGCCGTAACCGTTTCACCTTTCGAAATTGATTATTTAGGCACTAACATTTCAGCTCAACTTCACCAGACCATGTTGTATTGATTAGGCATGGTAATTAACGAATTTCTGTGGTATTTTCATGTACGCCTATGTACGCAATACCTATTTCCTGAAGTTCATATAAATTTGGTGTTGCATCAGTATATTTTGGTTAATGGCTCTGCTGCATTCGGACGATGCGTATCGTGTCATATATACCTCGTATAGTCCCTGTTGGCATACTCTATAACACTCGGAGTCACCACGTCTGCGCTGGCCTGTGTGTTGTTAATTATTCAGAGCAATTCGTAATTTACGGGCCAATGTCCATTCCTGTTATTACACATGAAGTAACGTAACCAAGGGCAGATGCACATCAAGGAATGACCGTGATGTATGTTGATGCCTAAGACCCGAGGGTGATGCACTTTGTTGTACAGTGATGGTACTTTGTGGTGGGCGTTGATACAAATCCATACACGATATGACTATAACTGGCACCGATACACACTGACGGGCTTATATACTATGTTAAACATCAAGACACATTGATACAAACTGATGGGTTTTCATACACACTGACACACAACGCTGCACTATTGTTGGTGTGATACATGCTGACACAGCGATGTACAATGCTGAACACGGAGACAGCTACATACACTGTGTTCCACATAAACACAGCTAGATACACAGTGTTCAGCATCCATACATAGCGATAAACAATGTTCAACATCTAGACACAGTGATACACAATGTTGAACATCGAGACAGATTGATACACAATGCTGAACATCGAGACAGATTGATACACAATGTTGAACATCGAAACAGTGATAAACAAGAATGAATATCGAGACACAGTGATACACAATGTTGAACATCGAGACAGATTGATACACAATGCTAAACAATGAGACAGTAATATACAATGCCGAACATCGAGACAGTGATATACAATGCTGAACATCGAGACAGATTGATACACAATGCTAAACAATGAGACAGTGATATACAATGCTGAACATCGAGACAGTGATACACAATGCTAAACAATGAGACAGTGATATACAATGCTAAACAATGAGACAGTGATACACAATGCTGAACATCGAGACACAGTGATACACAATGCTAAACAATGAAACAGTGATATGACATGTTGAACATCGAGACAGTGATACACAATGTTGAACATCGAGACAGTGATACACAATGTTGAACATCGAGACTGATTGATACACAATGCTAAACAATGAGACAGTGATATACAATGCTGAACATCGAGACAGTGATACACAATGTTGAACATCGAGACTGATTGATACACAATGCTAAACAATGAAACAGTGATATACAATGCTGAACATCGAGACAGTGATACACAATGTTGAACATCGAGACAGTGATATACAATGCTGAACATCGAGACAGTGATACACAATGTTGAACATCGAGACAGATTGATACACAATGCTAAACAATGAAACAGTGATATGCAATGTTGAACATCGAGACAGTGATACACAATGTTGAACATCGAGACAGTGATACACAATGTTGAACATCGAGACAGTGATACACAATGTTGAACATCGAGACTGATTGATACACAATGCTAAACAATGAAACAGTGATATACAATGTTGAACATCGAGACAGTGATACACAATGTTGAACATCGAGACAGTGATACACAATGCTGAACATCGAGACAGTGATACACAATGTTGAACATCGAGACAGATTGATACACAATGCTAAACAATGAAACAGTGATATGCAATGCTGAACGTCGAGACAGTGATACACAATGCTGAACGTCGAGACAGTGATACACAATGCTGAACGTCGAGACACAGTGATACATACTGTTAAGTGAGTGCGTGAGTATGGTTTTACGCCGCTTTTAGCAATATTCCAGCAATATCACGGCGGGGGACACCAGAAATGGGCTTCACACATTGTACCCATGTCGGGAATCGAACCCGGGTCTTCAGCGTGATGAGCGAACGCTTTAACCACTAGGCTACCCGATCGCCCACATACTGTTAAACATTGAGACACAGCGATACACAATGTGGAACATCGAGACACAGTGATACATAATAATGAACATCGAGACACAGTGATACATAATAATGAACATCGAGACACATTGATACATAATAATGAACATCGAGACACAGTGATAAACAATGCTGAACATCGAGACAGTGATAAACAATGCTGAACATCGATACACAGTGATACATAATAATGAACATCGATGCACAGTGATAAACAATGCTGAACATCGATACACAGTGATACACAATGTTGAACGTCGAGACACAGTGATAAACAATGCTGAACATCGATACACAGTGATAAACAATGCTGAACATCGAGACACAGTGATAAACAATGCTGAACATCGAGACAGTGATATGCAATGTTGAACATCGAGACAGTGATACACAATGTTGAACATCGAGACAGTGATACACAATGCTGAACGTCGAGACACAGTGATACATACTGTTAAGTGAGTGCGTGAGTATGGTTTTACGCCGCTTTTAGCAATATTCCAGCAATATCACGGCGGGGGACACCAGAAATGGGCTTCACACATTGTACCCATGTCGGGAATCGAACCCGGGTCTTCAGCGTGATGAGCGAACGCTTTAACCACTAGGCTACCCGATCGCCCACATACTGTTAAACATTGAGACACAGCGATACACAATGTGGAACATCGAGACACAGTGATACATAATAATGAACATCGAGACACAGTGATACATAATAATGAACATCGAGAAACAGTGATACATAATAATGAACATCAAGACACAGTGATACATAATAATGAACATCGAGACACAGTGATAAACAATGCTGAACATCGAGACAGTGATAAACAATGCTGAACATCGATACACAGTGATACATAATAATGAACATCGATGCACAGTGATAAACCATGCTGAACATCCATACACAGTGATACACAATGTTGAACGTCGAGACACAGTGATAAACAATGCTGAACATCGATACACAGTGATAAACAATGCTGAACATCGAGACACAGTGATAAACAATGCTGAACATCGAGACACAGTGATACACAATGTTGAACGTCGAGACACATTGATAAACAATGCTGAACATCGAGACACAGTGATAAACAATGCTGAACATCGAGACAGTGATAAACAATGCTGAACATCGATACACAGTGATAAACAATGCTGAACGTCGAGACACAGTGATAAACAATGCTGAACATCGATGCACAGTGATAAACAATGCTGAACATCGAGACAGTGATAAACAATGCTGAACATCGATACACAGTGATACATAATAATGAACATCGATGCACAGTGATAAACAATGCTGAACATCCATACACAGTGATAAACAATGCTGAACATCGAGACACAGTGATACACAATGTGGAACATCGAGACAGTGATACATACATACACAGTGTTCAGCATCCATACATAGCGATGCACAATGTTGAATATCGAGACAGTGATACACAATGATGAACATCGAGACAGTGATACATGATGTGGAACATCGAGACAGTGATAAATACTGTTGAACATCGAGACAGTAATACATACATACACAGTGTTCAGCATCCATACATAGGGATAAACAATGTTGAATATCGAGACAGTGATACACAATGTTGAACATCGAGACACACTGATAAACAATGTGGAACATCGAGACACAGTGATAAACAATGCTGAACATCGAGACACAGTGATAAACAATGCTGAACATCGAGACAGTGATAAACAATGCTGAACATCGATGCACAGTGATAAACAATGCTGAACATCGAGACAGTGATAAACAATGCTGAACATCGATGCACAGTGATAAACAATGCTGAACATCGAGACACAGTGATACACAATGTTGAACGTCGAGACACAGTGATACATAATGTGGAACACTGAGACAGCGATACACACTATTGAACATAGAGACCCAATGAAGGACTTTGAAGTGCGTTGCGCGTTGATAAACTTTGATACTGAATGCTACAAAACGATAGACTCTGACGGGCGTCTAACAATAAGGTGTTGATACACACTTTAAACTTTGAATGAGCTTGATAAAGAATAATACCCTACAGTGGACGCCAATGCACGCTTTTGATAGACAGTACTACACTTTGAAAGAACGTGGATACGCAACTATCTAGAAAGTTACACTTTACAAACTGACACGCTCCATTGAGATTTACTGACCATGGAGGGCTACGTTTGTTGTCAAAACACTGTGTTAAAACGTTTTCGTATATGTCAAGTGTGTCTTAGATAAAAACGTTTATTGACTACCATGTACCATGTCTGATTATTCTGCTGATAGACTCTCTTTGTGTTACGAGGCTAACTAACTCGGATCTGTGCGAGAAGTATGATCCTCAATGTTTTTGGCCTATTGTATTTGACCTCGGATATCAAAGGGGCCGTCAGCTGCAGCTGCTAAATGATTACCCTGGGCGCAGCTGCAGGCAGACTAATCGCAGACCAAACTTCCGTGTCCACACTCACTGGACGGTATGAAGGATCGCTGCTGGTACTACTCACACGATGACGTCATTACTTTATGTTCTTCACTTTTCTTCACCAATACATTTTGCATAATTGACAAGAAAACATGGCTGTACTCTTTACGACATTCAGATTTACAGGTTTCAGTGATAAATGTCTATTTCTACATACACGTGAATACATATATTTTACTCTGTGTTAGTCATTTCTTCAACTTACACTCTTCAAAAAAAGAAATGCACAGATAGGATGTAGTTCATTGAACCTGACTACACAAAATACTCGGTATATAAATTGGAAATATGTTATTGGAAAATGTTGGTGACCTGATTTGCAATGTCTTAAACGGCATTCTTTTCACCCTTGTTAAAAAATGTCATGTAGGAAAACAGTTAAGCAAAATGCACATTCAAGTTATGGCATTCGTCTCTCGTGGTCGTGGCTATAAAAAGGCAATCATAAGCCAATAAATTGTCATTCAATTGTCAGCATTTGTCAAATTCGAAAATGCCGAGTCTCAGCGCTGCCGATCGAAACATCGCCATTGGACGTATCCAAAGAGGGGAATCGCAGTCTTCTATGGCACACCATTTGCCGCATTTGTCACCGATATACACAGTTCAATTCCACTGCAGACCGCCTGAGAACCGGCCAACCAAGTGACCACCCCTGCATAGGATCGCTACATTCGACTGTTCCACCTACGTCATCGCAATGCCACAGCTTCGGAGACTGCAAGACGCATCCCTGGTTGGAGGAGGATATCGGACCAGACTGTCAGGAACCATCTTCGCGTGGCTGGAATCCGACTCAGAAGACCAGTTATCGTCCCTGTTTTGCAACAGATCCATAGATAGCGACGCTTGCGTTGGTGCCATGCCTTAAAGCCTTGGAATCTGAAAAACTGGAGACGAGTGTGGTTTAGCGATGAATCACGATTTCTTCTTCACCGGCGAGATGGAAGGCAACGTGTTTATCGTCGTCGATTGTCGTTTTGCCCCACACCGTGTACGTGAATTCGACAATTTCGGTGGCGGTTGTTTCATGATGTGGGGGGCAATATCCTACTTCACGAGATCTGACTTGGATGTGGTTCAGAGACATTTGACAGCAAATCGCATACATGAATCAAATTATTCAATGAAGGCCAAAGGGAGCTGCTTCAACAAAACAACGCTCCACCGCACACCGCTCGTGTCACGATAAACTACCTTCATAATGCCAACATCAACGCTCGCCCTGGCCGTCGAGATCTCCAGATCTCAACCCAATCGAACATCTCTTTGATGAACTCGATCGACGCGTACGTCAATGTCAGAACACGCCGCAAACACTCCCACAACTAGCAAACGTGTTACAAGCAGAATGGCGCAGAATTCCGCAGGACAGAATTAGTACACTTATCCAGTCAGTGCCGAGGAGATGCAGACCCGTGATTGCTGTCCGGGGCGGTCACACCGGATACTGAGTTCAGCGCAACCTTGTGGCCTTATGTGACATGACAAAAAACAGTTTTCAATGCCTTTGTACAACGACAACATGTGACTATCGAGCTCTAAAATTTCACATTTGTATCTATGATATTTAATTAAATATATCGACTTTATTAGGTACAATGATTTTACTAAAAATCTACCTGTGCGGTTTTTTATAAAGAGTGTATATAATAATCGGCATTAAATAATGGCGACAAAACCGTGTGAAATCTTTGCCATTGTAAGAAATACTAGAATATATCTGTGAATCACTATCTAATAGTGTTGATACCAGGTGTTCACGAAAAGGTGACCTTAACCTGCCCCACCAAACACAAGTTTAAGGCAAAGAATTGCTTATTTGAAAAATAAACACGGGTACATAATAATTGCACAATTCATATTGGGAATTGCATCGGACACAATTTTGGTCACTGATGCGTTAACACACAATCTAATTGCAGATTATATTTCTGTTTCTTGATGTTGTAGAACTATGTGCATATGTGTTCACATGACTTGGTATTAAGTCACACATGGAAAGTGCCAACTTGTGTTTGGAGGATAATTACATTTTGTGCACGACCGCAAAGAACTTATTTCTTGGAGATTCGACAAAACCAAGAAAGATGCTGGATCAAGAAGCCATGCCGAGGGTTCATCCAACGATCGTGTCATGAAGACATGCACTATTACAATAAAATAGGTGTTATCATTGTGCTCTCACTAAAAACTGCCTCTACATATGTAACGCCAGAGAATAAGTAGTCACGATTATCCTACGAAACAGATTCCACTGGGTGTAAAAGGCAAATCAGGGGTGAAAAATATAGGAATGGACCACTCAAAGTCAGTGATGGTTCGCAATGTGTCGCAGTGTGGTTATCTAACGCTAGATGATATATGGCCCAAATGTTTGTAATTGCTTTAATGTCAAATCGTCATCAATTATATATCAGATGAATCTATGTGGATTGCTACTGGCTAGTTTACTGTCCTTTGTTGACTGAATTGTAATGCCATACAGAATCATAAAATGCTTTCGAGTCACAATGAGGCTGAAAAACAGCAAACGTGACTAGAAATTATGTACTCAATCACTCAAACTTGACAGAAATAATTTCTTGGCCATGGACGTTCATAGTGACTTTGGGGCGGTCGGATGGCCTAGTGGTTGAAGCGTTCTCTCATCACGCCGAAGATCCGGGTTCGATTCCCGACATGGGTACAATGAGTGAAGCCCATTTATGGTGTCCCCCGCCCTGACATTGCTGGAATATTGCTAAAAGCGGCGTAAAACCATACTCACTCACTTGCGGTATGCACACCCTCTCACCAGGTGTCATCGTGGCAAGTTTACTGTGATTTATCAGAGTAGGTCTCCATGCATTTACGCTCCTATTTAGTTGGGATTTATTTTTCATTTCCTGTGCTAGAGATATGAGTATGAATATCCCCAAGGTTCCGACTATCCAGTTGGAGCATCAGGGATGTGCTGTTGGGATCTCCGTTCAATGTCCAATTTGTCAGAGGGTTCCTTGAAAAAGTAAATGTCAAATTGATTTCCATCTGTTCGTGTGTTAGTGTTGTAAGAAAGATATCTCAATTGTGTATTACCGAGCAGAATGTTATTTAGCCCGCAGTTCTTGCCCTTAGGGGACTGCACGGCTTTTCTCGAGATAATTATTGAGAATATGGTATCGAGGGCCAAGAGCAGGACATTGGGACGATTAAGCTGTGGTTTTTGTTGATGAATGCAATCATTAATGGTGTGTTTACATTGTTGGGAATGACCTTACTGTGTTTGGAATTATGGTTTGCCAGTGAAAGTCCTTCTCCAATTGACTTTGTATTATAGACCCGAAGACACAACGAGACCATGTACCGTCAGTGAGGAGATAGTAAGGGCATATGAATACAATGAAGTCAGAATTAATGGTTGTTGGTACCTCAGTTTTCTTATTTTCAGTAGTCTGTTTTGAGCGTAGGCATGCTATCGATGAACACTAGGATATGATGCATGAAATAACAAAAGTACGTCTTGCTTGACGCTATCGATGGATAAAAGCGGGAATTTGCCTTTGGATCAAATATTCATGGAAAAACATTTAAAACACCTGCCATGTTATTTACAGATGTATTTCGTGGTGGAAAAGGGGCGAATTGTGTGGGCAGAGATGTCTGGTTTGTACAGAGCGACACAGAGCTAGCACACGTGTCATGTTCATGGTGAAATACTGACAACCGAATATTTATTAGCAACATTTATTATTTCTTCTCAGTGTTATACATTCAATTGCCATATCATTGATATGTGTGTACAGCTTTTCCTGTCTGTAATTCGGCCTGAAACCAATATATCCCAAACAACCCATAATAAATGCTATAAAAGTGTGCAAGTCTAGATTTATGCAGTATCAGGAATCTGAAGATGAAGAGAGTCTCTGGGCGCCTTTTTATTAGCTCCCCGGGTCCGAAGGAATAAGGTGAGTTTATGCCATACCGTGGCGTCCGTCCGTCGTCCATACGTCAACAATTTATTCACTTCTTCTTCTGAACTACTAATTGGAAATTAACGAAATTTGACTGGAAGCATCCCTAGGTGGTGGGGATTAAAAATTGTACAAATGGTGGGGCTGATCCCCCAAGGGGCTGAGGGCGGGGCGAAATAGGGGTTATTTGGCGTTATTGCTTTAAACCTCTTCTTCTCTGGAACTCTCTTTTGGGATTTAGTATACTCTCTTTGATGCTAAGGGGTTCAATATACTCTCTTTGATGCCAGGGGATACAATATACTCTCTTTGATACAAGGGGATGTAGTATATTCTCTTTGATACTAGGGTATGTAGTATACTCTCTTTGATGCTAGGGGATTCAATATACTCATTTTGATGCCAGGGGCTGCAGTATCCTCTATTTGATGCCAGGGGCTGCAGTATCCTCTCTTTGATGCTAGGGGCTGCAGTATCCTCTCTTTGATGCCAGGGGCTGCAGTATCCTCTCTTTGATGCCAGGGGCTGCAGTATCCTCTCTTTGATGCTAGGGGCTGCAGTATCCTCTCTTTGATGCCAGGGGCTGCAGTATCCTCTCTTTGATGCTAGGGGCTGCAGTATCCTCTCTTTGATGCTAGGGGCTGCAGTATCCTCTCTTTGATGCTAGGGGCTGCAGTATCCTCTCTTTGATGCTAGGGGCTGCAGTATCCTCTCTTTGATGCCAGGGGCTGCAGTATCCTCTCTTTGATGCTAGGGGCTGCAGTATCCTCTCTTTGATGCCAGGGGCTGCAGTATCCTCTCTTTGATGCCAGGGGCTTCAGTATCCTCTCTTTGATGCCAGGGGCTGCAGTATCCTCTCTTTGATGCCAGGGGCTGCAGTATCCTCTCTTTGATGCTAGGGGCTGCAGTATCCTCTATTTGATGCAAGGGGCTGCAGTATCCCCTCTTTGATGATAGGGGCTGCAGTATCCTCTCTTTGATGCCAGGGGCTGCAGTATCCTCTCTTTGATGCGAGGGGCTGCAGTATCCTCTCTTTGATGCTAGGGGCTGCAGTATCCTCTCTTTGATGCCAGGGGCTGCAGTATCCTCTCTTTGATGCGAGGGGCTGCAGTATCCTCTCTTTGATGCCAGGGGCTGCAGTATCCTCTCTTTGATGCCAGGGGCTGCAGTATCCTCTCTTTGATGCCAAGGGCTGCAGTATCCTCTCTTTGATGCCAGGGGCTGCAGTATCCTCTCTTTGATGCCAGGGGCTGCAGTATCCTCTCTTTGATGCCAGGGGCTGCAGTATCCTCTCTTTGATGCCAGGGGCTGCAGTATCCTCTCTTTGATGCTAGGAGGGACAGTATCCTCTCTCTGATGCTAGGGGGGACAGTATGATATCCTGATACAGTGTAATGGTCTGTGACGAGACGTGATGTCGTTTGATGCGTTTATATTTGCTTTGTTCCAGCACGTGTTAGTAAAACGATATTGTGTAAGCAATTGGAATAAGGGTGTTTAAAGTTCTTAACTAAGATTGCATCAAACAAATATTCCAAACCATGGTATAATCACTCCAATGTGTAGTACTTCACTTTTAACCTAATCTATATGCATATGTATTTCAGAGATAAGATGCACGTTAAACCTCATATTTGTCCGATTTTCCACATTTTGATGCTCGAGATATGCGAGCCAGGGCCCTATGTAAGCATCAGACACTCGTAGCCAGACAGAACCCAACCTGAGATTGAAATATCATCAACTACTCACCCACCGTAGTAGGAACAATACGTGATCTCTTAATGAACTGAATCTCATTAACCACAGGGATTCTGTCAGCGGAAGCGGCTCAGTTGTGTTGGTGTAGAGTGCAAGACTAATTCACCACAACATGGGGGAATTGTAATTCCTTCATATCGTGGGCGAACTGTTACAGGCATATGTTAAGTTCCGTCCTAATCATTGGCCTTGGACCAATTGAATTACCTTGTACTTGTGGGAGGGAAACAATTTGATTTCATTCGATTTTCTAGATTTGTCCCACGAATATTATCTCTGTGATTCCGTAAACTTTAGTCCGACTTTCTAAGCGTTTTCACGTGTCTGCAGTATGCAACAACCTCCTCGGCTGCAGGTTTGTGTTCCCTACATTCAAGCTGCGGAAGGTCGGTGGTTCGATCCCCGGCCACATCATACCAAAAGACGTTAAATGACGGTACTTGTTACCCTGCAGAGGGCACACACATGCACGCACGGACGCACTCTTATGCACGCACGCACACACACACACACACACACTGTTATTGTATTCGATTCAGTTATCCTTTGAGTGATATTGATGTACCTGTTAATGTTCTGGTATTCACATCAGCTGTCCTCTGAATCATGTGACCGTATCTGTTAATGTGCTCGTATCAGCTGTCCTCTGAGTAATGTGACCGTATCTGTTAATGTGTTCATATCAGCTGTCCTCTGAATCATGTGACCGTATCTGTTAATTTGTTCATATCAGCTGTCCTCTGAATCGTGTGACCATGTCTGTTTATGTGTTCATATCAGCTGTCCTCTGAATCATGTGACCATGACTGTTAATGTGTTCATATCAGCTGTCCTCTGAATCATGTGACCGTGTCTGTTAAAGTGTTCATTTCAGCTGTCCTCTGAATCATGTGACCATGTCTGTTAATGTGTTCATATCAGCTGTCCTCTGAATCATGTGACTCTTTCGCTGTTAAAGTGTTCATATCAACTGTCCTCTGAATCATGTGACCGTGTCTGTTAAAGTGTTCATTCCAGCTGTCCTCTGAATCATGTGACCGTATCTGTTAATTTGTTCATATCAACTGTCCTCTGAATCATGTGACCGTATCTGTAAATGTGTTCATATCAGCTGTCCTCTGAATCATGTGACCGTATCTGTTAATTTGTTCATATCAACTGTCCTCTGAATCATGTGACCGTATCTGTAAATGTGTTCATATCAGCTGTCCTCTGAATCGTGTGACCATGTCTGTTTATGTGTTCATATCAGCTGTCCTCTGAATCATGTGACCGTATCTGTTAATTTGTTCATATCAACTGTCCTCTGAATCATGTGACCGTATCTGTAAATGTGTTCATATCAGCTGTCCTCTGAATCGTGTGACCATGTCTGTTTATGTGTTCATATCAGCTGTCCTCTGAATCATGTGACCATGACTGTTAATGTGTTCATATCAGCTGTCCTCTGAATCATGTGACCGTGTCTGTTAAAGTGTTCATTTCAGCTGTCCTCTGAATCATGTGACCATGACTGTTAATGTGTTCATATCAGCTGTCCTCTGAATCATGTGACCGTGTCTGTTAAAGTGTTCATTTCAGCTGTCCTCTGAATCACGTGACCGTGTCTGTTAAAGTGTTCATATCAGCTGTCCCCTGAATCATGTGACTGTGTCGCTGTTAAAGTGTTCACATCACCTGTTCTCCGATAAATATCTGCTCCGTACATGTTGGTTGTACACATTTGGAGATAAACATTCCTTCGAGTTTGGTAAGCCTGCAGAAACGATATCTTTATGTAAATCAATGTGATTACCAGACGCGTATGTACCCCCGTGTGACGGTGTGGGCAGTATAGATAGATCGCAGTGGATATATTTACTTACGCCCAAGTATTCGTCACGATTTTTTATGGAAAATATCAGCAGATTAAATGTTCATCAACTGTGTAACTAAGATAATGTAAATAAGGAATGCTGCCTCCTCAAATCGCCGATACACATTGTACTGTGCAGGACATTTCATAGATGAATGGTATATGCTGTATAGAATATAGACAAAATCGATGTCCTTTGACAGTATTGTTTTGTCTGACATCGTTCGTACTCCGCTGAGTAATCAAATTGGTCTTGTGATGCGTCATCAACATAATAGCATTACAGGTGAAGGACCTGTCCAGTTAGACTGAGCGTATAGCATGAATAGCAACAGGGTTAATTTCACGGATAAAGGATTCAGTGGGTTTCAGAATATGTTATATTTCGGTGGGTGATTTAGATCGACGTCATTCAATGTCGTCTCTAAGACTGACACAAAATCCAAACTCTTCTAGTCAAAATATGCGCCCTCTCGATCGGGGACTACTTCGTTTGCGTGTGACACTACTTTGAACATTCCGCCCATACTACTCTACATCCCGGTATCTTTTGTTTGAAAATGTGTTTGAAATAACACAATACGTGCCAAATCCTAAACACTTGTCACACTCGCGCTCATGGGTAGAATAATTTTAGCTTGCAGCGACTACGTAAGTAGTGTAGATGTGGTGCTCCAAGTTATCTCAAACATATATGACATATAATAAATTATTTAAGCTACGGCTATCGATATTGTACTTTATACCTGTAAGACATAGCAACCTATAGTCCAAACTTCATACCCAAGTTCTGTAGATATGCCATTCTGAGTTCCGAATACTTTGTTTGTCTACAGTGGCGGTACTCAATGGCTTCCTCTACCTAGTGGGAGGGGAGATGGGTAACGACCATTGTTCGCCACTCAACACGGCGTACAGGTTCGATCCCCGACACGGCACCTGGCTCCAGGTAGCCAGCATGAAGTACCGCAGGGAGAGCTTCCAGATCGGTGTGTTAAATGGCAAGTTGTACTCAGTAGGTAAGTGAAGCTGTGCCGTCTGTTTCAGAGGAGCTGGACAGTGTGAGTGAGTGGAGCTGGACAGTGTGAGTGAGTGGAGCTGGACAGTGTGAGTAAGTGGAGCTGAACAGTAGGAGTAAGTGGAGCTGGAAAGTGTGAATGAGTGGAGCTGGACAGTGTGAATCAGTGGAGCTGGGCAGTGTGAGTGAGTGGAGCTGGACAGTGTGAGTAAGTGGAGCTGGGCAGTGTGAGTGTGTGGAGCTGGACAGTGTGAGTGAGTGGAGCTGGACAGTGTGAGTAAGTTGAGCTGGACAGTGTGTGTGAGTGGAGCTGGACAGTGTGAGTGAGTGGAGCTGGACAGTGTGAGTGAGTGGAGCAAGACACTGTGAGTGAGGGGAGCTTGACAGTGTGAGTAAGTGGAGTTGGACAGAGTGTGTGAGTGGAGCTGGACAGTGTGAGTAAGTGGAGCTGGACAGTATGAGTAAGTGGAGCTGGACAGTGGGAGTAATTTGAGCTTGACAGTAGGAGTAAGTGGAGCTCGACAGCGTGAGTGAGTGGAGCTGAACAGTATGAGTAAGTGGAGCTGGACAGTGTGAGTGAGTGGAACTGGACAGTGTGAGTAAGTGGAGCTGGGCAGTGTGACTAAGTGGAGCTGGGCAGTGTGAGTGAGTGGAGCTGGACAGTGTGAGTGAGTGGAGCTGAACAGTGTGTGTGATAGGAGCTGGACAATGTGAGTGATTTGAGCTGGATAGTGTGAATGAGTGGAGCTGGATAGTATGAGTGAGTGGAGCTGGACAGTGTGTGTGAGTGGAGCTGGACACTGTGAGTAAGTGGAGCTGGACAGTGTGAGTAACTTGAGCTGGACAGTGTGTGTGAGTGGAGCTGGACAGTGGGAGTAATTTGAGCTTGACAGTAGGAGTAAGTGGAGCTCGACAGCGTGAGTGAGTGGAGCTGAACAGTAGGAGTAAGTGGAGCTGGCCAGTGTGAGTGAGTGGAACTGGACAGTGTGAGTAAGTGGAGCTGGGCAGTGTGACTAAGTGGAGCTGGGCAGTGTGAGTGAGTGGAGCTGGACAGTGTGAGTGAGTGGAGCTGAACAGTGTGTGTGATAGGAGCTGGACAATGTGAGTGTGTGGAGCTGGACAGTGTGAGTGAGTGGAGCTGGACAGTGTGAGTAAGTTGAGCTGGACAGTGTGTGTGAGTGGAGCTGGACAGTGTGAGTGAGTGGAGCTGGACAGTGTGAGTGAGTGGAGCAAGACACTGTGAGTGAGGGGAGCTTGACAGTGTGAGTAAGTGGAGTTGGACAGAGTGTGTGAGTGGAGCTGGACAGTGTGAGTAAGTGGAGCTGGACAGTATGAGTAAGTGGAGCTGGACAGTGGGAGTAATTTGAGCTTGACAGTAGGAGTAAGTGGAGCTCGACAGCGTGAGTGAGTGGAGCTGAACAGTATGAGTAAGTGGAGCTGGACAGTGTGAGTGAGTGGAACTGGACAGTGTGAGTAAGTGGAGCTGGGCAGTGTGACTAAGTGGAGCTGGGCAGTGTGAGTGAGTGGAGCTGGACAGTGTGAGTGAGTGGAGCTGAACAGTGTGTGTGATAGGAGCTGGACAATGTGAGTGATTTGAGCTGGATAGTGTGAATGAGTGGAGCTGGATAGTATGAGTGAGTGGAGCTGGACAGTGTGTGTGAGTGGAGCTGGACACTGTGAGTAAGTGGAGCTGGACAGTGTGAGTAACTTGAGCTGGACAGTGTGTGTGAGTGGAGCTGGACAGTGGGAGTAATTTGAGCTTGACAGTAGGAGTAAGTGGAGCTCGACAGCGTGAGTGAGTGGAGCTGAACAGTAGGAGTAAGTGGAGCTGGCCAGTGTGAGTGAGTGGAACTGGACAGTGTGAGTAAGTGGAGCTGGGCAGTGTGACTAAGTGGAGCTGGGCAGTGTGAGTGAGTGGAGCTGGACAGTGTGAGTGAGTGGAGCTGAACAGTGTGTGTGATAGGAGCTGGACAATGTGAGTGAGTGGAGCTGGATAGTGTGAATGAGTGGAGCTGGATAGTATGAGTGAGTGGAGCTGGACAGTGTGTGTGAGTGGAGCTGGACACTGTGAGTAAGTGGAGCTGGACAGTGTGAGTAACTTGAGCTGGACAGTGTGTGTGAGTGGAGCTGGACAGTATGAGTAAGTGGAGCTGGACAGTGTGTGTGAGTGGAGCTGGATAGTGTGAGTAAGTGGAGCTGGACAGTGTGAGTAAGTTGAGCTGGACAGTGTGTGTGAGTGGAGCTGGACAGTGCGAGTGAGTGGAGCTGGACAGTGTGAGTGAGTGGAGCTAGACACTGTGAGTGAGTGGAGCTTGACAGTGTGAGTAAGTGGAGCTGGACAGTATGAGTAAGTGGAGCTGGACAGTGTGAGTAACTGGAGCTGGACAGTAGGAGTAATTGGAGCTTGACAGTAGGAGTAAGTGGAGCTGGACAGTGTGAGTGAGTGGAGCTGAACAGTAGGAGTAAGTGGAGCTGGACAGTGTGAGTGAGTGGAGCTGGACAGTGTGAGTAAGTGTAGCTGGACAGTGTGAGTGAGTGGAGCTGGACAGTGTAAGTGAGTGGAGCTGAACAGTAGGAGTAAGTGGAGCTGGACAGTGTGAATCAGTGGAGCTGGACAGTGTGAGTAAGTGTAGCTGGGCAGTGTGAGTGAGTGGAGCTGGACAGTGTGAGTAACTGGAGCTGAACAGTGTGTGTGATAGGAGCTGGACAGTGTGATTGAGAGGAGCTGGACAGTGTGTGTGAGTGGAGCTGGACAGTTTGTGTGAGTGGAGTAGGACAGTTTGTGTGAGTGGAGCTGGACAGTATGAGTAAGTGGAGCTGGGCAGTGTGAGTGAGTGGAGCTGGACAGTGTGAGTGAGTGGAGCTGAACAGTGTGTGTGAGTGGAGCTGGACAGTTTGTGTGAGTGGAGCTGAACAGTGTGTCTGAATGGAGCTGGACAGTGTGTGTGAGTGGAGCTGGACAGTATGAGTAAGTGGAGCTGGACAGTGTGAGTGAGTGGAGCTTAACAGTGTGAGTGAGTGGAGCTGGACAATGTGAGTGAGTGGAGCTGGACAGTGTGTGTGAATGGAGCTGGACAGTATGAGTAAGTGGAGCTGGACAGTGTGTGTGAGTGGAGCTGGATAGTGTGAGTAAGTGGAGCTGGACAGTGTGAGTAAGTTGAGCTGGACAGTGAGATTGAGTTGAGCTGGATAGTATGAGTAAGTGGAGCTGGACAGTGTGTGTGAGTGGAGCTGGATAGTGTGAGTAAGTGGAGCTGGACAGTGTGAGTAAGTTGAGCTGGACAGTGTGTGTGAGTGGAGCTGGACAGTGCGAGTGAGTGGAGCTGGACAGTGTGAGTGAGTGGAGCTAGACACTGTGAGTGAGTGGAGCTGGACAGTGTGAGTAAGTGGAGCTGGACAGTATGAGTAAGTGGAGCTGGACAGTGTGAGTAACTGGAGCTGGACAGTAGGAGTAATTGGAGCTTGACAGTAGGAGTAAGTGGAGCTCGACAGTGTGAGTGAGTGGAGCTGAACAGTAGGAGTAAGTGGAGCTGGACAGTGTGAGTGAGTGAAGCTGGACAGTGTGAGTAAGTGTAGCTGGACAGTGTGAGTGAGTGAAGCTGGACAGTGTAAGTGAGTGGAGCTGAACAGTAGGAGTAAGTGGAGCTGGACAGTGTGAATCAGTGGAGCTGGACAGTGTGAGTAAGTGTAGCTGGGCAGTGTGAGTGAGTGGAGCTGGACAGTGTGAGTAACTGGAGCTGAACAGTGTGTGTGATAGGAGCTGGACAGTGTGATTGAGAGGAGCTGGACAGTGTTTGTGAGTGGAGCTGGACAGTTTGTGTGAGTGGAGGTGGACAGTTTGTGTGAGTGGAGCTGGACAGTATGAGTAAGTGGAGCTGGACAGTGTGAGTGAGTGGAGCTTAACAGTGTGAGTGAGTGGAGCTGGACAGTGTGAGTGAGTGGAGCTGGACAGTGTGTGTGAGTGGAGCTGGACAGTGTGTGTGAGTGGAGCTGGACAGTGTTAGTGAGTGGAGCTGGACAGTGTGAGTAAGTGGAGCTGGACAGTGTGTGTGAGTGGAGCTGGACAGTGCGTGTGAGAGGAGCTGGACAGTGTGAGTGAGTGGAGCTGGACAGTGTGAGTGAGTGGAGCTGGACAATGTGAGTGAGTGGAGCTGGACAGTGTGAGTGAGTGGAGCTGGACAGTGTGAGTGAGTGGAGCTGGACAGTGTTAGTGATTGGAGCTGGACTGTGTGTGTGAGTTGAGCTAGACAGTGTGTGTGAGTGGAGCTGGACACATGGTGTGTGAGTAGAGCTGGACTCTTTCAATGGTCATGGTTATTAAACTATGGCCGTCTACTGGAAACACCATTTTAAACCGTAATCGTTGTTCCTGGATTAGATTTATTTTAACTTCAAATTCAAGGGATAGTTATGTCGAAGCCAGTGCCATTCATACGCACATTATAAAAGTCACCAACGGTATAATGTGAAGCAACTTACAATAGCTCGCTTTTTGTGAAGACAGATGCTTCTGTGGATGTATTCTAGTTTAACATGGATATGATATTTCCTTACGAGTGGGTGTTGGATCATGTGAGCTAGATCTGTCAGGAAGAGAGTTCTTCATACCTACCGAAACTTCATGTCTCAGTTTGTGATGTTCGCATTGCGAAAAAAAGAC
Organism: Haliotis rufescens; assembly: GCF_023055435.1. Lineage (NCBI taxonomy): Eukaryota > Metazoa > Mollusca > Gastropoda > Lepetellida > Haliotidae > Haliotis > Haliotis rufescens. The sequence goes on from NW_025963779.1 coordinate 37,922,107, forward strand.
ATGTACTTTCGTTCTGGAAATATATTTTACCATTGTTTCAAAGAGGTAGGGGTGAGGTAGGGGCTGATGAGGGTGTGATTGACAGGTTGTGTCGTAATAGCTTCACTATGTTGACAGGTTGTGTCGTAATAGCTTCACTATGTTGACAGGTTGTGTCGTAATAGCATCACTATGTTGACAGGTTGTGTCGTAATAGCTTCACTATGTTGACAGGTTGTGTCGTAATAGCTTCACTATGTTGACAGGTTGTGTCGTAATAGCATCACTATGTTGACAGGTTGTGTCGTAATAGCATCACTATATTGACAGGTTGTGTCGTAATAGCTTCACTATGTTGACAGGTTGTGTCGTAATAGCTTCACTATGTTGACAGGTTGTGTCGTAATAGCTTCACTATGTTGACAGGTTGTGTCGTAATAGCTTCACTATGTTGACAGGTTGTGTCGTAATAACTTCACTATATTGACAGGTTGTGTCGTAATAGCTTCACTATGTTGACAGGTTGTGTCGTAATAGCTTCACTGTGTTGACAGGTTGTGTCGTAATAGCATCACTATATTGACAGGTTGTGTCGTAATAGCATCACTATGTTGACAGGTTGAATTGTAATAGCTTCACTATGTTGACAGGTTGAATTGTAATAGCTTCACTATGTTGACAGGTTGAATTGTAATAGCTTCACTATGTTGACAGGTTGAATTGTAACAGCTTCACTATGTTGACAGGTTGTGTTGTAACAGCTTTACTATATTGACAGATGGTGTCGTTATAACTTCACTACATTGACAGGCTGAGTTGTAAATGCTTTTCTTTATAGCCAGATTGAGTCAAAGCATCACTACATTTACATATTGAGTCGTAAAACCTTACTTTATTGACAGGTTTAGTCGTCAAAGGTTCCCTATATGGACAGGTTTAGTCGTCAAAGGTTCCCTATATGGACAGGTTTAGTCGTCAAAGGTTCCCTATATGGACAGGTTTAGTCGTCAAAGGTTCCCAAGATGGACAGGTTTAGTCGTCAAAGGTTCCCTATATGGACAGGTTTAGTCGTCAAAGGTCCCCTATATGGACAGGTTTAGTCGTCAAAGGTTCCCTATATGGACAGGTTTAGTCGTCAAAGGTTCCCTATATGGACAGGTTTAGTCGTCAAAGGTTCCCTATATTGACAGGTGTCTGGTTTAGTCGTTAGAACTTGACTGTGTTGAGAGGTTTAGTTACTAGAACTTGACTGTGTTGAGAGGTTTAGTTGTCAGAACTTGACTGTGTTGACAGGTTTAGTTATTAGAACTTGACTGTGTTGTCAGGTTTTTGCTGTCAGAACTTGACTGTGTTGACAGGTTTTTGTTGTCAGAACTTGACTGTGTTGACAGGTTTAGTTATTAGAACTTGACTGTGTTGACAGGTTTAGTAGTTAGAACTTGACTGTGTTGACAGGTTTAGTTGTCAGAACTTGACTGTGTTGACAGGTTTAGTTGTCAGAACTTGACTGTGTTGACAGGTTTAGTTGTTAGAACTTAACTGTGTTGACAGGTTTCGTTATTAGAACTTGACTGTAGTGTCGGGTTTAGTTATTAGAACTTCACCATGTTGACAGGTTTAGTTGTTAGAACTTGACTGTGTTGACAGGTTTGGCTATTAGAGCTTCAATGTGTTAACAGGTTTAGTTGTTGAAACTTCACTTTGTTGACAGGTTTAGTTCTTGACATCTCATCGGGCTGACAGATTTATAATCGTGGGTGCCTTACCGTGCTGCCAGGCCCAATCATTGATGCTTTGTTATGTTGATACGCTTCATCGTGCAGGCTTTATTGTCTTGACAGCTTTAATCGTGGATGCCTAAGTTAATAGACTTGTTTAATGCGTCCAATGATTTAATTAGCGGATGTAAAAAGACTCTTTGTGCGTTCATAACTTGCACCAGACCTTGTCTGTCTTTGGATTCTTCTTGCGGTCATACGTTGCCTTTGCTCAAGGTGTGTAGTATTCTCTCTATATCGTAAAATACTAGTCACTCAGATGAGAGTGGTATAATGCTATAAAACTTTTGTATGTGAACCTGTGCGAACATATGATTTTTAAAAGAAGCGTTAAAGTTATATAGAGATAGGAACCGTTTATCATGACCGTAGCTTTAGTCGTATTTTGATACTGATGTATGTTTGCCAAGCAGATAATGACCATGACCAATGAAAATTGTATTTCATAAACGTATGTGTAGGGTGGCGTTAGTGGTTAAAGCGTTAGCTCGTTACATCGAAGAACAGGTTCGATTCTCCACATGAGTAGAATGTGCGAAACCCACTTTTTACCACCTACCCCCCCACCCCCCCCTGGGATATGGTTGGATTATGGCGCAAAACAATGCTCAGCCACATATACTTATACGCTAAAGTTGATGAAAAATGTTTATAGGTGTCTTTCGCCACTGATGTTTTTATTGTTAAAGCTGTTATGTTTTTTTATGTGCTCTATCATGTTTTCCGTGGGTGTAATTGAAGCAATGGCGGGCCACTATGTATTTCAACAAAACCCACTGCCACCGGTACAAAGACTAGTCGACAAAGCGGAAATATCTTTTATGCATGCTTTTTTGTCGTTTGATACATGTTGGGTAATGAAATTAATTTAAGGTTCTCAATTACTAGCCCATGGCTTCAACGGGGCTTTTAATTAGTTTAGCATAGACAGATTCAAATTATCTCTTGAGACTACGCTCCACTTCGATCCGCTGACCGAATATCAAAGTCAAGACGGCGATGAAAAATTTCGCAAACAGATTAAATCTACCAAACATCAGATATACGTGTAGTGGAGTTGCTGGAGATGAACCTCATCCAACTCAAAGAGATCTTTGTATTGGGTTTTCTCCTTTCAAAGGTCAAACTTCCAAGGTGTACCATGCGTACACTGACTACCTTTTTTCCAGACATTGACATGGTCCACTTGGTAAGTTATATCTTTATACTTCTAAAGATTTCGAATTAATATTTCTTCTTTACTCAACTGATCTAGAATCTTGTGTCGTGTTCATATAACCAAATGCAAAACGTAGAAACTAAAGCTGGGAATCAGAACCTTATCTGCTTATTACCGATATTCCATACATATTTCTTCTAACACTTGTGAGTTCCATAAAAATGCTGAAACGCAATTCTGCTTACCTTGCATTGAACTGAATTAAAAGTAATAATATGGATATTAGATGGCGTCAAGAAGTCATATTGTCGCTCACTGTATGAAAGAAACTAACATATTTATGTAACGGTATTCGTCAGGCAGTCTTGGAGATTGTATGACTCTTGGACCTCACCCGTCGGATTAGGATTAGCGCAAGGCATCCTGTACTTGAACGGGGCAACTTAATGGATTGGTTGGCAAGGCTTGTGTTTCATCGTGCTCCGACGGCGTGGGGCGTTGCTCGTGGCATGCCACCGTCATGTAGCTGGAATATTGCTGGACGCGGCGTTAAAAAACAAACATCCACACGTTAAACAGACTGGTTCAAGGCTTCAAAGAATAAAGTGCGGTTAAAATGTAATAATAACTCAGAAGAAAATGCACAAATTGCTCGCAGCTTATGGTGTAACACCCGATGACAGTAAACGTAAACTACGCATAATTATAAACTGTTCCAGAAGACCTGCTGTCTATAATTAAATTAACTGAAGAAAACATAATATGAAATTGTTAATAACATTACAAGTTAAAATAAATAATTGGAGTGTTGCTTTTGTCATGGTTGAACAAGTCTTCAAATCGGACAAAAATGCGCCTGTCTATTGTAATTGTTGCTTCAATGTACATAACAAGCTGAAAGAATTAATCACCCCCAAAATCTTCCCAGCTGTTTCCTACATCAGTAATGACTCATAAAAAATACGATAAATACAAGACAGTATATGATAAGAGAAACGGTAGCAACACCATTTCTCTTATTTTATTGTTTTCCTGTACGCATTGTATTTAAAAAAAATAAACAATTAAAGTTCAATTGGTATAACACTATTGAAACAAAAATGTGACTATTTCCACTAAGTCCATGAGTACGTGTGTGCTGTTTTAACGGAAACAATTACAAGGCATTCCAAGGCAGTCAATCTCAACGACCCTGTGGACAGATCTGTGATAAGAGAATGCCACCCCCCACCGCTATCTGAGCGGTGTGTATGTGTACAAACGAGTGTTTAGAACTTTTTATTTATTATTGGTCTTTTGAGATAAATCCTACCTCTGACGAGTATTACAATTACCTTCTTCCCCTTCTGTTATGTAAGCCGTTGTAAAATGTTCCAGGCGGGGTAAGTGCAATATTTAATCAAGCAGTTAGTAGTTATGTATCATTGGTAAATTCGAGTACAAGATGAACTTGAATCACCGGACAACGATTTCAACAACCAAATATATTTCATGCAGGTGGACGGGTAGACAAATCCGAATCCCTGTCATCTGTTGAGCGGTATAACCCCAGCAAAGATGAGTGGGAGGAAGTAGCACCAATTTCTGCACCCAAGCGGAGTGTGGCTGTAGCCGCCATGCACGGAAAGTTGTATGCCATAGGTGGATCAGGTAGCTATAATAACATCCCATCACATTATGTATAGGGTAAATGACACCTGTATTACCACACGTTCCAGATAAGTAATTCTACTCCGAAAGTAAAACAGCCAGTAACACTAAAACTACATGTACGTAACGGTTCATGCTCCACTAAGTGTGCAATTATACAAATGTCATGTCCCAGGCATGCTGCATACACCAAATCCAAAATAAGTACTCTCCATGTCCATCCTAAGACACAACATTAAATTTTGGTAACACCAGTGCTTAAATATGTCAACTAAATATAATTATATATCTAAAATGAGCAAAATATACCTGTCGCCAGTCAATAGAGTACATTTTCATCTAGAAGTTGTTACATGTACATATTTGTATGTTAAACTGAATCCCACACGTAGATTGGAACTTGAAGGAAGATTACTGACATCATTTCTGTTTTCTTCTCTGCGAAACTTTGTTTCAAGGATAAGGACACCTGTCTCCAGTTTGCATATAACATATACTTTGAAGATGCTTTACACGGTGATCCACAAGAGAAGGTTTTATATTTATCATAACACAATCACATTTTGAACATGCGTCACCCATGTACATGTGAAGTAAAACTGAGTTAGCCAACTAAAGTCTCCAATGTCAGTTACAGATACGCTACCACACACGGCACACATTAGGCAAAATTGACCTTTCTGTCCAATTCCCAGTGCTTATATACTTAGCGTTATTTACTGTCTTTAACCTGGGCATGTAACCTATCTATTATACAACACAAGGGAACGAGTTTTTTTATCATAAATTACTTTTATAAATAATAGCCTTTCATAAATATATTCACCAGAGATTTTAGTCAATCAACTGGCCATACTAGATCTATCCAGGAAGAACATTTTTTCATGTTTTCATATGGACACTTTGTGGACATTGAACCTAACATTGACATAACACAATGCTACTTTTGCAGGTACCAAATTCGTATCCAGTCGCGTGGAAAGGTTCCACCCATCCGAAAACAAATGGGAGCTTAGATCCCCTTTGTCAATACCCAGGTTCTTTGCCCATCTTCAGCAAGTAGGTAGTGCTCTTTACTTGGTTGGTGGTGCTACTGTCGATGTGGACAGTCGTGTTATCTGCGTAGACACTGTTGAGAGATATGTACCAACAACAGATACATGGACTGTTGTCAGCATGTTGAGGACGCCCAGGGCTGAGTTTGGATCTGCTGTGGTTGCGGACAAGATGTTCATTCTTGGAGGATACAACTGGAATACTAGAGAACGACTGTACAACGTAGAGTCGTTCAGTCCGTCCCGAGAGGTGTGGTCAGATTGCAGCATGCTGAGCAGACCGTACACAGGGTTAGCTGGTGCAACACTCACATTGTATAGAAGGAACCGTTCAGATTATGAACCACCTTGAAACTGCTGGCATTATGAGCAATGGCGTTGAAGAAAATAAAATTGCAAACAGTTGTTTTGAATTAAATCATTACATACTTGTCAAGTACCTTTAACAATTTAACCATGTTTGTGACCTGATGGTATTCACAGTTCACCCTAGTGTAATGTTCTCGACATGTAAATGTAAATATAACATTAAAAGAACATATGCCGTTCATCGTAATTTGTTTTGTAGTCACATAATTGAAATGACAAGGCTTTCATAACCCACCATCTTTGATATATAATCTGTTTGTGCAAGATATCAAACCATCGAAATGTCAAAACAGTTTCTTACACAGATATAGTTGGTCGTCATTGGGCGTACTGTCCAGCACCTGTCCCAGGGGTCAGACAGTAAAGGTCAGAGATAACTATTTGATGACCAGGGTTCACCGCTGTTGCTTTGGGCATTACAGCACTTAAAAAGGCCAAGGGAATTAAAGTTACAAGAGCAAAGAGGCTTGTCTAATTTTCTTGATTTAATTCGTGTCTGGTCTAACTCTCCTTCGGCATTCAAACTTAAATGTCATAGATCACGAAAGGTTGTTGCTTTTCGCATCAATTAACCCACTGGCAGATCCATTCTCCAAGAGAACAAGGTTAAGGGGAAGTGTATACATTCAGTCCAGTGCTTCTTGTTGAAGACTGCAGTTTGTAAGGTGTGCGGCTATGAACTAGCACTGAGGCATCAGTAAGAATATATTCCTATAACCTTCAGACTGTTATTTCTCCTGAAACCATTAACATGATCGTCTTTTTTTCAAATGTGTATTTATCTTATTTATGTCACAGATATGTATCAGTGATTCGTTTGGTTTAACATGGATATAATTAATTCAGAACTGCATGTATTCTATGTCAATGATGTCAATCACTGTCATTGCAAATGTCTTATTGAGCTTGACACTAAATTGTTTCAATCGATTGACAAGGGAATATTCAGTGGGCGCAAACGTAATTTCTTTCCTCTCTATCAAGGTGATTTGTTGGAAGCTTAAATAAGCAAAGGTTAAATGAAAAAAAACCCATCGGGATGGCGAAAAAAGCAAAATGCCCTTTTCGTAATAAAAACGTAACTAGAGAAATCTATTATCATTTAAAAAGGTGATCACTACCTATGATTATAGGTATTTTTTGCAACTGCGCCATGATAATTTGATAATACACTCTACACCAAACGTCAATCGATGTCCAGAGGAGGACGATTAATATAACTTTTCAAATTGATCAAAACCTTAACTCTGTACATACTTCCATGGCAACCTCTTTAAAAACGTCATCGTTCTTGGAGCTACAATTTCCCTTCGGAATTGTGTCCCTCCTTCTTATTTTTCTCAGCTTGAATGAGTATACCATAGGGACATTGCTGAATGTCACTCTAGTCGGCTTGTATATCTCTCGATGTAATCCAATTTAACCTTGGCATCTGGATTCATTCAACATGACGGTTCGTTCCAGTAAAGATGTTCCTGTTACTGTGATTGCTGTGGCAGCATGTCCCGCTTCTGCGGATGGGTCGGTAGCTTCAAAATGAATGAATGGATTGATGATTTACGAATCACGAATCATGGTTAGCTCAATGCATGGATTACAACTGATGTAAATACATAATGGGTAGATTTGAAAGCGGTGAATAAAAGTAAAACAATCTTGAATGAAAGATTGACACATGAGTGGTGGGGGTTTGTTTAATATTTTATTATTAAAAGATTAAAACGAAATAATCCGATTAAATAAAATCATTCTGAGAATGAATTGTTACAATTTAAGAAATGTGACACAGAATCATTAGAATAACACAAGACATATGCTACAATATGAGCATATTAAATACAATAATTCTGAAATAATTAAATCAAAAGCTGACGAAATAACTCGTTGATTCATTTTGGTTCGTGTTTGCCAAGTGGACGATCAAATCGAGTATCGAAACCCCTTCGTAGACGATTGTCACTGAAGTACTTGTGATGCGTCGGATTTCGACCTTATCGCCATGTGTTCCGCCTGCTGTAGTTCTTGACAACACTTGCTTTATAGAAAAGTAACCATGGCAATACACTGTCTGCAACCACAAAGTTGAAACAGTGGATCTTGATCGGTAACAAACCTCTTATTGTGTGGCGAGTTGATTCTTATTCGGCAAGTTATACACCCCGATTGCATATTAAATGTTAAAACAAAACACGCATGATATACCACTTTAAATGTTGCAATTGTATTGGCATCAACAAGCCGTGACAATACTTATAAGAACATAAACATATCAATACCGTTACCAGTTGTGCTGTCGAGTCGCTAGATGTTTCCATCATAATCATCATCATCATCATCTTCACGATTATCTTTACTCGATCGTTCGTCACTTAATCAGCCACGTCTTGGATGTACTATGGATTCATATTGGTAAGCACGTATACTGGTATTGATGAAATGACAAACCGTCATCAGACAAAAGGAGCAATTATGAAATGACTGCAATACTCGTACCCATCTGTGATATCAGACCACGTGGTAACCGGTATGCTAACTGATATCGGGTGTTTCCAGAAAAGCTTTAAAAACAAGTAACTTTTTCTACTTTTTTTTCACCTTCAAAACACCGCTTTGAGTATTATTTTTTTGCAGAATAATTTATGCAATGATATTTGTCAAAAACTGAAAGCTATGTTTTAGTACTGTTATCCTTTAAAGCGAGTTTGAGGGAAATGGGGCTTTTCATCACGGTATTTATGATACCAAAACAGGTCCCCAAAGTCATTTCACGTCATTGTATTTCAGAAAAATATCAGCGGTCAAAATATTTTCATCGATTGAGCAATCATGAATAAAATATACAAAGGTGCATTTTCCAAAGTATAGAATCGTATTACTCTAATTGATTTTGTTAACGAAAAACCCTCAGACACGGGTTAATTCGCCGCCTCCAAAGTCTCTGTGCAATTGTTTCGGGTTTGCCAGAAACATATCTTCGTGGGTTCGAATCCGAGATTTGGATTATGTTCCTTGGTTTGTCAGCACCTCAACCGTGCAAGTGGATAAACGTCTGAGACCTGCTAATTGGCAGTTCACTCCCTGGGGCAAGCTGAGACACCGTGATATAACTGAAATAGCCTCAGCAGAGAATCGCCATACACATTTCAAACAAGCATAGACTGAATATTTCTCTGTAAAACTTACAGAAACAAATACGCAGTAGGAAGATGGTGTTGCGTTAGAATCAGACGCTTAATCATTAAATTACATAGACACATTGCGAAATACGTATTTGATAAATGTTCAGGCTATTTTTATAAAACGAAATGTAAAACAGTCGGATGGTAATTGTTATATTAAGATGTGTGTCATTCTGATTATTCGTTATTTGAAGGCCTCATTTCAGTAAACTTTATCAATGTTACTAACATCACTGCCATCGTATGGCACAATAAAGGTATGACACCAAGTTAAATTAATTTAGGGGCAAATACCACTTGAAACACAAATGAAGCATATTGACATAAATAACAATAAAAAAAATTAAGTAAACTAGAAATCGGATAGAAAAAGACCATATGTTATAACAAGAATACAACATGTAAATAAAACTAATTACTTTTACTACTGACCTCAAGGTGAAATTATTTACATATATTTGCAATTCAAAGTGATTCTATACGTGTGTCATCCTGACATTAGATGATTCTTTGATTGCCCTAAAGGCAAGGTTAATGAATGACTATACAATGAAATCAACGGACTCAGAGCGTGGACAAGCTGTCACTGACATGACCATCAACAGCAGCTGCATCCTGCCCAGTCTTTCCTGTGAACTAAATACCTAACGATCACCTCTTCCACACACTTTCTGAAAAAATAAATAAAACTTGCCTACTTTTATCTTGACTTGGATTTAGAAGCGCGTTTTTCTTACAAACGATATTTTCTAAGAACTCTTTCAAATCTATTAAGTACAGTTGACGAAACATAAAGCCACCCACGCATCGATTTTCGGAAATAGATAACGTTAATGCGCAATAAAGTAGTTTTATCAACCTCGCAGATTTAAATATGTTTTGTATCATGTGTCAGAAAATATAGGATTAATCTGTCAGTATCTTTCAGCGGTGATTCCCAAGAGAATTTGAGAAATATGAACGGCCAACGACACCCATGTGTCTTGTTGGCCCTGCAACGTCTTCACTTCATGGTGTGCATGATTCTGGAGACACGGCATTCATATTTGGTGAAAACAATTCAGCAGACATTAAGCCTACTCATTTTCTGGGTATCCATTTCATGTTGCACGATGTAGCATTTCATTCTACTTTTAAGTGTGTGGGTGTAGACATATTAATATGTGTATACCAAACATGACACAATATCGTGTAATTGATTAAATCCCGTTTTACTGTGCCTTCTAATGTACATGTTTCCGCGTCAGGTAATTCAACGAAAAAAGGAGTGCTAATTATCAACTGGAATACAGATACTTTGGAAATTAACTGTCTTCAGACAACAACGCGTGACTTCGAAGCCTACGCACCTGTATATGTGTACGGTTAGGATTTACGTTATATATATAATATTATTATATAAAGAAAGCATTACGGTACATGTTAAGATAAAAGGGCATACATATTTCCCCCAAGCTAACGACCAATTGGAATGTTCCGCTATTGGTCTACATTGTACGCGTGACATTATATTTGGTTCTTAAGTAGAATTTGAATATGATGTTTCTCTCAAGCAAGGTTGTATTTAGCTTAAGGCGTATGCAAAGGTACACATTTCCTGACGATTAACCCTGAAGGAACTTCGGGTCAAAATGTCCCCGAGCATCGATCAAACTAAAAATGACAATCGGTTTGTTACCTTGGTAATTGAATGAAGTAAGACAAGTTCTATGCATGAACAACTTCTTTATTACAATTAGTGCGATGTTTCGGTGTAGATCCTAACATCTTTATCAAGCAAGTGATGATCACTTGCTTGATAAAGGTGGTAGGATCACTTGCTTGATAAAGGTGTTAGGATCTACACCGAAACGTAGCACTAATTGTAATAAAGAAGTTGTTCATCCATAGAACTTGTCTTACTTCATCACACCAACTTCTAAATGCCACTTAAAGAAGTTGGTATTTGAATGTCGCACGCGATGAGGTGGATGGCTGCTTATGATTTGGCTTGCCCTCATCTGGCCTTCACTAAATACAAATGGTTACTTCCACACCCCTGTTGTGTAGAATGGTACTGTCCATTAACCCATTAATGATTTCATTCATTAATATGAATTAATGACCTGAGTACATGGGCCTTTGAACTAATCCGATGTTTTCATAGTGGTATCTGATCCTTGAGTTTGTTTTGACTGTTTATGCAGGATTACTGTTATAATCCACTTTGTATATTTAACAGTCATTCAAAAGTTTTGTAAGTGTGTATACATTACCTTACCTGATATAATCCAATCTGAGCATTTTAACAGGTCTACTCATCTCCAAATTTCTGTAAGTGTATATACAATTTATATACCTTAGTAAGTGCTATTGTTTCTCTTTACTTTGATCAACGAAATAGCTTTCACAATGTTAACAGGATCACCTCATCTCCAATGCCCTAGCTTGTGGCTGCAGGTGTACAGTATACATTGCCTTGTGGATGGCAAGATGTTCCCAGTCGCCTTTTCCCTACTCCCAACAAGACCAAGCAGACCTATGTCCGACTGTTCACCTTGCTGAAGGATGTTGTTGGCGCAAGGACTGGTGTAGACCTCTCTCCAGACATCATCCAGACAGACTACGAAGCAGCTGTCATCAGTGCCATCAGTGATGTCTTCCCAGCAAGTTCCGTCAGAGGATGTGTTTTCAACTACGCCCAGGCTCTATGGAGACAAGTTGTGGACAGAGGCCTGGCCCGAAACTACACCGACAACCCAGCAGTGCAGACCCACATCAGAAGAGCTGCAGCGTTGCCGCTTCTACCCCTAGCTGAAGTCCAAGATGCCTGGATTGAAGTGATGGAGCAAGGACCAGATGGACAGCAGATGACCAGATTCAACGACTACGTCACCAGCACATGGGTGGACTTCAATGCCACGTTCCCTCGAGCCCTGTGGAATCAACACGAGAACACCGGTCCACGCTCCAACAACCATCTTGAAGGTTTCCACAACGGCCTGAAGAAGAGAATGCCGAAAGCCCATCCAAACATCTTCCAGTTTTTCAAAGAACTCGAGAAGATCGAGACAGCAGATAGACGGTCAAGAAGGCAGATTGGACTGGGTGGTGCCATGAGACCTCGTGCTCGTGTTGACAGAGACCGAGATGCAAGGATCGAGAGACTGAAGCAGCAGCTTGCTACTGGCAGAAGATCAGTGATCCAGTTTCTGGATGCAGTTGGACATTTCATCAAATTACAGTAATTCTGCAAGTAATGATGTAGTGCTTATGTTATAAAACATGAAGATGATGGATATAAATGTACAGTGCTATGATAATACATGAGTATAAATTTATGATATTTGATGTGAAAACATTTGAGTTGTGAAGATGGTCTCATATACAAAATGAAATTACAGTATCAAAAGTCATTTACATTCTTTGTTATCTTGTTGGATGAGTTCATTTTACTTAAGGGATAAGGATACAAGTGTGATGTGCACTCATCGATAAATTTGTTTTGATAGTAGTGGAGTCGATATGAGGTGTTGGCCAGATGAGGACAGGCCTATGATTTAACAACATGTTTACCTAGAGTCTATTATCTACAGACCTCTGTGATAAGCTTGAGTACAGAATAGAACAACATATATTCCCCACTTTCTCTATCAGGATTAGTTAAGGTATTTGAGGCGAACAGAGGTACATCTAAAAATACTTTTGTTAAACTTGATCTTATGGAGGATATACTGCTTTGCGAAAACAAAAGCAATTTTATATATTTGTTGATATGAAAATGTGAACAGAAGAATTATATAAAAGAAACAAGGAAAAAGACCACATTAATACGACTGCTGACCTCGAGGGACAAATGGGACTCATTATCAATGCGACTCCCCCCACCCTATCCCCAGTGGAATGATGCATATCGTAACCTTAATTTAACCTTAGATTAATCCAATCAAACAGCAAATAGCACCGCTTTTTAGCACCGAGAAGAGCACTTCCGTAAAAACAATAAACAGTCTTTTCCTAAAAACAACACACAGTTTATATGTTTACTCTGTACACTGGCACTAAGGAAGTTCAAAGGCAATAAAATAATTGAACCAACACCATTTCACTGATTTGTATGCGGAGAAGGTGAAAACAAACTTGATCCCAGCAGTGATAACTCACCGGATGCCTATTGTGTAATTCCTATTGTTTGAATGACATTGTTTCAACTGCTGCTCAATAAACCGTGACTGTGTTTATTATTCAAGTTGGTATTTCCGCTATCCAAAGTGGGCAGGGAGGCCGTCTTATTATTGAATGTTCTTTTGACCACTCGCATTTAATTCACGCTCGCGTTAAGTATAAGATTTACAGTAATTTTACAACGAGGTAAATGTTGCACGCATTATCAGAAGCTTCAAATGTTTCTTCAGGCAAAGATAACCCGTACATATAGCACAACTACAAATTCGTAATTTCTCTCTAAACTGTATTAGCTAACTATATTTACCTCAACAAAGCAATTACAGGTGCTGTTAACTATAACGATCCGTCACGAGACGTGACATTTAAATCCAACATCCCTCGTTCGCTGCAAAACCCTGTCCGGGGAACTGACATCTGATCCCATGCTTTGATATCAGTTTAAACGAACAGCTGCGAACTATGCTGTTGCGCAATTAGCCTAGTCAAAGCTAAGCTTCTAGTAACAACAATTCAGATACCTTGAAATGTCTTCTTAGAAATAAGAGAAGGACATCTTGGGTGTCTCGAGAAAGGACAAACAGAAATGAGAAAAAGAATTTTTTGACGCCCGGGATCAACATCACACTGATTTCTCTCTAAGTTATGATTTGTTTTTAAGAGTCTAAATACCATAATTCTATCCAGTATTGGCTGAAAACGCCCATACTCCAATATGAATTAAGCTTAGACGTTAAATACAGCAAATGGAAACTCGGTGTGTTACAAACGCTGTTTAAGTAGGGTGTGATTTAAACAATATTTATTTCCAAGACAAAGGAAGGGGATTGGTGAACAGGTTTAACCTATTTAAACACCTCTCCCTACAAAGAACAATTAACAAATAATAAGAGTAAACTGTACATAAAATAATAAATTTAGATTGATTGTGCCTACTGTTGCAAATATTATGATGATATACAGGTCATACACAAATACACAAATACACGCATACATATATCGGTACATAAACAAACAGCATACCAGCATACACTCTTAAAAAAACAACCAAAACGCATAGTTAAAAAATAAGGATAATTATTAAGCGGATGTAAAAGTATCTACACAGAATATGCATGAACACAATCAAATGAAATTAGACACAGTGATCGACAAAAGCATTGTCGTCGTTGTCAGCATTAATTCAGTTCAGTCATTGCACATATATATGCATGTGTAGCAACAAGGGGGCGTCATGGTCAGTACCTGGTCACACCACCTCTTGCAGCCGTCACTGCTCGACCCCTCCTTGGCACAGATTGCACAAGACGCTGGTGACGTTGACGGACGCGTCGATCAAGTTCGTCCCACAAATGTTCAAACAAGTTGAGATAAGGCGATTTGGACGGCTATGGAAGGACATTGATGTTCTCATTAACAAGGAAATTAACTGTTGCACGTGTTGTGTGGGGCCGAGCGCTGTCATGTTGGAACAGCTCCCTCTGGTGGTCCAAAGTTGGGAGGAGGTGAGGACGCAGAATTTGGTCTATGTATCGGTTTGCTGTAAGATTGCCCTGGACAACCACTAACTGTGATCTACCCGTGTAGGATATGGCTCCCCACACCATGACACTCCCTCCACCAAATCGGTCCACCTGTCAAACGCAGTTCGGCGCAAAACGTTCATGTCGACGTCGGCACACACGTTGTCTTCCATCCCGTCGTTGAAGAAGAAAACGTGACTCATCGCTGAACCAAACGCGTCGCCAGTTCCTAAGATCCCATGCCTGTACTCTGTTGCACCACCGGACACGTCGTTGGCGGCGTAGACGTCGCAAGACAGGTCCAACTTTTGGTCGTCTCGCTCGAATTCCCACTTCCCTCAGACGATTTCTGATGGTTTGGTCGGAAATTCTTCGCATATCAGGCACTTGTCCTGCAGTGTCCGTTGCTGCAGCAAATCGATTCCGAAGGTGATGCAACCGGATGTACCGATCCTGAGCAGGGATGGTCACTCTTGGTCTTCCACTTCTGGGATGATCTTGGGTCGAATTAGTGCGGATATATCGATCCCATAGTCGAGATATGGTGCCTTGGTGAACGTTGAAGTGTCTTGCAACGGCAGACTGGGACTCCCCTGCTTCCAAACGTCCAATGGCGATATTTCGGTCAGCTGCAGTTAATCTTGGCATTTTTCGATCTCCGTTCACGTCAGAAAGTTCTTAATGAACTGATGAATTTTGTAAGGTCTTTTATAGTCAGTGTCTCTACTCTTGTTTCCAACACTTTGCACATGCATTGTGCTGAAAACTTTTTCTGAAAGCAATTTCCGTGCATCCTTTGCATTTTTGCTGATAAACGTTTACAAAAAACATTTTGAGATGTGTTTGCGCGCAATGCACAACAAACATGACATGATTAACGGGAATCAAACATAAGAATTGTCTTTATGACGATTGCTGGGACAAAAATTTAATTGGAATTCTCAAAACACCTATACGTTTATTTTTTTGAAGAGTGTATCACACATACAAACAACTATTTGATCGATGTAATTGTTATGAAGACACATTTAGATTTTAAATCTTTTTGATTTTGCAGTGAACAAATGAACAGATTGTACAATAGCAAGGTTAGTATCAGTATATGTTGTAGCATTTCCATATAACACCGAATCCAAGTCATATCCCTTTATATAGTAGTACATATTGTTCCGAAGATTACAGTATTTGCGACATGAAAAGAAGTAATGTGTAGGATCCTCATAATAATATCCACGGGAGCAGATAGTAGAATCATGAGGATGTCTATGATATTTGTGTGCATTTAAATCACTGCATCCTAATCTGAGGCGGCAATGGAAAATTTGACAGAAACGGGTACCATAGTCTAAGTTAAAGCTAAATATTTTAGGATTTTCTGTCTTGGTGTTACATTTAATGAAGTCATTTACAGTATATTTTGACTGGACATTATCCAGTAATTCATCCCATTTTCGCACTGTGTCGGGTAAAAATGACTTGTGGTAGTTAACTGTTCTAGCATTTACAGTCTGTAGCTGTGAAGAAGTTCTTAAATTGTAACGTGAGCCCGCTGAGACAGGAGGAACAAGATTACATAGATATTCAGGGGCCAACTTGTTAACCATTTTGTAAAATGTTTTTAATTTATGAGTTTGCCGTCTTTTGGATAAGGGTGTAAGGTTAGTTTCAGAGTATAGAGACTCGTGGCTGATACCACGAGTAGCTCCACATATTGTTCTCAGTGCCTCTAAATTTAGCCTTTCCAACACCAACGCTTGTTCTTGGGAACAGTTATCCCATACTTGGTCACAATGGTCGAATATTGGTATTTGAAAGTTCTAAAGCAGTTAATAATTGGGCTTACTTTATCTACTATATTATCTATATGATTGTATATAGTATCTTGCTGTAAAATTAGCCCTAGGTGTTTGTGCGATGAGACCTCTGTTATTGGAGTACCTTTCATTTTAAGAACAGGTTTTTGACTTGGGTTATTTTTTCTTGAAAACATTATGATTTCGGTTTTGTGTGGATTAAACGTTACTTGCCATTTATTCGCCCATACGGATATCCTTTCTAGATCAACATTTAAATTAATCGCTGCTGTGTTAGGACCATCGACAATGATATAAAGTGACGTATCGTCTGCAAAGAGACGTATATTACTGTCTATATCATCAACCAGGTCATTTATAAAGATAAAAAATAATAATGGTCCTAGGACCGATCCCTGTGGAATACCTGCCGTGATAGATTTTAACTGTGATTCTTTACCATTAATAACCACTTTTTGTATTCTATTTGATAGATAACTGTCAAACCATTTCAACTACTTTCCTCGAAAGTAAGTATGGTGTGAACAGGACCCCAACATCCTAAGGCTTGTATTTGATCGACTGTTACAAAAGATAAATCATTTCATTATTGTAATAAGACATTGTTTTCCACGGGAAATAAAAGATTTTTTTCTAAACTCCCCTTTATATAACACTGATTCTGGTTCAACGTTTGAATGCATCCACGAAATTCCACTAACGCATACACCGCTTCTTGTGGGTATACACAAATGACGAATTTTCACTCTTGAAAACAAACAAAATACACCTAGCAACAACTTCCTACACACATCTTCACAGGCTGCAGTTTTAAATTCCACAAACTCTCCTCAAACTTACCACTGTTCATGCAAGCCCTGGTTATATACTTCATAGCGGGAGAGGGCATCTGCTGAAAAATGCCATTTACGCACACTACGTGTCATTCAATATGCCCTTTCTTCCTCCATTAAAGGTTGGAATGACCTTATGGACTGAGAAACAAACTCGTTTTCAACGTCTAAAGCTAGTCTTCGCACTTCGTATCCTGCAGCGTCAACTTATTCGTTTGGAGTATACCTGCTGCATTTAGATACAGTGTTTAGTAAAGTACGACGTGTAATGTGTAAGTTTACATCATGATCGTAACTGTAAATGTGGGGACGCTCGAAACAATTATTCTCTCTTTTTTTCTTTTTCGTATAATGTAATTTAATTGGTAAATGACTTGTACACAATAGCAGGTAATAACAGTGTCCTTACCGATATAAACTTGATTTTATGTGGTAATGCAGATGGTTTAAACATATTTTTATTTCAAAAGAAATCTGGATCGGTAAACAAGCAAAACTTGCTTGTAAACACCTCTCCAGGTAATAACTTTACAACTGCTGGTTATATATAAGATAGTGCTAAACATAAACATACTAAATGCACAAATGAAATATATGAAGCCAAAACAAGTAGTGTCTGTGAAATAAGACAATGCAGTTTTCCATTACTACATGCATAAGATTACGCTACTCGAATCTTTTGCTTTTGACAATGAAATCGTGAACTGATTTAAGAATATTCATGTTTGTAGAACTGCTGACTAAACTACTGCCATGTAATATCGTTTTTAAATCATACCCATGTGTGTATAAATATATCGTGTTTCTGGCAGGTATAGAAAAAAGTAATTTGCGTCTTCAAAGTGAAATCCACAAGTGCAGTCTGATATGTCTGATACATGTCGTCTAAACTAATCAGCGTTTAAGTCACTGCAGCCAAGCCTAAGGCGACAGTGGACAATTTGGCATGATCAATGACCGTATTTTAAGTCAAAATTATTAATAATTGTATCAGAACGATCAATTAAGGATTTGAATTTTTTTAATGAGCAAACATTAGTAACTTCATTGGATAGGGTGTTCCACAGGTTAATCGTATAAGGAAGAAATGATTTAGCATAGGTCTTGGTTGTACATTTTATTGTTTGCATGTTAGATCTATTTCTAAGGTTATAATTGCTATTATCAGAGACTTGCCTTGGAATGAGATCGTTGAGGTGAAATACTGTTTTCATTTTGTAAAATGTAATCAATTTGAAGCGGTGAAAGTTTGTTTCGTTATAAATTTTAACATGACTGGTACCACGAACCGCACCACAAATAGTTCTCAATGCGTCCAAATGTAAATTCTCGAGTAACAATGATTTTTCGTGTGTACAGTTGTCCCAAATATGACAGCTGTAGTCGAAGTTTGGTAGGATAAAAGATGTGTACATAGTTTCAAGGGTATTTCTTGTTTGTCTGTATTTAAAGCTCCCTAGGCAGTTGATCATTGGACTAATTTTTCTAATGATTTCGGTAATATGTATTTTCCATGAACAATCAGATTGAAGTGTAATTCCTAAATGTGTATGACTTTGTACTTCTTCAATAACAGTACTCTCCATGCATAAATTTGGTCTAAAACCAGAATCGACTTTGCAACTGAATGTTATAGTTTTGGTCTTATCGGGATTGAAACCTACTTGCCATTTTTGGGTTCAGTTTGAGATTTTTGCCAAATCATTATTGATACAATTTGCTGCAGAGATTTGATCACCAGTGATGACATGTATAGACGTATCGTCTGCGAACAGGCGTATATTACTCTCGACACCTTCGACAATGTCGTTTATACAAACAATAAAAAGCAGTGGTCCAAGGATTGACCCTTGGGGGACCCCAGCTTGTACAAATTTTGATTCTGAGGTATAACCATTAATGACTACCTTTTGGACTCTATTTTCTAAGTAACTTTCAAACCATTTCAACAGATCACCTTGGATACCGTAAGCATTGAGTTTATTAATAATTCCTTTGTGACATACTCTATCAAAGGATTTGCTGACATCACATAAAACAGCTCTGATTTCTTTACCTTCGTCTAATGCCCTAGCAATAAAATTATATAGGTTAGTGAGTTGATAAGATGTGGAGTCACTTGGCACGAATCCCGACTGTAAATTTGTCAACAATTCGTTTTCTCTGAAAAGGTTAAACACATACTTGAATATACACTTTTCAAAAATTGTGGCTTAGCAACGTGTGAGTACTACAGGTCTATAGTTTGAGCATTCATGTACATCGCCGTTTTGTGAATTGGCGTTACTGATGCTTGTTTCCAAACTAACGGGAAGGTTTTGTTTTTAAGCGACAAGTTAATTAATTTTGTCAGGATGGGAGCTGGGCGAGTCGCTGTTAATTTAAGTAACTTGTTACCTATACCATCTCGAACTTCGTCTAGATTTAAATTCACAGATAGTAATGGATCGGCGATTGTAGATGGTCCAATAAATGGAAGGTCAGAATCGGGGTTTCTTACTCGTGCTTGATCAGTGAAAGAAAATTTCATTTAGGACATTGGTAATATCTTCAATATCATCATATAACACATTATTTGATACTATAGACGGAAACGACGAATTTTTGGTGTGCGTTTTGACATATTGAACTGAGAAACAAACTCGTTTTCAATGTCTAAAGCTAGTATTCGCATCCTGCAGCGTCAACTTATTCGTTTGGAGTATACCTGCTATATTTAGATACAGTGTTTAGTAAAATACGACGTGTCATGTGTAAGTTTAGATAATGATCGTAACTGTAAATGCGGGAACGCTCGAAACAATTATTCTCTCTTTTTTCGTTTAATGTAATTTAATTGGTATGCACAGAAGCGTTCTGGTAAATGACTTGTACACAATAGTAGGTAATAACAGTGTCCTTACCGATATAAACTTGATTTTATGTGGTAAAGGAGATAGCTCTGTTGACGCAAATACTAACATATAGCAGTCCCATATATACATGTAGCTAGGACAAAATAAATGGTATAAATAATGTGCCTCTTTCCTTTCCCAGTTCTTCCATTTTGAAAATGGTCTTTAGTAGTCGTAAATACCTTCGGAGATACGAAATATGTTTAAACATGTCTGCCGTCATGTTGTACTTGAGTTAGAGATGTACCAAGAGCTGATTCTTCTCCGATCTATTTCTGCTAAGATAAATGTCACTGTAATACTTAAAGATGTGATAGTATGCCTCAGTTTAAACATCGACAGTTTGCAAAATACAATAACCAACTAAAGTAATCGTATTCACTTATTCCTTGCATTGCGTATACGTTGTATTAACCCCAAGAGCTCCTTCAGATATGTGGATGAATGTTTAAGGTTTAAATTCTGTGTTATACTTGCCCAAGTAACCCATGCCAAACTTCATGACTTTTCCCAAGAAAATGCAATTTTCAAATGTCATCGATATTAACTCTATTAAAGACGATACAACCGTTTTGTACCATTCGAAAAGAACACGTAGCAGTGCGACATGTCTTACTCTCCATCCACGCAATTTGCTTTTGAAAATATTGTTACCAAATATTCGTTCCGTTTGTCTATGGAGACGTTTGTTACATCGGGGATAACTTACTTATAAAGGTAATAACAATGGTGATCATCGCCCATGTTTACTATATTTGTGAATTTATGTATGTTTTTATTAACTCTATCTATACGTTGTACATTTGGGGCCGGGTGTGGTTTGAGGCGGAATATCTTTTAAAAAACATATCATTCTTTTCTTACAAACTGGGAGCTAAGTACCATTTTTTTTGACGCAAACACATTATTTTTCAGAGCCACCACCATGACCATTGAACGATTGTGTGTAACAAACCACACAGATTACCTCTTTTCAATTGTTGTAACCATGGCCAGACACTACAGGTGTAGTAACAGGTACATAGTCATAAGATATCTCCTCCACCCCCCCCACCCCACCCCCACCTCGCCCCCACCGCCATCTGCTCTCAACACCATCGCATGATAAACGCTACTAACACAAGAAAACAATTCAACAAATACTATTTATAGAAGCACCTATATCGAGTCTATTAGACTTCAACATGCAACTGTAGCTGCCTGTGTCTTATTTTGTTAAGGTAGTTTCATACCAAACGAAGAACCGAGGAATTTATAGTTTGAAAAACGCATGAAAAAATGGATAAATGAAGAAATAGTTATTTTTGCAGTTGTAGAATGCATTTGCACTTTGTCTAGGATGGCTAACATTTGCTATTGTATTTGAATGTAAAGTGACGCACGCAGACACAGTTATGAAACCTTTAAAATCAATCAACTAAGCATCGTTGGTACATATAACAGTTTTTTCCAATGAGACGATTGGAAATCCCACTCTGGTCGAGAGGAGGACCAGATGTATATATCTTCTATTGTAAACATAGGACGTGTATAGTGTTACCAGTAATGAATCCGTGTCGCGACACCTGGTGTCGGCAACGTTTTCAGAAAGCTGGTCAGCCATCTATTTATACTCACTGAGTGGCGCGCATACCAGCCGTGGAATACTGTTCAAAGCGGCAATAAACCCAACTCATTCACTCACTAACAACGTGAACGCTACAATATCAATCTGTGTCGGGCTAGTCGAATTACGGGCATATAACGAACTGACAGGCAGATATATACAAAGGTGATTGCATGGAACTACCAAACAAAATGAACAGCAAACGGAAACCTGCAAAACAGATCGTTAAAACCCCTACTTTGTTCCAAGCAACAACACTGCCATCGTTTTGTTTACCTTCACAGGGTCACTTTTATTGGTTACGTATATTTTCCATGTAAAATTAAAGTGCCTCTAGATTGCTGAAATAATTCACTAAAGTCTATGTATGACTAAGGACACATGGCTACATGAATTATTTCCCCCGCTATAATAGGGGAGTACCTTTAGTTGATCCTGTACAAAGCTACATGTATAACGTCTCAACTAGATCCTTCTATTGACCCTGTACACAGCCACATGTATAACGTCTGTACTAGATCCTTCTATTGACCCTGTACACAGCCACATGTATGACTTATGTACTAGATCCTTCTGTTGAACTGCACACAGCCACATGTATAACATCTGTACTAGATCCTTCTGTTGACCCTGCACACAGCTACATGTATAACGTCCTTTCTAGATCCTTCTGTTGACCCTGTACACAGCTACATGTATAACGTCTGTACTAGATCCTTCTGTTGACCCTGCACACAGCCACATGTATAACGTCTGTACTAGATCCTTCTGTTGACCATGTACACAGCTACATGTATAACGTCTGTACTAGATCCTTTAGTTGACCCTGTACACAGCCACATGTATAACGTCTGTACTAGATCCTTCAGTTGACCCTGTACATAGCTACATGCATAACGTCTGTACTAGATCCTTTAGTTGACCCTGTACACAGCCACATGTATAACGTCTGTACTAGATCCTTCAGTTGACCCTGTACACAGCTACATGTATAACGTCTGTCCTAGATCCTTCTGTTGACCCTGCACACAGCCACATGTATAACGTCTGTACTAGATCCTTCTGTTGACCATGTACACAGCTACATGTATAACGTCTGTACTAGATCCTTCTGTTGACCCTGTACACAGCCACATGTATAACGTCTGTACTCGGTTCTTCTGTTGACCCTGTACACAGCTACATGTATAACGTCTGTACTAGATCCTTCTGTTGATCCTGTACAAAGCTACATGTATAACGTCTGTACTAGATCCTTCAGTTGACCCTGTACACAGCTACATGTATAACGTCTGTACAAGATCCTTCTGTTGACCCTTACATAGCTACATGTATAACGTCTGTACTAGATCCTTCTGTTAACCCTGTACACAGCTACATGTATAACGTCTGTACTAGATCCTTCAGTTGACCCTGTACACAGCTACATGTATAACGTCTGTACTAGATCCTTCTGTTGACCCTGTACACAGCTACATATATAACGTCTGTACTAGATCCTTCTGTTGACCCTGTACACAGCTACATGTATAACGTCTGTACTAGATCCCTCAGTTGACCCTGTACATAGCTACATGTATAACGTCTGTACTAGATCCTTCAGTTGACCCTGTACACAGCTACATGTATAACGTCTGTACTAGATCCTTCTGTTGACCCTGCACACAGCTACATGTATAACATCTGTACTAGATCCTTCAGTTGACCCTGTACACAGCTACATGTATTAACTTCTGTACTAGATCCTTCTGTTGACCCTGTACACAGCAACATGTATAACGTCTGTACTAGATCCTTCTGTTGACCCTGTACACAGCTACATGTATAACGTCTGTACTAGATCCTTCTGTTGACCCTGTACACAGCCACATGTATAACGTCTGTACTAGGTTCTTCTGTTGACCCTGTACACAGCTACATGTATAACGTCTGTACTAGATCCTTCAGTTGATCCTGTACACAGCTACATGTATAACGTCTGTACTAGATCCTTCAGTTGACCCTGTACAAAGCTACATGTATAACGTCTGTACAAGATCCTTCTGTTGACCCTGTACACAGCTACATGTATAACGTCTGTACTAGATCCTTCTGTTGAGCCTGTACACAGCTACATGTATAACGTCTGTACTAGATCCTTCTGTTGATCCTGTACATAGCTACATGTATAACGTCTGTACTAGATCCTTCTGTTGACCCTGTACATAGCTACATGTATAACGTCTGTACTAGATCCTTCTGTTGACCCTGCACACAGCTACATGTATAACGTCTGTACTAGATCCTTCAGTTGACCCTGTACACAGCTACATGTATAACGTCTGTACTAGATCCTTCTGTTGACCCTGTACACAGCTACATGTATAACGTCTGTACTAGATCCTTCAGTTGACCCTGTACACAGCTACATGTATAACGTCTGTACTAGATCCTTCTGTTGATCCTGTACAAAGCTACATGTATAACGTCTGTACTAGATCCTTCAGTTGACCCTGTACACAGCTACATGTATAACGTCTGTACAAGATCCTTCTGTTGACCCTTATATAGCTACATGTATAACGTCTGTACTAGATCCTTCTGTTGACCCTGTACACAGCTACATGTATAACGTCTGTACTAGATTCTTCTGTTGACCCTGTTCACAGCTACATGTATAACGTCTGTACTAGATCCTTCTGTAGACCCTGTACACAGCTACATGTATAACGTCTGTACTAGATCCTTGAGTTGACCCTGTACACAGCTACATGTATAACGTCTGTACTAGATCCTTCTGTTGACCCTGCACACAGCCATATGTATAACGTCTGTACAAGATCCTTCTGTTGACCCTGTACAAAGCAACATGTATAACGTCTGTACTAGATCCTTCTGTTGACCCTGTACACAGCAACATGTATAACGTCTGTACTAGATCCTTCTGTTGACCCTGTACACAGCCACATGTATAACGTCTGTACTAGATCCTTCTGTTGACCCTGTACACAGCCACATGTATAATGTAAGTACCAGATTCGCTAGTGACCCTTGTGTGCAGTTGTGCCACAGAATGTCGTAGAAAGTTTGTGTGATGGGAACAGAAGAACTAACGCGCTGAGATATTAACACTTTGTTTAGCACTGCACCTCGGAAGTGGAAGATAAAATTGTTGGAAAGGCTATGTTAGTATTCTTAACACATCCTTCAAAACACAGCATCAATGTAGACCAAACGTCAGATTATTAGATGATGTGCAGATATTATGCTGAGTCGCTAATGAGATGGCTTCATCTTTGTTGAGCATATTTATGTTATGGGAGGAGTGTTTACTGTTGGCACACAGACCTGACAGAAGTGCTCCAGTATCACTTTGATCTTTGTCAGCTTTCAGATATTTAGATATGTTCCAATGTAGAACATTACAAGTAGGAGGTTCGGACGGTGACATCTTATTTCATAAATAGCTCGAGAACGCCTGAAAACACTTGTTATACCAGTCAGTTATCAAAACACGCATATCGTTATATCTAGACTCGATATATCGTGCCTTGATATGTTTGTGTAGTTATGTGACAGTTTAGTTACTACGAAATAATTAAATTAATAAAGTGTACACATGATACATGTTTTTCAGAATATACACAACGCAAAGCCAATATAATGTATTGTCAGCGTATATGTTTAGCGTTAGATTGAAGATAACAGTTCTTGACATTTAAAAAAACTTAGGGTGTACAATAATCGTTTGTTTTCAGTGTGTACATATAGAAACGATATAATTCCTAATGAAATCTTGATGTGCAAATTTGATGTAATACCGTACTATATGTCCTATTACTGTTATTCAATGCAAAATATCCTGTTTAAATCTGCGATTGAAGAAAGACGGTGTTCGTTAAGTTAGACAATTCTTCCCTGAATAGGTGGCCTGGGGCCAGTGACGTGACTGTGATGTAGGTTCCTAAGCTGCAGCCTAATCTAAATCTCATTTTGAATGTTGGCACTTCATGAAGGACGGAGTTGAACAGTAAAGGACACTGATTGATGAACGAAGAAAGTGTTTCTCCTCAACTTTTTGAAAACTATACAGGCAATTTGACTGACAGCCTGCCTCCCAATATATTATTCATCAGCGTTTTGACATTTATAGTGTACTTATAGAATATTCTCTGCTCGCGATCGTGGCGCCCCAAATAGCCCCGATGATGATACTTAGTCCGGGACCATTGCTGTGCTCTCGTCTTTCACCAATACAGAAGTCTACGACCTGAGCCAATTTAGGCTGTCATCCTACAAGACACATTGTCAAACATGGACAATGTTCCTTGTAGTATTTTCTAAGTTCTGGTTGATAAATTATGGAAAGTGCAGACTTCCTTTGCTTGAGAGCACCATATTTATGTCTGCTGAACTTACATTTATGAGGGCGGCTGATAAGTTGTGACCCTAACTATGATGCGCAGCTAATTTCTTTCGCATAATCCCCTCCGTGGTCCACACACTTACCAACGACGCTGGAGTGTCTGGATTCCACTGTGTAGAAGGCTTCCTCTATGTGGTGCAAAATGTCCCCCGCAGTAGAAATGACATCATCATCATTTACATAATGCTTGGCAGTTCTTTTTACAAGTTGGGGAAGAGGTGGAAATCTGACGGTGTCAAATCTGATGAATACGGAAGATCTTCAATGAGTTCAAAGCTGGAGTCATGTATTGTAGCCATGGCGACATCAGACTTGAGCACCTTCATTATTCTTGTGGAACATCACACCTTCAGCCTTGATATTCTCACGCAATTGCCCAAGCAGATTAGCATAATATACTGACCAGCAAAAGAATCGGAAGCTCCTAGTGTAACCATTCAATTTTGCCTGAATTGATTGGAAAATGCTGAAATGGTGACAGATGAACTGATGTCATGCGATATGGCGTTCATTCCACACATTGACACAAACACAACTAAAATCAACTAAAACCATGACTTTTCTCGTGCAGTTAAGATCCGGGGTAAAAGCAAATGTATTTTGACCTATCCTGAGTTATCCTTTATAAAGGTGGGTGTCAAACAATATTTGCATTGTAAGCTCAACAAAGTCAACGATGCCTGTGCAAAGGGGAAGGTCCTTGGAATGTTACAGGCCGGTACTCTGCAACTGCTGTAGCCAGAAAGTTATGATGTCATCTCAGCACTATCACAAGCACAATGTACCAAGCAAACGGGGTCCTTTTCTGCTGGTCGACCACGTTCTAGGTGACCGGGAGTTACAACACCTGCACAAGATCGCTTTATAAGGGTCACTAAGGAACTAAAAAAGCAACAGGAACAGCAGATGTAGTTCATGGGCCTATAGGTGAGCAGTACCAGCAGACACGATTCGACGACGTCTCCATGCCGTCTGCGATTTTTACAGTCGACCCGGCAACATAAATGGTGGCGACATGCTCAGTGGCGTCAAGTTGTCTTTTCGGACGCGTCTCTCATGCTGACGACCATGTACGTGTCTGGCGTCGCTGTAATGAACTTTACGCTGATTGCTATGTTATTCAGGCTAACAGTTGGAGTGGTGAAAGTGTGATGGTTTGGGGTTCAACTTCATGTCTTCCGACAACGTGTAACTGCTGTTGTGTATGGGAATCAAGTTCTTTGTCGTCATATTGTTTCCTATCCTCAATTGTCCCAACAGGAACAGGACAATGCACGTTCTCATACAGGTGTCAATGACGTATCTGAACAACATCAACATTCTTCCATGTCTCTCCTCGGATATTGCTCGTATTAAACATGTTTGGGATATCGAATTACAGAGGGTAAACAACCAAACATGCGTGTAGAAATGGAACAGAGATTACTGTTTGAGTGTAACTACTTGCCTCAGGCATTCTGTCTGACACTTGTTAACCCGATTAGGCGACTTTGTACCGCCTGTGTGCTAACCCAAGACGGTCAATTGGTTACTGAGGCGATTCATTCTTCAGTACGAAAGATATGTTTCTTTGACGTTACGTGTTCCTTTGTAAACTCCTGTAACACCAGTGTGACAACCGACTTCCGCTCTTCAACTGACAGTTCTCTATATTAATTTGTGATTTGACACCATTGCGTTTGTCAGTTTGTTCAAAACTTGAAACAGACGTAAGACTTGCGTTTCTTTTGCTGTTTACTTTTTTAACCATTATTGGTATGACATTTCAGGAGATAGTCCATCAGTGGGACTCCTTTGGAATCCCAGAAAATCAAAACATCACTTTGCCAGCTGCTATGACAACTTTGCCTTCTTCGGAGGGAGAGATGTTAGATGTTTCCACTGATTTTGCTGTTATTTAGTCTCTGCCTAAAAGTGGTGAAGCCAGACTCCCATGGTTACAAATCGCTCAACAAAAGTAGTAGGGTCGACTTTAAAACTACGTAAATACTCACGAGAGATGATGAACCTGGAGCGTTTTTGATCAGGAGTCAGAACCTTGGAACCAATAGAGCTGAAACCCTTTCTCATGCCCAGTCGTTTCCTCAGAATGTCCGCGCGCTCATGAGAGATGCCTCTTGTATTGGCTATCTGAAGTGTGGTGAGTGGTGGCAGTTTGAAGGCCTGCCCACCTCTTAACAGTGGTAAATAAAGGAGAATGACCCCCCCCGCATAGATGTCTGTCGGAGATAATTGATGTCAGCGCGGGAGCCAATTTTGTCCGTTTTTTATCAGCAAAGAATACCTAATCACTAATCACCTGCAGAAATATGCTGCCTAGTCTGTAAGCATGGATGAAAGTCACCATTCCCGACCATACTTGACGAACAAGTTGAAACATTGGCCTCAACCTTATCCAGAACCTTAAAAGCTGACACACACACACACACACACACACACACACACACACACACACACACACACATATACATAATCCATGTTTTTAAATAGGGACTAAAATATACATAATCCATGTTTTAAATAGGGACTAAAATATACTTAATCCATGTTTTAAATAGGGACTAAAATATACTTAATCCATGTTTTAAATATGGCTAAAATATACTTAATCCATGTTTTAAATAGGGACTAAAATATACTTAATCCATGTTTTAAATAGGGACTAAAATATACTTAATCCATGTTTTAAATAGGGATTAAAATATACTTAATCCATGTTTTAAATAGGGACTAAGATATACCTAATCCATGTTTTAAATTGGGACTAAGATATACTTAATCCATGTTTTAAATAGGGACTAAAATATACTTAATCCATGTTTACCTATATCCCTGATTACAATAGAATTCTTTTAATTAATTTGCATGTTCATATTTGTATTATGTCTGATTATCCTTGATAAGACGTTTATGTCAAAAGATGCTTTTACTGTTCTTTATGGCATCACTATCTGCCATTTATTTACACCTAAATATAACTTTTCACCTCCTCGTAACTGGATTGAATTTAACCCGAATGTGTACAAAACCTAAGGAATAGAAGATAACTATATATATATTTGACATCCCTTAATGTAGCAACTGTCCTTTGGAGTTTCTTTCAATCCAGATGTATCCCTTCGTTATTTCTTTGGTCACGTGAACTGAACTTACTTTTGCCGTCTATCGAGCGTGATCTTTTTTATGAAAGACTATCGATTGTCAAAATCGATCAATATGTGTTTGAGATATCATCTGGAAACCAAACAAAATATTAACAATACAGCGGACAGTCGATGGACGCCACGCCAGTGTGTAAGCTCGATGATCTAAGACGAGTCGGGATAAAAGCTAGATAAATGTGGATGAGCATGTCCACTGGATCTTCTCAGGCATATGGATTGATCCAGTAGCTCCCTACAAAAGACATTTCTCTTGTTTTCAGTAAAGAACGTTTGATTTTTTAATACTTAAAACACGACTACGATCAAAAACTGGTTTAGTCTCAGTCACCAGTGAATACTGTCAAACTCTTTAAATACTTTTGGAGCACTTTAGTCTGTAAAAGGAGTTTGACGTCAAAGCTTTAAAAATAATGATTACTGGCTACAATAAGAAGGATACCAGCTGCTTCTGACAAAATATACTGAGGAATCCGACGCTATAGTTGTATTCTGGTCTAATGAAAAGATTGTACGTTCAATTTATTTGTTGGATCATCCAAGCTATTGTATGTTCCTTCAGCCAGGTGGCCAAAATACACCAATTAAAAATATATTACCTGTTCTCTTGATGCCGTGTATTGTTGGATTGGAAGAAATATTCCAGGCACCATTCACAATACCATTAAGTGGAATCTAAGGAACTTACGTTATAGTTACTATTTGTATGGCTAACGCACGCGTACAGTATGCAACATGTTGAAGAGTATTAGAAACAAGAAGGTATTTTCCTACACATTATATTGAATTCACTGTGAAAGATGCACCACAATCTTAAGCTGTGCCGAGAAAGGAACCTTTCCGTGGGAGGATCAGATCGCTCAGCACTTTGACTATCATATGACTTTTTTAAGCATGAGATGTAGGTGTTGTGAACTTTGTGATTGATGATTCGTGCAATGTCTCTCATGAGATCGCAGTTAGGGAAAATAGAATAGTCTCTCCGGATATTAACCTTCGAAATAATGTTCTGTGCTAAAGGTTGAATGGCGTGTAATGGGGCGGTGACGCAATGCCTTCAGTTTAAATTTCTAATCACTGGAAGCATCTTTTAACGATATCTATTCACTTAAAGTGGAATATCGTGAAAAGAAACAATTTCAAAAAACGTTTCGCCATTTGAGATTATTGAATGCATGCTCATTATGAAGATACATATTTGCACATTTAGTTAAGAGCTTGGGAAAGAAACGCCTACTTTGCAAATTAATCTTGTCTTCTAAATGACAAGGACTTAAGAATTACATTTCATGCAAAGTGAAAGATAACTTTAGACAATCACGTTTACAGCGCAGGAATTCAATTGCGCTCACAATAACGTTTGGGTATCTTTTATCGTGACTTTACGTTTCTCATATTTTCCACTCACAACTTTTTTGCATTTGTCGTTCATGATTGTATCTCATGAATGTAATTCAAACGATATAACCTCATGAGACCCATTAGTTTTTCCGGGTTGACGGACGGATGGTAAAACAATAGTGGAACACACACGCATAACGAAAACACAAGAGATATCAAACTTTCAAGACAATCTGTAGGAGCTTGCGAACATCTACCTTGATAGACTAGAATTTCATTGCCTACAATGTTTGTGTGAAGATGAATTCTTTTTCATGAATTTTGCATTTCGAATTCGGGATGTATGTATATTGTATTTGTTGCAATATCAACGAATGTTGTTTGCACAAAATGTTTTTCATGATGTGCAAATATATTTTATTGGTACCAAATCCATTTTGCTGTGTTAATATATGAAAGTCCTACAAGTTGCTTTGTTAGTTTGAAGACAGCCACCAAGTAATCCTTGTACTGTTTTTATGTTTCATTTCGTTATTTAAAGAACTTAATCAAAGCAGCCAAAGCATTGTCCTTTTCATGGACAAGAGGAATTTTGCCCACCCGGAGGGGATAAAGGTTAACCTTGCATTAGCCTGAGGCATAGAAAGGCTTTCATGTTATAAATGTAGTTTGATTTCAAACAGAGAAACAAATTAGGTACACACGTTGATCATTAATGTTATCTCAAATGTCTATATGGTAAATTGGTTCAGAAAATAAGACCCCTCCCTTTCCCGAGGATCTGAACTAAAATGCAGTTATCAATCTTTATTGAACTTTTTTTTACATTTCCCCGATCTTAACTTGTAGCTTGTTTTAATCTAACAATCCATGGCACGTTGAAATGGTTACAGGAACGTGATTAGTTTCAAACAGACAAACCATGTTTTTTACTGATATTTACGCTGCATTTCTGAGGACAAAGGCCATATTATAAATCCCGTTCTGCATAAGCTCAACTGGGATTATCACTCGCTGAATTTCGGTAATGGATTGGTTGTTATCAGGCGATATGAGAAAATTAAATGATTTTATTTAACCACTTAATGTCGTGCAGCCCTCGATTTCTAACAAATATACATCAGCTGACATCATTCTATTCAGATCAAGACAGAGGTGCCTAGCGATAGAATGGCGCTAGTGAGGTCTAATGTTCAATAAATACATTAGATCGGCTCTTCAATTAAATGACAAAATCTGATATTCACATAAATATTTTATTTGCAGATGACTTAATATTGGTCAATTTGTAAAGCCTTGGATGGATAAGAAAATTTACATCTTGTTTTACAGAAGTTTACAATAGAGAAAGTATTTCAGTACATTACCGCGTACAACGGTTAAAACATCGTGACATGATCGTTTGGAGGGATCAACATCACAGTAGACCAAGTTCAACAATCTAACAACAATCTGGTCAATACTAAGTTTGACTGCTTAACCCATGACACAGTCAAAGTCAGGTTAACCGCGACCCCAACCTCTCCAATCGAACAGCCGTAATGAGAAGAGTCCACAGTGAGATTGAGGTGATGGCTGTGGGCACCAAGAGATGAGAACCGCCCGCCTAGAGATGACCTGTCACATCACCTGGCGGTCAAAGGTCTTTACAGAATATTTCCATGAATGAAATTCAATGACCTTGTAAAGAGGTCGCTGTTTGACCTCGCGAATCACCTTCAGCGTAAGGTCAATAAGGATGATATGTTGATAACTGCGTAGTTTGCCACCAATCACTTCCCAGGCACATCTCCTTAGCCTTGACAGTTTTGTCGACGCCAAATTTCGAATATCTGTCTTCGCGAAGTGAAGGGCTCCGCCGGTTAATTTCTCGATACATTGGATGACGGCTTCTGCTTTGAAAGCCTTGTCGCATCTTAGAGTGTAAGCACTAAGGTGATTCGTAGACCGTGTATCGGCAAGCAACAAGCTCCAATGGCTATGGAACCATCTGCAACAAGTTCTTTAAATCGCCAGCAAATTACATTGATAGAGATGGTGATTGAGTGACGCCATTTTGCTCTTGAACACGATGGAATCTTTTCGTTTGTCATACGAATCGGTCTGTTGAGCCGGGTGAGCCGCCAGTTACACAACCGTGGTTTGAAAGACAAGATTTAAACACAGGTTCTGCAGTGTCGCTAACCATATCTGGTGGCATCACGATGGAAATCCAGCTCACATGTGCACCCCGATTTAACTTTAATGTAGTCCACCCTGTATGGCTGCGTCACGTTGTAGTCTTTTACTATGCCGTACATATACGTGTACTTCTGCACACACCGAGAGTACCTCTTCGCCCGGACGTCAAGATAATGACACTGTCCGTTGACGACCCAGGGACGGCACCTAGTCTGGTAAAACGTCTGTACGGTTCTCGAGTCTCTGTACAACTCCAGGACTTTGCCCTCTCTAGAGATTCCTCCATATGGTTCAATACGTTCCCTCAGCGCTGGACAACATTCGTAAGGCATCGGCCTGCTGACAACCGAGTCTCTCCTTTTGGACATTCTGTCATAGCGCCTGAAACATAGAACATGTCCGTTAAAATCGTGTAACTTATCGGGTGAGTGAGGGTCGTTTTACACCGCAGTCTGCCACAACACTGCTGTATTACTGTGACTTAAAAATAAGAGAGACTGAACCATACAAAACCAGTTGTTTATTGTATGATTAAAGAGCCGTGCTTGATGCATACGATGATACAAACTCACACTACTTTGAAATCACCCGATCACAATAAATAAAGTGGTTAACCTATTACGAACGTCACTTTGGCTTCTCTCCCACTTTAAGCTGACAGGCCGTGAAGTCTCCGAAATATTGCTCAAAGCAGCATGACACCCAACTCATTAAGTCACTTGCAGCAATGACAATACGCTCTTCAAAAGACCAAAGGTAGTTGGGTAGATTGTCCTCTCATCAACGCTACTGTGATTGAACTACGTTATAACTACAGATTCAGATTACTTCGGGTTTCTTCCCATGCTTGCTGGGAATAAATACAGTGACAGTTGGGAACAGCTGCTTTAACCTATCACAAAATTCGTTAGTTAAAAGCAGCCTCGATGCCTTGCGGTTTAGCTCTGAACTGATCATAACAACTGACATAATTCTGATCGACTGTTATTCTTTGAATTTGTACAGATCAAGGGTACTCTATTCACGAATACGACAATCGTCTCTAAAACTTGTGCGCTTTGAAATAATGCTAAACAATAAACACAATAAGATTGTATGCAAGTTTGGATTAGGTTGGATCGTTCCCAAAACGATTGGTGTAGATTTAGGCTTGTTTACAATTGATTAGAATATTAAGAAAGAGCAGGTGACCCTGTAAGTCTAAGATTAGAACGAATCACCTCAGGATACACGCGAATCAAAAGTGAGTCCACAGCTACCCATTTCACAATGTCACAGATCAGAGGAGAATGAAGCTGATCATATACCACTTCCATTCCCGAGTAACACATGCTCTCTTCTTCCCTACCGAAAAGGTCTTCATTGTTTGCTGAGGCACATTGGTAAAAATTTCGCAGAACCGCAGTCAGTCCACGCTCACTATTACACCCTTATTACATTATGCATGTAATGGCCGTCTTGTTTCAGAACGCTAATAAAGATACCTTGCACCGCATAAATAACTCGGAATGACGATGGGAAATAACTGTAAATCAGACACTTGTCATTAAAGATCCTTTAACTGAAACTAAGTTCCAAGCCTATAGGAAGGACATCTGTTTTGGTGACTGACACGCCGGAAGTAGGGGGCGTTGATGTATCTGAGTATCTGTTTAACATGGATGAGGATGCAAGACTTAAGTCGCTGTTTTTCACCATTCTGGTTAACTTTCTCTACGCCATTTTGCACGTTTTATTTGCCAGAATCTAATCTTGGCGATAGACTTGCAAATTTAGACCGTTAGAAGAGAATGTGTTCACTCCCTGAAAATTGAGTTTCCCTTCTGAACACTAGCAATATATGGACAAGTCAGAAGCAAAGCTTTCATCCTTGGGCAACTCAACATTCAAGGGGTCTTAATTCTGTGGAACATGCATATAGTCTACTGCAACCGATCCACCTTTTAATTTGGCACGTTTCTCTCATGTTTTAATCAAGTTTTAGTGTTCTCTGCCGAAAAGCCAAACCGGTCCAATATCCTTCTCTGCTCCCAGCCATGTATTGATCCTAACGTGTTGACAGGGCGGCGGGGGTGGTTGGGGCGAGGGTGATGCGATTAAGCTATTTGACTGACAACTATCCCACAGTTACAACTATCGCTATCTGACACCAGTCTCGTTGAAATATTTACCCTACTACTGACTATAGTTAGACCAGCATCGTCTCGAGGTGGCCAAACGTCAATATTTACCTACTCCCATTACTTTGAATTCCGTCTGCTTGGAGTTGCTTGTCACAGCCGGAAACATTAACAGTCGTCAGACCATCACGATCTGCTGAATCGGATAAATCATTGATGATGCATCTTAAGGTCTGACGTTGCAGATTTTGAATGAAAATGCGCCGGCTCAGCCCTCAATGAAACCATCCCACGAGGGATAAGCTATATGGCAAAATTGTTTGACACTATTTCACCACACGGCATAAGATCATGGCTTTTTGTATGCAATGCTCGGATCCATTTCATTCAATTGCCATTAACCATTTGCAAAGGCTATCATCCCAGTCTCAATAGATACGTTTGCAAATTTGTGCCATTTTCGAACAAGTTGGAACAAAATGCCAAATGGCCAAATCCATGGTGGAACCCTTTCACTAGCTTTAGAATATTTTTTTTCCACGAGACATACTGCACTCCATTTCATCAAAGTCGTTGAATAATCAATTTGAGGCTCCCAATTTAGATTTTTTTTATTATTCAGGAGGAACTTTCAAACCCTAGTGACCTTTATATAGAGAGAAACTACAAAAAGTGTGTCTCTTATATCGGCTGTCAATTGTGCTTAAGGTAAAGAGACTCATATCTGGATTTTACCAAATTCATTAATGGCCTGTGAACACTATTTATCGATTGATTTTAAATGATGTCCCTAAAGCCATCTCAAACGTACATTTTAAACAAAATATCATGAGAAGTCCTCAACTCACTTTGCTTTCTCTGTGTAGAGAAACTTTTCAAGATATGCAACATGAAGGAACATATTAACATGTATGATATGAATGTAAGGTTGTGCAAACTCGCTTTGCATTTTCAAAAGTGATCAAACCCAAATAATATGATATTGTTTAAAACTTCTAGTTCCCGCTTAATTATACCATAGGCTCAGTTTCAAAGTAATTCAATATTTGTAAATGTTATACAATGCATTATTTTCAACATTTGTGACCACAAAACAAATACACATATTAGCAACGTAGTGCGATAATAGAATGATTGGAAATACGTTCATCGTGTATTGATCCTAGCCGAAAACATCAACCATTAAAACATAATGTCCTTGTGCAAATACACATTCAATACAAGAAGGAAGCGAGTAAATCTCAATGAGATGGCGGATGTGTTATTTATGAGGAAGATGTTATTATTTCAAAACAAAGCAACAAATCGAACATTGCCTCCATACTATCAGTCTATCTGTCTCCTAATCCGTCTGAATTTTCTGAAAATAAAACCACATCACCAAAATAAAACTAAATCACGAAACGTGAATGTGCCGCACTAACATGAAGTTAAAACCTCGTATTCAGAATGACGTTATCCCGTTGTGATGTATAATTGATGGGACTCTTGCAAGCGGATTGAATCTACACGGCATGTATTGGTTGTTTGCCCTTTTGCGAACAGACGAGAGATGACTAAAGAACACAGGGAAAGGGAAGAGTTTGGCGCTAGTTGTTCCAACTGTTAATGGGTAGAAATGGCACGACCGTAAGTGAATATGGTGCATTTTAAGAGCCATCTTCCCGGGAAAATATGAACAGTGAAAGATTATTAGTTTGGTTCGTGTGACTCCGAAAACGTCATCTTCCGGATAATAAGATTTGAAGCAAATCATTTCTACTTCCATCTTCTTTTGTAAAAGCCGAAATCAATGAATCAAGAGTTAGCTTTGTTGAAATTGAATGGCTGCAACATTGTTGTTTACTTGCACAAAGAAAATGATATGCATGATTGTAAAACTATTTAAAATATTTGAATTTTGTTTGTATTCATGCACCTGAAATTCGGTGGATATACATTTTAACTTCTTTGCCATTAGGAGACATTGTTATCATTA
This sequence comes from Haliotis rufescens, assembly GCF_023055435.1. Classification (NCBI taxonomy): domain Eukaryota; kingdom Metazoa; phylum Mollusca; class Gastropoda; order Lepetellida; family Haliotidae; genus Haliotis; species Haliotis rufescens. Next base: position 37,959,296 of record NW_025963779.1, read on the forward strand.
TTATCCATAGAAGAAAGCGGTAAAACGACAACGCTGATGACATTACATTGCTTGGCCTATTGAGTTATGTCATTTATCACTATCATTTACAAAGCCAATCCAAAACGATGACCAGATATTGTGTTAAAATCATTAATGCAAAGTCTTATGGCCTTTGATGAAATGTTCGACATAAGATTCGGTATTCGGGTATGATCATCTTAGGAAGTCGTTTGAAGCAATTGTTTTCGCGATGTTTGTATAAACAATTATGTGACAATGCCGAGAAATTCCCATTAGGCTTTCATTTTCAGAGTAAGGTCACTGACAATGTTATCTAGCTGGGTAATTGTTGTCGTTTAAAATAGGTACATGTCGTTTCTAAATAGCACAATTAAGAATGTCGTTGACAAGAAAACATGTCTTGAATATCTTGGATTACCGGTTGTGCATTCCAATAACATAATGCATCACTAATAACGTAATACGTACGAAAGCATCCGATTCGAGATCCCCGTAAAGACGTGAATTTCAAGCGTTAAAATAATGCTATAATACACATAGATCCAATGCTTCTGGAAACCATTTAGCGCCAAAGTAGTATTGGGTAGGGGTGTGCACGATGTATAGGTATATATAATTATTGTTTTATTAGAGCTCGGAAATTGAAAGCAAAAAATACAATGAAAAGAATTAAATTCCACGGAGGAACTTTCAGTATATCGTTTAGCTTCATATCGTGGACTTGAAGAACGACTTTAGAAAGGTAACACATAGATTGCAAGCGTCAGCTGCAAATGTCAAAAAGGGTCAGTCAGACAAAAGGCCCATCTATGTTGAAAGGACAATATGTACATCCATTATGGATGTGATAGTAAAACGATCGATGCCACTCCTTCGGTGGTGAATTATAGCGTGGGATATACGACTTGATAGTGTTATCAGAGGGAGACAGTGATCCTGAAATGAACTACATCGATGTGAAATGAACATGTGTTTGTTTGAAATAGAAATTAACTCGTTAGTGTGCTGCCGTTGTAAATTGCTTTGAAATGTGTGTTCCATGTTTCCTGTTTATTTGTTAAAGGGTATAATAACGATTGCTGCATTGCTTATTCTGGAAGTACATCTGTGTGATTCTAACAGGATGGACATGTTTCCTGTTTATTGCGATCCTGATCAAACATACTTATCTGTGTTATTCAATTATTAGGGAGATGAAAGTTTAATAGAAAACGCCTAATTTCATCAAGAAATACGTGAAACGCCTACACTGTCTATTCAAGGCGTGCATGGAATATGATTCTCAGGAACACTTTGGTCTTGGAGCTCACCTTGCTAGTATACTATAAAACGCCAACGCCAGGTAATAATCAGTCTCGATTATCTGCCGAATAGATTCCTTTGGGCGTTAATGGAACATAGAGGTGAAAAGTATATGAACGGATCGTTGAAGATCAGTGATGACACCAGGTGTTCGCGAAAAGGGTACATGTGGTGGTCTGCCGGCAGCAACTGCCACTCACACAGGGTGTATAAGAAAGTAAGGTCATGGCACAGACCTGATGGGATATAATACCATGTTTGTGTTGAAGTTCACATGGACTGGACTCATGTCTAGTTCCGAGTAAGTTTTTTTCTAATGATGACCATTTATACTATGGGCGTGTATCTAGCAGTTAATAAATACTGTAATTCCCCAAAGAAAATGTCACACACTGCACTTATTACAACGTCTAAAGATAGATACTAAATGAGCACTTCTCTGAATAAAATTGTCTTTATTAAAATATCAGAAATCGTAAATGTGAAATTAATTTTCTCTGTGATTGTCAATGTATCGTAAACCGCCATGCGTTCATTCACATTACCAGTTATGGAAGTCCTTTGTAGACGTTTTGAGTGGGCGAACTGCTTTATGATGATTAATGATGATTAATCTTAAATGAAATTAGAAACTGATTTCTTGTCATTGGATAATTGTGATACACAGATATGGCGAAAAGTGTTGAGCCTGGAGTATAATAGGGTATACCGACATCTCTTTAAGAACATATACCACACGCATACTGTGACTGCATAATTGATAATTTAGGATGTGCATTCCTCTGAAGTGAGTTCACTATTGCTAACTGGGGTTATCTATAAACAACACAATCAAATAGAAATTCAGCTGAACGAATATACACCGACACTTTGCAATGTATGGACATACACCGACACTTTGCAATGTATGGACATACACCGACACTTTGCAATGTATGGAAATACACCGACACTTTGCAATGTATGGACATACACCGACACTTTGCAATGTATGGACATACACCGACATTTTGCAATGAACTGTATGGACATACGCAAACACTTTGCATGTATGTATAGTAATTTTCTTGTGAAGATATCCATTAATGGCAATGTCTCGTTATACCACTATCCTTTCATGACGGATTTGTTACAAAAATTTATTTACATACACAGAACGTACTATTACAGAGCTACATGTTAATACAACTGTTGTAACTAGCATCACAAATGTGAATGTGGGGGCGTATGTGTCCTCCAAAGTAACACATCGACTTGGCGGATAAAGTTAGGAAGCTTGAAATAGCTATTTTGGAAACACGATCTTTCAAAATGATAAGATCAATTTTGAAACAGATTCATCAGATATGAGCTCTATTACTTCTATACCACAACAACTATTAATCTTTAGCATAGTTCATTGCTCTATGAATATAATTAATTTAGCTTGAAAAGTTCAGGAATAATTTCTGAGAGTAGTTGACATTTAATCTAATTTGAAAAAACCTTCTTTGTTTCTATGAAATCACTGCAAGAAGTATGATTAAGTGAAATCTGATATAATATTTCAATGAAGTTCAGATTGTTTGTCGTTCAACGCCGCACTCAGCAATATTCCAGCTCTTTGATGGTGGCCTGTAAATAATCGAGTCTGAACCAGACAATCCTGCGATTGATATACCCTGTCAGGGTACACGCAATTAACCAAGTAACCGAACCTGACCAACCGGTCCATTTTGTTTTGTTGTGTTTTGTTTGTTTGTTGTTTAACGCCGCACTCAGCAATATTCCAACTATATGACGGTTGTCTGTAAATCGCCTCTTACGACCAGCACAGGTTGCTGCGGACCTCTTTAAACCAGGAATTCTCACAGGGGAGTTCAGTTTTGTTAAAGAGCATATATATACATAATTCCTATTTGAAGTAATTGATATTGCCCTGACGTATACGTGAAGCCAAGACCATTTGTGACCATGAATACATCAAAGTTATGCGTGTGCACTTTAATAATGCATTCTGGTTGTTTCAAGGCAGACAATGTTGCCACTTCCGTAAACGCGTTGTAATCTATCACAAGAAGTGGTAATTGGTGCATAAAAGGACTGGTTGTGGATTAATAAGACAGACTATTAACTTGGAGGAGCAACGTTTCGCAATGACCTAGCTTACTCAATATTTTGCCCCAAAACACGCTTACAGGATCGCATGTAACGCTGCAGGTCTGAGCTGAAATAATCGTTGCAATGATTTTGTGGTAATGCCAAAATAGCTAGCACGTGTTGACACGTCGCGAGTGCATTGTGCAAATGTCATGTTTTTAAAAGTCATCTATGAACTATAGCGTAAAGAAAAATACCTCATACATCAATCACAAAATGAAAGAGGGAATGCTAAATTATGAATAAAATTCAACTAAACTCAGCATGCATGTTTTAAACACATTTAACATTTCCTTCTTATTGATTCGAATGATTTAGTGGCAGAGTCTTATTCATAAAATTCATTGAGCAGACTGATCGAACAATCTTCAAACTACACATGGGTTTTTGATAGTTAAGCCTTGCCCTGTTAAACAACCTCCTGCGCCAAATCAATATACGAACAATAATTTGCCTTTGGCTATGGACAAAGTTGTGTTGTGCCAACTTGTAGCAATCTCACTCAGGAGTCGGAACATGTAAATCTGATCCGAATTAATCCACCTGTTTTCGCACACAGACCTGGACAAATTAACTTACGTGCATCCACTAAGTGACCCTCACTTCCCGCGAGGCAAATATTTGTTTTGTCTCGTCATAAATTTCATTTTTCTCATAACCTGAGGACTGGTCCGCCATAGCTTGGCAAATAAAATAGCATCACTTCCCACCGAAATAGCCATAAATAAGAAATCTGGAACCCATTTACGTCCATTGCTGCTGAGTTAATAGATTTACCTGTCTGTAGGAAGAATGAATAGAAAATGAATTTGTTCCATATTAGCCTCTTTGGGGTTATGACATTCATGTTTGCATTAGATAAGATTTTTTCTTCCTTGTCTTCCTCTGTAAATACAAAAAAACTGAATTTACATAGAGTTTTCAGGAATGCATGCTTACAATATAAAATAGAAATTTTAGTTGCTTCCTCAAAGGAATATTTGAAACATCCGTGTGTATTGAATCATTCGTTAATTGCAAAAACCCGGTTAAAAACCCCGGTATAAGGAAGAGCAATGAATGTGTACACCTATTTAGTTTCACAACACGAACAGATGTAGGATCAACTGACCTTTAAGTTTTGATTACCTGCTTATTATTGCAGGATAACAAGGACGTGTGGAACTGGACTGCACTGGACGCCAAAAGTATAATGAGGTCGTTATGTACTAATAAGGGGTCAGTTGTCGGCGTCTTCAAAGGAAAACATAGAAATCATCAACGCCATAAAGGACCACTTAATAATCAATGCACAATATATATGCACACGCATTTCAACATGAATACCTACTACTACGAATTAACCTGAGGCAGATGAAGAAATGGTGATATGTTGATTAAATATAGATTTTAGTGTGCTCGATAGTAATTAACTTACAAGATTACACGCGAACATTATCAACGTGGGAGCGTAGATTACAGAGAAAGTAGCACGTATGTCTAATGTTCCAATACATAAAGCTCTTCCGCACTTGTAGGTATTCGTGCGTCAGAAGACTGGGTTTCATCGTGAATGATGTTTTGATGTGCTCCTATGCATTTGGAATTTAACGACAGAAGGAAGGACAAAATACTTTAATAATACTTTGCCCGAATAACTTAACAAAGAGAGTACATGGGGAACTGTAGAATGTCATCCTATGAGGTGCACCCTGAAAAGAACGTCACCTCAGTAGCGACAGACAACATCCCCAAGACACCTATGCCTTAAAGTTCGATGAACTCGAAAACACAGCAATAGTAAAGCCAAGAGCAAGGTTATAATGAGAAACTGAAAGAAACAGGAAACATCAGGCTAATATACGAGGCCGTAAATCTGCTACTGTCCCAATATTGAAGCCCATACTTTAACGTCAATATCACAGCAGGCGGTGGATACGTAAATGACACGTGGTTCTTGATTCTTTCAGGTCGCAGGACCAGACAAGTTCATCGTGGGAAGGTCACATCTAAATCAGTTGGTCAGGGACATTTTAGTATGTGATGAGACAATGTGTTGATATTTGGACACATTATTGAAGACTGCACTAGACAGTAGCAACAGACGGTTCTCGATAAGCTAAAATGCATCTTAACCATTCAGAAGTATCTACTGATGAACCTGAGTGATGCAAATCTTTTCGCTGATTATTACAGTGTGTGTTTGAGAATTTACCGTCTCAAGACTTTCTTTTAATAATGGCGGTTGCTGTTTCCGAACATTTAATCGAACGGTTGTAAATCAACGATATAATGCAGCTTGAAGCCACAGGCAATGTTAATCGACAAATAACTGTTAATGTCCTTCTTTTTGATAGACACTAGCGCTACTGTGATTTTATTACAGTAATAAAGTTTATCATACTTTTTTTACAGTGTTACGTACAAGTAGTAGAACCGCAGCATTGTGCAAACGTTTTTTACTAAAGGCAAGGCGCTGCGAGTGAGTGAGTGGGTATGGTTTCACGTCGCCTTTAGCAATATTCCAGCAATGCACGGCGGGGGACACCAGAAATGGGCTTCACACATTGTACCGGTGTGCGGAATCGAACCCGGGCCTTCGGCGCACTAGGCTACCCCAGCGCCTCTGCACTGTCTCTTGTGTTTCATATATATATATGTCATTCATTAATAGATAATGTTAACGTCCTTATATTAAAGGCAACAGTCTACAATAAACTGTGGTACTATTCATGTAACATTTGACACAATATATTGACTGTGTAACCTTTCTAATGTTTACATATACTCTGCTACATTATTTCATGGTATAGTTTAATATGTAACGGGTGTTGAAGTAAAGATAATTAATACAGTAATATAATTTCGGAATGTATTGCGTTCGATAGTATGCCAGTGAAAGGGACAGCTTAACAAAAGATAGGTTTGTATCTAACATTCCACAACGAAAGGTATTCCAGCAGTAATTACCAACTGTAAAAGAAGATAATTAAAATAATCTAGCATATGTGTCTATTGTTAAGCTAGTGGAAATAGTATTTTTAACTTTTGTTCAGCACGGGCCAACTGAATCTAAAGGGTTTTAAAAAGCATTCAACAGGTGACGATGAAACAATGTTTGGTGGTGGTTGCACAAGAATCAACACGGCCCTCAAGTGACCATGCAGTTTCATCTGAAGCACGATAATGTGACAGCAATGGAACTAGTGGGTCGTTTGATGTCAGCGCTACAAGACTTCTGAATTGATCCCTGGTTAAGCTTTGAAAGTTTGCTTGTTTAAAGGATTCGTCTTATTTGGGAAGCTAGTTGGAGAGGCCCGGAGGTGTTGGCACGACAGATTTAGACCACAGTTTATATGGTCTTGCTTGGGTCAACAAACCTTCTGAAGCAATGCTCCAATATTAGAAATTACTCATTAACACCCCACATTGGCTTATGGCGTGGATAATGCATAAAACAGTCTTGCCTTAAAAGACATGGGCAATGTTACAATAGGCGAGCTTTCACTCTCAGCTATAAGCATTAAGTTGACATTGTAAACTGTGGAACCACAAAGACATCTATGGATCGGTTCGACCTAGCATTGCAGACATTATTAACTGTCACGCCTCCCAACGCCCACACCACAGTCTTTGATAGAATTACCCTTTTTAATCGCGGAAATTGAATCAAGGATCGTAAACCCTAGGGACCGTCTACGACCATACATTGCAATGCTCCCAAACGTGTTCAGTCCCAACGTACCCTACGAAATCACTGTCCGGCCTGTGCCCTTTGGAAAATGCCATTTAACTCGCCGCGACAACTACAAGTTTTCACCAGTAGGCAAAAGCCCCTGTATAATGAAAGGATAACGTCTTAAGTCTAGTTATAATTAAATGACCACGATATCATTTCTAGTCCGTAATGCACTATCCAACAGAGCCCCAATGTATCGTCTACTCTGGGCCAGTCACTTGACACTGTGGGAATTGTCTGCGGCGGAGGTGACGTTATATTCGTGTAGCACGTAAGTTTACGCTTTGTTAGAGGATGATTATGCAAATAGTACCTGTGGCCATGGCTGAAAGAACGCGAACTGTCATGTTCCAATACACATACGTGCTTTTAATGATTATCAACCTGAAAAATGATGTTATTTATTTGCAAATAGTAACCACCCACGCCCGTTTCATTCATGTAACGTCGAGACACAGAAACGTACATTATCTAAATGGCTCCGAAACAGATTTGCCACGTGTCGAGGGAATACTGTGAACTGGTTAATATTTGAAGCAGATCAGGCTGTCACAGAAAATTCACAGACAGATTATCTGATTGAAGGCGAAATTGCAAGCATGAACGGTGTGGTGTTGAATGGCCAATGATGTGGTCGGATGTTTCCCCACATAATTCACAATTCATATGATAAAGCATGTGCACCGGCACGTCCGAAACATTATCGTTTCTCATGACCCGCACGCACCTTACGTCTTCTTTGTTTTAAGCACAGTTGAGAAATGACTTGTTCAATTCTATTGATACCAAAAGCTTCATTGTCACGATATGGCTCAAATACTACGATGTGACTTTAAACATTAACTCACTCACTCACTCACTCAAATGTATCAAAGGACCACAACGACAGTTATATAACATAAACACCGATCGTTAGTCACATAAAGCCAAAAAGAAACTATTAATTTGGTAGGACAAGAAGCCACGTGTGATGAGGGTCGGTAACCCATTCTGATGATCGGAAGCACACAATCTGTAGGTTTGTCTGACCCAAACATAAGTCACTCAGGCCGACAGTATGTATGGAGCTATCAAGTAGGATGCCTTAAATAAATGGATACATGTATTTGTAAAGTATTTATTGTCGATTTATCTCTAAACGTAAATTTATATCTTATAGTTTTAAGAATAGGTTTGTCCAAAACGGTATTACCCTTGACATTAATATTCATGGTCACATGGTAAAAAGCCCACTATATTTTGAATATCGCATTTTTATCAAAAATATTCCAAAATCATAAAATATAAGCGATTAAACTATTTTTTCCATTATAAGAAATATCTGCTACAAGCCGAGTATGGTTTTTTTATGAATCACTATGCAAGTTTTCCAAATTCGCGAAAAGGTGAGCTTTTCTTTCCCCACCTGTCGCACCCGTCACAAACATTTGTCTTCAAGTATCAGTCATAACTTTGAAGTCAAGCTAACAAGCAGGGTATGTTACATAATAGGCACCAGACGCATGTCTAACAAATGGTATGCCTGCTTTTAATTAGTTATGCGTTTATGTTTATGACATAAAACGTCATGTTTTGTGCACCCTTTATGTTAAGCTCTGTGTATCAACACTATTTTGCATTGCACATCGTGTATATTGCATGTCTTGATATGTGTGTTGCTGTCATAATGTGTATATTGTATGTCATATTCTGTGTATTGCACGCTATCATCTGTGTATTGCCGTTATAATTAGTACATTGTATGTCATGTTCTGTGCATGGAATGTCCTGTTCTGTGCTTGTATTGTATGCTATGTTCTGCGCATCGCATGTCACGTCATGCGCATTGTGATGGTCTGTGTGTTGCATGTCATGCACTGTGTATCGCGTGTGATGATCTGTGTAGCGCATTTCATGTTCTTTTGCATACCATGTTCCGTGGATTGGACTTCATGTTCTCTGAATTGCATGTCATGTTATGTGTATTGTATTTCATGTTCTGCGTATTATATGTCTCATTTTGTGTGCTGCACGTCATGTTCCCTGAATTGTACGTCTGTGTATTGCATGCCATGTTCTGTGTACTGTATGTCCTGTTCTATTTAGTATATGTCATGTTTTGTTTATTGCATGTCATGTTCTGTGCATTTCATGTCCTGTCCTGTGCATTTCATGTCACGGTAGGTGAATTGCATGTCCTGTTCTGTTTAGTATATGTCATGTTTTGTTTATTGCATGTCATGTTCTATGTATTGCATGTCCTGTTCTGTGTATTTAATGTCCTGTTCTGTGTCTTGCATGTCATTTTCTGTTCAGTATATGTCCTGGTCTGCGTATTGCATGTCCTGTTCTGTGTACTACATGTCATATTCTGTATATTTCATGTCCTGTTCTGTGGATTTCATGTCGCGGTCTGTGAATTACATGTCATGTTCTGTTTATTGCATGCCATGTTCTGTGTATTTCCTGTCGTGTTCTATTTATTGCATGTCATGTTTTGTTTTGTGCATCTCATGGGTATTGCACGTCATATTCTGTGTATTGCAAGTCATGTTCTGTTTATTGCATGTCATGTTCTGTTTAGTATATGTCCTAGTCTGTGTATTAATGTCATGTTCTGTTTTTATTGCATGTCGTAATATGTGTATTGCATGTCGTGTTCCGAGTAACGCGTGTCGTTTTCTGTGTATTCCGTGTCGTTTTCTGTGTATTGCATACCCTGTTCTTTTTATTGCATGTCATGTTCTGTTTATTGCATGACCTGTTCTGTGTAAAACAAATAATGTTCTGTTTTTATTGCAGGTAATGATATGTGTATTGCATGTCGTGTTCTGTTTATTGCATGTCATGTTCTGTTTATTGCATGTCATGTTCTGTTTATTGCATGTCATATTCTATGTATTGATCGTCATATTCTGTGTAGTGCATGTCATGTTCCGAGTATTGCGTGTCGTTTTCTGTGTATTGCATGTCATGTTCCGAGTATTGCGTGTCGTTTTCTGTCTATCGCATGTCGTGTTCTGTGTATTGCATGTCATGTTCTGTTTATTGCATGTCGTATTCAGTGTATTGCATGTCATGTTCTGTGTATTACAAATAATGTTCTGTTTTTATTGCAGGTAATGATATGTGTATTGCATGTCGTGTTCTGTGTATTGCATATAATGTTTTATTTTTATTCACCGTAATGTGATGTGTATTGCATGTCGTGTCCTGTTTATTGCATGTCATGTTCTGTTTTTTGCATGTCATATTCTATGTATTGAACGTCAAATTATGTGCATTGCAAGTCATGTTCTGTGTATTGCATGTCATGTTCTGTTTATTGCAGGTCATGTTCTGTGTATTGTTTATCGTGTTCTGTGTATTGCATGTCGTGTTCTGTGTATTGCATGTCGTGTTCCGTGTATTGCATGTCATTTTCTGTGTATTGCATGTCATGTTTTGCTTATTGCATGTCATGTTCTGTTTATTGCATGTCATGTTCTGTGTACTGTACGTCATGTTCTGTGTACTGTACGTCATGTTCTGTGTACTGTACGTCATGTTCTGTGTAATTCACGTCATGTTATGCATTTTATTGCATGTCGCTATATGTGTATTGCATGTTGTGTTCCGTGTATTGTATGTCGTTTTCTAAGTATTGCATGTCGTGTTCTGTGTATTGCATGTCATGTTCTGTTTATTGCAGGTCATGTTCTGTGTATTGTATATCGTGTTCTGTGTATCGCATGCCATGTCATGGCTCGTTTTACATTCTATCTTATTTGTCGTACATGCATGAACATGTACGGAACATGAATGAAGCGTTGTCGCTCATGGTCGGGATCTCGGGAATAACTCCGAAACAATCAGTATTTACGGAAACTGTTTATATAACTATGCCCGAAGCTGTATTTAATCGATTACCTGAGAAGCGATTGTCTCGAATAAAAAGGCATAATTCAAAGAAATTAACACCGCGAGGTCGCGTGCGACTTCAGATAATCACAAAATCTTACCATCTTGGTCGCTCTGTCACCGACTACATGTCTTTGAATAATCGTACACCTGTGGTTTTAAAGAAAACGCAATAAAACGGCCACGGTGAAAAGAATATTATTTTGTGTTTAAATGTTAGTACTGTCATATCAAACTAATCATAAGCGTGTGGGCAACTAGCGTACATTATCACAATATCGTCTGGGGCGTAAGCTTGTCGCAGGTGGAAACAGTATTTCGTCACGTCACAGGAGTATGTTAGATTATAAAGGCGGAAACAACCATTTTTGCTCTTTCATGTTGGGCGTATACGGCAATTTCTTTTATCTGTCTATTTCTTCATGGGACAACCAAGGACATTAATATTAATAGGACTAATGATAGATGCAGAAACTAAATATATTTCTGAAACGCCATCAAATATTGGTTCGTCGACGTCATACGCCAGGGGATGCAATTGACGTTTATAATCTTCAGTAATGAGATATTTCAATGAGATCCTACATCAAAGTCGTCTAGTTCCTCGAATTGCACATCGTTAAAAACCAAATATAGATATGAACATCTGAAATAAGTCTATTGTATGTTTATATTTCTAAAGCGTATCAATACTCCCATATTCATGAAGATTAAAATGATTATCGTGAAAGAACTTATATATTAATTCTTAAATTCTAAACTCTTGTGCTACTCGTGGGCCGATAATGACAGGACAGAGGGATATCTTTTATACTGAAACAGTATCTGTAACCTTATACAGAGAGAAATTCATGGACACATTTGATTCTCACCTATTGAAAGATATGCTTTATTACGTCTATATATTTGATGTTTCAGAGCACAACTATTCGCTTCTATGTGATCTATGGGACTTTTCTAACGCTCGCTTTTCAACCGTGCGCGCTTACCATAAAAGATTCACGACCAAGCCGGTTTCAACATGGATCCGGTAACGCTGCTTCTGCGGTATCACTCTCACGGGGCTTTGAACTCAGTCTCGGTGAGCTTCATCAAAGATAAACATCCCAAGCCATCACTTCCAATGGTTAAAGAGATAATAGATGAAAACTAACATCTATGAATTCAGTTCAGTTGTCAGATAAAGCCTGATTTGGTTAGATAAACTGCTGTGGGCGCCAAGGTGTAACAGGCTCATTTTGTGAGAAACGAATTAACACACTTTACATATTACGGCCACATTAAACCTTTTTCTTATAATGGAGGTATTTTTTTCATGAAGGTCACGGAACATTCATATGAATAAAGAAATCAATAATATAACACTAGACACTGTTTATGGTTGACCCTTTGGTACATTTTAAGCACTGTCCCATGATTAAAAGATTCTTGTGACAAGCACCTCTAATATGTACGATAACAGTGTAAGTGTTTGTTTTATTTCCAGCCAAGTAAATATTTCACTGAAGTGATCGTAATGGGAGACATTAATTAATATTGCATGCAACTCCTCTACAAACCTGTTTGTAGGAACTGTTCATGCAGATCAATTTGGACCACATCTCAAATGTGACAGATATGGGTTGGTAGCATTGTGTATAAGATGATATTTTACAAGGGGTTAGTACATATTTTCATAACGGTAATACGGATTATTTTACAGAAAGTATTTGATAGGATAACGATTTTTGGATGTAACATATAAGTATTCGCCCACCGTTACCTTCGTTCATATCATTAGAACCTGTGATCTCACATTCTTCCTATTACAAAAAGCCATGTTTGTGTGTGTTCTAGTAGCTTCAATTTGATTTCCTCTCTCATTCCATGCAGGTTGTTTTGAGGTACTCTTTCCCCCCTTATTGAGATCAGCCCCATTTCCCTGCTGAGGAAACCAGCGAGACTCAAAGAGTCAATGATAAGAAACAGTTCGATATGACCTTTCATATAAACTTAAGACCACTACCACTAAACCTATAATAAAAGATAACATATGCTATGACGCTAGACTAATGATACACTACGGGGTATACTTTGAGGCATGTAGCGTTTATGAAACTAGACAGCAATTATTGTTCTAATCTGTCTGCCAGAACCATTGTAAAGGGGCTATATTAGGCAACAGACTGCAATGAGACGTGATACAAACAAAAGCGGTAGACGATCTTGAAGATCAAAGGTTATATAAGCATTGTAGCAAATCTTTAATACGTACTTAAGTAGACCTTTTTTGTTGTCTTGCAGTACCGAAGATGTCGTGAAACATACATTTCACTCTGCCGATAGATACACTTAAAATCTTCTTACCAAAGGAGTAAATGTAAGTGCAAGGTAGAAATATAATGGCCACTGCGTATATTGCATGCACATTTCATACATTAAGTTTCATCTTTGAAGATTCACTGGTGGAGAGATATTGAGATAAAGCAAGAACAACAGTCCTTGTCATAATTAATGGTGATAACAAATGTAAGCCTTAGTGATGAAAGACGTATTAACAGAATGCCAGAAACATAACCAAGGTGAACTGTTTCTCAATGTCATCAGATATGACAAGAAAATGACAACAGAAACTGGTTATTCAAAGATGTCGTTCCTGATGTCCGTATTAATATACAAACTCCCTTAAACATCCTTCGCGAACAGCATGAATCGATATCTTGAAATGATGATATTGTGGACTCTGGCGTCTGGTCGAAAGCGACACCTAAATATCCATCCTTCTGGGAGGACTCCACTCAACGACAGATTCACGAGAGATCCGTATGATCTGTTCAGTAGTAAAGACATTATACACCGGAGGTGTCTAAAAGCGTATCTTTCTTCTCCTCAAATAACAGAATGGAATAATAAACTTCCCAAATATTTCGTTAAATCTAATCAGCTATACTTGGCTTGCATGGGTTTTCTCAATCGCAGCCGCTATGCTCAAATGGCTGACTACTAGCCGTCGTATTTTATCGGAATTGGCAATTACTTGAACATCCCTCTTATTGGGCAGGTGCATGGGGGTTACTTACTTCCATACTGGTGTGTTACTCGCCATTTATCCTGCAGGAATGACCAGATAAAAGCAGTGATGTACTGCCGTACCGGCAAACATGTGAACAAGCAGCCAAAATAGATACAGGGGACCGTCCGCAACTTAATAAAATGACATGGTGTCCAGGAATATACCAGAATAGAAGGTTTGTCTGACATAAAAGTAAAATAAGACCACAGAAAGGGCACCAGTAAGTGCTATCAAATGACCGAAAAAAGAAAAGGGTGCGACTTACAAGAAACCCCACCTGCTGCAATGAGAATTTCCAATCTTATATCTCTCGTTGTTCATAGACCTTGCATAAAATATGGATGTGTGTCATTTTCTTTAGTTGTTCTTTCATTATCTGTCACGAGGACACTTTGGATGAACCTGTTTTGATATGTTTTTCCTGCAAACACAGATGCATGTTCTGTTTTCAAATTGGTCTTTTGTTATTCAAATTGTCCGTACTCATACCGCCATTCTTAAAGGAACTTGGCAGGAATCAATTTTTACGATCACAACAATGCTACCTATTTTGGTCTCGTATTTGTCATTACACAAAATGCCAATATGCATTGCGGATGTAATGAGCATATCTGCTTAATCCCCCCGGGCTATTTTTAGCAGGTGCATTTAGTTAATAAATGCTGATGGCTACCGAGTTAAAGAGACGTCTTTGTCTTATCAGCTTTGCGCACGGTTGCTTATGTTCATTCCCATATTGCGTTACCTTTACACTCTGTGTGTCTGAAGGTATGTGGCAAAAAGAATAGATTTAAATGAAATGTCCCTAAAAATATAGAAATATACCAACGAAGGTTGCTTACTATAGGATAGAAATGATAGATTGGTATATTTTCTCATTTTATTCAATAACCCTCCCTCCCTTGCTTGTAAAATGAATACGTCAATTATTTCGACTAAAAGGGAAAATGCATCTAGATACGTAACCTGATCTTTACTTACCTTTCTTGCAATAATATAGACGTAAGTATCACACTTCGTTTACTGCCAATCTGCTTTTCAAGTTGACCGCTTATGATAACAGGGGACACAGCTAATAGTATCTGAAATGAAACAACCAAATAAGTACTCATGCTATGGTCGGTGGAAATTATTGTCGTTGTCAACAATGTCAAATCTATATGCATACCGTGAAACATTAGAAAGACATAAAGGAGTCACCAAAGGCTAGACATAAAACGGGACAACCTAGGCTGCCACAGCAGACATCGATCTATTCTGCTGCAGTTCCAAGCCATGTTGTACCGCCAGAAGACGAAACGGGTAGTCTTCCATGGAGTCCATGGAATGTTCGTGCTCACAGTCGTGTAACGGAGTCCTGTTTGCAACCTAGTCGTCTGAGACGACGACCGCCTTCACAGCGTTTTTCAATGTACAAGTAATGGCTTATGAAGGACATTTGGAACACAGTTATATTACATAGTCAACACTGAGGCATGCTTTTCGGTGTCCGTAGTTGGTTGGAATGCAAAATAGATACTTTATACTCAGAAGGTTCTTCCTCCAAATGTATGACCATGACAACTGATATCTAAGATAATTATTGTAAGTTAAAAAATGGATAGGATAGTACTCTCTATTGCCATCAGACGTTGACAATACCTGCCACCAATCACTTTAATTATTAGTATTTATTCCCTTTTAGTGACAATAAATAAAAGTGGCAAAACCCTTTCCATATCCATAAGACAGTTCTGCCCCAAACAGAGTCAACTGTACGATTCCGACGTCAATATCATGATCATATGTTTATGAATCACTATCAAATAATGATGATACCAGGTGTTCGCGATAAGGTGAGGGTATCCTGCCCCAGCGGTGGCTTCCGTTCACCCGGTGATAAGTTCACTCAAACATTGACCCCAGTCCTCCAGTAGAACATTTTAACAATAACCACTATTTCAATGTGTTTTTTTAATGGTGCCTATTTTTCCTGAAGTGCAATTATATGTGCTGACAATACTGTAGGGATAGTACCTGTAGGCGATAAAACCTGTTTATTCATTTGTTTTAGAAGTCTCATTACTTCATGTGAAACTCTTGGGGACTATATGTCAAATAGACTGTATTGTCGACCTATAATTGCAATCCGGACCCATGACTACGATGCTACATGGATACCGGCGCGTTTTCCTTTTCTGTATCATTGACTTATACTTTCAAATGATGTATGTTTCTTTGGTTACATGAACTCAATAACAGCTGGACAGATTGTTAGTAAACATTCATTACAAATAGCTTATATATGATATATTGAGAACGCACAGGTACCAAGAATCTCCAGAGATAAACAACATGGCATAACAACAGCATTTTCTCCACTGTATTCAACGGACACGGAAGACAATCAGGGGTTAGTGACACGTCCGATACACCTAACACTTTGCAAAAGTTCTCCAGTCAGAACTTCATTTTAACAGTCCGCCATATAACATTACAACAGCTACACAACGTTGGCGCTAATGAGCTGTCTCCATCCCATGTTATCCAAATACCATGCATCACCAATGGTCTTAGTGCTAACCAGACAAATTATGTTTCACCGACGTAACTGGTTTGGCAAAATTATATACCGTGGGGCTTTGTTTTCAAAGGAAACATAACTGATACTTGTCTGGAAAGGTTAACTGTGTCCGAACAGTCGTGGGTGATAATCAAGAAGACAAATACAACATTGCTTGTACTTGACGATGGTTTAACGGCGAGCAGACGACCGAGGTGATCGGGAATCTTAAACAGACGGACAATGGGTCGCTTTAGCGTGAAGACGATTACTCTTAACACAAATTCTATTCATTAATAGACGATTTGTCAGCATTTAGAGTTTCGATGAAATTAAGCTGGAACCGAGGACGACTCTCCGAGTGAGCTGGATAATGGTATTTGTACCGTCCCAAAATGTAGTTTTGCCACCAAAAAACTTTGATTGATTGATTGATTGGGATCAATTTCCCCACCTCCTACACATTTCATGGTATGATTGTTCAATTGGAAATCTATTTCTGGTCTTCCATTCATTGTTATTTTTATCAATGGCTCTTACATACTCCCATTGATCCGACTATGGGAGTGGGGGTGGTGATGGGGGGAGCGGGGTGGGGGAGAGGGGATTGGAAAATTATTCACGAGGTTATTTAATTTGGTTTCGTTGTACAATCATTCAATCATTCCAGAGTTTATTTAATTTAGAGTTACTGTATCTTGAGTGCTCCATTGATTTTCTTCATTTCGGGCACGAGGAACCGAATTATGCACCGGGTATATATATATCATAAGGAAGGTGCATATAAATATTATGTGATTAAATGAAAATGTATACAAAGGCGAAAATAAAGGTATTTTTAATAAAGTTTTTGATTTGTGACCAAAATATTATCATTCATAAATTCACGAACCCAAGTAAGTATTGAATTCGTTTGAAGTTATTATTTACGTTCAGATGAAAGCGGCTGCTGATAATCGAGATTATCATCTAAGGAATCGTTGAACTACTGCGCGAGGGACTTTGCTGGATGCTGCCTCATGCTGCACAGCCATGTTAGTAGAATGTTTCGGACGTCATAACATCTGCGCAGTCGGACAGATGAAGCATGTCATACGCAGTGTGTGCGTGCGCGCACGTGTACACGGTATGCGTGAGCGTACGAAACAGGTACTTGTTTGGATGGAACTATCATTGATGGAGTGGTAAGTTTAAAAGGACAGTCAGCATCGTTTTGAGAAATCCAACATTTCAAAAATATATGCCTGGAAATGAGATATATCAGGTTCACAGAGAAAGTTGAGAAAATTCGAGTTTTTATCCAACGTTTCCAGCTCAGGTGATGACGAACTTAGATATTGCAATTCTTTTTTATTACCTGCAAGACGATCGTTATTTTTTACATTGACTCTCAGGTATCAGAATGTCTAATATCAAGATAGCATTAACAGAGTAATTCTGTCTGACATATGAGAAGGAAACTTGTATGCTCCTGTATGGAATAGTTCTTTATCTCAGATTGTCGACTAGTTTCTTGAACACAGTATGACATATCACGCCACTTAGTAACTATTTCATTTTGAAAGCATGGCAGCAATGTAGGTGTAGGGTGGACAAGTTAAAGAACTAAAGGTCAACTAACATGTAGTCAGAGATTATAAGTCTTGGATTATTAGTAACATAAAGACCGGCATTAAGCAGATGAAGAAATCAACTCTTTTCTCATAAACATGTCGATAGGGAACATCATTCATGATTGTGCGTATAATATATTCTTGTGGGTGTTGTTCAGCATACTGGACGTGATGAGAGCCAAAGGGATTCATCAAGTTCACACTGATATTTCTGATTGATATCAGTATTAAATAATCAAATATGTATTCTTGCTTTCTTGGTTTCAGTGTTCGCGAAAACGACATTGAACATGTTAACAAAGGCGTCAAGACAAATTTGAAATATGAAAATACTTTAAGTTAATGAAAATGTATTGTTCTCCTCACATAATTGATAACGCAGTGCCTATATAATGGAAAACACGACAAAGCAAAATCATATCTATCTAAGTTATTTGCGTGTAAAATATTAGATTAATTTCTTGTGGAATGCCAGAGCTTTCAAGATAAGACATGTGGGTTACCTTAATCCGTTAAGACTTGATACATTTAGCGATGGAAATCACCTTCCGATACAGCGAACAGATAAACCGGTTTTTAGGATCAATAAACGGATGAACGTAGGAGCTGAATGCAGTGGTATATGCAAAATTCATGTGTGTAAACATATTTATTAATAGCCACCTGCGTACCATCGTCTTGACTTCAAACGTTCGCGAGAAACCACTGTTTATTGATGACGTGTGTCTACAATAAAGAAAATTAATATCAACGTGCGTGTGTGCCACCGGAAAAAGTCGTCTTCAAAGCAAAGAAGAAACACGCATTTATCAAGCGAGATGTATCTTTAAGTGCTCAAACATGGGTGAAATTGTGTACGTACATTGAATATGATAAAGGTAACCGTATTGATAGAATATGTGATATTATTAGCAAACGAAATCAAAGTAACAGACAAATGTCTTTCACTTGGTTTACTGGAGGAACTGGTTGAGAAAGCTTCTAGTTATTTCTGACAGGCCATGATCAGGCAAAACAACTGGACATTGTAGATCGCCTCTGTGCAGAGAAAAACTGATAGGGATTTGCCTTCTCATTAGTTAGTGTCAATCTCAGTCAATCAATACGCCAGCTATTGTGACCAAACAAGGATACTCGAGACAGCCTTATGTTACTCTTAGCCTTAAGTATCTATTCTTAGTGCCTAATGCAAAATAAGTGGCGCAACAACATTTCCGATGCTACACTACTGTTCAAAGCAAAAGTTCCCTCTATAGTGGTTGGAGGGTAAAGACGTTTGTTTTTATTATCATATATCAAAGAGGAAACGCATTGCTTAGGCCTGCTGAAGAGAAAAAAAACAACCCACATTTTCAGATCCTTAAAAAAATGAAGTGTCAGGTCATCTTTGGTGTCAAATACATAAAGTATTAATTTGGAACTGTTAAACACATCAAAACACACAATTGAAATCGATTAATGGTAACATTTAATTAATTATGCATAAATCGAGGTTGGAGTCGTACAGATACAGAGGATAGGGGTACAGGTCCACACCACCTGGACAAGGTTCAGCTCCTGATATGTTTTATTAAGTATGTGATGACGATCCAATGATAGTCATGTATCAAGATGCCACTCTATATCGAGGAAATAATTTATTCTTAATCTCTGAATTTGGTACGGAATGCTTGGTGAGCTTGTTCTTTGAACTTGTTTTTCTCATCTTCATTAATGTCACTTGTGTTACGAGAATTTTATTGAATCCCTTGCTTGAAAAAAATTAAAGAGCTATTCCTGCCACTCCAGAGACTCCCGCCACTACTTCCATACCAGGTACGATAGGCACAGTGATTATAGTTGACAATAAACCATCACCAGCAACACCAAACCCATGCTAGTTACTAAAAGTGCAGTCTCAACTCCATCAAGAGCATTCACAGCTCTATGATACTTTTTATACAACTCAATTCATGACTCTCGCTCCTTCTCCAGTTTCTTTTTAATTTCACATATTAGTTGTAATCGAAATCCATCAACAGTATCCAACTTTTCAAACACTTCATCGAGCGCAGTATATAAATCAATAATGTATATTATATTATAAAAAGAGTCTTAAAATGGCCCAATGACACTGTCTTGAGACTATACATCAACCTCATTAGATGTATATTATAAGGCATTCATATCCTAGTGAGTGAAATAATCCAAGTGTCAAACTGGACCCCCCCCCCCCCCCCCCCCAAGGCTTATAAAGATAACTCTTGATGATATTATAAAAATGCTACAATGTTGTCTCTCATGTCTTTTGCCCCAGTTAAGGCCTCGACCCGGTAATACCTTAAGGACATCTTCTGATGCATCCACAAGCAAAACTTCAATATAAAGTGTAGAGTCTCAAATTCAGTTTCCAAATATAAGCTAACATTTTTTAAAACAGTGCGTATCATTAACATATGGCCTGGTTTCTCAAGTAGTTGAGCAATGAAAACACTTGTACGTTCTGATGGACTATAAGCCCCAAGTATAATTTAGAAGCCGGTCGATTTATTATCATCAGGATGGGTAACATTGTACTTGGTGTTATTACTTGGGTTTCTAACCTCAAAATCATTGAAATCTCCTAGATTAGGTGCTGCACCAGTAGGAGTAAATATAACTTCTTTCCGCTTGTATACACCATTTTGCAAGTGTAAAACATCTAACTTGTCTTGAATACCAGGTTAATCAAATCCTTCTGTGACTCCAAGATCAGATTCCTCCATTGATGTTGATAGTTTTTTAGAAGATAAGGTTATAGACGATGCACTAGATAACCGGTTCTATTTTCCACTCGACTTTGAATTACAAGCGAGTCACATGCGTTTCTACCAAGCATAACTAACTAGGTGATAGTTTAGAATATGAACCCACTTTTAATGACAAAGTAATCAGAGCCACTTGTGGCAAAGAAGATTGCTATTCCATTGACAATATCTCAATGGAGTATGATATGATAACAGATCCCGAATTAGTGAGACATATTCGCAACCAGTATACTGGAAGTTTAGCCATTTTGTATGACAAACGTAATACGCTGTGGAACATCAACCTGAATGGACCAGCTAGATCCTTGAAGGGTATTTTAATCTTGTCCCAAGATCCTGTAACGCCAGATTACAGAGATACCGAGGAATTCTACAACCCCCAAATTACTAAAGTGACTATCGAGGGTGCGCCTAATCGGTTATAGAGTCAAGGCATGCAAGCATATCAACAGTGGGATGAAGTTAAAAAAATATCTTCTATAATACGTAGTCCGGAAGTAAACGAGGTCGCAAAAGATCTGGCTCTTGTAGATGTCTCACTGGGTGAATCATGCGCTATGGCTTGACGTGCAAACAACAGATGTGGGTGTCACTATACAGATAACGAAGAAGTCTGAAATGGCTGGCAAATTAAACTTATATTTGATTATGTTTGTCATTATGTGAGTATGTGATAATTGATGCTCAAAATTAATATACAAAACTGAAGATTCGTCCAATCAATTAATAATATTTTACCAAAAGAACCTCACTGCCCTATCATATGTGGTCAAACGGATTGTGGTAAAACAGCTTTTATTCTCGATATTATTCTAGGCCATTATTACATTTTTTTCGAGCATATTATTATTCTATGCCCAAACGTGAAAGTTACTAAAACATATCGATCAAGACAATGGGTAATGGAGGATCCTGCAGTGAACAAAGTTGATCCATGTGAACGTTTACAAGACTGTTAATGAGCGTGCCATGACAAATTCATGGAAGAACCAACCCTTTTTATTATAGACGACTTCAGTGCGAGTAAAGAACTTACAAAAAAAGAAAGATATGCCTTCTTATTTAGCATTCTTGGGTCGAAATATTGAACAAAGTTCTTGGGTACTTACTCAAAAATACCATTCAGTCCTGAAGATCTCAGAGAGCAGATACGATGGAATGCCCTGTTTCATTTGAGATTCATTTGAGGAATGTCTACGTGAAAATGATGTTATTCCTATCAAGAGAGAGCGAGATCAAGTTCAAAAGCTGTAACCAGAAACCAAGCACTCTAAGCTCATATTAACAACTGAACAACCAGCTGCTCATACAATTGCTTAACAACTGCTTAGCAAAATAAAGCAAATGCATAGCAAATTGACAACCAGTTGCTTATACAATAATGTGGTGGAAAAAAATCATTCTTTTACAACAGTTTATTATTTCTGGTTGTATTGGATATTTCATATTTTTTATTTAGAATTAAATATAAGCTAGTGTATATTAGAACAGATGGAATGTGTTCAACTTCTTGAACAACTGCTCCAAGATGTACCCATCCAAGATGAGTCCACCACTATTGCAAATAAATCTATACAACAACATAGAGAAAGACTAGCGGCTGTAGAAACTGGTGGAAAATGCGCCCAGTACTTAGGGGCAAATTATTCTACGTTATGAACTTGCAAGGTGGTGTAGGCGCATCTATACCATCAAAGTTGAGTCCCATCATTTGGTGGATTTGCTTGATGGCCTATCTGCATGTTTGTTTGCTGGTAATATAGCAGATCTAAATGCCCATCTTAAACAGTTATCATCATTATTTTTAACGTTAATTTTGCAATGTTTTTTCTGATTATTTGGGGGTAAATCTATATTAGATCCACCTTTCAAAGGCATTTAAGTTGCTAGATCTAAATATAAAGTATCAATTCTATCCTACAACCCAAACTGAACCTCTATTAGTCCATCGCCCTAAAGTTTCTTGTATCTGTTGAAATGATATATCTCATGACAAACCTATAGAACTCGATTCAGTTATTACTTCTTGGTTGTTCCTGAAATAACGAACAGTATGTTCAACACTGTCACCCGTGTTATCTTTACTTAATGACATTTTAACTGTTAGCTGATATTTTATGCTTTTCAAATTAACTCCTTATGAATCTTGCTCGAAATGATGGGTTTAACGTCATTAACATCCATATTGGAATTAATAGTCATCTTCCTACCTCTTAGATATTTACCAACAGCATGATCTGTGGCAACAAATCGTAACTCGACCGGTTCATCATTTTTAATAACTTGTTTGCTGTTGTCATTCAGTAAATTAATCAATTCAACTTTTCTCATTTGAGAATAACTTCTCAGCCCACGACTTCTTGCCTAAGCTTTGAGTTTTCTGACAGTCGAGTGTTTGTTGTAATTCAGACAAAGTAAAGTAAAATTTCCTGGAATCTCTACAAAATGTAGAGAGAATTACCAGTGAAAATGTATCACATAAGAAATCCATGTGTATGACAAAGGATGATTGGCGGGCCAAAATGAAGCAAAGGAGCTTTTATGTTTGTAATAAACCCCTGTATGGGGATTCTGTGAGAGATCATTGTCACATAACAGGTAAATACTGAGAAGTCGCAAATGTACGAGTTACGAGTGTAACTTAAAACTTAAATGAATACCAAAACAATACCAATTCCCGTTGTATTTCATAATGTTAGAGGTTATGATTCTCATCTCATCATGCAAACTATCTCAAAGACTGATGGTGGTTTAACGTGTAATCCTAATAATATGGAAAGAAAAATATCATTCTCTTTGACCTAAAATAAACATTACACAGACAAGAATGGGAAAGCGAGAACAAAACAAAGTAATGGACTAAGATTCATAGAAAGTGTACAGTTTATGTTATCTTCTCGGGACAGTTTAGCTAAAGCAAACAATCCTGATGACATTGCTATAGCATACCAATATACTGATCAGTTAACTTTACATTTGCTGCTGAGACAGGGTATGTGTCCTTACCAATATATGGATGATAGGTCTAGATTTGACAAAACTTAATTACCACCAATGTAATCATTCTTTAGTAACTTAACAAAATCCAAAATAATTGATGCTATTAATAAACATGATAAAATAGGCTGTAAGAATTTAGGTGATTATCATGATCACTTCTTAAAAACTGATGTACTATAACTCGCTGATATGGTTGAGATATTTAGAAGGACCTGTTCAAATCAATATGGCTTGGATGCAGCGTGGTACTATTCCAGTCGCGGACTCTCATGTTATGCATTGTTGAAAAAGACCAGTGTAGAACTAAAACTACTTACTGATTATGATATGCACTTGCTTATTTAGAAAGGATAAAGTGGTGGTATATCAGTGACAGCGAAAATATATTCTAAGGCCAATAATAAATTAGTAGAAGGATATGATTTGAGCAAACCTTCTACACACACATTATATCTCGCCAACAACTTGTATGGATGGTCTATGAGTCTGTCTTTACCAACAGGTGGCTTTGAGTGGGTAGACAATGTCGATGTGAATAATATTCCCAAAATATGCTGATAAGGGTACATTCTAGAAGTTAACTTAGTATACCCTACAAATTTACATGAACACCATAACCGTTATCCGCTAGCTCCTGAAAGATTAAACAGACACAGACTTCATAAGTTTGATCAAAGCCTTTGGATGGAACTTTATATAAGCCTGAACACAGATTTAAGAAAGATGGCTACGAGCAATTTCGAAAAGATTCTATATATGCTCATGAATAGGTCAGTATTTGGTCAAACTATGGAGAATCTAAGAAAGTGTGTTGATGTTAAATTGGACAGATCTAAAGAGGAAGAAAGAGTTAGAAAACTAATATCTAGTCCAGCTTTTAACAGAAGTAAAATATTTGATAATATCTTAGTGGCATTGAATATGAGGAAGAGTAATATATAAAATTCAACAGACAAGTATATGTTGGTATAAGCATTCTTGACTGATACAGATTCTTTGTTAATGGAAATACAAACTGATGATGTGTATAAAGTTATGTATAAATAGATATGTATGATACAAGTGATTACCCAAAAGATAATCCATTGCACAGCACAGTAAATAAACAGGTATTAGGTGAGATGAAGGATGGGTATATTTGAACTCCTATTGCTGGGTATAACAATTACAAGCCAACAAAGAAGAACTTGAAAAAGCTATAAAAACATTCACGCTCCAAGATAAAATTATCAAGTGGCGAGAATTACCACAAGGCGTATCTCTTATATTGGATGTCTAACCATCCAAATACGGGTTATCAATTGTTTCTTTCCAATTGTGAAGAAGAGTTTACAGTCTGGTCTCCTAGTAAAATGAACGAAGAACTGAACAAGCAGAAATGTTGAATATAAATATATCTGAAATAATGGTATGTGTATGAGTAAAAATAATGGAGAATATTTTCATTACAATTTGGTTTAAAGATTTCCTCGATACATGGTGGCATCTTGATACATGACAATCATCACATAATTTATAAAAGCCATGTAAGCAGTTTCAGGGCCTATATCTGGTCAAAGTGGTGTGCTCCAGTACCCCCATAATCTATACTACTGTTGGCAATTTCACTTTATGCATCTTATCGTCTCAATGAAACCTCTCCATCTGGACAATTTAATCTTGCGCGCCAGGGAACCTTGACACCACGACATTACAATGGCTGAAATTACTGCAAAACAATACCTCCAACAGAGATGAACGCTATTTCATTTCTTACTGATTAGACTTACGAGTGATACTTTGAGCTATCATTTGAGTTCAGAACTGAGGTATAGATCATTGGGCTTATAAAGTATTCATCTACAGCAGGCTACCATTGACACCACATCAAGCACAACAAAGACGTAGTCTATATTAACTTCAGTATATTGTGCAAGGTATATTGATTTAACGTGAGTTGTGACGTGAGCGAAATAAGGAATCAAACAGCAAATTCGAGTAGCTGTGTCCCACAGACCATGTCGTGACGTTTTACTGTCTTTTTGAAGAAACACAGGGACATTAAAATGCAGGTGTTGAGCAGGAGCTGTTTTAAATAATGTAAGGTGGTGATGGTTAAAAATAGCCACGTCGTAGTATAATCTGTACCACGAATAACATCCTCTTACTTTGAAGAATACAGAGGAACGTAATATTAATTGGCGGAAATGGGTTACTGGTCAGACACCTCAGAACATATAGGGGTCGCGATAACCCTGAAGGGCACTGAAGTGCAAAACCAAAGTGTAGCCTTTTATAACGACAATCTAGATATCAACAAAGGGCTTTAGAGTTGGTTCATCATACTAATCGGTTGCATTGGGCACCAAGGTTATCAGCTTGGGAGAATGGGGTGTCGGATTAATGAGTTTTTTAGGCACAAATAAACCTGCTAGGTTTTTTTAACATTGAATGATTTTAACTCGGGTTCGTCACCTAAAATGTATTTTTGGCACAAGGCTTATCAACGAGGGAGGTAAGACTATCGGATTCACCACCTGAGGGGTCTGAGGCACCAGGTTTATCAACGAAAGGTTTTATACAATCGGATTTGTAACCGACGCCATCTACAACTAGTCACTGAATATCTCCCACGTTAACTACCTGATTGATGACTTTGGGCAAAAATTAATATAGTTTACGAATAGGAGCAGCAAATTGAATATATATATTGAAATCCTTTTCGTAATGGTGTGTTATAAAACAAAAAACAAAGTGAAATTATACATCCTTTTATCAATATTATGCATGCAAGTCGTTACCTCCCGAAGTACAATACATACGCCAAGACCCAGTTCCAAAACCAATAATCATACACGAACGAAGCTTTGATCAAACTAGCATAACTGCATATATTTACACAAAATTACCAGTTAACTTCACTTACGGTTGTCAGATGGAAGCTTACTACGTGCCAAAACCCTACAGCTACCCTGTACAATATCAACAAATATCCACCCTTTGATGTGGGCGACCGAGGCTTTGAGAAAGTAAACATTGTCACGCATATTGATTTTCCCGTTATGAGAACCCGATTGATATAATATATCTTTTTAGATGACACCTAATGTGGATTTCAGGTTACACGAGCAATTTTGAGTAGTAACGTTTTCGTTTTTCTGATCTTTGTTTCTTTTTAATCATACATAATAATTGAAAAGTTGTCCTCACTCACACTGGGTCAGACTAAATATTGATCTCCATTACCTGTAATTGTAGGGTCCCCATAGAAAGGAAATCGGACGACATACAATGTGTTACCTAATTAATTGTGTTTCCTGGTACACGACCTTTGCTCATGCTAAGAAGCATTGGTTTGTCTGATCCAGGCTCGAGTATGTTTAGGTCGTCATATAGCGATGCAACTCCCAATTGAATTAACACTGGGTATCATACACTATCACCCAATAACAATGTTTTGACTCAAGATGTTTAATTTGAAGTAAAAAAGTTGTGACATGAGTGATGTAAAGTCCACTAGTTGTGATACCATTATAACTGTATAAACTAATTTACATATATTCCTCCCTAAGAATAGTCTTAAGATACAATATTTATTCCGCAACCGAAAGACATCGAGTAACTTAGCTATAGAAATAACATTAAGTAAAGGACATTAGGTGAATAAGTGGCTTGGTAATGGCATAGTTATGAGCTGTGTTAACAAAAGCTAAGTCCGTGTAAAGGAGATGATTAGAAAGCCCAAGAAGGTCAAAGATTTCTACCTACTGCAATAATCCCTACTTTAACATAGGAAAAAGGTCAGACTCTCCATTATAGTCCTTGCTAGACCGTGGCATACCGAGAGAACGACGTTAATCGTTAAATATTAAAGCTCTGTACGAAGGTTCGGTTTATAAATTACGATATGGTTAACGTTCAGATATACCTTTATTTTGTATAGCCAAACATTCTTCATTTTGCCTTTCCTACTATAGACATTTTCCACTAATTTCCGATGCGTGTTTTATGTTTTCACAGCACTTGTGGAAAAACACTATCAGTACTCTATAATCGAAGCAACTGACGTAATACAATACGCGCTGCTTACTTCGATCCATGAATTGAAGTCGATTAACATAGCTGAATGGCAATTGGGGACTGCAAGAATCCATATATCTAATACATTTATAGAATGGTCCAGAGGTTCTGAATGTCAGTTGTGTTTATATAGGAACTAACATATACCCCAATAGTCAGACAGCAATAAAAATGTGATAAAAATGACAAAGGTATTGGGCATCATATCATTTACAGAGCATTGAAAATATGCAGAACAACATCTACTTGTACAAATGCCAATAGCAATGTATTCTGAAACGTTGACACTACACAGTAACGTAGAGGTATAAGTATATGGCACTGGACTTGCCAACAATCGAAACTCGACTAGCAGTCTCTTAAAAATTATGTAAAAACACATTGTACGCAATATAACGAAACGGGTTTTGCAAAGATAATTCGCAAATATATTTTTGATAACAGAATCTTATTTTTCTATAGGCAATGATACATGAATGAGAACTTATCAATAAGAAATGTATTTTTTGTACATATTGCAATCAACTTTGAATAAAACTTAGATAAGAAGAGAGAATCGTAAATTGCAAAGAAGATTAGCTGTTCATTGATGTCTAGGCCCTTGGCATCATCAATGAAAGGTCATTTAGAACCTTTATTGTTTCTCACTTATGTTCATAACTAAAAATAGTGCATAAAGCAGCAATAATAGAGGCATAGAGAGAAGGCTGCCCGTGTTTCAAATGTCAAAAGTCTTCATAACTGGATACAGCGCAGTTACATATTCATAGTTAAGTTTTTAATACCCTAACATCAACCAACACAAAAATACCAGTGTGCATTCTAAACATGTAACTCCGATCCATACTATTGTTTAGTTAACGCTAAACATGAATCGATGTCACTTGGGGAATGATTCAACAATAAGTTTTGAGATGATAAACTACACTGGACCCTGTGATTAGGAGTAGCAAAATACTTCGTTGGAAAAAGAACTTGTAGTGGAATCGTTTGAAAAGCCTACAAACGCCTTGAGTGAAATAGTTTCGGGGACATGTACAAAATGTTTTAAGCATATAATTGTGTTTCGCATTATATGTTTTGATTATTGAAACAACCGTAGAGAGGACTGGATCTTGATAATTGAAAACCGGTTCCTCAGAAACAAAGCAGGTTATACGCTAGATCGTATAACCAATTTCAATTTGGCAGATTAACAGACAGGTCGGAACTGGAATTTATGGTGCGTAGAGATGAAGTGTCATGAATTGTGAGCATCACTGACTAGTTTGTTGAATACATTGGTATCTGCTTAATGTAATTAAATACTTTACAAGCTATCTACAAATTGAAATCATACATCAATATTTAACAATTCAGCATCAAATGTTCACCACAAAACATCACACAAAGCCCATACAGAGTTTACACGCTACACATAAAAGCGTTTTACCTGAATCAATTATCAGAATGTTTACTTTGAAATAAAATGTATACCGCTCGATAAGAACCTTTCCAATAATAGATGGTATAAAAGCAGACCTTTTCTGATCGATGATACTCCACCTACACACAGCTTTATTGAATACATATATTAATAATAGATAATTGTATCACATTCACGAATACAGGCCAGAGTTACAGTAGGGGCATGGTTACTGAAGCATGTAGGAAAAACGATATCAATATTTTCAATAATATATTACAGACGTGACCTATTATTGTCACATACAGATAATCTCCCCTAGCTACAGATATAGTTAATAAGAAGGGTGCAATAAGAAATTGACATATATCAGCGAGAAAAAGAACAGTGTTTAACACAAAAGAGCATGAATGTCCCCAGGTTGAGAAATATTTATTACATTTGATATATTCTAATGACGCCAGTCGTCATCGAAACAAATTTGATAAGCACATATTTTCCATATTGTGCAACGTCTCTATTTAATAAATAATCGATATGTTATGTAAATATCTGAAGAGAATATGAAAGTCACTAACTATGGATTCTGAAGTCTCTAAACATCGCACTCACACATAAATAAATGTCGTGGTTCTACATATATGTATTGGTATTGATACTAGCATATGCATCCATGGAGAATATGGTCTAGAATGATTTGGATCTGAGAGCTTTCATTTCGCTGAAGAATACGGACCACGTTTAGCGTTTTGTTGTATGTACATGGATAGAGACTGTCACCCGATTGTGTTTTGATATCAGAAAAATCAAAACGAGTCAATAAACGTTTTACTTTTGTATCCATGATCATTCTTCCAACGTAGTTTAGTTCATAAACAGCAATAACCAATTTATTGAATGTACAAAGTAAAGCTAACCAGCTTCAGTGGCAGTGAGATCAGTGATGGCATGTAACTGTGGCGTCGTGAAAATCAAATGACGTCACAATGGTTTGCAAAACATTATGATGCAATTCATTGCGGCGATATCTCCTTGGAGATATTCTTGGTCTTATCCAACTGATATCTCGTGTGGAAGCCAGTTTTGGATGATAAATGTCATTGTCATAACCATATATTTGAGCTCACTGTTGGCTAATTCACTAAAATCTCACTTTATGAATTACGAGCATGTTCGTGTGAATAGATTGTACCACGTATCATACGTAAGTATCACCACCTTCACATTTCGTATTCTTCCAGATTCATGACTGAAGCGACAAGGCTGCCATGTGATGGAAAGCAGGGACATTCCACATAGATATATATACTGGATAATCCTTTCGAAGCAGCATGTCTTAACATGTTAATGATGCCAGCTTGCTGAACAGGTTGCCTTCAGGTCAGTGGTAAAACCGAGCTGTTTGCACCACACTAACATCAATGCATAGAGAGGAAATATGTTTCAATGTCCAGAAGATATATTATTATTATTATCCTATACTTCAAATTCTGACCGTTGAGAACGAATTATGCTATTGCATCTTGAACGCAATATACTAAGTACAGTTCGAAACATTAAGGTTCCATAATGGTGTAGCGTTTCCTGGTCATACATAAGCTAACTTCAACGAAAACAACAACAGTCATAATTGGGTTGAATTGGCCCATTGTTTCACTGTCTGATTTGAAGAAAAACGAATAATTCTTAGTCATCACTCCTGTTATTACCATTCCAAAGCGAACACCATCCAAACCAACCAAGGTGATAGTAAACATCAACGCCAGAGAATAATCAGTCTTTTCTGTCGAAACAGAATCCACAGGGCGCAAAAGGCAGCACAGTTGTGAAAAGTATATGAATGGATCAATGAAAATCAGTGATGACACCAGGTGTTGGCGAAAATGCTAAGCAAATCCCATCATGACATAATGCCCCAGACCATGTCTTCAATGACATATGTGGTCAGAAATTTACAAAATATATGCATACACAGATTAATCAAATGAAGCCTACGCAGTATATTGCCATGAACACAACTGAAATACAGTCAGTTCTATTATTCTGATGAGGTGAAATGGACAAACGTAGACATTCATAAATTCAAATGAATTCTCACGGGTTGATAGTTCTGTCCTGAACGATAGCAAACTTATCGACTTACGTGGTACAAATCCCTTTGTAGAGTCGTCAGAGTGTTAATAATGCTTTGGGGTCTCAGTTATGGCTCGAAGACTAATCCCCGTAAGAAAGTATTGTGATTTTACAAAGGCATTGAAAGATTTATGAAACGCACATCACACTTGTGAGGAACAGTTTATCCTACGCAATGTAACGTATCAGAAGACAAAGTAAATCGCCTGAATTAAGGTTGTGATAATACAATGACGTTGAAAACACAGAGCGAAAAAAAATGACTTATACCACCTTGAATTGCTACCAAATATGAAAGGTGTTAATAAATTATTCATTTCGACTGTACTGGAACTAGAACGATGTTTAATAATAAATTATTCATTTCTACTGTACTGAAACTAGAACCGATGTTTTCTATTGAAACAGGTCCTTCCAGGCAACTTGGCATCATCCTACACTAGTTCACGCTTTGTTGTTTCACCAAACATGGTATGACAATGATCCGATCAATGCCCAATGATGTTTCAGTGATAATGGAGGAACACGTTCGTTCACACATCCTCCCCCGCATTGCCAATCGACATGAGAGCGTTTTCCATTCACATGCTGAATTGTGTGTCAGCACTGTATAACAGGCGTTTAAAGAACTACTTACTTAAATCTTCTGGTTCATGTACATAATCCTTTTCCTGTCGCCATGAATGAGTATAACATAGATAGGAGTATGAATGACCCTCAGGCATTACTGTTACTAATCACAAGTGTATCACTGCCAGGGCGTAAGTGAACCTAGTGCTACCGGTCGACATTACTTGAACGTTCAGCTCAGGGTTGAAATACTTTCACAACAATTACAGTGTTTAAATATCTATAAACCATTCTGTACAACCATAACACGTACATCTTAAACCGACAATATTCACATTAAAAGCAATTTAACAGAATCAGAACGGTGTTAACATTTAATCTGAAATGTGGACAAATCCTACCGCCAAAATGAATGGAAATAATAGCAAAATACCTAAAATCCTAAACCAATCACCATGTTCATGGACGGGATATGAATATATCTTTACTTGTGTTTTAACTGAAGACAGTTTGACAGAATATATCTTTCAATTATTGTGTAATTCTATTCAAATCGCCCGAGGGACACTGTGGACGATCGAAATAAGACGCACTGTTATGGTATACCGCCATATACACACGTGATTGTTGCACAGAAATCAATTATTAAGTTGTATGTCGACGGTAATAATGACGTCTTAAATAATCTAAGGATCGAATTCTTTAAATAGGATATGCGGAAACAGCCATCCTATTGTCTCCCAAATGGCCTTATTTTCTGCCGTATGTTTCCTGCTGGTAATAGTCAAACCCATTAACATTGCTCTACCCTATGAACCATATACTCAATGATAGAACACTGTTTGGGGAAAGGTCTTGCAGTGCATTGTCAAAAATAGTACAAAACAATAGGTTTGAACTAATGAAGGCACGCTAGAAATTTCTACAGAAGCACATGTGGCAAGAACGGCTGGGTGTCCCTTTTAGGCATGTGCACGAGTCTCAAACAAGGGCAATCGATAAAGCTTGCTCTATGTTGAGATGTTTCGATCAATGGTGGGTAGGCTTTAAATGATATGGTTGATGTGAATAAAACATTACAATCCGTCAAAGGTAGAGAACCAAATTACCTGAAGAATCGACAACCGTCAGGTCTCATAAATTGCCCAACACTGAACCGTGAAGAATAGAAGGTGGTGATTGTTCTTTTAGGTTCCAAGAGAAGGCGCAATTTCAGATAAATGGCAAACTATTACGTTGGAATATGTTGTTAAAAGTGCTACGTTGTGTTCCTAGTGAAAGCACTGCGTTAAGGCAGACTTTACCAAGACGAATATCAATGGAAGAAAAACAAAGACTACGTTTCAAGAGCGTGCTTAATACCTATTACGCCAGGGGACGTTGTAGTACTCTTATGGTATTGGAAAGATGACAAAGTCTGAAAGGCTAGCTCGATCTGCAGCTAATGTAATCTGTTAAAATAAATTGCCTCATAGGAAGCTGACATATCATGGCCTGATAGACATTTCATCTGTTTTCCAGACAAATTGTTAACTTAGTATTGGATGTGCTCCTCAGTCAAAAAGAAAAGCCTTGTGATGCTTATCAGAGCTTAAGGTGTTTGTGATCAATAGGCTGCCAATACCTAAAGCTTCTTAGGCATGCTGTACTCCTTCAAGCTTACCCACTGTCTTACTGTTGGGAAATTATATGGGTATGGGGACGAATGGGGATTCGTGTTGCAGAAACTAACACATTAAGTCATGTTTTACTCGATGCTTATTGATCCAACAAATAACACTGAGGCGGGCATTAGGGTCACGGTCTCTTCCCGTGAAGTGAGACAGCTTACAATATCCATTAACTTTCTCCTGGATGGAATTACGATCAAATATTGAATCAGATATTTCCCGCGCTTTGTGTCGCTAATCATATTTACGAAGGTTATATTTAGGAACAAGGCGCCATTCACAAAACATATTCTTTGATCAGTGAAACAGTCATCAAATTGACATAGCGCGAGTAATTGCTCTTGCAGATAAAACAAAAAAACAAGCGATGTGATCACAAAAATGTTATGAATGAGTTGCAATATGAAAAATGAAATTATGAAAAATAAGTATAGAAAATATTTCAAAGTATGTCACTCACCCATGAAAACGTCAGTATCTGCATAGTTTCCACATGAGCGCACTCGCTCTTTGAAGCGTTTGGCTAGAAAGGCCTGCAACATAAAAAGATAGAGCGATCATAGGCTTAGTCCTTAGATGCAGGTAGTTAGGCGTGAGACAAGCATCTGTGAAGGTGTCCACTATCTTGCCACAGTGTCGCAGTCAGATGCTATAGCCCCGGCAGGACACTCTGTTCCAAAGGCTGGTCGCCGCACGTAAGCTAAGCTAGAATACACGTACATCGCTTTATGCGAGAGTGATGGTGTGGGTGGTGAAACAACGTCGACTTGGCACAGATCGCACTCACTCGCTAGTTCTACACAGATCAGAGGGAGGGGTTCCCTGGGGCGAGTAAGGTATAGGCCATAAAGCTCACTTTTAGACGAATGTAACGGTATGGGTTGAGGGTGTTATTAAAATAGAAAGGATTCATCACTCTCACCAACCTGCTTTTCAAATAAAAGTCCATGAACTCAGCCAGGTATGAATAGAACCAAAATGAGCGCCAATCACAGAGACTAGAGCTGTTTTCTCGGCTATACTAAGAATTTCACATAGTTTAAGAATAGCGCACCCATTGGTAAGCATTGGGCATAACAAGCGTGCAATTTCATAACAGTTCATCATCGGAAAGGGGAAAATGCGGGTGAGTCCTAATGGATGCTTATCGCTGAATAATCTAAGGACGCGTTATTTTCCTTGTGAATCAGGTATGAGCATTAAATCAATATTCTTAGCGTAATAAGCAGTAGAAGACAAATTACTCATCCTAACGATCCCTACCAGTTGATGACTGGTAACTGGCTGAGCAGCGTGGAGAAAGGAAGGAAGTACAAAGGGTTTAGAGAGAAAGGGTTTCACTTGCCTGATAATCTCAGCACTTTATACACCTGCTATCGCCTCCTGAATTCAAGTTACCAATTTTTGGTAGATCTCTATACATTTTGCGCCTGGCCTCTACAAGTGCACTGCAGTGGACTGACCACCCATATATGCCGATAAATTGTGTTCCGATGCGAAGGTGTTGGTTGTAGGGTTATCCTAGTAACGGTTTGACAACACAAATGATTTGGAACTGCGTAAGATGTATCACGAAGTTATAATACGACGTCACAGGTCCACCGGTAACCACCCCCACCTCGCTAAAGAGCCGTTCGTCCTACTTGTCAATCACATATCACATTGATTGTAATATAGACCGTATTTATTAAGGGCGGGCTCAATAGTGTTTTCGCCCTTAGGTTCCTATTAACAGAGCGTGTTGCGGGCCGCCTTTACCCTGGCTCCCTCGTCAATAACAGAATTATATGTTAGTTATGCGCGCCGTATTGTGGGACAGACTCAAACGACGAGCTCCTATATCATTTATTATTGATGGATTTGCTGTGGATTAATTGATTCTGTTGGTGATAGCATTAAACAGAAACAACGTTAACAGATTAATTCTGTCAAGAGTGTTCCATAATGGCGCCTTGGAAAGAACAATACCTTTGCACGAGATTTCTACACGGGAGTGTTCATTTTCTGATGACAGTGTTAACATTACCCGTTGACCCTAGGTGCTATTTATTCTAAAGTCGTTTTACCTGATTTGCCAAAACTGATTCGCTTTGGCCTGCTGGTCAGTGACAAGTAGAAACCCTGTCAAGGGAATGTCTGCACGAACAGGTGTCATTTCCTTAAACATTTAGAACTGATGACCATAAAAAGTGATATATAGAATAATCGAAAATGACATATTTTACATAGTCATGTTAAACAGTTTAGTTAATAAATTGTGTAACTACATGAACGTAGCCTCTTTATCAAATATCAAATAAAATAATTCATTATTTTAAAAGACCGTTCATATGTATTGTATTGCTTGTAATATACTGAAGACAGTAATAACCAATATCAAACTTTTATTGGAGTAAAGATACATGTTTACATTATTTCATCACCATTAGGATTTTATTTATTTCTATCCCATCATTGTCCCGAAGACAATGTCAGTTAAAAATCTTTATATGGGTTTATGTTCCATTTTGAGTGTATTGAATCCAGTTCGATTTTCCGCAGCTTCACTACTCCGATAACAATGACAACAAGAAAGATGTTTCCTGAAATAGTGATTCGCGATGTGTACAGGGAAACAGGACTCGACAACAGTGCGTAATAGAGGGGGCGGGGCGGGACGCAGAGATCGAAGGCGGGAACCGAGAATTGTATTTCATAAATAACTATTTGACTTAAAATGCCCATATTTGGTTAGTAATACACCTACAATGAAAGTGGGAATTGTTCCAGTTTGGTGACAACGATTAGACGAGCTGGGATAACATATAGGCATATATATATGGATGCGTGAATTTGGTCACAGCACACCGTTTTTGATTTGATCAATGTGGGAGAGACGACCAAAATGATACTGTTCGCAGACGCTACCGTCTTTGTGCAGCCACGGTCGGCCCTTGTTCTGAGGCACTAATGTGCATATTGTCCACCCTCTGTTGTGCCTGATTCCGATTATCGTTGGTTCGAATCCAAGACTGTTGCTGGTTATGATCCTTGGTTTGTCAGCACTATACCCGTACTGATGTTTTGTTTGTTTGACACAGTCAGCACTATGCCCGTACTGGTGTTTTGTTTGTTTGACACAGTCAGCACTATACCCGTACTGATGTTTTGTTTGTTTGACACAGTCAGCACTATACCCATACTGTTTTTTTTAGTTTGTTTGACACAGTCAGCACTATGCCCGTACTGATGTTTTGTTTGTTTGACAGTCAGCACTATGCCCGTACTGATGTTTTGTTTGTTTGACACAGTCAGCACTATACCCGTACAGATGTTTTGATTGTTTGACACAGTCAGCACTATACCCGTACTGATGTTTTGTTTGTTTGACACAGTCACCACTATGCCCGTACTGGTGTTTTGTTTGTTTGACAGTCAGCACTATACCCGTACTGATGTTTTGTTTGTTTGACACAGTCACCACTATGCCCGTACTGGTGTTTTGTTTGTTTGACACAGTCAGCACTATGCCCGTACTGGTGTTTTGTTTGTTTGACACAGTCAGCACTATACCCGTACTGATGTTTTGATTGTTTGACACAGTCAGCACTATGCCCGTACTGATGTTTTGTTTGTTTGACACAGTCAGCACTATTCGAGCTTATCACCCAGGCTTGTAGATAATCTGATCTGGACTTTACAAACCAGTGATGGATATGTGCAACGGGGTGCGATGACATGCAAACCCGAACCAAAATAACTACTCGACCCATTTACGCCTCTTGCAACAAGTATCTACTCCGGCCCGGCATCATCAAAGTGAAAAACGTCACTTTAGACTTTCCTCCCACATGAAGCTGACACGTGGATAT
The DNA here is from genome assembly GCF_023055435.1 of Haliotis rufescens. Lineage (NCBI taxonomy): Eukaryota > Metazoa > Mollusca > Gastropoda > Lepetellida > Haliotidae > Haliotis > Haliotis rufescens. Next base: position 37,997,018 of record NW_025963779.1, read on the forward strand.
ACGTGAGAGACTGTTCAAAGCAGCATTGAACCCAAAAGATCAACAATATTTGTTTCTCTTATGAGATATGTTCATAAACTGATTCATGTTCACGCAGATGGGAACTCATCATTCCATACATGTGCTAATGCAGAGTCGCATGTGCATCATATGTAAGACCTACGCACACATTACCATTCCTGGACCAGAATGGATCCTTAGTAATCGGTGTTTTCGTTAAGACTCGACTTAAAGCGGGTCTCAGTAGTTACTCAGTAGGAGTGACCATTCATTGAATTCATCTGTGACCCGACTCTATGCGAAACATTTTACCTGTCATGGATAGTCACGATAATAATAATGATAATGATAATGATACAGCCTAAGACGTATACAGCCTAAGACGTATCCAGGCCAATAAACCTCATCTTGTCCTTTTGGATAAATCCAATGAAACCATTTATATTGTTGAATCTTCTACCCTTTTTGACACTGATGTGATGGCAAAATTCAAGAAGAACATGGCAAATAGGCAGACCTCGCTTTCGAAATGTCACGCTTGCATCACAAGTACCAAGTTGCCCGACTCCCCGTTGTTCTCGGTGCCTTAGGTTTGGTACCTCCCAATCTGTTGACTGACATTGGGAGAGTACCCGGTTTTCTACCAGGAATACAGCCCTTCTGACAATCTGGGTAATGCAGAAGGCAATGGAGTCTTCTCATTCTCTGAAAAGTTCTGGATGGGTTTGACTGGGCAGCGCTTCCTGGGAGAAGTCCCATTCGCTATTTGGGCTGCGTGTAGAGGGGGCAAGGGCCCTGAGCTGATGATGAGCCTAACCAGCCTCATTGTGCCAGGATCACCCAAACCCTCTGTGCTGCATTTTCTATTTAAATCTGTAAATAATAATAATAATAATAATAATAATAATAATAATAATAATAATGTGTGTACTTATATTGCGCTAAACTCCATACAAAAAGTGTATGCTGAAAGCGCTAACATTTTTACCTGGTTCAATGGATCAGTGTGCTCTCGATCTTTTCAATCTCATCTCCCTGGGGAGTATACAACGCAAGCTTCCTATGAATCGTTAGAAGGTTAACAGCGATCACGTTCAGGCGGCAATGGCATAACTGTCATGTTGTTAGCAAGCATCTAACGAGTTTATATTTGTAGTGACTATTAAAATGTTATCACTAGGTATTCTTATAATAAACGCCGAAACAATGTCGATGCGACGTTAAATTTTAACTCACTCACTAATAATAAACGACAGTGCTAGTGAAACCCCTCTGGTTGATCTTGCAGTTTAGTGTTATGACAACATGTTGTCCTCACTGACCAGAACTATCATGAGATTTATTCAGGAAACTTTGTCTGAAACTGCCACATCGGTTCTAACGGTCATGTCACAAACGTCTAGGTGTTTAATTCTCTCAAGATGAGATGACGTCCCTTCGCTTCAGAAGAGGTTTCTTATAGATATTACCGGCTTGTCCTACAAACAGTAATGGACTATATATATATATATATATATATATATAGAAGGTCAGTCGCGTGTCCAGCCAAGCTATTGTTTAAAGTCTTTAAATCCTACACCCACCTCTTCTCAAATGCTTACATTCGGCTCACAGGCACATATCGTATTATAGCCAAATCGCATATATCTGAGTGCTCATTACGCTCTTCAATCTCGCCCTAGCTGCTTCACCGCCCATATTACGGAGCGCACGACCCATGCTCCCCGGTCTGACCCGTCGCCGGGCTCGCCGTTAACGGCTATTGTGTATGCAGGAAGCCCCGACAGTCAAACCATGGGGGATAGCAGAACAATTTACAACCCTTCCCCGACAGTCCAATGACCTTTGATTCAAAGTGAACCAAAGGTGCTAACGAAACTCGGGCCCTTGGCATTAACCTCTCTCAATGATTTTACCTTCAAATTTCTAACAGAGAAAATGCATTGCCCATAGAGAGTGGCATGGTCTGGCCTGAAGGTGATATTGTGGCGTGGGTGGTTTCACAACGTTTACGCTGGCCCTGGGACTTGTGTAGACCTCCACAGTCTATATTCGATTTCCGAGCATCATCTCTGCAGGCAGAGCAGCTTGCCAGCGTCATCACCGCTTCCCATAGCATCCAAGTAAGGAATTAATTGTTACTGCAGATCTTTGGTTGCTTCGGACCACGCACGGGTCGAATGTTGGGATCATTTGATCTTTTATCGCGCCTATATTTGTTTTACAATGAACAAGACGTATTGCATCATTCATTATGCACGTGACGTTTTTCAAAATATCCTATTATCAGTTTCAACAGCTGTAATTTGCTATAGTCTAGATAAATATAGCCAAGGTGGGATGAACAATAAGCATACGTTCTATATATGAATTTGCTATAAAATAGAATAGGTCATTAAAATCAGAACGCGCGGACAGAAAAGTCAGACCAAGTGGTTAAGGATTGGATGCTGCAGATATAATTCTCACGCCGTCTGTAGTAATTAAGTAACCAAAGTATTCAATAAAACGTTTGCAAAACGGAACACTCATTTAAAAAAATAAATGTGAAAACATAAGTCGTTGTAATTTATGCAATGAAACGCTAGAGAAATGACAACAACATTTGGCTAACGACGTTATACTACCACACAGAACGTCATTAATAACATGTTGGGCATAACACTGTTCCGCTAGAATAGTAAGACGCCTGAAATGCGAATACGGTGTTGAAATAAGGACGCTATATCACCGCCCGCTGAGAATATATATAACAAATTGGACCTAGGAATAGCCCGAGAAGTGCTGAAATGTTGGACTTTGCATCTAGAAAAGCTTCATATACAAAATTAAGCAGTTGTGGGACACACTTAAACCTCTTGAATTGCATAGTGACAATACTGCAACAGTCCTGCATTATGAGGAGACGCTTTTTATAAGACACTAAAACAGTACATTTAAATCGTTTACAATAGAAAGACAAACTTTGAGAAAGCTTTGTATTATTTTTAACAACCTTCGCCTGGATATGGGCACATAACGATCCGGAACTGACAGCAAGCGACACACAGACAACTGCAAATATTATCGTATCAGACATTTCGGTATGCACCACCATCAACAGTATTGAATTAAAGAGTCAATAAAAGCGGCAAAACCCTTTCAATATTCATAAGAAATCTGTGCCAAAAGCAGAGTCGATTGTACGATTCCGCGTATATCATGAGCATAAGTTTATCAATCACTATCAAATAGTGAATATACCAGGTGTTAGCGAAAAGGTGAGCGTGTCCTGCCCCACCGGTGGCACCCGTCACAAACACATATCCTCCTCATATCTAACATAACTTTTTTTAAATATTTTCTTTAGACCTTGAATGTTATAACCTCTAAACAACTTCTGAGCAAAAGTTGTCCGTTTTGACAACGCTGTTTTGTCAACGCTGAACAGTCATTCCAAAGATTGCCATTAATCATTCTATGTAAAAGACTCATACGAAGCTGATGTTCTTTGTAGGTGTGTAGTCGTTTCTCAAACATATAAAGACCGACTTCAAAGCAACTGCGCGATTTACCATAAAGGTAAAGGTTTCTTTGACTTTCAACCGTCAGCTTTCTCGCTTCGGATTTGGCAGACACTCATCACCAATAATACAGTCTTGAAGAACCGCGTGGTTATTCCTTTACTCACTAAAATGATATTTCATTTCAATGTTTCGTATTTACTGTTTACTCTTAGAGTTAGAGTAGCATAACAGATAGGACACATCACATAGTTTATGTATATCACTAACTGTAACAGTTCACCTAGGTTGTGTGAACCGTGTGTGGTATGCTAAAGTAAGCATACTTCTTGGGTCTGTTCCTATATTCATCAACATATTGCTGCACAAGTTACTGTAGCAGTTGTTCAAACACTAATTGAAAATGGACATGGCAGATGTAGGAATGAGGAAATAACGTTTGACTTTTCTACCCAACATTACACAGACCCGCGTTCAGTGACGTAGTCCCTAGTCCATTCTTCTTCGTGCATGAATGCTTTATACACCTTCATTCTCATAAAGTAACGAACTTCATGCCACTGTTTAAAGAGTCAATTCGAGTATTGCAAAACAAACTGAATGTGTGAAAGGTTAAAATTTATGACTGGATTTATCTTTTAGTATTTCCATATAAAAATATCAAATGCATAGTCCTCAGTGAGACCCACATGGGTACAGTGTGTGAAGTTCATTTCTGGTGTCCCCCGCCGTGATATTGCAGGAATGTTGCTAAAATCGGCGTAAAATCATACTCACTCACTCACTCTTTAGTGACGAAACATTTCTCATATCGATTTTAATTATTTATGATTAATCAGGTTTGTGCATGCAATTTCAGGCGATTTGTCAATTGTAAAATAGCTTCACCCGTTTCAAAAGACATTGAAACTGTTCGCCTCGACGAATTATGAACATTGAGCAATGACCCTTTATGTAAGTAAACGTCCGGAAGTCGAGGTTTCTTGACTAATGGGGTTTCTTTGTGTAGATTTTAAAACTTGTATCATCGGCTTGTTTTTCCAGTGGTTAGAAGTACATATGCTCAGATATGTGGTATACCTTTTTTTAAGATACTGCTGACTTGAACATAATTCTTTTCAGTGCTGTGCTGGGCAATATGTTTTTCTTCATCATGAGGCAGTGACGCTTGTGGCACTGTCGTAACTGCACAAGGTCGAACAAACTAAAGAGTCAGCTAATTATGAACAGTTGTCTGTGGTCTCCTGAGACTAATAAGGTGAACGTCAACCACCTGTTTCCGTGGCGTGATAATAACGTTGCACATACAAAAACAGATTGCAACGTAACTAAATATGAACATTTGTCGGCTCGTTATAACACAGCAAATAAATACATTGTACCTTTGGAAGCGTTTCTAAAACAACTACAACAACTAACACACGTACGTTTTGTCGATAACAGGACCCCTGTAATGATGCATCCTAACGTCTGGATTCTTCTATAGTAATACCTAAAAGTCATATCTTAAGGTTTCTGAAAGCGCTGCTTTTTCGATACATCGAAATAAGATGCGTTTAACGTTGACATACCGATGTGTTGAAGGGAGTTCCATCGTTTGTGGTTTATATGTGTAGCGCCTTTATAAACAATATGGAAAGCAAAGACAAAGGAAAACTGTTATGTTCACGGATAAACTAGACACGGGTAAAAGTGTCACCCATCCGAAACATAGCGCCAAGGCATTCAGATACATTCAGGACACAGGCCAAGTGGAGCTGTTATAATGAAGTTGCCGTGCAATGTGGAAGGGTATAGAAAAACAATATGAAAACTTAGGCAAGTGAAAGAATCTGAAGACGTTCAACATGAGTGAGTGAGTGAGTATGGTTTTACCCCGCTTGTAGCAATATTCCAGCAATATCACGGCGAGGGACACCAGAAATGGGCTTCACACATTGTACCCATGTCGGGAATCGAACCCGGGTCGTCGGCGTGACGAGCGAACGCTTTAACCACTAGGCTACCCGACCGCCCCTCAGATACCATAGAAAGTTCACGTGTTTCGTCAAAATGGTGTCTAACGAGATTGAGTGTGGTAGTTTATTTATGACCCACGTTGAATATATATTTAAGAGTAAATACATAACAACTTTCGTTCGTTGACAGACCAAACTGAAACCGGTTGCAAAAGCGGTTGCGTATGAATATTGATATATGCCTAAATGTGGGCATTGTTGACATTTCTATGAACACGCATTAACAACATGTGCCTGCAGTTGTGTTTGCAAACATGACAGCACCGACGCTCAAGGTCCTTTTGGAAGAATTTCTTCAACTTATAGTAATTCGAACGCCATGTTGTTAGACACCTAAAAGATAATTTGAAAAGTCACATTAGAGCTGCGCTTGGAATAGCGGACCAAAAGCTAGTCGGTCACTCGCACTGCCGGTGTCCCGTCAGTGCATTTAAAATTGTTCGGTTTCCTTGGTCTATCAGCTGAATTTATATCATGTCCGTACCATTTAGGAAGAGGGAAATCAGAGTGTTCGCCAAAGACATTCATGTTAACTGTACCACCTTATACTGCAGACGTAAAAATCAACAATAACAAGTCTGCTTGCATGTCAGTGACAGCATCGAACGAAGGGCAAGGTCACCACCGGAATAAGAAAAGACAACCGTGATCTACTCACAGCGTTTTACGCTAGAGATAGGGAACGTTATTGTTCACATTTGGGCTATTCTGGGCCACATAATTAGACGTCAGGCATACTTCAACTGAGTTGTCGAATTATTTGTATCGAAAAAGTTCACTTTGCTTGATCTGGTCCTGCAGCCGTGAACAAACAACTCCCGAAATAGTGCCACAAAATACGCTTCGAAGGGGACACTGATGGCACAACCGGATCATCCCAAGTAAGTCTTGATATCTGTCCAGATAGTTCAAACTGACTTCATTTTACCACGCTTATCTGTTTACGTTAAATCAAACTGAAAGTTGCGAAAGTGGTCGGGGGCGTCATGTTCGTGGGGAGCCTCGATCTATTGATCGGTAGTCGTACATTGTGAATGGATATAGCTCGATTATATTTCTGTAGAGGCTCTATGCATAACTTATATAGAATGCAAACCGGATTTGTTGCGTGTGATTATCTTGTTTGGTTTTATAAAGAGTTTGTAAATATCTCTCGCTTTTATGAGATTGCTTCAGTTCTGCCTTGTAGTTGCAAAAGGAATGATGTCTCGCGTTTTTTTGGAATGAAAAAAGTAGTCCCGGTGTGACAGAGGTCACGGTCATCCAATCAAAACGAATAAAACGTGGTCAACCTTGTACCACACACGTGTGATGAACGGATTTATTATCTTACCACCTGTATCATCACCACGTGGGTAATAAATGTGTATATGTGATGTGTTGTACTTTAGACAAAAGTTAACTGAAGTAGGGTAATTTGGGTAATACGTCCATGTGTATGTGTCCTTGTGTGATCCCTGGTCATCAGGATAAAACATGTATTAAATGTACTTACCATACATTGGTAACAATAGGCAAGTAATAAAACCATACCTAAACGATTAGAATACTGATAACACTCAGTTACATGATGTGGTTCGCACTTTCTTCTGTTTGTCGGATAAAGTGTTAACCCGTGGATGAAGTCTACATTCTGAAATTATCGGACCAGTACATGCGAGAATGGTCTTTTATCAGGCACAATTGGTCATAATGGTTTCTCTTTTCATTATGAGCAAATATGTTGCACGTTCGATAAGTCCCTTGCCGTTAATCAGTCATAGATTGATGCTGATTAACGTTACGAGCGAAAAATTGCGTGTTTACTGAACAATTAAAGATATATTTTTTAGATCAAACAAATAGTTGCAACAATTTCTTCGACCGAGTTAGTGAGTTAATGTCGTCAACAGAAATAGTAAGCTGCATATGTGAAATACGGTGTTGTCACACAAGGCATCTGCCCGAGTTACGAGATTGTGTTCCAGGTGTCCTCTCATCCCGTCGCTGTTATAGACATGTACATCAAGGGTGACGTGCAACGGCAAACCCCACGTAATTCCGAAACAAAAGTGTGATATAACATAATGACACTTGACTATTCAGGGAAGAACTCGTGTTAGAAGGACTATACTATGTAGATTCACAAAGTTGCATTTTACGAGAGGTTATTCCTTTGAAAGCGACAAGGTTCTACTAATCAATACATGTCTTTACAACCGCTAATTCAATTTATTTACTTATTTGATTATTGATTTTCACAACTTGGGTATGTGTTCTGTGAGCACTTCATCCAATTCAAGTGATATCTTGCCTATAAATATAGGCAATGCAAATTATTTCGAAAGTTAACGACAGGAGTCAATATATTTTACTCAATATATTGCTTAAGAAATACTCTCCTAATTCGCCCCTTCAATATGAATTGATCCAATAATAACGATAGCAATTTTCTTTCTACACGTATACTATCCATATTCTTGCTTCATTATTGAAAGTAACCGTCAATAAATAAGATAGCCTGAAGTGATGAACTCTAGTCTCAAATATGAGCAAGGCATAGGTTTAAACGTGTCGCCCCTTATAATGCTTGTGACCATATAATCATACATTGCCAATGGAACTAACGGTCAGATATTGAGGAAGTCACAAAACATATCACTGCACAACATGCCGAGTCTGACGTTGATATTAAAGAAAAAGAATAGATGGTTGGAAATGTTTCAGGTCCTAAACTATGTTTGTGCTATTTGATATAAAGGCTGCCATAGCTTGTAACTGCTCATGACGGTCCAAGCAGTGTCGCTTCGGAGAACGGGTCCTACAATCCCAAGAAGTTGGTAACGCACATACGCTTGATAGAGTACATCCAAGTTGATAATGCATTGCCAGTGTCTATTCCACACCAGTTCACTCTTTGACGACATCCTCTGCAGCTCCTACACGCTAGGCCCATCGTCTGTACGACACAACGCTGGCTGGTGACCTCACTGGCTGCATACGTACATGTATGGCAATCAATCAGTGCTTCAAGGCGTTCACGAGTAGGCGTTTGGACATTGCTATATATCTTAGTCCCACCCTGTTTTTCATAATTCATTTTGTAAGCGTCCTGAATGGTTATGCTTTCACTGGATTTCTCAGAGACAAATCTAAAGAGATGTTATGAGGTTATAACTGATTACTTTTGAAAAAGCTAATGTTATTTATTCACGCAATTTTAAATGTGTCGTTATAAGACAGTTAAATGTGAAGCAAAAGCTTTTGACCTCATGAATGAGAGTCAGTGCGTCAATGCAACGTTGTTTTATCTACTGTGTAATTTGTGTAAACATCCCTTCCTTTCCCTTCAACGACGAGAAAAAATCACATTCACTTTTATGTAGTGACTTAGTACTACATTACTGATGACAGGACACAGTCAACGGGGCTTCCATTTTACATAGAAAAATATGAAACTCTTACATACATTAGCACTCAAACATTTTTTTTCAGAATCTGAGAACTGAATTTGGTGCTGTATTCTTAGGCGACTCGGTGATACTGAATAAAAGACGATCAAAATGATATGAAATAAAGAAGGTTGAAATAACCTTTAAAGTTGACAGACATATACGAAGGTAATCAAACAGCAAACCATATAATCCGTTTACCAGTAGTCTTACTCATTGATCGACAACAGCTCTGTTAACGATGACAATGTTATGAGCTGATCGGCATTTGCAAATTAATCACGGGCACTCCAGTGCTGGTACTCCGATGGCCCTGGGCGAGAAGGAGCTTATTTGTCCGGTCCAGTCACCCATAGTTTGGGATGGTTGTCTGGATGACATATGGAGTGATTGGCAGACACATGAAACTACGCTGAATTATTTTCATTTGATTATTTGAGGACAGCATTTGCGGCTCTATTCTTAGAAGACCCGATTTCTACGTTGTGACGAATTTATCGTCACCGATGAGTCAAATGTTAATCATTAGGGGAGCTAAGATATCACTCAATCTGTCATTGCGTAGTTGTGAGGCACTTTGTTATATAATGAAAAGGGAGTGATGCATGCTCGTAACACCTGATGATGCCATTATTTCGTAAGTAATTCGAGATGACTAATTGCTGACACACACTGACAAAGCATCTTTATCACTATTGTCTGTTAAGCATTTCAGTGAACAATCTGCTCACCTACACTTAAAAGGCAATGAAAACCGTGCGCTGGACGTGACACGTGGCTAATCCTTAAGAACATTTTCTCTGTGTCTCTCTAACACTACCTTGGTATTTGCAGATGTGATTTACTAAGAGTTCACGATAATATCAGTTTAACATCAGATCTGCTTAAAACGTCCATTTATTCCTCTTTAATTGATTCGCACATGTCGTCTGTTTATCACTCAATGTTCAAATCCTCTTTTAGCATCTGTTTATTTCTGTTTACATGTACCCAAAGTGCATCCATTTATATCTGTTTTATAGTTTATATATAACATATGTTCATATTTTGCTACATATCAATAAATAACAACCGTTTTCACATGCCCACATAGTACACCCGTTTATATCTATATTTACATTTACAAGTCAAAAAAGGGTATATACAATATGAATATAACGTCTACTTAATATTTTTATAGATTCGAATATATCGTCTGTTATTTCATGTTTATGAATCCAAACATAACGTTTGTTTTTCTCGTTTACAGATGCAACATAACGTCCGATAATCCCCGTTTACGGGTCCGAACATAACGTCCGATCTCCTTGTTTACTGGTCCGAACATAACGTCCATTAATCCCTGTTTACGGATCCGAACATAACGTCCGTTATCTCTGTTTACTGATTCGACCATAACGTCAGTTAATCCCTGTTGGTAAATCTAAATGTAACGTCCGTTCATCCATCAGCTGTCTTATCCGCATTTTAAAGTTTTTTAACAATTTCAGTTTACATTGGTTGAATGTTAAAATTTGTTATAATGTTATAATTTCTCATATCTGACAACGAATCACGCATGTAGAACATATAGACGATTGAATAAAGGCGTCATCATAACGATTATTATGGTGTGATCTGATACATGTACACTGGTGTCAATAAAAACTAAATAACCGTACCTGCCCATACATCCAGGCAATACAGTTGCATAGAAAACATTAGATCAATTATCAGCACGTTGTGTTATGAATAATACATGCCGCACATTTGAAAGCAATCTTTTCTGCCTTTCGGTGTCACTTTCGACGCTAGGGTATCTGTCGTTATAGCAACCAATGATGCTATTTAGATATATCACTATCATTTCTATCACACATTGTGAAAATCAAATTTCAAATTAAAATGTTACAGCTTATGGCCCATTTTGGTGGCTCTTGTTAACCCTTTATCAATATGTAATACCTTACCGTCAATTCTGAGTCTAAAAGAACAATTACTATTGTCGCGCAGAGGACTGATGTCATGAGCCTGATACAATACTATTGCACACAACGCTCTGCACAAGCAGTGCAGAGCATTGCTAGGACTCACTGAGCTGTATATGTATAAAATAGAGTAAGGAAAACAATGTAATTCAACGACACGCAAGGAATATATGCCATCCTCCACATTCGTAATATCAAAATCATATAAAACTGTTAACACACTCATAATTCAGTAAGTTTGTTTTCTTTCAATAACACAATGAATAAAAAATCATTCTTGTTGAAATATTTTGATAACGTTAGGTTTTGCAATGGCTGCTTTACTAACAGCAAACACTATTATACTAGTATATGGTTGGTTCGTCTCGTGTTCCTCAGCTCTTGAGAAAGGATCAGGCGACGATTAATGGTAGCGGTCGGGTTTGGATCGATCAAGACACGATAACAAAATTTTAAATAGACAAATGACAAAAGATATGTAAAAACCATCTACATTAGTCAGACCGTTTGTATTTCTTAAATTGTGTTATCATACGGCAACTTAATGAACAATGCAAGATAAAACTGTTTCAATATACCACTACAAAGCTCCACATTTTCATTTGACTAGATATGTACTTTTGAAATATATATAGTTTTATTGTGGGTGGGTGTGGACAAAGAATTCAACATATTTAGATTAAATAGTCAAACATATAAACATCAGAACCAAAGAAAGAACTCCATGACTGTTGATCGGTGTACGTGTACATGTGTTAAAGTTTGAAAACTATCAATATTGGATCTGTTCTGATATCATATATGAAAGCTACAGATATTTATATATCAAGCTAGTATTTAATAGAAACGCAAAGAGTAACATTCTCTTCTGATGCAAAAACCGTTTACAGATTGTGACGCCTTTACACATGAATTGTACCTTATTCGTAAAACATGACGCAATGACAATTGTTGCCATGCAGCAATAAAACTGACTCTAGAATATCGTCAATGAACCCTGTTTTTTTATTTTGATTCAATGCACGATGCAAATGAGACTCACATCTGCCCACACCTTCGTTTATAAAAGACAGCGCAGTCGCATCTAGGAGCTAGTTTTAGGTTAAATCAGGATGAATTATTGTACTAGATGCACGAAGCTATATAAAAAGAACATGAAACTTGTAACATATTATTTTTCAACCCCGCAAACATACGAGGGTTGATCAATAAGTTCTGCGCCAAACATAGAAGGAATTGGATAATATTGAAATCATTTGTTGTGGATAACGCAGGATGTCATAGAAATATATCCACAAGTCAACTGAGCAAATTCTTTGGTTGTGAGAAGTCAGTAAAATAAACAGGGATCTGTGACCTTTGGAAAATGAGGAACTTGAGGAACCTTCAGTGATCAAAAAAAGGCCTAAAACTCCCAAACCAAAAAGTAAGATATGCCACCGTAAAGAGGTGGTCAACGGCGTTTATGCCTAGCAGGGTGAGCACTGACTCCCGTCCTGGAAATAAAAGTGGCAAAATCCAGAGTCGATTGTACGATTCCGACTGTATCATAGGCATGAGTTTATGAACAATTATGAAACAGTGAAGATACCAATGCGAAAAGGCGAAAGTATCCGGCCCAACCGGTGGCGCCCGTCATAAACCCATGCAAAGACAAGTCAATTGCCCACCTGAAAACAACACGGGAACATGTAGTGCAAGTCAAAATAGTGCAAGTATTGCATCGGACATCACTTTTGTCACTGATGCGTCACATTTGGAGATTTCCTCCACATGTCTACCATAAAACGTTTTGAAAGCTTTACTGAGGTCTTGAATGTTGTAATCTTGATCAAACAACTTTTGAGCAAGACCTGTAACGTCAGCAACACCAGAAATAATCCAGAAAATAAAATAGACCAGCGAATGACAGGGCGTCATATTGCTAATTCAGGCGTCATATTGCTAATTCATTTCCTAGGAGAGAATTCATTCTATCATTACAGATACATTTGCAATGAAGAGAGTATCAGTTCTGATATGTGGTCATAAACGCACCAGGCACAACGTGTATCCTTATAATATAGCTCTTGAAGGTGATCCAGAAAGGTTTCTTGCTCAGATTTGTGCCCATGGGTGAAATCTGGGTCACCACTTACAGTCAAAACAACAATCAAAACAGTTGAAGCATTTGACCATCAACGAAGAATGCAAAGAAAGCTGGCCTCCGTGTCCTGGGAAGCCGAGGGTGTCGTCATGGAGTCATCTTCCAAAAAGCCAGGCAATAAACGGAGCATATTATGCTGCACGTTTGTGGCAATTACGGGATGAAATTATACGAAGAAACGCGGAAAACTGAGAAAAGATATGCTCTTCCATCACGATGCACACATCAGCCATTGTTGTATGGCTACAGTCCACGAGTGTGGCTTTGAACGCCTTCAATACCCACCTTATTCTCTTCATCTTGTTCAGCCAGACACCCATCTGTCCGCAAACAAGAAGAAAGCTCTCGCCGGAACCAATTTCGACTCGAACGATGACATCGTAGCCGCTATTCAGAACTTTTGGGACAGCCCTACCAAACTGGGTAAAAACTCCAGCATCGTTGGCAAGTCTATCAGTGTGGAAGGTATTATGTTGAAAAATTAAAAGCTTTATGTCTTTAGCTCAAGATACGAGGCTTAGGAATCAAACTCCGTACACAATATTTGATTTTCATTGTGTTTACTTAGCTGGGCTTTTTAACAGAACAATTTTTATCTATAATATATTTGTAATGGAAAGACGAAAGTTTATTGACATATTTCAACTATCATATTTTTTTTAAACATACGAACAGCCTGCATACATTGACACCTCAACCTAAAAAACATCGACCATATTCCAATGTCAATTAAATAGCTTTGCAGTTAATGGTACAATACGTCATCTTGGACAAAACGGACGCCTATGGGCAGTTGTTCCAGGTTGAAAGAATCTGACACAACTCGCATCCGTACGTAAAAGTGACCCATCTGGCTTGTGAAGTTACCCGGTGCTAATGCACATGTCTCCATGATACTTTTTGTCCGTCACAATTGAATCATCATAGAGTTAATTATTCACAATCAGAACGAAATCATGAGTGTGGATACCTGAATTAGGATGTTATTATGCAACTGCTAAAATACATCACTGTGGAGGGTGGGGGGGAGGTACAGTCGTCTAAGGCGCCACACATCTTTATGCAAGTTGCGTCCCTTTGGCATACCAGAAAATTATGTTCGTGGGTTCGAATCCCGATTCGCCACGACAATGTTTCTCGGTTTGTCAGTACCATACCTGTGCGCATGGGTTTCACCAAAGTGGCAGACCTGCATCATTTTAGGCTTGCCTCCCACATCAACTTGACACGCCGTGATATAACTGAAATGCTGTTCCAAACGGCGTTAAACACAATTCACTCATTCTCTTTTTGTAAGGGATATGCAACGGAAGAATTTATACATCTACATCTGTGAAAATAAATGAGTGAACTAGTAAGTTGGGTCTATGAGCGCTATTCAGGCCATATTAGACGTGAGATACCATACCAAGAATGAATGGGCTTCACACATTGTTGAATAGAACACGGTGGTGATGAGTGAGTGAGTATGGTTTTACGCCGCTTTTAGCAATATTCCTGCAATAGCACGGCGGGGGACACCAGAAAAGGGCTTCACACATTGTACCCATGTCGGGAATCGAACCCGGGTCTTCGGCGTGACGAGCGAACACTTTAACCACCAGGCTACCCGACCGCCATGGGAGTGATGAGACAACGCTTTCACCACGAGGCTAACCCAAAGCCTCCTGTGAAAATAACCTCATCAGTATATGCAGTTAATTTCGTAATATGATAGCATATAAAGGTTAAGGGAATCTTCTTCTTTACACATCATTGGCAAATATGAAAGTGATCGTTAAGTCCTTATAACATGTAATCAGTCGTAGAACTCGCAAAAAGATGAAAAGTACCTCTCAAGGAGATGATTCCTTCCCTGAGCGCTTCTGACTCGTATTTGCTGATATCTCTTCCATCACCACTTGTTCGGCCAAGCCAATTGTTATACTTTGTCCCTAAATCAACTCCCACTACCCATAAAGTAAGGGCCCTCCTTCTGTTCAACACTTGTGAAACACATTCATTTCCTTGTAAAATGATATGTGCTTATCCGTGGCCCAGACATCACTTATTGAAGAACCTTACACCATCGGAGATGAGCTCATTAATAAGACCCTTTGGCTTTTCCACCTGTTGTGAGTAAGTCTTTCATTTCCTTGTGGACAATCTCGATCCGCCTTCGCGGGTAGGGACCTTTCGTGTCTCCGATCGCAGAGGAAATTATATCAATCCGCTAAAACTGCAGAACTGTTTGTTATTGCGTCCAAGCAAAAGAAAGGTTTGCAAAAGACGTTCACACAATCCGATTTCTAGCGGCTCTTTGTAATGTCAAATTGGTCACTGCTAGCTTCTTACTGTTATCAGTATGTAGCCGATTTGGATATACACATTGAATATATATTACAATGATGTGTACAAATCTTGGTTTCTTAATACTTTTGGAAACTCGTCGTACTGGGTGCATTAACAATGTAATCTGTATAGAAATAACAACGTAGCGCTAATAATTAATAGACATAGATATGTTGCAAGCAATCTTCTTCCTACTCAGCTTCAATCAAGTTTTACTTTCCTCTGATTCGGATTTAATCGCACCACACATGCATAAGAAACAAGGTAGTGATCACAGAACACGCTGAGTCACCGTGGGACAGACAGGACACACCAGAAGAACAGTACGTAAACACGCCTAGATTAAATTATTATCCTGTGTGAAACCAAACCCGGTTTAAATGCTCAGGTCTGTTGTCAAAATGGCATAGAACTCAAAACGCATACTCTGCAAACACATAAACGTTGTTGCATTTAAATGAACTAATCTGAACCCAAAATGCAATCAGTTCTAAAAAATTCAACCACATCACAGTTACTTTAGTTGCGGATTATATTTCCTTATACGTCGAAACGCAAACTAGATACATTGATATGCGAAGCGACTGTTGTAGTGTCTGTGCAGAGTTGCGTCCCTTGGGCACGCCAGAAACCTATGATTGTGGGTTTGAATCCCGGTTCGCCCCGATTATGTTTCTAGGTTTGTCAGCACCATACCCGTGCTCGTGGGTTTCACCGAAGTGGTAAATGTCTGAGACCTGCATCACTTCGGGCTTTCCTCCCACATTAAGCTGACACGCCGTGATATAACTGGAATACTGTTAAAAGCGGCGTTAAACCAAACTCACTCACTCACTCATTTCACCGTCGTTGAAAAGGTTACAATGTCCTTAAATGACGTGAAAGCCATCGCACACAGAAATTACTTTTGGTGGAATTTTAGTGGATTGTTTGTTACAAGACGACTCGCGACTTCAAATCCGCTCAAACAACTATCTGTCATGTTACACAGCACAGTAGTTCGCAAAATCGTTATTTTGGCGAAATTCAAACAATAACGAGACCCATCTCCAAGTTGAATATACTGCACCTGATTGGCATCCTAGCTGACATGGACTTCAAGAAACTGGAATCGACCTTCGGTCTTAACTTCGCAGCTGAACAATTGATTTCACGTTTTCGTTTATGAGACATTTGAACCAGGTGACACGGTGGCAGAAGGTCCGTTACCACCTTGAAAATATTCTTAACCTTTGTCTAACACGATTTGTACGCGATTGGATGATGGGCCTTAATAAGTATTCAAGTTTGATGGAATATCGGCTATATAATTGCACATTAAGATTAACGGATGACATGCTCAGTCATGTTTATGTAATCCCGGCGTTTGTAAACATTTACATGTTTTTGTCTACCGCATCTTTGTGCACCAGAAATAAATGGGTGTAACACATGAACATGTCCTTTTATAAACGTCAAGAGCAGTTATACTTGAATTTTCGAAGCGTTACTTGATGGATCCACAGTTTCCCCTTCTCAGTTTGTGCCGATTATACAGTCACCTTTATTCATCATTACATAATCAAACGTTAATAGAACAACTACAATACATTACAATAACGTTCGCCTCCATGTGTTCGTTCCTAGGCACACTTAAAAATCACAGTATCATAGTAGCCAATTAATTCAATCAAAATCGAAATAGAAAGGGATTGCCATTATATGGAAGCAAATCCACATTTCTCAAATTTATTGAGACAACAGATTCCCAGATCACGAGTCTATGTCTAATTGTGGTCCATTGTAACTACAGTCATAGGCATCTCCACAAATCCGCAGATACATATAGGCATGTATTTACAAGGAACCCATGATCAAAAGCTACATAATACAGAACGCAAATAGTATGTTTGTACTATGGCCTTGTCATCATACGTACAACTCCCTCCGGGAACGGTCAATAAATACAGGCCACCCTGCCCTAGGACTACCGCGTGGTAGACAGCTGCGGTGCAATATTGTCTCCAATGTGCTAAGCTCCTTAGCAGACCAAATTTCCTTTGCCTCAAGAAGTCCTGCCTACATAATTAGAACCAGGGAGGAAATATGAGGTTTGAAATCACGTGGAGGCTGTAATAGATATTGCTTTATCATATATAAGACAGTGATGGCTTGGATTTCCAAGTGATACAAAATGATATCCGGCTGCTATGCAGAGAAATGGGGATATATCATAGTAGTTACACTATGTTGTTGCAAGATCCTTCTCTCTAATACAGCTTATTTTCAACGTCCAATCTCAAAATATGCCAACCGGCAGAGTTACCTTGCGAGGCTTATTCAAACTGTTGAATATCGATGTGTTGAAATTTGAAGCTTGAATTACGTATATGTAACATGTTAAAATACTATTCATGATATGTAGACATTGATTTTTATATTATACTGGCAGAATAACTTTAACTTTAACTACTAGCCCTGTCTCATTCAGGTTGCAGTGGTGAAAAAAAAGGACTTAAAAGTAGGACACAGATTTTGACCCTAGCCAGTCAGGAAAAAGGCGTGACTTCAACTTTGATCTCCAAAGAGATACCTGTCCACCCTATATTGCAGGGGGCGGACCCCATGTGCAGAACCTAACAAAAGACTAGCTTTTTACTGATTATGCTCAGCTAACATCTTCTTAAATATCTCAAGAATAATAAGAATACAGCCTGAAATAAGGAATACAATTGTTGTAGATACACCAATGGAGATAATTGCTTTATAAATCTGAAATAAATGCAAAAAATAATTCTTAGGAACTGCATTATCTGAAATATCAGAAAAAAACATTACCTACAACATTTTAGGATTGACTGTGTATTTTTTTCGGTTCATTGAGGTAAGAATCGAAAAACCGACGTGCAAACTATGAATCCGCAAATATCAGGAAACAACTGTCATATCAGGAAGAATTTATGGATGTCAACTTCTTTATTATGAGGAACACAACGTTTCGGAGTACATGCTTCCTCCCTCATCAGGTGAAACGTTGTGTTCCTCAAAATAAGGAAGTTGACATCCTTAAATTCTCTTTCTTATGAGTATCACTTCTAAATGCCTTTCAAAGACTCGAACTGTTATATCGCTGGCACTAGTCACTGTTTGAGAAAAGCATTCCTAACTACCTGTTAATACTTGCATCTCTCAGACATGAACAATCTGTGTGGAGTCCAGATAAGAATACAGGTCCCCAGTATCCCATGTTTGTCGTAAGAGGCGACTAAATGGATCGGGTTCGGTACGGCGTACAGTGATTCCATCAGGTTGGCCGTATACATTTTCTGTGGTGTTCACATTTTATCAGCACAAAACTAATCAAGATATGTTTCCCAAAGGTAAAATTAATTGAAACTAAACATTAAATAAAAGACAAGCAGACAAATACATGTATTATCATACAATGGGTACACTTCTTGGCAGGGTGGAGCCGACGGATGAACACGTTATCCGTTGGGATCATTTACGGATAAATATGCAAATATAAAGGTCAGGTAGGTACTACTTTCAGTGTTTACAATCTAACATGGCATCACCCTTGTCTGTAGCCGACCGAGTCACAAGTGGAAAAGTTGTTTTCATTATCCAAATAACAGTCTTCGTGTCTAACAATGGCGTAGGTGACTCATATTACAAGGAAAGGAAAGTTTTTGAAATATAAACTGCGAAATAATATAAGCGAAGATGTTAGTGGTTTACGAGCCCAGTTTCTATATCTGTGCTTTAAGACATCTGCTGGTTGTGATCCTTTCCAGAATGTATAACCGTTGGATGTTGCCGAAGTATTTTACCTTGTTGGGACATCTGCATTTTGCAAAGTTATGATACGACAGGCAGCCTCAAAACAAGTGTGGCGTCTCATGTACGAGGGCTGGTTAAAACCTTCTAAGCCTAACAAACAAAACCAACAATTGTGAAAGTGTTTTCAATTGTATTTTTCAACAGAATCTCCCTGCTTTTCAAAACACTTCTCATATCGATAGTGAAGCTTTTCAATTCCAGTCAGAAAGAAGTTTTCTGAAGCAACCCTGAAAAACCTATTTCACTGCAGATTTGAAGTAATCGTTGTCGTCATAGCGCTCTCCACGGAGGTGCTCTTTCACTTTAGGAAATAGGTGGAAATCACTTGTTGCCAGGTCTGGCGAGTATGGAGGGTAAGGTGAGTGAGTGAGTGAGTGAGTGAGTATGGTTTTACGCCGCTAGCAGTATTCCAGCAATATCACGGCGGGGGACACCAGAAATGAGCTTCACACATTGTACCCATGTCGGGAATCAAACCCGGGTCTTCGGCGTGACGAGCCAACGCTTTAACCACTAGGCTACCCCACCGCCCCTGGAGGGTAAGGACGTTCTTCGAACCCACATTGTCGCACAGCAGCCTTTGCAAGTCGAGAGGTGTGAGAAGAAGTATTTTCATGAAGGAGTAGAACTCCAGCAGTCAACTATTCACCGACAGTGTGACGTAATATATTCATGCGCACATTCCAGAAAAACGCTTATGTGTCTGTTGGTTGGTAAATATCCTAAATAAGAAATATATATATATACTCTTCAAAAAAAGAAACTTGACACTGACTTTCAAAATGTAATATAATGCGATTGTTTCAAAATAGGACACATAAACCATAATAAAAACACTGTTTGAAGATCAATGTGCACAATGTTCAAAACATTAATCGTGTCACCTAGACAGACACACGTACACGATACAGTTAATATCACAGGGGTACAGAAAATGTCAGTATCGGTTGTGCCCACCACGTGCATCAATCACCGCTTGACACCGACGACCCATAGATGCAATCAAGTTGTCAATAACACGCTGTTGGATGTGCTGCCATTCATGCTGAAGTGCACCAAGAAGCGCCGGAAGTGTTTGGGGCGGTGGATTCCTTCTGCGAACGCGTCGATCCAACTCTTCCCACAGATGCTCAATCGGGGATAAATCTGGTGACCGGGCTGGCCAAGGTAATGTCTGGATGTTGTTGTGCTGTAAGAAGTCCTGACAAACACGTGCAATATGCGGTCGAGCGTTGTCCTGCTGGAACTGTCCGCCATGACCGTTGACGTGAGGAAGAACGTAAGGCTGTAGGATCAAGTCTCTGTAACCACACCTGTCAATGCACCTGCCACATGCACGAGAGGCGTCCTACCACCGTGATGAATTCTGGCCCATACCATGACACGCCTGCCGCCAAATGGGACAACCTGCTGCACACAGTTGGGGGCGTAACGTTCACCCCGACGTCTTTAGACACGTGCGCGCCCATCAGCACGTGTGAATAGGAAACGGGACTCGTCAGTAAACAGTACATTTCTCCACCTTTCACGTGCCCATCTAACACTCTGTTGGCACCAACGCAGACGGTCCGCCAGATGACGTGGGGTCAATACATGACGTCGAACAGGTCTTCGTGCAAAAAGTCCAGCCTCCCTCAGTCTGTTGCGTACCGTTTGATCTGATATTCTGCGTACCCCAGGGATCTGTGTGGTTGTAGACGTGGCTGTGGTAGTGCGGTCTCGGAGATGTCGCAGCCAGATGTATCGATCTTGTGCTTGGGTTGTCATCCATGGTCTTCCTGACTTGGGTCTGTCGTCAACTCTGTTGGTGTTGTTGTATCGGGTCCACAGTGCGGAGATTGTCTGTCTGGATACGCCAAAGTGCCTGGCCACTTCTTGCTGAGTTGCTCCAGCTTGTAATCTCCCAATGGCGTTGTTCCATTCAGCTGCATTCAGTCTTGGCATTCAGTCATCGCCTCTACTGCCGTTATAAGGACTGTATGAACAGCCGTTGATGTGGATTTTTATACCCATTCAGCAGGGAAGCCTGCATGCCTAAATGCAGGATCCTGTGCTGCATGTTTTTTACAGGCGGTTGCGTTTGGATGAAGCTGTAAAATTGATCCCCAAACGCTACGTTTATGTGCTTTGCATGTGTTTTCGCGAATTATAGACACATCATCTTTCTGTTTGACTTATTTGGTTCTCATTTAATGTAATTATTTTAGATATTTGGCAAAAAGTGGTTTTACATCTATGTCAAGTTTCTTTTTTTTAAGAGAGTATATATATAACCATTTATTTAGTCAGGTGTATAATTATTAAATATAGAAAAAACAGAGTCCAGATATTCGTGCTTGTCAAAACTCCTTTATCTACACAAGATCTTTCGCCGTTCAACGGCTCTTCGGGTGTAATGAAAACTTTAACTTACATTGTAGTCCTAGGCGACGCATAACAGTAGTATTTGTGGCGTCATAATGCCTATGATGTAATAGTGACAAGAGATACAGACACGGACATTCTTCAGTCTGTGTGTACCTACAATCCTAGAAACTGTAAAATCATACCCCTTATGAAAGCCAATCTTCCAATTTTACAGCAACGTACACCTGATTTTACACATTTTCTGGGATGGACAAGAAAGTGGCACCGTTTAAATGGTTTGTGGTCAAAACAAGAGTGTCCGGGTTTTGCAAAATATTTGATTTCAAGGGACAAATCCAGGAACCATTCAAAAGTGTATTTTAGACTCGGGAGAGTTCCCCCGCCTTTTGGGTTATTTTGATTGAAGATCACGCTGATTTGATACTTGAGTACTTTATTTCACCTGGATCGCAGCGTCGTGGTTTCATAAATCACTAATGCCTTTCAGGATCACCTTTTCTTGGTCTATTTCTGTTAATTATTATCCCCTTTGAGCGGAATACCCTAATGCCATAGACATAGCGTTCAAATTATTGCCATACAATTGAACACAAACAACAGATTCCAACCCACAACATAAAACGTAAATATCCCGACTACACCTACGCGAGAAGTGTTGGCTCCATTTAATCATCACGTGCAGGATAACGCTGATCTGGCAGCAGGAGTCGCTGAATATAACTTGTGTATGAAACTCTTATAGATATATATTGAAGATGACATGGCTATCCTCCTTTCTTTGGAGCCACATATACTGTATTGCATCTATTGATATTACTGCACATGTGCAAATAATGTGAGTATAAAAAAATATTATAGAAGTAATAGGTATTATGTTTTGTATAGTTTTAGCTGAAAACATGTGTCTTTGTGTTTGTTCAAAGTGAAGTAAATGTGGAGATTATTCATAAGATGTTTAAAGAGGCTTCCGGGCTATACGTATTATGTTGCTCTGACTTTCATCTGACGAAGTTGCAAGAAATGGGCACGTAACGTGATTAGAAAATGATTAAGAGAAACAAAGACGTTGCTATCCATAAATGTGTTCAAGTTCGATACTGAGAAGTATATACTTGTCTGCTATACCTGGATTACGTTCAACAGTAACTCACCTACTGAGAAGTATACACTTGTCTGCTGTACCTGTATTACGTTCAACAGTAACTCACCTACTGAGAAGTATACACTTGTCTGCTATACCTGTATTACGTTCAACAGTAACTCACCTACTGAGAAATATATACTTGTCTGCTATACCTGTATTACGTTCAACAGTAACTCACCTACTGAGAAGTATACACTTGTCTGCTGTACCTGTATTACGTTCAACAGTAACTCACCTACTGAGAAGTATATACTTGTCTGCTATACCTGTATTACGTTCAACAGTAACTCACCTACTGGGAAGTATACACTTGTCTGCTATACCTGTATTACGTTCAACAGTAACTCACCTACTGAGAAGTATACACTTGTCTGCTATACCTGTATTACGTTCAACAGTAACTCACCTACTGAGAAGTATACACTTGTCTGCTATACCTGTATTACGTTCAACAGTAACTCACCTACTGAGACGTATACACTTGTCTGCTATACCTGTATTACGTTCAACAGTAACTCACCTACTGAGAAGTATACACTTGTCTGCTATACCTGTATTACGTTCAACAGTAACTCACCTACTGAGAAGTATACACTTGTCTGCCATACCTGTATTACGTTCAACAGTAACTCACCTAGTGAGAAGTATACACTTGTCTGCTGTACCTGTATTACGTTCGACAGTAACTCACCTAGTGAGAAGTATACACTTGTCTGCTGTACCTGTATTACCTTCAACAGTAACTGACCTACTGAGAGGTATACACTTGTCTGCTATACCTGTATTACGTTCAACAGTAACTCACCTACTGAGAAGTATACACTTGTCTGCCATACCTGTATTACGTTCAACAGTAACTCACCTAGTGAGAAGTATACACTTGTCTGCTGTACCTGTATTACGTTCGACAGTAACTCACCTAGTGAGAAGTATACACTTGTCTGCTGTACCTGTATTACCTTCAACAGTAACTGACCTACTGAGAGGTATACACTTGTCTGCTATACCTGTATTACGTTCAACAGTAACTCACCTAGTGAGAAGTATTCACTTGTCTGCTATACCTGTATTACGTTCAACAGTAACTCACCTAGTGAGAAGTATACACTTGTCTGCTATACCTGTATTACGTTCAACAGTAACTCACCTACTGAGAAGTATACACTTGTCTGCTATACCTGTATTACGTTCAACAGTAACTCACCTAGTGAGAAGTATTCACTTGTCTGCTATACCTGTATTACGTTCAACAGTAACTCACCTAGTGAGAAGTATACACTTGTCTGCTGTACCTGTATTACCTTCAACAGTAACTGACCTACTGAGAGGTATACACTTGTCTGCTATACCTGTATTACGTTCAACAGTAACTCACCTAGTGAGAAGTATTCACTTGTCTGCTATACCTGTATTACGTTCAACAGTAACTCACCTAGTGAGAAGTATACACTTGTCTGCTATACCTGTATTACGTTCAACAGTAACTCACCTACTGAGAAGTATACACTTGTCTGCTATACCTGTATTACGTTCAACAGTAACTCACCTACTGAGAAGTATACACTTGTCTGCTATGCCTGTATTACGTTCAACAGTAACTCACCTAGTGAGAAGTATACACTTGTCTGCTATACCTGTATTACGTTAAACAGTAACTCACCTACTGAGAAGTATACACTTGTCTGCTATACCTGTATTACGTTCAACAGTAACTCACCTACTGAGAAGTATACACTTGTCTGCTATGCCTGGATTACGTTCAACAGTAACTCACCTAGTGAGAAGTATACACTTGTCTGCTATACCTGTATTACGTTCAACAGTAACTCACCTAGTGAGAAGTATACACTTGTCTGCTATGCCTGGATTACGTTCAACAGTAACTCACCTAGTGAGAAGTATACACTTGTCTGCTATACCTGTATTACGTTCAACAGTAACTCACCTACTGAGAAGTATACACTTGTCTGCTATACCTGTATTACGTTCAACAGTAACTCACCTACTGAGAAGTATACACTTGTCTCCTATACCTGTATGACGTTCAACAGTAACTCACCTACTGAGAAGTATACACTTGTCTGCTATACCTGTATTACGTTCAACAGTAACTCACCTAGTGAGAAGTATACACTTGTCTGCTATGCCTGTATTACGTTCAACAGTAACTCACCTAGTGAGAAGTATACACTTGTCTGCTATACCTGTATTACGTTCAACAGTAACTCACCTACTGAGAAGTATACACTTGTCTGCTATGCCTGTATTACGTTCAACAGTAACTCACCTAGTGAGAAGTATACACTTGTCTGCTATACCTGTATTACGTTAAACAGTAACTCACCTACTGAGAAGTATACACTTGTCTGCTATACCTGTATAACGTTCAACAGTAACTCACCTACTGAGAAGTATACACTTGTCTGCTATACCTGTATTACGTTCAACAGTAACTCACCTACTGAGAAGTATACACTTGTCTGCTGTACCTGTATTACGTTCAACAGTAACTCACCTAGTGAGAAGTATACACTTGTCTGCTGTACCTGTATTACGTTCAACAGTAACTCACCTACTGAGAAGTATACACTTGTCTGCTATACCTGTATTACGTTCAACAGTAACTCACCTACTGAGAAGTATACACTTGTCTGCTATGCCTGGATTACGTTCAACAGTAACTCACCTAGTGAGAAGTATTCACTTGTCTGCTATACCTGTATTCAGTTTAACAGTAACTCACCTACTGAGAAGTATACACTTGTCTGCTATACCTGTATTACGTTCAACAGTAACTCACCTAGTGAGAAGTATACACTTGTCTGCTATACCTGTATTACGTTCAACAGTAACTCACCTACTGAGAAGTATACACTTGTCTGCTATACCTGTATTACGTTCAACAGTAACTCACCTACTGAGAAATATATACTTGTCTGCTATACCTGTATTACGTTCAACAGTAACTCACCTAGTGAGAAGTATACACTTGTCTGCTATACCTGTATTACGTTCAACAGTAACTCACCTACTGAGAAATATATACTTGTCTGCTATACCTGTATTACGTTCAACAGTAACTCACCTACTGAGAAGTATACACTTGTCTGCTGTACCTGTATTACGTTCAACAGTAACTCACCTACTGAGAAGTATATACTTGTCTGCTATACCTGTATTACGTTCAACAGTAACTCACCTACTGGGAAGTATACACTTGTCTGCTATACCTGTATTACGTTCAACAGTAACTCACCTACTGAGAAGTATACACTTGTCTGCTATACCTGTATTACGTTCAACAGTAACTCACCTACTGAGAAGTATACACTTGTCTGCCATACCTGTATTACGTTCAACAGTAACTCACCTAGTGAGAAGTATACATTTGTCTGCTGTACCTGTATTACGTTCGACAGTAACTCACCTAGTGAGAAGTATACACTTGTCTGCTGTACCTGTATTACCTTCAACAGTAACTGACCTACTGAGAGGTATACACTTGTCTGCTATACCTGTATTACGTTCAACAGTAACTCACCTAGTGAGAAGTATTCACTTGTCTGCTATACCTGTATTACGTTCAACAGTAACTCACCTAGTGAGAAGTATACACTTGTCTGCTATACCTGTATTACGTTCAACAGTAACTCACCTACTGAGAAGTATACACTTGTCTGCTATACCTGTATTACGTTCAACAGTAACTCACCTACTGAGAAGTATACACTTGTCTGCTATGCCTGTATTACGTTCAACAGTAACTCACCTAGTGAGAAGTATACACTTGTCTGCTATACTGGTATTACGTTAAACAGTAACTCACCTACTGAGAAGTATACACTTGTCTGCTATACCTGTATTACGTTCAACAGTAACTCACCTACTGAGAAGTATACACTTGTCTGCTATACCTGGATTACGTTCAACAGTAACTCACCTAGTGAGAAGTATACACTTGTCTGCTATACCTGTATTACGTTCAACAGTAACTCACCTAGTGAGAAGTATACACTTGTCTGCTATGCCTGGATTACGTTCAACAGTAACTCACCTAGTGAGAAGTTAACACTTGTCTGCTGTACCTGTATTACGTTCAACAGTAACTCACCTACTGAGAAGTATACACTTGTCTGCTATACCTGTATTACGTTCAACAGTAACTCACCTACTGAGAAGTATACACTTGTCTGCTATACCTGTATTACGTTCAACAGTAACTCACCTACTGAGAAGTATACACTTGTCTGCTATACCTGTATTACGTTCAACAGTAACTCACCTACTGAGAAGTATACACTTGTCTGCTATACCTGTATTACGTTCAACAGTAACTCACCTACTGAGAAATATACACTTGTCTGCTATACCTGTATTACGTTCAACAGTAACTCACCTACTGAGAAGTATACACTTGTCTGCTATACCTGTATTACGTTCAACAGTAACTCACCTACTGAGAAGTATACACTTGTCTGCCATACCTGTATTACGTTCAACAGTAACTCACCTAGTGAGAAGTATACACTTGTCTGCTGTACCTGTATTACGTTCGACAGTAACTCACCTAGTGAGAAGTATACACTTGTCTGCTGTACCTGTATTACCTTCAACAGTAACTGACCTACTGAGAGGTATACACTTGTCTGCTATACCTGTATTACGTTCAACAGTA
This sequence comes from Haliotis rufescens, assembly GCF_023055435.1. Lineage (NCBI taxonomy): Eukaryota > Metazoa > Mollusca > Gastropoda > Lepetellida > Haliotidae > Haliotis > Haliotis rufescens. The sequence continues at coordinate 38,024,422 of NW_025963779.1, forward strand.
ACTCACCTAGTGAGAAGTATTCACTTGTCTGCTATACCTGTATTACGTTCAACAGTAACTCACCTAGTGAGAAGTATACACTTGTCTGCTATACCTGTATTACGTTCAACAGTAACTCACCTACTGAGAAGTATACACTTGTCTGCTATACCTGTATTACGTTCAACAGTAACTCACCTACTGAGAAGTATACACTTGTCTGCTATGCCTGTATTACGTTCAACAGTAACTCACCTAGTGAGAAGTATACACTTGTCTGCTATACCTGTATTACGTTAAACAGTAACTCACCTACTGAGAAGTATACACTTGTCTGCTATACCTGTATTACGTTCAACAGTAACTCACCTACTGAGAAGTATACACTTGTCTGCTATGCCTGGATTACGTTCAACAGTAACTCACCTAGTGAGAAGTATACACTTGTCTGCTATACCTGTATTACGTTCAACAGTAACTCACCTAGTGAGAAGTATACACTTGTCTGCTATGCCTGGATTACGTTCAACAGTAACTCACCTAGTGAGAAGTATACACTTGTCTGCTATACCTGTATTACGTTCAACAGTAACTCACCTACTGAGAAGTATACACTTGTCTGCTATACCTGTATTACGTTCAACAGTAACTCACCTACTGAGAAGTATACACTTGTCTGCTATACCTGTATGACGTTCAACAGTAACTCACCTACTGAGAAGTATACACTTGTCTGCTATACCTGTATGACGTTCAACAGTAACTCACCTACTGAGAAGTATACACTTGTCTGCTATGCCTGTATTACGTTCAACAGTAACTCACCTAGTGAGAAGTATACACTTGTCTGCTATACCTGTATTACGTTCAACAGTAACTCACCTAGTGAGAAGTATACACTTGTCTGCTATACCTGTATTACGTTCAACAGTAACTCACCTACTGAGAAGTATACACTTGTCTGCTGTACCTGTATTACGTTCAAGAGTAACTCACCTAGTGAGAAGTATATACTTGTCTGCTGTACCTGTATAACGTTCAACAGTAACACACCTACTGAGAAGTGTACACTTGTTTGCTATACCTGTATTACGTTCAACAGTAACTCACCTACTGAGAAGTATACACGTGTCTGCTATACCTGTATTACGTTCAACAGTAACTCACCTACTGAGAAGTATACACTTGTCTGCTATACCTGTATGACGTTCAACAGTAACTCACCTACTGAGAAGTATACACTTGTCTGCTATACCTGTATTACGTTCAACAGTAACTCACCTAGTGAGAAGTATACACTTGTCTGCTATACCTGTATTACGTTCAACAGTAACTCACCTACTGAGAAGTATACACTTGTCTGCTGTACCTGTATTACGTTCAAGAGTAACTCACCTAGTGAGAAGTATATACTTGTCTGCTGTACCTGTATAACGTTCAACAGTAACACACCTACTGAGAAGTGTACACTTGTTTGCTATACCTGTATTACGTTCAACAGTAACTCACCTACTGAGAAGTATACACGTGTCTGCTATACCTGTATAACGTTCAACAGTAAGTCACCTACTGAGAAGTATACACTTGTCTGCTATACCTGTATTACGTTCAACAGTAACTCACCTACTGAGAAGTATACACTTGTCTGCTATACCTGTATGACGTTCAACAGTAACTCACCTACTGAGAAGTATACACTTGACTGCTATACCTGTATGACGTTCAACAGTAACTCACCTAGTGAGAAGTATACACTTGTCTGCTATACCTGTATTACGTTCAACAGTAACTCACCTAGTGAGAAGTATACACTTATCTGCTATACCTGTATTACGTTCAACAGTAACTCACCTGCTAGGAAGTTTACACTTGTCTGCTATACCTGTATGACGTTCAACAGTAACTCACCTACTGAGAAGTATACACTTCTCTGCTATACCTGTATTACGTTCAACAGTAACTCACCTACTTGGAAGTATATACTTGTCTGCTGTACCTGGATTACGTTCAACAGTAACTCCTCTACTGAGAAGTATACACTTGTCTGCTATACCTGTATTACGTTCAACAGTAAGTCACCTACTGAGAGGTATACACTTATCTGCTATACCTGTATTACGTTCAACAGTAACTCACCTACTGAGAAGTATACACTTGTCTGCTATACCTGTATTACGTTCAACAGTAACTCACCTAGTGAGAAGTTAACACTTGTCTGCTGTACCTGTATTACGTTCAACAGTAACTCACCTACTGAGAAGTATACACTTGTCTCCTATACCTGTATTACGTTCAACAGTAACTCACCTACTGAGAAGTATACACTTGTCTGCTGTACCTGTATTACGTTCAACAGTAACTCACCTAGTGAGAAGTATACACTTGTCTGCTATACCTGTATTACGTTCAACAGTAACTCACCTACTGAGAAGTATACACTTGTCTGCTATACCTGTATTACGTTCAACAGTAACTCACCTACTGAGAAGTATACACTTGTCTGCTATACCTGTATGACGTTCAACAGTAACTCACCTACTGAGAAGTATACACTTGTCTGCTATACCTGTAAGACGTTCAACAGTAACTCACCTAGTGAGAAGGATACACTTGTCTGCTATGCCTGGATTACGTTCAACAGTAACTCACCTAGTGAGAAGTGTACATTTGTTTGCTATACCTGTATTACGTTCAACAGTAACTCACCTAGTGAGAAGTATACACGTGTCTGCTATACCTGTATTACGTTCAACAGTAACTCACCTACTGAGAAGTATACACTTGTCTGCTATACCTGTATGACGTTCAACAGTAACTCACCTACTGAGAAGTATACCCTTGTCTGCTATACCTGTATTACGTTCAACAGTAACTCACCTAGTGAGAAGTATACACTTATCTGCTATACCTGTATTACGTTCAACAGTAACTCACCTGCTAGGAAGTTTACACTTGTCTGCTATACCTGTATTACGTTCAACAGTAACTCACCTAGTGAGAAGTATACACTTCTCTGCTATACCTGTATTACGTTCAACAGTAACTCACCTACTGGGAAGTATATACTTGTCTGCTGTACCTGGATTACGTTCAACAGTAACTCCTCTACTGAGAAGTATACACTTGTCTGCTATACCTCTATTACGTTCAACAGTAACTCACCTACTGAGAAGTATACACTTATCTGCTATACCTGTATTACGTTCAACAGTAACTCACCTACTGAGAAGTATACACTTGTCTGCTATACCTGTATGACGTTCAACAGTAACTCACCTACTGAGAAGTATACACTTGTCTGCTATACCTGTATTACGTTCAACAGTAACTCACCTAGTGAGAAGTATACACGTGTCTGCTATACCTGTATTACGTTCAACAGTAACTCACCTAGTGAGAAGTATACACTTGTCTGCTATACCTGTATTACGTTCAACAGTAACTCACCAAATGGGAAGTATATACTTGTCTGCTGTACCTGGATTACGTTCAACAGTAACTCATCTACTGAGAAGTATACACTTGTCTGCTATACCTGTATTACGTTCAACAGTAACTCACCTAGTGAGAAGTATACACTTGTCTGCTATACCTGTATTACGTTCAACAGTAACTCACCGGCTAGGAAGTTTACACTTGTCTGCTATACCTGTATTACGTTCAACAGTAACTCACCTAGTGAGAAGTATACACTTCTCTGCTATACCTGTATTACGTTCAACAGTAACTCACCTACTGGGAAGTATATACTTGTCTGCTGTACCTGGATTACGTTCAACAGTAACTCCTCTACTGAGAAGTATACACTTGTCTGCTATACCTGTATTACGTTCAACAGTAACTCACCTACTGAGAAGTATACACTTGTCTGCTATACCTGTAAGACGTTCAACAGTAACTCACCTAGTGAGAAGTATACACTTGTCTGCTATGCCTGGATTACGTTCAACAGTAACTCACCTAGTGAGAAGTATATACTTGTCTGCTATACCTGTATTACGTTCAACAGTAACACACCTACTGAGAAGTGTACATTTGTTTGCTATACCTGTATTACGTTCAACAGTAACTCACCTAGTGAGAAGTATACACGTTCTGCTATACCTGTATTACGTTCAACAGTAACTCACCTACTGAGAAGTATACACGTGTCTGCTATACCTGTATTACGTTCAACAGTAACTCACCTACTGGGAAGTATATACTTGTCTGCTGTACCTGGATTACGTTCAACAGTAACTCCTCTACTGAGAAGTATACACTTGTCTGCTATACCTCTATTACGTTCAAGAGTAACTCACCTACTGAGAAGTATACACTTATCTGCTATACCTGTATTACGTTAAACAGTAACTCACCTACTGAGAAGTATACACTTGTCTGCTATACCTGTATGACGTTCAACAGTAACTCACCTACTGAGAAGTATACACTTGTCTGCTATACCTGTATTACGTTCAACAGTAACTCACCTAGTGAGAAGTATACACTTGTCTGCTATACCTGTATTACGTTCAACAGTAACTCACCTAGTGAGAAGTATACACTTGTCTGCTATACCTGTATTACGTTCAACAGTAACTCACCAAATGGGAAGTATATACTTGTCTGCTGTACCTGGATTACGTTCAACAGTAACTCATCTACTGAGAAGTATACACTTGTCTGCTATACCTGTATTACGTTCAACAGTAACTCACCTAGTGAGAAGTATACACTTGTCTGCTATACCTGTATTACGTTCAACAGTAACTCACCTGCTAGGAAGTTTACACTTGTCTGCTATACCTGTATTACGTTCAACAGTAACTCACCTAGTGAGAAGTATACACTTCTCTGCTATACCTGTATTACGTTCAACAGTAACTCACCTACTGGGAAGTATATACTTGTCTGCTGTACCTGGATTACGTTCAACAGTAACTCCTCTACTGAGAAGTATACACTTGTCTGCTATACCTGTATTACGTTCAACAGTAACTCACCTACTGAGAAGTATACACTTATCTGCTATACCTGTATTACGTTCAACAGTAACTCACCTAGTGAGAAGTATACACTTGTCTGCTATACCTGTATTACGTTCAACAGTAACTCACCTAGTGAGAAGTTAACACTTGTCTGCTGTACCTGTATTACGTTCAACAGTAACTCACCTACTGAGAAGTATACACTTGTCTGCTATACCTGTATTACGTTCAACAGTAACTCACCTACTGAGAAGTATACACTTGTCTGCTGTACCTGTATTACGTTCAACAGTAACTCACCTACTGAGAAGTATACACTTGTCTGCTATACCTGTATTACGTTCAACAGTAACTCACCTAGTGAGAAGTTAACACTTGTCTGCTGTACCTGTATTACGTTTAACGGTAACTCACCTACTGAGAAGTATACACTTGTCTGCTATACCTGTATGACGTTCAACAGTAACTCACCTACTGAGAAGTATACACTTGTCTGCTGTACCTGTATTACGTTCAACAGTAACTCACCTAGTGAGAAGTATACACTTGTCTGCTATACCTGTATGACGTTCAACAGTAACTCACCTACTGAGAAGTATACACTTGTCTGCTATGCCTGTATTACGTTCAACAGTAACTCACCTAGTGAGAAGTATACACTTGTCTGCTATACCTGTATTACGTTCAACAGTAACTCACCTACTGAGAAGTATATACTTGTCTGCTGTACCTGGATTACGTTCAACAGTAACTCACCTACTGAGAAGTATACGCAACAGTAACTCACCTACTGAGAAGTATGCACTTGTCTGCTGTACCTGTATTACGTTCAACAGTAACTCACCTACTGAGAAGTATACACTTGTCTTTACCTGTATTACGTTCAACAGTAACTCACCTACTGAGAAGTATACACTTGTCTGCTATGCCTGGATTACGTTCAACAGTAACTCACCTACTGAGAAGTATTCACTTGTCTGCTATACCTGTATTACGTTCAACAGTAACTCACCTAGTGAGAAGTATACACTTGTCTGCTATACCTGTATTACGTTCAACAGTAACTCACCTACTGAGAAGTATACAATTGTCTGCTATACCTGTATTACGTTCAACAGTAACTCACCTAGTGAACAGAACGAAGAAGACATCCGGTTCCTAAACAAAATGGATTTCAAGTGCAGAGTTCGGTCAACTGCAGGATTTGCAAAGCATTGGTATCGCCAACTTGTCGTCGACAGATATTTTGCAAGTTGTTTCATCCTTTTAATCAAGAAGCTCACGTGATTTGATGCGGGGTAAGACCCGTTTTATTACAATATAGATCTTGATTATTGAACAGATCGTCTTGACTGTTCGCCGACATTTTGTTTGAAGCAAATGCAAGTGATATGAGAGATGGAATCTGATTGGTCAAAAGGAGGAGCATAGAAGAGACATAACTCGAAATAGCCACTGGTGGCGCTACGATCGAGTCTGGAAATTCCAGTCTAGTTCGGCAAGGGTTGGAAACTAGACTTTTATAGTCAATGCCCTTGCCTCGGGGAAATTACTCAGAAAAGGTTAAGTAAAATCCTAACCCGTTGTTTGTTCTTAAATACTAGATAGAATGGAATCCTAGAAGGTACAATGTCGCGTTGTTGCATTGTCGACCCTACAAAATATCAGCCATTTGTCGCAATGTTGCTCTTTGAATAATATTTTAGATTTTACCAAAGTTTTGCCTTCATACATGTTTTAACATGCCTCTAAAATGCGCGAGAATGCGACGTACTGATAATGTCGCATTGTCGCGTTTGTAATAATTACTGCATATTTTAATATTTTAAGAAAGCGTGACAATGCAACATTTCATCAAAATATCGCGTTGTCGCATTGTCGCGCTTTTATTAGTCACTGATTGTTTTGAAAATTTGAATAAAGCATGATTTATGGTTATAGATGAATACGCCCAGGGATCGCACTCAGTCACAACAATTACAAATGTGCATGCACACGTCCATGAAGGAGATAGGTTTGTGAGTTAAAGGCTTGGTGGTAATCTGAAGGTTGATGTATTAAATCCGATAAAGTATGTAAGGTTCAAAAACAAACATCGCCAAAATCATTATTGTGAAATTCGTGGGTGAGTGAGTGAGTCTTGTTTAACGCCGCTCTGAACAGTATTTCAATTACACTCTTCAAAAAAAGAAACACACAGGTAGTTTGTAGTTCATTGACTACACAAAAAAATCCGGTATAGAAATTGGATATATGATATTGGAAAATGTTAGTGGCCTGATATTCGACAAACGGTGCGTCAAAACACAGCCATTGTCGATTTGCAATGTCTTGAATAGCATTGTTTTGACACTTGTTCAAAAATGTCATGGAGGAAAACAGTAAAGCAAAATGTACGAGCATGTTATTGCATTCGTAACTCGTGGTAGTGGCTATAAAAGGCAAGCATGCGCCAATAATTTGTCATTCAATTATTAACATTTTTCAAGTTCGAAAATGCCGAACATCCAAAGAGGGGAGTTTTCTGTTGCACGTCACTTCAACGTCCACCACAACACCATTTGCCGCCTTTCACAGTTCAATTCAACTGCAGACCGTCCGCGAACCGGACGACTAAAAGTTACCACCCCTGCACAGGATTGCTACATTCGACTATTCCACCTACGTCATCGCAATGCCACTGCAACGGAGACTTCAGGACGCATCCTTGGTTTGAGGAGGATATCGGACCAGCCTGTTAGGAACCATCTTCGCGACGCTGGAATCTGACCCAGAAGACCAATTTTCGTCCCTGTTTTGCAACAGATTCATCGACACCTGGAGGGGTACACAAAGTACGTGATCTAGACTACCAGTTGTCGGACTTCCCTTTTCGTGGAAGCCTCGGTGGCTGAGTGGGTTAGATCGCTGACTTTGTGTGCTGACACAATCCAAAAGAGTACGAGAATCTGTACTTTACTCAGAATGTGTTATCCCAAATATAACATTTGTTACATCAAGGGAATTTCTATGTAAACTTTCTATGTAAAACTATGTATTTCACATGTATTTATGGTAATTTTTTCCTCCTCAATAATTGTTCATAGTTTGTTTTAAATCGTTAATAATACCGTTGGATAGCTTATGTTAAGCGTTTTTTTTATACTTACATCTTCCGTGTGGATATAGTGGTTAGTTCGCTATTCGTGTTTTCCCCATGTTTCGAAACACACTTGCTTAGCGTCCCAGGCTATTGAATTCCCCGTGTGTCCAGGAGAGATTGACCTCTCTGAGGTCCGCGCGCAAGTATATACAAACTTTGTCAAGATCGTGTGTCTTTATCCCAGGCTTCGTTAGATCTTTAACGATTGGCATGCTACTGGGTGGTCGTTTCGTTAGTAAGTGATTATGGGGAATTGATCTCGTTCTGACCTACTCTGGTTCCAATACTCAGTTTTTCTAATAATCCGTGGATAACCAACTTTGGGGGAATTTCAGTATTTCCCAGTTCAGTCAAAGTGGCTGATTCTTAACTCCTTCTGACTAGTTTGATATTTAGAGGTGTCCAGGTGACGTATTTAAGGGATAGGCCCTCTGTGTTATTTCCCGTTATTTAACTCAGCCGAGGTTATTCACTCATTAGAGTATTGAGTTAATGAACTCTGGTGTTGATTAAGCCGTCTTAATAGGCTGTCTAAGCATCTTGCCTATATCTTCTCAAAGTGTTTTTTTAGCTACTCTTCTTTCATTACTGTAGTACAGTTGGTTAGTTCAGCCGGTTGTGTATTTGCTTTCATGTAATTAATCAGTGATCTTTGTCAGCGCAGATTGTGATTATTTGATCCTTTTATTGTCATATATTGCTTCAATTAGTTGTTAATAATAATCCTGTGAACCACGTTTTCATTATTATTTTATTCTTGTTTAATGACACAATGCAACGCCAGACAATCAAGTGATTGACATCATGAGCATCGATCTACGAAATTGGGATACGATGACATGCTTTAACCAAATCAGCGAGTCTGACCACCCGATCCCGTTAAGACAAGCATGTGTTGCTCAAGGCCAATTCTAACCTGGATGTGAATATATGAACTCTACAAATATGAATACACGCAACTTGCGCTCGAAGTCCCCTGACGCAGCGAGGCCGGTAAATCTTAGATGGTGATCGTGCCGACGTTTGTTGTCAAGTGTTTGTCCTGCGCGTGATTAAGTCTGTTAATCAAAAGAGGAATACTATATAATAGATAAGCTACAACACAAGCGTGTGCAATTTCAGATTAATTTGTGTTGGTGTGACGCATTTACTCGATAGGCCTATTTCTCTGCAAGAGAAGGCAACGCTCTGGTGGGGTCTGACATTTAAAGATGACTTCACATACCACTGAAAGGGCAGGTAGAAACAGAAGGCAACTGCGTTGTCACGCAGGGCTCTTTTTATACATTAAATGAACTAAATATCACCCAGAAATATGAAACATAACTAAATGCCCTTACGCAATAAACCTGTTACGCAACTAGGCATTAAGGAGTATGACAGTCAATTCAATACTCACTATTCAAAAGTGATTCATAAACACTTGTTCATGACATAGTCAGATTCGTTCTGCTTTTGGCAGAGGTTTTGTCGCTTTCTTTCTTGTAACACGATAAAAAATCATATATGAAAAATACCGGATATTTTTAGGTTTAAACTGAGCCTTTTTTTACTGAACCTATTTTTTTGGTATTTTATACTGTTTGAAGATAATTGTTCATTTTATATAGGAAGAATTGCATCATCATCTGTACAATGAAAGGAAAGTGTGTCTTTGCTTTCTAGCTTTGCCAACCTATATATCTTAACCTGACGTCAGATACCATATCATATCCATTGTATTCTTTATAGGTATTTTCACACACACTCCAGACAGAGGAGTTATGAGGGTCATTAATAACCTTCAGGTTGACGTTGCAAACTGTGTCATGGCACGAATGTTGTCGACAGACCAATCTTAACACCAGACGAGTAAAGCAGTGAAGTATTGCAAGTATATTAATTATTCAAGTCTTAATTTGCACTAATCTACGACAGGACTGGTTTATAAGAGCTGATTCTTTCACCAGATTGTTTCATTTTCGTCCATATTTTCGGCTGAGGGATGGTGCTTCAGTTAGCTATCCATATCACCTATTTGCCAGACCCAAAAAATAACAAAATAATATTTAACCTGAATAGTTGGAGGAAAAATAACGTACTGAAGCGATGCATTAGAGTCTCTGCGTATTCTAAATATGCACAACAAGGCAGGAAAATTGATTTGTACAAGAAGAACAGACCTTTATGTCATGTTTACGAAGCAATTGTGCTCATAATATGTGAAACGCATAACCTGATCTATGTTACTTGGCATTTTGACATGTATGCCAGGAATCAGAGCTCTTGTTAAAATAAGCTAACTATAGGATAAATCTCTTATCAAATGTCAAAAACAAACTATCGGCATTATTGTACCGTAAATCTACTTTTCGCCTCTTTGCTAATGTAAACACAACGAACATGAACAGCGACGTGCGGAGAAGGAATTGAAGCAGGGGTAATCTGTTGTGCAGATCAAAGGGACTCGTTGCAATTGCAAGGGCGAGTGGATATTTGCTGGCGTTATAACATTGGGCTAACAGGTAGTTGGTCGTGTACTGGTCTGTGTCATAGCAAGATGTTGCATTGATACAGATAACATATCTTTCTCGAATATATGACCATGTTTCAGGTTGAGCATTTTATCTGAAACATAAGTTGTTTCAGTAACATTTCTTCAGCTGTATATCGCAGCCGCGAACCAAAATCTGGACAACGCGTACTGATACAGTACAAATGATTATATATAATAGAACATGAAAGCTGAATATTAAAGAATCTTTGTAATAAGCATATGCATTTAAACAATCTACATAACAAACCGTATTCTTCATGTATGCATACAGCGATTTTGAGAGTTCGGATAAAAGTGTCACCCATCCGAAACATAGCGCCAAGGCATTCAGATACATTCAGGACACAGGCCAAGTGGAGCTGTTATAATGAAGTTGCCGTGCAATGTGGAAGGGTATAGAAAAACAATATGAAAACTTAGGCAAGTGAAAGAATCTGAAGACGTTCAACATGAGTGAGTGAGTGAGTATGGTTTTACGCCGCTTTTAGCAATATTCCAGCAATATCACGGCGGGGGACACCAGAAATGGGCTTCACACATTGTACCCATGTCGGGAATCGAACCCGGGTCTTCGGCGTGACGAGCGAACGCTTTAACCACTAGGCTACCCGACCGCCCCCGTTCAACATGAACCAACAAGGTGTCTGTGAGAGTGTTTACATTATGACATTATTGTAAAGCCACCCTAAGAGACAGACAGAGGGGAGTATAGGCTAGGTGTTCCGGGACACCAACACCCAAACCACTGCCATGTTGTGTTGACCTTACACAAGGTGCTTCTTGTATAACTCTACCTGTAAATAGCAAACACAAGCCACTCGACGTTGTCGCCTACAACGGAGAACCGTACACGTACCCATTGTTTGGGGGAATGTGAAAACGTTACAGGCGTCTCTGACCCATTTGCCAACGCGTTGTTGATTTGGTTGTGCTCTTCTCACGCGACGTACTACTTTGTTTGTAATAAAATGGACTTATTCCTGGGTGTATCATATGTGACTATACCACAGTAAAGCCAGATTGGTCATAGCCGTTATGTTATTGCCGAAATGTGTCTTTCCAAACTTTTTTGTTGTATGTACGAAATATACCCCACAATTGCATATTTAATCAAGTTAGATCTTTGAAAGTATGTGTGTGGTCTGTCTCTGTCTGGCCAGTTATTCCTTTCGTTAAAGGTTGTGTGTAGGGACTCTTAGACATGTCTCCAGGCCACGCCATACATATAATTACGGCTGGGGCCCAGACAATCTGTATGGTCATTAAGTCTCGACTCGTAATTTCAAAAATCTAAACGAACAAAATTGCCATCTGTTACAAGTTACCAATGTGTACATTTTAGTACAAAAATTATTGTATTGTCTATAATTCAGATAAGGGATATTCCTGGGTCAACCCACGCGGGCAACGTAGATATATATTGTACGTTGTACAAGCTCCCCCAAACAGACACGAGAAGAGCACCCATTGTATCTAAAAGGACAAACGTACCCACAAGTATCGTTTTAGTCGCACTCCTGGTTTTAAACTTATTTTTGCAAAATATTTTGCTCATTTACCATTATTCTGCACTGAGTAGCATCGCCAGATTCCACAATTGAAAGATCCTTCTATGAAATATTTGTTGAATCTCTACAAAGTGGCAAACACCTTAAAGTGAAATTGCACACAACAAAGATCATTAGGTTATTTTTCAAAGTGGCACTAAATCAAACTGGCTTGACGATCAAACCAGTACATTTATCGTAGGTAACCTTGTACTCATTTGCACTGTTGTTTCCTTTGGTGTAAATGCTCAATATTCAGGATCACCCTTGTGTGAACGTTTAACTCCAAAGGGTAATGATATGTATAGAAAGTGTTTATTTATGTATCACTCGAAAATAACATTTAATTTTTTAAACGAAATTATATGCACGTATGGTCACAATATCTACAGCCAACTCAGTGATTTATGAGGGGCATTAATAGACAATTAATAAATACATAAAATGTTATTTTATAAGGAGACTAAAATAGCTAAATATACACAATATATGCAAATGCAAATTGTTAATTACCATTGCACATTTACTGTCGGCGAGCCTGAAGGAGCAGTGGAGGTGGTCAGTGGAAAGAGCGTCTACCCAGCGGAAAGTCCGGGGTTCGATCCCCGGCCTCGTCATACCAAAAGACGTTAAAAGATGGTACACCGCCTGGTGCTCGTTATCAAGCTAATATAATAGGGACTGCTCGGACCGGACTCACTCTACTGTGTCTGATTGGGGTAGCTATATTAAACAACTGCTGCAGTAATCTAGCAGTATAAAAGTTATTAGTCCGAACAAGTGCAAGCGGCCACACATAACATGTCGCTATATAAGTGCAATTATCTTGTACGCGACGTTAAACCCCTTTTCACCTCACCTGTCTATGTCACTCCTCGTTAGTTACTGTTGTATGACTTAATCCGTGTCAGGTGGCCTTGGCTATATAAGCTTCGGTCCAGACTAAGTTGGAGGAAAGAGTAAGGTCTCACCCTTCCCAGCTGGTGTTTGGCTACGTGTGCAGGTGTACACAACCCTTCGCTTGCGTCTACTGGTCTCTTTCTGCGGAACGGCAATTAGTAGAACTCTCTCTCTCTGTCAAATGTATCCTCCATGATATAACCTTCTCTCATTAAGTAAATGCTGCTCTTTCTCAGCGTCTCTGAGCTGAGACAAAGAGACCCAACCATCATAAAGTAATTAGGGTCCAATAAAAACTATGTTCCGCCAAACCTCATAAATAGAATCACTGGAAGTCGTACAACAGACGTTTAATGTCAAATAACACAAACTTTTCAATGACGATAACATTTTACAGGATTATGTTTTTTCTTAACACCACCGCAAAGGATCACGTAGAAGCAAGTGGTCGTATAAATAAGATGGATCTGATTTATCACAACGCTACTCATATTTTACAACAAAATCACATCTAAAAAGGAGACACCAACAAGTACATATCATAAAATGTGTTTTAACATTTTTCGCCAGGATATAAAAAAATTGCTCTCCCTGCTACTACCTCCAATTTCAGGCGGACGGGTTCCACACGCGTAACCAACGGGGTGCACATGGGTAGCGTCACGAGTTCAACGTGTGTATAAGGGGAATGAACTTCTAGGTAGTAGTGTAGGTGATCCGGGACATCGCCACAACCACTATGTGCTGGCCTGGTAGACTGTGCTCCTTACATATACACATGCGCAAAAGTTAAGCGCCACCCACCATATTTGTGAGCTGTTACTTTTGGCACTTAATGATGACTATTATAACGAGATGTACGATTGCTATAAGCGGTATATGTAAACCTCATTTGATGCAAAAGTTGTCTCAAGGCTAGTTTATCTTGTGTTCCAAAAGAATATGAGCAGAAAGGAATTTTACGGAAGACCAGAAATTGAAGGATTCGAAAACATTGAAAAACTTTTTTTTGGCATGTAACTGTCATGATATCAGCAGACCATATCAGGTGTCACATAGACACCCTAGGGAGTGCAGAGTCTATTGCAAGACAGAAACGTCCTTAACGTGTGTATGATCCACGGACATTGACCACAGCTTCAACCCTACGCCTCATACTCGTTACAAGTCGTTGAATGCTTCTCTGAGGCAAACGGATCCATTCTTCATGAAGTGCGGCTTCAAGTCCAGCGAGATTTTGAACTGGGGGATCACGATGTCTGATTTTCCGGCCAAGAATGTCCCAGAGATGCTCAATCAGATTAAGACCCGGACTACAGGCCGGCCAAGGAAGAGTGGCAATAGCTTCTTGACGCAAATAAGCCAAAACTGCCCGAGATCTGTGTGGTCTAGCATTGTCGTCCATGTAAACAGGTCTTGTCTGAAGAGGATGGTTGTCAAAATGAGGGACTACCACTGGACGAAGAACGGCATCTTGGTATTGTTGGCCATTCAGGTTTCCAGGAATTGTCACCAGCGGAAGTTTGCAGCCGAAGGAAACACAACCCCATATCATGACAGACCCCCAGCCACATGCTAAGGTCTTCTGGATGTTCCTTGGTGCAAAACGAGTGTTACGTTGCCCCCAAACACGTATTCGACCATCAACAGTTCGTAGCAGCATTCGACACTCGTCAGACCAATGGATCCTTCTCCAGTTGGCCAAATTCCATCGACTACGGGCACATTATGTACGTTTACTGGTCTTCTGGCGTTATAACCAGATGCTCTGAGGCGATGCCTTACGGTCATCGTCGAGAGTCTCTGATGGGTAATCCACTGCAGTCTTAAATCTGTTGAAGTGGCAAATGGATTTCGTCTGACTATCCTGAAAAGACGTCTATCCTCTCTGTTAGAGGTCTTTCTTGGCCTACCAGACCTATGCCTGTCATTGACATCATTGGTTTAACCATGTTTGACAATCAAACGAGTGACAACACTGTGATGACGATCCATTTGTCTTGCCATCTTTCAGCGTTCGTTAGCTTTCTCCTCACCATGGCTGATTTTCAACCTTTATTGGAAGGGGAATCTCACACAGGAGCAAAATGCAACCACGTGTCTGAAACTTGAATTTCACTATTTATAGGGTAGGGGAACTGCAGCAACACGTAAAGCACGCTTTCCTTGTGGTATCTGGACAAATTTGGGTTCATGAAACTATGGAAGCCTAATTCAGTCATACATCATCATATTTCGTATTTCTGATTCCCACACGTGAAATCAAGAGACTATGAATATGGTGGCGCTTAACTTTTGTGCATGTGTATACATCAACCTGTAAAAAGTAAGACGTGTATATACGACAGGCTATCGAATCCATGTTATCACATCTAACCGAAAACCGGACATGGATCTTTTCCATATAAGGGTTATGCAAATTAAAATAATCAGGAGCTTCTAACCCAACGCGCACCTCGCGTTCTTATTTTCACTGTCTCTCTTTTTCATTGTTTTGAGACGGGAAATTCTGGTGTTTACTGACCCCCTTGACATGCCGTCTCAAATAATCCATTTATTAAAGGGTTTATATGACGGCCTTTCATTTTAGAGATGCAATTATCTTGCACGAGTCAAAAGATTGAAATACCATATACTTACTCTTTCAAAACATGTAATCCGCCAACCTCGCGAAATACTGAGATAGGACAAGCTTATAAATGTTCTAAAAGCGAAAACAATGATGTTGAAATGAAATCATCACATTTGTAGCTCATACATAATTTATTTTGTCGTCTGAAGACCTTTGACCAATACATTTTAAAAGAATAATGTTTCATCTGCTGTCTCAGTGGCATGTCCACGATATTTGGACACCCTTGACCTTTTGTATATTTCTCATGAAGTGTAAAATGTTTGGTCTCGTGGGATATTTCAATTGTACGAACTAATGCACAATGGGTCATTCATTATGCCAGTGTCTGCTATTCAAATGAACTTAAGCCAAGTGACTCAATGTAGTCAGATCTGATAGCATTTTTATCAGCTACGAACTCTCATTTGACATGTATTGATACAAGTGTCCAAAACTGACATCTGCATTGTGCAACATTTGAGGAGTAGTGAGTGAGTCAACTTACATTAGCATCGGCAACCACGACGTATTACACTACATCATAACTCCCTACATGTTTTACGGAAGAAAGGGAAGTCGTTCTGACCAAAACACAACATAAATAATTCTAGCATACTTGTTTCTGATCAGGTTGGTTTTCCGTATACAATAGAGCTCTCGCGATTGCCATTATCACCAAATCAGGTAACAGACTATTTATAAGTATCAGTCGTCGGCAGTTTGAAATAAATTATTCTAAGTCTGATGTTTGTCTGTAAATTCAAATAATTACATAATGTATATAAATTAGTTACTACCAAACGTACACAATCACGGTGTCTCGGTTTGACACAGTCACTTATTAGAGCTCTAAAACATTGAGGAAACCCATACTTTACGAACTGGGTACGACAAACATATTTTCCAGAACGTGTAAACACGGTTGGACACTCTTTTGTATGAATCTCTTTTATAGATAACGTGAAAAGGCACACAGTCGTTACATCCTTCCATCTCGTTAACTCTAAAAAGATTGGCTCAGCATGTTTTGACATTTCTACTAATTGGCATACTTCTATGATGTTTTCGTTTATTATCGACTTCGCCTGTAAATAATTTATGAAGTTACATGAACCAATCTACCAAAACGTTTAATGCTGATATTAAGTAGAGAGGTTACATAGGTCAAATTTTAGCTCTCTTTAGAAAATTTGACGACTAATCTAAAATACCTATGGCCAGAAACCATCACAATTACAGTTCCAAAAATTTAGATCTACATTTTACAACTTTTGAGATCCAATCGGGCATGCTCTTTCCACGAAGATGTCAAAGGGCGTCATACAACAAGGTTACAACATTCAAGGCCGTATTAAAGTTTTATGGAGGACATGTGGCGGGCATTTCCAAATTTGACGCATTAGTGACAAAACTGACGTTTTACTTGACTTTTGACATGTACAATATGTTCTCGCGTTAGTTAAGGTGAACACCTGACTTGCATGTGCATGTCACACCGGGTGATCACGATACTTTCACCTTTTGTCAAAGTATTTCCACCGCGGTGATAATATTTCCATCGCGGTGCAAACTATTTACACCGCGGTGGAAATAGTTTTCTACATTTTCATTTTATTTTTTGACATTTTCGCTTCTGTTTTTGACATTTTCGTTTTTGTATTTGACATTTTCATTTTAGTTTTTGACATTTTCGCTTCGCATTTAAGCGATTCAATAGCTACTTGAAAGTACATTTTCCATGTTTTCGGTTGTTTTTATACATGATTTATCACATATTTGTATGACAAATTGTGTTAATTTGTAAAAGGTTACCATAAAAGTAAGTGAAATATCAAAATATTGAAAAACAGACTCCATGTCCCTTATGGGCCACAATACTTATAATACAACGATTCACTTTTTAGCAGATATTTCTTATGATTATGGACAAGGTTTTTTCGCTATTATTTCAACTCATTCGACCAAGCAGCTATACCCGTGCCTCGAACAGTTCTCAAAGCTGTGTACGGTCGCTATCGTATCGTCGCTTGTACATTTCATAAAGCATAGCGACTCTTTGACGACGATGAATGTAATTTAATAAATATGCCATAAACGGTTCATCGTCGACACTTGTTCCCTTGCCGCCATTTTGCTTGACTATTGATATCGTGAGGATATCACATTACCTATCAGAGGGTTTTACCCTTAGGCTTTGGGTTTAAAGTGAGTCTCTTTAAAGAATCACACACATTATAATAGTGTTTATAGGAAGAAACGCCATAGGCCTGGATACACCACTGAAACAGGTGGCAAGCAAAAATCATTTCAATTCATTGTTATTATGATTTTCATACCATGGAAAAACTAAAATGACATTCTTTAGCTCGCAATACAAATCAGTTGACATTAGCCTGATTTGTTCGATGAACTGGACAAAGATAATATGATACAAGTTTTTTTCTGTTTATTAAAATACTATTTGCAATGAGGGCAGATAGTTCATGTTTTAGATAAATACATGTTCTCCCAGGGTCAATTCTTAAAGCTGTATTGCAAAAAGTCAGATGGGAGAAAAGTCCCTTGCTAACGTACAGAGTGTCGGGTCTGTTCCAAAGTAGGATAAAATGCATGCAAGTGCCAGATGGGACGTCTTGAAACAAAAAGAAAAAAAGAAAGGCATAACCGGACAGTAAAAGACTGCACCCAATACTTACTGAACGTCTGAGCACCAATTGTGTGACTAAACACATCTTTCCGAGGCAGGGGAGTTAACTGACTTTAAAAGTCCAGTTTCCACTTTTAAAATCAGTTAACGCCCTTGTCTCGGGAAGATGAACTATATATTGGGCAGTGGGCACGTATCCAGTATAAAGACGGATAATGAAAATGTTCAGGGTCATGCAAACTCAATATCTACTGTGGCCAATACGAGCGTCAAATAGTGCCCACCTGTGCTGTTGTACATCTGCACGCTGTTGCAGTGTCTAGGGTTCAGGATGACGTGTCTTAAGCGGCTATCCAACTCGGCTCATGTGTGTTCTTTTGGGTTCACATCTGCCGTTTAAGAGTGACACGCGAGGACTTGTCGATGTGATTCCGTAGCTAAGGTCATACTCTGCGTACCTCACACCACTAACGTCGCAGCTGACGATGTTGTTAAGTCGAAATAACACCTCTCACAGTCCGTCTGGAACTGACATTTGCCTCTCACGAACGCGAGTCTGGTCAGTTATTCCTTGCAATCCTGAAATTGCTGCTGCTGTAGAGGACGCTGCCGATCACGTAATCTAATAAAATGGCCATGAGCATCCGTTGTACAACAGGGTCGGCCTAACCTAGGTCTGGCATCATGACGTACCGAGCTGTTGGTACGGATTCCAACATAGTGCTCTGGGGCACATCGGATACTTTGCTACAACCGATTGCGATTCTCTTGTTCCAGGTGCGGTCGGGTGGCCTAGTGGTTAAAGCGTTCGCTTGTCACACCGAAGACCAGGGTTCGATTCCCGACATGGGTACAATGTGTGAAGCCCATTTCTGGTGTCCCCCGCCGTGATATTGCTGGAATATTGCTAAAAGCGGCGTAAAACCATACTCACTCTTGCTCCATTCACATGGCGACGTTGTTCAAATTGGCTTCACTTAGTAGTGACACGGCATCGCAGTTGAGCTGTTGCTTGCAGGCAGCGATTTTGCAACCTAGGACTTCCCACTTTTTCAGGCCTATTCAGAGTGAGAGAGTTGGTTTTAACGCCACTTTTAACAGTATTACAGTTATATCGCGGCGTGTCAGCTTATTGTGGGAGGAAAGCCCGAAGTGATGCAGGTCTCAGACGTTTACTGCTTCGGTGAAACTCACGAGCACGGGTATGGTGCTGACAAACCTAGAAACATAAACCCACAATCATAGGTTTCCCAAGGGACGCAACTCTGCACAGCGAATCGCGGCGCCTTAGACGACTGGGCCACCCGTGTCCCCTGCATATTCAGAACATGAACGTGCATGAATCCCGTGGTTCTCTTATGGTGTTACTTTTCTGTATTGTTGCGTTTCGGTTATGCATTTTGATGATTCCAACATTGACATTAGCAATTTAGTACCAAATGTCTTCATGTTAATGCTTCATAATAACGTCGTGTATTTGCTGATGTCTTTATGTGTACCAATATAACACGTATGTTTCCTTTTATAAATCAATATGAAAAAGTTCAATATAATTTCAATTAATCAAGTGTTAATATATAAATTCAACTGGATTGGATTGAGAAAAAAATAAATGTGGAACATGTTATTATCATGCCGATTTCATACACAATAATAATATAGCTCATTCGAATTGAAAAGTGCACATGGCGATGTTTTGCACAGTGCATGTGTGAGTGGAGGGTGCTACCAGTGGGGCAGGATATGCTTTCACTTTTTGCCAACACCTGGTGTCATCACTGATTTTCATTTCATGCATATAAATGTAGCCACTTGTTTGCCGTTTACCTACAATGGAAACTGTTTCGAGAGATAATCAAGGCTGATTATTCTCTGGCGTTGGAATTATATATTTGTTAATTTAAAAATGGTTTCAAACTTTGATATTATGTTCAAATTCAAAACAGTCAAATCGTAAATAATGACAATGGATAATAAACAAAATCACTTGTCGATGAAAGTAAGCTATGATGCAGTTGGAGTATTGCTATATCTCTTATATTGCTGATAGCCATCATGAGTGAAGAGTTGTACTCTGTTCTGCTAACAGCGACATTTAAGAAAAAAACTAACAAAAACATTGTGTTTTTTTTAAATCGACTCTCGGGTGAAATTCTCTCTCTACACAAAAGTGGCATGTGTGAAGAAGAAGAGACAAACATACCAATTGTTTTCCTGTAATATCTTCCAATGGCAAAAATATATTGCCAGACACAGCTTCTACTTAAATCTGACTTATTAAGATAAATGTGGTGAACCAGACACGTGTATCCATGACACAAATACATGTTGTTAATATACTGGTAGCAATTTAATTGACACTGTACTGTTTCCCCCAGTTTACATGTGCAAGAAAAATGATAAATGGTGTTAAGTGGGTAAATGATATAAACAACCCATATGGCTGCAATTAATGGTGTCTGCCAACTATCACATGGAGCTAATACTGAAATGTTCCTTTCCACAATTTCGTGAGGGTTATTCAGTACAAACTGTCATATTTCAATAAATAGCAATCATTGTGTTCCTTGTCTTCGCTGCAGGTTTGACACTATTTGGCAAGGAAGTCAAGAACGGTAATTATTCTAGAAACAAGTTTTCAATCTCTAGATAATGAGTTTTGTATGAGCAAACACAAAGGTCACCAGTATAAAGTGGATCTGCATATTACTCATCAACTGTGTACACAAGCCGGATTGGTATTAAGCTCATATTCTGATCGAAACCGTGTCTTATAATCAGCTTGTTAATTGTTTCCTGGATGATAAATGCGACCACTTTAACCTAGCTGTTATCATACTTATGAAACTGAATTCTTGATTTTCTTAGAGAACTCAAACTACCCACAGTGCACGTGAGACACTCAATGGCGTCTCCATAGACGATGCTTCATCCCCCGGTATTACTGCAAATCATAACGACGAGGACCTGCTCCCAAAACAAATAACACGTCTCCTTTCCACAGCTTTCATTTTGGTTCGTCGATATTAGAATTTAAACAAAAGTTTAATTTCACATATGTATTAATTCACTGATAACCTCTAAAACGTAATGAGTTGTGAGTTGGAAACTTATAAAAAATATGAATTTAAAAAATAGATAGACGCCGCACTATGCAATATTCCAGCCATATGACGGCGGCCTGTAAATAATCGTGTCATGCCGTCGGGATACAATAACAGGCATTCAACTAAGTCACCGAGGCTGACCACCTGTTCCATGTTGAGGCCTCATACAACAAGCATAGCTTGCTTGGGACCTATTCTAACCCACGGGGGCTAGGTTTAACATGACGATAATGAAGACGTCTTCCTAGATCGCCCCAAGCATGTTTAAGAGGATTTAGTTTGGGTGATCCCGCAAACCAGCCCATATGTGTGATATTATTAGCATGGAATACATCATGTGACCGGGCGTTGTCAAACATGGGAATCTAATGATCACTTTGTCTCATCCCTAAAAGGTACACTAGTCATGGCACCCATCCATCAGAAGAGTTGTTCGACGGCCAACATGAACACTACCCTAGGTGAAACTTTCACCTGCATAACGATCATGTTGAGAAATTGGACATGCTTTCAACGGTTGCCATACTGAGTTGTCCAATATGTCCTTTGCTGGCGATGATGTATTGGCAGTGAAATGCATTGTACTGACCTTCAGACCGCGGTCATTCTGCATGGAGTCTATTATGAACTGTCTGGTAGACATCCTGTGCTCTGCCACCCTTTGAAGACCAATCTGCGCAGACCTTACTTCAGTGAACCTGCTTCTCCGGGCGAGTACAGCAAAGTCAGAGTCCTCTCTCGGAGGCCCATGGGCAGCCTGTGAGCTTTCTCTTTGCAGGCCAGTTAGGTGGTACCAAGTGATTTTCCTTCTAATGAGCCTTATGCTGTTTGAGCCGTCCTTCCTTGTATTCCCGTGGCTACCTAATTTGAGGTTACATTGACCCTGTAACCGTTTCTCAAGCCGTACTTTCATCAGGTCTTCGCTGAAAGTGTATGCATGTCCTTGTCCTGCCCTCACACAATTTGCATAAAAAGTAAGTGTTTGTTGCACGACGCCGCACCACAGTACTCATGCAATACGACTGCGTTCTGTAGACAATTGAGTCTTGACCAGAGTGATGGGCCACGATAGCGAGGTTAATAATTTTGTTGACACTAAAAACGATATGTTATTTTATAATTACGTCTGCTGTGTTTGTGTTAGTGTGTGTTAGTGTGTGTTAGTGTGTTAGTGTTAGTGTTAGTGTTAGTGTGTGTGTGTGTGTGGTAATTATATATTGAGCCACAAAAGAAACGTCACCATGGATAGATATATCAGAAACCTTATTTGTCTAAACGCTGTAAACATACTTTTAGACATATGATATTAAAAAGATGAAACTTGGCAAAACTGATCTTCAAGGTTGAAATTAAAGTGGCAATTGTTCTTAAAGTGAGACCCGTGAAGATTCCGGGTTAGAATAGGTCTTCAGCAACCCATGCTTGCCGTAAAAGGTGACTATGCTTGTCGTAAAAGGTGACAAACGGGATCGGGTGGTCAGGCTCGCTGACTTGATTGATGCACGTCATCGATCCCAAATGCGTGGATTGATGCTCATAATATCAATCACTGGATTGTCTGGTTCAGACTCGATTATTTACAGACCGCCGTCATATAGCTGTAATATTGCTGAGTGCGGCGTGAAACAACCCCCCCCCAAAAAAAAAAAAAAAAAAAAAAGAAGAAAAAAATATATATATAAAAATATTTAAAAAATCAAAAAAATCTTAAAGTGAAACACAACTCTAGTCTCTGAGAAAATGGCATCACAAGTCAGTACCTCATGTGTCCGCCATGTGCATAGATGACTGCCGTGCAACGTCAATACATGGAATTGATGAGGCGGTTGATGAAGGCTATAGACACTTGAGTCCACACTCTGAGGAACGCCTGACGCAGTTCAGCTGCAGTTGTCGGCCTGGGTCGGACTTCATTTTGCCGTCTTTGAATCTCGTCCAACAGGTGCTTAACCGGATTTAAATCGGGACTGAGGGCAGGCCACTGCATGGTTCTGATGCCATTCTGCTGGAGGAAGTCTCTTGTTGCTCTCGCAGTGTGGACGCGGGCGTTATCATGCTGAAACTCGTGGTTGCGGCGACGTGCCAAATGAGGTATGGCATGTCGTCTCAAGACTTGATCACTGTACCGAGCTGCTGTGACACGATTGCCTCTCCCTGGACCGATGTTCTGGAAAATCACAGGGCCGACCACAGGGCCTCCCCACGATTCTTTCTCAACAAACTAGCATCCGAATAATGTTTCTTACGGCGTCGCCAGACGCCAATGCTGGTGCTGTGTTGCCCACTGAAGACGGTCCCGGCAATGACGTGGTGACAGAATGTCTTCGGTGTGGCCCGTCAATCGTCGAAGCGCGGTGTCCGCACTAATGTGTCGCTGGTGTGCCCCCATGGTCTGTCGAACAGTTTCCGAAGCAGTAACAAAGCGATCTTGAAAATGGTGTCGCACAATCTGACGATCCTGATGTCGGGCGGTGACCCTTGGTCTTCCACTACGTGGTCGGTCATCTGTAGTGTTGGTGGTCAGTTAACTTTGCCGGAGCCTGCATATGGTCCTTACATGGACTTGAAATGCATTGGCTACTTGCCGGGCGGTTTGTCCAGCTTGCAATCGTCCAAGGGCTTGGTGTCGCTGATTTCTTGTCAATCTTGGCATATGGTAGCAATTCAATAACGAATAAATGTTATCCTATCTGGGCCGATTCTTATTGGGCAAGAAATGGGGGAACGTGCATCGGGTTACCATGGCCGTTGCCGTGATGCGTTAGGGCGATCAGTTTGATTGTCATCTGCTTTGTTTTTTATCATCAAATTCTCCGGACAAGATAAAGTTAAATTTTAGAAACTTTGACAAAAATTACCATTCCACAGAAATATTAGAAAGTTTAATAATATATATATATAGTTTGTTCTTTTAAATTGATCACAAATGAAATGGCGGTCACAATCTGAATACTGTCATAACAATATTAGTTGTCTTCCATATTAATGGATATAGAAGTGACAAAACCCTTTCCATAATCATCAGAAATCCATTATACGATTCTGACTATATCATCAGCATGTGTTTATAAATTACTGTCAAATAGTGAACATTCACTGTGTTCGCGAAAGGGCGTATCCTGCCCCATCGGGGGCACCCATCAAAAAACACACACAAAGGCAAATCTATTGGTGACAATTATGTGAATGCATCCCTGAAAATCAGTTAGGACAGAAGGTGAGGGCGCCGCAAAAATGGTAAGCATGTCCTGCTCTACCGGTAGAGCATTCCTACTCGGTTATGCATGGGGATGTTAACCCTGCATTCAGTCCCCAAGTATATAACCGTGCGTTATCCTACACATATGGACAGATCCCATTTGCATAATATTAAATTTGAGGCTGTACACTAAACAGTACTGAGGAAACAACACATTCCACATTCAACTTCTGTTTAAATATTGTTTCAGTGCAGCTCCGTATATATAGAACTCACCAAATGTCATGAAGCTAATCAATATTAAAAAATCAAAAAATATTATTAATTTAATTACATTCCAGTTTTTAACTTTATGTTGCTAAGGTTTCAATTAGTAATCAATCCCCATTTTCTGCAGATCGTGTTCTAGTCTACGTCTTGTCGTGTCTGGGCTCACTTCAAGAGATCACTGAATAAGCTGATATCACTGTTAAAATGGAAATACAAATACATTTATGCAAAATATATTAACACTGTTCATTTTGTAGTGTAATACGTGTTGACTGAAATTACAAAACATGTTTACCAATTTACTAATTGAATGACATTGTTTGTTTTTTTACGTAAAAATGGTGCGTGTAGTTTACATTGAGCCAATCATTAAACGAATCGAACGAATAGCACTGGTAGGCTCATGTTCAAAGGGTTCATCAGGGAGGTTCTTCTCAAAGGGCACCTAATGTCAGCCAGATAGGTATATACTCAAAGGGCACCGCATGTCTGGTAGGTACATTCACAAAGGATACTTCATGTCATGCTGGTAGGTACGTTCACAAAGGATACTTCATGTCATGATGGTAGGTACATTCACAAAGTGTACTTCATGTCATGCTGGTAGGTACATTCACAAAGGGTACTTCATGGCATGCTGGTAGGCACATTCACACAGGGTACTTCATGTCATGCTGGTAGGTACGTTCACAAAGGATACTTCATGTCATGCTGGTAGGTACATTCACAAAGGGCACTTCATGTTATGCTGGTAGGTACATTCACAAAGGATACTTCATGCAATGCTGGTAGGTACATTCACAAAGGGTACTTCATCTCATGCTGGTAGGTACATTCACAAAGGGTACTTCATGTCATGCTGGTAGGTACATACACAAAGGATACTTCATGTCATGCTGGTAGGTACATACACAAAGGGTACTTCATCTCATGCTGGTAGGTACGTTCACAAAGGGTACTTCATCTCATGCTGGTAGGTACATTCACAAAGGGATAACTCATGGCAAGAGGGTAAGTACATTCACA
Source organism: Haliotis rufescens (assembly GCF_023055435.1). NCBI lineage: Eukaryota > Metazoa > Mollusca > Gastropoda > Lepetellida > Haliotidae > Haliotis > Haliotis rufescens. Next base: position 38,050,359 of record NW_025963779.1, read on the forward strand.
AAGGATACTTCATGCCATGCTGGTAGGTACATTCACAAAGGGTACTTCATGTCATGCTGGTAGGTATGTTAACAAAGGGTACTTCATCTCATGCTGGTAGGTACATTCACAAAGGGATAACTCATAGCAAGAGGGTAGGTACATTTACAAAGGGTACGTCATGCCATGCTGGTAGGTACATTAACAAAGGGTACTTCATGTCATGCTGGTAGGTACGTTCACAAAGGGTACTCCATGTCATGCTGGTAGGTACGTTCACAAAGGGTACTTCATCTCATGCTGGTAGGTACATTCACAAAGGGATATCTCATGGCAAGAGGGTAGGTACATTCACAAAGGAAACTACATGCCATGCTGGTTGGTACATTCACAAAGTGTACTTCATGTCATGCTGGTAGGTACATTCACAAAGGGTACTTCACGTCATGCCGTTAGGTACATTTACAAAGGGTACTTCATGGCAAGTGGGTAGGTACATTCACAAAGTGTACTTCATGTCATGCTGGTAGCCACATTCACAAAGGGTACTCCATGTCATGCTGGTAGGTACATTCACAAAGGATACTTCATGTCATGCTGTTAGGTACATTCACAAAGGGTACTTCATGGCAAGAGGGTAGGTACATTCACAAAGGGTACTTCATGTCATGATGGTAGGTACATTCACAAATGGTACTTCATGTCATTCTGGTAGGTACATTCACAAAGGATACTTTATGTCATGTTGGTAGGTACATTCACAAAGGATACTTCATGTCATGATGGTAGGTACATTCACAAAGGGAACTTCATCTCATGCTGGTAGGTACATTCACAAAGGGTACTTCATGTCATGCTGGTAGGTATATTCACAAAGGATACTTCATGTCATGCCGGTAGGTACATTCACGAACGATAATTCATGTCATGCTGGTAGGTACATTCACAAAGGGTACTTCATGTCATGCTGGTAGGTACATTCACAAAGGGAACTTCATCTCATGCTGGTAAATACATTCACAAAGAGAACTTCATCTCATGCTGGTAGGTACATTCACAAAGGGTACTTCATCTCATGCTGGTAGGTACATTCACAAAGGGTACTTCATGTCATGCTGGTAAGTACATTCACAAAGGGAACTTCATCTCATGCTGGTAGGTACATTCACAAAGGGTACTTCATGTCATGCTGGTAGATACATTCACAAAGGGAACTTCATCTCATGCTGGTAAATACATTCACAAAGAGAACTTCATCTCATGCTGGTAGGTACATTCACAAAGGGTACTTCATCTCATGCTGGTAGGTACATTCACAAAGGGTACTTCATGTCATGCTGGTAGGTACATTCACAAAGGGTACTTCATGTCATGCTGGTAGGTACATTCACAAAGGATACTTCATGTCATGCTGGTAGGTACATTCACAAAGGGTCCTTCATGTCATGCTGGTAGGTACATCCACAAAGGATACTTCATGTCATGCTGGTAGGTACATTCACAAAGGGCACCGCATATCTGGTGGGTACATTTACAAAGGATAATTCATGTCAAGCTGGTAGGCATATTCACAAAGGGTACTTGATGTCATGCTGGTAGGTACATTCACAAAGGACACTTCATGTCATGCTGGTAGGTACATTCACAAAGGATACTTCATGTCATGCTGGTAGGTACATTCACAAAGGGTTTTTCATGTCACGAGGGTAGGTACATTCCCAAAGGGTAATTCATGTCATGCTGGTAGGTACATTCACAAAGGGCACCGCATGTCTGGTAGGTACATTCACAAAGGGTACTTCATGTCATGTTGGTAGGTACATTCACAAACAATAATTCATGTCATGCTGGTAGGTACATTCACAAAGAGCACCGCATGTCATGCTGGTAGGTACATTGACAAAGGATACTTCATGTCATGCTGGTAGGTACATTCACAAAGGGGACTTCATCTCATGCTGGTAGGTGCATTCACAAAGGGTACTTCATGTCATGCTGGTAGGTACATTCACAAAGGGAACCGCATGTCTGGTAGATACATTCAGAAAGGATAATTCATGTCATGCTGGTAGGTACATTCACAAACAATAATTCATGTCATGCTGGTAGGTACATTCACAAAGGGTTCTTCATGTCATGCCGGTAGGTACATTCACAGGGGGTACTTTATGTCATGCTGGTAGGTACATTCACAAAGGGTACTTCATGTCATGCTGGTAGGTACATTTACAAACGATACTTCATGTCATGCTGATAGGTACATTCACAAAGGATACTTCATGTCATACTGGTAGATACATTCACAAGGGCACCGTATGTCTGGTAGATACATTCAGAAAGGATAATTCATGTCATGCTGGTAGGTACATCCACAAAGGATAATTCATGTCATGCTAGTAGGTACATTCACAAAGGGTCCTTCATGTCATGCTGGTAGGTACATCCACAAAGGATACTTCATGTCATGCTCGTAGGTACATTCACAAAGGGCACCGCATATCTTGTGAGTACATTCACAAAGGACACTTCATGTCAAGCTGGTAGGCATATTCACAAAGAATACTTCATGTCATGCTGGTAGGTACATTCACAAAGGGTTTTTCATGTCACGAGGGTAGGTACATTCCCAAAGGGTACTTCATGTCATGCTGGTAGGTACATTCACAAAGGGCACCGCATGTCTGGTAGGTACATTCACAAAGGGTACTTCATGTCATGTTGGCAGGTACATTCACAAACAATAATTCATGTCATGCTGGTAGGTACATTCACAAAGAGCACCGCATGTCATGCTGGTAGGTACATTGACAAACGATACTTCATGTCATGCTGGTAGGTACATTCACAAAGGATAATTCATGTCAAGCTTGTAGGCATATTCACAAAGGGTACTTGATGTCATGCTGGTAGGTACATTCACAAAGGACACTTCATGTCATGCTGGTAGGTACATTCACAAAGGATAATTCATCTCAAGCTGGTAGGCACATTCACAAAGGGTACTTCATGTCATACTGGTAGATACATTCACAAAGGGCACCGCATGTCTGGTAGATACATTCAGAAAGGATAATCCATGTCATGCTGGTAGGTACATCCACAAAGGATAATTCATGTCATGCTGGTAGGAACATTCACAAAGGGTACTTCATGTCATGCTGGTAGGCACATTTATAAACGATATTTCATGTCATGCTGATAGGTACATTCACAAAGGGTACTTCATGTCATGCTGGTAGGTACATTCAGAAAGGGCAGCGCATATCTGGTAGGTACATTCACAAAGGGTACTTCATGTCATGTTGGTAGGTACATTCACAAACAATAATTCATGTCATGCTGGTAGGTACATTCACAAAGAGCACCGCATGTCATGCTGGTAGGTACATTGACAAAGGATACTTCATGTCATGCTGGTAGGTACATTCACAAAGGGGACTTCATCTCATGCTGGTAGGTGCATTCACAAAGGGTACTTCATGTCATGCTGGTAGGTACATTCACAAAGGGAACCGCATGTCTGGTAGATACATTCAGAAAGGATAATTCATGTCATGCTGGTAGGTACATTCACAAACAATAATTCATGTCATGCTGGTAGGTACATTCACAAAGGGTTCTTCATGTCATGCCGGTAGGTACATTCACAGGGGGTACTTTATGTCATGCTGGTAGGTACATTCACAAAGGGTACTTCATGTCATGCTGGTAGGTACATTTACAAACGATACTTCATGTCATGCTGATAGGTACATTCACAAAGGATACTTCATGTCATACTGGTAGATACATTCACAAAGGGCACCGTATGTCTAGTAGATACATTCAGAAAGGATAATTCATGTCATGCTGGTAGGTACATCCACAAAGGATAATTCATGTCATGCTAGTAGGTACATTCACAAAGGGTCCTTCATGTCATGCTGGTAGGTACATCCACAAAGGATACTTCATGTCATGCTCGTAGGTACATTCACAAAGGGCACCGCATATCTTGTGAGTACATTCACAAAGGACACTTCATGTCAAGCTGGTAGGCATATTCACAAAGAATACTTCATGTCATGCTGGTAGGTACATTCACAAAGGGTTTTTCATGTCACGAGGGTAGGTACATTCCCAAAGGGTACTTCATGTCATGCTGGTAGGTACATTCACAAAGGGCACCGCATGTCTGGTAGGTACATTCACAAAGGGTACTTCATGTCATGTTGGCAGGTACATTCACAAACAATAATTCATGTCATGCTGGTAGGTACATTCACAAAGAGCACCGCATGTCATGCTGGTAGGTACATTGACAAACGATACTTCATGTCATGCTGGTAGGTACATTCACAAAGGATAATTCATGTCAAGCTTGTAGGCATATTCACAAAGGGTACTTGATGTCATGCTGGTAGGTACATTCACAAAGGACACTTCATGTCATGCTGGTAGGTACATTCACAAAGGATAATTCATCTCAAGCTGGTAGGCACATTCACAAAGGGTACTTCATGTCATACTGGTAGATACATTCACAAAGGGCACCGCATGTCTGGTAGATACATTCAGAAAGGATAATCCATGTCATGCTGGTAGGTACATCCACAAAGGATAATTCATGTCATGCTGGTAGGAACATTCACAAAGGGTACTTCATGTCATGCTGGTAGGCACATTTATAAACGATATTTCATGTCATGCTGATAGGTACATTCACAAAGGGTACTTCATGTCATGCTGGTAGGTACATTCAGAAAGGGCAGCGCATATCTGGTAGGTACATTCACAAAGGATACTTCATGTCATGCTGGTAGGTACATTCACAAACAATAATTCATGTCATGCTGGTAGGTACATTCACAAAGGGTACTTCATGTCATGCTGGTAGGTACATTTACAAACGATACTTCATGTCATGCTGGTAGGAACATTAAGAAAGGATACTTCATGTCATGCTGGTAGGTACATTCACAAAGGGCACCGCATGTCTGGTAGGTACATTCACAAAGGATAATTCATGTCATGCTGGTAGGTACATTCACAAAGGGTACTTCATGTCATGCTGGTAGGTACATTCACAAAGGATATTTCATGTCATGCTGGTAGGTACATTTACAAAGGGTATATCATGTCGTGCTGGTAGGTACATTCACAAAGGACACCGCATGTCTGTTAGGTACATTCAGAAAGGATAATTCATGTCATGCTGGTAGGTACATCCACAAAGGGTACTTCATGTCATGCTGGTAGGTATATTCACAAAGGATACTTCATGTCATTCTCGTAGGTACATTCATAAAGGTTACTTCATGTCATTCTGTTAGGTACATTCACAAAGGGTACTTCATGTCATGCTGGTAGGTACATTCACAAAGGATACTTCATGTCATGCTGGTAGGTACATTCACAAAGGGTACTTCATGTCATGCTGGTAGGTACATTCACAAAGGGTACGTCATGCCACGCGGATAGATACATTCACAAAGGGTACTTCATGTCATTTAGGATGGTAGGTACATTCACAAAGGGTACTTCATGTCATTTAGGATGGTAGGTACATCCACAAAGGATACTTCATGTCATGCTGGTAGGTACATTCACAAAGGGTACTTCATGCCACGCGGGTAGGTACATTCACACATTCAACATGAGAGCAAATAATGAGGGAAATTTGTCTGACAACACACATCAACTGGCAGTGAATGAAAACAAGTTATTCAATTGTAAATCATCTGTGAAGGACAAAGTTTTGTTCAAATGTTTGCACATTGACGACATTTACGGAAAATATCATTCGTGCTAATTAAGTTACTTGTATGATGTCAAAAAGTGCCCAGTAACAGCTGACTGACAAGTAAAGTAATTATCGATATATCAACAAGGTATTAAAGCCGTTCTTTGGCAAACAAGATTCTCTTCTACCAACATGATTCTGGCCTGGAATGTAACCGTATATGTCGTCAAAACTTCCCTGGAGACCGTACCGGTTGCTTCGGGTGCTCACGCTAACAGCCTATTTCCATCGACCAGACCGATTTGGACCGGTATTGCGTGCTCTTAGTTTGTGTTTGATATGTCCTCTCTGTAATTTGAGGCTATTAATAGCTGGGTTACATTTCTGAAGAATAGTGCACGCGTGCCAGGAACCCCAAATAAATACCCGAATTGTTTTACTTCTTTCCACGAACAAAGCCGTCTCGTCATCGAGCAGGTACGGTGCTTAATTCGGCCTGTGACTTGGAATTTCAAACACCGTCAGCAGCTGTAGAGCGGAAAATCAATGTTAATATCGGGTGGCGAAAATGTCGATGAAAATTGTTGCGCTGTGAATTGACTGACGAGTTTGTGTGTGTGCGGTTGTTGTTCGTGAATGTACACGGGGGTGGAATTGATTTCATTTACACGTTGATAGCTGGTTTTACAATAGGGGCGACTTCCGGATGGTTCATTCCCATCTAGGAATGAATGACAAATGCACATACACCATTTCCATATAACTGTAGCTTAACACTGTTTCAGCAGTGATTGATTTGCTTTGTGGGACCTTTCTGCCTCCGTGTATATCAGTGGAACAATTCCAGGGTTGTAGATAATTACATCACTTGGAGTTTGATATCAAACCAGAACAGAATGGGATCGTGTAACAGAACGAACAGCTGTAAAACTGCTGGGTCAACAAGTTTAGTATGTTATGTTGCATTTCACTGTTTAGATACCACTTGAACATTCTTTCAGGTAACGCTTAAAGTGTGTGTGTGTGTGTGTGTGTGTGTGTGTGTGTGTGTGTGTGTGTGTGTGTGTATGTGTTTCTGTGTGTGTGTGTGTGTGTGTGTGTGTCTGTATGTGTTTCTGTGTGTGTGTGTGTGTCTGTGTGTGTGTGTGTCTGTCTGTCTGTCTGTCTGTGTGTGTGTGTGTGTGTGTGTGTGTGTGTGTCCCTATATTTAAATATACATTTACAATGCATTCTACCCTGTAGTTTATATTGGCACGGCGGTCACTTCACGAAAGCTGTTGTTCGGCAATAGTCAGACAACATTTCCTCATCTCATTCCCACATCCGTTCAAACGGAAATATATGACATAAATGACATGACATTGAAAACCTAATGACAGATCACAATCACAGATTAGGAGCAGAGATGCAGTACAAACATCTTCCGGGGGCTGCTTGTACTCGAAATTGTTGCAGATCATGCAGGGAATTGGATAAAGATGTAAACCTCAGGGAATCTTATATGATTATATCATGTCACATTTCGCTTGTATACTATGCAAAAAAGTATAGTATATTGAAACCATCAAGACATATCATCTGATCAATATGGTATTGGCAAACAGAAATGCTGTCATCATATCTACTGGGGAGTAGGCGATCCGATCTGATGGGTTCTAATGGTTGGTGTAATTAGATGGTGGCGCACTATATCGTTAAAGGTCGGGGGTCAAATTCTTTAAATTTGCATTTTTCAGCCAACGTCACTAAAATCGGGAAGAAGCACCTATGTTGTTCAGACATGCACGAATTCTCCGAGACATGCCTCTGATGAGTTGACTATTGTCACCTCGACTGATGTTGTTCCACTCATCAGTGAGAGGAACATCGTGTTCATTGAGAGTGGTGGGTGGATTTTGAAGTTGGGGAAAAGGTCAGGACTGAGTGCTTGTAATGGCATGACAGGGATGTTTTGCTGTTGGAGGAATTGGGTCACTATCCTGGCACATTATCAATGCTGTTGCTTCCTTAATGATTAAATGTATGTGTTTAATAAATTGTCTTTGAGCCTTTATTTCCAAGGAAGCAATATACGTCAGCTCACAACCAAGTCTGAAGGACAATGGTTAATCTGGCATACCCTCCCTTGCACCCTCTGTCGGAGGTCAAGTGCTTCAGTGAATTGGAATTTTAAGTCACATCGGCAATATTTCAGCCATATCGGGATCAAGTGCTTCATGTAACAATGTTATGTTTGGGAGATTGACTTCTTCTGACATGTTCTTGCCACATACATAACATTGGCGTATTTTCCTGTAGTTTCACACTCAAAGCATATCTCTAGAATTTGTTTTTAAAAACGGCAACCCCTGATGACTACAGGTATAATAGACAAGTAAAACCTTTTCGCGCAATTTCTTCTCCCACTCAGACTGATTCCACCTACCTAAGATATGTCTAGGAACGTCATATTGGCTTAGATCGGCGAGTGCTATATCCCCGAAATAGTTCAAAGTAGTGGAAATAATGTCGTAATGCCCGCTTCATTGCTTTATATTTCATCTCACTTTCAAAGATATGAGGAGTTCAAGAAAATGTGCATTACGCAAAACGTCACATTTCAATACAAGGGCAAAGGAATAATCAAATTTGCGTCAACTGTCACCATGCACCATAGGAACGGTGAACATTCCCAGAAACTTATCCCCTTGGGACGAACAGGAATGGTTTATCCTAATCATTCTAATGATTGACTGACCGGGTCTCCTTAGATCAAAATATCTCGTAAGAAATCCCACAGGGATATGAGTATAGTTATTTCTGGTATTTAATTACAGGCGATTGTGCTCTTTTATTGTCCGATCGTTTGATCACCAGGGTAATTAATGGTATTCACGAGAAAGGATAACTTTCTTTAGAAGGAGACACCGTCATGGCAGTTGTGATGAGAATGAACAAGTATGAAAATAAATGAATATACCTGTCAATCTGGCTGCCGGTGAATGTCAAGTGACAACACTCCTCGCTGCTGACGTTAGGGTCGCGCCACATTTCATGGACCTTCTCATAGAGTTGCTTTGTAGACTTCCATGGGCTTAATCCATATTCGTGACGCTGTGAATATTTACCTTCGTCACTTTCGATTCATTGGGCATGCATATTTTCCTTTATGACTTTTTAATTACAGTACATGACCACATCACAAATTGATTGTTAAAACATAAATTGGGCAATTTCTTCACACTTAACTCACTGATAACTCATTCGAGCTTCATTGCCTAAAATAACTTGGAATTGTTCGTGTACACTGATTACTAAGTCAAGACTGCTTACTGAGATATTTTGTTACGTGAAGATTCCTTGGTAGAATAGGTCTTCAGCAAGCCATGCTTGCCGTAAAAGGTGACTATGCTTGTCGTAAAAGGCGACTAACGGGATCGGGTGGTCAGGCTCGCTGTCTTGGTTGATGCATGTCATCGATCCCAATTGCGTGGATCGATGCTCATGATATCAATCACTGGACTGTCTGGTCCAGACTCGATTATTTACAGACCGCCGTCATATAGCTGGAACATTGCTGAGTGCGGCGTTAAACAACAAACCAACCAACCAGCTAACCTGTGAGAGAGTTATTATCGACAATCCTTTACATATTTATTTAATGAAATATATACTGTGTGATAGCCCATATATATTAGACACCCGTGGAGATTCGGGTTAGATTTGGTCTTCAGCAACCCATGCTTGTGGTAAGAGGCGACTAATGGGAATGGATGCAAGTTATCGTTTAAGAATTACGTAGATCAATGCTCACGATGTCAATGATCCAGCCTCGACTATTAACAGACCGCCGTCATAAGGTGGAATATTGCTGAATGCGGCGTTAAACAACGAGCAAACAAACATCTATATTAGATACTCAAATTGTCATATGCTGATTTGCTGTGGAGAATGATAATACATATTATCATTTTGTGAGTGAGTGAGTGAGTGAGTGAGTGAGGGAGTGAGTGAGCGAGTGGTTCTATGCGACTTTGTCGACTTATGTGGAAAGTATAGTATAAATTCCAATCCATATTACCCAAGTTAATCTTTTGCGCTGTGTCACATCTTTTACAAATATCAAATTGAACAAGCATGGCGACATTACAACAGTAAATATATATAATATTACTGAAACATTTTCCGCAGGATGAAAGTAGCCTAACATATTTCACAAAATATTAATACGAGATAAAAGATGCACATTCCATGCAGAAAGGTTCGGCGTTGTTTGTATTAAGAATCAAAGCCTAAAGTGATGGGTTTTTTAATGTATCACTTGAAAAAAGCTAAGCACTACGCTTTTTTAGATATATCACGAACTCCCATGTAACTTTTGGAATATTTTACATAATTATGATATATCAATAAATGTCTGAGATACCACCAATACCTGACACATTGGTATCATGACGACTGTGCTGTTCAAGACGGACACAAAGAAACCAGTACTTTTTAAGTAAATTGCGGAAGTGAGGATGCTACCGGTAAGGCTGGTTGGTTGGGTGGTTGGATAGTTGGCGCAGCACTCAGCAATATTCCAGCTATTTGACGGCGATCTGTAAATAATCGAGTCTGGACCAGACAATCCAGTGATTGATATTATGAGCATCGGTCCACGCAACTGGGAAGCGATGACATGCATCAACCAAGTCAGCGAGCCTGGCCAACCGATCCCGTAAGTCGCCTCTTTCGACGAGCATAGTGGCCTTTCACGGCAAGCATTCATAGAATTTTCACCACTTTCTTTGCCTGAAGCGCGATGAAATCTATTTTTGAGGACACTCGAGGCCGATTGTCTGTTTTGTATTTCTTTACGTATACATTTGCAATTCACTGTGAACTAAAACGAATGGGTTTCGCCAGGACATTAATAATATTAATACGATTTCTGAAAATGACCATTTTCGGTGCTTAACCTTCATTTAGGTGTATATAGTTATGGGAGAAATGCAAATGTGACCACCATCCCATTTAATCGATCCCTATCCTTTGCCAGACTGGCATTACCTTAGATCGATTTGAATTCAATTGTGTCGTAGGATATATTACCTAATGTAACCAACAGTTCTGATCTCATATTCATATTTATGAATAAATACAAATAATAATTATGGTCAGTGTATTCAAGTCATGAGAGTACGTCAGAATTTCAGACTGGTTCATTTTCTAGGACACTAACTCATCCAAAAGACTAAAGATTTTTTTAAACAAAGCCGTCTCGTCTTCGAACAGGTAGTGTGCTTAATTCGGCCTGTGACATTGAATTTCAAACACCTTTAGCTGTAGAGCGGAATATCAATGTTAACATCGGTTAATGTAACTGATACATTAATAAACCCAATACACACATGGACTATAGAATTCAACAGTTTAGCATAACTGAGTCACATTCCCCAGTGCTACAAAGTGCAACAAAGTCGACCTGAAGACCCAAGAGGCCCTGATTACTAACGTCGATTTTTTTATGGACTAAATACATGTACACTCTATTTATCTGGCGTGTAGTTATATATGTATGGTGACAGGTGGAACTAATTCCAGTATACAGTTAGGAATGTGTCCCCTTTTTCTTGTGTAACCAAATCTTGGCATGTTTCAGTGGATCATAATAAGTATTATATTTAGTGAAATGATACAGAAATTGTATATTCTTTTTTCTGTATCAATTAATTTCTTACGAGTTCCATTTTCTGTCCATATTCCTCTTGATAAAATAGACTCCAATTACAAACAAGAACAATTTCCTTGACCGAAGTACCTGAAGTCATTCGCGCATTCTGATTGGTTTGTCGTATTTTCGCATGATTACGGAAACGGGCGAGTGGTGACGAATGCTATCACATGTGTGTTTTGCTTGCCATGAAATAATGAAGCAATGTTTAGATACACGCATGTTTTTTAAGGGTTTTGTATCTTTTATTTAATTTATACTTTATAAATATTCTTCACTATCCATTCGAACTTTTTTCCAATTTTCAATAGTAATGAAGTTGAGTAAACGTAGCCAATTGAAGTCTATATTAAATCATATATTTTTAATCTAAACCGACGCGTGAAGATACAAACACGTTATTCAGACGAGCGGCTATCAACTGTCGTTGGATTATATTCGTGGGTCTAGTAGACGTGTTTTCCTGGGATTGTTTGAAGTTAAATACAATAAGGCCAACTGTTACTTTACGTTTATGGCTGAAAGCGAATGTACTGAAAAGCGAGAAAGCGTATGGGAGGTATATTCCCAACACTCATTTAGTAACAATGAGATTGTACAGAACAAATGATATGGATGTTTTAGAATACCCTTGATGTGTTGCTCTCCACGCTTGACATAAAACCCTAGGTGGCTATATAATGCCGTGTAATGCCCACAAAGTGGAGACATGATGCCACTCGTTGAATATGTTTTGAAATATCACTGAGAACATATTCAATGTACAAATTGTTGAAAGGCACTGTATGGCATTAACTCATCCCCGGGTTTAGAAAGTGTGTTTACATTACAATGTTTAACAAATTATGTGATACATCTATAAGGATCGAGGAATTTACACATCAATATATATTTTCACTTAGCAGTACATGTACATGTGCACTTTCCAACTGGTGAGATATATTTACATCTTTGTACATTCATCCCACCTTGTGTTTCTGACAGTATAATGTATTGTGTGTATCTTTTGAGGATCAGTATTAAAATTACTCCTTGTGTAATGGTTGGTTGGTTGGTTTGTTGTTTAACGCCGCATTCAGCGATATTCCAGCTATATGACGGCGGTCGGTAAATAATCGAATCTGGACCAGACAATCCAGTGATTTATTTCATGAGCATCGACCCACGTAATTCCCGATGTAATGGAAATGTTATGTGTTCTTGTTACTTGTCGACTTCCAAATTGACAGAATATGTTAACATTGTAAAAGAAACCAACAAACAACAAAGAAAAGGTGTACAATAAACTATTGTTTTATGAAATTAACTAGGTTTACACTTCAATACAAATTACTGCACATCAATTACAATGGCAGTACACAATATAGTGGCAGTACAGTGGCAGTACAATTACAGTGGCAGTATAAATATGATAGCACTGGTAATAGCAAAAATGTCAGTGATAATAACACTCACCTACGAACAACAGAGGTCAAGCTTCCAAATAGGCCTAGGTTGGATATCAAGGGTGAAAATAATGATCTTAACCCAATCGTTGGTCTTGATGTAATGTGAGACGTAATTTGAGACGTAATGTGAGAGAGGCACGCTACATGCTCCATATATAGACTGAATCTCCTCTGGAACATTCCATAACATGCTGGATTAGTATGTTGTTCTAGAAAATTCCCTGATAACACTTTACACCAAAAGCATCTAAATATAGTTACTTCCACACCACTGCTTACATTAGATAGTACTACATTTCTGACAACTAACCACTGTCAAAACACTATGCTATGAGCTTCTAGCTTCTCAACAAAAACACTGTAATTCAATTACAACATTGTTAACAATAAATTACACTGCCATATAATAGTTATAGATTGGTTGTATGTATTGATATATGTGTACATGCTTATCCTGAAACTATTACTTGTTCCCTACTTTATCCCTACATGTGTTTTCAGGGTGTCTATTTATAGGTCAAAGAAATAAAATCTCACACCCGTAGGCAGTGTCCGGTCTTAAATTAATACCTACATAATCCCGGTTGCATAATAGGGTCCCCAGTGAGGACTTTGCAGAATATCGATGAAATAGTAACCACCAGCACAAGGAAGCGTCTGCTGTACAAGTGTCCGGAAGTGTCCAGGGTAAAGTTTAATTTCCTAGGACTGACTGGAACACCAGCAACTTGTACTGAGTGCGTCATTAGTCTGTGCTCATAAGGATTTGAGACACTACGTAACGCTGGAATAACTGCATGTGACGCGCACCTGAACTGAAACAATGTATCATCTTGTTTGATTGACTGTACTTTGTTTCCAAGTACATGTACGATTAAACATCTTTGTATTACCATTCAGCATGTACCAAAGCACAACAGTGAGTTTTGATTTCATTTCTTCAGCAAAGAGCTGGCCATAGTTTTGTGAGTTCTCTTGATTACGTTGATACCAACGTCTTTAATGAGTTTGTGGATCCACACCTTGCATTATTAGTTAGATAGTTTCAACAATCAGTATTATTTAGGTATCTTATTTGTAGAATTATAATCTAGGTTGATAAATGACTACTTGGTATGGCAAATATCTTTTTCTATTTTTTTCAGGTCAGCATAAAGTTTGTGAGTGTGGCATTTACTTTTCAGGCCTAGTGTATTACCTTTAGTGGCAGCTAAACTTAGATGGTACTTTAACAAGAAAGTTAAAAGTTCAGTAATAAATGAATGTATGGTTGAGTCATAGTTACGCCGGACTTCAAGACTGCACTGCAGCTGCACCGTTTACTAACTCTAATTGTCTGAGCCATCAACCCACTCATTTTGCAGATACACTTGTCTAAGTGTTCCTAACACGAGTTCACGTTCTCGTGTTTCATGTGGTCCCCTTGAACTCTTAGTTTTGTATTATAACTTGTTGGTCATACTGACAGGTAGTTGAATATTGGGGCTGCTGGTATTGGTTGCTGTTGCTGTTGAGTTCTTGGGTTTGCTTGATTGTTTTGAAGGTTTATTGTGGTATCTTGTCTGGTAATAATTGTAATAAATTAAACAATTCATAATTATGAATTAGATTAGGTGTTTCATCGTTTTGTTCCAATTATCTCTTTTATTTCAGTGTTTCACGAAGTATCTGCTTATCTATTCTTCTCAATTCAAGATTGAATGTGTTGCGGATGCCCCTTGACTGTGAGGTACAGGTGGGTATCTTCTAAAGGACCAAGTAGTTTGATGCTAGCTGAAGCACATTAGTGCATTGGCAACATCAAGCATATGCAGTTATATGTGAACTTTGTGTCTACTTCAGTAAACCTCTGTTTAACTTCCTCTGCATACAAACATCCTCGGACAAGGTCAACTACGAGTTACCACTACTTCCCAAGGTTGCCCATTTTCAGCGGAAAGACAGACACGAAAACACTTTTTGATTTGTGGAGATATGAAGTTGACTGATTTCTCAGACTCATGCACCCCACAAGCCCTTTGGAAGTCTCACGAGGCAGAAGCTTCTCTAATATCCATGAAGCTAGGGCATAAAGCCAGAATTAGGGATCTCTTTCTTTGTTTGCTGTTCAACGCTGTACTCAGCAATATTCCTGCAATATGGCGGTGGTCTGTAAATAAATCGAGTCTGGACCAGACAACCCCGTGACTGACACCATGAGCATCGATCCATGTAATTGGGAAGCGATGACAACCAAGTCGGCTATCCTGACCACTCGATCTCGTTAGTCGCTGCTTACAACAAATTAAATCAACTTTTATGGAAAGCATGGGTTGCCGAAGACCTATTCAGGAGTGTTTTTGTATCATTAGGACATCTTTCCGAGGCAAGAGCGTTAACTGACTATAAAAGTCCAGTTTTCCCCCTTGCCGAACTAGGCTGGTATTGTGGAGTTACATTTTGGCTGGACTAACGAGTCTATGCATAGTCCAATCAAAATCGCGCACCGAAATAGAAATCCGGTTCGTAAACTGTCGTGCAGATTTCGGTCGATTGCAGGATTTGCAAAGCATGTGCACCGCCAACTCGTTGTCAGCAGATATTTTCCAATTCTTTTAATGTTTTTAATCAAGGTGCTCACGTGATTTGATGCATTTCGCGATGTAAGACTCGTTTTATCACACTATAGATCTTGATTATCAATCAGATCGTCCTGACCGGGCGCCACCATTTTGTGTGAAGCAAACGCAAGTGATATGAGAGGTGGAATCTGATTGGTCCATAGGAGAGGCTTAGAAAGGATATATCTGGTAATAGCCACTGGTGGCGCTACGATCGAGACCAGTAATTCCAGCCTAATTCGGCAAGGGTGGAAACTGGACTTTTAAAGTCGGTTAACTCTCTTGCCTCGGGAAGATGCATTAGGAGGAAGGAGTGTTTTTTGTCACAGTTTTATGGTGCATCTTAGGAGGAGGACGACGATGTTTGTTTCTATGTGGGAATGTCGTCAATAGAACCTTATTGATCACATAATGGAGCTACGCAAAAAACACCATAGAGGAACAAGATGTGGGATGGGCTAAAAACTTGACTGAAGATCTTGCTGCAGTATGAAGTGAATTCCAATTTTGATGAACTACGACTTTGTCTGAAGGAAGTGGAATTTCGTGTTATGAAGGAGATGATAACCGACTTTGGTGAGCTCAGGAATCAGCATCAGGGCAAAGGAACAAGCAGCAAACATCCAGTATGCCGACCCAAGTACGCTCCAGGTTTCCACCCCAATGACAAGTAAATTCCGGACTATCGGACTATCAAATGCACCAGAGGATACCTAGAGGATCTCCTTCTCAATATATTACCTTGATGACCTCATCATATTTTCCAGGATTTTTGTGGTATACCTTGATAAGATACTGCTTGTTTGCCGTGGCCTCCAAGAATTTGGGTTAAAGCTGGCAACAATAAAATGTAAATTTTTCAAGTAGAAGGTCAAATATGTAGGGTATATTTTGTCCGAGGCAGGGATTAAAGCTGATCCCAAAAGGTCTACCAAGATCAGAGATTGGGCTACATCATCTAACCCTGAGGATTTCTTGGATTTCTAGGCTGTTATCATAAATTCATTAGGGATTTCTTGAAGTTCTCAGGCCTTTTACCTGAGCTTACCCAAGTTTGAATCAAACAAAATCTCTACGGCCATCTAAAGACTGGATCTTGGGTCCAAAACAGGAAGGGTCATTCAACGAGTTCAACCTAAAACTGTGTTCTCCCCCTGTAATAGGCTATGCACACTATGAACAGACCTTCGAACTCTAAACTGATGCCAATACACAGGATTCGGGTGCAGTCCTATACCAACATCAAGATGACAAGCTGTACTGACCAGTGGTCATCTTGATACAACTGGGCAGAGGTTACCGGCTGCACTAGCGAGTTACAACAATGCTGATACGTTGTCTCACTTTCCAGATCATCAGAATCATGTTGAAGATATCAAATATCAAAGGATTTTGTGAGAGCCATTTGCTACACGACTGTCTGTCAGATACCATTTATCTTACGAGTTGTTTCAAAAAGGATCTAACGAAAGAAAGCAAGTGAGATACGTTTTGAAACAGTGATTTGTAAGATAAATGGTATCTGACAGACACTCGTGAAGCAAATGAATTTGCAGTACTATGTTTCTTATACACCCAAAAATTGCACCATTGTTGCATCGTCTTGATGGCGCATTAATATATAACTACCCATACCTTGTGTGACCCTCAGTTTCCGCCATATCTGTGGCAATGGTGATAATGCAAACTAGACAAGACAAATGAACATTTATTAACACACTTAAACCATAAAGCATGGGTAACCTCTCAATGAATAATATAATCAGGAATGTAGACCGTAATAATCTGACCTTAGATCATCACAAGTGTCGACAACCGCAAACCTGGAATTCGATTTTACACATGTTTGTGTCTCACTTTCGATGAAGTTCGAGGAGATAAGGAGCTGAGAGCTGAGGGCAAGGGAATGGAGGAGAGCTCAAGCCAAGATTCACCCTTCACAGACCATGTCATCAGCCCCCTTCTCCCGGACATATTTGTTCCGGTTCGTTACAGTCAGATTGACTTCTTCTCGCCTCTTGCCCTGACAGGTTCCATGAACTTTGTTTTGATCTAACTCTCCGTTGATTTGCGACTGACTTTGTGGGCGTGTTAAGTTATGTGCATAAATTAAACATTCACCTGACTCATGTCACGCCACAGAATGAATTCTTTCACCTTGTGATTTTATCAATGTCGTCATTTTTGTCTGCTTTGATATATACAACTGTACGCTTAAGCTATTTTACGTATGTTTTCGTTGTCATATTTGACTTTAAGGATTGACTGTTGATTCTTTTCGGTTCATTGAGGTGTGAATCGAAAAACAGATGTGCAAACTTTTGTTAGTAAAATAATTATTCTAGTGCATCATAATAGTTGTGTAGTGGCGTAAATATGTAAGTTTAATCCTAGTGTACGTATGATGTAGAAGTTTAAGCATAATAAGTTCACAACGCATGTGCTTGAAATTGCTGGTTGAGGGCTAGTATTGAATACGTGGTTGAATGAAAGAATGAAGAAATGGACGAATGATAGACGTATGACCTGACATTTCATATATAGGAACACCATGTATTTAATAGTATATACATGAATACATTACCTTGTCCGGAAAAATGAAATTTGATGACAAAAAAACAACAAAGCAGATGACAATAAAACCGATCCCTCTAAACGCATCACGGAAACGGCCATGGTAACCCGATGCACGTGAATTCGGTGCAAATTGAAATGTTCATGCGTTCCCCCAGGATCGGCAGATTGTGCGACACCATCTTCAAGATCGCTTTGTTACTGCTCGGAAATTGTTCGACAGACCATGGGGACACACCAGCGAGACATTAGTGCGGACACCGTGCGTCGACGATTGACGAGCAGAAACCCCCACTATCACAGGCCACACCCAGGACCCATTCTGACACCACGTCATCGCCGGGACCGTCTTCAGTGGGCAATACAGCACCAGCATTGGCGCCACCAGCAATGGGAGAAGAGTCCTGTTCTCAGACGAGAGCCGTTACTGTATCTCAACAGCAGATGGCAGAGAGGGAGTCTGGCGACGCCGTGGGGAACGTTATTCGGATGTTTGTGTTGTTGAGAGAGACTCGTGGGTTGGTCCGAGCATCATGGTCTGGAGTGGAATTGGTCTTGCACAGAGGGTCGGCTCTGATGTTAGCCAGGGTCCAGGGAGAGGCAATGTCGGTACATTGATCAAGTCTTGAGACCACACGCCATACCTCATTTGGCACGTCGCCGCAACCACGAGTTTCAGCATAACGCCCGTGTCCACACTGTGTGAGCAACAAGAAACTTCCTCCAGCAGAATGGCGTCTGAACCATGCAGTCCCGATTGAAATCCAATTGAGCACCTGTGGGACGAGATTCAAAGACGGCTGAATGACGTCCGACCAAGGCCGACAACTGCAGCTGAACTGCGTCTGGCGTTCCTCAGAGTGTGGGTTCAAGTGCCTATAGCCTTCATCAACCGCCTCATCCATTCCATGTACGTTGCACGGCATTCATCAATGCGCATGGCGGACACACGAGACTTGTGATGCCATTTTCTCAGAGACGAGTGTTGTGTTTCACTTTAAGAACATTTGACACTTTTATTTCAACCTTGAAATTTTTACCAAGTTTCATCTTTTCAATATGTCTCAAAGTATGTTCACAGTGTTTGGACAAATAAGGTTTCTCATATATCTATCCATGGTGACGTTTCTTTTGTGGTTCAGTATATTTCAATAATATGATAATAAACGGTTTTTGATAATGACCTAGTACTTCGATCTGGATAAATCGATGGACTATAGAAGTGTCTCTCAAATGTTTGACAACTGATCGCAGTTAAAAAACTGATTTTTGTAACTATCTTGGGATGAAAATTGAAGTGGTCAGTAGCATGAAGACATGGATTGTCTTCTTAACTGTCAAAAATGTGTTTAGAATGTAAACACATACAAGACATGTTTATATCTAAACATATTTAGGAATATGCTTAAATCCCAAACGGAATACACATTTGGTGTGTTCTATCTAAACACGTTCAGGGTCTAAATACGTCAAATATGGATAAGATATATAATAAGGCTAAGTGATGCGATCCGACATGCGAAAGACAACAACGGGGTAGTATATTCACAGAGGTAAGAATCTCATCGTGGATGCTATCTCTCGTTTCGAGTTTCATCGCCTAACAGACATATCAAGACCACACTGGGACAACTGGAAATCAGGCTACATGAGCTTTCACAATCTTACAACACTACGAAATCCTTTTCAAGGCGAAGTTCCCGCTTGCTTTCTTCGCATCTCTCGATGAACACGTTTGCATAAACGGATTCTGGGTCACGGTTTAATTTAATGGATGTAAAGACACAAGCACAACACTGAGCGAATTGAAATATACGGCACTTCAAGACTGATCGAAAAGGCAAGCAAACACAGCTAGCTCATTGTTGGACCTCATTCCAAATATGAAATATACCCAGTACAAGCTATTTCTTTCTATTTGGCAGCCCAGTCACCCACACCTCCATCTCATGCTCTGTTCCTCCACATCAGCCACTCTCAAGTTACAGAAATACAGTTTTCAGCTTTACTCCTCAAGGCCCTGAAATTAAGTAAACTGCCGAAGCCTGCATTTTAATCTGGTTCACGCCACAATGGCGTACTACAGTTGGTTTGGTTGGTTTGTTGTTTATCGCCGCACTCAGCAATATTCCAGCTATATGATGGCGGTCTGTAAATAATCAAGTCTGGACCAGACAATTCAGTGATTGATATTATGAGCATTGATCCACGCAATTGGAATCGATGACATGCATTAACCAAGTCAACGAGCCTGACCACCCGATCTCGTTAGTCGCCTTTTACAACATGCATAGTCGCCTTTTACGGCAAGCATGGGTTGCTGAAGACCTATTCTACCCCGGATCTTCACAGGAGACATTAAAGCTACAGGAACATTAAAGCTGTGGAGCTTTTATTAAGCGCTTTATTACAATCTGTCCTATTACATCATTTTAAGTAGCAATCCTATGTTACGTGCTAATACTTCTTAAAAAATTCAAATATTTGGGATCACCTTACTTTTATTTGGCTCACAAGAATTTGATCTAGTTTGGGTTTAGGTGACACCAAGATTTGGGCCGTGATTCTTGCATTTCCTGGCTGTGAATGAGGGGACTCCATTGGCATGAGTGCGTTGCCATGTACTGAAGCAAAGCTACATCACTACCATCATCCGGATGCTATCCAGCTACATGTTGACTCAAATGACCTAAAAGGCCTTGAGGGTAAAGAGTTGTGTAATCCCATGGATGCAGACATCGATGAACTAGATCAAAATCCTGCTAAAATCGCATTGTCTGATCAGAAATGTTCCGGTGAAGGATATGGGATGGAGCCCACTCGCCAGTGGCAATTGATGGACAAAGAAAACTGGATAATCACAAGGCAAAATCTGTTGAATTGGAGGTGCTAAAATTGAGCATCATATTAAGATAAAGGGTGCATGCCTGTACTATGATGATGACGACATTCTTCTGTCCAAGATTTTTATCATTGCAATTCAGGAGGCTCTGCAATAGCAAACTTCGGAACGGCTTGTCGACAGGGGCAGGGAAGGGAGTTGCTCATCGATGATTACCTCCGTGGGTTATCTCCCTTGGTTCTGAGCTGCTCGGATGTTTCATAAAGGATGTTATTTTTTATATGTAGCTTCTCCAAAGGTGCGGCTTAAAGCAACATTTACTCACTCACTTATCCAAAGGTACCGCCACTAACACTGAATAAATTGAGCCCATATTTTGCCACACGCAAGTGATTTGTTTTGTTGTCATGTTCGATGTCATGGTTGTTTGGATATCGCAATAGGTCACGTGAGAATAAATGCTTATACGCCCAAACTTTAGAGTGCGTTCCAACATGTATAATTTACAATATACTTCTTACACCTATTAGCCACACGTCACTGACATGTAAACAAATTGAAATGAAAACTAAAATCACTCCATGGCTTCACCATACAACAATTACATTTTATCAAGAAGTTGTGACATAACATACAATTTATTATTTTTATTGATAAAATATTTTAAGTGATGTTTTTTCCAAGTTTGTAATGGTGTTCCATGCTGGTGCGGTATTAATATAAGCATGCTGTGGTTGTTAACCAGTCAAGGTCTGAAATGCGAAAAACACTTTTGATTTTGTTACCAGGTGGTTCCCAAGTTGAAACGAGAAACTTAAACCAAAATGTAAGGGCAATGTAAAATGGCAAAGCAATTCCCATTACATAAGCTATTGCACTTACGAATGTGTTCAACTCGAATTTGTTACACTTGAATGTCTTTCGTTAGCCACCTGCCCTGTTCTTGATTCTGGGAAACAGTGTTGGAAGCAGATATATATCCCGTCCGCAAGTCAGATCGTAGAAAGAGGCCTCGAATTGCCCTCGCCCTCGTCCCAGCTGGCTTTCCAGAAACGTCCCAAACAGTGTAATCTATCCTAGTGTCGATACACTAAAGGACAGAGATTTGGATCACAGAATAATTTAATGTCCGTACCATTGTTTCTTTTTATTTCATTTTTCCAACTCGCACAAGTTGGAGTAAACCCTACAGTCAAAGGTGAACAGTAAACTACAGGTAACTGCCTTCGGCTCTACGCCCTGGTATTGCATATGGTGTGGACAGTGACGAGGAGAAACACTAAGACTCAAACAACCATGGAAATGCCATTTTCGTGAATGATGCTAACTCGACCTATCCCAATACAATAACCCGATTACATTGCTGCCTCTTTTCACACCAATACCATGTTTCAAATAAAAGGAAGGTATTGGTTTATGTCACACAGATTATCTTTATTGGAATAGAAAGTAATATAATTAATTCAATCATACGGATTTAGTTCATTGTTGATCATACCACATTGCACATTTATCTTAATTTACTTAACTGTTTTTAACGATGACAATTAAAACCGTCACATACGATATGTAGTTGTCCTTTAACAGTAATGCCGAAGTCTTAGTTTCCTTCACTTAGAACTAAGGTAGAGCGGGACAAATTAGAATAGCATGCAGAACTTAACCATGCAGAAATAATCGATTACAAGAACAAATTTCATATCATTGGAAAGCTCTGGATGAGATGAATTGATTAAACTTAAGTCACAATATGTAATCATGACCATTTGCCCACAAATGATTTTTTACTGCTGTCTTAGCTGTAAGCATTTTTCTCTTTCAGAAATTTCTTGCTGAAATCGGGGGGGGGGGGGGGGGGGGGTGTGTTTGTTGTGGTAATGGAATGTTTTGTGGCAGGCAATTTCCTTTTTTCCAACAGTCTGAAGCATAATCACCCCAGAACATCAAGTGGCCAGTCCTACTGAGGAAAAACAATAGGTTGATTTTCCATGGTACGATACGGTATAATGGGGCAAGTAGATCAGTCGCAAGTCAGATCGTAGAAATAGGCCTCGAATTGCCCTGGTCTCCTCTTAATTGAGGCACTTCCGGCTTTTTGGCTGATTCATACACGCCTGCTCATGATATAGTCGGAATCGTATTATCGCTTCAATCGCACCATCAAGATTTTCTGATGATCAGAAAAGACATGGGTAAGGAGTGGGTGAAAAGTGATACTTTATATCAAATGAAATGTTAAATGCATGAATGATAGGAAAAATTAGCATTTGCAAAGAAACTTTAGTCGCAAGCGACTACAAGGACTGTATGTTGGGGATAAATAGTATTGTATAAGGATGGTAACTGTCAGGAATAAGATGGACAGATCAACACGTACGTATCTTAGTAACCTTGTACCCATGTCACAGTTAAATGATCAACAGTGTAAGTCAATATCTGGTGTAGCCACCCTGTACACAGATCACACCCACAAGACGTCTCCTCATGCTCAAAATCAGAAATCTGATACTCAACTGAGGGATGTGTTGCCATTCCTGATGGTTGGTTAGTTGGTTGGTTGGTTGTTTAACGCCGCACTCAGCAATATTACAGCTATATGACGGAGGTCTGTAAATAATCGAGTCTGGACCAGACAATCCAGTGATTGATATCATGAACATCGATCCATGCAATCGGGATCGATGACATGCATTAACCAAGTCAGCGAGCCTGACCACCCGATCCCGTTAGTCGCCTTTTACGACAAGCATAGTCGCCTTTTACGGCAAGCATGGGTTGCTGAAGATCTATTCTACCCCGGAATCTTCACGGGTCCCATTCCTGATGCAATGCCTGGGCCATTTCTTGGAGATTCTGAACTGGACTGTCCCTGGCTCTGACCCTACGTCTCAACTGATCCCATAGATGCTCAATTGGATTCAAATCTTGCGTTCGAAAAGGGCAAGTCAGAGTCTCAATAGCGTTGTTCTGTTGTTCTCAGTTCGTGCTCGGTGGGTTTAAGCATTGTCGTCCATGAAGACAGGACATGTGGCAAATGCATGGTTATCAAAAGGAGGCACAACAAAACCAATAATATGATACATTGGTTCCTTTGTCCATTTATTGTCCCCTGAAATGGGACGAAATCATGTTTACAATAAAAGGGGCAATATCTCCATACCATCACTGAGCCGCCAACACCTGCCACTGTTTCCTGGATGTTGTGCTCATGATAAGATGCTCCCCTCTGACACGAGTCCTTCCTTAAGTGTGGTGCAAAACAAACCGACTCTTCCTCGGTGACCTCAAGCTCCGGTGTGCTCGAGCCTGACAACAGGCCGAACGGTTCTACATTTGTTGGGTGAGAGGAGTGGACGTCTTATGGATCTTCTGGTCCTTCGTCCTCCTGCATTCAGTCGACGCCCGATGGTGCTAAGGGACACTCTATTGTGGGTATGCCAGTGATAACAAACAGTGCAAGTTGAAGTTGGCAGCCGTTTTTCCTGGCGTGCTGATTTTCCCAAGTCACTCACATGTCCAGTCAATATGTGTTTTCCAATGAGTCGACTGATTACAGTGTGATTAGTGTGAAACACGGTGGCAATAGCCCAACATCCCAGTTTGGTGCATGCCAATGATTTGCCATCTTTAATTGTCTGGGATAATTTCAGTAACAGTCGTTCAAAAGACAGACTATCAACTTGCTAGAATTTTCATTCAAATTTAATAGCAGTATTTCTGTCATGACACATAAATTTCTCAATAGAGACTCCTTCAGTGTGCATACGGCTCGCATTAACGCATCCACAAATTTGGACAGTTAAGGCTACTGTTCTACAGGCACATGATGTGCCAACACACAGTGTACCCTTTGAAAATCTCTACATTGAAAAAGAACTAGCAATTACAATTCAAAATGTGGTGGTGCAATATTTACGAGGTGTATATATACAGCCACGTAACAATATGTTTCCAAAATAGCATCCACATAAAATCTATTGAAGCGACATGAAAAGTTGATCAAAGCACTGCTGTGGATAAATACCATATGCACAATCCTCAATATTCCAAATGGAACTAGATCAGATGAACGTATGTCTGAATGTGGCCCTAGCAATACAACTGCTGAGGACATCGGTTGTACCTCTCACATTGGTCATCGACAGTATTCGTATCACATTCTTACAGTCGGACTCATTTGACAGCTCAGACTCTTTGATCGCTATGCTATTGGTAAGTCCATATGTCATGCATCATACAATACCAGATACATTAGGTATTTCTTTTGAGGATCAGTCATCGAATATTGTATCACAGAATAATTCAATGCCCATCCCATTGTTTCTGTTTACGGCACAAGTTGGAGTAAGCCAGACAGTCGAAGGTGAAATACTCCTACATGATATGGTTGATATACATGCGCAGCATACTGAATAAGGACTAACAGTAAACTACAGGTAAATGCCTTCGGGTCTACGCCCTGGTATTGCATATGATGTGGAAAGTGACGAGGAGAAACACTAAGACTCGATCAACACTGGAAATGCCATTTTCGTGACTGATTTGAATTCGACCTATCCAGTCATATAAGATAATACGATTACATTGCTGCAGCTTTTCAAGCTAATATCATGTTTCAAATGAAAGGAAAGTATTGATTTATGTCAGTCAGACAAACTCTATTGAAATAGAAAGTAATGTAATTAATAATGATAGGGCTAACATATATGTAATTCAATCAGTTGGATTTAGTTCATTGGTTAGGTAATAATCTTAATTTACAGTACTGTATTGACGATGGAAATGTAAATCGTTACATAGATAGTGTACATTGTAGTTCCCCTGAAAGTCTTGAGTCTTCGTTTCTTTGGCTTACAACCGAATCAAGTTCCAATGTTCAAATAGATGACTCTTGTACATATTATTCAGACCCGTGAAGATCAGGGGTAGAATAGGTCTTCAACAACCAAGGCTTGCTGTAAAAGGTGACTATGCTTGTCGTAAGAGGCGACTAACGGGATCTGCCGGTCAGGCTGGCCGACTTGGTCGATGCATGTCATCGTATCCCAATTACGTGGATCGGTGCTCATGTTCACTGGATTGTCTGGTCCAGACTTGATTATTTACAGACCACCGTCATATAGCTGGATTATTGCTGAGTGCGGCGTTAAACAAACAAACAAAACATTATTCTATTTTTCTGCATTGTACTCTCACCTGTTTTCTGGTTGGTCAGACAACGGTTTAGAATCTACGTTAATTTATGATTTACGGATTATCGCATCAATGCGAAAGAAATTATTTACTTCAAAGTACTTCTTTCTTAACACCGGGAATGCGATATACCCTTCTGTGTGTCCTGTAAAACGTAAAGCGTGGTCATATAATTGAGACAGGAAACCCAACGAACTGAGAGAGTGACTTGTTGCAACATCGCGTACTGTGACCGCATCATGATGTTTGGAAATTCTGTCTGTAGACGATTATGACGTCATAAACGTTGCAAGTTTCACATTATTTTCTCAAAGGAAGATTTTGCAAAAGCAACTTCTGCACTTGTCCCTTATCAAAGTGAATAAAGTATAGTGATGAACATTATCGTCTGTGTTATCAATTTAGAGGTTTGGTATTTACCAACTCGATCAGCTTCGAATGAAATTTCAGTTATGGATATGATGTTTGTGATTTTCGTGATACCAGGAGAAACACGTTCACAAAAATATATCACTGGGAAAGTCATAGCACCACTGAACAAGAATGTGGGAAATCTCTAAACAAAAAGACATACATATATATTTCTGGGCGCATTCTTGGATACCCACCTTTGACAAACTACTAGTTAGTTCCGGGCCATCACTGCTGGGATCAGTTCTTCTACCCTATGGCACCCATACTGTGTGAGTACCGGAACCCGTGTATTTAATGACGTCAAAACTAGTCCATCGCTTTCAGTTTACACAATGTAATCACGGGAAATATGTCTGTTGCTTTTCTTATAAATAAGTCATGTATAACCACATGTTCAATGCTTTACTGTAAGACAGATGAGTCCTTTCAACAGCTGACGTTACCATGACACAGCATTCATTAACATCAATATATTTAAGGAAGGTCTTTTTTAAAATTTCTGACATTATTCTTTCAGCTCTTCCTATTTGAAGGTAATAACACTTTTACCATCACGCATCGAAGGTGATGATTTGTTGATGCCAACAATGTATGAACATTTATGCTAAGGATTCATTGTAGTGATTTAGGGGGTAAAATACCTTTCACAAAACTCCGTAATGGGGACAAACATCCGCATCAAGGTTCAGCAAAGTAGGATAACAGTTTCTGAGATATGAACTGTTGCCTAGAGCAAACGTGAAACTATCGTATCGTCAGCAAAGTTACAACTCTCGGAGCAATATCTATCCTGAACTTATTCGAATAACTAGTAATTCTCTACGCTTCTACTCGGTCATGATGGATCTCTAGCCCCTTTTTATAATGTATTGTTCCGAATAGTTTTTATGATTACATACTCGTTTTAAATCTATATCTGTGATAGTCTAGTGTTTTTCTGTCCTTTGTCGACAGATTTTATATTTTATATTTATATATTATTACTGGACAACTTGATGGAGTAACGATTTGGCTGAAATATTGCCGATGTGACTATAAATCCTAACTCACTCACTGTCATCTTGGCAAACATTAGTGTCGGTGGAACATTTTCTGCCCAAAAGCTAAGCCTTCTTTTTTCTGAAAAAAAGATAACGTTTGAATTTGATTATCAAGACATAAAGGACATAGGTATTTGCATTATACATGACCACCGTTACCTGACCCTCATCCGACGCTTAAGCGTGGGACTCTGCTGATGTGGACGAGGTGCTAGTGCCACGGTTTGCGTGTCCATCACATAGGTGACTTAGGGACAGCGTGGGCTTAATTGTATTGCACACTCTAACCCACTGTTTCCTTAACACGATGGCCTCTTATCTCGTAAACTCATGCTTGGGTAGTATTTATATGTATATACATTAATGTCATAGTCGATAGTTCCTTGTTATCGTAATATTATAGTCACAAAGTATAGACGTTTTTCGTACAGCAGTATCTGAGGTTTAATTTGGCATCATCGTAAACAATAACTAAGGTTAATACAATCTATGAATCCTCAAAGACACCTGCATCTCTTATGTTTATTATGGTTTACACCTCACTGCTTCTTATCGTTTCTCAAAAGGATTAATTTAACCAATATCTTACACATGATTTTATACATATTATGGACTCTGGGTCGTGTGATTTCAAGTTAAGACTTTATCAATATAAAAAAATAAACATATTTACTTTTTAACTGTCATAAGTTATCTTGCGTTGTCACACATCATACCACAGTCTCAGTGTCACTGTCTGTCCGATGATGAGACTATTCTGAAAACTCTTCACAATTCGAAATACCGCACAAAACACTGGAATATATGCTAATCATATCAAACGCTTTACGGTAAAGAGGACGATTAATCTTCGAAACGGGAACAGGAATCTATTGTGTTACTTCGTGTTTCTCATCGCCCGTTCAGACGTATACTTACTGCCCACCATTTTACAAAAAAATATATGTCTAATTCTTTCAGACTAAAGCTGGAAATTGCACCAATCATTGTGTATACAAACAACACTGAAACATAGCTACGTTCCTGGAATCTGACAGCTTCCAGATCATGCAAATGAAATTTCTACTGGATGAATTTATGATCAATAGTAATCTTCTAACTTATAGAGGGCGTAATCAGTTATTTTGAACAATTGATACACGTTGAACTGTACCTAGCTCACGTTCAAAGTTTCGGTTAACATAAATAATGGCCAGAAACGTTTTTCCCATGGATGAGTGTATATTCAAATAACGCGGTGTCACGATTGAAGTTCTGCGACTGAAGTTCTGCTAAATGTCACGACGTAAACACGTATAGCTTTTTCAGCTGTAACGTCCATATGATTAGTTATTTCATTTAAGTTTGTGAAAAGGACGATGCTCAATAGCAAATTGAGAATATAAAAAATCCTAACATGATAATAACGATAGAAGGCTGTACACAGAATACAAACCTGGTGCATAATCATTTGACTTAAAAGCATATATAATCTGGAATGTTATATAAGACCTGAGAGGTCATACACGGGCTAGATGTGATAAGCTAAATAAATACAAAGTCTCTACTAAACAGACATCCCCGCTGCATGTTTATTCAATTACACAATGATAAATGCATAAATAGCTATGCAGAAGGTAAAATTGAATGTTCATCATGACTGCCATGGCTCCATGTTATAGTCACAGCAGTACATAACTGTCAACAGTTCAAGCTGTGGCAGATGTAACAATACACAGCAAAATATAACTTGTGTTATGTTAATCATATCACGTAATTATCGTATATCAAATTTGATAATGATATATATGGAAATGTCTGAATATTTATTGGAGTTTATACCCCAAAATTTATTTCCCCCGACAATTCTTGAACAGTATTTACAATGGTCAAAGTTAAATACAGATGATGGTGATTAAAAGAAACTGCTAATCATTGCCATGTCAACAAACCTTCAGCTTGATCACTGTAATATTCTAAAAACAATCATTTTCTTTTCAGTTTGATATATTTTTTTTAAATCGTAATCTGTTCGGGGCGTTTGGGAAGCCCAGGTTCGATTCTCAAATGGCTACTCAGTACATGCCCATTCATGGGGTCACTCCGCTGTGATATTGCTGGGATAAGAGCTAAAAACTAAGTAAACAAAATCACTTGCCTACTCTCTGAATACCATTACTAGATTTTTACATTTTACTTCATCCAATTAACTATATGTTAATCTGCTGCTTATCAAAACATGTCGTGCATATAGACCTCTATCGCTTGTACGTTTCTTACTTACTAACCAACTTCTAGAATGCCAATCAAAACAGTTACTTTTTGTTTCTATGAAGTTATCATTGAAGGTTTTCTACTATTGAAGACTGTGTTATTGTTCTTAATTCATAAAGATTTTTAAAGGTTTGAAAGGTATGAAGTAAAAGGCAAACATGAAGAGAAACACAAGTTGTTTCATATTTGTATGGTAATTCGTGAAATTATGAAAATGTCACAATAGTGAAACAAAATAGGGAATACAAAAGTAGGTTAGGTTATGTCTAATATTTGGCAATGCACCCTGGGGCTGCGCAGGTTATAGTGTACACAACTGTAGGTTGTTCTGTGGCAAAACAATAATGTTTCCGATGACAGATGGTAGACACAGATGTACAGTGATATTAGATTTTTCTAATGTCCACATTGACAATAAACAGCCTCCAGCCTCCAGCCTACTCTAAAATCCTTTTCTTCATGACCCACAGTGCAAATATCAATGGTATGTCAAAGCTCTCCGGCGATCGCTATGGTAAATTATGCACTATGAGCATATCTATCTCCTGTCGTATATTTTATCATGCTTTCAATTAACCTAACAATAACATCACATGCTTTTACTAATAATCACTTATTGGTTTTTCATAGGCCTAAAATTATCCCACTAAAACGTGCATCGTGCATGACTGTTGCGCTTTTTTAATCAAAGACCTTCACATTCCGTGCACTGACACTTGTCACCTACAGGTGTACGTGTATTTATATACCTTAGTATGTGAAATCATTGCGAAGGCAGCGTCAAGTGTGACAAATATGACTGCGTTTATAAATGCGTTTGATATCTATTCCTAAATAACATGTACTCTGCCATGAATTTGGAAATTACTCGGTCAATCAGAGGTATCAAATCACAATAACCACTTCTGAGTGTAACAGCCGATGTGACGGGCGCGTCACCGCGGAAGCTAATATTTATAGAATAGTACTTCTTTCCCGACATTGGGGATAACCACATACTTTAACATAGTTATACGCATCAATTATGGGTTATAAATAGAATGCAGAGTAGGGTTACTGCAATATTCAAAGTACGTGTGGCAATTATTGACAGATATATAAATCATAACAAAACAATCCTCTTTATACACCAAACTTTAATTAATTGTTTTAACTATGTTCACGCTGGGAGATTAACGTGCTTTTGTCGTGACGTCATCCGTTCCATTGGAGTTACGTCCCTTGGTTTTACACAAGTCATAAAATGGCGGCTACGGCAATGTCATTCATTTCAAATAGAAATTGCACCCTATAATATAAAGCTAGAATTGGATAGAAATCTGTCAATGTTGATTCTGAAAATGGATAAATATAAACTTTCTGAGAACTTGGATGTGTGTTTGTCATACAACGGCTAGGTGAGCTGCTGATGACGGTGATAACCGCTTGAGGCGGCGCGGTTTGCATATTGGCCAACAAGACAGTGTGGAGCTTAGTGATTTCTGATTTTGGTAAGTAGTGCATTCTCTGTCAACTTCGAATGGACGCTTCATTTCGGTCACCCGACATATAATGATCTGTCTGGCTTAAAAGCCTGCATCATTCATAGCCTGAATCGTATGGTGATACCGTCCTTATTTGAAGTTATTTTTAGACATTGAGGAATTCCCCAGAAGTTGTCCTGTATGTCTCCGCTCGATTGACAACGTAATCACGAGACATGCTGACGTTCATCGTGAAATGAAGGACAGTTAGCTTTAAATGTTTTAATGTTCTATATTCGACAGTGACGGCACATCTTTTGCAACACATAGCAGCGTAAGTACGTCATACTAGGGGTCGTGTGGTGTAAAATGAAACATTTATTTACAAGGCGGGCCT
This sequence comes from Haliotis rufescens, assembly GCF_023055435.1. Taxonomy (NCBI): domain Eukaryota; kingdom Metazoa; phylum Mollusca; class Gastropoda; order Lepetellida; family Haliotidae; genus Haliotis; species Haliotis rufescens. Next base: position 38,081,979 of record NW_025963779.1, read on the forward strand.
AGGTTTCTCTATGGTTATGGTCACGTTATGGTAGTGTCACAGCGATCGATTCAGGACAACCATTGTCCGAATTAACATTTAATTCCAAAATCTAATTGCTATCTAGCCTTGACATGTTTATATTTCCAACACTTAATTGCCATAATTAATATATAATATAATGCTATTCCCCAATGTTAACCCCCAGCACCATTGCATTATAGTCTCATGAATGACTCTCATTTATATCATGGCATATATAGCCTAAATCGATCATCCCCTTGGCTGTTTCGTTAATCACGCCCATACGTTACATGCCCAGGACAATATCATTGTCTCTTCGTCTGCCCATTGTTGTTCACTACTATATATGTGTTTACATTTATACAGAAACTCAAACTCCAGACCAAACACAGTCAATACTATTCTATACGAATATACACAACTATCGGACCAAGGGAAACAGGTGGAGCTGTGTATGATCCCGTCTCACATAAATCATACACAGACACACGGGTGATGCTAGCTATATCCAATGCTTATTCTCTTCAGCAAACTAGAGATAAAGAGCAAATCAAAGCCTCAATAGCCCCCAAATGGCAAGCCCAATGAGACGCAAGTAAGATCGACAGATGGCTATATCAAATTCTACTCAAAATCCACAAAAAGCCATATTTATACCCAAATGAAAGGAAATTTGAAGTAGTCATCTCACGCCTCAGACTAGGTAAAAAAGCTTTATGACAAAGTATGTCCATCTTGCAATCAACAAGAATCCACATGCTCACTGGTTACTTGAATGTCAAGACCATGCCCCAGCCCTGGCTCATTTAAAAACAAGAATTGTAGTCTGATCCGTTATCAGTTGTAGATCTCTAAAGCCAAGAGAAGCAAGAGCGAAGGCCAACCTAAATCTACTTCTGAGAGACGGCCAGCAAAACGAAAGTATATACAGAGCAGCCAAAGAAATTCTGTCGATTTCTACAAGTCAAAAATGAAATTATATCAATACGAAAATAGAAATCTTATCAATACTAAAACTCATAATAGATATGTGTACGCTACTCTCACACATGGGTCCAAAAGAAGGACGGGTCAGATGACATTGCTAAGGCAGAAGGCGACCGTTTGAACACTTAAAACAACAACAACTGTTTCTCAGCTTGGTATTCCAAGTGTTGGTAACGGACGACCGCGAGCAGGATGTGCAGCTCGTGGGAAGCGCCATTAGAACTGGGTGAGTGAGTGAATATGTTTTTTACGCAGCTTATAGCAATATTCCAGCTATATCACGTCAAAGGACAGCACAAATGGGCCTCACACATTGCACCCATGTGGGGAATCGAACCTGGGTCTTCGGCGTGACGAGCGAACGCTTTAACCACTAGGCTACCCCACCGCACCGGTTGATCTGGAACACCGCCATGACGAGAGAACGCTTTAACCACTAGGCTACAATACCGTCCCGGTTGAGCTGGAACTCCGCTCACCTCATGTATGTCTCAGCTGGAAAGTCTGTTCATCGTTGTGTTTGTGCTGTCAGAGCAAGTATTACGCTCATTATATATTTGCTGTTGTTGTGTATTAAACATTCTGGGACAGTGATATCGATGTTGTCCTAGATTCCCCCAAGACTAATTTCCCCGTCGACATTCGCGTTGACAACTGGTGTCAGAATCCGGCTGGAGTAACTCTTGAGCATACTCCCGATCGAGTGACCTCTCTATTTGCCTACCACCTTGAAGGACAATCATCAACTCAGGTCATAAACAACAAAGAAACAAGATTGAAGAAAAAGCAGGTCCTCTGATACCAAGCCTTTCCTGGTCAGATATTTCAGCAACACTGCTACAACTACCCACATAATTTAGGTTAGCTCATCCACAGGGTCCATCCCACAGAGATCCGACCATCATCGTGCAGACCCTGCACCCATATAGAAACTGCCACAAGGGCACATACAAAATGGACTCTGTGTACAAGACAGCTCATTGGGACTTAATAGTTTTGTGTGTACTTAACGCAATCGAATATATATGTATGACTGTTGGTAATCTCATCCAGGTATGTTTTATGAAAGCCAATATATTATTGCCTGATTGTGTCTTTCCAAATTTGTTTTTATATGTGCTCACTATACTCTAAATAACATATTTAGTCAAGCTCTATCGTTGAAGTTATTTGTGCAGGGAATCTCTTAAATGTCTCCAAACCACGCCAGACATATAGATACAGCTTAGGCCCAGAAACCCTATATAAGCTTTTGGTTATCGCGTCACACCTTAGAGCTAGACTCGTAATTTCAAAAATCTAAACAGGATTGAAGAAGAAACAAGTCCTCCGATGCCAAACCTTTTCTGAGCAAATACCTGAGCAACACTGCTAAGACTACCCACTTCAGAATTCCCCAAGAGCTAATTCAGAGAGCTTACGAAGTTGCAGAATCTCGGAAGAACAGATCAATGGTCAAAGGGAGAATACTCATGAATAATTCTGTACACGCTTGCAGGGATGTCGAGAGTTCCATTCCAATCACAGGCGCTTGCTTAAAAGCGTATCCGTACAATACATCAATACACAGATACAAAATATATTAATATGATAATAAAGTGATAATGAACATTACATACCAGATAGGTGAAACCTGAACTGGTAATACCGTAACTATGATTCTACGGTGAACGTTACCATGAGAAATCTGCATAATAAAGAAATACAAATGCAGAATACTATATGCAAGTGATATCCTATGGTAAAATAGTGTATAAAAATATATAGTACAACAGCCACTCATTTCAGACATACAACACTCATACACCTGCACTTACCAACATACATAATACATCAAGCATACAGACATACATTTACTTTCCATTACTGTCCAGAGGGGTTTATAATACTTAGTAGTATAGGTAATGGGGGCTCCATAGGTAGTTTATATAATTATATATTTAGGTTTCGTGTTTAATACTGTTTTATACAGATAATAATAACTCACTGAACTGTGAGTCCATCAAGAACTATAAATATATACAAGATGCATTATGTTTCTTATAAATAAAATTAAGAATGCATTCTACAATATATATATCATATCTTATCGCAATAATTAGAAACCATTCATATATATATACAACATCATAAAATAAATAATCAACTAACCTTAAGTATGAATAAATCCCTTCACAAATCCAAATCCTCACATAAGAAATGAATGTATGTGGTGTTTCCTTGAGGTGACAATAGCAACTGATTTAGTAAAATTCAACAACGAACATTGTTGTATCTATGGCCAACTTGGCCTATCAACAAGACAATAGACTGGGCCGGGGCGCGCTGGGGCAAAGAGTGCTGTAAGTCAAAAGCATGCAGTGTGACAATTAGTGGAAGTGAGACTGAGAGTAAGCTTACTTAATGTTACGGAGCTATGGAATGAATGTTTAAGGTATAAAATACTAAGGTATAAAACAAAACTAATAGTACAACTTATAATATATTCTTATAATGTAAATATTGTAATAAACTAATTAGTTGAAATGGTAACAAGGCCATATAACCTTACTACTAACTAATAAATCTTAACTAAAAGTTATGTACATAAGGACTTGAGCCTGCCACAGGTACACGAGAGTACCATTACTGATTTTGTTGAAACTAATATAAAACGGTATAATAATTTTGAAATACGTCTATTGAACAATGTTTTCTGGGTTAGCCCTGTTAGAGAAATAAGGAGTTGCCTGTCTTGCGTTGCATCACTCAAAAACATATTCTGTCTCTAACACTTATCCAAGAAGACCCAAGTTTCTGTTAATTCACAGTCTATGATGTCTAGCAGTTAATGATTAATCTAATAATACATGATTACTATCCCACACATGGATACATCTACCCTTACATTGCACTGGAAGTTGTCCCATTTCCAATATTAATTTTAAAAAGAAAGTGAATCCCACACATTATTTTTCTCAAGTCTGGTGTTTTTTACGAATGCATAATCACCCCTGATCTCGTTTGTATCACTTCACTGGGCAAACTGTGTTTATTTGTTAAGGGTTATTTTTTGGTTTGGGTAGTTGTTTAACGCCACACTCAGCAATATTTCAGCTACATGACGGCGGTCTGTTAATAATCGAGTCTGAACCAGACAACCCAGTGATTGATATCATGAGCATCGATCCACGCAACTGGGATCGACGACACGCTTCAACCAAGTCAGCGAGCCTGACCACCCGATCCCGTTAGTCGCCTCTTACGACAAGCATTATAGGGTTATTTGAGCCATCATCATCGGGTCCTTTGAGCCATTATCTACATGTTATTATATATAGTAAAATGGAATCTGCTCAAGTCTATAATTACAATCACCTTTGTAGAATATATAAGAACCGACAGATACTATGTACTGAGTAAACGATACATGTATAATAAATGCGAAAAAACCCCATTTCTATAACCATTGGAAATCTCTGCTAAAGGCAGGATATATCAGGATATCAAATTAGGATGATACCAGGTCTATCTCTTTCAGCCAACAATTCAATCAAGGGGCTCTTCCCATCCACCGTCCAACTGTTGCAACACTACAGTCAAAAATAACTGTCATTTCATAACTTTATTGATAATTGTTTGTCCCGTCTTGTACTGTGTAAATACCAAAAACACTCGTCAAGATAGACATACTTTTTTTTCTTTCACTGACAAGCTGTCAAACATCTCATGGGAATGACTATAGCCAGACATGTCACCACTGCTTGTGTAAAGAACACACCACAAATGCTAGGCACGACATTAATTAACAACTCTGAAGTTGAATTTATTCATACAAAAATCGAACGACAATGGGAATCCATTTTCAGCCTTCTTAAGATAACTCTTCAATGAAAACGAGAAGAAGTTTGTGACATTGTGCTAAAACAAAAATATCATTAATAAGAATATGATCACATACATATATATATATGAGAAAATGTTGTTTGTTCTGGGGTTTTTTGCACTTGTTGTAGCCTTGCGGCTAGAGCGATCGCTCGTTACAAGCCCGGGTGTGATTTCTCCTATACCAGGTGTTCCCCGCAGTGATATTGCATGAAAACTACTACAACCGGCTTTACACGTCACACATTCATTCACACACACTCACTTGGGCTCAAGCAAGTTGTTATGTTATTACAACAAACTATATAAGGAAGAAAAACTATTGGTTTCCTGAAAAATATATCAGTTTATTGCTAGGACAACTATATCTGTTATTTCACTGATTTTGTAAGATTCATTAGACATATCTCTTGATGTCCACAGTGTTTGGCGGGTTGGTTGGACCAGGGATCCGCCTTATTCACTCTACTTCAATCCACTTCTATTCTGCATTTGTAGAGTGAATTCTAGTATGTGTATTTTGAGATTTGTGTTAGGTAGAATTCAAGATTCAGGGGTGAGCAATGATATTTTAAGCGAAGATTAGGTAGCATATGGGATTCAGGGATTCAGAAGAGGTGGGGGTAGGGGGTATACCAACATGCTTTTATGATACAAACGATGCTCAGTCGGGTGAGCGGGTTTCAGCCATTAGTGTTTCCCCTCTTTTGTACACCAGGAAAGACCTTGGCGGAAAACACGTAATACGACTATCTTGAAAATGTTGAGTTCAGATAGCAATCATGTCTTCATTATTCACAAGGAAGAGAGTGAAGAGATACATCCTTGTAAGGGAGTTCTTTCCCTTTGATCATACAATCTGTCTCTAATGATGCTTCTCAAGCTTCAGTTTCGTCTTTGTCGTGGTTTTCGTATTCCAGAAGACAGCTCGTGTTATTCTGAATTTTAGTGAGTAAGTTGGGTTTAACGCCGCTTTTAAAAGTATTACAGTTATATCGCGGCGTGTGAGCTTAATGTGGGAGGAAAGCCTGAAGTGATGCAGATCTCAGACGTTTACCACTTCGGTGAAACCTACGAGCACGGGCATGGTGCTGACAAACCTAGAAACATAATCGGGGCGAACCGCGATTCGAACCCAAAATCATAGGTTCATGGCATGACCAAGGGACGCAACTCTCCACAACGAATCGCGGCGCCTTAGACGACTGGGCCACCCGTGCCCCTCTGAATTTTAAATATATGATACTGAAATATGAATAAACCAAACTTGTGCACTTTTGTTTTTTAACGATAAAAATAGTTAAAAAGCTGAAAAGATTTAAAGCTGGTTTCTTAAAACGATACACAGAGCAAAGCGTTGATCTGGAACACCGCCGTGACGAGAGAACGCTTTAACCACTAGGCTACCATACCATCCCGGTTGAGCTGGAACTCCGCTCACCTCATGTATGTCTCAGCTGGAAAGTCTGTTCATCGTTGTGTTTGTGCTGTCAGAGCAAGTATTACGCTCATTATATATTTGCTGTTGTTGTGTATTAAACATTCTGGGACAGTGATGTCGATGTTGTCCTAGATTCCCCCAAGACTAATTTCCCCGTCGACATTCGCGTTGACAACTGGTGTCAGAATCCGGCTGGAGTAACTCTTGAGCATACTCCCGATCGAGTGACCTCTCTATTTGCCTACCACCTTGAAGGACAATCATCAACTCAGGTCCTAAACAACAAAGAAACAAGATTGAAGAGACAGCAAGTCCTCTGATACCAAGCCTTTCCTGGTCAGATATTTCAGCAACACTGCTACAACTACCCACATAATTTAGGTTAGCTCATCCACAGGGTCCATCCCACAGAGATCCGACCATCATCGTGCAGACCCTGCACCCATATAGAAACTGCCACAAGGGCACATACAAAATGGACTCTGTGTACAAGACAGCTCATTGGGACTTAATAGTTTTGTGTGTACTTAACGCAATCGAATTTATATGTATGACTGTTGGTAATCTCATCCAGGTATGTTTTATGAAAGCCAATATATTATTGCCTGATTGTGTCTTTCCAAATTTGTTTTTATATGTGCTCACTATACTCTTAATTACATATTTAGTCAAGCTCTATCGTTGAAGTTATTTGTGCAGGGAATCTCTTAAATGTCTCCTAACCACGCCAGACATATAGATACAGCTTAGGCCCAGAAACCCTATATAAGCTTTTGGTTATCGCGTCACACCTTAGAGCTAGACTCGTAATTTCAAAAATCTAAACAGGATTGAAGAAGAAACAAGTCCTCCGATGCCAAATCTTTTCTGAGCAAATACCTGAGCAACACTGCTAAGACTACCCACTTCAGAATTCCCCAAGAGCTAATTCAGAGAGCTTACGAAGTTGCAGAATCTCGGAAGAACAGATCAATGGTCAAAGGGAGAATACTCATGAATAATTCTGTACACGCTTGCAGGGATGTCGAGAGTTCTTTGTGTCTAAATGTGGACAAACTCCATCATTCCAATCACAGGCTCAGTAGTCGACCAACAGAAGTTTTGTTGAAGATAGTTATCTGTTCGCCAAAATACTGGGGAAAAGATTTCCTCAGTTTTTGCTGCAAAAGAAAATCGTAGACACAATTGTCAATGCAAGAGAATATCCAGCCAAGATTTTCTACCGAAACAGATTCCACGTAAAGGGCACATAGCTGTGGAAATTATATGAATGGACCACTGAAAATCAGTGATGATACCAGGTGTTCGCGAAAAGGGTAAGCATGTTTTGCCCTACTGGTAGCGACCGCCATTCATACAATTTGCATAAAAAAGGTAATTAGTAGTAAGTCAGCCTGTAAACAAACCAGACAATCCAGTGATCGGTGAACCATAAAGTACAGTTATGTAACCGTGGTTGTGTTGGCCGATAGTGGAGTAGGTGATCTACTGGCCAAATAATCACAAAAAGCTGTGGGGGTGAGGCTGATGACGTTATTTTGTTGTTAGGTACGAATGTACGTACTTAATTCAGCCTGAAACAATGAAAGTACAACATAAGCAAACGTAACATAGAAATAAATATATACAATCCATTATAGTTACTCTTTAACTTTCTGAAATATAGATATCACTTCCATTAAATGAGTAGCATTTACTTTACATTACACAATACATCAGACGTATCCGTACAATACATCAATACACAGATACAAAATATATAAATATGATAATAAAGTGATAATGAACATTACATACCAGATAGGTGAAACCTGAACTGGTAATACCGTAACGATGATTGTACGGTGAACGTTACCATGAGAAATCTGCATAATAAAGAAATACAAATGCAGAATACTATATGCAAGTGATATCCTATGGTAAAATAGTGTATAAAAATATATAGTTCAACAGCCACTCATTTCAGACATACAACACTCATACACCAGCACTTACCAACATACATCAAGCATACAGACATACATTTACTTTCCATTACTGCCCAGAGGGGTTTATAATACTTAGTAGTATAGGTAATGGGGGCTCCATAGGTAGTTTATATAATTATATATTTAGGTTTCGTGTTTAATACTGTTTTATACAGATAATAATAACTCACTGAACTGTGAGTTCATCAAGAACTATTAATATATACAAGATGCATTATGTTTCTTATAAATAAAATTAAGAATGCATTCTACAATATATATTATTTCTTATCACAATAATTAGAAACCATTCATATATATATACAACATCATAAAATAAATAATCAACTAACCTTAAGTATGAATAAATCCCTTCACAAATCCAAATCCTCACAAAAGAAATGAATGTATGTGGTGTTTCCTTGAGGTGACAATAGCAACTGATTTTGTAAAATTCAACAACAAACATTGTTGTAGCTATGGCCAACTTGGCCTATCAACAAGACAATAGACTGGGCCGAGGCGCGCTGGGGCAAAGAGTGCTGTAAGTCAAAAGCATGCAGTGTGACAATTAGTGGAAGTGAGACTGAGAGTAAGCTTACTTAATGTTACGGAGCTATGGAATGAATGTTTAAGGTATAAAATACTAAGGTATAAAACAACTAATAGTACAACTAATAATATATTCTTATAATGTAAATATTGTAATAAACTAATTAGTTGAAATGGTAACAAGGCCATATAACCTTACTACTAACTAATAAATCTTAACTAGAAGTTATGTACATAAGGACTTGAGCCTGCCACAGTTACACGAGAGTACCATTACTGATTTTGTTGAAACTAATATAAAACGGTATAATAATTTTGAAATACGTCTATTGAACAGTGTGTTCTGGGTTAGCCCTGTTAGAGAAATAAGGAGTTGCCTGTCTTGCGTTGCATCACTCAAAAACATATTCTGTCTCTAACACTTATCCCAGAAGACCCAAGTTTCTGTTAATTCACAGTCTATGATGTCTAGCAGTTAATGATTAATCTAATAATACATGATTACTATCCAACACATGGATACATCTACCCTTACATTGCACTGGAAGTTGTCCCATTTCCAATATTAATTTTAAAAAGAAAGTGAATCCCACACATTATTTTTCTCAAGTCTGGTGTTTTTTACAAGTGCATAATCACTCCTGATCTCGTTTGTATCACTTCACTGAGCAAACTGTGTTTATTTGTTAAGGGTTATTTGTTTGGTTTGGTTAGTTGTTTAACGCCGCACTCAGCAATATTCCAGCTATATGACGGCGGTCTGTAAATAATCGAGTCTGAACCCGACAATCCAGTGATTGATATCATGAGCATCGATCCACGCAATTGGGATCGACGACACGCTTCAACCAAGTCAACGAGCCTGACCACCCGATCCCGTTAGTCGCCTCTTACGACAAGCATTATAGGGTTATTTGAGCCATCATCATCGGGTCCTTTGAGCCATTATCTACATGTTATTATGTATAGTAAAATGGAATCTGCTCAAGTCTATAATTACATTTACCTTTGTTAAATATATAAGAACCGACGGATACAATGTACTGAGTAAACGATACATGTATAATAAATGCGAAAAAACCCTATTTCTATAACCATTGGAAATGTTTGCTAAAGGCAGGATCTATTGTATATGATTCCGACTATATATCATGAGCATGTGCTTATGAACAACTATCAAATTAGGATGATACCAGGTCTATCTCTTTCAGCCAACAATTCAATCAAGGGGCTCTTCCCATCCACCGTCCAACTGTTGCAACACTACAGTCAGAAATAACTGTCATTTCATAACTTTATTGATAATTGTTTGTCCCGTCTTGTACTGTGTAAATACCAAAAACACTCGTCAAGATAGACATACTTTTTTTTTCTTTCACTGACAAGCTGTCAAACATCTCATGGGAATGACTATAGCCAGACATGTCACCACTGCTTGTGTAAAGAACACACCACAAATGCTAGGCACGACATTAATTAACAACTTTGAAGTTGAATTTATTCATACAAAAATCGAACGACAATGGGAATCCATTTTCAGCCTTCTTAAGATAACTCTTCAACGAAAACGAGAAGTTTGTGACATTGTGCTAAAACAAAAATATCATTAATAAGAATATGATCACATACATGTATATATATATGAGAAAATGTTGTTTGTTCTGGTTTTTTTTGCACTTGTTGTAGCCTTCCGGCTAGAGCGATCGCTCGTAACAAGCCCGGGTGTGATTTCTCCTATACGTGGTGTTCCCCGCAGTGATATTGCATGAAAACTACTACAACCGGCTTTACACGTCACACATTCATTCACACACATTCACTTGGGCTCAAGCAAGTTGTTATGTCATTACAACAAACTATATGAGGAAGCAAACTATTGGTTTCCTGAAAAATATATCAGTTTATTGCTAGGACAACTATATTTGTTATTTCACTGATTTTGTAAGATTCATTAGACATATCTCTTGATGTCCACAGTGATTGGCGGGTTGGTTGGACCAGGGATCCGCCTTATTCACTCTACTTCAATCCACTTCTATTCTGCATTTGTAGAGTGAATTCTAGTATGTGTATTTTGAGATTTGAGTTAGGTAGAATTCGAGATTCAGGGGTGAGCAATGATATTTTAAGCGAAGATTAGGTAGCATATGGGATTCAGGGATTCAGAAGAGGTGGGGGTAGGGGGTATAGCAACATGCTTTTATGATACAAACGATGCTCAGTCGGGTGAGCGGGTTTCAGCCATTAGTGTTTCCCCTCTTTTGTACACCAGGAAAGACCTTGGCTGAAAACACGTAATACGACTATCTTGAAAATGTTGAGTTCAGATAGCAATCATGTCTTCATTATTCACAAGGAAGAGAGTGAAGAGATACATCCTTGTAAGGGAGTTCTTTCCCTTTGATCATACAATCTGTCTCCAATGATGCTTCTCAAGCTTCAGTTTCGTCTTTGTCATGGTTTTCGTATTCCAGAAGACAGCTCGTGTTATTCTGAATTTTAGTGAGTGAGTTGGGTTTAACGCCGCTTTTAAAAGTATTACAGTTATATCGCGGCGTGTGAGCTTAATGTGGGAGGAAAGCCTGAAGTGATGCAGATCTCAGACGTTTACCACTTCGGTGAAACCTACGAGCACGGGCATGGTGCTGACAAACCTAGAAACATGATCGGGCGAACCGCGATTCGAACCACACAATCATAGGTTCATGGCATGACCAAGGGACGCAACTCTCCACAACGAATCGCGGCGCCTTAGACGACTGGGCCACCCGTGCCCCTCTGAATTTTTAATATATGATACTGAAATATGAATAAACCAAACTTGTGCACTTTTGTTTTTTAATGATAAAAATGGTTAAGAGGCTGAAAAGATTTAAAGCTGGTTTCTAAAATCGATACACAGAGCAAAGCGTTGATCTGGAACACCGCCGTGACGAGAGAACGCTTTAACCACTAGGCTACCATACCATCCCGGTTGAGCTGGAACTCCGCTCACCTCATGTATGTCTCAGCTTGAAAGTCTGTTCATCGTTGTGTTTGTGCTGTCAGAGCAAGTATTACGCTCATTATATATTTGCTGTTGTTGTGTATTAAACATTCTGGGACAGTGATATCGATGTTGTCCTAGATTCCCCCAAGACTAATTTCCCCGTCGACATTCGCGTTGACAACTGGTGTCAGAATCCGACTGGAGTAACTCTTGAGCATACTCCCGATCGAGTGACCTCTCTATTTGCCTACCACCTTGAAGGACAATCATCAACTCAGGTCCTAAACAACAAAGAAACAAGATTGAAGAAACAGCAAGTCATCCGATACCAAGCCTTTCCTGGTCAGATATTTCAGCAACACTGCTACAACTACCCACATAATTTAGGTTAGCTCATCCACAGGGTCCATCCCACAGAGATCCGACCATCATCGTGCAGACCCTGCACCCATATAGAAACTGCCACAAGGGCACATACAAAATGGACTCTGTGTACAAGACAGCTCATTGGGACTTAATAGTTTTGTGTGTACTTAACGCAATCGAATTTATATGTATGACTGTTGGTAATCTCATCCAGGTATGTTTTATGAAAGCCAATATATTATTGCCTGATTGTGTCTTTCCAAATTTGTTTTTATATGTGCTCACTATACCCTTAATTACATATTTAGTCAAGCTCTATCGTTGAAGTTATTTGTGCAGGGAATCTCTTAAATGTCTCCTAACCACGCCAGACATATAGATACAGCTTAGGCCCAGAAACCCTATATAAGCTTTTGGTTATCGCGTCACACCTTAGAGCTAGACTCGTAATTTCAAAAATCTAAACAGGATTGAAGAAGAAACAAGTCCTCCGATGCCAAATCTTTTCTGAGCAACACTGCTAAGACTACCCACTTCAGAATTCCCCAAGAGCTAATTCAGAGAGCTTACGAAGTTGCAGAATCTCGGAAGAACAGATCAATGGTCAAAGGGAGAATACTCATGAATAATTCTGTACACGCTTGCAGGGATGTCGAGAGTTCTTTGTGTCTAAATGTGGACAAACTCCATCATTCCAATCACAGGCGCTTGCTTAAAAGCGCACAGATTTGGCTCAGTAGTCGACCAACAGAAGTTTTGTTGAAAATAGTTATCTGTTCGACAAAATACTGGGGAAAAGATTTCCTCAGCTTTTGCTGCAAAAGAAAATCGTAGACGCAATTGTCAATGCAAGAGAATATCCAGCCAAGATTTTCTACCGAAACAGATTCCGAGTAAAGGGCACATAGCTGTGAAAATTATATGAATGGACCACTGAAAATCAGTGATGATACCAGGTGTTCGCGAAAAGGGTAAGCATGTTTTGCCCTACTGGTAGCGACCGCCATTCATACAATTTGCATACAAAAGTAATTAGTAGTAAGTCAGCCTGTAAACAAACCAGACAATCCAGTGATCGGTGAACCATAAAGTACAGTTATGTAACCGTGGTTGTGTTGGCCGTTAGTGGAGGTGATCTACTGGCCAAATAATCACAAACAGCTGTGGGGGGTGAGGCTGATGACGTTATTTTATTGTTAGGTACGAATGTACGTACTTAATTCAGCCTGAAACAATGAAAGTACAACATAAGCAAACGTAACATAGAAATAAATATATACAATCCATTATAGTTACTCTTTAACTTTCTGAAATATAGATATCACTTCCATTAAATGAGTAGCATTTACTTTACATTACACAATACATCAGACGTATCCGTACAATATATCAATACACAGATACAAAATATATTAATATGATAATAAAGTGATAATGAACATTACATACCAGATAGGTGAAACCTGAACTAGTAATAACGGACGATGATTGTACGGTGAACGTTGCCACTGAGAAATCTGCATAATAAAGAAATACAAATACAGAATACTATATGCAAGTGATATCCTATGGTAAAATAGTGTATAAAAATATATAGAACAACAGCCACTCATTTCAGACATACAACACTCATACACCTGCACTTACCAACATACATAATGCATCAAGCATACAGACATACATTTACTTTCCATTACTGGACAGAGGGGTTTATAATACTTAGTAGTATAGGTAAATGGGGGTTCCATAGGTAGTTTATATATATATTTAGGTTTCGTGTTTAATACTGTTTTATACAGATAATTATAACTCACTGAACTGTGAGTTCATCAAGAACTATTAATATATAGAAGATGCATTATGTTTCTAATAAATTAAATTAAGAATGCATTCTGCAATATATATTATTTCTTATCGCAATAATTAGAAACCATTCATATATACAACATCATAAAATAAATAATCAACTAACCTTAAGTATGAATAGATCCCTTCACAAATCCAAATCCTCACATAAGAAATGAATGTATGTGGTCTTTCCTTGAGGTGACAATAGCAACTGATTTTGTAAAATTCAACAACAAACATTGTTGTATCTATGGCCAACTTGGCCTATCAACAAGACAATAGACTGGGCCGGGGCGCGCTGGGGCAAAGAGTGCTGTAAGTCAAAAGCATGCAGTGTGACAATTAGTGGAAGTGAGACTGAGAGTAAGCTTACTTAATGTTACGGAGCTATGGAATGAATGTTTAAGGTATAAAATACTAAGGTATAAAACAACTAATAGTACAACTAATAATATATTCTTATAATGTAAATATTGTAATAAACTAATTAGTTAAAATGGTAACAAGGCCATATAACCTTACTACTAACTAATAAATCTTAACTAAAAGTTATGTACATAAGGACTTGAGCCTGCCACAGTTACACGAGAGTACCATTACTGATTTTGTTGAAACTAATATAAAATGGTATAATAATTTTGAATTACGTCTATTGAACAATGTGTTCTGGGTTAGCCCTGTTAGAGAAATAAGGAGTTGCCTGTCTTGCGTTGCATCACTCAAAAACATATTCTGTCTCTAACACTTATCCAAGAAGACCCAAGTTTCTGTTAATTCACAGTCTATGATGTCTAGCAGTTAATGATTAATCTAATAATACATGATTACTATCCCACACATGGATACATCTACCCTTACATTGCACTGGAAGTTGTCCCATTTCCAATATTAATTTTAAAAAGAAAGTGAATCCCACACATTATTTTTCTCAAGTCTGGTGTTTTTTACGAATGCATAATCACTCCTGATCTCGTTTGTATCACTTCACTGAGCAAACTGTGTTTATTTCTTTAGGGTTATTTGTTTGGTTTGGTTTGTTGTTTAACGCCGCACTAAGCAATATTTCAGCTACATGACGGCGGTCTGTAAATAATCGAGTCTGAACCCGACAATCCAGTGATTGATACCATGAGCATCGATCCACGCAATTGGGATCGACGACACGCTTCAACCAAGTCAGCGAGCCTGACCACCCGATCCCGTTAGTCGCCTCTTACGACAAGCATTATAGGGTTATTTGAGCCATCATCATCGGGTCCTTTAAGCCATTATCTACATGTTATTATGTATAGTAAAATGGAATCTGCTCAAGTCTATAATAAAAATCACCTTTGTAAAATATATAAGAACCGACAGAAACTATGTACTGAGTAAACGATACATGTATAATAAATGCGAAATAAACCATTTCTATAACCATTGGAAATCTCTGCTAAAGGCAGGATCTATTGTATATGATTCCGACTTTATCATGAGCATGTGCTCATGAACCAATATCAAATTAGGATGATACCAGGTCTATCTCTTTCAGCCAACAATTCAGTCAAGGGGCTCTTCCCATCCACCGTCCAACTGCTGCAACACTACAGTCAAAAATAACTGTCGTCTCATAACTTTATTGATAATTGTTTGTCCCGTCTTGTACTGTGTAAATACCAAAAACACTCGTCAAGATAGACATACTTTTTTTTTCTTTCACTGACAAGCTGTCAAACATCTCATGGGAATGACTATAGCCAGACATGTCACCACTGCTTGTGTAAAGAACACACCACAAATGCTAGGCACGACATTACTTAACAACTTAGAAATTGAACTTATTTATACAAAAATCGCACGACAATGGGAATCAATTTTCAGCCTTCTTAAGATAACTCTTCAACGAAAACGAGAAGAAGTTTGTGACATTGTGCTAGAATACAATGTCATTAATAAGAATATGATCATACATATATATATATATATATATATATATATATATATATATATATATATGAGAAAATGTTGTTTGTTCTGGGATTTTTTGCACTTGTTGTAGCCTTGCGGCTAGAGCGATCGCTCGTTACAAGCCCGGGTGTGATTTCTCCTATACCAGGTGTTCCCCGCAGTGATATTGCATGAAAACTACTACAACCGGCGTAAAACGTCACACATTCATTCACACACACTCACTTGGGCTCAAGCAAGTTGTTATGTTATTACAACAAACTATATAAGGAAGCAAACTATTGGTTTCCTGAAAAATATATCAGTTTATTGCTAGGACAACTATATCTGTTATTTCACTGATTTTGTAAGATTCATTAGACATATCGCTCTCTTGATGTCCACAGTGTTTGGCGGGTTGGTTGGACCAGGGATCCGCCTTATTCACTCTACTTCAATCCACTTCTATTCTGCATTTGTAGAGTGAATTCTAGTATGTGTATTTTGAGATTTGTGTTGGGTAGATTTCGAGATTCAGGGGTGAGCAATGATATTTTAAGCGAAGATTAGGTAGCATATGGGATTCAGGGATTCAGAAGAGGTAGGGGTAGGGGGTATACCAATATGCTTTTATGATACAAACGATGCTCAGTCGGGTGAGCGGGTTTCAGCCATTAGTGTTTCCCCTCTTTTGTACACCAGGAAAGACCTTGGCTGAAAACACGTAATACGACTATCTTGAAAATGTTGAGTTCAGATAGCAATCATGTTTTCATTATTCACAAGGAAGAGAGTGAAGAGATACATCCTTTTAATGGAGTTCTTTCCCTTTGATCATACAATCTGTCTCCAATGATGCTTCTCAAGCTTCAGTTTCGTCTTTGTCGTGGTTTTCGTATTCCAGAAGACAGCTCGTGTTATTCTGAATTTTAGTGAGTGAGTTGGGTTTAACGCCGCTTTTAAAAGTATTACAGTTATATCGCGGCGTGTGAGCTTAATGTGTGAGGAAAGCCCGAAGTGATGCAGATCTCAGACGTTTACCACTTCGGTGAAACCTACGAGCACGGGCATGGTGCTTACAAACCTAGAAACATAATCGGGGCGAACCGCGATTCGAACCCACAATCATAGGTTTATGACATGACCAAGGGACGCAACTCTCCACAACGAATCACGGCGCCTTAGACGACTTGGCCATCCGTGCCCCTCTGAATTTTTAATATATGATACTGAAATATGAATAAACCAAACTTGTGCACTTTTGTTTTTTAACGATAAAAATAGTTAAAAAGCTGAAAAGATTTAAAGCTGGTTTCTAAAAACGATACACAGAGCAAAGCGTGCTAAAGGTTCACTACCTTGAACATTATTGAAATTCAATAATCATAAATTCGCTACATACCTACTCGAAACCAGGTAACAGCAACAACTTATGTTGGTGCCGAATGTTTAACAAAATGTATAAACTCTTCATGACTGAGCGATGTGATGGAATATTGCGTTGAAATAACTCCGTAAGAGAGGCGCGAAAATGCTCTCGGACATAATAAGTCGAATAACCTCCTTTCATAGAAGAAAAGAGAAGAAAGGAAAATATTGAAAAGACACGGAATGCCTTATAATCCAGTTGGAACGATACGCTGATTGACAATCAAATACCATTCCTGGTGGTTCAAACGTTGTGAGTGGGTTCAAGCGTTGTGAGTGGGTTCAAGCGTTGTGAGTGGGTTCAAGCGTTGCGAGTGGGTGGGTCCAAGCGTTGCGAGTGGGTTCAAGCGTTGTGAGTGGGTTCAAGCGTTGTGAGTGGGTTCAAGCGTTGTAAGGGCGAAGTAACCGAGCAGAGCTAATGACAATGCTCAGATGAAGCAACAGTTTCACGCATCCTTTTGTTGGTCTAGTTTAAGGGGGACAGTGCATGATTATTTTAATGATAAACGATCTATTCGAGGGCCTATCCCCTAAAGTAAACACATCAAAATTCGCGGATGATGGAGCCATCTGGATCCGCACTAAAAGCATGAACATGGTCCAAAATTTACTCCACAAATCTCTTAATAAAATACAACAATGGGCTGACAAATGGGGCTTCTCCCTTAACTCAGAAAAAACAACAGGAATAGTATTCAAACATAAAAACATGAAACCCGCCTCCCCAATCCTCCAGCTAAACAATCAAACAATCAAATTTGAAAAACAAACCAAATTCTTAGGACTTATTTTCGATGAACATCTCACCTGGGATGCTCACATCCAAAACCTAACAACTAAATGCAGTAAAGACCTAAATACCCTAAGATGCCTAACTGGCTCTAACTGGGGAGCATCCAAAGATACCCTCCTCTCTCTCTACATATCACTAATTAGATCAAAACTAGACTACGGCTGCGCCATATACAACACCCTAAACAACTCTCTATCTAAAAAACTTGACTCAATACAATATCAGGCTCTCATAGAAATGCCACTAAGTCTACGCAGGGAACAGCTAAGCTTAAATTTCTGGTCCGCGTCCCAATCAAACCCTCTCATCCAAAACTTAATAAACCAAAACATCAGCCCCCAAAAACCAAGCTCTAGCTCGTAAACATCCCTTACTTACCTCAATATCCCAAAGAATAACAAACTACCTAAATGAACACCAAATTAAAAATCTTAAACAAAACTGCAAACAATCAAATATCTTCACCCCTAAACTTAAAATACCCAAAATAGACACAACACTAGCTAGCCAAATAAATAAACAAACCGACCCAAACTTAGCTAAAACTACCACACTCGCATACATACACGAAAATTGGCCAAATTGGTGTCACATTTACACGGACGGATCCTCAGATCCGACCTCCAAACAAACAGGTTTCGGAGTCCATACCACACAACCCACTAAAACCACACAATCCTTCCGACTCCCAAACAACCAATCAATATTCACGGCAGAACTAATGGGCATGGCCTCAGCCCTCCATAATCAAGAATCCAAAAAACACAAAAAAAATCCTAATACTTACCGACTCCCTAAGTGGACTGCAAGCCCTCCAAAACAAAAATACCAAAAACCGACCTAAATTAAGAAATCAAATACTTAAAAGCTCCAACGACCTAACTAAGTCAGGCAAACAAATAACCTTCTTGTGGATTCCCGCCCACGTAGGAATATACGGTAATGAAAACGCCAATAAAGCAGCTATACTATCCCTCAAAATCCCAGAAATAAGCTTAAACTTACCCATCTCAAAATCAGAAATTAAAAGTGTAAACAAGCAAAAAATCACAAAAAATGGCATAACCTATATCCTAACCTCAAATAGCCAAACCAAAAAAGTGCTCAGCAAACCACTAACCAAACCAAAAATTCTCCATCCATCCAAAAAAATCGACAGAGTAATCACTAAACTCCAAACAGGACACACCAACCTAAATAACCACCTAAAAAAATTAAAAAACACACTACAGGTAACTGCCCACATTGCAAACAACCATGGCCAGAAACCCAAGAACACGCACTCATCCACTGCACACACTACCTAACACATCGAACCGCATTACAAACCACCCTCAATCTAAACAAGGCTCTAACTCTAGAAGCAATACTAAACCCACAAAAAAAAATAGAAAACTTCAAGGCCTTGGGCGTATTCTTAATAAAAACGGAACTAATAAAACGCATCTAAAAACAAAATAACCTACCAAATCAAAATCACATAAACAAACAAACATCCACCATACCCAGCTCCCTTAGTTCTCCTCCCCAATCCCATCGGCATCTATTCCAAATCTCAAAATTCCCAAATTCTATATAAGCAACCCCTAAAACCCCCCTCTTGGGTTGCACAGACCACTTTCGCCCTTTCGGAAACACATTAAATGGCCTGGCCGGGCCCGTGTGCGAAATACGTATCAGTCGGAAAGCGCACGTTAAATCTCCAAAGTAAGTAAGTAAGTAAGTATGATAATTTTCAGCTATTCTGACTGGCGTGTCAGCGTTGACCAGTGGGACAATTCCGTTACTTAAACATTCTGTTAAATGGATGGATCACTGAAAATGTTCAACCTGCACATGCGCGAACAAATCGTTTTTGTAAGGCTGGCATGAAATTCAGATAAATACCCCCAACCGGCGATAGTGACCCTGAGATCTGTGGACAGCACGTCGCCGTCATCAAAACGTGTCCGTCCTGTTTCTGTGTCGTATTATAACTGTCACTAGTTATCTGCAGGTTTGAAATGTTCTTCAGCAACGTATGCTTGTCATAAGAGGCTACTAACTTTTGACACCAAATGAGGGAACTGTGCAGAATACAGAAGGGTGCTTTGTCAGTAATAAACCATGGTTTCAGGTTGACATGAACTAATAGAATTAAAAGCGAAATAAACCTTTCCAAAATCATAAGAACGATACCAACTATATCATAAAACATAAAGTGATCATACCATGTGTTCGCGAAAAGGTGAGTGTGACCTGCCCCCACCGGCCGTCAAAAAAGAAGAATGGAAATGACTTAAGGTTTTAGTCTTTGGAGACAACCCGCTTGGGCTTAAAGGTTTTCTACTCCGACGTCCGCGCTTTGTTATATTTAAGTTTAATGGCATATTTCCTCTGGGAGAAGGACCCGAACTGACTTCGGATGGCTTCGTATATTTGTAATAACTTCTGTGTATTTAATTCGGGTCAGCGGAATTGTACAATTGACTGGTTACCATCAGTGCTGCTAACTTAGACGAACACAAACTGCTGTGAGTCCTAATGTTAATTGCGTACCTAAAACCTTAATGTTTTAACTTGGTGCGTATTGTCTGGTATAAACATATCCTTTAATTGTGGTGGGTGTCTTTGTAAAGGCGCTTTAATGCAATCGGTCTGAGTGTTTCTGTATGTTTCAACGTTACGTGCGTGCGTGTGTACTCACATCTGCTGCAATTTTGACAATTACGAGTCGGCTTCTCTGTGGGTGGCGTCACTCTAGCGTAGGCGGCATTATCGATATAACCGTGACACTGGTCAACAGCGCAAGAGAGCGAGAAATATGGGGATGTTTTACTTCCAGGTGGTATTACTGAACACGTTGCCGTCACGTACCGGGAGCCCGCTATTCTATGATACATCTATTTCTTGAAATCGGGTACTGCGTGAAGATAGCGAGTAGACAGAATGGGATAAGGACGATAGTGTGACTTGGACTTAGGACTTGTACATAGAAACACAAATTCATACGAAAACGTGCTCACGAAATAAAGGTATTAACCGATATTAAATTAACACGTCCCATTTTAATTCTGGAAACCCATTTGTCCAGAAAGTCTCCATACTGTGGCCAGTCTCTGTCAAGGGTATTTACAAAATTAAACATGCTGTTCTCATGGGTACATAAAAAGGAAGAAATAATGTAAAAAAAATCTTTCGAAAACTCAAAATTTAAACTATGTCGCCCGTGGGCGGACTCTGGCACATGGGCCCATGGGCGAGAATATTTTCCTTTGCTCAAAACTCATGTTTTTCTTTGCAAATACATAAAGGTTTGTCTGCATGTATCATGACACATGATTCAACTCATTTTAACCTAATTTGTGGCGTATTTAAAATATTTCGCCGATGGGCAAAAGGTTTTACAAATATGACCTTTAGTACATATTGTAACGATCTTTAATGAACCCGGCCTCACTTCTCATAAAATATTTATAGTTTACCATACGAATTCATGCGAGTGTACTCCAATTCAATGGCGTTATTTCCACAACATTGAAGTTTAGTTATTTTTTTTCTCATTTACAAAGACGAGGAAAAAGAGCGGAAGAACCCGGCCTGCCGCATCTTAGGTTTTGTGTACCGTAGTAAAATGTTAACGGCCAACGCTTTTAAGTGGATTTTGCGTTCCATATACGTTCCATTAATCACACTGGGCAATAAAGTGACACTATGTGTGCGATATATAGGTCTGGTGTGGTATTATGAATGAATTTAGAATATGAATAGTGAAAAACGGTATGGGATGTACATGTATAACTTGTCTTCCAACACCAAGCTTGTGCCGAGGCCATATATGGGCAGGCATATGGACGACATAGTTTAATATTTGAGTTTTCGAAAGATTATTTTTACATTTTTTCTTCCTTTTTATGTACCAATGAGAACAGCATGTTAAATTTTGTAAATACCTTTGACAGAGACTGGCCACATCATGGAGTGTTTCTGCGCAAATGGGTTTCCAGAATTAAAGTGGGACGTATTAACTAAAGATCAGTCTTATGCAGTCAATGCGTTCTCTGATCCGAAATTCAGGAAACTACATTTCAAAACTGGGTTAACAGTGGGCTCCAATGCGCTACTTGTATTCAACAAACATCGTCAAAACAGTGGGTCGGTGATCATCGTTCATGATGAGGGAGCTGTTCCACAATGCGGTCTGACCCGTGAAGATTCCGGGGTAGAATTGGTCTTCAGCAAGCCATGTTTGCCGTAAAAGTCGACTATGCTTGTCGTAAGAGGCGACTAACGGGATCGGGTGGTCGGGCTCGCTGACTTGGTTGATACATGTCATCGATCCCAATTGCGTGGATCGATGCTCATGATATTAATCACTGGATTGTCTGGTCCAGACTCGATTATTTACAGACCGCCGTCATATAGCTGGAATATTGCTGAGTGTGGCGTTAAACAACAAACCAACCAACAACCCAATTGCGTAGATCGATGCTCATGTTGTCAATCACTGGATTGTCTAGTCCAGACTCGATTTTTTTACAGACCGCCGTCATATAGCTGGAATATTGCTGAGAGTTGCGTTAAACAACAAACAAACAAACACAATGCGGTCTCAGTGTTGACTTACGGTGCAGCTTGGCTTTAGGATCGCTTCGTGGAACGGGCAATTCCCGACACATTATCTTATTTGTAAGCGACAAGTCAGCGTTCTGTGTTCGTGTTTATCAAAACGTGTCCCTCGTGTTTTTGTCGCGTGTAGACAGACATATTGATCATTAATGTTACACCTTATTTAAAAAAAGTAACAATATTTTACACATTCAAAAGATCGCAAATTTTATGGACAATCGGTTTGGTATGGTGGCTGAGAGTGGACATCGCTTTCTCGCGGTATAGCAATATTCCCTCTTGACCACTATAGGGGTCGCATGTGTTATGTGTTTCTATACAATAAAAAGTATATTAAGTAAAACAAACATTAATAAATTGTTAAACCTGACCTCAGTGGGCGGAGGCTGAGGTGGGTTTTAATCATAAAAGAGAGTGGAGATTTTTCCAGTCACATTTCAAATTATACATATGGAGGGAATGTTGAAATGTTCTCACTATCTACGTAAATATAATGTTACTGTAGGGGGTTCATAAGAATCCACAATTTCTGCGTAAAAAGTAATTGATTGATTGATGGCCCTATTTAGTTTTATAGGATCCCCCTCCAAATATTTGCGCTTATTAGCGCTGAGTAGCGTACTTCCTGAGATACAATAGTGTTTTCCAAAAAACAACACTTATGATTTATCAGTTAATTCTGTTTGTGGAGTAGATGTCATCAAACTGGAAGTCCTCGGCCAAGCAGTGATAACACTACTGGATGTCTATTATGTAATTTCTAGTGTTTGAACGGCATACTGTTCTCAATGAACCGTAATGTGGAAATAGGTAGTTGTTTGGTCTTATATTCAATCTGGTATTTCTGCTATTCAAAGTGTGCAGTGAGGTCTTATCGACAGTCATTTCTGAGAATTAAGTGCAAAGTTTAATTAATGCATTTTTAATTAACTCTAACGTTAATTTCAAGATTTACAGTACACACTATTCAAAAGAAGTTACAGAACACACGATTCTTTCATATGACTATGGTTAGTCATGAGAGAAAGCGACAGAGCGAGAAAGCGAGACAACGATAGAGCGAGAACATTAAAACGGTTTTTGCTGATATTCAGAGATGCATTCCAATAATTCTCACCGCAAAACTCTGTGGATTGTTTTAAAATCACCTACGTATGTACAGTTAAATTATGTTTTAAATAAATTGTGAGAAAAGTTCAACATTCCCTCCCAATCGAAGTTTAGGGTTAAAAAAGTTTATATACAGCATACAAATACAGCACTAATATTAAAAAACCACATAAATAGAATAATGTAGCAAAAGCAATAAAAAATATTTAACTGGCATTTAATACGTACAATACAATTGCAGGTTTTGGCACTTCAGAACAAGAAGTGCATGTGTCAGATTATACCTGTCCCTCGTCGTGCAAACGTCTCTTTTTGTGTTTACTGTTGCTGGTGTTATTGTCTGTAGCCGTAAGCTCGTCACGCCGAAAACCCGTGTTCGATTCTGTACATGGGTACAATGTGTGAAGCCCATTTCTGGTGTCCCCATCGTGATATTGCTGGAATATTGCTAAAAGCAACGTAAAACCATACTCGCTCACTCACAACTGTCTTCACCCTGGATGCGTCCGACAGCATATGTACAGATTGTGAGGTGGAGTGTGTGTGTCTTTGTGTGTGTACGTCTGGACTACTGCCGGGTTCATAGTGCCCTCTGAGATACCATGTCGCATGGTTCAACATGGAGACACTATATCCTGAGTCCGAACCGTCCAGTCCTTGTTTATCCTCTTAATGCCGAGCGCCAGGCAGGGTAACAACAATTACCATATCTTACCGTCTTTTGGTATGACGCAGCCGGGAAAAAAGCACTGGCCTTCCACTCCCCAGGCAGGCGGTCTGTACAGATGGCAATGGCATCACAACACCTGAAGTACTCTTTACCCTCAATATGTTTAATGCAGCATTGTTAACAAAACGTTTGTAAAAATCATTGTACTTTCATAGTTAGTTATAATTGTGTTAGGCTCGGTGACTTGGTTGATTATGTGTCATCGTACCCCGACAGCGAGTTCTCTCTGGTAACAATTTGAAGGTTGGAGTGAGCGAGTGAGTATACGCGTACTCACTAGCTCACTCAGACCTTCAATATCACAGCGGGGAACACTAAAACTGGGCTTTACACATTGTACCCATGTGGGCAATTGAACCCGTATCTTCGGCGTGACGAGCGAACACTTTAACCACTTGGCTACTCCACCGCCACGGTGAAGGTCGGATGGCACTTGGCTTTCGACTCCTGACTGTGATAGCATTTTCACCTCTGTCGCGTTTAACTGCGACTAGCAAGCAAGACCAAGCAAATTGAATGCATGTGATTCCACGGCACCTTAAATGGAGTTGTAGAAAGAAGTCAAGGCTGGCAGGTCTGGATCAAACCCAGCAGCGCCTTACATTTGACTTGTCTTTGGCTCACAGGACACATCTCAATACAAAAGCCAGGTTACTGATGGCAAATATGGACATTCCGCCCTGTTATGTTTTAATTCCCAAATTTATCGCTGAAATTGGTACGTACAGAATTACAACCACACAGGATCAATTAAAAAACAACAAATTATTCTATCTGTTTACAAATGATGCAAATACAATGCCTCAACTATTTGACAGTGGCAATACATATTTGACTATTACAAAAGTCACATCTCTCAATGTCAAATATTTGTGAATGAAATATTTGTTTTGAATGAGGCGCGTGCTTCGTTCTTGAAGCCAGGAATCAGTGCTGGAAATAGCCGGAATAGTTGGTGTTTTACTATAGGTATCCCGTCCGCACTAGGTAAGTAGATGGACGCAAGTCCTGTCGCAGAAGAAAGGAATCACATCTCCCCCGTCCATATAAAAGTACCGCCAGCCTTCTAGAAAATGATGTCTCGAAGTGCCCCGAACAACGTAGTTTTCCGGAAGTTGATAACTGTAAACAAGCCGAAACTCCTCACCGAGAGAGAAACGAAGATGTCGAGCATTGTAACGGAGTTTGGACTATAAACCATCAGGTCGCTTCATTCAGCTCCTGACACTGAGAATCATCAGAAATAAAGTTACAATATTCACTGCTACATCACAACCCCGATCCAGGAGCAGCATGGTTAGGACATCTAACAAAATGGTTAACACTGTAACTGATCTGAATGCGCAGGATATGGCTGAAGAGGTAGAAGTTATGGCCACAAATCGTAAGCGAGGTACTGGTGACAGCGGCCCATGTTTATCGAATGAAACAAAATTACTAATTTCATTATGGATGATGGAGACCTACTGACTGAACTTTGGAGTATGAAACTGAGTGTGGACATGAAACTGTACACCGAAACACAGAAAAGTGCATCTTTGAAAAGATCACTGCGTGTTTCATTGCCACAGAATGGGAAATTTTCCAGGAACATTATTATAAAAGGCTTTTCAAGTATGTACAGGTCCAACAATGGCCCCGGCACATCAGCAATCGAGAAGTGCCAAAATTCTGGCGTCGAACTATAAGCCCGAGAAGTGTGGTCACTTTAACAAGCTCACACAATGAATACCAGAATGCATGATGTCAGCAGATTAATTATTTTTTATTTATCTATACTTTGCCTTATTTAACAACTTCGTTGCCGAAAGAAACAAGGATATGGCGAATGACCTTTACAATTATCCCCATTTAGACATTCTACCATATCTGCTATGACATTTTGTGTCTCTGATCCACAAATCGCATCGATGTCGTAGTTTTATCTGTACAGCTAAGTCTACGTCTATCTCGTGTCACTTATTGCGAATTGGTTATGGGGAAATTGAATCTACCCCATACCTACTGGGTTTGCATGCCCTATTCCATTTTGTTTACATCGATCAAATGTTTACAATAGATAAAGCTCATACTGAATTCCATTAGACCACAACATTTTCTGTTTCCATTTTCTAAACTATGGTTTAACGCCGTAAGACTATGTTTGCCGAAAGAGGAGACTAACGGGATCGGGCGGTCAGACTCGCTGACTTGGTTGATGCATGTCATCGTATCCCAATATTAATTGCGTGGATCGATGCTCATGATGTCAAACACTGGATTGTCTAGTCCAGACTCGATTATTTACAGTCCGCCGTCTTAAAGCTGGAATATTGCTGAGTGCGGCGTTAAACAACAAACAAACAAACAACTTAAGCCTCAGTAAAGCTTTCAAAATGTTTTATGGCAGACATGTGGAGGACATTTCGAAATTTGATCAAAATGATTTCCGATGCAAATCCCTATTTTGCTTACATGCGATATTTAACAGATCATATTATATGCACAATCAAAGATGGAAAAAAAGTGGTCTGACTCTATGTATGTTTTTATATGATCATAATGCTCAATTTTTTTATTTTGTTTTGAAGCTAACAATTTTTGCAGATGCAGCATTGCGCAGTAGTATAAGTGGAAAACGTATGGCTATAATGTAACACTTTACTTCTCAAGACGCCTTTGCAATACCCATTTGAACAGTGGATCAGCGCTTTGCTTGCACGTTTCTATGGCAGACCTCTTTAGTTGGAGTATTTCAAGACATTTAACATAACATTTGCTCTTTGCGAAAGAGCTATTTCTGCGCTCAAATGTAACACGAACTTTATACAATGTATTGACAGATGGGAAATTGCCGATAAAGTAATCGCATCTGAAACAAGAAGAAACTATCTCTATATACATTAGTGAATTAAGCAAAAACACGATATATTTTCTTTTAGTAGTAATAGATGAATGAATAGTCAAGCAATCATTTCAAACTCATTTGCCAGAGACAGTCTGTGGAAAATTGTGAAGAGATGAAAATATCCAAAAAATCAATATCGAAGCTGTGGGAGTGAAAGCGCACAGGGTGTTATCATGGTAGAATTGAACTAATTAGGGACTATTTAAAGGGCTTCCCATTTCATATCAAACTTAATATCATGTATACCTTTATATCCATGCACTATGAGAACAAAGACGACTGAATTACTTGCAAAATCAAAGGCCCGTCAAATTTCATGTAATTGGTTTGATACACGTGTTTCATTATGATAACACTTTGGTAGGACACCTCTTAAGTTAGTACCACGTGCTAAGTAAAATACACTTGATAACCGAGTGTGACCTCTGAACTGCGGATAAACTATTTATATATTCCATTGTTCACAATGGTTGTTTAGAACCAGTCCTCTGTAGTATCCATGATCATGATGTCAACCACTGGATTGTCTAGCCGAGACTTGATTATTTTCCAGACCACCTTTATATAGCTGGAATATTGCTGTTTGCGGCATTAAACAACACACAAACAAACAAAAGTATTCTAATATAAGGTCCAGCGTCATGTTACAATATACTGTTAGGTGTCGATTCCCAAATTGAAACTATATGGTAATCAAATATCTGTACGTAAAAGAACCTAGTGTAAAACAAGCAAACAAACACCAAATGGTATACAATAGCATCTAGCATCTAAACATAGTAACGTCCTGGCGACTGCTCCCATTGCCCAAACACAACGCAATGAGCTGCAACCGAATACCAACAGGAACAATGCAACACAGCTACTATCACTGTCAAACAATAAAATACTCTGCCAAATAACAATACGATGCACGACAGGAAAACATGCCCCGTTTTGAACCTACATGGGCAGTGTTAGGACAGATCAGTGTAACAACTGACAAGGCCGAATTAGTTCTTACTGCTGAGCTTTTGGATTTGCAGGTAGACGAGCCCTCGGTTTTTTAAAGTATGAACATTTTCCATGTATATTAGGCGCATTTGTAAAAACATAAAGATGATCGGAACATATACTTATTATACAATAATTACATGTACGCTTATACTGATTGAGCTAACATGACTCGACTCTATATTTGATATTCCAATGATGTATAACACATTCGGTCTAAACAGACATATGAGTTTGACTACCTTCTGTGGATATTGCTGAGTGTGGCGTTAAACAGGAAACAAACTTAAGTATTCCCACATTCTACCCAAAACTGGCATATACAGTATTCGTACATTCGATGTAATCTGACATATCCGTATTCTTACATTCTGCAAAAACTGACATCTCAGTATTCCTACATTCGGTCTAAACTGACATCTCAGTATTCCTACATTTTACCCGAACTGACATCTTAGGATTCCTACATTCGGTCTAAACTGAAATCGGAGTCTTCCCACATTCGGTCTAATGTGACATCTGGTAGTCCCTACATTCGGTCTAAACTGACATCTCAGTATTCCTACATTTTACCCAAACTGACATCTGAGGGATTCCTACATTTTACTCAAACTGACATCTCCGTAT
Source organism: Haliotis rufescens (assembly GCF_023055435.1). Taxonomy (NCBI): domain Eukaryota; kingdom Metazoa; phylum Mollusca; class Gastropoda; order Lepetellida; family Haliotidae; genus Haliotis; species Haliotis rufescens. The sequence goes on from NW_025963779.1 coordinate 38,111,098, forward strand.
TCCTACATTTTACCCAAACTGACATCTCCGTATTCCTACATTTTACTCAAACTGACATCTCCGTATTCCTACATTTTACCCAAACTGACATCTCCGTATTCCTACATTTTACCCAAACTGACATCTCCGTATTCCTACATTTGAACAAAACTGACATCTCAGTATTCCTACATTTTACCCAAACTGACATCTCCGTATTCCTACATTTTACTCAAACTGACATCTCCGTATTCCTACATTTTACCCAAACTGACATCTCCGTATTCCTACATTTTACCCAAACTGACATCTCCGTATTCCTACATTTGAACAAAACTGACATCTCAGTATTCCTACATTTTACCCAAACTGACATCTCCGTATTCCTACATTTTACCCAAACTGACATCTCCGTATTCCTACATTTTACCCAAACTGACATCTCCGTATTCCTACATTTTACTCAAACTGACATCTCCGTATTCCTATATTTTACTCAAACTGACATCTGAGGATTCCTACATTTTACTCAAACTGACATCTCCGTATTCCTACATTTTACTCAAACTGACATCTCCGTATTCCTACATTTTACCCAAACTGACATCTCCGTATTCCCACATTTTACCCAAACTGACATCTCCGTATTCCTACATTTTACCCAAACTGACATCTCCGTATTCCTACATTTTACTCAAACTGACATCTCCGTATTCCTACATTTTACTCAAACTGACATCTGTGGATTCCTACATTTTACCCAAACTGACATCTCCGTATTCCTACATTTTACCCAAACTGACATCTCCGTATTCCTACATTTTACTCAAACTGACATCTGAGGATTCCTACATTTTACCCAAACTGACATCTGAGGATTCCTACATTCGGACTAAGCCGACATCTGAGTATTCCTAAGTTCGGTCTAAACTGAAATCTGAGTCTTTCGGTTCAATGTGACATCTGAGTATTCCTAAGTTCGGTCTAATGTAGTATATATTGTAACATATGAATTTTTCTTGCAAGAAACAAATTTTTGCATTTGAACACAATGTGATGAATGTTTCCATTTTTTAGCGTGGATCGAACATGCAACCGTCGTAACTGTAGCCCAGCGAGTGTACCACTAGGCTACAAACGCGCTGATGAATCATGCTTTCAAGAATCACCAACAACATATATTTCATGCAAAGTATGTTTGAAACATAAAAAAATGTTGATAAATGTTGTTTTACGTTTCTTTTTTCGGTTTGTAAGTTAGATATAAAAACTTACCCTTGGTTTTTTTATGAGATTTATAACCCTCGATCTTGGGATAACGCCCCTCGATTTTATCCCTTTTACCCCCCTCATAAAAACCCTCTGACTTGTTTTATCCTACACATTAAGCGTCCAAGTATTTAAATTTGATGTTGTAACCTTACACAACTTAACTTATATACGTTCCCTTAAAAATACATTGTATGTATTCCGAAGGTCAGTGACAATTATAATAATATTGTAAGAATGTTAACATAAAGAAGAGGATTTATTATAAGGTCAGCATATTATGAAAGATTAGACAATACAATTATGAATCGCAATTGCAGACACGTATCATTTCAAGATTCACATAAAGAAAATTATTCACATAACCTGCCTTTTTAAATGTAGGGCTGACATTATCAAATCAACAAAAGTCAAAATTATGTAAAGACTATACGAAAGTTGATGTCGTCTAACAAAGCTGGTGTCATTTGTCTGTGGGCGACAGTGGGCGTGTGTTTGGGTCGCGTTTCTTTTGTCAAGCGACCATGTTTTAGCATATATACTGCTCAATGTACTATCACAGTGGTCATCTGTCGTTTCAACATTGCCGTTAACAGATACCGTCCATAGCAGTCTTTCAGGATGGCGGGATGCAGTGAGGTAAGATCCAATAACCTTCATACTTGTTAGGTCAGAAAATGGTTCTGTATGTTCTTTTATTAACTACTTTAACGCCAATATGTGTCAGTTTATGAGATTGTTCCGAGTTGTTGGGAAACAAATGGGGTTCTTGGTGGTATCGAAGAAAGCATTCCCAGAAAAGCTTGAAAACTATAAATATGCTTAAGTCTGCTGTAATGTTTTTAGAAAATTAAACGAATAATACATTGTTGATGGATTCATTATCATCGGGTTTTGCTGCTGTAGGTGAAAAAGTATCCAGTCTCCATTATAATCCATGAATGTCCCCGCTCCCCATCCATCAACCACCTAATATCACATTTTCGATCACTAATGCATCATTCAATCAGCCTTTCGTTTGATGAACACGTCCCATTTTAATTCTGGAAACCCATTTGTCCAGAAACTCTCCATGCTGTGGCCAGTCTCTCTCAAAGGTATTTACAAAATTGAACATGCTGTTCTCATGAGTACATAAAAAGGAAGACAAAATGTAAAAAGAAATCATTCGAAAACTCAAACTTTAAACTATGCGAAACAGGCCCATGGGCGAGAATATTTTCCTTTACTCAAAAGTCATGTTTTTCTTTGGCAAATATATAAAGGTTTGTGTACAAGCATCATGACACATGATTCAACTCATTTTAACTTAATTCAACTAATTTGAGGTGTTATTAAAATATTTCGCCCATGTTTTGGCCAGTCCCTTTCAAGCATTAATAAATTGTGTGCAAAGTATATTGTATCATGTGAAATATACTTTATATTTTATCATTACATTACTATTTAAAATGGGCCCTTTTTAAAAGTTTTACAAATTTGACCTTTAGTAATATTGTAACGATCTTTAAGAACCCGGCCTCACCACTCATAAAATATTTATAGTTTACCATACGAATTCATTCAAGTGTACTCCAATTTATTGGCGTTATTTTTCACAACATTAAAGTTCAGTTAGTTTCTTTCTCATTTCCCATTTCATGCCTCGTTGTTACATTGTTTATGATGACTTACAAAGACGAGGCAACAGAGCGGAAGAACCCGGCCTGCCGCATCTTTGGTCTTGTGTATTGTAGGTAAATGTTAACGGCCAACGCTTTTAAGCGGATTTTGTGTTCCATAATCACACTGGGCAATTAAGTGACAATAGGTGTTTGATATACAGATACCCGTGCGCGTACTTTATGAAAAAGCCCGATTCGTCTTTCATTGCATAACGAAATCTCGAAATAATTTTTTTATTATATGCGGTGTCGAACTGACCAATGGGAATTATGTTTGAAGCCGATTGAGGAGGCTTGAGTGAATATTGTGACACGAAAGCAACTTTTAAATGCATCGCACAATGGGAACAGTCCAGAAACAAACAAAAGCCTTCTTATGATAATTCCCATATTCTCATTAGTACGTTGTATCTAAGTACAGTGTCAGCCTAATTTACAGGTGAGTCTACAATACCTGCTCTCGTTCAATTACAATCTGCCACACCACGCGTGAATAAACAATTATGCATGTGTTGCTGTGGGCAAATACCTAGCCTGTATATATATTTTTAATAGATACATGTATTACATATTTTCGTTAATTGTGGATATATTTTTAGCACAAAGACACAAAATGTTTATGAAAGATGAATGGGTGCCTTGATATATTCAACCTGAACGAATCTTGTATTTTCTCCGCGATCCTGATGTGTATCATCGTTTAATGGGTCATTCAATATAAAAGTATGTTTGGAGGAGATATCAAAGGCACCGCCCAATAGACACAGTGTCGTCCGTTTTGCGTGAAATACCACCCAACCCTGTCAGTAAGTTATGTTATTGGTACACAAATATCTTTGATGCGGTGTCAGTGTGGAAGGAGTTTGAATTACGTCCACCACTTGCCACAGAAATCAGTAGCAATCAACAAGGCCTGTGCTGTTCAAATAACCGAGTGACGCACGTAACAACGGCTGTCAATTTGTCTGCTACAGCTACCATACCATCATCCCTGTCACAACTGGCGTAAAACTGGCTTTTTCAAAATATTAATTTTAAAAACTTCGTTAACAGACTGACGCATGTCGAATACAGTCCTCTTATTTGACCAAAAAACAGTAAGTAAGTTAACTCGAAAATGAACTGGATGTTACATTGCTTTTCTCAGCTAAAGGACCTGTTTGTGAAAATATGCACTGGACATAAGATTTGGACATAAGATTTGAAGACTAATAAAATCAATTTAAAGACCGCATAGACAATAAAACCGAATAAAGTATCTCTTGACATTTTTTCTTGTGTATTAGATGATGGTAATGATCTGAAATGCCATAACGTTAGATTAGGAAGGAGAAAGTGTTCTGTAATACTTGGGAACATGAGCAATAAGATTAAGCAACATAAACATGCATTAAATGGTGTAGGGAAAATGGTGAAAACAAATTGAAGTAGATTTTAATAAAACATTATTGTACAAAACAACTTGCAAAAGCGGTGCCCAAAATGCGGTGTAGATGAATAGCAAGTAAGTGTAATGCTTTTCGCATGCTTCCATATGCAAATTCAGATATACCACCTGTATGAAGCTGAGAACTTAACATGCCAAGTATAACCTGAATTCACACATGTAAGCAATATAATTCTTGTGTGTATGCCCTCTCCTCTAAAAAATGTTTCACCAAAGTATTTACATGTGGTAATTTAACCAATTCATTGTAATGAATAAAATTTGGTGTGTCTCCGATAGATATGATGGCATGTTAAATTTAGTCTGAATCTATTCAACTTACCCGTAAAGTAAACCCTAGTCGCAAACCTAACTTATATAAGAATGGTACAGAAATCAAAGATGTACAACGCCATAAGCACCTTGGTATTACTTAATTGTACATGGAAAATGCACATTGACGATATTGCTAGGACATATAATTATTATTATTATTATCATATTTGGGACAACTGTACTAATGAACAAGCTTATTTATTGGAAAAATTAAACTTAGATGCCCTTAGAACCATACGTGGCGCTGTCCGGGGTACAAGTCATCAGATTTACAATGAAACAAATTGTAAGTAATTAAAATTCAAAGATACAATTCAAAATTGGTTAAGTTTTACAAAATGAATAACCTTTTCTCCCCGGAATATCTTTGTAGGCTTATTCCTAATACAGTTTCGGAAAACACGAAATATAACTTAAGAGATAAAACAGAGAAGTGTAAAACAAAAGCTTATGCTGATTCATTTATGTTATCAGAAAACCTAACGGGGGCAGAGACCGTTACACAATTTAAGAATTTGCTTCACGTAAGGGAAGATAACACTATACACTGGGATTTAAATTATGGAAACAAATTATGTCAAATTATTCAAAGTCGTCTCAGGCTTGGCTTCAGCGATCTTAACGCAGATCAGTATCAGATCAGATTCTATACTGTTCAGCAACATAGTCGCTGAATTTCAGAACTCTGGCATGATCAAGGATTACGAAGGTTACGAGGGGAAGGCAGATTTACTCTTGGGTTATTATTGTCTGGAGTCCACATCTTTAGGTATTTCAGACACTAATTGAGCAGTGTTCACTCTGTGAATAGTTCACATGCACATGTCCACTTTAGTCAGACAGACCATAACCTAAAAATGCAATGAGCTGTAGCTCTTAATCCCTTATAACAACACCTAGGGTAAGGGTACAGTAAGGTTAGTTCTGGGCCGGAAGAGCGAAACCGAGCTATAATCAACTCTAAAATCTCTTCGCTTTCGGGAAGCTACAGTAAGACTGGTCACGCTACAGTAAACACGGGATATTGCTATACCGGTACAAGAAAAACACAGAAATGCGTACACCGTAATCACAGTAGTAATTTATTAGAGCTAGAGTATAGTATAGTTGCACAAAAGTACTTTACATTTAACAAATTTAATAACTCTAATACCTTCATATTTCATAGATGTACATTATAATTTCTACAAAAAACAACAAGTACTTATATCTTAAAATATAATGGTAAATACATAAATACATTCTATAATAAATTTGCGGTTGCACTGGCATACACGTTGTGTTCAAGTCATTCACTCCAAGTGGATCAGGTCACCAACGTGACGTTGTTGACGAGATTGTCTTTCAGAGCCTGAAGACGGTTGTCAATCAGCCAGTATCTTCTCTTTCTGGGTGGTGCTGACCAGTGGGCTCCAATTCGTTGAATGGCGACTTCTACGTTGGATTGTTCTCTTTAGCGTAACAATTTCAAAAACGTTCGGATGGCTCTTCCACACAAGTTTGTTGAGTTTGTGATTCCACCCTTCGACGTTATTGTTAGTGCGATGCCCTTGGTTACCAAAATGGTTCCAGATCTCAGGTCCGAATTGGCGTCCTTCCACACACGTTGTCATGACGTAGTCCATGAAGGCTGCGACCTTGGGACCGGCGGGACTGTCAGCGATGGCTTGGAGCCAGACGTCGTCGACCTTGTCCAAGGGAAGCAGAGGCAAGGCACCAGTCGTCACACTTCATCATCGTTCTTGTAGTCTGTCGCCAGACCTTCCTTCTGTACTCGACGCCAAATGCACTGGGTGAAGTGAAAAAAACAGCCCCTGATCAAAGTGTTGGGAAAGGCACTCCGTACAGCATTGTGGGCAGCGATTTCAAAGTCTAACTGGAAAGTTCTTGGATTGAAGTAACAATTCTGCTGTTGAGCCATTAGACGTAAAATGTTCAATTGTCCTGGTGTACGTATCTTCGGACTTGATGAAGATGAGAATGCCGTTGTCGATGCGATAAAGGAAGTGTTCCCCTGCTTCAGTCAATGTCCACTGTCCTTCAAGATCGGGTCGGGTGGCAGGAAGTTTGGGAAGGGTCTTGTGGCGTTGTCGGTACAGAATGGTCTTCAGGGATGCAAAGGAAGGAATTTCTTTAAACAGGTCGTCTGGAACTACGTCGTGGTGGCGGCGAAGTCTGGAAATCTCATCTCCGTATATGGTTGGAATCGGCGTTGTTTCCGTCTTAGCACGGTGAATGAGCTTGGACTTGAAAGATTCCACTTCCATCTCATTTGGGATAGGTTGGTGGGTATGGTTCACCTGCAATTAAATAATTGCATTTTAACTAATATTAACTATAAACAAATACATACATGTGACAATACCTGTGGTATCTAAAAATAAGTAATAATGATAAGTGAAATAAATAACTGAATAGTTTGTTAAGCAAAGTCTTTTGAGTCTTTGTCTTTAAGATTATTATCATCATGATCATGTGCATTATTTTCTTACCTGCAAAGCCGCTTGAAGAATACCGTTTTCAGTGATCACCGACGCTCTGCAGGCAGCAACAACGCAGTTCCAATACTTCTTCTCACAGACCGTTTTCTTACAACGAAACTTGAATCCCTCATAAAACAAGTGCTGACTACCTCGCACGGTCTCAACCATGGTCACTCGAACTTGTGCGTCAGCCATTTTGACCTTAGATAAATAAGTTGCACTCTTTATATATACCATCAAATACATACTGTATGTATTCTTAAGAAACGACTCTCCTCTAAACTCATCGGTATCATAACCCACATCAACTAAGAAACTACATGTAATTGTTTGTTCAATTAAGAAACTGATCATCTCTTCTGTGTTTAAACATCCAATTGTATTATTTTTTACAAAACGACTCTCTAGTAAATCTCCTCTCCTCTCCTCTGTTCGAACAGCACGGGTGCTAATCTAAACTACGGTAATCCGGTGTTTTTATAGTAATTACTCATTTCTCGCTTTCGTAGGACAAATACCCCAACTTGGGTTTTCATTTACTGATACTAGGGATAATTGGATTTTCCCCAACAAGGCACGACACCGTAAGGTTGAACCGTGTTCACCAGACAGACTCAGGAACGCAGGTGGCTAACGTCATATCTCCCATCAAGTCAGCTCTATTTCTCATGCATAATTTAATTTCTGACATTTTAAATGTTGTTGTCGGGGACAACCTCACAGAGTCAATTGATATGCCCAAAAGCATAAATCAAACTAAAACGGGATACCCCAAAGTGGCTTAGCAATGTCAGATGTGCGGTACATCTAGACAAAAAAATTAATGACGACGAGCTTTATCAAATTGTCTGTCAAGCCCCCCCAAAAAGTCACTCAACCTACAATCCTGTCGGCATTCAGGATCAAATCAATGGGCACAACCAACACACGAGTAGTAATACTCACATTACTTGGTCAGTCAGTCAGTCCCAGGCCACCTTAATCTAGGTGGTAAGGACATAGAAAAGGCCAACCCAATGCACAAACTGTATGCTCTATGGACATACAAAAACATCATGTAACCAGCCACCCAAGTGCAAAAACTGGTCCCGAGTTTCTTGCAAAGAAAACTGCACCACATGGTGTACAAACTGCAGGAAAGAGGGTCATTCATCCTTGGCGCCTAAATGTCCTAAACACTTGCTCATCAGCAAACGTATAAATAAAATACCTACTCAGCAATCTGAATCCAAATCTATTCAACCCACTGAGGTCGAAAAAACTTAAGCGACTACAAATCACTCTACTGAGCAAACAATGGAATCTGTGAGCACTGAGCAAACAATCGAATCAGTGAGCACTGATCCGCCTGCTCACCGGCACAAAGCCACTGCAAAACGCAAGGGGAAAAAGACCCAAGCTCCCCAATCAAACCCCATGCCTTCTAATCCTCAAACTGTGGAACACAGCAAACGAATCAGTCAGGCAAAGAAAAGACCAGCTCATGGTGAAAGAAAGGCTCAGAACACAAACAAAGTTGTAGAGTTTATTGCCACGGCATTGATCCAAATTACAAGCGGATAAATGAGTGTCAAAGCCAAAGCCACCTCCATCAAAAAACTGCTTCCAAAATAATGATATACAAAGGAACAAAGAAACCGTTCCGATATAGGGTATGCCCTTAAACTCAATAAGCGCTCATCTATAAACAATCATGGACTTGCTTTTACTACAGTGGAACGCAAATGGCCTTAAGAGCCACGGCAATGAACTGGCTGCACTCGTCAAAAAACAGGTGATGAAGCCACATGTCATCCTAATACTCAGTGAAAAAGCCAAATTCACACTACCTGGGTACACCCAATATAGAAAAGACAGAAAAAGACTTATGCCTGGCAACAAGGGAGGAGGACTAATCACCCTTGTCCACGACAGCTGTACCTCCAAAAATATCGAATCAAACGTAGGAAACCTTGAAACCCAAGTAATCTCCCTAAAACTGGCAAATGGCAACGAATTATGCATAGCTAACATATATCACAGGGTACCCATGTAACGAACATGGAAGAGCTAACAAGTCTAGCTCAAACAGTAGGCAAAAATGGGATAATCCTTGGTGCCCACAGCCTTTTTTGGGAAGACAGAAATGATTCATGCAAATACGGCAAAATGGTAGAGAAATGGGTTGAGGACGACAATCTCATAACTCTGAACAACGGCAGTCACACACGTTATGACCAAGTCCACAACATGTGCAGTTCAATTGATCTCACAATTGCCACCAAAAACCTCGCCTCACATTGCCAATGGCAAGTCCATGACGACACTTGGGGAACCGATCACCTTCCTATACTCACCTACATAGGTAGCCCACCACAATTAGAGGAACAGCCCAATCCCCAGCCCACATGGGACTATGCAAAGGCTGATTAGCCTAAATTCAGGAAGGAATGTATATCATTCAAGTCCTCAGAAATTGCCTCGGATAATCCTGATCTTTTTTTTGCCAAAATCTCACCTCAGCAATTATTGCCGCAGCTGAAAAATCAATTCCCCAAAAAGACCACAAAACTGGCAAAACTCCGGTACCATGGTGGAACAGGGAAATAGCAAAAGAAATAAAGCCCTAAATAGGTCAAAAAGGGATAAAACAGCCTTTGCCCAAGTCCGAGCAGCCAGGACAAAAGTAAGACAACTCATAGACGATTCTAAAAAAAGAGTCATGGCAAATCCCTTAATGAGAAAACAAATGCTAAAACAGTCTGGAGCAAAATACACGCAATCAGGAGTAAGCGTAAACCCACAAAAATTCCCAAGTTAGCCAACGCCCATACAGTCAAAGAAAAGGCCAACATTCTAGCTGAGCACTTCTCATCTGTCAGCAGCAACACAAATTGCAGCGAAGAATTCAAACAGGAAAAAATGCTAATGCTTAAGATCTCAAAACGGCCGCAAAGCAAGCATCTGGTATACAATATACCATTTACTGTGACAGAGTTTGATGATGTGATACAACATAGAAAAGGCACAGCACCTGGTCTTGACACAACCAGCCACGAGATATTGCAAAACCTACCTGATCAAACCAAAGGCTTACTCACCGAGTTGTATAACACGATATGGTCCAAAGGAGAAGTACCAAAAGCATGGAAACATGCTGCAGTTATCCCGCTGCTAAAGCAAGGGAAAGACAAAGCCCTACCAAACTCTTATCGATCGATCTCACTCACCTCAAACATGTGCAAAGCCATGGAAGGCATGGTTACGAAAAGGCTCGTGCATCACCTTGAAACTGGCAACCACATAAAACCTGACCAAAGTGGCTTCAGGAAGGGACACTCATGTCTAGATCATATTCTAAGACTGGAAAATGAATTAAAAAAAGCTCAATTAAACAGACAATACCTAGCCGCAGTATTTCTGGACTTCAGCAAAGCCTTCGACATGGTATGGCATGACAGACTCCTCTCAGAACTAGCACAAAAGGGAGTAGAAGGGAACATGGCACACTTCATAGACAGCTTCCTGGAAGACAGATCGCTATCAGTTAAAATAGGGAACAATTGATCTGATCCTATGGCACTGGACAATGGCACGCCACAAGGCAGCATTATAAACCCAACCCTGTTTAATATCATGATCAATGATCTTTTTGACCATGTCAACTCTCCTACCCAAACTTCTAAATTCGCTGATGACGGAGCAATATGGGTAAAGCACAGAGATATTTCAGAAATTAGTAAAAAACTCCAGTCAGCCCTGGACGGAGTAGATCAATGGTGCAATAAATTGGGGTTTACCCTTTCAAGTGAAAAAACTGTTGGAGTTCTATTCAAACGCCGGGGGAAAGATGCTTTGATACCCCATGTCTCCATAAAAGGCAAACCTATCAAATTCGAAAAATCCGCAATATTTCTTTGGGTGATCCTTGATCAACACCTCTAATGGCGCAAACATATAGAATATGTGGAAAACAGATGTCAAAAAGACCTGAACGTATTACGGGCAATTTCAGGCACATCTTGGGGAACATCGAGGGACTCTCAGCTTGACCGCTACAAATCACTAATTTGATCAAAAATAGACTATGGTTATGAGGCCTTTCACTCAGCATCAGATACTGTCTTGAGCCGCCTCGATAGAATACAATAGAAAGCCATAATTCTGGCCACAGGCGCAGCAACAGGCACTTCACTAGAAGCACTACAAGTAGAAACGGGAGAACTCCCATTGAAACTAAAAAGAGAGCAGGCAATATTATCGCTCTGGGGACGAACATCAAACCCTTTGGTTAAATGATATGGCAAGACAAAAACACACAGGATGAAGCCCTAGCTCGGAAAAATCCCTCACTAAAGCCATCTGGGATATTAGTACGTGAACTTATCCGAAGTCACAATTGTGATGACATTCAGCCTCCAGAAAGTCACTACAAAGGGTTACACCCTCCATAGACTTTAAAACTCCCAAAGTTGACACTACTTTAACATCAGAAGTCACTAAAAAAGGAAATCCAACCCTACTACGATCAGTAGCTATCAGTAAAATTCAAACCACCTGGGGCAGCTGGGCCCATTTATACACTGATGGATCCAAGAATCCTATCAACAACAGTGCTGGTTACGGGATCAATATCCACAGCTCCAAACCCCAAGCACATTCTGTTCACCTGCCTGATGGTCAGTCAGTATTCACTGCTGAATTGAAGGCAATTCATCATGCACTCAAACTCAGACCGGAACTTCCGGAAGCAAAGGCAGCCGTCCTATCAGACTCGCTAAGTGCACTTCAAGCCATCAGCGGCAGAAACTCCAGTCCAAACAGAGTCAACAATATTTTATATGAATATACAAAACTATCGGACCAAGGGCAACAGGTGGAGCTGTGTTGGATCCCCTCTCACATAGATATTCATGGAAATGAAAAAGCTGACTCACTGGCGAAGCTAGCTCCAGACAAAGCGGAGATACAGCCTATTCCCATTAGTAAACTAGAGATAAAAATCAAAATCAAAGCCTCTATAGCCCAAAGATTGCAAGCCCAGTTGGACTCAAGTAAGATCGCCAGATGGCTATACAAAATTCAACCCAAGATCCAACAAAAGCCAAACACATACTCAAATGAAAGGAAAATTGAAATTGCCATCTCACGCCCCAGACTCGGTCACAAAATGCACTGTAACAAGGTTTGTTCATCTTGCAGTCAGGCTGAACCATTGCTCACGTGTTACTAGAATGTCAAGACCACGCCCCAGTCCGGCTCTGCAAAATAAGAATTGCAGTTAGATCCACTATCCGTCATAGATTTCCTAAAGCCAAGAAATGCAATAGTGAAGGCCAAACTGACTATTTCTGAGAGATGGACAGCTACTCGAACGAATATAAACAGAGCAACCAAGGATTAAATTGAAATTTTATCAATATACGAAAGTAGAAATCATATCAATACAAAAACAGAAATTGTGTGAATACCAAACTCACAATAGATATGTGTACCCTACTAACACACGAGTCCCAAAGAGGGACAGGTCAGCCGGTGTCCTCCCATTAGTTAGACGTCCCAATAGTTAGACAGCTTATAACAACACTTTAAACGGTTGAGTGCACACTAATCCTTAACCTAATGGGACGTCTAACTAATCGGATATAACCGGTCAGCCGATATTGCTTAGGCAGAAGGCGACCTCTTAAACACTTAATGCAACAACAACACTATGACGAGACATTGAGTGTCATTGTTGAGTTGGCATTGTATGCTGTCGGAATGACTTTACACAAATCCCTGCGTCAATGGACCCGTGAAGATTCGGGGTAGAATAGGTCTTCAGCAACCCATGCTTACAGTAACAGGCGACTATGCTTGTCGTGAGAGGCGACTTACGGGATCGGGTGGTCAAACTCGGTGACTTGTTCATATCCCAATTGCGTGGATCGATGCTCATGATGTCAATCACTGGATTGTCTGGTCCAGACTCGATTATTTACAGACCGCCGTCATATACATGTAGCTGGGATATTGCTGAGTGCGGCGTTAAACAACTAACAAACAAACAAAACTTTGAGGTGAGGAATTCACAACAATCACTATGACGAGGTATGCCCATCTTGAATCCATTGCTCACTTGTTATTGGAATGACAAGCCCGGGCTTGGTTAAAACAAGAATTGCAGTTAGATCCGCTATCTGTTGTAGATCTCCTGTAGTCAAGAGATGCAATAGCGAGGCCAATCTATATCAATTTCTGAGGGGTGAGCAGCTACTCGAACATATATAAACAGAGCAGCCAAAGATTAAACATAGAAATCATATCCACACAAAAAGATAAAGTTTATGAATACTAAAACTCGCAATAGATATGTGTACCCTAGTACACACGAGACCCATTCATCAGTCTACGACACACCAAAAACTGTCAAACACGTTTGGGGGCCGCTTGGGCACAGGCAAGTTATTTCGTTCAATAACTTTGTATTAGAATCTATTTCAGTTTGTTTTCACCAGTTTCCCTATACCATTTTATGTAGTATTATAGAACACTTTAATGTTTCTCCTTCCTAATCTATCGTTATGGCATTTCAAATCATTACCATCATCTGATATACAAGAGATGATACCAAGACATATTTTAATCGGTTTAATGCCTCTGCGGTCTTAAAGTTGATTTTATTAGTCTTTAAATCTTATGTCTAGTGCATATTTCCACAAGCAGGTCCGTTAGCTGATATGAGGAATGTAACATCCAGTTCATTTTCCAGTTGACGTACTTTCTGTTTTTGGTGTGGTTTTTTTTTATCAAATAAGAGGACTGTATACAACATCCGTCAGTCTCTTAACGAACTTTTTATAATTAATATTTTGAAAAAGCCAGTTTTACGCCAGTTGTGACAGGGATGATGGTATGGTAGCTGTAGCAGACAAATTGACAGGCGTTGTTACGTGCGTCACTCGGTTATTTGAACGGCACAGGCCTTGTTGATTGCTACTGATTTCTGTGGCAAGTGGTGGACGTAATTCAAACTCCTTCCACACTGACACCGCATCAAAGATATTTGTGTACCAATTACATAACTTACTGACAGGGTTGGGTGGTATTTCACGCAAAACGGACGACACTGTGTCTATTGGGCGGTGCCTTTGATATCTCCTCCAAACATACTTTTATTGAATGACCCATTAACGATGATACACATCAGGATCGCGGAGAAAATACAAGATTCGTTCAGGTTGAATATATCAAGGCACCCATTCATCTTTCATAAACATTTTGTGTCTTTGTGCTAAAAATATATCCACAATTAACGAAAATATGTAATACATGTATCTATTAAAAATATATATACAGGCTAGGTATTTGCCCACAGCAACACATGCATAATTGTTTATTCACGCGTGGTGTGGCAGATTGTAATTGAACGAGAGCAGGTATTGTAGACTCACCTGTAAATTAGGCTGACACTGTACTTAGATACAACGTACTAATGAGAATATGGGAATGATCATAAGAAGGCTTTTGTTTGTTTCTGTTCTGTTCCCATTGTTTTCATACCAAAAGTGCAATGCATTTAAAAGTTGCTTTCGTGTCACAATATTCACCCATGTCTTCCTCAATCGGCTTCAAACATAATTCCATTGGTCAGTTCGACACCGCATATAAAAAAATAATTATTTCGAGATTTCGTTAGAATGTGAGATATTCAGTCAGACATTATGCAGTGAAAGACGAATCGGGCTTTTTCATAAAATACGCGCACGTGTACCTGTATTTCGCACACCTAGTGTCACTTAATTGTCCAGTGTGATAAATGGAACTTATATGGAACACAAAATCCGCTTAAAAGCGTAGGCCGTTAACATTTTACTACAATACACAAGACCAAAGATGCGGCAGGCCGGATTCTCCCGCTCTATTGCCTCGTCTTTGTAAGTCATCATAAACAATGTACCGAATAGAAATGTAACAACGATACATGATATGGGAAATGAGAAAGAAACTAACTAAACTTTAATGTTGTGGAAAATAACGCCTATGAATTGGAATACACTTGAATAAATTCGTATGGTAAACTATAAATATTTTTTGAGAGGTGAGGTCTGGTTCATTTTAGATCGTTACAATATGTACTAAAGGTCAAATTTTAAATTTTAAATAGTAATGTAATGATATAATATAAAGTATATTCATATGATACAATATACTTTGCACACAAATAGTTAATGCTTCAAAGGGACTGAGCAAAACGGGGAAATATTTTCATAAGGCCACAAATTAGTTGAATTAAGTTAAAATGAGTTGAAACAGCTGTCATGATACATGTAGACAAACCTTTATGTATTTGCCAAGGAAAAATATGAGTTTTGAGCAAAGAAAAATATTCTCGCCCATGGGCCAAATCTTTGCGCCCTTGGGGGAAATATTTTAATAACGTCACAACCTAGTTGAATTAAGTTAAAATGAAGTTGAATCATGTGTCATGATACATGTAGACAAACCTTTATGTATTTTCCAAAGAAAAACATGAGTTTTGAGCAAAGGAAAATATTCTAGTTTAAATTTTGAGTTTTTGAAAGATTGTTTTTACATTTTTCCTTCCTTTTTATGTACTCATGAGAACAGCATGTTCAATTTTGTAAATACCTTTGAGAGAGACTGGCCACAGCATGGAGAGTTTCTGGACAAATGGGCATCCAGAATTTAAGTGTGACGTATTGATCATGACATCTCTGTTAAACGCGAATCGCCTACCCTCATTCCTTCCTTTGTATAGTGTATTGTAAGAACGTCTATGTACTGACATTACTCAAGTATGCTCCCGTGAGAGATATAGCTGTCATATGTCATGGTGATAACATAATCTTGTGTAATGCTAAAGATGCTTACCATGGGTCAACCGTTTTATTGCAATTGATACTGTAATACTAGCACAATTGATGTTATCCATCACACAGTAAGTGGTTTCTATTTCCATACACACGAGAGCATGATCTCTTTTGTTCGTTGTTTTCTGTGCAGCGTCAGTCAATAAAAACTCCATTGTTTACAGGCCATAGTCTTATGACAGGAGTACAACTTTCGGCTTCAGGCAACAAACGAACACTTACTTTTTTATGCAAATTCTGTGAGTGGCAATAGCTCCCGGTAGGGCGGGACATGCTTACCCTTTTCGCGAACACCAATGATCCATTCGTATGTTTTTCACCGCTATTTAGCCTTTTACGCCTATTAGAATCTATTTCGGCGGATAATTATCTTGTGATGACGTCATATGTTTATATTGAAATTGTGATTGGTGTTATTGCAGTGTCAGATTAGTGGGGATAATGATAAACAAATATCATAGACATTAACTCTTTCAACACCAGTCAACCAGAAGCGTTTACACCAAGTTCCGAGAGACTCTTGTGTGATGGATGAAGCCAACATTTATCTAAGAAAATATCTGCTTGTAAAATATCTTTTCTACTACATGTTATACACCATTTGAAAAGTCTAATCCTATTGTTTATAAATATTAAAGTTATGTTTTATCACATTATTTCTAAAATACATTTACAACTTAATTAAGCGAAAATTTGACGATTTTCGGCAAATATAAGATTTAATAAAATCCACTAACCTATTTCTTTTCTTATTGTTTAAGTAACTGGAAAAGTATTTTCAAAAGAATTATAAATTGTATCTGTTTTCACCCATTTCCTCATAACAGCGGCTGTCCTCGCAGCATGAAGAAATACCTCCGTTTTCGAAACTTCATATGAATAACACGTTCGTTCGTTTTTTCATCTACACGCTCGTAACATTTTCGTAGCTATAGCATACAATTTCATTGGATTGGTTTCTAATGACGCTTTCTTGCCGAAATCTGCTACAAAGTTCATGCTTAGTCAAATTTAGGCACGTGACCTCAGGCAGCCATTCAAATTACAGCTATGGTACCGTCTTCGTGTATGATGAATTTCAGATTTTGACGAAAGATTAGCGTTAAATCGTGTTATTCTGAACGTTTTAAGCAGAAAATCGCGATCTATATTAAAAATATGGAGCTTCATGGATTGTCGTGCTAGGTTACGAGCTGTGACAAAGATTTTCATGCATATATTTGTGCATTAAACATCGCGTCCGAGCCAGAAATCCAGCCGAGATGTCATTTGACTAACATTACACGCGGTCGCACGAAAAGATGGAAACAATAACTTAGCTGACAGCTTGACAACTTTTAGATGTATTTTTGTTGATTATATTTATTACTTTGTATAATATATTTAAAGATTTGAAACGTCTTTATTTTGCTCTTTGACATGTTCAATGTGGACCCGTTGTCGAAGTGTGTGTCAGAGAATTATATACACCTCGTCATAAATATCGCACTACCCACTTTTTTTTCACTAAGTAAAACTGGATCTTCAACCTCATAAAAATGGTGCTTAGAAAAGCACATTAAACTGTTTATATGGCCTCATGTGAGCGTTCAGTCAGAAAATTGACAACACAAGACCGAATTTGAGCACTAATTGAGGGTTTAATTGTAGCAAACTAAAGTTCACTAAAAATCACCGTGAAATAAGGTGAAATAAGTATGGCTGCCGGAGTCGTTACAATAGACACACAACACAGTTCACATTTCATTAATGTCGAACACACTAGTAAGGTCCACAATGACTGGCTAACTGAGTACCGGGTGTAACCGCCTGGCACTTGGATAACATGTTCTACACGCCGTCTCATGCTGGTCACCAGACGTCTGAATCTCTGTTGGGGGATCTGCTGCAACCCATCATGCAATGCATGGGCCAATTCGTGAAGGTTCTGAACTGGAGGATCCCTTGCTCTCACCCTACGTCCCAAAATGTCCCAAATGGAACATCAGCTTGAATGTTCCTCTGATCATATGCTGTGCCTCTCTGCCTCCAAACTCGTGCCCTCCCGTCTGTATGATGCAGAAAAATCTGCTTTCATCGGACCAGTGGATCCTTCTCCATGTCCTTGGCACCAGGCTAAACGGGCATTGCGGTGCTGATTTGTGAGGAGTGGACGTCTGATTGGTCGTCTTGCTCTCAATCCTGCAGAATTTAGGCGTCGTCTGATGGTGCTGATGGACACTCTGTTGTATGGATGCCATCCATGTCGCAGCTGTGTACAAGTAGACTTTGGGCTTCGTCTGGCTTAGCGTACGAGAGCACGATCTTCCCTGTCATTGGTTTTTCTGGGACGTCCAGACCTCGGTGCATCCTTCACTTCACCGGAAGCAGTATGCTTACGTATTAGCCTGCTGATGACAGTGTGATTAATGTTCAGTTGTGCTTCAATAGCACGACATGACATACCAGTCTGGTGCATACCAGTAGTTTGCCATCATTGGTTCAGAGGCAATAGACGCTTGGGCATTTCACTGGTTGGTCAAAATAAAGCTTAATTTATGCCTAAAACCAAATTTTAGCTGTGTCTGCCAACATAACATACGCCAAAAGAGGCTATGTGCATACTGCATGTTTAGCAAACCGACCCCCGGTACAAGCATGCTCAACGCAAGCATGCACTTGCAGCTCGGAAAAGGATGTGTTGTGATATCATGTTTACAGATGGTGTAGTATATGAAATATGTACTTGTAGTTTAAAAAACCGAAAATGTTTATTTTCTACTTTTACTTTAAAATGTGTGGTGCGATATTTATGACGAGGTGTATATTTTCAATAACATTGTGGGAAATAGTGAATATTTTTTTAATCTAAATATGATGAATTGAAATGGAATACGTATTTCAGACATTAGGAAATGTGATAGATTTAATAAATGAATGATATGATAGGTAGGTTCATAAAATTATATACTATTTTGACGTGACTACCGGCCTACGGTGTCTGGGGACTAGAGGATTCTTGGCCGGTCAACCGGCCTGCGGTACTTAAAGAGTTAATAGATCTTTATATGGAAATGCACAGCGCTTTTGAAATGTATTCATGGCATCTATAAAAACCAGACCAGATATATTGAGGTAGCTCTGATCACAAGTACAAGTATCGGTTTCCCTCTGGCGTTGTATATATATATATACACTGGAATAGGTATTGATATTTTTGCAGTGTCAGGTGAGGTGAAATGACTTTTAACGTCGCGTCCAAGATTATTGCACTTATATAGCGACGTGCATGCACGTGTGTGTGTGTGTGTGTGTGTGTGTGGCTGCTTGTACTAGTCTGGACTGATACCGATTTATAGTGCTAGCCCACTTAGATACCATGCTGCAGTTTAACATGAATACCCCACTCAGACACAGTACAGTGGCTCCGAGCCGACCAGTCCTTGTTTTAGCCGTTTTAGCCCCTTGATGCCGAGCGCCAGACAAGGTAACAACAAGTACCATCTTTTAACGTCTGTTGGTATGATGCGGCCTGGGATCGAACCCCGGACCTTCCGCTCTCCGGGTGGACGCTCTACCACTAGTCCACGGAGGTGGTCCCAGACACCTAACACAATAACATTTTGTTCAATGGTATCTTTTTATCAAAATTCCATTGCGTTTTAGTTCTTTAATCTTGTATTTGAAGTTTGGTGTTAAATCCAAGTCAGTGTTATGCTTACTGTGACATGCTGCTTGCAGAACACTAATGACTAGTATTGCCTTTCATCTGATATATCAATCCTACACCACAGACACAAAAACAGTTTTTGTCATGTTTCGTTTCTTGACAAAAAACAGTGACAAAAACCAATTTCCATAATTAGAAGAAATCTCCATTAAAAACCGAATCCATACTTTATCATGAGTATGTGTTTCTGAATAACTACCAAATAGTGATCATACCAGGCGGTCGCGTGAAGGTGAGCGTATCCTGCCCCATCGGTGTTACTCGTGACAAACACGTGTTGAGGCAGGTCAATTGTTCACCTGGAGTGAGTGAGTGAGTTGGGTTTAACGCCGCTTTTAACAGTATTCCAATTATATTGCTGCGTGTCAGCTTAATGCGGGAGGAAAGCTCGAAGTAATGCAGGTCTCAGACGTTTACCACTTCGGCGAAACTCACGAGCACGGGTTTGGTGCTGACAAACCTAGAAACATAATCAGGGCGAACAATCATAGGTTTCTGGCGTGCCTAAGGGACGCAACTCTGCACAGCGAATCGCGGCGCCTTAGACGACTGGGACACCAGTGCCCCCTTGTTCATCTGGATAAAAACACGGGAAGATGTGGCACTATCAAAACAGAGAATTACATCGGACATCATTTTTGTCACTTATGCGTCAAATTTAGAAACGTCCTTAACACCTCTACCATAGGTACAGGGTCATTGTATTGTGTATCTATGGGATTTTGAAGTGCCTCTTAAAAGCTGATTTAAAGAAAGATCATATCCTTATATATTATGTGCTTATCTTACTAATCGAATGAAGACACTTCTCTTGGTGGGTTATTATTGTTCTTCTCTCCATTTCAGGCACTCATATGTATGATCTTGTTAATACTCGGAGCTTCGGGACTTCCTGTGAACAACACTCTCCAGCATGCACCCAGTTACAACATAGAAGATTATTATGATGGGGAGGGCCTCCAAGTGGTTTCGAAAAGGACAATGATGCAAGCATCCTTTTCATCACAGTCTTCTTTGCCTTGGAACTGTGCGCAGCAGGGACGGTGGAGATTACTAGGGGAACGATTTTACCCCAGCAGAATTCGGGAAATTGAATGCCTCTCTTCCACGTGTTGGTACGAACACTACAACTGCACCACCGTTCACTACAGCGCCCTTATTCTACACATGTGCAACCGGCCGTACTGCAATGACCACCGAGTGCCACTTCCACTGCGCTCATCTTGGGAATTCACAAATTTCCTTGTCCATGTCGGGTGTATGTGTAGTACAGGGGATATGATTTAAGTGGAGGGGATCTATGACAGCACTGCCCAATTGTGAACCGAAACTGAGTACTTGTGGAGGCTTCATGCCCAATGGCAGTATGTGCCAGTATATGACGGCTCGGCTCAGAATCCACGATTATAGACATCAACTCTAGCCCAAGTGATTTGGCTCACGATGTTTATTAACAAAAAAAACCCATGAAATAAGTCATTTATGTGATATATTATGTATATTTGATATATATTTTCGTATACCTTTATCATTCACAAGAAATAATAATATGTTCTACTAACGTGGTTATATGTAACTATCTATTTAGTTGTTTATATGTAACTGCCACTTAAGGAAGAGAATTTACTGATGTCAATTTCATTATTATGAGGAACATAACGTTATGGGGTATATACTTACTCCTTCCTCAGGTGAATAAATGTTATGAAGCAAAGAACATAACAGTATATATGTACCTGTAAGAACTACAAAAGCAATAAGATAGGTCGAAACTTGACAAGGGAAGCCATCATTTACTTGGCGCTAATAGGTGATTATCAATGAACAAAAGGAAGCCAATACTTAACCGTTAGCGTTGATAGGTGACAGCGATGGCCAACTGGAAGCCAGGATTGGTACCACTGATTGGTAATTGGCAATGCACAATGGGCAAACGGGAGACAGGGCGCAATTAACACTGATATCAATGGAATGGCAATGGACAATTAACTGTTAAGTGTTGGCTTCCTTTTGTCCATTGCTTACGGGATTAGCGCCAAATAACTGTTGATTTCCCTTGTTTAGTTTCGAACTTTTGTTATGTTATTCCTTTTCTTGTTCTAACAGGTATATAAATATATATATATATATATATATATATATATATATATATATATATATATATATATATATATATATATATATATATATATATATATATGTTCTCTGCTTCATAGCTGACGAAGGAGTAAGTATATTCCGAAACGTTGTGTTCCTCATAATAAAGAAGTTGACATCCATAAATTCTCTTCCTCATGTGTATCACTTCTAAATGCCTTTGACAGACTTAACTGTCATTTGTTTGAATGGATGGTGACGTAGGTGTACATTTGATTGCATTATATTAACACATTCTAGTAATATAAAAAACGTTTAAGATTCCAGCTGTGGTACTACCCCTGTAAATGCAACAACAATCACAAACTCAAATATTGTAAAGCATGTGATGTCGTGGGGAGGAGGCCTCATCTAGTCACACACAAAATATGTTACCACGTGTGTCATTCTCTCTTAACTATATGTCGAGCTGGTTGGCTATACATCAATGTTGCTAACATCTTACTAATATAAGTTGTTTTAGATCTAATCAATACGTTAGATTTCCTTACCATACATGCATCAGCACTTTCCGTTCAATCTCATTAAAATATTTACCCCACTTTTTCCTCTGGCAGTTTATATGACACAGACCCCAAGGCAGTTTCTGATTGAATGATTGACAAGGTGTCGCAATTCGTAGATAGTGGGTGATACAGTGCATGTTATTTTTAAACTGCGTACGTGGGAAGCCAGATAGACTATGAAAATGGAAAACACCTTTTCTACTCCGCTCACATCTATGTGAAAGTGGATACATGGAGGACACATGTACTTAGTGTGCAGTCCCTGAGAACAGCCCCACGCGCAGCTATGACAGCATAAAGGATGCCTCTAAATGTTCTCCTTCTGATGGCAATTCTGAACTGTACTGTAAGATTAGCTATGTTATGGTCCACGTCGATGCCTACATGTTTAAGCCATAGGTATTATGTCTCCCAGTTAATGTTTACTCAGTTTTAGTGTCATATTACGTCACATGGAAGTGGCATGATAGTGTATACATATAGATACATATAGAAACATTATGGTCCACGTCGATACCTACACGTTATACATCTGCTGACGTCACACTAACCCTTGTCAGCAAGAATCCACTGTAGCTTTGGAATACCGTTCACACTGCATGTTAACGATGTTTAAGCCATAGGTATTATGTCTCCCAGTTAATGTCTACTCAGTTTTAGTGTAGGTTTTTAGTGTATACATATAGAAACATTTCTTACAACTTATGTTGTACCTCATTCATGGTCATTATTTAATTTTCAACAGGAATATTGACCTCACTTTGTGATGACATCAACACCAATATGGTGAATTACGAACCAGGAAAGTCAAAGTATATTGATATTTATTAGGTTATTATTGGATTACTGATTCAGAAGGTAACATTTAGAGCAATTCCATTATTTACCTGGCTTCATGTTTTACTCTAACAAAACCCAAAACTATCAAATAAAGTACTCTATATTTCCTTATTCTTTTCTTGTTCCTGTTTTGAAGTGTGTTGATATTATATTCGTGTCATTCGTGCTTGTTACTCGTGATGAGGTAAGTGAGTAGGTCCTAAATAAGGTATGAGACTGAGTGAGTTTGGTTTAACGCCGCTTTTAACAGTATTCCAGTTATATCACGGCGTGTCAGCTAAATGTGGGAGGAAAGCCCGAAGTTATGCAAATCTCAGACGTTTACCACTTCGGCGAAACCCATGGGTACAGGTATGGTGCTGACAAACCTAGAAACATAAGGTTCGGGGCGAACCGGGATTCGAACCCACAATCATAGGTTTCTGGCATGCTAAGGGACGCAACTCTGCACAGCGAATCGCGGCGCCTTAGACAACTGGGCCACCCGTGCCCCCAAATAAGGCATGACCTTACCTAACAATCATACTGTGTCACAGACTTTGGACACATATTAAAATACACTTAATACCAGTATATAGTGTTTAACAGTCTTCTTTTTATAGACTAAACACAAATTGTGTGTTTATATACTATGCAACTGGTATTAGTATAACCTCATCGTACACAACCTTGATGTATCACACACTGTTTTGTGAACAAGGTAGTTATTGCAGCCCCAAAAATAGTCACATGAGTCTGCCATATCACACTTTGACTGTACCTAAATATATTTACACTATACATACAATGCAAAACTGGTTACAAAGCAAACTAGACAAAGGAAATATGTGTTTATTTATTGTTTAACGTCGCACTAGTCAATATTACAGGTATAAGACGGGGGTAGGTACATACTCGTGTTTGGACCAGACTAGTTTCTGATGGGGATCCCACAATGTCTAGTAACACCTTAGAGAATGCCTCCCCTGGTGGGGGTAATCTGATTTGGTTTTCCCGCTACCTGACATTTATGACAAGTTATACAACACTCTTCGTTGTACATTTCCGGCCAATAGAAATCTGAAGCAATATGGATGTAGGGTTTAGTACGACCTGCAAACAAGCTTTCATGGGCGAGACTGATGATTTAGTACCTGTAGATTTTAGGAACAACTACCTGTAATCTGATATTCCCTAAGGAACGTAGAAGTATTCACTCTTGCTATCAGCCCCTTGTTCATTCACCCAAGCTTCCTTGCACCCAAGTGCTATCTCCTTTACGTTCTCTCCTTATAGCAGCTTACTTGGGACTTGCGTCTTTAGCCTCTGGGGCACCCTCACTGACTGGTACCCGTTCCACTCAAGCCTTGCTGTCTACCTTATCACCTTTAGATTTATAGCTAACTTCACTTCAGACCCGTCTTCCTCCGATGTGCCACTGACCCTTGACAAGCAAGTGTCTGACAACTCAACGACCTCAGTAACTTTAGATTTAACCTTCATAGACAAGGACCATGTCATTACATAGGCCGGAAAGATATCATTTTCAACATCAACCTTTTTTTTTATCTATGTGACAATCCAGAACTTCTAAGGACTGACTAGACCCACACTGTCAAGTTGTTACCCAACAAGATATCAACACCTGGGAACAATAACTCATGAATATCTCACTTCTAACAAACTCAGACTGGATATTGAATCTATGCAGCCGCACGCAAGTCAATCATCCGATAACTACATTGGGTACAGACCGAGCAACAATAGAAGTCTTCCAAGCTCCTGTAGCTGAACATAGATACGCTGCTGTCAAGGGTAGATGCATGATTCACAAACCCTACAACTTTCTGATTATCCCGCTTTGGGGCAAAACACTCAGCAATACCACGACAATCACATTTTGGTTTGAACGGTCTCGCCGATTCAGACAAGAAAGACTGACCTGGCCAGACTCGAGTTAGCCCCAACAGAGTTACCACCACTATTTAAATCCCGATTACACTTATGAACGAGGACGTAATCTCAGCTGTTTCCGACGCGTTTTGTAACGTGCCAGTCATTTGGTCCTCCAAATGCACTCTGAGACTAGTAGCCATACAACTTTTCAACATCTCTCACAACTTGAATAATTTTCACTAAATGTCCTCTGCCCCAGACCATTTGTCGAACAAACTTTTTCCCGAATTACAAACCCACAGTGATTCTCAGAACCTCCTTTTTCATATTTCTAAACTGCTGGTTAACTAATCAGTCCGAAGTAGTAGCTTCATAGACCCGTGAAGATCCGGGGTAGAATAGGTCTTTAGCAACCCATGCTTGCCGTAAAAGGCGACTATGCTTGTCGTAAGAGGTGACCAACGAGATCGGGTGGTCAGGCTCGCTGACTTGGTTGATGCATGTTGTTGCTCATGATATCAATCAGTGGCCATGGATTGTCTGGTCCAGACTCAAATATTTACAGACCGCCGCCATATAGCTAGAATATTGCTGAGTGCGGCGTTAAACAACAAACAAACAAATCCCTGACCAATGAATAGTGTATTAAATTGTAAGCCTCCCTACCCTTACCAAGACAGATTTTGGCCATCCCAACTCTCAAACTGCTGAAAAAAATCTATCTTCTTCTGATTCATCAAAATGATTGCAAGGTAAACTATTTATTCTCATTGTCTCGACTCGCTGCCTTAGCATTCCGTACTTCCAGTTCTTTGAGTCTAAACTATAAGCAATGCGCAATGAGTACTTCATGTGTCATTGCCTGTGTCCTGGGTAAGCAAATCCTTCAATAGTTGGTTTGTTTAAAGTCTGCGATAATGAGTGATGAACACTCTCAAGGAAATACCAAGGTATGGGAATTTACAGTCATTTCTAACTAACAGGAACCTGGTCTTAAAAAAGTAAACATAATTCACTAACTGCCGGTGTCAGAGAGTGGGATTTCCCCCCTAGCCTAAATTCCCCCCGGAAAAGGGGCTATATAGCCTAATTTTCCCCCCGGAAAAAGGGCTATATAGCTAAATTTTCCCCGGGGAAAAATGACTACATAGCCATATTTCCGCTTTAGAGTCAGATTTCCCCCCTTAACACAAGGGGGAAGTATGGCTATATAGCAGAATTTCCCCTATATCCCTCAGATTTTTCAATGCAGTATTAAAAAACATAACCTACTGCACCATTTAACAAACATTGCTCAAACAGCAATGGCAAAAGCGAACTTCTTGCATGCCATATTTGACAGAGAAATTGGAGTTAAACGTGTCTCAATTGAAAACAAGCTTTTAGGAATCCTGTAGAACAGGTTTAGTGTTGAAAACATAGACGATTCCGACTTGCCACCTGTTATTCATGCCAGAGAACTTATCTATGAACTGTTGCTGGATACCAGTAAATACTTCACGTCAGTGATTTTCTACAATGCAGTGATTAATGGTGTGTTGGAATCATATATCTTCCACTGAAACACGAGTTGAAAAACTTGCGGCGTCACCTTTGGCAAGTGATCTTGTTCATGCATGCCTCTGTCCACAAACAGTAAATGTGTCCCAAGGAGTTAATGTGGTAATGGTAATGTGAATGGGTAATCTTCTAGCGCCTGACAGGCAGCTTTGGTTGCATATTTCACATGTAGCTGGGAAGTTCTGGAATGCAAAATATACGGACCTCTGATCTGGGCAAGAAACGCCATGAGCACGCACAGATATATGCGCTATATACGTTGTAAATATACCTAATAATATACTTGGCAGTGAGAGACTGAGGATTCTCGATGACAGAAAAGTGATATGTCACTGCAACCATGATAAGAAGAACGACTGCCGTACAAGTTTACAGTGCAGACCTTATAGAAATCAACTAGCAAAGTATGTTTCAACTAGCAATGTGACGTATTGTTACTGAAGACAGTTGGAAGATTTTAGATTCGCTGATTTACCTCAAATACACAACAACAAAATAAAAATAAAAAACAACACTTACCCTACTAAATAAATATATAATAAATAAAACATTTCATTTCGTCAGTGACAAAAGGCTGATCTGATCTGTCGAGTGACAGATCCGCCATATCTTATTGTCGAAATGAACTATCCTCTATTTATTAAAATTAAGAATGTATGGCGCCAAAAAACACAATATTTTAATCATGGTTTCTCTTGTAAATTACTCCATCAGCCAACTGTACATCTAGGTACCTTTGATAATAGACATATATTTAATTATGGGGGAAATCTGACTCCAAAGCGGAAAATTGGCTGTATAGTGTATTTTCCGGGTTGGAAATATGGCCATATAGTGTGCTTTCCGTGGGAAGTATGGCTATATAGCCAGTTTTCCGGGGGAAATTTGGCTATATAGCCCCTTTTCCGGGGGAAATGTGACTATATAGCCCCTTTTCCGGGGGAAAATTGGGCTAGGGGGGAAATTCCACTCTCTGACACCGGCGCTAGAGTAACGTCTCGCTCACAGATGAGCCCAAAAGCCACCAGTGAAGTAAAAAATATAGATAATTGAACAGATCATCTGCATACAGGCGCATTGACAAAGATAAATCAACCGATAGTTTAATGATCTATTAATTCCAAACCGGACTGTAAATAGATCGGTACTTTGGCAGATCGGTTAGCGAGTAATCGGTGACCGAAAATCTCGAATAACTGAAAAACGAGACAACTTTCACATCTAAACCTTGGCAGACACATTTGCCCTACACCAGTCAATGTAACAAAAGTCCAAAGATATTTGAAATCATTACATTCGATGTGATATTTTGTTGTAAAACATCCAGTCGTCTGTGAAAGAACAGAAGTGGGGGGAGTTATCCTTCGGTTAGCTGACATGTACTGCGCCAGCGTATCCAATAATAGTTAACCACTAGGCGAGTGAGTGAGTTAATATTTAAAGTCATATCGGCAGTATTTCAACCATATCGTGACTATAAAAAGTTAAACATTGAAAAGCTTTTAACAAAGGACATTACTATAACTAGATTTATCACAGATATTATTTAAAACTAGCATATAACCATAAAAATATATGGCTAAACATAACGAGCTTTAGATCGCAATCAACTGAAGATAGATCACCATGCTTAAGTCCATGGGGACATGCAGTACCTTACCATCTGCATGGACCCCAGCAGGATTTACATTATCCTTTCAGGGGTTGGCAACTATTGGCAAAGTTTGCCGAAATTTAAAAGAACTCACATTCTACGACTAAAACTATGATAGGAATAAAATACTTTGAATGATATGGACTTACCCTCTGACGTGGACACCAAAATACAGTACTTTATCCCCCGTCGAGGGCACGGCCACAAACAATGTCAGTTCATAATTAGACACTCCCGATTTAAGAAACAACTATGTACATCAAAATGTATCAATAAGTTCAATTTCTTCTTTAAAAGCCTATAATTAAATGAAAACTATTAAAAATATCCTTAAGAGATCACAAGGGACACAAAAAAAAGGATCCTCACCTTTCAGTAAATATTCTGAAGTGAAGCGGAATGGCCAATAGGACAACGTCTTAAAATGGCCCCATCAAATCTGTGCTGACATCCCACGTAGGTGTCCCACTTCTTTTGCATAAGATCACAGTGAGGAATTCGAAGTGGTGTCACAGATTTGTTGAGTGCTTGTTCAGCAGCAGCAGCAGCAGCAGCCATTGTGTTACCAATGAGTCCAACATGGCTGGGTAACTAACAAAAAACGATGTCGTATTGGCAGGTAGCAGACTTGTAACAACAAGGTCCACCGCGCATCGAAGAACCAAGACGCAGAGGAACAAGAAAGATTCTGTTAAATCCTACAGCAAATGAATGAAAATAAAATTCAAATATCATAATTACATTCTACCAAAGTTATATGTATAATTTTAGGCAGCTACCTTGTCCGAGGAATGTATCCGTGAATATCCACATAAAGGAACAATATCCCATACATCTGCAGCTGTACAAAGAAACTTATTCGATGTCACGTGTCTCTTTAACAATCAAATATTTTAAAATGTATATAGCGTTTCGGGGTATTATAACCCGTGTTCGTTTCTCAACTGATCACTTAGTTTGTTTCAGTTGTTTCACATAGGTGACAAGTCTCAAAAGTCAGCTGAGAAAGCCCACGTAACAACTATTTTCATAATGTCAACGGTTCTTTAAAAAGATCCATTGAGTTAGATAACAATAAGCAATCAATCAACGTTTTATCGGTTAACCCTTTGAACAAAGAACTGTGCAAGATAACAATGATTAATCAATCAACGTATTTTCTGTTGATCCTTTGATGGCTAGGAATGATTCGTTGATTACAAATAAGTCAATCAACTGATCATTCACCTCTTGCTGGGCTGCCACGTGCATATTACATAACACACATTTTCACCTCACTTCAAACCTTTATTTACATTGAATAATTACCCTAGACACAAGAAATGCGAAATGGGAACCTTTATCAGGTAATCTGAGTGGTGCTTCCACTAATTATACCTGTAATAAATACATTAACTGAGCATCAAGCGAAAGACGACAAATGCACAAGTGTAGGGTTATACCAGAAAACATGGATGACAACAAGGGAGTAGTAATCGTATTATCCACGCAATCCGAAACCAGAAAATGCTTTCACTGCAGGGATACTTTTTTATTTTAAAACTATAACCATCAGGGGTATTTCCAAATAAGGACAATCGATGAGCTTCCACCGTTCTTTTTGTCTGTTTGTTTAGGCTGAAGAAATGAATTAACATGCACCCTTTGTCGAAGTCTTCATATATCACGGGAACCAATCAGTGTTCAACAATGCGTAAAACAAATATTGCCTCCAAGTTTATGTAGCTGTCGGTAGCACAGTCTTTTGTCTTAAGCGAGCAAATCGACTCACGACAGCTAGTAGCGGGCAGTGTTAGACAGCCGAGAAGAAGCCAGAGATTTGTGCCCCTTGAAATGTACGCCATTTAGTGTTTAATATTTTAAATTTATTCAAACTGTGGTACATAGGATGGCGAAATATTGTTCAGCCTTTTTCCTTGCCTTTCTAGCTTGTTTGCTTTCATTGTTGAACCATGGTTTAAGTATGTGAGGATTTTAGGAGGACTTCGGAATACGGGGTCAGATTCTGTGCTGGTATCTACATCAGAAATGCGATACAAAGAATTCTGATTGTCTAAAACCCAGGAGACGATCACGATCACACTTAGGACGTTAGGTGGGAACCGCAGTAGAGTAGTTTTTTTTAAGATAGATGAGATGTGACTGGTAGTAACTTCTTTGCTTCAGCAAAAAATATATTTCAATTTCAGAATTTGGAGTTGTTTTTCAAAAGCCGGGCATGATTTTGAAAAAGGAAATGTGATTACCGTTGCAATTGATGTCATTTGTGCAGTCGACATTTTCATGCGTTTCACTGCAACGGGAACAGACTGAAGAGTTATAACAGAATGTTGCTCCATGCCCAAATTGCTCACACTTGAAACATCGAAGCAGATTGGGGACTTCCACTTTAATGTTAAAATATCCAGCTTTTATTGACTTAAGTATGGAAGAAATTCAAAATGTAAACAGATAGGTATTTGTTTTCATGATGTTGTCACCATCTTTCTTAGTGAATCGTTTAACTGAAGTGACACATTGAGATTTTAATTCTGCTGCAATATCGACATTTCGTCCGATTTCGGACAATGCCTATACATGAATTTAATCTCGTGAAGTTCTTTTAAAATCCCATGTTTCCATGTTGTATCATAGGCTTTTTCTAAATCGAAAAAGATTGATACAGCGTGTTGTTTATTTATTATAGCATTTTTCACAAACGTCTCCAATCTAACCAAATGGTCATCACTACTTCTATTTTTCCTGAAACCACATTGAATATTTGTCATAAGATTATTTATTTCTAAGTACCATATAAGTCTGTTATTGACCGTTCTTTCCTTTGTCTTAAAAACACAGCTAGTATTGGAAATGTGACAGGTAAATGTTAAAGTAACTGATAATGGATATTATCAGCACCTGTAGCAGTATCATGAACTTGTCCTGAGGCAGTATGCAGCTCACGAATGGAAAATATTTCATTATAATTCTCACGATTATCGGAATTAAATTTAGTTTCCCTATTTCTTGCTCTCTAAATTTCTGAAATTTTGGGGTATAATTTGATGAGGATGAATGTTAAGCTAAAGTTCCCCTAATTTATTGTCTATATCAGATTTATCAGTTAATAATGTGTCACCTTCTTTAAGATGGTGAACACTAGATTCAGAACCTTTGTCTTTAACCATTTGCACTATATTCCCAACCTTAGACAAAGGTGTTCGGGAATTTATTAAGGAAACATAGTTCCGCCAAGATTGGCGTTTACTTTGTTTGAACGTTCAACGAGCTTTTACATTTAAAATTTAAAATTTATTTAAATAGGGTGATGGCGAAATATTTCTCTGCCCTATTCCTAGCTTTCCTAGCTTGTTTACAATCGATGTTAAACCATGGTTTACTTATATGTGGATTTGAAGAGGACATTAGTATACATTCATCAGCAAATTCATTTAAAATGTCAGAAAACGCTTGAATAGGACCAGCAACAGCACTGAAAAGCTCAGGTTTTAGTTTATGTGCATATGATGTCTGAACAGAGCCTTTGTAAAATATGGGTACAATGTGTAAAGCCCATTGCTGGTGTCCCCCGCCGTGATATTGCTGGAATATTGCTAAAAACGGCGTAAAACCATACTCACTCACTCACTCACTTTGTAAAATATATCTCGTTGTAGGTGGGATATCAGATGGATATACTGGTGTAAGTATAGTTGGGAAATGGTCACTTCCACAAATGTCATTGTGGACAGACCATTCGAATTCGTTGAGTGAGTAAGTGAGTGAGTATGAATTTACGCCGCTTTTAGCAATATTCCAGCAATATTCCGGCGGGGGACACAAGAAATGCGCTTCACACATTGTACCCATGTCGGGAATCGGAATTCGTTGAGCATGTTGAAATCGGAGACAAATCTAAAGAAGAGTAAGTTGTATGATGCAGATAAGTGTGGGAGTCATTATTAGACACGAAATCCTCAAGAATCTTACCTATTGTGTTAGTGTTTGTATCGCCAAATAGTGCTTGCCGTAAAAGGCGACTATGCTTGTCGTAAAAGGCGACTAACGGGTTTGGGTGGTCAGGCTCGCTGACTTGGTTTGATGCATGTCATCGATCCCAACTGCGTGGATCGATGCTCATGATATCTATCACTGGATTGTCTGGTGCAGACTCGATTATTTACAGACCGCCGTCATATGGCTGGAATATTGCTGAGTGTGGTCATATTGCTGAGTGCGGCGTTAAACAACAAACCAAACCCAAAACCACCCCATAGTGGGTTACACGGGGCTTTTGGAGGTGATCTTAGAAGTTGAAGAAGGCGAAATATTCAGAGAGCACTATGTAAATGCAACGTGCGAAGTTAGACGTACAGCAACGGCTTGCAGACTAGTATTAGGTATAACAGGGCTATGGATAACATCCTGCCTCACAATGATTGAGGATCCTCCAGTGGCCCTATCACCAGGAGAAAAAGAATGGTACGCTATGAATTGACGCAGGTTAAAAGTATCTGTCTGCTTTAGATTTCTTGTAGACCAAATGCTGATGGTTTTAAGTCCTGTACTAAAAGCAGTAATTCATTAAAATTAGTTCAGTGTACGATTCCAGTGTAGGAAATGGGAAGAATCTACCTTTTTGGAGGATAACCGGGGATCTACCCCTCACCTTCCTTGAGGCCGACAAGCTATGTGCCCTTGTGATTGATGTTATCGGACACATCCATGTCCTCTGGGGATCCTAACTTACTGAACAGTTGGATCTGATTCACTGCCACTTTACTTTTACAATTCTGTTCTTGTTTTGATTTGATTTTTCACAACTTGTTTCACATTTTTTCAGATTGATCTTTTTGAGCTGACTGAGATGACTGTTCCTGAGAAAAGGTAGCTGACTGGGAGTGATCTGGAGATATTATTGGTGTGTCAGGGATTGATCCTAAAGTTTGAGTGGAAGGTTGAGGTGGGAAAACTTGAGTATCTGTGTTGACCATGTCAAGTCTGTTTGGCAAGTTATTGAAGAATTGGGTACAGGGGAAGCAATAATTTTCAGGTTGTTTCAAAATGTGATCTGGTAGTAGATGCATAGGTGTCATTTGGATCTGGAGTTTGAACTAGTTTTTTTCGCATAAGCAAAGCTGATGTTTCTGGTAAATTTTATTTTGTTAATCTCCATCTGTTGTCTTTGGAGATGGTTTGGTTGTCTAAGCAGTTGGCAGTTGCTGCCACAATCATCTGTAAAATGTGTATTTTCAATACAGTAAGCACATGCAACGGCCTTTGTGCAGGTATTCAAACCATGTCCGAATTTCTGGCACTTGAAACGTCTTAGAGGGTTTGGAAATGAAGATTTCAACATTTATATTACATTATTTATATTACAGTATACACTATACAGTATTACAGTAGCTTTAACTGATTTTGGTGTAAATGGAAAGGAGAAGAAAAGAGGTAAGTGTTTGTTGGGTGAGTTTATACACCTTGTTCTTTCGGGGGCACGGGTGGCCCAGTCGTCTAAGGTGCCGCGATTCGCTGTGCAGAGTTGCGTCCCTTGGGCACGCCAGAAACCTATGATTGTGGGTTCGAATCCCGGTTCGCCCCGATTATGTTTCTAGGTTTGTCAGCACCATACCCGTGCTCGTGGGTTTCACCGAAGTGGTAAACATCTGAGACCTGCATCCCTTCGGGCTTTCCTCCCACACTAAGCTGACATGCCGTGATATAACTGGAATACTGTTAAAAGCGGCGTTAAACCCAACTCACTCACCTTGTTCTTTCATCTTGATGTCAATTTCTCATATATCAGCAAACAGTCGATCCCAGTCTCTAGCAATGCCCTTACTGATGCTATGTTTGCAGTGACTGTAATTGAGATGCGGACAAACATCTTTGTTGACATGAGATTGAGTGCTTGTTGTTTTCTATCAAAAGAGAGCCTGAACGCAAGCGTTTAATGTTTTTTAGATCTGCTGCTATTCCATGTATAGCCTTGGATATTGCAAATGGTTTGTTTGTTTGTTGTTTAACGCTGCACTCAGCAATATTCCGGCTATGTGACGGTGGTCTGGACCAGACAATACAGTAATTGATGTCATAAGCTTTGTTTGTTTCTTTCTTTGTTGTTTAACGCCGCACACAGCAATATTCCAGCTATATGACGGCGGTCTGTAAATAATCGAGTCTCCACCACACAACCCAGTTGCAAACAACTTCTCGATAATACTTTCTCATATTAAATTGAGAAAATTATCGATCCAGTCCGTGAACAAGTTTTACCAGATGGGAATATGACTGACGAATCTTTTGCTCGTGATTCTTCGTAGTTCAAATGTGAACATTCGAATGAATGCAATCAACCGATCTTTTTGTGTCTCTGAAAATGCTATCGAGCTCTGTGATCGACTTTATTCACACAGCTTGTAATGCTCGTTTCCGGCTCAGAAATTCGACATGAAAATGATTGAACATGGATTGGATTGCCTTTGGTACTTTCCGATGTGAAAAAGATCAATACGGCCCAGTTCACCCTTTCTTCGCAACAAATACTAGTATGTGCTACCCTCTCGCATGTGTCATGGATAATTTGTGTCTGGAATGTTACCTAATCAGTAGGACATATTTGTGAAAGCAGATGATATTGGAAGACTTGGTTCCGCTGACATATCTGAAATGATTCCAAAAGTGGTTTGTGATTTGAGTCGTGAATCATGCGAGGATGCACTTATAGAAGAATTTGTGATCTACCCGAAAATAGATGGAATTAACAATCTTACTGACGCTCGCCATGGCACACAGGAAACTCTCGTTTAACTGATGTTGTTTGCATCGGAGCTGACACTCATAATTAGGACGGAAACTGTGTCAAAAGTAGATAATGCCAGAACACAAAAACACCAAATTGGAACTTAGCGCATCTATGAAAATTCTTGACAGTGTTGACACTGGTGTCGGAGTACATGTGAAATTACACTGTCATGATAGGAATCCGTTCATCAATTAATTTACTGGGAGGGGCGCCCTGTTACAACATCAACAAATGACACATGGCATGCAGCGAAAATATTTTACAAAGGAAGTTTAGTGGGAATGTTTGGGTCCAAAGTACAAAGAGGGTGGCATCGCGAGTTATCGAACAAAGCAGGAAATGTTAAGACTCATTTTTATTGGTGCATTAGGAACGGCTATCAAGATGCTAACAAGCTCTGCCATAATATAACTCTTAAAAATAAGAAACGCAATACGGGTAACTTTGGCCAAAAAAGCAACATTAGCGGACCAAGAGGTGCAAAATGAAGTGGTTAAATGTGTTATAGTGTCAGTGACAAATTTCCCGGATCAAAATGATCACAACAAGGACATGCAATCCATTAGTCGGGAAACACGTACGATTCGGGAAAAAGGCACCCAGTGACTTAACAAATTGGCCATGGAGCTGCACCTGCAGCAGCACTATGAACGGTATTGCAGTGTTTTTGATTGTCTGGCGTCAATCGAACAGTGACAGTTCAACAACATGCAAAGATCAACAGAAGTGCAAAGAAAGAACGTCATAGGCCGCTTGCACGGCAGAAAAATCCCGATCAGCTGTAGTAAGGGGTTTCAATGCAGCGCCTAGCACCATCACAAGGCTATGGGATCGGTCTCAACAGTAGGGTCAACACGTGATCGGCCAAGGTCGGGAGAACCAAGAGTAACCACCCCCGCCCAAGATCGCTACATCCGACTGCGCCACCTACCTGAAAGAACGACCACAGCCACCTTCACCGCATCCCAAATACCCGGACTGCGCAGAATCTCCGACCAGACCATACGAAACGGTTTAAGGGCAGCAGGTATATGAGCAAGACGTCCTGTTCGACGCGTTATATTGAGTCGACAACATCGTCAACAACAACTGCATTGGTGTCAACACAGGGTAGGGCCTCAACTGCGATGGAGTGATGTCTGGTTCAGCGACGAATCAAGATTTCTCCTCTGTCTAGGGGATGGAAATGCACGGGTCTACAGACGTCGAGGAGAACGTTGCGCCGGAAACTGCGCACAGGAAGTGGACACGTTTGGAGGGGGTAGCGTTATGATGTGAGCGGCTATCTCTCATCATGGCAGGACAGATTTGGTTCATATCAAGGGCAATCTTACAGCTCAACGTTACATCAACGAAATTCTCCTACCACACGTCCTTGCAATTGCAACCAACTGCAATGGTGTATTCCAGCAGGACAACGCTCGACCGCATTCAGCACGGATCACAAGAGCCTGTCTACACAACAACGTTGATGTTCTCCCCTGTCCCTCCAGATACCCGGATTTGAACCCGATAGAGCACCTGTTGGATGAAATGGATAGACGGTTACGCCCACGTCAACCACAACCCCAGACGTTGCAGCAGCCACACACACACACACACACACACACACACACACACACACACACACACACACACGTGCATGCACGTCGCTGTATAAATGCAATAATCTTGGACGCGACGTTAAACCCAATTTCACCTTACCTCCCCTTTCGCGTTGCAGGCCGAGTGGGCTACCATTCCCCAGGATGTGATTCGCATACTCGTCTCTTCCATGGGCAGGAGATGTCAAGCCGCTATCGATTCCAACCGGGGACATATGCGTTATTGATGGTAGCTGACCTTCACCTTGGACTTTTCCTATGTACCGATAACTGAGATGACTACAATCAGTGTCCTCTCTACAACATTTTGGCTCAATACATTGTACGGTTCCTCGTAAAATATATTTTCCTACCGCACACAAATATGGCTTCGGGCGTCTTTTTTAAGAATTTATTATGAATGAGGTCAGGATTACTGTTTAGAAAGTCCTTGATGTTAGACTCGACAAACACTATGAATCATCCAATACATTGATTTTTTACCCAAATGCTGAGCTACTACTGTGTCAAGCTTTGAAAAGTACTGTCGTGTATAAACACACCGACGATTACTTTCATTGTATGTACACGTTTTTCGTTAAAAGTTTCAATAATTCACTGTTACAATATCACAAACAACAGAAATATCCTTTCTGGCGATTTTAATCGTTTTCGGACGAATATGGCCGTATTAGAGTGGAATGAACAGACCAGCAACACCATCAAAATATGCCATTGATGCTAGCAGCCCCAGACGCAAGGCCGAGACTGAAGTTCTCAAACGGAAAACCTACAACATGTGGGAACAGATTTGGAAGGACTATGTCGCAATTTACCTCGCGTAAAGGTAGATACATTTTTTCCGTAATGCTTTTAAAGGGTTTAACAACGTAAACTCCAATGATAAGCATACCGATGATTACCGCATGTTTTTTAGATTGAGACACGTGGGTTACTGTAAATATCTGCCCATTTTCCCTTATATGGAAAAATATTTACTGCGCATGCGGGCTGATTAGGCATAATTTTATCGGATGATGGGGCTTTAACACTAAGCATAGGATCAAGTAAGCAATTAACGGTTGGCCTCGCACAGAGTGAGTACTTTTCACAGACTAAGTGCGGACGTCGGAGTAGGGAGCCTGCGTCCGGGTAGTCTCTCACCACAAGCAGGTATATACAATAAAGGCCAAAGCGATGAATTAGTTACCGCCACAACCGTAACTAAATAACCAAAAGAAATTAACATTTAGTATACATAGGCAATAAGGATACAAGGGGGCGGTCCCTCAGTCTCGATCTCGTCACATCCTAGAAATTCTTCAAAGTGATTACTTGTATTCCAATCCTGATTTAATGTTGTTATAACATGTGATAGAACAGGAATTACAATCTTCCAAAATAATTGCCTCTGTAACAACTAAAACTCAAGGCACATACACTTTACACCGATAACGGATTGAAATTAAGCAGTATTCATTTAAGAGTTATCAGCAAGCTAGTCTGCTCATTATTATCCCCAGTCACGAAGTCGAATGGAGATATAGGAATGGGTGCTGTCCGTCCATCCCTCCGTCCGTCCATCTGTCACGTTTCGTTTCCTGAGCAGAACCGCAAAACAGTGAGAGATATCTCAACTTAACGTGGCACATAGATAGGTCTCGTGGTGAAGTGGTGCCTTTTGATGGTTTGGGAGTTTTGAGTTTTTCCATGGCAACGACTTTCACTTAGACTGAAAATG
Organism: Haliotis rufescens; assembly: GCF_023055435.1. Classification (NCBI taxonomy): domain Eukaryota; kingdom Metazoa; phylum Mollusca; class Gastropoda; order Lepetellida; family Haliotidae; genus Haliotis; species Haliotis rufescens. Next base: position 38,149,519 of record NW_025963779.1, read on the forward strand.
GCGGTAGTGCCTGAGTAGATCTTGAAAAACGTACACTATTTCTTGCCCAGCATACAACCCGACATATAGGCGGGGATGTGAGTATTTCATGATGGTTTGTGTTTGTCGGCTATATTCCGATGTTCCTCATGTCATGACAATTGTTAGCTTTATTACCTACATTAATAAAGTTGAAGGTCAAACGTTAGTGCCCGTCATTGACATTTGAATACACGAAATGATGTACAATATCAAATGACAATGTTAACATTTCAGAAACATCTTGTTTTGATAATATACAGTCTGTTTGACTCCAAATGAGAACGATGAATTGCAAAATAACTCGAAATCCAGAAAAGTGTATGAAACATCAATACGGTACTTGACCATGAATACCCTGTACCCAACAAAATCTGAATTTTGTTTATTTTAAGACCCATGACGGATGAAGTTCTTTAAGAAACTATCATGTAATTTTGTATAGAAATGTGTACATGGATATGACACGTAGGGGGGACAAACCGTGGAAGGCACAGCGCAAGCACGCATGCACTGCACGTTCGGTGGTAGGGGAAATGACAGAGCGTTAGAGGGGCCGTCTCATGATAATTTCAGTCGCAATCTGACTCGCTCATGCCATAGATCTCGTAGTCGGAACTGCTGGTGCCTGAACCGACTGCCACTATTATAGATTGGACTGTTGCTGGCCGTAGTCCATCTCGTGACCAATAACGTGGCTCTATCTCGTCAACGACTGTGGCCACACAACGCCTCAATGTTTCTACTGTTACCCGACCAAGGGATTCCTTTACGAGTTGTTCAACGTCTCGTAATTTGATCGTTGTGTTCGATCGTCCAACGTCACCCTTGACGATGCCCCATACCAACTCGATTGGATTCAGGTCGCAGTGATAAGGTGGCAGTCGTAAGACAGCGTGACCCTGACCCTTGATGTAACTGTCAACTTTATACACGGGGTCAGGTTTCATAGTTTTGATGATTTCATAGAGCTGTGGTTTCGTCGCTCGAGAAGGAAAAGTAATGTTCCTCCGTTGCAGCCAAGTAACCATGTCTCCTTTACGGTTATTAGAGGTTGGAGTCTTGCTTTCTGGATCCTGCACACTATGATACGGTGCATTGTCCATGACAATGAGAGACTTGGTAGGCAAAGCAGGGACTAATTTATCTTTCACCCACTCCAGAAATACATTGCCGTTCATTTCTGTGTGGTAGTCCCTGTTGTCTTTGGCCTTGGCTCTAAAGACGAGGTCACAGTCTGGGAGAAAACCCTGACTAGCAGAACCAGCATGGAGAACTATGAGTCTTTCACCCTTTCCTATTGGTAACTTTCTACCAGACTCCTTACAGTCACCTCTGGGTACCCACTGACTGCTGGCTGTGTGTGACGCATTTACACATGTCTCATCTAAGAAGACGGGCTCATATCCTTCTTCACGTTTCTGCTTGATGGTACGAAGGTCATGATTTCGGAGACGAACAATGTCAGACCGTTCACACAACACAGCCCTATTTTCTCCAGTTATCTTTTTTGTATTCCCGCTATATAAGCTAAATTTTTACCATGAACCTACATTGTTTCAAAAAGAGCAACATTTCATTCATAAATACGCGCCTAAGTTAATGTAAAGGCGTAAGTTATTTGTCCATTGTCACCTTGGTATTGTGACGTCATAGTTCTCCTGAATGTTATGACGTCACGTTACTATATGTTACTACTTCATGTTCGTTATTCAGTTATGGCCTGATGAGACTCGTACGTGTAACGTTGTACAAAGAATAAAAGAAGTTGCTGGTTAAAGTGTCAGATATAACATTTGTTTGAAGTTTCGATTTTGTTCATCTTAACACAAATAAGACAAATGTGAATACAGAAATAATGCCCCGAATAGTGCAATACAGTCAAGTCTCGTTAATCCGTGTAAATGTAGCATAATCGAAGTAAATATTCTCATAGAAGCTTAGGTATATTTTTTTGTAATGAAAGTGATTGTAAATCCTGGAGTAAATTTTAAATCAAGAGGACATTAAATGCATATGATTCGTTCAAAACGCCAGAAAACACCAGCCTTGACAACCAGCTTCCACTGGGCGAAAAAGTGAAAACAGCAATGAAAACCACGTGAATCGATCACTGAAAATCAGTGATACCAGTAGCACCCACCACTCGGTACAGTGTGCAAGCTGCAATTTTAGGCATTGGAAAAAAAACATCGACACAATGGCACAGTGACACATGCGCCATACTACACATTAGTTTGAGAAAGCTGAAACGTCTTCAAGTTTGCCGTAATAAGAATACTCCTAAAACCATCTTTCGTTTGAAATGGAAACGCTGCAAGTTAATACCACTAGTTACATTTACAGTGAAAATGTCATTTTATTATTAAAAAATGATGATCGTGATATTGTGACTTGTGATGCTACAATTGTCAATTATCTCTGTTCGAACATAAGACGTATGCTGTTAGATGTGTTATATATTTTAATGCCGCGATATATTTGGTTGGTTGGTTGGTTTGTTATTTAACGCCGCACTCAGCAATATTACAGCTTTATGACGGCGGTCTGTAAAAAATCGAGTCTGGACCAGACAATCCAGTGATTAATATCATGAGCATCGATCCACGCAATTGGGATCGATGACATACATCAACCAAGTCAGCGATCCTGACCACCCGATCCCGTTAGTCGCCTTTTACGACAAGCATAATCACCTTTTACGGCAAGCATGGGTTGCTGAAGACCTATTCTACCCCGGAATCTTCACGGGTCTCGATATATTTGGATAGCTGTACGATCTAGCCAGCTTGTGATTCCCCAGCTTCAAGTCTACCTATACCAATATTTCTTGCATTATTTAAATTCTTTCAAAATTCAGTTCACTTTCTGAATGTTTGTTGAAGAAATGTGTTTAGACATTGTCGAAGAAACCCATGACAAATTCCGCGACCATCGAGACAAATTATTCTCTGGCGTTCACGTTTCATATTGAACTGGGTCGATGATTCTGCTGATGGACTCGGCAGAGTGGAGCTCAGTGGTATTTATGTATTTATGTTGAGCCAACTAAAAAGACAAGTTTGAGCCGAGACATTAAAACTGCCCCACACTATGTTTGACAAACGAACATATTTCTTGAACGTTCTTTTGCTCTTGCGCGCAGCAGAAATAATTCAAAATGAACATATTGTTTAGAGCAACAAATCAGAAAATGAGCTGTCATGTCACTGGATTGTCTGGTCCATCATTTGATTGGCTGGTCAAGAATCTATTGTGTAGCGCCAGGCAACAAACAAGTACTTTCTTATGCAGATTCTGTGAGAGGCTGGAGCTGCCAGTAGGGCAGGACACGATTGCCCATTTTGCGAAGACCTGGTGTTACCACTGATTTTCAGGGATCTATTTATATAATTTTCATCGCTAGTTTTCCTTTTACGCCCAATGGGAGATATACGCAACTGATTATCCTCTGACGTCGGCATACTATTTGCACCTGAAAACTGCTTTTCAGTTTACCAAGAGACCCGTGATGATTCGGTCTTCAACAGGTCTTCAAATAGGTCTTCAACAACCCATGTTTGCCTTAAAAGGCGACTATGCTTGTTGTAAGAGGCGACTAACGGGATCAGGTGGTCAGGCTCGCTAACTTGGTTGATGCATTGCATCGTGTCCAAATTGCATGGATCGATGCTTATGATGTCAATCACTGGATTGTCAGGTCCAGACTCGATTACTTATAGACCGCCGTCATATAGCTGGAATATTGCTGAGTGCGGCGTTAAACAACAAACAACAACAACAGTTTACAAGGAACATGATTCATAGAAATCAAAAGTCATCCATATTTACTCGATCAAAGACCAATTAGTGCGTTTTGTTACACTTTTTCTGTAAAAAGAACATGCAGAGTAACATGGAATACTTCCATCCCGTTATCTTCTTACATGCCTTTTCATTCTCTCTCTTTTTCAGAGTATCATTTCCGTAAAGTCGTTGTGTGACAACATACACACATAATCTTATAAATTAGAGTCTTTAGGGTCAGAATACTTTGGATATTTAGAGTAAACAAAAAGATATTGCATCAGTGAATACCGACTATTTACCAGTCGATCTATTTATTTAACGATCTATGCTGCCTTGAGTACAAGCTACTAAGTTTCTATTGCAGGTATACTATCTCATGTTTATAATCTCACCTACTTTCTTTGGCTTATTACCGCTCATTTCCTCAGAAGTATGGTAACCATTACATCAGCACCACGGTACGTCATCGCCGCTTCTTCACTTACAACACTATCTCAACTCGTCATTTTTATCTCAAGACAAAGACCGTGGAAGTTTCTCGCTTTTTACTTTTCTCTTTGATAAAAAAATATTTTCTTTGTTCATAGATAACATTCTCTGCCTTTCAAGTATAACACACTGTCACATAATAGTCACACGTGGAATCGTTGAATAATACTCTACCGCCAAAGAGAAGAGCCGCCATCAACCAGTATGGCCAGAGGGGACAAACTATCACGTGTTGCCTCCCCGCCCGTGGGAAAGTTAACAGGATCCCCATCGTTCCAGATGCCACAATGGATGGTAATATATACACCCGGCAAACATTTAATCTATTTATAGGGAAAAATCTTCTCTCTGACATGGAGACCATCCGTTCAGCAGCATTCAGAATTGGACCGGCTGCATGGATGCAATAGGTTACACACAACCAAATGTTTTCCCATAGACTTCTATAGTAACGTTATATGTTTTTGAAAAATAACTAAGCATTCAACAGCTATTACCTGTACGTGTGTGCACAGTTTGGCCTTAGAGCAGCCATAAAAAAACAAAAAAATGACTAGCTTAACCAGCTCCTTTTCTAAGTACAGGAAGCTAAACACACCATCCCCAGTTCCGCACCAAATGTCACCTACTTGAAAGTAGCTGTGGTCACATTAAGCATAAGTCATCATGTTGAAAAAGACAGTACTAAATATAGAAAAACATGGTCAGTTTTAACACCTGGATGGGTGTACATTTAAAAGACATAAAAATCTTACAGTATATCCTCCAATCACAGCCTGCAGATATCTTGCGATCTGCACTGAAAGGCTCGAAAACCGCCCTGTCCCAACTGGTTCTGATTTGGTGTAGTAGAACCAATAAGACAATATACTGGCTAGAGACCCTCTGACCTTGGAACAAAACCGAGGGTGAGTTATGACTCAACTACATGACCCCGCAGTCGCGACATCATCAGGCATGTGTACCATTCGGTCAGCTGTCTGTTCGAAGTGGTTCAGATCCAGTGCAGCTGTGCATACCCCCTACAGATGCAGCAAGTGCACGAGATGTCTGATGGAGCAACGACCTGCCCCCTTATTCAACAACAGTTCAAGCTCGCACTTTACCGACCCAAGGCAGTCAGCTTGGAGAACACGGGATAAGGTCTATGGCTCCTACTCCCGTCAAACTAGGTAACTTAATCCCTTGTTGCATCTTTATGGTCAGTTAAATGCAATATTTACTTGATGGTTTTAGATTTGGTTTCCAGCTTGAGTTTCAGTATGTGCCATTGTCTTCTAGCAGGCAATACACAGTCTGGGACACACAAAGATAGGTCAGACAACGTCAGATGAAAGGTTCTAGAGGAACTGGATCTTCAAAGAATGGCAGGACCGTTTAACGGTACCCCTGTTTACTTACAAGTCCCCACTTTAGTTCTAGTCCCAAAGAAACAGCCAGACTCATAGCAATCATTTATTCATCATTTGTTGTATCTAAAAGGCGGGTCAATAAACGACCACACAGATCCACAAGTATGTTTCGTATCTTATGATAGATCGACAAAGCTGAAAAAACAATTGGGAAAGGGGGCACTGCTTGCGAACATAAAGTCAGCATTCAGTATTTACCAGTACATCCAACTGATTTCGAACTGCTGGGTATCCAATTTGAAGATACATTTTACATTGATAAATGATTACCGCTTGGCTGCTTAGGATCATGGGCTGTGGACTTTCACCTCGTTCCAACCATGGTGCATAAGTCATCGTCTCCCTATAATACAAATCATGCACTACCTGAATGACCTGGGGCCCGAGAGGCATAACACATAACAGACTAATTTGCAGTCTTCACTGGAAATGCTAACTAAAATAGATATTCACATTGCCTAAGGACAAAACCGTGGCCAGGTGTCTCAATTTATGTTCCTGGGTCTTGCAATATGCACACTACCTGTGCCAGGGGAATACCTGAAGGTTAGATCAGAGAAATCACAGCTAAAGATCCTTTGAGCCTTACTCCTGTGAGTGGTAGGGTGAGCCCAATCCTATCAATCAGTTGGTAGTTCGAAGCCCTGTGCATAAACATTGTTTTGCACAAATTTGTAAAAATGCATAAATAATCTGTTGAGTCTTGGCCAAATGATGTTTTATTTGAATCTCAAACGTATTGCTTCAAATACGTAATTTGCCTACTTGTTATTAGCATTGTCTTTATGACACTACTTGGTGGGTGGGGAGCTCGCACGATGAAATACTATAAACTCAACATCAATTACGAAACCCCTAAAAAAATCACTCGTCCACTTGATAAAGATGACAAACAGCAACCATCCAAATCTTTTGAATACCGGCCTCACTTCTTAGTGTTTTAAACTCAAGACAAGACACCCCTTACACTTAACCAATTTGCAGTATCAAAGGGTTTACATAGGTAAAGCTTTGCTTGTCATTAGAGGTGACCAACGGGATCAGGCTCACTGACAATTGCGTGGATCGATGCTCATGATGTCAATCACTTGCTTGTCTGGTCCAGACTTGATTATTTTTACAGACAATCGTCATATAGCTGGACTATTGCTGAGTGTGGTGTTTAACAACAAACAAAACATTGCACGGCAGGTGAATTAGAAAACATCAACCGACTGCATTCAGGTTCATTACTCGTGGAATCTCTGAAATAACAGCAATCAACCATCCTGTTATCCACCAATTTGCTTGTCAGGATCCCAGTCTCAGTCTCCCCACACATAACTCTTAACACCAGCAAAGGAATTATGAGGGACCCGGATTGGCTGTTTGCTGACATGTCTGAAATAGATATTGTCTCTGAAATGAAAGCTCAAGGTGTCATTCATGTTAAACGATTCACAACCCGTAAAAACAAAGAAATATTTCAATAAACTCATACCTATTTTCGTTTTGGTCTCAAAATGCTCCCAAATCAATAAATAATCAGGTTACTGCTACATCGGTGTTGAAATTTATATTCCAAATCCTCTGAGATGCTTCAAATGCCAAAAGTACTGCAATATTGTTAATACTTGCACATTGTCTGCGTGCTCACTGTAGTGAGAAGACACACACACAACAGAAGATTGTGACAGTACTTTCAAAAGGTGCACCAACTGCTCAGGAAGTCACTCATCTTTCTCTAAAGAATGCCCAATCTGAAAACAGCAAGTGGAGATACAAAAAATAAAATTCACGAGAAACATTGGTTTTGCTGACGTAAAAGAAACATGTCCAGACCTCAGAACCTAAAGAATCCTATGCTTCCATCACCAGAACACCTTCTGAAAAAACACTGACAAATTCGCCAGTAACCACATCATTAATTAACTGTCAAACAGAATTGACATGGGTGAAAATAGATTCATCTCAGATTTGTTCACATGAACAGTTGACTCAAACTGTAGAATCACTTCAAAGCACATTTTAGGTTCACTCAGTCACCACACCAATTACCCAATCTGAAACACATGTTAACACATCATTAAAACCAAAGTCAACTGTAGAGCAGAATCTTCAACAAAAAGTCAGAATGGCAGAGCCTCCAAAGGGTCTTGTAACCCTATCAAACATTTAATAAGATTGGATGCGTCTGAAAGCAGCCATCATAGGACACATAGTTTGTCGTCCTCAAGGAAGGCGAGGGGTAGACCTCAGGTTGTTTCTTTTCATATAGTACAGACTTAGAGGACTGAGGACTAATTTTAATTCTTTACAGCTATTAGTCCCAAAATTTGAAATTTGAAACCATTTTGTCTACAAGAAACCTATCTAAAACAGACAGATAATTTTTAAATACGTCAATTCAGTGCATATCAGTATTTTTCTCCTGCAGGTGATTGGGCCACTGGAGGTTCTTCAATCATTGTGAGGCATGATGTTACACTTAAAACTGCACTCTAAGCCGTTGCAGTTCGACTTATGTGAACGGTTTTTTCACTCTGTGCTCGCTGTATATTCCACATTCATCAGCTCTCCAGCACTTTGATGTTCAAGCTCTCTGTGATCCAACCCTGTGTAATCATGGGTGCTAAAAAAGGCCACTACCCAATGTGGGTTGATACCAACACTAACAACAAAGATAAAATACTAGAGGTGTTCGTCTCTAATAATGACCTGTGTATATTTAATGATGATTCCAACATTTACCTACATCCTGCAACTGGCACCTTCTCTTCTCTAGCATAGTCTCTAACTGATTCTGACCTTCTAAACGAATTTGAATGGTTGGTCCACAATGACCTTTTTGACCATTTCCCAACTATCATTAAAGCAATAAATCCATCTGATATTCCAACTGGCCTTTATTTCAAACATTATGCACAAATATACTAATTTCTGAGTGTTTCGGTGATGTTGACGATACTATATCTTGAAATTGCTGATGAATGTATACCAAAGTCCGATACATACGTATGGGTTTAAGAATGATTGTAAACAAGCTAGGAAAGCTTGGAAAAAGGCAGAGAAATAGTTCTTCCACCATCCAACTATCCATCATTTAAATAATTTTAAAATATTAAATGCAAACCCTGTCATACTTTTAACAAAATAAACGCCAATCTTTGCGAAACTATGTTTCTACAATAAAGTCACGAATACCTATGTCTAAAGTTTGGAATATGATGCAAAGGATAAAAGGTTATGATTCCAGCGTTCACCATAGAAAGGAGGGTGATACACTATTAACTGATAAATCAGATATAGCAAATATACGAGGAGAAACTTTAGCTAAACATTCTTCATCTAATTATGTACCAAAATTACAGAAATGTAAAGACCAACAAGAAAGAAAGAAAATACTTAAAACTCTGATAATAGTGAAGATTATATTGAAATCCTTTCCATTCATGAGCTAAATACTGCCTCTGGGCAAGCTCAAGATGCTGCTACAAGTGCTGATAATATCCACTATCAATTACTCAAACATTTACCTGATGCCTGTTTAGAAACACTATTAAATATATTTTATCTGGATAATGGGTAATTTCGCTTCATCATGGCAGAACGCTGTCATCATTCCAATACCTAAACCTGCCGTGATCACACTGATCCTTATAATTATAGGCCAATGTCGCTTAATAGCTGTGTTTGTAAGACCATGGAAAGAATGGTCAAAACAAGATTAATATGATACTTAGAAACAAATAATCATATAAGAATATACAATGTTGTTTTAGATAAAATAGAACTATTTACAACGGGCATTATGCACGTGTGCGTTGCTGATGAATAATTTGCAAACTCGTACAAGCAAAGAGTCGAATAATGGTTCTTGGTAGTAAGTAATAACATGGCTTGTGGTACATACAAGTTTATAAAGGTAGATATATGCATATACAAGAAACACTTTGTGCCAGGTCACCACATAGTGGTAGTGGTTGTTGTCTTGGTGCCCTGGAGCACCCAACCTAACCCTAGCTAGGCGGAGGGTAAGGCCTTCTCTCACCCTCACTCTCACTCTGATTTTCATCTCTGGACCAAGGCCCCCGTTGGGACCCGGGATAAATAAGAATGTGTCCTCAGCACTGCAGGCAACTGAATTGGGCAACCCGTTTGCCGGGTTGCGCCCCTGTATCGATGGAGGACAGGATTTTGGTGGTTGAAGGCACTGGAGCCAGGAACAGGTGTTCCTTTGCCCAACACACCACTTTGACCCTAACTTCACCTAGACTGTTTGTAGAATTTGCCCGATTCTATCAATCGGCTGGTCACGCCATGCCCTGAGCATGGATTGTTCTTTCGAATTCATATAATAACAGATTATGCTTCCTTGAATTTACAATTACATTATTATCCCCCGCCACGAAGTGGAAGAGGGATATAGGAATGGTTGCCGTCCGTACGTCCGTCACATTTCGTTTCCGGAGCAGATCTTGAAAACCGTACCATATGTCTTCACCAAACTTGGCACATAGATAGATCTAGTGGTGAACTGGTGCCTTTTGATAGTTTGGGATTTTAAAAAAAGTTATTTTTTGAGTTTCCATGGCAACGACTTTGATTTTGACTGAAAATGGCGGTAGTCCTCGTTTCCGGAGCAGATCTTGAAAACCGTATCATATTTCTTCACCATACTTGGCACATAGATAGATCTAGTGGTGAACTGGTGCCTTTTGATAGTTTGGGATTTAAAAAAAAAAAAAAAATTCGCGTTTCCATGGCAATAACTTTGATTTAGACTGAAAATGGCGGTAGTCCTCGTTTCCGGAGCAGATCTTGAAAACCGTACCATATTTCTTCACCATACTTGGCACATAGATAGATCTAGTGTTGAATTGGTGCCTTTTGATAGTTTGGGATTTAAAAAAAATATATTTTTCGAGTTTCCATGGCAACGACTTTGATTTAGACTGAAAATGGCGGTAGTCCTCATTTCCGGAGCAGATCTTGAAAACCCTGCCATATTTCTTCACCAAACTTGGCACATAGATAGATCTAGTGGTAAACTGGTGCCTTTTGATAGTTTGGGATTTTAAAAAAAGTTATTTTTCGAGTTTCAATGGCAACGACTTTTATCTAGACTGAAAATGGCAGTAGTCCTCGTTTCCGGAGCAGATCTTGAAAACCGTACCATATTTCTTCACCAAACTTGGCACATAGATAGATCTAGTGGTGAACTGGTGCCTTTTGATAGTTTGGGATTTCTAAAAAAAAAGTTATTTTTCGAGTTTCCATGGCAACGACTTTGATTTAGACTGAAAATGGCAGTAGTCCTCGTTTCCGGAGCAGATCTTGAAAACCGTACCATATTTCATCACTAAACTTGGCACATAGATAGATCTAGTGGTAAACTGGTGCCTTTTGATAGTTTGGGATTTTTAAAAAAGTTATTTTTCGAGTTTCCATGGCAACGACTTTGATTTAGACTGAAAATGGCAGTAGTCCTCGTTTCCGGAGCAGATCTTGAAAACCGTACCATATTTCTTCACCAAACTTGGCACATAGAAAGATCTAGTAGTGAACTGGTGCCTTTTGATAGTTTGGGATTTCTAAAAAAAAGTTATTTTTCGAGTTTCCATGGCAACGACTTTGATTTAGACTGAAAATGGCAGTAGTCCTCGTTTCCGGAGCAGATCTTGAAAACCGTACCATATTTCTTCACCAAACTTGGCACATAGATAGATCTAGTGGTGAACTGGTGCCTTTTGATAGTTTGGGATTAAAAAAAAATAATTCGAGTTTCCATGGCAACGACTTTGATTTAGACTGAAAATGGCGGTAGTCCTCGTTTCCGGAGCAGATCTTGAAAACCTTATCATATTTCTTCACCAAACTTGGCACATAGATAGATCTAGTGGTAAACTGGTGCCTTTTGATAGTTTGGGATTTAAAAAAAAGTTATTTTTCGCGTTTCCATGGCAACAACTTTGATTTAGACTGAAAATGGCAGTAGTCCTCGTTTCCGGAGCAGATCTTGAAAACCGTACCATATTTCTTCGTCATACTTGGCACATAGATAGGTCTAGTGGTGAACTGGTGCCTTTTGATAGTTTGGGATTTTTAAAAACAATATTTTTTTAGTTTCCATGGCAACGACTTGATTTAGACTGAAAATGGCAGTAGTCCTCGTTTCCGGAGCAGATCTTGAAAACCGTACCATATTTCTTCACCAAACTTGGCACATAGATAGATCTAGTGGTGAACTGGTGCCTTTTGATAGTTTGGGATTAAAAAAAAATAATTCGAGTTTCCATGGCAACGACTTTGATTTAGACTGAAAATGGCGGTAGTCCTCGTTTCCGGAGCAGATCTTGAAAACCTTATCATATTTCTTCACCAAACTTGGCACATAGATAGATCTAGTGGTAAACTGGTGCCTTTTGATAGTTTGGGATTTAAAAAAAAGTTATTTTTCGCGTTTCCATGGCAACAACTTTGATTTAGACTGAAAATGGCAGTAGTCCTCGTTTCCGGAGCAGATCTTGAAAACCGTACCATATTTCTTCGTCATACTTGGCACATAGATAGGTCTAGTGGTGAACTGGTGCCTTTTGATAGTTTGGGATTTTTAAAAACAATATTTTTTTAGTTTCCATGGCAACGACTTGATTTAGACTGAAAATGGCAGTAGTCCTCGTTTCCGGAGCAGATCTTGAAAACCGTACCATTTTTCTTCACCATATTTTGCACATTGATAGGTCTAGTGGTGAACTGGTGCCTTTTGATAGTTTTGGATTTTTTTTTAAAGTTATTTTTCCATGGCAACGACTTTGATTTAGACTGAAAATGGCGGTAGTCCTCGTTTCCGGAGCAGATCTTGATAAACGTACTATATTTCTTTACAAAAAGGCCCAGTGAACATAGTTTGCAGGAGCTAATGCATTGCACACACCCGACATGTCATATTGGCGGGGGATGTGAGTATTTCATACTTGTTGTGTCTTAGATTTGCTTAGAGTCCTCTGCGGTGGCTCATGGGCCAATCTGGCATTATAAACCTCTGAATTCTGTGTTTCCCCAGAAAAGTGCCATGGGCGAACCAGCCTGGCATTTCTTCTTTCAAATTCCATAGCTATTCAAGTTTCTATATGCTGAAGTAAATTTTATAACATCCCTGTAGCCCGGGTGATGCAGGCAGGCTTCCACTGCACCATCGTCCTTGTTGACACTCCATGGAGGGTGGGGAGCAGAGATGTCAAAACATGGCTCTTCCCTTTCCATCTGGTTCATCAAATAATAAACGTAGACATGTTGAGTCTCTATCATCTGATGAAGGCTCGTCTGAAATTGTTGACTCATGGTCTAGGTTCATTGTGATTTCATCTTCGGATATTCCGATGAAACTCCTTTGAAACTGAACCCATATGCTATCTCCTTGGGCATTCAAGGCGTCTGTAGAGAGGTAAAGAATGTAACACGCCTCCAAGGCAGTTCACTGTTAGTGAAATGTGCTCGGAGACAACAATCTGACAATCGCTTGAAATTAAAGCAGTTCATGAATACACCAGTTGTTGTCTCAGTGCACAAGACACTGGACTCCTGCAGAGGCATAGTCAGAGACAGGGCTCGTTGTCTTTCTGTCACGAGAGAGGAGGAAATTGCAGCTGAGCTGAGAGCTGAGAACCAACGAACAATTGCTGTGAAATGCTACAAAAAGGAAAGATGATGGCACTATTACGAAACTGAACACTTATCTATTTACATTAGCACTTTCTTCTATTCCAAAGAGTATAAAAGCTGAATACTTTAACATCGGAGTGGATGTATACCTACCAAATCCACTCCAATGTTTCAAATGTCAGCAGTTTTGTCATGGGGCCAAGTTTTGCCGTAACAACATGTTGAGCTTGTTCCCGTTGTGGTGGGCCTCACGAGCTCACGAGGCCTGATCCAAGTCCTGCCCCTTCTATGCTTGTGAAACTAAAAATCAAACACACCAACAACATTCCTTACTATGAAGCAAAAAGGTTGGTGCGGGCTCCAAATCCTTCAACAGTAACCTACCTACTCAGCTGCAGTTTCCTCTAAAACTGCTATTTCTCCTGGAGCTCCTGATGCCAGACCTACTATGAGTTCGACTTCCTGTCAAACTTCATTCTCTTTGGTTGATAGACAGCTCATCCTTGATGAACATTCTCAAACCTCTCCAGCTTTGTTAAATATCTCTACATCGGCCTCTCAGATAGATGTTGTAACATCACAGCCAACATTAGACCCAACATTCGAACCAGAATCTATAAAAGAAACCGTACACGATGAAACCCACTTATCAAAAACAAACAATTGAAGCAATTGGAAAAAGGCCAGGGCCCTCAAGCACTTGGATGTGCCTTCCTTTCAGTCATCCTGTGGAAAGGTTCAAAATCAGTTTGAACCTTTGAGATGGAGGTCAGACCTTCACTCCCAGTCCACGGGAGTGGACCCACATCACGCTTGCGATCTCCAATTGGGCCGCCATGAACAGCTAGAAATACTATTATTCAGTGAAATTGTAGAGGACTAAAGAATAATTATAATGATTTACAGTTGTTAATACAAGAGTTTAAACCATCGACATTTTGTGTACAGGAAACCTATTTTAAAGATACAGATCAACTTGATATGACACAAATTAATTCATATAATTTCTTACTTCTCAAGGGTAAAAAACAACTGGAGGGTCTACAATCTTAATGAAGCAGGGCGTGATCCACAGCCCTGTTCCTCTTAATAATCCTCTGCAAGCTGTTGTTGTCCGTGTGACCTTGCACGTTGTCTTTTTTTTATGTTCTCTCTATGTTCCTCCGTCTTCTACTTTACAGCATGTTGATCTCCAGGCACTCTATGACCAACTTCACAAACCCTGCATCATCATGGGTGATTTGAATGGCCACAATCCTTTATGGGGAAGTAAACATACAAGCAATAAGGGAAAAATACTGGAGGATTCTATTTCTAACAATAATATATGATAATTTAATGATAATTCTGACACTTATCTACATTACGGTACAGGTACATACTTTTCCCTTGATTTGTCTATTACAGTCTCTTGTTATGCTGAATGAGCTTGAAGGGTCTGTCCATGACGAGCTGTGTGGAAGTGGCCATCATCATCATCAAGATCGAGCTTCACTGAACCCAACTGGCCCTTATTTTAAATCCTTTCATCTAGCAAGTTACAATCTGATCTGTTTGCCGATGTCCCTGATCCTGTACAACTGTTCTCTGATGAACTAAACAAAATAGCCGATGCATGTATCCCTAAGTCCTCTACGATTCCACACATACGTAAACCATGGTTTAATTCTAACTGCAAACAAGCTCGGAAGGCTCGGGAAAAGGCTGAGCATTACTTCCGTTGCCATCCTAAGGCACATAATTTGAATCAATTTAAATTTTTAAATGCTAAAGCCTGGAATACGTTTAAACAAAATAAACGCAAGTCTTGGGAAAATTATGTTTAAAATATATACTCACGTGTGCCATTGTCGAAAGTATGGAATATGATCCAAAGAATCAAAGGTAAGGGTTCTAAATGAAGCATTCACCACCCTATAAGTGTGGATAACATATATATCTACTCTTGAAATACTTACCAGAAACATGTTTAGAAACCCTTCTATTAATGTGTGATGAAATATGGACATCTGGAAGCTGTCCGTCTTCATGGCATGATGCCATAGTTGTTCCCATACCAAAATCTGGACGGGATAAAACTGATCCCTCAAGTTATAGACCTATTTTATTGACCAGCTGCGTTTGCAAAACCATGGAATGCATGGTCAACAATTGATTTACATGGTACTTGGAATCTAATAATTTAATTACTAATATTCAATGTAGATTTCGGAAAAATCGAAGTACTGTTGACCATTCTGTTAGATTGAAGTCATTCGCAATTATTAACAAGCAATATGCAGTGTCTATCACAGTGCAGTGTTTATGACACTACGTGGAAACATGGCATTTTAGAAGATTTAAATGATTTGCGATTGAGAGGCCGTTTGCCTAAATTCATATCAAATTTTTTTTATCAGACAGACACTTTCAAGTTCGTGTGGGTTCTACCCTGTCTGATCATTATAATCAGGATGAGGGTGTCCCACATGGCAGTATTTTGTCTGTCACTTTGTTTAGAATTAAAATAAATCGCCTCTCTAAAGTTTTAAATGATTCAATTGATGGATCACTTTTTATGGATGATTTTAACGTATCTTGTCTTGGTAAAAATATGCATACTTTCGAATGACAATTGCAATTATGTCTAAATAAAAAACCATAAATGGTCTTAAGATAACGGTTTTCAATTTTCTAAATCAAAAACGAATTGTATACATCTTTGTAGAAAATGCAAACCACATAAAGACTCAGAACTAGTTTTGGATAGCACTCCTATTAAAGTTGTAAAAGAGGCCTTCGGCATTATATTTGATCACCATCTGACCTTTTTACGCACGTAAAATATTTGAAAAATATATGTCTAAAGGCCCTTGATTTGCTGAAAGTCGTTTCCAATTCCAAGTGGGGAGGGGATCAGAAAACGCTCCTCCAACTGTACAGAGCACTCATTCGCTCTAATCTAGATTATGGCTCCATCATCTATTGTGGGGCCTGTAAGAGTAGGGGGTATAGGGGGCCCAGTCGACGAAGGCGCCGCGATTCGCTGGCCAGAGTTGCATCCCTTGGGCACGCCAGGAACCTATGATAGTGGGTTCGAATCCCGGTTCGCCCCGATTATGTTTCAAGGTTTGTCAGGACCATACCCGTGCTCATTGGTTTCACCAAAGTGGTAAAGTGCCACATTGAGCTGACACGCCGTGATATGACTGGAAGACTGTTAAAAGCGGCGTTAAACCCAACTCACTCACTCACTCATTGCAAATTATTTTTTTCAAATATTGGATACCATCCACCAGCAAGGTCTGAGACTCTGTATTGGTGCCTTCAGAACTTCTATCAACAGTTTGTGTCTTGAGGCTTATGAGCCTCCCCTCAAACACCGTCGCTTGAAACTATCCTTACAATACATTACAAAACTGTTGTCCAATCCATATCCAGCTTATCACTGCGTATTTTATCCACTATCTCTATCTTAAGAAACAATCCCTTATTCCACCCCTTGGCATAAGGATAAAACCTGACTTTTTTGCTGCAAAAATTGAACTTACTGACATATCTCCCACCCAATTACTGTCCTCCCCCAGTGGCAACTGGTAAAGCCACAGGTAGATCTTGAATTAACAAAACTAAAGAAACAGAAACTAATCAACTAATGTATCAGCAGCAACCTACTAGTAATCAGTTACGACAAACCTACAATACTTATCGATCGATATTTACAGACGGATCCAAGGATGGTGGTGCAGTTGTTAGCTCCACTGTCATTGGATCGAAATCAATCTCATCAAGATTACCAGATGCTTGTTCCTTTTTTACAGCGGAATCTAAAGCTATTTTAACAGCTCTTGAATACATTTATCAACAATCAAAATGTATACAATTGATCATATTTTCTTACTCTCTTTCGTGTCTTCAGGCCATTCAAAATATGCATGTCATCATCCACTTTTATTAGAATTTGTTGAATTATAGAATGATCTTGCCACTGGCCAATACGACATCGTCTTTTGTTGGTTATAATTTTGTTGGAAAAATTGGTAACACGATGGCCGATGCTGCTGCAAAGATGGCACTCAGCAAATCTGTGAAAACACTTCAAATTCCATACAGCGATTATAAATCAGTGATCAGATGTTACATCCGGAATCTGATGCAAAAGAAGTGGGACACCCAAGTAGGTATAAATAAATTACACGATATTAAATCAACTATTGGTTACACCCACTTGGGTTGTCAGTCAAGATTTGAAGAGGTCATTTTACGACGATGTCGTATTGGCCGTTCGAGATATACAGAGTATTTTTTAAAAGGTGGGGATCCTCCATTCTGTATCCCTTGTGGTAGGAGAATCTCGGTCAAGCATGTCCTGCTTGACTGTATTGATTTTTCCATCACAGGGGATAAATATTTCAGTGCAACATCAATAATGGATCTTTTTAATGAATATCCGTCTCATTTAATAATTAGATTTTTCAAAGAAATTGAACTGATAGATACATTTGGTATCTGTTTACATAGTTACCATTTTACTTTATCAGTAGTGTTTAACTTGTAACTGGGATATCTTAGTGGCTGTATCCCTCAAAGGGGGTTGAAGTACTATAAAATTATTGTCCCCCTGAGAAGGTATGTAAGACCACATAATTCAAAGTAAGTTTATACCTTTTTAGTCGTAGGAAACTTGTTTGTTTTAATTTTGACTAAACTTGATGATCATCGCCAGCAGCTAAGGAATGGTGTAAATCCTGCTGGGGGACTGTGCAGGTAGCAGAAGTATCGTAAGTCCTTACGGACCCTTGCATGGTGGCCTTTCTTTGGTTGCTAGCCATTCCTAGCTCGTTTTTATAATGTATTGTTATTTATCGTGATATCTTTATATGGTTCCATACTAGTTTTGAAATATACATCTGTAATAATCCAGTTGTTTTATTGTGCGTTGCCGACGTATTTTATAATCAAAATGTATGTATTATCACTGTATAACGTTTTGTCACGATATGGCTGATATATTGCCGATGTGACTATAAATATTCACTCATTAAGAATTATATAGCCAAGGTCACCTGACATGGATTAGGTCATAAATATAAACAATAATAATTAATCGGTGACATAGTTGCACATCTCATTTAGGATGGCAGACAGTCAATGTGCAATACACTGGGGATTGACAGTTGGGATTAGCGCCTTAATTCAATTAAGTACTTCAAGCCACATACATGTCATGGCTACGGGGTATTTAGCCTTTGGAATTAAATGTTCGTTCAGGCAATTGTTGTCCCAAGTCGGTCGATATGACAGTACCATTGACCATTTGGTTAGATTGGAAACGTTTCTTAAGAATGCTATCATCAATAAACAGCACACGTTTTTATTTAGAAAAAAGCGTACGATACGACCTGGAAACATGGAATTATATAAGATCTTCATGAAATGGGATTGAGAGGGCGTTTGCCTAATTACGTATCTCAGTTTTTAACAGAAAGACATTTCCAGATACGTGCGGGATCCATGTTGTCTGATTTCTACGATCAAGATCAAGATGTCCCATGAGGTAGCATATTATCGGTAACGTTGTTTAGCATAACCATTGATAATTTAGCTAAGGTTTTACATTACTCTGTTGACGGTGTTTGTTTGTCGATGATTTTAATGTATGTCGACGTGAAAATATGCACACGATTGAGGGACAGTTGTAACTTTGTCTAAATAGAATCACTGATTGGGCAGAACGGAACGGCTTTAAGTTTTCTAAATCTAAAACAATTTGCATTCATTTCTATCGAAAATATAAACCACATAGGAACCCAGAATAACATCTAGCTGGAACTCCAATTAGAGCTGTACGGAATTATTTTTTATCATCATCTTACTTTCTAACCACATATCAATATCTGAAAGCTAAATGTCTGAAGGCACTGTATTTATGAAAAGTTGTTTCCAAGTGGGGAGGATATGAGTCGACCCTCTTTCACTTGTATAGATTACTTATCCGTTCTAAACTCGATTATGGCTCCATCATCTACATGTTTGCCCCGTGGGGACCCGGGGTATAATATGTCCCCAACTCCCCATTGCTGGTCTTAAGTGGCTACCAAATCGGGCAACGCGTATGTTTCGGGCCGGGGGCTGTGTAGGTGGAGAAAGGGATTCTGGTGGTTGAGGGCACTGGATCTAGGAACACTGTTCCTTTTGCTCAACACACCACTTTGACCCTAACTTCACTCAGACAGGTGGTAGAATGGGCCCTGTTCTATCAATCAGCTAGTCATGTCAAGCCCTGTGTATGAAGTTTTTGAAACGTCTTGACACTGTACGTTTACTTACCAGAAAGCGGTGGCTCATGGGCCAATCTGGCTAATCTTCTATTTCTACAAGAGTATAAAATTTCTGTATCCCTTTGGTGTTAGTCTGCTGGGATTCCGCTTACGTATGACAGCGCCCTTGTTGGCGCTCCATGGCCAGCAGGGAGCAGGTTTGCAGAACCTCAATCAAAACAACCATGGGTAAACAGAATAAAAACTTAAAAAACCGGCGACTATCAGAATTAGATTCCAAACTTGATTCTTCTTCTTCTGATGAAACTGTGACAAAGTTATTGTATTCTGAAAGGGATACTTGGCTTCCGTTTTGTGTTCTTGAAGGTAAGGGTGACTGCACTCTTTCTTCCTATTCACCATTTCTTTTGGGGAAAGGTCTACAAGGTAAAGCTGGTGGCTTGAAAGATGTTACAAAGTTAAGGTCTGGAGGATTTTGATTGAATGTGCCAGGAAATAACAAGCAATAAATTTATCAACATCAGCAAAATAAGCTAACATTCCAATTACCTTTTCTTCACACAAGACCCTTAATTTCTCCAAAGGTTTTATCCGGGATAGAGGTCAAAATCTCGCTGATGAATCAGTTGAAGTTGTGTCTGAACTATGAAGTAAAGGTGTCACTAAGGCAAAAAGATTTAACTATCATGGCCGCGTGTTCACTTCGAACACATATCTTTTGACTGTAGACATGGCATCTTCAACTGACTATGTGAAAATATTAGGCCACTGTGCAAACAACTAAATGTGAGAAAAGAATCAGCTACTCTGATGTTAGAAAAGAAGCTTGGTTACTTCAACCTACGAACGCCATACGCCCATCATATGCTTCTGCCGGAAAAAAAAGTGACTGCATCAAGTCTTTGCCAAACAGACCTAACTTGGGTAGCAACAGACCATACAAAGCCACTTTCTGACGTAGAACCTACTGCTTTTAGTTCAAACACTCTAGGAGAAACAGCTTCAACATAAACAGAACCAAATATCGATCAGACCAAATCTATCCATGAAAACCCTTAGAAAAAAAAAATACAATCTGACTGAGTGTCAAAGGTACTCAAAAACTCTGTGCAACTCTTATAATAGATTTGGGTTTTTTTGAGGTAATGAATACAGAAGTATTTGCCCATGTGAGCACTATGTGAACACATCCGGGGTAGAATAGGTCTTCAGCAACCCATGCTTGCAGTAAAAGGCGACTATGCTTGTCGCAAGAGGCGACTAACGGGATCAGATGGTCAGGCTCGCTGAGTTGGTTGATGCATGTCATCGATCCCAATTGTGTGGAACGAAGCTAAGTATATAATCACTGGATTGTCTGGTCCAGACTCGATTATGTGTAATAGCAATATGCTAAAGCATTTAATGGTAAGGCATCTGGTAGCTCATCAATTTCTGTTAAACACAGAACAATACACAGTCCTATTTCGTAAACTACGATCCTTCAGTCAGTGGCAGTTCGCTTAATTCTACATGTTGCTCTTACTTTATGTTCATTATACATACCTCCTTCCTCAGCTCTTCACGTTAAGGTCCCCTGGAGAGGGTATATAAGACCACGTCATTCAAAGTAGATTTGTTCTTGCCACAGTCTTTAATCGTAGTATATATGTTATTTTGATATGGCTAAATATGTTAATAATCGCCAACACCTGAAGGAATGATGTAAATCCGGCTGGGGTCCATGCAGGTAGCAAAAGTACTGTAAGTCCCCATGGACCCTAGCATGGTGATCTACCTTCAGCTGCTGGCAAACTATAGCCTTTTTTATATTGTACCGTAATTTATAGTGCTATCTTTTTTATAGTTGTATGCTAGTTTTAAATAATAAACTGTGATATTCTAGTAATTTTACCGTCCATCGATGACAGGTTTTAATTAAGTTAAAACTGTATGTATTAACATTTTTCGTCACGATATGGCTGAAATATTGCCGATGTGACGTAAAGCATTAACTCACTCACTCACTTCAGGCCAAGGATCTCTAAAATCTTGCTGATCTGTTCCCCAAGCCTTTCTTACTTGTGGGGGACTATTATATCTATTATGGAGTTCAACTAGTGCTCCAAAAACATATCTACATCCAGCAACTGGTACTTACTCTGCAATAGACTTATCTATATCAGATCCTTCTCTTTTGAACTACTTTTCGTGGTCAGTCCATGATGTGGTTTAGTGATCATTTCCCGACTTTTCATGAAACTGTCACTAGCTAAGCTCCCCCTTTCTAAGTGAAAATTTGACAAAGCTGATTTGGATACATTTAATGTTTTGTGTAAAGTTAACATAAATTCGGTTGTTAATATTGATGAAATTGTCCCAATAAAATCATTTACAGAAGGAATAAGTGATATTGCTTCAAAATCTATCCCAAAAACCGCGTGTACATACTCCGTGGTACACTGATGATTGTAGAAAGGCTAGGAATGCTAGGGAAATGTCGGACAGACTATTTTATAAACCCCTGATTAAAGACAATTTAACACAGCTACGAATACTAAGAGCAAAGGTCGTAGAACTATCAAAGGCACTAAACAAAACAGTTGGAGAAGATTGTTTCCAAAACAAATACTGCTTACTCCCCTCAAAAAAGTTTGGAATATGATCAGAAAAATTAAAGGTAAAGGATCCACAAACAGTATTCAACATCTCAAACATAATAATCATACATTGATATCCAAAAATGACATTGAAACGATTAGCACAAATTCATCATCTGCCTAAGTTCCTAAAGTTTCGAAATTTGCAGGAAAAGAAAACACTGAATTTTCACTCTGATTATGCCGAAGATCATAATGAACCATTTTCCTTAAACGAAGGAAGTGAGGCTTTGATCAAGGCTCATGATACAGCATCTGGACCAGATGATATCCATTATCAGTTATTGAAGCATCTCCCTGAATCTTCTATTTTAGCCCTGTTATATATACTCACACGCAAAAGAAACGCAAGTCGAGTATGCAGTATACATGTTATTTATTTTCAACAGTAAAGACAAGAAATACTAATAGGGCAAGATTGACAAAAAATTGACTGAAGACAGTTTAATGGATTAAAAGGCAGATGACATAATGGGTTTTTTCAAATATAAAGGGCTTACACAGTTTCGGGTCAATACCCAAAATGTCAGTCAATACCTGGTGTGACCACCATTAGCATTGATCACTGCCACACATCTCCTGTACATTGAGTGGATCAGACGATTTGTGAAGGCCCTAGGGATCCTCCTGCACACATCCAGAGCAGCTGTGCGTAGTTCATCGGCAGTTGTAGGGACTGGGCGCACATTGTGCAGACGCCTTTTCACCTCATCCCACAAGTGTTCGATGGGGTTCAAATCAGGGCTGAAGGCTGGCCACGGTAGAACACGGATGTTGTGTTGTTGTAGAAAGGCCATGTTAGCTCTGGCAACATGGGGAAGATCGTTGTCTTGCTGGAAAATGTGTTGTTGATGTTGTCGATATACCGCTGAGCAGTGACGCCGTGTCCCCGACCTTAACCAACATTCAGAAAGCACATGGGTAAAAGTCTCGCATTAAGTCCAATCCCTGCCCATATCATGACGCTAGGTCCACCCCATGGATCCCTTTCCACAACGTTTCTGTCAGCGAAACGATCACCTCGACGCCGCCAAATTCTGACTCTTCCGTCTGCATGGGAGACACTAAAGCGACTTTCATCAGAGAAGATGACACGCCTCCACTCACGATGACGCTAATTGTGATGACCCTGTGCCCACTGAAGTCGTGCTTATCGATGCCGTGGTTGGAGAACAGGTCGCCCTGCTGGTCGGCGACATCTGAGGTTGTTGGTACGGAGACGTCGGATCACAGTGTCCCGGTTAATGTGTCGATTATGTGTTCCTATGGTCTGTCGAGCACTTTCACGTGCAGTAAGGAACGGATGTCGCTGGTGTTGACGGGTAATCTGCCGACCTTGTCGAGGTGTGGTGACCCTAGGACGACCGCTCCGAGGAAGGTCATCAGTGGTCTGTGTAGCATTGTATCGATGCAGGAGACGGTAAATTGTGGTTATGTTTACGTTGAAATGACGGGCAACATCTTGGACAGACTCTCCAGCTTCCAAACGTCCGATAGCCTGGTTTCTCTGAATTTGAGCTAGGCGTGGCATTGTTGACCAAGGAGTGGTAGGTCCAAGAATCGGCCACAGTTTTATACCCACTACAGTTCGTGACAGTTAGTGCATTTTCGATTTCGCGAAAAACGGGTGCATGATATCCACATATTCATTGAAATGGTGCGTTTTGGCGATTAGCTTTTAATCAAAAATATTGATAACACCATCAGGCTTCACTTCATGCTAAAACTTATCAATTTATGGTTCCGTGTTTGTTACCTATTTGCTTAAAACCACTTGCGTTTCTTTTGCGTGTGAGTATATATTTAACAATATTTGGGAAACAGGTAATTTTCCTCCTTCCTGGCACGAGGCTACTTTCGTTCCTATCCCCAAACCAGGTAAGGATCACATAAACCCTTCTAATGATCGCCCAAAAGCATGAACTAGCTGTGTCTGCAAAACTATGGAAGAATGATCAATAGGCGCCTTTTGTCTAATATCTAGAATCAAATAATCTGATAACAGATAATAAATCTGGTTTTAGATCTGAATCATTTGTCCGCAATGGATTTATTAAGCCTTTGATACGACATGGAAGTATGGGATTATGAAAGATCTACACAATATGGGATTCGTGGCCCCATGCCTGATTTCATTGCACGATTTTTTGAAGGCAGGAAGTTTAAAATTGTCTGATGTATTTGATCAGGAAATTGGAGTCCCTCAAGGTAGTATTTTATCAATTACTCTTTTAGTGTTAAAATAAATAGCCTTGCAAAGGTCTTGCCTGACAATATTGATCGGTCATTCTTTGTTGATGATTTCATGCTTTGGTACAAAGATGAACAAGATTGAAATTTTGCCTTAAGAAGATTCACAAGTAGTCAGTGGAAACATGTACTGTTCATTTTTGTAACGCTAAATACATCATGAACCAGTTTTATTCTTATACAAAACTCCAATCAAAGTGGTCAGAGAGACCATTTTTTAGAAATAACCTTTGACAATAAATTGTCTTTTATTCCTCATATTAAAACTCTTAAAGTTAAGTGCTAAAAATGTAAAGCTCTTGATATATAATGTACTTAAGGTAGTTTCATATACTAAATGGGGTGGAGACCAAAAGACTGCTGCATCTCTACAGAACATTGATTCGCTCTAAACTTGATTACGGCTGTTTCATATAAGTCACGATATGGCTGTAATACTGCCGATGTGACGTTAAATCTTAACTCACTCACTCACTCATTCATATAAGGTTCAGCCTGTAAATAGTACATTAAAAAGCTTAACATCATTCACTGCCAAGGTCTTAGATTGTGCCTAGGTGCCTAACTTCCCCTGTTCAATGTTTGAGCTAGTGAGCCTTGTCTTGATATCAAAAGGATAAAACTGGCACTGCAATACATTACTAAACTCCATTCCAATCCTTCGTATCCAGCATTTAGCACCGTTTCTAATCCTCCTTATTAGACTTTGTATTCTAAAAAAACCTAGCTCAATTCCTCCAATTGGTATCCGTATCCAACAACATATGACAGATGCTGATCTAAATATTTTTTCAATTGCGGATTTTAAACTGCCTGAAGTGCCACCATGGCAGTCAATACTGCTTGACGTCAATTTGGATTTAACAAAATTGAAAAAGGCAGACACTAATGCCTTATCATATCAACAAGCCTTCCTTGAAATGAAACAGGGGCATAAAATCAATATACAGGGCATAAATGCATATACACCGATGGATAAAAAAAATGGTGATATGGTGTCAGCTGCAGTTGTTACACATGATGGTACTCTGTCATTACGTTTGACTGACGAAAGTTCCAATTTTACAGCTGATGCTACAGTTATTTTCTTAGCCTTGCAACTCATTGAACGTTTAAAGAGAAAAGTTTTATCCATTTTTCTGATAGCGTATCCTGCTTACATATATTCATCAACCGTAAAACAAGTCATTCATTTTTAGTTGAAATTTTGAAATGGCATTTGAATTTGTCTGTGGCTAACAATGACATCATCTTGTGTTGGCCTCCCAGTCATGTTGGCGTCAAAGGAAATTCTAAAGCAGACTCTGCAGCTAAAACTGCTCTTGGGAAATCGGTATCAAGAGGTTCTTTTCCATATACTGACCTAAAACCTGCTAATTGCTAATATGTTGGAAATATGTGGCAACAAAGGTGGAATGAGCAAGTATGACACAAGCTTCTTGCCATAAAACCCTTGATTGGGTCTCATGACCTTACTGGATTAAAACGTCAGGATGAAATTGTGATCCGAAGGTTGGATTGGACTATGTCATTTTCCTCATTCATTTTTATTGAAGGGGAGCATCCTCCACAATGATTCATTGCCATTGTCCTTTAACTATGAAGCACATTTTGTTGGAATGTGTGGATTATTCACTAATTCGTCAACGTTTTTATACTGTTCAAACTATTCTGAACCGTTTCTAACCACTTGATTTTAGAATATTGAATGAAATTAAACTGTATGATAAAGCCAAGTAAAGCCGTAAGTCGATCTTACATTATCTAAACTGTCAAGCATGTCATGCTTGACGGTGTTGATTTTTCCATCACAAGGGATCGATATTTCAAATCATCATCTCTTAAGGATCTTTTAAAAAATATTAGTTCTCATTTATGTACTGGGTTTTTAAAAAAGAAATACAATTAATTGATAAATTTTGAATTGTGTAGATAGTTTTCTTATTATAATATTAGTAATGTTTAATTTGTAACTTTGATGGTAAGTGGCTGTATCCTCAAAGGGGGTTGAAGTAGTGTAGAATTATTGCCTCCCTAACGGGATATGTAAGACCACGACATTCAAAGTAGATTTATACCTACCACTTTTATAATCGTGGCATATATGTTGTTTTAATGTTTGGCTTAATTTG
Organism: Haliotis rufescens; assembly: GCF_023055435.1. Classification (NCBI taxonomy): domain Eukaryota; kingdom Metazoa; phylum Mollusca; class Gastropoda; order Lepetellida; family Haliotidae; genus Haliotis; species Haliotis rufescens. Next base: position 38,176,152 of record NW_025963779.1, read on the forward strand.
CCAATAATCGCAAACACCCGAGAGGAGGATGTCAATCCTGCTGGGGTCCACGCAGATAGCAAAGGTATATTGTGTTGTTTAATAATAGTTTAATTTTTCATTCTCTCAAAGTAGGTTTAAATAAGTCTAGGTATTCTAGTTATAGTACTGTCCTTAGAAGACTGTTTTTTGTCACAGCTCACAACTGCATCCATTTCAAAGGTAACAAAGAAAGAATAAGTCTCTCATTCTCAAGCAGAATTTTGATGATGTGTTGAACGTTTTGCCACACACTCATTGACCTCCACTGCCAAGGTAAGCAACTGATCCAACGTATTCGAATCACAGACTGGGTAAAACAGGATCTTCATATGTGGCTAGCATTTCTCAACTTTAATGGTGTATCATAATTTCAGGACCAGCTGCAGGTAGACAACTCGCACCACCAGCTATGCACAGATGCCTTAGCGGCATAGACGTTGGGGCCATCCTTCAGGGCAAATGGTTCTTGTGGCAGGTGGCCTGATCGAAAAAGATGGGTCCACAATCAACATGACCTTTCTTGGGTCTGTTTCTCATTTTCTTCGCCATCCAGCTGTAAGGGACACAGCTGATGAAAAACAAAAGGCTTTTCTACCGTGACAGTGGTTGATGAATCTTATCCCCCATCCTGTCCTCCTTTAATCATAACATCCTGTTTAAATCTAAATTCATTGTAAGCAATTCCAATGTTGTAGCCGATGCACTCTGAAGGTTTCAGTTCTATCACTTCTGGGCAGCAGCACCATATGGCAGATCTAAAACAAGAAGCAGACAGGTTCCTATGATAGTCCCTATCGGAATATACCTGGTTGACCTACAAGACAGGTATCAACGCTCTACAGCAGTTCAGATATGTACATCAGCTTCCAGGGTCATGGCCAGTCATTTTTGATCAGGCTGTAAACTTTATTGCTCACTTGTCAGTCACTATTCATACTCTAAACACAGTAAAAACTGTACCTTCTTTCTATGAAGTTAAAGGCATTGAAGATAGTACCAATGACCATCATTTGATAAATATCATTGCAAAGGTACACATTGCGATAATTAATACGTTTCATAGGCAAATGCTCATTTATAAGCTAATATAGATATCTACGTAGGAAACACCTTGTTAGTATTAATCCTAATACGGGTGTATCATAAATAAAGATAAATATGTATTATGTAATTAGAACCTAATACCTTCTGTCAAAATAGAAACCACAGTGGCATAGCAATGCCCAGCACACATGTTCTGGTCGTCCATCATCGTGAATAATATTATTATGTTAGGAAAGTTATTACTAAACCTACACATATGAATGTTTACAGCCTCTTTCGAAGTAAATGCTATGTTCCTCATCCAGACACTCTGCGGAGTTTACCGTATATGCCCTTCGTATATATTTTTCATTCTATCAAATTAGTGTTAACGATAGTCATACATTCTTACTGTAGTTATCCAAATAGGCGCGACATCCCAGACATAGAATTGTCATGCAGGTTGTACCGTACATGATTACTCAAAATATCTGTACACTAATGCTGTTTGTCATCACCGTTATTACTCTTAGACTTATTAGACTTAGATTGAAACTGTATAAGGTCACTAGTATTACTATTGTATGTCATTATGATATATGAAATGATGTGCCTACTATGAAAAAGAAATGATGTGTCTACACACTGCCTTGAATCAATTTCAAAACCTTACAGCTCTCTTGTTACAAGGCTAGCTCCCAACAGCTCATTGCCCACATCGAGGCCTGACAGTAACTTGATCGAAAGATCAAAGTCTTAATACGTAAATGTGTATTACAAATCTAACGTCTAAGGATTATTGTTATAGACGGTTTCAATCACCATCAATAGCATTTGTTGATTACTTTCATGGGTAACCCTACAGTGACTTAAGTCTAAAATGACTGGAGTGTTATCATATAATGCACAAGGCACAAAGCTCTATCACCATTATACCTGCACAGTATTCATTTGTAAATACAGTTATCTAATACACATTCAAAGCACCACAACTCACGCTTAAAATATCTCAATACATGACGCATTACATCCACCATGGCATTGTGTCAAAGCAAACACATCTGACCTTGTCAGAAATAGTAATGTTAAATATACGTGTTGGTTTAAGAACAGTTCAATGGTAAAAGAGTGGAGTTAAGTGATCTTGCAGGGCGTGTTTAGATATTAAATGACCGTTGACATATGTTTAAAGATGGCGAATTTCTCCCAATGTCGGAATGTCCCAATCGTGTACCGCTAATATCAAGTGAAAAGCTTCTATTAAATTATTGGTGTTCATGAACTCAAATTAATTTAACACATGAACTTTGCGTTAAATACGTATCACAGATACATGTTTTTATTTAATAATTTAACTTGAAATGTTTGTAAAGTTGTCTTCCTCATTGGCCTCTACAAAAAAAGTAAGTCTCTTAAAATATATCACGACATTGCAGTGATCTATAATTACACCACGACAATCTGGTATCGTACATTAATATGTAGTTACATGGTCTGTCCACTTGCCAGGCAATGGCCTTAACTGGAATTGCTTCCTGTCAGCTTGGGGTCACCTGGGGATTGATGATATATTTGTCTGTAGCTTTTACTCTCCACGCAGTTTTCATTTCATCGCTATTGTCCTGTAGGCAAGTAGTTAAAATGACAGATCGAGCCGCCAGACATACAGTGATAAGAAGGATCGTTTTGTCATGCAACACGTGCAACAAAAAGAAACCTTCTATGAACGTGTCACTACTTTTAACTTCTTATAAAGCATTACTGATGGCATCAGTGCAAAGAACAAGTAATGCCCAGCCAATGAGACAATATCTACGGCTAAGAATATATCTCTTTATCTTTCTTTAATGTAAGCATCCAATACTGGGACGAGAATTATAAGCGTATTTGGGGAAATAAGTGATAACATTAATGATAATGTTACGAGGTGAAATCCAAATTGAAACACAAAGGTAAACCCAGGAATCGGTACATACAGAACTTAATCGCGAAATCGGGAAATGAAAAGATCAGTGAATAACAAACAAATTATATTCAAAAACACGAGTTTAGGTTTACAATGAAAAGGGGAATGCTATGGGTTAAAGAACAATAATAAGTAACAGGCCCTAGAATAATGTGCCATGTTTGTATGTATTTTCTCGCTGGACAGTACAAAATGTGACTTCGCCCGAGCAATATTTACGGAAGATGTGAACCCTTTTGATTAATATTTTGAGCTAAATCTAAGTTATGTCTTGCACCTAAGAGCTTCCGGACTAAATAAATACAGTATTTATAAACATCAGTATATGTAAGATATTTTTATCCTTACTTTTAACGAGTCGAAAACTAGGTGCTTTTCAGCGTGAAAACGACTTTATTTTGATTCACACTTGCGTACTTTCGTGTCAATTTTAGGTTTATTACACTAGTTTAGGATTTGGATCAATGTATAAGTTCTTTGCTGAACATTTTCTAAGAAATGGAACTAAAAACTATGAAGTTGATGGTAGTTGGTTTCACACGGTCTAGATTGTTGATGACGACGACAGTCGTGATGTGGCAGTTGTAGCTCTACAACATCTCATTCAGATTGCTGATAAGCCAAAAATGATACCATGTTTAGAATAATTATCCTTCTTGGTATGAAGAAAACCATTTTCATTGCTAATACTGATTTAATAGAGGTTTTTCACATGCAGTGATGGGCCAGTTTTAGATTTCTACATCTTTAGACATGATTCACACATTAAATCAGGTGTGTTTTGACGTTTGTGGGCTGAGGGACTGGTGTTTAATGACACAGGTGACTAATTAATTTGCCTCGATGTACATGGACCTGAAAGAAGTGAGTGAGTGAGTTAAAATATAACGTCACATCGGCAATATTTCAGGCATATCGTGACGAGACCAATTAGTACATTAATAATAAGTACAATTTGCCTGATAAACACCTGTCAAACATCACAGATATACATATAAAACTAGTATGGAACTATACTGAACAACAAAAGTTCCCGTGACATTGAATAAGATTTAATGCAAAGTTATGTTTTTTACCAAACAAATCTGAAACAATTTCGGTTTGCAAAGATAAAAGACTCCTGTAAGTGTTCAAATGGCTTAATTTGCCATACTGACTTCAGAAAATGCGTGATTTCATAAAAAAAACAACCCATGAACATGCCAAAATGTCAATTTACAAATCAATAGGGCGTGTCCACCTCTGGTTGCGATGCAAGCAACACATCTTCGTCTCATGGAATGGACCAGGCGTCGCACAAAGTCCTGTGGGATATCTGTCCATATCTGCATGTTTCGAAGTTCCTGGAGCGTCTGTGGAACACGCGGTTGACGTCGAAGGTGCCGATCCATCTCATCCCACATGTGCTCGATTGGTAAGAGATCAGGGGAGCGAGACGGCCAGGGGATGACATTCACGTTGTTTTGTTGAAGAGATTCCTGAACAAGTCGAGCAATATGAGGCCGGGTGTTGTCATGTTGAAAGGTAATGCCTGGGCCATGACGACGCAAAAACGGTAGAACAACAACAGGGCCGATGATCTCGTCACGGTAGCGCTGTCCGTTGAGATTTCCCTCTAACACTATCAAACGGTTCCTCTGTCTCGCTGTAATCCCACCCCATACCATAACGCTGCCGCCCCCGAACCGATCTTCTTCCATGACACAATGATTGACGTAAGTCTCACCTCGACGTCGGTACACTCGAATCCGTCCATCGCTGTGGCTGAGGTGAAAACGAGACTCGCCAGTGAATAGAACTTGTCTCCACTGCTTGGCCGTCCAGCAAAGACGCTGTCTGCACCACTGTAGACGTACTCGACGGTGGTTTCCTGTCAAAATGGGACATCTGGCGGGTCTTCTGGCGACAATCCCTGCACATCTGAGGCGACGACGTACGGTTTGTGAAGATATTCGTCGAAGGCCAGGGGTGCTTCTTGCAGACACTGTTGCTGGCTGGAATCGATTTTGTAGGTGTGATGTTCGAATCCAATTGTCTTACGATTATTGGTTACGCGTGGCCTGCCACCCCGAGGATGGTCTCTGACTGCATTCATCTGTTGCCAACGTTGCCATAAACACCAAATGGTGTTTCTGTGGACGTTAAATTGTCTTGCAACATCACGTTGACTCGATCCTGTTGTGACAGTGGAGGTATCTGCTCGTCAATCGTCGACGCACGGTGGTGTCCGCACTAATGTGTCGCTGGTGTGTCTCATTGGTCTGTCGAGCAGTTTCCGCGGCAGTAACAAAGCGATCTTGAAGATGCTGTCGCACAATCTGACGATCCTGACGTCGGGTGGTGACCCTTGGTCTTCCACTACGTGGTCGGTCATCTGTAGTCCTGGTGTTTTGGTACCGTTGTTGGAGCCTGTGTATGGTCATTACGTGGACTTGAAATGCATTGGCTTCTTGCCGGGCGGTTTGTCCAGCTTGCAATCGTCCAAGGGCTTGGTGTCGCTGATTTCTTGTCAATCATAGCACGTGGTTGCAATTCAATAACGAATGAATGTTATCCGATCTGGGTGGATTTGTATAGGGCAAGAAATGGGGGAACGCATGTACATTTTAATTTGCAAGGAACTCACGTGCATCAGGTTACCATGGCCGTTGCCAAGATGCATTTGGGCGATCGGTTTTATTGTCATCTGCTTTGTTTTTTATCATCAAATTTCATTTTCCGGACAAGGTAATGTTAAATTTTAGAAACTTTGCCAAAAACTACCCAGATATTTAAATGACAACTTTTCATGCAATGTTACTTGGGATGACGTTTCCTTTGCGGTTCAGTAAAGTACAACATTCTTGTATAAGGCCTATATGTTAACTGAGGAAGAAATCTGTCAGAACCACGGACATGTAACACTATGTCTCTGTCTTAACCATTTCACGTGGATTCTCAAAAACTCAAAGTATATGCTTGAATTATTTCAATCTCAGAAAAGAACAAAGTTCAAATAATTCAAAACATTTGATTTTGCGACTTTGTGCACTCCTCTATCCTACGAAAGCTTAATGGTGCCACTTTGATAGCATATATCATGTTTTTAATCGAATATTCTCGTTATTCCAAATGTTTGTATGTTTTCTCGAAATTTCGATTTTTTTCTCGTTTTTTCGTAATTTCAACTATTCTCCTTACAATTTGGTATCATAGAATTATATTTGCTGAATGGAAATTTCTCGATACTTCAATTATTTTCTCAACATTTCGAGTTCTTTCTCGTTACTTCGATTTTTTCTCTCGTAATTTCCATTATTTTCTCCTTATTTCAACTTTAATAAAAAAAAATCGAAATTTCGATGTTTTCACGTGACTTCAACTATTTGAAAATAATTGAATGTGTAATCTGTTTAATTCAATGTAACATTCTTATACTATCTACCCAGACAGTATTATTCCAACAACCTTGTCCACGCAGCCAACTTCAATCAACTCGTGCAGTTTTTGTTTTGTTAAATATCTTAGAAAATATCCATCAATCAAAGGCTATATGTCAATACAAATCCTGAAATAGCCTAATGAAGGTAAAATTGACACAAACGTACTTATAACAGTATATGTAAATAATGTCATTTTCACGCCGATGAACACCTAATTTTCGACTCGTTGCTATCGCACCATATGACATTAAAAGTAAAGATAAAAATATCGAAGTTTGTATTGAGTGTCGTATATAAATATTATAGTAAGTGAGTGAGTTGGGTTTAACGCCGCTTTTAACAGTTTTCCAGTTATATCGCGGCGTGTCAGCTTAAGGTGGAGGCAAGCCCGAAGTAATGCAGGTCCCGGACGTTTAGCACTACGGTGAAACACACGAGCACGGGTATGGTGCTGACAGACCTAGAAACATAATCGAGTCGCACCCACCATCATAGGTTTCTGGCGTACCCAAGGGACGCAACTCTGCACAGCGAATCGCGGCGCCTTAGGTGACTGGGTCACCCGTGCCCCAAAATAAATATTATAACGATTATGGTCCGGAAGCCCTTCGGAAGCCCATTATTCAGCCATTTTGAATTGTTAGTAGTGGGCCCAGTGCACATCGTACCTGTTTCATAATATTTTTTTCATGTTGACATTGTTTTGACTTTTTCTTCTTCAACTCACTGATGTTACTGGTATAATTTAATGAAATATTTTTATTTTGTTAAGATGTTAGGCGACCAGTGCAGACCCCTGTTGAGATTCTTATAGGCGACTATGCGTGTCGTAAGAGGCGACTATCAGAATCGTACGGTGGCCCATACCAGCCACTGGTGAGATCATTTTTCACTGTATGCCTCTATATTTTATCTGGCGGCCGCCAGATACTTCCACTGGTGAGATAAAATATAGAGGTTTACGGTGAAAAATGATTTCACCAGTGGCGGGTATGGGCCACCGTTGAATCGGGTGTTCAGGCTCTCTGACTTGGCTGATGCATGCCGTTGTATCCAAATTGCGTACGGCGCCGTAATATGGATTATTGCCGGGTGCGGCGTGTAACTACAAAAAAAACACCAAATTGCGTAGATTGGTGCAATCAATCACTGGACTGTTTGGGCCAGACTTGATTAGTTACAGACCGCCGTCATATAGATGGAATATTGCTGAGTGCGGCGATAAACAACAAACAAACTAAATAGGAAGGCATATGTTCTGACACCACTTTAGTTACATAAAACGTGTTAAGTGATCCAGCAGAACGTGCTTCACCTGAAAACTTTCACAAGACAGTGTTTTAAGTGCAATACATTATAATGTTCAACACATCTGACACATTAAAAATTACACAAATAATCTCAGGCATTTGGTAGTAGACAACAGATTGATGTTTAACGTCAATAAAACGTCTAATGCGCCGCGATTCGCTGTGCAGAGTTGCCTCCCTTGGGCACGCCAGAAACCTATGATTGTGGGTTCGAATCCCGGTTCGGCCCAATTATGTTTATAGGTTTGTTAGCACCATACCCGTGCTCGTGGGTTTCACCGAAGTGGTAAACGTCTGCGACCTACATCACTTCGGGCTTTCCTCCCATATTAAGCTGACACGCCGCGTTATAACTGTAAAACTGTTAAAAGCGGCGTTAAACCCAACTCAATCACTCACTCACTCTCATTGTCTCACTTACCATGGATGTTCCCGTCAGAGACACATCTGATAAGCATCAGCAGCATAAGAAACCTTTTCTGTAACAGCTCTGATGAGATCCCTTGTTCCGTCAAGACTTGACTTCTCTAATAGTTTTCTAGCTGGAGTTCCTGCAGAGCAAGCGAGGTGACTACAAAAGGCCTCTTTGAGATTTTGGTCATTGTTTTCAACTCTGTGAAGTAAGTTGTTTAACTGTCATAAGACTCTGCACACTTCTGGTAGGTCTTGTAAAGTATGTGACTGTACTGATTGGAGCGGTTGTAAACACCGTTAAGCATGGGTAGTTTTAATCATTCTGCACTGCGATACTCAATGTATTTCTATGTTTGTCTTCGGTTCAGCACTACCTAAAATCGGCCTGTCCACATATGAACCCGTGAAGATGCGGGGTAGAATATGTCTTCAGCAACACATGCTTGCCGTAAATGCGACTATGCTTTTCGTAAGAGGCGGCTAACGGGATCAGGTGGTCAGGCTCGCTGACTTGGTTGTTGCATGTCATCGATCCCAATTGCGTGGATCGATGCTCATGATGTCAATCACTGGATTGTCTGTTCCAGACTCGATTATTTACAAATCGCCGTCATATAGCTGGAATATTGCTGAGTGCGGCGTTAACAACAAACCACTCGTGGCCATCAGCTTTCGAGAAACATATTTGAAAAAAAGTTATAAATTGCCTTTTCGTCTATATCATGTGTAAAATCAATATGCTAAAGCATTTAATGGGAAGGCATCTGGAAGCTCATAAATTTCTGTTAAACACAGAACAATACACAGTCCTATTTCGTAAACTACGATCCTTCAGTCAGTGGCAGTTCGCTTAACTCTACATGTTGCTCTTACTTTATGTTCATTATACATACCTCCTTCCTCAGCTCTACACGTCAAGGATCTCTAAAATCTTGCTGATCTGTTCCCCAAGCCTTTCTTACTTGTGGGGGACTTGGGGTCAAAATCTATTATGGACTCCAAAAACATATCTACATCCAGCAACTGGTACTTACTCTGCAACAGACTTATCTATATCAGATCCTTCTCTTTTGAACTACTTTTCATGGTCAGTCCATGATGATGTATGTGGTTTAGTGATCATTTCCCGACTTTTCGTGAAACTGTCACTAGCTTAGCTCCGCCTTTACTAAGTGCAAATTTAACAAAGCGGCGTTAAACAACAAACAAACAAACAAACATATCTGTCCGACACCCATTCAACCCCGTCTTCAGCCGAATTCGGTTTTCCTACTTCCAGTCATCCTATGACGTAGTTCCTTTCTGCTTCAGGTACAGTTAGTCGTAGCATATGGCTTAGCGGTAGTCAACGCTTTCGCAACCGAAAACCCGTATGTATTTGGTCGTTGCTTTCGAGGATTCCTACACAACGATATTATTAATTTGGTGCCAAATGACATCATATTCCTGTTTCACGTACCGTTTGTGTGCTAATATCTTTCATGTATGTATATGAATATTGAATCTGTCAAACATAATGTCTGTCTACACAATATTTGATGCATTATTATTATAATTATTATCGTCTCATCTGTTTTTCATCTAAATGAAGCGGCCTTAAAATAATTAACGTCGCGGTTTCTTGTCGCTGTCAAACACTGCCTTCTTCTTCTAATGAGAAGTAACAATACTTCTTGGAACCACTGGTGCTGATGACCGTTTCAGCTCTATATGATCAATAGTCACGGAATAAATGCTGAGAAGACATCTGGTAACACCTAATATTATAATGTTGTTATTGCCTCGTCAAACTCCAATGACGCCACGCTAGGATAGCGCAGTTACAGATTTGTTGAAACTAAAACAGACATGTTAATTTTGAATTGAATTATGTCTGCTGAGTACAAGCGGAGATTCTGGTGCTTATAAGTACGTTTAAGCAATATATATTTGCAACACAATATGTGTGTGTGTGTGTGGGGGGGGGGGGGGGGGTGGGGTATCCATGGAAATTTGAACGCCCAACGTTACATGTATGTCATTCTACAACCCTTTCTCAGAAGACAAGATGAAGGGATACTGTTCCACCAGGGAGGTGACAGCACCCACATTGCTTGAATAATCCAGGATGTTCTCAAACTTTATAACGTACCCGTGTTGCCCTGGCCATCACGCTCACCGACCTTTCACCGTTGGAACATCTGATCTCTGGGGTCATCAGGTGCGACAGATAAGACAAACCTGCCGAACAACGTCCATCAGCGGCAACGTACCTAATGACGTATAAGTTGGCTTACGTCATCGATGAGGAGCCCTGTCCATGCCTGCCTGCACGCCCGAGGAAGTCACACAAGATATTGATGCCATTACCGAGGTGCTATACTTTTCCAAGTTTCACCATATGTTGTTGGTTTTGATGTGAAATGTGATAGCTATGACCCCAGATGTGTTTTCTTTTTATTAATTCATCCCAAGTCTTTGGGGTTTTGTACTATAAATGATTGAGTGGAATGTTTACATTTTATCGTATATTAGGTTAGAACAGGTCTTCAGCAGCCCATGCTTGCCGTTAAAAGGCGACTATGCTTGTCCCGAGGTGACTAACGGGTTCGGGTAGTCAGGCTCGCTGACTTGTTTGATGAATGTCATCTATCCACATTGCGTTGATTGATGCTCGTAATTTTATGGTCCAGACTCGATTATTTACAGACCGCCGTCATAAAGCTGGAATATTGCGGAGTGCGGCGTAAAGCAACAAACAAATAAAACCATTCACAGTCACGTATGGATACATAGTCTTGCATTAAAAACTCATGTCATATGTGTACCACTAAGCCTTAAAAGATTAGACATATAAACATTGTTTTCGCATATAAGACCGCCTCCAGACTAGTGGTAGAGCGTCCGCCCGGATAGCGGAAGGTCCGGGGTTCGATCCCCGGCCGCGTCATACCAAAAGACGTTAAAAGATGGTACTTGTTGTTACCCTGTCTGGCGCTCGACATTAAGGGGCTTAAACAAGGACTGGTCGGCTCGGAGTCAGTATACTGTGTCTGAGTGGGGTATTCATGTTAAACTGCGGCATGGTATCTCAGTGGGCTAGCACTATAAATCGGCATCAGTCCGGACTAGTACAAGCAGCCACACAAACACACACACGTACATGCACGTCGCTATATAAGTGCAATAATCGTTAAACCCCATTTCACCTCACCTTTCGCATATAAATCAGTATAATATGCATGTACGAAATCACATGTACATTATACTATTATTGCACGTGCATAACACGTGCAGCCGATCTGATCCATAATCATTCATTTAAAACTGTAGAAACCTGTCTCTTCTCTTGTTTGCAGAAATGATATACATGTTGTTCGTTTGTGTAACCCTGAATTATTTGTCGATTGTTGAATACTCATGTTGCATTTCAAAAAGCACAAATACGTATTAAAACTATACTTGTGTCTATGCTTTCTTTATGAGTGATTCGGTGATTCGGTGTAAAGCTACTTAATTTATAACCTCGTTACTAAAATGGTCTGTTAAATCACGAGAAACCAGCACCAGCTGTAAACCTGATGCACTGTACGTATGAAGTAACGAGAACAGCATCACAGTGCATGGTTGATAGACCTAATGGCATATGAGTGTGCACGCAGGCTGTTTACGTTTATTATTTTGTTGAAACCGACTAGCGGGTGAAATGTGCCAACAAAGATCAGTTCCGGATCGAACCTGATACTCCATCATATGATCTGTTAATTGTACCGCAACTCTACCCAGCCAATTTCGGCGCCTGTTACCTCTGGATCGTCAGTTATTATGCATTCATTTTCGATATTTTTTACGGAATCTGGCAGACGAGACCACGGACAAACTGTGATTTTAGACGAGCGTGAAAATAAATAATGATGTGATAAATTCTTTCTCTCGTAAAGAAAGTGCCTAGAGTCAGCCATGTTATATTGCAATATATTGTACTGTTTCTGAGGTAGCGGGGTTTGTTTGTGGTGGTAATTCTACCATTCTTATAAACATGTAAATATTCTACTGAACATTGTGGTCTTCCGTTACGGTTCAGCAGTCCATCTTTTGTAACGGGGCTGGAATTGGTAGCTGAACTACTAGCCTAAAGCACCAACTGACTTTTTATCAAATCTTTGAAAACCTAGGCCCGTCTTATCTGAAGAACTTTTGTTAAGTTAAGTTGAAGGCCCTCGATTCATCTATAAAAATACACACCAATATTTTACCCATCTTCACATCTCACCGCTTTTTAAATTGAACTTAATAATAAATGTAATAGGGAAACGCTGAGTGGAAATATGAAATATTTGAGAAAATACAACTCGTTATAATTAAACACCGTTTGACTGTTGAACCTGGCGCTATATAGTGTGTTTCCCTGTTGTAAGTATCACCCTTTGTATCTGTTCCCTTTCCTCAATGGGGGGGGGGGGGGTCAGGTTGCCTAGTGGTTAAAGCGTTCGCTCGTCACGCCGAAGACCCGGGTTCGATTCCCGACATGGGTACAATGTGTGAAGCCCATTTCTGGTGTCCCCCGCCGTGATATTGCTGGAATATTGCTAAAAGCGGCGTAAAACCATACTCATTCACTCACTCACTCTTCAATGGGAACTATGTGTATCTACGTGGTTTACTTGTAAATCAACGGGACAACGCCTACATAAGAATGACAATATCTAAGTTTTTACCAAGGTGGTTTAATGTTAAGTTGAGAACCTCACCTATTTCAAAATAATAAGTTTATTTCAAACAACAGATGAGAATTGACTTATGGAACCACATTACAAGCCTTCACTTTGACTCCCTGACCTAGGCTCGCCAACAGTAAATGTGACATTGTCAAAATTACCAAGGTAGATTGATACTTTAAGAATACACAGACCTTATCGGCTTGTGTGTCGTAGATTATATGTACGGGTTTCCCATGGTCAACATTCTTAACCAAATTCATAGTAGTTATCTTCAATAACATGTCAACCAATTTAATTTACCCGGCATTTGTTCTTAAAAGTTTCCCCTTGCAAATCCCCCTCCTAACATTCCTAAAGGGGAACGAGGGACCAGCCTTATGTTGACATTATGCGCTGTACCCCACGAGTAATTTATCAGCTAATCTACTCCATGTGGAAAGCCAGTCGACTCGGCTATTCAGGGCATGGGGGTAAGAGTAAGAAACAGGCCTCAGCGAATTTTGAGGGCGCAGCCATTCTCAAATTTGTTGGGCTAGCGAGCGTGCAGTGAGGGGTCTAACTCCGACAAGTTTCTTCGAAGACAGCTTAACTGCGTGCATGCCACCTCGCTGAAAGTTTCCTTGATAACAACCAGGCCTCCAGCGGAGAAGTTTGCTTATCCCAAGTGGGGGAATTTCATCTTATCGTCGGTGGGGCAATTTGCGGTTTCCTTCTTCTGGGATTCTTGCTTCCTTCTTTAACCAGCGGTCTACAAGGCAGTTTGGCTGTAGAGGGGTGTTTCGGGTCTTCAGACAGTCTACTTAGGTCTATTTTCTAGTGCAAGCAGGTGTCGTTAGGGTATATCCCCCAAACACTTGTTGGCTAGCCACAGTGACCCCCACATGAGTGACAGTGACAGTCTATGAGGTTTGGAACTTCGCCGATGTTCATTTTGGAGTTTGGTGTATGACATCTGTGTGAAAAATGATGAAGTTGCAGGAAGGTGTGACGATGTTCGTGGTGCTGCTGGTGCTGCTGGTGCTGCTGCAAGTTGAAGGCAGAAAATCAAGGCCGCAAAGAAGAAGCCAGATTCAGAACGATGGCCCTTCCGGGTAAGCATCAATATGAAGACATGATACAGGGCATATATACCTCTTTCATATACAGAGCAATGTAATCATAAAATGTTTAAAAACATTAAATGTAAATCCGTTTCTGTTAATAATAATTTACCGGTGCCTTCTCTTATATTCGGGGAGCTTTCTGTCCACTATATAGCATTACAAATTGTGTTTCATAAATCTATACCTGATTTGGTGTGCATATCCCCAAGCTGTGATCTTCTTACAGAGCATCGAAGCAACCTAAACTCGGAATGTATATTATTCCTTTAGAAAGTTTAGAGGGATTTTTGACCATGACCATCAGACATGAAACATATAAACTGATTGATTGTGGCATGTTTCACGTTGTAGTTTATAGTTGTATTCATAACAACACACCATATGACGCTGTCATATGAACTCGTCATAGTGTTTAAGGACCCTCCTCGTTCATTCATTTTCTTAGTTTTGACGGGGCTTCACTCCACGGTGTTGTTTTACGTTAAAGAGAGGTAAATGTATATATTTCCATAGCCTCAACTTTTTCAGTTGTAGTATTCAAGCTGACTCAGCATGAACGGAAAACGTCGCTATACAAGACAGCATATGATTTATGATCTTTATACCTGATGTCCATTTCAGCGTATACTAGCATATTGTAATTTCTCACACATATATCTCGTTTGTTTTAGAATACGTATCATATGGAAGTGATTTTTATGTTTGAATGAGTTTTATGACTTTCGTATGCACGTTAATTTTTTTCAGTCAATTTTTTTCTTCTGGATTTAAAACTGGTCCAAACTTATATACATAGGGATTAAAGAAACATTTACGCTCCTCCTGATGGGAGCTCTAAAACTTACAAAAATGACATCAGATATTTGAAAAGGATATCGTGAACAGCATTGGCCCACATTTCACAACTTTTAAGGTACAATCGAGCATGCCCTTGCTACCAAGATTTGATAGACCGTCGTACGACTCTTGCTCAGAAGTTGTTTGATCAAGGTTACAATATTCAAGACCTAAGTAAAGTTTTCAAAAAGTTTTATGGTAAACATGTGGAGGATATTTCGAAGTTTGACCCATCAGTGTCAAAAATGATATCCTATGCAGTTCCCTGTTTTGACTTCTGTCATATGTTCCTGTGTGTTTTTCAGCTGAGCAATTGACTTGCCTATGTCTTTGTGACGGGTGCCACCGGTGGGGCAGGATATGCTTTCCGCGAACACTTGGTATCATCACTGTTTGATAGTGATTCATATCACACATACTCGTGATATAGTCGAAAACGTAAATTCGACTCTGTTTTTTGGCAGATATTTCTGAAGAGATGGAAAGGGTTTTGTCGGTTTTAATAAAAGTGGAACGGTGGGAAAGACTTTTTCAGGCTTCAGCAGCATCTATCTCAGAATTTTCCATTCTTTTTGTCATTGCATGATCAGTGATGGATTGCTCTGCCCTCTAAGATTTTTTATCCAGTGCCAAACTGAGTGACTAACAAGAGTGAATGTTTACAGTGACAGGTGCCGGTGTATCTCATAGATATGAAACATTTTAGTGTCGGGAACTTCCGTTATAAATCAGTTTACATTTTTACAAGAAGTGTATGGGAATCTTTCGTTTGTAAACGAAAGGGAAAATAACTTTGCAATTATGTATGTAATTCCTATGGTCGACGTTATTGTCGCATGAATTTGTGTTTCAACACTGCGGCCTATTTGGTACACCGTGTGCAACGCATTTAGGATATAAAAAACTACACATAGAAAATATCCAGAAACTGAAAGATGTTATCATAAATATTTACATTTAGCCCGTTGCAAAGATAACACAGATCTGGTTCCAATTTTCTATAAAGTGCTTCAATGAAAGAAACATTTCTTCAACTATCTGTCCATTTTTTGGATGGAAATAACTTAACTCTGCTGGAACTACAAATGGGTGATTCCCCTGCAGCAGGTTCAGATTTCTGAGTTGCCAACTTACGGATAAATCATCTGCAGCGAGATTAAAGTTTAGATTTATGGTCTTTTTGGTGACCTGTGATTTGTTTGAAGTTTATGTGAACTTCAAAATGCATGGAATGTTGTTTCTGTGTCAAAACAAGGTCTGATAAAAAAGAACCCTATGACACATGCGTTTCGAGGGCTGGTCCAAACGTTCTGACTACTTTTCAACAATGGGACATAAGAAAGTGAATAGTCAGTGTCGTACATTGTTTATGTAGTTCATTGCAAGTGTTTTTGGTCTGTTGAGGCCGTTTGTATATTGGTGACAGCCAGTTGAACGTGTGATATGGGTCAAAAGAGACACAGAAATGGAAAAGAACGAGTACCAAACTGTCATCAAGTTTCTTTCAAGGAAATTCATGACCGCATGACAATTGAAACTATTATTCATGAACATGTAAAGATGAATAAAATATCCGCTCATTGGGTGTCAAAGTTTCTAAATTCTGATCTAAGGAAAAATGAACTGAAAAAAATAGAGCTAATTGAGGAGGATTTCGGCAAATTGAAAAAGAGATTAGTAACGGGTCTACCACGATGATCCCGAGTCAAAACTTCAAACCATGGAATGGCACCATTCCACTTCTCCGGCACCAAAACAATTCAAGTTTTATTCTGGGATGCAAAGGGTGTGATCCTTGTTGATAACTCAGAAAGTCAGAAGACGATTACCGGTGCCTACTATGCTGATATACTTCATCGCCTGAGAGATTCTTTCAAAGAAAAGCGGCGAGGAATGCTGACTGCTGGAGTTCTACTACTTCATGACAATGCCTCTTCTCACACCTCTCAGGGGGCACGGGTGGCCCAGTCGTCTAAGGCGCAGAGTTGCGTCCCCTTGGCACGCCAGAAACCTATGATTGCGGGGGTTCGAATCCCGGTTCGCCCCGATTATGTTCCTAGGTTTGTCAGCACCATACCCGTACTCGTGGGTTTCACCGAAGCGGTAAACGTCCGAGACACGCATCACTTCGGGCTTTCCTCGCACATTAAGCTGACACGCCGCGATATAACTGTAATACTGTTAAAAGCGGTGTTAAACACAACTCACTCACTCACTCACTCACTCACTCACTCTCACACCTCTCGACTTGCGGGTGGGTTCGATGAGCTTCCTGACCCTCCATACTCGCCAGACCTGGCCCCAACTGATTTTCACCTGTATCCTGAACTTAAAGAACACCTTCGTGGAAACCTCTCTGACGAAAACGATGACCTCAAAGCTGCTGTGAATGGGATTTTCAGGGTGGCTTTAGAAAACTTCTTCCTGACTAGAATTGAAAAGCTTCACTATCCCTGTATCGATATGAGAAGTGTATTAGAAAACAGGGAGATAACGTTGAAGAATAAATAAAAAACACTTTCACCATTGTTGGTTTTGTTTGTTTGGCTTATATTGTTTTGCCAGCCCTCGTATAACTTGGTAGCGTCTGTTTCGGCTGTGCTTTCATGAGCCTGTTACTTTTCGCCTGACAATTTCCTTATAAGTTAGATAGATTACAGAATTAAGTTCACATTCAAGTTTTAACCAGATCTTAATTCCTACAAGGTACAGTGTGGAGGGGCGAAAGGACCATAGTTAAATATTCAGGGTATAAATAGTATAACGATGGAATGCCATATCACAATATTGTCATATGCCATATGTTATGCCCTGGTTGAATCATGGTACACACTTGTTCGAAGCTAACCATGCATGTCGTCCCGATACGAATTGTTACCACTACTACTACTACTACTACTACTAGATCCGATCCTGTGTTCATCGCCCGTTACAAGACACCAAGATTCCTCATACGAAATACCAAGATGTAAACACTGACCAACTATTCAACGATACTGAACAGGTGGCAACCTCATGACAACGAAATACGTCGCCTCCCCAAACCCTGCTGGCGATAGAGACAATTGAAAAGTCAGGCGTGATGTGGGAAAATGCAGAACTCGCGGAGCTCAAATAGCATTGTCAGTTCACAACTGGTGTGAACCTAATCATTTTCGTGTTTCTCATCTTTGAAATTATTTTGGATCATTATGGCAATAAAAGTTTAAATGATATAGCCAAAGTAACGCATTCGGTTTGGTAATGAACATATTTGAAATTAGCATCCAACTGAAATATTAATAGCACTATCAGTTATGTTGGCGGGTTTGAAAGGAGTGTGTGCGCGCAAGGGCTATGGGTGACGGCGACACGACTCCATGTCAGGTCAATATTTATAGACATAATGGCTGACAATATAATAAATTCAGGCACGGACTTTCTTAAACGTTATTAGTGACAGCATATTATTATTATCAATTGTGTCCAAGAATATATAGTGATGTTTTATTCCAATATACTGGTGTGTCATCCAGTTCTGGTATTTGGTGTAAGCGCGATATACATCTTCGAAGAGCTAGGCATTGATTGTACATCAGTACAATCTGACGCTGATGAACGACTCTTGGCATTACCATTCTTATCACTGGGTTTTTTTTCGGT
This sequence comes from Haliotis rufescens, assembly GCF_023055435.1. Taxonomy (NCBI): domain Eukaryota; kingdom Metazoa; phylum Mollusca; class Gastropoda; order Lepetellida; family Haliotidae; genus Haliotis; species Haliotis rufescens. Next base: position 38,194,590 of record NW_025963779.1, read on the forward strand.
TAACGATCAATCTTCTCACGCCGAAATTTCCGTTCTACGTATGAGCTCTTATTCTATTAAAGGGCACAGTTGGAATATGAATCATAACATGATCAAGATGACTGGCTGATACTATGGACGTTTCCCACGTTTTCTGTTTTAGCGTTAGTGTTCAAAGATATATCAGGGTGATATCGTGGTGTCCGTTTCAAATGTGTATCGTGTTTCATTAGAAACTAAAACAGTCTTATTCCGATTATCAAAGGCGTGTCTCTAGACACAAAATCTATTTCCGTGTGCAGAATACTTCTTTTCAGAGCAATTATTACCAACTTGACATTAAACAATTTTTCTCACAAAGGAACATACGGGGAAGTAGGAGGGGTAGATCCTCAAACAAATTTTGGAATCGGACATTGTTCTAAGGATGAACGTGGAAAAATGTGAAAACGATTTCCAAATGAGTTAGTGAAGTAGGTCAGAATGTGGTTCACTTTATTACGTCCAAAGGTCACTGTGACATTTTGCACCTGGTTAGATTTTTCCTTAAAACGTGTTTTCACACTCTGAAAATGGTACACTTGTTAGTAATGTATTGGTCTGTTTCTTGGGTTTATTCTAGACAACTTAATATAACTGAGGAGGTAGCACTATCACCCTATTCTTTGAAGTCATTAATACTAACGACATTACATAAATTTATTTAATGAGTGTAAGATTTTGATTTATTGAAGCTACAAATATCTAATAGATCTCCAAATGTTCAACCGCATGAAGATAAACACTTTCATATAATGAAATTATAAGCTGTCCATATAGGAATTACAGGAGAGAAAAAGGCTTCATGAGCCTCGAGCTTGTTGGGAGAACTGGCCTAAATGGCGATCTGAAGGTTTAGTGTGTGACAAGACCGATTGTGTGCCATCGTATTCTGATGGCGTGGATTGTTGCCCATGTTACCAACCACTGGTTAACCTGTTTACCCGGCCTCGGTAGCCTAAAGACCACCGTGAAATAGCTTGAATGTTCATTTATAACAACATCCATCTACTCGTTCTTTATATGCGAATATCTAATAGCATGACACTGCATAGACAGAAAGATATTATTTTAGACGTATCTGGAGCTGTCCGATGAGATATGGGATGGTACGGAATTCGCTTCTCAATGTTTGTTTTTCTTGCCCAGTATAGGTTCCACAGATGAGACTTGTTTCTGAAGAAAAACAGCTAACAGCCTTTACAATGTAGCATCATTTATATATTAAAGGATCAAGAAGAATGGCTATGCCTAGTGTGCGAAGGCGGGTCTAGCTATTTACAAGTGGTGGTTGTGTTATCGTCTTGAAATAACGAATGATACCATTTATTAACCAACATCCTGTTCATTATCATTGGCGTTAATTGACATTTTGAACATCAAATAACAGGGCGTTTGTTTTCTTCGGTTCTGTTATAACGTAATTCCACATTCAGACAATACGTTATATGTTTGTGAAATGGTTTCTTGCAATGTAATGCAATATGCCTAATCATTGGGCGCCAAATTTTTGTCCGTCGTTTTGCCTGAACAGATCCAGTACATATATACAAATCCACCCTTCTGTTCATAAATACGTATGTTAAAACTCCGTATATCATAGCCTGATAAACAAAATGTCAGCATGACTATTAGAACGGCATACATTATGTGGTAAACTGCTGTTTTCAAGTATTTTCCGGTGTAAGAACGCTAGCCCAGGAAATAGAAGAAATGTGGCTGCATAGCGGCCATGATAATATCTGGTATTTTTTTCTGTTGCTGTAATGAAGTTGAAAATGGTTGGAAAAGTTACAAATCGTGTTATTTAATTACACATATTAATTACACGATTGCCATATTTTCATATTGATAATTCTTTAATAGTGCTTAATATTGACTTGGACAAGTAAATATGTCATGAGTGTAAAGAAAATCAAATATCGAATTGTTCATGTTCCCTTTTGTTCGATATAACCGGACTGCTACCATTATGAACGTAAATTGTAACGTGTCTATTGATACCGAAGGCCGCAAAACCCCGGGAAATGGCGCTAATATCTACCATGACATTTCCGCATAACTGTTTTTGACTCGCTTGGCATGCAATAAATTAAACACTTTTAAAACAAACTTGACAGTAACGTTTCATTCAATTTAAGTTGCATTGATTCGACAGCTGTTCGCTAGCATTCCCATTAACGCATAACGCTATTTGGGGCACGGTATCATACTGATGTAAATACACAATTTCGATAAAATACTTTAGGAAAAACGGTTATGTTGTAATTAATTCTGTTTGTATGGCGATATATGATGTTTTTGAGCTCGAATTACGGCGAGTTGTTGAGCACCTGCTTCTAGAGCTCTCGACTACATGTCGCAGACTGATTTAAATTAATGACATCTCGAGAACGGCCACGCTTTATTACTGAAGCCTACATCTAAGATTTAATCCATTTCAGGCAAACGCTACTCCTTTTTTGCTGAAAATGTCGCCAAATACACACAGTGAAAATGTTCACCGAACTGATTTACGAACACAAACTAACGTGACATGTAGAAGGAAGCATTCTTCTTTGTACGGCTCCGATTATTTCCAAGTGTCCTGACACTGACTATTGTTACATTCCAATTAGGACACAAAAATGCTTTCCATACATACTCGGGGGGGGGGGGGGAGCTATCTGTTGCGGCTAGGAATAGTTGCGGAATCATCCTCCTTTTCGTCCATGGCTTGGGTAATTCTAACATCACGATATCATGTTTATCTCATCGTTTCCTTTGTCAAGATAATGTCCAAGAAGTTGATTCTTGTGATCGATACAAGGATACACTGAATTCGTACACTTCAACTGTCCGTGTCTTGTGATCAATATCGTTTGCAAGAATACATTACATTCGTACCATCGGGTACTGACATACATTTCAACTGGCCGTCCAATGAGGATACTGAATTGACATTGACTGGTCATAGTGTTACAAGAAATTCCAGCAATTACCATGAAAGCAGTACGATAAAAGGTCAGCGATCATTATCACTTGCGTAACAGTTAAATCTATTTTGTTTTGTTTACGTGTAACATTAAGCTGAGGTCGGCAATATTACGGCCTGTAAATAACCGAAAACATATTTCAAATTTATGTTCTATGAATTTTTGGGAAATCTGATCAACAGTTTGTGAGAGCTTATGTCATTACACAAAAACTAAACACATGAAGTTGGAATTCGCGTGGCAATTGTGTCTCAATAACTTTTATTGGGTGTAATCACTTAGGGCAAGTTACGTTTCCATTTCGTGTTTTGATTTTTGACTGTACTATCCCTATCTGTTGGTGATTCCATACAAGCAGTGGGTAACAATCTGGAGATGCCGACGTCCACTCAGAAACCTCTGGGGTATAAATTCTGAGTATATGAGCAAAAGAAATCTCTAAAACGTGTCAAAAGAACTACGATCGAATTCTTAAAGAACATTTTAGCTCACGCAATGTGTAATTTCTCATCTGCTCGCCTGTTCTGGATGTCAGCCGACTTTCGCAATTGAGTAACCAAAATGACAGACAGTAATCCTGTTATTCAACAACGTTATGTTAATACGCCTTTTGATTAAAAGTATCTTAACAAAGGGTCGTGAGATCTGTTTTTCGGTGGGTGTTGGTCATGGTCTGTTTTAAACTTTCGACACTGCATTTCAATCCATCAAGGTTGAACCTTTGCATGGGTGATCCGCAGCACACTTTCCCTAAAAAGTTGCTCATTGTAGCAATATGTCACAAGGGCCAGTTACTTTTTGGTTTTGTTATAATCACTGATCAAACTATGCACCGTATTGTTTTCAATAGTTTCTTTTGAAACGTTAAATGTCCATTCATCGTTACGAGCCCATTCTACCGGTAATAATACCAGATTAAAAGAAAACCCTTCGCAACAATGAATATTTTACTCATGATCCAGGCGTCACTAGAATGTTAACCAATAGCTTTCATATTAGTATTTAACCACGTTGATTTACTATGTGATCTATTGATTTATTAAGTGTTGGATGTTTTGAAACTGTTTACATTTTATTAATAACCAGTTTGAAATGTGAGGAATGCATGATTAATTTTAGTGTTACAAATCCAGAAGCTTGTTCTGCAGAATAATGCACATGGTTCCTACTGTGCTTCCTTTCCATAAGATTCTTGGAGATTATCTAGAAGCCTAAACACTCTCGTGCAGCTAACCAACTCGGTGTCACTGATACTGTCTGCATGTATTAGGTTGAAAGTATAAGCGTCTTCAGTCAAACTATAAATCATGAATTGGCAATCCAATAGACGTTTGTTTCAATTGGAGTATTTACAAACCATTCACACTTGTAACAGCATGTCAATCCAATCTTTCTGAGCATAAAACTTTATATTTGCGTTCGAATTTGGCATGACCATTTTGAAGGAACAATGTCTTGTTTAAACGTCTTTCCATTCAGGTTATTGTAATTTCAGACGGAACACGTGTCCAGGTCCCAGTCGACACAAGAGGAGGTGCTGCCCGGGGTGGTCCCAGCCCAACAGTAGTCGGAGATGCATTGTCCGTGAGTACACATGTTTATCAGTCATAACATCAATATTATCATGACACACATTTTCCTACTGTAAGCTATTGTGAAGTCCACATTCCTGGCTTGGAATGCTGAAGGCACTAACTACATACCCTCTGGCCACTGCCCTCTGAAGCACCGTTTGTCATCGTGTGGAGTTTGTTAGAACTTCCTGAATGTATCTTATAAAACAGGATAATGAGAACATTTTTTTCTCATTTCTGCAAAACACACTAAACAAATATTAACTGTGTTGGAAACATAGATCATATCAAATGTGAAGCAATACAAATGCATTTTCCATTCACATTTATTGGTTTCGAAAATCAACTGCACCTCATGAACATTCTCTTTTTCACATGTTTGTCAAGTTCTAATCGAAACTGTCAAATACCCACCCAAAGATTACATCTTCTTAAACTATGGGTAATAAGGTAAAACAAGAACTTGAGATGAATTGTGACGACTGAAAGTCAAGGGAAGAGGTTAGTTCTATCACTGTCAAAGCTTTAGTGAGTGAATGCTGTTTAACGCTGTCGTCAACGCGGACTGTAAATAATCAAGTTTTTATCAATCAAAGCTGTAACTTGAAGTATGAGCAAGAGTTCAAGCCATCAGCTATGATTTTTGGTGCAAGCAGACAAGTCAAATAGTCTAACCTCCCGACCGCCATTTTAGTCGACTATACACATAGAAGGTATAAGTGACCTCCACATAGAATTAATATTAATGATTTTAATGAATTTCCCTTTTTAGAGCCTCTGTACAAATGACTATTGGCAAGACGAAGAAGAATCATTAACCTTCCTTGAAATCGTCCAAGTTTGAAACATGATGCTTTTACTGTTCATGTTAAATGTTTGATCAAATAACTTCGAATAAGTGAGATATCAAATAACAGACAAGGCCAGTATGTTAACTGAGGAAGACATCTGTCCAAACCATGCACCAGTACTATCAACTCTGGACTTAACTCATACCTGAAGACATGTCCGTTGTTCTTTTTCACTTTTTTTCCTAAAGATCCTTATAAGTCTGTACAAAGAGAGAAATAATGCTGGTTCAAGCAAATGTACCACCAACTCCCTGTTTAACGACAATCCTTAATACAATCAAGGGAAGACTTTCTTTATATTCAAAGAATTTGAGACAATTGGATTTAATACAATGTTGATTCTAAAAAAACCTCAAAGGATTTGCTTTAATGTTTGCAATCTCAGAAGAGAACCATGTTCACTAATGTTCAGCTTTCATTGTTCAGCTTTGAACACCACTACACCTCCCGACAACGTTAAGAAAGACTTCACTAATTCGTGGATGGAGCATTTGTCACAAGACGTGGTGATCATAGTTACAGTTACGTCTCTATCCTCAAAGGTTTAGGACAATGTGTTAAAACTGACAGTTTACTTAGAAAACAATATGTGAAATACTGAACTCTTCATTGAAAACATCTACTTTTCATTTATGGGATAAAACGATTAGGCAAGAAGTACGCATTCCCACGGGCACAGATTGTGCTCCCCTTCCTGTTGATCTGTTTCTTCATGCATATGAATCGGAATTTCTGCTCAGATCGGCAAAATTAAAAACAAGTATATTTGGCCAGACATTTAACTGAAGCTTCAGGTATATACATGATCTGATACTGTTCAATAAGTGTCAAGTGACGATGAGGTAGTCTTGTGGTTAAAGCCTTCACTTGTCACACCGAAGGCCTGGGTTTTATTCCCCACATGGGTACAATGTGTGAAGCCCATTTCTGGTGTGTCCTGCCATATATTGCTGGAATATTGCTAAAAACGGCATAAAACCACACTCACTAACAGTCAAATAGCAAATTCACTTCCACTGATTTACCCACCTAAACTAGAAATAAGGTAGACCAGTGACACCAGTGGTCTGTTTCATATTAAGATCTATGCATCCAAGTTACAAGAATGTTTGACAACAGAGATGACTTCAAATTTCCAATTGTCAACTTTCCCTTTATGTCAAGAAATATTCCACCAGCCCCCGCCTTTGGTGTCGACATTGCACAACTTTTGAGGAACAATTGTGCATGCTCTTTCTACCAAGATTTCAAAGAGGGTCATACGAGTCTTGCTCAGAAGTTGTTTATCAGGGTTGCAACATTCAAAACCTCAGTAAAGTTTTCAAAACGTTGTGGACATGTGTAACATGTGGAGATCATGTCCAATTTTGATCCAATTTTGATGCATCAGTGACAGAAATGACAGAAATGATGTCCTATGCAATTCCAAGATTTGACTTGTACCACATATTCCCATGATTTTTTTTCAGTTAAACAATTGACTTGTCGTTGCATGTGTTTGTGATGGGAGCCACCTATGGGGCAGGATGCAGTCACATTTTCGTGATACATGGTATCATCACTATTTGATAGTGATTCATAAACACATGCCTATGATATTGTCTGAATTGTACAATGGACTCTGCTTTTTATAGAGAAATGGTATTTGTTGGTTCCATTATTATGCTATGTATGCTGGAATATTTTTGGCGATGCCTCATTAAACTCACAAGCGGGCAATGCTGAAAGAAATTATGTCTTTAATCAATATAATGAAACATATGAATCAACACAGTTTATCAAGTTTCATCCAAAAGGAAGAGTGATCACACACCCGGCAAAACATAAGCCATTAAAAACATGGTTATTTTTCAGTTATAATGACAGTGTCATTTTCCAACTGATCTTTGGCAGAACCTCCTGTATGTCCAAATATGAGACTGGATTTGTAATTTGTTACTGGCAAACAATCCTTATCCAGGATAAATTGGTTTTTCATAAAGAATGTAATGACCTTCTACATCCTTACCTTATCGGGGCCACTGATCTCCAGTATATACTTATTAATCCAAACGAATTTACACAAATCACAGTGCTTGTACTCCCTCTATAGTTCATGTTAAAATTTTCATTATCCACAATTGACACACTGCTTAAAAGACATGTTGCCAGAGTCCAAGACAACACACCTATGACATTTAATAGGAGCTATCTTTACTCGGTCACTAAGTACACAAAATATAATGTTTACACCAATCACATTCATCATACCAGTGGAACTTTCACCGACTTACAACATACGTACATACATACATACAACTAACTGTATAGTATTACTATCATCTAATGTCAGTTAGGAGGAATATGATGGGAAATGTGTTGTGTTTACTTGCTTTTGTTGCATTCCTTAGTATAGAGAATGGTTGATCTTTTGCAGCACTATTTGGCTAAGAGTTTCATAAAAATGTCATGCTTTAGTTTATGAATCTACATATTCCACTAGACCCTTTTTTGTGTCTAAAACTTCTACTTTTATTATGGTCATCAGTGCAGCAGTTAATGGTTACTCTCTATATCTAGTCCTAGACTGGATGAGACAACATATTGCAGAACACTGACCCTGTATAAGACATACAATATGAATTTTCTAAATCATATACCTAAGAAAGACAATATTCACATAAATACAGCTTTTTGACACACAATGATGATTTAATTTGTGTTGTTTTGCAGCTATCTGCATATCCAGCTGTGGAACTGGTGGTCGTTGTATGCGGCCAAATGTATGCTTGTGTCAAAACAGACAAATCGGACCTTCCTGTTCACGTAAGATCACCATACTTTCAGCTGTATGAAATAATTGTGTCATGGTGTGATATATCAGTGTGGATTTTTCTGCTTTGTTGATGTTGGAAAATTCCCCAATTCCCCAAACCGGCATAACCTTAAAATGTTTCATATGTTTTCTGTTTATGTGTGTGTCACTTTCAATGATATATTACATGATTCTTGACACATTCTCATCTCTTTTCAATTTTCAGTTCCATATTAATAAGTGTTGCCAGTTTGATAGTTGAATCATTGAGCTCTACTTTACAGTGAGAAAAACACACTATGTATTGAACTACACTTGACAATGTGATTCTTGATCACAAATGATCAACACAAGATCTTAAACCACCACATTAATTACTGAGTGCTACAAGAACGTTCTATAAGAATACATAAACATGTTTTCCTTACAGCCTGTAATCAGCCTTGTGTGAATGGAGGACGGTGTATTGGACAAGACCGGTGTTCCTGTCCATATGGCTTCACTGGGAAGCAATGCCAACAAGGTTAGCTTACTATTTACCATCAAGTATGTTACTTACATAAATTTTCAATATGAAATTCCAGCAAGAAGCCTTCAAAACCTGCTGAATTGTTTGCCTCTTGCTCTTTTTAGAATTAACAAAAGAATTTCTTTACAACAACTCTGGCACGTTTTGCACTTATTGTTCACAAACTTTACAGTTAGACAGTTTTTACAACATGTTTCAAGTAACTTATCCTCAAGTTATATTTTCACCTGTGCTCTTCCATTACGAGTGGGTGTATGAAAAATGTTCTGATGGAGCATTGTGTCTTTTTAACATGGTTTTATTTCTGGCGCATGTAATGTGGGCAGAGCTCTAATTTCCCAAAGAACATTAAATGTATAAAGCGTTTCACTGCAAGTGTTTGACACATTATGGCATATTTGTGCTAATCTGTGTTTAAAAGAGGGTGGACCTTACTGCGTAATATACACCAGTTGAGAACCCATTAAAACCAGACTTTTTGCTATTTTTTAGCTATTTACTGCTGACAAAGTACATTTTGTAAATCTATTTCATATTCTGGCTGTATAAATTGCATTTGTAATAAGCCCTTTATTATCTCAACTCAAAGATGGTTATCTGGTAATATTGAATATTTTGAAGTGAACAATTCATAACCATTTTACAGCCTATATTTTTCTGTTATCAATGAACGGAGCTACAGATAAGCAGCGTATTTGCGTAAAATACCCAACAAAAATATTCAAAATTACTTCCAATGAACTTGCATACAGAAACGCACGCATTCAATTCAAAACACACAAATGTATAAAAACAGCTCACGTAAATACCCAATGATGCTTTTTCATAATGCATACAAAGGAACTAATTTCTGAAACACAATTACAAGCTAATTTACTTTCCCAGTCAAGCCTATATATTTAGAACAGTTATATACATCTAAGACATTATTGCATTTTTTTTTTAAATCTTAAAATGTTAACTAATATTAGGAAAAACCCAAGAGAGTGATGAATAGATGAGTAAAACAATATTTGTTACCCAATGAAAAATTTAATAACCCAATTAAAATAGAAACCCTTGAGTAAAAACTCAATTGCTCAAAACGTTATCTTGCGATCAGAATGAATACTGCAAATAGTGTTCTGTCAATCTTTAAAGAATGAATGTCATCTCTATGTGGTGTAAAAGTGAAAGCTCACTCACTGTTGAACATAGATATATTTGAAGAGCACATCCACTTTATTTATGAAATAATATTTTTACAAACTATTTACATTAATTTTACATGGAATTAAAAACAATAAAACACATTAAATCGACACAGTGAACAGCTTGTACAATATTGGTACATGTCTAGTTAGTAGTCGGGCTCAACATACATGTTGAATTTTGATGGTGATATGACCTTTGCACCATTCTGAAAACTGAAACCTCTTCTACTCTTAACTGTGCCATTTTGTTTCAAAATGTCATGAAATTTGGTATTTGAGTAGTTACTATTTGGCATCAAGACATACAATGGGGATTAGAATATATTGAGAAACCTAATTATGGCCATTACTTCCATTTCCTTCACAACCTGTAACTAAGTTACTAAGTTACTGTTTTTTATTAATTTTGACCTTGTTTTAACCATACTCATAAGTTTTCCCAAAATGCATTTTTGTCTCCTTATGAGGACATAATAAATTGTTCACTTCATTAGATCAGAGTTAGATGTTAGTATTAACTGAGAAAACATATGAAGATAAATGCTGACAGCAACTTTTCCTTGATAGTGTCTGGCTTTGTTTTTTCAACATTTTAACAGATGAGCTACAGTACCATGGTAGGAGGTTTAAAACATATAATAGAAAGCATCAGGTTCTGACAACATAGCAATTGTGAAGTGCTAATTTAAAAAGATTTGAGACTTACATATTTCATATGAACCAGTAAGTGTTCCATTTGTTTTACATTTGCATTGTAGATTATCGAACTGGGCCCTGTTTCACCCAGATATCAGACAACATGTGTCGGGGGCAGTTAACTGGTGTTGTTTGCACAAAGATGCTATGTTGTTCAACAATTGGTAAGGCTTGGGGAAGGCCATGCGAACAGTGCCCAACATCAACTCACCCCTGTCGGAGAGGGTACATCCCCAACCCCCAAGGCGACACTTGTATAGGTGAGTACACACAAATGGGGAGATTTTGAAGGGTGATGATCTACTTGGACAAGCTCTTGGGGAGAGCAGTGAAAGACTGTAATTCATTTGAGGATAAGAATCCTATTTGTACATGCTTTAAAACCATCATTTGTTTGGTTTCAAGTTTTGAAAATAATTTTGTTATCATTAAATTATTACATCATATTTAACATGAAAGCTTTGTGTATAATGTTTTCATGAATAGATTGAATATGTACAAAACCTTCCTTTTATATTCTTTATAATGTTGATCAAGTAAGAGACATATTTTGTTTCAACTGACATTCATTTGCAACTGTTATTGACCTTAGAATCATTTTGAACATTGCTTTTCTAAGTAAAATCTAAAACCATTTTATGCCTAACTTCAGTGAAAAGAACCATGACCAAAGGTGATTCTCATTGAAAGAACATGTTTTTACATGACCCATTCATTAGTTATTTTTTGTCTATTTGTTGTCAGGTTATTCAACAAATGCTGGTAATAGTACAACTTGGATTATGAAACAAAAGTGATTTACATCCAATTGAAAAAATAATGATAGGTTTAATGTAATATGTTTTTGAAATGACTTCTATGGTGAAGAGAAACATTATTGTTTCTGTGTGTGTGTGTGGCGGGGGGGGGGGGGGAGGCGGGAGGTTTTGAGCAGAATGAAAGTTATTAGTTTCACTATCCTGGAGCAAAATTGAAGGAGTCTTCATATTGTTGCAGATGTTGATGAATGCCAGGCTATCCCCGGTCTGTGTGTGGGCGGCAACTGTGTCAACACCCTGGGGTCTTATCGCTGTGAATGTCGAGAGGGACAGACACAGAATCCAATAACCAAAGTTTGTGAAGGTAAGGAGAGACAATTGTTTTTTACACCAAAAATTGTGGCACAGATTTATATTGTAGTTACAAAATAAAAGAATATAACACAGTGGTTATTGCAGATGTTCATTAGACACATAGAGCTTGTGTTCAATACCCCACATCAGAAGTTCATTGTGTAAATGTGCCAGTTAACACTATGAACTCAGTCACATATTGAAAGATCTGTATATCACAATTATAATCACAATATTTCATTTATGGATTTATAACCATTGAAAAGCTATAAGCAACTGTCGCTGAACACAACATTTGTACTGTTGAAAGAATAATGTACAGTGAATGTACAGTACCGGTATATGTCAGTCTTAGACTGACATGAATGTACAGTACCGGTATATGTTAGTCTTAGACTGACATAAATGTACAGTACTGGTATATGTCAGTCTTAGACTGAAATAAATGTACAGTACTGGTATATGTCAGTCTTAGACTGAAAGGAATGTACAGTACCGGTATATGTCAGTCTTAGACTGAAATGAATGTACAGTATCGGTATATGTCAGTCTTAGACTGAAAGGAATGTACAGTACCGGTATATGTCAGTCTTAGACTGACATGAATGTACAGTACAGGTATATGTCAGTCTTAGACTGAAAGGAATGTACAGTGCCGGTATATGTCAGTCTTAGACTGAAATGAATGTACAGTATCGGTATATGTCAGTCTTAGACTGACATGAATGTACAGTACCGGTATATGTCAGTCTTAGACTGTACCTGGTATATGTCAGTCTTAGACTGACATGAATGTACAGTACCGGTATATGTCAGTCTTAGACTGAAAGGAATGTACAGTACCGGTATATGTCAGTCTCAGACTGACATGAATGTACAGTATCGGTATATGTCAGTCTCAGACTGTACCTGGTATATGTCAGTCTTAGACTGACATGAATGTACAGTACCGGTATATGTCAGTCTTAGACTGAAAGGAAGGTACAGTACCGGTATATGTCAGTCTTAGACTGACATGAATGTACAGTACCGGTATATGTCAGTCTTAGACTGACATGACTGTACAGTATCCCAGCTCTCGTGCACTACTGAAACACATTATTCCCTTGTTACACACCAGTACAGAATTAAAGGACACCTTTAAATAAAACAGTACTGCAGACGTCCAGCTGACATTTATTTGTGGAGTGTTCTATTCTTGTTAAGCAATATGTAGATGATACTATGCAATCTGCGTTTTATACCATGAGCGAGACTTCAGAGCTTAGGGGTAATAGTGCCTATTTTGTCTCTTGTGTGGGTCCCCATTGTTGATTAATTGTGTAACATTGTGCAACCAATCCTTCATATGAAGAGACACTCTATGAAAGTACCATTCAACAAGTGTTTGTATTTCTGTGTAATTTATATATAAAGGAGAACCTACTACCAGTAATACCTGATATGATACGATTTGCAAGATAAAGCTGACATAAAGGTCATAGGTTAGGGTTTCTAAAAATGATACCACCTGAGATAGAAAAACAAATGTAAAATATCACATTTATTGCCAGTTAAACAAGTGCATGCACAAGACATTAACCTCAAAATATTAAGTGTCATAAATGAACTGCAATAAAAGGCTTACCACAACGTCAAAGGATGGATGGTTTTAATATTGTTTTTGGTATAATTGATGACATAAATAGATGGGTTTTTCCTCACAGAGACATCACAGCAAATATAGACTATAATTTATCATATATGGAGATTTCTTTCAAACTATACAAATGTAACCATTTCACTGCTAAATGATATAATGTTATGTTATTTTCTCCATCCTTTTTACTTCAGTTCAGCTGGTTTATATGTGTATTTGTGAACTGTGCTAAGTAGACTGCTAACAAATGTATCCATCAAATTTATCCATATTCCCCTTTAGAGACCCTCAACTGGTATTCCTTCATCTCGAAATAGCAATAGGTATCAATCTTCACCAATCTACACAGGTGACTAGGTTTCTCTCATAAACAATCCAGAAATGATAACAGAGTTGAATGTAAAAGTTCCTCAGGGTCTTCAATCACTGTCACCACTGTCTTTTTAAGTTGCTGGCTGCTGTAGCAACACATCTGCTAACTATTTGTCTCAGAGCAAACAGAGAAATGGCATAATGATGCTGAAAATTGGCATAATTCTTTTCATTTAAAAAAATATATATGAAGTTGTGTTGTATTATTATTATTATTCAATTGCAATTATTTAACCTCGAAATTTAATATGATTTTTATATAAGATTTGTTATAACATCTGGGAAAACATTCTTTGGAAGTTGTAACTGAAGATGTTACATTAGATTTAAATTATTTAAAAACTCTGAAACATAAATATGAAATTGAAATTAGCAGGTGACAATTGAATCCCCTGTTGACTATGGAACACAAAAAGTCTTTGCAATTACCATGTTACAAAATTAGATCTGGATGCAATATGATCCTCCTGAATATCATTCTGAACATTAAATGAAAAATGGGACAACTACTTCTTGATCCACCAGGGTTCTTGACCGACACACATGTGTGTACATTAACTTATCCTACACCTCTACATGTACAAAACATATCTGACAAGATGACCATATGCATTGGAGTAAGTGTTTAACTGATGCTATGGTCATCAGGGCCTTAAAATCTGTAACGGTTAGTGGGAATCTCAGAGTATTAAATGTGCTGTGAAATAAGAAACATAAGCATAAAGCTGTGATATCATTTTCAGATATAAATGAGTGCGAGATCATTCCACGTATTTGTGAAAACGGACAGTGTACAAACACAGAAGGGAGCTATTTCTGTACCTGTAACCGTGGATACGAACCCAATCCTGACCGCTCTTCTTGTATTGGTAAGTCTAATTTCATTCATTCTGTTGAAATTTGTCTTAGATCAATTTTTCATGTTATCTTCCCTTTGATAACCACTAATTTACATCAGACTTTAATGATCTGATTGTCTCTAGTCCATTGTTTTGTATATAACTATATATGTCTTGCTTGTGTATGGTGAATTCTGACCAGCATGTAACTTTTTCCTGATTCTTTCTTCATGTTTTGCATGTTCAGACTTTGAAATGTGGACTGGATAAGTAGCTGCAAACTTCCACTAAAGGACTGCCACATTCCATTTATTCCTTGCCTGTGTAGCCCTCTATAATTCTTTTCAGGTGAATTACCAGTATTAAAAAATTGGTTATTTCCCCTTCTTATAAAAAGTACATGAAGTGTGGGCAGTAAGAGTCAGGGGAACTATTTCAGATATTTTAATGGCGTTTTCTGTGGCAATGTGCACATGGCATCTCCACCTGCGGATACATGCTACATGCAATTGTGCATGCTGTTTTCGTTTCTTTCACTTCCTGTACTGGAAACACATGGATTGTAAAAACAACATTAACCCCATGGGTCTTGTGATTTTGGTGTTACATTGAAAATGTGTTAATGTGGTTTTAAAGAGTTAAAGCACAGGCTCTTAGGGGAAGCTCTTTACAATGGAGGGATGTGACACATCCAGGTCAGAGGTCAAATGTAATTAGGAAACCCATTTCAGCCTTAGATGGCTTACACATGCTCTTGTGTAGCACCGCCAAACCTGGTCAGATTGGATGAAAGTAGACACAGCAGAACAAACTTTCTTTTTTTCACATATAGGGGGTACACATTTTGGGGTACATATTTTTATCACTCACCAATAACAAGTTCCTGTGTTGTGGATGTACACTTGCAACTCTTAGATTGTTAGTCTCCTATTTGTAGTTGTTATTTTACAGTTTTCCTATATGAAGGAGGCATGCTGTAAGTAAACAGTATGTTATACCAAGAGAACATTGACATTTCTACATCTATGACAGACTGCAATAGTTCTGAAGATAAGAAATAAGGCTGTCATGTGCAACATGTGACCTTACAAAAAGACACCTTTTAGCCACAAGTATCAGTAAACTATATTTCCATAGGGTTTTAGACCTTCTAATGTTTGATGGAAAGGCAGTAAATACTGAAATGGGAAAATATAGATTATAAGCAGTTCTGTTTACATCATATTAGAAAAGGTTATGTTAAGATTTTATGTGAGTGCATATGCAAGAAACTTTATGTTAATACATTTGTGGAAGAGTTACTAAGTAGTCAGGATTCTAACATTTATCTCTACCAATCATTCACACTATACAGCTAGAATAAATGGCTCAATTTTCATTTTCTAAACAGCATTCTTCTTGTTCATTGTATGTTACAAATGTAGGGCAGTCGGGTAGCCTGGTATATATTGCTGGAATATTGCTAAAAGTGGCGTAAAACCATATTGACTGACTACAAAATGTCAAGTTTCATATTTTTACCACAGATAAATCTCAATTCTCAGTGTCTGTATCCAGTCTATGTACTTCATTACGTCCCTGTACCTATTTGGTAAGGACAGAGACTAAATGTTCAAAAACAATCACTAAAATCTCCTTTTCTGCTTTCATAAAGAGTAAAGAAACTAGGAACAGTCATTTATCTAGGATTCGAAACTACAAATGTAAGTGTCTTTAGCAGGTAAAATGGGTAAAATTGTTATTTTGTTCAAAAGTTGGATTTTTTCAATGTTCTTATTTATTAAGATTGTGTTTTCACATTGCGTTCAATACAATGATGTTTAACTAACCTTGTAAACCTCTTCCTCCTCACTGCTCCTGTTATCAGTGAAATACAAGTCACCAAGTCATTACATGAGTTAGAATTGGGAAATTATAAATTCTCATTTGGGAATTTTTACTGCTATTTTCTGCTCCCATGGGACTGAATATCCTCCTGTGACCAGGTGTGTATTAATCCCAGAAGCATGCTGAATGAAGAGTACTGCAGGATATGAAATATCACTGACAAAGTGTCCTGTCAAGCCACCTGGTTTACACTCAGAGAATAGGGATTATTCTAGGGTGGGGCCTTGTGCTTTTAGCCCCTAAATTTGAAAAAAGGCCCACATTTTCAAAGACAATGGGCCATTTTAGCATTGTGCTGGATGGGCATGTGTGGGTGTACCTCTGCAATATTTAAAATTTTCAGATGAAGGGCCGATGTCCAAAAATTCCTCGAGTGAACCCTTCAATACATATATAGTAAATATTTCCAAACATGAAATCGGTTTTCCATGGAGCCATGCTGTACATGCCACAATGTAGGCTTGGTGGATGATGAGGTTTTTGTGACTTTGTCTCAATGTTTAATATTGGATGTATCAGACTTTGAATTTTTATTATATGAACTTTGTGTAGACTAGAAATGCCCACCAGCCCCAGTCAGTTTGTCTAATATTAAAGGTATCCTAAAGGCTAAATAGTCTATACAGGCACCATGAACTTAGGACAGTTTCCTCTTTTGAGTAGAGGCTAGTAGAGGCTCTTTTGCTGATATTGGCCAAAATCTTTGCAATTTGCCCTTCCTTTGTGTTTTAATACAGAAACCATTATAAGGGTTGGCCCATGTAGGGTGACATTTCAGAGTACTACGGACCCAGTGTTGTGACCTTCTAACCTCCATATTTGCTCCACTGGAAGAGCTTTGATATTGTGTATGCTTTGTAGCCCTGGACTGGATACACTGGTGAAGCATATGGCAGCAATTCAGCCTCCCATTTCATACTATTTTCCTGTGTCATATTTACCAAGTGTGGCACAAAACCTATCAGGGGTGGAGTTTCCTGATATTGCAGTGAAGCTTGACGTTGGTTCAATTGAGCATTGCTGTAGAAATTCATGTTCAGATTGTTCACAAGTGTTCTGTCGTATCCTTTGGCATAGTTACATGAAAGCTATTGCCTGTTTGTGACATTGCTGTGTAGGACTTGGTTTTCAAGACTGAAAACATCCCTAGGTTATTATTGTCGCCATATTTCTTATTGTGTTTGACCTGCATTGACATAAAAATTTGGGTTTCAAAACATTCCATTTACGTCTCTCTTGATTTTCAATTCCTAACATGCCATTAAAAACATAACTGCAACCTTGGCTCTTTAGTATAAACTCCAGATATGAATGCGCTTTTGTTTCTCAATCCCACCCACTTAAATAGGAAATAGGCATGTATTATAAAGCGTAAGTTAAACCAATGGGTCACACTAGGCCAAGCATTTTTATGTTCACCCACACTTTTCCATTTATTAAACAAATAAGACAATGTTTCATTTTTAAACAATGCATCTTGCAACAATGGCAAAATAAACAATGTATCCTATTCTTTCATATATAGCTTAAAACAATTATAATTTATTGCATGTAGGATAACAATTGTTTGTAAGACGTACATTGTTAGCTGAGTGCAGATGTTTGCTTTATAGCATGTATTTTCTTTAAGTAAAACTTTCCTATGAATATGTAGGATGAATAGATATCCCATTTAAAACTAAAATTAAATAGAGTTGTGATATTAGTAATTAGATTATAAATCATGTTACACTCATATTGAGGATTTGTAGTATTTTTCTTTGACAATGTTACCATGAAAAGGATTTTGCAATGTTAAAGTGACTGTTGATGCCAGTGTCTTGCTCAAAAGTGGTCACAGTTTGGTAATGTTCTTCGGGTCTTGGGTCTCACATCTACCATAGAAATGGTCTTAATGCATGATTTTGGTGCACAAATTGGTGTTGATGTGGTGGTCATACCCGATAATGACAATGTTAATTGAGTTCTTACTCCATTTTTCTTTTGCGGTGTGTCTCTCTGTCTCCTGTTACCAAGTATAAATTTGTAACATGTATAATAAACCATTGATCAGACAATTGACCAGATATATTCTCAATAACACAACATTTACACCACTTCATATGAAGCAGCAGCAGTTACTTTATCTCCTTTTACACATGACAAAAGCCCAGCTTTCACGCCTCACCAAGCAGTTGTACACTGTAACTTGAAGCCTGCAATGTTAAGGTACATTCTTAACCTCCTTTCTTTCTCCTTTACATAATGTCATTTGATAGGTAAAACAATTTGAAATTCCTTTTGTTTTCCCAAAAATATTTCTTTACTGGAATGTAAATGTAATGTTAACTTTGTCACATATACCATAGATATGTCTAGAATTGAGAAGATTCACAACATGAGAACTGTTGGAATGAATTAATGCTGTTTGTTATTCATTTCATTCATTCTTTGTGCTGTTGACATGACCAGTACACATGGGTCTGTGTTAGACCTGGACTATCAGTCATGTCAGCTTGAGGGACATTCCACATACACTGCAGTGATCCTTTCCTCAGTTTGAAACACATAAATGCAAGGTGCATGGGTGTATTGCCATGTATCATGCTGAATTGCTAATTGTTCATGCTTAATTGTTAAATGTTCAAAACTGATAATGAGTACATCATGGTGGGTGGGTCAGGGTGTCTTGTAGGGTTTGGGTATTGACAGTCTAGAATATGTTTTGAAGGAATAAGTTTTCATATTCCATCATTGTGTAACTTTAACTTTAGGCTGAATGTTTAAGATAAGAGAGGTAATACTTATTGCAATTCATTCCATTAAGGTACAGCAGCACAGTAAACCACAGCAACAATTTACATTTACACAAACAAGTGCACACATCAGGAGAAAGCACAAAAACAATAAAGTCATGAATACAATATTTTAGAGGATGGAAAGGTTGCTGTGTCATGATGTATGGGTTCAAATATGGAAACAAATGGTAGTGATTGAAGTGATATCATTATTGAAGAAATATATTGGAACAGGCCATGTTCATCTTCAACAGACAATGCTTCACTGTTGATATTCTGTGAAGGTTGTGTATTTAATTTACTGGATTTGCTAAATGTAGTAACTTTAGTTTTGTCTCCATTTATTTTTAATTTGTTATTAATGCAGAAGACATTAATGTTATCATGTAGGTATTGGAGGTTTGTGGGGTCTGACTGCAAATAATACTAAATCATCTGCAAATAATAAGTGACAAATGTTGAGATGATGTAGATCATTACATATTTGCTTGGAATTAAGTTCTTGTTGAAGATCATTGATAGATATGTTGAAAAGAGTGTGCTTCAGGATACAATCTTGTCTCATCCCAATGTTGGATGGGAATGTTTGTGACATTCTCTTACGAATTTTTACTCTATATGTAATATCAGTAAAAATCTTAGTCTACGAATCTGAGACATTTATCTGATCATAGCAACAAAATCGATTTCAAATATTTTCATGCCAGTAAAATAAAATTTTAAAAAATGAAAAGAAAAGACCAAGAGTGTGGATAAAATATTTATGAATTGTTGACAATGTTTCAGCATCATCTTCTCAATTAGTTAGCTGATGTTTTTAAGGATACACACAATGGTGTTCAGATTTGATCATGGTAGCTATGTTGAGAATTAATCTTTTCTTTGCTTAACATTAATAGGAAATCAAATTTCTGAGAAACCCAGTGACTGAGCTGGAACTGTGTGTAGATGATAACGGTGTACTCTGGGGAACATCATCTGAACTCATCTTTGGTTGTTGTGACAGTATTGCAAAATTAGAAATATCTTACACAACAGAAACTGATGTATACCTCAATAATGTTTCACAAAGTTTACCACTTAACAATTATATTGCATTGATAAATTACTGTTCCTCATATCAAACAAACTCTATAATACAGCCATAAAACCCTTACTTAAAAGCTAATTTAGCTAATTTGGATTGTAACTCATGATCAAGTGTGCCTTGGTGCCTTGCTATGTTCAGGCTCATCCACAAATAGAGTCCTCTATCTGTTGCCTGTTATCACTGATATCTGATAAACAGTGTTGGAAATTGGCACTAGTCCTGTAGTCCTTGCCAGACTGCTATAAATTCACAATACACAACACTCTGGGAGTATGGGTTCGAATCCCAGATGGGGGCTCAATCCCAAAAGTACTAGAATCTGTACTTTACTAAGAAAGTGTTATCCTAAATATAAAATTTGTTATATCTGACCTCTTTCTGAATGGCGTTGTATATTCAGTGATAGAGTATCTAGTCAGTGACAATATATAAAGCCTGTGTTCTGACAAGTAACTCACTTGTACAGGGTTACCAAGTTAGTTTCTATTTATTTATTTATTATTTACTATTCATTTATGACTTTTGGACACTATGAATATAATGATAATAGTGATATGTTTATTGCTGTTATTCTTTAAATAGTATCAGTAACTAATAACCGGGGACACAAGGGTGGATACAGTCTTCTAAGGCACCGCAAGTTGCTGTGTAGACCTGCATCCCTGAGGATGCCAGAAACTTAATGGAAAACATCTAAGGCCTGCATCACATAAGGCTTTCCTCCCACACCAATATGACATGCTGTGATGTAACTGAAAATACTGTTCAAAGCTCACTCACTTATGGTGGTAGTAATAATAGGAGTGCCATTGTTATGGTATTGTGTCATCTTTAATTGTTACTCAAAACTTCTATTTTTCCAGACGTGAAACAGGGCTATTGCTACACAAGTGTCATCAACTTGAACTGTCAAAGTCGAATCTCAGAAAAAACATCATTCCAGGACTGTTGCTGTATGCTGGGAAAAGGCTGGGGAACAGGGGAGCAATACTGCCAACCCTGTCCACTCAAAGACACAAGTAAGAATAATGTACCCTATTTCCTGTTTTAGATGCCGGTCATCCTCAAATTGCTACCGGGCATCCTCTAAATGCTGCTGGGTCATATGCTCTGTCAAATAAACAGAAGCCAGATCCCGGGTCTCTAATACTGTGATATGTTGGTGATTAGTTATCTTCGTTTCCTGCAAATGTACCCACAAAGTGTGACTGTAACAGTTGGTATTCGGTAAGGTAGGGAGTTGCTACTGGTGCCAGCATTTAACAGAATAGATGCTGAGCCTCTAAAAGATGCGGGGCTTGCATGAAAATAATATACGCCCAGGCATCTAATGGAGGAAATACGGTAAACTGAAACAGTATATCCATTGTAGT
This sequence comes from Haliotis rufescens, assembly GCF_023055435.1. Lineage (NCBI taxonomy): Eukaryota > Metazoa > Mollusca > Gastropoda > Lepetellida > Haliotidae > Haliotis > Haliotis rufescens. The sequence goes on from NW_025963779.1 coordinate 38,216,309, forward strand.
TCGAGAACAATATCATAGTGGCCCAGGAACAATAGTGTGATAAAGACATGGGAATAAGTAGTAGCATTGGGGTATAGAGAACTGATACTTTACCAATAGTCATAGTGTTTTCCATATTCTTTTTGCAGAATTATGAATCACGTTATAAGGAATAAGATAATTGTATGATCCAGTGAGGTGTGGAATAAAGTGAATAAAGTAATAGCATTATCCGGTGAGGTGGGGAATAAAGTAATAGCATTATCCAGTGAAGTACTAAGGCATAAAATAATAGCTTTATGCAGTGAAGTACTGAGGCATAAAGTGATAGCATTATCCAGTGAGGTCTTGTGGAATAAAGTAATAACATTATCCAGTGAGGTAGTGTGGAATAAAGTAATAGCATTATCCAGTGAGGAAGTATGGAATAAAGTAATAGCATGATCCAGTAAGGTAGTGTGGAATAAAGTAATAGCATTATCCAGTGAAGTACTGAGGCATAAAGTAATAGCATTATCCAGTGAGGTAGGATGAAGTTAGAGCATTATCCAGTGAAATTCTTGGGCATAAAGTAATAGCATTATCCAGAGAGAAAGTGTTGAATAAAGTGATAGCATTATCCAATGAGGAAGTGTGGAATAAAGTAATAGCATTATTCAGTGAGGAAGTGTGGAATAAAGTAATAGCATTACCCAGTGAGGTGGGGAATAAAGTTATAGCATTATGTAGTGAAGTACAGAGGTATAAAGTAATAGCATTATCCAGTGAGGTAGTGTGGAATAAAGTAATAGCAATATCCAGTGAGATATTGAGGAATAAAGTAATAGCATTATCCGGTGAAGTACTGAGGCATAAAGTAATAGCATTATCCAGTGAGGTAGTGTGGAATAAAGTAATAGCATTATCCAGTGAGGTAGTGTGGAATAAAGTAATAGCATTATCCAGTGAGGTAGTGTGGAATAAAGTAATAGCATTATCCAGTGAGGTAGTGTGGAATAAAGTAATAGCATTATCCAGTGAGGTAGTGTGGAATAAAGTGATAGCATTATCCAGTGAGGTAGTGTGGAATAAAGTAATAGCATTATCCAGTGAAGTACTGAGGCATAAAGTAATAGCATTATCCGGTGAGATACTGAGGAATAAAGTAATAGCATTATCCGGTGAAGTACTGAGGCATAAAGTAATAGCATTGTCCAGTGAGATACTGAGGAATAAAGTAATAGCATTATCCGGTGAAGTACTGAGGCATAAAGTAATAGCATTGTCCAGTGAGGTAGGGTGGAATAAAGTAATAGCATTATCCAGTGAGGAAGTGTGGAATAAAGTAACAGCATTATCCAGTGAGGTAGTGTGGAATTAAGTAATAGGATTATCCAGTGAGGAAGTGTGGAATAGAGTAACAGCATTACCCAGTGAGGTAGTGTGGAATTAAGTAATAGCATAATCCAGTGAGGAAGTGTGGAATTAAGTAATAGCATTATGTAGTGAGGAAATGTGGAATAAAGTAATAGCATTATCCAGTGAGGAAGTGTGGAATAAAGTAATAGCATTACCCAGTGAGGAAGTGTGGAATAAAGTAATAGCATTATGTAGTGAAGAACTAAGGCATAAAGTAATAGCATTATCCAGTGAGGTAGTGTGGAATAAAGTAATAGCATTATCCAATGAGGAAGTGTGGAATAAAGTAATAGTAAACTGATGGGCAGCCTTCATTGAACCAATTTTATTTTACACAAAATAACCCAGCCACAGATTACTTTTAATAAGAACTGTATTAAATTTGATTATGTCTATATAACCATCACTCATTCTTGCAACAGTTTGTAACTGTTGCAGGAATCAGATATGTTTAAATAGTTAGTAATTGTGTCTTTATGTTTCCTCATTTAACTACTGCAAAACAATTGTTCTCCTGTTTTTGAAAACATTTCAATTGTACTCACACAAGACACAGTAAAGTATTCAATGAAGAAAAGGTGTTTCTTAATTAGTGAAATGTCACAAAGTATAATGTAAGTGGCCAGGGTAGGTCCTGACTACTTCAATAAACACCAGGCTCTGAGTGCATGATACAGCATTCAGCTTTCATGTCAATACAACCGCCATGTATGTGCAACATGTGTGCCTCATAGCCCTAGATCTTCATACATGTGGGGAACTGGGAGTAAGTGTATTCAACAATGAAATTCGGAGATGTGGAAATAATTTTACTATTTGGCCACAGCAATATGCCCAACACTGCAGTCACAGCGTGTGATGTGAATGACATTCGACAACTAACAAGTTTTCTGCAACAGCACGACATCTGTGCCCAGTGTTCCATTGAACCTTGGCACCCATTTTCCCTCAAAGTGCCCTGAACCATCTGTGTTTAAGATATAACTTGACATGTTTACATGTAGAATTGACTGTGCTTGCATTCACAAAACCGTCTCCACATTTCCTACATTACCCTGTTAGCACTGAGCTTGCAATATTGTTATAGCTGAAACAGCTGAGGTTGTGACAGTTGTTCATATGTTGTATTTACCATAATGAAAGTGATTAAATATAATGTTTCTATTTAGGAAATCATACATTAGTACTTTGGGCATTGTATAATGTGAAGATATAGCACTGTAATATATTCTGAAATTAGTCAACCAAATTTGTGAGGGCTATAGATATATATAACTGAAAACAAAATAAAAACAGAAATAAGAATGGACTTACTTTATGAAAGAAAACTATTTCTATTCTGAAGAAATACAAATCTCTACAAATTAAAAACTCATATAATGTGTAAAGTTGGCATGCTAGACAAACACAATTGTTGCCCAGACTTTGAATGACTGTCAGGGATTGAACACTCCCTGACTTTTCAGACACATTCTGAAGTACTACAGATACAGGCATCGTGTAATACTCATATTCCATCACCCATGGGCAGTCAATTTTCCACATATAACAGACATTCAACTGACAGACAATTAGATGCTCTAGCCTAAATGCACAAAAGTCAGTCAGTTGTTAGATACCTTAAAACAACAACTTTTCTGGTTGTGTACACAGCAAAGCATCATACTGTTACCTCAGATGAATAATGGAATGACCCATGGGCCTATGCAAAACAAAGAAGTGTATTGTGTTAAATATTCTTTATATTTGAAAGGTCCCATCTCATCTCATTAGTCAATGATAATACCATCCATAGCACTACAAAATGTACAGAATATAAATATTAGAAATCCTATATAATTAATAAGTGTTCTTCTCATATCAATATTTAACCACCATCATAATAATGGTAATATTAGAATAAGAAACGAGCATCTGGGGAAGCAATCTTGTGAAAAAAATTGATAAAGGGAGGTGTTCATTATTATATGAATGTGTTCCAGTAAAAATGTATATATTTGCTTCCACATGTATGTAAGTATACAGCACATCAATGTACATATTAACAAACTCCGGTTCATGAGGGAAAGCTATAAGCCGCATGGCCGCTGAAAAAACTCACATAAGTTCCGGTTGTGTGCGCAGCCCGACTGGAAGTTAAACTTATGTTACTATGCAACAAATACCTTCAGTATTATATTTATTTCACCGTGAATTTATTAGGCTAAAAAAATAATAGTCTTGGTTCCCAGGCACCACCCACATCATCATGAAGTCCGCCGCACGTTTTGTTTTTATTTCCAAATTCACAAAAATCTAAAAATATGTAATACGATACATAATATAATACTTAAACGCAATGCACAAAAAAATTTTGAAAATTGAAACAAAAATGAAACGTGCAATGAACTTTATGATGATGTGGGCAGTGCCTGAGAACCGAGACCATTGTTTAATTTAGCCTTATTTGTATTTGATAATCTGTAAAATAGATGTTCTCTACATCAGTGAGTTATTTTGAGAAATATAAACATTGTTTTGTTCTGTTCATTATCCACAAAAAACTTCATATAGGATGAACGTACTAAAAGAGAAGATATCCAGTGACACAACAAACATGACAAAGGCAAGTCTTCAGTATGCAAAAGCTGTCAGGAAGATCAAACAAATTTCATACAGCATTACCATACTGTAACACACACTGAACAAACACAAAACTGTAATCCTATTAATCATAGAGATAAGGCTAATTACTCCACTGAGTAGGACTGTTCCATTATAGCTGTGGGTATTGCCCTAATTAACCTTCTACTCCACTGTCAAACAACTGGCTGTCTAACAAATGGGAGATAACCCTCAGACTCAATCAATGTGCACAAATGTCTAATGTCTAATGATTGAATGTACTTGTGTATTTATACCTCATTGATAAGTTTTTCGTTCTTAGAAAAGCAGGCACAAGGTGTCTGACAAACCGAGAGCTATCTTGTGCATTTCTGTTGAAAAATCTGTACCCTTCAAATGTCTAGTCTCTGTTATATGTTTATTGGGTTGCAGAATAAGATGTGTTTTACGTTATACTCTTTCAGAAAGGAAAAGAAAGAATTTAATTCCTTTTCTTTTATAACTTCTTCGATAGGCATTTAGAAGTTGAGTACTAAGTAAGGATAAGAATTTATGGATGAACAACTTCTTTATTACAATTAAGAGCGACTCTGTTTATCACTTGCTTGATAACAGTGTTAGAACCTACACTGAAATGTCGCTTTTAATTGTAATAAAGAAGTTGTTCATCCATAAATTCTTATCCTTACTTTTCACCATATTCTATGTTGAATTGAAATGGTGAATACAAATGCTCACTATTTTGTCTGTTAAAATCACTCCCCGACTTTGTTCTAAAGGTTTGTGCATGGATTTTGAGACCATATGGTTAAGTATGTATTTTAGGTTACTGGCATTTCTGTGGTTATGACCACTCAAGTTTTTCACTCTCTCAATAATGCCTTTCATACTTCCTCTATTACATTTGTCTCTTTGGTTTTGCATTTTAGATTCTGATTCGCAAACATTTTTTGCTGAGTAGGCCAAAAATGTAATGTCCCAAATCTTACTGACTACTGACTTGTGACACCACCACACCACCACACCACCACACCCCCACACCCCCACCCCACACACCTCCATGAAGCATAAAGACTAGGGGTGACTATTGGGGCTATTTTAACTTGTTTAGCTATTGTATTGCAATAGTAGCCCACACTATTGCAATAGTATTGTGATTATTGTCAACTATTGCAATAAGTATTGTAAAAGTAGTTACCCAACTTTAAGGCTTGATATTTATATTAATCATTGTAATAGAAATGAATAAAGTATTGCTGACAATTTCAAAGTCTGTCATTTTCCTCCCTGTGGCAAACTCAACACAAAGGGAAGTAACACTAATCTGAAGTAGTTGTAATCCTTGCTTACTAACACACAAGCAGGTTTGAAATTGACATAATTTGTGTTTTATTTATGACTAATTGAAACTATTGAAACTATTGATTGGATGTGTGATAAATATATTCAACATATGATAAGGATTCCCTAAATAAATGTTAATGTACAAAATCCCATTTCTAATTTGTGAATTAGTAATTTAATGTATGGTTATGAAGTGAGAAAGCTTTCAAATGGCTTGCAGGATAGTAAATCTGGGTGTCAATGATGGAATAATTTAGCATTGATATAACAACTGAAAGGTATCATGATATATCAATATATTGATTGATAATAATCTTATTTATTCTGTAAGTGCATAGATACAAATGACCTACATAGAGCTTCAATTCATCAATATTATGCTGAATATAAACTGAGTGATCCATTAAATGTTTAAAATGGAATTATCTTCCATTTCACTGTCCATTTTAACCATGGTAATCTTGATAAATGTAAATGTGTCTGTGGCAGTGAATTATTATTTTAGTATTGGTTTCCTACAGGTTGAAATAGAGTTGATCTATGTGACATTTCTACAGGTGGAGTCATTTAGTATTGTCTATATAGTGCCAATGTAGCAACACAAATTAATTAAAGCATCAGTTACCTTATCAAGCAGGCCCACACTGTCTAGTCTATCTGTTTCTTTCAAGGTGAAATTGCAAAAACATTACCTGTTGCAATCCATTTATATTTCTTTTATTTGTCTTCTGCTACCTTGCTGGTGGTCATCTTTGAAAGAAAGACCTTTTCTTGGAAGAGTTGATCAAGGGAGATCATTCTTGGGTGCAATGGATTGATATTATCTCCCTTAGTTTTATTTTTTCTGGTTTGTAATGTCTGTGTGTGTTTCATTTTGTTGAAGGAATTAGTTTGGTGCAGGTGGTGGGGGAGGAGTGGGTGGGGCTTTGGATATCTCCTAGACTATTTATTCACTGTACATGAATACCTTTCTTGATAAGTATCTTGTTTTTCTCAATCCCAAATTTGGAAATACGTGCCATTAGCCTTCCAAAATGGATAACACATTAATATCAGTTTTGATCAATATTTATGAAAACATCTTTGCTCACCAGACAAGTTCGGTTGTGACGGAAGCATGTGACATCATATATTATATCATGACTCATCCATGGTGAGGTCATAGCATTCCACAGTCCTGTCTGTCACACAACATTTAGAGTTTACATAGAGATAGAGAAAGAGGACTTCAGAAACTTAAGTATTTTACAATGTCGATACATCTCCAAATTTGAGTTATCACTTTTGTAAACAAAAACAATTAAAAATTCACCTTAGTTAATCTAACTTTCTCTACTAAAGACTAAATCAATTTAACCAATTTTTCCCCCACAATTTCATCAGGCTTTTGTTTCAATAATTTGAATCAAAATTTCACAAATTTAAAATATGTTCAATAATGTTAACAGTTCAAAGTAGGTCAGTATAGGAAAAGAAGTAACCTGCTTGACTTATTTCACCTGAACAACAATGTTTCAATGAGATGAAAATGAAATAGAAAAAGGGTCTTGAAAATATATTTTAGTTGATGAATTTAGTTAGAGCATTATAAATGAGCTGAGAGACATTACAACAGCACAAGAAGATATAAGGTACAAGTCCTGTTTTCCTAATTGTTGTGTCTATTTACGCAAGATTATATTTATTCTGGTTTGAAGTCAAAATATGGCAACCACTCTACTACACTGAGTGCACCAATTCACCCTCCCTGCCTCCACTTGCCGGAATGTTTTGGAGGTTTCAGTTTCAGGTGTCAAGGTAATTGTTTTAACTTCATTTTGTTGGATTGATGGACAAAGTGATCATCATTACAGTTAGTATTAAACAGGCTGTGTGGTTGATCAGAGGGAAACAGTGTATTTCACTCTTTAAATATCTTCATAAATGTCCCCACCACAGATAACATCCTTACCAGTGGCCTGTGTGGCAGTACCGTGAAATGTCCCCACCGCAGATAACATCCTTACCAGTGGCCTGTGTGGCAGTACCATGAAATGTCCCCACCACAGATAACATCCTTACCAGTGGCCTGTGTGGCAGTACCGTGAAATGTCCCCACCGCAGATAACATCCTTACCAGTGGCCTGTGTGGCAGTACCATGAAATGTCCCCACCACAGATAACATCCTTACCAGTGGCATGTGTGGCAGTACCGTGAAATGTCCCCACCGCAGATAACATCCTTACCAGTGGCCTGTGTGGCAGTACCGTGAAATGTCCCCACCGCAGATAACATCCTTACCAGTGGCCTGTGTGGCAGTACCATGAAATGTCCCCACCGCAGATAACATCCTTACCAGTGGCCTGTGTGGCAGTACCGTGAAATGTCCCCACCGCAGATAACATCCTTACCAGTGGCCTGTGTGGCAGTACCGTGAAATGTCCCCACCCTAGATAACATCCTTACCAGTGGCCTGTGTGGCAGTACCGTGAAATGTCCCCACCACAGATAACATCCTTACCAGTGGCCTGTGTGGCAGTACCGTGAAATGTCCCCACCACAGATAACATCCTTACCAGTGGCCTGTGTGGCAGTACCGTGAAATGTCCCCACCGCAGATAACATCCTTACCAGTGGCCTGTGTGGCAGTACCGTGAAATGTCCCCACCGCAGATAACATCCTTACCAGTGGCCTGTGTGGCAGTACCGTGAAATGTCCCCACCCTAGATAACATCCTTACCAGTGGCCTGTGTGGCAGTACCGTGAAATGTCTCCACCCTAGATAATATCCTTACCAGTGGCCTGTGTGGCAGTACCGTGAAATGTCTCCACCCTAGATAACATCCTTACCAGTGGCCTGTGTGGCAGTACCGTGAAATGTCTCCACCCTAGATAACATCCTTACCAGTGGCCTGTGTGGCAGTAACGTGAAATGTCCCCACCCCAGATAACATCCTTACCAGTGGCCTGTGTGGCAGTACCATGAAATGTCCCCACCACAGATAACATCCTTACCAGTGGCCTGTGTGGCAGTACCATGAAATGTCCCCACCCTAGATAACATCCTTACCAGTGGCCTGTGTGGCAGTACCGTGAAATGTCCCCACCACAGATAACATCTTTACCAGTGGCCTGTGTGGCAGTACCGTGAAATGTCCCCACCCCAGATAACATCCTTACCAGTGGCCTGTGTGGCAGTACCGTGAAATGTCCCCACCACAGATAACATCCTTACCAGTGGCCTGTGTGGCAGTACCGTGAAATGTCCCCACCCTAGATAACATCCTTACCAGTGGCCTGTGTGGCAGTACCGTGAAATGTCCCCACCACAGATAACATCCTTACCAGTGGCCTGTGTGGCAGTACCGTGAAATGTCCCCACCCTAGATAACATCCTTACCAGTGGCCTGTGTGGCAGTACCGTGAAATGTCTCCACCCTAGATAACATCCTCACCAGTGGCCTGTGTGGCAGTACCGTGAAATGTCCCCACCACAGATAACATCCTTACCAGTGGCCTGTGTGGCAGTACCGTGAAATGTCTCCACCCTAGATAACATCCTCACCAGTGGCCTGTGTGGCTGTAGCGTGAAATCTCCCCACCCTAGATAACATCCTTACCAGTGGCCTGTGTGGCAGTACCATGAAATGTCCCCACCCTAGATAACATCCTTACCAGTGGCCTGTGTGGCAGTACTGTGAAATGTCCCCACCACAGATAACATCCTTACCAGTGGCCTGTGTGGCAGTACTGTGAAATGTCCCCACCCTAGATAACATCCTTACCAGTGGCCTGTGTGGCAGTACTGTGAAATGTCCCCACCCTAGATAACATCCTTACCAGTGGCCTGTGTGGCAGTACCATGAAATGTCCCCACCACAGATAACATCCTTACCAGTGGCCTGTGTGGCTGTACCGTGAAATGTCCCCACCCCAGATAACATCCTTACCAGTGGCCTGTGTGGCAGTACCGTGAAATGTCCCCACCACAGATAACATCCTTACCAGTGGCCTGTGTGGCAGTACCGTGAAATTTCCCCACCACAGATAACATCCTTACCAGTGGCCTGTGTGGCAGTACCATGAAATTTCCCCACCCTAGATAACATCCTTACCAGTGGCCTGTGTGGCAGTACTGTGAAATGTCCCCACCACAGATAACCTCCTTACCAGTGGCCTGTGTGGCAGTACTGTGAAATGTCTCCACCCTAGATAACATCCTCACCAGTGGCCTGTGTGGCAGTACCGTGAAATGTCCCCACCACAGATAACATCCTTACCAGTGGCCTGTGTGGCAGTACCATGAAATGTCCCCACCCTAGATAACATCCTTACCAGTGGCCTGTGTGGCAGTACTGTGAAATGTCCCCACCACAGATAACATCCTTACCAGTGGCCTGTGTGGCAGTACCATGAAATGTCCCCACCACAGATAACATCCTTACCAGTGGCCTGTGTGGCAGTACCATGAAATTTCCCCACCACAGATAACATCCTTACCAGTGGCCTGTGTGGCAGTACCGTGAAATTTCCCCACCACAGATAACATCCTTACCAGTGGCCTGTGTGGCAGTACCATGAAATTTCCCCACCCTAGATAACATCCTTACAAGTGGCCTGTGTGGCAGTACCGTGAAATGTCCCCACCACAGATAACATCCTTACCAGTGGCCTGTGTGGCAGTACCATGAAATGTCTCCAGCACAGATAACATCCTTACCAGTGGCCTGTGTGGCAGTACCATGAAATGTCCCCACCCTAGATAACATCCTTACCAGTGGCCTGTGTGGCAGTACCGTGAAATGTCCCCACCACAGATAACATCCTTACCAGTGGCCTGTGTGGCAGTACCATGAAATGTCTCCACCCTAGATAACATCCTTACCAGTGGCCTGTGTGGCAGTACTGTGAAATGTCCCCACCACAGATAACATCCTTACCAGTGGCCTGTGTGGCAGTACCGTGAAATGTCCCCACCCTAGATAACATCCTTACCAGTGGCCTGTGTGGCAGTAACGTGAAATGTCCCCACCACAGATAACATCCTTCCCAGTGGCCTGTGTGGCAGTACCGTGAAATGTCCCCACCCCAGATAACATCCTTACCAGTGGCCTGTGTGGCAGTACCGTGAAATGTCTCCACCACAGATAACATCCTTACCAGTGGCCTGTGTGGCAGTACCGTGAAATGTCTCCACCCTAGATAACATCCTTACCAGTGGCCTGTGTGGCAGTACTGTGAAATGTCCCCACCACAGATAACATCTTTACCAGTGGCCTGTGTGGCAGTACCGTGAAATGTCCCCACCCTAGATAACATCCTTACCAGTGGCTTGTGTGGCTGTAGCGTGAAATCTCCCCACCCTAGATGGCATCCCAACCAGTGGCCTTGTAAGCCCTTCTAATATGGACTGGTTATTTGCTGTTTTTGCTTATGCTGATTTTGTATATTTCAATTAAATTTTTAATTTACCATTATCTGATCCAGAAAAAGCAATAAACTTCCCAAGTCGGAGGCTACAGATTGAAGTTAGTATCCTGGTCAGGAACAAGGTGGCCAGTGAGGTTTCACCCGCCTCAACATGTGCATGAGTGTATTGGCGGATATGATGTTATATTTTGTACAAGTGTGAGTCAAAATGTGGAGTTGCTTCATGTCTGCCACATGACAAAAGCACTGTGCCACCTTGGAAACCAAGTTCAGAGTGGGAACATTTATCCTTCACATATCAGCAAGGACTCCCAACTTGCCTCTATTACTGTTGGAAGAGAAGTAATCAAACTTCATAAGAGTTCATGTGTTCTAAGTACACAAGATATATTGTATTGATTTACAGATATTTTCAAAATATATTCTAATGTGTATGGTATATTTAAGCAGCAATGTAAATGGGGATAGCTGAAGGGTTTTCCTGAATTTTACCTCCACCGGCACCACACTTTGTTTTTGGCAACATACAGTACTTGGGTATTTCAGGGATTTCATGTCATGTATTCTCCTAAAAAATTCTGAAAAAAATGTTGGGTACATTGATATGTCAAGGTCATCCTCAAGTCATAGTTTGTTTGTTAACCACTTGTTTGAAATATGGATATGTTTGTTGGTATGTAATGATTTCTAGGTCTGCTTCTGTTTCTGCAAGTACCTGTAAATGCTATTTTAGTTTTGTTAACAAAATTGTGATTTTAAACCATTCTTCCCAGAAGAATTTCCCTGAAAATTCATCTACCAGTATATTTTGACTGGGCCATCTTTCCTCTGATCACAGTGGCATTCTACTTGTTCACACGGTGGTGTTCAAAACTCACTTTTTGTAAATTCTTGAAATGATCAAAGAAGAAAGAGCCTATTGGAGAGGCTTTATAGAAGACATGAGCTGATTAGTTCCTTTAGCTTGTTAGACTGAACCCTCATCTCCAACACAATTAGGAGTTATTTACACAACCAACTGCTTTCTTCATCCGGAAATTCAGCTTCCGGACCAGAAGGGGATGAAAAGGAACAAGTTGATAAAGAAACATAATTGTTGACCCTTCAGACCTAAAAGAAAGAATTATCAGCTGTGGGACAAATCAGCAATCAGCCAGGTGTTGACTTCCTTAGCATTGAGCTATTATTTCAAAAACATAAAGAAGCATAATACATGAATGTTTACAGCTTGTGAGTTAGTCATATCTAATGTCTTTCTGGTGTGCAGATATTAGCCAATGTAAGAAGCATTCCTGCTTGGATGGGAAAGGGGACATGGGTGGCCCAGTCGTCTAAGGCACCTCGATTCGCTGTGCAGAGTTGCGTCCCTTGGGCACGCCAGAAACTTATGATTGTGGGTTCGAATCCCAGTTCGCCCAATTATGTTTCTAGGTTTGTCAGCACCATACCCGTGCTCATGGGTTTCACCGAAGTGGTAAACGTCTAAGACATGCATTACTTCGGGCTTCCCTCCCACATTAAGCTGACATGCCACAATGTAACTGGAATACTGTTAAAAGCAGCGTTAAACCCAACTCACTCACTTACTGGCATGGGAAAATCATTTTCCATCAGGGTTTTTTGTGAAAATAATAATGACAAGTAAGTCTTTAGTCAAAAAGCCCAGACATGTTTGATTGAAGATACGTATACCTGTACATGTATAAATATGCATGTTTCTGTTTGATTTTGTATTAACATTTCTCAAAGAGGATTAATTTTACATTTGTTGAATCTTGCTGATGTGCATATTTGCAAACTGACATTTATGTTACATCCATTTGATCATGTGCTGTGGCATATTGATTTTACATTTAAGAATTGACCTTCACTTTGTGTGAGTTCATTGGAGTATGAACCTTCATAGAGTGAGGGCCAAACTGTATGAACGTTGGAGCTTGCGACGACATTCATACAATGACTGGCCCTCACTCTATGAAGGTTCATACTCCAATGAACTCACACAAAGTGAAAGTCAATTTTTATAATTTTTTTATCACATTTTCTTACCTCAAAGGATGTAGGCCAAGATCTAAACACAGTTTTATTTAGTACGTGTGACTTCATGTTTACACTGACAGCCAAACAACAACCAGCTATATCTCGGAGTAAAATAGTTCCTCAAAAAGAGAGGTGACATGGGCGTATGGATGCACAATTTGCTCTTCAGAAACATCTTACGCAGCACATGTATTCAAATCATATCCTCATTAGATGAGAAAGGTCTGTAAAGAACTACTTCAGTATGTCAGTCACAATGACAGTGTGTCATAATACATTTACATCAAGTACAAGACGTCAAAATGTCCGACACGATAAACGTGATGGGAGATATTTCCGAAGTTGTTAATGAACCTGTGGTGGTTACATGTGTTAGTCATCATTGATCAACTGGCCGATCATTGAAAGGTGAATAAGATGCGTCAAACACACACTAAGGTAAATTCATACTTAAGATTGCTGGAGACGATCAGTGTCAGCCTAGACACGGATCGAGTCGATACTACGATAGTTTAGATGTGCATTTCTTCGTTTGCTCATCAGGATAGGCCGCAGCGAGGATATTCGTGAACAATAATGCAGTCACGCTCTCTGACATTTCTCAACGTATACTGAAATGCTGAGACTAAGAATAAAGGTTCTAAATGATCAGATAGAACGCTTATGTATGTTTTCATGGTAGGGAATTCCCAGGGGTTTCCCCAGGAATGTGGAAGTAGTCCCTCAGGGTTTACGTCATTTCAAGAACACGGTCTCGTGAAAAACGTATGAACTTCAAATTGTGTCGTTCATACACTTATGACTGTCAATTTCGTGGTCATGTGACTGACCTCTCGTCCAATGGAAAAGCCGTATATCGTGTAAACTTCAAATTAAATAATTATATTATTGTAACCAGTATTCTTCCTCTTCAGATTCCTACGACCGACTGTGCCGAAAAGGTCTACCGATCACTGACCAATTCTGTGCCAAGTTCACCATGCTGTGTAATAATGGCCGCTGTGTGGATACCCCAAGTTCCTTCCGCTGTGAATGCAACCCGGGATACAGGGAGTCCAATGATAACTGCCTTGGTAGGTTCAGGGGGGACTGTTTACAGGAAAGCCTAGCAAACTTGATTCAAGTCGTTCTTACACACCTGGTGTCATCACTGATTTTCAGTGGTCCATTCAAATAACTTTCATAGCTATTTTGCCCTTTACGCAGATGGAATCTGTTTCGGCGGATAATCTAGACTGGTTATTCTCTTGCATGGACAATTAATATTTACCTGAACTGGAAGGAATGTTTTTGCTGGTGGACTGACACCCCCCAAGTTTCATCATAAACTCAGAGGCACTTATCTATGCTGAGTCAACTACAAAAGAAATGTTTGGGCCGATGTTTCTGCTAGTGGACTGAAGTCCCCGAGTTTCATCATAAGCTCAGTAGCATGTCTCAATTATGCTGAGTCAACTACAAAAGATATGTTTCAGCCGAGACATTAAAACTGCCCCCAACTGTGTTGCAAAACAAACGTCTTAATTTCTTTAATATTTTTCTTTACTTTTAAGCAGCAGAATCTCCACATGTGCATGAAGCAGACATAATTCAAAATTAACATATTGTTTAAATTAGGCTCAACAAAATCAGTAAATGCACTGTCGTGTCACTGGATTTTCTGGTTCATCGATCACTTGATTATCTGTTTTGTTTTCAGGCTGTCGTTTCAAGGCATGCAAATTGTGTGAATGGCAGATAATCAAGACTGGTTATTCTCATGCATTGACAATTTATATATACCACATTCTTTGTCTGCTAACCCAATTTTATTATGTATGTCAGTCAAGCAGTTTATCCATAAATTAATTACACAGAGGTTCATGTCTATATTTCACACATGGCGCTAGTTACAAAATCTAGACCTATACAGGAAAAGGGATCCAGATGTTTATGATTAGTCTAACACAGTCCCCTTTGAGCACAATTACTATCCAAACAATACCTTTTTTTATATCTTAATTATTTTTTGTCTCAACTACAACAATGATGTCTGACAGCTATGATATATATAGTGAGGGCTAACAGAAAAACTGTCTTCTGTGAGCTGATGTAGTAGGCCTAGCATTAGTAGAGTTTCAAGTAATAACAAATTCTTGTTGATTATCCTCAAAATGTAACAAATTTGATGATCTGTCATTGCCTCTCGTGAAACGTGAAAGCAGTAAGATGGGCGGGTAGGAAATTACACGCATCACAAAACTTCACCTCTCTGGCGAGATTGTTTGAATATTCTTTCTGTAAAATTTATTTCGTTGTTTATTTTATCCAATGTTAATCCAAATATACTTTCATTGCCAAACTGCTCCACCCAGTTGAATAGGTTCTCCTTAGAGGGAACATATAATGCTTAGTGTACTTCAAATGATGTGCATGTACTAAGTTTTCAAAAAGGAAACACTGTTTATAGCAAAGTTC
Source organism: Haliotis rufescens (assembly GCF_023055435.1). Classification (NCBI taxonomy): domain Eukaryota; kingdom Metazoa; phylum Mollusca; class Gastropoda; order Lepetellida; family Haliotidae; genus Haliotis; species Haliotis rufescens. The sequence continues at coordinate 38,231,542 of NW_025963779.1, forward strand.
AATTGTTGAGGATGTAAATTATTTACCTATTCAGAAACCATTTAAGCCAAAGGTTTCCGTGTAAGGTTGTGTTTGTCTTCAAAATATGTCAAAGGTTTCATCCAGCCTGCACTGGAATGTCACCTTTACTACATGTAAAATGTCACGTGCTCCTTAATGTGAGAAAAAAGTCGGTCATTTTCATGCACAGAAATACAAGCTTGGAATTCTGTTCACCACACTACGGATTTTGGTCTGTTGCTGAGTCCATCAATCCTGTTGAATTGCTCACTCACTCACTCACTCACTCACTCACTCACTCAACTTTTAGGTGAATGCTTGTCTTTTGTATGCATCAATTTAAAATCATTGTTCAAATTATTTACGTTTTATATTTTCGGATACTCTGTGCATTCCATGCAAGTCATTATTCCAATGAAATGAGAGACACCTTGTTTACAGGAACAGTTCACCTTGTTGACAGGAACAGTTCTATTCATTTAATGGTAACCATATACACTGATCCTTAGCAAAGGGCATGCTCCCAGTGGGAAGTAATCCTAGTCTCAGTGAGCAGGTGAAATCCAGTCTTCAAACAGCTTTTTAAAGTTTGCCATTTTTTTGTTGCTGCCATTGTGGAGGTTTTAATTATGGACTGAGCTTTCTGTGGAGAGACAGATCATCATTTATCAAGTGTAGCTGGCAGTCAGTGCTCCCATGTGCCTGTCCTTGCATAACACCTGTAATTCAGGGCCTGTCTAGACAGCGTCATTGTGCAGTATACCACACAACCACCTGTTTCCCCAGAGCAGCTTTTGTTGTACAGACTTGCTGTTTTACATGTAGAACCCTTCCCGACATAGCTGTAATGTGGCTCAAATTACTCTTTAGACAAGGACAAATTCTCTCTCGCTATTACATATACATTGGTATTCTTTACAGTGGTAATCTGGTTGTATTCTATACAGTGGTATTCTGGTTGTATTCCATACAGTGGTAATCTGGTTGTATTCTATACAGTGGTAATCTGGTGGTATTCCATACAGTGGTAATCTGGTGGTATTCCATACAGTGGTAATCTGGTTGTATTCTATACAGTGGTAATCTGGTGGTATTCTATACAGTGGTATTCTTCTTGGTGTATTCTGTACAGTCGTAACCTAGTGGTATTCCATACAGTGGTAATCTGGTGGTATTCCATACAGTGGTATTCTGGATGTATTCTATACAGTGGTAATCTGGTGGTATTCCATACAGTGGTATTCTGGATGTATTCTACACAGTGGTAATCTGGTGGTATTCCATACAGTGGTATTCTGAATGTATTCTATACAGTGGTAATCTGGTGGTATTCCATACAGTGGTAATCTGGTGGTATTCCATACAGTGGTATTCTGGATGTATTCTATACAGTGGTAATCTGGTGGTATTCCATACAGTGGTATTCTGGATGTATTCTATTCAGTGGTGATCTGGTGGTATTCCATACAGTGGTATTGTGGATGTATTCTACACAGTGGTAATCTGGTGGTATTCCATACAGTGGTATTCTGGATGTATTCCATACAGTGGTAATCTAGTGGTATTCCATACAGTGGTAATCTGGTGGTATTCCATACAGTGGTATTCTGGATGTATTCTATACAGTGGTAATCTGGTGGTATTCCATACAGTGGTATTGTGGATGTATTCTACACAGTGGTAATCTGGTGGTATTCCATACAGTGGTATTCTGGATGAATTCTATACAGTGGTAATCTGGTGGTATTCCATAAAGTGGTAATCTAGTGGTATTATCTACAGTTGTAATCTAGTGGTATTGAATACAGTGGTAATCTGGTGGTATTCTATACAGTGGTAATCAGAATGTGCTTTTACCTGTGCAAATGCCAAGATTAAGGAATTCTGGATGCATGGTGATGTCACTACAAACAGATGTTCCCAACAGTAGTCTTCTGGAGGACGGGGTCTCCAGACTAACAAGCTTTCATTTAGATCTGGCATTCAGTTTTCCAACTGTACCTAACCCTTTCCTTCATCTCTGCATCTTTCTGAATGCTAACTTCCAGCTTGTTCCTCAATATATATTACCAAAATACTTATGTTTTAATCTTCAATGTGTTTAATGTACATAATTTATATATATGAGACATTTCATGTGGAATATCTTTGTGCTCTACAGTAAGTAGTGTGCATACATACATGTTTTATTAAGTATATGCATACTGTTTTTAAGGATGAATATTAATTGGTTCATCGCCATTGACCTCACTGCTGTAACACAGGAAACACATAGAAAATACACTTCCCACATGTTTCAGTTTATCCTAGTTTTTTTTATAATTGTTGATAAGATGAAATAAGGAAGAAGTGTATACATTCCATGTATGGGGGTACACACTTTGCAATGGACTCAAGTCTGTGGGTGACACAACACACAGATATTATTCTTAGAGGAGTGTTGTAGTTTGTCCTCTGTATCAACATCAGTTTTACTGGGGAAACTTTAGTTTCCACACCCATTCCTAAGACAATTAAGTTTCTTTTTCAAAGTATATCTATAGCAATAGCTCTATGTCAAGATGACCATTACAAGAGAGGGATACATGTTATGGCTGACCTGACACTGTCCTACACTTGTCTCAAATACCTTTCTTGTATAATTCTAGGCATATCAGACTTCAGAAGTCAGAAGTAATCAAAATCTCAACAGGTCTCTTCATGTGACTTCTAAAATGTTTGTTTCCAATTGTGGAACAAATATCTTATTGTCTGCAATTTTTCAAGCCTATTTATGGAGATTTGTATCATTTGAAATTCAAGAATTCTGGCACAAACAAGATCATTTAAAGTTTATCAATGCTAAATGGATCAAAATTGTCTGATTCAATATTATTTAACATGAAGATAATCTTACATTCCAAGGAATTAGTATTTTTATGATTTGATGTCTGGGGGAGTCGGATGACTTATCTCCATTCAATACTTGTTATGGATTTAATGACGCATTAGTATTATCTTTCGTCTCAATAAGTCTCTAACAACAAAACTAAAGATAATGACTTCTAAACATTTTAGGCTGCTAATGATAGTAATAAAAGTAATCATTCAACATCTGTGATAAAATTTCTTGGAGAGGCTAAGTTGAAGTTCCAAGTAGGGATAAGAAATGTAGATGAACAAACTTCTTAATTACAATATAAGAGCAATGTTTCAGTATAGGTTGTTACGTGGTCATCAAGCAAGTGATGTACAGAATATGTTTGACAAGCATATATACTCAGGTATGTAGTCAACGTATGCAGAAATGTCCACTGTCTCCCCCTATCTCTAAATACCGTATTTGACGTAATAAGCGCCCAGGGCGCTTTCAAAATTAGAAATAGGGGGCTTTTGTTAGAATATTGTTTTGGTGAATGATCGTAAATTTCGTGGTTTATACTGACAGCCTGAAATGTTTATAGATGACAGATATATTTTTTCCAGGATTTAATTCCTATATTTAAGGGTGCATATAACACACGAGTGCGTATTATACACAAATAAATCAGTTTTGTGTACATTTCTACCGATATTGATGAATGTCTCTCCATTTCTACAGATATTGATGAATGTCTCTCCATTTCTACCGATATTGATGAATGTCTCTCCATTTCTACAGATATTGATGTATGTCTCTCCATTTCTACAGATATTGATGTATGTCTCTCCATTTCTACCGATATTGATGTATGTCTCTCCATTTCTACCGATATTGATGAATGTCTCCCCACTTCTACAGATATTGATGAATGTCTCCCCACTTCTACAGATATTGATGAATGTCTCCCCACTTCTACAGATGTTGATGAATGTCTCCCCACTTCTACAGATATTGATGAATGTCTCCCCACTTCTACAGATATTGATGAATGTCTCTCCACTTCTACAGATATTGATGAATGTCTCCCCACTTCTACAGATATTGATGAATGTCTCCCCATTTCTACAGATATTGATGAATGTCTCTCCATTTCTACAGATATTGATGAATGTCTCTCCATTTCTACCGATATTGATGAATGTCTCTCCATTTCTACAGATATTGATGTATGTCTCTCCATTTCTACAGATATTGATGAATGTCTCTCCATTTCTACAGATATTGATGAATGTCTCTCCATTTCTACAGATATTGATGAATGTCTCTCCATTTCTACCGATATTGATGAATGTCTCTCCATTTCTACAGATATTGATGTATGTCTCTCCATTTCTACCGATATTGATTAATGTCTCTCCACTTCTACAGATATTGATGAATGTGAGCAGCAGGGAATCTGTCGCAATGGCCGCTGTGTCAACACACAGGGAAGCTACACCTGTGAATGTAGTCCAGGGTTTGTTCTCTCAAAGACAGGCTCATACTGCACAGGTAAGCAAATTATGCTCGCATTCTACTCTAAAGCTCTATTACACCCCATGCAAACACATGGGCACAAACCCACTACCCTGTGATAGTCATAGGAGTACCAGACAGCAGAAAAGATGTTAAAAGATGGCACTTGATGTTACCCTGCCTGGCGCTTGGCATCAAGGACGTAAAACAAGGACTGGTCAACCTGGAGTACTGTGTCTGAGTAGGATATCCAGGATAAACTGCTGCATGGTGCTTCAGTGGGCTAGCAGTACAAAACCAGTCCGGTAGAATACAAGCAGGCACATACACACATGTGCATGATCACTGTATAAGTGCAGTATTCTAGAACATGACGTTAAACCCCATTTCACGTCATCTCACATAAGAGCAGATTGCCAATGATGATTGGAATGTTCAGAAGGTGTGACTTGGTTGCTTGTGTGACATTGTAACCCGGATGGGTCCTTGTTCAGGCTTTAATATTGCTGACTGTGTTAAGAAACAGAATGGACTTGCTCACTCCATTATACAGCTGACAAGATACCAAGGGGTAACAAGTCCCTTTCCACTTGTATCCAGCACTGGTGATCAGAAGGACTGACATGCCTCCAATGATAGTGTGAAATTTTGGGGGATTATATTCATTTTTCATTCCCAGAATGACATTTTCTGGAATCTAGAGCTTTGGCTTTTTAAGCTTGTAGAATTCAAACTCATTGATCATGTTAAGGTAAAGGCAGTGGTACCGTCAGGGCCCTTGTAAGAAATGAGCACAACTAAAACAATTACCAGATGTGTTCAAATGAATGAGAAATACCTGGTAGATTTTTCTCATTTCAATACTTGGGTGTTTGAAACTTACAACAACATAAGATGCATGTGTAAGGTTAATGGGCTGATTGGAGAGTTTGTCAGGAAGCTTTTTGCAAAACTTGAACATGAGCAAGTACTTGACACAAGCTAATTTATTTTGAAGATGTACTCACAAATGGTAATAATATCAGCTTGGGCCACAGACTTTCTCATAGTTAGATTTTCAAGCTGGAATAACTGGCATTATTTGCTTATTTTAGCCATTCATATGTACTTGATCATGCCAAAGTCCCAAACTGGCAAGTGTAAGAAAGAAAACAGATAGTTGTCTGCCATTTGAACTTATTTGATAATGTTCATACCAACACATTATTTTAAGTTATGAAATTATCATTTACAAAAAGGGGTACTCATCCTTCCTCCTCTGTTAACTTATATATTTGATAAATTTGAGTTTATTATGTTTTTGTATCATAATTATCATATCTTTGGAATAATACATTCTTTGTATTCTGATTACACCAAAACCTTGCCAAACACGCTTTGGTCAGTAAACATTTATATCCTTCATATAATTCCTGACTTGTGTGTTTCAGACATGAATGAATGTGCTGAGGAAGGCATGTGCCCCAATGGGGTGTGCTTCAACATGGATGGGTCGTACAAGTGCCGATGTAATGCAGGATTTAAACAGTCACCAAACCAGGAAGTCTGCTATGGTACATGTCTTTAGCACATGAACTTTAAGAGGTTTTTTAACAAAGTTAAAGCATCATTATTACCGTTATTTATGCAATAATAGGCCTAGTCATATGCTGAGATCATAGCTCTGTTCCACAAAGTGATCGCAGTGCAACAACAGTGAAGTCTGGGAGTTACGATAGCTTTGTGGAACGGACCACAGTTGCCCAACTGGGATGTGCACTAGGATACCGTATACATATAGGTTAGGTGGTATGCTGACATTGTACTACTACACTTCACAGAAATATATATCTACACCAGTTGAGAATTAAACTTATTGTCTTAAAATAGAATCTTAAGTAGAAAAAAGTTGTCGTTTGTCAAATTTGTCAAATTATTTATAATCAGGGTAGAAGGATAAGAGTATTGATTTTCCTCTAATTTTAAAGACTCTGCAACTGTTAACTGTATTTGAAGAAAATTCTTTGTTTTACAGACATCAACGAATGTACAGAGAATGGTCGACTATGCAAGAATGGTCGCTGTGTGAATACTGATGGAAGCTATCGTTGTGAATGTACCCCTGGATATCGGTTGTCACCAGATGGTGCTTTCTGTCTAGGTAAGTTTAGACGGTCAGAGATATCAATTTTGCTGACATCGGAGTTGAATATAAAGACCATTTGAGTTCACGATAAATATGGGAAGCTGTTTCTGTCCCTTGTTATAACATGGCTGGAAATTGCTAAAGTATATCTTTACTCACTCACTTCAGTAGATTCACAAGGATCTCATATTAGTTTGACCAATTTAGTTGATCAATAATTCTCCATGCACATCATCGCTCTTCTCCTCATTCTGAAAGACACTTCAGAGCCACTCAGGATAGTGTTTCAATCCATGTATACACATGAGGATATGCACACAGGCCTGCTTGAGAACTTGTCCATGTATGTACTTTCTATGATTATACTTAGGGAATCATAACTTGTGTCATCCCTTTGATTGTGTTCTTTTCTTTGCAGATTATGATGAATGTAAGACAACAGGAATGTGCACCAATGGCAACTGTATAAACATGGATGGCAGTTTCAAGTGTGTCTGCAACCCAGGCTATATCTTAGGTCCCAGTAGGGAGATCTGTATAGGTGAGTGTGTACTTCCCAGGCTATATCTTAGGTCCCAGTAGGGAGGTCTGTATAGGTGAGTGTGTACTACCCAGGCTATATCTTAGGTCCCAGTTGGGAGATCTGTATAGGTGAGTGTGTACTACCCAGGCTTTATGTTAGGTCCCAGTAGGGAGGTCTGTATAGGTGAGTGTGTACTACCCAGGCTATATCTTAGGTCCCAGTAGGGAGGTCTGTATAGGTGAGTGTGTACTACCCAGGCTATATCTTAGGTCCCAACAGGGAGGTCTATATAGGTGAGTGTGTACTACCCAGGCTATATCTTAGGTCCCAGCAGGGAGGTCTGTATAGGTGAGTGTGTACTACCCAGGCTATATCTTAGGTCCCAGCAGGGAGGTCTATATAGGTGAGTGTGTACTACCCAGGCTATATCTTAGGTCCCAGTAGGGAGGTCTGTATAGGTGAGTGCGTACAACCCAGGCTATATCTTAGGTCCCAGCAGGGAGGTCTGTATAGGTGAGTGCGTACAACCCAGGCTATATCTTAGGTCCCAGCAGGGAGGTCTGTATAGGTGAGTGTGTACAAGCCAGGCTATATCTTAGGTCCCAGCAGGGAGGTCTGTATAGGTGAGTGTGTGCAACCCAGGCTATATCTTAGGTCCCAGTAGGGAGGTCTGTATAGGTGAGTGTGTACTACCCAGGCTATATCTTAGGTCCCAGTAGGGAGGTCTGTATAGGTGAGTGCGTACAACCCAGGCTATATCTTAGGTCCCAGTAGGGAGGTCTGTATAGGTGAGTGTGCACTACCCAGGCTATATCTTAGGTCCCAGTAGGGAGGTCTGTATAGGTGTGTATTGGTAAGTGTGTCTAATGCAGGCAACATCCTTGACCCAAGTGTGTAACAGTCATGGCTTAGTCTCTTACAGACCCCAGAGCATGTATCTAACAAAACATTCACCCCAGTGCCACTCTCATCAAGTCTTAGAGACTTGAGGTTCCGTTTGTTGATTGAGGGTTTCTTTATAGAATTATTTTCATTTAACCTCATACATAGCTATATTTCAGGGACTATACGATAGACTAGGGACGTGCTGTATAAGTAAATATGGGATATATGGAGATGTACCAGTATTTGTTTCCTACATTTCAAAAGTAGAAAAAATTGCCACTCCAGTATAATGCTTTGACCTGTGTATTTTACTTGGTCCCCAGATGTGAACGAGTGCTCACTTGGTCCAGACCAGTGTGTGAATGGTCAGTGTATCAACAACCAGGGCAGCTTCCGCTGCGAGTGCCCCCAGGGATTCACCCTGGGTGAGGACAGGAGGACATGCAGAGGTATCTATATCTACTTCTATTGCTTTCTCAACACCCCAGGTTTTGTATGCCAGTGTTCCAAGTTGAAGTGATAAGCTGCTCTATCTCGACTGACCAAATCACATGTTGTATGACAACTACTCAACAACTTTTGCAAAAGTTAAAAACTTTAATTGATGTGTTTGACTGAAATGTTAATCAAGTTTATTTTAATCTTTTCAAAAAGGTCTTGTTTTACAAGTGAGGTGACATTCATGTCAGATTCAAGATTATCTGATAATAATTTGCTTCATTTATACCTGTAGTAGTCCACATTTATGCTGATTCTACAGTGGTGACACACAAATACCATGCTGCAGTTTCACACGGACAGCCCACTTAGACACATTATACTGACTCCCATCCACCCAGTCCCTGTTTTAACTCCTCCTATTTATGTCTCTCCGTATGACGTGGGAGGGGCCTGAACAACCGACCTACCGAGTAAATAAATAAAATTGTAAAGTTGGCCAATAACAATGGGTTATGACCATATGATTTGTCACTATAGCTATAGCTCTATTGAATAACTCTAGAAAATTCAAGTTTTTGTAAGTTTCATTTCCACCACTTACCCTTCTTTGAAGAAAATAATCTGTAAGCCAAGTAAACATAAGAAGAGGCCTATTCGATAAAAAGACAGAAGTTTAGTATTTAATTTTAATAGGCAGCACAAAACCCTTGAGACATTGTCTAACCAACTCGTGTACATAGCTACATATGGGATCCACCAGGAGATAAGGGACATTGTGGATGTTAGGAGATACAGTTGTGCTGTGACATCATAAAGACAGATGTTTGATGTCAACTTACTTCCGTAAAACTAACCATGTAAGAACTGACAAAAATGTCTTATTTTTCTCTTGTTGGCTCGCAAAGTAAAAAATACATTATTTCTAAACATTTCAGCATAGATATCCACTTTCGATTAATCAGTCAGTATGTCTAAATTATTAAAACAACAGCTATTTCAAGACTGAAAATGGGATTTTGCAGAAAATTAGTCCAAATGTTTTTGATGCCACGTATTTCTGCAATACCTATGATTGTTGCTTGTGAAATGTATTTGCTAACTTACTGTAGTTTTGAACTATAATGAAAAGTCAAAATGTGAATTTACCTGCATAAGGTCCCTTATTTCATGTGGGTGACATATTGATTGTGTGACTTGTGTACGTGGTATTTGTTCAGACACAAGGAGGAACATGTGTTACCCCGAGGTGCGGAATGGCCGCTGCCTTAACCCCTACTCTGTGCTGGTCACCAAGTCCATGTGTTGTTGTGGCCTTGCCGGCTCCCTGGCCTGGGGACAAAACTGTGAGAGATGTCCAACAATGATGGACCCTGGTTTCATCAAACTGTGTACCCATGGGAAGGGCAGAGATCACGATGGGAAGAGTGAGTCACAGAACAATGACACAAAATGGTTCGGTGGTCGTTGTGAATGTTTGTATATTCTCGCATAAATATCAACAAGTCTTCTGCTGTACCTCTATATCTACTGCAGTAGAGAAGGTTAAGGTTATCTACTGTATTTTGTTCCTTTTTTTTCTGAAATTTTAAAATGTCATGACTTCTACACCAGAATCTTGTACAGATGAATTAGATAATGATGACATCCATAGTCTGTTGTTATGTGGAATCTGCTGAACCATCTGTTGTAGAATACATTATAGCTTTACGTTCTTGGTTGCCAGACATCAACGAGTGTAAGTTACGCCCTGACATGTGCCAGAACGGGGCATGTGAGGACCTGGATGGGGGCTACAGGTGCATCTGTAATGATGGTTACAGACCTGATTCCTCGGGCAGGGAATGTTCAGGTAGGTCAAGCTGGGAGGTTGAATCATCTTGTCCAAAGTATCACACCACCCAGTGTAATTGTGAGTTCATTTTCAATGTGGAGATTTTAAAATGGTACACTGTGTATTGACACATCATGCGCCTGTAGAATGATAGTCCCCTCAACTGCCCAACCTTGTAGAGAAATTCCTGTTTGAAGTTCATGCGTCATTACTGCTATAATTTTGTAATAAAAGTTCCAACAATTTGAAAGTATGTCTTTGGAATGATTGTAACTGAAATACCTTAGCATACTATCACAGAAAATCAAAGATGGTAAATCATTGGCATGCACCAAACTGCCATGTTATATATCATTATACTGGAATCAGTCAACTCATTAGAAAATACACATTGACTGGACACATGAGGGACTTGGCGAGATCAGGACATCCATGGAAGACCAGTGCCAGAGAGGACAGGGTCCTTGTATGCCAAGCCATATGGCTGCCATAACTTGCACTGTTCTTCATCATCACTGGCGTACCCACAACAGAGTTCCCCTTAGCACTGTCAGGCTTGGAGTGAATGAAGCAGGATTAGTGGCCATAAGACTCCTCTCCTCTCACCCCAACACATGTGGGACCAATAAGCCTGGTGTCAGGCTGGTGTCAGTTTATATTGTACGACACTGATCATAGGACTTGTGTCTGGAGACAAAGAGAAACATCTTTTCATCAGCGCAACATCCAGGAAACAGTGGCATGTGGTGGCGGCTCAGTGATGGTCTGGGTTGTTGCTCCTTTGAATGTAAACTTGATTTTGTCACAGTTCAGGGGACATTAAATGGACAAAGGTACCAAGAAACCATATTGGAAGGTTTTGTTGTGTGTCATTTTGATAACCATGCACTTGCCACACGTCCTGTATTCATGGACAACAATGCTGGACCCCATCTAGTACGAGCTTTGACTGATCACCTCCAGAACAACACTAATGATACTCTGCCATGGCCTTCTCGAGTCCCAGACCTGAATCCAGTCGATCATCGTTGTGAGCAGTTGGTATGTAGGGTCAGAGCCAAGGACCCTCAAGTTCAGAATCTCAAAGAATTGACCTAGGCATTGCATCAGCAATGGCAACTCATTTCTCAGTTGAGACGTCTTGTGGGTGTGATCTGTGTACAGGGTGGCTACACCAGATATTGACTTACACTGTTGATCATTTAACTGTGACATGGCTACATGGTTACAAAGACACGTGCGTGTTGATCTGTCCATTTCATTCCTGACATTCACAATGCCTCTGTTTATCCCCAGTTACAGTCCTTGTAGTCACTGGCGAATAAAGTTTTTTCTTTTCAAATGTTCATTTTCCCTATAATTCATAAAATTAACATCTTATTTTTCATTAAGTAAGACATTTGATTGCTTTTGTTTCACTTTCTTCACTTTCACTAGCTTCTCCTTACCCATCTGTATTCTGATTATCAAAACATCTTAGTGGTGCGATACTTTTGACAAGGTGTCTATGTCATGTAAGGTTGAATCATGTAAATATTTCTGTATTGGTGAAGCTGTAGAATGTTTTCTGTTAAAATGAATCATGTAAATATTTCTGTATTGGTGAAGCTGTGGAATGTATTCTGTTACATCGAATCATGTAAATATTTCTGTATAGGTGAAGCTGTAAAATGTTTTCTGTTACATTGAATCATGTAAATATTTCTGTATTGGTGAAGCTGTGGAATGTATTCTGTTACATTGAATCATGTAAATATTTCTGTATTGGTGAAGCCGTCGAATGGATTCTGTTACATTGAATCATTGAAAATATTTCTGTATTGGTGAAGCTGTAGAATGTATTTTGTTACATTGAATCATCGTAAATATTTCTGTATTGGTGAAGCCGTCGAATGGATTCTGTTACATTGAATCATTGTAAATATTTCTGTATTGGTGAAGCTGTAGAATGTATTTTGTTACATTGAATCATCGTAAATATTTCTGTATTGGTGAAGCTGTAGAATGTATTCTGTTACATTGAATCATTGTAAATAATTCTGTATAGGTCAAGCTGTGGAATATATTCTGTTACATTGAATCATTGTAAATATTTATGTATTGCTAAAGCTGTTGAAATTATCCTATCAAGCTTAATCATTGAAAATATTTCTGTATTTGTCAAGCTGTTGAAAACATCTCACTGGAATCAGTCCCTTCAAATCTCATTGATAGGCCAAGATGTTGAAAATATCCTTGAAGTATTAATCATTGGAATAAACTATTAAAATATTTCATGCAGGTTGAATCAGTGAAAATCTTGATGTTGTAGACATGTAGGTGAAAGCGTTGCAGGCTGTCAACTGTGTGTTGTTTGTGTTGTAGACATTAATGAGTGTGACATCAACTTGATGCTGTGTGATGGGGGGCAGTGTAGAAATGTGCCAGGAAGCTACAGGTGCATCTGTCCCGAGGGACTTCGCTTCAACCATGCCACAAGAATGTGTGAAGGTCAGTCAGGAAGCATTTCATTGTTTATTGAGCATTGTCAGATAGTGTTTCTTAGATGTTCAACATTATTATAAGTATTCACATGTTTAAATGAGAATTGTTAAAATTTGTTTGATACTTAATAGCCTACCTTGATCAAACTGGACAAAATATAAGGACATTTTATTTGAACAAAAAAAATATTGTTTGATGTTTAAAGCAGTTAGACTAAATAAGTGAAAACAAAATATGTTTTGTGTCCCTCCTAACAAGTGAAATAATTGCATTTTTTTTAGGAAAATAGCAGCTTTTAAATTCCTACAGATAACTAAATGATTGAATTTTACCACATAAGCTTAATAGGGAATTGCAGACACAGATTGAATTGGCAGATAAATTACTGGTACTGGTCAGTACACAGGTATCTAAGGCTGGTTAGATCATAGTGGAATCAATGTTTTATTGAGCCTGATATTGTTAGTGGTTATGTAAAAATAGAACCTTAAAACAATTTGTGCCTTTACTGACGTGTCTTGAAAAAAGAAATCAAATGAATTTTTTTCATGCTTGGGTGTTTAGAATATCTGTGTATGTAGGTGTTCCCTGTTGACTCCTCCAAAGATATCTAGATGCTACTGTATAAAACTCTTTATTGTTTGATGTTGCTTTCAATGCTTGATGTTGCAGATATGAATGAGTGTGAAACCTCACCCTGTGTTGGAGGTGATTGTATCAACACGGCGGGGAGCTTCAGATGTGAATGCACAAGGCCAGGGACTATGCTGGACTCCACCAAGAGAATCTGTATTGGTGAGTCAAGCTGTACAAGATAGATATGGGTATCGATTTGTATAGTGCAAAGAAAGAAGAGGATCAGATTCTAAGATACAGTGTCCCTTTGAAACACATGAGATAGGTTGATGGCGTTTATGTCAATTGTAACTTGGTGTCATGTATCAAATCTAATCAAATCTCCATATGTTTCTGGACATCCAAGAATCATTTAAAATAAAATCAATGATAAATGCGTTGGCTCAGTTTAATATTGCTAAAAGTTCCAAACTGCTAACTGCAATGGAGTGTTAATTTATATGTCTATGCAATCTATTGGAAATGAAAACTTGATGCAGATATTTGTTAAAGCGTTTAATGAACAAGTCTGACAGACCTATAGTTGTGTATTGTTACCTAACTGGTATTTCAGATGTAGTTTGTAGACTGTGCTTCAAGCTGAATGTTATCATTGCAATCAACTGTAGATAGAGCAGTGTATAACTACTGTGTGTTAATGTGGATTCATTTGTACCTTTGTATAGGGCAGCTCTGCACCTGGCTGTCCTGTGTCACTCCTTGCTTGCTGTTGATGTTTGTTCCCTGTGTCACTCCTTACATGCTGTTGATGTTTGTTCCCTGTGTCGTTCCTTTCTTGCTGTTGATGTTTGTTCCCTGTGTCGTTCCTTGCTTGCTGTTGATGTTTGTTCCCTGTGTCGTTCCTTACTTGCTGTTGATGTTTGTTCCCTGTGTCACTCCTTACTTGCTGTTGATGTTTGTTCCCTGTGTCGTTCCTTGCTTGCTGTTGATGTTTGTTCCCTGTGTCACTCCTTACTTGCTGTTGATGTTTGTTCCCTGTGTCACTCCTTACTTGCTGTTGATGTTTGTTCCCTGTGTCATTCCTTGCTTGCTGTTGATGTTTGTTCCCTGTGTCGTTCCTTACTTGCTGTTGATGTTTGTTCCCTGTGTCACTCCTTACTTGCTGTTGATGTTTGTTCCCTGTGTCACTCCTTGCTTGCTGTTGATGTTTGTTCCCTGTGTCGTTCGTTACTTGCTGTTGATGTTTGTTCCCTGTGTCACTCCTTACTTGCTGTTGATGTTTGTTCCCTGTGTCGTTCCTTGCTTGCTGTTGATGTTTGTTCCCTGTGTCACTCCTTACTTGCTGTTGATGTTTGTTCCCTGTGTCACTCCTTACTTGCTGTTGATGTTTGTTCCCTGTGTCATTCCTTGCTTGCTGTTGATGTTTGTTCCCTGTGTCGTTCCTTACTTGCTGTTGATGTTTGTTCCCTGTGTCACTCCTTACTTGCTGTTGATGTTTGTTCCCTGTGTCACTCCTTACTTGCTGTTGATGTTTGTTCCCTGTGTCGTTCCTTGCTTGCTGTTGATGTTTGTTCCCTGTGTCACTCCTTACTTGCTGTTGATGTTTGTTCCCTGTGTCACTCCTTACTTGCTGTTGATGTTTGTTCCCTGTGTACAGACAACCGACGTGGAGCGTGTTGGCTGAAGTACAGGAATGGGGTGTGTGAGAGGAACATCAATACCATGATGCTAAAGTCTGAATGCTGTGGTACCATTGGGAAGGCCTGGGGAAGTCCCTGCGAGCAGTGCCCACCTGACAGTAAGATTTTACAAAATATAATGGATGTCATCATCATGGACATTTTTGTGATATTGGAACATTTTCTTTCTGTTCATCAGGCAAAGGGGTGCATGTGAGGCCGAATTGTCTAAGGCGCTGCATTTGCTGTGCAGAGTTGCGTCCCTTGCATGGGCATGCCAGAAACCTATGAACCTAGGTTTGTCAGCACCATACCCGTGCTCGTGGGTTTCACCAAAGTGATACACATCTGAGACCTGCATCACTTCAGGCTTTTTCTTCACACATTAAGCTGACACGCTGCCATATGACTGGAATACTGTTAAAAGAGGCGTTAAACCAAACTCACTCACTCACTCACTCACTCACTCACTCACTCACTCACTCACTCACTCACTCACTCACTCACTCACTCACTCACTCACTCACTCACTCACTCAGGGGATATATGTATGAGATAACTGGGTAAAGTTCTCTGTGTCTTCATCTTTTATTGTAATCAATATGACATCAACATTGCCGTCAGTATAGATACGCTGACAATGTATCTTTCAAGGCTGCCCTCATTCACATGTTGCACCCTACCCAGAAGACATTGTGTCCACCGGATCATCATTAATGTTGAAGGGGTCGTTGTCAGCATGGGTACTACAGATATGTAACCCAGGAACAATCCAGCATACAGAAAAGTATCCTAGGAAAAATCAGAATACAGAATAGTACCAGGTACAACAAATGGTGGACAAGTCCATATTCTTCAACCCCAAACCCTACCCCGGTTCATGTTGTAGTTTCGGGTCACCTGATCATAGGTGCAGGCTGGATAATGCTGTGCATCACAGGCTATAAAAGTACTGCACATATATCACCATATAGGCTCATTTTTTTATGTAGCATGCCGGAATGCATCTCATACAACAGTATGACCGTTCCAATCCAGAAACTGAAGAAAATCTTTCATGTTCAGAGTCAAGGAACCAGCTAAGCACACTGCCAAATGTGGAATGAAGTCATCCTAGGGTAGTGTTATGAATTCTTATTTTGGCTAGGGTACATTTCTGTATACAGAAACATACCTGGGGTACATGTCTGTAATACCCGTGACCACAATGACCCCTTCAGCCCCATTCACACTATCACTTATGACAAGCATGGAGCAATGGTGGTTAGGAATCACACCCAACCTAGTAACGCCATCATGTATGACCTGTAACATGCAACTTTGTGATTTCCAGGTGGACTGCGATGTCCAAAGGGGTACGCTTTTACAAATGGATTAAACTGTGGCGGTGAGTATACATCGTATGCACACACTCACCTCACCTGAAACTGATGCATCACTGACAGTGTGAAGCTTGCATGTGAAGATCTGTGTTACACAATGTTACCAACTGATTTAAGTATATGGAGAGAAATAAACAGTAAAATCTCCATGTCAATGTGATTGTGATAATATCAAAGTTTGGACAGGAAATTAAAAAAGGCAAATTAACTCAACAATATGATGTTTTGAGGATCAAGAGTAGTGTTTGAAATGATTTTAAAACCTAAAAAGACAGTCAGGCAGGTGACCCATAAATGTTGTCGGCTCATATTCAAAGTTACCTGCCTACATTCAGACATTATGAATATTGAAAATTCGCAAAAAATAACTGACAAATCATGTCTTGATTCAGTTGGCATAATACAAACTGAATGTGTAGGGAGTCTTAAAAGAATCTGCCAGACAGTTGGGCAAGGGGAGGAAAATTTCATGCAGCCCAACAGATAAGTTACCAGCCACGGGCACGCAGGCAGATGGGCTGGGAGGCGGGCGGGCAGGCGGGCAGGCGGGCAGGCGGGCAGGCGGGCTGGCAGATGGGCGGGGAGGCAGGTGGGCAGATGGGCGGGAGATGGGCGGGGAGGCAGGCGAGCAGACAGGCAGGCAGATGGGCGGGGAGGCAGGCGGGCAGATGGGCTGGCAGATGGGCGGGGAGGCAGGCTGGCAGATGGGCTGGCAGATGGGCGGGGAGGCGGGCGGGCAGATGGGCGGGGAGGCAGGCAGGCGGGCAGACAGGCGGGCAGATGGGCAGGGAGGCGGGCGGGCAGATGGGCGGGGAGGCAGGCGGGCAGATGAGCGGAGAGGCAGGCGGGCAGATGGGCGGGCAGGCAGGCGGGCAGATGGGCGGGGAGGCAGGCGGGCGGGCAGGCAGGCGGGCAGGCAGGCGGGCAGATGGGCGGGGAGGCAGGCAGGCAGATGGGCGGGGAGGCAGGTGGGCAGATGGGCGGGAGATGGGCGGGGAGGCAGGCGAGCAGACAGGCAGGCAGATGGGCGGGGAGGCAGGCGGGCAGATGGGCTGGCAGATGGGCGGGGAGGCAGGCTGGCAGATGGGCTGGCAGATGGGCGGGGAGGCGGGCGGGCAGATGGGCGGGGAGGCAGGCAGGCGGGCAGACAGGCGGGCAGATGGGCAGGGAGGCGGGCGGGCAGATGGGCGGGGAGGCAGGCGGGCAGATGAGCGGAGAGGCAGGCGGGCAGATGGGCGGGCAGGCAGGCGGGCAGATGGGCGGGGAGGCAGGCGGGCGGGCAGGCAGGCGGGCAGGCAGGCGGGCAGATGGGCGGGCAGGCAGGCGGGCAGATGAGCGGGGAGGCGGGCGGTTATTTCAGACGCTGATCATGAGTACCAAGGAATGTACACATTTCAAACAAGACATGCATGTTCAAATAAACTTAAATCAATTAGTCAAGTATCTGTTCTTGAGGATTTAATCTTCTTAATAGTAAGAGACATGTACTGTGTGTTTTGGTGCTGGGAACCAGCGAAACATACAGTAAACTACGTTTATAACGAACACGCTTATAACGAACTGACCGATATAATGAACTGATTTTTTAGTCCCAAGCATTTGTTGTATATATGCTGTATATATGCTTATAATGAACTACATATCTTGTGAACCAAAATTAGTGGTCCCCTCGAGTTCATTATTACCATAGTTAACTGTATCATCTAAGCTGATATATTGGCTAACTTGTGAACAGCTGGTGCATTGACTGTAACAGTGATTTATGAGTGGCATTCCATTCTTTTGTGCTTTGTTTAATTCTTTATTGTGACAGATGTACAGATATGAACACTTCTAAAGTTCACTCATGACTCAGTCAAGAGTCAAACGATGAGGCTGAGTGTGTGAGGCTTCACTATGTTTGTGTTCGTTGGAATGTGGAAGAGTGTGGTTTGTGTAATACGGTCACATTATTATAGTCCTTGATGGTTGTAAACATCTGTAAAAGTGATATTTTAGAGCTTTATTGTTTTTGCCTTATTGTAGTTCCAGTGATTTGTGTATGCTGTCTGTCACAGATGTAAATGAGTGTGAGGTCCTCCCCAACATCTGTAGGAGTGGAGGCGAGTGTGTCAATACCCAGGGTTCCTTCAAGTGTACATGTCCAGCTGGCCTTGAGCTGGACACTACTGGACGCAGATGTGTAGGTGAGGGATAGGTATAGGCTGTCAGCACCAGGTACAATATATATGTTATCAATATTTGCAATGTTCAACTGCTGCAAGCACATATTTATTCACTCTATGTATCATGATTTAATTTGGATGAGAAGAATGTTTAATAGCTTATGATTTATAATCTTATCAACTATATGAAATATCTTTAAGCCTGTTTCAGGTAAGAAAATATTCTTTCTTTCATTTTTGATATTTAAGTGTTATTGTGAACTTTCAGACAACAGGAAAGCTCAGTGCTATTTGGATTACAACAGAGGTTTCTGTGCCCGTGAAATGATGGGCCTGTTCAACAAACACATGTGCTGCTGCACCATGGGGAAGGCTTGGGGAGAGAGCTGTGAATCATGCCCCAACAAGGGAACAGGTGAGCTACAGGCGGAGTAGTACAGACAGCACAGCCTCACCCCACCCTGG
This sequence comes from Haliotis rufescens, assembly GCF_023055435.1. Taxonomy (NCBI): domain Eukaryota; kingdom Metazoa; phylum Mollusca; class Gastropoda; order Lepetellida; family Haliotidae; genus Haliotis; species Haliotis rufescens. The sequence continues at coordinate 38,250,455 of NW_025963779.1, forward strand.
ACCACGTCCAGCTCCTCACAATGCTTTCATTGAGGTCTTTAGTTTTATCAACTATGTGATGTTGGTCACTGGATCATCATTTTTGGCTAGTAAAATTTAGCAACTGCTAAAGTTTTGCAAAGCAGTCATTGGGAACAGGTTGTGGCAGGTGGTATGTGTGATGTGTTTGGTGGGTAGAGAGTGGGGAACAGGGGAGTGGCAGGTGGTATGTGTGATGGCTTTGGTGGGTAGAGAGTGGGGAACATGTTGGTGACAGGTGGTATATGTGATGGCTTTGGTGGGTAGAGAGTGGGGAACACATTTGTGACAGGTGGTATGTGTGTTGACTTTGGTGGGTAGAGAGTGGGGAACATGTTGGTGATAGGTGGTATGTGTGATGGCTTTGGTGGGTAGAGAGTGGGGAACACATTTGTGACAGGTGGTATGTGTGTTGACTTTGGTGGGTAGAGAGTGGGGAACATGTTGGTGATAGGTGGTATGTGTGATGGCTTTGGTGGGTAGAGAGTTGGGAACACATTTGTGACAGGTGGTATGTGTGTTGACTTTGGTGGGTAGAGAGCGGGGAACATGTTGGTGATAGGTGGTATGTGTGATGTCTTTGGTGGGTAGAGAGTGGGGAACATGTTGGTGACAGGTGGTATGTGTGATGACTTTGGTAGGTAGAGAGTGGGGAACACATTTGTGACAGGTGGTATGTGTGATGACTTTGGTGGGTAGAGAGTGGGGAACATGTTGGTGACAGGTGGTATACGTGATGGCTTGGGTGAGTAGAGAGTGGGGAACATGTTGGTGACAGGTGGTATATGTGATGGCTTTGGTGGGTAGAGAGTGGGGAACAGGGGAGTGGCAGGTGGTATATGTGATGGCTTTGGTGAGTAGAGAGTGGGGAACATGTTGGTGACAGGTGGTATATGTGATGGCTTTGGTGGGTAGAGAGTGGGGAACATGTTGGTGACTGGTTGTATATGTGATGGCTTTGGTGGGTAGAGAATGGGGAACATGTTGGTGACAGGTGGTATGAGTGATGGCTTTGGTGGGTAGAGAGTGGGGGACATGTTGGTGACAGGTGGTATATGTGATGTCTTTGGTGGGTAGAGAGTGGGGAACATGTTGGTGACAGGTGGTATATGTGATGTCTTTGGTGGGTAGAGAATGGGGAACAGGGGAGTGGCAGGTGGTATATGTGATGTCTTTGGTGGGTAGAGAGTTAGGAACATGTTGGTGACAGGTGGTATGTGTGATGGCTTTGGTGGGTAGAGAGTGGGGAACATGTTGGTGACAGGTGGTATATGTGATGGCTTTGGTGGGTAGAGAGTGGGGAACAGGGGAGTGGCAGGTGGTATGTGTGATGTCTTTGGTGGGTAGAGAGTGGGGAACATGTTGGTGACAGGTGGTATATGTGATGGCTTTGGTGGGTAGAGAGTGGGGAACAGGGGAGTGGCAGGTGGTATGTGTGATGTCTTTGGTGGGTAGAGAGTGGGGAACATGTTGGTGACAGGTGGTATATGTGATGGCTTTGGTGGGTAGAGAGTGGGGAACAGGGGAGTGGCAGGTGGTATGTGTGATGTCTTTGGTGGGTAGAGAGTGGGGAACATGTTGGTGACAGGTGGTATATGTGATGTCTTTGGTGGGTAGAGAGTTAGGAACATGTTGGTGACAGGTGGTATGTGTGATGGCTTTGGTGGGTAGAGAGTGGGGAACATGTTGGTGACAGGTGGTATATGTGATGGCTTTGGTGGGTAGAGAGTGGGGAACAGGGGAGTGGCAGGTGGTATGTGTGATGGCTTTGGTGGGTAGAGAGTGGGGAACATGTTGGTGACAGGTGGTATATGTGATGGCTTTGGTGGGTAGAGAGTGGGGAACAGGGGAGTGGCAGGTGGTATGTGTGATGTCTTTGGTGGGTAGAGAGTGGGGAACATGTTGGTGACAGGTGGTATATGTGATGGCTTTGGTGGGTAGAGAGTGGGGAACAGGGGAGTGGCAGGTGGTATGTGTGATGTCTTTGGTGGGTAGAGAGTGGGGAACATGTTGGTGACAGGTGGTATATGTGATGTCTTTGGTGGGTAGAGAGTGGGGAACAGGGGAGTGGCAGGTGGCATGTGTGATGTCTTTGGTGGGTAGAGAGTGGGGAACATGTTGGTGACAGGTGGTATATGTGATGGCTTTGGTGGGTAGAGAGTGGGGAACAGGGGAGTGGCAGGTGGTATGTGTGATGGCTTTGGTGGGTAGAGAGTGGGGAACATGTTGGTGACAGGTGGTATGTGTGATGTCTTTGGTGGGTAGAGAGTTAGGAACATGTTTTTGACAGGTGGTATATGTGATGTCTTTGGTGGGTAGAGAGTGGGGAACAGGGGAGTGGCAGGTGGTATGTGTGATGGCTTTGGTGGGTAGAGAGTGGGGAACATGTTGGTGACAGGTGGTATATGTGATGGCTTTGGTGGGTAGAGAGTTAGGAACATGTTGGTGACAGGTGGTATGTGTGATGTCTTTGGTGGGTAGAGAGTGGGGAACATGTTGGTGACAGGTGGTATGTGTGATGACTTTGGTGGGTAGAGAGTGGGGAACATGTTGGTGACAGGTGGTATGTGTGATGTCTTTGGTGGGTAGAGAGTGGGGAACATGTTGGTGACAGGTGGTATGTGTGATGGCTTTGGTGGGTAGAGAGTGGGGAACATGTTGGTGACAGGTGGTATGTGTGATGTCTTTGGTGGGTAGAGAGTTAGGAACATGTTGGTGACAGGTGGTATATGTGATGTCTTTGGTGGGTAGAGAGTGGGGAACAGGGGAGTGGCAGGTGGTATGTGTGATGGCTTTGGTGGGTAGAGAGTGGGGAACATGTTGGTGACAGGTGGTATGTGTGATGACTTTGGTGGGTAGAGAGTGGGGAACATGTAGGTGACAGGTGGTATGTGTGATGTCTTTGGTGGGTAGAGAGTGGGGCACATGTTGGTGACAGGTGGTATGTGTGATGTCTTTGGTGGGTAGAGAGTGGGGAACATGTTGGTGACAGGTGGTATGTGTGATGTCTTTGGTGGGTAGAGAGTGGGGAACATGTTGGTGACAGGTGGTATGTGTGATGTCTTTGGTGGGTAGAGAGTGGGGCACATGTTGGTGACAGGTGGTATGTGTGATGTCTTTGGTGGGTAGAGAGTGGGGAACATGTTGGTGACAGGTGGTATATGTGATGGCTTTGGTGGGTAGAGAGTGGTGAACAGGGGAGTGGCAGGTGGTATGAGTGATGTCTTTGGTGGGTAGAGAGTGGGGAACATGTTGGTGACAGGTGGTATGTGTGATGGCTTTGGTGGGTAGAGAGTTGGGAACAGGGGAGTGGCAGTTGGTATGTGTGATGACTTTGGTGGGTAGAGAGTGGGGAACATGTTGGTGACAGGTGGTATGTGTGATGTCTTTGGTGGGTAGAGAGCGGGGGACAGGGGAGTGGCAGGTGGTATGTGTGATGACTTTGGTGGGTAGAGAGTGGGGAACATGTTGGTGACAGGTGGTATGTGTGATGACTTTGGTGGGTAGAGAGTGGGGAACAGGGGAGTGGCAGGTGGTATGTGTGATGGCTTTGGTGGGTAGAGAGTGGGGGACAGGGGAGTGGCAGGTGGTATGTGTGATGACTTTGGTGGGTAGAGAGTGGGGAACATGTTGGTGACAGGTGGTATGTGTGATGACTTTGGTGGGTAGAGAGTGGGGAAAATGTTGGTGACAGGTGGTATGTGTGATGTCTTTGGTGGGTAGAGAGTGGGGAACATGTTGGTGACAGGTGGTATGTGTGATGTCTTTGGTGGGTAGAGAGTGGGGAACATGTTGGTGACAGGTGGTATGTGTGATGACTTTGGTGGGTAGAGAGTGGGGAACAGGGGAGCGGCAGGTGGCATGTGTGATGTCTTTGGTGGGTAGAGAGTGGGGAACATGTTGGTGACAGGTGGTATGTGTGATGACTTTGGTGGGTAGAGAGTGGGGAACAGGGGAGTGGCAGGTGGTATGTGTGATGTCTTTGGTGGGTAGAGAGTTGGGACTTTACACACAAAATGACAAAAGTGCAAAAACTTGGCTCTTATTGGTTGTGCAATCACAACACTACAATTCATAACAGTGCACAACACTACAATTCATAACAGTGCACAACACTACAATTCATAACAGCTTTTGCGTGACATTGTTTTTTCATTCTCATAAGAATCAAATATCCTTCCATTTGAAATCCATATTAGAAGTGCAGGTTCTAGTTGATTTTTGTTTCCAGATGAGTATGAAGAGCTGTGTGATGGAGGTGAAGGGATGTATCCTGACCCTGACAAACCAACAGGTAGGTAGGTCACTTGATGGCACACACCACTATCAGTATTCCAGGTAATATGGAGACAACTTACAGCACTAACAAGAGTCTTGTCAAGGTACACGCTCGGACACATGTATTGGTGGAGTCTGTGGCAGAGGTAGAATCCATGAGGTAGAATCCACAGCTTGCTCATTAGGTTCTGTTTATCAGAAGATTTTCCCAAAACAAAAATTGTTTTGTCAGTACTGAAAATAGATCCCCATTTTCAGTGGCACACGACAGGATAAAGTAAACAATCATGGGACCCCATTACACCACATGTCCTCACAATAACACTATGTGTCCTACGTTCCTGTACCAAGTGCACATCACAATCATACATCAGAGCTGTTATGCCCCATATACCCAAGTAACTCATGTCTTCCATTTGCAGCAATAATAGCAATTGTCATGGAAGTAATGGGGATCTGTGACTCATCCTCTATTGCATCACCTTTAACAGAGTTCAGTCTGCAGTCACATTCAGGAATAGGCATGCGGTTAAGTCACGAAATGTCTATCAGGAGATTCTACTTAAGTAATTTATTTATTCTTTAATTTGTGTTGACCACCGTTGATGCCATGTGGGTGTGTTTCAGATATCAATGAGTGCCGGATGTTTCCTGGTATGTGTTTAAATGGAAAGTGTCGCAACGTGATGGGAAGTTTCATCTGTACCTGCAACCCTGGGTTTGCCAAGGATGACACAGGATTCAACTGCACTGGTGAGAAGGAGAGTAGTTGTATTAGGCTGAAAGCAACTAGAGAAACTGTCCCTCAGTACGTCAGTTCCGGCCAGTGGACCCTATGTCATTATAGAAACTAGCTCCATTGTGACAAATATCATTTCAGATCTGTATTGCATTTTCATTGTATTGTTGTTCCTGTTTCCAGATATCAATGAGTGCCTGATATCATCGGTAGAGATCTGTGGTTTAGGCGAATGTATCAATATGCCGGGGACATTCCGCTGTGAGTGTGCTGAGGGCTTCAGGGGTGTCATGATGAACCAGATGTGTGTTGGTGAGTTTCTGTCAAACACAGAAGGTACTTCTATCAGTAATTGGAGGTCTTCTGGTTTAGTGAAGAACTTACTTCTTTAACTGAGTGTCTCATAGATCTATATCTGTAACAGTTCAACATCTTCAATCATACTTGAAATTCTATCACATATATTCCCTTTTGTCAAGAGAAAGTATACCTGTGCTCATATTGTGCAAAATTTCTAGTTTTTGTAAGACAATACACAAGCCAGAATCACACTTGAGTAAGCAGATCATGAATATTAGATTATGTTTCTGTCAGATAATGATTGCTGACTTTTATTACTGGAATACTTATGACTTCACCTTTGATCTGTCCAGACATCAATGAGTGTGAGGAGAATACAGGCTTGTGTCTCGGAGGGTCTTGTCGCAACGTCGATGGAAGCTACGAGTGTGATTGCCCAGATGGCCATGAAGTTGGACCTGATGGCTCAACTTGTAAAGGTCAGTACTGATGCTAGATAGGACCTGATGACTCAACTTGTAAAGGTCATGGTAATTTTAATTAGAAATATCATCATCATTGTCTTACACCTACAAGCCACTCTCTTTGTACAGCACATATATGTGTCATCTTGTTTCAGATGTGGATGAGTGTGGGTCAGCAAGCTCCATCTGCTCCAATGGCCACTGTGAAAACTACATGGGGGGCTACCAGTGCATCTGCTCTGAAGGCTACAAGACCAATGACCAGAAGACTACATGTGCTGGTCAGTAACTGTCCCACAGGTCTGGCTGCAATTATCTGTGATTGTCACAATGATGATCACAAAAGCACTGGAGAGAATAATTATTTATTAATAATGTTTTGAGCATTGTTTTATAAGGAACTATTAGGGTAATTGATATCCTTGTGGAGTGCCGTGAGATGATGAATACAAATTTGGAGAGGGTCCACTGCAAAAATGACATATAGTTGAGGAGAGTCATGCAGTTACAAATCACAACTTTTGGGGGCAGGCAGAAATGGCACGGGTACCCAGATAATAAGTGTTGACCACTCAGTTTTTGCCATAAACATATTTATCAATGAGTGAGTATTATTATTTTATGGTGTATCAGTAATTTTGCAGCTCTTCACAGCGATATCAATGAGTGGAAGAGTAAACTGGTTGACATTAGAGTTGCAGTATATAATACTATTTTCGCAAGTTAGGATGTGGCCAGTGATATGACCCTAAAATCTTAACCTCAATAGAAGTTGAAGCAGTATCATGAGGGGTACATGTGGTTTTATGCTCCCATTGTTGTTTTACACCAATAGCCGTAGGCGATTTGTATAAAACCTAATGAGGGCCACATAAAACCACATGTACTCATCATGATACTGCTACAACAAATATATCTTGCCGACATGTTTCAATATGTCATTGTGAAAGCTTTAAAACAAATTCAAAATTAATAGAAAATAGCTGTATGATTGAGCTGAGGTTAACTTGTGCAATGTCACATGACTTTCACTGACCCGCACACTTTTTGCTACGAAGCAGAATTGTGGGATTTATTCTCCCGCTCAGAAATTTATTTTCGTCCCAGGTGGGATACATAGTATTTAATCAAGATCATGTGAACCAATCAGATCTTATCATTCTGACATGGAGATATGATTATGCTTTTTGTATTCTTTCAGACATTGATGAATGCCGTGTGCGTAATGGAGGATGCATGGGTCGATGCGTCAACACTCCCGGAAGCTTCTCTTGCGGCTGTGAAAGTGGCTACCTCCTCATGATAGATGGCAAAACCTGCATAGGTACACTAGGAATAATACTGTGCCATGGAGTTATCAATCAATGATGGTGTTATCTCATCTTATAAACGTTATATGTATTAAAACCAGTGCAACTTCACAAAATAGATTCCTCTTTGTTCAGTCTTATTGAAAAACATGAAATCAACATTGAGAAAATTCCATCTTGCAAACTGAAACATTGAGTCAATATATTGATTATAACTAGGTGACTTTACATCTTCATCAGAATCTTTCTAAGTTGATCATTGTTAACCCAGTTTAATTTGATGTTGTATGCTCCTTTTGTTTGATTTCGAGATTGGAATTTGTAAATAAATTGATTGGCTCTCCAGTTAATAGAATTGATATTTTATCTCTTTGGAAAACATCATCAAACGCAATCAGGTGTAGTCAAAATTAATTAAATGAAACGTTTTACTGACAGTGTTGTTTACTCGGAATGTTCTAGATGTTGACGAGTGTAAAGAAACACCCGACATCTGTCGAGGAGGTCGATGTATCAACCAGCCTGGCTCCTACAGATGTACTTGCACAGGTGGACTCTCCTCGTCCAGGGATCAGAAGCAGTGTCTGGGTATGTGTCTTTGTGTCTGGGTATGTGTCTTTGTGTCTGGGTATGTGTCTTTGTGTCTGGGTATGTGTCTTTGTGTCTGGGTATGTGTCTTTGTGTCTTGGTATGTGTCTTTGTGTCTTGGTATGTGTCTTTGTGTCTGGGATGTGTCTGGAATATGTCTTTGTATCTGGGTATGTGTCTTTGTGTCTTGGTATGTGTCTTTGTATCTGGATAAGTTTTTGTCTCTGTGAATATGTCTGGATATCTGTCTTTGTCAAAAGGGATATGTTTAGATGTGTATTAAGAACCTTTGTCTTAACTGAGCTACTAATTTTGCACAATTTTCATAAAGGGCTTAAAGGGGCTGTCAAAATAAACTTCTTGTAATTCTCTATTAAACTTTCATGTAGGTTAACCCAGGACATATATATTGTTATAAACTGTTTAAATGGTTTCATTTTCCTTTCAATAACATTTCTCCTGTGATGGAGTTTCTCCAGCATGTGCTCTTGTGTTCTAGATGTGGATGAGTGTCTGCTGAACAAGAACCTGTGTATGACGGGAGTCTGTCAGAACACACAAGGCTCCTTCTCCTGCAAGTGTGACACTGGTTTCTCCGTCAAGCGGGAGACTGGCAACCCAGGCTGTACAGGTACTGTCCTACTGTCCTGAGTGACAACGTATATTGTGGTATAGTCTGATACACTGGCCACCAAGGCTGTACAGGTACTGTCCCACTGTCCTGAGTGACAACGTATATTGTGGTATAGTCTGATACACTGGCCACCAAGGCTGTACAGGTACTGTCCCACTGTCCTGAGTGACAACGTATATTGTGGTATAGTCTGATACACTGGCCACCAAGGCTGTACAGGTACTGTCCCACTGTCCTGAGTGACAACGTATATTGTGGTATAGTCTGATACACTGGCCACCAAGGCTGTACAGGTACTGTCCCACTGTCCTGAGTGACAACGTATATTGTGGTATAGTCTGATACACTGGCCACCAGGGCTGTACAGGTACTGTCCTACTGTCCTGAGTGACAACGTATATTGTGGTATAGTCTGATACACTGGCCACCAAGGCTGTACAGGTACTGTCCCACTGTCCTGAGTGACAACGTATATTGTGGTATAGTCTGATACACTGGCCACCAGGGCTGTACAGGTACTGTCCCACTGTCCTGAGTGACAACGTATATTGTGGTATAGTCTGATACACTGGCCACCAGGGCTGTACAGGTACTGTCCCACTGTCACTGAGTGACAACGTATATTGTGGTGTAGTCTTGGAGACTGGCAACCCAGGCTGAAAAGGATAAACTGAACTTCCATTTTGCCATTGTGCTTCGATATATTCTGGCCACTGATCCAATATTTATGTTGTGATTTTGGTGGTGTTGTGCAGATGATGACGAGTGTCTAGAGGGTAACGTGTGTGACAGCAATGCTGTCTGTATCAACACCAGAGGCTCCTTCAAGTGTGACTGCAAGCCAGGCTTCACGGGGGACGGATTCACATGTAGAGGTATACATACACCAGCAGTTATACTTGTAGAGGTATACATACACCAGCAGTTATACATGTAGAGGTATACATACACCAGCAGTTATACATGTAGAGGTATACATACATACACCAGCAGTTATACATGTAGAGGTATACATACATACACCAGCAGTTATACATGTAGAGTTATACATACACCAGCAGTTATACATGTAGAGGTATACATACACCAGCAGTTATACATGTAGAGGTATACATACATACACCAGCAGTTATACATGTAGAGGTATACATACACCAGCAGTTATACATGTAGAGGTATACATACATACACCAGCAGTTATACATGTAGAGGTATACATACATACACCAGCAATTATACATGTAGAGGTATACATACATACACCAGCAGTTATACTTGTAGAGGTATACATACACCAGCAGTTATACTTGTAGAGGTATACATACACCAGCAGTTATACTTGTAGAGGTATACATACACCAGCAGTTATACTTGTAGAGGTATACATACACCAGCAGTTATACATGTAGAGGTATACATACACCAGCAGTTATACTTGTAGAGGTATACATACACCAGCAGTTATACATGTAGAGGTATACATACATACACCAGCAGTTATACTTGTAGAGGTATACATACATACACCATCAATTATACATGTAGAGGTATACATACACCAGCAGTTATACATGTAGAGGTATACATACACCAGCAGTTATACTTGTAGAGGTATACATACACCATCAATTATACATGTAGAGGTATACATACACCATCAATTATACCTTCTCTAGGAAAGAAAATGTGGCATTCAAGGTTTCTATACCTGCCCTAGGGATGCTTCCACTCAGCTAGGCTGTATAAAGCTGGGCATGGAAAAGTAGCATACATTTTAGAGGAATTGAAGTCAAACTTGTGGTTTTCTGTACTCAAATAACTTTGTATTGTATCTTTCATTAAGATTATGTAGAACTTGCTCAGGAATTGATGAGATAATTAAGATAAGTACGCTTTAGTTGACAATACATATGAATCATGCAGATTGATTCATGGCTTTAACAGAGACTTTCATCTAGCCAACTCTTGAAATAGCTGATTAATGATTTGTAAATACAGATTTGAGAATGAAACTGTGAAGTTGTAGGGGTATACATCAAGTTATCGAAATATTGTTAATCATCAACTTTTCAACCGTAGCAATAGCAATAATAAGAATGTCCCTTTTAACAAGTTCATGTCAATAATATGTGTTCACAACAGATGCTAACGAGTGTATCCGTGCCAACGGTGGATGTGACCGTGATGCTGCCTGCATCAATATGCCGGGCAGTTTCCGCTGTGTCTGTGACGAAGGCTTTTCTGGTGATGGCTTCCAGTGCATCGGTCAGTAAACGTCATTATTTGTCAAGGGAGACAATCAAGTGTACTAAATGTTGTGAATGTGTACTAAAGTAGGGGAGTTCAGGGTGTACTAAAGTAGAGGAGTTTGGGGTGTACTAAAGTAGGGGAGTTTGGGGTGTACTAAAGTAGGGGAGTTTGGGGTGCAACAAAGTAGGGGAGTTTGGGGTGTACTAAAGTAGGGGAGTTTGGGGTGTACTAAAGTAGGGGAGTTTGGGGTGTAACAAAGTAGGGGAGTTTGGGGTGTAACAAAGTAGGGGAGTTTGGGATGTACTAAAGTAGGGGAGTTTGGGGTGTAACAAAGTAGGGGAGTTTGGGGTGTACTAATGTAAAGGAGGCCAATACTTGTCTGAAGGGGGCCCAAGGCGTAATGAAGTTTGGAAGTTCAGGGAGTTTAAAGTGTACCCATCATAAGCGGCATATTCCATCCTTTAGATGCTGATGAGTGCAGCTTGGATGTGACTCTGTGTGAGAACGGGCAGTGCTACAACTATCCAGGAGGATTCCGGTGTGAATGTGACATGGGATTTGCCCCCACTGAGGATGAACGGGCCTGTGTCGGTAAGTCAGATTCAATCTGTTCTGATAAGATTTGATGTGATTCATCTTTCTTCACAACTCACCCTCGGAGATGAAAAAGTATTTCCCACACCCATGAAATAATAATTTTCCAAAACTGTTTGTCAGAGTGAAATTTCTTTATCACTAGTGTCAGAAAATTATTAGAACTTCATATTTTCTGTGCAAAAGCAAATGTCCATACTGCAGTAGTCATGGCGTCTGTGTTCCAGATATCAATGAATGTGACATGTTCCACAACTTATGTGTCAATGGCCGCTGTGAAAATGTGTTTGGTATGTTCCGATGTGTCTGTAACCAAGGTTATCAGCTTGATAACTCAGGAGGAAACTGTACAGGTATGTCTGCATCAGTTCTCGTTTACTTTGATAACATTAAATTTGATAGCTTTTGATACATTTCGGTGTTTTCATGCGATTAAGATCTGATACCACTACTTGTGTTGCACATTTCAGACATTGATGAGTGTCAGAACATAGACAACTGTCAGTACGGCACCTGTGTCAACACCCAGGGAGGGTACCTGTGTCAGTGCCCCCCAGATTACGAACTCAACCCCACGGGCACAGGATGTGTGGGTGAGGATCTCTGCTGTACTTGGGGTTTCTATCTAGTTCCAGACTTGTTCACAAAATATCTACCGGGTACACAGGGATTATTGATTAATCAGAATTAAATTCTGCAAAAATCAAAAAATATTCTGAATAACATTGTGTGCTTGAAAACATTATTACTTGAAACATATTTTGTTTGGACTTTTGCACTATGTCCTTGTATCTTCAGACAAGTATTGCACTATGTCCTTGTATCTTCAGACAAGTATTGCACTATGTCCTTGTATCTCCAGACAAGTATTGCACTATGTCCTTGTATATCCAGACAAGTATTGCACTATGTCCTTGTTTCTTCAGACAAGTATTGCACTATGTCCTTGTATATCCAGACAAGTATTGCACTATGTCCTTGTATCTCCAGACAAGTATTGCACTATGTCCTTGTATCTCCAGACAAGTATTGCACTATGTCCTTGTATCTTCAGACAAGTATTGCACTATGTCCTTGTATCTCCAGACAAGTATTGCACTATGTCCTTGTATCTTCAGACAAGTATTGCACTATGTCCTTGTATCTTCAGACAAGTATTGCACTATGTCCTTGTATCTTCAGACAAGTATTGCACTATGTCCTTGTATCTCCAGACAAGTATTGCACTATGTCCTTGTATCTCCAGACAAGTATTGCACTATGTCCTTGTATCTTCAGACAAGTATTGCACTATGTCCTTGTATCTTCAGACAAGTATTGCACTATGTCCTTGTATCTTCAGACAAGTATTGCACTATGTCCTTGTATCTTCAGACAAGTATTGCACTATGTCCTTGTATCTTCAGACAAGTATTGCACTATGTCCTTGTATCTCCAGACAAGTATTGCACTATGTCCTTGTATATCCAGACAAGTATTGCACTATGTCCTTGTTTCTTCAGACAAGTATTGCACTATGTCCTTGTATATCCAGACAAGTATTGCACTATGTCCTTGTATCTCCAGACAAGTATTGCACTATGTCCTTGTATCTCCAGACAAGTATTGCACTATGTCCTTGTTTCTTCAGACAAGTATTGCACTATGTCCTTGTATCTCCAGACAAGTATTGCACTATGTCCTTGTATATCCAGACAAGTATTGCACTATGTCCTTGTTTCTTCAGACAAGTATTGCACTATGTCCTTGTATATCCAGACAAGTATTGCACTATGTCCTTGTATCTCCAGACAAGTATTGCACTATGTCCTTGTATCTCCAGACAAGTATTGCACTATGTCCTTGTATCTTCAGACAAGTATTGCACTATGTCCTTGTATCTCCAGACAAGTATTGCACTATGTCCTTGTATCTCCAGACAAGTATTGCACTATGTCCTTGTATCTCCAGACAAGTATTGCACTATGTCCTTGTTTCTTCAGACAAGTATTGCACTATGTCCTTGTATCTCCAGACAAGTATTGCACTATGTCCTTGTATCTTCAGACAAGTATTGCACTATGTCCTTGTATCTTCAGACAAGTATTGCACTATGTCCTTGTATCTCCAGACAAGTATTGCACTATGTCCTTGTATATCCAGACAAGTATTGCATCATGTCCTTGTATCTCCAGACAAGTATTGCACTATGTCCTTGTATCTCCAGACAAGTATTGCACTATGTCCTTGTATCTCCAGACAAGTATTGCACTATGTCCTTGTATCTTCAGACAAGTATTGCACTATGTCCTTGTATCTTCAGACAAGTATTGCACTATGTCCTTGTATCTCCAGACAAGTATTGCACTATGTCCTTGTATCTTCAGACAAGTATTGCACTATGTCCTTGTATCTTCAGACAAGTATTGCACTATGTCCTTGTATCTCCAGACAAGTATTGCACTATGTCCTTGTATCTTCAGACAAGTATTGCACTATGTCCTTGTATCTTCAGACAAAGTATTGCACTATGTCCTTGTATCTCCAGACAAGTATTGCACTATGTCCTTGTATCTTCAGACAAGTATTGCACTATGTCCTTGTATCTCCAGACAAGTATTGCACTATGTCCTTGTATCTTCAGACAAGTATTGCACTATGTCCTTGTATCTTCAGACAAGTATTGCACTATGTCCTTGTATCTTCAGACAAGTATTGCACTATGTCCTTGTATCTTCAGACAAGAGACTGGGCTCCTGCTATATGGATGTCCCCCAGTTTTCCCGTGGAGGCCGTATGGTGGTGTGCACAGATTCGATCGCTGTGGATATATCCCGAGCCACCTGCTGCTGTACTGTGGGGAAAGGCTGGGGGGATGTCCCTGGGCTGTGTGAGATTTGCCCAAGGAATGGAACAAGTAAGTTGTCTGGATATCATATATCATAAACATTTTATTGTACTGGTATGGGTGTTTTGAATTTCCTACTTATTTTTTAAATTTCACTTGTATAATTCCTTGATGTTTCATCTACCAGCTATTGACTGAACAATTAACAATTAGATCATTTTAATCAAATAAACAACACTTCAATTTATACATGCTTTCTCAATCTGAAGAATTCCCTCTCACAAAAAATTAAAAGCGATTACTATTATCACCAGCAGAGTTTGATCTCCATATTTTGACATCCGTATATTGATCGAGAGCTGGAAGCACATGGGAAGGATATCCCACAAAACAAACAAGACAAATGTTTAAATGCATGCACAAGTGTGCACCAGACGTACATAGCAGAAAGTACTGCATGCCTCCAGACATGTTCGTTGACAGTGCACCCTGTGTGTGTTGCAGGTGAATACAACGCTCTGTGTCCCGGGGGGCCAGGGTTCAGGCCTAACACCATCACACTGGTGGTAGAAGGTATGTACTTGGCTCGTGACATGGCTATGGTTGACATCTGTGAAATTGGCAGTCCTTATCTGTTGTTCCATCATCAAAAACTGGCATCACTGAGAATGAGATACACATTAATCATGAGTGCAGAATTTAAAAATATAAATATATAAAAGCTATTTTATTCTGTATTGATTTCCAATCATATATTAATAATGATATGAAGTGTCCATTGAAAATTGACCACTGATTCTTAGAACATGTGAGCAGCTGTTTCTGTTTATTTGTATACTGTGGTTGTTGATGATGCAGATATTGATGAGTGTGCTGAAGTGGACGATGTCTGCAAGGGAGGCCGATGTCAGAACACATTTGGCAGCTATGTGTGTGTGTGTCCGGAGGGCTTAGAACTGGACAGCACCAGGCACCGATGTGTGGGTACGATCAGTTGTCCATTGTCTTCTCTTTGTTACTCAAATTCCAGATATGTTACTAACCGGTATGCTGCAAGACTGATGAAAAACAAAATAGTCTCATAGCAACATAATCAAATAAGATTTTGAAGACTAAAAGAAACAACTTTTAAAAGTCATATTTATTTAATTTTTATCCCACCTACCAACATTTTTCACACAAAAATCTGTAAAGCAATTAATACAATATTTCTTGCCTGACATTCTTAAAAAATATTTTTGAAATTGTTAACAAGAGGTACTTGTCAATGCATGGTGCATTATCCACACACAAAAAGCTGTGAATGCTGATGTACCTCAAATTGTGTTTGTCATTGACGTATATATGAAGAAATAGCCAGTGAAGAGCACGCTACAGTTGTTACAGAATATGCTTCTGCTACAACAGAACATGCTACTGTTATCATAACAGATGCTACTGTTGTATTGTTGTAGCAATACTCAAGCAATATCACGTTGAGGGACACCAGAAATGGGCTTCACATATTGTACCCATGTGGGGAATCCAAGTGACGAGTGAATGCTTTAAACACTAGCCTACTCCACTGTCCCACCTGGTACTGTTACCACAGAAATCAGTACAGGCACTATTCAAATTTAGCTTTCAGCTGTTGCCACTTGTACTGCAGTAAACCATGCATATCACTGTAGGTCTGATTTTCAAGTGTGGGGAATGCTTGTTTACTTATATATCTATACTGCTATGCTGCAGATGTTGATGAGTGTCGGACTGGGCAGAGGAAGTGTGGCAGGGGTGAGTGTGTCAACACCCCGGGCAACTACACATGCATCTGTCCTGCAGGATACGAACCCATGGATGGGGGCCGAGACTGCCTCGGTAAGAATTGAAATACTTTCTCAGCATAAAGAGACTCACCTCAGTCCAGCATCATCATTATCATTATCATTATCATTCATTTATATACTGCAGATATCCAGGTACTAGTATCTGCTCAAATGCGTTTTTTATTTGTTCCCCGACCAGTGGATCCGTTCGCATTCCAGTTATCATTCTCAAATCCCCGGGGAGTATACAACCCAAGCTGCCTAGGGATGCCAGAAGGTTTTTACATCCACCCCACATATTGGGCACCCATTCCCTGCTGGGTGAACAGAGGCACATTTGAACCAAGTCACTTGCCCAGGGTGACACCACACATTTTCACACTTGTGTTTCTGGTGTATGTATAAGAGTGAATATTATCCTACCCCTATTTTTTATCCCGGGGATGAAATACTCTAGTGTCAGGATGATTCTCCCCTGTGAATTTGAACCCATACCAGTGTGGCACTAACGTAGGATAGTATACTCTAGAATAAAACTTCCCCCGGGATAATATTTAGGTAGCATATAATCTTTGCTTACATATGTACATATTCATGTTTCCACCATCTGGTCATCTGCCATCGGATGAGTAGGTTCTTTTGAGTTCACATGGTGTATATACTGTACATTAGGGGTAGTGACAACACTGTAAAAACCTGTAAACATTGTTGGTCCCAAGGCTGAATAACAACATGATTTGTTTGTTGGTTTGTATGTTGTTTAATGCTGCACTCAGCAATATTCCACGTATATGACTGTGGTCTGTAAATAATCAAGATTGGACCTGACAATCCAGCTGGGGCGAATTCAGTATCCAAATCAACATGTTATCATGGTAGGCAATGTGCATACAAAATGACATCAGATGGGAAAAGCTTCCAGAACCCATCCTCTGGATCCGCAACTGGGATACGATGACATGTGTCAACCAAGACAGCAAGTCTGACCACCCTATCCTGTTAGTCGCCTCTTACAACAAGCATAGTCGCCTCTTACAGCAAGCATGGGTTGCTGAAGACCAATTCTAACCCAGATCTTCATGGGTCACCAGACATGAAGTATTTATAATACATGTATGTACTGCCGATATGATATCCACAAGGTGTTATAGAGCATCACCCCAGTGTCTTATGATACCAAATATATCAACATGAGTTGCTAAAAGTATAAAACTCCGAGACTTGCCAAGGAGTGTTGAACTTTTATCAATGAGTGTTGATACATTTGATATCAAATGACACTCAATTGAGATTCTATTTATCATCATTTATTAATACCAGCATCATTCTTCCAACTCTTTCAACTTGTAAACAGTAATAACCAGAGTTTAAAAGTTCCGCTAACCAGCTTCAGTGGCAGAGATCTTAGTGATATCTTTTGATTGTGACACCATGGTAACTGATGTCACACATTAGGTCTGCAAAGCATGAGATGCAATTTCATTGTAGCAATATCTCTTTGGAGGGATTGCTTGCTTTCACCCTAGCTAAATCTCTTGTGGAAAGCAGTTTTGGATGATAATTAATGTGTATATATATTCCAGACATGAGGAAGTTTACATACACTACCTACATAATATTGACAAGATGTTGTGTTATCGGTTCCAGACATGAGGAAGTATACAAACACTACCTACATAATATTGACAAGATGTTGTGTTATCGGTTCCAGACATGAGGAAGTATACATACACTACCTTCATAATATTGACAAGATGTTGTGTTATCGGTTCCAGATATGAGGAAGTATACATACACTACCTTCATAATATTGACAAGATGTTGTGTTATCGGTTCCAGACATGAGAAAGGGCAACTGCTACATGGAGTACTTGAACACAACACGCCCGCCGTATCAGGTAATCTGTGAGAAGCCCATGTCCAAACAGCTGACCAAGAGACAGTGCTGCTGCACCATTGGTGCTGCCTGGAACGGTCCATGCGAGCCCTGCCCACTGAGGAACACACGTAAGTGGTGATATTACCGGTAGTAGTAGCCTTCACTGCATTACTGATTCTAGAAATAGTATACATTTGAATAGCAAAAATAATAAGTACAAGATGGGACCAACTGGACATAAAAACATGCTCTGTTTGGATTGAAAAGTTTCCTTTATTAACTTTGTACATTTTTTTTTTTTATTTATTTTTTTTTTTAAGGGAATAAACCTCCTTTCAATTCCTGCATCTTGGAATACTGATCAGGAAAATCCAAATAATGAGAAATTTATGTGGTCAGGTCTAGTTCAGAAAGATGTTTAAATATGATTCAAGTTTGAATAAATACACCTCTCTTCAGTATGCAAGACATACCCATGTATAGTCAGTCTTTAATGCAGCTGGAGCACCTGAAACAGGCCAAAACAGATTGATTAAAAAACAAATAATAAAATGTAATGTTAATTTTTACAATATTTCCCCCATTCATATTTAATCATGAATAACTTGACAAATCTAGGTTTTTTTCGGAGCCTGAACTGAAAGAGTGTACAATGTATTACCATGTATTGCAATTGCTCACCTGCAGGTGGCTCTGCATAGAAATGTGCATGTCAATAGTGATACATGTGGGTTGATTTAGAGAAGCATGGATCTTATCAGAAAGTAAAGATATGTTGCTGAACTATCATCTTAATTTAGAAGAACATATTTACATGTGGTGTATCAGTGAAAGGCATCAGCAATATGCAGTGGGTAATGCTTCAAAAAACAGTTATATAACATCAGTGGGGTAGCCTAGCGGTTAAGTGTCTGCTTGTCTTGCCAATAAAGAACTTGTTTCCCAACATATTCCTGATTATTCCTGAAAGTGACCCAGGTTCAGTACCCCACATGGTTGTACACTGTGATGTGTTTCTGTTGACAGGAGAGTACAGACAACTCTGTCTGGATAGCCCCATGGGAGGAATGGACAGTAAGTCTACGGTGTTGTCATGGAAACTCCATAAATGATGCTATGTGTACATGTCTTGCACGTGTCTTAGGATCTTACATAAAATATATTGACAAGAGAATGATACAGTCAAAGAGTGTATGTACATAGATCAATCCTCCTTTAACCCCTCATTTTTCAAAATATATTGCATGCAAAATATTTCTGGAAGTGGGCTAAACGACTAAATTTTATGCCTGCCTGATTCTCCATGACAGCATTCCCCTACTCATTCTGGTTGGGTGCCATTCTGAAAATGTCACCTCACTTTACATAAAATAATGTCAAGTAAGAAAAAGTTAGTGAGGATAAATCTTTTACTTCACATCAGGTCACTCTTTCATCAAACTCCCATACAAGTTTGTGATTATTTGATCTCCCCATGTCATGTGTCACAGAGATCAACGAGTGTAGGATCCTCCCCAGTCTGTGTGAGAACGGCCGCTGTATTGACACGGAGGGCAGTTTCAGATGTCAGTGCTATCCTGGCTACAAGTATGACCGTACAACTCATGTTTGTGAAGGTAAGACATTGTTTACCCCGACAAAAGATGTACAGGCAATTAGCTTTATTAATTGCATCAAATATAGGAGTTAAATTATCATGATATATACTGGTAAGTGTATCAGTTTTCAAGTGTTCATTGTGCAGAGTTGTATCCCCTAGCTTCCCAGGATCCAGTGGCCATGGGTTTAAATCTCGGATATGCCTGATTATGATCCTTGGTTTGCCAGCACTATAGCCTTACTTGTGAGTTTCACCAAGTGGTAAACATCTGCAACCTGCACCACCACATTAACCTGGCACATTATAGCCTTTAGCCCACGTCATTCAGTCATGTGAAAGAGAGGGCATGGGTTTCCAAGAACCAAGGTGTCCCACCTCAGAGCTGTCTGCCAGGATCTGGTGGTTGGAGCACTTTCCTCTCACTTAAACGTGACAGCATGAAATCGTAAGACTGTAAACTCAACTCACTCCCTGACTGATGGACTCATTCACTCACTGCCATGTTCCATAGATGAGGATGAGTGTCGTGGAACTCTGTCTCCATGTGTGGGCAATGCAGTGTGTGTGAACATGGAGGGCAGTTATGAGTGTTCCTGCCCCGATGGCTACAGACTCAAGCCAGACCGGAGAAGCTGCCAGGGTATGTACCACACATCTCCCCTCATGTAATACTACTGTACAGGACCAGTGTCATGACCAGATGTTTCATGGGACATGTTTACAACATAACCTAGCAGAATAGATAATGATAATGTTTGATTCATGTCAGATCTTGTTGCATTTTCTCTCTTAAACATGTAGGGGGATCCAAGTAGTATGCTGAATATCTAACATGTTTTTTGTGTGAAAAAACCCCATTAAATACCCAAAGAGTGTTCAAAGAAGGTTGGGGAGGTAAAAGAAATTCAAAACAGTATAAATTAGGTGTTACGATGAAAATGTGTAAGTGAATATTATCCTACCCTATTTTTTATCCCAGGGATGAAATTCTCTAGTGTCAGGATGATTCTCCCTAGTGAATTTGAACCCTTACCAGTGTGTTTAATCCTATCCTCTACTGTACTCTAGAGTAAAAATTCCCCCAGGATGATATTTAGGTAGGATATAATCCTTGCTTACAAATGCCCTTCTCTATTACAGACATAAATGAATGTTTGGAGGATCCGGAGGTGTGTAGCAATGGCGACTGTGTCAACACTGCCGGCAGCTTCAGCTGCATCTGCCACGACGGCTTCCGACTGTCTGCACGCAGAGACTCCTGCTCTGGTAAGTCCTCAAGTACACAGCCACATCGAAGTGAAGGTTTTCATGTGTTGTCAGCATTATGCAGTTCATAAGACACAATATACACAGCCACATATCTAGTGGGAAATAGTTCATAGTTCTCTATCAACTGACACATCATGTATTCCCAAAGTCCTGTTCAATTCACCTGTTAACAACAACTGTCTCATGGTGGCATATGGTCCTGTGCATAGCATACTGGCCACAAAACAGGTGAAGTTAACCAATGAAGATTGGCCTGTTGGACTACTGGTCCAACAACAGTATCTTTGGCCACAACGGGCAGGTTTCAAACTCTGCTGGTCACACATGCTTACATTCAGACATCATTAGATATTCTGTTAGATATTCTGTTAATTAGGGTAATATTCATCTGTAATATTGATATTTCATCGGATCATCATATGTTTTCGGACATCATATGTTTTCGGGCAGAAATGTTAATCGTGATTACTCGCACTGTAACAAGGGCTGTGGCATCACACAGATATTGTAAATACTCGGCTTGTTTTTAAGATAAAGTTGTCTTTTATAAGGGAGTGAGATGTTTCACAGTTGTTCATGTGATTAGCGAGAAAACTACAACTGTTTCTTATGTGTCCGAATACCCATAACACGAGGATACCATATTCGGTGTAATAAATGCCCTGGGCACTGAGAAAAAGGACAAAGGGGGCAATTATTAAAACCATACATGATGATGTCAGAAATCTACAACATATTTAGTTCAAACATTGGCAAAACTAAACGTTTTGCAATAACAGATTAAAAAACAAGTTGTGGAGGTATTTTCCATTACAGTAAGCATTACTGAAATGCTGTCATCAATATTGTCATGTGTGGTTTTCTTGTATGATAATCCGGAAATAACTTATTCACTTAATTCCAGCAGTTAGTTTTGTCATCAGTAGTTCATGAAACCTCTCTTCTGTATCAAACTTCACCTCCATGTTGTTTCTTGCAGATATTGATGAGTGCCAGGCTTGGCCGGGCCGCTGTAGGAACGGAACTTGTCAAAACACAATCGGCAGCTTCAGGTGCAGCTGCAATGGTGGATTCCAGGTCACAGAGAATGGAGATTGCGTTGGTAATATATATAAATACTTCACAACATACAATGTTCCATCTAGTTTTAAATAACAGGAAATCAGATTTGATATGTTTGACACTTTTAACACCAGGTCAGGCCATTATCTTGTTTTGCCAGTCAGTATCTGCCTATCCTGAATTATGAAAAAGTAAGGACAAATGAAATGCTGTTTCATTGATAACATGCTAAGATCATTTTATGTGTTCTTTCTTTTCATTTTTTATTCAGTTACCTCAAACCAACCCCAATTACATACCATTACCTCAAACCAACCCCAAATGTATAACATTACCTCAAACCAACCCCAATTACATACCATTACCTCAAACCAACCCCAAATGTATAACATTACCTCAAACCAACCCTAATTACATACCATTACCTCAAACCAACCCCAAATATATAACATTACCTCAAACCAACCCTAATTACATACCATTACCTCAAACCAACCCTAATTACATACCATTACCTCAAACCAACCCTAATTACATACCATTACCTCAAACCAACCCCAAATATATAACATTACCTCAAACCAACCCCAAATATATAACATTACCTCAAACCAACCCCAAATATATAACATTACCTCAAACCAACCCCAAATATATAACATTACCTTAAACCAACCCTAATTACATACCATTACCTCAAACCAATCCTAATTACATACCATTACCTCAAACCAACACTAATTACATACCATTACCTCAAACCAACCCTAATTACATACCATTACCTCAAACCAACACTAATTACATACTGTTACCTCAAACCAACCCCAAATATATAACATTACCTCAAACCAACCCTAATTACATACCATTACCTCAAACCAACCCCAAATATATAACATTACCTCAAACCAACCCCAAATATATAACATTACCTTAAACCAACCCTAATTACATACCATTACCTCAAACCAATCCTAATTACATACCATTACCTCAAACCAACCCTAATTACATACCATTACCTCAAACCAACCCCAAATACAAACATTACCTCAAACCAACCCGAATTACATACCATTACCTCAAACCAACCCTAATTACATACCATTACCTCAAACCAACCCGAATTACATACCATTACCTCAAACCAACCCTAATTTCATACCATTACCTCAAACCAACCCTAATTACATACCATTACCTGAAACCAACCCCAAATATATAACATAACCTCAAACCAACCCTAATTACATACCATTACCTGAAACCAACCCCAAATATATAACATTACCTCAAACCAACTCTAATTACATACCATTACCTCAAACCAACCCTAATTACATACCATTACCTCAAACCAACCCCAAATACAAACATTACCTCAAACCAACCCGAATTACATACCATTACCTCAAACCAACCCGAATTACATACCATTACCTCAAACCAACCCTAATTTCATACCATTACCTCAAACCAACCCTAATTACATACCATTACCTCAAACCAACCCCAAATATATAACATAACCTCAAACCAACCCTAATTACATACCATTACCTGAAACCAACCCCAAATATATAACATTACCTCAAACAAACCCTAATTACATACCATTACCTCAAACCAACCCCAAATATATAACATTACCTCAAACCAACCAGAATTACATACCATTACCTCAAACCAACCCTAATTTCATACCATTACCTCAAACCAACTCTAATTACATACCATTACCTCAAACCAACCCTAATTACATACCATTACCTCAAACCAACCCCAAATACAAACATTACCTCAAACCAACCCGAATTACATACCATTACCTCAAACCAACCCTAATTACATACCATTACCTCAAACCAACCCGAATTACATACCATTACCTCAAACCAACCCTAATTTCATACCATTACCTCAAACCAACCCTAATTACATACCATTACCTCAAACCAACCCCAAATATATAACATAACCTCAAACCAACCCTAATTACATACCATTACCTCAAACCAACCCCAAATATATAACATTACCTCAAGCCAACGCTAATTACATACCATTACCTCAAACCAACCCTAATTTCATACCATTACCTCAAACCAACCCTAATTACATACCATTACCTCAAACCAACCCTAATTTCATACCATTACCTCAAACCAACCCCAAATATATAACATTACCTCAAGCCAACGCTAATTACATACCATTACCTCAAACCAACCCTAATTTCATACCAATACCTCA
This sequence comes from Haliotis rufescens, assembly GCF_023055435.1. Classification (NCBI taxonomy): domain Eukaryota; kingdom Metazoa; phylum Mollusca; class Gastropoda; order Lepetellida; family Haliotidae; genus Haliotis; species Haliotis rufescens. The sequence goes on from NW_025963779.1 coordinate 38,274,328, forward strand.
AACCAACCCTAATTACATACCATCACCTCACACCAACCCCAAATATATAACATTACCTCAAACCAACCCCAAATATATAACATTACCTCAAACCAACCCCAAATATATAACATTACCTCAAACCAACCCCAAATATATAACATTACCTCAAACCAACCCTAATTACATACCATTACCTCACACCAACCCAAAATATATAACATTACCTCAAACCAACCCTAATTACATACCATAACCTCAAACCAACTCTAATTACATACCATTACCTCAAACCAACCCTAATTTCATACCATTACCTCAAACCAACCCCAAATATATAACATTACCTCAAACCAACCCCAAATATATAACATTACCTCAAACCAACCCTAATTGCATACCATTACCTCAAACCAACCTTAATTACATAACATCACCTCAAACCAACCCTAATTACATAACTTCACCTCATAATTTCTCCCCAGATATGGATGAGTGTCGCATGCTGATGGGGATCTGTCAAAATGGCCGCTGCCAGAACACACTGGGCAGTTTCCGATGTCAATGTCAAACAGGCTATACAGAGTCATCCGACAGACAGAACTGCAGAGGTAGGCCAGATATTGCTTGCATAGATGTAAAAACTGTACCAAATGTGATTCACATATACGATTTGTTTTATGTTAATGAAGATTTAAGTTCTCATCTGTCTTCTACAAAGCAATAATTCTAGAAAAATATTCACATGCCTTCAAGAAAGCAATGTTTTGTTCTGGTGAAACTTTGAGCCAAAGATACTGTATCAAGATTAACATGCTGATTGTCGTCATATAGCTGAAATATGGCTGAGAGCGGCATTAAACAACAAACAAACAATATGATACATGAATCATTCAAGTTGCATGTATTTGCCATGTGTCAATTAAGAAATCAATGCTCCTCTGCCTGTTGTACACTTCAGATGTTGATGAGTGTGCAGAGATCAGTGGGACCTGCAGGCGGGGCACCTGTCAGAACACTGAGGGCTCCTACATCTGTCAGTGTCTGGAAGGCTTCCAGAAGTCCCGCAGGGGGGATGAATGTGTTGGTGAGTACAGCTAGGGGGCGGGGGTGAATGTGTTGGTGAGTACAGCTAGGGGGCGGGGGTGAATGTGTTGGTGAGTACAGGACGGGGGTGAATGTGTTGGTGAGTACAGGACGGGGGTGAATGTGTTGGTGAGTACAGGACGGGGATGAATGTGTTGGTGAGTACAGGACGGGGATGAATGTGTTGGTGAGTACAGGACGGGGGTGAATGTGTTGGTGAGTACAGCTAGGGGGCGGGGGTGAATGTGTTGGTGAGTACAGGACGGGGATGAATGTGTTGGTGAGTACAGCTAGGGGGCGGGGGTGAATGTGTTGGTGAGTACAGGACGGGGGTGAATGTGTTGGTGAGTACAGCTAGGGGGCGGGGGTGAATGTGTTGGTGAGTACAGGGGGTGGGATGAATGTGTTGGTGAGTACAGGGGGTGGCATGAATGTATTGGTGAGTACAGGGGGCGGGGGTGAATGTGTTGGTGAGTACAGCTAGGGGGCGGGGGTGAATGTGTTGGTGAGTACAGGACGGGGGTGAATGTGTTGGTGAGTACAGCTAGGGGGCGGGGGTGAATGTGTTGGTGAGTACAGGACGGGGGTGAATGTGTTGGTGAGTACAGGGGGTGGGGATTAATGTGTTGGTGAGTACAGGGTGATAAATGTGTTGGTGAGTGAATGGATGAATGTGTTGGTGAGTACAGGGGGTGGGGTGAATGTGTTGATGAGTGGAGGGGGGGTGAATGTGATGGTGAGTACAGGGGGGTGAATGTATTGGTGAGTACAGGGAGTGGGGGTGAATGTGTTGGTGCGTACAGGGGGGTGAATGTATTGGTGAGTTCAGGGGGGTGAATGTATTGGTAAGTTCAGGGGGGTGAATGTATTAGTGAGTACAGGGGGTGGGATGAATGTGTTGGTGAGTACAGGGGGTGGGATGAATGTGTTGGTGAGTACAGGGGGTGGGGTGAATGTGTTGGTGAGTACAGGGGGTGGGATGAATGTGTTGGTGAGTACAGGGGGTGGGATGAATGTGTTGGTGAGTACAGGGGGTGGGATGAATGTATTGGTGAGTACAGGGGGTGGGGTGAATGTGTTAGTGAGTACAGGGGGTGGGGTGAATGTGTTGGTGAGTACAGGGGGTGGGGTGAATGTGTTGGTGAGTACAGGGGGTGGGATGAATGTGTTGGTGAGTACAGGGGGTGGGATGAATGTGTTGGTGAGTACAGGGGGTGGGATGAATGTATTGGTGAGTACAGGGGGTGGGGTGAATGTGTTGGTGAGTACAGGGGGTGGGGTGAATGTGTTGGTGAGTACAGGGGGTGGGGTGAATGTGTTGGTGAGTACAGGGGGTGGGATGAATATGTTGGTGAGTACAGGGGGTGGGGTGAATGTGTTGGTGAGTACAGGGGGTGGGATGAATGTGTTGGTGAGTACAGGGGGTGGGATGAATGTGTTGGTGAGTACAGGGGGTGGGATGAATGTATTGGTGAGTACAGGGGGTGGGGTGAATGTGTTAGTGATTACGGGGGGTGGTGTGAATGTGTTGGTGAGTACAGGGGGTGGGATGAATGTGTTGGTGAGTACAGATGGTGGTGAATGTGATGGTGCCATTGTTGGCTTCATTGTTTTCCCCTTCCGTTCCAGACAAGAATGAGTGCCGCACTATCCCCAACATCTGTTACAATGGGAATTGTCGCAACACCGTCGGTGGCTTCGTCTGTACCTGTCCTCAAGGTTTTGTCCTCAGCCAGGATGGACAGAAGTGCAGAGGTGAGGACACAAACACGTTCTACCTGATTGTATAAGGTCATCTAGTGCATAGACAGAATTTTAAACCCGAAGTGTTTCGTATCACATTGCACATGTGAAACTTAATACAATCATATAGTGTCCTGTTGGTCTAGCCTTTGATTATTAATTCAAACTTGAATTGATATTTTTTTATATGTACAAGGTAGGATGAAGCTTGAAACCTAAACCTTACAAATAAACCAGCCATCATTTATCATGGAAATGTTCATTTTAGTAGTGTATCTGGAACCAAGGGCCTAGGGGAGCTTATAGTATGGTACATTGTCCTCTTTTTTTTTCTCCATCCGTCTGCTTGCTTATAGTGCTACAATATCACAGTAAGGGCTGGGCGGTAGGGAAAATCATATGGTCCAGGGTCTATGAAACAGTCTTACCATTCCCCATCATTGTTTTTCAGATGTGAGAAGTGGACTCTGTTTCTCTCGGTTTGACAATGGTCGTTGTCTGGCTCCAAAGCCACTCAATATGACGAAGGCTGACTGCTGCTGTTCCATGGGCCAGGCGTGGGGAGCGTACTCTGACTGTGAGGTCTGTCCTCGCACAGGGGAAGGTAATCTGTAGTATTTACCATTGAACCATATGTAACATGAGGAGGATGCGGAGGGGGAGATGAACCTCCTGTGTTCCTCACATATATATGAAGTATGATTAACTAACATATTTGTAAGTAAGATTCTGTATCTAATGTTTTCTTTCATCTATGTTTCTTTCAGCTGGGTACAAATTCCTATGTCCTCAAGGTCAAGGTTATGTTATTACTCCGGGGAAATTCATGACAGGTGAGTAGTGATGTTTATCAGGAAAGGTGGATCCAGAGACTAAACTTCTGAGAAACATAATGATGGCCCAGTATCAAACCTTTTGTACACAATGTGGGTGATATCTGTAACATCTAGAATGTAAATCCTTCCTTCATTTAATCATAACTAGCTAAACCATTTCATCATGCCTTAATCTAAGTTCCTTAAACTGGTGGATTTTAGAACTGACAAAATTAAAATCGAGAACTCAAGTTTGGCTAAAATGAATGATGAAAGGCTGAATTTGAACTTTTAGAAGAAATAAGTTTAAGAAAACAACTTCTTTTGTTCCTTATTTACCTGGAAACCTCCTACAGTCATTGACAGAAAATGTTTGATAAACAGACATGGAATCGAAGTGAAAGAGACATGTTCTTTCTTTTCAGATATGAACGAGTGTTTGAAGTTCCCAGGTATATGTGTTAATGGTATCTGTGTTAACACGGATGGTTCATTCCGGTGCGAGTGTCGTGCTGGCTACACTCTGGACAACACAGGACACAATTGTGTCGGTGAGTATCACAGCACTTCATAGAAAGGACATACCATGGACGTATTGTTTCCAAATAGTAAAATGCTATCTAAAAGTACCAGCAAAATTCTTTGAGTAACTAGAATGTTCCAAGTGGTTCCTTGTTACCGGGTAATGTTTTTTTCTGAAGATTCAATGATTATAATTCTAAAATGAACCAAATATTGAACATTATTGTTGGCTTTTTTCACTGTACATGTACTGTATGCTCCTGTCCTGTCCATATACATGTGGTAGAAAATCTGGATTTTGTGACCTATAAGTGTTCGTCATTATTTCTGTCGACAATGATTGTGAAAGAAGAACTTTTCGGAATGATCTGTTCCAATAAGAGGTGGTTATTGTGATTTGATACCTCTGATTGTCTAATTAGAATTGAGCAGGTTCATTGTTGAATTCAAATTTAACACATATTGATAAATAATTATTTATGTTTTGTGAAAGCTCTCTGTAAATATGTGAAGAAGAAAAAATAAAATACATAAAATTAAATTTTATATTGTGATTATTTGAATGTGTTCTGCAAGTTGTATGTTCCCACAGATGCTAACGAGTGTCAGGATGCGTTCATGTGTGGTAATGGTACCTGCACCAACACCGAGGGCAGCTTCCAGTGTTCGTGTAGACAGGGCTTTGCTCCTGGGCCCCATGAGACATGTGAAGGTACCTCAGCATTTCCATATCATTGTTTCAATTTCAAAATGTTCAGAAGATACCAATACTGTAGCACAATCATGTTTTTAATTAACTACTATTGTAATTTATAATGTCATACATACTGTGTCAAACAAGGCTGCGATTCTAAATGTATTTTTAATCTAAATATCTAAGACATATTTTTTATCTTTGTTTAGAATTTCTGTATAATTCAAAATATGATTTTTTCAACTTCTAGATGTGGATGAGTGTAACAGTCCAATGAATGCCTGTGCTTTCCGCTGTTTGAACATCCCTGGGTCTTTCCGCTGTGTGTGTCCTATGGGATACAGGGTGGCTGACGATGGGGTCCATTGTGAAGGTGAGTGGGGGACAACTGGGCCACCAAGGCTCAGTGAAGGAGATAGTTACAAACAGTGAAGAGTTCTTCATGAAAGGACAGGTGTACAAATAAACAATAAGTCCTATTATAAGTGGAACATTTGACATTTTACTTTTTAAATGTTTTATAAGAAGGCACTGACACAAGTATCTGAGTTGGAGTATGGCTGTTTCAGATGTTGATGAGTGTGTGACCCCAGCCAACAACTGTAAATACGACTGTAAGAACATCATCGGCTCATTCCTGTGTGTCTGCCCTGAGGGATTCAAACAGGTCGGCATGGATCAGTGCTCAGGTGAGTTGGTTATCAGACAGATCTGTGTTCAGGTAAGTTGGTTATCTGACAGGTCTGTGTTCAGGTGAGTTGGTTATCTGACAGGTCTGTGTTCAGGTGAGTTGGTTACCAGACAGATCTGTGTTCAGGTGAGTTGGTTATCAGACAGATCTGTGTTCAGGTGAGTTGGTTATCAGACAGATCTGTGTTCAGGTGAGTTGGTTATCTGACAGGTCTGTGTTCAGGTGAGTTGGTTACCAGACAGATCTGTGTTCAGGTGAGTTGGTTATCTGACAGGTCTGTGTTCAGGTGAGTTGGTTACCAGACAGATCTGTGTTCAGGTGAGTTGGTTATCTGACAGGTCTGTGTTCAGGTGAGTTGGTTACCAGACAGATCTGTGTTCAGGTGAGTTGGTTATCTGACAGGTCTGTGTTCAGGTGAGTTGGTTACCAGACAGATCTGTGTTCAGGTGAGTTGGTTATCAGACAGATCTGTGTTCAGGTGAGTTGGTTACCAGACAGATCTGTGTTCAGGTGAGTTGGTTATCAGACAGATCTGTGTTCAGGTGAGTTGGTTATCAGACAGATCTGTGCTCAGGTGTTTTGATTAATAAGTGCACAGGTGATTTGGTTATCCAATGGATCAGTGTTTAGGTGAGTTGGTTATCTAATGTATCAATGTTCAGATGAGATGGTTATCCAATGGATCAGTGTGTAGGTGAGTTGGTTATCTAATGAATCAGTGTTTAGGTGAGATGGTTATCTAATGAATCGGTGTTTAGGTGAGTTGGTTATCCAATGGATCAGTGTGTAGGTGAGTTGGTTATCTAATGAATCAGTGTACGGGTAAAATGGTTATCTAATGGATCAGTGTTTAGGTGAGATGGCTATCTAATGGATCAGTGTTTAGGTGAGTTGGTTATCTAATGGATCAGTGTTTAGGTGAGATGGCTATCTAATGGATCAGTGTTTAGGTGAGATGGTTATCTAATTAATCAGTTTTTAGGTGAGTTGGTTATCTAATGGATCAGTGTGTAGGTGAGTTGGTTATCTAATGTATCAGTGTGTAGGTGAGATGGCTATCTAATGGATAAGATGAATGTCTAATTGTTCAGTTGAATCAAGCTTTTGTAGGCACTTTGGTTACATGCTGCTGCTGTATTCCATTATGTTAGAAAACACTTCCCTTAAACTGCCATATATTCACATGTATGTACCTATAACTTGATGGCATTGTATTGCAGATATCAATGAGTGTGCCACCCAGCGTGGTTTGTGTCAGCATGGTCGCTGTGTCAACACAAGGGGAGGATACAGATGCATGTGTAACCGTGGATACGAACCTAGCGCCAATGGCAGAGCCTGTCTTGGTGAGTTGTTATGGACAGTTATAAATCTCTGTTGAGTGAGAAAATTTATTTTCTTCCTATACAAGCAATTTATGGATCAAAAGATAATGTGACAGTTTATATGACTAAAAATGTTGTGTTGTTCAAATGAACATGTCTGCTAAAGTCAACACAAATTTTAGAGCATTAACAGTAGATGAAACGGCATATGTTCAGTTGGGACTTATATTAAACACATTCCTCTGTACCAGATCGTCGTCAAGACTTCTGCTACCCATCTTTGACCGCTGGCCGCTGTGTGCGTTCACCAACTGTATCTCGGACAACCAAGGCTAAGTGCTGCTGTGCCATGGCAGCTGCCTGGGGTGCAGGCTGTGAGAGGTGCCCCCCTGTCAACACAAGTAAGTCAAACAGATTCCCAGTGTACAACAGCACTGTATGGTTGTAAGGGTATGGCTGGGCTGCAGGCTGTGAGAGGTGCCCCCCTGTCAACACAAGTAAGTCAAACAGATTCCCAGTGTACAACAGCACTGTATGGTTGTAAGGGTATGGCTGGGGTGCAGGCTGTGAGAGGTGCCCCCCTGTCAACACAAGTAAGTCAAACAGATTCCCAGTGTACAACAGCACTGTATGGTTGTAAGGGTATGGCTGGGCTGCAGGCTGTGAGAGGTGCCCCCCTGTCAACACAAGTAAGTCAAACAGATTCCCAGTGTGCTACAGCACTGTATGGTTTTAAGGGTATGGCTGGGGTGCAGGGCATACAGCTTCCTAGTGCACAGCAGCACCAGTTCTACAAGGAGTGATGAGTGAGTATGGCTTAACGTCGCTTTTAGCAACAATCCAGCAATATCACGGCGGGGGACACCAGAAATGGGCTTCACACATTGTACCCATGTCAGGAATCAAACGTCTTCGGCATGACGAGCGAAGGTTTTAACCACAAGGCTACCTGACGACCCCCGGTTTACAAGGAGGGCCAGTAAAGATGTCAATGAATCACTTCATGACCTCGGCATACACCGACATAGTTCATGCATACTACCAATAATGTCTGTTGATGGAATTCTAGTGACTATGAATGCATAGAGACTTTGACCTTCACAGATGTGTGCACACCTGGTGTCATCAATGTACTGTCAGGCAAACCTTTACGGCATGGATCATAGACATACTAACATCGGCTCCAAGAAAAAAGACCTGTGAATATCCAGGGTAGAATAGGTCTTCAGCAAACCATGCTAAAAAGCGACTATGCTTGTCGTAAGAGGTGACTAACGGGATTGGGTGGTCAGGCTCGCGGACTTGGTTGATGAATGTTGTTGTATCCCAATTAGGTGGATCGATGCTCATGATGTCAATCACTGGATTGTCTGTTCCAGACTCAATTATTTACATACCGCCATCATATAGCTGGAATATTGCTGAGTGGGGTGTTAAACAAAAACAAACAAACAAACAAATCCAAGAAAAAGTGTAAAATAACTTGTTATCAAAAGGACAAAAGATATTACAAACAAACACAATCACTTCAGCTCCATATTGATTGTCCCTTTCTGTTTGTTCAACCTGTTCAATTGTATGTAAAATGTGTGTTGCCCAGCTTTGTGAAAGAATGGACCATGCAAATATGTGATCCTAGTGATAAACAAAGTTAGTCTGATAATCCATGAATATTTTAAGATGATGGGTTTGAATTTTGTTGCTTTAGGACTCTTTGCATGATCATTTGAAATCTGTGTATCTCAATACCCTTTTTGTACCAAATGTTCTATGCTTCCAGTCCAGTACAAGCAGCTGTGTCCACAAGGTCCTGGCTACACTCCAGATGGACAAGGTACGATTTTGCTCTACATCGGCAAATAAGTCTGAAGATTTCAGATGGTCTATTCAGGGTGGTGGAGTACTGGATGGTTTAGGGAATCTGTTACCATACTGCCATGTTACCTGGCTGAAATCGTATTGTCATTGTACATACTCATTGAGGACTATCAATTCTGTTAAAATTGGCAGATCACAAAGCCATATGTTCCACGATAGCCAAGGAAGTTTGTGTAAAATCTATTACTATTATTTTCTGCATTCTCACGTCTTTACTTCAGATATTGATGAGTGTGCAGATATGCCTGACGCTTGTGCCAATGGCCGTTGTCTGAACACGATGGGCTCCTACAGATGCGTCTGTAACAAGGGTTACAAAACTGATGCTTCCGGCAAGAGATGTGTGGGTAGGTATATAGTAAACAGTTTCATGGAGGAAATAGAGGTTTGGTCAGTTTTACTTAGAGAATTATGGAAATAGTGATAAATTTGAATTGTGGAATGTTTCTTGGTGATGGTTATTGTTCTACCCATTTTATATAATATGTACGATATCATTGTGTAGTGTTTTACACAATTTCAAAGTTAACTCCCTTGATTTCAGATATTGATGAGTGTCGGCTTGACCCCAAGCCGTGTGAGTTCACATGTCAGAACACAGATGGGAGCTTCTTGTGTACTTGTCCTCGTGGATATGTTCTTAACGCTGATGGCAAGACGTGCAGAGGTCAGAGAACAGAATTATTTCTAAGTTCAAATACATAGTCACAACAACTATCTACATGTATACTTGTGCATAGAAAAACACATTTTTCAATACCTTTCATTTCTTATTGCAAAACAGGTTTGGTGCACAGGAGAGCAGTGGCCTAGGGTGCCACATTTCAGAATTGTGTTCCTTAGTCATGCCAGGGTCTAATGATTGTGCTTGAAGCTGGTTAAGATCCATGAGTTTTAACTTCAGCACTTGGGGTTCATATATATGGTCATTTTGAGAATCTTGCAATTCTATTGGTTAATCTGTACCATGTGACAAAGCAATACATTTGAATGTTGACCCCAAAATCATGTGACTGACACAGACCTCGAATGTTGATTCGTCACATGATCAGTATTGACCTGTCATGTGATGAATATTGACTCGTCTGCTAGAAAACAAGATGGCATCTAGGACTAACATTTCATGATTCACAGCTAAGTTACTGTAATGAAACAGAGGATGGTTTAAAGGATTAATCAACTCTAAAGTGAATTTTGGTATAACAAAGCGAATGATTACTTTTGACGAGGTCAATATGCGAAAACAAGGACCCTCGGACTCGGATCCGGACCTGACCTTTTCAGCGGTCAGACCACCTCAGGGTCCTTGTTTTTTCATACTGACCTCATCAAGAGTACTGCTAATTATTTTTATAATATTCATGTATGTTCATGATTATATATATTGACTTACCGGTACATTGCAGATCTTGATGAGTGCACCACGATGCAGCACAACTGCCGAGATCGGTGTATCAACACTCCTGGCAGCTTCGAGTGTGAGTGTCCTCCGGGCTACAGGAAAGGGAGGACGAGGCAATGTGATGGTAAGACTGTGCAACGTTGTACAGAGTGTTATTACTTTCAGCTGAGACTGTAGGACATTGTGCAAAACATCATTACTTCCAGGAACTGTAGGACATTGTGCAGAGAGTGTTTGCTTCCAGCTGAGGCTATAGGACATTGTCTTTGCTTCTAGCTGAAGCTTTAGGACATTGTCTTTGCTTCCAGCTGAGGCTTAAGGACATTGTCTTTGCTTCCAGCTGAGGCTTAAGGACATTGTCTTTGCTTCTAGCTGAAGCTTAAGGACATCGTCTTTGCTACCAGCTAAGGCTTTAGGACATTGTCTTTGCTTCTAGCTGAAGCTTTAGGACAATGTCTTTGCTTCCAGCTAAGGCTTTAGGACATTGTCTTTGCTTCCAGCTGAGGCTTAAGGACATTGTCTTTGCTTCTAGGTGAGGCATTAGGACATTGTCTTTGCTTCTAGGCGAGGCTTAAGGATATTGTCTTTGCTTCTAGCTGAGGCTTTAGGACATCGCTTTGCTTCCCGCTGAGGCTTTAGGACATTGTCTTTGCTTCTAGCTGAAGCTTTAGGACAATGTCTTTGCTCCCAGCTAAGGCTTTAGGACATTGTCTTTGCTTCCAGCTGAGTCTTAAGGACATTGTCTTTGCTTCTAGGTGAGGCTTTAGGACATTGACTTTGCTTCTAGGTGAGGCTTAAGGACATTGTCTTTGCTTCTAGGCGAGGCTTAAGGATATTGTCTTTGCTTCTAGCTGAGGCTTTAGGACATCGTCTTTGCTTCCAGCTAAGGCTTTAGGACATTGTCTTTGCTTCCAGCTGAGGCTTAAGGACATTGTCTTTGCTTCTAGGTGAGACTTTAGGGGTATTGTCTTTGCTTCCAGATGAGGCTTTAGGACATTGTCTTTGTACAGAACTAATAATGGGAAAAATGTTAAAATAGATACATTCTAATAAAATGAAAAGTATGTGTGAAATTCAGTTCTAAATTACCTAGCAACAGAAGATTAGTTCAGCAATATTACCCATTGATAGAATTGGTGGTCCACATCTGTGTGAGCAGATAAAGATATATCAGCATCAATGCCTGTCATTGATTTACATGTCCTGCTAATACAGAGCAAGTGAATAATGTAGCAACAATGTTGTTGTTTGCAGACATTGACGAGTGTGCTGACACACCCAACTTGTGTGGGCCTGTTGGAACATGTCGCAACACTCAAGGCAGTTTCCGCTGTGAGTGTCCACGTGGCTACAAGACCAGCAAGGATGGCAGCAAGTGCATCGGTCAGTATCTTAAAACAAGATATCACACAAATTAGAAAAGGGTTTGCAAGTAGAACATTTGACCTACCGTATATCAAATCTGCGCCTAACAATTGACATACTTCCTGATGAAATTATGATACTACAGAGCTGTAGATATTAAGCTGTGCATTAAATACATGTTAAATAAACTGGCATATACAGACAAATCAAATGCGCAACAAAAACTATAAAAACACTAATGAAATATATGCATATATTAACTGTTTGATAAAAGGATTGTGCATCAGTCGATGTGAAATTCATTTACAGACAGTTACATTCAGGAAAACATGTGTATACATGTACTACTATTCATCTGGTTTTAAATGATTTACAGAGATTGCTATGAAACAGATTTTCAAGTCAAAATACCCAAATGTAAACAAACATGTGGCTAAAAAAATTGAAAACCCACTAAAAATTGTGGATACCCAATAAAAATCAAACCCATGGGTAAAATAGCCAATTAACCAAAAGCTTATCTACAGCTCTGGTACTATTTTCCTTCCAGAAATGATCAGACATTTTATTGGAATTGAGCTTCAGGTGATGAGTAAATGAGAGCATCCCCAAGCTTGGAAATATTTCTGAATGGATATGGTCATGTAAACTGTGTTAACAAGAGAGACTATCAGTTGACAAATACTTGTATGTAGTATTGCTGATGATACTACATTATCTATGTTGACGGGCCTGAGGAATGTAGTGAGTACAAGACTGTGTCGTATTGATGATGGACCTTACAAGTGATGACCACATATGATTTCTTGTGTCCAGACATGGATGAGTGCGAGGATGGTCAGTGTGAGGGCGAGTGCGAGAACGTTCCGGGCAGCTTCAGGTGCGAGTGTCCACCAGGATACACACAACACTACAGTGGACAGTGCTATGGTCAGTACAACTTATGACACACTGTCATTCAATTCTCAGCAACTGCTTTGCTGTATGTTTAACATGATCATTTATTATGCTCAAAGCACCTTGTTGCCTCAATGTGCAGGTCAGATTTCCATGGATAATAACATTATTCCGATTCATTTAAATAGACTATGAACACATAGATGATGAATGCAGTGGAAATACAGACAGGAACCAGTCTAACACAGAAGTGCAGCAATGAATGATGCTTATATTTTGGACAACAGTCATGAAAAGAAATCTATTAAATGATGTGTTTTCATGAAATAATGCTGTGTTAATGTTGATGTTTCCCCTGTAGATGAGAATGAGTGTATGGACCAGTTCCTGTGTGGTGTCGCCATCTGCATCAATATTCCTGGCAGTTTCGACTGTCAGTGTTCCGGTGGACAGACATTTGACATGCAGATGTCGTCTTGTGTCGGTATGTGTCATGGGAGAAAATATATATATTATACAATAAATAAGCCAATTGTATATACGAGTAATACATATGACCAATTATCAAACAGGACTGCTTCTCAATACACACAAACAACTTGTTGACTAGACCCCTTGGATAATTGTAAAAAGTGGATACGTAGATCCTTGTGTTGGGTCCCGTGTCAATAGCTTCTATATTTGATGTCTATCATCATTTGAGACCAGAACACCAGAATTGTGTGAGTACATACAATAGGGAAACATGTAACCTTTCCTGGATCTTTTTATACAGGCAAATTGATAATTTAACTAGACAAGAAATTGTTGTGCAATCACTCTAGTGGTCAGCTAATTGCAAATGATCAACTTTGGTATTAACTATCTGTACTCGACATTGCTTACAGTGCACACAACTCTTTAACAAGATAGTATCTTGATAAATGGTGAAATCAGAAAGACAAAGGTGCACCATTGCTCCGATATGATATACTTGTCCCTAAGTTACTTTTTATGCCATTACTTCTACAAAGAAATGTATATTCTAGCCTGATATATTTTATGAACCTACACACTACTGAACTACTCTCCATGTTTCAGACCCCAATGCCTGTGGCGGCAACCCCTGTGTGTTTGGCTGTTCTCCCACTGCACAGGGCTTCTCTTGTGGCTGTCCAAATGGATACCAACCAATAGGACAAGGGTAAGAATGTACAAGGAATACAGACACAATTTTCTCAAAACAAATACTTATAGGACATAAAGTAGCAGTTGCTACTTAGTAAAATTTAGTAAAATCAGCATGAAAATAAACACAGAATCCCTGCTTCTTACTGCCTGCCTGTAAGCAATGGCCGTCATGTTTCAGTCACTGCATCTCAACAATCACCCCGCCGGGCGGCAGTGGCAGAGAGGAGAGGGTGTACCCTGAGGGGGTGCAGCTGCCCCATGCGGCTGGCCCCACCGGTGGGAAGCTGCCTCCAGGGGAAGGGTGTTACCAGTGTGACCATGACTTTGGGGATCTTCCTCTGACCAAGAGAGCCAAGAGAAGTTTGCCCGACTTTGAAGATGAGGAGGAGGACTTGGATGCTCACATACACAAGTTTGAGCTGAATCCTGAGGCTGAAATGGAGAAATATAGAAGCAGGCAAAAGAGGGATATTTATTTACAACGTAGAAAACTCAGACATGTGAGTACTGATAATAAAGTTTTCCCCAGAAAAAAATATATATGATGACAAGTGACTTCATGGATTATGAGGGCAGTCGGGTAGCCTAGTGGTTAAAGCGTTCGCTCATCACGCCGAAGACACGGGTTCGATTCCCGACATGGGTACAATGTGTGAAGCCCATTTCTGGTGTCCCCCGCCGTGATATTGATGGAATATTGCTATAAGCGGCGTAAAACTATACCTACTCACTCACTCATGGATTATGATGATGTTTTTTTTTTAAATTAACAACCTTGCAGCTTTGTGAAATGGACAAATATAGTTTTCATTAGTATGCGTAGAATGACCAAAAAGTGATACAATTTCTGTTCTCAGTTAATAATATTAAAGCTACAATGATGGTCTCATCAACACCTGACCCCTAGCTTAATTGACTGTTCTGACACCAAGGACCTACTTTGCTCACTAGGATAACTTTAAGAGATTGAAGCATTCATTAGCATTTACATTCAAATCTATTTCAGCACAAGCACAAAGCTGTCAATGTGACAGCCCCATCCAGTGACATCAAGAACCCAGAGTTCAGACCTCTTGTCCTTTATCTGAAGCGGAAACAAACTCGACCAAAGGCACGTGTCATCAAAGTCCTGCCATCCACGCGTGCTCTCCTGAACAATGTGGAATATACCATTATTAACGGAAATGAAGAGGGAATATTCTCCATGCATAAAAAGAAAGGAATTAGCTCTTTACATTTTACTCGTAGGTTACGCGAAAAAGGAGAATATAGACTAGAAATTGAATGTAAGCCCCAGCACAGAGAGGATAGTAATGACAAGAATGTACAGTTGAAGTCCTATTCAATACATGTTGAGATTCATGTGCTGTGAGATTCTACAACATGGGACTTACAGGGCATGTGAACATTTATGAATTTGTTAGATCAACTTAATAATCCATTTTGAAAGAAAAAGACTGCCACCAAAATATTATATTAACGATTCATAACACATAGAAATTGTTTTGCCACACTAGTTTTAAAAAAATAGATAATCTGTAACTTCTTTATGTTTTGACCTTCCGGTAGCACTGATGTACTTTAATACCAAACAGACATTAACCTAGCAAGTTTAGCGAGATTGACCCAAACAGATATCAAGTTCTGTTTGAGAAGCATGGACACCAATATGCCACAACAGTTTATCACTGCCATTAAGATATGATGTTATATTTTGAATATTTCATTACTTATGTACGGAGTACCTGTAATTCCATGACCCAGTGTCAGCAGGGCTACTACAATGATTGCTGCTGTGGTCAAGAGACTGCTGCTGTGGTCAAGAGATTGTTGTTGTGGTCACTGCTGTCCAAGACTGATTAATACCATAATTGTCAAACTAGATATTGAATTTAAATATTTCCACCTGTCAAAATTACATTTTTCTTGGACTTGCAACAAAATAAACTCTGTTTTGACCAAACAAACAAATGGTTGAAATTTTGAGATCACACAGTATATATGACCATTTAACAGTCTTAGTGCATGATTATACAATTTTACTTTAATATATTGTAGATAATTTATAGTTTAACGCTTTCCTGTAAATTTTCTTTAGAGTGATATCTTTTATACATACCGTATTCAACGTAATAAGTGCCCCGCTCTAATAAGCGCCCACGGCGACATTTGCTAATATATTGGCTAGTGAACAATCCCAATTAGCACCCCTTCCGATTGATCAATGTACACAAGACTTATTTATTCGCTTATGATACGCACTCGTGTGTTATATGCACCCTTAATTATGGGCAATTAAATTCTGCAAAAATATATACATAAACATTTCAGGCTGTCAGTATAAACCACGAAATGTATCTTTCAACTCTGTTTTTTTCACCAAAATAGTATTCTTATAAGAGCCCCCTATTTCTAATTTTGAGAGCCCCCTGGGTGCTTATTACGTCGAATACAGTAAACACTATCTATAGCAGTTTAAGATCTGTATTGTACATATTTCTTACACAATTGCTTGCATAGAAAACTTTAATACACTTTGCAATGTTCTTTGAGAATGTGTATGTTATATCATAATTATACATATCTTGTTCATTTGCAGTAGGTTATAGTTTGAGTGGTGTAAACCCACTTAGTACTTCAAGGACATATATATATATGCCTCAATGGTTATATATATGATGTACTTTCTAGAGATGATAGCCCATTCACAAGTATTTATATCTTTGTTTTCATATAGATAAGAGTGCTAAGCTAGTTTATAGAAATTTTCAAGTGTCATGCAAGACAAAATGGTTTCACAATAAAATCTGTGATATATAATTGTAGATTTCATTAGCAAATTTGTAATTTTGACATGTTCGATTTCTCGAGCAGAAGATGACCACAGTAATCTTTCAAAGACAAAGAAACAATTTTTCACACATGGCTTTGTGTATGCTTGATACTTACAATCAAGATGTCTCATGTGCCTTAATGATATGCATGAATGCACGGATGCAAGATACATATTTCCTTCTCAGGAGATACTGCTTCCAAGAAGTCAAACATTAACATTGTGATTTAAAAAACAACAAATGAGACCAATATTGTTAATAGCTACATCAATAACTAGAATTTGTAATATTGTGCCACATTGATATTTAATCAACATTTGTTTAGGTTATTATGATATAATCATATATAAGAAAAATGCATTTATTCTGCCTAACAAATACTTCAAAATGAAGTACAAAATTGCAAATCATATAATGGCCATTCAAACTCATAGAACGTCACAAGTTCTATTTGTGATATCAATTACACATATCTTAGTATATGTTATTCAATAAGGCCAGGCCAATTTTCTTGTCTTAGTCAATAATTCATAAAAGAAGAATGAAATAAAAAATTGATGTTGAGATTAATTCCTTTTTCAGGATTTTCACTTTTAGCTTTTGAAATAAAGACTATGACAGAAATGCAAGTTCAAAATGTCGAAAAAAACACACATTTTTAATCACAGTAGAGCATACCAACCTTAAGTTCGACTTTTGCAAAAGTTTAGACTCATCCATAAAACAAGAAAAGCTATTGGTCTGGCCTGAGTGAAAATAGTAAGTGTTGCTATGGAAACCCTGGCATTCCATCTTCCCTGCTGATACAATGATACCAAAATGGACCAAAGAATATACAAGCTTTACAAACCTTGTGATAGTGTCATGGGTGATGTTGTACAATACTAATCCAGTTGTATTAGTTGAATGTAAGAATGTAGTGATATACAGAGGATGTGAGTTAACCATCATCATTATGCAAATAAACATTGAAAAACGGATGCTGTATTTATGTCATTGATACAATGCTTTACACTCATTAAATCTAGTTTGAAAAAGAGGGGGACCAGTTGCCGATATTTGCTCTGCAGAGTTGCACCCCTTGACGTGCAAAAACATATGATCATGGATGTAAATCCTAGAGCCGTCCTGATTCTGTTTCTAGGTTGTCGGCACCATACCCATGCTCGTGGCTTTCACCAAAGTGGAAGAAGTGAGGTGAAATGGGGTTAAGGGTCGCATCCAAGATTATTGTTCTTATATAACCAGGTGCATGCACGTGTGTGTGGCTGCTTGAACAAGGACTAATGCTGATTTTATAGTGCTAGATTTCACTGAGATACCATGCCGCAGATTGACATGAATACTCCACTCAGACACAGTATACTGACTCCGAGCCGACCAGTCGTTGTTTTAGCGTCTTTATGCCGAGTGCCAGGCAGGGTAACAACAAGTACTATATTTTTACGTCTCTTGGTATGACCAGAGACCATATAATAGATTATATGGTCTCTGGTATGACGCGATGTAGATCGAACCCCGGACCTTCCGCACACCTGGTACCAAAGTGTGGAAGACGCCTAAACCCTGCATCACCTCCGGCTTCCTCCCACATCAAGCTGACACCTCATGCTGAAATACATTCAAAGGCGAGTTAAACAAAACTCATTCCCTTTAAATACAGCCAGAGTGATGAAAGAGCTCATGGCTGCATCTGTATGGGCCAAAGTCATGGTCAATCAAGGAGAAGCTAACTGATCGCCCATACTGTGAGGGAGTTCAGGCTTAATGATGTGTGTAAGTAGTATTACAGCATGTCCCTTCATGTTGAAGGAAAACCCACAGTAGCACAATATTGGAACTCATGCAGACGAAGGATCATTATCCATACAGCCCACAATCAGCACCTCCAGACTGCAGCTACTGCACTGTCTGTAGCCGAATGCAGTACCTTAGACTACAATGTCAGCATATGGGAAATACTAGTACTGTATTCGTTGTGTTAAGCACCCTGCCCCATCCATGTCCAACTGTAAGTAATCTTAATTAATATGCCCGAAGACCGAACATGTACCTGACAGTCCGTATGTCCGTGTGTATATTACAGATGGGTTTTTTTTACAGAAGCAACACAAGAAATGAGCCTGAACATATTTAACCACTTTCTGTATCACTTTTCAAAATTCCAAATGCATTATCAATGAGATTATCAACAAGGCAGCTGCTAAGAGGACTAGTTTACTTAACGAGAGTCTCAGTAAGTGAGCATTGTCTTCATCTGCAATCAGCCATACTCTAGCTGTATCACAGCAGTCTAGATATAGTCGATAGCATGATGCTTGAGTAACGATCCACTGCGTTGAGGTACAATCACTCACCACCAGTCAGGCCGTCCATTGTGGCCACCTGATCCTCACCGAGACAAAGGCGACTAAATTCTTTCCATATTCATAAGAAATCCTGATTACATCATGATCATGTCTCTTATTAATCACTATCAAATAGTGATGATACCAGGTGTTAGAGAAAAGGTGAGCGTATCCTGCAGCACTGGAACACAGGAACATATGTTACAAGTCAAAGTAGTGAATTGCATTGGACATCCTTTTCGTCACTGGTGTGTCACATTTGGGGTGCTTGGGAGCAGAATCCTCTGAATTGAAAAATAGCAATACGATGGCCGTATATGTCTAAACCATTGTGTCTACTGGTCCGACGTGTCTTTCACCGTTTGTGTCATTAGATTTTAAACTAATATTAGTGGGTCTCTAAGGGTCTCCTTATCATGGGAGTATTGACTGAGAAATAAGTCAGTTGGCAGAGAACCCTGAAAAACACAAGGCAAACGAAACCTTCAGCAACAATACTGCTTATATACATACAAGAGAAACAATGTGTCAGTGAGTGAGTGAGTGAGTGAGTGAGTGAGTGAGTGAGTGAGTGAGTGAGTTGGGTTTAACGCCACTTTTAACACGGCGTGTCAGTTTAATGTGGTAGGAATGTCCGAAGTGATGCAGGTCTCAGATGTTTACCACTTCGGTGAAGCCCACGAGCACCGGCATGTTGCTGACAAACCTAGAAACATAATCATAGGTTTCTGGCGTGCCCAAGGGATGCAACGCTGCACAGTGAATCGCGGCGCGTTAAGGCGACTGGGCCACCCGTGCCCCCAAACAATGTGTCAAAATCACTGTCAAAATGTAAGTCTTTGATAATGACAATGATAATATTTGAGTACCAATAACGTAATTCTTTTTACACGTGAAACTGCTCATAGAGGCGGATTACATTCATAAAATAAAACGTACAAACAAAGAATTATAAAAACAAACATAACTTCACAATCGCGTTTGTGTATGAAGAGCTAAGAGCTCTATTTGTCTTGACACGTGACATTATGGACACGTGCATACTCTTTGTTTAAAAAGTTATCAGTCTTAGCTAAACCTTTCAGTATTGTTATAAAACATATGTTTTATATAAACTGGCTAAACTGCTGTAGGGTGCCCAGCTATGTAACATTGTTATGAACAGTGAAGGTGTTGTGTTCCGTACAGTTATTTGTTTTCTGGATTTTTCAACATCTAAATATCTATCAAAGACTTGACTAGGGTGTATTATTAACTTCCTTCACAACATATATTATCTGAATTAATGTCATGTGCATTCAGTGTTCGAAATAAGCGTAGCATCATGTAGATCTTGTGTCGGGCTCGTAGTTTCAAATTTGTAAGGATCCTAGCTCATAGCCTGTGGTACATTTGCGTGTCGATTTATTTGTCACAATAACCTGCCGTTCTGTTTTTTAATGGGGGCCTGAGGAGTTCCGTCGGGGCATGCTGTATGTCCTGATTGCAGTCTGGTATTTATTTTTTGTTTCAGAAACTGTACAGTGCATTACTCATTTGCGACAAAGAGTTCACACTTACGTTTGTCATAAGTCGTAATTAAATGTAATGAGTTTGTTTTTTTAAATACTTTTCTTGTTATGGAATTAACAACACATAAATAAAAAACGCAAAACATGGGTGGTGGATCTTCTGAATAAATATTCAATCGCAGTAGTAGGATTTGAACAAGGAACCAGTAGGTCATTGGACGTATTTTTGTCGAAATGAGAGTGACCTCCCTTTCCGGAAGTTTACATTTTACAACAAAAACACGTGTTGTTGCGATGTCGGCGAATATTAGTAATGTCGACGTTATTCTAGACACAGAGGATCTGGATGTACCGTCATGTCCTCATGGTAGGGTCTTCATAATAACAGATACGAGTTTTTAATAGCATTTGAAATGATACTTATTGGTGCGCTATAATCAAGAGTAAAGTCCAGTGTAAATTTAAGATGTTTTTGGAGCTGACTTGGACTTCGGGAGTTGGAGTTTGACATCCTACCACAGGAACTCGTTATTGATCAGTAAATAATGATAATAATAATAATAATATATTTCCCGTATATATAAGTAGAGAACTATATAGGGGGTAAATATATTTATTTACTGACTATTAACTGCAAGGGCAGGAATGCACAGGAACTAGCTATTATTATTTACAGCCTTGTTTTCTACTTGTCAAATATGTTTGTCAGCTTTGTTTTTAGATCTAACTTCATAACTCACTTGTATACATATCAACTTTTTTGTCGCTATATGGCTGAAATAATGCCAGTGCAACATTACATTTTAATTCGCTCACTCTACTTGTCATATAGAGTTTCAAAACGTCTTTTTCACTTTGAAAAGATAAAATTAGGAAGCAACTGAAATTATGACATTCAAGTGTCCAATGCCTTGGCTTTGTTCCTTTGCTTGGGTGGCCATAAAATTTTCGAGCCCCGTGATGGGATTCAAACCACGGACCTTCTGATCAGAGGTCCGACGCCTTGTCCACATGACCAAAGAGGTTAACCCCAGCAAGCTGACAAGGTAAGGCTGTCATCTGTGGGATGACACCACACCCTGCTACACTTGCATGTACCGGTATACGAAAACTGTAAAATGTTTGAATATGTTTCCATTCACACCATTACCATTATTCACCACAGTGCATGCATGGTATGTATAAAGAAATGCAAACAATTGTTTTCTTTACAAGAAACTTTATTATTTCCAGTACAATAACTATTACCATGATTACAGTTCACACAAAATAACTATACTCACATGGTACACCTGGGTAACATGGTTAAATAATAGTTATTTCATTTTTCAACTGTAATAAACAGGCAGCCAGATACCTGTCTGAACTCCTATCCTTAAACATGTTAAACACTGATATATAAATAATGTACAACAGTATATACTAGTATATACTAGTATTTGGCAGGCGACTATGCTTGTCATAAATGCGACTAATGGGATTGAGTGGTCAGGCTCCCACCTTGGTTGGTGCATGTCATTGAATCCCAATTGTGTGGACCGATTCTCATAATGTCAAACACTGAATTGCCCGGCCCAGAACTGGTTATACACAGACCGTCGTCATATTGCAGGAATAATGTGAGTGTGGTGTTAAACAACAAACAAACAAATGCTAGTATTTGGCATAGAAAGGTCATAATCATGATAATTTGCAAATTGTAACATGTATTTCCAAATTCCATGTGTGACACATGCCTGTATGTGAATAATATTTGATATGCAATCACTTACCCAATGCAACTTAATTACAGCAATTAAGCTTTTCATGCACATATTAATAACACAACAATACTACGGTTTGAAATACTTTTAATTCGGTGTTAATGAAAATGAGATACTAATGATTATTTAAAGAAAATGTTAAAGGGACACTTCAAGTTCATTAATCACTGTTAATATGTGACAAACTTTGAATTGCCAGCTGCAAACAAAGGGAGGGGCCCTTGCAATTAATGGTTTAAGTGTTGGAGAATAGATGAAGGTATGTTGATGCAGGGAGACTGACATCACTGTGAAATCTGCTTGACAATGATGAGTACAGGCCTAAAAAGGCATTTTTAGTTACTGTAAACATCGTAATTGTTACAATTTATGTAAATACTAAAAATGCTGGGTCAGCAGAAAGTGTTATCCAGTCAGTTTAAAAACCACAAACTTTCTACCTTGTGAAGAAATTACGCTGACAGTGACTGAAATAGAAATATCAAAATACCCATGGAGATTTCTAGGAACGTGACTTGAGTTGTAGGAGCAAGGCCTTTAGAACAGGACGGAGGACCAGGGAAGTCCATGGATGTTGCATGGTTGTGATTACAGATGATAGTTTTCACTGGCAGATCCACAGGAGGGGTTCAGGGAATGCTCATCCCCTTTTTTCAGACACTTTACATGTCAGACCTCAGCCAAGTCACTTTGTGACTTGGGTATTACGTGCACATGCCCTCTTTCAAAATCCTGGATGGGCTTCTGTTTTTTGTATGCAAAGGACACCATTGTCAGAGTTGGCACTAGTGTCTACTAGAGGTGGTCACCAATAGTTGATATAGAGCCCATTGGATTTGTGACAGTCATTCTACAGTCACTTGTTGAGCTGTGTTAATAATTGCCCTTAAAAACAACAGAAGAAGATGCAAATATGGAAGGTCATGTAGGTACTACTTTCAGTGTTTACAAACAAACATTGTGCAACCCATGTCTGTTGGCAATCCATTAACCATAGACGATCTGCTCCAATTACTTGGAAATTGTTATTATTATTAAAATAATAGTTTACATTACCTGAGAATCAGTGTCTAACAGGAATGTAGATGGTGCATTTGACATGTTTTGGTAACTTGAGCATGTTTGGAGGTTTAAGTTGCAAAACACCCACAGGATCAGTTTCCATATATGGGCTTGTAGAACTTTGCTGCTTGGGGTTTGTTCCCCAGATTAAAACTGTTGGACTTGGCCGAAATGTGTCCAAAATGTTCTCTTGTTGTATTTAGTTGCTGTGTTGACATCTGACTGCATTTCTTTGCCATTGCCACAAAAGGCAAGTAGAAATGAATATGTGCAGTCAACTACCATTTTGTTATATGCAGTTACACCACTGTCTAAAAAACTAGGTTTCAGTTGGATCTATATTATGTATCCTACCTAAATATTATCCCGGTGGAAATTTTACTCTAGGGTATAGTATAGGATAGGATTAAACACACACTGGTATGGGTTAAAATTCACTAGGGAGAATCATCCTGAAACTAGAGAATTTCATCCCCGGGATAAAAAATAGGGTAGGATAATATTCACTCTTACATATTCACTCTTGTCTCTGACGGACTAATCACTGAGCTTGTGATGTGATATATTGACATGACTAATGTACGCATACCAGGAACGTTTGCTGTGTTTGTGTTTACAGTTTGCGACAGAAAAGACTAGGTTTTTCTAATTCAGATTTTAAGAGAGATGCCTTATGATAAACACGATAAAGAAGTTATCACACTTGTGTGTTTTGGGATGGTAAATATCCTGTATTAGGAATAAACACTGTGTACTTAGCTCTCCATTATTCCTAATACAGAATGTTTACCATCCCAAAACACACTCACATGTTGACCTCTGTGTATCCCACTTGACAAGTCCTGGTGATTGTGTTTCTCCCTAGGACCTGCACTGTTGTTTATCAAGTACGACCAGGATGGAGACAAGCCAGGGAAACAGAGAAAGTTCTTCGCATGTTCTGCCTTCAGAGACAGAAAACAATGTCGATTCTTCCAGTATGCAGATGAAAAAATATCAAAAGAAAAGATGGAGGAACGCAAGCTAATTACCAAGGGAAATTCACCCAAATATTCCCACGAGGATTTGTGGAATCGGTATGAGCTATCTTTTAACTAATTATCAGAACATCCAGTAAGATATGTGATTATTTGTTTGTCCATATGGTACAAACCTGCACTTTTTAATGTAGAAGGTATTAATTGATAGGCAGCCATTGATTACTGCCATATTATGTCAAGATGACCTGCAGTTAAACAATGTGTTGTTAAAAAAAATTAAATGGTCATTTCGGAAACATCCCTGAGTTTACTATCTGCTACAAGCAAGTGAACACCTTTGCATCTCATGTGTATTATAGAGCAAAGGTTGTGAATTTCTTACTGCAGCATGTATAAATTATTATAATTCCAATAAAAAATAAATTTAGTATGTCATGCATAACAAAGTTACCATATTTGCCAAAATAAGAGCTCCCAAGTGCTTAGAAAATTGACAAGTTGGGGACTGTTATTAAAACCATACACAACATGCATGCTGAGTTAATAGCAAGCGGTAGTGAAAAGCAGTGTGGAAGGTGAAATAATTGCCTGGTAATTATCAGATAGAAAGTTTTAATTTCATTGATGTTTGAACTAAATAAATAGTTACAAGGCAGTTACATTCCCCTTCTGCGCTGCTGTTTTCTGTAAAAAACTAATATACACAAGAAAATATGGATTGTCATGTAAATTTTCAGGCGCTTGTAACAATTACCGGTACTTACAGATTTGTCTAAAAGTTGATGAGGGGCACTTACTGGCACAGGTCACTTATGTGGCATGTTAGATATGGTAATTTATCTGATCTACTCTCATGGTTTTTGATAACATGTGATAAGGCCAGATGAATGTTGCTTGTATTAATGGATGAGCCTGCCCTGGTTTAATTTTCATGACTTATGAATGTGTTAGACAGTTAGCATGGTTAGATTACAAGTATATTTTTGTCTTTAATTTGTAGTTTTGTTGAAAGAATTTATGTTAAATCAGCATCAAATCAACCACTACACCATTAATCCATATTGAATATTAATACAATTATTCTGGCCTTTTCACAGCATACAGATCATCAGCCACAGCAGCCATATTTGTGGTACTGGTACTCAAGGGGTTGTGTTCTCTCCATGTTTTGTTGCAGAAGTCAGCGCCTACAACACACACAGGTCCATGATTCTGCCCGTGTGTACTGTCACACGTGTGACCTCCTGTTGGTGCCAGAGGAACATCAGCAGCATAAGGGCCACACACTGAAGATGAATATCTCATGTTCCTTGCTCCAACGTCCCACACAGCTGTTCCAGCCACAAGACAACAACAAAACATATGCTGTCAGTACACTATAGATCACTGTTAACATTGGAGACTACAGATCACTGTTAACATTGGAGATAGTGGTGTGTGTCAGTAGGCTATAGATCGCTGTTAACATTGGAGATAGTGGTGTGTGTCAGTAGACTATAGATCACTGTTAACATTGGAGATAGTGGTGTGTGTCAGTACACTATAGATCACTGTTAACATTGGAGACTACAGATCACTGTTAACATTGGAGATAGTGGTGTGTGTCAGTACACTATAGATCGCTGTTAACATTGGAGATAGTGGTGTGTGTCAGTAGGCTATAGATCACTGTTAACATTGGAGATAGTGGTGTGTGTCAGTAGGCTATAGATCACTGTTAACATTGGAGATAGTGGTGTGTGTCAGTAGACTACAGATCACTGTTAACATTGGAGACTACAGATCACTGTTAACATTGGAGATAGTGGTGTGTGTCAGTAGACTATAGATCACTGTTAACATTGGAGATAGTGGTGTGTGTCAGTACACTATAGATCACTGTTAACATTGGAGACTACAGATCACTGTTAACATTGGAGACTACAGATCACTGTTAACATCGGAGATAGTGGTGTGTGTCAGTAGGCTATAGATCACTGTTAACATTGGAGATAGTGGTGTGTGTCAGTAGACTATAGATCACTGTTAATATTGGAGATAGTGGTGCATGTCAGTAGATTATAGATCACTATTAACAATGGAGATAGTGGTGCGTGTCAGTAGACTATAGATCACTGTTAATATTGGAGATAGTGGTGCATGTCAGTAGACTATAGATCACTGTTAAGATTGGAGATAGTGGTGCGTGTCAGTAGACTACAGATCACTGTTAACATTGGAGATAGTGGTGTGTGTCAGTAGACTATAGATCACTGTTAAGATTGGAGATAGTGGTGTGTGTCAGTAGACTATAGATCATTGTTAACATTGGAGATAGTGGTGTGTGTCAGTAGACTATAGATCACTGTTAATATTGGAGATAGTGGTGTGTGTCAGTAGACTATAGATCACTGTTAATATTGGAGATAGTGGTGTGTGTCAGTACACTATAGGTCACTGTTAACATTGGAGATAGTGGTGTGTGTCAGTAGGCTATAGATCACTGTTAACTTTGGAGATAGTGGTGTGTGTCAGTACACTATAGATCACTGTTAACAATGGAGATAGTGGTGTGTGTCAGTAGACTATAGATCACTGTTAACATTGGAGATAGTGGTGTGTGTCAGTAGACTATAGATCACTGTTGAGTGGAGATAGTGGTGTGTGTCAGTAGACTATAGATCACTGTTAAGAATGGAGATAGTGGTGTGTGTCAGTAAGCTATGGATCGCTGTTAACGTTAGAGGTAGTGGTGTGTGTCAGTAGACTACAGATCACTGTTAACATTTGAGATAGTGGTGTGTGTCAGTAGACTATAGATCACTGTTAACAATGGAGATAGTGGTGTGTGTCAGTAGGCTATAAATCAGTGTTAACATAGGAGATAATGGTGTGTGTCAGTAGACTACAGATCACTGTTAACATTTGAGATAGTGGTGTGTGTCAGTAGACTATAGATCACTGTTAACATTTGAGATAGTGGTGTGTGTCAGTAGACTATAGGCCTCTGTTAACATTGGAGATAGTGGTGTGTGTCAGTAGGCTATAGATCACTGTTAACTTTGGAGATAGTGGTGTGTGTCAGTAGACTATAGATCACTGTTAACATTGGAGACAGTGGTGTGTGTCAGTAGGCTATAGATCATTGTTAACATTAACAAATATGAAGCATTGATAATTTGAGTCAATGATTTGGTCATGTGGCTCTCCTTTTTGTGTGTTTATCTTGTCAATCTTACCTGTTACTGTCTTGTTTCAGCAATATCTGTTTGCAAGCTCCACAGTCACCTTCACGTTAGAGGCCCTTGACAAACTGGGTGTCACCCATGTCCTCTGTGTAGGGGCTCCAAGGTAGGCTGTTCACTCAATCCTTGCAACATTTAGGCACTGACAGGCTTGTGCCACCTGTATACCCTGACAGGCTTGTGTCACCTGTGTACCCTGACAGGCTTGTGTCACCTATGTACCCTGACATGCTCGTGTCACCTGTGTACCCTGACAGGCTTGTGTCACCTGTGTAACCTGACAGGCTTGTGTCACCTGTGTAACCTGACAGGCTTGTGTCACCTGTGTACCCTGACAGGCTTGTGTCACCTGTGTACCCTGACAGGCTCGTGTCACCTATGTACCCTGACAGGCTTGTGTCACCTGTGTACCCAGACAGGCTTGTGCCACCTGTATACCCTGACAGGCTTGTGTCACCTATGTACCCTGACAGGCTTGTGCCACCTGTATACCCTGACAGGCTTGTGTCACCTATGTACCCTGACAGGCTTGTGTCACCTATGTACCCTGACAGGCTTGTGTCACCTGTGTACCCTGACAGGCTCGTGTCACCTATGTACCCTGACAGGCTTGTGTCACCTGTGTACCCTGACAGGCTCGTGTCACCTGTGTAACCTGACAGGCTTGTGTCACCTGTGTACCCTGACAGGCTTGTGTCACCTGTGTACCCTGACAGGCTTGTGTCACCTGTGTACCCTGACAGGCTCGTGTCACCTATGTACCCTGACAGGCTTGTGTCACCTGTGTACCCTGACAGGCTCGTGTCACCTGTGTACCCTGACAGGCTTGTGTCACCTATGTACCCTGACAGGCTTGTGTCACCTGTGTAACCTGACAGGCTTGTGTCACCTATGTACCCTGACAGGCTTGTGTCTCCTGTGTACCCTGACAGGCTTGTGTCACCTGTGTACCCTGACAGGCTTGTGTCTCCTGTGTACCCTGACAGGCTTGTGTCACCTATGTACCCTGACAGGCTTGTGTCTCCTGTGTACCCTGACAGGCTTGTGTCACCTGTGTACCCTGACAGGCTTGTGTCACCTATGTACCCTGACAGGCTTGTGTCACCTGTGTAACCTGACAGGCTTGTGTCTCCTTTGTAACCTGACAGGCTTGTGTCTCCTGTGTAACCTGACAGGCTTGTGTCACCTGTGTACCCTGACAGGCTTGTGTCACCTGTGTAACCTGACAGGCTTGTGTCACCTGTGTACCCTGACAGGCTTGTGTCACCTGTGTAACCTGACAGGCTTGTGTCTCCTGTGTAACCTGACAGGCTTGTGTCACCTATGTACCCTGACAGGCTTGTGTCACCTGTGTAACCTGACAGGCTTGTGTCTCCTGTGTAACCTGACAGGCTTGTGTCTCCTGTGTAACCTGACAGGCTTGTGTCTCCTGTGTAACCTGACAGGATTGTGTCTCCTGTGTAACCTGACAGGCTTCTGTTACCTGTACCCTGACAGGCTTGTGTCTCCTGTGTAACCTGACAGGCTTGTGTCTCCTGTGTAACCTGACAGGCTTCTGTTACCTGTACCCTGACAGGCTTGTGTCTTGTGTCACCTGTGTACCCTGACAGGCTTGTGTCACCTATGTAACCTGACAGGCTTGTGTCTTGTGTCACCTGTGTACCCTGACAGGCTTGTGTCACCTGTGTACCCTGACAGGCTTGTGTCTTGTGTCACCTGTATACCCTGACAGGCTTGTGTCACCTATGTACCCTGACAGGCTTGTGTCTCCTGTGTACCCTGACAGGCTTGTGTCACCTGTGTACCCTGACAGGCTTGTGTCTCCTGTGTACCCTGACAGGCTTGTGTCACCTATGTAACCTGACAGGCTTGTGTCTTGTGTCACCTGTGTACCCTGACAGGCTTGTGTCTTGTGTCACCTGTGTACCCTGACAGGCTTGTGTCACCTATGTACCCTGACAGGCTTGTGTCTTGTGTCTCCTGTGTACCCTGACAGGCTTGTGTCACCTGTGTAACCTGACAGGCTTGTGTCTCCTGTGTACCCTGACAGGCTTGTGTCACCTGTGTAACCTGACAGGCTTGTGTCACCTGTGTAACCTGACAGGCTTGTGTCTCCTGTGTAACCTGACAGGCTTGTGTCACCTGTGTAACCTGACAGGCTTGTGTCACCTGTGTAACCTGACAGGCTTGTGTCTCCTGTGTAACCTGACAGGCTTGTGTCTCCTGTGTAACCTGACAGGCTTGTGTCTCCTGTGTAACCTGACAGGCTTGTGTCTCCTGTGTAACCTGACAGGCTTGTGTCTCCTGTGTAACCTGACAGGCTTCTGTCTCCTGTGTAACCTGACAGGCTTCTGTTACCTGTACCCTGACAGGCTTGTGTCACCTGTGTAACCTGACAGGCTTGTGTCTCCTGTGTACCCTGACAGGCTTGTGTCACCTGTGTAACCTGACAGGCTTGTGTCACCTGTGTAACCTGACAGGCTTGTGTCACCTATGTACCCTGACAGGCTTGTGTCTCCTGTGTAACCTGACAGGCTTGTGTCTCCTGTGTAACCTGACAGGCTTGTGTCTCCTGTGTAACCTGACAGGCTTCTGTTACCTGTAACCTGACAGGCTTGTTTCTCCTGTGTAACCTGACAGGCTTGTGTCTCCTGTGTAACCTGACAGGCTTCTGTTACCTGTACCCTGACAGGCTTGTGTCACCTATGTACCCTGACAGGCTTGTGTCTCCTGTGTAACCTGACAGGCTTGTGTCTCCTGTGTAACCTGACAGGCTTGTGTCTCCTGTGTAACCTGACAGGCTTCTGTTACCTGTACCCTGACAGGCTTGTGTCTTGTGTCACCTGTGTACCCTGACAGGCTTGTGACACCTGTGTACCCTGACAGGCTTGTGTCACCTATGTACCCTGACAGGCTTGTGTCTTGTGTCACCTGTGTACCCTGACAGGCTTGTGCCACCTGTATACCCTGACAGGCTTGTGACACCTGTGTACCCTGACAGGCTTGTGTCTGTGATATTTGAGCAGTGATTCATGCCGATGAGGTAGGATGAGATGCAATCAACCAAGTCATCAAGTCTGACCACTCAATCCATCTGGTCTTCTTTTACAATAAGCATGAGCTACTGTGAATCCATTCTATCCCTGGTCTTCCTGAGTGATGATCTTTGTATTGTGTTTCAGAATACATGAAGCTGTCACCAACAGAAGTGGATCCAAGGGCCATTCAACAAGGACTCTGCTGCTAGACCTGGATGCAAGATACGTTAGTACAGAATGATTTCTGGAAAGTTAGATATAAACTAGATGTCCAGAAGGAATCATGCTCTTGTGATCTGTGCAGGTTTTAGCAGCTAGTGTTGAGTTTTGTACCCTTCAGCCAAGGTGTCCGGTTTATTAATGTACATGTAGTTGTACCTAATAGATAATTTGCATGTGAAGTTTGAGCCCTTTGTTAGCTGTTGTACTCGAATGGATATCGTGATGCCTCTCAAACATGTTAGGTGTATCTCAATCTCAAAGATGAAACCACTCCCGTGAAGGAGGACTATGAATCTAGATGTTTAGTCAAGAAGAATGTTGAATGCTAGCCATTTGGCTCAGCCGCTCAGGTATGTGTCCATAGAGCTGGGGAAAATAGACATGCTCTGGGGTTATCTGCCTTATTTATGTTGATTACACCAAAGCAATTTTAAATACTTGTACAATTATCTTTGTTGTAGTTTTAATGTATAGCAAACATAGTCAATATAGGTATCCTAAACACAAATCATTCTTACGAATCCTCTACCTCTATTACATTATTGCCAAATTCAGATTTTCAACAGAAGTCCCCTTCGCTGTCAACTGTACAGCAATTAGTTGTACCCGCAATAGCACCGAACAACCCACACCGCATGAAGGCTGGAAAAACCTCACTTCAAACCATCCGGTTAATCAAGCAGATAAGCCAGCACATATGGACCATACAGTCTGCACTGATTACACGGGCTATACTGAACATCAGTCCACCGCTGCTGAAACAGCTCTACTGCTGTATGGTTCCTGCATGGGCCACAGGGTTTTTTCTGGTCACAGGATTTGTCTTTCAACCACATGACCTCCGTAAGGGAGCTATGGTTATGCAACAGTTAACCACACACGGATCTTACCTGAATCCTGGACACCATTGGATAATGACCTGCATGGTGACCACATGGATCCACTCGACTACTTGAATTGGTTACTCACAAGACGGATATCTCCCGGAAAGTGGCTATTATGAGGTTAAATTTGGTACTCCTCTTTTTTCTTCCTGAATCTACTGAACCCCCTATACCCTCTCCTGCCAAACCTGCCTCCCATACAGACCAATCTAGTCTGGAATATGCAGGTTGCCATGCCCCTGTTACATCTAACCTTCACCAGACTCTCCTTTCGTCAGCCTGACTTCTAACATCAGCGATGTAGCAGAAGAGGTTTTCAAACCAGGAGGTAGTGGGGATCATAGATGTGGCTGTGTCTACGGATTATGATCTACAACTTCACCCTTTATAGGTTTATAGGAATTACTGTCAACTATACAGGGCGTGTACTATAGGCAGAACCCACCTTCCCTCTGGTATATTCTGGCAATGATGAAATAGAGGTGAAAGATTCATAAGAATTATCAAACAATAGTTATCATTGTTAATTATTCTAAGAATCCTTCCTCTATTACATCAGAAATACTCTCTCTCTCTCACCTCCCCAATCATCTGTCTCTAGTTGATTGATGTTTGGAAAGAAGTGAGGTTTTCCCCTTCGCGCACGAGAGCGCTGTAGGCTGCTGGGTGCTGCTGCGGTACACTGTCTTTATGAAACCTACCTTTCAAGGTCATCATGAAAACTGCTTTACACTGTCTTTTTGAAAAACTGCCTTGCAAGGTCTTATCATGCTTATGTAAACTGCTTTTATTTTTCTGTTTTCCTGTAAAGTGCTTGAAAATTTCTTAAGTATGTTAATTAACATGAATAAAATGGAATAAGCTCCAAGCCAGTTGGTAATCCTAGCAAGTAAGATTGAAGACATATTAAGACCAAATTTGTATGACACAAATTATATGGTGTATTTCAATCCATCAGTTAATAGCTGCCAAGAGACAATGTCTCACACATGGCACTAATTACAAGGACTAGACTAACATGCTTGTGCTGATGAAGCTGCTTGGTTGTGTGTGTTACAGATGCAGGTGTACTCATCATCACAGTTCTGCCGCTTCAATATGTTCAACTTCCATTTCTTCGACTCAGAAACTAGTCAGCAAGTGTATCAAGACTTTGTAACACCAAGTCCCGAGAAACGTGTTGCCATAGTAACAGATCCTCCATTTGGGGGAATGGTAGAAGCCCTGGCAAGGACCATGTCCCGGATCATGTCCGACTGTGTTCGGCAAGACAAGGGTGGGTTCAGTGATGTATTTTACAGCAGATCAGAAATAGAATAGTTGGGTTTTTTTAGGCCTGAAGTGGGCCAGTCGACGAAGGCATCAATTTTGTCCAATCTCATTAAAATCAGATCTTAGTTCTCGCTACCGCTAAACAAAGATCTGAGGACATCCCATTGGGGGTCACGTCAGAACGACCTTTCATCCGACCAATCAGAGCGTCGCTTACCAGATCATGAAAGTGACAGTCGGAATGTGATTTCTCATCATTCAACCTCGAAAACTTTTAAACGGGGTATTCTGAAAGATAATTACAGGCTTAACGACTGAATCTATACAATCTAGACCATATATTAGCCATTCAAGAATGTTCTTTTGTTCAGGTTTCAATTTTTTAAGCAAGAATTTGCCAGAATATGTTTCGAAGCGTAGTCGCCAATTTAAAATTAGTGCCGTAAAGCACGAGAAAACTGCCTTCTGATTGGCTAATGTCGACTTCTTGTCAGTAATACCATTGATAGGTCAGAGTTCGCGAAAGGTTGGCATGACGTGACCCGTAATGGGATGTCCTCAGATCTTTGTTAAGCGGCAGCAAGAACTAAGATCTGATTTAATGAGATTGCAATTTTGTCTTGCAAAGATCCAATCGTTCTAATCCCCAATTCACCCTGATTACCATTCTTGGTCTGTTGGCATCATACCTATACTTGTGGGTTCACTGAAGCTGAAAATACCTTTTACTTGCATGCCTTCGTGTTTTTCTCCATCATCAAGTCATTGTGATGTGATTGAGAGACCCACTAGCTCTACAACCCAATAACTCACTCTGTTAGTCCATTCACGTATTGGTATCAACAAGTCCTACCCCTGTGGTTGTACTGGTTGTTGAATGAAGGGAGTATTACATGTGCATAGTCTGGTGTCTGCTGTGACCTTCTGCTGTGGCTTGCTGTGGATGAAGCAGCTGCTGCTGCACCAGTGTCAAAGAGTGTCTATTCCTGTAGTGATATTGTTCCTTTGTTACTATTATTCCAATCTCATTAAAATCACGTCAGAACGACCTTTCATTCAACCAATCAAAGCATCGCTTACCAGATCATGAAAGTGACAGTGGGAATGTGTTTTCTAACCATGCAACCTCTGAAACGTTAACACGGGGTATTCGGAGCGACAGTTACGGCCCGTACAACTGATTCCGTCAATAATATCGTCTATCTCTCGCTTCTGTGGGATGAACATTTGAATGGAGGAGGAATTGCACAGTACGTTGGAAGCACTGCCATAAAATCTGAACCATATATTAGACATTCCGGAATGTTCGTTTGTTCAGTTTTCAAAATTTTAATCGAGAACTGTGTCAACATATTTTTCAAGTGTAGTCTGAAATGGAAGTCACCAGGTTGAAACGAGTGCCGTAAAGCTCGAGAAAGCTGCTGTCTAATTGGCTGATGTCGACTTCTTGTTAGTCATTTTAGTGGTCGGTCAAAGTTCACAAAAGGTCGTTCTCACGTGACCCCGTAATGGGATGTCCTCAGATCTTTGTTTAGCGACAGTGAGAACTTAGATCTGATTTTAATAAGATTGTTATTATTCTACTAATTAATTCCACAGAACAGTTTTTACTAGAATATGTTTCCACGATACATTTACACTGGCAATACTTGTTCCGAATGGAAATAATTCCATGTGGATCTCATCATCATTGACACCAGTGCTGTGGACTGTGAACTGTTTTTTATTTCTCACCAGAAATCCAATCCCTGAATATCTGACCATGAGAAACCTAAATAAATCAGTCATGTTGCTGCCTGAGTATGAACCACACTAAGCCCTTTGATCTGAAGTGCACATCTTAGTGGTTATTTTGTCACTTATATATTTGTGTAGGGGAGACAACTTTTGTTTCCTTGAAGGACTTGTTGAGTGATACCTGGTATATATTTGGTTTCAAAGTCCTAGCCAGGGCCTTGGGAAGCTGTTGATCTAAGTTGCTGCAATTGGCTATGCAGAGTTGTGCCCCTTAGATGTCAATAGTGGCCCCCCTTTAGATGCTGTAACTTGCTTGACAATGTTGCATATTAATTACTATCACTATATTAATTATTCTTGTTGAATCCTAAATACATTAAATAATGACTTCTTGCTTGAAGATGAGGAAGAGGTTATCACTGTTCCGGTGCTGTGGTTCTTCCCCTACTTCCTGGAGAAGAGGATCGCAGAGGCTATACCAGCCCTGCATATGTTAGATTACAAGGTAGGGCTGGGGGGCTCCTGTAGAAGAGGATCGCAGAGGCTATACCAGCCCCGCATATGTTAGATTACAAGGTAGGGCTGGGGGTGTCCTATAGAAGAGGGTCACAGAGGCTATACCAGCCCTGCATATGTTAGATTACAAGGTAGGGCTGGGGGTCTCCTATAGAAGAGGATCGCAGAGGCTATACCAGCCCTGCATATGTTAGATTACAAGGTAGGGCTGGGGGGCTCCTGTAGAAGAGGATCGCAGAGGCTATACCAGCCCCGCATATGTTAGATTACAAGGTAGGGCTGGGGGTGTCCTATAGAAGAGGGTCACAGAGGCTATACCAGCCCTGCATATGTTAGATTACAAGGTAGGGCTGGGGGTCTCCTATAGAAGAGGGTCACAGAGGCTATACCAGCCCTGCATATGTTAGATTACAAGGTAGGGCTGGGGGTCTCCTATAGAAGAGGGTCACAAAGGCTATACCAGCCCTGCATATGTTAGATTACAAGGTAGGGCTGGGGGTCTCCTGTAGAAGAGGGTCACAAAGGCTATACCAGCCCTGCATATGTTAGATTACAAGGTAGGGCTGGGGGTCTCCTATAGAAGAGGGTCACAAAGGCTATACCAGCCCTGCATATGTTAGATTACAAGGTAGGGCTGGGGGTCACCTGTAGAAGAGGGTCACAGAGGCTATACAAGCCCTGCATGTGTTAGATTACAAGGTAGGGCTGGGGGTCATGACAAAACATGGCATAATTTGATGAACTGTTTGGTAGTTGATGTGGAACTATGTTATTAATATTGTCATCAGAAAATATATGTACATCTGAAGTCGCTTTATGTATATCACAACTCAGTGGTTGGATAAGAACTTTACTCGTCGTATTGATATCGGAACACTACTGACAGGGAGTGGATATGTTCCAGGTGGACTATGACAACCACAGCTTGTTCTCAGCAAAGAAGAAGAAGGGGTCCCCAGTGAGGATCTTCACCAACTTACAAGCGAGGCAGATCCCGCTCCCAAGCAACGAGGGTTACAGGTGATACACAGGAATCATGAAAACCTGAGCTAGTTGTATTTGGTGGGAACTCCAGGAGCACATTCCCTGGATCATTTGCTGGTCATTATTGCTGCTGAAACACATCTAAAGACTACATACAGATTACTGTGTAAAAGTACACATTGGATTGCTGTTGTCTCATTAAGAAGCTTATTCCCCCAAACTGCCCAAGAGAATCTCACACACACCTCTGTCATGTTGCTGAATATGAAGTAGAATGTTCTGTTTGATGTTGAAGGGAGACTGTGCTTCATGGTCTGGCTTGTGGTTGTTAGTAATGTCACGTTTGAGATCGAGATACTATCTCGGAGTTATTATTAACTGGCAGAAGGGTATACATCAGAACATGTTAGTTTGCACAGTAACACTAAGTGTTTTACGGATTTGAGTCAAAGTGGTAGGACCTCCATTTTGCCTTGGCCTAATTTTAGCTGTTTCATGCATATCCAGGTTATTCATTATCACGTCTTCATTTTTAGTCCAGTTCAACAACACTAAACATAGCAGCCCATTCAAATTACTCCAGTGAGTGAAAGAAATTTTCTGCTAAGTTAAAGATAATAATGATTGAGACTGGCGTTGCTTTCAAAATGAAGCTATAGTGGCTAAAGGGTCCATGATATTTATCAAGGTATGGATAATTGAGGATCCTCACTGTGAAGGTGTAGTTTCAACAGGGTGTGACTGTTTCAGGTGGTGTGAGGTGTGTGAGCAGTACTCGGCCGAGGAGAACAAGCACTGTGACAAGTGTGGCCGCTGTACATCCAAGGTATGCCGTGTACATCCAAGGTATGCCATGTACATTCAAGGTATGCCATGTACATCCAAGGTATGCCCTGGACATCCATTGTATGCCCTGTACATCCAAGGTATGTCCTGTACATCCAAGGTATGTCCTGTACGTCCTGTACATCCAAGGTATGTCCTGTACATCCAAGGTATGCCATGTACATCCAAGGTATGCCATGTACATCCAAGGTATGCCCTGTACATCCAAGGTATGCAATGTACATCCAAGGTATGCCCTGAACATCCAAGGTATGCCCTGTACATCCAAGGTATACCATGTACATCCAAGGTATGCCATGTACATCCAAGGTATGTCCTGTACATCCAAGGTATGTCCTGTACATTCAAGGTATGCCCTGTAGAACCAAGGTATGCCCTGAACATCCAAGGTATGCCCTGTACATCCAAGGTATGTCATGTAGATCCAAGGTATGCCCTGAACATCCAAGGTATGCCCCGTACATCCAAGGTATGTCCTGTACATCCAAGGTATGCCCTGCACATCCAAGGTATGCCATGTACATCCAAGGTATGCCCTGTACATCCAAGGTATGTCCTGTACATCCAAGGTATGTCATGTAGATCCAAGGTATGCCTTGAACATCCAAGGTATGCCCTGTACATCCAAGGTATGCCTTGAACATCCAAGGTATGCCCTGTACATCCAAGGTATGTCATGTACATCCAAGGTATTCCATGTAGAGCCAAGATATGCCCTGAACATCCAAGGTATGTGTCAAAGGAGGACACTTAAGCTGCATTCAGGGTTTTGATGTGTCAAGGAAGACACTTAAGTTCCATGCAGGGTTTTGATGTGTCAAGGAAGACACTTAAGTTGCATGCAGGGTTTTGATGTGTCAAGGAAGACACTTAAGTTGCTTGCAGGGTTTTGATGTGTCAAGGAAGACACTTAAGTTGCATGCAGGGTTTTGATGTGTCAAGGAAGACACTTAAGTTGCATGCAATTATGGACAACAATGCATTAATATGATGTCCCATTGCTTTCGGCCTCTGCGAAAAATGATGAAAACAGAGGAACAATCGGAAAGAACTAGCCAATCAGGATGAAGCAAAAAATATAATGCTCAGTGAGAATTACTGAAAATATTTGCTCCGATGTCCAGGCCCCATGGTAAAAACAAGTGAATAATATGTTGCTTGAATAGTAGCAGTTAATAATAAGAGTATTCAGATACCACTGTACAGTTATATTTGTATGCTAATGTCCATAAGTGTATAGTGTATTTGTTTGTGCTGGGCCCTTCTGAACACAAATCAATGATCTAGGGATGTGTTTTATATTTGTAGGATGGGACAAGCTATGTTCACTGTGAGACCTGTGAACGTTGTGTGAAGCCTTCCTGGGCTCATTGTAGTTCATGCAATAGATGTCAGCTACAGGACCACAAGTGTGGGTCAAGCCAAGAGTCAGGTGAGTCAGATGTCAGGTACAGGACCACAAGTGTGGGTCAAGCCAAGAGTCAGGTGAGTCAGATGTCAGCTACGGGACCACAAGTGTGGGCCAAGCCAAGAGTCAGGTGAGTCAGATGTCAGCTACAGGACCACAAGTGTGGGTCAAGCCAAGAGTCAGGTGTCAGATGTCAGCTACAGGACCACAAGTGTGGGGCAAGCCAAGAGTCAGGTGTCAGATGTCAGCTACAGGACCACAAGTGTGGGGCAAGCCAAGAGTCAAGTGAGTCAGATGTCAGGTACAGGACCACAAGTGTGGGGCAAGCCAAGAGTCAAGTGAGTCAGGTGTCAGGTACAGGACCACAAGTGTGGGGTAAGCCAAGAGTCAGGTGAGTCAGGTGTCAGGTACAGGACCACAAGTGTGGGGTAAGCCAAGAGTCAGGTGAGTCAGGTGTCAGGTACAGGACCACAAGTGTGGGGCAAGCCAAGAGTCAGGTGAGTCAGGTGTCAGGTACAGGACCACAAGTGTGGGGTAAGCCAAGAGTCAAGTGAGTCAGATGTCAGGTACAGGACCACAAGTGTGGGTCAAGCCAAGAGTCAGGTGTCAGATGTCAGGTACAGGACCACAAGTGTGGGTCAAGCCAAGAGTCAGGTGAGTCAGATGTCAGCTACAGGACCACAAGTGTGGGTCAAGCCAAGAGTCAGGTGAGTCAGATGTCAGCTACAGGACCACAAGTGTGGGTCAAGCCAAGAGTCAGGTGAGTCAGATGTCAGCTACAGGACCACAAGTGTGGGGCAAGCCAAGAGTCAGATGAGTCAGATGTCAGCTACAGGACCACAAGTGTTGGGCAAGCCAAGAGTCAGGTGAGTCAGATGTCAGCTACAGGACCACAAGTGTGGGGCAAGCCAAGAGTCAGATGAGTCAGATGTCAGCTACAGGACCACAAGTGTGGGGCAAGCCAAGAGTCAGGTGAGTCAGATGTCAGGTACAGGACCACAAGTGTGGGGCAAGCCAAGAGTCAGGTGAGTCAGATGTCAGCTACAGGACCACAAGTGTGGGTCAAGCCAAGAGTCAGGTGAGTCAGATGTCAGGTACAGGACCACAAGTGTGGGTCAAGCCAAGAGTCAGGTGAGTTAGATGTCAGCTACAGGACCACAAGTGTGGGGCAAGCCAAGAGTCAGGTGAGTCAGATGTCAGGTACAGGACCACAAGTGTGGGGCAAGCCAAGAGTCAGGTGAGTTAGATGTCAGCTACAGGACCACAAGTGTGGGGTAAGCCAAGAGTCAGATGAGTCAGATGTCAGCTACAGGACCACAAGTGTGGGGCAAGCCAAGAGTCAGGTGAGTCAGATGTCAGCTACGGGACCACAAGTGTGGGTCAAGCCAAGAGTCAGGTGAGTCAGATGTCAGCTACAGGACCACAAGTGTGGGGCAAGCCAAGAGTCAGGTGAGTCAGATGTCAGGTACAGGACCACAAGTGTGGGGCAAGCCAAGAGTCAGATGTCAGGTACAGGACCACAAGTGTGGGGCAAGCCAAGAGTCAGGTGAGTCAGATGTCAGCTACAGGACCACAAGTGTGGGTCAAGCCAAGAGTCAGGTGAGTCAGATGTCAGGTACAGGACCACAAGTGTGGGTCAAGCCAAGAGTCAGGTGAGTCAGATGTCAGCTACAGGACCACAAGTGTTGGGCAAGCCAAGAGTCAGGTGAGTCAGGTGTCAGGTACAGGACCACAAGTGTGGGTCAAGCCAAGAGTCAGGTGAGTCAGGTGTCAGGTACAGGACCACAAGTGTGGGGCAAGCCAAGAGTCAGGTGAGTCAGTTGTCACAAGTCACATGAGTCAGTTGTCACAAGTCACATGAGTCAGTTGTCATAAGTCCCTAAATCAGATGTCACAAGTCACATCAGTCAGTTGTCATAAGTCCCATGAATCAGATGTCACAAGTCAGATGAGTCAGATGTCACACATCAGGTGAGTCAGTTGTCGCACATCAGGTCAGATGTGACAAGTCCCATGAGTCAGATGTGACAATTCAGGTGAGTCAAATGTCACAAGTGAGGTGAGTCAAATGTCACAAGTGAGGTGAGTCATGTCACAAGTCAGACGAGTCAGATGTCACAAGTCAGACGAGTCAGATGTCACAAGTCTAGTGAGTTAAATGTCACAAGTCAGGTGAGTCAAATGTCACAAGTGAGGTGAGTCATGTCACAAGTCAGATGAGTCAGATGTCACAAGTCAGATGAGTCAGATGTCACAAGTCAGGTGAGTCAAATGTCTCAAGTGAGGTTAGTCAAATGTCA
This sequence comes from Haliotis rufescens, assembly GCF_023055435.1. Taxonomy (NCBI): domain Eukaryota; kingdom Metazoa; phylum Mollusca; class Gastropoda; order Lepetellida; family Haliotidae; genus Haliotis; species Haliotis rufescens. Next base: position 38,314,824 of record NW_025963779.1, read on the forward strand.
CAAGTCAGGTAAGGCAAATGTCACAAGTCAGACGAGTCAGATGTCACAAGTCAGGTGAGTCAGATGTCACAAGTGAGGTGAGTCAAATGTCACAAGTGAGGTGAGTCATGTCACAAGTCAGACGAGTCAGATGTCATAAGTCAGGTGAGTAAGATGTCACAAGTCAAGTGAGTCAGATGTCACAAGTCATGTGAGTCAGATGTCACAAGTCAAGTGTTTTCTTTACATTCCATAGTATGACATATTGTTTGTTATGATAAGAACCACCTTGGATCAGTAGAATTTCCACCAGTAGATACTACAGCTTGTACCCCCTGAATTGCAAGTTTGTAGATCTACAGCATGAATAACTATTCATTATTGAACAGGATTTCAGTGACCTGGTTGTGTTTCAGGCTGCCACATATGTGGACAGAGTGGTCACAAGAGGAGGGACTGTCCCCTGAAACATTTGTCAAACAGGTAAGGTCAGTCAGGGTCGTCTGTACTCACTTTGCAACACAAACTCTCTCCATCCAGAGGATATCAATAGTTGACCTGGTCTGTCAAAAGACTGTCACCATCAGCGGTACGATATCAATAGTTGACCTGGTCTGTCATCAGACAGTCACAATCAAGATACTGATATCAATAGTTGACCTGGTCTGTCATCAGACTGTCACCATCAAGAAGATATCAATAGTTGACCTGATCTGTCATCAGACTGTCACAATCCAGAGGATATCAATACGTTGACCTGGTCTGTCATCAGACTGTCACCATCAAGAGGATATTAATATGTTGCCTGTATTGCATTTATGAGTGAAATAGTAGTTTAAAAGTTTAAAGATGCAAATAACTTTACATCTTGTTAGTGTGGAAGCTGGCTCCATGTTCTGTAAACAACACTCCACAATGAGAGCCACATCTACTTCTGTTTTTTCCAGGAAAAGAAAGAAAGAATTAGCATTCCAATCAGGAGCTGCAGTGTCACGGAATAAGAAAAGAAAGAAATCAGAAAAAAAAGAAAAAAAAAGAAGATAACATGATAACAGTGAATTTGTTTAGCCTCAATAGGAATGCAAATGAATAATTTATGTTTGTTCCTCAAGAGATGCATAAAATAACTGAGAAATATGCATTGGAATGCAAAACACTTTTTCCTTTTCATAATAATACCTTTTCTTAAATTGAGAAGAGACATTTTCATGTAATATGCGAGAAAAGTTAAATATCATAATGCATCTCATTTTGAATTGTACATGTATTTAACAAATTTATGATAAATTCTTGCATAAATCTGAAAGCAGATTACCCCGGTAACCAGAAAAATGTGAATAGTTATATGAACAAATGGTTTTCTGCGCGTTCAGTTCCAAATTCAATTTAGCGGGGTTAAATCTACAGAAAGAAAACACTGATGTGAATAATATATCAGGTGTGACAGGGATATGGATATTGTAAATAAACTTGTTTTTGTGACACCATAATATATCTATTACTGTGAAAATGCAGTCTGCCGATGTTGCCCCAAAAGCACTTAGCTCTCGCTCGGGAAATACCGGAATTTAGACACTCATGTCGTAAACATAGTATGACACTCATATAATGTACTATTTATTATCAAAGATGTCTACATAGAGAGACAAATTTAGAGATTACCTATAAGGACAGCAGGTCGCAACAGCAGCAGAACCACAATTTGTTGAATGACATCAACAATCTTCAGCTATGAAGTTGTTTCTAGTGTGCCCCTAGGGGGGCATGGGTGGCCCAGTCGTCTCAAGCACTGCGATTCGCTGTGCAGAGTTGCGTCCCTTGGGCATGCCAGAAACTGTTGATTGTGGGTTCGAATCCCGGTTCGCCCCGATTATGTTTTTAGGTTTGTCAGCACCATACCCGTGCTCGTGGGTTTCACCGAAGTGGTAAACATCTAAGACCTGCATTACTTCAGACTTTCCTCCCACGTTAAGCTGACACGCCATGACATAACACATAAAAGCGGTGTTAAACCCAACTCACTCACTCACTCACTGATATTTACCCTAGGGCACATATGATTTTTATGAACCCCAATATGTTTGCCCTCATAGGTAATAAATCTTGTTATTATGTTGCTGACAAACCAATGGTTATAAACAGTAGGATTGGAACCCATGACAAGCAGATCCTGGCAACTAAGGGAGGCAACTGCACAGAGAGTCACTGCACCTTAGATCACAGGGCCAACCATGATGCATTAGCAATTAACTGTATATCATGTTCCTAATATTTATGTTTGAAGATTGATGTGAAGTTAATTGATATTCTTTTGGTGACATGGACACTTTATAATAGCATTTCACGTTATGTCAGTGTTCAAAGTAGAATGTTTATATTAAGAAATAAATTTGACTCACTGTATGTGGAATTTGTCATCATTTTTTGCAATGTTTAAACTCCAAAATCCAGTACCTGTTGGCAATCCATCTCATCCTGGGAACCTGTGTGAACATTGTTAGCAAATGTGGAAAACATATTGATGCAGCTGTCATGATGTGATGCAACAGTCCCATTGTGTTGCATGATGGAAGTCACATTGTGTCGCCATGGTCATGTCCTGATGGAAGTCACATTGTGTCGCCATGGTCATGTCCTGATGGAAGTCACATTGTGTCACCGTGGTCATGTCCTGATGGAAGTCACGTTGTGTTGCCATGGTCATGTCCTGATGGAAGTCCCATTGTGTTGCCATGGTCATGTCCTGATGGAAGTCACATTGTGTCGCCATGATCATGTCCTGATGGAAGTCACGTTGTGTTGCCATGATCATGTCCTGATGGAAGTCACATTGTGTTGCCATGGTCATGTCCTGATGGAAGTCACATTGTGTCACCATGGTCATGTCCTGATGGAAGTCACATTGTGTTGCCATGGTCATGTCCTGATGGAAGTCACATTGTGTTGCCATGGTCATGTCCTGATGGAAGTCACATTGTGTTGCCATGGTCATGTCCTGGATATTTGGGGAGGGGCACCAATGACACTGCTGACAGTGTTGAGGGTAAATATATCTTATTTTTTATATTGAATAACAAGACCTGTGAAGATCCTGGCTAGAATAGGTCTTCAGCAACCCATACTTGCCATAATAGTTGATGAAGCTTGTTGTAAGCGGCGACTAATGGGGTCGGGTGGTCAGTTTCGCTGACTTTGTTGATGCATGTCATCATATCTCAATTGTGTAGACCGATGCTCATTATATCAATCACTGGATTGTCTGGTCCAGACTCGATGATGGATTTACAGACTGCCGTCATATAGCTGGAATATTGCTGAGTGAGGTGTTAAACAACAAACAAACAAAGAATAACAACTTTCAGCTTTTCACAGACAGTGATGTATAGAAAGAGTACTAGCATAAAACAATATTACGAGTAGCCTTGTGACAATATAATGCTGCCGTGACTTGTGCAGGAGACATGTAATATTGCCTATGTCTGATGTCTGTAGGAGCACTGTGATGTCCTTACAGGAAGGTGTGTTGCCTGTCGCCTTCAGTCAGTCATCAATCAAATGTCAGACAGGCAGAGGTTGGTGATGCAAATAAATTTGTTTTCTAAATAGCTACACCTGAAATAAGACAGATTCTCTAAATAAAGGTCAAACAAAACATACTGGTCTTACAAAACTTGGGGACATATGAAGTCATGAGTTTCTCTTTATTAGGCACTGACACACACTACTGTTGACAAAGGTTGGAAAGTTTTTGATACTGTTCTCATGGTTAATACAGTGACACTTACTTCATGATTTTGTGTTCCTGACCTTGTGGTTCATAATGACGTACAAGGGATTGGTTGTCCCGACCCACCATGTGTGAGCTGGACATACCAAGGATTGATGACATGGCCAAATACTGATGAAACAAGGATTGGTGTCTGTTTTGTTTGTTGGTTTGTTGTTTAACACCACACTCAGCAATATTCCAGCCATGTGACAGCAGTCTGTACATAATCCTGTGATTGACATAATGAGCATTGATCTACACAATTGGCATACGATCGTACATCAAGGTTCAGATACAACAACAATCTCGTACAGCAAGGTCCAGATACAACAACAATCTCGTACATCAAGGTTCAGATACACCAACAATCTCGTACATCAAGGTTTAGATACAACAACAATCTCGTACATCAAGGTTCAGATACAACAACAATCTCGTACATCAAGGTTCAGATACACCAACAATCTAGTACATCAAGGTTTAGATACAACAACAATCTCGTACATCAAGGTTCAGATACAACAACAATCTCGTACATCAAGGTTCAGATACACCAACAATCTCGTACATCAAGGTTCAGATACAACAACAATCTCGTACAGCAAGGTCCAGATACAACAACAATCTCGTACATCAAGGTTTAGATACACCAACAATCTCGTACATCAAGGTTCAGATACACCAACAATCTCGTACATCAAGGTTCAGATACAACAACAATCTCGTACATCAAGGTTCAGATACACCAACAATCTCGTACATCAAGGTTCAGATACAACAACAATCTCGTACAGCAAGGTCCAGATACAACAACAATCTCGTACATCAAGGTTTAGATACACCAACAATCTCGTACATCAAGGTTCAGATACAACAACAATCTCGTACATCAAGGTTCAGATACAACAACAATCTCGTACAGCAAGGTCCAGATACAACAACAATCTCGTACAGCAAGGTCCAGATACACTAACACTATCGTACAGCAAGGTCCAGATACACCAACAATCTCGTACAGCAAGGTCCAGATACAACAACAATCTCGTACAGCAAGGTCCAGATACAACAACAATCTCGTACAGCAAGGTCCAGATACAACAACAATCTCGTACAGCAAGGTCCAGATACAACAACAATCTCGTACAGCAAGGTCCAGATACAACAACAATCTCGTACAGCGAGGTCCAGATACAACAACAATCTCGTACAGCAAGGTCCAGATACAACAACAATATCGTACATCAAGGTTTAGATACACCAACAATCTCGTACATCAAGGTTCAGATACACCAACAATCTCGTACATCAATGTTCAGATACACCAACAATCTCGTACAGCAAGGTTCAGATACACCAACAATCTCGTACATCAAGGTTCAGATACACCAACAATCTCGTACAGCAAGGCTCAGATACAACAACAATCTCGTACAGCAAGGTTCATATACACCAACAATCTCGTACATCAAGGTTCAGATACACCAACAATCTCGTACATCAAGGTTCAGATACACCAACAATCTCGTACATCAAGGTTTAGATACACCAACAATCTCGTACATCAAGGTTCAGATACAACAACAATCTCGTACAGCAAGGTTCAGATACACCAACAATCTCGTACAGCAAGGTTCAGATACAACAACAATCTCGTACAGCAAGGTTCAGATACACCAACAATCTCGTACATCAAGGCTCAGATACACCAACAATCTCGTACAGCAAGATCATATACACCAACAATCTCGTACAGCAAGGTTCAGATACAACAACAATCTCGTACATCAAGGTTCAGATACACCAACAATCTCGTACAGCAAGGTCCAGATACAACAACAATCTCGTACATCAAGGTTCAGATACAACAACAATCTCGTACATCAAGGTTCAGATACACCAACAATCTCGTACAGCAAGGTTCAGATACACCAACAATCTCGTACATCAAGGTTCGGATACAACAACAATCTCGTACAGCAAGGTTCAGATACACCAACAATCTGATACATCAAGGTTCAGATACACCAACAATCTCGTACATCAAGGTTCAGATACAACAACAATCTCGTACAGCAAGGTCCAGATACAACAACAATCTCGTACATCAAGGTTCAGATACACCAACAATCTCGTACATCAAGGTTCAGATACACCAGCAATCTCGTACAGCAAGATCATATACACCAACAATCTCGTACATCAAGGTCCAGATACACCAACAATCTCGTACATCAAGGTTCAGATACACCAACAATCTCGTACATCAAGGTTCATATACACCAACAATCTCGTACATCAAGGTTCATATACACCAACAATCTCGTACATCAAGGTTCAGATACACCAACAATCTCGTACATCAAGGTTCAGATACAACAACAATCTCGTACATCAAGGTTCGGATACACCAACAATCTCGTACATCAAGGTTCATATACACCAACAATCTCGTACATCAAGGTCCAGATACACCAACAATCTCGTACATCAAGGTTCATATACACCAACAATCTCGTACATCAAGGTTCAGATACACCAACAATCTCGTACATCAAGGTTCAGATACACCAACAATCTCGTACATCAAGGTTCAGATACACCAACAATCTCGTACATCAAGGTTCGGATACACCAACAATCTCGTACATCAAGGTTCAGATACACCAACAATCTCGTACATCAAGGTTCAGATACAACAACAATCTCGTACATCAAGGTCCAGATACACCAACAATCTGATACATCAAGGTTCATATACACCAACAATCTCGTACAGCAAGGTCCAGATACAACAACAATCTAGTACATCAAGGTTCATATACACCAACAATCTCGTACATCAAGGTCCAGATACACCAACAATCTCGTACATCAAGGTCCAGATACACCAACAATCTCGTACATCAAGGTTCGGATACAACAACAATCTTTACAGCAAGGTCCAGATACACCAACAATCTCGTATTGCAAGGTCCAAATACACCAACAGTCTCGTACATCAAGGTTCAGATACAACAACAATCTTTACAGCAAGGCTCAGATACACAAACAATATCGTACAGCAAGGTTCAGATACAACAACAATCTCGTACAGCAAGGTCCAGATACACCAACAATATCGTACATCAAGGTCCAGATACAACAACAATCTCGTACATCAAGGTTCAGATACACCAACAATCTCGTACATCAAGGTTCAGATACAACAACAATCTCGTACAGCAAGGTCCAGATACAACAACAATCTGATACATCAAGGTTCAGATACACCAACAATCTCGTATTGCAAGGTCCAAATACACCAACAGTCTCGTACATCAAGGTTCAGATACAACAACAATCTTTACAGCAAGGTCCAGATACACCAACAATATCGTACAGCAAGGTTCAGATACAACAACAATATCGTACAGCAAGGTCCAGATACACCAACAATATCGTACATCAAGGTCCAGATACAACAACAATCTCGTACAGCAAGATCATATACATTCAGAATTTCAGGCAACTGGCTCCTCCGTTCTGTCCCGCAGGTTACACAGGCGACAGGTATTTGTCAGTATGGGCAAACGGATTGTGATTATATTTACTTCTTCCCCTAAACTAAATGTTTAATAGTTTTTGGGTTATTACCAACTATGCATTACGTAGGTTGGCTCTAGCAATTCATGTTTGCGGTGTTTGTCGTGGCAGTTGGTGGTTGTGAGGGGCGTCTATGACGAACTTAGGAAATTGGTGACATTTGCAGCTTGTTACTTTGATCTTCAGTATGGTGGATGTGCGCTCGACATGCATGTGACAACGATAATTAGCTGCTTCATCATCATTCTATTGACTTTAGATCCGCATGCACTCGAAATATTTAAACATGTAGTATTAGCCAAATTTGTCGAGGCATCTGAATAACAGAAATAGCTTTGTACAAGTTTATTTAAGGATAAAAGGCATGTGAGAAACAAATTATTCTTGTTTCAACCAATTGCCTCGATTATGTTCTTCAAATCCACGTAAGACTTAAGCATTTTGTGGACTATTAGTATACTGCTTAACACCTGTTAATGAGAGCCATCTCATTCTCCGACCAGGGACTGGCTGAAACCCCTCAGGAGGAATGCTCCCCGTCTCCGCGTGTTATGTTATTTTGTCTCAATGTCACCGTGTTCCCTCACCCCAGTGTTTACTTCAACAAGAGTCATACTGTTCAGAAGATAAAACGTAGAGTAAACACTTGAATAGTTTCCTGCTCCACTGGAAGACTACCGTCACTTTGACATTCTGTCACACACAGGACCATCTCAAGCCATGGCAGTCACGTCTCCGGGGACGACGTTTGTTTATTCGTCGTCACTGGCTGTGTATCACACCTAGAAATTGTTTACAATTTCATTAAGGTTAAAAAAGGATCCATTCAAAAGGTTGTTGGAGTAGCACAAATATTTTTACGTATATGTAACTACCCCCAAAATGATGAACACTGCCAAAAAGTCACACTTTCAATACACAACTTGCCGTTTGTTGTATTTGTATAAATGCGAATGAATGTATATTTCGTTAATACAACAGACTGCTTTCATATTTTGGTAAGCAGGTAGCAACCTCCTAGTGCATCGTGACAAGCCGTTCCTCTGTAAATCGGCAGATGATAATCATCTTCCTGCCAAACTACGCCAGTGGGATTTCAGGCTGAGAATTTGTCCCCAGCAACCTATGCTGTTCGTCGTACGTGGCGCCTAAATGCATCGGGTGGAAAGGCTCGGTGATTTGTTTGATTGCAAGTTTATCTGGTCCATATACCTGGGGTATTGCACAGCGAGCAACGGCAACCGAGCCTGACCGCCTGATCCAAAATAATTCTCCTCTTTCGAGAAACCCCGAGTCCTGGAAATATGTTTGAACCTGTGTATTTCACTGATGTAGTGCAACGATGGTAGAAACGTATTATGACAAACAATAAATAAATAACGGTACCAATCGATTTCGGTTTGATCAAAATATCGTCATTTAAATAGTTCCCAATCACTATGCATGAGGGTAGGCTGGGGTCGGACACAAAGACCTCCAGGTTGGAATTCTCTGTTCTACATTCATATTCATGAGAAATATATTCAAGATTGTATTAGTATTTTTATGCGCAAACATTCCACAGCTGCAGCTATACACGCGGAACGTCTATTGTATAACTAATACGTCAACATAATGTCCTTGGAAGAAATGTAATGCATACTATCTTTTATACTTCTATCAAGAATGAATGTCCCCTTTCATGTCGGCGATGTACCTGTTTACGTAGCCGAAGCAACCATGCAAAAACATAGCTCCCACTGATCTACAGTTAACGGTCTCAAACCAACTGTTAGCTTATTCAAATTTCAATAAATGTTTTTAGAATGTAAATGCACAGTGGTTCACTAAGCACAGACAAGACTTCATGGTTAGTGACTCACGAGAAGCAGGCTATTATCCACTGTTTCTGTGTCAAACCAAAAGACGTTAAAAGATATTTGTTGCAACAATGCGTGACATTCGCTATTAAAGGGCTAAAACAAGAACCGATCGGCTCGGAGTCAAACCCCATTTCACCTCACATCATACAGCAACCTCTGTAGTGACCACCGTGGTCAACCGCCTCGTACACAACAGTCTCTGTCGTGACCTTGGTGGTCAGCCTCCAAGTATCATCTTCACACAGGTCTCTGTAACGACCATGGTGGTCAGCCTCCAAGTATCATCCCCAAACAAGCCCCTGTAACGACCATGGCTGTCAGCCTCCAAGTATCATCTTCACACAGGTCTCTGTAACGACCATGGTGGTCAGCCTCCAAGTATCATCCCCAAACAAGCCCCTGTAACGACCATGGCTGTCAGCCTCCAAGTATCATCTTCACACAGGTCTCTGTAACGACCATGGTGGTCAGCCTCCAAGTATCATCCCCAAACAAGCCCCTGTAACGACCATGGCTGTCAGCCTCCAAGTATCATCTTCACACAGGTCTCTGTAACGACCATGGTGGTCAGCCTCCAAGTATCATCCCCAAACAAGCCCCTGTAACGACCATGGCTGTCAGCCTCCAAGTATCATCTTCACACAGGTCTCTGTAACGACCATGGCTGTCAGCCTCCAAGTACCATCTTCACATAGGTCTCTGTAACGACCATGGCTGTCAGCCTCCAAGTATCATCTTCACACAGGTCTCTGTAACGACCATGGCTGTCAGCCTCCAAGTATCATCTTCACACAGGTCTCTGTAACGACCAAGGCTGTCAGCCTCCAAGTACCATCTTCACATAGGTCTCTGTAACGACCATGACTGTCAGCCTCCAAGTATCATCCCCAAACAAGCCCCTGTAACGACCATGGCTGTCAGCCTCCAAGTATCATCTTCACACAGGTCTCTGTAACGACCATGGCTGTCAGCCTCCAAGTACCATCTTCACATAGGTCTCTGTAACGACCATGGCTGTCAGCCTCCAAGTATCATCTTCACACAGGTCTCTGTAATGACCATTGCAGTCAGCCTCCAAGTACCATCTTCACACAGGTCTCTGTAACGACCATGGTGGTCAGCCTCCAAGTATCATCTTCACATAGGTCTCTGTAACGACCATGGCTGTCAGCCTCCAAGTACCATCTTCACACAGGTCTCTGTAACGACCATGGTGGTCAGCCTCCAAGTATCATCTTCACGCAGGTCTCTGTAACGACCATGGCTGTCAGCCTCCAAGTATCATATTCACACAGGTAACTGTAACGACCATGGTGGTCAGCCTCCAAGTATCATCTTCACACAGGTCTCTGTAACGACCATGGCTGTCAGCCTCCAAGTACCATCTTCACACAGGTCTCTGTAACGACCATGGTGGTCAGCCTCCAAGTATCATCTTCACACAGGTCTCTGTAACGACCATGGCTGTCAGCCTCCAAGTATCATCTTCACATAGGTCTCTGTTACGACCATGGCTGTCAGCCTCCAAGTACCATCTTCACACAGGTCTCTGTAACGACCATGGCTGTCAGCCTCCAAGTATCATCTTCACACAGGTCTCTGTAACGACCATGGCTGTCAGCCTCCAAGTATCATCTTCACGCAGGTCTCTGTTACGACCATGGTGGTCAGCCTCGAAAGTACCATCTTCACACAGGTCTCTGTAACGACCATGGTGGTCAGCCTCCAAGAACCATCTTCACACAGGTCTCTGTAACGACCATGGTGGTCAGCCTCCAGGTATCATCTTCACACAGGTCTCTGTAACGACCATGGTGGTCAGCCTCCAAGTATCATCTTCACACAGGTCTCTGTAACGACCAAGGTGGACAGCCTCCAAGTATCATCTTCACACAGGTCTCTGTAACGACCATGGTGGTCAGCCTCCAAGTACCATCTTCACACAGGTCTCTGTAACGACCATGGTGGTCAGCCTCCAAGTATCATCTTCACACAGGTCTCTGTAACGACCATGGTGGTCAGCCTCCAAGTACCATCTTCACACAGGTCTCTGTAACGACCATGGTGTTCAGCCTCGAAGTATCATCTTCACACAGGTCTCTGTAACGACCATGGTGGTCAGCCTCCAAGTATCATCTTCACACAGGTCTCTGTAACGACCATGGTGGTCAGCCTCCAAGTACCATCTTCACACAGGTCTCTGTAACGACCATGGTGGTCAGCCTCGAAGTATCATCTTCACACAGGTCTCTGTAACGACCATGGTGGTCAGCCTCCAAGTATCATCTTCACACAGGTCTCTGTAACGACCATGGTGGTCAGCCTCCAAGTACCATCTTCACACAGGTCTCTGTAACGACCATGGCTGTCAGCCTCCAAGTATCATCTTCACACAGGTCTCTGTAACGACCATGGCTGTCAGCCTCCAAGTACCATCTTCACACAGGTCTCTGTAACGACCATGGTGGTCAGCCTCCAAGTACCATCTTCACGCAGGTCTCTGTAACGACCAAGGTGGACAGCCTCCAAGTATCATCTTCACACAGGTCTCTGTAACGACCATGGTGGTCAGCCTCGAAGTATCATCTTCACACAGGTCTCTGTAACGACCATGGTGGTCAGCCTCCAAGTACCATCTTCATACAGGTCTCTGTAACGACCATGGTGGTCAGCCTCCAAGTACTAAGTGTTTGCAGACATATATCAGTATGAAGGGTGATGTTAAATAACAAAAACTTTCATTGCAGAAAATAATGGATACTGGATAATCATGTACACGCGGAACACTTGCAAAGACGCACATGACTGCAAAGTCCACCAGATATGTTCAGGCAGTGTGTGACGATACAGCAAATGGATACCTTGCGTGCATGCCGTAATATTTAGCATGTATCATTTAACATGGTTGGCTTGTTCAAATATGATGCCCAAGGATAGAAGACCACAAAGCTCTCCATCCCCTGAAGTATGATAAGGGTCATAAATATAAGACCGCAAGGAGAACGGAAGGTCTGAGGTTCGATCCCCGGCCGCGTCATACCAAAAGACGTTACAAGATGGTATTTGTTGTTACCCTGTCTGGGCTCGCGCTATGAAACCGGCATTAGTCCGGACACGTACAAGGACCAGCACAAGCACACCAATACGCACAAGCACACACACACACACACAAACGTGCATGCTCATCGCTATATAATTGCAACAATCTTGGACGTTAAAACCCATTTCACCTCACCTCATAAATATAACGTGAATAAGATTGATGCTGGCCTTTTGGTTACAATTTAGTGACCTTTTGAACATTTGCACATTCGTTGATACTAAATATGTTGATAATATATATATGTTACGCATGGCCTCAAGTCTCCGGAGCTTTACCAAAGACTGTTGTAGCTTGTGAAACCGAGCCAGGAATTTATCTCTCACACATCGTCATTCGAGCCACACGGCCTTATGCTTGATTGGTTGGAACAGTTCAGATGGATAGCTATTACGGAACAAGTGTCTCGATTTCAGATAATGAGTATATGTACAGATAACTACAGATCTTGTTTGGACAGCTGGCCTTTAAGAAATGAGTACCTGTGTTCCATGTGATTGAAGATCTTGCTTGGGCATGGGGGAGATTGGGCCAAAATATACCTGGACATTTGGCACGAAGGAACGGGTTGGCAAATGCCTTTCTTGTGTCAAACTGATACTACCGCCAGATTCTCGTACAAAAGGCAATCAAATTAAACATAATAGAGACAAAATAAAAGCGGAAACTACTTTGTAATATAGTCAACCGCAAAGGAAACGCAAGTTGTACATAAAATGCGGATAACGTTAAGACCATAAAAAATATGTAGATAATATTAAGAAATGATAATAACAGGGAAAACATTTGATAACAAATGGGCGTTGATTGTTTTACCATCCGTGTTAATTGAAAAATCCCCCCTAAAACATGGTACCCCCAAACAGAAAAATGACAAGTGTCAGTAGTATCAGTAGCGTGTGTGGCCTCCTTTAGGTGCGATACCAGCCGCACATCCCCGTCTCATTGAGTCGACAAGTCTTTGGAAGAAGGCTTGAAGAATCCCGTTCCATTCCCGCACCAAAAACGCTCAATTGCGCCATGTCCGGTGACAAAGACGGCCAGAGCATCACAGGAATGTTATTCACCCCGAGGAAGTCCATGGAGTCCCGCGCTGTATGGGGACGAGCGTTGTCCTGCTGGGACACCAGAAATGGGCTTCACACATTGTACCCATGTCGGGAATCGAACTCGGGTCTTCGGCGTGACGGACCGCCCATGTTGGCCCAGGAAGAGAGGTCTGACGTGATTACGAAGAACATCATCCCTGTACACGACAGCAGTCACACGTTGACGGAACACGTGTAGCGGGGTCCTGTGATGATAACTGAAGCCTTCCCATACCATGATGCCTCCTCCTCCCCACCGGTCGGCCTGTAAGTCACAGCAGTTAGCGCTCATTACGTCGTCACCACGCTCTGATGCGGCTACCGGTGTAAGAAAGGTTGAACCTTGATTAGTCTGAGAAGACAACTTGTTGTCACAGTTGACGTCACCAACGCAGGTGCTGTTGGGTCCACTGCAGACGTTGTAGGAAGTGACGTTGAGTCAGTATGGGCGTAAAGACGACGACATCTGATTCCCGCCGCTCTCAGACGACGAACTATGTCGGCTGACACGGGATGACATGGACCTTGAATGGTTGCAGTTGTCTTTGTTGCTCGTCGATGTCGATCACGCAGTTGTGTCACCCGGATGTAACGGTCCTGCGCTTGAGTAGTGACCCTTGGACGTCCAGAACGAGGCCGGTCTTGGACACTGTCTGTCTATTGATGATTTGCGATGATTCTGGTGATTGTAGACACATGACATCCAAAGTGCCTGGCCACTGTAAATCTAGTTGACGTTGAACCGGTCTGTTGCGTCCCAGTGGCAACGCCTCTTTGGAGTTCGGTTAATCGAACCACTGTTCCTGTCCTGTTTGAAAGACGAGTGTGAAATGCTTGGTGTTTTCTTTATATGATGGCTTAGAAAGGAAGGGACAAGGGGGAAATGCACGCATGTTTGTATATCATTTGCGCTGCACGTGCAAAATACGTCAAACGAGACGAAAATGTGGTCAAAATGAATGTAAATAGTGAACAGGGTTTCTTCACTGCGTTTCTTTACGTTTGTATACATTTCTTTTCGCAAATTACAATTTTGTGCTTTTCACAAACCAAAAACATGACTTGCGTTTCTTTTGCGGTTGAGTATATGTACATACACACAGCTTTGTATGCTATGCACATACCACGACTTCTGTGTCCTAATATACACCATATGCCCGACTGAACAGAAAGATTTCACGCATCGTACTTGGAACCCGATAAGTCACGAGAAGTTGTTCAGGATGTATTTAAAAGTTTACCCGACAAACAAAATAATCGTTTCTTTCCCAACCCAGCCGAACCCTAACTTATCCCAACACTCAACCCCTATGCCAACACTAACCTAATTTAACCGGGTTAACTGGTCTAGCTAAGGGGATCATTTTTTTATATAAATAAAAGCGACACGACCCTTTCCATATTCATAAGAAATATCTACCAACAGCAAAGTCGATTGTACGATTCCGACTACTAGTATATCATGTGTTTATGAACCACTATCAGTTTGTAATACCAGGTGTTCGCGATAAGATGAGCGTACCCTACCCTACCGGTGGCACCCTTTACAAACACATGCAAGGGCAAGCCAATTGTTCACCTAAAACAAGATGGGCACGTATTGTACAAGCCATAAAAGCCAAGGTTTAATGTGAGGTGAAATGTGGTTTCACGTTCAAGACTTACAAAGCGACGTGCGTGCGTGCGTGCGTGCGTGCGTGCGTGCGTGTGTGTGTGTGTGTGTGTGTGTGTGCGCGTGTGCGCGTGTGCGTGTGGTATTACGCGGCAGGGGATCGAGCCCCAACCTTCCGTTCACCTGGCAGGCGCACTACCAGTAGACCACGGAGGCGGTCTACGTTTCTTGATGATGAAGGGTTTTATACCCAGCGACTGCAAACCTCGATGAACCATGGGTAGAGGCTTACACTGACATTGGACATGACAAAATAAGGTCACCATTGTTGTGTTTGATATTACACCTAATTGCCTTATAAAAATGAATCACAAGTCCAATCTAACACGGTGTCTGGGCCTGATGGTATTCGGTACTGGCACCTGTTGGCTTATGTCCAACAACCATTACGTAACTGTTTAAATTCTCTTTTGTATACAGGGAATGTTCCGCCTTGGTTGTGCAAAGGTCGAACAACACTTCTCCAAAAGAAACGTGATTTGACAATTCCTAAAACCTTTCGTCCTGTTACTTACATAGTACAAAATATTTACAGGGTGTCATCATACTGCGCTTCTAATGATATGTAACTGTATTTATTCGGAACAAAAAGGGCCCAGAAAGGGATCTGGGGGTGCAAGGATCAATTGTTTCTCGAAGAGGAAAAAATATCCTCCGTAACCCCTCAAGGTGTTGGATAGGCCTCAGAAAGGCTTATCATTCTGTACCTCACGAATGCATTTTGAATGCATTCACCGGAATGTATTGACCTCCCCGTGTGACTACTTGTTTTACTCAAGTCTTTTGGGTCAATTGCTGGTCAACTCAACTTGAGATGCATTGGCAGGGGCAGGTGTTGACTTCGGAACCCATTTCTATTAGAAGAGGTTTATTGCAGGGTAAATCGTTTCGTCGTTTGCTTTTCTGTTTGTTACTACATCATGTAAGCATTCTGCTTAACAAAGATAAAAGGTTATTATCCCATACCCCCTCAGCGGAGTCTCTTCACGACAGAATTGTATTGTGCACTTCTGCGCATATTCTGATGATTCCATTGTGAAGTATGTCAAGACTCATGATGAAAACAAGGCATTCCACGGTTTTCTTGATCGAGCCAAGGAAGTCGGACATAATTGCAATGCCAATGTTGATTTTGTTGATGGTTTTACACTACTGAACAGAAAAGAAATGAGTGTCAAACACGCGAAGTGCTACACCATATGTGAACGACCACTGTATGGAGTGTATGTACAGTAACCCCGAGGAGTCGGCTAACCAGAAAAGTCAAACAGAAGACGGGTTTACTGCTCTAGACAAGACTCTTCGAAAACCGATAATGTGTGATTTTGCATCAAAATGTAAATATGAAATGTATATAATGCAATGAATTTAATGAGACACATTGTCAGTGGATGCCCAGCTTTGGCACAAAGATAGTATCTTAAGCGACATGATGGCGTGGATCGATCCTTTTATTACCGTCTTTGCCATGCTTGTGATTTTGATTCAAAAGACCCCCTTACGAAATGTCATGCCTGCACCCCAGTACCGACTCCCGTTCTCCGCTGTCAGTTCCCGGTGCCTTAGTCTTGGTACCTCCGAATCTGTTGACTGGCGTTTGGAAAGTTCCCGGGTTTGTTGCCGGGAACACGGCCCTTCTGACAATCTGGGATGGCTGCAGTGTTGGGGAGTCTTCACATTCTCTGAAAAGTTCTTGGTAGGTTCGACTAGGCAGCGCTTCAGTGTTTTCATTCGTTTGTTCTATTCTAAAAGGCTGAGATTTGCGTGGATTTTGTGGAACATGTTTGGATGTCAACGCAGCCTGTAGTAATCTCAAAGTACGTTAACGCAACCTGCAGTATTCTCAAATTATGTCAACCCAGCCTGCAGTAATCTCAAAGTACGTCAACCCAGCCTGCAGTAATACCAAAGTATGTCAACGCAGCCTGCAGTAATCTCAAAGTTTGTCAACGCAGCCTGCAGTAATCTCAAAGTTTGTCAACGCAGCCTGCAGTAATCTCAAAGTTTGTCAACGCAGCCTGCAGTAATCTCAAAGTACGTTAACGCAGCCTACAGTAATCTCAAAGTACGATAACGCGACCTGCAGTAATCTCAAAGTATCTCAACGCAGCCTGCAGTAATCTCAAAGTATCTCAACGCGACCTGCAGTACTCTCAAAGTACGTTAACGCAGCCTACAGTAATCTCAAAGTATGTTAACGCGACCTGCAGTAATCTCAAAGTATGTCAACGCAGCCTGCAGTAATCTCAAAGTACGTTAACGCAGCCTACAGTAATCTCAAAGTATGTTAACGCGACCTGGAGTATTCTCAAAGTATGTCAACGCAGCCTGCAGTAATCTCAAAGTACGTTAACGCAGCCTACAGTAATCTCAAAGTACGTTAACGCGACCTGCAGTAATCTCAAAGTATCTCAACGCGACCTGCAGTAATCTCAAAGTATGTCAACGCAGCCTGCAGTAATCTCAAAGTGCTTTAGGAGATGAAAAGAGACTTTGAGACAATGATTCCCCTTCAATAATCTCAAAGTGTGTAGACATAGAAGGCAATAATCTCAGAGTAAATGTATTCTCTGCGTCCAACTGTCCAAATGTTTTAGAGTAACAGAGATGGTGAGTACGTCAACGCGATATGCAATAAGCTCACAATATATCATCTCGACATTCAATAATCACAGATAACTTCATTACGACCTGCAGTAATATTGCGCCTGGTCGATATTGAAGGTGTGGAACCCCGCTGTCGAAATATGGGTCTTAGAAAATAAAACCAGCTCCCCATTGGCTATCCATCCATTGGTATTCATTATTACAAACAGGCATTGTGTGGATCATGTTTTGGTTGCCTTTTTATGGCAAAGGGTGACATGGTATCTATTTTAGGCTTGGACTGTCACTAGGAAATAGAAAAGGACATGTAATCGGATCAAAATTGTAATAATATTCAAGCTGATATGAAAATGAAACAAACAATATTAGTTTTATCCTTATTTAGCTTCACGCCTTGTTTTACGATAGAAACGCGACAATTTGCGTATCAGTGGTCTGTGAATTAGATAACAGAAAAGAAGTGAACGGGGTGTATGATGTTTAATGCCGCAGTCAGCTATAATCAAATCTATATCACAGCGGTCAGTCTGGGCAAAGCGAACCTATGACTGAAAAGCAAGGCTCCACGCCGTCAATATATGAAGCTAGCACTTCAACTTACACCCATAACAGGTGGTGGTAATCTGGTGCACAGAACATCACGTATCACTGCTTTGTTTACCTGTTTGTGGGAGGGGTGATTGAGTAAATATAAAAACTAAGGTGTGCGTTGGAACAAATGAAGAATTATGCCTGGGTCTTCCAAATGCTGAACAAGAACCGTAAGCTGTTAACAAACACCTTAGTGGTGATAAATAAGAGCTGCGATATCAACCTAAAAACATATGTGACGGACTGACATTACGCCTCAACAAACTCAAAATTATTTTTATTACAAGAGTTTTAATTTCTTTCCACTGTCGTGTTGTTTTTGGAGGTTTTTTTATTTTCATGAATGGCTGTTTTTCCCCGTTTCGTAATTTGCTGGGGCGTGAAGTAAATCATTGATCAAGTAGATGGATACCGGCACTCTGCGACAGTGTACGCCCTGTATGTAAGAAATGTGTATCCATGTCTAAGGTATATTCATTGTTGACTCACCGGAACAAGCATTCCTTCCAACACCTATCAACAAAAACTCATTATAATCATACAAGATACAAGAGATCTCCGTTACCACGACATAATTCTTATAACGTGTACGTGAGCGGACGGTATTTGCCCTCCAGTTAAACATCTACATATTGAATAAGTTCCGCTCTAGATATCTTCCGCTGGAAACTTCCAACACAAGTGACCATCCTGTGAGGACATCGCCTTTCTCCGTGCCTTTTAATGATAATCACGGTTTTGTTCCAAACATCCACCACACCAGGGCCGATTGGTGGTGATATGATCGGTCCCTGTCTGTCGCTAGTCCCCTCAACTTTCCAGGTATGCCTCCACCTGCTCGTAGGTGTGATTGGAGCTCAGGTCTATTTTGAGCGTTTCACTTCCTGGTCGAAAGCTCACGTTGAACAAACGCTCAGTTGCTCACATTGAGAAATATGCGCCGGTTATCGCAAGTCGGGGGATTCTACTCTAACAAGTGAGGATTTTTAATTCAGTGGGACAATATCTGACACTATGGATTACATGAACTTACCCAAGAATCCCTACAAACTGATGGAGGGATGGTTGCATCACAAAGGCACACACGTAAGTAATATGCGTGATCTGACAGGTATGTGTTTGTTTATGTTATATGAAGCAGTTGACTAGGAATCGTTACAGGTGCGATTTTAGCCTTGTGCGAGTGACGTGATTGTATCGCCAAGTCGTTGAATTGTATTAACTTGTTCTTAATTTTCAAAGTGATTTTAGAAAACACAGGATGAATAATATTTTACATGTAAAGATGTTTATCACATTGTTGTCATTGCATATGCTTTCTTCTCTCTCATAACCAATGTTCGAACATAGCTGATAGCTGTTAATATTGGCCAGTACTATTATGAGCACATCGACAATCACCAACGACGTTTATCAATCAAGTGAATATTTCTAACTATATTCATATGATTAATAATACAATCTGTAAACCTATCCGAAAGTAAAAAATATACGAACATCATGTTTGACACTATTAATTGTGAAACTGTTGTCAGTGTTTGACTGAAGACCACCACTCCAACAGCAGTCAACATTGACAGTATTGAATACAGTACGATCAATCGTCTACAGTTTTCACTCATACAGCTTTTATACTGGTGGCGATACATTTACAGTGTATTCTGGTGTTGATTTGTGATGTTTGCTGTTGGTTCGTATTCCTGGACAATTACTTACCATCTGGCTAGTTATATATGTTAGATAATTCGATAATTAGAGCCGGCTCGAATGCGTTCATTGTGTGTGAGTTTTAAAGCGATTTGTGGGTAAACCATATATAGACTGATTTGTCCATTTGTCTTCCAAAAACAAGGTCGTCTCCCTTGAAATGAAATATAGGCTACGGGACAGTAGCTGCATAGAAACCTGTTTAGGTGACTGCTCTACCCAGCGTGTAAATAAAGGCCTATTGTTAGGAACTAAGACGGCTGAACAATGTGGGTATACATACACGTTCACATTCTCATCTACCTGCAAAATCAAAGTCCATCATAACAGTTGATATCAATGATCACATTATTATGTATATTTGAGAAGGCTCGGGCTAACCCTGACTATTCACTTAGACTGTAATATTCCCTGATAGAACAAGGCGCGATAGACTGTGACACGGAGGTCGTCAGCTGGTTACGTGGAGGTATGGGGCAGACATTGACGGGAGGTGAGGCGGGGGTATGTACTTGACGGGCCGATAACGAGAAACTTTGATTGATCGGTGGTTTTGACAGCACTCAGTGGGAGAGTTCCTCGGTGGCTTTACAAGGCAGAACAGAACACACGGTCCTCGCATGCAGTTGCATATGTACTAGAATCTCATTATACATATTGAGTGATGATGTCAGCATGGGTATAATCAATTGTGTGCCGAGATTATCACGTTAGATTAAATAACGTGGTAGGTGTGTTCTCGAGACCCCAATACCCGAGGACGTGTTTTCAGGGAGAGCCTATAAATTTCATTGCAATTTAGCAAAATGTGCTCTTTCGTACTTCAACTTTTTTGTTGTTGCTTTTTAGGATGACGGTGAGGGGTCTGGATATTACACTGAGCACTTAGAGAAGTAATATACTGAATGGCATGTCACTAATTTCCTATGTCCTGTAAGAGACACAATGTATACTTTCTATCATCTACTAAATACTATTTAATTGACTTTTTTTTAACAGGTACATGTCTGACTTAAAGATAATGAGTTAAAAAACGATAAAGTATTAGGCTTTGAAGACACATTTATCACAATAATAATTTCTCTTAATAAATGGAATTAACAAACAAAGCTATATGGTTTTTAAGGTATGTGTTTATAGGCTATTAAGAAGCCATTTGTAATATAAAGACAGTTGGAATAAGGAATTACAGACATTGTAAGATTAAGATTTGATTTACAAAATTGAGTATTCGAGCCATAGAGACGTGTACATGTGACTATCTTGCTGACTGACATCGCCACTGACAGGGGAGACATGATTCCATATTCATTTATCGAGGCTATCCCCCAGAGTTGAAATGTCTGGCATACAATCACAGATTCCTTTTTATTTTTATGTTACATTTGAAATATTAGAAAGGATGCCACAGTCTTGTAGAACTGATTATCATAAATACACGGATGTTAAACACAACTTATAAAGTAAACGTTCCTTGTACCTTAGCTTGGCATCCCATTGAAGAAACCCTGTTACCATACCGTGTTGTCTAGTCCGTCCATACATGCAGACTAGAACGAGTTGTGTGACACTGGACTGACAGTTTCATTTAAACAGTGTAAGTATAGGTTCCGTAGAATAGACAGTGGGTCTTCAACACGACGACCCTGTATCACGGACACAAGCATCTCAGAGTTTTAGAGAGCATCGTCACATTCTGTGAAGTAATGCTACAATGGTCGCGGACGCCCCGCGCTATGTAATGTCGCTCTTTAAGTATTTCACAATTACCTGTGAATTGAGATTGACGAAAGTGGTATGTTATTTGCACTGGTTGAGAAAAAAATATGTTTGTATTTGTTCTTTGTTCCATGCTGAAGAGGATATTTGGTGAATTTGCGCTGTTAAACGCAACGATTTGTGTGTTGTGTTGTAATATATTATTTTTGAGTATAATTACCCCCCACCACGAAATGGAGCGGGGGAATATAGGTTTGGGAATTGATATGATAAATGAGATATTCCATGTGTCTCGTGAAATGTCATGTTTCTCTCATCGAGTGACGAGGGAGAGGAGATATTATCACGCCACTCGTGGAAATCCACCCCCCCCCCCCCCCCCTCCCCCCCCGCGAAACATGTCATTTCACTCGACACATGAAATATCTATATGTTTACAGTGGAAAATAGCAATACTGCATATTGATTTACATAACTGTTAGTTAGCGTATAAGGAAATTAATACGGGTGACTACCATTGCCATGACTCAAAACGCACTATCACTCCACAGTTCACATTGATGTCTATTTACACTTACGTATTACAGTTGCCATTGTGTTAATATATTTTATAAAAATCCACAACCTCTATTCATTTCGTATCCTAATCGCAATGAAGTGTCTAATATTTATTGTGACCAATACAGGCACGGGCCATGACGGCGGCTACAGGTCATGACGACACGCAAAGCACAAACAACTCATCTGTTGGGGTTTAAACTTCCCCATCTACTTACAGGCTTCCATACAATCAAAGTTAAAAGTCGTTACTTTCCTATCAATAGCTGCTATTTGGAATGTTAGACACAAGTAGATGACACGTAGAAGGAAGTGACAGCTCACACTGCCACTGTGTGTCCCCGCCGTACACGTTGTTTGGTGGTGGCTCGTTGGTCCTGACGTTGCTGTCAAACACAACGACAAAGCGCTGAAGTCCATGTCATCAAATACATTTTGGTAATATCGTAATAATGAAGCACAGAGGGGACTGAATAGACAGACCGGAGGGGCGTTCTTACATCTATATCCTTGATCAAGATCAAACTTGCCCCCTTTCCATATATGTGCAACTGAGGACTTTTGACAAAAAGAACGGGTAATTATGTTGAAAAACTTAATGAAAAGCAATAAACAGGTTGGGGAGAGGTTGCGATGGGTGTGAGGGAGTGGGTGTTGGGAAGGGTGTGGGTGAGGGAGTTGGTGTTGTGGAGAGTGGGGAGAGGTTTCGATGGGTGTGAGGGAGTGGGTGTTGTGGAGGGTTGGGGCGAGGGAGTTGGTGTTGTGGTGAGTGGGGATGAGGTTTCGATGGGTGTGAGGGAGTGGGTGTTGTGGAGGGTTGGGGCGAGGGAGTGGGTGCTGTGGAGAGTGGGGATGAGGTTGCGATTGGTGTGAGGAGCGGGTGTTGTGAAGGGTTGGGGCGAGGGAGTGGGTGTTGTGGAGAGTGGGGATGAGGTTGCGATGGATGTCAGGGCGTGGGTGTTGTGAAGGGGTTGGGGTGAGGGGGTGGGGATGAGGTTGCGATGGGTGTCAGGGAGTAGGTGTTGTGGAGGTTTGGGGTGATTGAGTGGGGAGAGGTTGCGATGGGTGTGAGGGAGTAGGTGTTGTGGGGGATTGGGGTGAGGGGGTGGGGATGAGGTTGCGATGGGTGTGAGGGGGTAGGTGTTATGGAGGGTTGGGGTGAGGGAGTGGGGATGAGTTTGCCATGGGTGTGAGGGAGTAGGTGTTGTGGAGAGTTGGGGCGAGGGGGTAGGGAGAGGTTGCGTTGGGTGTGAGGGAGTAGGTGTTGTGAAGGATGTGGGTGAGGGAGTGGGGAGAGGTTTCGATGGGTGTGAGGGAGTAGGTGTTGTGAAGGGTTGGTGAGGGGGCGGGGAGAGGTTGCGATGGGTGTGAGGGAGTAGGTGTTGTGGAGGGTTGGGGTGAGGTGGTGGGGAGAGGTTGCGATGGGTGTGAGGGAGTAGG
The DNA here is from genome assembly GCF_023055435.1 of Haliotis rufescens. NCBI lineage: Eukaryota > Metazoa > Mollusca > Gastropoda > Lepetellida > Haliotidae > Haliotis > Haliotis rufescens. The sequence continues at coordinate 38,338,498 of NW_025963779.1, forward strand.
TGTTGTGGAGGGTTGGGGTGAGGTGGTGGGGAGAGGTTGCGGACGGATGTGAGGGAGTAGGTGTTGTAGGGGATTGGGGTGAGGGGGTTTGGAGAGGTTTCGATGGGTGTGAGGGAGTAGGTGTTGTGAAGGGTTGGTGAAGGGGTGGGGAGAGGTTGCGGACGGGTGTGAGGGAGTAGATGTTATGGAGGGTTGGGGTGACTGAGTGGGGAGAGGTTGCGATGGGTGTGAGGGAGTTGTTGTTGTGGAGGGTTGGGGTGAAGGGGTGGGGAGAGGTTGCGATGGGTGTGAGGGAGTTGTTGTTGTGGAGGGTTTGGGTGAAGGGGTGGGGAGAGGTTGCGATGGGTGTGAGGGAGTAGGTGTTGTAGGGGATTGGGGTGAGGGGGTGGGGAGAGGTTGCGATGGGTGTTAGGGAGTAGGTGTTGTAGGGGATTGGGGTGAGGGGGTTTGGAGAGGTTTCGATGGGTGTGAGGGAGTAGGTGTTGTAGGGGATTTGGGTGAGGGGGTGGGGAGAGGTTGCGATGGGTGTGAGGGAGTAGGTGTTGTAGGGGATTGGGGTGAGGGGGTTTGGAGAGGTTTCGATGGGTGTGAGGGAGTAGGTGTTGTGAAGGGTTGGTAAGGGGGTGGGGAGAGGTTGCGGACGGGTGTGAGGGAGTAGATGTTATGGAGGGTTGGGGTGACTGAGTGGGGACAGGTTGCGATGGGTGTGAGGGAGTTGTTGTTGTGGAGGGTTTGGGTGAAGGGGTGGGGAGAGGTTGCGATGGGTGTGAGGGAGTAGGTGTTGTAGGGGATTGGGGTGAGGGGGTTTGGAGAGGTTTCGATGGGTGTGAGGGAGTAGGTGTTGTAGGGGATTGGGGTGAGGGGGTGGGGAGAGGTTGCGATGGGTGTGAGAGAGTAGGTGTCGTGGAGGTTTGGGGTGAGGGAGTGGGGAGAGGTTGCGATGGGTTTGAGAGAGTAGGTGTCGTGGAGGTTTGGGTTGAGGGGGTGGGGAGAGGTTGCGATGGGTGTGAGAGAGTAGGTGTCGTGGAGGTTTGGGGTGAGGGAGTGGGGAGAGGTTGCGATGGGTGTGAGAGAGTAGGTGTCGTGGAGGTTTGGGGTGAGGGGGTGGGGAGAGGTTGCGATGGGTGTGAGAGAGTAGGTGTCGTGGAGGTTTGGGGTGAGGGAGTGGGGAGATGTTGCGATTGTTGTGAGAGAGTAGGTGTCGTGGAGGTTTGGGGTGAGGGGGTGGGGAGAGGTTGCGATGGGTGTGAGAGAGTAGGTGTCGTGGAGGTTTGGGTTGAGGGGGTGGGGAGAGGTTGCGATGGGTGTGAGAGAGTAGGTGTCGTGGAGGTTTGGGGTGAGGGAGTGGGGAGAGGTTGCGATGGGTGTGAGAGAGTAGGTGTCGTGGAGGTTTGGGGTGAGAGGGTGGGGAGAGGTTGCGATGGGTGTGAGAGAGTAGGTGTCGTGGAGGTTTGGGTTGAGGGAGTGGGGAGAGGTTGCGATGGGTGTGAGAGAGTAGGTGTCGTGGAGGTTTGGGGTGAGGGAGTGGGGGGAGGTTGCGATGGGTGTGAGGGAGTAGGTGTTGTGGATGGAAGAGGTGTGGAGTAGTAGGGACTGGGTGGTTTAAAATAAATGGAACAATTTAGGCGATGTATTTCTCCAAATATCACAACCTGGTTATAGGTGAATGCTAAATGGCCACTTTCTTACTTATCAATAATCAGTACTCCATCGGGAGAACCTGAAGATAATATCTACTGGATTTACTAATCACGCATATTCGATCAGGAGAACTTGAAAATGAACTTTACCAATCACGCGTGGTCGATCAGAAGAACTTGAGAAAAGAATCTGCAGGAACTACCAGTTACCTATACATGTCGATTTGGAATGTCGGTTTGTAAAGAGGTCTCCTTTTCCGGATACCTCATTCAGCGGTAATTTGTTCGCATACCAGACCCGGGTATGTAAGTGGCTGTATATCTCACCCTATATATATAATAGTGGATGTTCAAACAATCACACCTGACTTAACGCATACACACCGCCATACTTTATGTCAAACTACAGTTAATAGTTTCGCCTGCAATAGGAACAGTTTTGTCCATGCGTATTCTTATCACGTATTATCAACCCTACAGTTACGAACGTCTACGCGAAAATGATGACACCGAAATATTAAATGCACCACACCACTACAAGGTTCTTATGTAACGAGGACTGGCATGGGTAGCTCAAGTACCCGCGCGCAAATAACAGAGTTGCCGGAGCCTCCTCAGGGTGTACAGGGGCATTGTCACTTTTCAACGATCAGATGTATCTGATTAGGTGTTCAGTATATTGTTGTTTTGGAGTTGATACTAGATGGGAACCCTCAAGAACAAATCTGAAATATATTAAACTTTATACAGCCAGTTGAATCTACCTTATCTGTCGACCAAGAAAAGGCGATTGATTGAATCTTGCCGCCGAAAAGTTACAAGGAGATTACAGAGTGCAGTAGTTTCCAATGAATCAGTTTCAGATGGGTCCTTACTGTGGACACAACTCATCCTTAACAGAGAATTGAATTGAACAAATTCTGCATTAAGTTTTGTTTTATCTTCTGACAGGTCGAAGAATTGCCACACTGTTGAGGGGTAGTTCGACTGCTACCATGTCATGATACTGGTGCTAGGCCATGGTACCAGTCTAATAGTACTTGAACCCCATGGCTGCTAAGAAAGGGAGATAATTAAGCTGAACAAGGGAGATAAATCTCCGTGTTTTCGAGTAGTTATGTTCGACCGAGTACCTGGGTAACCGTTTCAGGCCTAATGTAATGGCCAAAACGACTGTCCTCCGCTATAAAGTATCCCGCTCCATCTTTAGCTATAATAGTAAACGTCGGTACCTTAAATTAACTTCCAGACTTTACTCCTGTCGAACGTCCATTATTTATCCCCCGATTACACCGACAATACATTACCACAAGCGTACAGCCAGCATATCTATGCGTACAATGTTACGCTGCGTCAGGTATGAAGTTAAATTAAAACCCTTCTTATTCTTCACCGCTATCTTCACTAAGAAACTATCCTTACTGTCCACTTATTTCACGCACGGATGCCGGTGACCTTACAGCTCTAGAATCGATTCTAACTGAAAACCCATCGCACCATCATTGTCATTGTACACACATGTTCAGGCGAGTTCTTGAGCTGTCTGTCTTGCATTGGATAAACATTTTTGTAGACTGTAATATCCTAGTAATGTCTTGATAATCACTGTATTTTCAATGCCTGGCTATACCCATATTCATTTCGCCATCTGTGTTTTGTTGCCGTCCCACGATGTGTTGCCTGGTATTATTACAGAGAGACAGTGTGTCACCACTCCTTCACACACCATATACCATTAGTATACACAATGAGAGTTGAGCAGCAACCCAGTGTGTATACGTCATCCACGTATAATAGTGTTATCACAAGATGTCTTGAGGAGGCCGTCTATATTTTTTAACCATCTTGTCAAAAACGTCGACTCCATACTTTCACTGCCCCCGAGTTCCTTCGCCTCGCCTCGCCTCACCTCACCTCATCTCATCTCATCTCGCCTCGCCTCGCCTCACCTCACCTCACCTCACCTCACCTCGCCTCGCCTCGCCTCGCCTCGCCTCACCTCACCTTGCCTCACCTCGCCTCGCCTCACCTCACCTCACCTTGCTATTGGCAGCAAGGCGAGGCGAGGCGAGGCGAGGCGAGGCGAGGCAAGGTGAGGTGAGGTGAGGTGAGGTGAGGTGAGGTGAGGTGAGGTGAGGTGAAATGAGGTTGACGTCGCATTCAAGGTTACTGCGCTTATATAGCGACGTGCATGCACGTGTGTATGTGGCTGCTTGTACTAGTCCCCTGATGCTGATTTTGTAGTGCTAGCAAACTGAGATTCCATGCCGCAGTTTAAAATGAATACCCCTATCAAAGACAGTACACTCACTCCGAGCCGACCAGTCCTTTTTTGGCCCCTTAATGCCGAGCGCGAAGTGGGGTTGTCGAGACTCGGTCGGCTATAATGCTATAATCATACAAGGTGGTAAACTTCAAAGATCGGTGCCACTTAAGGCTTTTCCTCCACATCAAAAGGACACGACGTTACAATCCAAGATATTATTCAAAGCGGCGTTTCAACAAATCACCCACTCACTCACTTACCGTCGTCCTACTTTGGTTGGACTGACATGCTGTACCCAGCACCACCAAGCGGTTCTGTACAACTCTAAGGGTGTACAACTGACCCCGGGTTTGCTTCAAACGGAAACACGTCGTTGTTTATGCCGCATACATCTAAAACACGATCTGTTTCGTACCGGGTGAAGCAAACTCCATTTGAGTTTTATGATTCCGTCAATGGGAATACACATTAGTCACCCTTTTCATCTCTAGCGGTGACGTCCGTGAGAAGAGCAAACATGCAGAATTAGTGAGTATGAGAAAATTACAGGATACCCGCCTGTCAAGTAGGGAGACTTTATAACACATCGTGATATGATATCAGCCAGCTCGGCCAGTTGACTGGGGTCGAGTATTGGAAGTGTTGCGTTGATAAACCTGCCAGCTGAATCTCCTTGAAGTGTCTTCGAGGTGACACAGACTCTTGTGAGGGAGTGAATTATTACCCATAGATACAGTGTTTATTAGCATAGATGTTGTATTATTGCTGAGAATACTACAAGGTGGCCTATAAATCAACGTGTCTTCTATGAGTGGGAGCAATGGCCTCTTCCGGGAACAATGCCCCGTGACATACTGGCATACCCTAGTGTGATCTTACTCGTAACTGGAATATGTGTATGATTCACATATATGTCTACATATGTCTATACGTGTTGGTAATAGAAATAATCAACATATGCCATTGGGCAGAATGCATGTATGGCACTGATGTATGGTTCCATTCTGACATTATTCAAATACTCTTGAGACCGGTGAATGTTGTTCTTGTAGATCACCTCACCTTGATGTTCAAATGATTGACGACTATACCTGGTATTGTGTAACTAACCAAACGGCTGTGTCCCCGTGGTCATGCTATCAACGTGAACGTTGCTCTGTTTTAGATTTATACCCTTCCGACTAACCACTCTTTTCATGGGAATTTACAGTTCATTTTAAGAAATAACAGCTCTAATCGTCATATTTTACTCTGAAAATGAACGATATCTCTGCCGTTGGTATTCAAATGAGATGATACTGAGAAAGCAGTCAACGTGACATAAACGAAAGCTCCTCATCAGCTTTTGTGAAACTTTGTGAAGTAGGATTCGCTGGACAAGAAATATCTTTAAGGATGTCACCAAAGTCTTATGAATTTAATTGTATATCCTGCAATGAACTTTTAATCTGCTGGCTTTATACTGTTTATCATTAATCATAGATTACGAGACAGGCGAGGGCCTTGATTAAAACACATCTATGACGTCATGGTATTGTTTAAATGCGCCATTATTCATAAGGAATGGAGTTGTTTGTCCATGTTGCACCAACATTTCAATTAATTTACACTTGAAACAGACTATTTTTTATATTTTGTCAAAGGAATGATTCAAATTTTGTCGAAAACATGTGTCACCAGCTGAGTTCGAAACTGCATCGATTGAATTCTGAATTGTCGACCTCAGTTACGGCGACACATGATAGCATGATGTGAAATAAAGTATTAAATATTTTCAAATAGTTGCATAATCCTAAAAGCTAAAAAAATATGTATATAGTGTTTTGTTACAATGGGTTACCTATAATAAAGCTCCCATCTAAAGCAATTAGATAAACCTTTAACAAGAAAAAAACACAGGTAAACATATATATCCTTGTTCAGGGCTCTATATGTCCTATCATTCCTGTTTGCATGCATGTTCAACGTGCAGGCGATTTATACAATTATACCAGTTTAGGACCTCATGAAATAATGACGAGACGTGTACCATGCATTGCAAATATGAGCTCGCGACGGAGTTTGGTGCACGTGCAACAGCGGCAGAGAACGTATTCTCCGTGCATCACCGCAAGGGCGACTCACACAGTATAAATATAGGCTACACAGAGTTCTGGTTCATTTTTCAAAAATTAGCATAAGAAAATGTTTTGTCAAAGTGTAAAAGTAGGGATGTGTTTTAAGTAGGGGAATATCCTAATATCTTTCCATTCCTTAAAAATAATGGGCATCGGCCACAGAGGGGTCTCTGCTTCATCACTCTTAAGGAATGGAGAGTTACGCGGACATTCCCCTCTGCATAAGTACTGATCCACCAAACTATTACCCGCGGCGGGAATACGGATGAGTAGCAATGTGGGGGTCATCAGAAACATCAGACATATAATCAACTAAGATAAATGAGGCTCTACATTGTTTAAGCCACAGAGGAGAGCCTTGACATTGTCAGTACAAGAACGTGTGGTTTTCTCCACTGACACACATACATTGACGCGTTTTTAGCAATTTATTTCAACAGATACTCTTTTGGATATTGTTCTTGAATTTCATCGAAGAGGACGCTTTTTAGTTTCATCTTTAGACATCAAAATCTGCACTTAGCTTTAGTTAACGATGTTTCGAGAGCACAATATGTCACATACGTTGTATCAAATGTGGTGATACTTTACATGGACGGATGCGACAATGAGCCGTGTCCTCAATAGTGTAAAGAATGTGATGTGTAGACCAGCCTGTCCTCTGTCATCTACCTGACGTTACACAGTCAACAATCAACCTAAAACAGCCCCACTTACCTTACCTGATGGCACAATATTTTACTACCCAAACATTGTGACAGGTTTTCGAACATTGCCACCCTACTATAGGGAGTAAATGGATTCAGCAGTGAAATCTTATCTTGATTTAATTTTTTTTTATTTAGTGAGTAAGTAAGTGTTGTCTAACCCCACAGTCAGCGATATCCCATCTATAACCAACGACTTGTACATAATAGTGTCTGGTCAAAGGAAACAAGAGAGTCCACGTGTGGATACTTGAAGGTTGCGGGACATTTTGAAACTGCTTGCATTAGTTTACTCTAGGTTTTGCGCTTACTGTGTATTCTCAAGGATGTTTGTTTCTTCCAGGATTCCAAGTGGGTCCAGTATTGGTGCGTCATCAAGGAATTCACCTTTTACATCTTCAAAGGCCAGGATACAAGCAGAGAAAATGTAAGTATTACATCACAAGACGTATTACGTAGCAATCGTGGTGCTACGACTGTCGTAACTACCATAGCTCGACATAGACTGTACTGCCTTTTTTGCCACCAGTCAAGAAATACAACAATGAGGGACACCAGAAATGGGCTTCACACATTGTACACACGTGGAAGGACGGAGCTAGATCTTGGCACATTGTACACACGTGGAAGGACGGAGCTAGATCTTGGCACATTGTACACACGTGGAAGGACGGATCTACGTAGATCTTGGCACATTGTACACACGTGGAAGGACGGATCTACGTAGATCTTGGCAAATTGTACACACTTGGAAGGACGGATCTACGTAGATCTTGGCACATTGTACACACGTGGACGGACGGATCTACGTAGATCTTGGCACATTGTACACACTTGGAAGGACGGAGCTACGTATATCTTGGCACATTGTACACACGTGGAAGGACGGAGCTAGATTTTGGCACATTGTACAAACGTGGAAGGACGGAGCTAGACCTTGGCACATTGTACACACGTGAAAGGGTGGAGCTAGATCTTGGCACATTGTACACACGTGGAAGGACGGAGCTAAATCTTGGCACATTGTACACACGTGGTAGGACAGAGCTAGATCTTTGCACATTGTACACACGTGGAAGGACGTGGCTAGATCTTGGCACATTGTACACACGTGGTAGGACGTAGCTAGATCTTGGCACAGTGTACACACGTGGAAGGACGGAGCTAGATCTTGGCACATTGTACACACGTAGAAGGACGTAGCTAGATCTTGGCACATTGTACACACGTGGAAGGACGGAGCTAGATCTTTGCACATTGTACACACGTGGAAGGACGGATCTGGATATTAAAAAATTGTATACACGTGGAAGGACAGAGCTAGATATTTGCACATTGTACACACGTGGAAGGACGGAGCTAAATATTTACACATTGTATACACGTGGAAGGACGTAGCTAGATCTTTGCACATTATATACACGTGGAAGGACGTAGCTAGATCTTTGCACATTGTACACACATGGAAGGACGGAGCTAGATCTTGGCACATTGTACACACGTGAAAGGACAGAGCTAGATATTTGCACATTGTACACACGTGGAAGGACGTGGCTAGATCTTGGCACATTGTACAAACGTGGAAGGATAGAGCTAGATCTTTGCACATTGTACAAACGTGGAAGGACTGAGCTAGATCTTTGCACATTGTACACACGTGGAAGGACGTAGCTATATCTTGGCACATTGTACACACGTGGAAGGACGTAGCTAGATCTTTGCACATTGTACACACGTGGAAATATAAAATACGTGGGTATCTATGAATGAATGCGTAAGTGAGTGAATTAGGTTTTAATGCCGACCATGTGTTTCTAATGCACATGTTAATACGTTTTTATCGGTTTGCAAAATCGAATTCGCTGATCCGGTGCTTTCAGTAACTTGTGGCGTATTGTAAATGGTTTTTTTTTAAATCGAACACGCCAGTATAACAATTGTTTACCAGGATAATAAATGCAAATGGAATTCACGTGAAGAGTCAATTGGGTCAGGTGCAACCCAATAACATCACAGTACAATTTAATGAACCTTTCACTAAGAGGAAGCACAAGAAACAGCAACATGAATTATGTATTAACTACATTTGCAACAAGTGCAACTATTAAAGACAAACCAAATCCACATATAATTTCGCGGGTATTAAACAGGTTGAATCTTTTCGAAGTTACAGTCAAGTAATCGTTCAAAGTGGGGTTCCTGGGGATAAGTTATTCTTTGCATATAGAATTCTTAAGGTCTATTCAATGTATATTTTATTGACGTTAAAATATGGTATGTATGTGCATTGCTCGCACAGTAAGCAGGCAAGTCGTTCATATTTTTAAAAGCGGCGTGGTACCTAATTCACTCAGAGACAATAATATTGTTCTCAAGAGATAATTTTCCTTTTCATTGAGCCATGGTCATGCATAAGTAACAAGTATACAATGCGTTAATTTGATTTGAATAAGAAGAGTAAGAAGTACATGCATGACATTGCGTGTGGCAATTCACAAGGAATCAGCTAGGGTCATTCGTGCATATCATCTTTTTGAAATGCTGAACAATCTCACTACAGCACGTTTCGGAATAAATCAAATTAACATGAACACTTCGTTTAGACCTTTATCACAATTGTGAAACCACCGAGCAGGGGTATCATCGTGAGGACAGACCAATGACCATACTCAGTGGGAATCTAGGAATCGAACTCACGACCAACCTCCCGAATATTCGTCATTTCTTGCCCAAAACATGCAATACTAGTGACGTCTATTACTTGGTTGTGTTTCTTCGAATTCTTCAAATCCAAAAATTCATATAGAGGTTTATAAATGACAAAACTTAACGACACAATAACGTTTGCCTTTGAATATTGTCGAAAGAAGTTTTATACTGGACACTTCCAGGCGATGCATCACATTCAAGTGGTTATAAACGATCTGGGTTGTTCCTGTGTTGCAGCATATCGGCGTGCTTCAGCTTGGCTCGGACACCAGGTTCAGGTCAGGGGAGAGTGATGAGAAGAAGGGCTACAGGTTCGACCTGTACACCACTAAACGTCTCAACAAGTTTAGAGTGAGTACCATGTTGAAAGTTCAGGATGGAAAGCTGCGAAATCGTAGCTACGTACTGGTTCGCTTTAACTATCCGATATGTCCTGCCTACAGTTTGTAATCCAACAGCCTGTCGGTGTACCTCACCTGACGAGGCATTGGTGTACGAGTAGCTACCGTGTTTAACTGTTTCGGTCATAGCAGGGCGGTTGTTGATTGTATTTATGAAGAAAATCAAAACTGACACAACCACTGACTGACTGTTAACTACTTTGAGTGAGTGAGTGACGGGCTGCGCTCACTTTACCGATGTGGGGAATCCAACCCATTAGTTTGGCGAGACGCTTTAACCACCAAGTTATCAAACGTCACCTAAACCTTGGTTAAAACCCACGAACCTGTTTGGTTTTGTTGCTTGCGCTATGTAACCGACAATCCTAAAACTATTTAGATTTTCAAAGTTAATATATTGATATTAAGACATGTTCAAGCAAGCTGCATTTACATAAAACATACAGAGTTATAGATTATGTGATTTATTTTTTATTCTACCAGGAATTTTAAAAATAATGAAATCACTATAAACCCCCTCGGTTTGAAACAACCGATTTGACGGCCGCATCACCGCGGAAGCTAATATTTTAAGAATAGTACTTCTTTTACAGTCATTGTCGGTAGGCAAAGTTACATATTTACAAGTACAAGTATAGGCTACATAGTGCAACGTTGCTGTTACTACAAAAATCAATATAAGCATCGATCCACGCAACTGGGAAACGATGACTTGTATCAACCAAGTCAGCGAGCCTGATCACCCGATCCCGTTAGTCGCCTCTTACGACAAGCACTAGACTAAAATCTAGTCTCTGAAATGAACATATCGTACATAAAAAAAACAGTTGTTCAGTTATCTTAATAAAAATATAATAAAAAGGAGCCCAGTGACTCTCTTCATCCTGATACTGAAGTGATCTAGACTTGCCAAACATTATAGACTTGCATGAGCTGTATTTGATATATATTTGTATCAGGGTCTGTAAGACAGACTAGACAAGCACGGTCGCCTTTTACGGCAAGCATGGGTTGCTGAAGACCTATTCTACCTAGAATCTTCACGGGTCGGTGCAACAGGTAGTGTTACAGGTGGATAAATAAACAGAATTATACATGGTGCGCCAGACAGTATTATACTGGTATAACAGGTAGTGTTACAAAGGGTACAACAGGTAATGTTACAAAGGGTACAACAGGTAGTGTTACAAAGGGTACAACATGTAATGTTACAAAGGGTACAACAGGTAGTGTTACAAAGGGTACAACAGGTAGTGTTACAAAGGGTACAACATGTAGTGTTACAAAGGGTACAACAGGTAATGTTACAAAGGGTACAACATGTAGTGTTACAAAGGTTACAACAAGGTAGTGTCACAAAGGGTACAACAGGTAGTGTTACAAAGGGTACAACAGGTAATGTTACAAAGGGTACAACATGTAGTGTTACAAAGGTTACAACAGGTAATGTTACAAAGGGTGCAACAGGTAGTGTTAAAAAGGGTACAGCAGGTAGTGTACAAAGGGTACAACAGGTAGTGTTACAAAGGGTACAACAGGTAGTGTTACAAAGGGTACACGGGTTTGTTGATATGTAAACTAAGTGTATGGAGTGAGTAAGTAAAGGTTGTGTAACAGTCGGCAATTCTCCAGAAGACTGAAAGTATGAGCATCAATCTACAGCACAGGTCAAGATGACGTCCTAAGGTCTGACCACCTAATCTTTCTTTATGCACCGACCATTTGATATTCTGGATGAGCCATAGTTTTGTGTTATAAATGACTAGTTCAAGAAAATAATTGGTCACTGGACTTGCTGAAACAAAATATATCATGTTGATTCCTCAAAAAGTGCTTTGCTTCCCCTGTCAAACTGAAACATTGTATTTCCTTGGGCTGGCAGAAAGCTGAGACCTAAATGGTGACCTATTTTCCGGGTAAATCCCTACAGGCAGGCGAATACAGGTCCGCTCAGTTACCCTGCAAGTGCACGCATTACACAGAGGGCTTTATACCAGTGCTCCAGTCACTAGACGTGAATATGGAGATGCCCCCGTTTGTTGCTGGGACATGGACCAGGAAGTAGCGGATCAACCTACTTATATACGTTACTTTGTGACGTTACTTACCTCAGTGCATCCAGGAAGTTGGGGTAGATGATGTGGTTCAACCCGGGGACCCTTGATCAAGGGTGGTTCTTCCTGAATAATTCACGCAGATATATCGTGTCAATGGTTGTATGAGGTGAGGTGAGGTGAGGTGAAATTGGGTTTAACTTCGCGTCCAAGGTTATTGCACTTATATAGCGACGTGCATGGACGTGTGCGTGTTTGTCTGGCTGCTTGTACTAGTCCGGACTGATGCCGATTTATAGTGCTAGCTCACTGAGATACTATGCCGCAGTTTAACATGAATACCCCACTCAGACACAGCATACTTTATTCCGAGCCGACCAGTCCTTGTTTCAGCCCCTTAATGCCGAGCGCCAGACAGGGTAACAACAAGTACCATCTTTTAACGTCTTTTGGTATGACGCGGCCGGGGATCGAACACCGGACCATTCGCTCTCCGGGCGGACGCTCTACCATTAGACCACGGAGGCAGTCAATGGTTGTATGAATAAAAGTATAGGCATTTTGTATCAATGGGTACTAGCTACATCAGAGTCAGTGGAAGACATTAAAAAATGTGTTGCTGCCATTCTATGGTCCGTGTGTAATCTGTGCAGTACTACAGTTAAGAACCTTTCTGGAATATGTAAACTTATTCAGTTGAAATAATAAAAAGATTTTTATAAAATTAACATTTGCATTACGTTTGGTAACATGAAATTGTGTATGCAATGTGCTAGTAACAAATGGTCAATAAAATACTGGTTTCCACAGGTGCAGATTCAACCACAAAAACAATGCCTTTATAATCATTAAAAATAATTACTTAGAATGTACAAAACAACATTTAACTGTCTTGTAACCTTCAATCACAATTTGTGACATCTTTACCGTTTCTACTCCCCTGCTCACTCAGACTACACCTGATGTGAAATAAGAGCATCTACACACCGAGGAAAATATGATAATAGTCACAATGCAGTAATATAGTCATTGATATGAAAAATAAATAAATAATAATCAGCGACTTTTATTTCTGTTTTCCCCTCCTGCCTTCATGTTGTTTTATGACAGAAATCTGTAAAACAAGTAATTACGTTGGTCTGGCCTGGTTTTATTGAACCTTAGCTATAACGATATATGTAACACGTATATGGTATCTTTTCAGACTACCAAGTTTAGTGAACGGGAGCTATGGAAGGCGTATATTGTTGGACTGGCACAGGTAAGGAACTGAGTTAGTTGGGCAGTTGTATATCAATATTGGTACTGTCAACACAATGCACACACGTGGGATAAGGATTTTGTAAGTGTGATATGGTTCACTGAGTGAGTGAGTATGGATTTACGTGTCTTTTAGCAATGTTCCAGCAATAACACGGCGGGGACACACATGTCTTCGACGTGGCAACAAACAAACAAATAAACACACGAAATAATGCAGATCATAGATGTTACAAAACATCACAATTGGCCAACATCTGGGATTTGAGGTGAAATGGGGTTTAACGTCGCATTTAAGATAATTGGCGACGCGTGTGCGTGTGCGTGTCCGTGTGCGTGTGCGTGCTTGCTTGCTTGTGCTAGTGCGGACTTTGCCGATTTTAAAGTGCTAGCCCACTGAGATACCATGTCGCAGTTTAGCATGAATACTCTAGTAAGACACAGTATTCTGACCAGTTCTTGTTTTAGCCCCTCAAAGTCGACCGCTACGATAAGAACAAGTTCTCTCTTTTAACGTATTTGGGTATGACGTGGCCGGGGATCGAACCAGCTACGTTCTCTGGGACTCGAACCCACTAAACGTGAATCACAGCTATCGCCTTATTCGACATAAGGCCAACAACAAATTTGTTGAAAATAGCTAAGCTGATAAGACCACAACCATGTGATTTGTGGGCGAAAATCTGTTAATAAAATTATTATAAATCAACCTGTAGAAAACTACACACTTCCTTATTGTACAGTTTGAACGGGAAATTAGTTAATACACGATATCAATATACAAGTGGAGGAACCATCCACCAGTTGGGTTTCAAGTCATTCATGTTGATTAGTCTCGAGACTTCACATTGATTTCCCCGTCTCTGTCTGAGTCAACATGTTAAGGAAGGAGTTTACGTCACATAATAATAACAACAACAACAATAATGATACTGCTGATACTACTACTAATAATATTCAACATCCACAAGTATGAACATCATAAAGAAAGAAACCCAACACATTTACTTCAAATAAAAACTGAGCACTTGTGTATCTCTGTGATTGATGGGATTCTTGAAGATCCGGGTTAGAATAGGTCTTCACCAACGCATGCTTGTCGTAAGAGGCGACTATGCTTGTAGGAAGAGGCGACTATACTTGTCGTATGCGGCGACTATGCTAGTCGTAAGAGGCGACTATGCTTGTCGCTAGAGGTGACTAACGGGATCGGAGCTAATGAGTGATCATTAGCCTAGTTCTCCACCATTGTCTTTGGTTCCAGTCCAAATACATATCATATAAAAATGCAGAAATCTTGTTGAAAGGGGGCATAGAACTGTGTATATGAAAGCCAGGCCTCTCGCACGGAACATTTACACCTGGGCTTTCAAGGTGGACATAGTCCATGAAATAGTTCCCGATCAAACATATTTCCCCGGGGGAACAAGTGATGGCACCGGCACATGTCCACAGATTGGTAACACAACTGACGTGTACAACATTTTAGACTGGTAAAGGTGCTTCTCGGTTTTATTTAATAGACAAGTTTCTAAACATGGCCTGCCTAACCTTCTCCCGAGAAGAGAAATGTTTTACACAGGAGAAAGACCCAGGGGTTTACAATAGATGTATCCAAACAGGTTGTAGAAATGTTGTGTGCACAAGGTGATGGGAGGGTCACCAAGTGGAATTTAGTCTTGCAGAACGTATGTACATGAGACATAAGCGCCTGGAGTGGCTCACGTGATCTGTGTGATGTGTGTACAATAAATATGTCTCTGTTTAAATAAACAAAAACATATAGAAACAAATCCTAAGCTCATGTTGTGCTTTAAAGCGTAATATACTCATAATAGGTGTGAAAAGTTAACCCAACTTGTGAAAGGGTAGTGGTTTGTAGTGGCACAATTATGGGAGAATATGCAAATCTCTAACTGGTGAATATTCTTTATTTGCCGCAGGGTCTACCCGATGTCGAAATCACTCAATAACAATTATTCCAAACACCAACCCCAGTCACTATTCTTTGGATTTTTGTCTTCAAAACCTAACTCCCACCCCATGAAATAACCTGCTCTGACCAAGCAATGTTACTGACACATCAATCTGTAGTGGGAATTTATATGATTTGCTATTGATTACATAGTGGCTACTTAGGAAATAGTCCCACTTTGAGGGTTGCTGATGGAGCTTTCATGCAGCTTGTAGGTGTTGTAGCCATATTGTTGTAGACTATATTGCCCTATTACATGCATCATGGTCATGTTTCTCAGTTTCCTTATAAATATCTCAGTAAGTGAGTGAGTGAGTATGGTTTTACGCCGCTTTTAGCAATATTTCAGCAATATCACGGCGAGGGACACCAGAAATGGGCTTCACGCAAGGTACCCATGTCGGGAATCGAACCCGGGTCTTCAGCGTGACGAGCGAACGCTTTAACCACTAGGCTACCCGACCGCCCCACATCAGTAAAAGTAAAGTGACAGTCCTATTGTGTAAACTGTGATCAGGATATGCCGAGAAGTTTGACCAAATAACTAGTTTGAAGCCAGTTAGGCAGGATTCATGTCATAGTACATGTTGTTAAAGATGTCTACATTTTCCTCTTTGAAGGGTGATGTTTCTGATAGTCTTGACCTTCTACCGGGTCAGATCCACAAGATTCGGGACGACATACAGCGCGTGAGGTGCAAGTCCCAGAATCCCCCCCTTCCCATCTCCTCCTCCCGGATACCCCCGGACAGCAGCAGCGTTGGCACAGGCTTCTCCTCCCCAGACAACAGCATAACCTCTATCTTCCCCGACAACCAATCAAACCTGTTGCTGGACAACGGAGGACCAATGATAGTGAGTCTAGCAGCGTAAACACTGCATGTCTGTTGTGATGTAACTTCCCTGTTCACGTTGTTGGATGGGTATTCATGCGTGATACCATTGTTTGCGTGGGTAATTGAAATACGTTTCTTAACTTAACTGCTTATTGTGTATTTTTTCTGAATCCATTTTAGGTCGCTAAACACTATACACATACATACATGCATACATACACGACTGAGCATGTAGTATTCATTCTTAAGACGTTGTTCGAGGGGTATTGATGGCTCAGTGGCATGAGGCAGATTACATGGTCAAACTGTTCCATTACTAAAACGGACAGTGAAGTGCTTTAGAACAAACGCAGTATGAATGGGAAACAGGTAAGACCTTTACCTTTTCCTGAACTGTGACATGGGCAGTAGGAGTTAATGCCATCGAAGATAAGGCATAGAAATTTGAAAGTGATGCTGTCCAAATGAATAGAGTTGGATGTAATACGTTGTTTATTCCGTAAGGATGTAGGCGATCAGCCAAATTTCACAGCATACAATTGATCAATCTGTGCACAGTGAAAACGTGATGTACAGAATTTAAGAAATACAGATCATAGTTTGGTTATATCCTAAGAAAATGTACATGGCAAGGTTTTTTATTATTCTTACATTAGAAGTAGACATTAACAGATAACGAATTTTCTTTCAAATATATTCAGCAATTGGATGTTGAATGACGGTTGAAGCTGAGAAGGTGTTGGACTTGTGGAAAGTGGGTGGAAGGGGTATCAGAGGGGTGAGATAGGATTAAGAGGAGGGGAAGCGGTAAAGTGGGGTAAGATGGCGGTAAAGGGAGGGGAAGCGGTAAAGTGGGGTAAGATGGCGGTAAAGGGTTGGGAAGCGGTAAAGTGGGGTAAGTTGGCGTTAAAGGTAGGGGAAGCGGTAAAGTGGGGTAAGATGGCGGTAAAGGGAGGGGAAGCGGTAAAGTGGGGCAAGATGGCGTTAAAGGGAGGGGAAGCGGTAAAGTGGGGTAAGAGTGCGGTAAAGGGAGGGGAAGCGGTAAAGTGGGGTAAGATGGCGGTAAAGGGAGGGGAAGCGGTAAAGTGGGGTAAGATGGTGGTAAAGGGAGGGGAAGCGGTAAAGTGGGGTAAGATGGCGGTAAAGGGAGGGGAAGCGGTAAAGTGGGGTAAGATGGCGGTAAAGGGAGGGGGAGCGGTAAAGTGGGGTAAGATGGCGGTAAAGGGAGGGGAAGCGGTAAAGTGGGGTAAGATGGCGGTAAAGGGAGGGGAAGCGGTAAAGTGGAATGGGATTGGTAAAGTAAGGTGAAATTGAGTAAAGTGGGATGGATGGGGTAAAATGGGGTGAGATGGGGTAAAGTGGTGTGAGATTGGCTAAAGTGAGACTCGTTTGGGGGAAAGAGGTGGTGGAGGTAACATGAGACGTGTTGTATATTGCATTGGAAGGGCTATGCCCATACACATGTGACCATAATTTATCAAAAACATGAAAATAGTAAGTCTTGAAACAATTTAATAGTTGGTATGTATTTTATTCCTGGTCGCATGAATTAATAACACGGCCCCCACCATAGGAGGAAGATATAAATTAGAATATAGACAAGGAGCCACATATTTAAAACATATTTCTTGTTAAAATATGTCTAGCAGAATTGATGGATCCCCTCATGAATAAGGTTAACATGACAGCTGTAGAGCATTAGTCGTGTGTGCAGTGGTGCAACTTTGTTGCTGCTTGTTTCTCCTTGGGGCCGGTGCTGGCTCGCTTCCAGGAGTTGCAGCAAACATAATTTATGTCTGTGACATACAGACCTATTTCAAAACAATGGATCACGGCTTTACAAACGATCGTTGCAGTGAAAACCAGTCATATGAACTTGTTTGTATAGTTTTCGTGTCAAGGATCTAACAAACAGTATGGCAAGACGGCTGCATGCCTTACAATGTAAACGATAGCTATAACATGTGAAACGAGACAACTGTAGATAAGGGGAATAACTAGTAGTTTGATGAATATTTCCAAACAGCAAATACCAATAGCCAACAATCATTAGCATAATTGGCCAAGGTTTTCACCCTTTCCTCAGTCTTGATAGTCAATATAAGACGCTATACCATTGCATACAGACTTGAGTGTCCTTTTAGTGCTAACATCGCTTTTGAAGATCCGGGAGTATAGTCCAAATAACACTGGCCATGAGTTAATCAACGGTAAGAGTGCAGATCCAGTATAGAGATTATCATGTGTTTACTAACATAAGCTGTTCAGTGGTTTAGGTCATTTCTGTAACGACATAAACTACTGAACAGCTTATGTTAGTAAACATATGACAATCTCTATCTTGAAACGACCTAAACCACTGAACAGCTTATGTTAGTAAACATATGACAATCTCTATACTGAAACGACCTAAACCACTGAACATCTTATGTTAGTAAACATATGACAATCTCTCTTCTGAAACGACCTAAACCATTGGACAGCTTATGTGAGTAAACACATGACAATCTCTTTTCTGAAACGACCTAAACCATTGAACAGCTTATGTTAGTAAACACATGATAATCTCTATACTGAAACGACCTTAACCATTGAACAGCTTATAACAGTTAACATATGACAATCTTTATACGCAAACGACTTAAACCATTGAACAGCTTGTGTTAGTAAACATATGACAATCTCTATTCTGAAACGACCTAAACCATTGAACAGCTTATGAGAGTAAACATATGAAAATCTTTATACTCAAACGACCTAAACCACTGAACAATTTATGTTAATAAACATATGACAATCTCTCTTCTGAAACGACCTAAACCACTGAACAGCTTATGTCAGTAAACACATGACAATCTCTCTTCTGAAACGACCTAAACCACTGAACAGCTTATGTTAGTAAACATATGACAATCTCTCTTCTGAAACGACCTAAACCATTTAACAGCTTATGTTAGTAAACATATGTCAATCTTTCTTCTGAAACGACCTAAACCACTGAACAGCTTATGTTAGTAAACATATGACAATCTCTATTCTGAAACGACCTAAACCATTGAACAGCTTATGTTAGTAAACACATGATAATCTCTATACTGAAACGACCTTAACCATTGAACAGCTTATAACAGTAAACATATGACAATCTTTATACGCAAACGACTTAAACCATTGAACAGCTTGTGTTAGTAAACATATGACAATCTCTATTCTGAAACGATTTAAACCATTGAATAGCTTATGACAGTAAAATGAAATGAAAATCTTTAAACTCAAACGACCTAAACCACTGAACAGCTTATGTTAATAAACATATGACAATATCTCTTCTGAAACGACCTAAACCATTGAACAGCTTATGTTAGTAAACACATGACAATCTCTCTTCTGAAACGACCTAAACCATTGAACAACTTATGTTAGTAAACACATGATAATCTCTATTCTGAAACGACCTTAACCATTGAACAGCTTATGACAGTAAATATATGATAATCTTTATACTCAAACGACCTAAACCACTGAACAGCTTATGTTAGTAAACATGTGACAATATCTCTTCTGAAATGACTTAAACCATTGAACAGCTTATGTTAGTAAACATATGACAATCTCTATTCTGAAACGACCTAATCCACTGAAGAGATATTGTCACATGTTTACTAACATAAGCTGTACAATGGTTTAAGTCGTTTGAGTATAAAGATTATCATATGTTTACTGTCATAAGCTGTTCAATGGTTAAGGTCGTTTCAGTATAGAGATTATCATGTGTTTACTAACATAAGTTGTTCAATGGTTTAGGTCGTTGCCGAAGAGAAATTGTCATGTGTTTACTAACATAAGCTCTTCAGTGGTTTAAGTCGTTTCAGAAGAGAGATTGTCATGTGTTTACTAACATAAGCTGTTCAGTGATTTAGGTCGTTTCAGAGGAGAGATTGTCATATGTTTACTAACATTAGCTGTTCAATGGTTTAGGTCGTTTCAGAAGAGAGATTATCATCTATTGTTTACTAACATAAGCTGTTCAGTGGTTTAGGTCGTTTCAGTATGCCCTTAGGGCCTATTCTGTTTATCATTTTCATTCTCTCTCGAAAAGAAATGTAGGTTTTCGTTTGCTCTGAAGCAATTCTTAATGTTTTTGATTTTTTAGGATATGGTTCAGTCAAATAATCATAACTCTCTCAAAAACTGAGTAGAGCAGAGAATGTTGAAATCATTGGAGCTACAAAACAAAAGTTTATTTAGTTTAAATAAATGAGACTTTAGTTACTCTCTTTACATGTTTTAAATTTCAAATAAGTCTGCGTTGAAAAGCAAAATGAAATACTTTTTAATGATCTTTTCCATACATATGTATTTGTATTATCTCACTGCATTTAATAATATGTTTAGCCACTGTGGCTAAGCTCTGGTGTGTTAATAAATCTGGTCTTGTGACTGCATGTGAAAACCACACACCTCCGAATTGAACTATACAATTGGCATGAAATGTGTATTTATGAACGATGTCATGCATGGTTTTTCAATTGGGTTAATGTGAATTTACAATAACAAGTAAAAGTAGGTGCTTTAAATTTGACATTGAAGTAGTTATAACTAAAGTATTTCCTGATGTTTCAGCGACACAGATTCTGGAGGGACCCAGACAGCAGCGAAACACCAACGTAAGTTGGTCTAGAAGTATCCACACAACTAATCGACATGTGTCTTGGGAAGACATGGGGCAGAAATGCCCCACATGGATAAATCAATCTCTTTGTTACTTTGAAAACAGAATATTGATATTCTTCTTTCGATTAAACTTTTAAAGATTGTACAATAAGTCTAATCAATTATTTCATTTACGTTTCCTCCCAAGAGATACCTCTCAATGTGCAGGCAGATGGTTAGATAAATTATTTTTTCGATATTACGATAATGTTTTATTTGCACTGAAAGCAGAACTTAATGCTTTCATCTATTAAGGCCTGACAACCAAGAGTAATAATAAAATAAATAATTTAGCAAAGACGTTTTGGTGAATATATCGTAATTTAAGATATGGTGAAAATATCTAAATGTAAGATATTGCCATCAACACTGTTGTCATATTGTTAACGTTCTATGAACAGTATTGTTTTATTCCCAATTGTGTGTGTAGATGGTTCTTTGCGGGTATCACACGAGATATTGCTGAGAAGATCCTTACCAGTGGCTGCAACTATGGCAACACTCTAATGAGGGAGAGCATTACATTCCGAGACACAGGGAGTTATGTCATTACAAAGAAGATGGAACATGCCAGGTACATATGTAACATGTTCCTGTAGGAGAGATGAGATGTAACATGCTAGGATGGTTGGTTGGTTTGTTGTTTAACGCCGCACTCAGCAATAGTCCAGCTATATGACGGCGGTCTGTAAATAATCGAGTCTGGATCAGACAATCCAGTGATTAATATCATGAGCATCAGTCCCCGCAATTGGGATCGATGACATGCATCAACCAATTCAGAGAGCCTGACCACCCTATCCCGTTAGTCGCCTCTTACGACAAGGATAGTCGCTTTTTATAGCAAGCACGGGTTGCTGAAGACCTATTCTACCCCGGATCTTCACGGGTCAACATGCCAGGTACATGTGTCACATGTTCCTGTAGGAGAGATGAGATGGAACATTCTAGGTACATATCCGACATGTTCCTGCAGGAGAACCCCCACATGGGTGCAATGTGTGAACGCCGTGATGATGCTGAAACATTGCTAAATGCGGCCTACAACTATACTCACTCACTCACTCTCAGTAGTGTCACCTGACTTTGTTTTGTCACCATACATTGTGAATGCTAGAAAATACATTCTGTTTGTCAGAGGGAATCCATACAACCACTTTGAAGTGATCCGCATCGCTGAAGGCTTCAAGATCAATGTGGAAAATGCAGTGAGTACAATACATTGTGCTGATGTCTTATACGTCAGCTATGTGGCAACTCCAGAACATGTCCCCAGGACCACTGTGCTTCTTGTAAGGACTGACGAGAATGAGGATTGCAGTGTGCACAATGTCTAACCTGGCTGATGGTGTCTCATCATGCGCCACGTGTGGATTGCTCGTATTATCAACCACTGGTTTGTCTTGCCAAAAGTCGCAGGCTGTTATGGTATTGCTGTATATTAATGACGGCAGCAGTAAATGCAATTCACACGTAGTAATTCATTAGCGAAACATGGACCAACATGTATGTGTATGTGCACAAAGACATGTCGGAGTGATGTGGAACTATTCTGACTTGGGGCGTTCATATTACTGTTCACTCACTGAAACACATCACCAAAACAAGGCCCAACAATTATTTGCAGTCGAGACAGATAGTTCTTTCTCTGGCACTAATTTATGAAGTGTGTTAAAATCAGATTTAGTTGTTTTAGAAGGGTGAATATCACAACTAAATTCATAACAGCTTGGTGAAAAATAGTTGACGGTGCCTTAAGGGCACACTTAGAAATCCTTGTGATGTTTACTATAGCAAGCAAGACGAAAATGTATTTTTGTACAAGTGAACTGGACAAAGATGTCATGTCTTCTTGTTGGCACACTTAAATCCAAAAGGACATGTGTAAACATGTTTATGAGCTCCCTGTGGCACACTTTGGATAAACTATACTTCTATCTCTGGTGTTATTTCAGCACAAGTCGATCCTGTGCCTGTCCGAGGTGATGGACTACTTTGTGACCATGTCAGGGGCAGCAGTGACCCGACCCCTCATCACTAATGACCTCAAGGCTCTGGGACTGGAGGCACCAGACTACCAGACTCGCATTGAAAGCAGTACGTGAAGATCACTGTCATAGAAACTCACTCATACATTTGTGTTAATCGTAATCAATAGGAATATTGTTCAGGCATGTTGGTCAATTGTGTTTCACACTACGTTTAACCGACATACAGCTAAATGAGTGAGGAAAGCCAAAAGTGATGCAGATTGTAGATCTCACCATGATCGCCTCATTGACAATAAGGACGCTGAATTATGTTGGATATGAACCCACAATCAACAGATTCAAGAAGCAATATATAAGGGACATGCACAACCCCTGGTGCCACGACCAATACAATACCAGAAGACCATAGCTTGGTTTATTCAGCTATGACACTGTCTCCATCTTAGTCTTTATTATATGTACATATATAATCTGAAAAGAAAATATCTTACAGAAAAACCAGTTGTTAAAATATCTTAATATAATATTATATAATATAATAAAAAGGACCCCGCTGACTCTCTTCATTTTCAGGTACTGCTGTAATCTAGACTTGCCATCTAGTACAGACTTGCATGGGCTGTATTGGATATATTTGTTTCCATGTCTGTGTGACAAGCTATCTCTATTGCGTTTATCATTAGAATTTCTGTGGCACATGAGTTTAACGTGACAGTACAACTATGTTTATTGTTGTTTCATTGGAATTGAACTTACCAAAAAACTATCTATGGAGGTAAATGGGTGAGGACATACATCATAATGAATGGAGATATCATACATTGGATAATCAAGTATCTTCAGGACAGCTGTGATTTCTGGTATGCAGCTACGATTCGTCTTGATATATACATGGCACATTTAGAATGTGGTTAGACAAATTAATAATAATTGAAGGTTTTTGAATGACTCTGTACCCTTTAATTTTTTATTCATCATGTCCAATCTCATCAAGGTATCATCCATTATCTGTTCAAAATGTAAAGCATAAGTAAATGTTAACTGAAATACATTATTTAATTATTATGATTTTGAAAATATCATTTTCTCTAAACCACTTGATGTGTATGTTATTAGTGTTTTTTATAGACATGAACTGTTATTGGGAAATTCATCACAGAATAGATCCTCAGTTCCATGTAGGACAACAGGTGATAGAAGTGAGCATTGGCTTATCAGAATGGCTTCTCAGATTTCGTTAATGGATGAAGTTCTTTAAAAAGATACCTGTAACATTGGCGTAGTTGTTTATCTGCTTTTGTTAATTGTATTTGTATATTAAAATGTTCAAACTTAAGTTGGAGCCCATCAAATCTAGCTGATGATGTTTAAATCTTACTGTGTCTTTTACCCCTCAGAAAAGACTAATCCTGACAGTGGGGAGGAATATCAAGCTGAAGGTAAGGTTATAGAGCCAGGTCGACCTGGATGCATGTGTAGAGGCATTAGATGGAGGCAATGGTTCAGGGTAACCTTTATAGAGGAGGGGGTGATCTGTTGTTGCCAAGTTATTCTTTCTCTCCGGGGGTCATGCTTCTTGGACTTTCACTGGGTCATCAGTGCCAACCCCATTTATAATTTCCCCACTGATGACCATTTGTAGCTCACCTTCACTGTGTTTTGCCACTGTTCACGTGTACTTTCTTTCCTACTTTGATGTCTTCTCTGTTGCGGATTTACATATCAACACAGCATACTGCATTTGACACTAGCTACAGTTCATTGCAATCAGTTGTTTCCTTCATGTAACCATTGGACATACTGTTGTTTTTTCATATACTCAAATTTCTCTGTGAAATATGGTTCTGATTTTAAAAAAACCAAAATGGCTTCCATGGCAGGAAATATGGATTGTAATAACACTAATAGCATGTTTCTCGTCTTTTTGGCACTCTCATTTAAGAACACAAAACCATATTATCAAAGTGTCAAATTATCAAATATAGTACATTCTTCATCTGTGGTCATCTAGTAAGTCGGCTTCATTTTAGCTTTTCTCTGAAGATCTTTACCCCACCTCATTAATATCCTCATCATAATTACCATTGATGACATCATCTTTACTTCGTATTGCTTTAAGTAAGTACGTACTACTGGATGATACTTCGATGTGATTTAAGTATACTCAACCGCAAAGAGAACTTCAAGTTGTACATAAAATGCGGGCCATAAAAATATGTGTAGATAATATTAAGAACTGATAAATAACAGAGAAAACATTTGATAACATTTTTTAAATGTTTTTAAAGGATGGACATGGGGGGAAATGCACGGATGTTTGCATGTGATTTGCGCTGCACGTGCAAAAACATTAAACGAGACGTAACGACTGCGTTCTTGCGACGTGGTCAAACTGAATGATGTAAATAGTGAACAGTGTTTCTTCTATGCGTCTCTTTACGTTTGTATACATTTATTTTTGCAAATTACATTTTGTGCATGTCACAAAAAAACAAACATGACTTGCGTTTCTTTGGCGGTTGAGTATATTAATCTTAAGGTTGATATATTTTAGCCGTACATTTGCAAGGGATGGTGTAAGAATTTCAATTGAAATTGATGAACAAACCAAAAATAACAGCTTTCTACAAATTATAACTATGGGTCTTGTGTGGGTGTGGTTGGGGTTTGTTGGTGTGTGTGTGTGTGTGTGTGTGTGTGTGTGTGTGTGTGTGTGTGTGTGTGTGTGTGTGTGTGTGTGTGTGTGTGTGTGTGTGTGGTGTGGGTCTTGTGTGGATGTGGTTGGGGTTTGTTGGTGTGTGTGTGGATGTGTGTGTGTTTGTGTGGCGTGGTGTGGGTCTTGTGTGGATGTGGTTGGGGTTTGTTGTTGTGTGTGTGGTGTGGGTCTTGTGTGGATGTGGTTGGGGTTTGTTGGTATGTGTGTGGATGTGTATGTGTGGTGTGGTGTGGATGTGGTTGGGGTTTGTTGGTGTGTGTGTGGTGTGGTGTGGGTCTTGTGTTGATGTGGTTGGGGTTTGTTGGTTTGTGTGTGGATGTGTGTGTGTGGTGTGGTGTAGGTCTTGTGTGGATGTGGTTTGGGTGTGTTGGTGTGTGTGTGGTGTGGTGTGGGTCTGGTGTGGATGTGGCTGGGGTTTGTTGGTGTGCGTGTGGATGTGTGTCTGGCGTGGCTGTGGTTGGGTTGTGTGTGTGTGTGTGTGTGTGTGTGTGTGTGTGTGTGTGTGTTGATGCGGGTGTGGTGTGAGTGTGGATGTTGTGTCCGATGTGCATGTAGATATACCCTCACACTGTCCATCGTTGTGTCCAGATTATGAGCAGCTAGGTGTGCTATGTTGTGGACTGATGTGGTTGGGGTTTGTGGATGTGGGTGTGGGTGTCGATGCGGGTGTGGTGTGGGTTTGGTGTGGATGTGGATGTTGTGGCCGATGTGCATGTGGATATAGCCTCACATTGTCCACTCCTTTGTGCAGATTATGAGGAGCCTGATGTCAAGCCAGCAAGGAGCTTACAGTCAAGGAAAGGTGGACATACGACTTGGAGCCCCCAAAAGTTCTTTCCAGGTCTGTCACTTGCATGCCTTGGTTGATCTGTATACAGTCAGAGGCTAAAGTATCTGTCATCATGTACTTCTATTACGTTTTTACTTTCAGTTACATATTTATTTATAATACTTTTGCCTTTGTGCATGTTTGCAATGTACAGGACAGAATTTCAGTGATCAGCACCAAGTGTTGTGTTACTGTCAGTTCGTGTGAAACAGTTTCAAGAAATCTGCAAGTGCTGTGCTGTTCCTACCCAGAAGAAGTTCAAGAATAGTCTCAATGTTCAATCATCATTAATAAATATCAACTTCTGTTCATATTAGGTTAATAATGATTTAGGACTATTGAATGACTATGGTTTTGTTCTTTGCATTGAAGAGTGTGACAGTACAATATTATTATCTCTTACACTATTTGCTGAACTGATAAGGAACATGACTTTATGTCTTTACATGTTTGTATAACCGCTAGGATGCTGCTGATTGACTGCTCCAAATAGATAGACATAGATTGACAAATGGTATTCTTAATGGTCACTTGGCAGGTGGAAGGAATGCTTAACAAGTGCCAGTATGTGCAATGATTTCAGAGAGCCGTGGTCCCGGGAGCAGTTATGGAGGCAGAACAGTGTCAGGCTCTGCACCCCGCCCCCGGTCCAGCATCGCCCAGGTTCAGCAAGGAGTGACAGCAGCAAGTGAGAGATGCACGATACATACATAAAGAACAGATACCTCATCTTGTCAAAGGGCGGTCGGGTAGCCTAGTGGTTAAAGCGTTCGCTCGTCACGCCGAAGACCCGGGTTCGATTCCCGACATGGGCACAATGTGTGAAGCCCTTTTCTGGTGTCCCCCGCCGTGATATTGCTGGAATATTGCTAAAAGCGGCGTAAAACCATACTCACTCACTCACTCACTCATCTTGTCAAATAACAGCTTCATCTCATCAACCTGATGCTGACCTGATGCTGATATTTAAGAAATACCTGACGACTGGGAGTTGTTTATCATACAATAAAACAATAAAACACATGTTTTATTGTACGATAAACGACCACGAGTTGTTTATTTCTTATATTAGATATCAACATCATGGACAGCCTCTTTAGAATCAATAGAATCCGATCTCGGCAATGTCGGACAAGTCCATTTAATGCACATGTAGGTATTTCCTGCATATTCTCACAATCTCATGTTGATTACCTGTACCTTTCCTCCCAATGACGAGTGTCATAAATTTCCGGCTTTTGGATGCAATCGTTTGGCCATCGCGTTTATCTGCATTGCTCAGCTACATCTATGGGAAACAACTCACTAGACACTCCCCTCTCAAAAAATAACGTCGTCCAACATACGTCATTCTCAAGTTTCAAGCGTATGTTCAAATCTCCAGAAATGACGTCATGATAGAACAATGCTTTATTGTGACATAAACCACACTTCGTTCTTTATTGTTTTTTGCGATCGTGTAGCTATCTTATATTTGCACATATGGTGCAGGTCACGAGATGAGGTATAAATATATTATTTGACAAGAGAAGTCATGTGTTTTATTTATGGAGATTGGTCAAACAAGAACAATTACTGAGTGAGACTGTAGGTCGTTTAGGCATAAAGTGATGTTTCACTCAGTGAAATATTGATTGTATGTCCTCAGTCAGGAGTAGTATTTCAATAACATACAGACCTACATGATAATGTTTGCTTATCAAGGCTGCAGGCTGATTAAAAAGAAAAAAGACAACACACTAAGGTTGAAGTGAAATGTCCAGCCATTGTACTATAGCTGTAATACTGTCAAAAGTAGCATTCACTCAGAGTAATTTTGCTGTAATACATTTCCTTACAGATGTGATACAGAACTTGGATTCGGCTATCGACCACCATGACCCATACAGACAAGGTAAAGACGGCTCTCATTGACTCCGTGTGTCACTATTATTGTATTATTGACTGGTTATCTGTTGACAAGGTAGACACAATTTTATGGATAACAACTTCTTTAATACTGTGAAAAGCCACGTTTCGGTACAGATCCTTATACCGTTGTCAAGCAAGACGTCTACCTTCACATCAGTTGTCATCCGTCAACTTCTAAGTAATGCCTATCAAACAATTTGGTTATCTGTTGCCCTTTGTGCCCCTTTCAGGCAATGGCATGACATTGAATTGAATCATTTGCCGCATTGCTGAATTGTTATTGAGTGTTTTCCTTGTTTATACAGTAGTGCTCGAGAGACTTCCTGATTCCGGCCGACTTGGGATCATTAGTCACATCAAATTGTTATTTATCATAGACATTGCTGTCTCTTTATTGATAAACATACCATTTGTGTATGTTCACAGGGCTTAACCCCAGTTACAATCATTTAGCACCTGAACATGACCTGCCTTCCCCAGCACTCCACACAGTATTTTAACCTATTGAGTGTTTACTCATATATTATCATTCACTTTGGGTATTTATAATTTTTTGGTTATTACAGATGTATTTTAACCCGATGGGCCCAGTCTGTTTGGTAGTCTGTCTAGTGTTTTACATATTGCATAAGCTCACAACAGGGATATATTAAGTTCATATATGTATGTGTGTGTGTGTGTGTGTGTGTGTGTGTGTGTGTGTGTGTGTGTGTGTGTCTGTGTGTGTGTGTGTGTGTGTCTGTGTGTCTGTCTGTGATGTATGTGTGTAGTGTGTGTGTGTGTGTGTGTGTGTGTGTTTTAACAAAAGCAACTTAGGCTTTGCACATTTACAGGTATTATTGATTAAGATTAATATCAAATAAATTGTATACATTGTGTAGCCAAAATATAGTTTTTATCAGAATATGCTGTAGACAATGATACCATTCTCATACAAGTCTGGTCTCGCAACTTTAATATGAACAACACCCGAATTGATATACTCAGCCTGTATACTGAACTTTATCTTGTGATAGGTCACCATCGTCGTGGCAGCAGTGAAAAAGATGAAGGTAAGGACAATAGACCCAGTCAGCTAATTTAACGCAGGTCTTGGCAACACCACTACAACATACTGAATGCTCAGTTTTAAACCTGAAACTTGAGGGTTTGTTAGCCTCAGTGTGGCCTGCTGCTCATGCTATCAAACCCAGGTTTGTCTAGCCCTGATTAACAATAGGCTGCCATGACACAGCTGGAAGGATGCTGACTGTGGAGTGTACAACATACATTGAGCTTCCCCACTTTCACACCAGGGACTTTCTAAAACCTACCTACTCCTTTAACTGATCACACCTCTGTGATGAAGAACAAAGGGTGATTTATCCTACCAGGGATTCATTACATTTCGAATTGAATTTCGATAATGAGTGGAATTTTGACAGCAAAAAACTTGTCTCACTCTCAATGATGAAAAGTATCACAATCTAAGTCAAGTCATTTCAACAAAACTTGATAATCAATTACATTTTAGGAACCCTAGAATAGCCTTGTACCTTTGTTTCAAAGACTTACTACAGTAATAAAGTCATGACAAAAATTAGCCATTATAATACTTGTTTTCAAAGGTATATTGTAGCTCTGCCAGTTTCATGTGTATTATCTGCTTCAATCACTTCATGCATTGCTGAGTACATATACAGCCATGAATCACTAAATGAGCTTGCTGTGTTAATTTTCCTTGATTTGTACCTTCACTGTCAGCCATCTGTTCATTTCTGTGTTTCCAGTGGGCAAGCTTGGACCGGCCCCACCACCTCCCTGCCATAGAGGTAATATAGGATATCACCACTGTGATACCAGTCATACAGTAGGGTAGCATTGGAGATACAGTAGGGTAGCACTGGAGATACAGTAGGGTAGCACTGGAGATACAGTAGGGTAGCATTGGAGATGCAGTAGGGTAGCACTGGAGATACAGTAGGGTAGCACTGGAGATACAGTAGGGTAGCACTGGAGATGCAGTAGGGTAGCACTGGAGATACAGTAGGGTAGCACTGGACATACAGTAGGGTAGCACTGGAGATACAGTAGGGTAGCAGTAGGGTAGCATTGAAGATACAGTAGGGTAGCACTGGAGATACAGTAGGGTAGCACTGGAGATACAGTAGGGTAGCACTGGAGATACAGTAGGGTAGCACTGGAGATACAGTAGGGTAGCACTGGAGATACAGTAGGGTAGCACTGGAGATACAGTAGGGTAGCACTGGAGATGCAGTAGGGTAGCACTGGAGATACAGTAGGGTAGCACTGGAGATACAGTAGGGTAGCACTGGAGATACAGTAGGGTAGCACTGGAGATACAGTAGGGTAGCACTGGAGATACAGTAGGGTAGCAGTAGGGTAGCACTGGAGATACAGTAGGGTAGCAGTAGGGTAGCACTGGAGATACAGTAGGGTAGCACTGGAGATACAGTAGGGTAGCATTGGAGATGCAGTAGGGTAGCACTGGAGATGCAGTAGGGTAGCACTGGAGATACAGTAGGGTAGCACTGGAGATACAGTAGGGTAGCATTGAAGATGCAGTAGGGTAGCACTGGAGATACAGTAGGGTAGCACTGGAGATACAGTAGGGTAGCACTGGAGATACAGTAGGGTAGCATTGGAGATGCAGTAGGGTAGCATTGGAGATGCAGTAGGGTAGCATTGGAGATGCAGTAGGGTAGCACTGGAGATGCAGTAGGGTAGCACTGGAGATACAGTAGGGTAGCACTGGAGATGCAGTAGGGTAGCATTGGAGATGCAGTAGGGTAGCACTGGAGATACAGTAGGGTAGCAGTAGGGTAGCACTGGAGATGCAGTAGGGTAGCACTGGAGATACAGTAGTGTAGCATTGAAGATGCAGTAGGGTAGCACTGGAGATACAGTAGGGTAGCATTGG
This sequence comes from Haliotis rufescens, assembly GCF_023055435.1. Classification (NCBI taxonomy): domain Eukaryota; kingdom Metazoa; phylum Mollusca; class Gastropoda; order Lepetellida; family Haliotidae; genus Haliotis; species Haliotis rufescens. Next base: position 38,369,542 of record NW_025963779.1, read on the forward strand.
AGATGCAGTAGGGTAGCATTGGAGATGCAGTAGGGTAGCACTGGAGATGCAGTAGGGTAGCACTGGAGATACAGTAGGGTAGCACTGGAGATACAGTAGGGTAGCATTGGAGATGCAGTAGGGTAGCATTGGAGATACAGTAGGGTAGCAGTAGGGTAGCATTGAAGATACAGTAGGGTAGCACTGGAGATACAGTAGGGTAGCACTGGAGATACAGTAGGGTAGCATTGGAGATACAGTAGGGTAGCATTGGAGATACAGTAGGGTAGCACTGGAGATACAGTAGGGTAGCACTGGAGATACAGTAGGGTAGCACTGGAGATGCAGTAGGGTAGCACTGGAGATACAGTAGGGTAGCACTGGAGATACAGTAGGGTAGCACTGGAGATGCAGAAGGGTAGCACTGGAGATACAGTAGGGTAGCACTGGAGATACAGTAGGGTAGCATTGGAGATACAGTAGGGTAGCATTGGAGATACAGTAGGGTAGCACTGGAGATACAGTAGGGTAGCACTGGAGATACAGTAGGGTAGCACTGGAGATGCAGTAGGGTAGCACTGGAGATACAGTAGGGTAGCACTGGAGATACAGTAGGGTAGCACTGGAGATGCAGTAGGGTAGCACTGGAGATACAGTAGGGTAGCACTGGAGATACAGTAGGGTAGCATTGGAGATACAGTAGGGTAGCACTGGAGATACAGTAGGGTAGCATTGGAGATACAGTAGGGTAGCACTGGAGATACAGTAGGGTAGCATTGAAGATGCAGTAGGGTAGCACTGGAGATACAGTAGGGTAGCACTGGAGATGCAGTAGGGTAGCACTGGAGATACAGTAGGGTAGCACTGGAGATACAGTAGGGTAGCATTGAAGATGCAGTAGGGTAGCACTGGAGATACAGTAGGGTAGCATTGGAGATACAGTAGGGTAGCACTGGAGATACAGTAGGGTAGCATTGGAGATACAGTAGGGTAGCACTGGAGATACAGTAGGGTAGCATTGAAGATGCAGTAGGGTAGCACTGGAGATACAGTAGGGTAGCACTGGAGATGCAGTAGGGTAGCACTGGAGATACAGTAGGGTAGCACTGGAGATACAGTAGGGTGGCACTGGAGATACAGTAAGGTAGCATTGGAGATACAGTAGGGTAGCACTGGAGATACAGTAGGGTAGCACTGGAGATACAGTAGGGTAGCATTGAAGATGCAGTAGGGTAGCATTGGAGTTCCCTACTATGCAGCCTTCTGTTGATGGGGATGATTTTCAGGGCATGGAGTCAGCCCACAGATGATATTGATACTTTCTCTGCTTGCTGAAGGGGTTAACCTCTTTGGCCATTCAACGCGTGAAGATTCGGGGTAGAAAAGGTCTTCAGCAGCCCATGCTTGCGGTAAATGGCGACTATGCTTGTTGTAAAAAGCGACTAACGGGTTCGGGTAGTCAGACTCGCTGACTTGGTTGATGCATGTCATCATAACCCAATTGTGTGGATCGATGCTCATGATGTCAATCAATGGATTATCTGGTCCAGACTTGATTATTTACATTCCGCCGTCATATAGTGGGAATATTGCTGAGTGGAGCGTTAAACAACCAACAATCAATAATCTTTGGCCACTTGGATCAGAATGTCCGTGGTTTGAATCCCATCATGGGACTATGAAATTTTATGGCCGCTAACAGCAAGCTAAATATTCATAAACATTGCAAATTCGGAAAGATTTTGGGGATTCAAAACCATTTAACATTTAAAAAGATTGTAGCACACACTTTCCAAGTAAGACATGAAGGTTTTGGTGAGTTACCAGCATGTCAGGTTTCAGGATCAGGTTTCTGTGTGTTCTTGCCCCAAGAATCGTGCAGAAAGTGCAGTCAAATAGACAACGAGTGTTAGGTCTGTGCTAGGCGTGCATTCTGTAATGGAGGAACACAACCTGATGATACTTAAGCTAAACACATGAAGCCACTATCACCATGTGTGGCTACGTATCTGCGTCACTTGGGTCTTTCCTCCCACGTCAATCTGAAACGCTGTGAAATACCTGAATACTGTTTGAAAGCAATGTCAAATCAAACTGACTCACTCTGACTACATTGCCAGGCCGTCGACAGAGCCAGCCTGACATGCAAGATACCCTGGACTTCAGTAGAGAAGGTAGTGCTGATGTAGCACAGTATTCACCATAGACCAACTAACAAGCCTTACTACTTTTCACACACTACATGGTTTATGGTTTCTCCAACCTAAAGAAGTTCGAGAGTAATCTTTTCTCTGTCTCACTTCACGTTGTGGAGAGGACGTATAGTTCTTGACATATGTTTTAAAACATGTTTTCTTTTATTTGATTTTTCAGACTACCACAATGCATTTCAGAGATCTATTTAAATAAGATGTTTTTGTAATTTGGTTATTGTTTTGTCCACCAATTCTATCAATTTAAAATTGTGAACTGTAAACCAAGTGATCAACATAAACAGATTACTTACAATCACAGAGAATATTAATATGCATACTAACATCACATTTCACATTAACTACCTTAATGAGGTACTGATGGTTTAAATGTATTTATTCTTTGATCTGGTTATTAATCTTGTCCCAGGGAATGGTAGCTGAGTTGAATGCAACTTACCAAACCATGTCATTTTGGGGGCATATTTTTTCCCTGGACATGGGTATGAGGCTATTTATCCTTAACCATTTTATATGTAATAATTAACACTGGATTCACGCTTATCACGATTTTCACTTATGGATTGGCAATTGATGTGCAATCTTCTGAAAACTCATTGTATCAACTTATAAATCACCACATTCCTTCCATTTTTTTAATTCATATCAGTTTGTTTTATCAAAATCTGCAGCCTCAATTACTGTTAGATTGTCAACAGTGACAAAAGCGTCCACATGATGACTCTTTCATAGTGACCTGCCCATACCTAGTCAGTGGCTTGAATGTGGATGTGTTAGAGTCCTGGTATCTGATTAGTCTCTGATAGATCCTTGCTTGCACACTAACCACTCACTGTACCTAACCATACATCAGTTGACACTGAGCAAATGATGTTGCACGTGAGAATATCAACAGGACAAACAGATCACTGTGTTTGTCAATCTTGACATGGGCTGCTGCTGACTTACATGTGTCATACAGTACTATTTACAGGTCAGACAGATTAGTTCATCAATGTACAGTACTATTTACAGGTCAGACAGATTAGTTCATCAATGTACAGTACTATTTACAGGTCAGACAGATTAGTTCATCATGTACAGTACTATTTACAGGTCAGACAGATTAGTTCATCATGTACAGGGCTATTTACAGGTCATACAGATAAGTTCATCATGTACAGTGCTATTTACAGGTCAGACAGATTAGTTCATCATGTACAGTGCTATTTACAGGCCAAACAGATTAGTTCATCAATGTACATGGCTATTTACAGGTCAAACAGATTAGTTCATCAATGTACATGGCTATTTACAGGTCAAACAGATTAGTTCATCAATGTACATGGCTATTTACAGGTCAAACAGATTAGTTTATCAATGTACATGGCTATTTACAGATCAAACAGATTAGTTCATCAATGTACATGGCTATTTACAGGTCAAACAGATTAGTTCATCAATGTACATGGCTATTTACAGGTCAAACAGATTAGTTCATCAATGTTCAATGCTATTTACAGGTCAAACACATTAGTTCATCAATGTACATGGCTATTTATATGTCAAACAGATTAGTTCATCAATGTACATGGCTATTTACAGGTCAAACAGATTAGTTCATCAATGTACATGGCTATTTACAGGTCAAACAGATTAGTTCATCAATGTACATGGCTATTTACAGGTCAAACACATTAGTTCATGTTCATGGCTATTTACAGGTCAAACAGATTAGTTCATCAATGTACATGGCTATTTACAGGTCAAACAGATTAGTTCATCAATGTACATGGCTATTTACAGGTCAAACACATTAGTTCATGTTCATGGCTATTTACAGGTCAAACACATTAGTTCATGTTCATGGCTATTTACAGGTCAAACACATTAGTTCATGTTCATGGCTATTTACAGGTCAAACACATTAGTTCATCAATGTACATGGCTATTTACAGGTCAAACACATTAGTTCATCAATGTACATGGCTATTTACAGGTCAAACAGATTAGTTCATCAATGTACATGGCTATTTACAGGTCAAACAGATTAGTTCATCAATGTACATGGCTATTTACAGGTCAAACAGATTAGTTCATCAATGTACATGGCTATTTACAGGTCAAACACATTAGTTCATGTTCATGGCTATTTACAGGTCAAACACATTAGTTCATGTTCATGGCTATTTACAGGTCAAACACATTAGTTCATGTTCATGGCTATTTACAGGTCAAACACATTAGTTCATCAATGTACATGGCTATTTACAGGTCAAACACATTAGTTCATGTTCATGGCTATTTACAGGTCAGACAGATTAGTTCATCAATGTACAAGGCTATTTACAGGTCAAACAGATTAGTTCATCAATGAACATGGCTATTTACAGGTCAAACAGATTAGTTCATCAATGTACATGGCTATTTACAGGAAAGACAGAATAGTTCATGTTCATGTTCAGTTATCCAGAAAGGATATACTTGGCATCAAATTCCTATATTTATTTTCCAAACTACACACAACACTGCACTGCACATCACTGATACAGAGTATGAAATGGCTGCTCATGATTAAGTATGGTGGTATTAAGACAGTCGAAGTGTGCTAATTTGGTTCATTATGGTATTTTAATCATATTGCTCTAACTGCACATATTATTACTGCACCAGTACATAGCAGTTTATATCTTGCTATTCATATTATCTTTTTGTATTTATTGTATACAGCAATGTTAATTGCTTTATTTCAGAAATGGATTGTGTATATATAAGATTTTTTATTTCAAATACATACTTAACCTGTGACAGATGATTGACATTGATAGTAATGAAATAAAGTACCGGTATTGATATTTTTGTTCTTTATAAAAGAACAAATTAGAAATTATTTTTTGCAATGAGTTGTTAAGAATTCCAGTGTTTTACCCAATTTCAGATCCTGTTAAACCCTTACACCCTCGATGGCAGAGTAGAACCAAGTCAGTTCCCAATCTGGGAATGCTAGTTGATGTCAGCTATCTGAACAAGCAAGGTTTGTCACATGAGCTCCCCACGGATCTCCTTGCATGGTGCCTATCTTGGCTTTATTATATATACCTTGCATGCTCTGTGATACCCTTGAATGCCCTGTAACCAGCTTGCATGCCCTGTGACCACAGTGCATGCCATGTGACACCCTCGCACGCCCTGTAACCACCTTGTATGCCCTGTAACCACTTTGCATGCCCTGTGACACCCCCGTCTGCCCTGTAACCAACTTGTATGCCCTGTAACCACCTTGCATGCCCTGTGATACCCTCGCAATCCCTGTGACACCCTTGCATGCCCTACAACCACCTTGCATGCCCTGTAACCACCTTGCATGCCCTGTACCCACCTTGTATGCCCTGTAACCACCTTGCATGCCCTGTGACACCCTCGCATGCCCTGTGACACCTGTGCATGCCCTGTAACCACCTTGTATGCCCTGTACCCACCTTGCATGCCCTGTGATACCCTCGCAATCCCTGTGACACCCTTGCATGCCCTGTAACCACCTTGCATGCCCTGTAACCACCTTGTATGCCCTGTAACCACCTTGCATGCCCTGTGACAACCTCGCATGCCCTGTGACACCTGTGCATGCCCTGTAACCACCTTGTATGCCCTGTAACCACCTTGTATGCCCTGTAACCACCTTACATGCCCTGTGACACCCTTGCATGCCCTGTAACCACCTTGTATGCCCTGTAACCACCTTGCATGCCCTGTGACACCCTCGCATGCCCTGTGATACCCGTGCATGTCCTGTAACCACCTTGTATGCCCTGTAACCACCTTGCATGCCCTGTGACACCCTTGCATGCCCTGTGACACCTGTGCATGCCCTGTAACCACCTTGTATGCCCTGTTACCACCTTGCATGCCCTGTGACCACCTTGCATGCCCTGTGATACCCTTGCATGCCCTGTGACACCCTTGCAATCCCTGTGACCACCTTGCATGCCCTGTTACCACCTTGTATGCCCTGTAACACCCGTGCATGCCCTGTTACCACCTTGTATGCCCTGTAACCACCTTGCATGCCCTGTGACACCCTCGCATGCCCTGTGACCACCTTGTATGCCCTGTAACCACCTTACATGCCCTGTGACACCCTCGCAATCCCTGTGACACCCTTGCATGCCCTGTGACACCCTTGCAATCCCTGTGACACCCTTGCATGCCCGGTGACACCCTCGCATGCCCTGTGACACTCTTGTGTTACTGTTCTCTCTGATGTATTGACTGAACTCACAGGTTCAGACACAACAGAATCATTCTTTTCATAGTACATCTTTTTAATTTTTCATTTTGTGATGGTGCAAGTTAATATTTATTATTTTCTTTTTCAACTGTGGTCTACATGTTGTTTGTACATTCTGAGAGAGAAATAATAATAACTTTATACTCAGTTCCCTGGGAAGTATCATGGTATAACATTTATACTAAGTTTTCCTATAATAATTAGATCCACATCAAGTGCTTTTATGAGTTATCATGGTGTAATATTTATACATCATTTCATATAATTATAGTTTAGCAAGTAATACTTATCATCAGGTAAAATGCATACGGTATATAAAATATCAGTAGTTTCAGTTATAGCTTTTTTAGATAGATGCTAGCCTAAGGTAATGAGAACACATCTCCTAGACATACTATTCAATAAGATAAAAGTTATGTCTACATAGTTTAATAGATTTAAAGCTTTTAGATAAAAACTAGCCTAAGGTATCAAGATCCCATCTCCCAGACATAATATCCAATAAGACAAAAGATATGTCTACATGGTCTTATAGATTGCCTTGAACTATTTTATTTAAGTAAATCTGTCATCACCTATATTAGAATAACATTCAGCAATTACTTCAATTTAGACTTATTAAGGATTAGCCCCCATACAAGCTCATCTATAGTGACACCATAATCTCTTTCAAAGCACCCAGTAAATATGTCAACAAGATTAGTGCCAGTCCAACAGGATTCACAGGATTAAGTGTTCCCCTCTGTCTAGCCATTCATTAACCATAATGCACACCCCATCGTGTATCAACCAATCATATTCCTTTTTATTGTTCTAAGTTCTGTTAAAAACATACAGAAGCAAAATGTTAGGGAGAAGGGGTTTGACACTCATACCAAGCAGACCTCTCTCCCACAGCCCAGAGGGTTGTACTGACTCTGTGTGGCACCCTCAGCTATATTCTAAGATATTGTAAATTTTTCATTGTTAATTGTTCTTGTAAATAAAATTGTGATTAGTCTCCTGTGACTCTGGCTCTTTGCTGACTAATTCCCCCAAGAAAACCAGCACGCCATTTGGAAGGTTTTGTACCTCAGAACATACCATAATAGAATAGTGAATATTTATGCCATCAAATAGAACTCACAACTTGGAACTCTGTTCTTGTACATTAAATTGTTTTTAAATCTTCATTCAATGAAGGGATGTGTCTCTAACTTTCTGACTGGCATTCTGCCACTACATTTGAATTACATTCCCTCAGCTGACAACTACTCCTAAACAATTCCAGCCAGAAGTGAAGGGTTCATTGAAAACCTTCAGAGTTACTTGTCAAGTCAGATGAATACTGTCCATACAGCTGACTCTGGTCTCAACACACTCAAACTCTGTTGTCAGACACAACCTGCTTTCCACTGAGCCCCGTATGTGTGTGCCCCCAACCTGCCACCTCTCATCTTTAAGCTTTGCATGCTCATTATTAATACTGATATGATAGCCTTCCTGAGTGATGTAATCTGTTGTTTGAAAAAATGTAACACAAGATTTTTCAGCATCTATTTGATTTTATATTCTAATCCTGGAGCCTGTCACAAATTGATTGTAGCGATCCAATGATGTATTTGAAGTGTTTTTAAAGTATACAAGTTACGATACTCGTATCGCTGTGATCGCTTTGTGAAACAGGGCCCAGGATTTTATGAAAGTACAAAAATTCTCTTTCTAACAATCAATTATCCTTTTGTTTATACTGCAGATATGTGACCAGATATCTTCTTTTCTGTAATTCATTTTTGGTTATTTTTGTAGTTTCTTGAACAAAATCACACAGTATTGTGAATTTTCCAACAGTTATCTAAAATGTTGAAGATGCGGGTTAGAACAGGTCTTCAGCAACCCATACTTGTCGTAAAGGACGACCATGCTTGTCATAAGAGGCGACTAACAGGATCGGGTGACTTGGTTGATGCATTATTTAGATTCAGAATAATTTATTTTAATGGACTTTATATGAAGCACAGTTATTTCTTTTCTGTTAGTATACATTGTATACAATATTTACTATAGGTTGAAAAATATTGAAAAAGCATCATAGTTCTAACATTGATCTAAATGAATATGCAGTTTTACTTAAGCGTCCATTTGTTATCTTGTGAATATGTGTAGCAGGATTTATTTATGGTTTGAAGGATGTTTTGTTATCTTTGCCTGGACATAAGTCACACAGTGATGTCAGGTGTCCAACATACTGGTCCACTCTACTTTTGCAGTGCCAGTGCCCAATGAGAGTCCCAACCTTGTGTCGCCCAGTCGGGCGCCATACCAAGGCAACGCCCTTGTGTCGCCCACCCAGACACCACACCGGCCTCTGCCAAAGCCTCCTGAACAGGAGGACATCATGGAGGAAACACCAATGTCTGGGTTACAACAACAGCTGCTTAATGCCAAGTTAAGACCCATTGGTGGACCTAACAAGAAGGGTAGGTATATTTACTTACCTCACAGAAGGTATCTGTCTGTTAATCACATGGTCATGCTTCTATATCAACATGTAAATAATTGTAATCTTAATTCACTTTTGATTTCTTGTTAATTGACTGGAACCACAATGACAATTTAAAAAAAGAATATCACTAAGTCGGGTTTGTATGGGCACCAGTTACCTGTACCGCTGTGCATGCTCTTTACATGTTGTTTGTTGTTTACAACCTCTCTTTATGATGACAGTCTGTAAATAATCGAGTCTGGAACAGACAATCCAGTGACTGACATCATGAGCATCAATACACGCAATTTAGTCAATTATGCAGCCAGTTTGAGAAGAATGGATTGCTATAGACCATTTCTAACTCTGATCTTCATGGGTGCTTTACACATGGCTTGAGGCATGTTGCTTCTTCATCAGGTGCAGGGAGGTGAATGATTCACATGCTCTTTATCAGGTGCAGGGAGGTGAATGATTCACTTGCCTCATCAGGTGCAGGGAGGTGATTGATTCACATGCTCTTTATCAGGTGCAGGGAGGTGAATGATTCACATGCCTCATCAGGTGCAGGATGGTGAATGATTCACTTGCCTCATCAGGTGCAGGGAGGTGAATGATTCACATGCCTCATCAGGTGCAGGGAGGTGAATGATTCACATGCCATTTATCAGGTGCAAGGAGGTGAATGATTCACATGCCTCATCAGGTGCAGGGAGGTGAATGATTCACTTGCCTCATCAGGTGCAGAGAGGTGAATGATTCACATGCTCTTTATCAGGTGCAGGGAGGTGAATGATTCACATGCCTCATCAGGTGCAGGGAGGTGAATGATTCACTTGCCTCATCAGGTGCAGGGAGGTGCCTGATTCACATGCTCTTTATCAGGTGCAGGATGGTGAATGATTCACATGCCTCATCAGGTGCAGGGAGGTGACTGATTCACATGCTCTTTATCAGGTGCAGGATGGTGAATGATTCACATGCCTCATCAGGTGCAGGGAGGTGAATGATTCACATGTCTCATCAGGTGCAGGGAGGTGAATGATTCACATGCCTCATCAGGTGCAGGGAGGTGAATGATTCACATGCCTCATCAGGTGCAGGGAGGTGAATGATTCACATGCCTCATCAGGTGCAGGATGGTGAATGATTCACATGCCTCATCAGGTGCAGGGAGGTGAATGATTCACATGCCCTTTATCAGATGCAGGATGGTGAATGATTCACATGCCTCATCAGGTGCAGGGAGGTGAATGATTCACATGCCCTTTATCAGATACAGGATGGTGAATGATTCACATGCCTCATCAGGTGCAGGGAGGTGAATGATTCACTTGCCTCATCAGGTGCAAGGAGCTGAATGATTCACATGCCATTTATCAGGTGGAGGATGGTGAATGATTCACATGCCTCATCAGGTGCAGGATGGTGAATGATTCACTTGCCTCATCAGGTGCAGGATGGTGAATGATTCACATGCCCTTTATCAGGTGCAGGATGGTGAATGATTCACATGCCTCATCAGGTGCAAGGAGGTTAATGATTCACATGCTCTTTATCAGGTGCAGGGAGGTGAATGATTCACATGCCTCATCAGGTGCAGGATGGTGAATGATTCACATGCCTCATCAGGTGCAGGATGGTGAATGATTCACTTGCCTCATCAGGTGCAAGGAGGTAAATGATTCACATGCTCTTTATCAGGTGCAGGGAGGTGAATGATTCACATGCCTCATCAGGTGCAGGGAGGTGAATGATTCACATGCCTCATCAGGTGCAAGGAGGTGAATGATTCACATGGTCTTTATCAGGTGCAGGGAGGTGAATGATTCACATGCCTCATCAGGTGCAGGTTGGTGAATGATTCACTTGCCTCATCAGGTGCAGGATGGTGAATGATTCACATGCCCTTTATCAGGTGCAGGATGGTGAATGATTCACATGCCTCATCAGGTGCAGGGAGGTGAATGATTCACATGCTCTTTATCAGGTGCAGGGAGGTGAATGATTCACATGCCTCATCAGGTGCAGGATGGTGAATGATTCACTTGCCTCATCAGGTGCAGGATGGTGAATGATTCACATGCCTCATCAGGTGCAAGGAGGTGAATGATTCACATGCTCTTTATCAGGTGCAGGGAGGTGAATGATTCACATGCCTCATCAGGTGCAGGATGGTGAATGATTCACATGCCTCATCAGGTGCAGGGAGGTGAATGATTCACATGCCTCATCAGGTGCAGGGAGGTGAATGATTCACATGCCTCATCAGGTGCAGGATGGTGAATGATTCACATGCCTCATCAGGCGCAGGGAGGTGAATGATTCACATGCCCTTTATCAGGTGCAGGATGGTGAATGATTCACATGCCTCATCAGGTGCAAGGAGGTGAAAGATTCACATGCCCTTTATCAGATACAGGATGGTGAATGATTCACATGCCTCATCAGGTGCAGGGAGGTGAATGATTCACTTGCCTCATCAGGTGCAAGGAGCTGAATGATTCACATGCCATTTATCAGGTGGAGGATGGTGAATGATTCACATGCCTCATCAGGTGCAGGATGGTGAATGATTCACTTGCCTCATCAGGTGCAAGGAGGTGAATGATTCACATGCTCTTTATCAGGTGCAGGGAGGTGAATTATTCACATGCCTCATCAGGTGCAGGGAGGTGAATGATTCACTTGCCTCATCAGGTGCAGGATGGTGAATGATTCACATGCCCTTTATCAGGTGCAGGATGGTGAATGATTCAAATGCCTCATCAGGTGCAAGGAGGTTAATGATTCACATGCTCTTTATCAGGTGCAGGGAGGTGAATGATTCACATGCCTCATCAGGTGCATGATGGTGAATGATTCACTTGCCTCATCAGGTGCAGGATGGTGAATGATTCACTTGCCTCATCAGGTGCAAGGAGGTAAATGATTCACATGCTCTTTATCAAGTGCAGGGAGGTGAATGATTCACATGCCTCATCAGGTGCAGGATGGTGAATGATTCACATGCCTCATCAGGTGCAAGGAGGTGAATGATTCACATGCTCTTTATCAGGTGCAGGGAGGTGACTGATTCACATGCCTCATCAGGTGCAGGTTGGTGAATGATTCACTTGCCTCATCAGGTGCAGGATGGTGAATGATTCACATGCCCTTTATCAGGTGCAGGATGGTGAATGATTCACATGCCTCGTCAGGTGCAGGGAGGTGAATGATTCACATGCTCTTTATCAGTTGCAGGGAGGTGACTGATTCACATGCCTCATCAGGTGCAGGATTGTGAATGATTCACTTGCCTCATCAGGTGCAGTATGGTGAATGATTCACATGCCCTTTATCAGGTGCAGGATGGTGAATGATTCACATGCCTCATCGGGTGCAGGGAGGTGAATGATTCACATGCTCTTTATCAGGTGCAGGGAGGTGACTGATTCACATGCCTCATCAGGTGCAGGTTGGTGAATGATTCACTTGCCTCATCAGGTGCAGGATGGTGAATGATTCACTTGCCTCATCAGGTGCAAGGAGGTGAATGATTCACCTGCCCTTTATCAGGTGCAGGGAGGTGAATTATTCACTTTCTCTTGCCTCATCAAGTGCAGGTTAGTGAATGATACGCATGCCCTTTATCAGATGCGGGATGTTGAATGATTCACATGCCTCATCAGGTGCAGGATGGTGAATGATTCACTTGCCTCATCAGGTGCAAGGAGGTGAATGATTCACATGCTCTTTATCAGGTGCAGGGAGGTGAATGATTCACATGCCTCATCAGGTGCAGGGTGGTGAATGATTCACATGCCCTTTATCAGGTGCAGGATGGTGAATGATTCACATGCCTCATCAGGTGCAAGGAGGTGAATGATTCACCTGCCCTTTATCAGGGGCAGGGAGGTGAATTATTCACTTTCTCTTGCCTCATCAAGTGCAGGTTAGTGAATGATACGCATGCCCTTTATCAGATGCGGGATGTTGAATGATTCACATGCCTCATCAGGTGCAGGATGGTGAATGATTCACTTGCCTCATCAGGTGCAAGGAGGTGAATGATTCACATGCTCTTTATCAGGTGCAGGGAGGTGAATGATTCACATGCCTCATCAGGTGCAGGGTGGTGAATGATTCACATGCCCTTTATCAGGTGCAGGATGGTGAATGATTCACATGCCTCATCAGGTACAGGATGGTGAATGATTCACATGCCTCATCAGGTGCAAGGAGGTGAATGATTCACCTGCCCTTTATCAGGGGCAGGGAGGTGAATGATTCACTTTCACTTGCCTCATCAAGTGCAGGATAGTGAATGATACGCATGCCCTTTATCAGATGCGGGATGTTGAATGATTCACATGCCTCATCAGGTGCAGGATGGTGAATGATTCACTAGTCTCATCAGATGCAGGATGGTGAATGATTCACATGCCTCATCAGGTGCAGGATTGTGAATGATTCACTTGCCTCATCAGGTGCAGGATGGTGAATGATTCACATGCCCTTTATCAGGTGCAGGATGGTGAATGATTCACATGCCTCATCAGGTGCAGGGAGGTGAATGATTCACATGCTCTTTATCAGGTGCAGGGAGGTGACTGATTCACATGCCTCATCAGGTGCAAGGAGGTGAATGATTCACCTGCCCTTTATCAGGTGCAGGGAGGTGAATTATTCACTTTCTCTTGCCTCATCAAGTGCGGGTTAGTGAATGATACGCATGCCCTTTATCAGGTGCAGGATGGTGAATGATTCACATGCCTCATCAGGTGCAGGATGGTGAATGATTCACTAGTCTCATCAGATGCAGGATGGTGAATGATTCACATGCCTCATCAGGTGCAGGATTGTGAATGATTCACTTGCCTCATCAGGTGCAGGATGGTGAATGATTCACATGCCCTTTATCAGGATGGTGAATGATTCACTAGTCTCATCAGATGCAGGATGGTGAATGATTCACTTGTCTCATCAGATGCAGGATATGTGAATTATTCACGTTCCATTTATCAGATGCAGGATGGTGAATGATTCACTTGCCTCATCAGATGCAGGATGTTGAATGATGCACATTCCATTTATCAGATGCAGGATGATGAATGATTCACGTGCCTCATCAGATGCAGAATGGTGAATGATTTACTTGCCTCATCAGATGCAGGATGGTGAATGATTTACTTGCCTCATCAGATGCAGGATAGTCCATGTGATATCAGTGTATGTGATATCCAGTGTATTCCCTGTACTATCCATGTGATATCGAATGTTTTGCCTATACTGTCCCTTTGATATCTAGTGTATGCAATATCCAGAGTATTCCCTGTTTTGTCCATGTGATATCTAGTGTATACCCTGTACTGTCCATGTGATATCTAGTGTATACGACCGCCTCCGTGGTCTAATGGTAGAGCGTCTGCCCGGAGAGCGGAAGGTCCGGGGTTCGATCCCCGGCTGCATCATACCAAAAGACGTTAAAAGATGGTACTTGTTGTTACCCTGTCTGGCGCGGGGCATTAAGGGCTAAAACTAGGACTGGTCGGCTCGGAGTCAGTAAACTGTGTCTGAGTGGGGTATTCATGTTAAACTGCTGCATGGTATCTCAGTGAGCTAGCACTATAAATCGGCATCAGTCCGGACTAGTACAAACAGCCACACAAACACACACACGTCCATGCACGTCGCTATATAAGTGCAATAATCTTGGACGCGACGTTTAACCCCATTTCACCTCACCTCACCTCACCTCTAGAGTATACCCTGTATTGTCCATGTGATATCCAGTGGACACTCTGTACTGTCCATGTGATATCTAGCGTATACTCTGTACTGTCCATGTGATATCTAGCCTATACGCTGTACTGTCCATGTGATATCTAGCCTATACGCTGTACTGTCCATGTGATATCTAGTGTATACTCTGTACTGTTCATGTGATATTGAGTGTTTTCCCTATACTGTCCATGTGATATCTAGTGTATACTCTGTACTGTCCAAGTGATATCCAGTGTATACTCTGTACTGTCCTTGTGATATCCAGTGTACAGTCTGAACTGCCCATGTGATATCAAGTGTATACTCTGTACAGTCCATGTGATATCCAGTGTACACTCTGTACTGTCCATGTGATATCCAGTGTACACTCTGTACTGTCCATGTGATATCTTGTGTATACCCTGTACTTTCCATGTGATATCTAGTGTATACTCTGTACTGTCCCTGTGATATCTTGTGTATACCATGTACTGTCCATGTGATATCTAGTGTACACTCTGTACTGCCCATGTGATATCCAGTGTACACTCTGTACTGTCCATGTGATATCTTGTGTATACCCTGTACTGTACATGTGATATCTAGTGTATACTCTCTAATGTCCATGTGATATCTAGTATATACCATGTACTGTCCATGTGATATCCAGTGTATACCCTGTACTGTCCATGTGAAACATATTTTTTTTTTCTGAACAATGGTTTTCAAACATGAATGAGAAAAAAGTAAATGATAGCTAGTGACTAACCACATTTTCTTCTCATCACACTGCAATTCACAACTGAGCACTGCACTGCTTTAAACTTGTTTTCTAACAGCACCACTAACATCTCATGGAGCATTGGTTAACCCTAACAAATCGCGCCTGTCTCACCGCCAACAAGTACCTCAGCGTAGTTACAGCACTAGTACAGCACAAGACCAGCAGTACCAGCCTATACAGGCCAACGCACCTAGTCAGCGCTCCTACTCGGAGTCAGACAGCACTGTGGATGACGAATACTATGATGATGCTGTTGCTCTCCAACTTTCAGATGGAAAGAGTGTATCATTTGCTGACACACCCTCTGATGGCGGTGTCAATGAATCTGGTGAGTACAGGCCTCTATACAAGTAATCTCCTGCTGCAGAGCTTGTGGACATTCCAGGTTAGACTGTGAAGCTCCATCCTGTGTTGGCTGGTATGGTTGAGTTAGAGGTACAAAATCATTCGTTAAGATTTGATCCTTGCTGCAACACGATTCAAATGTATCAATGTCAAGTTCCATAGCAACGTGGTACTGGCCAAACCAAGTAAACCAGTGACATTATGTTTCTGTAACTGTGGTGTGTACTTTCCACATAGTTTTAGGATACCACAAAGCCTGTTAAGCTGACATTTTGCATGGATATTCCCAGTAATGGTGTCTATAGTGCTCACAGCATTCAGAACCTATTAACAAAACGGCAGCCATCTATTACACACCTTATTTACCTTTTGTGCATGTATATATATTGTTATTCCCCATCAAAATGAAGTTTTTAGAGGGATATAGAAATTGGTTCATGCTGTTCTTCCGTCAAGTTTCATTCCCGAAACATAACTCATAAGTGGTTTAATATTTCTTTGTAGACATTGTAGACTTTGTAGACATTGTAGACTTTGTAGACTTTGTAGACTTTGTAGACTTTGTAGACATTGTAGACTTTGTAGACTTTGTAGACATTGTAGACTTTGTAGACTTTGTAGACATTGTAGACTTTGTAGACATTGTAGACTTTGTAGACATTGTAGACATTGTAGACTTTGTAGACTTTGTAGACACATCAGGCATGTGTTGAACTGGTGCCTTTTGCAATTCAGGATTTCTTTTCAGTTTTAATTTTGTAGGCAGCAAATAAGACTTTTAGGTTCAAATGCAGTAAGTTGAAAAGCATGGAACAAGGGCCATAACTCTGTAAAAAAATGAATTTACAACATATATTTTCGAACTCATTTGAGATCATGAACAGTAACATCAGTGTGTAAGATTTCATTTCTCTGACTAAATAGTTTTTGAGAAAATTTGTCCCCTTTGAGAAGCAGACGGACAAACGGACAGACAAACTCCATTTAGTGGTGGGGTATAATAATCACGAACAATGGTTCTTAGAATTTCATGTGTAGAACTTGGTGTAGGCTCGGTGAATTTGTTGATTGCGTGTCACCGACCCCAACAGCTTTGTACGTAGTTGCTCATTATTGCAACCACTGGTTTACCTGTCCCTGAGTCTATCATCTAGCTGGAATATTACTGACAGCAATGTTAAACAATCTACAAACAAATCTGTCACAGAGTAGGTTCCGAGGACCCCATCATAAGAGCTGACAAATGAGGATTAGATGGTCACAATGTGTGGCCTGGCTGACTGTAGGTCATCTTACCCCTACAGAAAGGCGGAATATTACTAACTGCAGATTTAAACAAAATTCATTGACAATAACAATACATTTCACTGGCATTTTCTCCTACAGAGTCCTTCAACATGCAGCAGCTCATCACACGAGTTGAAAAAATTGTGTCCTTGTGTACTATACTGTATATATGTTCTTGTACTACAATAGGGGCTACTGACAAGGAAGGAATCAAGGCACGTCTTGAACAGCTGTTCTCTGATGGAGTAAAATTACCAACTAGTCCAGTGAAGAGGATGTCAGGTGTACCCGCACCAGCTGTGTCACAAGCCCCCGAGGAGGAGGAGTATGATGAGGTCCTCTATGAACCTCTAGATTAGTTGTAACTGATGGTTGGACCTTCTCAAGGCACAGCGGCGGGGTGCTTGTAGTCTGCACGGACAGTTGCCCCATTCAGTGTACTCAAACACCTGGTACACAGCCTCAATACAAATGGATGGATGCAGATCATCTCATCAATGATCTCCTTGCAGAAACCTATTTTATCTGACTATATTGCAAACCCGTATATAGTTCTAGACACTTCTGCTGGAACACAAGTACAATGTATGCAAGCTATAGCATATTATCTCGTATAACCTCCATCTGAAAAAGGTCTGTGATTATATCTTGAGTTTCCCCAGTGACAAAAGGCAGACCTAAGAAAACAATGTGTGATGCCAGCACAGGTGGTCCTGAGGTCTGTTAAGAAGAGGTCCTCCTTGAACTGGGAGTGTGATGCACTGATGAAAAAACAGGAAGTCCTCAAAGGGCTGGCCAAAATAGGACATTGCATCATTGACAGTTGAATGGTTCAGCAAGAGTCCCTCAAAGTGATCGTACATATTGTGTCATGGTATTTTCACACCTGTGACATTGTGGTTAAACATACAAAATGATGAGTTGAGCGCAATTATGTTGAAATCCCTTAAAACCAACATTTAGGTGAAAAAATGGTTAAAAAAGAAGAACTTTTGTAATCAACTATGCATTAGAGTGTGCTTTGTGTTTTCAAGATGTAAAAGTGTAAAAAGTGATAATTGTTCACAAGCACCAGCTTGTCATCAGAGCAGACTAAACTGAGGATCAGGTAGCAACTGGTTGTGATGAAATGTTTTTTAAAAGAATTAGTTTCTCCATTCAACTACCCGAAGTTTTGGAAAAAGATATCTGTAAAGCAGGTTTGAGGAAAGCCTTTTCATGATGCCATCACCACCACCCAGCGAGTGCCTGAAGGCGTGTATTTCAGCCCATCGAGAGAATTTGCTCCATGTAACCTACATATAAAGGCTTACAATACCTTCATGTAGTGTGTGTATTACCTTTAACTGAGTATACCCTGTACAATCAGAGATCATAACATAACTATTTTATGGTCTCTGGGACAATGCAAACAAATATCTTCTGTAATATGCACCGCAACACGATGAATAAAGTAAATCATAGGTAGATCCAAAAGGGGTCGGGTATGTTACAGGCACTAACATTATCTGAGAGTGAACTTTGATATTTTGGACCCCTCCCTTTTAAGAATGCTGGATTTGCCCTTGTAAATATATCAGTGGCCTGTCTACCTTCATTCAGTTGACTTGGTTTCGTTGTGTAAACATGTGTAGTTAGTGTTGTTACGTCCTGTTTTACTCTTGACTGTAGCTGGCTGTGTAACATGCCGATACACACAACTGATAGGTAACGGGTCCTATACACAAGGTAGCAGTGTGGTATAAGCGTTCACTCATCACATCGAGTAACTGGGTACACTACATGGGTACAGTGTGTGAAGACCATTTGTGGCGTTCCCCGCCGTGATATTGCTACAAATGGTGTAAAAACTCAGTCACTCATAATTACTTTAAACAGTGTTGTTTGTTTGAAGGAAGACCCACCAGACTAACCACACATACAAAGCTATCGTCTACAGAAGGGCTTTTAACAGTGAGATTGAAACATGACCTGTTTCCGGCAGATGAAGAGTTGATGTATATAAACTTGTTCTGGTGTACATAGACTGGGTACTAGGTGTACCCTTGTAAATACAGAATTTTGTCTCATATTTGTTTTAATCTTATGGAAGCATATGTGGAAACACTGCAATAAATACAATATGAAAATGGCAAACTCTTGTTCATTTGTTTGAAGACATTCCACATATTCCAAAACATCATAGTAGGTTACTTGGAGACCTGCTGTGGCATGCTTGTGAAGTGGCACTGGGCATTCCATGTACCAATACTGGTTTGGCTTTTAATTTACCTTTACGGCTGTTAAGATTGGCACATATTTGACACGCACTTAGCAGGTAGGTACGGCACACTCACCGAATTGTGTTACTACAAGATTTGGATCTTTGACTACAATAAAACTAGCGCCAGAACCTGTGAAGAAACACTGAATGTCAAATTTGCATGAAAGGACATGTCTGCATGATTTGGCCCTTTTTGGCCTACCTTAAATTTCAGAGTTCGGGAAAGGTTTTAAACTGTTATGCATGTTATGTGATGTTCCTTTGACTGATGAAGAGGCTTTTTTCCTTTCCATCACTTTGACTTGATCAGGTAAGAAGAAAAGCAAAATTCAGGATGAAAAAATTATTTGGGAACTTGGAAATAAAATCTAACAATGAGCAAATTCACAATGCAAATAGGCTTGTATCAAAGACTTGAGTCTTGTTCATGTATAAGGAAAATGCTTCCTGAAAACCTTCACAAGTATCTCCAAAGTTTGAATACTGATGAAGTCCAAACATACATATGTTGAAAAGAGCAATTATTATAATTGGTCTTTAGCCTTTTGAATACTTGGGCCTCATAACTGTCGTGATTTTTACATTTTACTCATGTCTTAACATTACAGTTCTAGTAGGCCCTCCTAAAACCAGGTCCACGATCTGACATCTGTAACCATGCATACACAGCACCATTATCAATGTACAGGCAACGTGGTAGCAAAAATCAGAATAAGTTACACTAAACAAACAACTGTGAAAGCATAAAATTGCAATAAATTGCTGCCATTTTGATGTTATGCTGTTTCAGTCTGGGCTGCTGAAGCCATTTAATCACTGCAGCTGGTGCTGTGTTTCTTTTAGCTGTAGAGTGTTGTTCAACCTGTGGTCTGTAGTTCAGGCTGTTGTGTGTTCGACCCTAGGTCTGTAGTTCAGGCTGTTGTGTGTTGTTCAACCTGCGGTCTGTAGTTCAGGCTGCAGTGTGTTGTTCAACCTGTGGTCTGTAGTTCAGGCTGTTGTGTGTTGTTCAAAATGTGGTCTGTTGTTCAGGCTGTTGTGTGTTATCCAGGCTGTTGTGTGTTGTTCAGGCTGTTGTGTGTTGTTCAACCTGTGGTCTGTAGTTCAGGCTGTAGAGTGTTGTTCAACCTGTGGTCTGTAGTACAGGCTGTAGTGTGTTGTTCAACCTGTGGTCTGTAGTTCAGGCTGTTGTGTGTTGTTCAACCTGTGGTCTGTAGTTCACGCTGTAGTATGTTGTTCAACCTGTGGTCCGTAGTTCAGGCTGTTGTGTGTTGTTCAGGCTGCGGTCTGTTATTCAGGCTGTTGTGTGTTGTTCAATCTGTGGTCTGTTGTTCAGGCTGTAGTGTCTAGTTAAACCTGTGGTCTGTAGTTCAGGCTGTAGTGTGTAGTTCAACCTGTGGTCTGTAGTTCAGGCTGTTGTGTGTTGTTCAACCTGTGGTCTGTAGTTCAGGCTGTAGTGTGTTGTTCAACCTGCCGTCTGTAGTTCAGGCTGTTGTGTGTTTTTCAACCTGTGGTCTGTAGTTCAGGCTGTTGTGTGTAGTTAAATCTGTGGTCTGTAGTTCAGGCTGTAGTATGTTGTCCAACCTGTGGTCTGTAGTTCAGGCTGTAGAGTGTTGTTCGAGCCTAGGTCTGTAGTACAGGCTGTTGTGTGTTGTTCAACCTGTGGTCTGTAGTTCAGGCTGTAGTGTGTAGTTCAACCCTAGGTCTGTTGTTCAGGGTGTAGTGTGTTGTTCAGGCTGTTGTGTGTTGTTCAACCTGTGGTCTGTAGTTCAGGCTGTAGTGTGTAATTCAACCCTAGGTCTGTTCAGGCTGCTGTGTGTTGTTCAGGCTGTTGTGTGTTGTTCAGGCTGTTGTGTGTTGTTCAACCTGTGGTCTGTAGTTCAGGCTGTTGTGTGTTGTTCAGGCTGTAGTGTGTTGTTCAACCCTAGGTCTGTAGTTCAGGCTGTTGTGTGTAGTTAAATCTGTGGTCTGTAGTTCAGGCTGTAGTATGTTGTTCAACCTGTGGTCTTTAGTTCAGGCTGTTATGTGTTGTTCAACCTGTGGTCTGTAGTTCAGGCTGTAGTGTGTTGTTCAACCTGTGGTCTGTAGTTCAGGCTGTAGTGTGTTGTTCAAAATTTGGTCTGTTGTTCAGGCTGTTGTGTGTTATCCAGGCTGTTGTGTGTTGTTCAACCTGTGTTCTGTAGTTCAGGCTGTTGTGTGTTGTTCAACCTGCGGTATATTGTTCAGGCTGTAGTGTGTTGTTCAACCCTAGGTATGTTGTTCAGGCTGTTGTGTGTTGTTCAACCTGTGGTCTGTAGTTCAGGCTGTTGTGTGTTGTTCAGGCTGTTGTGTGTTGTTCAACCTGTGGTCTGTAGTTCAGGCTGTTGTGAGTTGTTCAGGCTGTTGTGTGTTGTTCAACCTGTGGTCTGTAGTTCAGGCTGTAGTGTGTTGTTCAACCTGCCGTCTGTAGTTCAGGCTGTAGTGTGTTGTTCAACCTGTGGTCCGTAGTTCAGGCTGTAGTGTGTTGTTCAACCTGTGGTCTGTAGAACAGGCTGTAGTGTGTTGTTCAACCTGTGGTCTGTAGTTCAGGCTGTTGTGTGTTGTTCAACCTGTGGTCTGTAGTTCAGGCTTCAGTGTGCAGTTCAACCTGTGGTCTGTAGTACAGGCTGTTTTGTGTTGTTCAACCTGTGGTCTGTAGTTCAGGCTGTTGTGTGTTGTTCAGGCTGCGGTCTGTTATTCAGGCTGTTGTGTGTTGTTCAATCTGTGGTCTGTTGTTCAGGCTGTAGTGTCTAGTTAAACCTGTGGTCTGTAGTTCAGGCTGTAGTGTGTAGTTCAACCTGTGGTCTGTAGTTCAGGCTGTTGTGTGTTGTTCAACCTGTGGTCTGTAGTTCAGGCTGTAGTGTGTTGTTCAACCTGTGGTCCGTAGTTCAGGCTGTAGTGTGTTGTTCAACCTGTGGTCTGTAGAACAGGCTGTAGTGTGTTGTTCAACCTGTGGTCTGTAGTTCAGGCTGTTGTGTGTTGTTCAACCTGTGGTCTGTAGTTCAGGCTTCAGTGTGCAGTTCAACCTGTGGTCTGTAGTACAGGCTGTTTTGTGTTGTTCAACCTGTGGTCTGTAGTTCAGGCTGTTGTGTGTTGTTCAACCTGTGGTCTGTAGTTCAGGCTGTAGAGTGTTGTTCAACCTGTGGTCTGTAGTTCAGGCTGTAGTGTGTTGTTCAACCTGTGGTCTGTAGTTCAGGCTGTAGTGTGTTGTTCAACCTGTGGTCTGTTGTTCAGGCTATTGTGTGTTGTTCAGGCTGTTGTGTGTTGTTCAGGCTGTTGTGTGTTGTTCAACCTGTGGTCTGTAGTTCAGGCTGTTGTGTGTTGTTCAACCTGTGGTCTGTAGTTCAGGCTGTGGTGTGTTGTTCAACCTGTGGTCTGTTGTTCAGGCTGTTGTGTGTTGTTCAGGCGGTTGTGTGTTGTTCAACCTGTGGTCTGTAGTTCAGGCTGTTGTGAGTTGTTCAGGCTGTTGTCTGTTGTTCAACCTGTGGTCTGTAGTTCAGGCTGTAGTGTGTTGTTCAACCTGCCGTCTGTAGTTCAGGCTGTAGTGTGTTGTTCAACCTGTGGTCTGTAGTTCAGGCTGTAGTGTGTTGTTCAACCTGTGGTCTGTAGTTCAGGCTGTAGAGTGTTGTTCAGGCTGTAGAGTGTTGTTCAACCCTAGGTCTGTAGTTCAGGCTGTTGTATGTTGTTCAACCTGTGGTCTGTAGTTCAGGCTGTTGTGTGTTATTCAGGCTGTAGTGTGTTGTTCAACCTGCGGTCTGTAGTTCAGGCTGTAGTGTGTTGTTCAACCTGTGGTCTGTAGTTCAACCTGTGGTCTGTAGTTCAGGCTGTAGTGTGTTGTTCAACCTGTGGTCTGTTGTTCAGGCTGTTGTGTGTTATCCAGGCTGTAGTGTGTTGTTCAACCTGCGGTCTGTAGTTCAGGCTGTTGTGTGTTGTTCAACCTGTGGTCTGTAGTTCAGGCTGTAGTGTGTTGTTCAACCTGTGGTCTGTAGTTCAGGCTGTAGTGTGTTGTTCAAAATGTGGTCTGTTGTTCAGGCTGTTGTGTGTTATCCAGGCTGTTGTGTGTTGTTCAACCTGCGGTCTATTGTTCAGGCTGTAGTGTGTTGTTCAACCCTAGGTCTGTTGTTCAGGCTGTTGTGTGTTGTTCAGGCTGTTGTGTGTTGTTCAACCTGTGGTCTGTTGTTCAGGCTGTTGTGAGTTGTTCAGGCTGTTGTGTGTTGTTCAACCTGTGGTCTGTAGTTCAGGCTGTAGTGTGTTGTTCAACCTGCCGTCTGTAGTTCAGGCTGTTGTGTGTTTTTCAACCTGTGGTCTGTAGTTCAGGCTGTTGTGTGTAGTTAAATCTGTGGTCTGTAGTTCAGGCTGTAGTATGTTGTCCAACCTGTGGTCTGTAGTTCAGGCTGTAGAGTGTTGTTCGAGCCTAGGTCTGTAGTACAGGCTGTTGTGTGTTGTTCAACCTGTGGTCTGTAGTTCAGGCTGTAGTGTGTAGTTCAACCCTAGGTCTGTTGTTCAGGGTGTAGTGTGTTGTTCAGGCTGTTGTGTGTTGTTCAACCTGTGGTCTGTAGTTCAGGCTGTAGTGTGTAATTCAACCCTAGGTCTGTTCAGGCTGCTGTGTGTTGTTCAGGCTGTTGTGTGTTGTTCAGGCTGTTGTGTGTTGTTCAACCTGTGGTCTGTAGTTCAGGCTGTTGTGTGTTGTTCAGGCTGTAGTGTGTTGTTCAACCCTAGGTCTGTAGTTCAGGCTGTTGTGTGTAGTTAAATCTGTGGTCTGTAGTTCAGGCTGTAGTATGTTGTTCAACCTGTGGTCTTTAGTTCAGGCTGTTATGTGTTGTTCAACCTGTGGTCTGTAGTTCAGGCTGTAGTGTGTTGTTCAACCTGTGGTCTGTAGTTCAGGCTGTAGTGTGTTGTTCAAAATTTGGTCTGTTGTTCAGGCTGTTGTGTGTTATCCAGGCTGTTGTGTGTTGTTCAACCTGTGTTCTGTAGTTCAGGCTGTTGTGTGTTGTTCAACCTGCGGTATATTGTTCAGGCTGTAGTGTGTTGTTCAACCCTAGGTCTGTTGTTCAGGCTGTTGTGTGTTGTTCAACCTGTGGTCTGTAGTTCAGGCTGTTGTGTGTTGTTCAGGCTGTTGTGTGTTGTTCAACCTGTGGTCTGTAGTT
This sequence comes from Haliotis rufescens, assembly GCF_023055435.1. Taxonomy (NCBI): domain Eukaryota; kingdom Metazoa; phylum Mollusca; class Gastropoda; order Lepetellida; family Haliotidae; genus Haliotis; species Haliotis rufescens. The sequence continues at coordinate 38,394,051 of NW_025963779.1, forward strand.
CAGGCTGTTGTGAGTTGTTCAGGCTGTTGTGTGTTGTTCAACCTGTGGTCTGTAGTTCAGGCTGTAGTGTGTTGTTCAACCTGCCGTCTGTAGTTCAGGCTGTAGTGTGTTGTTCAACCTGTGGTCTGTAGTTCAGGCTGTAGTGTGTTGTTCAACCTATGGTCTGTAGTTCAGGCTGTAGAGTGTTGTTCAACCTGTGGTCTGTAGTTCAGGCTGTAGAGTGTTGTTCGACCCTAGGTCTGTAGTACAGGCTGTTGTGTGCTGTTCAACCTGTGGTCTGTAGTTCAGGCTGTAGTGTGTAGTTCAACCCTAGGTCTGTAGTTCAGGGTGTAGTGTGTTGTTCAGGCTGTTGTGTGTTGTTCAACCTGTGGTCTGTAGTTCAGGCTGTAGTGTGTAATTCAACCCTAGGTCTGTTGTTCAGGCTGTTGTGTGTTGTACAGGCTGTTGTGTGTTGTTCAACCTGTGGTCTGTAGTTCAGGCTGTTGTGTGTTGTTCAGGCTGTAGTGTGTTGTTCAACCTGCGGTATGTAGTTCAGGCTGTTGTGTGTTGTTCAACCTGTGGTCTGTAGTTCAGGCTGTAGTGTGTTGTTCAACCTGTGGTCTGTAGTTCAGGCTGTAGTGTGTTGTTCAACCTGTGGTCTGTAGTTCAACCTGTGGTCTGTTGTTCAGGCTGTTGTGTGTTGTTCAGGCTGTTGTGTGTTGTTCAACCTGTGGTCTGTTGTTCAGGCTGTTGTGTGTTGTTCAGGCTGTAGTGTGTTGTTCAACCTGTGGTCTGTAATTCAGGGTGTTGTGTGTTGTTCAACCTGTGGTCTGTAGTTCAGGCTGTAGAGTGTTGTTCAACCTGTGGTCTGTAGTTCAGGCTGTAGTGTGTTGTTCAACCTGTGGTCTGTAGTTCAGGCTGTAGAGTGTTGTTCAGGCTTAATTGTGATGTTCAACCTGTGGTCTGTAGTTCAGGCTGTAGAGTGTTGTTCAGGCTGTATTGTGTTGTTTGACCTGTGGTCTGTAGTTCAGGCTGCTGTGTGTTGTTCAACCTGTGGTCTGTTGTTCAGGCTGTTGTGTGTTGTTCAGGCTGTGGTGTGTTGTTCAACCTGTGGTCTGTTGTTCAGGCTGTATTTTGTTGTTTGACCTGTGGTCTGTAGTTCAGGCAGTTGTGTTGTCCAGGCTGTTGTCTGTTGTTCAGGCTGTTCTGTGTTGTTCAGGCTGTTGTGTGTTGTTCAGGCTGTTGTGTGTTGTTCAGGCTGTAGTGTGTTGTTCAGGCTGTAGGGTGCAGGGCCAAATACCACAAGAGAGCAATCAGTTTAGATATATATTTTTTTACAACAATCATTGCAGTACAAAACCATACAAGGAGGCATCCATCCTTAAAGTCTGCAAAAGCAGATTCTGACAGAAAAGGACAGAAAGAATTCAAGATACCGGTAGTACCAGCTTACACAGTCTATCACTGATTGAATATATAACAATAAGATAATCAGAAACTTGTACTGAAGGCATTATTTTTTTGGCCAGAAATTTGGTTTAGATAAAAAGTATTGACTAAACATATTAGATACAATTTCATGAACTCATCCCTAACACACAACACTGACCAGGAAAAAGTAATTTTCTTAGAGTGAGATGGAGGTACTGCTTTGAACTGACTATCAGTAATATCACAGATTGAGCATGGTTATGGTGCTGACAAACCCAGGATCAGCGCATATGCCCATTGCACTGCACTATATGACCACCTGTGCCCCTTGACTTTCTTCCACAGATCTAGCATGTTTCCAAAATACATGGATCAAAGGGCTAAGCCTTGTGGTTCATGCATAATTATTCAGAAGACTCTTTAATGTATTATCTCCACAGTTTTACAGTCAATACTCAGGCTTACCTTGTTTGTCAATTCTCTTGTCCATACTGCAGTATATATAAATACTGACACCATAAGAAATGCCAAAACATTCCACATTTTGATGTATGGACAGACATCACATTGTGGTCAGCACAGTGGACACTGTGGTGATGGCTGTATTTGTAACAGAACCTCTTCATGCTATGTCCCAGATATTCTTAACTTGTTTCACCTCATGGGAAGCAGAATATCAACACTGGTAGTTTTACCGAACAAAACACTCAACTATTCACACTTGATCTGACCAATGAGGTTGTAGCTTTCATCACCAGTGCACGCATCCGCTCTGCCGTTATAGTTTCCTTAGACTAACAAATGTCCGACTGTTTGTCTAAGTAGCAAAAGTGGTTTATTTCAAATTTCAATCTGAGCATAAATATTAATCTTTGTGACTCATGAAGGACCTAAAAATAGCAATGGCTATATGGGGCACTCACAGACTATATGACAGTGATAACAGAGTCTTGAAGGTGGCGTGTGACTGATAGGCCAGCATCACAAGCTGTACGAACTGGTGCTGATACTGCAGAGAAGGTTCCAGGTTGACGTTAGAGCAGAGCTTAATAAGATATTTATTAAAGAATATATCATATCACAAAGAGAAATACATCCTATCAATATGATATCAATATGACATCCACTGTCCTAATCTCAGATGTAACATGCCTGCATTTAAACACATCAAGTATACTCATAGAAAATAGTACCGTCACTTGCACCACAATAAACCTTGGCAATTCCACAAACATGATTTAGACAAGCTTACTATTTTGAAATGGAATATTTTAAAAGTACTTGTGAGTGTGATGAATAAAACATGTATATATATATTCATGACATTTATTGAAAAATATGAAATCAACAAATATGGCTTGCACACAAAACACAAGTTGAAACTGCAGTAGACTCCGATATCTCGAGATACAGGGGACATGGCAAACTGTCGACTTTTTGTGACTAGGAAAGAAGTATAAAATTCCAGATAGCTGGGTTTGAGAGGTGTATCTAAACTGTCATATGACTTGAGTGCAGTTGTTTATGTGATCTGTCTGTTTAATCTTGTTACCTGGAAGAATTACAATATAAATCTGGATCCACACAAAAAGTTCTGTACAACTGACTTAAATTATGATATAATTCTAAAATTTACATTCTATATGACATGCTATATGCCTACATCTTCCTGAGGCAAGGGAGTTAACTCTCTGTAAAAGTCCAGTTTCCAGCCTTGTCGAACTAGGCTTTAGGTTCTGGGCTCGATCATAGTGCCACCAGTGGCTATTACATGTCCCTTCTATGTCCCTCGTATTGACTGATCATATTCCACCTCTCATATCACTTGCATTTGCTTCAAACAAAATGGCAGTGCCCATTCAAGGCGATCTGATCGATAATCAAAATCTAAACGGGTCTTACTTCACAAAGTGCATCAAATCATGTGAGCATCTAGATTAAAAACATGAAAAGATTTGGAAAATATCAGTTGATGCCTAGTTGGCGGTACATGTTTTGTAGATCCTGTTATCGACTGAAATCTGCACAGCAATTAACGAAACAGATGTCAATTTTCAATACGCGATTTTGATTGGACTATGCATAGACTCATTAGTACAGCCAAAATATAACTCCATAATACCAGCCCAGTTCGGCAATGGTGGAGACGGGACTCTTACAGTCGGTAAACACCCTTGCCCTGGGAAGATGGGCTATATGGACAATGAGGCTGTTGTCACATTCAGTCCAGGTTTGGTGGATAACAACAATAGATCAAATATAGCACACAAAAACCTTCAACCTACACATTGTGGAACATTCATCCACTCCAATTAAGGGCATTTTCTGGAAATGTCCATTGAGAATGTTTTTAAGCTATATTATATTTTTTATTATGTTTATTTCCTGATAATCAAAAGCAGGTCATCGTGAGACTTTGTTTGCATGATCCTCTCGGTGTCAACAGGTCAATAAAACAACAAAAACTCTGTAACAATAACATACATCACTCACAAAACATCCATCTTCTTTAAGACAAATATCACAGAATCAAATAATCATTATTATCATGTTTAGATGATACAGACGACTTGACTGATGAGATCCTGTGCAGGGTGAAAGTCCAAATGCTCGCCCACCAAGATTGGGGTAGCAGATTGTTCAAATTAGTGAATGAGTGAGTCAGGGTGTGAATGTTGTTTTGATTACATTCAAAATCTGGAAAGTTCAAAGTGATGTTACCACTTCAGTGAAACCAATGAGCATGGAGTTTGGTGCTGTCTAACCAAGGATGAAAATCTAAAATAAATTGGGATTTGAAATCCTGATTTGCATTTTGTTAACCATAGATGAAATTGAAAATAATGTTGACAGAAATATTAACAATCTCAATGTTTCTTTTCAAGGTTTCTATCCATTTGTTTCATGTAATAGGCCCTGTGAGTGTAGCAGTCACCATCTAGCTCCTGCTCTCTGTACCCAGAATCCCCCAACACTTGGGAGTTACACCCATGCACACACTGGTCAGTCAGACGCTGTGTTCACTTGTCACTAGGGGTGTCATCAGTCACTGATGTATCTATGCATCACAAACTTCCCTTGATGATGCAATACATTATACACCTACCTGTGTATCCATTCAAAGTTTAATTCTGTATCAATTTTGAAAAAGTAATATGTACGAGGTTGCAACTGCCCACCAAGCCTGACAGTTACTTAGGTCAACTTTACTGTCTGTCATGAAACACAAGGAGCCAAAATAAATATTGTGAGTTAAATGCAAAATAGTTCATAGCAACAATCTCTTGTCAGTTGGGACACATGAAGAATTCATGCCAAAACAGCCCAAAATATATTTCACAATATGTATTGAATAATAACGCAAGTACTGTATAGCGATATGTAGCGTATCATGCAGTAGACATATGCTGACACCCCTACTGGTCACACACCGGTCACAGTAATCCCACGCTGGTCACGTATGGTCACAATTTTTAAGGAGCCTGTCAACAAGCCTACTGAGGCTGTGCCAGGATCACAATCCAAAGTAGTATCTGACAGGTGGTCCAGGGACATCTTCATCATTATCATCATCGAAGGACACGACTAGGTCAACATACTTCTGGGTGGCCGATGGCTTCAGCAGTTTCACCATGCTGTAATGAAGAAATGTCTGGTATATTCCTTATCAACACCCACCTTAAATATGCAAATATCTGCTGTAGTTACATTTCCAAGTGACTCATCTCCCCAAAACATGAATGCTTGTCAGATCCGCAAGGTGTTCTTGTTCTCCAGTGTTATCATAGCAGATGTCCATCTTTCCAATTCTTGTGTTTTGTAGGCGAGGTGAGGTGAGGCAAGGCAAGGTGAGGTGAGGTGAGGTGAGGTGAGGCAAGGTGAGGTGAGGTGAGGTGAGGTGAAATGGGGTTTAATGTTGGGATTAATGTCAGGTTTAAGATTATTTCACTTACATAGTGATGTGCATGCACGGTTGTTTGTCGCTGCTTGTCGCAGTGATGCTGGTTTTATAATGCCAGCCCATGGCCACTGACTAACCATGCTGTATTTTAACATGGATACAACACACTCAAGCACATTATACTGACTCTGAGCCGGCCAGTCCGCTTTATCCCCTGAATGCTGAGCACCAGACAGGGTAACAGCAAGCACCATTGTTTAAAACAGGACAGGGGTTTTGGTTGTTGGTTTTAAACTAAAAAAAAAAAGATTAGCCCTGCTGCTGACACGGTACTGACAACAAGACTGCTGCTGGTACTCACGTCATGTTGAGGCGCTTGCTGTGGGCAGGCATGATGGGCATGTAGACCATCTTCACCCCGTGAACCACAGAGGAACCCTCAAAACCATATGTCTCCTGGAACGAAAGAAAACATTTCTGGTTGTATGGTCATTCTGTGTTGTAAATATTGACAAGCACCCGGACAGGATATGTCTGACATCAAGAACAGTGTTTCTGTCCCCAGTCTCTCCATCCTCCGCAGCTCCTCCATGCACAGGATCACTGCAGCCTCTAGGATCCATGCACAGGATCACTGCAGCCTCCAGGATCCATGCACAGGATCACTGCAGACGCCAGGATCCATGCACAGGATCACTGCAGCCTCCAGGATCCATGCACAGGATCACTGCAGCCTCCAGGATCCATGCACAGGATCACTGCAGCCTCCAGGATCCATGCACAGGATCACTGTAGCCTCCAGGCTCCATACACAGGATCACTGTAGCCTCCAGGCTCCATACACAGGATTACTGCAGCCTAGAGCCACACATTATTCAGTAAGCACATAATAGCAGGCTTGTATCTTTAGTAAGTGTAGCTCTGATCTTAGTGCTTTCCTTGGTAAGTATACTAAAGCAAAGTAATGACAGCAGAAAAGTGAGTGAGTTTGGTTTAACACTACTTTTATCAGTACCCTGCTGTGTATCAGGGTACACAACGTGTCCCCCCAGCAAGGTTGGAAAGCCCAATGTGATAGTACAGGTCAAGGATGTTTATCACTAATGCATAATTATTATGGCTGACAGACCAGAATCTGGGATTCGAACCCACAATCAACTTATCCTGATCCAGCCACAGGACACACCTCGGCAGCTATTTTACATCAACTTAACTACCATACCAGTCAGCACCATACCCATGCTCGTGCGTTTCACCAAAGTGGTAAATGTCTGACCTGACCTGACATCACTTTGGGCTTTACTCCCACATTAAGCTGACACGCTGCGATATAACTGGAACACTATAACTGAAAGCGGCGTTAAACCCAACTCACTCTCTCACTCACCTTGAAGTAGTGAAGGAACTGCTGAAGCGTGAAGTCCTTGTTGCCCCAGACCTCCCACTTGTCCCACATGGTGAAGGACACACCCTCCCTGAAATACCACAAGTGTCATGTACACATCCAACAGGACACTGGCACATGTTGCATATAAACAGGAATATTTCCATAGCACCACCTCCAGTGTCAGACACTGCACCTCAATACCTCCTGTGTCAGATACTGCACCTCAATACCTCCTGTGTCAGATACTGCACCTCAATACCTCCTGTGTCAGATACATCTCAATACCTCCTGTGTCAGACACTGCACCTCAATACCTCCTGTGTCAGATACTGCACCTCAATACCTCCTGTGTCAGATACTGCACCTCAATACCTCCTGTGTCAGATACTACATCTCAATACCCCCTGTGTCAGACACTGCACCTCAATACCTCCTGTGTCAGATACTGCACCTCAATACCTCCTGTGTCAGATACATCTCAATACCTCCTGTGTCAGACACTGCACCTCAATACCTCATGTGTCAGATACTGCACCTCAATACCCCCTGTGTCAGATACATCTCAATACCTCCTGTGTCAGACACTGCACCTCAATACCTCCTGTGTCAGATACTGCACCTCAATACCTCCTGTGTCAGACACTGCACCTCAATACCTCCTGTGTCAGATACTGCATCTCAATACCTCCTGTGTCAGACACTGCACCTCAACACCTCCAGTGTCAGATACTGCACCTCAATACCATCTGTGTCAGATACACCTCAATACCTCCTGTGTCAGATACTGCACCTCAATATCTCCTGTGTCAGATACTGCACCTCAATACCTCATGTGTCAGATACTGCACCTCAATACCTCCTGTGTCAGATACTGCACCTCAAAACCTCCTGTGTCAGATACTGCACCTCAATAACTCCTGTGTCAGATACTGCACCTCAATATCTCCTGTGTCAGATACTGCACCTCAATATCTCCTGTGTCAGATACTACACCTCAATACCTCCTGTGTCAGATACTGCACCTCAATATCAACTGTGTCAGATACTGCATCTCAATACCTCCTGTGTCAGATACTGCACCTCAATATCTCCTGTGTCAGATACTGCACCTCAATACCTCCTGTGTCAGATACATCTCAATACCTCCTGTGTCAGACACTGCACCTCAAGACCTCCTATGTCAGATACTGCACCTCAATATCTCCTGTGTCAGACACTGCACCTCAACACCTTCAGTGTCAGATACTGCACCTCAATACCTCCTGTGTCAGATACTGCACCTCAATACCTCCTGTGTCAGATACTGCACCTCAATACCTCCAGTGTCAGATACTGCACCTCAATACCTCATGTGTCAGATACTGCACCTCAATACTTCCTGTGTCAGATACTGCACCTCAAAACCTCCTGTGGCAGATACTGCACCTCAATAACTCCTGTGTCAGAAACTGCACCTCAATACCTCCTGTGTCAGATACTGCACCTCAATACCTCCTGTGTCAGACACTGCACCTCAATATCTCCTGTGTCAGACACTGCACCTCAATACCTCCTGTGTCAGATACTGCACCTCAATACCTCCTGTGTCCGATACTGCACCTCAATATCTCCTGTGTCAGATACTGCACCTCAATACCTCATGTGTCAGATACTACATCTCAATACCTCCTGTGTCAGACACTGCACCTCAATACCTCCTGTGTCAGAAACTGCACCTCAATACCCCCTGTGTCAGATACATCTCAATACCTCCTGTGTCAGACACTGCACCTCAATATCTCATGTGTCAGACACTGCACCTCAATACCTCCTGTGTCAGACACTGCACCTCAATACCTCCTGTGTCAGATACTGCACCTCAATACCTCCTGTGTCAGACACTGCACCTCAATATCTCCTGTGTCAGACACTGCACCTCAATACCTCCTGTGTCAGATACTGCACCTCAATATCTCCTGTGTCAGATACTGCACCTCAATATGTCCTGTGTCAGATACTGCACCTCAATACCTCATGTGTCAGATACTGCACCTCAATACCTCCTGTGTCGGATACTGCACCTCAATACCTCCTGGGTCAGATACTGCACCTCAAAACCTCCTGTGTCAGATACAAATCAATACATCCCCTGTCAGATACACCTGAACACCTCCAGTGTCAGATACTGCATCTGAATACCTCCTGTGTCAGATACTGCACCTCAATACTTCTAGGGTGAGACACTGCACCTCAATACCTCCTGTGTCAGATACTGCACCTCAATACCTCGTGTGTCAGATACTGCACCTCAATATCTCATGTGTCAGATACTGCACCTTAATACCTCCTGTGTCAGATACTGCACCTCAATACCTCATGTGTCAGATACTGCACCTCAATACCTCCAGTGTCAGATACTGCACCTCAATACCTCCTGTGTCAGATACTGCACCTCAATACTTCCTGTGTCAGATACTGCACCTCAAAACCTCCCGTGGCAGATACTGCACCTCAATAACTCCTGTGTCAGAAACTGCACCTCAATACCTCCTGTGTCAGATACTGCACCTCAATACCTCCTGTGTCAGACACTGCACCTCAATATCTCCTGTGTCAGACACTGCACCTCAATACCTCCAGTGTCAGATACTGCACCTCAATACCTCCTGTGTCAGATACTGCACCTCAATATCTCCTGTGTCAGATACTGCACCTCAATACCTCATGTGTCAGATACTGCACCTCAATACCTCCTGTGTCAGATACTGCACCTCAATACCTCCTGGGTCAGATACTGCACCTCAAAACCTCCTGTGTCAGATACAAATCAATACATCCCGTGTCAGATACACCTCAACACCTCCAGTGTCAGATACTGCATCTCAATACCTCCTGTGTCAGATACTGCACCTCAATACCTCCTGTGTCAGACACTGCACCTCAATATCTCCTGTGTCAGACACTGCACCTCAATACCTCCTGTGTCAGATACTGCACCTCAATACCTCCTGTGTCCGATACTGCACCTCAATATCTCCTGTGTCAGATACTGCACCTCAATACCTCATGTGTCAGATACTGCACCTCAATACCTCCTGTGTCAGATACTGCACCTCAATACCTCCTGGGTCAGATACTACATCTCAATACCTCCTGTGTCAGACACTGCACCTCAATACCTCCTGGGTCAGAAACTGCACCTCAATACCCCCTGTGTCAGATACATCTCAATACCTCCTGTGTCAGACACTGCACCTCAATATCTCATGTGTCAGACACTGCACCTCAATACCTCCTGTGTCAGACACTGCACCTCAATACCTCCTGTGTCAGATACTGCACCTCAATACCTCCTGTGTCAGACACTGCACCTCAATATCTCCTGTGTCAGACACTGCACCTCAATACCTCCTGTGTCAGATACTGCACCTCAATATCTCCTGTGTCAGATACTGCACCTCAATAACTCATGTGTCAGATACTGCACCTCAATACCTCCTGTGTCGGATACTGCACCTCAATACCTCCTGGGTCAGATACTGCACCTCAAAACCTCCTGTGTCAGATACAAATCAATACATCCCCTGTCAGATACACCTGAACACCTCCAGTGTCAGATACTGCATCTGAATACCTCCTGTGTCAGATACTGCACCTCAATACTTCTAGGGTGAGACACTGCACCTCAATACCTCCTGTGTCAGATACTGCACCTCAATACCTCGTGTGTCAGATACTGCACCTCAATACCTCCTGTGTCAGATACTGCACCTCAATATCTCCTGTGTCAGACACTGCACCTCAATACCTCCTGTGTCAGACACTGCACCTCAATACCTCCTATGTCAGATACTGCATCTCAATACCTCCTGTGTCAGACACTGCACCTCAACACCTCCAGTGTCAGATACTGCACCTCAATACCATCTGTGTCAGATACACCTCAATACCTCCTGTGTCAGATACTGCACCTCAATATCTCATGTGTCAGATACTGCACCTTAATACCTCCTGTGTCAGATACTGCACCTCAATACCTCATGTGTCAGATACTGCACCTCAATACCTCCAGTGTCAGATACTGCACCTCAATACCTCCTGTGTCAGATACTGCACCTCAATACTTCCTGTGTCAGATACTGCACCTCAAAACCTCCTGTGGCAGATACTGCACCTCAATAACTCCTGTGTCAGAAACTGCACCTCAATACCTCCTGTGTCAGATACTGCACCTCAATACCTCCTGTGTCAGACACTGCACCTCAATATCTCCTGTGTCAGACACTGCACCTCAATACCTCCAGTGTCAGATACTGCACCTCAATACCTCCTGTGTCAGATACTGCACCTCAATATCTCCTGTGTCAGATACTGCACCTCAATACCTCATGTGTCAGATACTGCACCTCAATACCTCCTGTGTCAGATACTGCACCTCAATACCTCCTGGGTCAGATACTGCACCTCAAAACCTCCTGTGTCAGATACAAATCAATACATCCCGTGTCAGATACACCTCAACACCTCCAGTGTCAGATACTGCATCTCAATACCTCCTGTGTCAGATACTGCACCTCAATACTTCTAGGGTGAGACACTGCACCTCAATACCTCCTGTGTCAGATACTGCACCTCAATACCTCGTGTGTCAGATACTGCACCTCAATACCTCGTGTGTCAGATACTGCACCTCAATATCTCCTGTGTCAGACACTGCACCTCAATACCTCCTGTGTCAGATACTGCACCTCAATACCCCCTGTGTCAGATACTGCACCTCAATACCTCCTGTGTCAGACACTGCACCTCAATACCTCGTGTGTCAGATACTGCACCTCAATACCTCCTATGTCAGATACTGCACCTCAACACCTCCAGTGTCAGATACTGCACCTCAATACCTCCAGTGTCAGACACTGCACCTCAATACCTCCTGTGTCAGATACTGCACCTCAATAACTCCTGTGTCAGATACTGCACCTCAAACCTCCTGTGTCAGATACTGCACCTCAATACCTCCCGTGTCCGATACTGCACCTCAAAACCTCCTGTGTCAGATACTGCACCTCAATAACTCATGTGTCAGATACTGCACCTCAATAACTCCTGTGTCAGATACACCTCAATACCTCCTGTGTCAGATACTGTACCTCAATACCTCCTGTGTCAGATACTGCACCTCAATACCTCCTGTGTCAGACACTGCACCTCAATACCTCCTGTGTCAGATACTGCACCTCAATACCTCCTGTGTCAGATACTGCACCTCAACACCTCCAGTGTCAGATACTGCACCTCAATACCTCCAGTGTCAGACACTGCACCTCAATACCTCCTGTGTCAGATACTGCACCTCAATAACTCCTGTGTCAGATACTGCACCTCAAACCTCCTGTGTCAGATACTGCACCTCAATACCTCCCGTGTCCGATACTGCACCTCAAAACCTCCTGTGTCAGATACTGCACCTCAATAACTCATGTGTCAGATACTGCACCTCAATAACTCCTGTGTCAGATACACCTCAATACCTCCTGTGTCAGATACTGCACCTCAATACCTCCTGTGTCAGATACTGCACCTCAATACCTCCTGTGTCAGATACTGCACCTCAATACCTCCTGGGTCAGATACTGCACCTCAAAACCTCCTGTGTCAGATACAAATCAATACATCCCGTGTCAGATACACCTCAACACCTCCAGTGTCAGATACTGCATCTCAATACCTCCTGTGTCAGATACTGCACCTCAATACTTCTAGGGTGAGACACTGCACCTCAATACCTCCTGTGTCAGATACTGCACCTCAATACCTCGTGTGTCAGATACTGCACCTCAATACCTCGTGTGTCAGATACTGCACCTCAATATCTCCTGTGTCAGACACTGCACCTCAATACCTCCTGTGTCAGATACTGCACCTCAATACCCCCTGTGTCAGATACTGCACCTCAATACCTCCTGTGTCAGACACTGCACCTCAATACCTCGTGTGTCAGATACTGCACCTCAATACCTCCTATGTCAGATACTGCACCTCAACACCTCCAGTGTCAGATACTGCACCTCAATACCTCCAGTGTCAGACACTGCACCTCAATACCTCCTGTGTCAGATACTGCACCTCAATAACTCCTGTGTCAGATACTGCACCTCAAACCTCCTGTGTCAGATACTGCACCTCAATACCTCCCGTGTCCGATACTGCACCTCAAAACCTCCTGTGTCAGATACTGCACCTCAATAACTCATGTGTCAGATACTGCACCTCAATAACTCCTGTGTCAGATACACCTCAATACCTCCTGTGTCAGATACTGTACCTCAATACCTCCTGTGTCAGATACTGCACCTCAATACCTCCTGTGTCAGACACTGCACCTCAATACCTCCTGTGTCAGATACTGCACCTCAATACCTCCTGTGTCAGATACTGCACCTCAACACCTCCAGTGTCAGATACTGCACCTCAATACCTCCAGTGTCAGACACTGCACCTCAATACCTCCTGTGTCAGATACTGCACCTCAATAACTCCTGTGTCAGATACTGCACCTCAAACCTCCTGTGTCAGATACTGCACCTCAATACCTCCCGTGTCCGATACTGCACCTCAAAACCTCCTGTGTCAGATACTGCACCTCAATAACTCATGTGTCAGATACTGCACCTCAATAACTCCTGTGTCAGATACACCTCAATACCTCCTGTGTCAGATACTGCACCTCAATACCTCCTGTGTCAGATACTGCACCTCAATACCTCCTGTGTCAGAAACTGCACCTCAAAACCTCCCGTGTCAGATACAAATCAATACATCCCGTGTCAGATACACCTCAATACATCCCATGTCAAGCCATGACGTGTGTAACCATGATACAATGAACTATTTGTGTGGTCACCTGATGACTGTCCTTTCCACGGGTCCTGGTTCGGAGAGGAGTATGACGGGGAGGGCAAGGTTGAGGAAACAGTTCTTGTACTTCTCTATGCCCGGCCTCTCTATGAGTTTGAGTAGTTCTATAGAAACGAGACCTGACACAGCGGCAGTGGTGGTGGCAATGGCTGGCACAATCCTCCCAGCTATACGCTTAATCTTCAGTCTGTCTGCAGTCTCTATACTGTAGCTCTGTGCACGGAGGTTCTACAAGACAAATATGGAAATACTTATGTATTCGACTACTGAAGGCTCTAGCTGTGATTTACTTTCCAAACCTGATAAAACTATATATAATTTAAAGGAAAATAATTTAAAGGAAAGTCATCACAGTTGGTCACCCAGCGACAGCGATATTCATGAATTGCATGGCATGTCTGAATCCCTTCGGTACATTACAAGCACAGAACACTGATGGCCTCATCACATGATCTCTATGGGAGCTATGCCTGCACTGTACGGGACTGCCACATTAAATAACATTCCCTACATAAATAACTATGGTTTTCTTGATAAACAATCCGAAATTTGACCTTTTTGCTGCATATTTTACACACTGCATTATTTACTTTTCAGTAATATCAATGAAATGTAAATGATGACTGATGCAAATGTTTCCCACATCAATTTCTCTAAACGGTTGATTAAAGCACAACCTGACGGAACTAACATCCGAAGGTACTCACGGCTGAGGTAGATATGAAGTCGATGTGGCTGTTACTGTCATCATCCTTCTCGAACTCTATAGGGTGCATGCTGCACAGAGCTGCAAAATAAATCATGCAATTACATGGTGCAGGCTGCATGAGTAGGACAGGTGTTGTCTATATATTGAACTTTAGCAAAGCCATCATCTCACAAAATGAATCAGCAATTGCTGTTATCATTAAATCAAACAAAGTAAACAAATCTGACACAACGAGTAAACATTGAACATTTTAACTGAGATGTGACTCAGCAATTTCTCACCCACTTTGACCTTGCCAGCCCGACATACGCCCTTTAACCTCTGACCTGCCTGCACTATCTCATCCTCACTTGAGTCGTCAACAGGGGCTGACTTGTCTGCACTCTCATCAGTCTCAATCCTCTGAACACAACAAAACAAGAGGTGATGTGGGGTGAGTCACATTTACCTATATTCCTACCATGTGACACAGTGAGATTCCAAGAAAGGGTCCTCATTGTGACAAGCCATTACTTTAATCATAAGGCAGGTTGTTGTTATAATTATAACTCAGGTTTTATTCAGCTTCGTAAAAGCAACTTGTATTTCACTTGGATCAATAAAGAGAAAAGTGTTTAATCCTTAGTTTGCTATTACTGCAGTGAAAGTAAGGCATACACTACACTGTGAATCCAATGCATACTTCTGTTTTAAAATTTTGATCAAATGAGGATTTTTTCTCATAAATATCCCTGCCATGAGCACTTTGTTTTAGTCATGGTTTAGAGGTAGTTCCAGAATTCATTCAAATATAAATAAGCTACATTATTGGCACATAAAAAAGTTTAAATGAGTTTGCTTTAATAAGAATTTTGACTGTATGTATTGTTCAGTTGAACTTATGAAGCAGGGTGAAAACAGTTGAAGGGAGACAACTCCTATAACCTTGTTGGATGGACTGAATGGTGGGACTGTAACACAGGCAATCAGTGGCAGAATGTTGGCAGCTTCCAAATCCTGCAATAGTGATCAGGGTGAATGGTGAACCAGTAACGATTGTTAGCGAGATCAGTCAATGTCATATACTTTAATCCTTTTGGGACATCAAAACCTAAATCTTTAATGATATTAATAATTCTCAGTCTTTTGCATCATACACACACAACATCATAATTCTCAAGTTATGTACAAGTTGATTTGGTCCAAAACAGAGCTATTTGTAACAAGAAAGGAAAATAGCATCGAAATCTGTACAAGTAGCCCTTAACTGTACTAGTTGATCTTGAGTGTATTTTCTATGAATGGGAACAATTTTAGATTTCCACAACCCATGGATATGTTAAAAGATAGAATTGAAGTGTGTAAAAACTGTAGCAATATGTGCCCAAGGATTGTGTACACAGATATGTGATTTACGGTTGCCACAAATGGTCCAGTACCTCTCTCCTCCATGGCACCCCCATGATGTCGGCCAGCAAGCGTGCCATACTGGACACGTACGTCACGTGACTGTAAACACAAGTCACAAACATCTACACAGTGTACACCCAACAGAGCAACTCAGGTCTTAAAATGACCTCAAAATGTAAACTCAGCTTCTAAAGATAAGCATTTCAAATCTGTCTCAGCAAGATTTACCTTCAATTACAGGTTACCAAACAGTTTTGTGTCTGAAATTACATTGCCTTTCAGAAAGTGGACAGATAGAACATATAATATGTTCGTACTTTACTTAGAAAGTGTTATCTCAAATATTTGTCCACTTTCTAAAAGGCATTATCTCTCCATCGCTTTCAGCCATGGAGCCATGTCAAGTTACACTTACTAGGTGGGTACACAATGTACGTGAGCTAGACTACCAGTTGTCGGACTTCCAATTTTGAGGAATCCTTGATGGCTGAGTTGGTTCGATTCCTGGATGGGACTCCACTCAAAAAATACCAAAAATTGTACTTCTATAACTTGTACCTCATATAGGGGAACTTACTCTTCATCTTCTGGGTGGAATTCCAGAGGTGATGGTGGTCGTTTGGGGGATTGCCAGAATGGACCTGCAACCAGAACCTTCATGTATAGTCACTGAACCACACATTCCAGGCATTCACAATAAGGGAGTAGCTACTTTAATGATAGGATCAGTGTTAAGTGTTATCATTCCACCAGAGATAAAGAGACCATTGGTAATATCAACTGAGAAATCCAGGCCCCTGTAATGAAGCTAGTGCACTTACTTCCGTCCTGCAGCTTGGTGTCTAAAGGGAAGGCATGCAGAAGCTGCTTGGCCTGAAATGTACAACACAACGGCTCCTCAATTCAGTGGCTGACTACACGAGTACCGGTATACTGATTCATACCATCAGGACATCAGGACCTCTGGCCACACAGTCACACACTGTAACCATCCGATCCTCCATAGTCAACTGGAAGCATGGGATGCTGGGCACGCACTAGGTAGCCTATAAACAGTCACTTGTGGAGGGTCATGGCTTTAAATGTCTATTTGTATAGAATCTGACCATGACCTGTTGTTAGTTTTGAAATATATAGACATAAGTGATAATCTGAAAGTTGGGATATTCTTTACACAACAATTAAACAGCTGATACTAGCATGGAAATCAGCATAAAGCAAAAATTCATCATGAAATTTGCGAAAAGAGTTTCACCTCTGTCCATGCCCCTATGTGTGATATTGCCCACTATTGTCCAATGTTCAGGGGCATGGGTGTGCCACATTCGCAGTCAGGTGCCGACACCCACTGTGCAAACTCAGCTGCCACTATCCACTCATTGAGAGTCGGATTGCACTTGCTACAAACATCCTACGTCTCTAGGGCTCATCAAAGTAGTACACATCCACAGTCCACACCACAGGGCCACCCTGACACAGCAAGGACAAAACTGAACCTGTTAAAACCAGTCAAATCTACACTCACTTACTCACCTTGTGGTTGAAGTATTTTTCAAATTTGTTTCTAGCTAGCATGACACATTGCGGCCAGGTATACGGTCTCTGTGCTGACAACTTGGCTACATTGATGGAGTTCTCTATATTGTTGCCCTGCAGCAGTGTCTGTGGAGGAAGGGGAATGCATCATTACATGATATTCAAGTCAGGTGCAAAGTAGGACGTGTAACACTTGTCCATGGCCTGATGGCTATACGCCAACAGTTAACTGATGCCACTCAACACTATCAAAGACTCTTTTTAAAACTGCCACGACACTGTAGACTACAGTCTAAAATGTTAGCACAGACAGCCTCTTTAACATAAGTTGCTATCAGTCTTGATATTCAAATATTTAAACAATGTCAGGAATTCCACTAAAACTAAACAAATACCAAATTTGACTACATTTTGTATAAACATGGAAGAGTAATAATCATAAATAGCTTTTTCAATACTGAAGGTCAGGAAAGGGCTGTGGAAAGGGCTGAGGAAAGGGCCATGGAAAGGGCTGAGGAAAGGGCTGTGGAAAGGACTGGAAAGGGCCGTGGAAAGGGCCATGGAAAGGGCTGTGGGAAGGGCTGTGGAAAGGACTGGAAAGGGCCGTGGAAAGGGCGGTGGGAAGGGCTGAGGAAAGGGATGTGGAAAGGGCCGAGGAAAGGGTCAAGGAAAGAGCTGTGGAAAGGGCTGTTGAAAGGGCTGAGGAAAGGGCAGAGGAAAGGACTTTGGAAAGGGCCGAGGAAAGGGCTGTGGAAAGGGCCGAGAAAAGGGCTGTTGAAAGGGCTGAGGAAAGGGCAGAGGAAAGGACTTTGGAAAGGGCTGTGGAAAGGGCAGAGGAAACGGCTGAGGAAAGGGCCGAGGCAAGGGCTGTGGAAAGGGCTGAGGAAAGGGCTGTAGAAAGGACTATGGAAAGGGCTGTGGAAAGGGCTGTGGAAAGGGCTGTTGAAAGGGCTGAGGAAAGGGCCGAGGCAAGGGCTGTGGCAAGGGCTGTGGAAAGGGCTGAGGAAAGGGCTGTGGAAAGGGCTGTGGAAAGGGCTGAGGAAAGGGCTGTTGAAAGGGCAGAGGAAAGGACTTTGGAAAGGGCCGAGGCAAGGGCTGTGGAAAGGGCTGAGGAAAGGGTTGTGGAAAGGGCCGAGGAAAGAGCTGGAAAGGGCTGAGGAAAGGACTATGGAAAGGGCTGTTGAAAGGGCCGAGGAAAGGGCTGTGGAAAGAAGTGTGGAAAGGGCTGTGGAAGAAGTTTCACCTTTCCATATTGCCAGGTACAATAGAAATTGTGGCACAAAATGAAACACATATATGTTGAGCCAACACACGTACTCAATTTCACAACATTTTGTACAAACTGATGGATATAAATAAATACTGTGTTTTCTTGTATATAGTGCGCACTTGAGCATAATGCACTTCCACCATTCTTGGGTACAACTTTAAGGACAATTGCTACTACTTGTATGGTATGCAATGAAAAACAGAAACATCCTACATTGTATTGATTGCTTCAGGTGAAAAACAATGGTCAATGAAAATGCGATCTTTGCGATAAAACATCACTAGACATGATGATTTACAATTTCATGATCTACAGGTGATTCAGTTAAAAAACAAACAAAGTATATTACCAGTATAGCAGTATGTTTCAAAGCATCATTGTGTTAAAAAACAGACCTAATATTTAAAGAATTTTGATGCAATGATCAGAAGAAAATTGTATCTGGAACTACTATTTTACCATGACTTACATATTCAACTACTTTGTTATTTTAGTTTCATCTTTTACTCAGTATATTTACAATAATAATAATAACCATAAGCATAGCACTTTGGTATATCGCCGGATACTCTTTACGTATGGAACAGTTTGACGTTCAAGGATTCCTGCGGTCTTCCTAATCGTATTTCAGTGGTGACAAATGTTGACATATAATATGTCAAACTGCAACAAATGCAACTTTTTAACCAGTCAAAATATGGCATTTCTTCATTCTCTGTCCCCTAAGGTTTGTTTGAAGGCATCAATAGCAGTAATAAGATCATGGTTGCTGTGAGTGGTAATGAACAAGCGGTGAAAAAAGTGCCAGGCTAGCAAGCGCCAGGTGCTGAGATTGTATCGCGTAAGTGACCAGGGTGTTATTCAGCCTTGGGACCAACAATGTTTACAGGTCTTTACAGTGTTGTCACTACCCCTTGTGTACAGTACATTCACCCTGTGAACTCAAAAGAACGTAGTCATCCGATGGCAGATGACCAGATGGTGGAAACACGAATACGTACATACACCTGAAACACAAGTGTGGTGTCACCCTGGGCAAGTGACTTAGTTCAAATGTGCCTCTGTTCACCCAGTAGGGAATGGGTACCCGATATGCGAGGTGGATGTGAAAAACCCTCAAGCGCTGGAAGGCAGCTTGGGTTGTATACTCCCAAGGGAGTTGAGAATGATAACTTGAATGCAAACGAATCCTTTGGATAGGGAACAAATAAAACTGCATTTGAGCAGATACTAGTACCTGGATACCTGCAGTATATAGATGTATAATATAATAATGAATAATGGTGAGTTGGTGAGATCTGCCAGTCATGTTTTCACACGACTTTGCTGAAATTAATGAGGACAATATTGAATGAAATTTAGAAAAAAATTACAAAGTACATTACAAACAGATATAAAAGTCATGTTATACAATGAAACTTGTAGTACCAGTTAGTGTAATAACAGGATTATCTGTGTTGGACAAAAAATAATCAAAACTCACTGTATGCATGTATTATGCACACACCCCTCTACAAAGCTGTATTTTGTTTTTAAAAAGTGCGCACTATATACAAGAAGATTCATTAGGATTTTCGATATGACTGTCATGGCCAATTGGGGTGACATCTTAGGTGGGATCAAGTATGTGAAATTTCAGCTTCACTGGGTCAGTAGTTTCTGTGGAAAAGATGTTTCCGATTCACGATAGATGACTGACGAAGGACAAACAGGCCATACCATAAGCTTACTTGACATTCAGTCAGGTGAGCTAAAGGTTCGTAAACTGCTGTGCAGATTACAGTCTATTGCAGGATTTGCAATGCATGTGTACCGCCAACTCGGCGTCAAAAGAAATTTTCCAAATCTTTTCATTTTTTTTATCAACGTGCTCAGCTGAATTGATGCACTTTGCGAAGTAAGACCCGTTTTATCACAATATAGATTTTGATTATTGATCAGATCGTCTTGACTGGGCACCGCCATTTTGTTTGAAACAAATGCAAGTGATATGGGAGGGGGAATCTGATGGGTCAATAGGAAGGCCATAAAACGGGCATAACTAATAATACCCACTTGAGGTGCTACGACTGAGCCCTGAAATTCCAGCCTAGTTTGGCAAGGGTGGAAACTGGACTTTTATAATCAATTAACTCCCTTGCCTCGGGAAGATGGTGTTATTAGGCTTGGTCATCAAAGTGTTTGCAAGTACTGCATAAACAGAAGCAGCCTCTTTACAACCAAATCCAGAAAGCCAGCATTCATTACATGCCTCCGCATGTAATACCATTACTTTCAGTCAGGTGAACTCATGCCGGGGTGTTCTCATCCAGCTCAAAATTGAAATTCAGGTCACGGACAAAGGGATTAGGAGAATAGGGCTGGGGGATTATAGACTGTTATCCAGTAGCTCACAGTCTATAGTCTTGAAATGTGTTCACCTATAGTCTAATTCTCTGATTTTGATACTTACTGTCGTCTTGAACTGTGTTCACTTTGTAAATTATGTGTGAAGATGCTGATTGTTATAAAAATTATGATGACATAAAATATAATTTCAAAATGTCCTTTTGTATTATATTATATCTTCCTGCTAATTAATCTTAGTTGGCAAATGGTCACCTCATAGACACTACATGAAACAGACTATAGCCAATCAGGCTGTAGAAATGTTAGTTGACAGCCTGGTACACTCCGCTGACTTTGAGATGCACTGGACCGATTTTGAGCTGGCTGAGAATGATCCCTCATGCCTACTACAACCTCCTACGAGGTAAAAGTACCTTGCCTCTAACCAACATAACCAGGAACCTATTAAATAAGAAGAAATCGGAAAAAATTACGCATGTACCCCGCCCCCGCCCCCCTCCAAAAGTTATATATGTAGATTTGGCCGCTCAATCCTTTCAATTATATATTTTTGGGGGGGAAGTCAGAATTCAAACCAAGGAATCTGCATTGCGGAAACACTAAGGCATACACATCCTACATGAGTGTCACAATACTGTCTAATTCCTGCAGTAGCGGCTGACTCACCTCCACAACTTCCTCAACATTCTTGTTCATGGACCAAAATTTATTAAATATGTTGGGTTTCTGTACAAATAGTTGTTCAAACTGAAAGGAAAGACAACAACAATAAGGGTTATATAATGGAACGACACGTGACAGCGTGATGCACTTGCTTATTGTTAATGAGTCTGAAGTACCGGTATCTGTGTAAGACTAGGTAGATGGGCGAGTTGACAACACAAGAAGCCAGTGTTATAGTTCATTATGGGTTTTACGAAAAAAGTATCTCTGACTACTGTATACATGAAACTGGTCACTTCCCCTCAGTCGCCACTATAGATACCTTATCTCTGGACCACTATATACATGTAACTGGTCACTTCCCCTCAGTCGCCACTATAGATACCTTATCTCTGGACCACTATATACACGTAACTGGTCACTTCCCCTCAGTCAACACAATAGATACCTTATCTCTGGACCACTATATACATGTAACTGGTCACTACCCCCCTGTCAACACAATAGATACCTTATCTCTGGACCACTGTATACATGTAACTGGTCACTACCCTTCTGTCAACACAATGGATACCTTATCTCTCGACCACTATATACATGTAACTGGTCACTACCCTTCTGTCAACACAATAGATACCTTATCTCTGGACCACTATATACATGTAACTGGTCACTACCCATCCATCAACACAATAGATACCTTATCTCTTGACCACTGTATACATGTAACTGGTCACTACCCATCCGTCAACACAATAGATACCTTATCTCTGGACCACTGTATACATGTAACTGGTCACTACCCATCCGTCAACACAATAGATACCTTATCTCTGGACCACTGTATACATGTAACTGGTCACTACCCCTCTGTCAACACAATAGATACCTTATCTCTGGACCACTATATACATGTAACTGGTCACTACCCCCCTGTCAACACAATAGATACCTTATCTCTGGACCACTGTATACATGTAACTGGTCACTACCCCTCTGTCAACATAATAGATACCTTATCTCTTGACCACTGTATACATGAAACTGGTCACTACCCATCTGTCAACACAATAGATACCTTATCTCTGGACCACTGTATACATGTAACTGGTCACTACCCATCTGTCAACACAATAGATACCTTATCTCTGGACCACTGTATACATGAAACTGGTCACTACCCCTCTGTCAACACAATAGATACCTTATCTCTGGACCACTATATACATGTAACTGGTCACTACCCCCCTGTCAACACAATAGATACCTTATCTCTGGACCACTGTATACATGTAACTGGTCACTACCCCCCTGTCAACACAATAGATACCTTATCTCTGGACCACTATATACATGTAACTGGTCACTACCCATCTGTCAACACAATGGATACCTTATCTCTGGACCACTGTATACATGCAACTGGTCACTACCCCCCTGTCAACACAATAGATACCTTATCTCTGGACCACTATATACATGTAACTGGTCACTACCCCTCAGTCGCCAATATAGATACCTTATCTCTGGACCACTATATACATGTAACTGGTCACTACCCCCCTGTCAACACAATAGATACCTTATCTCTGGACCACTATATACATGTAGCTGGTCACTACCCCTCTGTCAACACAATAGATACCTTATCTCTGGACCACTATATACATGAAACTGGTCACTACCCCCCTGTCAACACAATAGATACCTTATCTCTGGACCACTATATACATGTAACTGGTCACTACCCATCCGTCAACACAATAGATACCTTATCTCTGGACCACTGTATACATGAAACTGGTCACTACCCCCCTGTCAACACAATAGATACCTTATCTCTGGACCACTATATACATGTAACTGGTCACTACCCCTCAGTCGCCAATATAGATACCTTATCTCTGGACCACTATATACATGTAACTGGTCACTACCCCCTGTCAACACAATAGATACCTTATCTCTGGACCACTGTATACAGTGTTCTATGGTGGCAGGGAATGACTTGACGGTACAGTAGGGGTAATCCTCATCAGGTGGGTCCCTCTGTAATGTACAAGTGAATCACATGACCATCATTACAAGATATCTTGTTTCTTACATGGCAAGTTTTAACACTCACTCAAGTGTCTAGCAGTGAAAGGGTAGCTGATGCAGGCCTTGTTGAGGTGAGAGGTGAGTAAAGATGACTTGTGCTCGCAGCAGTGAAACATTACACACAGTCATACACCCTTTCTGACACTGGTTTCCCTGCATCAATTGATTTACAGACTCACCTTGATAATGCTGGAATATTGCTGAATATGGTGTTATACAACATTCACTCATCTGACTGTGGGGCTCCATGTCAGGTGAGGTACCTGTGTTCTCGGTAGTGAAACTACAGCTATATACGACAATTCACTCACCTGACTGCCATAGGATTCGGTGAGGTGAGGTACAATGACCTGTGCTCTCAGGAGTGAAACTAGACATGATATCAGACAAACCACTCACTTGACTGCCATAGGATTTGGTGAGGTGAGGTAAAATGACCTGTGCTCTCAGGAGTGAAACTAGATATGATATCAGACAAACCACTCACTTGACTGCCATAGGATTTGGTGAGGTGAGGTACAATGACCTGTGCTCTCAATCGGTAGTGAAACTAGATATATCAGTGAAACCACTCACCTGACTGCCATAGGATTCGGTGAGGTGAGGTACAATGACCTGTGCTCTCAATCGGTAGTGAAACTAGATATATCAGTGAAACCACTCACCTGACTGCCATAGGATTCGGTGAGGTGAGGTACAATGACCTGTACATGACCCTTGGTCCCCATGGTACCTGACTCTAAGAGAGGTCTCTGTGTTGTCACACAACGACTGAAATGAAATATGAAAGATTGTGTGTATAACGGTACATTGCCAATCAAATCTGCTGTGCTCCATGGTATACATAAACACATTTCCTTCCACTCCCAGAATCCCAAGTCTGTATACCTGAGACGGAAGGTTGTCTGAACCTGATACGCAAAGTTTCATGATGTCATATAAACAGAGGAGGTCATCATATAAGGTCAGGCATGAAAAGCAATGGTGTTTTTAAAAATATAAAATCAGACGATGACTGTCTTTTGAAAATATGTCATAGCTGCAAACGTTTTCAAGAGAAAACTACACTGAATGTGCATGCCTCTAAAACATTAATTTAAGCAATGAAGGAGAATTCTTGGAGGAATCGAACTTTGCAAGCTACATTTACAAGTATGACTGACAAACAACAACCATACCATCATTATCAACATCAGAAATTGGTTGTGGGTTTGCCTTTGTTAACGTCAACATCTGGGCACCATGACATATGTCATATGAACACGGAAAACATGACATGTGGTACAATGGCAATGTCTGTCATAGGAAGGTAAAGATATAATCATTCTTCAATCCTTGCGAATTCATTTGATCCATTTCAATACATATGGATACAATCTTGCAGAAATGGTTATCAAGTTTGTTTACGCAACATAAACACTATCGGACATTATATTGATAAATATGGACATTTGTGGCTGCTGTAGATGTATCATGGTCTGTGATGTACCAAATGTAGGCCACGTTTGTAACTACGTGACACTGTGGAGACGTGTATGGCAGTGCAAGGTCCACGTTTGTAACTACGTCACACTGTGGAGACGTGTATGGCAGTGCAAGGTCCACGTTTGTAACTACGTGACACTGTGGAGACGTGTATGGCAGTGCAAGGTCCACGTTTGTAACTACGTGACACTGTGGAGACGTGTATGGCAGTGCAAGGTCCACGTTTGTAACTACGTCACACTGTGGAGACGTGTATGGCAGTGCAAGGTCCACGTTTGTAACTACGTGACACTGTGGAGACGTGTATGGCAGTGCAAGGTCCACGTTTGTAACTACGTGACACTGTGGAGACGTGTATGGCAGTGCAAGGTCCACGTTTGTAACTACGTCACACTGTGGAGACGTGTATGGCAGTGCAAGGTCCACGTTTGTAACTACGTCACACTGTGGAGACGTGTATGGCAGTGCAAGGTCCACGTTTGTAACTACGTGACACTGTGGAGACGTGTATGGCAGTGCAAGGTCCACGTTTGTAACTACGTGACACTGTGGAGACGTGTATGGCAGTGCCAGGTCCACGTTTGTAACTACGTGACACTGTGGAGACGTGTATGGCAGTGCAAGGTCCAAGTTTGTAACATCGTCACACTGTGGAGACGTGTATGGCAGTGCAAGGTCCACGTTTGTAACTACGTGACACTGTGGAGACGTGTATGGCAGTGCAAGGTCAACGTTTGTAACTACGTCACACTGTGGAGACGTGTATGGCAGTGCAAGGTCCACGTTTGTTACATCGTCACACTGTGGAGACGTGTATGGCAGTGCAAGGTCCACGTTTGTAACTACGTGACACTGTGGAGACGTGTATGGCAGTGCAAGGTCCACGTTTGTAACTACGTCACACTGTGGAGACGTGTATGGCAGTGCAAGGTCCACGTTTGTAACTACGTGACACTGTGGAGACGTGTATGGCAGTGCAAGGTCCACGTTTGTAACTACGTGACACTGTGGAGACGTGTATGGCAGTGCAAGGTCCACGTTTGTAACTACGTCACACTGTGGAGACGTGTATGGCAGTGCAAGGTCCACGTTTGTAACTACGTGACACTGTGGAGACGTGTATGGCAGTGCAAGGTCCACGTTTGTAACTACGTGACACTGTGGAGACGTGTATGGCAGTGCAAGGTCCACGTTTGTAACTACGTGACACTGTGGAGACGTGTATGGCAGTGCAAGGTCCACGTTTGTAACTACGTCACACTGTGGAGACGTGTATGGCAGTGCAAGGTCAACGTTTGTAACTACGTGACACTGTGGAGACGTGTATGGCA
The DNA here is from genome assembly GCF_023055435.1 of Haliotis rufescens. Taxonomy (NCBI): domain Eukaryota; kingdom Metazoa; phylum Mollusca; class Gastropoda; order Lepetellida; family Haliotidae; genus Haliotis; species Haliotis rufescens. The sequence goes on from NW_025963779.1 coordinate 38,420,478, forward strand.
GTGCAAGGTCCACGTTTGTAACTACGTGACACTGTGGAGACGTGTATGGCAGTGCAAGGTCCAGGTTTGTAACTACGTCACACTGTGGAGACGTGTATGGCAGTGCAAGGTCAACGTTTGTAACTACGTGACACTGTGGAGACGTGTATGGCAGTGCAAGGTCCACGTTTGTAACTACGTCACACTGTGGAGACGTGTATGGCAGTGCAAGGTCCACGTTTGTAACTACGTCACACTGTGGAGACGTGTATGGCAGTGCAAGGTCCACGTTTGTAACTACGTCACACTGTGGAGACGTGTATGGCAGTGCAAGGTCCACGTTTGTAACTACGTCACACTGTGGAGACGTGTATGGCAGTGCAAGGTCCCACCTGTCCACGTAGCGCCGAGCCTCCACGTTGTCCAGGGCGTTCACCACAATGTCCTGACTCTCCAAGAAGGCATCATTGTACAGCCTCTCCTCCGTCTGGGGGCACACTAGGGACACACAAAGTAGTCTATCAGAAACTGGCATTTATTATGAGGCCAGGTGTGTTGGAGATGCTAAATGGGAGGACTGAGAAATGAAATAGTTTTGGGGGATGGTTAAGATTTACTGTGCATGTACTATTCATGATAGTAAACAAAAGATACTATTGTGTCATGGGAGTGAGTTTTACATCACTATGAACATTATTTCAGTTACATCATAGCATGTCAACGCCCTGCTGGGGAGGTAAGCAAAAATGATGCAGGTCATTGACGTTTACTTTAACACTATTATAAAAATCTCAAGCACGGGTAGTTCAAGTTTACGCAAATGTCCTATACACCAGCATTGATACAAAGTACCTTTTTGTTGCTGTGCTTCTATCTTCAGCGCTGAAGAAAAAGGAACATGATTATTTAATTCACTGACACCATGATTCCACTGACAACAATGCCATCAACATTGTCCACGTCAAATTAGTGTAACAATTACAGATATAATATGCAGTCAGTATAATTAGTTTCTTTTCTTTTCATCTTAAAGTTTGACCTCCATGGAAGTCCTTGCTGCTTGAGCTGTTAGGTAAACCAAACTACAGTGGCGACAGTAGTGTATTTCACAATGAGCATGCCAGAGATGAGGATGACATCTCCTGTCTCTCACTGCTCGGCTGAAATGTAATGTGCAGGACATTTGCAACTCTAGTTGGCTGTCTGAGCTGATGGTTATGTGAAAAACCCTAAAACAAATCTTTACCATATAAGAATGTCCCTAGTTTCTACCTACCTGGATTAATGTCCAGGACAGACTGTGCTGCTGTTGTAGACTTGGGTTTCTGAAACACACTCAGACACATCAGACACAGGCTGTAACACACTCAGACACATCAGACACAGGCTGTAACACACTCAGACACAGGCTGTAACACACTCAGATACATCAAACACAGGCTGTAACACACATCAGACACAGGCTGTAACACACTCAGACACAACAGACACAGGCTGTAACACACTCAGACACAGGCTGTAACACACTAAGACACAGACTGTAACACACTCAGACACATCACACATATGTATCAGAGAAAAGAAGTAAAACTAAAAGAGCAGGATATATTTGGACCTAGTCTGACCACACTGAGAGAACACTGCCACCTACCCTGGTGTGATGAGGTCTGTTGGACCAGCAGGGCCAGACTTCCTGAGAGAACACTGTCACCTACCCTGATGTGATGAGGTCGGTTGGACCAGCAGAGCCAGATGTCACTGAGAGAAAACTGTCACCTACCCTGGTGTCATGAGGTCGGTTGGACCAGCAGGGCCAGACTTCCTGAGAGAACACTGTCACCTACCCTGATGTGATGAGGTCTGTTGGACCAGCAGAGCCAGATGTCACTGAGAGAAAACTGTCACCTACCCTGGTGTGATGAGGTCGGTTGGACCAGCTGGGCCTGACTTCCTGAGAGAACACTGCCACCTACCCTGGTGTGATGAGGTCGGTTGGACCAGCAGGGCCAGACTTCCTGATAGAACACTGTCACCTACCCTGATGTCATGAGGTCGGTTGGACCAGCTGGGCCTGACTTCCTGAGAGAACACTGCCACCTACCCTGGTGTGATGAGGTCGGTTGGACCAGCAGGGCCAGACTTCCTGAGAGAACACTGTCACCTACCCTGATGTCATGAGGTCGGTTGGACCAGCTGGGCCTGACTTCCTGAGAGAACACTGTCACCTACCCTGGTGTGATGAGGTCGGTTGGACCAGCTGGGCCTGACTTCCTGAGAGAACACTGTCACCTACCCTGATGTGATGAGGTCTGAACAGGAACTGTCTGTTGAGATTTGACTTCTCTATCAGATCATTGTCAGTGATTGTTATCTGGAAATAGAAATATGGTTTTACTCCTTCCTTACATGAGAAGAACAATTCTTTCCATATCGTACATGACCATAAACTGTAGCAGAAAGATTCAAATTAATGTTATTCATAATAGAAATCTTCATTGCCCACATTGTGCATAATTACTAATATACCATCAGTTGTAAAAATTAACCAGTGGATATAACAGCAATATATAAATAAATGCTCTTGAGGTCAATATGTGAGAAAAGGACCCGAGGACTGCCAAAGGGGTCGGGTCAGAGGGTCCTTGTTTTTACATACTGACCTCATCAAGGGTAATCACTTGTTTTGTTATACCCAAAATCTGTTTTAATACAGTAATCTGAAAACCATGAAAAGTTACTACCAGACGCCATCTTGTTTTCCAGCAAAAGAGTAAATATTCATCATGTGACAGGTCAATACTGATCATGTTCGAGTCAATATTCGAGGTCTGTGTCAGTCACGTGATTTGGGGCTCAGCATTGAAATATATTGTTTTATCACATAGAAGGATAAACCAATGGAATTTCAAGAATTTTAATAGAGGTATAATAATAACAAATGACAAAACAATTTTACATGAATTGGGAGCCTCTATATAATTGTGGGATGAAAGCCCAGACCGGAGAAAAGTTACCAAAGTGTGCTGACCTACCTTGCCTTTATCTCCAGAACCGATCCCCAACAGGGCATAGTTTTTGAGCATCTCACAGCCAATAGCTCCACACCCAATCTGGCAACAGTGACAGGCAAGACATTCAGGGACATACATGCATGTATAATGTAACATTAATAATATTTGGTCAACAGACAGTTTAAAGACCCCCATTTACTACACTTAATCACAATCAGTCGTTCAACCAGCAGTTTTCGTAGAGAGCTGTAGTGCAGATGGAATCATCTGGCAGCTGTGACTGGATGATTTCGGGTAAGATTTTTATGTTTTTTATATGTACATCCATCCAGAAATTAAATCTGACCATGTTTTCTATATTTAACGCTGTCTTTTTTAACATGATGACCTATGCTGAATGTGACCACAGATATTTTCTAGCAAGTAACATTTGGTGCGAAACTGTGGGTGGTGTGTTGAGCTTTCTGTATTTCCTAAAGTAACTGGCTAAGCTAGCCAATTTTTCGTTTTTATTGCTGCTTTATGGCAAGACTGGGCGAACATAAACATGTAATAGCTGTTGAATGCTTAGTTATTTAAAAAAATATATAAAGTTACCATAGAAGTACCGGGTAAGTCTATGGGAAACATTTGATTGTGTGTAACCTATAGGTCCTAGTTAGCATTCCTGGCCCAGTGTTCTAGCATGTGTTATCTCCCTTTGCCAACCTGGCCTGAATGTGATGGGAGCATGGTCCCCTGCTGCTTTCTCACAGCTTATATATCCTCCCTACGTATCTCAGCTTCAAATAAGTGTCATATCTCATATTTGACACCATTCAGTCTTTAGGTATTACATTATATCCTCAGCATAATATTGCTCAAACAAGAGTGATCATCATCAGGTGTTAAAAGGTTAATGTGCATCTTAGCGATTCTCAATGCTGCTTGGTCATATTGCTTCAATGTCACATCATCTATTGTCTATACTTCACAAATTAATAACATTATGGCATCTGAACAATAGGGTGACTTCAATGGAGTTCACATTTCATATGTTTTTCTTAATCATCTTTCCTAAAAGGACAATGAGAAATATACAGAATATGGGTTATCTGCAAGTCCCTAGCTGAAGGCCCGGCACCAACATTTTTCATGCACTTGGGACAAGTAACTCCTAATGGGCGATCTTTTTGTACCAAAGGGCAATAACTCTCCTTTTGAAATGATATAAGTGACGGTCCAACCTGTTGCTGCTGGTCTGGTTCCCAGATCAATGTGCTCTGTAACAACTAGTGACATGTAGAGACGGAGCCAAGCTAAAATGTTACCCTACTGCACCATCATCAAAAATGGTCATTAACTACTGAATATGTTTAACTAGCACATACTTTGCAGTGATTATTAGTTTAGAATATCAACATTTGTTCAGTCTTCAACAAATACACAAATTGACACGATGGAAGACAGCCATGAAAAACGGTATACTGCCACTGTATTTTCTACGTTAGAAAACAGCAAGGCATTCTGTCAGTCTGGGGTAACATTGCATCAATGAAATAATGCAAACTCATTTAATTATCAACCCCTGTGTTATTTCCCACAAGTTTATTGCAGCATTCAAACAGATAACAGATACTTTCATACTACCATGGACTTCAATATAACAAACTTGGAGATACACGGACATCTTTGACAGGCCTTTATCACGGATTTATACATGTACAATTACTATACATCTGTGCCTTAATTGAAGAATAAATAATGTTCAGAATAAAACAAACGATTTTAAATGTTACTTTTATATCAACATTACCACATACATCTGATTTTAAGGGGTTTTTTTTATTCTGAAAATATTTTTGAGAAATATACCAAATGAAAAATCTACCATGCATCCAAAAAACAATCAGTTACTCAGTTGCAAATATACACACCTGTCATCATAGTTCGAGTAAAAGATTTACCCATATTATACTGCCCCTTGCATAATGTGTCCAATCATTTATACTTAGTCTTCACAGGTATTGTTAATTCACTGATCGATCATTTCTTACAAAATTCTGATGCATGTGTAATCTAATACTAGTACACATGCACAAGTATACAGATATATAAACTTATAACATTGTCCAATTCAGATATCTATTGATAGAAAAAAAGAAAAACTTTATTTGTGTTGGAGTTTTAAACATCAGTTTAAGAAAACATAAAAAGGTCTAATGAAATTAAGAATCATCTCATCATGTCAAAGCAAATTGGATGTAGACACTGCAATGTTATTACAATCATCACTATAGAGATTGAAAAGTATTATAAATATATTGTCTTTAATAATAATATCTATCTTTTTTAATCATCATAATTGAATGTTATCAAGGTTGAACAAACAGCCACTTCTCATCCATAAAATCCTTTTAACCACCATGCACCAATTAACCCTTTCAAATATCAAAATGGATTTCTGTGTTTTCCATTTCTTTTATTTTGAACATTTTATTATATGCAGTTGATGATAATTTTCAGTGCCTGTTCCTTTTACAATTTCTTGAAAAAGAAGTCTCACCTCTCTCAGTTATATACCTGATAAATACTTGTGTTGATGTGAAAATTCACAACATTCACTTTGCATAAGGCCTTCACATTTCGCGTACCTCATCGCCCCGCCGCTTTTCTGAACTGCGTGCATATAGCCTAATCAGTGATATTACAACATAGATATGGGTACCTTTACAATTAAACTGTACTTCATTTTTAAAAGTGTGATATTCAAATATCAAGGGCAACACTTTAAGTAGCGATTGCAAAACGTCAACAAAGCGACCTGGAATGAACGATCAGTTGATCGCACTTGCCTGACTTGTTCAGGTGGTTTACTATGAAAATATAATTAGTCATCCCTGATGTAGCATTGCATCATGGAATGTATATTTCAGGACATGACAATAGATAGATCATTGCTTAGGCTAAAAGATAAACTGTCCATGTTCTTAATGTTTGTTTTCAAATAAGTTGCAGAAACTCAACTTTAGAGACAACTTTAATTTGACACTAATCTAAGTTTGGAAGTTTGTGTGAATGTTTTAGCTAAGAAATATGGACATATAAAAAAAGTAATCTTATTGCAACGCGATTTTTAACTCCCATACTTTAGATAAGACCAAAGATGTATATAGATCTACAATATTGTATATACGTCTTTGGATAAGACACAGTAACAGTGCTAATTAAGATCTCTTAGGGGAAAGGGATCAAGCCATGTTATGACTGTTCATGTGTGTAGGAACATTACATGAATTACATGATATTCGTACATTATCCTGACATTGCAAGTTCCTTATTCACTTTGGTCATATAACACAGCTACCCAAAACATGCCTCTTCAACCTACAGCAAGAGGCTTGATATCCGAACAGGGCACAGACGAGCGGGCTGGACTGAGACTTGCGTCATCACAAGAACATTCCAATGTTATCCCACAGTTGGGGGGGGGGGGGGGGGGGGTCTGAAGCTAGCGTTATTGGAAACCAGCGCCTGATAACGTCTGGATTAGTCTATGCTTAGTGGACAGCATACGTCTTCAGTAATTCCATAGCAATCCTCAGTCTAACATGCAAAGCTATGCTTCATTGTCGAGAATCTGTGCGCCTTCTAATATGTGACGCCTTCGAATCTGCGACCCCCTCCAATACTCGACACCTTCCAATATGCGATGCCTTCTAATATGCCAAGCCTTCCAAAATGCGACGCCTTCCAATGTGTGACGCCTTTCAATATGCGACGCCTTCCAATCTGCGACGCCTTCCAATCTGCGATGTCTTCCAATCTGTGACGCCTTCCAATCTGTGACGCCTTCCAATCTGTGACGCCTTCCAATCTGTGACGCCTTCCAATCTGCGACGCCTTCCAATTTGTGATGTCTTCTAATCTGTGACGCCTTCCAATCTGTGACGCCTTCCAATCTGTGATGTCTTCCAATCTGTGATGCCTTCCAATCTGTGATGCCTTCCAATCTGTGATGCCTTCCAATCTGTGACGCCTTCCAATCTGTGATGCCTTCCAATCTGTGATGCCTTCCAATCTGTGACGCCTTCCAATCTGTGATGTCTTCCAATCTGTGATGCCTTCCAATCTGTGATGTCTTCCAATCTGTGATGCCTTCCAATCTGTGACGCCTTTCAATCTGTGATGCCTTCCAATCTGTGATGCCTGGAGAATGGGAACTTCTTGTGGTAGCTAATAGCAACAAAGAGCCCAACAACCCCTCAGAATATTTCTTTCACACTATGTGACTTAAGTGAAATATCTAGTAGCTTGTGATGACACTCAGAATACTTTCATGCAGAAGCAATGATGAGTATTGTGGTGCCAGTCTGAAGCCATATGTAATATCAACCAGATCTCAACAATCGGTCATGATTTTGTTGAGAAATCCTTACTCACCCAATGACACATAGATTGAGTACATCTGCGATACATGATGTGGAACAGTCAACTACTGTGCCAATCCAATTGGTCCCAACTGGTACATCCTCCACAGAGATAGTCATAAGAACACTTAAATGTCAGTATAGATGTCTTGGGAATGTATCCCCAGCCTTGTGACATCATCACTAGTTGAAGCAGTGCCTCAGAGTCGTCATGTATCCCAATAGCAGTCACTACCTAACCACTGCAAGAGGAGAAGCTGCGGATGGAGAAGGGACCACCGCAAAAGACGTCTTTGTTGATGCAGGCATCTGCAAAAGACATCTATGTTTACGCAGGCACAGTGTGGATGAACCTGTAGTGACTGGTAAAAATAACCAAAGCAGCCCTAAGGTTAGGTGGCCAAGAATAGTTATGCTGCTAGCCATAGGAGAGACACCACCATCTTTTGATTGGCTAACAGTTGGATCACAGATCAAAAGGTGGTAGGATGGCCAAGAACTACACAGTAATAGGTTGTTTAAAAAGTCTTCAGGCTAGGTGGCTCCAGCCCGAGGACGTCCGTCACCAACATAAGATGATCCACGCAATCAAGAAGTTCAAGGTCCTTTTTCTCTTCTGATTCATCCACCAATATGGACCCAACAGGGGAACTGAGTGGCATATCAGATACCTTGATAGAAAGTGTGACTGGTGTAGATAACGGTGTTGGCACTGGAGTCGCCTCTAGAACAAGAGTCATCAGAAGATGACAAATCCCCCCTGCCCCCACTAATTTGAAGAACAAATTATCTGACTGTTAATTTAAGTCCAACTTCATGAGATAATTTCTATCTAATGTCTGACCGTATACAAGAGTAGTTATTGAGCTATCAAAACAATACCATTGAACTGGGATTTTTAAATTAGTGGTGTTCGTGGAGGGTGGTGACTTCTGGGCTGGACAGCAGAAATCATGGTTGTTACTTTGTTCATGAAGAATGAATATTAAAACTGATGTTAAAGGATATAAATCCCCAAACACAAAGCACATGAAAAGGATAGAGACAGATCAAGGACAGATAACTCAGATTGGTAGCCAAGGGCAAGGGGCACCTGCCCCACATGTAGAAGAGGCATGTTTTGGGTTCTGTGTTACATGATCGAAGTGAAGAAGGAAATTGCAATGTAATGCATTGTCACAAGACAAGAAACAATTAAGATTTCCTATTCCCTATCTTTCTATGACTTCCATTCCTACTGGATTTGGAGTCATACATCATTTCAAATAAATATCTTGGATATGGTTCTACCGACATTATTCCAATGGGTTTGCCTGAAGATTGAATTAGTTAGCACTGATATTATTCTGACATAATCCACAAGGTGAGAAAGGCTGCTGTTGCAAAGGCATGTAAAGCTATTCTACACAAATGACATGAAAGTTCCTTCTCAACAGGGTGTCTCTCACCATGAATAGTTTGATGTTGGCCAATTTCTGACATGTATCGTCCCCCACACAGGCCCTCAGCAGGTCATAGCGGTCTCCCCTGGTACAACAGATACAACCATACAGTATGTACACACAATCACAATGAGGGGTTCAGGCAGTATAGCTGCTACGTGACAAGGACACAGTATAAGTGAGACAGTGTATCTGCTACACAATGAAGAAGACACTGTATGATGTTGTGGAGAGAGAATAGCGACACATGAACTTGTAGATATTGTATGGGGTTGTGCAGTATATCTGCTACGTGATGTAGACACTGTATGGGGTTGTGCAGTATATCTGCTACGTGATGTAGACACTGTATGGGGTTGTTCAGTATAGCTGCTACGTGATGTAGACACTGAATGGGGCTGTGCAGTATAGCTGCTACGTGATGTAGACACTGTATAGAGTTGTGCAGTATAGCTGCTACGTGATGTAGACACTGTATGGAGTTGTGCAGTATATCTGCTACATGATGTAGACACTGTATGGAGTTGTGCAGTATAGTTGCTACGTGATGTAGACACTGTATGGGGTTGTGCAGTATATCTGCTACGTGATGTAGACACTGTATGGGGTTGTGCAGTATATCTGCTACGCGATGTAGACACTGTATGGGGTTGTGCAGTATATCTGCTACGTGATGTAGACACTGTATGGGGTTGTTCAGTATAGCTGCTACGTGATGTAGACACTGAATGGGGCTGTGCAGTATAGCTGCTACGTGATGTAGACACTGTATAGAGTTGTGCAGTATAGCTGCTACGTGATGTAGACACTGTATGGAGTTGTGCAGTATATCTGCTACATGATGTAGACACTGTATGGAGTTGTGCAGTATAGTTGCTACGTGATGTAGACACTGTATGGGGTTGTGCAGTATATCTGCTACGTGATGTAGACACTGTATGGGGTTGTGCAGTATATCTGCTACGCGATGTAGACACTGTATGGGGTTGTGCAGTATATCTGCTACGTGATGTAGACACTGTATGGAGTTGTGAAGTATATCTGCTACGTGATGTAGACACTGTATGGGGTTGTGCAGTATATCTGCTACGCGATGTAGACACTGTATGGGGTTGTGCAGTATATCTGCTACGTGATGTAGACACTGTATGGAGTTGTGCAGTATATCTGCTACGTGATGTAGACACTGTATGGGGTTGTGCAGTATAGCTGCTACGTGATGTAGACACTGTATGGGGTTGTGCAGTATAGCTGCTACATGATGTAGACACTGTATGGGGTTGTGCAGTATAGCTGCTACGTGATGTAGACATTGTATGGGGTTGTGCAGTATATCTGCTACGTGATGTAGACACTGTATGGGGTTGTTCAGTATAGCTGCTACGTGATGTAGACACTGTATGGAGTTGTGCAGTATATCTGCTACGTGATGTAGACACTGTATGGAGTTGTGCAGTATATCTGCTACGTGATGTAGACACTGTATGGGGTTGTGCAGTATATCTGCTACGTGATGTAGACACTGTATGGGGTTGTGCAGTATATCTGCTACGTGATGTAGACACTGTATGGAGTTGTGCAGTATATCTGCTACGTGATGTAGACACTGTATGGGGTTGTGCAGTATATCTGCTACGTGATGTAGACACTGTATGGAGTTGTGCAGTATATCTGCTACGTGATGTAGACACTGTATGGGGTTGTGCAGTATATCTGCTACGTGATGTAGACACTGTATGGGGTTGTGCAGTATATCTGCTACGTGATGTAGACACTGTATGGGGTTGTGCAGTATATCTGCTACGTGATGTAGACACTGTATGGGGTTGTGCAGTATAGCTGCTACGTGATGTAGACACTGTATGGGGTTGTTCAGTATAGCTGCTACGTGATGTAGACACTGTATGGAGTTGTGCAGTATATCTGCTACGTGATGTAGACACTGTATGGAGTTGTACAGTATATCTGCTACGTGATGTAGACACTGTATGGGGTTGTTCAGTATAGCTGCTACGTGATGTAGACACTGTATGGAGTTGTGCAGTATATCTGCTACGTGATGTAGACACTGTATGGAGTTGTGCAGTATATCTGCTACGTGATGTAGACACTGTATGGGGTTGTGCAGTATATCTGCTACGCGATGTAGACACTGTATGGGGTTGTGCAGTATATCTGCTACGTGATGTAGACACTGTATGGGGTTGTTCAGTATAGCTGCTACGTGATGTAGACACTGAATGGGGCTGTGCAGTATAGCTGCTACGTGATGTAGACACTGTATAGAGTTGTGCAGTATAGCTGCTACGTGATGTAGACACTGTATGGAGTTGTGCAGTATATCTGCTACATGATGTAGACACTGTATGGAGTTGTGCAGTATAGTTGCTACGTGATGTAGACACTGTATGGGGTTGTGCAGTATATCTGCTACGTGATGTAGACACTGTATGGGGTTGTGCAGTATATCTGCTACGCGATGTAGACACTGTATGGGGTTGTGCAGTATATCTGCTACGTGATGTAGACACTGTATGGAGTTGTGAAGTATATCTGCTACGTGATGTAGACACTGTATGGGGTTGTGCAGTATATCTGCTACGCGATGTAGACACTGTATGGGGTTGTGCAGTATATCTGCTACGTGATGTAGACACTGTATGGAGTTGTGCAGTATATCTGCTACGTGATGTAGACACTGTATGGGGTTGTGCAGTATAGCTGCTACGTGATGTAGACACTGTATGGGGTTGTGCAGTATAGCTGCTACATGATGTAGACACTGTATGGGGTTGTGCAGTATAGCTGCTACGTGATGTAGACATTGTATGGGGTTGTGCAGTATATCTGCTACGTGATGTAGACACTGTATGGGGTTGTTCAGTATAGCTGCTACGTGATGTAGACACTGTATGGAGTTGTGCAGTATATCTGCTACGTGATGTAGACACTGTATGGAGTTGTGCAGTATATCTGCTACGTGATGTAGACACTGTATGGGGTTGTGCAGTATATCTGCTACGTGATGTAGACACTGTATGGGGTTGTGCAGTATATCTGCTACGTGATGTAGACACTGTATGGAGTTGTGCAGTATATCTGCTACGTGATGTAGACACTGTATGGGGTTGTGCAGTATATCTGCTACGTGATGTAGACACTGTATGGAGTTGTGCAGTATATCTGCTACGTGATGTAGACACTGTATGGGGTTGTGCAGTATATCTGCTACGTGATGTAGACACTGTATGGGGTTGTGCAGTATATCTGCTACGTGATGTAGACACTGTATGGGGTTGTGCAGTATATCTGCTACGTGATGTAGACACTGTATGGGGTTGTGCAGTATAGCTGCTACGTGATGTAGACACTGTATGGGGTTGTTCAGTATAGCTGCTACGTGATGTAGACACTGTATGGAGTTGTGCAGTATATCTGCTACGTGATGTAGACACTGTATGGAGTTGTACAGTATATCTGCTACGTGATGTAGACACTGTATGGGGTTGTTCAGTATAGCTGCTACGTGATGTAGACACTGTATGGAGTTGTGCAGTATATCTGCTACGTGATGTAGACACTGTATGGAGTTGTGCAGTATATCTGCTACGTGATGTAGACACTGTATGGGGTTGTGCAGTATATCTGCTACGTGATGTAGACACTGTATGGGGTTGTGCAGTATATCTGCTACGTGATGTAGACACTGTATGGAGTTGTGCAGTATATCTGCTACGTGATGTAGACACTGTATGGGGTTGTGCAGTATATCTGCTACGTGATGTAGACACTGTATGGAGTTGTGCAGTATATCTGCTACGTGATGTAGACACTGTATGGGGTTGTGCAGTATATCTGCTACGTGATGTAGACACTGTATGGGGTTGTGCAGTATATCTGCTACGTGATGTAGACACTGTATGGGGTTGTGCAGTATATCTGCTACGTGATGTAGACACTGTATGGGGTTGTGCAGTATAGCTGCTACGTGATGTAGACACTGTATGGGGTTGTTCAGTATAGCTGCTACGTGATGTAGACACTGTATGGAGTTGTGCAGTATATCTGCTACGTGATGTAGACACTGTATGGAGTTGTACAGTATATCTGCTACGTGATGTAGACACTGTATGGGGTTGTGCAGTATATCTGCTACGTGATGTAGACACTGTATGGAGTTGTGCAGTATATCTTCTACGTGATGTAGACACTGTATGGGGTTGTGCAGTATATCTGCTACGTGATGTAGACACTGTATGGGGTTGTGCAGTATATCTGCTACGTGATGTAGACACTGTATGGAGTTGTACAGTATATCTGCTACGTGATGTAGACACTGTATGGGGTTGTGCAGTATATCTGCTACGTGATGTAGACACTGTATGGGGTTGTGCAGTATAGCTGCTACGTGATGTAGACACTGTATGGGGTTGTGCAGTATATCTGCTACGTGATGTAGACACTGTATGGGGTTGTGCAGTATAGCTGCTACGTGATGTAGACACTGTATGGAGTTGTGCAGTATATCTGCTACGTGATGTAGACACTGTATGGGGTTGTGCAGTATATCTGCTACGTGATGTAGACACTGTATGGGGTTGTGCAGTATAGCTGCTACGTGATGTAGACACTGTATGGGGTTGTGCAGTATATCTGCTACGCGATGTAGACACTGTATGGGGTTGTGCAGTATATCTGCTACGTGATGTAGACACTGTATGGGGTTGTGCAGTATAGCTGCTACGCGATGTAGACACTGTATGGGGTTGTGCAGTATATCTGCTACGTGATGTAGACACTGTATGGGGTTGTGCAGTATAGCTGCTACATGATGTAGACACTGAATGGGGTTGTGCAATATAGCTGCTACGTGATGTAGACACTGTATGGGGTTGTGCAGTATAGCTGCTACGTGATGTAGACACTGTATGGGGTTGTGCAGTATATCTGCTACGCGATGTAGACACTGTATGGGGTTGTGCAGTATATCTTCTACGTGATGTAGACACTGTATGGGGTTGTGCAGTATAGCTGCTACATGATGTAGACACTGAATGGGGCTGTGCAATATAGCTGCTACGTGATGTAGACACTGTATGGGGTTGTGCAGTATAGCTGCTACGTGATGTAGACACTGTATGGGGTTGTGCAGTATAGCTGCTACGTGATGTAGACACTGTTTGGGGTTGTGCAGTATATCTGCTACGTGATGTAGACACTGTATGGGGTTGTGCAGTATAGCTGTACGTGATGTAGACACTGTATGGAGTTGTGCAGTATATCTGCCACAATGTGATGTACCTGGTCTGGAACTGCTGCTTGTCGGCGTCGAGGCCAGGCAGGATCTCCATGGCATCAAGATAAAGCTGCAACACACAATGATAGCACTGATCTTTTCAATACTTAAGTTTCTTGCAAGAATCTTAGTCACAACAATCTTAGTGCAACCTAATATTTATTTCTACATGCACTGATCTGTGTTTAACCCTTATTTTTCCACACAACAATTTTTTAACACAAAGAATATCCATATGCTTTGTGTACCATACTATATCATTAGTTCCTGCATTATATGTAATTTGACATCCTTTCTTGGGCTTGACATCATTAAAATGTTGGTGAACTTATTCAGTTTCTGTATCTCTGTTTCATCTTTGATAAATTTATGGGACATGAGTGCAAACCCATCTTGTCTGGTGCAACTAGGTTTTCATGTCAACATGCACCTGGTGAAAGTTAAATGAAGTTCCCTAAATCGAGCCCTGTGTTAGTGCCTGTCAACACACCATCTGATTAAGGGGAGTGAACTTCCCCGTCAAGGCCTTGAGACCCTCCTGGGCCACGAATCCTCCCATGGTGGCACACAGCAGCGCTAGGCAACCTCTAGAGGTGAAGGACATGCATCGAAGGATATCTTCATCCAGGACCGCAACCTGCAATATTTAGGTCAAACTTATAGAGGGTACTCATACAGAAGAGAACTTCATCCTGGACTGCGACCTGCAATATTTAGATCAAACTTATAGACATACAGCGGAGCTTACGTCTTCAGTTTGTGACCTTGAGGATGACCTTGACCCATGACATGACTGATCAATTTCTCAAAAGAATGTGCTATAATGGAGATACCCTTCACATAACCCTGCGTTGTCCATGCAAGTTAAAGCGTGGCTGTTGGAGTGGTCAAATTCTGACAAAACCTTAAAACACCCTCATGTGGCTGCTTAAAATTCCACTTCTGATATTTACTTTAAAATATTCTGTGCAATGTTTACCATGGTTCACCTGATGGTATTTGTCTTTTAGACATTATCCCAAGGAAATACTACCTTTGATTCCAATTGCTTGTTGAGGTCAGTTGCCATGGAGATGATTTGACAGGCATCATTAGCACACCTACAATCAGAACACTGCATTAAACAGGCTCAATCAGACTTGACAAAGTGGCTGAATCAGAATCGAACCTCTTGAACAAATTCAGATGTCATATTGGTTGGAAAAGGAGTTTCAGGAAATGAATTTAGAGAGACTTTTGGAGCATGGTCAAAGTGCAAAGCTTAATAAAGGTAAAAATTTACAATATCACAAATAAACTAGTATATAAGCAACATAAAAGTGGTTAAAGAACACCCAATTTTGTCATATGACTATACTTAATTTTTCATGGCTGGAGGGTATTGCAACACACAGGCATCCTTAGGCCCCACAACACAAATTTCATTTCACTTTGAAAACAGCTCTGTCAGTCCAGGCAACATGGATGTTGGTAGCTCAACTGACCAGCTATGAAGCATGTAATGGATTTGCTTTATGAAAATGTCGCTTATTGCTTTACATGTAAGGGTGGCTTCAACTCACCAGATATGCGGCAGCCGTTTGTTGATCTGCAGGAACTTGTCCAGAGCCAGGAATGCAAGATGGAGATTGGGAGGAGCCTGGAAAATGGAGAAGTAACAATAATTTGCATGTCTGTCAACATCAATAATCTTGTCACAAGTCTCACAAAAATCCATCTGAAAAATGATTTGCGTGTCTGGAGCAATATGACTTTATACGTTCCAGATGTCATTCATCTCTTCATCAAATCTGAAGAAACTCTTTATCAACATCCAAACTAACAACTGAACTGAAGAATGTTGTACTTTCAGAGACTACAAGACAACTTAATCATCTCTGTGACACTGAGTGATGGGGCCCGAGGGTTACAGTGGAGATACAGTGTCGGACCTGGCTGATGCACGAGTGTGTGTCATCCTACCCTCACATATCCTAACAACATGCATGCTCATGCTATCAACCACTGGTTTGCCTGGCCAGGAAAATTACATTTACTCACTCCCCATGAGATTTCAAACTATAACACTAATACAGGTGCATAACATTGGAGTGGTTTGTAAATACAAAGCTGGTTTAGATCTAGATGATCTAACAATACAAGAATTGGGAATCAACACTTCCTTTTTATTGGAAAAACTTTTCACAAATACAAATATATATGAATACCGGGAAAGCATTTGTGAGCTGATATATTTGTGAGTATTTATAACTCACAAATATATATATATATATGATATGAAACATTTTCCAGGCCATAAAAAAAGAAACACATAAACTTAATGTATTCACACTTTAGGTATCATTGACTGAGTCCAGCTGTTTAATTATAACAGTTCAGTTCTTGACACTCTATAAACCTGTTAACTTCCTGAAAGGTTTCATTGAATTTTTAAAAATACAAAATGGACAAAATCCAAATAAATTTTCGGAAACAAATTTCCTGATACATTCCACCAAAGTGATAAATGCTGTAGAAACTAGAGCTGAGACGACTTCAAATTTACTACCCAGGTACCCACCCCGCTATCACCCGACTCCACCCAGGTAGCCACTGTAGGTCTCAAGAGATAGGTACAAAATGTCTCATTGTGAATTTTTTTACCATAGCCCTATAAAACGTATTTAGTTACATGTATTAAACAATCTGGCCATGCGTACACTGAAGTTGACTTAAGTTATATCTCTTTCAACCATATGAAAAGTCAGAAGGAATGGGTGCATAGTCAGAAAGAAATGTGAACATTAGTGACTTGTAGTGTAACCATAGAGTTCTAGATAATTTCGGTTATTAAACAACATATCACGTGACTTACCACGGGTCCAGATCGTCCTGTGGATAGCTGGATCCTACTCAGTCCCCATCCAACCTGGGTACCCGAGTTACCCGTCCCAGCCCTAATAGAAACAACTCCCCCTTGCACAAAGCAATTTACTTGACACAAGAGATGCATCAGGTAATGCAAGAACTACTGCTGTAAATTAACATCTGACATTTACTGGCATGACTAGGGATCCCATATATGGCCAACCTACTGGCCCTCGGGCAAGGGAAGTAGCATGACACCACATACTGATATCTCGCATAGAACTCCGCTCAGGTGAGCTACAGATTAAACGGTGCACTAAAGTCATCTCGACATTAAGAATCGATTTCCATGGACTTTTGTAGTGGCAAAAGATATTTGTACAGCTGCAAAAATTGCACCAATTACAGATTAATCAGTTATTTGGGCTAATACAATTTGATATTGCCGGGATTAATTATGACAATATGTCAGCTTGATCTGAAAACACAAAACATGCACTGTCCGTGTAACTGATTTGTTTCACAACGCAAGACTGGGGCGAATTATTCCACTAGCAGGTTCCAACTTCAAAGAACTTTGAAAAGGAAGAAAAAAGACAACCTTTGTTTGTAATTGAATTCATTTCGACACTTTTAACCAAGTGGATCATGCTGACATAACTCACTGATACTCAGATACAAGTCTGTCAATAAAAGTAACAGTTTAACAGCATGCATCTTCTCCATGTGTGCTTCATAATCAGTTCCTGAAAGAACAACTTGGAGATGGTTGTGTTTTTTGTTCTCGGTTATATATTTGTATTTCACAAAATCATTCAAAACCAATTCTATGTGGACAGAAACTCACTGCCAAAGTATGAAGTAAGGTTACTCAGTGTCACAGCATCGCATCAATCAGTGAAAGTCATCCATTTGATTTATTCTGAAACCTTGCCATTAACTTCATTTGACGAAGCTGATCACAAATCAGAAGCTAGTACTTCAACTCATTATCTATGTTATGAATGGTTCTTGGTGTTGGTTGCAACTTTGGAGAAAACAATTTCTCAGAGTTTAAATTACAAGATTAAACTTCCAAGTTAACAACAAGATATGTACAGGCAAAACAAGAAAAACACAAGGGTTTTGAAATGTGTGAAATATCAGAGCCAAACTTTAATGAGTTTACTGTCCAGGGATACAATACTCGATTTGTTTACTGTCAGGGATACAATACTCGATTTGTTTACTGTCCAGGGATACAGAAATAGATTTGTTTACTATCCAGGGATACAATGCTATATTTGTTTACTGTCCAGGGATACAATGCTAGATTTGTTTACTGTCCAGGGATACAATACTACATTTGTTTACTCTCAGGGATACAATACTAGATTTGTTTACTGTCCAGGGATACAATGCTAGATTCATTTATTGTCAGGGATACAATGCTAGATTTGTTTACTGTCCAGTGATACAATACTAGATTCGTTTACTGTCAGGGATGCAATACTAGATTTGTTTACTGTCAGGGATACAATACTAGATTTGTTTACTGTCCAGGGATACAATACTAGATTCGTTTACTGTCCAGGGATACAATGCTAGATTCATTTATTGTCAGGGATACAATGCTAGATTTGTTTACTGTCAGGGATACAATGCTAGATTTGTTTACTGTCCAGGGATACAATGCTAGATTTGTTTACTGTCCAGGGATACAATGCTAGATTCATTTATTGTCAGGGATACAATGCTAGATTTGTTTACTGTCCAGGGATACAATGCTAGATTTGTTTACTGTCAGGGATACAATGCTAGATTTGTTTACTGTCGAGGGATACAATGCTAGATTCGTTAACTGTCAGGGATACAATACTAGATTTGTTTACTGTCAGGGATACAATGCTAGATTAGTTTACTGTCCAGGGATACAATGCTAGATTCGTTACTGTCGGGGATACAATGCTAGATTTGTTTACTGTCCAGGGATACAGTACTCGATTTGTTTACTGTCCAGGGATACAGAAATAGATTTGTTTACTGTCCAGGGATACAATGCTAGATTTGTTTACTGTCCAGGGATACAATGCTAGATTTGTTTACTGTCCAGGGATACAATGCTAGATTCGTTTACTGTAAGGGATACAATGCTAGATTTGTTTACTCTCCAGGGATACAATACTAGATTTGTTAACTGTCAGGAATACAATGCTAGATTAGTTTACTGTCCAGGGATACAATGCTAGATTTGCTTACTGTCAGGGATACAATGCTAGATTCGTTTACTGTCAGGGATACAATGCTAGATTTGTTTACTGTCCAGGGATACAGAAATAGATTCGTTCACTATCCAGGGTTACAATACTAGATTCGTTTACTGTCCAGGGATGCAATACTAGATTCATTTACTGTCCAGGGATACAATACTAGATTCATTTACTGTCCAAGGATACAATATTAGATTTGTTTACTGTCCAGGGATACAATGCTATATTTGTTTACTGTCCAGGGATACAATGCTAGATTTGTTTACTGTCCAGGGATACAATGCTAGATTTGTTTACTGTCCAGGGATACAGAAATAGATTCGTTCACTGTCCAGGGTTACAATACTAGATTCGTTTACTGTCCAGGGATACAATACTAGATTCGTTTCCTGTCCAGGGATACAGAAATAGATTCATTTACTGTCCAGGGATACAATACTAGATTCTTTTACTGTCGAGGGATACAATACTAGATTCGTTTCCTGTCCAGGGATACAATACTAGATTCGTTTCCTGTCCAGGGATACAATGCTAGATTTGTTTACTGTCAGGGATACAATGCTAGATTTGTTTACTGTCAGGGATACAATGCTAGATTTGTTTACTGTCCAGGGATACAGAAATAGATTCGTTCACTGTCCAGAGTTACAATACTAGATTCGTTTACTGTCCAGGGATACAATACTAGATTCATTTACTGTCCAGGGATACAATGCTAAATTCGTTTACTGTCCAGGGATACAATGCTAGATTTTTTTACTGTCCAGGGATACAATGCTAGATTTTTTTACTGTCCAGGGATAA
This sequence comes from Haliotis rufescens, assembly GCF_023055435.1. Lineage (NCBI taxonomy): Eukaryota > Metazoa > Mollusca > Gastropoda > Lepetellida > Haliotidae > Haliotis > Haliotis rufescens. The sequence goes on from NW_025963779.1 coordinate 38,440,515, forward strand.
AATGCTAGATTCGTTTACTGTCCAGGGATACAATGCTAGATTCGTTTAGTGTCCAGGGATACAATGCTAGATTTGTTTACTGTCCAGGGATACAATGCTAGATTTTACGATAATGAAGAGAGGTTACTATTGTCCAGAATACTATTGGCACAGAAGCAGTTAGACGTATGTCATGCTGTTTCAGTGCTATGTTGAAAGAAGACCAACACTATTTCACAGGTTGAAACCATTGCTCCAACAGGGCTTGATTTAGCTTTATGCAACCTTTTGTTGAAAAGAGATCTTATTTATTTAGACTACTTCACGCATCTGTTTCGAATTTGATAAATTTGTGGGACCAGGGTGCAACCTGGTTTTGTCCAGTGCAACTAAGTTTTCTTGTTAACATGCACCTGGTGCAAGTTGAATCAAGTACCTTTATTGTGCCTAGCTCCAATCTCTAGTTTGCCAGGTGCCAATACTTTTACAGGCTGCTGTGGAATAGCTGGAATATTGCCAACAGTGCCATAAAACAACATTCAATCCCTCATTTTGGAGTGAAATCAGACCATGTGAAGTCACTAAAATGTTGTATTGGTACATGCGAGACATAATTCCACCTGTTCATAATATGCCTTTATGTGACAAAAAGTCTCACATCCAGGATGAAACGACAATGACACAAAACTTGTTCATTTTTACAGTGAGTGAGTTTCATTTTATGCTGAATTGAACAGCATTTCAGTCATGTCAGTATAATATGGGAGGAAAGCACCAACTGAAGCTGGTCTTACACATTTACCACTTTGGTTACCTAGAGCACATACATGGTGCTGACAAACCAAGAAACATAATCATGGGGAACCACGATTAGAATCCACGATTAAATGTTTCTGGCAAGCTTGAGACATCTTAGATGACTGGGCCACACATGATCCATCATTTTTAGAGACCACTGATGCTTCATTCAGCATTTTGATAACAGAAAGCAAATCTACTTATTGACAATATTTTGGATTATGGAAATATTTTGCCAGTCTCGATCCATAAAACAAAGCAAAGCACTGAACATACTGAGTTGATGCATTGAATACAGTGAGTTGTGCACTGATTCCAGCTTCAGCGCTATCGATCAAGAAACATATATCATCATTCAGACATCCCAAACTTCAACAATTTTCCTGGAAGTGGTATTAGCATCAGGTCAGACTGACCCCAGCCATTGATTTCCTGTGAAATACGACTGTCCATGCACCACTACATGGAGTGACATTGGAAGTGAAATCTCACTGGCTCAATTTCCATTAATCATCCCGTATTCACCATGCATCTAGTGCTGCTAGTCTACTCCAAAGCCTTCCTTATGACCCCAAGATGTGATTACCTATCAGTTATGTTGTTTTTATAGCCCATCATCTCACAGACAAATATATATTGACTGGAGTATTCAGGATTTTTGTTGAACTCAGATGTATAACTCCCCTTCATCAAGGAAAGGGACTGATCCTGACTATTATATACAGGTATAAAAATATACTCATTACTCAGTTGAAAAGATGTGTCATTAATGTCTTTCAGCTCATGCAGAAGTGAGTGTGTTTAAAGCCCCATCTGCGGTAGTAACTACCGCACTCTAGTGGGCGGAGCTTATACAATTGATCTGACAGGTCAATATGATGTCATGATAACACATACATTTCATTGGTTAATGCGTAAACGGGTGACGTCATGTAAACACCCACCCACATGGGCTGTTTGACAACAAGGACGTAAGTTTTAATGGTAATATAAATATCTACCAAACGATTCCAAGACTTTTCAACAAACGCGTACATCTTTGGTTTCAAAACCTACCTGCCATGTCGTCTTCACATCTTCATAAAATGATACCGTGGAATGTCCACGATTTATCCAACACACAATTTATAGTTCTAGATCTCTGGACTAGAACGAAATACGTTTGTCGTGATGCATATGAGCAATGTAAATGAACAAGAAACATAATATGTGTTGGGGCACCAATCGTTATCCTGTGGTGTACAGTATATCTGCAGTTTATAAATAGCATTTCTCACAATATATACGGCAATAGGTGATTTCAACAATGTTTTTCTTCGTTGTGTTCGTCTTGCCTCATCTGGAATCTGGATGACATCGATCGTGTAAAAAGCCTGATAATGGTCAAAAATATTTTCAAGTGATCAAAGTAGTTTCTTGTTGTTTTTTCATTGTCCAGTAGCAATGTATTTTGGCAAAGTCTCACTTGTCCAATGAAGCTCCTCATGCCGAAGTAACTCAATCTGTGAAATTTGGCGGGTCCCAGTGACCCAGATCCCTGTTGATTGGCACCGTAAATAAGCTCCCCCCACTGTGATTGATGCAGACACCAAACACGATTGATTCGATTTTTTATGATAAAACTACAGAAAATTTATTGACTTATATCTTGATATGGAGCCATTTGTTGTATCCATGGTTTGTTATTCAAGTTGATACGAAGTGTGATGGTCAATGGTGTTATCGTTCCCGTATGTCTTTCAAAAAACTTCTCCCGACACTCGGTTGTGTTTACATTGTCAGTCATTGTTCGAAACTGAAACACAGCCACCTTGCAGGCTATTTATAGTCCGGCTGGGGCTTTAATGTGTGAGAAAAGGCCACAGACATTCAATACTCATATGAGTTGTAGAGTTGTGTTTTACGCCACTTTCAATAGTATTCCAGTAATATGGGAGGTTCATGTGGGAGGAAAGATCAAAGTTACATAGATCTTAGACATTTATCAGTTTGGTGAAACTCACTTGCACAGACAAACCTGACAAATCTAGAAGCATAATCGGGGCAAATCTGGGATTGGAACCCATGATGATAGGGTTCTGGCACATCTAAGGGATGCAACTCTGCAAACAAATTGGTGTGCTGGGTCATCCGTTCCCCTCCACCCCCTCATGTGAAAACCATGCAGTAAGGTATGGTGCTAATAGATCACAAAACATGACAACCACAACAGTGGACATATATCCAAGCTTGCCAACTTAAACTTTGAAATTTCCTTGAAAGAATGATGAGGATTTTACCCAAATAATTATAACCTCACTTACATTTTGCAATATTTGCCAAGACAAAAGTATGTTTTCATATATATATATCCAGTGTTAGAAACAAGTGACTGCTAGTAGGTCTGTGGCAGGTACATCTTGTGTAGGGCCTGTAGTTTCAAATTTGTATGATCCCTCATGGCCTACAGTAAATTTGTGTTGATTTATTTGTCGCAATAAGTCAGCTGCAGTATTTTGGGCCTGAAGAGTTTGGTCATGGCCTGCAGCTTCTCAAATATGTGAGTCCAGATGGCAGCTAGACAACAATTTTCATTTCAAACACTACATATCCCCTTTTCACATATTGCAATAATGTTTCTGACTCTGCATATAATGAAATAAGATAAGATTATTTAAGACAAGTCAGCAAAAAACACATTACACTCGGAACAGAGTCGATCAAGCTGTATGTTCCATAAGATTTCCAGGGCCCTGTTCCACAAAGCGATCGTAACTCCCATACTTTAACAGACATACAACAGAGCGGAATGCTTTATGGAACAGTGTCCAACAATCTTGGCTTAGTGTTCATGGGCACTGGGTTGAAAGAAAAGAGAGTTCCCTTCATGGAACTCATGCATGTGGCTGTGCTCTAAGACAGAAAGAAGAGTTCCACATCAGGGGCAAAAAGGAACAGTTACAATATACCAGCTTGGCTTCATGTCAGTTCTTGTATCTGCACCTGACCTGACTCGTCTCAGTCACACACATATTGATGGTGCTGAAGTGCCTAATACCTAACCAGGTATTATATTCATGATCTATTACTGATTCCTTTTGATCTATAGCAAACAATAAATAACATTAACAACCAATGAAACTCAAATTGTTCACTTGATGGCAACAGTCACTGGTCAGCCTTGCTGGTCCAGGAGAACCCCACTTGCATTCACTGATCACGAAGCACTTATTGTGATTGGCAATAAACTGTGAGACAGACATGTTACAGAAAGAATTTGATACCACTGACACCAATGACAATGTCAGTATTCACAACCACCAAGTTACACCTCATTCAAGATACAATCCTGAGTGTAACATATCACCCAGTATCAAAACTCATCAAATTGACCCAAACTTTACAGCAACACACTTCAAAAGTTAATTTTGATCATGTTGATGGCAAATATTATACAAATAATTACTTTTGATGAGATCAATAGCTGAAAAGAAGGACCTGAGGATCTGACCCCTAGAGGTGGTCTGTCGGGTGAACAGCAACGGGGTGTATCTAAGCAAAGAGGTGAGGTGACATGGGGTTTTATGTCAGTTCAAGATTATTGCACTTATATTGTGACATGAATTAATGTGCGTGTGTTGCTACTTCTACTGGTCCAGACTTTTTGTTGGTTTTATAGTGCTCGTGCGTGTGTTGCTACTTCTACTGGTCCAGACTTTTTGTTGGTTTTATAGTGCTCGTCAACCAGTCCTTGTGTTAACACCTTAGTACTGAGCGCGTGACAAGGTTACAATAAGTACCTTCCTTTAACATATTTTTATCATGCCTTGGCTTGGGGATGGAACAGCTGACCTTCTGCTCTCCGGGCAGACGCTCTACCTACCAGACCATGCAGGCAGTCTTCGAAGTAATGAACTTACCTGGAACTTGGACAGATCTGGAATGGTCAGGCTTGGACATGTGAGCTGGCTCTCTAAGGATTTCTGGAAAACAGACAGATGTTTTTGACTGGATACAAATAACAACTTAGCCCCAACCCGGAGCAAATATTACACAGGTAACACCTCTTGGGTATTCCGTCTCATTTAGCCCACTAAGGAGGACTGTGGAGACATGCTGGTGACTTGGCTGGTTGCACGTCCTGGTACACTTATGGCTTGGATCACAGCTCTTGTTTCAGTCATTGGTTTGTCTGGGTCAGATTTGATTATACAGGCTGCCATGACATTGATGTAATAGTGGTATCTGTGGTTTAACCCCCTGGATGCCAGAGGGACATATATGTCCCTCCTCTTCAACCCTTACGTTGAAGTCGAATAAAATTTAACATACATCACGCACACAGATACACTTCACAGTTTTGACACTTTCACATGTTTTGTGGTATCATCCACTGGCATTTTAGGAAAAGCAAAATTACTGAAAATGACCTCTAAAAATTAGGTACATCGTAAATGTTGCATTTTTTAAACACATTCCTAAATCACCACTCACAGCGTTATTAACAGCATGTTTTGAAATCTAAATTTCGGATCTTTACTCAGAGAAATGAATTTCAAAAATAGCATATTAGTGATCACAGGGTATCTGTCACTTATCAAATCAACATTCCAAAACATCAACGATAACCCTAGAATCGTTTAGAATGTTTTGGAAAATACGCAAACAGGAACGCCGAAGTGAACGCATAGGAAGAGAATCCCTTACCATGCATCTTCTTAAAATGTTGAGCCATTGTATGCAATGAATAGACGATTGCATAGCTCAAAACAGGAGAAAATGCTGCACTGTGTAAAAACTGAATTTTGCTTTGTTTACATTTCAAACAAGTGCAGTTTTTTGAGCACATTGTTCGTTTTTACACCAAATTTCTTTGGCTTGATTGAGATACTTTGTATTGGTGACAAAGGCCATTTGTCATTTGATTCTAAAATGTATGAGGAATTCAAGGATGAATGGAAGTGATGTTACAGGCATCTCAAAACCGGTATACGTGAAACATGATTTTGTAAACACTTTCCAATATGGCAGAAAGTTGACTTCGGCATTCAAACATTCAAAATGATTCTAGGGATATCGACGACATTTTGGAATGATCATTGGTGATTGATAAAAGACAGATACCCATGAACACTAATATGCTATTTTTTAAATTCATTTCTTTATTTTTCATTGATTATAAGTGTCACTCTAATTCATTGGTAGATAGAGGACATTTGTGGTATTCAATGTACATACAAATTATTCATATTTAGCATTTTTATATAAGACTGCTGTTTTCCAGGGCAGATTATTGATTGATGCTGTAGACATCTCGCTTGCCCTATAGTGACTTTGTATTCAAGAACTATTTTGTCGGCCACCAATTATCATCTCCGGGTGTGATCCACTCCACAATTTTGTTGTTAGGTTAATGTACACTTAAATAGCCTTATGCAACCACAGACTTGTAAATATAAGTAATCAGAACACTTGCTTGGAGCATATGTCACTGGATCAATACACAGTATGAGGGAGGATTAGAGTGCAACCTTGCTGCCACCTCTACAGGAGCACACAACAGACAAGGACTGGACACAGTGTAGCACACCACAGACTGGGGCAGGACAGAGTGTAGCACACCACAGACTGGGGCAGGACACAGTGTAGCACACCACACACAGGGGCAGGACACATTGTAGCACACCACAGACAGGGGCAGGACACAGTGTAGCTCACAACAGACACGGACTGGACACAGTGTAGCACACCACAGACAGGGGCTGGACACAGTGTAGCACACAACAGACAAAGACTGGACACAGTGTAGCACACAACAGACTGGGGCAGGACACAACACGGACAGGGGTAGGGAACACCACACACAGGGGCAGAACACAGTGTAGCACACCACAGACTGGCAGGACACAGTGTAGCACACCACAGACTGGGGCAGGACACAACACGGACAGGGGTAGGGAACACCACACACAGGGGCAGAACACAGTGTAGCACACCACAGACTGGCAGGACACAGTGTAGCACACCACAGACTGGGGCAGGACACAACACGGACAGGGGTAGGGAACACCACACACAGGGGCAGAACACAGTGTAGCACACCACAGACTGGCAGGACACAGTGTAGCACACAACAGACTGGGGCAGGACACAACACGGACAGGGGTAGGGAACACCACACACAGGGGCAGAACACAGTGTAGCACACCACAGACTGGCAGGACACAGTGTAGCACACCACAGACTGGGGCAGGACACCGTGTAGCACACCATACACAGGGGCAGGACACAGTGTAGCACACCACACACAGGGGCAGGACACAGTGTAGCACACCACACACAGGGGCAGGGCACAGTGTAGCACACCACAAACAGGGGCAGGACACAGTGTAGCACACCACACACAGGGGCAGGGCACAGTGTAGCACACCACAGACTGGCAGGACACAGTGTAGCACACCTCAGACTGGGGCAGGACACAGTGTAGCACACCATACACAGGGGCAGGACACAGTGTAGCACACCATAGACAGGGGCTGGACACTGTGTAGCACACAACAGACAAGGACCGGACACAGTGTAGCACACCACAGACAGGGGCTGGACACAGTGTAGCACACCACAGACAGGGGCAGGACACAACACGGACAGGGGCAGGGAACACCACACACAGGGGCAGAACACAGTGTAGCACACCACAGACTGGCAGGACACAGTGTAGCACACAACAGACTGGGGCAGGACACAGTGTAGCACACCACAGACCGGGGCAGGACACAGTGTAGCACACTAGAGACAGGGGCTGGACACACCACAGACGGGCAGGACACAGTGTAGCACACCACAGACAGGGGCAGGACACATTGTAGCACACCACAGACAGGGGCAGGAGACAGTGTAGCACACCACTGACAGGGGCAGGACACAGTGTAGCACAGCACAGACAGGGGCAGGACACTTTGTAGCACACCACAGACTGGGGCAGGAGACAGTGTAGCACACCACAGACAGGGGCAGCACACATTGTAGCACACTAGAGACAGGGGCTGGACACACAACAGACAGGGGCTGGACATATTGTAGCTCACCACAGACAGGGGCAGGATACAGTGTAGCACACCACAGACAGGGGCAGGGCACACCACAGACAGGGACTGGATACACCACAGACAGGGGCAGGACACACCACAGACAGGGGCAGGGCACACCACAGACAGGGACTGGATACACCACAGACAGGGCAGGACACAGTGTAGCACACCACAGACAGGGGCTGGACACAGTGTAGCACACCACAGACAGGGGCAGGAAATATTGTAGCACACTAGAGACAGGGGCTGGACACAGTGTAGCATACCACAGACAGGGGCAGGAGACAGTGTAGCACACCTGAGTCATGGGCTGGACACACCACAGACAGGGGCAGGGCACACCACAGACAGGGGCAGGGCACACCACAGACAGGGGCTGGACATACCACAGACAGGGGCTGGACACACCACAGACAGGGGCTGGACACACCACAGACAGGGGCAGGGCACACCACAGACAGGGACAGGGCACACCACACACAGGGGCAGGGCACAGTGTAGCACACCACAGACGGGCGGGCGACAGTGTAGCACACCACAGACAGGGGCAGGACACATTGTAGCACACCACAGACAGGGGCAGGAGACAGTGTAGCACACCACTGACAGGGGCTGGACACATTGTAGCTCACCACAGACAGGGGCAGGACACAGTGTAGCACACCACAGACAGGGGCAGGACACAGTGTAGCACACCACAGACAGGGGCAGGACACAGTGTAGCACACCACAGACAGGGGCAGGACACATTGTAGCACACCACAGACAGGGGCAGGAGGCAGTTTAGCACACCACAGACAGGGGCAGTGACACAAGTTTTGAAAACAATCTCTTTAAAAGGAAAGCTATGTGGATAAATATATCATACAAGATTGGAGACCATCATGCATGTTTAGTCATCCATAGTCTGGGTCACATCACAGTGCTGATAAGGATACAAGAAAACAAATCTGTAAGAAAACTTTATAACATTTCTGAAATTACAGAATTGTCAGTAAGTATTCTGCTGTTTGTTTATTATCAAGTATGGTCTGATGAGCTCGAGCTAACCATCCTTGTTGATCTGGACCTGCATTAACAGGTAACTGCGTCCATGTCAATGTGACCCTTGTGAACAAACACTCCTGAGTATGTGAAGGACACTACAGAGATGTACGTATCAAACTAATGACATCCTTGAAGCAGCACGTCTATGTCAAAGTGGGACAACAATGCCAGCTACCATTCACACGTTCCTGTCCCATTATCCGTGTTGGAGGCCATCGGCAACTGCCACTGTACATGATGTAACAGCTACACTTAGAGCAAAAGGTGACAGCTGGCTGTCAAATATTCAGGCAATGGCATAAAAATAGTGTTAGTCACTTCAGCAAAATATGACTAACTCACTATTATTGACGTCGTGGAATGTCCAGATAAATTCTGTAACATTTCAACCGGTTGTAAAAAGACTTGCATTGTAAGAAATTGATGTCTACTTCAACTTAAAGCTTCCTGCACAACACTGTCGAAAGAGTTTCAAAACATAGGCAACCAGAAATTAGTTTGTTGAAAATTATTTTGTCAGAAAGAAATAAAACAAGTAAACCAGACTGGTTTGATGTGTTGTCAAATACCATTGTCATAACTCTGTGTCTAACAGTTAGGGATGAAGTGATTCATTTCTTCATTACTGGAGTAAAATTTATGACATGGATATTTCCACGCAACATGCAATTTTTTTCAATAGTCAGTGCCTCAGAAATAAGACTTGAGAATGCTTTCTGACAAACGGTTGATAATTGTGCCTTGTCACAGCTTGGTCTGGGTCAAAAATCTCTTTGGACATCCTTAAAGAGATTTACTGTTGGCCAAATACAATTAATAACATACTTCAAAAGCCCCTTATTGCTAACAATTCAATTATTGTACAAACTTAATTATTTGAACCCATTAATTGCTGAGTGGTAGGCTTCTTGTCAGCACCTTCTCAGCCATATATATTAACCCTCTCATGAGTATGTCCTCTTTGAACAACTAAATGGTGGTCAAAATGGCAAAATCCAGTTAGTGTGGGTGGCTATTTCTTACATACCCGTGGGTGAGAAACCCATCAGAGATAACTGGTATCAAACATGTGTTTAATCGAATTCCAGGTGGGTGATTGTCTACTCCATGGAGATGACCTGAGGTCAAATTATGACAGACTACTTTCTTGATTGTAATTTATTGATAAGTTACTCATGCTTAGGTCAAATTCACCTACATCTGTGTTGAATCTTATGTTGGGTCTTGTCTTGTTTGCATAATCATCATTGCCTTGATAATCTACAGATATGGCAGAAACTTTTATTGTGGAGGGTCACACAATGTATGGTTAGTAAGCAGAAGGCCGGATGATGTCACAAATGATCTTTGTGTTATGCATTAATGCGCCACGGTGATCATGAGAATAGACAAAATAAGCTTGGATTCGATTTTAAAATGGTGAGATTTTAGGGTGTGTAAGAAACAGATAACTGCCCTTGTGCCTGTCATATACCATTTATCTTACAACTTGTTATTTCAAAGCATATCTAACTTGCTTTCGCTCATTAAATACCTTTTGAAACAACTCATAAGATAATGGTATCTGATGTATGGGCAGCTAGACTCCTCTCACAACAGGTCACAATAGGTCTTCAGCAACCCATGCTTGCCGTAAAAGGCGACTATTCTTGTCGTGAGAGGCAACTAACGGGATCTGGTGGCCAGTCTCGCTGACTTGCTTGATGCATGTCATCGTATCACCATTGTGTGGATCAATGCTCATGATGTTAATCACTGGATGTCTTGTCTAGACTCAATTATTTACAGACCGCCGTCATAAAGCTGGAATATTGCTGAGTGCGGCGTTAAACAACAAACCAACCAACCAACCTCTCACAACATGACCCAACCATTCACTGAGTCTTGGCCTTCATCAGAATTTGTTTTGGGATCCATAAAAACTTTCAGTGGTTGAATTTGTTTTGGGCAGGCCTTACTCTGTTCATTGGGCTCAACTGTAGATCTCTCGGTCACTGAGTCACTGAGGAAACGTGCTTAGTTTTTGAAAGTTTTCTGAGGTAAATCAGTTAAGGGCTTTCCAATACTGAGCTGGGTTTAAGGCCACTTAAACAATATTTCAGTTCTGTCATGGTGTGTCAGCTTATCATGGAGGAAAGTTGTCAGTTTGTAAGTACAGGTGTGGTGGTGTCACACTAAGAATATAAATAAGGGCAAAAGGATTCAAAGCAATGATCACAGGGATGCTGGCATGCCCAATGGGTGCAACTCTTGGAGGACTGGGCCACCCAAGCCCTGAGTTAATAGATGTCTGTGCACGTTTAACCTATTTGGGGCCTTGTAGTACTTAAAGTGAGTTGTCAGTGGTTGGTGGCTCCAGAATGGCCATGCAGTGGCATTAGATGTCAGGTTTAGTGACACTGTGTAACGTGGTTCATAACAAACAACTTACAAAGTGGACTTTCTTTGGCAGTTTCACAGGAACGATGATCCCTCCGCTCTCGTACGGCTTGTGTTCCTCCCCTGCCGTGTCACAGATGCTGAATGTGTATGGGGTTAATACTGGAACACAAAAGTGAATAATGTCATCTGGCACACTAACAATGCTGCCAATATTGCTGCAGTGGTCAAATATTAACCAGTTTGGGAATTTAAAGATAATGAAATTTGAAATAAGATGTTTTGATTAAAACAATCATTATAGCTAAAATGGATAGATTTTGGTTTGTTGTTTAACGCCGCACTCAGCAATATTCAAGCTATATGACGGCGGTCTGTAATTAATCAAGTGACCAGACAAATCCAGTGATTTATATCATGAGCATCGATTCGCGGAATTGGGATCAATGACATGCATCAACCAAGTCAGCGAGCCTGACCACCCGATCCTGTTAGTCGCCTTTTACGACAAGCATAGTCACCTATTACGGCAAGCATGGGTTGCTGAAGACCTATTCTACCCCGGAATCTTCACGGGTCTAAAATGGAAAGAATTATCATTAAACCGCCCGCATGTTATCAGAAATGAGCGGGCCACTGTAACTTGATAATGCCTTCATATTGCTTGACGATGGGCCATTATCACTCCCGTTGGTAGGTGACGTCATATTGATGTTCAATAGTGACGTCATCTGGTTTGATCTATGACGTTTCCATATTCGTAAAAGTGGGTCAGTGACATTCGTTGTGTGTTGATTGCAGTAAATGTTTCAAAACCGATATTGTTATTTATTTTTATTTGATAACAAATTCTATCCATTTTAGCTATAATAACGGTAACCCTATTTTTCAGGGCATTATCATTTGCAGAAGCCCTCAGATTATTATTATAATGCCCTGAATAATAGTGTTACCCTTATATAATAGTGGCAATCTAGAGTCAGTGATTAAGAAAGGGTTTTAATGCTGTTTTTGACAGTATTTCAAGGTGGCCATACAGTGATCCCTCGCTACGACGCTACCTTCGGGGTCCAAATAATTGGTGAGCATTATAGGTGATCAGCGGTTTAACCGAGGTAAAGTCGTAGGAGGTAGATGACCAACAAATCAGTACACATGCTCTGCCTTCCTAGAACGATCTAGGTTGCAAGTTTAAGAGTTTAAAAAAAGAAAGATGAGAATAGAAGTTGTTTGTGATTTAAAGTGTCAAAAAAGACTTATCGAGTATTTATATGCACTTTCAAAAAAACAATTTGTATCCCTTTAGCGAATTCAGGTGAATAAACATGTATAACAGACTTGGTCAATAAAAGTATGAAATTTGATATAAAACATCATGAGACATGATGATTTACCATTTAAAATTATTTCTTTCTCTCCAAGGCATTGTTTTATATGCAGAGCTAAAGATTACCGTGTGTATTTTTTGTAAACTAAGCCAGAAATAGCAATCAGCTGTGTACACGTTTCCTCCCAATCGACTGGAGATTCAGTTAAAAAGTACCCAATGATACAATTTCAAAGAATTTTGATGCAATGGTCGGAAGAAATTGTATCTGAATTTATTATTTTATCCGGAATAATATATTCCAATATCGTGTTATTTTAGATGTAGCTTCCACTGTATATACTTAAAATTATAAAAACCATAAGCGTAGCACTTTGGTACAGATGGTATGCAGGGTATTATTTTACGTATGGAACAATTTGACCAGTCACCGTAGAGACTTCCAGCCCTACATGTTTTTCAATTGCGAAAACATTATGTTGACATTTAATAGTCAAACTGCCTCAAATATGACTTTTAGCGAGTTATGGTACAGCATTTATGATATGTGTATCCGTTCGTTTCAAGGCGTCAATAGAAGTAATCTGACCATGGTTGCTGTAAATAACGGTGAGTTGTGCGATCTACCAATCACTTCGCATATGATTTCGCCGAAATTATTGTAAACATTATTCTAATTTTTGAATGAAATTTTGTATATAATTAATAAAATATATTGCAAACATTAGTCCAGATAAACAATGAACAATTTTTTTTTAACCAGATATTATAATAATAGGATTAAATTGCATACTTCAGTTCGGATTTGTTGACTGGTATTTCCGGGGGTTACGTGATCGCGGTGATCAATGTTTATTAAAAATGTTAGTAAATTTTGGGAGCCATGCTTTACTGCGCACTAAAACCAAGTTAGTGCTATATTGAAGAGCGCACTGTATTTATATGTTGGAGTACAACAAAAAGTCATTTCAACTTCAAGAAATCAACAAGAAAAGTCCCAATTCAACTTTCATTGTTTTATTTCAGTTTGAGGGTGAAGTTTACCTTTGATCTGGCAAAGCTGACCATTGAGTGAGGTCATCCCTCTGACCTCCTTGAAAGTCACTGTGGCATCAGACTCAAGGCCATGCATCTGGTTGTCTAGGCATGTCACAACCCCTGGGGTAGCCTACAACAAAAACACAAGTTACAACCCCTGGAGTAGCCTAAAACAGACACACGTCGCAACCCCTGGGGACAGCCTGCAAGATACACATCACAACCCCTGGGGACAGCCTGCAAGATACACATCACAACCCCTGGGGACAGCCTGCAAGATACACATCACAACCCCTGGGGACAGCCTGCAAGATACACATCACAACCCCTGGGGACAGCCTGCAAGATACACATCACAACTCCTGGGGACAGCCTGCAAGATACTCATCACAACCACTGGGGACAGCCTGCAAGATACACATCACAACCCCTGGGGACAGCCTGCAACATACACAATACAACCCCTGGGGACAGCCTGCAACATACACATCACTACCACTGGGGACAGCCTGCAACATACACATCACTACCCCTGGCAACAGCCTGCAACATACACATCACAACTCCTGGGGACAGCCTGCAAGATACACATCACAACCCCTGGGGACAGCCTGCAACATACACATCACAACCCCTGGGGACAGCCTGCAACATACACATCACAACCCCTGGCAACAGCCTGCAACATACACATCACAACTCCTGGGGACAGCCTGCAACATACACATCACAACCCCTGGGGACAGCCTGCAAGATACACATCACAACCACTGGGGACAGCCTGCAACATACACATCACAACCACTGGGGACAGCCTGCAACATACACATCACAACCCCTGGGGACAGCCTGCAAGATACACATCACAACCACTGGGGACAGCCTGCAACATACACATCACAACCACTGGGGACAGCCTGCAACATACACATCACAACCACTGGGGACAGCCTGCAAGATACACATCACAACCACTGGGGACAGCCTGCAAGATACACATCACAACCACTGGGGACAGCCTGCAAGATACACATCACAACCACTGGGGACAGCCTGCAAGATACACATCACAACCACTGGGGACAGCCTGCAACATACACATCACAACCACTGGGGACAGCCTGCAAGATACACATCACAACCACTGGGGACAGCCTGCAAGATACACATCACAACCCCTGGGGACAGCCTGCAACATACACATCACAACCACTGGGGACAGCCTGCAACATACACATCACAACCACTGGGGACAGCCTGCAAGATACACATCACAACCACTGGGGACAGCCTGCAAGATACACATCACAACCACTGGGGACAGCCTGCAACATACACATCACAACCACTGGGGACAGCCTGCAAGATACTCATCACAACCACTGGGGACAGCCTGCAACATACACATCACAACCACTGGGGACAGCCTGCAAGATACACATCACAACCACTGGGGACAGCCTGCAAGATACACATCACAACCCCTGGGGACAGCCTGCAACATACACATCACAACCACTGGGGACAGCCTGCAAGATACACATCACAACCCCTGGGGACAGCCTGCAAGATACACATCACAACCACTGGGGACAGCCTGCAACATACACATCACAACCACTGGGGACAGCCTGCAAGATACACATCACAACCACTGGGGACAGCCTGCAAGATACACATCACAACCACTGGGGACAGCCTGCAACATACACATCACAACCACTGGGGACAGCCTGCAACATACACATCACAACCACTGGGGACAGCCTGCAAGATACACATCACAACCCCTGGGGACAGCCTGCAACATACACATCACAACCACTGGGGACAGCCTGCAACATACACATCACAACCACTGGGGACAGCCTGCAAGATACACATCACAACCACTGGGGACAGCCTGCAAGATACACATCACAACCCCTGGGGACAGCCTGCAACATACACATCACAACCACTGGGGACAGCCTGCAAGATACACATCACAACCACTGGGGACAGCCTGCAACATACACATCACAACCACTGGGGACAGCCTGCAAGATACACATCACAACCACTGGGGACAGCCTGCAAGATACACATCACAACCCCTGGGGACAGCCTGCAACATACACATCACAACCACTGGGGACAGCCTGCAAGATACACATCACAACCCCTGGGGACAGCCTGCAAGATACACATCACAACCACTGGGGACAGCCTGCAACATACACATCACAACCACTGGGGACAGCCTGCAAGATACACATCACAACCACTGGGGACAGCCTGCAAGATACACATCACAACCACTGGGGACAGCCTGCAACATACACATCACAACCACTGGGGACAGCCTGCAACATACACATCACAACCACTGGGGACAGCCTGCAAGATACACATCACAACCCCTGGGGACAGCCTGCAACATACACATCACAACCACTGGGGACAGCCTGCAACATACACATCACAACCACTGGGGACAGCCTGCAAGATACACATCACAACCACTGGGGACAGCCTGCAAGATACACATCACAACCCCTGGGGACAGCCTGCAACATACACATCACAACCACTGGGGACAGCCTGCAAGATACACATCACAACCACTGGGGACAGCCTGCAACATACACATCACAACCACTGGGGACAGCCTGCAACATACACATCACAACCACTGGGGACAGCCTGCAAGATACACATCACAACCCCTGGGGACAGCCTGCAACATACACATCACAACCACTGGGGACAGCCTGCAACATACACATCACAACCACTGGGGACAGCCTGCAACATACACATCACAACCACTGGGGACAGCCTGCAACATACACATCACAACCACTGGGGACAGCCTGCAACATACACATCACAACCACTGGGGACAGCCTGCAACATACACATCACAACCACTGGGGACAGCCTGCAAGATACACATCACAACCACTGGGGACAGCCTGCAACATACACATCACAACCACTGGGGACAGCCTGCAAGATACACATCACAACCACTGGGGACAGCCTGCAAGATACACATCACAACCCCTGGGGACAGCCTGCAACATACACATCACAACCACTGGGGACAGCCTGCAACATACACATCACAACCACTGGGGACAGCCTGCAACATACACATCACAACCACTGGGGACAGCCTGCAACATACACATCACAACCACTGGGGACAGCCTGCAAGATACACATCACAACCACTGGGGACAGCCTGCAAGATACACATCACAACCCCTGGGGACAGCCTGCAAGATACACATCACAACCACTGGGGACAGCCTGCAACATACACATCACTACCCCTGGGGACAGCCTGCAACATACACATCACAACCACTGGGGACAGCCTGCAACATACACATCACAACTACTGGGGACAGCCTGCAACATACACATCACAACCACTGGGGACAGCCTGCAAGATACACATCACAACCCCTGGGGACAGCCTGCAACATACACATCACAACCACTGGGGACAGCCTGCAACATACACATCACAACCACTGGGGACAGCCTGCAACATACACATCACAACCCCTGGGGACAGCCTGCAACATACACATCACTACCCCTGGGGACAGCCTGCAAGATACACATCACTACCCCTGGGGACAGCCTGCAACATACACATCACAACCACTGGGGACAGCCTGCAACATACACATCACAACCACTGGGGACAGCCTGCAACATACACATCACAACCACTGGGGACAGCCTGCAAGATACACATCACAACCCCTGGGGACAGCCTGCAACATACACATCACTACCCCTGGGGACAGCCTGCAAGATACACATCACAACCACTGGGGACAGCCTGCAAGATACACATCACAACCACTGGGGACAGCCTGCAAGATACACATCACAACCACTGGGGACAGCCTGCAAGATACACATCACAACCACTGGGGACAGCCTGCAAGATACACATCACAACCCCTGGGGACAGCCTGCAATATACACATCACTACCCCTGGGGACAGCCTGCAAGATACACATCACAACCCCTGGGGACAGCCTGCAAGATACACATCACTACCCCTGGGGACAGCCTGCAAGATACACATCACAACCCCTGGGGACAGCCTGCAACATACACATCACTACCCCTGGGGACAGCCTGCAAGATACACATCACTACCCCTGGGGACAGCCTGCAACATACACATCACTACCCCTGGGGACAGCCTGCAAGATACACATCACAACTCCTGGGGACAGCCTGCAACATGCACATCACTACCCCTGGGGACAGCCTGCAAGATACACATCACAACCCCTGGGGACAGCCTGCAAGATACACATCACAACTCCTGGGGACAGCCTGCAACATGCACATCACTACCACTGAGGACAGCCTGCAACATGCACATCACTACCCCTGGGGACAGCCTGCAAGATACACATCACAACCCCTGGGGACAGCCTGCAAGATACACATCACAACTCCTGGGGACAGCCTGCAAGATACACATCACAACTCCTGGGGACAGCCTGCAACATACACATCACTACCCCTGGGGACAGCCTGCAACATGCACATCACAACCCCTGGGGACAGCCTGCAAGATACACATCACAACCCCTGGGGACAGCCTGCAACATACACATCACAACCACTGGGGACAGCCTGCAAGATACTCATCACAACCACTGGGGACAGCCTGAAAGATACACATCACAACTCCTGGGGACAGCCTGCAAGATACACATCACAACCACTGGGGACAGCCTGCAACATACACATCACAACTCCTGGGGACAGCCTGCAAGATACTCATCACAACCCCTGGGGACAGCCTGCAAGATACTCATCACAACCACTGGGGACAGCCTGCAAGATACACATCACAACCCCTGGGGACAGGCTGCAAGATACACATCACAACCCCTGGGGACAGCCTGCAAGATACACATCACAACCACTGGGGACAGCCTGCAAGATACTCATCACAACCACTGGGGACAGCCTGCAAGATACACATCACAACTCCTGGGGACAGCCTGCAAGATACACATCACAACCCCTGGGGACAGCCTGCAAGATACACATCACAACCACTGGGGACAGCCTGCAAGATACACATCACTACCCCTGGGGACAGCCTGCAAGATACACATCACAACCACTGGGGACAGCCTGCAAGATACACATCACAACTCCTGGGGACAGCCTGCAAGATACACATCACAACCACTGGGGACAGCCTGCAAGATACACATCACTACCCCTGGGGACAGCCTGCAAGATACACATTACAATCCCTGGGCGTAGCCTACAACAGAAACATAAGTTACAACCCCTGGGGACAGCCTGCAACATACACATCACAACCCCTGGGGTAGCCTGAAATAGAAACACAAGTTACAACACATTTCATACTGTGACAAATTTCTAGAATTTATGTGTTTCATGACTAGGGTCCTCAAGTTATGCAACAGTATTTCATTCTGGTGATCCCCCTAAATCCTGATGTATAACAACAAGGACCCTTAGCTTTCATGATTAATTACAAAAACTGATTATTGTTCTGCTCAACAACATAAAATAACAAGAACGTTGACTTGCGTTGTGACCTCAAGACACTGGCACAAGTAGAGCTGTCCATATAATCACAAGTGGGTTTCAATGCCTTGTCACAGAAATCATTAGATTGGCATTATGTTCAATGTAAAAACATAGGGTTGCCTTCTGCAAGTAGGCCACAGGTCCATGTTCTACACTGTTTAACCCCTCATTAATACGGTAAGTGTTACGTTGTCTCAAACTGCACTGCATTACGTAGCTTTGGTTTCTTACTTGTTTTATTTCATCCAGTACTTGAGTTTAAAAACATTCCACCGGGCAGTTGACGGAATTTCATAATCAAATCTCCTCAGCATAAATGATTATTGTACACAATTCAGGTGCATCTATTATGACTAAAGACCTCATCTGCACTCATACCTTGTATGGACAGCTACTTAACTAGTTATGAAATTAGAGTTTTGTTTAAATAGTCACTTAAATAAGACAGACAAGACAGTAATTCACTACTCGACTGGGCAATTGTGAAGCTCATAATGGTCTGCCTAAAGCCTTAACCCCAGACATCAATCTGCAGCCACATGTTGTTCTATCACCACCAGACAGAACAGCCTCAGGCACCACCATTTGCATAAAAGTCTATATCAAATTAAAGAATGAATGAGAAGAGTCTCTTCCATTTCCTTCTGCACTACAAACATCATCTTAACCTGTCTCCTGAAGATCCTACTGTGTCAATTCAACCTGTCTCCTGAAAATCCCACAAGGTCAACTCATGTGTCTCCCAAGATCCCACTGGGTCAACTCAACCTGTCTCCTGAAGATCCTACTGTGTCAACTCAACCTGTCTCCTGAAGATAACACTAGGTCAACTCATGTGTCTCCTGTAGATCCTACCAGGTCAACTAAACATGATTCATGAAGATCCCACTGGGTCAACTCAACCTGTCTCCTGTAGATCCCACTGGGTCAACTCAACCTGTCTCCTGAAGATCCCACTAGGTCAACTCATGTGTCTCCTGTAGATCCTACTGGGTCAACAAAACGTGATTCATGAAGATCCCACTGGGTCAACTCAACCTGTATCCTGAAGATCCCACTGGGTCAACTCAACCTGTCTCCTGTAGATCCTACTGGGTCAACTCCACCTGTCTCCTGAAGATCCTACTGTGTCAACTCAACCTGTCTCCCGAAGATCCCGCTAGGTCGACTCATGTGTCTCCTGTAGATCCTACTGGGTCAACTCAACCTGTCTCCTGAAGATAACACTAGGTCAACTCATGTGTCTCCCGAGATCCCACTGGGTCAACTCTACTTGTCTCCTGAAGATCCCACTAGGTCAACTCAACGTGATTCATAAAGATCCCACTGGGTCAACTCAACCTGTATCCTATAGATCCTACTGGGTCAACTTAACCTGTCTCCTTAAGATAACACTAGGTAAACTCATGTGTCTCCTGTAGATCCTACCGGGTCAACCAAACAAGATTCATGAAGATCCCACTGGGTCAACTCAACCTGTCTCCTGAAGATCCTACTGGGTCAACTCAACGTGATTCATGAAGATCCCACTGGGTCAACTCAACCTGTCTCCTGAAGATCCCACTGGGTCAACTCAACCTGTCTCCTGAAGATCCCATAGGGTCAACTCTACCTGTATCCTGAAGATCCTACTGGGTCAACTCAACCTGTCTCCTGAAGATCCCACGGGGTCAACTCAACCTGTATCCTGTAGATCCTACTGGGTCAACTCAACCTGTCTCATGAAGATCCCGCTAGGTCGACTCATGTGTCTCCTGTAGATCCCACTGGGTCAACTCAACCTGTCTCCTGAAGATAACACTAGGTCAACTCATGTGTCTCCCGAGATCCCAGTGGGTCAACTCTACTCGTCTCCTGAAGATCCCACTTGGTCAACTCAACGTGATTCATAAAGATCCCACTGGGTCAACTCAACCTGTATCCCAAAGATCCTACTGGGTCAACTCAACCTGTCTCCTGTAGATCCTACTGGGTCAACTCAACGTGATTCATGAAGATCCCACTGGGTCAACTCAACCTGTCTCCTGAAGATCCCACTGGGTCAACTCAACGTGATTTATGAAGATCCCACTGGGTCAACTCAACCTGTATCCTGTAGATCCTACTGGGTCAACTCAACCTGTCTCCCGAAGATCCCACTAGGTCGACTCATGTGTCTCCTGTAGATCCTACTGGGTCAACTCAACCTGTCTCCTGAAGATAACACTAGGTCAACTCATGTGTCTCCCGAGATCCCACTGGGTCAACTCTACTTGTCTCCTGAAGATCCCACTGGGTCAACTCAACGTGATTCATAAAGATCCCACTGGGTCAACTCAACCTGTATCCCAAAGATCCCACTGGGTCAGCTCAACCTGTCTCCTGTAGATCCTACTGGGTCAACTCAACGTGATTCATGAAGATCCCACTGGGTCAACTGAACCTGTCCCCTGAAGATCCCGCTGGGTCAACTCAACCTGTCTCCTGTAGATCCTACTGGGTCAACTCAACGTGATTCATGAAGATCCCACTGGGTCAACTCAACCTGTCCCCTGAAGATCCCGCTGGGTCAACTCAACGTGATTCATGAAGATCCCACTTGGTCAACTCAACCTGTCTCCTGAAGATCCCGCTGGGTCAACTCAACCTGTCTCCTGAAGATCCCACTGGGTCAACTCATGTGTCTCCTGTAGATCCTACTGGGTCAACAAAACGTGATTCATGAAGATCCCACTGGGTCAACTCAACCTGTATCCTGAAGATCCCACTGGGTCAACTCAACCTGTCTCCTGTAGATCCCACTGGGTCAACTCCACCTGTCTCCTGAAGATCCTACTGGGTCAACTCAACGTGATTCATGAAGATCCCACTGGGTCAACTCTACCTGTATCCTGAAGATCCTACTGGGTCAACTCAACCTGTATCCTGTAGATCCTACTGGGTCAACTCAACCTGTCTCCTGAAGATAACACTAGGTCAACTCATGTGTCTCCCGAGATCCCACTGGGTCAACTCTACTTGTCTCCTGAAGATCCCACTGGGTCAACTCAACATGATTCATAAAGATCCCACTGGGTCAACTCAACCTGTATCCCAAAGATCCCACTGGGTCAACTCAACCTGTCTCCTGTAGATCCTACTGGGTCAACTCAAAGTGATTCATGAAGATCCCACTGGGTCAACTCAACCTGTCCCCTGAAGATCCAGCTGGGTCAACTCAACCTGTCTCCTGAGGATCCCACTGGGTCAACTCAACCTGTCTCCTGAAGATCCTACTGGGTCAACTCAACGTGATTCATGAAGATCCCACTGGGTCAACTCAACATGATTCATGAAGATCCCACTGGGTCAACTCAACCTGTATCCTGAAGATCCCACTGGGTCAACTCAACCTGTATCCTGAAGATCCCACTGGGTCAACTCAACCTGTCTCCTGAAGATCCCACTGGGTCAACTCAACGTGATTCATGAAGATCCCACTGGGTCAACTCAACCTGTCTCCTGAAGATCCCACTGGGTCAACTCAACCTGTCTCCTGAAGATCCTACTGGGTCAACTCAACGTGATTCATGAAGCTCCCACTGGGTCAACTCAACCTGTTTCCTGGAGATCCCACTGGGTCAACTCAACCTTTCTCCTGAAGATCCCATTGGGTCAACTCAACCTGTCTCCTGTAGATCCTACTGGGTCAACTCAACCTGTCTCCTGAAGATAACACTAGGTCAACTCATGTGTCTCCCGAGATCCCACTGGGTCAACTCTACTTGTCTCCTGAAGATCCCACTTGGTCAACTCAACGTGATTCATAAAGATCCCACTGGGTCAACTCAACCTGTATCCTGAAGATCCCACTGGGTCAACTCAACCTGTCTCCTGTAGATCCTCCTGGGTCAACTTAACCTGTCTCCTGAAGATAACACTAGGTAAACTCATGTGTCTCCCAAGATTCCCCCTGGGTCAACTCTACCTGTCTCCTGAAGATCCTACTGGGTCAACTCAACCTGTCTCCTGAAGATAACACTAGGTCAACTCATGTGTCTCCTGTAGATCCTACCGGATCAACTCTACCTGTATCCTGAAGATCCCACTGGGTCAACAAAACGTGATTCATGAAGATCCCACTGGGTCAACTCAACTTGTATCCTGAAGATCCCACTGGGTCAACTCAACCTGTATCCCAAAGATCCCACTGGGTCAACTCAACCTGTCTCCTGAAGATCCTACTGGGTCAACTCAACGTGATTCATGAAGATCCCACTGGGTCAACTCAACCTGTCTCCTGAAGATCCCACTGGGTCAACTCAACCTGTGACCTGAAGATCCCACTGGGTCAACTCAACCTGTCTCCTGAAGATCCTACTGGGTCAACTCAACGTGATTCATGAAGATCCCACTGGGTCAACTCAACCTGTCTCCTGAAGATCCCACTTGGTCAACTCAACCTGTCTCCTGAAGATCCCATTGGGTCAACTCTACCTGTATCCTGAAGATCCTACTGGGTCAACTCAACCTGTCTCCTGAAGATCCCACTGGGTCAACTCAACCTGTCTCCTGAAGATCCCACTGGGTCAAATCAACCTGTCTCCTGAAGATCCTACTGGGTCAACTCTACCTGTCTCCTGAAGATCCCACTAGGTCAACTCAACGTGATTTAAGATACCACTGGGTCAACTGAATGAGTTTTCTGAAGTTACAACTAATCAATACCAAAAGGGTGAACTTGACAGTACTTAGTTTCAGTTGGTTTCTTGCAGTTCCCACTTTGTCCACTCATCAGCTTGTCCTGCCATCCCTTGCCTAGCAGAAGTTGCGGCATGTCTTATCCTACATTATAAAAGCTTCCGTGATTGATGATTCACATATCAACAAACACAGCCTCTGAAAGTTAAAGTACAAGGCTCAGTCATGTAGTACTTGTTTAAATTAAAACAACAACTCGCTGGACTGTCATCCAACTAAGTTGCAGCAAGGTAATGAAATCTTGCGTCAGCGTGATCAAAGAACAAAGATCAACACAAGGTCATAATTCAACATTACTTCCAGGAAAGGCATTTTTGATTTCTTGTTGATGGAAATTTTGCAGAACAGTTCTGCAAGATGACAAAAGTTTGAGAACATGGACAAATGTAAGCACCAAAATTTAAAATGCTGTAAAACACAAATGGCATACCCATGATAAGTCACACTACTTTGTACCTAGACACCTTATTTCTTTGGCCTCACTGCTTTATGAGTTCAAAAGAATGATTTTTGTGGCAACCCCAAGACATATATAACACACAAGAAACCACAATGGAAAAACAGCACATAAAATAAACTCAAAATATGGGAGCTTAAAATTGGGGTGATTAAATATTGCTGATGTGTGCATAAAACATCCCAATTTGCTATTATGACTATATAATTCAGTTGGGTTTTGTCAGGTTTAATATGATTAAATAATGCATGCCTCCACTGGTGCTTTATTGATTTCAACAACATTGGCAGCAGTTTCAATACAAGAAATGAATGGGTTGGGCAGTGCGTAAGTACATATATTTAGATTTTCTATCATTTACTGTTCACATCATCAGGGACTGTGAGTTAACAGCTTTCAATAGTTCAGTCTTGCAATGACGAAAAAAATCATCTGAAAAACACAAATGCTATAAATAAATTGCACTCAACTCTAAATAATGGAAAATGTGGTATGCCGTTTGATGAGAAATCTATCACAGAGTGATGTGTTTTTTTTAAATACAACATGTATCTTAGTTTACATCTTCAAGCTTTCACTGGTAATGAAGTCATGTCTGTATGCTACACTGTTTCATGGGTCATGTGTGGCAGAGTGAGTGAGGGCTGAGTGGATTGTATGACCAGAATCATGGAGACCTGGAGCAGGCCAACAATCGGCTGTCAGTGTGATCCCAACAGAAAACATATTGGAAAACTGACGTTGCCAGACAATACATGATGATGACCATTGGAGTTGAATGCTTCCCCAGAATCTCCATAGAATCCTGTGTGTAGAAGGGTCTTATGCTGCCTCAGAATCCTGTGTGTAGAAGGGTCTAATGCTGCCCCAGAATACTATGTGTAGAAGGATCTAATGCCACCCCAGAATCCTGTGTGTAGAAGGGTCTAATGCTGCCCCAGAATCCTGTGTGTAGAAGGGTCTAATGCCACCCCAGGATCATGTGTGTAGAAGGGTCTAATGCTGCCCCAGAATCTCCACAGAATCCTGTGTGTAGAATGGTCTAATGCTACTCCAGAATCCTGTGTGTAGAAGGGTCTAATGCCGCCCCAGAATCCTGTGTGTAGAAGGGTCTAAAGCTGTCCCAGAATCCTGTGTGTAGAAGGGTCAAATGCTGCCCCAGAATCCTGTGTGTAGAAGGGTCTAATGCTGCCCCAGAATCCTGTGTGTAGAAGGGTCTAATGCTGCCCCAGAATCCTGTGTGTAGAAGGGTCTAATGCCACCCCAGGATCATGTGTGTAGAAGGGTCTAATGCTGCCCCAGAATCTCCACAGAATCCTGTGTGTAGAATGGTCTAATGCTACTCCAGAATCCTGTGTGTAGAAGGGTCTAAAGCTGTCCCAGAATCCTGTGTGTAGAAGGGTCAAATGCTGCCCCAGAATCCTGTGTGTAGAAGGATCTAATGCTGCCCCAGAATCCTGTGTGTAGAAGGGTCTAATGCTGCCCCAGAATCCTATGGGTAGAAGGGTCTAATGCTGCCCCAGAATCTCCACAGAATCCTGTGTGTAGAAGGGTCTAATGCTGCCCCAGAATCCTGTGTGTAGAAGGGTCTAATGCCGCCCCAGAATCATGTGTGTAGAACGGTCTAATGCTGCCCCAGAATCTCCACAGAATCCTATGTGTAGAAGGGTCTAATAATGCCCCAGAATCTTCACAGAATCCTGTGTGTAGAAGGGTATAATGCTACCCCAGAATCTCCACAGAATCCTGTGTGTAGAAGGGTCTAATGCTGCCCCAGAATCTCCACAGAATCCTGTGTGTAGAAGGGTCTAATGCTGCCCCAGAATCCTGTGTGTAGAAGGGTCTAATGCTGCCCCAGAATCTCCACAGATTCATTAGCGTATGAGGCAGATCGTGTGGGTCTAATGTTGGGTAAAAATCCCCATGGAATCACAATTTGGAAGGATCAACTGCTGGCACACTCTCAAAGATTGACAGATGCATATGGAATTGCAAAACAACAAATGATATAGTAAACTAACGAGAGTAACATATAATCACCAAGGAAGTCAATGATGTTTTTAACAAGACAACAAAATAAACACAATGCCTTTAAATTGACACAAGTTACACCCCGCAAAAAAGAAAGATAATTGTCAGACACAGACACAGACACAGACATAATAAAGTGTATACCAAGACACACCACTGTAGTTTACAAGTTTGGATAAAACTACAGGTATTAACTATGAATACACTTGACACCACCTTTCTCAGAGGTTAAACATCTTTATTTATGTGTGATTCAAATTTACCCTGGGACATACATCAAACATAATATCACTGCATCAAAGCCCCCACCTGGGAAATCAAAGAAATTGACAAGTTTGACAGGTGAGTCATCAATGTAATTGATCCATGTCATTTGCTGGAGCTGCAGACAGGCACACACTGGGTGGTGAAGTATTGTCTGGCGTGATCTCCACAAACAACACCAGTCCTGATGAGCGGGCCTTGCTTATTTCAGGTGAAATACATCATCCCGCAAGTGATATTGACAACCGAGAAGTCAATCCCCCAAACATGATGTCTGACATAACAGACAGGTTGCTAATCCAATTATTTACTTTACTTTCTAAATATGAAAACAGGAAAATCCTGACAAATCCGTTCTCAACATCACTTTCAATATATCAAATTGAGAAGATTTTCATGAGGATCAATATTTCTAGGAAAACATTATTGAATGATCTTACATTCTTTGTTGTAACTGAGGTTGTCAAACCGTGACACAGCTTAGACTAAAGCACTGATGGGCTGAAGCTCATGACTCTCACCACAAGCACCGTGGTCACTCACAGACTGGTCTATTTGTTCAACACATTGCCTTTATCATGCAGCATGTAGCACACCGCCATGTGATGACATGAGCTGGCATGTGCACAACACCTGTGATGACTCTGAAGAGTAACAATGAGACAATGTGCTCTCAGAGGCAATCAGCCATATTAATGTACAGAATTACTGTTGTCATAGTGTTGTTCTTTTCTGGGAGTGAGGGTTTCAGGAGCTTTGCAACAGTACCACCTCAAAGAACACTAAGAACAGGCTTCACAAATGAAAATCTATTTGAGCAACTGAGCTATCGTCTGTGTGACAAGCCAACACATTTACCACATAAATACTGAGCAATTTAGGCAGTTGGATGTGGCATCTATTTCATAGAGTCTAGACCAGGCAAAACAGTGATAGAAAGCATGAGCAATGTTCCTCACCATTGCAGTACGATGACACACAACCAGCCAGGTCACTGAGCTGCCCAACTGGTTCCAATTTGAGTGGTCTCTTACTGCAAACCTATTCTGACCCAGAATTCCCACAGGGTATAGAAGGTAAATAATTGAGCATGAGTGAGTGAGTGAGTGAGTGAGTGAGTGAGTGAGTGAGTGAGTATGGTTTTATGCAGCTTTTAGCAATATTCCAGCAATATCACGGCGGGGGACACCAGAAATGGGCTTCACACATTGTACCCATGTCGGGAATAGAACCCGGGTCTTCGGTGTGACAAGCGAATGCTTTAACCACTAGGCTACCCGACCGCCCCTCATAGAGCATGACAAAAGACAATTAAATTCAGGAGTGAGCATTCAGCAGATACCTCTTGCAGGCATTAAATCTTTACCTGAGCTAGTAAAACTTTTAAGTTTAGTTTGTTTGTTGATGTTTATTGATGCACCCAGCAGTATTTTAGCTTTATGACGGCGGTCTGTAAATAATCAAGTCTGGACCAGACAATCGTGTGATCGACATCATGAACATCGATCTACGCAATTGGGATATGATGACATGCATCAACCAAGTCTGTGATCCTGACCCACTGATCCCATTATTTGCCTCTTATGACAAGCATCACAGGTGTTGAGTTCAGTT
Source organism: Haliotis rufescens (assembly GCF_023055435.1). Taxonomy (NCBI): domain Eukaryota; kingdom Metazoa; phylum Mollusca; class Gastropoda; order Lepetellida; family Haliotidae; genus Haliotis; species Haliotis rufescens. The sequence continues at coordinate 38,468,834 of NW_025963779.1, forward strand.
CTAGCCCTGTCTTGTGACAACACTTCAGACAAACCAGTGGTTGAAAGCATGAGAAACAATACAGTGGTTGAGAGCATGAGAAACAATACACACTGTCAAGGTACAATGAAACATCCAGGGGCACACAACCAACCAATGCCAATTGTAATTTGTCTTTTGTCTTTAGTGACAAGTATAGGGTACTGGATACCTATATATTCTGATAAAGGAGATGGTAGAAACACAAACTATTGTCATCAGGCACCTGGTCCAGACTGTGCCGCCAGCCAGCCAGCCAGTCAAAGAAGACTTGTTGTCATCTATCCTCCTCATAACTGCTCATATTCAAGACATGTTGGTAAGCTACCCCGCATCTTGGTGACACAAACATCAAAGCTGTATAACATGAGGAAAGTAAGCCATTTCAATCTCATTTCTGATTACATCCTAATACAGATGGGTCATGGACAACTCAGTTAAAAACTGTAACCATTCATTAGTTTGTTGGCATTAAGTTTATTTTTAAACAAATGTTGCCAACTCATCACCAATCACAAGGAGATAAGAAACATGTGATGACAGTAAGGAATGGGTTGCCCCTGCCTCGGACATGTTTCTGTGAGTGGCATCACTGGTGTTCATATGCTGCTCTAGATTGATCTACAGGATGTAAAACAAAGAATGGCCACCATACAAATAATGGCCCATTTAACAGTAATGCTTTGTAAATAAAGAAACCTAGTAACCAGGGAAAAGTAGAAAGATGCAGTCATGTCTATATTTGGGATGTGACACATTAATATAGCAAGGGCGTTGTCTATCAACACAGATCTGAAGGGGAAATATTTTGCAAGATCGATGGATCATAGTTTGCAGAAACTTTTCCTCAGTCATGATGGCAGTGCTACAGAGAGTATGCAGAGTACACTCTTTAACTGTTTAAGTGATCAATATCAGTACCAAGTACACTGTAAAACATCCTCCTGGCTGGTAGAATCCCCTACAACCTGTTCTTCACCTTCAGACAGGGTCAAGGGTCGTGGGTCCAGACTAGTCTATCAACTATGCTCTGCACCTACAGACAGGGTCCAGTGTCCAGGGTCCACACTAGTCTATCAACTATGCTCTGCACCTACAGACAGGGTCCAGGGTCCAGGGTCCACACTAGTCTATCAACTATGCTCTGCACCTACAGACAGGGTCCAGGGTCCGGGGTCTACACTAGTCTATCAACTATGTTCTGCACCTACAGACAGGGTCTAGGGTCCAGACTAGTCTATCAACTATGTTCTGCACCTACAGACAGGGTCGTGGGTCTACACTAGTCTATCAACTATGTTCTGCACCTACAGACAGGGTCGAAGCCTACACTAGTCTATCAACTATGCTCTGCACCTACAGACAGGGTCCAGGGTTCAGGCTAGGCTATCGACTATGTTTTGCACCTACAGACAGGGTCCAGGGTCTACACAAGTCTATCAACTATGTTCTGCACCTACAGACAGGGTCCAGGGTCTACACTAGTCTATCAACTATGTTCTGCACCTACAGACAGGGTCCAGGGTCTACACTAGTCTACCAACTATGTTCTGCACCTACAGACAGGGTCCAGGGTCTACACTAGTCTATCAACTATGTTCTGCACCTACAGACAGGGTCCAGGGTCTACACTAGTCTATTAACTATGTCCTGCACCTACAGACAGGGTCTAGGGTCCAGACTAGTCTATCAACTATGTTCTGCACCTACAGACAGGGTCGCGGGTCTACACTAGTCTATCAACTATGTTCTGCACCTACAGACAGGGTCCAGGGTCTACACAAGTCTATCAACTATGTTCTGCACCTACAGACAGGGTCCAGGGTCTACACTAGTCTATCAACTATGTTCTGCACCTACAGACAGGGTCCAGGGTCTACACTAGTCTATCAACTATGTTCTGCACCTACAGACAGGGTCCAGGGTCTACACTAGTCTATCAACTATGTTCTGCACCTACAGACAATTCATTTGTTTGTCTAATACTGTACTCAACAGTATTCCAGTTATATGACAGCAGATCATAAGTTAGTCTGGACAAGACGAGCCAGAGGTTAATAGTATGAGCTTCACCCTACACTGTTGAGTTAGCATGACACTCAATCAACCACATCACCAAGCCTGGTCCCTCCATCTACGTAGCTCTCTTGTACTGGGGCAGCTATATAACAGTGTCACTTCAACTTGTAAGTTATGCCAGTCTGAAGCAGACATACAGGTGGTGGATAGCATGAGTGATAATCTACCCTAACAGGACATGATGTAACAGCAACAGTTCTGAGTAATGAAATCATCATAATACAAATTATTTTTCTTGATAATCAATTTTCACTCACTTAAGTAAGGCTATTGTGGAGTGAAAGACTATTATGTTTCTCAGTACCCACCATACGCATTATCGTAAGAGTCTCTGATCTGGGTCCAGGCAAACACTGCTGCAGAATAGGAAGGGGATATATACAACAAGGTACATATTATCTCAGATAGTTTTGGTTTTGCAAGACATGTTGGCCTTCTGCCTCAGCTGTACCGAGTGAAGATAAAAAAAGTCAACATACCATTTTAAAGTATCTGCTACGAAAATGTCCAGAAAGACTTTTGCATCTTAACAAAATTATTATATTTGTACGAAATGACTAAAACATTTTCTGTTCTCATTTGAATTCTACATGATTCTCTCGCACAGAAATATATAATGGGGTGTTGTGAAATGTTCTGAATAGCTGTCCCTGAAACAGCACATAATGAGACAAGACTGAGACTGAAATTCTCATTTGTCTGCCACTGATGGCAGTGCTCTGCAGGGTGGGATGGAAAGCTCATTACATGCCTCTGGTGCAAAGGAGGTCAAAACGTCAACTCAATCTTAAAAACAGATTGTGCAAGCTTTGGTGATGCTGCTTTCTTGATTACATATCACACTTACAATGTAGCTGTAACCTTGTGATCACACAATGTAACTGTAACCTTGTGATCACACAATGTAGCTGTAACCTTGTGATCACACAATGTAGCTGTAACCTTGTGATCACACAATGTAGCTTTAACCTTGAGATCACACAATGTAGCTGAAACCTTGAGATCGAACAATGTAACTGTAACCTTGTGATCACACAATGTAACCGTAACCTTGAGATCAGACAATGTAACTGTAACCTTGTGATCAAACAATGTAGCCGTAACCTTGTGATCACACAATGTAACTGTTACCTCGTGATCACACAATGTAACTGTAACCTTGTGATCACACAATGTAGCTGTAACCTTATGATCATACAATGTAGCTGTAACCTTATGATCATACAATGTAGCTGTAACCGTGTGATCACACAATGTAACTGTTACCTCGTGATCACACACTGTAACTGTGGCCTCATAATTACATATCAGTGTTTACTATATAACTGTGGCCTCATAAATACATATCAGTGTTTACTATGAAATTGTGGCCTCATAATTACATATCAGTGTTTACTATGTAACTGTGGCCTCATAATTACATATCAGTGTTTACTATGAAATTGTGGCCTCATAATTACATATCAGTGTTTACTATGTAACTGTGGCCTCACAATTACATATCAGTGCTTACTATGTAACTGTGGCCTCATAATTACATATCAGTGTTTACTATGAAACTGTGGTCTCATAATTACATATCAGTGTTTACTATGAAACTGTGGCCTCATAATTACATATCAGTGTTTACTATGTAACTGTGGCCTCATAATTACATATCAGTGTTTACTATGAAATTGTGGCCTCATAATTACATATCAGTGTTTACTATGTAACTGTGGCCTCATAATTACATATCAGTGTTTACTATGTAACTGTGGCCTCATAATTACATATCAGTGTTTACTATGAAACTGTGGCCTCATAATTACATATCAGTGTTTACTATGAAACTGTGGCCTCATAATTACATATCAGTGTTTACTATGTAACTGTGGCCTCATAATTACATAATAGTGTTTACTATGAAAATGTGGCCTCAAAATTACATATCAGTGTTTACTATGAAACTGTGGCCTCATAATTACATATCAGTGTTTACTATGTAACTGTGGCCTCATAATTACATATCAGCGTTTACTATGAAACTGTGGCCTCATAATTACATATCAGTGTTTACTATGAAATTGTGGTCTCATAATTACATATCAGTGTTTACTATGGAATTGTGGCCTCATAATTACATATCAGTGTTTACTATGTAACTGTGGCCTCATAATTACATATCAGTGTTTACTATGAAAATGTGGCCGCAAAATTACATATCAGTGTTTACTATGAAATTGTGGCCTCATAATTACATATCAGTGTTTACTATGTAACTGTGGCCTCATAATTACATATCAGTGTTTACTATGAAATTGTGGCCTCATAATTACATATCAGTGTTTACTATGTAACTGTGGCCTCATAATTACATATCAGTGTTTACTATGTAACTGTGGCCTCATAATTACATATCAGTGTTTACTATGAAAATGTGGCCTCATAATTACATATCAGTGTTTACTATGAAACTGTGGCCTCATAATTACATATCAGTGTTTACTATGTAACTGTGGCCTCATAATTACATAATAGTGTTTACTATGAAAATGTGGCCTCAAAATTACATATCAGTGTTTACTATGAAACTGTGGCCTCATAATTACATATCAGTGTTTACTATGTAACTGTGGCCTCATAATTACATATCAGTGTTTACTTTATAACTGTGGCCTCATAATCACATATAATCTATTACTTTGAATCTCTGGCCTAATATTTGACAGCTTGCCATATCTACAACAATGGGGCCTCGTCCTCATATTTGAGGGGTTAACATATCTACAACTCTGGGACCTCGTCCTCATATTTGAGAGCTTGCCATACATACAACACTGGGACCTCGTCCTCATATTTGAGAGCTTGCCATACATACAACTCTGGGACCTCGTCCTCATATTTGAGAGCTTGCCATACATACAACACTGGGACCTCATCCTCATACTTGAGAGCTTGCCATACATACAACTCTTGGACCTCGTCCTCATATTTGAGAGCTTGCCATACATACAACTCTGGGGCCTCGTCCTCATATTTGAGAGCTTGCTATACATACAACTCTGGGACCTCGTCCTCATATTTGAAAGCTTGCCATACATACAACTCTGGGGCCTCATAATTCTTGTACTTATCTGCAATGACTTGTCCTCATATTTGAGAGCTTGCCATACATACAACACTGGGACCTCGTCCTCATATTTGAGAGCTTGCCATACATACAACTCTGGGACCTTGTCCTCATATTTGAGAGCTTGCCATACATACAACTCTGGGACCTCGTCCTCATATTTGAGAGGTTTCCATACATACAACTCTGGGACCTCGTCCTCATATTTGAAAGCTTGCCATACATACAACTCTGGGGCCTCATAATTCTTGTACTTATCTGCAATGTTTGTTATTTCTCTGATTCAATGTTGGTCTTGGTATTGTTAACAAATACACATTTCTTACCAAAGCTAGTGTAGTTTTTACATTTGTCTTCCCTGCTATTCAACTATATCCTCTAATTTTCAGTCTCCTCAAGCAGTGAAAATGAAGCAAATTGTACATTTTTTCAAAGGAAACCAAATCGAGCAAGTCTGGCAAGCTGCTTGTGTGTAAGTGTGGCCGTGTGTGTCTCATCAAGTGAAGTAGAAAATGGCACTACAGACTGGTCTTGTTGAGAACAGTACTTCTAGGGAGACCTACCAATGGAGTCTATGTCCCTTCATCTAGCCTTCAGTCTGTTATTGATTGCAATGTTGATTTCACGTCTATGTCACCTGCCTAGTCAAGGATGGTTAACAGTGTGTGGGAAGAACACTTCCGGGAAGTTAATCAGAACAGCACGCCAACAACGGTGCACCACAGACAATGAGGGGGCTTTATGTGTCACAACTATTGTTTTGGAAAGGAGATTGTATTATACAAAATAGTGACATACATATTTTGCATCCACATCACGATTAAAGGAGCACAAGGTAGTCAGAGATTTAGTAACTGTAAACAGAAAGTGGATTATTAACACCTTTATTTCACTTATATATCCATCATTCACTTTGGGGGACAAAATGATGCAGTGTGTTGACAACTGCCAGTGATGAAACCAGTGAGTAGAAGATAATTGCTGACAAGTTAAGGGCACAATGAAGGTCAAAAATGGATTCAAACTCACAACCAGTACAACAGAAACCAAATGATCAAATCTCCATGTCAACAAAAATCAATAAAGTAATGTGAGATTTCAGTTAAATAGGAAATAAGGAAATATCTGATGTTGGCAAATATCTAGGGATGCAGAAAGCTCATTTGGATCCATAAAGTTTGTAAAGGACACTAAAACTGTAGAAGATCACTGACAGACAAAGCACGAAATATGCTAAAGACATCAATCAGAAAAAGTCTTTTATCCTGTGTACATGTTTTATATCAGACTGCATATTCCTGACAATTGATCATTTACGAATAAATGACTGTGAGTAAGCGAGTGTGAGAGTAGTTTTTGCAGCTTTTGGCAATACATCAGCAATATCATGGGAGGAAATGGTCTTCACAGATTGTTCACATCGTAGTGAATGAGTAAATGCTACTAGGATACACAACTGCCCAGAACATGTTAAGCCTGTTTATGGCAAGAACCATGTAGGACTTCAAACAAGAGAGCCTCGTGCACCTAGCTAGCTAAAACAAAGTCACATGCATTTCTGAATAAACGTTAAACTTTCTGTTTCAGAAAACATATTTAAGTGTGACTCATGAAGTGTCCTAAGTGATCATCACTTGTAATTCAGGACCAGAATAAGACAACAGCATGCTATCCTTGTCACAGGATCAGGCTGAACTGAGGATTGGGTGGTCCCAGTGTGACCTGGCTGATCATGTGTCACCTCACCCAGATGTGGAGCTCAGGTACAACCTGAGGTTTGCCTGGCTCAGGCTTCATACGCCACCATAATGGAGCTGAAAACCTTTTCTGAATTGGGGGTAAAACAACATTTACTTGTCATCAAAATGATTTTTGCATGCAAACAGACCCATGCAAGTGTTATTATTACTCCCACCTTGTTGTGACATTGACCAATTTGTGTAGAACATCTTAAGTTACAATACCTACTTTCAGGAACAGTTCCAAGACAATACAACTAAAAGGACATAAGTAACTGATATAACCTCCTTTTCACACAGAGAACTCCAGGGGCCAGAACTAGGAGACTATACGAAGACTATTTCAGTTACATTGGGGGCAGGGCCCTGTTCCACAACGTGTGTGCTACGTCTGTGGTAAGTCTATGGGAAAGTAGGAGAGCTATGATCATTAAAGAGAGAATATATGGTTGTCAACTTCTTTATTATGAGGAACACAATGTTCCGGAGTATATGCTTACGCCTTTATCAGGTGAATGAATGCCACGAGGCAGAGAGCATATATATGTACAGGTAAGGACAACAAAATGATAAGATAACAAATGGTGGAAAATAACAAAGGGTAGAAACTGTGGCTGCCCCACATTCAGCGCTAATTACTCTAAAGCTTAGGCTTCCATTGTCTATTGCTAATGGTTATTATTATTTTAAATATACACAGTCAACACTGCAAATAAAATAACACCATATTGGAATATATTATTCCTGATAAAATCATTGCACCAAAATTCTGTAAAATTATATTATTGGGTATGTTTTAAGCAAATCACCAGTAGATTTAGAGAAAACTTATGTACCGCTATACAGAGTTTACAAGAAACTACACGGAATTCGCTGGAGGGATACGATTTAGTTTTTTACTGCACATAATACTAGAAAAATCCTTTTTTCCAAAATATTGAATCCCCAAGGGCGGGAAGTGGATTATGCTTGGATGCGTATACTAAGGAAAATACGGTATTTTGTTGACAACAGCATGTGAGAAATGATGAATCAACACAACATCTGGTGCCCTCATCTCATGTATTATTGAAGACACTGCACAGATGTGTGTGTGTGTGTGACAAAAGATCTGCTTCTGTGCACAGCAGCCAGAACTCAACCTGGGCATTACTAGGAAAAACTTACATATTATTATCTTAATTTATTAATATTATTGACTTCATGTTTCCCATATCAGCATAGAGAGATTTTAACAGGATATTTTTATTGACAGATTAAAGTGGGAAGCTAAATACGACGCAGTTGTAGACATTCACATTTTCAGTGATCTCCACAAGCACAAGTATCGTAGGGTGCTAACAGACCGAGAATCAAGGCTTCAACCCCACAAACATAGGGCCCTGGAAGCCAAGGGACTGAACACTCAACAGTAACTTGCCATGTCCTTGACCACTATCCAGTGGATCAGCCACTGAGTGAGTGGGTGATCAAGTGAGAGGATATGCGCTGGATGGAGTTTGGGTGGACGGTCTTCTAAACACATGTCTTATCACTGCCATGTTACAATTGGTAGTAAATGACAGTTATTCCTTATCAGCAATGTTACAGCGATTAAAGGATTTACAGCATTTTAGGACATAATTATGTGCTGCAAGAAAATAATGTTTTTAATCTATATATTATCCATTGTATGTATTTCTCATATACCGTATTCGTTGTAATAATTGTCCAGGATGCTTACAAAATTGCTTGTTTAAACCAAACTCAAGAGAAATTTGTTTTCACAGGGTTAGAAAATCCACTCAACCGCTCGTATTGAGGTGTGGCAGCCTGTGCAGGGCGAGAAAGAACTGAATAATTGCTCGTCCTACCAGGCAAGTACATATATTTCAATCATATTAATTCCATCTCTAATCGTTTATATCAATAAAAAAATGCAAGATAATTTCAAACCTAAAATATGTTTTCAACTCTTGCATCTAAGTGATAACAACGAAATACATGTCACTCATATCATGAATAGACGACACACTTGACAACTGTCTGTTACAGAAATAAACAGGAAGTGCGTTTGCGCAGCAGGTATTGAAACTAGTTTTTATAGGGAGATTAATTAAAAAATTGTTTTTGTTGTGAACGACGTACAGATGCTCAAATGTCAAAGTGATAGTGAGCAGCTGATGATTGATTTTGGGAGGGAAATGGCTGACATACAGAAGTTTTTAAACGGGGATGGTGGGGTTAACGATAAAAAAACATGATTTAATTAACAAACAGGTTAAAAAAAAAAAAAAAATCGAAAAAAATGTATGACTGTGAAAAAAGAAAGCAAACCACAAGACGCCTGTTTGAGTGAGTTTGAATGAGCGGAGATAAATGTAGATGGCAGGGACTCTGAATTATTTTGTACTCCCTGCCGTAAATAACAAGAGGCCCATAGGGTCTGTATTGTTCACCTGGATATTTACGCAATCATGACAAAATGTACATTTGCATTGTACATGTATAAAACACTGCAAATATTTCGTAATTTTGACTCTGTAGGCATCTAAAATAGGTGGATGGCAAATCTGTCAGCATGAACGTGTATTCCTCTAGACACAAATGTAGCATAAAGATCTGAACCGTTTCCATATTATGATCCAGGATCTAAGTTTCCAAAAATTGTATTTATAGTTCTGCTAGGCATTGTTTTATATGCAGAACTTAATATTACCATGTATACTTCCTCATAAACTAAGCCGGCAATAGCAATCACATGTACACACATTTTCTACCAATGTACCGGTGATTCAGTTAAAAACTACACAATTATAACTTTGAATTTTGACGCAATGATCAGAAGAATTGTATTTGAAACTATTATTTTATCAGAAATAATGTATTCCAATATCGTGTTATTTTAGGCACAGCTTTTACCATATTTATTTAAAATGATAATAACCATGAGAGTAAATCTTTGGAACAGCTGATCGGTGTGCCAGATATTTTTTACATATAGAACAATTTGACCCGTCACCGGTGAGACTTCCCGCAGACTTGCCAAAATGTAATGTTGACATATAATTGTCAAACTACAACAAATATGACTCTTAATGAGAGAAAGTGTGGCATTTATGATACATGTATATGTATCCATTCTCTCTCAACTAAAGTCTGTTTCAAGGTGTCAATATCAGTACCCGGTAATCATGGTTGCTGTAAATAACGGTGAGTCACTTCACACAGGATTTCACCGAAATTAATTTAAACAAAACCGAATGAGTTTTGAATAAATTCAATAAAACATTTAATATTACAAACAGAAGTCCATATACACAATGAACACTATTTATAACCAGTGTAATAACAGGATTAAATTGTGGCAGTCTGAACAGATTTGTTGACACGGTATATCCGGTGTTACATGCTCACGGCAAAATGTCTTTAATTTGCGTATGGGGAAAAACATCGAAACTCCTTGTGGTGTGTTTTATGGAAAGATAAGTGCACACTATAGTCAAGAAAACATGATATTTATTATGAAAGTCACTCTTGATGTTATTCTGTCCACCAGTCATTGTCAAATATGAAGTGGGCGTGACCAAAACATAAATGTCTGAATGCCTAAAACAGTTTTCTGGACGCCTGGTCCAAACAACAATGAAACTAAAATGTTTTCAAACATAGTTACTAGGTAATTCTTTTCCCCTTCTAAGCTGTTTTCTGTATTATACAGGAGAAAATGTGGAATGTGAAATGTGTAATTGTTTTTTCTTAGTAGGGGGTGCTCATAAAGATTACTTAAAGATTGGTCTGACCAATCAGGATCTTTATCAATATCCGACCAAGTCAAATCTGATTAATCCAGGCATCCTTTGCTCATCATTCTGGACTGAACTTGGGGGACTGAGGAGGAATTTATCATGTAATTGATGCTCTTTAATCTGGATTAGCTAGGCACACATCTCACTCACACATCCTGTAAGCTGCAATTACAATCCATTTTGTCTTTGAACCTGTGTGTTCATATCGTGACTTGACATCACAGGACACAACTTCTGCTAAATCTCACAAATCAAGACCACTGTCTGAACCTGACTATGGGGCAGATAGTTTAGTCCAGTATATTCCTTGTAGCTGTACACGTATATATTCACTATCATCTGCAGGCATACATCTTCTCTACTGAAAGCTACATTCATATGACAGTACAGACATTGCAAACAAATACCCACTTTCTGAAAATGTGCCTGAAATATATATTCCACTAATTGGTTACTACTGCAGACTAAATGTCAGCCGACCGGTAGTTATCAAGCCTTGTTAAACAAAGATGCTAGCTGATAATGCAGAGATGATTGATCACATGTATTAATGCCACTCTCACAAAGCAATTACATTGAAGTAACATTTATCGCAATGTGACATTAACAACACACAACTCCTTGTAGCAAGCATTGTATCATCTACTTCGTGTCCACAGAACCTTTCAAACAATAACATCAGCAGCATGCAAATACATATGACTTCAGATTTCGAGAATTATGGTATATCAAGAATGACAAATGTGTCGTAGGATGGGATTTGAACCTGGCCCCAGTGTGTACTGGAGTAACACACTAACCGCTTGGCTACCCTACCGCTTACCAGGGTCAAGGAATGGGAAGGAAGTGTTACCTTGGTGATATTGTTGACAAACACCTCCCTAGGCTCTTCCCCTGTGGCATCAACAACCTCAAATTCATCCCCCAAGTCAACGAAGACACTGCCAAACACGCCATACACATCAGACGAGATGAACTGAAATCAAACACTGCTAATGAAACACTTGGAATGTATAATCCTTCTTACAAATGTGAATTTCTCATAAATGTTAACCTAAAAGGCAACACTAGGGAAAAAACAAATCTTCCAATAACTACTGTAGCCCAAACTACTGTATCAAAGAAAGACACAGTAATCACTAATTAATCATCAAATGATAGGGTTGACCTAGTTTGATCTACCGAGTTTTCTGTTTTCTTCCTTCATAAAGACAAACACGTCCATGGGAAGTACAAAACTGATGCACTTACATGAATCTGAGGTGACTGTTCCCGACAGAACTTGTTGACTCTCACTTGAACCGGCAGAGGGCACTCTGTTAGAATGATGCACTGAAAAAGGATGCAAAACTTGATGAAAACACATCGCAAGAGTTGTCCCTCAACTCTCCAACACATACAAGGGGGTCAACGTGAAACCCCCCAAATCTTCCAGGCTTTCTAATGTCTAATGTTATACTGTCATGGATCGGAAACAGAGCAGTGCAGTCAGGGAAAATAAATGAAGTGAGCTTTTTTTTTTGTTTTGTTTGTTTGTTGTTAACGCCGTACTCAGCTATACTCCAGCTATATGATGGCGGTCTGTAAATAATCAACAATCCAGTGATTGACATAATGAGCATTGATCTACACAATTGGGATACGATGACAGGCATCAACCAAGTCAGCGAGCCTGACCATCCCATTCCCTTAGTTGCCTCTGACGACAAGCAAACTCGCCTTTTACGGCAAGCATGGGTTGCTGAAGATCTATTCTCAACCCAGATCTTCACGGGTCTTCTACATATGAATACAAGTAATGATGCCGGACTTTCTTGGCACTCCACATCTCTTTTAACAACAGGAAAATAGCGTTATCACTATCCCCCGCCATGAGGCACATTAGAAGTTTGTTTGTTCATATAGCAGTGAACATAAACTATAAAAAAGAGCCCAATACAGCCTTAAAAAGAGATATCAACTTGGGCCATTTTTTGTCATCAGAAAAAATGATTTAATATGAAATTAATACACACAAAAGGCCCTTTCTCTGAAACAAATAACTCAGTGTTGATAAGTATCTCTTTGATAAGCTTACTTCAGTTGTTTCTCAGAAAACTTGCGCCCATTGCACAAATAACATGGCACCAAGTTGAAAAATACATGGCAAGGGCCATAACTCTGTAAAAAATTAATTGACAGGACCGATTTTCAAACTCAGTCTTGACAAGTATCTCTTAGATAAGCATGCTAAGTTTCATTCGTGTAAGTTCAGCAGTTTCAGAGAAAACTTGTCCCGATTTTCAAAGTGATGTCATAATGATCATCACATTTTATGAAGTGATATCATAATGACCATCATCACAGTTTATAAAGTGATATCATAATGATCATCTCATTTTATGAAGTGATATCATAATGATCATCATCACATTTCTTGAAGTGATATCATAATGATCATCACATTTCTCGAAGTGATTGATATCATAATGATCATCATCTCATTTTACGAAGTGATATCATAATGATCATCACATTTTACGAAGTGATATCATAATGATCATCACATTTCTCGAAGTGATATCATAATGATTATCACATTTCTCGAAGTGATATCCTTTTGATCATCACATTTCGTGAAGTGATATCCTAATGATCATCATATTTCTCGAAGTGATATAATCATCATCATCATCATAGTCTTATCATTGATATCATAACAACCACTTGCGATTTAATCACTGATATCATTATAGCTCAGCATAGTTTACACTGTGATCCAACCAGTCACAAACGCTACTTTACAGTGGTCCTATTAAGCGATAATTAACTGACCTGGTGTGTTTAACAAAGTGACTCATCAACACAAAATGCTAATTATGACACAGCCACTATCAACAAGGTTAGGGAAGGACAGAAGTATCAGTTATCAAGGACTGTTTCAAGCATCACACAGTATTTGATGGGGTGCTAAATGCTCACCAAATCAGCCCCATTGAAGATGATTGATGTCACTGACTTAAATTTACTTGACAAAGAGATCACATTATCTAAATTTCAGCAATCAAATGCACTTTGGAAGTTGTCCAGACGATCCAATCTCATACATTTGGGAAAATGGTGTTGTAAAATGTTTACTTTTAAACAACTTTGATAATCTAATTTTAGTCAAATCTTGCTTCCCTTCAAACTGCTCCTGAGGACATCAAAGAAAACCAAAAGCAGTTTGTAGATATCCAAGAATTCTTAAACTAGGAGTCGTTTTATCACGCCATCAAAGGATCTGTTTTGATACAATTAAGAAGTTGCCTGAAGGATAAGAGAAATTATTTTGAAATGAAGCCAGAGCCTCGTTAATTATTGGTGTTGCATGATCTGTGGGCCTGTTGTCGACATTGATCTGTAACGTACAACCTGTGGTGGGAATTGCACTTCTCAGGGTAATCAACAAATGGTGCCTGACTCAAGCATTAATGCTGCCTTCCAGACAGAGGGATGGATGAGAGGCTTCGCTGACCACTGACTCATGACTACCTGATTCTTTGTCCACCATCTCGGTTGGGCAGAATACTCACGACTATTTAATGTTGTGCCACGAAACCATGCAGTGATAGGGAAGCTGGGATTACTGAACCAAACAAAACTGGATCAAGGTCAAATAGTCTGCAAGAAGAAGTCCCTTGGCGCCCTGACAATATTCTTGTCAATTATTAATTGCCATTCATTCTTTCTCAAAATTGTACCATTTTTTAATACCACAACTTGTTCATCAACAAAGTGCTTAATCTCTGCAAATTTAATGAATTGTCACAAATAGAATTGTGTGGCCCAAAACACTTAGATCAGAGCTTCAAAGTGATTATTCTAGTATCAAGCTACATAACAGTAACCACTGGTATTAATGTTTACAATGGGATAAAGTAGGTGCATAATTCATGGGGCAATTATATCACAAAAAACTCCAATTAACACTCTCCATTGCCCTACATTGACATCATTAAAGTGCTGACTTGGATGAAAATGACATTTATACACAAATACCAGTTAATAAGCATTATCTACAAGACTGGAATGTATGCTACACTCTGTGCAAAGGCTGTCTGCACACTACTGTCACTCCTTCACATAACACCAAACATAATCCTCATATAAATAATGGCACTGTCGTTCACCTGTATATGTAGTTTATACTCATGATGTCATTCACTGGATGGTCTGGTCCAGACTTGATTATTTACAGACTGACGTCATATAGCTGGAATATTGCTAAGTGCAGTGTTAAACAACAAACAAACAAACTAAGTTGTTGTCAGCAGTCATATTGAAATATGTTATGTGTAAGTACTAAACTGTAATGATTATAACAAAGTATGATGTGAACTGTTTGAATGGCATTCAAGAAGATGGTGTGTTCTATGATGTCATCACAAGAAGAACCATACATGCCACAGCTCCATCAGTCTGGCACTGTCAGAAAAGATGTTTACAAAGTCAAACATGCATTTAAAGAAAATTTGAGAGCTTTGTCAAAACAAGGTCAAAATGTAAAACTTAACAAAAAGCAGAACATCTATTTGAGTTCCACAACCAACTAAAGGCAACATTTCATTATACTCTAAACATAAATGGCAGGTCAAAGGCCATAAATAGATTCTTCAATAGAGCTGCCATGGAGGTACATCTCTTGAACACAAAGGGGTGTCATTTGTTCAATCACTGTTGGGAACAAGCGTGTGATGTTTCCGTTTAACTAGTCCAGTGGTGTCTGAGGAGACAAACAGCCCATGACATAAGCTCACTTGACTTTTAGTCAGGTGAGCAAATAACAAATGTTGTGTCATTATGTGATCATAGACAGACAGACCTGCCTTAAAAAATGGTAAATTCCTTTCATAGAACTGGAGGAATTCTATTCATAAATCTGAACAGCTTGTCCAAAGACTGACAGATATATTTTCATGTTTACATGTACTGCTAAGCACTGCAAACAAAACACACATCCTACAGAATAGCTGCAAGACAACTGCAGTTCATCATAATAAGCTTTCACATCTTTACACTGGAAATATGCCACAAACAACTTTCCGTTCATTCTGTTGGAAGGAAACAACACTGGCTTTCATTATATTTTGCTCTACCTAATGGAAATTTCTTTCGATGGACCCATTTACATAAAATAAGTGATCCTTATGAATGTTGAGTATTCAGGTGTCTGCAGAGCGACAGAGGGCTAATTGTACAATCAAACATAGAAAGTTTACAAGAACATAGTACTTGTGCTGGACACTCACCTGGAATAGCTTCAAGTAGGACAAGTCAGAGTGCTCATCCAGACTGTCAGTGAGGGTGTCCACGCTTACGTAGGGGTTCAGCTCAGACAGGCGGGAACAGCAGGCCTCAGCTCTGTGGGTGAAAAGCAACCTCTACATTCTGTTGTTAGTATCAGTGAGGGAGGGAGGGAGGGAGGGAGGAAACGAGCATCATAATGCTTCATGAGTTTTTTTTCATTTAAGAAATGTACTGAATATGTCAATAGTATGAATTATGCAGTGAGAACCAGGGTGTGACCAGAACATTCCGCGGTCTTATGGCCTATGGTGTTCCCCAATCAGAAAACCCTGTTTCCCATTTGCAGCAACTACCATCAAATGATGATTTACATAATGATGAATAGTTCAGAGTTCAAAACAAGTACAAGTAACAATATAAGGCATACATAATTTTTCTAAAATTGTACATAATTACATGAAATCTCTCATTATGATTGCAATTATTTCATCAACAAACACATTGTTGAATGCCACCTGAAGAAGCCACTGTTGTACCAGGAATGCTTATCAGAAACATGCATCCGATGTTGACCACAACTAAGTGATGTTCATCTGTCCAGACTCAAGCACATTACAGCAGATACTGATCTACTGGGTGTACACTTGCACAATGTGTCAATCCAGCACCAATAATTACATTATCTGACAGAAATATAATAACGTTAATAACACAACCCAGGCCAGAGCACAGTAACTAGGTAACAGCGACAATGTGGCCATTATAGGATGCAAGAGCTTTTCCAACATTGATTACTAATTAGAGATAATCCAGTGCTCCAATTTGGCCTGAACAAGAGTAAAATAATAGATGTTAGTGGCAACCAAAATAGGCTGCAGGTGAGTAATTGTTCTGGCAGGACTGTAGGACTACTCAGGAGTATGAATGGCAATTAAGAATTATCTTCTTGCAGCCATGTGGTGATCCCGTCATGCCAGGATGTAAACCAGGTATCCATGTAGTGAGTGAGTGAGTGAGTGGTGCGGTGCGATGCGTGTGTGTGTGCATACAGAGTCCATGCTGTGCATCCATGCTGTGCGAGTGACTGCTTGTACTAGTCCGGCTGATTTTATAGTGCTAGCCCAATGAGATCCCATTCTGCAGCTTAACATGAATACCCCACTCACACACAGTATACTGACTCCGAGCCGACCAGTCTTTGTTTTATCCCTTAATGAAGCGCAGACAGGGTAACAACAAGTACCATCTTTTAATGTCTTTTGGTATGACGCATACTAGGATCGAACCCCCGACCTTCCATGCATGGGGAGGACGTCCTACCATTAGAAATGGATATTATTTACATCCATTCTTATTTTTTAATGAAATGGCAAAATCCTGCTAATAACCTTAATGTTCCTAATCATCTGTGCAGGAACAATGGTTTCCAGAAATTCAGTAAATTCATCAGCAGATTTTGACACATATCGCTTACCAAATTACTTCCTTCTGCCTAAAAGATTCCCTGAATTACATTATAAAAACATGCATATATTAACTATATTTTCTGTCATTCACCAAATGGTTTTATACATCAGAGGACATGGAATCTAAGTTGAAACATGTAAAACCAGTTCAACTGTTCAAGATCCTTGACTCCAGATCTGAATTTAAATGACTTTGGCACCATTGCAAACAGAACCACATCCTGAAATCAATAGAAAAACGATAACCCCCCTGTCTGGAAGAATAATTGATGCACCAAGATGGGTGATGTTCCGCAACAATCCTCATCTTCAACATCATAAAATCAAGAGGCTTTTCTACACAAGCAAATTGGCACTAGCAAGAGTCAGAGTCAGTTTGTCAAAAAGAAAGTAAAAGGGTCATTAGAACATCAGGACTTGTATTTCCTTATGTTTATAAGGCTATTCAGACCAGTAAATATTTCAGGCTAATTTGCATCCCTGCAGTTTTCACATAACAAGCACAATGTTAATTTGTTACAAACACAATCGCAGCTAGAAAATCAGGCAGATCTGATGGAATAGGCAGAATAGGCCGGGTGAGCAAGGATATCCTTGACCAGAGGACAGAATATCACTGCCGGGGAAACTGAGAATATTATACACCAGGGAAACTGAAAATATCACACCCAGGGAAACTGAGAATATTATACACCAGGGAAACTAAAAATATCACTTCCGAGGAAACAGAATATAATACACCAGGGAAACTGAAAATATCACACCCAGGGAAACTGAGAATATCATACACCAGGGAAACTAAGAATATCACTGCCGAGGAAACAGAATATTATACACCAGGGAAACTGAAAATATCACACACCAGGCAATCTGAGAATATCACAGTCGGAGAGACTGAGAATATTTTACACCAGGGAAACTGAGAATATCACTGCTGAGGAAACTGAATATATAATACACCAGGGAACATGAGAATATCACAGCCAGGGAAACTGAGAATATTATACACCAGAGAAACTGAGAATATTTTACACCAGGGAAACTGAGAATATCCCTGCTGGGGAAACTGAGAATAACATACACCAGGGAAACTGAAAGAATTATTCACCAGGGAAACTGAGAATATCACTGCCGGGGAGACCGATAATATCCTCGAGTATGAAAACTGATGATATCATAGACTGGGGAGACAGGGAATATTATTGCCCAGGAACACTGAGAATATCATTGAGTAGGAAGGCTGAAAATATCATAAACAGTGAGACTGAGAATAACATTGACAGGGGAGACTGAGACAGTGAGAGAATCATTGACTGCAGAGACTGTAAAGGTTATTGACCAGTTAGACTGGAAATATTATTAAGCAGGGAGACCTAGAATATCATTGGCTGGGGATACTGAGAAGGATATTGACCAGGAAGACTGGGAATATCATGTAGTTGGGAGACTGAGGATATTGACCAGGAAGACTGGGAATATTATGTAGTAGGGAGACTGACAAGGATATTGACCAGGAAGACTGGGAATATTATGTAGTAGGGAGACTGAGAATGATATTGACCAGGAAGACTGGGAATATTATGTAGTAGGGAGACTGAGAATGATATTGACCAGGAAGACTGGGAACATTATTTAGTAGGGAGACTGAGAAGGATATTGACCAGGAAGACTGGGAATATTATGTAGTAGGGAGACTAAGAAGGATATTGACCAGGAAGACTGGGAATATTATGTAGTAGGGAGACTGAGAAAGATATTGACCAGGAAGACTGGGAATATTATGTAGTAGGGAGACTGAGAATGATATTGACCAGGAAGACTGGGAATATTGTTTAGTAGGGAGACTGAAAAGATCATTGACCAGTGGGGTGGGAATATTATTGAGTAGGGAGACTGAGAAGGATATTGACCAGGAAGACTGGGAATATTATTGAGTAGGGAGACTGAGAAGATCATTGACCAGTGAGACTGGGAATATTATTGAGTAGGGAGACTGAGAAGGATATTGACCAGTGAGACTGGGAATATTATTTAGTAGGGAGACTGAGAAGATCATTGACCAGTGAGACTGGGAATATTATTGAGTAGGGAGACTGAGAAGGATATTGACCAGTGAGACTGGGAATATTATTTAGTAGGGAGACTGAGAAGATCATTGACCAGTGAGACTGGGAATATTATTTAGTAGGGAGACTGAGAAGATCATTGACCAGTGAGACTGGGAATATTATTGAGTAGGGAGACTGAGAAGGATATTGACCAGTGAGACTGGGAATATTATTGAGTAGGAAGACTGAAACAAATACTGACTGGGGAGACATTGAGAAGGTCATTGACTGGGCAGACTGAGAAGGTCATTGACTGGGCAGACTGGTTCACTTTCATCAAATTCCCTCTGTGTCTTCACTGTGGGGGAAATATTCCACAGAATAATATCCAATTGTTGTGGCTGGGATATATGTTTGTCCAAGTATGATCAACAAATAACCTCATATATACAGTTGTGAAATTTTTGGGAACATATACCAAGAACCTGTAATATGTGAAAGCATCCACTGCTTCACACTTGAACCTTCCATTCCTTTAACTGGCAAGTGACAAAATTAACAGGAATACTCTTACCCAGCCATTTTCTCAGTGGAAATATATACACACAACAGCTTGACATTTCCTAAATAGTTTGGAGAAAACCAGGCAATGATACACTTCCTACATGGAATACAGTGTTGCGCTTGTATAACCATAAGTCTGTATTCATACACTGATGCTTCCTCAACCTCCACCATAAGAGGATAATTATGGGCACTGTTAATGGCCTAATCATCTCAGAAACATTAAGCACAATACATTATCCTAAGTGAACTTGTGATAGATTAATTAAGGCCAAAGCCCCTAGAGTGTCTCTGGATGGAAAAGAGAACACTGTAATAATTCCCCTTGGTCATCCCGAGCATCATACAAGTTGGAACACTTCCAGGAATATCTTCAGTCTGCAGTGCTGAAGTCATTTTGGACACACTTGGACGAAAGTAATCTATATTTATCATTGAATGGGATTAAGGATTTTAGTTGTCAAACAATTATTTTAGCATGATGGATATGCTAACTAGCAGTGTCTGCATCATCAACTTTGAAATGATGCAAGAGCTGTGGCTCAATGTATTGTCAGCTGTTTCAAGAATTAACTCACAGAACTTGACATTTACAAACTACAGATGTAGAAGAATATTTGTGCAATGCTTCACTAGCCCTGTAGTAATAAGAAATAAGTCAAGGTTGGCTTGTTGATTGATGGGATAGTTATACTTGGGTAGGCTTTGGCTGACATTCCAATGACATGTTTCTGATATGGGCCTTTGAAGGGTTTTTTAAGGCTTTATTCCTGGGTAGAACTCAGGGTGCCGGTATGCCACGCTTCTTGTGGGAGCACACCTCCTGGGGATTGGGTGGACATAATGGCTGGCATGAATAAAAGTGAGTGAGTTTGGTTTAATGTTATTTTGAATAGTATTTCAGTTATATCCCAGGATGTCAGTGTGATGTGGGAGAAAAACCTGATGCAGGTTTTTACTACTTTGGTGAAACCCACAAACATGGATATGGTGCTGACAAACCTAGAAACATAAATAGGGCGAATCTTATATTTGAAAAGACAATCATAGGTTTCTGGCACACCTAAGCGACACAACTCTGAATGTCCATTGAGGCAACTTAGACGATGGGCCACCATGAAAAACAATCACTTGGGAGAGTGCCACAATGAGAGGGTGCCACAATCAAAGAATTACTCTCAGCATTGCCTTAAAGCCCCATCTGCGGTAGTAACTACAGCACTCTAGTGGGCGGAGCTTGTACAAGTGATTTGACAGGTCAATATGACGTCATGATAACACATACATTTCATTGGCTAATGCGTAAACGGGTGACGTCATGTAAACACCCACCCACGTGGGTCGTTTGACAACAAGGACGTAAGTTTTAATGGTAATATAAATATCTACCAAACGATTCCAAGACTTTTCAACAAACGCGTACGTCTTTGGTTTCGAAACCTACCTGCCATGTAGTCTTCACATCTTCATAAAATGATACCGTGGAATGTCCACGATTTATCCAACACACAAATTATAGTTCTAGATCTTTGGACTAGAACGAAATACATTTGTCGTGATGCATATGAGCAGTGTAAATGAAGAAACATAATATGTGTTGGGGCAACAATCGCTATCCTGTGGTGTACGGTATATCTGCAGTTTATAAATAGCATTTCTCACAATATATACAGTAATCGGTGATTTCAACAATGTTTTTCTTTGTTGTGTTCGTCTTGCCTCATCTGGAATCTGGATGACAACGATCGTGTAAAAAACCCTGGTAATGGTCAAAAATATTTTCAAGTGATCAAAGTAGTTTCTTGTTGTTTTTTCATTGCCCAATAGCAATGTATTTTGGCAAAGTCTCACTTGTCCGATGAAGCTCCTCATGCCGAAGTAACTCGATCCGTGAAACTTGGTGGGTCCCAGTGACCCAGATCCCTGTTGATTGGCATGCCAAGTGTCATTTGCATAAGGCCATCCATATTTTTTGTATGTGTTTCTCCCCTCAAGCCTCAACTAATCAGAGACCGGGCGGACGAAATAAAATATATCACTTATCAAAACATGACTTTCAATAATTGTGTAAGTTATTTGATGACATTTTAAAAAAAAGGTTCAACACTTGGTACTAGAATCTAGTCTATGAATTAATTTATGATGTAGATCGATTCGCTTTGCTTCGGAAACGAATTTTTAATAAACAACGGAACAAAGATAAAGTTGACCTGGTTCTTTTATGACGGTGCAATTGTAGATCTAGTAGTATTTCTTTTATTGGATCGGTGCGCAATTTTCCACAGCGGCAGCAAAATTGAGACACGAAGACATTACCTTATTTCACGTCGGAATGGAGATAAAAATATTCAAATACGGACAGCCTCACAGACTTCGAAACGATGTTCAGATAAATATATATTTGTTCACATTAATTCTGTCATGTGCGTGAAAATGGGTTTCAACATTACTTTCATCAAGCTTACATTCAGGTCGCTGGCTACTTCGGCATTAACACATGTTTTGTCTCGAAGCTCAAAGCAACAATGTTTCTCTCAGATACATTTTTCTCTCCATCCATGACGAACATCTGTCATAATGTCAATGCCTAAACATTCCTGGGCAGCTGATTTCAACAATGTAATACACACGGCCTCATTAACGGCATCATCGCAAAGATTCCTTCCAAATACCCACCACGTGATCAGGGTTACGACCTTGGGATAAATTAATAAATTATTTTGCATTTTTAGAAAAGATTTGTTTTCGTGAATATTATTTTTTTTTAAATATCCTGTACATGGTACTTTTGGATTGCACTGGGCATTTCTTTTATTACTTTCTAAAACTTTTTATTTTCGCCTTTCCGACAACGCGATCTCCTAGCAACCACGCCCCATGAGCGCATCGAGTTGCTGCTTACAACTGTCAAGAACTTTGCAATTTCGCTTGTCTTCAATATGAGCAACAAAACATTTTCATGTGAAGCCTAATTTGACGAAGAATTGTTCGAGATAATCAGGGAGCCTTAGGTAATTTCGATTATGACATTGGTGACTTTATCGTGGAGAAAGTTCCAATTCAAGATGACATCATTCCGATTCACAACTCGAATCGACAAGATGGCGCCTCTCTTCCCGCCCTTGCAAGTGCAACAGAAACTTTGATAAATTCAGTGCCGATTCTTGGGATTAGTGAATCAGTGTCACAGCTAGATTTCATTGTGGAACCAGATGAAGCCGAATATGTATGTTCACATTTCTTTTGTCAACCATGCGTGACACGGCACAGGCAATCGCAGTTAGGGAATGGTGCGGCCACCATGTTGCAGAAATTCGTCGATTCGAACACATTGCTTCTGGACTGAGCTAAATAAACGAAATGTTTGGAGAGATCGTAGATACTTGGACTTGAAGAAACGGAAATAAACGTTGCAGCAGATGAAGGATCGGTGTGGACAAAACGGGAAAGGGATCCCAGATTATATTTTAAAACTTGTGCGCGAAGTGTATCCAAATACCCCGAACAAAAAATACATGGGACAAGTGTGGATCTAATGATCAAACTCAGTTTTGTGTATGAAAATTCTGTGAAAGAAAAGGAAATTCATAATTAAATTAATTCTTGGAATATGTGTATTGGAGTTTTCGTTTATCGTAAGTACAATATTATCTGGATACGCCTTCAGTAGGTCAAAACATCAAGTATATTTCGTTACTTATTTACCAGTTGCTTATGTGCATTGTTATGTTAACGTTG
The DNA here is from genome assembly GCF_023055435.1 of Haliotis rufescens. Classification (NCBI taxonomy): domain Eukaryota; kingdom Metazoa; phylum Mollusca; class Gastropoda; order Lepetellida; family Haliotidae; genus Haliotis; species Haliotis rufescens. The sequence goes on from NW_025963779.1 coordinate 38,492,654, forward strand.
ATACACGTGACATATTCATCTATTGTAGTCAAGCTGAGAAATATTGGCGCAACTTCTGGTGCTTCAAATTAGGCCCCTTCCTAAACACTAGTTGAAAAATCTGTGTAATAATTTAGGTTTTATAAATATAAACTGATTATTGTGTGGCACAAATCTAATTGTTGAATGCAAATGACCAAAACTAAACAAATATCTGTATTTTTCGGATTGAACTCAAAGAATCGCATCGTCAATTTCGTATTTAAATATCGTTACTGTTACATTAACCGAAACTGATGTTCTGCTGCTGTTCTGCCGTAAAAATATGCAACACAATTCACTTTGACCACAAATGCATTGAATGTGTCACATGTACACATGACCATGTGCTTTGCTATTTATAGCGCAACCGTAAATAAGCTCCGCCCACTGTGATTGATGCAGACGCCAAACACGATCGATACGATTTTTTATGATAAAACTACAGAAAATCTATTGACTTATATCTTGATATGGAGCCATTTGTTGTATCCATGGTTTGTCATTCAAGTTGACACGAAGTTTGACGGTCAATGGTGATCTGGTTCCCTTATGGTTTTCAAAAAACGTCTCCCGACACTCGGTTGTGTTTACATTGTCAGTCATTGTTCGAAACTGAAACAGCGCCACCTTGCGGGCTATTTATAGTCAGGGTGGGGCTTTAAGTATATAACTATTCTGATAACATTGACTTTTACTCACACTATCGACCACTGTTACTTTCTGGCCCACACTTGATTGCTTTAACTATTGCCATGACAACTGTTATGCTGTTGCCTACAGCACAAACTGGTATTCACTCAGGACCCCTGAACACAGGGCTGGATGGAAACGGTAGGGGAGAAAGTGTTCCCCAGACAACTGGGTGTATGCCTCCACAGAGACCTCTAACCTAATGGGTCGTCCTCCATATGTTCTTCCTATTCCATTGTTAACAGTGTGGACATGAAGCAGCTGATGAGTCAAACAGAACCAAGGCTACATCACTGTTTTTATGCCACCCTGATGACAAATTCTCCAACTACAAGTGCAGGGTTTTGCTAGCTCGCCCCGGAGAGGTGCTGCTGCCAATTACCACATGCTCACATTGGTATTGATGAGTTTAGGAAAACCATTCTGAAGCTCACCTGCAGCATGCTACACCATATTATCGCAGTAGGTAATAAATAATGGATCATAATGGCACACGCTTACTAACCTATTAAACATGTCATACGCCAAATGTTTCTTGTTCTTTGTTTAACTTTATAACACATCAATTAGGATTGATCGATGCTGATTTTCTTTACCGAGTTCCGTAAACAAAGTACTTGTCATTAGCAACTCAAGGACAGGCAACTCAATATTATCGTTGTATGGCTATTGGCTGTGTGGCTATTGGCTCATGTTTTCTGCACGATATGTATTGCCAAACAATCCTTTAAAAATATTGTAGTTACTGTAACTTTGAATTTTGCAATCTATAATTGAAAATATAATTACCTAAATATGCCTACAGACAATGACTGTAAAAGAAGTACTATCCTAAAAATATTAGCTTCGGCTGTGATGCGGCTATCAACCACGGCTATTTCAATCAGAGGGGGTTTATTGTGATTTGAAACCTCTGATTGACCAATCAAACTTGAGTATTTTCCAAATTCATGGCAGAATTCTTATTAATGGGGTTGTTTACAAACTTCTTCAAGCCCAAGTGCTGCTGCTCCACAATTTGAGCTGGAGCTGAACAAAACAATCATGTTGTTGCAGGTCTGTTGAGACATCCACTGCAATATGCATAGCATGCAGGTCAGAGACCATGCATTGTGGGCAACAATCAGCACCACACATTGTGTCAACACTGTGCCAACCACTGCTGGGAGATAGTCTCACCACATTGTCAGAAATCAATGTCTGGTGCTCCGATTTGGAGCAGGCAACTGTGCATCCATACGTATGGCAGTATAGATACTTTGTATGACAGACAATGGGTATGACAGCATATCACAGGACAGACAATGGGAATGACAGCATATCATAGGACAGACAATGGGAATGACCACATATCACAGTTAAGACACTACACTAAATATGGATTGACATCTCAGTAGATATGGATGCTCACCACTGTAGGTGTTTATCAGACACACTGAAGAGAAAATGAACTTTTAGTTGCTCAAGGTTATACAGTGGGTGGCTGGGTAGCCTCATAATGATGGAATGTGTCGATTGATATTTTTGTTCAACATGATCCCCTTCGAAGTCCTCATAGAACAATCCTGGAGTGCCCGCACCACATTGGTGTAGACAGCTTCCTCCTGGTGGTGTAAAAAGTCCTCCACAGCAAATAGCGTCCTCATCATTGGCATAACTCTTGCCAGACGGTTACAAATCTAGTGATTACATACTTGTGCACAGGTGCATTGTCCTGGTGGAACAACACTCCCTTAGTGTGTTTTCCACAATCATTAGCCTTTGATTCTCAGATGCAGTTGCCTGAGTAGATCAGCTAGATTTTTGCCATTAATGGTCTCATCTTTCAGGAGGTAGTCCACCAGTAGGATTCCTTTGGAATCCCAGAAAACTGAAGCCATCCCCTTGCCAGTTGATGGAAGAGACTGCCCTGTCCGTCAGAGGAGATGGTGGATATTTCCACGGCTTTGACGGTTGTTTAGGTCCAGGCTGATAGTGGTGAACCCAAGACTCAATGGTTACCAATCACTCAACAAATCAACTGGGCCAGCTTGAAAACAACGTAAGTTCTCACTAGAGATGATGAACTTGGAACAATTCTGATCAGAAGTCAGAAGCTAGGGAACCCAGCATGCTGAAAACCCAGTTCATTCCTCAGAATGTTGTCAATGATGTCAATGATGCCTACAGAAAGCTGCTACCTGGTCATGTATTTCGTGTCAAATGTCGCCTGTAAGCATGGAAATTATTGTACATAATACATGTGTTAAGGGATTATACATCCATAGTAGGTAGGCTCAGAACTTCTCAGCCACAAATCATCACGCACTTGAGGTTGTTTCAACGAGGATGTTTCAATGCCTAGCATTAGCATCAAACAAGCATCTTACAGAGATGCATAAAAACCTTTATATATGCTGCACATATACTGACAATGACTGAAAATATGAACACAATAGCATTGAATACGTTCATCTAATATCAGAACAGATGCTCTGAACGGATCACTGATTTCTTTCATTTGAAACCTTGCAGTATACTGTGTAATATTGGCTTTGTCTTAATCATGGTCATACCAAACTTCAGCCACAAAATAAAATGATTTTATTTCATAAGGCCTATTCAAGGCAATGATCTCACTTCAAGGCTTTAAAGTAAGACCCAAGTGCACTATCAAACAGATTTATTAGGGCATTCTTGCCATATTTCATTGTGCATCCAAATGCACCATAAAATATTCATGTCCACATACCAATGTTACCTGTAGTGGGGTGGGAGGGGTAAGCATTAAAACTGAATTTGGAACTTACCATGCATGTTAAACAATTGAAGAAGCTATATAATACTGTTTTCTGTCCAAACCTACATGTGACATCGAACATAACAAAATATACCACTTCTTCCACTTTTACTGTTATCTGAACTGTTTTTCAATAATTTTGTCTGATATTCCCCTATTCCACCTGGTATAACTTCTTTGAGTGGCATTTAGAAGTTGGAATGGTAACTAAGACAAAATTGTTATGGATGAGCAACTCCTTTATTACAATTGGGCGACGTTTCGGTGTAGATTCTAACAACGTTATCAAGCAAATGATACTATACTCAGAACGGACAAGACATGCAAGATCCAGACTAATGGCTGAAGTAACTAACCAGACCTGCAAATAATGGACGAAGATCATGTCTAACCCTGCCAGCTCTAGCTCTGTTTCCATCAAATCTCATTACAGTCAGATCTTAGTTCACGCTACTGCTAAACAAAGATCTGAGGACATCCTATTTCAGGTCAGATCAGAACGACTGAAAAGATGTCAATGTTAGCCAATCAGAAAGTAGCTGCTCTTGGCTTACAGGACTTGTTTCAAAACGGCAACTTCCATTCCAGACCAGATAAGGTAGAACTGAGATCTGATTATTATGAAATTGTGTTACCACTATGACTGGAACTGGTACAAGAGTGTAGCCACATATATCCATTGTGACTGGAGCTGTGTAGCTCCCAAGACAGCTACTCTTATCGTGCTGTTGTGTCCACCTTCCTGTAAGTGCTTGCCATCTGTTACCATGGTGGTGGAGCTGTGTATCTTGCTGCTGTACACAAGTGCTGCTGTTGTTGTGCTGTTGTGTTCGCCTCCTGGCAAGAGTGTCCACCTGTGACCACAGCTGTGTATGTAGAGGTATGGTGAGAGGGGCTTCTATGTATGTAGGGATGAGTACAGACACATGAGGGCGGATATAGTTATATAGTGTGATGAATGTAGGGGAATGGTGGGCTGGGGTGGGAGGGGTAAGCATGATCACGGACACATGAGGGCGGATATAGTTATATAGTGTGATGAATGTAGGGGAATGGTGGGCTGGGGTGTGAGAGGTAAGCATGATCACGGACACATGAGGACGGATATACTTATATAGTGTGATGAATGTAGGGGAATGGTGGGCTGGGGTGGGAGGGGTAAGCATGATCACGGACACATGAGGGCGGATATAGTTATATAGTGTGATGAATGTAGGGGAATGGTGGGCTGGGGTGTGAGAGGTAAGCATGATCACGCACACATGAGGACGGATATACTTATATAGTGTGATGAATGTAGGGGAATGGTGGGCTGGGGTGGGAGGGGTAAGCATGATCACTGACACATGAGGGTTGATATAGTTATATAGTGTGACACATGAGGGCGGATATAGTTATATAGTGTGATGAATGTAGGGGAATGGTGGGCTGGGGTGGGAGGGGTAAGCATGATCACGGACACATGAGGGCGGATATAGTTATATAGTGTGATGAATGTAGGGGAATGGTGGGCTGGGGTGTGAGAGGTAAGCATGATCACGGACACATGAGGACGGATATACTTATATAGTGTGATGAATGTAGGGGAATGGTTGGCTGGGGTGGGAGGGGTAAGCATGATCACGGACACATGAGGACGGATATACTTATATAGTGTGATGAATGTAGGGGAATGGTTGGCTGGGGTGGGAGGGGTAAGCATGATCACGGACACATGAGGCCGATATAGTTATATAGTGTGATGAATGTAGGAGAATGGTGGGCTGGGGTGTGAGGGGTAAGCATGATCACTAACACATGAGGGCGGATATACTTATATAGTGTGATGAATGTAGGGGAATGGTGGGCTTGGTTGGGAAGGGTAAGCATGATCACGGACACATGAGGGCGGATATAGTAATATAGTGTGATGAATGTAGGGGAATGGTGGGCTGGGGTGTGAGGGGTAAGGATGATCACTGACACATGAGGGCGGATATACTTATATAGTGTGATGAATGTAGGGGAATGGTGGGCTTGGTTGGGAAGGGTAAGCATGATCACGCACACATGAGGGCGGATATACTTATATAGTGTGATGAATGTAGGGGAATGGTGGGCTGGGGTGGGAGGGGTAAGCATGATCACAGACACATGAGGGCGGATATAGTTATATAGTGTGATGAATGTAGGAGAATGGTGGGCTGGGGTGTGAGGGGTAAGCATGATCACGAACACATGAGGGCGGATATACTTATATAGTGTGATGAATGTAGGGGAATGGTGGGCTTGGTTGGGAAGGGTAAGCATGATCACGCACACATGAGGGCGGATATAGTAATATAGTGTGATGAATGTAGGGGAATGGTGGGCTGGGGTGTGAGGGGTAAGCATGATCACTGACACATGAGGGCGGATATAGTAATATAGTGTGATGAATGTAGGGGAATGGTGGGCTGGGGTGTGAGGGGTAAGCATGATCACTGACACATGAGGGCGGATATAGTAATATAGTGTGATGAATGTAGGGGAATGGTGGGCTGGGTGGGAGGGGTAAGCATGATCACGGACACATGAAGGCGGATATAGTAATATAAGGTGATGGAAAAATGCTTGCTTGTAGCATGAGCAATGTTGACACACAATCAGTGACAGGTCACATCTTGTGATCATAAAATTCTCCTCTTAATCAGCACTTACAGCAAGCTGGTGTTTTGGGGACCATGTTGGTCATAAGATAAATAAATTTATTACGTGCGAGAGCAAACATATCGGGCATAGAAATCATGTGCCCTAGGGTCATATCACGTCACGAGACAACAGTGTATTGTTTCCGTCATCTGGAAAGCATTGTTGACGTCATTCAAATCTTATTGTGAAATGAGGTCGGAATGACGTCACACTAGAAACAACGTCATAGCTGAAGAATATTGACGTCATTTGACAAATTGTGGTTCCACTGCTGTTGCAACTTGCTGTTCTTATAGGTAGATACTAAAAATTTTCTCTGTATGTAGACATCTTCGTCGGTAATAAATAGAACATTATAACATGACATTGTTCATGTCATACCATGTTTACCACACTCGTGCCAAAAACCAGGATTTAGACACTCTTGTCGTAAACATAATATGACATGAACACTCATATAATATCCTCTATATACTTCCCTGTAAAATCAAGTTGACTATAGTTGCAATTTCTGCTGTATGAAAGCAAAGTTAAGAAGTCCTTACATTTGCAATAAAAACGTGTTTGTCTTCCACAGAAAAAAATTACATCATTTACCTTCAGTGAATTCAGGGAAACGAACAGATCATAACAATTAAACTTGGTCAATACAAATTTAAAAGTTTGAGACAAAAAAACACTAGACATGATCATCTACCGATTAAATTGTATTTCCTGTTCTGATAGGCATTGTTTTATATGCAGAGATTAAGATTACCAAGTATATTTTTTTCTTGTAGACTAAGCTGGAAGTAGCAATCAGCTGTACACTCTGAATCTACCGGTGATTTGGTTAATAATTACCCAATAATATAACTTTAAAGACTTTTGATTCAATAATCGAAAGAACTGAATCTGAAACAATTATTTTATTCGGAATAACTTATTCCAATATCATAGTATTTTAGTAGTATTTTACTTTATATATTTGAAATAAATAACCATAAGCGTTAGCACTTTGGTACACCTGATCGCTATTGCCGGATATTTTTTTCGCATGGAACAATTTGACCAATCACCGCCGATGCTTCCGCGCTCGCGATAGTGAAAACTCTATGTTGACAAATAATAGTCAACTACAACAAATATGACTTTCAGCGAGTCAAAGTATGACATTTATGATATATATATATCCATTCTCTATCCACTAAAGTTTGTTTCAAGGTGTCAATAGCGGAAATATGACTGTGGTTGCTGTAAATAACGGTGAGTTGTGCGATCTTCTGATCATTTCACATGTGATTTTGCCGAAATGAAAATAATCAATATTGAATGAAATGTTGAATAAAATTAATAAAATAGATTACAAACGTAAGTCCAGATATATAATGAACTGTTTTTTATAACCAGTGTAATTACATGATTAGTTTGTGTACTTCATTACTGATTTGTTGACTTGGTATTTCCGGTGTTACATGCTCACAGTTATGTCTGTGTTGGGGGGAAAAACATCCAAACTCTTCAACCCTGTGTATAAGACAACCCCCCTTGAAAGCCCCCTAATTTGAGGTACAATAAACTCGCCTTATACACAGCGACATACGGCATGTTAATTCAATTTACATTGTCTTAAGAACATTGCATGATTTCAAACTGTACATGAATCAGAGGAGGACATCAACTGATTACATTCATAACGAGATGGGTGAACATAAAATCTTTGACAAATAATTTTTTCCCAAACGACATTATGAGCATTACAAATCATAACTCATCTTCTATACTTTTTACAATTACATAATCCACACACCTGCAGTTCTCTTGGTTGCCGAATATATCTTCTTGTTTCTATTTTTAATTGGTGTGAACTACATCTGAAACGAGCCAGGGCCACTCTAAATTTTGAAACAGTTATATCATAACCTTAAGACTCAACTCCGTGCAAAAGAAAGTATATCAAGGGCATAACTATAGGTTCTGGTGTCCCCAAGGAGTACATCATGTATTATTAGTGTTAAAATAATTATGTGTGCCATTATCAGCTTGACCACATCGTCTCAGACCACTGGCTGTAGTCACTGACTGCACACTTTGTCATGAATATAGTTCATGCTGATCGACATGACAGAGCACCTCTGCAACCTGTTTTTTGTTTTAACATATGTCACAAGATCAGAAAATAACATTATAAAGGTAACCATACATTTGAAAATTTCGCCATTATGAATCAAAACAATCTGAAATGTAAAATATATGCAAACTAACCCTTTCTGGAAAACTCAAGACACTGAAATGGTCTCATGTTAGATTAAAACTATGGCAATGTCCATCAGCTGCCCCATATTCCATGCTTCATTATCACTGAGCTGATGTCCACTGATAGAAAAGTGGGGACACATGTTGCAATATCATTAAACATAATATACGTGAAACCTGATGCCAATGTAGATTAGAAACTCAGCCTGAGGCGACAATAAATTTATTTTTATTCATTTTCATGAATACTGGTGACCTAGTCAGCTCTTACAGTTACAGCAAGCATGGGATACTGGTGACCTTGTTAGCTCTTACAGCAAGCATGGGATACTGGTGACCTTGTCAGCTCTTACAGTTACAGCAAGCATGGGATACTGGTAACCTAGTAAGCTCTTACAGCAAGCATGGGATACTGGTGACCTTGTCAGCTCTTACAACAAGTAAGGGATACTGGTGACCTAGTCAGCTCTTACAGCAAGCATGGGATACTGGTGACCTAGTCAGCTCTTACAACAAGCATGGAATACTGGTGACCTAGACAGCTCTTACAGCAAGCAAGGGATACAGGGGACCTAGTCAGCTCTTACAGCAAGCATGGGATACTGGTGACCTTGTCAGCTCTTACAGTTACAGCAAGCATGGGATACTGGTGACCTAGTCAGCTCTTACAGCAAGCATGGGATACTGGTGACCTAGTCAGCTCTTACAGCAAGCATGGGATACTGGTGACCTTGTCAGCTCTTACAGCAAGCATGGGATACTGGTGACCTTGTCAGCTCTTACAACAAGCAAGGGATACTGGTGACCTAGTCAGCTCTTACAACAAGCATGGGATACTGGTGACCTTGTCAGCTCTTACAACAAGTAAGGGATACTGGTGACCTAGTCAGCTCTTACAGCAAGCAAGGGATACAGAGGACCTAGTCAGCTCTTACAGCAAGCATGGGATACTGGTGACCTTGTCAGCTCTTACAGTTACAGCAAGCATGGGATACTGGTGACCTTGTCAGCTCTTACAGCAAGCATGGGATACAGGTGACCTTGTCAGCTCTTACAACAAGTAAGGGACTGGTGACCTTGTCAGCTCTTACAGCAAGCATGGGATACTGGTGACCTAGTCAGCTCTTACAGCAAGCATTGGATACTGGTGACCTTGTCAGCTTTTACAGCAAGCATGGGATACTGGTGAACATGTCAGCTCTTACAACAAGCAAGGGATACTGGTCACCTAGTCAGCTCTTACAACAAGCATGGGATACTGGTGACCTTGTCAGCTCTTACAACAAGTAAGGGATACTGGTGACCTAGTCAGCTCTTACAGCAAGCAAGGGATACAGGGGACCTAGTCAGCTCTTACAGCAAGCATGGGATACTGGTGACCTTGTCAGCTCTTACAGTTACAGCAAGCATGGGATACTGGTGACCTTGTCAGCTCTTACAACAAGTAAGGGATACTGGTGACCTAGTCAGCTCTTACAACAAGCATGGGATACTGGTGACCTAGTCAGCTCTTACAGCAAGCATGGGATACTGGTGACCTTGTCAGCTCTTACAGCAAGCATGGGATACTGGTGACCTTGTCAGCTCTTACAACAAGCATGGGATACTGGTGACCTGGTCAGCTCTTACAACAAGCATGGGATACTGGTGACCTAGTCAGCTCTTACAGCAAGCATGGGATACTGGTGACCTTGTCAGCTCTTACAGCAAGCAAGGGATACAGTGGACCTAGTCAGCTCTTACAGCAAGCATGGGATACTGGTGACCTTGTCAGCTCTTACAACAAGCATGGGATACTGGTGACCTTGTCAGCTCTTACAGCAAGCATGGGATACTGGTGACCTTGTCAGCTCTTACAACAAGCATGGGATACTGGTGACCTAGTCTGCTCTTACAGCAAGTAAGGGATACTGGTGACCTAGTTAGCTCTTACAACAAGCATGGGATACTGGTGACCTTGTCAGCTCTTACAACAAGCATGGGATACTGGTGACCTAGTCAGCTCTTACAACAAGCATGGGATACTGGTGACCTTGTCAGCTCTTACAACAAGCATGGGATACTGGTGACCTTGTCAGCTCTTACAACAAACATGGGATACAGGGGACCTAGTCAGCTCTTACAACAAGCATGGAATACTGGTGACCTTGTCAGCTCTTACAGCAAGCATGGGGTACTGGTGACCTTGTCAGCTCTTACAGTTACAGCAAGCATGGGATACTGGTGACCTTGTCAGCTCTTACAACAAGCATGGGATACTGGTGACCTAGTCAGCTCTTACAACAAGTAAGGGATACTGGTGACCTAGTCAGCTCTTACAACAAGCATGGGATACTGGTGACCTAGTCAGCTCTTACAGCAAGCATGGGATACTGGTGACCTTGTCAGCTCTTACAACAAGCATGGGATACTGGTGACCTTGTCAGCTCTTACAGCAAGCATGGGATACTGGTGACCTTGTCAGCTCTTACAACAAGCATGGGATACTGGTGACCTAGTCCGCTCTTACAGAAAGTAAGGGATACTGGTGACCTAGTTAGCTCTTACAACAAGCATGGGATACTGGTGACCTTGTCAGCTCTTACAACAAGCATGGGATACTGGTGACCTAGTCAGCTCTTACAACAAGCATGGGATACTGGTGACCTTGTCAGCTCTTACAACAAGCATGGGATACTGGTGACCTAGTCAGCTCTTACAACAAACATGGGATACAGGGGACCTAGTCAGCTCTTACAACAAGCATGGAATACTGGTGACCTAGTCAGCTCTTACAGCAAGCATGGGGTACTGGTGACCTTGTCAGCTCTTACAGTTACAGCAAGCATGGGATACTGGTGACCTTGTCAGCTCTTACAGCAAGCATGGGATACTGGTGACCTTGTCAGCTCTTACAACAAGTAAGGGATACTGGTGACCTAGTCAGCTCTTACAACAAGCATGGGATACTGGTGACCTAGTCAGCTCTTACAGCAAGCATGGGATACTGGTGACCTAGTCAGCTCTTACAGCAAGCATGGGATACTGGTGATCTTGTCAGCTCTTACAACAAGTAAGGGATACTGGTGACCTGGTCAGCTCTTACAACAAGCATGGGATACTGGTGACCTTGTCAGCTCTTACAGCAAGCATGGGATTCTGGTGACCTTGTCAGCTCTTACAGCAAGCAAGGGATACAGGGGACCTAGTCAGCTCTTACAGCAAGCATGGGATACTGGTGACCTTGTCAGCTCTTACAGCAAGCATGGGATACTGGTGACCTTGTCAGCTCTAACAACAAGCATGGGATACTGGTGACCTTGTCAGCTCTAACAGCAAGAATGGGATACTGGTGACCTTGTCAGCTCTTACAACAAGCATGGGATACTGGTGACCTAGTCCGCTCTTACAGCAAGTAAGGGATACTGGTGACCTAGTTAGCTCTTACAACAAGCATTGGATACTGGTGACCTTGTCAGCTCTTACAACAAGCATGGGATACTGGTGACCTTGTCAGCTCTTACAACAAGCATGGGATACTGGTGACCTTGTCAGCTCTTACAACAAGCATGGGATACTGGTGACCTAGTCAGCTCTTACAACAAACATGGGATACAGGGGACCTAGTCAGCTCTTACAACAAGCATGGAATACTGGTGACCTTGTCAGCTCTTACAGCAAGCATGGGGTACTGGTGACCTTGTCAGCTCTTACAACAAGCATGGGATACTGGGGACCTTGTCAGCTCTTACAACAAGCATGGGATACTGGTGACCTTGTCAGCTCTTACAACAAGCATGGGATACTGGTGACCTAGTCAGCTCTTACAACAAACATGGGATACAGGGGACCTAGTCCGCTCTTACAACAAGCATGGAATACTGGTGACCTTGTCAGCTCTTACAGCAAGCATGGGATACTGGTGACCTTGTCAGCTCTTACAGCAAGCATGGGGTACTGGGGACCTTGTCAGCTCTTACAACAAGCATGGGATACTGGGGACCTTGTCAGCTCTTACAACAAGCATGGGATACTGGTGACCTTGTCAGCTCTTACAGCAAGCATGGGGTACTGGTGACCTTGTCAGCTCTTACAACAAGCATGGGATACTGGTGACCTAGTCAGCTCTTACAGCAAGCATGGGGTACTGGTGACCTTGTCAGCTCTTACAACAAGCATGGGATACTGGTGACCTTGTCAGCTCTTACAGCAAGCATGGGGTACTGGTGACCTTGTCAGCTCTTACAACAAGCATGGGATACTGGTGACCTTGTCAGCTCTTACAGCAAGCATGGGGTACTGGTGACCTTGTCAGCTCTTACAACAAGCATGGGATACTGGTGACCTAGTCAGCTCTTACAGCAAGCATGGGGTACTGGTGACCTTGTCAGCTCTTACAACAAGCATGGGATACTGGTGACCTTGTCAGCTCTTACAGCAAGCATGGGGTACTGGTGACCTTGTCAGCTCTTACAACAAGCATGGGATACTGGTGACCTAGTCAGTTGTCACAAGCATCACAATGGGGACCTTGTCTTCTTCAGAATCCCTACAGGGTATGAGGTAAACCCTGGGAGGAGCTTTGTTACAAATCTCGAAAGTAGATGTGCCAATTGCAAAAGCTCATGAATAAAATGGCCTGTTTTACTGGCTCCAAATATATAACTAAAGTTCCTGTGACATTGAATAAGATTTAATGCAAAGTTACGTTTTTTACCAAATCTGAAACAATTTCGGTTTGCAACAGATAAAAGACTCCTGTAAGTGTTCAAATGGTTTAATTTGCCATAGTGACTTAAGAACATGCGTGATTTCATTAAAAAACCCATGAACATGCCAAAATGTCAATTTACAAATCAATAGCGTGTGTGTCCACCTCTGGTTGCGATGCAAGCAAAACATCTTCGTCTCATGGAATGGACCAGGCGTCGCACAAAGTCCTGTGGGATAGCTGTCCATATCTGCTGGAGCATGTTTCGAAGTTCCTGGAGCGTCTGTGGAACACGTGGTTGATGTCGAAAGCGCCGATCAATCTCATCCCACATGTGCTCAATTGGTGAGAGATCAGGGGAGCGAGCCGGCCAGTGGATGACATTCACGTTGTTTTGTTGAAGAGAATCCTGAACAAGTCGAGCAATATGAGGCCGGGCGTTGTCATGTTGAAAGGTAATGACTGGGCCATGACGACGCAAACAACAGGGCCGATGATCTCGTCGCAGTAGCGCTGTCCATTGAAATTTTCCTCTACCACTTTCAACCAGGTCCTCTGTCTTGCTGTTAGCCCACCCCTTACCATAACACTGCCGCCCCCGAACCAATCTTCTTCCCTGACACAATGATTGACGTAACGTTCACCTCAACGTCGGTACACTCGAATCCGTCCATCGCTGTCGCTGAGGTGAAAACGAGACTCGTTAGTGAAAAGAACTTGTCCCCACTTCATGGCTGTCCACGGTAGACACTGTCTGCACCACTGTAGACGTGTTTGACGGTGGTTTCCTGTCAAAATGAGAGTCTGGCGGGTCTTCTGGCGACAATCCCTGCACATCTGAGGCGACAACGGTTTGTGAAGATATTTGTCGAGGGCCAGGGATGCTTCTTGCAGTCACTGTTGCTGGCTGGAATCGATTTCGTAGGTGAGTTGTTCGAATCCAGTTGTCGTGTCGATTATTGGTTACGCGTGGCCTGCCACTCCAAGGATGGTCTCTGACTGCATTCATCTGTTGCCAACGTTGCCATAAACACCAAATGGTGTTTCTGTGGACGTTAAATTGTCTTGCAACATCAAGTTGACTCGATCCTGCTTCAAGCATACCAATGGCTCGCAGACGCTCATTTTCGAACAGGCGTGGCAATTCGTAATGTTGAATAATTGCGTAATTTTGTTGTTTTTCTGAGTGTTTTTTGTCAGCACGATGCTAAACAATGCATATGGAATCCTGTTAACGCACATGTTTTTATACCCATTCTTGGGTAGTGAACTTTACTTGTTTGAAAAATACACTAAAATATTGGTGTCACAGGAACTTTTGTTGTTGAGTATATATTAGCATGACATGACTCTCTGTCAATATGTCAGATAATCAAAGAAATAACAGTGTTTGAAATCATAGTGGATGCATAAACATGCACCAGAGATTTAGTGCATATTTGTGGTTCCCCTGTTTTTAAGAAAGACTTCCCACATGTTTTCTTAAATGGCCACAATTCTTGTCCGGGTTTGGTCCACTAACTGGAATGAACACTGGTGCAAGAAAAACTGATATAAGCACAAAAGACTTGTCAAATTAGGAAACAAACTTATACCCATTCTTGAAATTTGTATATCAAAGCCTAAAGTATTTTTATCAAACATGAAAAATGCATGTCTAGTTACCACTAACGCAAAGAGAACCTAAACAAGCTTGGAGCAAATATTAAAAAATATGCAACACTGCAAGAACACAAAGTGCTGGAGATGCTTCCTGTTGTTTTTCTACCCTACTTGGTCTAACTAAGAGACAATGAGAGTGTGGAGTGATGTGGTACACTTGCAACAGAGGAAACAACTGCCACCAAATCTCACCTGTTCCTGTTGGCTCTAGCATCCTCTTCTCTCAGGAAGAACTGAGCGCCCAGGTCTGCCACGGTGGCTGTCTTCCTGTCTTGGATGGTCAGCGACTGGAAACAAATGAGACGCATGTCATGTCTAGGTAGGGGAATACAGTCTTTGTGGAGAATAACAACAGGATATGCAGGTTCTGGTGGAGGACATCCTGATGGAATATATCAACATTGGAGAGATAAACAACCTAAATCTGTTCAAGGTGCTGTCCTGGCAACATGTACTCAGATTCTACAGAACATTTCTTACAGTGGAATACTTACTTACTCTTTACAAACACATTAGGGTTGATAGTTAAAGCTGCAATTATCTTCAGTTATCTCATTATTTTTAATAAGTGTACGTGAAATTCATAGTAACCCAGGAGTAACCCAAAGTATAAAGAGTTATATTTTTTGTTATTTTGGATGATTGATCCACCTACACTAAAATTCAGGAATGTGTAACATTTCTTCTTTTTTTATTACAGGCACCGCCGAACCTGACAATTACACTTGCCAAAAACATCACAGATTGTTTCCCTACCTATTGAAACAAGTTGGATGACCAAAAAATGTTCAATAAAAGCGCAGGAATTATTCATACAGCCACACTCCAAGCATTGTGTTACATTGTTTCCACATAAAACACCATTGAACAAAATAAAGTTCCTGTCACAAATGGCAAATGCAAAAAGAGAATATGAAGGCTACTACACAAATATACACAGAAATGTACCCTAGGTTGCCAGTTCACAGCACTTTAGCTAGTGGACTAGTCCATTGAATGAAACTGGGTGCTCTGCAGATTTTTCGTGTGCCATAAACATCAATCATGGTTGTATGTGTTGTAGCTGAAGAATATGTTCTAATAAAACCACAGCATGGAAGTGAAACCGATGTAAGAGCCTGAGACATCCCCGCAGCCAGTTCTTCCCCACCTCTGCCCAGACTTTCCTCCCCCCCCGAATTGAGGCTATTAAGTCCTCGGGGAAGAACTAACTGGACAAGGCCAAACCTTCCCCGGGGAAGAAGTTAGCCACTGACCCATCTGCTTCAGGGGTCAGCTAGGGTACATTTCTGCATTATGCTTTCAGCCTGGGTACATATCTGTAGTACCCTATACGACATTGACCTCCCCATCACTAGTAAGACAAAAACAGGCCACAAGGGACCTATTTGCCCTCAAACTTCCCAGAACTACTTAATTGCAGAAAAAAGTCACAGACTACTTGGAGTCAGCAAATACAGCTTAACAAGTAATGATGCATAATGACACTGCTTGCCATTATTCAATTACTGTTAAAATCTTGCTTCATTACAAAATAATATGTACACCCAAGTGATAGTAATGGTAATAGCAATGTGCTGCACAACTTAAATACAGTCATGCCCCGCTTATACGGACTTCAGATATCCGGACACCTCGGTTCCCGGGCGATTTTCATTCAAAACAAAATAATTACTATATAAATTTACCCGTATATACGGAAATTCAGTTTCGGGAACCGGATGGTCATTTTCATACACAAAACACTGAAATGCACACAAAATTTGACTATTTGAAAAAAACACTGTTTTCTCACCTCTGCCTACTAAAAAGCATCAGTACTACAATCACCTGCTCCACCCCTTCCTCAGGGGGTAAACAACATAAGTTTTAAGTGAGTATCAACATAAAAAGCAACAAGACAAAAAGGTGAGTAGCTCACTAATACCCCTGACTTTGATTCCAACATATTTCTAAGTTCAAAACACGAAAAAGCAATATATTCTCAGAAAATCCACTTATTGAAATCAAACTTTGCACTGCACCTCACCTATTGGTATAGATAACTGAGTCCCCAATTGGAAAAGAATCCATGAAGTAGTCATTAAGTTATAGGTCGCACAAATGTTGGAGTAAAAAAATATTCAAGTTCAAAACATGAAAAGATCTTCTTTTCCAGAAAATACACATATCAAAATTAAACTTTCCGCTGCATCTCTTCTATTAGTATGGAAACTGTCCCCTAAATTTGAAAAGAATCCATGCAAAAGTTTTCAAGTTATAGGTCTCACAAATGTTTCAGTAAAAGAAATCTAAGTAGAATATGGTAAAATAGCTGTAAATTTTCAGAAAATTCCAATAGTGAAAGCAAACTTCACACTGTGCCTGTCCTATTGGTAAAGAAACTGTACCCCCAATTGGAAAAGAAACCATGAAATAGTTTTCAAGTCATAGGTTGACACAAAAAATTCATCTGAAGGACGGACAGATGGATGGAATTCCTTGTCCCTTTTAGGCCGGTGGTATAATTAAACAAATCATGTGAATATCACATTTTCAACACGGTTGGTCCACAAAATTAATGAACTCAATAAATGTTAGGATTACCTGTAAAACATGCTGGTTTAATTCAGCTTCAACTCGTTCTTTGGCTAAAAAATGGGGCTGTTGAATTTGTTCCAAAAAACTAATATTATCATTATTCATTGTTTATGAAGAAGTTGATTTGTAAAATGCCAACTTTCTTACCTTCACTCCAGCCAGCACTATGTTCTTTGCTGCAAGAGAACAATGGATAATTATCATGGTGCCATAATCAGTGATAGATCGCTCTGGGCCATTGTCTCTACCATTCAACCCTCTCCCTCCTTCCATTAGTTTCTTACTGCATGTTCCTACCAACACCTAGGGGTGTGACAATACCCACACCCCACATATCAATACATTTCACATGACTTGAGAAATACATATGTATTATGATTTGTTTCCATGGTCCATACAGTCTGGCTGACCAGTGGTTGGTGCTATTAACCAGTTTGTACATAATTCACACGTCTGGTTAATTTGCTTATATTCAATCAGATTAAGCATTTTCTTTCATGAAATGTGGTCAAGACAATATATCCCAAATAGAGAAAATTAGGCCAGTTTATCTGAAAACTCCTGCTGTATGAAAACATACGGAGGGAAGCGAGTGAGGGAACACATGGAAGTACTGCTTGTTCCAGGGTTCTCCACCAGCGTAGTGTTGCACTGTGGCTGAACATCTGGAACTACATACAGGAACACTGCGATGGAGAGGTGTTCCCCGATCTGTCTCCCTTCCTATATCAATCAGTGGGTAGGCACATGAAGTATTGTATGGTCAGATGTAAATATGCAATGTATCGATGCATCTGTGAATTGTGACACCCCAACCTATTGTCCTCCATATCAGTCAATCCAGTAGAGATAACGGCTGTAACAAATATTGCTATCTCTTGTATAAATCCTTTCTCCAAATAAGGATACTGAAAGGTCTTCAAAATACTGAAACACAAATGTAAGTGTGTGTCATGATCTGATCACAACAGCAACTGAACAAAATAAGTGAACATCTACTCCAGCAGCATAAAGACACAAAAATATTACTGAGAGTCATGTGAAACACGTTTCCATCTGTTCCCTTAATTGTTAACATCAAGTCAGGAACAAAGAGTATCATTTTCACCTCCTGAATTGTGACTTAATGAACTAGAAAATACTCAAATCAATCAAACAGGATTGACCGGTTCAAATATAGTATCTGGAATAACGGAATATAATATGAAGGTATACATTAAAGAGCAGCTCACATGATTGTGACAACACTGATGTGACTGAATTAACAGAGCTGGGTCTCATGCAACAAAGTGATCTGAGTGTTATGACTGCTGTAAGACTATGTTAGTGGGAGTTACGACAGGTGTAGCACCGGGAGTACTGAGTGGAAAGAGGCCCAGGGGAGCGTTGTCACAATGATGTGATCTAGTCCCTGAAGTATTCATTTAACTCAGATAAAGTGACTCAGAAACGTCACCATTGATTAAAAGTTTTCATTAAATATATTAACGTTACATGAACATAGCCAATGACAAACTCTCAAGCACTCACACTGATAAAGCTTGAGGACTCCCATGTGCTCAGTTGGTGGGACAGAAGAGTAGACACTTTTTGTTACTTACAGAGCAATTCAAAAGTTGAAGGTAGGAAAAATGAGTTCCTTCAATGCTGAGACCAGTCCCCTCACGCCCAAAACAGTTGTCAAAGGAATCCTATTTTGCAATGATTAATAAAGCTGGTATGTTGACAGGCTTTTTACCCTTTTTCACTTAATGGCCCCAAACTTGAAGTACTACTTTGTTTTATACGACATCAAACTTTGGAACCAATTCCTTAACAGGGCTATAAGAAGTCAAAAATGTGATCTAACGTGTTCCTTTCAAATAATGAGGTGTTGTGATGATACAGCGAGCTGAAATCATGGCATCTTGCCATGGTATTAATGGCCTAGTGTTAATTAATTGAAAGAAGGCACTGTAGCTCACTTTGCTCCACAGTTTCAGAGATAAATGATATTAGATTTTGCAGCATACTCAGTAATGGAGAAAGTTGAGTGCATATCTCATAATCCAATAATTATTTTTGTATTTGACTGGCAAATCAATCCCATTATGTTGCTACACAGTCCATGACCTTTTCCTTTCTCAGACAAAAAGAGTCTTACAGAAAATATTATCCCGCCCCTTTTTTTTAAAACTAAATTTTGATATACACACCATGAAATGATCTTATCATAGCACTAGACATTCTACTATAACAGACCCATCCCACCAGGCAAGTTGGAGAAGTTGACAAATGAACAGAAAAGTCATAAGCTTATGTGGACCTTCATCCTGGTGAACTGGTCGAAGAAAAAGGTATATTCAGCTACAACTAAAATTACTTGGAAAATCGTGCTGTGTATATTGAGAAACTCTTCATCCCAGTAAATGTAAACAATCCCATTGTCATATGCAACATAGCTGAGAAGCCTATATAGTCAATACACACTCAGGGGACAATGTAACAATATTCACAGACAACCATAACAGAATAAAGCAGTGAGACAAATGGTATTAAGATATTTTGGATGAGTCTGTGAATGTCCTGGAAATGGTCGGTTGGTCGGTTTGTTGGTTTATGCCGCACTCAGCAATATTCAAGCTATATGATGGCGGTCTGTAAATAATCGAGTCTGAACCAGACAATCCAGTAATTGATATCATGAGCATAGATCCACGCAATTGGGATCGATGACATACTTCAACCAAGTCAGCAAGCCTGACCACCCGATCCCGTTAGTCGCCTCTTATGACAAGCATAGTCGCCTTTTACGGCAAGCATGGGTTGCTGAAAACCTATTCTAACCCAGATCCTGGAAATGAGCCAATCAGAAACCCTCATAGAGTGTGTGGTGAATCATACATAATTATTGTGAATACTGGAGAATACCAGTGCACAAATTCAGAAATTCTTGTTCTGTAAACATGAGTTCTCTATAAAATTGAACTACATGTACCAGAAGCCAGTAGCACGGCTAGTGGCAGCCTCTCATGTTCCATACTGAATAGCCCTTGGAAAATGTTACTGGACACAAGTCAGTGGTAATCTCAGATGTAGATGCTATACCCACCTATCTCCACTCCAAGTCCACCCATGCCATATATGAGCACCGCTGACTTGGCCATCCTCTTCATGGCACTGTCTCCCAGGACATAACGCTGACGACTGAAATACAAGATTCACAGGCTACATCAAAGCTTCACATTCTGCATACTGTATATGACTGTAAATAAGCCGAATTTTGAGGACCAGAAAAAATTTCTGTACAAAGGGGTCGGCCTATGTAAAAATACATTACATCACTGCAGGTGAAAGAACAACCCTCGACCAAGTTTGTCAATGAAAACATGATGATCTACCATTTGGGATGGCTTTCTTGTTATGCTAGGCATTGTTTTACATACAGGGATTAAGATTACAGTGTATATTGTCTCTAAGCCGGAAATAGTAATCAGCTGTACACACCTTTTCTCCAAATCTACTGGTGACTGCGTTAAAACATAACTAATAACATAACATAACAGAAATTTGATGCTAAGATCAGAAAAATTAGAATCTTAAACTACTATTTTACAACAAATAATATTATCTGATAACGTGTTATCTTAATTGAAGGTTCGCTTCAAGGTGAATTAATAGCGATCATATACTGAACAGCATTGAAAACGCACCAGCAATAAATCTTGAAATATTACAAAAACAACTTGAGCAATGACCGATTTTGATTAGAACAGACATAGACAGATTATTAAGAAAGACGACAAAGGAAACAGGAATACCACACAGTAATTACAATTACGTCATCAGTGTAAGGAAGACACATAGGGTTAAAATCAAAAGTCAATATCTGGTATGTCCGCCATTGACAGCAACACAGGTCTTCTCATTGATCGAATAAGTCTGCGAATAGTGTTCTGGGGCATTCCACTCTTGACGTAGAGTATCTTCAAGTTCTCTCAGGTTCTGTACTTGCGGACGACGTGAGAGGCGTTGACCCAGGTAATCCCATAGATGTTCAATTGGCGATAGATCGGGTGACAGGCCTGGCCATGGAAGCAGAGGCACATTATTGTTTGCTAGGTACTGTGTTGAAACACGTGCTGTGTGCACTCTTGCATTATCTTGCTGGAAGGTGTGCATATCCTGATGCTGATGAAAGAATGGGATGACGTGATTTGCCAATATGTTATTCCTGTAGAAAAGGGCATTAACTCTTCCACGACAAACATGGAGCTCTGTTCGATGGTTATGACTGATGCCGCCCCACACCATGACACTCCCTCCCAACCATCGATCTGTCTGTACAAAGCAGTCATTGTGGTAACGTTCTCCACGTCGTCGACCGTCAGCATTCCGTAAATGAAAACGGGATTCATCAGAGAACAGCACACCATGCCACTGCCTCAATCTCCAATGACGATGCCTTTTGGCCCAACGCAGACGTTCATTTCGATGTCGATCAGTGAGTATGGGTCCAACATATAGACGTCGAGCACATAGCCCTGCTGAGCGGAACGTTGACGTACGGTTTTAGCACTGATCAATTCCGTCGGCCTTGTACGGTTGCTGCAGTCCTGGTAGCCGGAAGTGTACGATCACGAAGATGCCGAAGAACAAAATGGCGATCCTGACGTGGTGTAGTTACACGACGTTGACCCGGACGTGGTCGATCTCTGGTGGTTCTTGTCTACTGGTATCTGCTCAGTAGCCTGAGGACTGTTGAATGATGGCATTGAAACCGTTGTGCAAGGACTCTACTTGACATACCAACTTGAAGCATGCCCAAGGCACGTTCACGTTCCTCTGCTGTTAATCTTGGCATTTCTTGTGTCAGTACCCTTTATGTCTGCAGCAACAAGTGATGTGGCTTTTAAAAGTCTGTCTTTTATAGCCCTATTCTGCATGCTTCCCGTGAAACAAAACACGTTTTCCATGATGTGCACGCAATTTGTTGCGTTTAGGCGATTTCGCTCACAAAAAATTTAGGAATGTGTTTTGACGAGCTGTTCTTCTTCATGCTTCGTCCAGAACGTTGTATATTACTCATTCACTTATATATTTTCATATGACTTAAGCCCAGATAAAAATACATCCATTTTCATGGTGATGCGTTTTCAATGCTGTTCAGTATATGATCGTGGTTGCTGTGAATAGTGAGAGTTGGTGCTGTCACAGTATTTGGTAAAACGGACCTTATGGAATGGGGTAAACAGAAGTTGTAAGTAGCGGAGGGACACACGATTTCGCAGAAATTAATGTCAACATTATTGAATGAAATATTGATCAAATATACTTATGCTGTATTACTCCTTAATGTATTTACTACTATTTTTTTACAGAAAGTCAAAGCTGTGAGAGGTCCAGCTGAAGAAGAAGTTGTGTGGCAAATACTCTCGCACAGCTATCACGTGATCCCGGAAGTGGAAACATCTTGTATGAGGACATTACTTCTTGAACATAACATCTGAAGACTTCGTGGGGAGGTAGCACTGCAGTGGGAGGGCACTTAGATAGAGTAATGCAGGATAATTAAGTATACAAATGTAAAACATATTAAGAGTTTACTAAATATTAACTTATCCTGCAATACTCCTTAATGCATCTTTATCAGGGATACGGCGGAGGGCATACCTTCAGAGACGGTCCTCTGTGACATAAACTCTCCAGTAGTTAACGGCAGTCTCTTGCTGAGAACTGTAACTACTTTGACCAATCCTGTCCGGGGACGGTACGAGAGTATGAGCATGTCTGCTAAAAAGCAGCAAGAGAAATTAGTATGTGCTAAAGTCTGGAAACTGGTTTACCAAGCCAAACTGCCGATAAGCAGAATAACCCCCATGTCAGGTGTGCGAACACTACACAAGTCAGGTAAGGCCGGCTCTGGACAGGAGGAGCATTTTAATGGCAACAAAGATTGGTGACCTGCTGGGTTGCACAACCAGAGGGCCAAAACTATGAACCCTTTCGACTATTAGCTCGGTACATCAAGGTTGGCTATTTATAAGCCTGAAGGATTATAGCTCGCAGCCAAAATGATATAGTGTTACAGTTTGTCTCGGTCATGAAGGTCAGAGATACCAAGCACCATACAAAGTCTTGGAGCGACGGATATAACTCGTCTTTAGCTCCTACAATTGATGATAGAGGATGGTTGGTGAAGAACCAGTAGGGCTGTCCTGGTTGTTGATTCATGGCAATGAAATCCCAGGAAAGCCTGAGGTGAACAACTACGTGTGTACAACACTCAAAGTGTACATGGGTAATGTCGAGAGCATGAAGCTCACTAAACCTTCCGCCGTGACCAGTGCCAAATAGAATATTATTTTCTTCGTGAGGATATAAAATGATGTAGTATGGAGAGACTCGAACAGGGAAGCACGCAAACACAAAAGTATGACATTGCAGGAGAGGCAAAACTGGGCCTTCTGATCTTCAAAGTGCAATAATGTAAAAGCGCCTACAGATCTGGTCATTTTCCGAAACTGCCAACACTGAACTGAGAGTCACCATATAGGTAGCAATGGTGTTGCCTTCCAGGTGTCGCTTGGTACGCAGATAAGGGAGGTATTCAGCCAAGAATAAAGGCGACGCAGTAGTGGGGTCCTGATCCTTCCCTACAAAAGGTTTCTTGGGATCGCCACTGATCATCATAAAGATCTCGGGTTGATGGTCTATGCGCCATAGCAATCGCCTTAGCTGCCCGTGCCAAATAGCCTTTTGTGCCTAAAGCTCTCTTGAGATGAAGATGAAATCAGCCTGATGCTGAGTGTGGCAACTTGCTGTGAGGATGGATGAGTAGGTTCAAACACTCTGGCAGGGGTAGTGGGTCAGTTTCTGCAAGACTTCTGAGGCCACCAGTGCGCAATCAGTACGCTCTTAGTCCTTCCCAAGGCATGTTGAATGCATCTACCACCAATGCCTACGGGTCCGGGATCAGAGAGATATATGTCCTTAGCTGGTAGTTCTGATGCGTGGCAAAGAGGTCGATGTTGGCCTGACCGAACCGCTGATGCACCAGTTGAAACGCCTCTGGATGGAGTTTCAACTCTGTGGTAGACAGCCTGTCTGGACTGGATAAAGCATCCGTCAGAATGTTCTGACACCTAGGGATGTGCTGAACTAGAAATCATTGACCCAGATGATTCACCAGATTAAAGGACAAAAATGTCTTTTGGAACATTGAGTGAGAGTGCGTTGTCCCTTGGTTGCGCAAGTACCAAACCACCGTGCTGTTGTCGCTGGATATGGCGAGTTGAATGTTCCAGAGACACTCCTGCCAATGAGATATTGCCATAATGAGTGACTCCAACTCAAGGTTGTTGATGTCCAAAGTCCACAAAGTGCAACTTCGCCTCGTTGACCACCCATCCCAGTTGATAAAGAAGGCGCCTGGTAAAGTCTCGATGGAGAACCAGGATAGCCGTATCCAGATGGTTCAGGAGACAGTCACCTATGTACAACCCGAACCAAATGTGCCTTAGGTGTAGGAGGGCAGCTACTGGCTTGGTGAGTAGAGTAAATAGCAACAGGGTTACTGAAATGCCAAAGTGCGTCATCACTTGTTTAGTCACATGGCAAGCTGTGTAAGGGTCAGGCTTCTTGATTGGAACAACTTTGTATGTCTTCAGCTTCATTTCTGTCATAAGGTAAGCAGTAGATGCATTAAGGAGTAATGCAGGATAAGTAGTGTGGAGTGTGGTTTTACGCCACTTTTAACAATATTCCAGCAATATCTGGGGGACACCAGAAATGGGCTTCACACATTGTACCCATGTCGAGAATCTTACCTGGGTCTTCGGCGTGACGAGCAACCACTTTAACTACTAGGCTACCCGATCGCCCCTCAGGATAAGTGTAAACATCTGTTTGTTTGTTGTCTTGCCCCACACTCTACAATATCCAGCTCAATGATGGCAGCCTGTACATAATAAAGTCTGACCAGACAAACCAGTGATTGGTATTAAGAACGCAATTGGGGTACGTTGACACCAAGTCATCAAGTCTGACCACCCCTTCCATTCAGATGCCTCTTCTAAAGAGCATAGGTCGCTGGGGACTTGATCTAACCCTTTATTCCCAAAAGGTTAAAATTAAAATACATCACCACTATGATGAATCTGGACACTCCTTGTTGGGGGGCAAATACAACTGAACGAATGAATTTTCAGTGTCCAGCGTTTAGGACTTACCTGTACAGTGTATCGTCAATTTCAACTTCTGACGCCATCATCTATCCTTTCTAAGTCAACCTGCAAAAAGTAATTGCAATATGATTTATATGCAAACCAAACAGGTATCACATCCCCATGGTATACAGCATGATACAGTGCACACCCACCAAACCCGCATCTCTATAACAAGTCTCATCTTCTGTGTAATCCAACACCTTCAGAGCTTTACTTTATTAATCCAATACAATGCATAAAATAGAATAATTATTAAATCGAAACCAACAAACGATCAATGGAATAACACATGTAAAAAGTGCCATGCACTTCCCCTGCCTTTTTGCAGGTTTTAATGAATATTTGAATAAACAGAGAGCGCTTAATACTGCATGAAACATGTCATCAACTTAGTGTCCATGCCTACCATTTCCTACCATGCTGAATAATTTAGTTGCGATCATGTTGGTCAAATTATTTTGTGTGTTCATCCGACCAAAAGCATTTCAGTGTACCGTATTTCTCTCACAGTCTAGTGATAATCAGATGTTTAAGTAAGGTGAGGTACAGTCAAATAGGGTTTATTGTTAATTCTTGCAAGATTATTACACTTACAAAGCGATGTGTGTGTGCATGTGTGTGTGTGTGTGTGTGTGTGTGTGTGTGTGTGTGTGTGTGTGTGGGGGGGGGGTATATAATGCTAGTTGCCAGGCAAGTTACAATGACTGGTCCCGGGCAGATGCTCTATCTACAGATGAAGGCTGTCCCCAAATGTTCAGACCACAAAATTTGTGACATCAAATCTAATGCATCAGTATGACAATAACAAATATATCTTACTTTCAAAGTAACGGGTAAATGAATAACACACCAGCCATGAACAATTACAGTTTATCTGTACGAAGTGAATTAAATGGGAGTGGAATGCTGTAAGTATATGTTTAAATAGTTTCAGAAGGAACAACAGACTGTTCTCATACTGCTGATGGTAAATACATGCATATGCAATCACCAGGAATAGACATGCATGCATGTAATGCAACTAGTCCACACTCAATCCCTACTTGTGGTTTATGTAACAAAACTAGATTTTGCAAGAAAGAACGAAGCTAGTCCTTTTGGGCTGGGATGAGTCCAAATTTACTACCCGGGGACCCACACCCCTATGACCCAATCCTACCCAGGGACCCACTGTTGGTGTCAAGAGATAGGCACAAAATGTCCGATTGGGAATAGTTTGACAGTAGCCCTGGCAGAATGTATCTAGATACAAGTATAAAACGATGTGGTCATGCATACACTGACATTGACTGAAGTTTTAGCTTTGTTCAAACATATATAAGTCAGAAGGAACATGGTCATAAAGAAATGCGAACATTAGAGACTTAAAATTGTCATGTAACCATGTAGTTATATAGTGAATTTTTATCATGAAACAATATATCACATGACTAACTACTGGTCCGGGTAGTGCTGTGGGTACCCGGGTCCTACTCATTACCCACCCGAGTACCCGAGTACCCGAGTTACCCGTCCCAGCCCTATAGTCCTTCCACATTATCAATGGTATCAGCCTTCTTACCATGGCTAACCCTATCACTGGCTTAGTAAAAACTAATATGGTAGTACACAAGTAACCAGACCCGTGAAGATCCGGGGTAGAATAGATCTTCAGCAACCCATGCTTGCCGTAAAAGGCGACTATGCTTGTTGTAAAAGGCGACTAACGGGATCGGGTGGTCAGGCTTGCAGACTTGGTTGATGCATGTCATCGATCCCAATTACGTGAATCTATGCTCATGATATTAATCACTGGATCTTCTTGTAAAGACTCGTTTATTAACAGACCGCCGTCATATAGCTGGAATATTGCTGAGTGCGGCGTTAAACAACAAACCAACCAACAAGTAACCAATGACCAAGAAGGGATTTTAAAGGCAAAAAGTTAAGCCTTCCTTGCGCACCCCACCCCACCCCCTCATAAATATATATAATTAAAAGGATTGAGGAGTAACACATACATATATATAACTTTGGGGGGGGGGGGGGGGGGGGGGGATACGGGCAGATGTCTTTCCGCCAATCTGAGGCACTAGGAAAATGGTCTCTGGGCGTTTTATCGTGGAAAGAGTGATTTATAAGGTTAACAACCTGACCTTTGAAACGTTAACATACTCTCTGGTTATTCTGTACGTGCAGCCGTTTGAATAGGCAATGAAATGTTATGCTTGCTTTCATGGAAAATTGTTCCTTAAATTTATCATAACACAGCCGATTGCACAACTGCAACATAAGTGTCAGTCGTGTTTACGAATCAGTTGGAACTTGTAACCCGACGACATGCAAGCTGTTGTCAAATTCAGATTACATGTAGCCTGACAAAGTATGTTCACATACACAACTTTGATGAATTGTTAAACACACGAAGTCATGATCACCGAAACAGTCATACACACCAACTCTATTTCCACTTCAGCTAGGCCTATCGCTTCTTTCCGTAATTTCCCGGTAACGGAAGTGAAACCTAAATCGATTACACGTTATGCGATTCGCTACCGTGAATAGTATATCCAATGAAACGTTTCGTTACAAAACAAGGTGCCCGTCCTTCTAGCCGGCAAGAGAAGAGGCTTCACATTCAGTGGTGAGGAATGGCGACGGATGCAGTGGATAGCATGTCGATGTCCGAAACGGATGATCAGGGCTTTTCACAGCCACCCAAAGCTGCTTTGCTTTTGGTTATTGGAGAACCCCTTTCCGATGAACACAGGAATTTGATTTTGGCCGAAATCACGACAGGTAGGAATTTAAAAAATGTGTTGTCGAGTTTGACAGCCGCTTCTGAGAACTACCAGGAATCGGCAAGCATGCAAGCACCAGCCGAATGGTGTCGGTTTTCAGACGCACAATGGTATGCGAGACTGCAGTAGTTTTTAAATAGAAATCTTGCAGTATTTGTTTAGAATTGTGACATTTGTTTAAAAATTCATATTTAGACTTTAAATTTTCAAAAAGAGGCCAGTTAGAAACCGATAAATGCGTCACGCATAGCATTTACTTAATTCACTATCGTGCGAACAATGGTCGAAACAAACCAGTTTAGCGAAATGTTTCCTTTTGCCACTTTTGTTACAGCTAAACAGAAATGGGTCAGCTATTGAGACATATTTTTGCAAAGAAGTGACATTTATTCAATGAATGAGAAAAACAGGATTTCAACAGACAGACGATTATCATAATTTATTATTTCTCCTGCACCATTCACTCTCTCCTACCCAAGATAATTATGGTAGGGCACTGACGGGGAAGTTTGCCAAGTTACAGACATGACACAAGAATAATAATAACCCCTGCTTAGAATAATATTTTTGAAACAAATAGATGTTGCACTTGTTCTTTAATGAGTAAGTAGGTGATGTAGTATGTGTGAATGTTGCCATTTTCTAGATATTTGACATGAAAGATGTTATTGGCTCAGTTTCATCATCCCTATTACTTATTTGATATTCACACATATTTAATTCCCATTTCCCGTTTTGATATGTATCATCTAATTGAAATGTATTGAGTAGCTTCTACAACTCAAATTACAATGCTCATTGTTATAATGTTTTAGTGGGAAACAATATTGTTCATTTTTTAGGACCAGCTGTCATGATTTTGTATATATCTGCATTAATAATATCTTTTAAGTGAATGAAACAATAGCCCCACATACCCTCAGTGAAAGGATCATATTGATTATTCTAATTATCATCATCATAACTTTATTGCAAGTTCCTCTCATTTTTTAAGTGGATAGAGTAATTGATTCCATCGTGATATGAATTCAGTCCTAGGTAGTCCAGTGCAACTGTGGTCTGTTTACAATAAGGTATTTAAGTGGTATTGAACTTACACTAGTTTTCAATTTGTCCATTTGCACTAATTTTTTAATCCACAAGGGATAAACAATGTCTGAATTTTGAGTTTCATTATTTGAATAAACTGTGTGCCATGTGGAAACTGACAAAGGTGTTGCTTGCCATGTTTGTGTACTTGTTGACCAGAGCTTGCAGATATTGACTGTACCTCTCAGAAAATACCGCTTCTTCTGATGAAATACTATCTCAACTGGAAATTTGCAATTTAAATTTTCAGTCCTGAGACAAGTCAGTCAAGAAGCTAGGTTGTGCTCAATATTTGTGATATTTTTATGATATTAATGCCTAATGTGTCTTATTGTTTGTGGAAGCATTTGGCACACAGCAGTATAATGGAGGCAGCTACTGCAATCATGCAGTGCTACCAGCCCTGAGTAACATAATTATAGCCATGTGTCATTTATGTATTCTGATTGCTGTAATGATTACCATTGATTATGGAGGCAGTTTCATTCCAGAGATAAAATATTTACATACCCAGCAGTCTTGTTTAAATAGGAAAAAACAAGCTCTATTAATATTGATATGGTTATCAGCAACAGAAGTCATTTTCAGCTGACAAGCACAACATCACAGAATGAAACATACATATTTGATTCCCTAAAGTTTGCCATTGACAGGTTTTTATGTGCTGAGTTGCACGGAGGCCTGTCTACTCCTGGGTTAACTGTTACAGATTGCCAGTATGAGGTCATAGTACGTATATGGCAAGTATGAGTCACTCACTCACTCAGTCAGCCGAGCAAGCCCTGCATTGTAGTGCTGGCAGTTAGAAACCAGCCTGTAATATTATCCTGACTCAGAGGGAAAAAAGGCTGGGAGGGGAGTGGAGTGTTTGTTTTACCAGTGACATATTTTTGGGTCAGAGGGATGTTCAGTTTGAGGGGGGGGGGGGGGGGGGGGGGGGGGGGGGTACAACATCCTGATATTAATCACTCGTAGATGACCTTGAAAATGTGCCATGTTAATAATATTGTATGATTCATACAGTGTGAAAAAATCTTGCATGAAATGTTCAAGATTGTGAGAACTAGAACCAATTTTTCTTTGTATCCACAGAAGGGATTTCCAACATTGTGTATTATTTTGTTCTGCTATTTCCCTTACACAACCAGTCATTATGTAGAATAAGTTGTTTTTCATATGATTATCTCCTCTACATTTCTCTGAATGTCACTTTGACACTGAAGCCAACACCATAAATTCTTTGTACAACAATGTTGTAAATTTGTCAGACAATATAACTTCAGAAATATCTTGGGAAAACAGTGAAAGCAGCGACATTGTACAACTTGGAACTGTTGACCAAACAGTACTGTACATTACAGGTCTGCTAGGTAATACAATATGTTTTTAGCCAACCTGGAAAAAGGATCCTATTTCAGGTACAGTCCTTGCATATTGAAGAGAAGTAGCTGCTTCAGTAAAATAATACTTGGCGTCACCCCAGGGGTTGTAAATATCCTGGGGAAGATGGGAGGGAGAGACATATTGATATCATTTCTAAGGAGGCCAAGGTCCTACATGTGAGAGTGAGAGTGTATCAGGACTAGATAGTCCCACTGAGATTAGCATCAGATTACAGTTGTATATTGCTACTAAATGCCTCTGACAACTCAGCGTTAGTGCATCATGGACATCATCTTTGCCCTTGATTTCAGTTAATTGCTTTATGAGCGATGTCTTGTTTGAGCAGACGAAATTGATTAGATAATTGGCTTTGATAACTTATTTAAAGCGTTGATAAATAGATAATCTCATTCACTCTTGGGTTGTGCTTCTTTGCAAGAGAGCATGAGTGGTATGGTAAAATATGTTTCAAAATTTCCAATTCATAAATAGATTTGGGTCAATGAGCAGATGGTGAAATTGAAAACTGTGATTGGGTCACAATGACTTAATCAATCTTATCAGGGGGCCTGAATTCATGAGCTGTGTCAATTAAGCCTTGGACATGTTGTCAGCAATTGATCAGTGATTTTCAACACCCAGGTTTACACTTTATCAATCAGCAAGTAGTATATAGCAGTCAATTAGACATAAATACAGCTTTTGATAATGACATTTGTGAATGGACAGATGTTGATTACACCAATAAGTGTTCTTTTGACTGGGTCCATTGTTTGTTATACCAGCGAATGGTGTATCAGAAAGCTAGACAGCCCAGTGATGTAATCTGTGAAATATGAGGTATACGCCTTTGTTCTGGAGTCACTGAGGAAACTTCTCATTAATGAACTACGTATGTCAGATCTTTAGTGAATGATTCATTTGATTGTGCTGTAGTTTCATTCTCACATCAACTTCAAGTTGCGTGTATCACAACAATGTATTGCATGAATGATCCTAACTCAAAATTCGTTTTGGAGTGGGTGTTGACAGCTTGACTTTAAGTTCCCGTCTTACTGTATTTATTGCTGAACTAATTGACTAATTGCTGCTGTCAGTTAACCCCTCCCTGACACACTCCCTGAGTTGGACTGCAGCTGTCAGTTAACCCCGCCCTGATACACTTCCTGAGTAGGACTGTAGCTGTCAGTTAACCCCTCCCTGATACACTTCCTGAGTAGGACTGTAGCTATCAGTTAACCCCTCCCTGATACACTTCCTGAGTAGGACTGCAGCTGTCAGTTAACCCCTCCCTGATACACTTCCTGAGTAGGACTGTAGCTATCAGTTAACCCCTCCCTGATACACTCCCTGAGTAGGACTGTAGCTGTCAGTTAACCCCTCCCTGATACACTTCCCGAGTAGGACTATAGCTATCAGTTAACCCCTCCCTGATACACTCCCTGAGTAGGACTGTAGCTGTCAGTTAACCCCTCCCTGATACACTTCCTGAGTAGGACTGTAGCTGTCAGTTAACCCCTCCCTGATACACTTCCTGAGTAGGACTGTAGCTGTCAGTTAACCCCTCCCTGATACACTCCCTGAGTAGGACTGTAGCTGTCAGTTAACCCCTCCCTGATACACTCCCTGAGTAGGACTGTAGCTGTCACTTTACCCCTCCCTGATACACTTCCTGAGTAGGACTGTAGCTGTCAGTTAACCCCTCCCTGATACACTTCCTGAGTAGGACTGTAGCTATCAGTTAACCCCTCCCTGATACACTTCCTGAGTAGGACTGTAGCTATCAGTTAACCCCTCCCTGATACACTTCCTGAGTAGGACTGTAGCTGTCAGTTAACCCCTCCCTGATACACTTCCTGAGTAGGACTGTAGCTATCAGTTAACCCCTCCCTGATACACTTCCTGAGTTGGACTATAGCTGTCAGTTAACCCCTCCTGATACACTTCCTGAGTTGGACTGTAGCTATCAGTTAACCCCTCCCTGATACACTTCCTGAGTAGGACTGTAGCTGTCAGTTAACCCCTCCCTCCCTTCTCTAAAAATGCACTTTGCTACCAAGCACCCTGGTCAAACATTTCAGATGATAGCTAAAATCAATATTGGGGTATTTTTTTATATTTCAATGCCCCTCTCCCTTGTTTCCGTGGTGACTGTGTGTCTAGACAGGCCCCTTGTGGGAACAATAGCAGTAACAATTATTGATTAGAGGCAGGAGCATTCATATCAAGTGGTCGTTTGTATCGTTGTTTGACAGGGCTTGCTACAGATGATGCAGATTGATTGCCTTTTCTTTCATACATGTAGTCAACTATTTCCTCTGTTTCTTGTATGTCTGCTGTGCAAGTGGGACAGAGAGCATGTTTATTTCATTTGGGGCAGAGGTATGACCTGAGGGTACATACAGCCTTTGACATGCCATTCATGTACATGTCAGAACTAATTAATTTCATTATTAATTAATTGTTTCATGAGTTTTTCATGTTTTTTTGCAGTACATTATTTTTTTATAAATATCATAAATATGGATCATATCTATACAGGATAGTAATATTTTTATTATATGATCAACATAATATTCTGTGCACTGAAGCAATATCAGTCTTGCTACTTATGTATTTTATATCCTGGTGTTAATAAATCACTTGTACAAGGAAACCACACCATACAATACTTGAGCTTGATGGTGACTAATATTCCAGTTCTGGATATGTCTGTTGTGTCCTTTCCAGAGGAAGTCTATTATCTGCAGGGCTTGATTTGATGACCTCCAACTTATCAACGGTGATATGCCTCGACCCCGAGTCCTAGGTCACCTTGACCTTCCTCATATAATCTTATTTAGAACTAGGTAGCAAGCAGGAGCATAATAATTGCACCCATGTCAACTTGACATAATGCATTTTGTTGTCAGCACTACACCTGCAGTATGCGGTTGCTTTCACTGGTGATCAGGAATGAGATCGCTTCTCTTAACTTCACAATATATTTGAGACACGGATCAACCATTTGCAACAAAAGATTTTCCCATACTGCACACAGTATTGTGGTTGTGGTGGCGGCGGCCAAATGCTGTCAACAAAATGGGCACATCTTCAGCCATTCATATTTCCCTTCAGGTTTTTGTAGGTAATTTGAAAAGAATAAATCAAATTCTTATTTTTCTGGAGTAATGTATTACCATTCGTGTTGAACTTAGTTTGCTATTTAATTTTCACTTTAGCAGTGTTCCCGCTGGCTTTTGAAACTGACAGTTCTAGTGGACTAGCAGCTCAAATAATAGTTACATATTACCTGTTCATCCTGTACAAATTAAATCTGGCATTGGGTAGCAGAGTAGTTGAAGTGTCTACCTAACATGGGTTTGAATGTCCACATTGGAATGGTTTATGAAACCCACTGTGATAACATTTCTTATATTTTATTGACATTTGTCATGCTGATTGCTTCTAGTACCTATCTATCACTGAAGTATATTTTTATATCTGCCTCTTTAATATACCTTAAAGTCTATTCCAAAATAAAATTGAAGTGTTCCACTTTGGAAACACCTGCAAGGTTAGAAGAGAGAAACATCCATCACCCGACCATGTTTATGAGATGTTAGCCTATAAACATTTTCAGTTCCTTTTGTGGTTGAGCTGCTATCTGTTGGTAGTATATCAGATTTGTCGGGTAGTGATATTGTGTGAGGGGAGATCGTTGGGTCCCAGCCTGCTATGACTCACCAGACAGCATGGTACACCAAATCTGTAGTGTGGGGTAATATTTGCAGTGAGGAACACTTCTTACATATCAACATTCCACAAACCATAAAACTCCTATAATTGTTGGGATTTATGTAGCTTTGCCTAGAGAGGAAATCCAATACTATGTCTACACAGAAAGTCTTTCTAATTTGTGGTCTGACCATTGAGAAAAGTGCCTCTATTTGCAAATGAGTTAAACTTCACTTGTTTACTTAGCAGGTACATATTAAAACAGACTCAAACTGAATGTTGTTAATTCAAGAAATACAGCATTCATGTATGATCAGGCCACACTTTTCAAATTTTATGTTTCGCAGATTTATTCTAGCTTTTCCACACAAGTGTGGTTGAAATAAAAATAAATCGCTGTCTCATTTATTTATTTATTTGAAAATTATTTTGCCATGGAGTTATAACTGCAGCTGGCTTCTTGAATCACTGATAGTGATGTAGACATGGAATTTATATAGCATTTTATTATTGGGGGTCTATGTTACTAAATATTCCAACTCTATGACAGCAATCTGTAATTGATAAAGTCTGGACCAGACAAACCAGTGATTGATGTAATGAGCAATGTCAGCCAACCAAGTCAGCCTGAACACATGATCCATTAGGTTACCTCCTACTACCAGCATAGTTTGCCCTGGGATCACAGTTGAGAAGAACATCACATTTCACACTTTACATGCTTTAGGGCAAAAAAATGCCAGTTTAATCCAGTAATCTTTCCCTTTACACATGGTCGTAATTACCATCACTGAACATACCGATAGACTTACAGTAGTTGTTGTGAAGTCACTTTATGTAGAGACCATATGCATACTGTGTCTGTGATAGAGGACCAAGTCAGCTAACGTTTCTGTCCCAAGCTTTTTCACCTGGAAATGAGACTGACGGCACAGATGACAAGACTGTTGTGTATTTCAGGGTTGAAATGTACTAGACTTACCCACCATGCAACTGCACAGATTATTGATGAGGAGATGTTTGTTCAGATCTTGAACTTTACATGCACAGCGTGAGAAATGGTCTCTTGTTACCAAGGATAACATGTCTATGCATGGCGGAAATACTGTATGTTCTAGAAGACACTAGTCACAGTTAGGTCATTTGTAGTGTAGGAAGTATAGTTTTCAAACACAACTTTAATGATTATTTTAATAGCAATTAATTAGATAATGTGATATCTGTGAAATGTGTCAGACACATGCAATGATGTACATGTGACAGTTGTAACAGTCAGTAGTAGACATACATAGGCGAAGGAGCTTGTGTCCAGGGTTATCAGTACAATAACTGCTGCTGCTGCTTGGGCTCAAAGCAGCAAGACCAAAATGCACAGAAAAAGTGCAAATGTTTGCCATGGTTGTGGTGTAGATTTCCCTGAGGTCGGAGTCATAAGCTGAAGCCATACACTGGAATACAACATGTAAATATCTGGGAGCAGTTACTTCTCTCTACACTACCAATTCTCTTGTGCATTAGTTGGTCACAGATCACGCCTGTATCAGGTTTTACATAGAGTATTTGTGAATTTGATTGTGATCACAAGGCTTCTGGTTTCAGCTTCGTCAACAGTGGAGGCCAGCTAACATCTGGTAGTGATTATTGCAGGGGAGAGGGGAGCAAGGATGGGGGATGATGACTTTAGATGTTGGATGCAGTGTTGTGGAGGACTGTAGCTCAAGTATCACTGGCATTTGAAATTATACTAAAACAGAGACGTATAACCTGCAGTTAAGAAAGTCAAGGAAATTTGGTGCTTTCATTACAACGTCATATATAGTGCTGCCCAAAGAACTATTCATTCAAGTGTATTTGGAGGATCAGTAGATTGGAGGAGACACAAGGGAAAGAGAGCCTTGAGTCTCCGACCAGAGAGGCAGTCCTAACTTCTCCATTTTGTCAGTTTTTGCTAATTCAGGTCTAGACACATATGTTGATGCTCAGCAGTGTTGGGAGGTTGTTTTGCCCTCACTTCTGGTGCAGCAGCAGCAGCATAGACCATCATTGGCCACAACTAAATCTATGGCTGCTTTTTCTCCATACATGTTTGGCCGATGAAAGATGCTTAGGTAATCATTGTGCAATAAAATGCTGATGTATTTCTGTAATTGCTTTTCCTAGGTTATCCTAAGCATAAGATGTGTGTTTGCCATCCATATGGGATTTCCAGGAGTTTTTTAAGGATGTCAGATTTCAGTTTGAAGGCACGGCTTATTGTATTGACTTAAAACTGTAGTGGGTACACTGAATGGCCTAAGAAATAGGATTTATGGATGATATATTTCACCGTCAAAATTAGTTACTATAAGTAGGATTCTACTTTGAAACGTGTAGCTTTGATCAGTGCAGTATCTCCTGCTTACATGTTGTACTGGCTGGTTACTGTGGGTCTGGAAAGGAATGTAGCTACAGGAAGGGAAACCCCAGGCTTGAGTGTCCAGATAGTATCACCTCAGGTGGTCAAGATAGTTCTCTGCCAGTGTGAGGAAGTGATAGGGAGTTAAAGAGCAACCCTGACCCACCCCTCTCAGTGGAATAGTGATAAGTTTCCATTAACAACACATCCCCATATGTGTTCACCCCCAGTTTATAGCCAAGGGAAGTTGACTTATTGATCATACGTCAGTCACCCCAGTAGACCACCAATAATTCCACATTTTCACAGGGTTAGTAGGCTACTTTAGGGGCAGCTTCTGTTCAGTGTACATTCAGCTTGTAATGGTGCATGTTGCTCCTGACTTTATTTATTATTATTATTTTTATTATTATTATTATTATCCTCAAGCAGAAGACATAATGCTCTTTAATCAAAACTGTAAGCATCATTATTAGGAGTGGGTGAACCTAATCAGTCAGATTTCTACATAACAAAAAGGATTCGTAGTCAAATCACAGACTTTGGATCTCTCAATATGATAGTGTTGTCTGCTTACTGTACAGTTGTTTCAAGCATTGGAACAGTGCTTTGAGAATGTTGGTGTCCAACCCACAGACTGCTCACAGCTTCTCTGTTCCGTGTTGAGGATCATACATATGTTCAAATTAGAATATCAGATTTTGTTAAAAAACATCATCGGAATCTTAATCACAGATATAATGATCTGTTCGCGTGTAAATGAAGCAAGTGGTATGTGGCATTATGTTACAATATGCAGATAGGACCACAAACAAGGGCTGTGATTAGCGATTAATGACGGGTAATAGCCGTGTAAGTGCTAAATACCAGTTATTTTGCTGTTTTGATCACAAGAGGCCATTGTATGGCAGTGAGCCGCCACAGATAGCCCAGATTCCTTCCCTGTGACTCATTACAAGCTTCCTGTAGTCTCAGACTCTAACATTGCTGCACCACACTGTGCACTTAATGCAGTTTGTAAACAGCTACATCGTTGTACCAATGTGTTTTTTGTGTCTGGAATGTTGTTGTTTAGATTTACTTAAATCCAATTTGAATTTGAGACATTTAGGTAGGATTGCTCTTGAATAACTCACGTTAGCAGTGTTAATAAGAATTTGATTTTTTTGGCAGGTATTTGGTATCTTTATTTAAAAGGATTTGGGTGAGTTATTTGTATTTTATTGGCATTTCCCCAGTAATACAGACATGGAAGTGTTGAGTTGCTGGATCCTTGATGGCGTATGTCTCCAGCTTCATATTTGTCGCCCATACTCTGCTGAAGTTTCATCCATTAATACTTCATGTCACTGATCCTAGGATGTCATCTTGACTGGAAATGCAAATGTCACAGTCCTGAACATTGTTTTTTTATTGACGGCAATAAAGTATAACAAGAAACAAAAATGAATAAAGAATTTTATCTCTTTTTCTTTGCAGTGTAAATGACACTGATATGATTTGGTTTTACACTTTGTGGTCTAATGTGAGCGTGTATGTGTGAGAGAATGTGGCTGCATAATTAATTAAAATCCTCTTTGTATTAATCATCATGACAATGTATTTACATATATGTAATTATTCATTATTCTGTTTAATCAAAGTGGAACACATTTTATGTGTACCTAAAGTAATAAAACAACAACATTTATGAATCATCATGATTATGTATCTACATATCATGCATATCGTGTTACCTCGTATCATGTATCATCAGATTTAGAACTCATTGAGTTAAAGACATCCAAGTTTTATTCCATTTTATTCCACTTGATTATCCCCGCCATGATGTTATGGCCCCTGCTCCATGCTTTTCAGTTTATTGCATAGCATGTGCAATGGGGACATGTTTTCTTAAAATCTACTGATGTTATGTGAATGAAACTTTGCAAGCTTATCTGAGAAATACTAAGACTGTTAAATTGGTCCTGTCAATTATATTTTTACAGAGTTACGTCCCTTGATCCATGTTATTTTGCCAGTTATTGGTGTATAGTGTCTGCATTGGGGACATGTTTTCTCAGAAACTACTGAAGTTAGCTTATCAAAGAGATCCTTATCAAGACTGAGTTATTTTTTCCAGAGAATGGGCCTTTTGTGTGTATTAATTTCACTATTAATAATTTTTTCATGACATAAAGCAGCCCAAGTGCCTATCTCTTCTTAAGGCTTTATAGGACTCTTTTTATAGTTTTTATTCACTACTATATGAACTAACAAAATTCTAATGTGCCCCATGGCAGGGGATTGTGATAACGCTATTTTCATTTTTACATTTGTATCTTCTAACCAATGTCATGACATATATGTTGAGGTGGAAATATAATGTTTCAAGAGAATGGTTCACTACAGAAAGCTGTAATTATGTGTTTATGGTATTGCAATACAGAGGACAAAATACTGACCTAACATACTCTTCAGAGACCCTCTCTACGTTGAAGACACCACACATCGGAGCAATTTGATTTCACCTTTTCAAAAAATTCTTTCAAATGCTGAACTTCTCACACACACTTAAGCATCATCAAATATTTTTCCATTAAAGGCTTTGTAAATGTCTAAAATATGTCTGATGTTGACCAAAGTGCCGGCAATACATGTTGCGATACAACACAACACACCTGTCTGTGTAGGGAAACTGCAACACCTTTGTATTACTTCTTCACATGCCTGAGCCAGATTAGGAGGCGGTTTCCAGGCCAGACAGGAAAAATATACTTCAGACGAGGCAAATTTGCCTCCAACAGATAGAAATATTTTAAAACTCCTTAGCTTTGGATGAAAAGAAAGATAGTGGATATCTTTGATGGCAATGCGGTCACATAACATGTCAGTTTGAAGAAAGACCCCATGGTGTTTTCAGCTGGTGACGGTCCTCAGAGGTAGAGTATGTATGGGATTTATTGTGACAGATTTCAGAAATTTTATGGAAAATGTGTGTCAATTTTGAGAATGCTTTTTCAAAAAGAATTAAAATAAAGGCATTTATAGAGAAACCTGAGACATTAGAATTCATAAGTATATTAAAGTATCATAAAACAATTACATAAACAAGTCTCTCCACCACAAGCAGCAGCTTTTGTCCACATAGTAAATAAGACGCTTGATTGAACAGCACAGCATGTGTATTGTTTTGTGGAGATGAAGAACTTTTTTCGGCCATAGTAAGTGCAAACCACCATCGGTGTCAGCTGCCTAATGAACTTATTGGTGTTAATCACAGCATCAGACGATGATCAATTGTAAAATAGGAACATGATCAACAAGATCAGTAACTGAAGGGAATAATGATTACGCATGAATATGATACATGACCTGATGCATACAAGAAGTGAGAGTGGCTAGTGAATACAACCGACCCGTGCACCATTGATGGAAGGCATCTAATATTTACTTCCAAGGCAAGCTGTGGGCCGAGAGAGGGCTGTTGTGTGAGGGTCTTTGTACATAGACAAGCTGTTTACTTAAGTCGACTCATCATTCAAACTCAACTTGCTCTCTGCAGTTCAAATTGGTGTTCCTGAGATCCTGTATTGTATATTTCTTTCAGATCCATTCCTTGCAAGGCCAAATGCACTGTTAGTATCACAGCTGTGATCTAAACTAGATTTGAAGTTTTTAGGCAGTTGTGACGTTTGATAGGGTTTTAAGTTTGGCATTTTGTGGTGACAGTTGTTAGAGATGTGTTGATTCTGTTTAATTTTACATCTCTAGAAATACACCCATAAAGGTGTCATCAGGTACATTTAAAGGCAGTCCAAATGTCCTTAAGTTGGCATGTGAAGATGGATGCTAAATTTCAACATTGAAAAGAGGCTTAATCTTTTTTTCATGATAGATTACATTGCATGTCAATTGTGTATTACTTCTAGTATGGCTGTATTGGGATATTTAGAACCTTCATGGATATTTCTACAATGTAGAAGCATTATGCATTCACAAGTCAAGAGTGGGAGGTTGATGAGAGGCTAGCAGCTCTTCTCAGCTGTGTTGTGGACTGAATGAGGGGGAAGGTAGAACAGAGGAGGCTTCATGTACACCAGCCTGCCCGGAGCCCGGAGCCCGAGCCCGAGCCTGGAGCTGCATGTGTTCAGGGCTACTCACATGGTGTAGAAAGGGCAGTTGTCAGAATAATTTGACTTCAGAGTACCATCAATATTATTGACTTCTTTTAATAGAATTGCACAGCTGGCACTAAGAATTTCACTAGGGTTTCATTTCCATACAGGAAAATGTTCTCTGTCAGTGTTCAAGCTGTTGTAAAAAAAATGTGCCAATGCATGGTTGTCAACACCATCTTAGACTAAGTTAGAGTAAGGGCTATCTTCCTTCAATGTTAATGTGTAAGGATGCCATATACAAGGATGGTTTTGGGGTGTAGTGTCCTGTTGGTATTGCTTCTTATTAGTAAGTTGTTACATATATATGTTAGGTTAGAGGAGCATTTGTTCTGCTGCACCGATAACAATGAATGAAGCCAAAGGCCCAGAGAGAAGGCCGCTACTGCCGTAGCTGATAAGGTATCACCAGATACCTGATCTGTCGACTCAATACTTTCCCTGTTTAGCAGAACCCCCACCGATGAATTTCTCCCTCCCCTTACCTTTCCCTCAACACCT
This sequence comes from Haliotis rufescens, assembly GCF_023055435.1. Lineage (NCBI taxonomy): Eukaryota > Metazoa > Mollusca > Gastropoda > Lepetellida > Haliotidae > Haliotis > Haliotis rufescens. The sequence continues at coordinate 38,534,210 of NW_025963779.1, forward strand.
GGGAACGGAGCTGAGGAGGCCTTGTGCCTGGTAAAAACACAGAAGTCCTGGAACTTGGAGAGATGGGGAGACAGATGTTGCTGGTGTGTCTGGGTGCGACACATCACAGCATTTGATCCTGATGTTGCCGAGGTGTCTGGGTGTGACACATCACAGCATTTGATCCTGATGTTGCCGAGGTGTCTTGGTGCGACATATCACAGCATTTGATCCTGATGTTGCCGAGGTGTCTGGGTGCGACATATCACAGCATTTGATCCTGATGTTGCTGGTGTGTCTTGGTGCGACACATCACAGCATTTGATCCTGATGTTGCCGAGGTGTCTGGGTGCGACACATCACAGCATTTGATCCTGATGTTGCCGAGGTGTCTGGGTGCGACACATCACAGCATTTGATCCTGATGTTGCCGAGGTGTCCGGGTGCGACACATCACAGCATTTGATCCTGATGTGGGCAAGATGTCTGGGTGCGACACATCACAGCATTTGATCCTGATGTTGCTGGGGTGTCTGGGTGCGACACATCACAGCATTTGATCCTGATGTTGCCGAGGTGTCTGGTTGTGACACATCACAGCATTTGATCCTGATGTGGGCAAGATGTCTGGATGCGACACATCACAGCATTTGATCCTGATGTTGCTGATGTTGCTTAATAATATGAGACGCTGTTGGATGCTGGTGTTACTAATGAATCTTGCTGTAGTTCACAACGCCATGTAGACCCTGAATATTGCTGTTGTGTCTGTGTCATGTAAAAGTCTCTAGCCTCCATCCCAATATAGATATTGTACCTGAAAACTTATTAGTTCTACTCCTTGTTTATATAACTTCCTTTTTTCTATACCTAGTTTTTAGTAAGGCCAACTCATGAAGACTAATTTTTGTTGCTAATAGAATGTTTGATATTGGGGTTTTTATTCTACACTTGGCTGAGCACCCAATACATATACCCTTAATTCCCAATCCAATTTCATAACTTTATTATGAATACACCTAAAGGATCACTATGTGCCATCAGTTTTTGCTGAGTTTATCACATTCTAGATAGCAGTTTACTGTTGATCAACAATCAATATTTTGGATGGTGAAAAGTAGCGGTTTGACCACTCATTTTCATGGAATCCTTGATAAACCCAGCAGGTAGGGTATGTTGGTTCAGACTTATTGATTGGAAGTGGCTATGCCTGATTGCTCTCAGTATCAATTAGTTGCCTCAGCAATGTGATAATATGTCTTCGCACTAGGTCAACTTTGATAAATTATTTATGAAAATTGTACATAGAATCTCCTTATTTGGAGAGACCGATGATGTCCATGAGATTGTCATTGTGGCAATTTGAAAACTTAGTATTGCAGTGACAGTTTGAAACATAGTATTGCAGTGGACAGACAAAATGAAGTTATCTGTTGCCCAACAACATCATTCATGATCCTTGTTTGTGTTTAGTCTCATGTAGTTATGAGCTAGTTTCTACCCAGGATAATCAATAGTTGTCATGGTGTTCACTGTTGGGTATTGATATATGCTGGGTTACACAATGTTATACCAGACTGGAAAGTCCTGACTGAACTTTTATCAGGCTGATCATAATAAGAGTGAGTGAGTGTGTGAGAGTGTGAGTGTGTGTGGGAGAGAGAGAGAGAGAGAGATGGTAATGTTTATTAGAATAAGGGGAATGTATGACTGTTACATAAAACAAGAATCAATTGTATAGTATTTTGTAATTCTATTGTAACATTAGTTTCAGCCTCTGGTTCTTATCCTGACATATGGGTAGTAGAAGTGTCTTTTATATTTCTTTGTCATTGTATTCAACCCTTGATGTGAGGATTATGCAAGCCTTTACAGCAAAGCACACAGTTGAAGGTGAGGTTTCACACAGATGCCCAAAGCAAATGGAGTCAGTGTGTTGTTATTGCCAATATTAGTGTCACCCATTGCCTCTGCCTTAGCTAAATGAAGGAGAAGAAGGTCGTTCATAGCTTGCCAATGACTCATACATTATGCATGACTAAACACACATTTCATGCATGCTAATAAAGAGTCATTCAGTTATCTTGTCAAGTTCAAATGCCCACAGCACACGGGATCAGCATGGTTCAGCCCCTCTTTCAGGTTGACAAAATCCCATGAAACCTATACAGTATCTTTGTAACATCTAAGCAATACGTAGGAGTGCTTTACATATAATACAAGCTTTACACCAGTCTTGTGAGAGTGAGCCGGTTTCACTCCAGTATCAGACTGTGTAACACACAACAATTGCCTGTTGTAATTGAAGGGCAAAGGTTGTGCTGGAAACTGCTTCCATTCACCTCCAAAGCATCCGATTCTCACACAACCAGTGATGTATGTCCCATCATACAGGTCCTGTCACTGTGTGTGGTGATTATGCATGACAGAGGGGTATCATCAAGAGGAAGATGTCGTGTGGCAGAGACCATCAGCTTTAGGGCTGTGCCTATTGTACTTGAACATTGATATTTTTTATTCGTGTTCAACTGTCAGGATGATAACAGTTCGTCTTTTGTTGGCAGTAAGGTCTGGATGTCAATACACAGGAGCTTTAGATATTTGTGGGGGATGTCAATTCTGAGCAACCTCATTTGTATCTTTTCCTGCCTGTGGAACATTTTACAGATTACTTATACTGGTGCAACCACACCATTACTTATACTGGTGCAACCACACCAATACTTATACTGGTGCAACCACATCAATACTTATACTGGTGCAACCACACCATTACTTATACTGGTGCAACCACACCATTACTTATACTGGTGCAACCACACTAATACTTATACTGGTGCAACCACACCAATACTTATACTGGTGCAACCACGCCATTACTTATACTGGTGCAACCACACTAATACTTATACTGGTGCAACCACATCAATACTTATACTGGTGCAACCACACCATTACTTATACTGGTGCATCCACACCATTACTTATACTGGTGCAACCACACCAATACTTATACTGGTGCATCCACACCATTACTTATACTGGTGCAACCACTCCATTACTTATACTGGTGCAACCACACCATTACTTATACTGGTGCATCCACACCATTACTTATACTGGTGCAACCACACCAATACTTATACTGGTGCAACCACACCATTACTTATACTGGTGCAACCACACTAATACTTATACTGGTGCAACCACATCAATACTTATACTGGTGCAACCACACCATTACTTATACTGGTGCAACCACACCATTACTTATACTGGTGCAACCACACCATTACTTATACTGGTGCAACCACACCATTACTTATACTGGTGCATCCACACCAATACTTATACTGGTGCAACCACACCATTACTTATACTGGTGCAACCACATCAATACTTATACTGGTGCAACCACACCAATACTTATACTGGTGCAACCACATCAATACTTATACTGGTGCAACCACACCATTACTTATACTGGTGCATCCACACTATTACTTATACTGGTGCATCCACACCATTACTTATACTGGTGCATCCACACCATTACTTATACTGGTGCAACCACACCAACACTTATACTAGTGCATCCACACCATTACTTATACTGGTGCAACCACACCAATACTTATACTGGTGCAACCACACCATTACTTATACTGGTGCAACCACACCATTACTTATACTGGTGCATCCACACCATTACTTATACTGGTGCATCCACACCATTACTTCTTATACTGGTGCAACCACTCCATTACTTATACTGGTGCAACCACACCATTACTTATACTGGTGCAACTACATCCATTACTTATACTGGTGCAACTACATCCATTTCTTATACTGGTGCAACCACGCCATTACTTCTTATACTGGTGCAACCACACCATTACTTATACTGGTGCAACCACACCATTACTTCTTACACTGGTGCAACCACGCCATTACTTATACTGGTGCAACCACACCATTACTTATACTAGTGCAACTACATCCATTACTTATACTGGTGCAACTACATCCATTTCTTATACTGGTGCATCCACACCATTACTTCTTATACTGGTGCAACCACTCCATTACTTATACTGGTGCAACTACATCCATTACTTATACTGGTGCAACTACATCCATTTCTTATACTGGTGCAACCACGCCATTACTTCTTATACTGGTGCAACCACACCATTACTTATACTGGTGCAACCACACCATTACTTCTTATACTGGTGCAACCACGCCATTACTTATACTGGTGCAACCACACCATTACTTATACTGGTGCATCCACACCATTACTTATACTGGTGCAACCACACCAATACTTATACTGGTGCATCCACACCATTACTTATACTGGTGCAACCACTCCATTACTTATACTGGTGCATCCACACCATTACTTATACTGGTGCAACCACTCCATTACTTATACTGGTGCAACCACACCATTACTTATACTGGTGCATCCACACCATTACTTATACTGGTGCAACCACACCAATACTTATACTGGTGCAACCACACCATTACTTATACTGGTGCAACCACACCAATACTTATACTGGTGCAACCACACCAATACTTATACTGGTGCAACCACACCATTACTTATACTGGTGCAACCACACCAATACTTATACTGGTGCAACCACACCATTACTTATACTGGTGCAACCACACTAATACTTATACTGGTGCAACCACATCAATACTTATACTGGTGCAACCACACCATTACTTATACTGGTGCAACCACACCATTACTTATACTGGTGCAACCACACCATTACTTATACTGGTGCAACCACACCATTACTTATACTGGTGCATCCACACCAATACTTATACTGGTGCAACCACACCATTACTTATACTGGTGCAACCACATCAATACTTATACTGGTGCAACCACACCAATACTTATACTGGTGCAACCACATCAATACTTATACTGGTGCAACCACACCATTACTTATACTGGTGCATCCACACTATTACTTATACTGGTGCATCCACACCATTACTTATACTGGTGCATCCACACCATTACTTATACTGGTGCAACCACACCAACACTTATACTAGTGCATCCACACCATTACTTATACTGGTGCAACCACACCAATACTTATACTGGTGCAACCACACCATTACTTATACTGGTGCAACCACACCATTACTTATACTGGTGCATCCACACCATTACTTATACTGGTGCATCCACACCATTACTTCTTATACTGGTGCAACCACTCCATTACTTATACTGGTGCAACCACACCATTACTTATACTGGTGCAACTACATCCATTACTTATACTGGTGCAACTACATCCATTTCTTATACTGGTGCAACCACGCCATTACTTCTTATACTGGTGCAACCACACCATTACTTATACTGGTGCAACCACACCATTACTTCTTACACTGGTGCAACCACGCCATTACTTATACTGGTGCAACCACACCATTACTTATACTAGTGCAACTACATCCATTACTTATACTGGTGCAACTACATCCATTTCTTATACTGGTGCATCCACACCATTACTTCTTATACTGGTGCAACCACTCCATTACTTATACTGGTGCAACTACATCCATTACTTATACTGGTGCAACTACATCCATTTCTTATACTGGTGCAACCACGCCATTACTTCTTATACTGGTGCAACCACACCATTACTTATACTGGTGCAACCACACCATTACTTCTTATACTGGTGCAACCACGCCATTACTTATACTGGTGCAACCACACCATTACTTATACTGGTGCATCCACACCATTACTTCTTATACTGGTGCAACCACACCATTACTTATACTGGTGCAACTACATCCATTTCTTATACTGGTAGCTATACAATCACCACAGCCATATTACAAATACCATTAATGAATGAGATCCTGCTCTTGTGACTAATCCCCTTTGACCAAGAACTGTGACTCGTGGCATGTCAGAGGTCAACTAATTAGAGCAATCTGATCTCATTACCAGGGTGTGCATTTACTAGTTGAGTGATAATCAACAGCTATTATGATCATAGTGCCAGTGAAGAGACTGCAGTTGTGCTACAGTGTGCTGGGATGCTCCGGACCGGGGAACAGACCTCATGGACTGTGTGGCCAACTACTAGCACACAACCCATGCACTTAGTCATCTGGAAACCCTATTGTTTAAGCATACAAGTGATTACTTCATGTCCTGTTTGGATCAAGTTGTATGGCCAGTCGTAGATATTTACAGTGATTCGATAGTTAAATTGAATGCAAGTAGCTGCTTCCTATATTTTTCCTTCCTTGTTTAGTACTGACCTATATTCAGCTTTTGCTTGTTCATTAGTTAGTTGTAAATTAGGTACAATACCAGTAGTCCCTTACACATTTTGAAAATGTTGATGTTAGATTTCTTAATGTATATGAAATGCTGTTGATCAGTATGTTCATGTGCACAAAGTTATGTGTTGAACTTTCAGATAAGGATGTTTTGTTGAAGCAGTCCCAACAATGCTTAGCCTGCTTGCCTTGAGATATTGTGTTACAGATGGTGCACATGAGAAGTATAGCATGTAGCACGACATGACAACTCTCCCTGGCTGCATGTTGATACTGAACACCCATCTCTGGCTGGAGCAGTAGGGGTGTCAGTAGAAGTGAACATTGTTCTGATCACTCAGCATCAGAGGGGCTGTACAAAGGGGAACATTTGTCAAATACCATAGCATTGAGCAGCCATTTATCCATACCCCTGAGGCTGGCTCTTCACCTCTGACCTGGCTGTTGACCCTGTCTGACCTCCAGGTCAGGTCACAGTACAGGCGTGAGGTGAGAAGGGGAGGCATTGTGCATCAGGCCATCACCATTACATGGCTAATTCACATTGTCAGGCAGGGCTTGGAAGGGCACTGGTGCACAGATTTGAACGTATGGTCGCCCACCACCTGTGGGCTTCCAATGTCTGCTTCAAAGATTGTTTGGAATTGGGGAGATTTAGTGATATGTTGATACCCTGTGTATCTGTTCCTAAAGCAAAAGCTAAGCACTTTGGTACAGCTGATTTCTATTGCTGGATATTATTTCAAGTATAGAACAATTTGACCAATCACCGTCAAGGCTCACCTGTGAGCCTGCGATCGCAAAAACTTTATGCTGACATGTTATTGCCAAACTAGAACAAACATGACTTTTAATGAGTCAAAATGTGGCATTTATGATATATGTATTCATTCTCTGTCAACTAAAGCTTTTTTGAAGGCATCCCTAACGGCAATCTGACCATGGATGCTGTAAATAATGTTGAGTTGTGCAATCTACTGATCACTTCTCACACAATTTTGCCGAAATATTAATGTAAACAATATTGAATGAAATTTTGAATAAAATTAATAAATTAGGTTACATGCATAAGTCCAAATATATACTGAACACTTTCTACAACCAGACAGCATAATAACATGATTAAATTGCGTACTTCAGTATGGTTTTGTCGGCATGGTATTTCCGGTGTTACCAGCAGCTGGTTACCTGAACACATCTTCTACCCACTTCAACCCCCCCCCCCTATTTCTAGGTACGAAAAACTCACCTTATGCACAGCGATGTACAGAGAGCTTTGTACATATTCATTAAGGGTCATACTTGGGGGTTAAATGTTAAATTGTTGAAACACTTAACATGCTTAATGGTGGGCTATCTGCTGAAAAATCTTTCAATATGGTAACTCAAGTTGTTTGGAAATCATCTGCTTAAGCTTATTCCTGTACAAAATCAGAATGTTTCTATCATAAGCTGATGCCAAAAATTGAATAAAAGATATGTAATCTTGACTAATATCTACACTCTTGAATTTGCATTTGATCCTAACTGTCTATATTTATAGGCTTTTAACCTCAGGCGTGCTCCTGCCTGTACTGACATTACATTAGTGCAAGCATCACCATGTGCAAGACCTGCACTGTCCACTCGTTTCCCATATCCCAATCTCTTCATGTGTACAGCCTCCAGCAACCAGTGAATGAAGCCCGGGGTACCAGCTCTATTTACCTGTGGCAAGAGAAGTATATTTACCAGACTAAATGACTGTATTTTTTTTTCTCTGCTGGTATGAGGGATTCTTGAGCTTGGAGAAATGACTCACAACTGAGCCAGGTGTTTTGAAAGTCTGCAAGTTATTTCAGCTCCGCAGGCAGATGACTGTTGAAATACTTATGTATCACCTGACTATAGTCTGTTCTAAGGCTTACATAATTGATACATGTGCTGCTAGTCCTGCACCATGACCGTGGAATATATTTATTTTATGAAAAAAACAACAACTAGAAATGCATACAAAAGCAAGTCTAGCCAGCTCAAGCTAGCTCTGAAATCAACATAGGGAAATTGTTTATATTTTTAGAGTCAAGAAAGATATTGTGTAATATAAGATTTCAGAGACTAAATGTTAGCCTAATGTGCTGCCTCCACTGATACATGTGCTGCCTCCACTGATACATGTGCTGCCTCCACTGATACATGTGCTGCCTCCACTGATACATGTGCTGCCTCCACTGATACACGTGCTGCCTCCACTGATACATGTGCTGCCTCCACTGATACACGTGCTGCCTCCACTGATACACGTGCTGCCTCCACTGATACATGTGCTGCCTCCACTGATACACGTGCTGCCTCCACTGATACATGTGCTGCCTCCACTGATACACGTGCTGCCTCCACTGATACATGTGCTGCCTCCACTGATACATGTGCATGTCTCTTGACATTAGTGTTCAACCAGGCTTAAGCATGTTAAGATATATATAATTGCAATAATAAACTGAATGTACACATAATATACCTTTCTTTCAAAATAGTGATACAGATGTTGAATGAAATTGATAGAAAAAGAATAATTTAGTTTGAAATACTTCCTCCTTGTTTATTGGATAAGATATCTTGAATTATGTCGTGTTTACAGTAGATTGATCTGGACAAATAACTTGACACTTTGTCACTTAACGGTGTACAGTTCTTCCTCTAGGTAGGACGGTCACATCGAAGACCCAGGTTTTGATTCCTGACATGGGTACAATGTGTGAAGGCCATTTGTGGTTTCTACCGCCGTGATATTGCTGGAATATTCCTAAAAGCGTCGTGAAACCAAACTCACACACTCACACACTCACTCACTCACTCTTCCTCTAGGTCAAAATATGGGTGACAGTTGGGGTCATTTTAGCTGTTGTAGTAGTATTGCTTTAATTGTAACACTATGACAGTACTATTGCAACAGTAGGACAGCCATGGCAAGAGTATTGTGATGGCATGATAATACTTTTTCCTCACCACAATGCAAATGTCCTGCTTTATTTGACATGATCTCAAAGCCTACTAGGTGTACGTCTCGTAGAATCAATAGCTTATTCAGGAATTAAGTCGTTAGAGAATTAAGGGAGGTAACTCTGATTATAGATATCAAGTAATGCCTACATACTTTTAAATATACATCCTGATAAATTCGAACAATTAATAGCTAAAGCTGTTGATTATCAGTACTTTTGTTCTATTGGAACCATATATATATATTCTCTAGCAGAGTATTAATGTCAGCTATTGATATTTCAACTTGTCATTGTTCTACGGCCATTGGGACCTGGATAGTCAATGGTGCAAGGAATCCTTACTCTACTAGTCAAAGTGGTATGACACTTGTAGATGGTCAGGTTTTCCTCACTTGACAAGGGTTATGACTCTATCATTATATCAACAAATGACATGTTGATACATGTTAGTCACATAGACAGGTGCTTCCTCCACTGTGAGGTAATATATGTCAAAAATGGATGATGGTGAGCATATTGTCAACCAACGAGATGTGACAGGGTGGTTTGCCAGGTAGATTGTAACACAGGGTGAGAGATTTGCAGACCTTGTGTGTGAGTGATCTGTTGAAGACAGCCACATTCAGTCATCTGTATTCCATTACATCATACGGGGCGGTCGGATAGCCTAGTGGTTAAAGCGTTCGCTCGTCACGCCGAAGACCCGGGTTCGAGTCCCGACATGGGTACAATGTGTGAAGCCCATTTCTGGTGTCCCCCGCCGTGATATTGCTGGAATATTGCTAAAAGCGGCGTAAAACCATACTCACTCACTCACTCACTCACTCACTCATTACATCATACATCACATCTCTTTCACAAATACCAGTCCTGGTGTGGCCAGTGGAAAACAGATGGCTTCAGGGCTGTGCTGGTATTTAGGAATATACTGCTGTCTTAACGAGATGCAGAACAATTTGTGTTTTTGATTTGATCTGTTCTTGCAGAATATGAACATATTCCCTGCAAAGATTTTTCAGATTTGAATTAAATGAAAAAAGAAACTGAATCCCATGTAAAAGTTGTTTAGTCAGTGCACTGAAAATATGTATCTTTTAGAGGGTATTACAAATTGTCTTTAAACAAATTCTAACTTCAAGGAAATAGACTATAGCACTTAATCCTATTGCTTGGTATTCTTGTAAAAAGGCTTTCTGTTTCCTCTTTGCAAGGCAACAATACTAATCCTTTGCTAACAGTGTTTCCTTGCATGTCAACAGCTTTTTATGATGCAATATTGACAGGTCATATTGCCTTTCATGTCAATTTGTAGACCTTTCCTGGATTCTTCAGAATACACATCTATAATCCAGTTATTGTCAGTATCCATGTCATGTCAGTGTCTGTCTATTTCTTGGAATGACAGAAACCAGCAAAGGTGCATTGTATTATCATTATTATTGTGTCTTGTGCGTGAAGTTGAGATGAATGTTTCCCATATGGTTCTGTATTGTGTGATTTTGATTGTTTGTTTGTTTGTTGTTTAACGTCGCACTCAGCAATATTCCAGCTATGTATTGTGTGAAATGGATCAGCAAGTTCAGCTTTCATTCATGTCAGCAACAGCACTCGGCAGCTTCCAGTTTCCTGTAGTCAGTGCACTGAATTCAACACCTTAATGTGTTTGTTTCATTTGCGCTACATAGCATTAGCTGATAAGACCAGATAGGAATCGAAGCTTAATTTAGAAGTCAGCTGATTATGCCTTTTTCTTCAGTTGTTAAAGATTATGGAAATCTTCTTCGAAATTTCTTTACGCAGTAAATTTTTCAGGTTCTTTAATGACTTCTATCACGATGGCTTGTGGCGCAAGCAAACATGATTTATATCTTACAAGTTTCTGAATTAATGATGCTCAGGGCTTCATCAAATTGGTTTCAATCGTCCCGTAGGATTCGCAGGGTACATAATTATGCGTTGACATTTGGCTTGAATGATTGGTGTACATAGAAATACACTTACATGAATCCTGGGAAAGTGTATAATCAATGTGAGGTAGAGGCACATAATGACGCAATGTAATGATACTAATGAAGGCTGGCAGAGGCCAGGAGGGACTGGGTGGCCAGACATGCTACTAAAGGCGCTTGTGGATTCATTACAACAGAATACATATCAAGCTCCAATTAAACTGTTGACTGGGACAATTTATGGGTATTGTGTATATATATGAATTCAGTGAAACATATTTATCTCATGATGATACCGTATTGATCATGCAGAGTGACTCGGAAATTGTGCTTGTGTTCTAAAAGACTCATTTAGGTGAAAAGCTGCCACTGTGCCTTAATTGTGATATGACTGTAAATATCACCCAATGTTCACTTCAGGATACAATAAGTCATCGTGTTATAGGCTGCCTATTTCACAAGGCAATTAAACTTATATCTAACAAGATAGTGACTATATGTCCTGCTTGTATCATACCAAAAGATGTTAAAAGAGGGTACTTGTTGTTACTCTCCCGGGCGCTCGGCATTAAGGGGTTAAAACAAGGACTGGTCGACTCGGAGTCAAAATACTGTATCTGTTCATGTTAAACTGCAGCATGGTATCTCAGTTGGCTGGCACTATAAAATCGGCATTAGTTTGGACTAGTACATGCACCCACACACCATCTTCCTGAGGCAAGGAAGTAAACCAACACACGCACGCACGCACACACACACGCATGCATGATGTTAAACCCCATTTCACATTGACAGGGAGACAACAATCATGATGGTGCCGATGTCTCATAAATAATATTGACTACATGTATGCTGTTAAATTCTCTCAATGTCAGTATTTGTGTGGATTATGTTTGTCATCGAAAACATGTCTGTATTACATTTGCTCATTAAGTCTGTCAGGTTATACATCATGTAGATATATTGTAAACGCCTTCAGACGACAAGTGAGGAAACGTGTCCGACCACAAGTTCTTTGATGTACTAAGATAGATAGTTTGATCATGCATAAGAGAAAAATGAATTGATGCATTGTAAAGACTTGTGTCCCCCACTACAGTTTCTGTCATTATATCTTAGTCCTGTGAAGATCCGGGTTAGAATAGGTCTTCAGCAACATATGCTTGCCGTAAAAGGCGACTATGCCTGTCGTAAGAGGGATCTTATGGGATAGGGTGGTTAGACCTGGTTGATGCATATCATCGTATCCCAATTGCATGGATTGATGCTCCTAATGTCAATCCCTGGATTTTCTGGTCAAGATCCGATTATTTATGGCTGGAATATTACTGAGTGCAGCGTTAAACATCTAACAAACAAACATTATTTGTTAATTATTATGTTCAGGGACTTGAAAGATAAAGTTTGGGAATTTGATTGTGAAGGTTTGGATGTTCCACAGAAAGGGATCTCTTATGTACTGCGATATAATTAAATCAGTGAATTTTTGTTGAAAACATGTCGATATGGCTTGGGTGTTTTGTCTGGGAAGCAGGCACTATATCTGTGACTACAAGAGAAGCAGATCAGAGTGACCCCAAATATTGATTGCCTCCGAGCCTCTGTCTGCCCCGACAATACCTTGTTCGCACCCACACATTACCATCTTTTCCTTAGGTCACCTTGACATCAGATGAATAGCTCATTGTCAAGATTAAATCTGTGAAGCATATTGCTAGAGAATATTTCTGATGCTTCGACTTAGAGTAAATGTAGTAAATATGGGAATTTGTTCCTCTGCCTACCCAGGCATCTATGGCTAGTGAATTAGTAAAAATATGAGATCTTTTGTTTTGATAAGAGTAAAACATTCTCCATACTGGTCAATGACAAATACAACTGAGGGGGTTAGAGAACAGAAGTAGTTTATAAAAAAACATTCAAGAGATCTATTATGAATATTAGTGTTGCTTAGAAACATTATGCTGTCTGGCTCCCAAACTTTGCATATTTTTGCATCTTGAATAACACAGTGCAGTTTTGGGGAAGTATATATGTTATGTTAATCACGTGGCTCATGGTGACTTGGCACACTAGCCTCATCCCACATTCCATTGTGTAGACATGCTGTCTTGTTAAAGTCCCCATGTTCTCTCCGTCAGTGAAGGGTTGGCTTCATTGACTGAGTATCCTGCATGTAGACTAAGCTATGCTCATCTACTAAGCTTGGACTATTAGGTACATAAATATTGGCATTGGGAAATCGTTTAGTTACTTCTCTGTCATGAAATGTCTTTGTGGGCTGGTGTGAAGCTGTGTTGCCTGAGGATGGCCGTGGATTAGGCCTAGAACCGACTGCATGGAGCATTGCATCCTGGAAACTTGCCAACATTCCTGCCTCCAACTGCAGCTGGCAAACAGTCAGGCAGCCAATGCGATTATCAAATGTATTTATCATCATTCACAAACATGGGCTCTGTTTGTAAACCCTGTCAAACCCACAGCCTCAGAGGGGCAGGGTAGGTTACTACATGTCTAAAAAGCCTAACATTTAAGTCAGTTATTCAGATTTGAAAACCTTTTTTCTCCTTCGAATAAGGGCAAAAGTTCCCAAGCACGCAAATCTAGTGTGAAAGTGCGATGGCTCTCTTGTAGCTTGGTTTAGGAATCATTACACACAGTTTGCTCTTACAGAAGGTCTGGGACATAGTTTCTTTTGCTGAAATACATCGGAGTAACCACAAACTAAACATAGAATTAGTAAGACGCTCCAGACCTCCAGTACCTTTAAATCAAAGGCTTTTGTCCTAATTGTGCCATTATTGAAGTTGAAAAACTTTATATATTACACGGTACAAAATATAATCATTAAAGATTTGTTCTATATATAGTGATAGTGAAAGATTAAAATGATTTTAGACAAATTGACCAAAGTTATTTTCTCTTCTACATTTTTGCAAAAAATGATGTCAACACCACAGTACCATGTTACCATGTTTTCAATTTCAGAAATAATTACCAAAGTATTTTATAAATGTGTATGTATGTACATATTGTACATTTTGTTTCTTTTACTTCTGTAAATATGCTCTAAATGTTACCTGTACGTTTATGTAAACTGATTGTGTGCAGTTCTACAAAATTGCCTCTGTTCCGTAATGGAATGTTTTTTTGCAATAAATATATCTTATCTTACCTTATCTCAGGAAGATGGGAAGAAGGTGAAGAAGAGGCTGGAAAGAGGATGCTAGGGTTAGGTGTGTAGAGAGGGTGTTGGGGTCTGGGGCTTGGGTGCAATGTGTGGAAGGATTTGGGGTCTCGGGCAAGGGTGAACTTTGTGGATTGGGATGAAGGGCTGACATTAAGGGTAAGAGTGAAGTGTGTAGACATTATAAGAGTGGGCTGAAGTCAAGGATAGATTGAGATGAGGTAGGTAGGGTAGGGTTAGTTAGGTAGAGCAGGCTGAAATCCGTCCGTCAGTCTGTCCATCAGCCATCCATTTTCCGTTTCCAGAGCTGAACTCCAAAACTGTTCTTGTTTGAACTTGATATATCGATCAGTCTAGAGGTGAACCGATGCCTTTTGATTATTTGGGATTTTTAGTTTATTTTTAATTTTTTCATGATGACTAGTTGGACTTATACATGTATAATTACTTGTCAAAAATTCCTCTCAGTGGCTGGACCAGGACTACACTCTTCTTCAGGGGCTGCTAATAATATCCTGTGTTTATAGCCACAAGCCATTTACCAAAGGGTTACATCAAACACTGATGATATGCCTTAACTCTCACACCATGTGGCAACCAACACAGCCAGCATATTTACTTGGTACTCCCCCAGACATACAGTTTGTGCCTCCCCTTGACTGTAGAGTTACTGACCTGACCAGTGTTGACCTTGCAGGGGTTCACTGAGCCAGCAGCAGGGTAGTGTTGTTGACAGGACCGGCCAGGCCCCATTGTTACATACCATACATTGGTAGTGAAGTCAACACAACACCTAGCCCAGATTAGTCAGTTGTGTAGGGAATACTGTAAAGCTTGAAGGGATGTGAGGAACATCAAGATAGTGCTGTCTTCTACTGGAAGAGAGACATAGGCAGTAAACACAATCTCTGACCTTTAGAAGAAGGTCCCTGTGATCACTGCTCTTAAGATGAAGAATCACTATTTCATGTCTTGTAGTAAATGTTCAGATCTAAGGCACTCCCTGTTTAATAATCTTTCCTCAAATTTTTTTATTATTTTGAAAGCCTTACCATCACAGAAAAAAGTAGCTTATGTATTTCAAATACTAAAGCAGGTAACATAGAAATAATATATTATCATATACAACTTTAAATAAATCTTGAATGCTAAACAAGTTCCCATGAAATACAAATTTTATGAAACGAGTAAATAGTTCAGAACTATTCACGAGTTTCATAATATTGGTGTTACACGGGAGTGGGTTTAGTAATTTATTTATTACTTGCTGCTTAAAACGTTGTTAAAAACCTCACTGTTGTTTGTGAGGAGGCACACATCTCCGCAATCCACAGCTTAATCCTATTCAAACACGTCTTAAGTTAACACGTATCAATTTAATACCATATAGTGGTCTACTAGAGTCCATTTCGCAAAGTTATCGTAACACTAAGGTTATCGTAACTCATAGACTTAGGACTGTCGTTGCTCTACAATCGCCGCAGTACATAAGCATGCACTTTGGTATAACACAATGTGTATTTCAGCTGTATGTTTATAAACAAGTGATCTCTTCACAGTCGAGTAGTAAATATGAAATAATATAGATAATCTTAGGTCATAACGTATTTTATATTATATTGGTACTACATGTTGTTATCCTGACTCATTATGTATCTCTTTATGTAGTTTATAGAATATTGTCTCTGTTTCTGCATGGAACTTTGGCACAATAAAATATCTTCTATCTAGTATCATTGGAGTGTGATTTCATATCAGCTGTCTCTGTAGTTTCTGTGTTCTTGTAGGTGTGTGTGGAGGTTCAGTAGAGTAATAGTGTGAGCCTGAACTTTGCCAGCAGTAATTTTAGAACATTGTAAAGGTTTCCAAAGTGTAGTTTGTGTGTTTGAAACCGATGAATAATGGAATGGTTGAACTCGGCAGCATGGAGTACACTCACACACATGCTTCTAGTAATCAGGAGGATCTACAGGCAAAGAGGCGTCTCTGAAACTCAGCTGAAGGTGTTGAACCTATCCTTCCCTGGTACAGAGCTCTGTGTGTAGTTGAGGGAGCTCTGTGTGTAGTTGAGGGAGCACTGTTTAGACCTGCACCATGACCGTGGAATATATTTATTTTATGAAAAAAAGATAATCTAGAAATGCATTCAAAAGCAAGTCTAGCTAGCTCAAGCTAGCTCTGAAATTAGCATAGGGAATTTTTTTTTTATTTTTAGAGTCAAGAAGGATATTGTGTAATATAAGATTTCAGAGACTAAATGTTAGTCTAGAGCACTGTTGTATGACAGGGAGTACAGGCCTCCCCTGGTACAGAGCTTACAGGGAGTCGGGGTGGGGCAGGGCTGATGTATGATGGGTCACTGAGTTGAATCTTCCCCTGGTACAGAACAAGGGGAGTCTGGGGACAGGGCTGGTGTATGATGGGTCACTCTGTGTTGAACCCTTCCCCTGGTACAGAACATGGGGAGTGGAGGGGCAGGGCTGGTGTATAATGGGTCACTCTGTGTTGAACCCTTCCCCTGGTACAGAACAAGGGGAGTCTGGGGACAGGGCTGGTGTATGATGGGTCACTCTGTGTTGAACCCTTCCCCTGGTACAGAACATGGGGAGTCTGGGGGCAGGGCTGGTGTATAATGGGTCACTCTGTGTTGAACCCTTCCCCTGGTACAGAACATGGGGAGTGGAGGGGCAGGGCTGGTGTATAATGGGTCACTCTGTGTTGAACCCTTCCCCTGGTACAGAACATGGGGAGTCTGGGGGCAGGGCTGATGTATGATGGGTCACTCTTGCGTTGAACCCTTCCCCTGGTACAGAACATGGGGAGTGGAGGGGCAGGGCTGGTGTATAATGGGTCACTCCGTGTTGAACCCTTCCCCTGGTACAGAACATGGGGAGTGGAGGGGCAGGGCTGGTGTATGATGGGTCACTCTTGCGTTGAACCCTTCCCCTGGTACAGAACATGGGGAGTCTGGGGGCAGGGCTGATGTATGATGGGTCACTCTTGCGTTGAACCCTTCCCCTGGTACAGAACATGGGGAGTTGAGGGGCAGGGCTCATGTATGATGGGTCACTCTTGCGTTGAACCCTTCCCCTGGTACAGAACATGGGGAGTTGAGGGGCAGGGCTGATGTATGATGGGTCACTCTTGCGTAGAACCCTTCCCCTGGTACAGAACATGGGGAGTTGAGGGGCAGGGCTGATGTATGATGGGTCACTCTTGCGTTGAACCCTTCCCCTGGTACAGAACATGGGGAGTGGAGGGGCAGGGCTGATGTATGATGGGTCACTCTGTGTTGAATCTTCCCCTGGTACAGAACATGGGGAGTCTGGGGGCAGGATGGTGTTGGGGCCACTTGCTCCCATTATTAGGTCAGGGACAGGCTTTACATTGGGCTGGTATGTCAGTGCTTCACAATAAGCCAGGTGGAAGATAGCCTCAGAGGGCGGCCAGAGATTTGCACCTTGTACTCTGTTGTAGTTCATTATGTGCCTGGTATTTGGCTGTGCTGGTAAAAAGAATGTTGGACCGAGTGATTGCTAGTTCAAGGTTAGCCTGAACCAGGACTGTTATCTTTATAGTTTGTGTAGTAACATGATTAAAATGTTTACCATGTTATTACTGCTTCTTTATTAGATACCATAACATACTTTTTTGTACAGTTTATAGGAGAGAATTAACTACCGGGTATGTGTGATCTGTAATGTGTAACAGAAAATTCTCATGGAGCTCTTGAAGTTAAATGTACTTAATATCTAAGCTCATGTTTTTGAGAGAAAAATTACCAAATTGATTTTGGTTTTGGTTTATTCTGCATGGAGGCTAACATGCATTAGTAGGTATTTATTCTTCTTCAACTTCATAACCCTCCCCATTGCATGTTGGCTTTTCTTTTCTATTGAATTGAGGTAAATTCCAGAATGCCAAATTAATTTTGTCAGTGAGGTAAAATCTTGGTTGTCCTCATTATTGTTAAGTGTTGAGTTGATGTGTCTGGCTGAATGCATCACCCTTCTATCAGTCTCATAAAACAAAATCTGGGCCAGCTCAGCCATCTTGAAACACACGATGCTGTGTGACACAGATTGATAGAAGCACAGACCCCACCAGCTGCCCAGATTGTTTATCAAGTATTTATGCCTACAATATCATATATACAAAGCCACACAGTGTGCTAGGTGCATCCAGCTATGTGCTTCTGCTGCTGTGTTTGTGAAGTTAGAGAAATAATGTATTATTATCTTGATTATACAGCTACTTATTATTCCTAGTTCCAACATAATGTTTATTTTTCTCTTGTGTATGTGATGAGAAAATTATATATATTTTTCCATTTTACCAATTTTGTTGGGTTTTTTCATATTATTTTACAAAGTCGATCATGTTGATCATGTTGATAACAAGGAATAATATGAAATGTTGTATGCTATTTGGCGCATTAGCTGTCTTTGTTTATAGAATTCATACTGTACAGGTTATTAACATTGGATATACATCCAGTCTCAGTGCCAAAACATTAGGAGCAAACTAATCATGGGTTGTCTTGACCAAGATAAATGTGTCTTCATTTGCTGTCCAACTACACATTATCTGCCATGGCCAGTGGCAGATGTTGTGTTTATTTATCAAAGTGTGTATCATTTATGTTTCCGGTATAATAAATAAATACTTGTGGCTCATCAGAGTACAGGGAATGGTTTGTGGATGTTTGGTGGCCATCCTACTTACTTCAAGCTATTTCTGAAGTCTCATCTACATAAAATAGGCCTTTCTGTCATGTTATGTCCAACTTTCTAAATGGGAGAATGTTGTGCTGGGTGCCATTGCCCTGTATGTCCAATTAAGCATAGACTTTCCCTGTCTGCTGAAAGAGTTTCAGAGGTACTTGATGTTTAGAAATATGTTGGAAAATGTGCTAGGGGGCTCGCCCAGATGATGTCCAGGTTGGACTGGTCAGATATCCTGATGACCAGCTCAAATTTCATTGTAACCTTGTAGGGTTGTGTTGTGATGACCTGCCTGGGGTCAGCTTGTTTGAGGCCTTGTCCTCAGATGCTGGCCATTTCAGTTATTCATGGCAGAAGAGCATGTTTGTGGCTGTTCACTCAAACCTCCCACTACCCCTCCTCCATGTAACTCGCCACCCACACAATGACCTGATTACATTTTGGAGAGGGGCTGAACATGGGTACCCAGGTCATCACAAATAGCGTTGTGGTTGACATTTCTGCTGACCTACAATCTGATACTAAAGAAGGAACCGACCCCAGCCAGTGGATGGCAGCATATATGCCATGCAGGCACCAGCTACACGTGTCTGGCACATTGTCATCCTACATGGAAACTGGGGATGTTCCATTAACATGCCTGTGGTGCTATTTAGTGATGTTCAGCACACACCAACTGCCCCCCATGGGCTGTGAATAGTTACAGCTTGTGAATAGTGATCGCTGTTTAAAGACAGCCTAAATTGTAATATCTGGAAACAATGAAGTTGTACCAGTTGTCATTATCTGTGTCTGATGATGGTTGAACTTGTGTACAAGTAGTTTAAACTTGCAGCAGGTATCTGCCTGGGCCCTGTGCTTCTTGATGCATGTAATGCTCCCAGACCAACATGTTACGACTTTCCTCTCTTCATGTTTATAATGTAGGTCACAATCCCCACCAGCTGCATAGAAACAGGATATTTCAGCCCTCTTTTTTCGCTTTTTGGGGCAAATTTGATCATTGCGTGGAAGCAGGAAAACAGTTGAGTGGTTGGTTGCCATGACATGGAGTGACATAAGACATCAAGATGTGACTTCAACTGTCACAGCCGTCTCACATGGCGCTGATCACCAAATACACATGTAAATATATATACTGCAGTGGCCTATGCTTTCACCGTCTTTTGTGAACATGGCTTTCATTTTGCAGCAACAACATATTTTTGCTTCAAAGCCTAACCTTTTGGAATCCTCTATACCAGGTTTGGTGGGCCAGTTGTCTTCTCATTAAGAACCCATGTGCGAAGGTTTGGTGGGCCAGTTGTCTTCACATTAAGAAACCGTGAATGCCAGGCTTGGTGGGCCAGTCGTCCTCACATTAAGAACCCATGTGCCAGGCTTGGTGGGCCAGTTGTCTTCACATTAAGAAACCATGAATGCCAGGCTTGGTGGGCCAGTTCTCTTCACATTAAGAACCCATGTGCCAGGTTTGGTGGGCCAGTTGTCTTCACATTAAGAAACCGTGAATGCCAGGCTTGGTGGGCCAGTTGTCTTCACATTAAGAACTCATGTACAAGGCTTGATAGGCCAGTTGTCTTCACATTAAGAACCCCATGAAGCAGGCTTGGTGGGCCAGTTGTCTTCACATTAAGAACTCATGTACCAGGCTTGATAGGCCAGTTGTCTTCACATTAAGAACCCCATGTACCAGGCTTGGTGGGCCAGTTGTCTTCACATTAAGAACTCATGTACCAGGCTTGATAGGCCAGTTGTCTTCACATAAGGAACCCCATGTACCAGATTTGTTGGTTAGCACTGTACCTTTTGTGTTCATACTAAGAAACCTTTGGAGGAAACAAGAGCGTTCAGAGTAGAGAAAGAAGTTATGCAATCCAACTTGTGTGAATGACACTGAACAGTTGATTACCCTCTGGGCATGCCTTCGTGCTGTGCGAGGAATGGTGTGGTAGAACCAGCTAATGAGGCTTGATAAACAATCATTACAAGGATAGGGACCCGTTGCTTGATTTGTGGAGGTATCAGGTCTGTCAGTGGTTCATGGCGAGATAGTGTAAGCTCTAGTGCAATGTGTAAGTGATGAGAGAAGAAAGGTGGATTTGATATGTGATAGTAAATCCTATGATGTTGCTCCACCCAGTGAACCGAGTGTACATCAACTTCAGAGTTACAGGCAGTGGAAGATGGCATGTAGGATGTAAGTAATGGCTGCAGGAGGGCAGGCTGTTTTGACCCTAGCAATGAGTAATTTGTCATTCCGGTGACCCCTAACTTTCCCTTGGGCAACAGTGGTGAGTTGAAGAACAACAGAGTTGTGAAGATGGCTTCTTCAGCACAGAATGTTGTGAATGAAGTGGTACACATGTGCAGACACACAGCCTGCCTCCACATCATAGGTTGTGAGATACCGTGTCAGCATTGGTTTGTAGAATTACAACGATGTCAACAGGAGCCTACTTGGAGAACAATCACATACAATTCCTTTTGGTGGGTACAATTGACTGAACAGCTGACAAGCACAGGAGGACAGCAGGTCTGCCTGTAATATGTAGGTGCCACTTTGTACACACTTCACAAAGCGTACACTCTATGTGACAGTATAGGTTGTTATGCTGGCAGTTAGTGCACAGCTCAAGGGAGCCTCCAGCAAGTCTAGGTAGACCAGTGTCTCTGAATCCATCTTGCCAGACATGAACCTGGTGCTAGCCACTGTGCCCCATGTGGCTTCAATAACACTCATATATTCCCCTCTCCTGTTTGTGTCAGTCTCTATGCTGGGCCTCCACATTACATAGTCTCAGTACTCAGTATCCTGGCTTCCTCTAACCTCACAGTTTGTTGGATCCTGGGATAGGATTCTAAAACAACAACCTTCTTTAACTGAAACTGCAGTCACCCTTTCTACACATATGAAACTGAGGTCATCATTTTTTTCCTGAGTAATCACTTTCTCTAACTTTTTCTTTTGACAACAAATGCATTTTCTTCACTTTGCTGCCTAGAACTTCCAGTGAGTGTTTTAAGGTACAAGTAGTTTTGAAGCAAATTGCTTGCCATGATTGAGCACATCAAACTCACGTCCAAGTGCTTCCAACTCAGCTAAGTTACAAAGATAAATCATCCTTTCAGCCAGTGATTGGAAACAGAGGAAGAGCATCCCTGAATGTACACTTTTATTTAAGAAGCTACAGATCTTCTAACTGATCTTGAAATTAAATAATGTAGTGGATGAGGGAACGTCCTGTAAAGATGCCATGACCTCCCACATGTTAGGATTCTTTAAAGTGGGGGGAATTATGTTACCATCCCCCACCAGTACAGACCCTGCTGCAAGGAGTGAGGAATTCTCTGTAACCATATTTCTTCACTTTTTCTTGTTACAGATTTTTGACAGGCTGTCCTCATAAGATGTCACTGGTCCCAAATCAAAGAAATGTATAACCTTCCAAACTCTTTAAGAAAATCTTATTATTTCTCAGGGCAGCTAAATAATCATAAATAGGAGCAAAGGATAACTGCAGACTGAAAGGTGTGATTATGACATTTAACCTCAGTGACTGTTGCGTTATTCTCATACAATCCTGGAGAACTTTGATCATCAATATTTCACATAAGCACCCTTCTGACATGGCAACATTCATCAATGAAGTAATTGAATTCGAAAGCTATTTCATCTCAACTCCACTGCATCATTGGGAGAGTAGGCCTGCTGTATGGAGTCTGACAAAGGCCAGACTTGGACAGCTGTGCCTGATGAGTTTCTGTCTTTCTGGGCAGATCAGATGGCTGGCCATGAAATCATATTTCCCTTAAATTATCACACGATGCCAAATTGAAACAATACATTACCCTCGATATTTGGCCACAATTAATGCCACAATTATTAATCATGGTGAAATTAACGAAAGTATTGGGTATATGACATCTGTAATGATTATAGAGGTCAGGATTGAAAAGTTACTTTGCTGACAGCTAGGCTGGTCTTAATATTGATAGCTTCACTGGTTTTTATATTAAAAGCTTCATTGGACTTGCTGGAATTGGTAGACATGATAGCTTCACAGGACTTGATCTAATTGGTAGACATGATAGCTTCACTGGACTTGCTCAAATTGGTAGACATGATAGTTTCACTGGACTTGCTCAAATTGGTAGACATGATAGCTTCACTGGACTTGATCTAATTGTTAGACATGATAGTTTCACTGGACTTGCTCAAATTGGTAGACATGATAGTTTCACTGGACTTGATCTAATTGGTAGACATGATAGCTTCACTGGACTTGCTCAAATTGGTAGACATGATAGTTTCACTGGACTTGCTCAAATTGGTAGACATGATAGTTTCACTGGACTTGCTCAAATTGGTAGACATGATAGCTTCACTGGACTTGATCTAATTGGTAGACATGATAGTTTCACTGGACTTGCTCAAATTGGTAGACATGATAGTTTAACTGGACTTGCTGGAATCAGTAGACTGACTGGTGCAGTAAAGTCTGATATCTGTGAGTGTTTGATTCTGTTGGGAGCTGACCAAGCCTGCCATCTGCCATTGTTGCCCACTTGAAGGATACTGTTTCACACAAATAGCTACTGTCTGTCCAGATGGCAAGATAACAACTTGTGGTAGCCTTGAGTGGTAATTGTAGTCCTTTCTGAAATATTGATGATACCCTTGATTGTAATAGCAGGCCATCAAGCCAGCCTCTCATTACTGGGCCACTGTGTAATTTAGAGATTTATGAAATGTCACTTGCACGGTTTCAACCAATATAGAGAAATGTGAAGAACAATGACTGACCAACATGGATGCTTGGAAAAAATGAAGAGCAGACGATCAGATCATGTGGGGGATTTCAAATGATGACATTTGAAACATTTAAATTCTGCTTCAGTAGAAGATTTTATCAGTTATGACACCTGATTATGTTAGTTACCTGGACGTCTAGCTGCACTTGTCACAACAGTGCATGAATATGCAGATGGTCACTAAGTGCATTTCTGCAGTGGAAATAACTCTAGTCCTGCACATGTTTTTGGCTATCCTCTGAACAACGTAACTATTTGATACTTCTGTTTATCTTCATGGAGACTTCCTATTGGGTTAGTTACAGGCTGGCCCCTGAACCAAGGTATCCTAAACAATGTCTCTGTTCAGTAGCAGGTTAGTTCAGTATCAATTTCAAACTGTATATTAATTTCATCCCATCTGTTACCATCAACATCCGTTGTAGACTAATGTAGGTATTACACAAGTGATCAAGTGTGTTCCTGGTGCTCATTCCACTGCTACCTGATTTCCCCAGATGAAGGACTTTAGTCTGACTCCATCCTCAAGCGCAATCAATTAAGTCTCAGCCTAATAGCCACTGGTCAAGCATGACCTATTCAGCAAACAGTCTAATGTTGCATAACCTGTTCACCAATTAGTATTAATTGTGGAAATTAGGCTATCTGTATGCAAAGATATCTGTTGTGCTGTCACCTTCTGTTGGACGCAATTTGTGATTGTCACCTCAACCCTTGCAACACCAACCATTGGGATTTATTTATTCATGAAAGTTGCCTGTGTGCCTCGACTCTGTCGATAGTGTTTCTATATTCATGAAATCGGTATATTTGTCCTGTTTGAGTGGTCGTTCTTTGTCCTGTAGTGAGTAAATGATTTGGTAATTTGTTGCTTGGCTTTTGTCCAGATTTAATCTTGTGGTGATCCTGATTGGGAATCGAAGATGCTATCAGCATGAGCTTGGTGTCAGGCTGTCTGGGTGTGAATGACAGTGTCTCCAGTGGCCAGTGGTCAGATGTCCACTCAAACAATGGAAATGGTGTTAAGGAAATTGGATACTGATGTTTCTCGCATTATTAATTCACTACAGGTCAACTGGCAAAGTAATTCCAATAACCACCAACTGCTTTACAACTGATTAAGTTTGTTAATATTGTATCTAAGTGAGAGGCATGCCCCTTGAAGCCTATAAGCCCTGAAGTGTGTGTGGTAGTGTGCCCAGTTGACAATTTGTCCCATCAATCTAACTGGATTATGATTTTTTAATTGAAAGAATTATGTTGATTTTTATAAAATTGTAATAGTTATAAGTTTAAGACAAAGAGTTGTTTTTATCTGGATTTGTACTTGTTAAGAAATGAAGGTTTACAAGCTATTGCAATGCAGTCATGTCTAGTTGAAGGTTTTAGTTCAGTATAATGATTGTCCCAAGAGCTTCAGCAAATAGCTCTCTGAGGGGTCATTACCAAAGACAATTACGAAAATGGAATGCAAATTACTGATTAAGTCAAGCTAGCTCAGAAATCCTCCTCAAATTACACCGGATGAAATTAGGTAAATATAGACTGTAATGTGTTTGTTAAGAAGATAATGGTAGTCATCGATGGTTACTGCTTCCATCAGTAGGATATAACATAGATTATACGGGTATATTCACTGTTTGATGGCATTTACAGTTACATCTACTTTATCTGGATTCAGTTCAATCCTGGCTTGGCTTTGCTTTTGTGATCAAATAATTACACTTTTGGTCCAGAGTGGTTACTGTTGCCATGCTAAACCTGCGTCTGAGGAACAGTTATGGAATGTTAAGACATTAAACTTGATAGATTGCTCATTATTTATTGGGTTTCAGTAGCAGTTTTTGACCCACCATTACCCAGACTGTGAAATATTGCCTACATTTACTATTGCATATTTACAATCTTCCAAAGGTCACAGGCAAAACCATTATGTACATTATTCCTATATCTACAACCCTGAACTGACAGTGCAGAGGTTCATTAAACCTGGCTGCCATACTGGTTGACCTTTATGCCTTTTATGGGAACATCAAGGGAATCAGAGGTAATTCCTTAATGACAGTAAAGAGTCTGAAAGTGAGGGGAGGCCCCCACCCTACACATAAGAACTGATTATTTATTCATAGAGAAAATGAGCTCCTCCATTGTGCCTTGACACTTGGAGAGAAGCTGTGGTCACCTGTATGAATATTTCATTGCGTTGTCTCTGTGTTCTCACTAATTGGACATTGTAACAGGTGAAGATTATGTCATTGATTTCACAAGCAGTTTTTTTGTTGTTGTTTGTTTGGGTTTTTTTGGGTTTTTTTTGGGGGGGGGGCACCTTTGTGTTGTCTCACCACAGATACATGCAGAACATTGATAACTAAAGAATCAGTTTATTGTGACCAGCTGTTGAAATAACTCATGAAACAAAAGAAATGAGTTGATATGATGAAGACTGGATTAACAAACAATAGTGTATGTAACTGAATGCAGTGATCAAATTAAGGATGGAAATCAACGCATCATTCTCATGATCTTTGTGGTAAAAGTATAGAAGGTCATCAGTTTCACTCTAGCATCACACTGCTCCTTGGCACTGAATAAGAGCCTGGTAGTTGTGAGTGAGTGAGTGAGTATGGATTTACGCCGCTTTTAGCAATATTCCAGCAATATCACGGCGGGGGACACCAGAAATGGGCTTCACACATTGTACCCATGTCGGGAATCGAACCTGGGTCTTCGGCGTGACGAGCGAACGCTTTAACCACTAGGCTACCCGACTGCCCCGACCTGGTAGTTGTCCTCACAGGGAAGCAGTCACTCTGAACTCTTTCCCTGGGTAGATAGTCGAGGTCATCAGTTTCACCCTAGCATCACACTGCTCCTTGGCACTGAATAAGAGCCTGGTAGTTGTCCTCACAGGGAAGCAGTCACGCTGAACTCTTTCCCTGGGTAGATAGTCGAGGTCATCAGTTTCACCCTAGCATCACACTGCTCCTTGGCACTGAATAAGAGTCTGGAAGTTGTCCTCACAGGGAAGCAGTCACTCTGAACTCTTTCCCTGGGTAGATAGTCGAGGTCATCAGTTTCACCCTAGCTTCACACTGCTCCTTGGCACTGAATAAGGGACATGTAGTTTTGTTGAATAATTCATGCGTTGATATGGTGTTGATTTAAACAAAACTAAGACATATCCATGATCATAGCATGCGTCTTTCATTATTGGGTAATGTCCAGCTAATATTGTATGTAAATATTATTCTTGCTAGATCCCTCCCTTAGAAAAACATAGCCATGGCCTTGCCATTTTCATGAACATATGTGTTTATTTTGTCCTATATACACAATGTGTCTGTTATTCACGACAGGTGATTTTCAGACAGTATTTCAGGACATCTTGTTGTTGGACCAGACATAATGTAGTGATATTTATCTGTCAAGTGATAATTGGAAACTTGGACTAATGAGTTATGTTCTGAACTAGCTGTTTTTCTTGTTGAAAGGCTTCAAAGGTTTGGTAGTTATTTGAATGATAAACGGGTGTTTTGACTCTAGCTAAACCCTTCAAGAACATTCATGCTTTATGGTATACTCTTCCTGTGGTTAGTCATGTCTTTCTTAAAGACTTAGAAGATGCATTCTAAGTCAAATCATGTCTTTTCACATCGTTCAGGTGCTGATAGTACTGATAGCATTTGAACGCACCCAATGTGACAGTTTCAATTTACCTGGATGTATTTGCTTTGCACATCAACCACAGCTATCAGATTGTGGGACATGTCAGCCTCCATCACCTGTGTCCATGTTCTTTGATCTTCATATTTTGCAGCAACTCCATCTTTTTATACCTGCAATTACTCAGTGCATATATCATGTGGAAACAAGCATGGAAATTGCAAAATCAGGGGCGTTTCTAGTTCTAGAGTTGTTATTATATTGTTCTTGTTGATGTCCAAAACAAACAATATATTAGGAGATATAACATTTTCAAGAGCTGGTGTGAAGCTGGTCTATTTCCTGTGTGCTTGAGCGCAGGATTGTGGGTCCGGAGGCTAGCACATGGTGCTACATTCCAATCCAGGTAATCACATGCTAAAATAGGAAATTAATTGGCCAAAGATACCCGGTTGTTTGTCCATCTGGGTCGAGTGAGATGTTGATTTCGTATTGATGTTTTACGTCAATATCACAGTTGACGATGTTCCTCGTAGGGAGCACCCATAAACCAGAATTATGCTTGTGTTGTATTTGTTAGGGTGAGCTGATAAAATTGAAGCATGTGATCTTAGAAGCTGTTTTTTCAATGACCTGGATGAGTTAAGTTCTAACACAATGCTTAATACTACTGAAACTCGACACAAATTGTGTGATATGGAGTGGCATGCTTTTTTAGACTTTGTATTTCAAAAGGTTAAAATTCAAAGCAGAATTTTACATCTTCAATTGACCTTTTTCTGTTAATCACAGAGGTGAACAGCATTTACACTGAGGGGGGAGGTAGGAAAAGCAATGTAACATCAACTCAACACCAAATAGGGCTGGATTATCGTTGCATCATCACTCTGTAATTGGGGAAGGCGGCTTGTTGTTTCTGAGCACTCATCTGATTAATGATAACAAACTGTTATTACAGTGTTAACAAGAGGAACTTTACTCAGAAGGATACCTAGGGGAGGAGTGCAAGTGGCTTTCCTGTATGATTGACAGTGCATTACATGATCTCAAATGCACGACACATATATGGAGTAATCCACTGTGCATTTAATGATGATAATTTAAATATTCAATTTAACTTTTACACAATACATCCTGTCTTCAGCTGTGTTCAGTATTGCTCATAAAATTGTCATCTGGCATGTTGAGGTAGTTTCCTTTTCAGAATTTGAATTTTTTTTTTATTGTATAACATATATGAGCACATTAGTTATATACAACAGATGTTTTATGATCTGAGATACATGTGCTGTTGTGTTGATAGTAATACTCTGCTGACACATTTAGTCATGAAGAATGTCATTGATATTGGGAACAGCTTCCTCTTCGAACATGGTTATTGTCAATGTCGACTGACAACATTTATTTAAATACATACTCTTCAAGTTTATGAATGTATGCATTTACCAGTACCAGTGGCTGAAACGGTGACCTGGGTACCCGAGTACGATTCAAGTATGATAACTACTTCAGGAGTAATTGGTTTTCATGTACTCCTCCCTTATCCTCCCTGTTCATTTTGATTATCTCTCTTTCTCAGTAGCCATTGTGGAAAACTACAGCTGAACTGTGTGGCGATGCTTCAAACTGCCAGAAAATCTCACTCATAAAACTTACTCCATTCAACTTGCTTTTAAGGGTGTCACTATCCCAGCAATGAGGAACAACCTATAACTGAAAACATTAAAAAACACAGAGATTCAACTGCTTGTCAAGTCTTGACTCAATAAAGTTTTTAAATGATTTTTTTAAAGGGTCTTTCCAGATTCAAATGCCACTATTATTGAGAAACACAAATTGTGCTTAATGAATATGATTATTGCAAGAATTTGTGTGTGTGTGTGTGGGGGGGGGGGGGGGGTAGCATGCCCCTGAACCGCCCTAATGGTATTGCTTGCTGTGCATATTTGGCAAGTAGTCACTGACAAGTACTCTAGTACTAATTTATGTACCCCTTTTAAGCACAAGTTGTTTGAATTATATATAATGTGAAAAACAGGGGTTTTTTTTATTCTCAAAAGAGTTATGTTACTGCTTTTACATCTTCAAAATGTTCAATTAACATCAATCGTCTATGATTTATATATATCATGGAGATTAAGTTGGTCACTTGTCTTTTCTAAAACCACCTCAAAAGTGTCAAACTTACATAATGGACATGCAAGGTTTCAGCATGAGCCCACTTAATAAAAAACTCTGTCATTCTTTCTCAGAATGCATATGTTGTATTTTTTCTCAAAGATTTCCATTATTTCATTGTAAAGTTGTTACTTATTTTATTTGAAAATCCACTGACATAATTCCAACAGCCTGAGTGTGCGAATGGTTGTTTCTTCCTGAGCCTTTGATGTTGAAATAAGTGTTGTTATTTTGGGCAGCTATATACCATCAGTGAAGTAGTGCTTGTATGCTAAACTTTGTCAGTTTCACACTTTGAATCAGGATTAGTGAGTAAAGTGTCAACACACCACCAAACACGCCATGGTTTATATAAGCGTCTGGTCACTTAAGGTAATGGTGATTTTTCTATCAAATTATTCTGATGTCCTCTGTAGCCATGTCGATTGGCTTGGATTGAGGATTTGAGAGCTTACTCTGTTAACATGATTTGGACATTGACTCTTTGAAACTGTTTTAACTGATTAAGTGTTGAAATTAGATTTGTTCAAAAAAGAGAATGCTTTTCTGTAAAGTCAGTGAGTGTTTTCAGTTCTTTGAGCCGGTTCTGTAGGCCATGTGCTGTTAATGACTGTTCTAGATTCCTTCATAGATCTATGTGGATTATAAGGAGATATCATAAGCACCCAATTTGTAAAGTGAACTTACAAAAGTGAACCATTTGGGTGCTACATTTTTCATACTTTAGCAGCTATTGTAGCACTGTCTGTACTGATTCAATCTTAGGTGCAATTGCTTAGATACAAATATACATCTCATGACCGATTTTGTCAAAATTTGATAGTATTCAGTCAACATATGCCATGTTGCTCCTTGTGGTGGTCTTCCCAATTACCACGCTGAAGAGATGCTGGGTGAATGAGAGTGGTGAGAGAGCAGGGTTGCCACGTGGCAGTGTGAGTGCCGACATGGATGGTAGGCCAGTGTCTGGGAGTCTGGCCAAATAGCAGACATAGTGCCAAGAACCAGGTGAAGAGGCTGCAGGGTGGGGGCAAGTGTGTGGCATGCAGGTGGAAAACAATGGGATGAGGAAAGAGAATGGCCTCATAATGACTCCTGTCTTGACTCATTAAGGATGGTAATGGGATAGCAATGTAGAATCTCATCACTTGGCATTTAGATGTCTGTTGTTCAGATTTTAATGTTGTAAGCCAAGAGAATTCATTTGTAAGAAAGAATAGCAAGTTCTGTCCTAGATATATACTTATACATTTTGTCAAATATCACAAACTTCAGTGAAGGTCACAGATGGCCCCATGGTCTGAGGTATTTCATAGTTACATCCCT
This sequence comes from Haliotis rufescens, assembly GCF_023055435.1. Taxonomy (NCBI): domain Eukaryota; kingdom Metazoa; phylum Mollusca; class Gastropoda; order Lepetellida; family Haliotidae; genus Haliotis; species Haliotis rufescens. The sequence goes on from NW_025963779.1 coordinate 38,565,372, forward strand.
TTGTTGTTCCTGGATCCATGGGTTGTTGGTTTAAAGTGAAGTTTTTAATACTTAAAATTTAGTCGATTGTATATTTTAGATACAGTTTCTCATATCACTAGTCAAGATAAAGAGTTAAAGCAAACACCTGACAATAGTGAGAAGGTTGCTCTCTGAGCATTGGTGACAGCTATGGCCGTGTCTGAAGGGTACAAGCATGCATCAGTGTCCTGTCTGGGTGACACTGTGCAGCTGATAAGCAAGAGACACATGCATACCTGTGTGCATGTAACCTTCAGCTAAACTGCTTGTAATTGCATTGCACACCTTGCACCTTTGCACACCTTGACGCATGTCTGTTACGTATCTCTGACACACGACTTCACACTTCAACAAGACTTGTTGACATTGATGTCCTTATGAAGCACTCCAACAAGTACTTTACTTATAGAGAGTAGTTTGGATATGGTTTCAGGTGCAGATTCCACACTGCACTGTTTCCTACAGCTACATTCATGTTTGGAATGCACTTTGCATATTCATATATACATGCAAGTCTCTCAAGGTGACGGAACGCTACTGGGACTGAGGTCACAAGGACTAGATTAACAGCATGATTTCTATTCCTTACACTCATTCCGTGTGTTCTAACCTCTGATTGTGTCTTCATGAAAGTATTCAAATTTAGTCATACATGTACGTGATATATTTAGTAAGTTAGGGATAGCAATTCACTATTTTCCTTTTCAGACATTTCTATTTAAATTCCCATTTGTTTTGTTGCAAAACAGGTTTCTACACCAACCAAAAGTGTCTGAAGTCAACATGCTGTAAATATTGCAGTTGCAAAATCTTAAGATTCTGCTCTTGGAACCTATTTGATAATCACCATTCCCCAATTCGTCAATGACTGGGTCCAGGCGAAGTCCAATGTGAAGACAGCAAGTGTCAGCCACATGATTGAGTTGCTTCCCTCTCTAGGTTATTAAGAATGCATGAGAATACCAAGTGTGTTTTCATATTGCTGTGATGGAAATGTCAAAGTTCAGAAAGTTCAAGCAGATGGAGGAGAAAAATAATACTTGTATACCTTGTTCCGTGACTGGGGAGATATGTTAGATATGTCGTGTTTTCTTTCTAATTGTGTGGCTGCTAATCATGAGAAGCAGAGCAGAGCTTCCCATGGATCATCGTGTGAATATGGCTTGTTCATAAAGATCAAGGGGGGTCGGGTAGCCCAGTGGTTAAAGCGTTCGCTGGTCATGCCGAAGACCCGGGTTCGAATCCCAACATGGGTACAATGTGTGAAGCCCATTTCTGGTGTCCCCCGCTGTGATATTGCTGGAATATTGCTAAAAGCAGTGTAAAACAATACTCACTCACTCATAAAGATCAAACATTGATAATTATCAATTACTAGTATAACTAATGTTTTCCAAAAAGTACCTGTTTTGTTGAGTGTTTTTATAATGATTAAATAAAATCTAAATTGCCTGTTTGCTTGCTGATAGTATTCAAGTCTCATGTTTAGATGGTTAAGATAAATAGGGCATTTCAGTGCTTGCTCAGGTACTGCTGCACTTCAACCATGTCAATGTACTGTGGGTAATCCACCTCTGATGCTTAGCTATAGCACCAACAAACTGGATCTTTTCAAGGGGTTGATAATTCAGTGGTCATCCTGTCCAGATAATTATTGTATAACCTATGTCACCAAAAATTCACTTGCCACCCTTAGGTTCCTATCACATGTGTACCTCATCGACAGGAAAATGCATCCAAACTGATATTCAAAAGAGACTGTTTTACAATAATAACCCTTTTTACCCTGCCATACCAGTACATGCTTTCTGAAACACAAGAAGTTTGTGTTTGGCCTAAGTGAGTCATTACATGCAATAATGACATCATAATCAATGTCACAATGGCATTATCAGATTTGAAGTATTTTTTTTAGCATAATGGCTGCACCAAATTACATGTCACTTTACTCCATGATAACATATCCTGCATGACTTGCCTCAGGTGGAGAGAATAGTAGACACAGTAGCTCCACAGCAAATAGCCTGCAGTGTCACGCCAGAAAGGTCACGGTGCCATTATACATGTTTATTGATAAGGACATCCTCACGTTGTCAGATGCACAATCACACGTTGCTTTCAACAATGATGCACAGCAGATTGACTTAGAAGTCTGTCATTACGTTCATTAGAGTCCCTTCTCTACACTTTCAGCAACACACTTGGAGGCAGCAGGACTACCATTATGACCCTGATGTTGCTAGGATGTGCCACATGAGTTGTGACCTGTTATTACTACAGCACTAAAACATATCCAGCCTAGTCAATGACTGTCAGAAATAACTGACTGCCTGCCCGTGGCTGGTAACTATTCTGTCAGGCTGCATAAAATTTTCCTCCACCTCTCCAACTGTTTGGCAGATTATTTCAACACTACTTACATATTCAGTTTTATTATAACTCCTGTAGATTCTCCAGTAATTGTTTGCATTATTTCAACTGAATCAAGACGTGATTTTTCTCTTTTATTTTTTTTTGCAATTTATCAATATTTATGTCTGAAGGCGGAAGGTAACTTTGAAGACTGGCAGGCAACACTTATGGGTCACCTGCCTGACTGCCTTTTGGAGTTTTCAACTTATTTCCATCACTGGTCAGTGACCCACAAAACACCAACCCTAAGTCATTTAGACCAAGCCTTGTCCAACACGTATCTTCAGAGTAAGGTCAGGTCTTCCCAGACAAGAAAGAGCTTTCTGTGCATACCTAAGTACCCTTATTTTCAGCTTTTTCAGCTCTGTACAAAGTTTGTTTTTTGTTTGGATGTTGTTTGAAGAAGGCAAGAAGTTACGGGCTCTGTGTTTGATAGTTTGTCCTCACCACGTTCTGTGTCGGTGTGGCTCCCTGGTTGAACAGTATTCATACCTATTGTGTTGACAGGCATTTGCAGTTGACAGTGTGTATATAGCTGTCACAATTGTACCTGCTGTGTTGACACAAATTTGTATATTAATCATACATATTGTGTAGACATTCTGGTGATATTGATGTATTTTTCTGGTATAGAACGCAAAGCCCCTCTGCATTTCCCAAACTCATTTTGTAGTTCGTAGACAAAAACTGTGATATATTAGGATTGTCCTGTTACTGACAAAATACAGTCATTCAATTTTGTCCCCAACAGTATGAATTGGTTCACGGGTCATGGCTGGCTGGTGTCTCCTGATGTCAATGGCTTCTTGTAGTTTTCTTTGTCACCAGTTGTTTGTCCATTGCCATCTCATTTGCTATTACCTATTAGTGCTTGTAACTCCCGGCCTCCCATTTGCCCATTGTCCATTGCCTTTTACCAATCAATGATAATTGAAGTCCTGGCTTCCAGTTGTTCATCGCTATCACCAATCAGCGCTAATTAACTGTTGAGTGTTGGCTTCCATTTGTCCATTGCTAATCACCTATTAGCGCCAATTAACTGTTGGCTCCCCTTGTTAAGTTTCCACCTTTGTTATCTTATTACTTTTGTTGTTCTTACAGGTGCATATATACGTTCTCTGTTTCATAGCATTTCTTCACCTGGTGAAGGAGTAAGTATACTCCAAAACATTGTGTTCCTCATGATGAAGACGTTGACATCCATCTCTTCCTTTTGTGTATTCACCTCTAAATGCCATTCAAAGACTTAATATGAATTGGTACACACAGTAAACGTCAGTGATACACATGTGCTAGGCTAGATCAGTGGGGTGACACACAGGAAATGTCTCTGCCTATCCAAGTGTTTCCAATAGACAGTGTATAGAGACTTGTATAGACCTCCAAGGATGGATTATGTACACCTCTCCACATATGCTTACCTCAGTGTGTTGTGACTTAGACAGGTGATTTGGTGCCATGCAAGCACTGTCAGTCTCAAGTGGTTTATACAAGTCAACATTCATTGAACATGGTCCTTTGATATGATGCAAGGTGAACGATTGTGTATGATCCCTTTGGGTATACAAATGCAGGGGACATACTGATAGGCACAACAGGCTTTTGTCATGAAATATATTTATATTTTCGTTGTATAACTTCATTCTTTATTCACATAACTTTACATACATTCCTACCAAATTATCAAATGGGGTCATTTGTTGCTTTGGATGGTTTGTGTTGTTTGGTTTTTTTTACGTTTATGACTTCCTTTTCCAATGAACCTCATGGTTTAGTGATCATGCTGATGCCATTTGGTGCTTATGTTTAGATTTTACATGTTGTCAGTTCCATGGAAACTTGTGAGACTAGAATGAAGTGAAAGTTGAAATTTGTATTTCTTTGGGAAAGAGTGTGTGAGGGAGAGGTCACTGATTACCATACAGGCAGCTGATAATGACCAGTCCTGGAATGTGGTCATGTGTTTTAGGGGGCGTGCAGATAATGCATACAGAAGTAATCAGCAGCTGATTAATACCTGGGAGCTGTGAATGGTGTCAGGAGCCACTGACATATATCCAACCTGGGATGGTTTGCTAGCAGTACAAATACCAACACTTGATTAGCCTTGAAATGATCAATTAATTGTCCATGCCAACATGTACATAAACATGATAAAGAAAACTTATGGAAATGATGTGTGAAAGATTTCTGATATAGCAATATAATGTCACTGAAAGCAGATCTACCTTTGCCAGAAAACAATTCATGTTCACTTTGTATGAGTCAGAATGAGAAATGCACTTGCACATATCTGATTTCAAGAGGACATGCACTGCATTTAATGTGTAACAAGATGATCAGTAATGGAGGCCACATATCCTCCCCTCAGTATATATCCTGCATGGATTCTGTTGCAACAGAGATGTATTGAGTGCCAGGATAAACAGATCCTCTACAGATAGGAGACTGTGTGTTACATTCATAAGTACTCCTTCAGTGTATTAAAATCAACATCAGTTATATGATAGCTGTCTAGGCACATATTGACAAGATGGTTCAGAAGGACTGATGTAGTGAAAATCTCTGCAGTGAAATATTTGGTTGAGAGAATCAGAAACTTCATGCATCATCTTTGAAAATGGAGAATGCTGAATGTTATTAATGAGTGTGTATAGTTGAGGGTTTGTCACCATATTTATATATTGGTTGATCTTTGAAGGGGTGAAGGGAAACAGTGACTCACACAAGGATTTCAAACAGATCTTAAAGGCATTGATTGATCCGTATCTCACTGAAACCTGCAGTTGGCTTGATAGATCACAGATGTTCATAGATAATCACTTTCTTAGAAGTTCAGGTGACGCTTAATTTTTTAGTACTATTTAAACTCTTGGTATGATTGACATTTATCACGGCAACACAAACCTCAATAGTCACAGGTAGCATATGGTGGAACAGGCATCAAGAATGTTGTCATCAATCATGCTCAGTTGTCATCCACTCACCAACTCCCAAGTGTAACATTTGGTGTTTGTGTCATATATGTGTTGATCGTAGATCCATTGTGCTGAAATCTATACATATTTACAATGAGAACAACACTGGGTTTAGATCCATGATTTGGATATTGGTCATTGCTTGGAAAAAGTTTGTTTTGTGCTAGCTGAAATATAAATATTGAATGAGTATTTGCTTTAGCAGAGATTAGGATTGTTTTTGTTATATCACTGCCTTAGGCTTTGAATATTATGAATACTTGCTTTATGATCAACTTCAGAATATAAACACAAACAACTTCCTAACTTCCATAAAATGTACATAGGCTTAGCAACAAACGTCATCAATTTCTGCCTATTAAATGTTCATTCAACGTTGTAATTTGCATCATTTTGGAAATACTATTTATGAAATGTCCCATCCAACTGGTCAGTAAGAAATGTTAGCATAACTTTCTTTCAGCAAATGAAATCCTTATTGTTATTTTTTGCTCATTTATTGAAATTTGTTGTCATGGGAAGATGATTGTGAAGTAGTCCGACAGTATGGAGTAACTGACGGTATTGATCTGCCCCAGGTAGCCTCCATTGTTGTGTACCATCGTGTGACTAAACGGACACAAATAGAAATTCCCTGGCTGTGAGTCATTGCAGGAGATCAATGTGTATCTCACTCACTGACAGACATGCGGGTTGTAGTGTCATAAACTCACCAACAGTGTGCAATGTGTATCTCACTCACAGACAGACATGCGGGTTGTAGTGTCATAAACTCACCAACAGTGTGCAAAACCGTTTTGCTCATGGATGACACTGTAATGTTGGTACTTGATGTACTCAATAAAATAACTTTGGTGCATTTTCATCATCTCAGAAAATGCATGCAAAATAATATTTCATCAGAATGTAATAAATCCTAGTCAAACAATGTAACATTTGAACTGTGTAATGGTGTGCTATCATGAAACTGTTAATTCAGTTGGTTTATCAAGCTATGTCTATGTCAGAAACTGGTGACAAACTGTTACCTCCGATGCGAAGGAAACTTTTCATAGGATTAATCTTTAGATGCACATCATTCTTTAAAGAGTTGCAATCAACTTTTTTATTTGTTTTTGTAATATGCACATACCTCAACATCTATTTAGGAACAAGTCCAGTTGATGTGATACACTTATTGCATGAGCAAATATTATGAAAAATTGTTTTTGCTTTGAAATGGACAAGTTCTATAACGTATGTCAGCAACCATTTTATAAAGACCACTCTTGATTTTATATGGTGTTTCACTGTAGCTCTGCTCCATTTTATGGCACTGCATTTCATACATGTCTTTTGGGCAAAGAATATGATTACATTCAGAAAAGTGTATATGTGCCTCTAACCATCCTCTATCTTGTTGCAGGATTCAAATGCTGGGACACTGAAGCCACGGGGATTGATATCAATGAAGAGCTTGCACAGATTGCCAACAGGGCTTCTCTGGGAGAGGAAGGGCCGAATGGTGAGTTTTCTCCCCATGATAGGACAACTGCTTGGAGAGTTTTTGTCATAGGTTATGCAGTATTTGTCAGTGCTTCAAAAATGAATGACCTGCGGGTGGATTTGAAGTTGATCTTTTGAGAATCAGGGATTTCATTACGCATATACTGAGGCTGATAACTATTGCTGTAACCTATGACAGTTTTCTTAGGCATTTGGGATGTCCACTAGATAGTCTCCTTGTATCAAGATTTACTATCACATGTCTTGACAGTTCACCTAATATCATCAGTAATTCTTGTAGCCCCATCTCATTCTCACATCTTTCACTGTTTGCCAAGAAATACAATTGTAAGATGGACATATTACAAAGGAGTTTTATTGCTTGGCAGTCTTTATGATTTCCAAGTTAGCTAGAATGATGCAGATAACCCCGGGATGTCATAGGTCCTCACAGGTTGTTTCCTGTAATCATCTTTCCCGAGTTTCTTGAACCTCTAGAATCCTTTTTGATGGAAACAAGAAAAATTGTGTTTACCATATTGATTTTTGCTGATGTTTTTATTGCTGGAGTGTTCCAATCCTCTTCAGTGGAAACGAAATGGAACTTGCAATTGATTCCACAAATTTTATTCTTCCATGTGAATTTGGAAGACCAGTGTTCAATAAGCGTTGTCAATTTCACGTCTGATGCAATTGATTATCGAGTGTTTCTGCACTATTAATGTTGCCTTTTTCGTGTTTGAGTGACAGACATTTAATACATCTGCAAGTAACAAGTGACTCAACCAGAAATTGATGCATTAGAAACAGCAATCAATACTGCTGCCATGGAAGTTGATAAAAACCGACTCTCCTTCATTATTTGTGGTGTCCTCATTGTATAGATCTAACATAGGTAAATAGGTATAATCAATAGCTCTTCCCAGTTTGGATGTGTTTGTATTTGGTGGTACCACAGGTGTCTGGGAGATACTGAGTGGGACAGGATTCCCTTGGGTACACGTAGTGGTCTTTGTTCTGTATGTGCTAATGTCCTGAATCAGCCATTTTTCAATACTGGTTTTCGAGGCCATCAATTCATTATGTCATGTTCATTTCTTGCAAGTTTGCAGATTCTGAATGCATGTGATAACGGAATATGGAAAACGAAAGTGGCTTTTGGAACAATTTGAAAAACAAAAACATTGAAACTATTTTGTTTTTTATGTGACATTTATATGACATATTCAAATGGTTTTCCAAATATGTGAAGAAACTGGTAAAAGTATGGAATGAAATTCTGCATTAAGTTTGGTAAAATAGTATAAACAAATAACAGAATTCCAATAAAGCTGCTGTTTCCTTTTCCTGCTCACTTCATCACTTATAATAGCATGTGAAGTTACGAACTAGTATCAAGAGCTAAGCTTTGCCTTGCCCTATTTAAACAGCTGACGATGCAGGGAAGGTAAAGGGAGGTAAGTCAGTCAGGACTACATCTGCACGCTCTCCAAGATTCCAGTATCGCATGGCTTAAGCATGTTCTTGTAACAAGTAACAAGTTATAATCTTGGTATTTCATCTAAGATTGATTCCAACTCAATCTGATTGACTGAAACTGAAAATTTTGTGAGGTTAGAGACAAGATTAGAACAAGACATTAGGAAACACATGAATCCGTGAAATATTCTTGAAAGATCCAAATTATGCATAAAAAACTTTTATTTTACTTGTTGATCATCTATTATTTGTATTTTGTATATATTATATTTTATGTCTTTACCTTCAAGAAGCTTAAATAGGGTTTATAAAATGTGGTTTCATTGTAATTTTTTTTGTAATTTGTGAAATTGAGGTATGTGACAAGTGCATGTCTAGTTATCTTATTTCTGTAATGATGTTAAATGAAGTACTCATGTTCATTTATTAAACATCATCTCGTGTAGAAGTTTCTGTGTTTCTGTGCCCTCAATGTCCTACTAAACAATTCAGTTTTTCCTGAATTAATGTCATTAATCAAAACAATTTTTGCTTTCCATTACCAGTATTTTCAGAAATGATTCCTGATTTCTGAAAGGAATAGATGTGTTTTGATCTAAAATGATAAAGTATGCTTTCTGACTCTCCTTGTTGTATAGTTTTGATGTACATTTACCATGTGTTTACAGCCTTGGTGTGTAAAGAGTTCAGCCAGTAATGGGCACTGGATTAATTCCTGTAATCACTCTGTGTTGTTGGCTTAATTCTGAAATATGTGTATGTTGTCATAGCACAAATCTTGAAAAGAAGATTATTTGAGAAATTTAGAGAAAAAATCATTTTTTGTTTGCTTTAGTGTGTCTTTTTTAGTTATCTAAATCTCAACTGAAACAGTGCATAAATTTGGCTTTTGATGTTGTGAAATATAAGTGGATATTTGAAATTAATTGTCCTCTATGAAAAGAAATACTAACTATAAGTGAAACGCTTTCAAATTTGGCAAAGTTATGTTGTGTGTTTATGTAATTTCTTGTACAACATTATATATGTATATAAACTCTCAGGCAGCATACAGATAAAAATAAAAACATGGAGTAAATTAATCCTAATACTTGTAATCCTTCAAAGGATTAATTTACTCAAAGTTATATGTTATATATAGATATATATGAGAAAAAAGAAAGTACATTTGAAGTAAAAAGTAATCTAATCTATATGTGAAGTACTTTCATCCCTTCACAGAGTTCATCAACACTTGACTTTGATGTCATGGTATGATGATGATGTGATGATATGACGATGATGATGATGTCATATTGCGACATTTATGAGCTGAGGAACTCCTTGAAGGAGCGAAAGTACTTCACATATGAAGAAGATTATTTTTGGCATCATAGTTATTTTGTCTTTTTTTAATTATCACCTAATTGTACTTCATGTTGGAACTCTTGCTGTATGTCCCACAGTATTGTTCAATCATACTTTGATATACTTGTTGATTCAGATCTCAACAGTTTGCAGAATATGCACCTGCTTAGATAATTGTAAAAATATATGTATCATGTTTTCAGATTTGCTATTTCTGGTAAAGGGAGAAAATGTTCTTGAAAATTGTTCATATTTACAATAATGGAATCCAGCATATACATGAGTGTCGCACTAACGAAATCCAGTCTGACTATTGTTTTCATGTGTTGCAGGGGAAAGGACGATCCGCCACCGCTCAGACAATGTTGCTGTGGAGATCCTGGTCAACCCGCAGGCCCAGACAGTCCGCCGATGTCTGAAGGGCTTCCTGAAGGTTGCCTGTCAGCTCAAGTTCCTCCTGTATGCTGGACATGCCTTCCAGGGATCTGGGGCTTGGGTCCTGCAAGATGATGTCTTTACCTTCAGCAACTTTGTCCACATCTTCAAGGATACTGACGTGGAAAACGCCCTGAAACAACAAGAGGATGTAAACCTGGTGTTTTACAGCCTGGCAGATGGTGACTGGAGTGCCAGTATCAACAAACAGGACTTTTCTAAAATTTTAAAGATCAAGGTGAACCCACCTGAGAAGTTAGACAATGTCCATGGAGTCCTTCAGTTTACTGCCTATGTTAGTAGCTTTGTTAAGGCTCAAAGTCTGAACAGTTTGCTGTCATCGTCTGATGTTGTTGGTAACATTAGGTTCAATAAGCCCACTCTGTACATATTCCCTGGTTGTCAAGGAGATTCTGCTCTCTTTGGTATCAGTGGATTCAGCCTCCTTGTTAATGGAGGATACAATAGAAAAGCATGTTTCTGGGATTTCACTCGACACTTGGATAGGATAGATGCGGTGTTGTTAACCCATTTGGGAACTGATAATTTGTTTGGGCTCGGGTCAGTTTTGCAAAGAAAGAGCGTTGAGAATGTACATCCAGAAATAGGCTTTATGTATCTGAATTCCAGTGAGAAGACCAGGTCCTCACCTGCACCCAGTGTTGAGAATCTTAAGGACAAAGATCCTAGTTTGTTAATCAATTTGGCTGAAGAGGGCAATCGTATCATTGAGTACTCCAAACAGTTGGGGCAGTTCCCACACCCATGTTCACGGAGTGTGGTTGGACAGCAACAGGAACCTGTCAATCTCTACCATAAAGTAGGTCATGGCTCCCTTGATATGTTCATCCTGAACCCAGTGCAAGACAGCAAGGAGCTGAAAGAGTTCTACCAGCAGTGGAACAAGCAGGTCAGCAATTTCGGTATCAACCAACAATTCCCCCTACCTAATATGTTGTCCATCTGTGCCCTGCTTGTGTGGAGACCTGCTAATCCTACCGAGAAAATTACCAGAATCTTTTTCCCTGGAAATGCACCACAGAACAAAATCATTGAGGGTTTAGAGAGGATAAAGCATTTGAATTTCCTGAAACATCCAAGCTGCTGTCAAAAGGATCTGAATCAGCCACCCAAGAAAGCTGCTGGAAATGCAAGACCAGCAACTAAGCCTGCCCCACGTTCTACACCTGTCAAAACAGAATCTCCAAGAAAGTCTGAAACCCCCAAACCAGAAAGATCAAGACCTCTGTCCAGCCCTGCTTCAAAGGGAAATAAGATTTCTAAAGAAGATACCAATAAAAAGACTGCCAAGTCTAAGGATGTTAAAAAGGATGATAAGGAGAAAGAAAAGACAGACAAAGCAAAATCATCAACTTCATCCAGCCCCTCAAAGAGCTCAGTCAAGAGTGCCAGTTCTCCTTCTAAGAGTCCAGTGGAACCAATTGCTCCTGTTGCAGCTGCCATTGTGGAGACTCCACCACAAGAAGGTAGTTTGATTGACACGTCTTTCCCAGCAGAACCTTTGGTCAACCATATCAATGGAGATGCTACAGTACCAGAACCCAAGCCCGAGGTTGATGAGACACCTTTAATGAAACCAGAACAAATTGAAGCACTTCAGTCAGAAGTGAGAGAGTCTGATTCACCTGAACCTCTGCCTAACCCAGTTCAGTATGAAGCTGAGCCAGTCAACTCTGCCCCTGAAACAACACCGGTTGATGCCCAGCCCCCATATGACAGACAGAAACTGGCTGAATTGGGTATCTATGATGATGATGATGAAGAAGAAGAAGAAGCTGAAGAGGCTAATGGATCCTTACCAACCGAACCTGTTACTGAATCACCAGCAGGCACACCTGAGGAACCAGAGGAGATTGAGCAGCCACAGTCTCTGCCTGAGCCAGTTGAAGTTCCTGACCAATCCCATTTTGTGTCAGAGCCAGATCTGATTCAGGAGACTACTCAACAGAAAGAGGCTTTACCAGAAGTAGAATCTCAGGCTGATACTGTCACAGCTGATCCAGACATTGTACCCAACTCGGAAGAACCGGCAGTGCAAGATGATACAGACCCTGCTGAAGAAATCCCTTCTTCACCAGAACTAACTGAAGAGCAACAAGGATTTTCCTTCTCAAAAGATGCAGACAGCCCTCTGGAACCAACTCCACAGTTCACTCAGGAGCCAGATGTTGTTCCTGTTATGCAAGGCCAACATGTTTCTCTTGAACAGAGCATACAGTATGGTATCACTGATGACAATGGGAGACATATGGGTGGCATCAAGGAAGAGGAGGAGGATGAAGAGGTAGAGTCAGGACGGGATTCTGAAGAAAAACAACTTGCAGATGATCCATCCCGAGAAGAATCACTTGAGCTAGAAAGGAACCCATCTCCAGAGCCTGCTGATAAATTGCCAGATCCAGTGAGAGAGTCACCAGAGCCAATTGAACAGTCTCCTGAACCTGAACCTGCTGATAAATTGCCAGATCCAGTGAGAGACTCACCAGACCCAATTGAACAGTCTCCTGAACCTGAACCTGCTGATAAATTGCCAGATCCAGTGAGAGAGTCACCAGAGCCAATTGAACAGTCTCCTGAACCTGAACCAGTTGAGCAAACTTTAGAACCTGTTCATTCTTCTCCAGAACCAGAGGCAGAAGAGAAACCAGAGGGCCAGTTTGGAGAGAGAGAAGACCAGTTTGGAGAGGGACAGGAAGAACAGGTTGTACCTGTTGCAGAAGAGAAATCTAACATTGATAAACAATCCATGGAAGAGATGGGGATCTATGATGAGGAAGAGGATGATGACATGGACCAAGCTGAAGAGAGGGATCCTGATGCCTTTGTGTATGAGAAAGATGTTGATCTGGGAGATGAAGAGGGACCACAAGAAACAAGAGGATCAAGCGAGGAGCAGGAGGCAGAGGTATCTGGATTTGAAAAGGAAGATGTGACAGAAGTTGTTGATCAAGCACCACCAACAGGCAGTATTCCTGTCGATGAGAGATATGCAGATTATGATCAGCAAGAGGCATCCAGGGCATCAGAATCCCCAGAGAAAGAAGCTGACGAAGTCCAAAGGGTTGAGGAGAGTCCAGAACATGAAGAATTTCAGAGAGATAGCATTGAAAGGGAACAGGAGCTACAGGAGTCCTCCAACATCCCAGAAGCATTTGAAAAGGATGAAACCCCAACACCTGGTGAGAGTTTGTCCCTTGACAATCAAACAGGTGATCAGCAATCATTAGCAACTGACTCAGCAGTAGCTAGTGACATCCAAGATGATGTTGGAAGCAATATCAGAGATGACACTGATTCAATCGATGGTGGAACACCAGATGATGATAAAGATATTGATGAGTCCTTTGCAAAAGAGTGTGATGCGCAGAAGAGTGAAGCTGCTGTTGTTAATGGGTCATCTGAGCAGGACTTAATTGGTATAGAAGACCCCCCTGCCAATATAAGGGGCATGGAAGCATCTTCAAACCCCTTTGATAGTCTAGACCAACAAGGACAGAACCCGTTTGTTGGAATTGACCAGACCAACCAACCAGGACAAACACAAGGCTCCTTGAATCCTTTCAGTGATCAGAGTCCATTTGAACCAGAGAACAAGAAGCAGCCAGAAGGGTTTGATCCTCTCGGTGAATGGGGACAACCTATGGGTCTGCCTTCCCCACCTCCACTCGATGACAGTAAATCAGCCAGTCCTAGCAATGGAAAGACAACAAAAGCTTCAAAAACAACCAAAAATGGAGCTAAGGCCGCAGAAGTGAAGAAGGCAGATCTTTCAAAATCATCAACTGGAACAAAGAAAGCCCCAGAGAAACGTCCAGCAACAACTAAAACCACTACTAATAAAACAGCAAATGGCCCCAGCAAAACAGAACCCAAGGCTAAAACAGCGCGACCAACTGAGAAAAAAGCAGAGCCTAAGAAACCTGCCCCTGCTACTACCAAAGCACCTACCCGAACTCGCCCTGCCACAGCGCCTGCACGAGTTGAACCAGCAAAGACAACACGTGCTGCCCCTGCCCGTCGTCCTGCCACTGCTACAAGCAGATCATCACCCTCAGGTAGTCGTGGCCCACCATTGCCCCCTCTCACTGCCTTCTATGTCGACCTAACCTATATCCCCAATCACGGCGACCCAGCCTATAGTGATGTGGAGTTCTTCAAGAGGATCCGTGCGCGGTATTATGTTCTCAGCGCTTTGTCCCCTAATCCTCAAATCCTCAATTCCTTACTGGAAGCGAAGAAGACTTGGGAGGACAAGGACCTAGAAGTGACAGTCATTCCAACTTATGACAATGAGACCCTTCGTCATTGGATGGGACTCCACAAGGAAGATCTGGGACAGTTGAAAATTGATGTCGCCCCTTCGGCTAGTCGTTGCACCATCCAGTTACAGGACCATGAAACCAGCTGTTCAGCTTACAGACTTGAATTCTAAAGCAGTTTCTTCACAAGACTGGAATTGGAGATAGGAGGTTGTCAATGGGCAGACATTACGTAATATGTCCGCCACAAGAGTCTGCAATCTGGCGAGATGTACGAGTGCCAGACGTGAACATGGGTGTGAGGTCCTTTGGTTCCCTTTGTTGTATGTGACTTGCTATGTTCAAATTATGTGATCTAAACGCTGCTGTGACACAATATTCCTGGCTTTTATCTTTGCCTAAGTATTTAATATATTTATAGCCTGTATTGTTTGTATTTGGTCAGCTGTAGACACCTGTCTGCCTATGTGAGACAATACAACAGGTTCAACATTACATATGCTACAATATAGTCATGTTTCGCAAGAACGGGAGCAAGGAACGTGAACTGTACGACAAACCAGAGATTGTTTTTAATTCAAGACTTTAAGTGCCATGTAGAGTTTGCTCATTGTTTGTATAAACCTTGCTTTAGAAGATGCTAGCCATTTTGAGCCATCTGTATGCAGAAATGTATAGTTTTGGAAAGTATGTTTTGGTGCGAAACTTGGGATGTAGGTGAATTGTAGCATTTTAACCCTGGAGATTTGATGGTGTGACCTCAAGCTTTCTCTAATAATATCTGATTACAACGCAAATGTCTTGTTTGTACAGACAATATTCTGCACATCTGTGATGCCATTTTGTAATCTGACCATGTTTGGGCACCGTATGTTCATCATAATCTACTCTAGTGCAACATAGTCAATGATTACCCTGCAATATATGCCAACATTGGTGCGTCTGCAGTTTTAACTTCTACTTTATTCTATCTGTAAAATCTTTGTCTTTTAACTTACATACTGAATTTCACCACACTATTGTTAAATACTTTCTTGTTTTACTGGCCTGAGATGAATGTTTGTAACCATGGTTACTTGTCAAAGTGTATGTTTGAGATTGAGTAAAAGTCAACTGATTGCTATTTTATGTTGATCTAAAATACAAACCTAACATCATTTTATAAGTGGTAATTAACAGTGGGGAGGAAGATATATATATGTCGTTTTGACTTCTGTGCAAAAACAAATGTAAATTGTACAAAATTCCAAATAATAGGAAAAAATGTCAGACTACTGTTTCATGAAGTTGTAAAATATAAAATGTTTCTTTTTTATGTGTTTCAACAGGTTCTATGTACTTAATATGCAGACACCATTTAACCTGTCCTTTTATTGTAATTATTTTTGTGACACCAAAGTCTTTCTCCTTAATTGTCATTCATCTAGAAAACAATTTGTAACATAAGTATTTAGTATATTGTAACGTTTCAACAACTCTACATCATGTCTGGATTGGAGAAAAATAGGAAGAAAGGTTATAGGGAAAGTTGTCCTTTAAGTGAGGGTTTGATTTAACTTGTTTTTCTCTCTTTCTTGAAATTGATTGAATCATATAACAGCGACAGTAGATCAGGTATTATAGGAGAAGACATCTAGGTTTTCTTCTCACCTTCAACATAGTGCAATTACCCCTAAGTTTCATCTTTGTGCTACTCTGCGTTAACACATTTTATGTGCTTCCATAAAATACCCATTTAATAAAGTAATTGTTGTTCTTCTTGAGTTGTCTCCCTTTGGACAAGTGGCATCCATATAAAGTACCATTGCACCACTGATCAAGATATTTACAGCTAATATAGTCATATCCAAGATATACCAAAAGCAGTTCAGGGGGTAGAATAGTATTAGACTTCATAGTCAGTATTATTAAAACTGTAACTGGGTGTCAAGGAATCTACAAGGGGGGATAACTCATGGACCATTATTTTTTTCCTGCCTGTATTTCAGTTTCATTCATGTGATTCAATCCTTTGTGAAGGCTGTAGATTTTGTTTTATTCATATGTGCCAGTTTGTTTATTTTCATACCTCCATGGATAGTAAATGTGTGATGTACAGCTTTTTTCTGCATTGTTGTTTTGTGTACTTTTATTGAATTTTTTTTCTGCATCAGTGTATGGCTATTAATGCCGGACAAATAAAGATGCTCTGAAAATTACTCAAAAATTTCTTATTTAATTTTTGACAACAGCTAGGTAATTATTATGGAGAGGCAATGCAGGATTGCTGTGAGCTGTCAACTGAAGGGCTGTGTGATTATCAGAATAACTGTGTTGAGTGAGTGAGTGACTTACACCAGTTATAGCTTGTGTGCTGTACATCAGTTGGCTGTATTATTGGTAACACCTCAGGTGAGAGGGTCCTGCTGAGTTTTGCAGTGTTTGTTTCAGCAACATTCCAACTTAATGATGACGGCCATAAATGCACCAACCAGTGATTAATATTAAGAGCAACAATCATACAATTGAAATGCTATCAACCATGTCAAGCTCAAGCCTGACTACCTAATATATTTAGTTGTCTCATACAACCTGCGTTCCCTGAAATCCCAACAAGCCACCATCTTTGATTTAAAACAATGTCATAAAGAAATTGCACTTCCTTGGTTAAGATGGCTTCAAGTACATTCAAAATATGCTCAGTATATTTGCAAGCATTTGGTTTTAGTGTTATTGTTATGACTTTTTTAAATCAATATTATTATTTTTAAATTCCACCCTAACAAATACAAGGAGAAATCTGGTAGCACTAAGAGAAAATTTAGTTTTAGTTTTAATAAGGTTAAATAGTATCAATCCAAGTCAATATCAATGAATTTGGCAGAGTGGTAATCTATAGAATCACACCATAATGACAATATGATGCATTTTGATACTGCTCAAGAAAAGTCATCTTTCTAGCAATATGGCACAGCTGAATAACAACCTATGTTGTTATCCCCAACCACAAAGTGGAAGGGGGATATAGGAATGGGTGCCGTCTGTCCGTCACGTTTCGTTTCCTGAGCAGAAATCAAAAACCATGAGAGATATCTAAACCAAACTTGGCACATAGATAGGCGCCTTTTGATGCTTTGGGATTTAAAAAAAAATAAATTTCGAGTTTCTCTGCAAATGACTTTGACTTAAACTGAAAATGGCGGTAGTCCTCATTTCCGGAGCAGATCTTGAAAACCGTTCAATATTTCTTCACCAAACTTGACACTTAAATAGGTCTAGTGATAAACTGGTGTCTTTTGATAGTTTGGGATATTTTAAAATGTATTTTTCAAGTATCCCTGGCAACGACTTTGACTTAGACTGAAAATCACCAAACTTGGTACAGATCTTGAAAAACAACAATATTTCTTCACCAAACTTGGCATATAAATCAGTCTAGTGGTAAACTGGTGCCTTTTGATAGTTTGGGAGTTTTTACGAATATTTCCTTAGCAAGAGCAAAACTCAGAAACCGTTTACACATTCTACAAAAACAGCTACGCAGGGTTGTCAGAGAACCGTTACCATCATTACCTAATTGTGATGTATACCATTTGGCAAAGGAACTTGGACAAGGTATATGGTGAATTATTGTGAAAACACAATTTACAAGTGGCACCCGAACCAGCCTAGTGCATGGTGGTAACATGAAAAAAACCCTGAAACTTGAAGATTTCTTTAATGTGCGAAAAAATGACTCAACTCAATCACTCTCCAACTCACTGTCTTGGAGCTACACTGGACTTGTTGTTTACTGATCTTGCCGATGCTGTAGCATTCCAGACTCCAGTCTACTACTCAGATCATCAGATGATTGGTGCTGTACTTCTCAGTACACCTAATGGTGACCTCTGCTCTCAATGATCTCTAAGTACTTACTCTGATTATTGTTTAAGTAATAACACAACTCATTACAAATACAGTTACGTATTCTATCATAAACTGCAGATGGCAAAACAACACCATTAATAACTTTTTTAGTGCTTGCATTTAGGCCATTTATAAAAAGGTCCAGTGATCATAGTTCACAAGAGGTAATGCCTTGCACACAACCGGACATGTAATATTGGCGGGGGATATGAGTATTTTATGCTTGTTATTTTTAGAAATAGGTCTTATTTTTCAAGTCAGCATTTTCTTTTGGAGATTTGGAAGGTCAGTTTATATATTTAAGGTCACTAGATAGAACATAAGCTAGCCAGTAGGGCTACCTAAAGTTTACTTCACAAGCCAGAGGGAAAAGATAGTAGCCACGGGCTGGGGGGCAGGCACTTCACAGAATAGGCTTTTCTTTCTGGAGCCACACTCAAACAACATTTCTGTAATCTAATGAAACCTTCGCACATCAACTAAAGAAGGATTTATTTGAGACTTTATGGTTTGACTAGTCCTATATATCTTTAAAGACATAATTAATAAATGAGGTATGGTGCTTAGAAATATTACTAGAGAAATTGACTTTGATGTTTACATACTAGAAACATACATAACTAGAGGAATTGACTTTGATGTTTACATACTAGAAACATACATAACTTGAGGAATTGACTTGGATGTTTACATACTAGAAACATACATAACTTGAGGAATTGACTTGGATGTTTACATACTAGAAACATACATAACTTGAGGAATTGACTTGGATGTTTACATACTAGAAACATACATAACTTGAGGAATTGACTTTGATGTTTACATACCAGAAACATATATAACTTACTGGAGTTGTCTCCATCTAATCTGCTTTAGCTAATTTACAGTGAGGCTAACAACACAATTTCATCCCTGCCTGCCACACTACCAAAAGCCCTGTCTGGCATCCCTTTATCACCTACATTTCCCTGTGAGTTCACTGGATGAAGTACTGGTACACCATATAGGTAGAAACAATCATGCTTCATAGGAATCATGATGGTTGGAGAGTTCCTGTAACAAAATATAATGCTTCTTGGCTGCATTTGAATTGCCAAAATGGATGAAAATGTAGACAATTTATTGTGGCCTAACTGTCACCTGACATCACTAGCACTAAATGGGACCTCAGCAGCATCTGTATCTAGTCACCAAGGAAACGTTTTATCAGTGTTTGGTCAGAACAGACTAACTGTCTTGGACAACTCACACTTGACACAAAGTTTAAGTTCCAATGGCTATCCTTGAAACTCATGTCCAGAGAATATAATTATCTCAAAGAGGTTATGAACAGAATAAATACAGTCAATATAGTTAGTGAAGTTATTCACAGACAGTAAAATTCGTTTGACAACAAAAAAATATCTGAAACTACTTCAATATTCGGAGCAGTACTAGTATTTCTACTCTGGAAAACAGACACAATACTGAAATGTGTCAAATTCAAGTTATTATAGTTTTGGTTTTTTAATTTCCTCCTACCCATCCAATTTAATCTGAAAAAGCCCCTAGAATATTTTGCCGAAAACATTTTATTTATTTTTTTGTTTCAAAGTACTGGTCAAATATCTGTATACCAAATTTCATAAGGTCTACATGATAGACGTGACTCGCTCACTGATGTGTAAGAAGATGCTTATAATGTAAGTCATATGTTTGTCTAGTCCGTCTCAGGACTTGACACGTCGTTATCATACAGCTGAAATATTGCCGAGAGCAACGCTAAACAACATACAACCAAGTAACTATCCGACACATCCTTCCAGACAAATGTCTGGTGTATCTTCACCGAGACAACTTTCTATCTCTCTCTCTGATCTCGCATGCATACACTCCCTACTTGCAGACGTGTCTTCTATTTTTTTACCTCTGGCTTTAGCTCTACATATCGGTAAAATAGCACCAAGCAGCTGTGATTTCGGTGATTTCAGCCAGTTTAAAGCCCAGAACAAAAACTGGAATATTGATGCAGAACTGTATTCATGTGTAACAGTCCCGGTACAACACCACCGACGGGAAGCACAGCATGGTGAAGGCAGTATGGAAACGCGAACGGCGACAGTAAATAGTGAAGCACTTTTGAGACTGTTGGTTGTCACAACAAAAACGTAAGAGACTTGCAAAAGTATTTGAAAGTGTCATAGCAAGCATGAGCTACGGCCAAGATAAGTAGCCACTAAAACATACACATACAAGCCAAACACGCAGACACCAAGACAGTTCTGTGGACCATGGAAGTTTTACACGCGTTCCATGAATGTACCTTCAAAATACAGACGCGTTGGATGCTCAAACATCGGAAAAGAGACAAGCAACAGTTAAAGGTTTCGGCATTCACATTTCTTGGCTGAGGCGAATATGGTTTGAGATGACACGGTCAACTGTAGGCATTCTGGCAAACTGTTTAAAAGAAACCGGACGACTACGTTGATATTATATTACCAGGAAGAATACTTAACTATGACACGAAGGGAATCGAAACGTTGCTTTGTCTGCATGGTCACCTGTGTAGGGAGTTACATACAGAGACTCTCTCCAGTGAGTGAGTGAAGACTGTTAAACCCCACACTCGGCAATATCCCACCTCGGTGGCCTGTAAATAGTCGAGAAAGACAAACCAGTGTCTGAAAACTGGAGCAGCAATCTATACCATCGGGTCACGATGTCCACTCAGTCTTGTCACAGAGCCTGATCCAACTACGTTCCCCGTGCCACCAGTAACGGCGTGGTATAAACTTGGGTTCCAACGCTGTGTTAGTTCAAGCTGTATCACAATGGTGCAACTGAATATTGGGCTGGATGATGTACATCCAAAGTGTTACCCACTAGATCTGTAGATCCCATTGAGTAATACAGTTCAATCTTGGAAAAAACGTCTGGACCTAGACTAAAGCACTCTCTATTTTATTAAAATACCATGTAAATAATATCTCAATTACCTATAAACAAGCCACCAAACAAAACGCAAGAACACAAATTAAATTGGAAACATTGTTATAAAAAAAGAGATAACGTTTTCATGCACTAGTAACTGAACAGGGTTGTATAATTTGTGATATTTGCATTTTTTCCATTTATACAGGTAACGGAGTGTTTGCAATCTTGAGCGTGTCCAAAATATCTATCATCACTCAAGTACAAATAATAGATTATTCATTTTAAGAAGTGATTATAGAAACACGACAAAAAGTGATTTAAAAATAATATGTATTGAAGTCAAACTTCCCTCCAAAAGGTTGAGATGCTGATAGATAACCACACGCATTGGTAGACTACAACTTGTAATCGCACTTGTTCGATGGAAGCATACCACGGTGCTATCCTGGGTTCCGATGCACAAAGCGATCTTACCACTAAGGTGACCATAACTCCAATACTTTACATATGCTTACGATAGTCGTAGCTAAGATCATTTTGTGCAACGGGGTCCATCGTAGTAACGGAAAAAAGAAACGTGTGAAATGTTGTGGAATCTTACATGTTCGGGGAATATGATCTGTTCATGATTAGTCATGTGTACGTCATTTCAAAAGCTGTTGCGTTTCAAAATAAGTAGCTCAGAGGTTGGCATGAAGGTTAGCACAGCCTTTTCTAACCTGGGTTCCCGGTTCGCGGGTGTGTGAGGTCGAGACAACCCCTTCTTGACGGAACACTGGACTCGATCATATACACCGAAAGTGTTCCATCACTGGACTCGATCATATACACCGAAAGTGTTCCATCACTGGACTCGATCATATACACCGAAAGTGTTCCATCACTGGACGTTGATGCCAATGGAACCGCTCGCTGACTTGGCTGATGCATGTCATCGTATCCCAACTGCACGGATCGATGCTCATGATGTCAGTCACTGGATTGTCTGGTGTAGACTCGATTATTTACATACCACTGTCGTCATATAGCTGGAATGTTGCTTTGTGCGGCGTTTAACATTAAAGGAAAACAGACAAATAGATCCATGTTGGATGTATCTAACATCATATACGTAGTCACCGGTACACCAACCTTGAATGTTATATGGCTGTATGATAATATCAAGACAAAAAGTGAGTAGGGATCACTAATACCGCCGACTTCGACTCCAACATATTTCTAAGCTCAAAACATAAAAAAAGCAATATTTCTCAGAGAATCCGCTTATCGAAATCAAACTTTGCACTGCACTTCTCCTATTGGTATAGAAACTGTTCCCTCAATTGGAAAAGAATCCATGAAGTTTGTTTGTTTGTTTGTTGTTTAATACCGCACTTAGCAATATTCCACCTGTATGGCGGAGGTCTGTAAATAATCGAGTCTGGACCAGACAATCCAGTTATTGATGTCATGGAATCGATCCACGCTATTTGGATACGATGACATGCATCAACCAAGTCAGCGAGCCTGACCACCCGATCCCGTTAGTCGCCTCTTACGACAAGCATTATTGCCATTTACGGCAAGCATGGGTTGCTGAAGACCTATTCTACCCCGAATCGCTTGTTGTATAGATTGTGGGAAAAGTAGCCCAACGAGTACAAGGGTCTAAGGGAGATAATCACATTAACCGCACTCTCTTTGAAGACTCAATCACGTTCTCACGTTCGGCTATTTTCGCCAAGAGTGGAATAAAACCAAGTCGCCTGAAGGAGGATTGACACAACCACGCTACAGAGAAGAGCGTATTATATTATGTATTCATTCGTTCATACTTTAATTGCTTTCCTCTAAAAAGCCACCAGATGAAAACATACACCTTCTGAGACTGCAACTCATTCTCAAACAGTGAAGTGACAGTAGACTGAGGACATCAGCATGAAAGCAGTACATAACACAGCATTGACGTTTTATAAGTTTTATTCGTGTTGTTCCGGGCTGTATACAGTCCAAAGAATACAACAACATTATATAAATATATTATATTTTTGGTGTTGAAGCAATAGACCTCGACAGATATATCTTTTATATATGTATAGAAAAAATATTTTCATGATTTTCTTCGTTTCATCCTAGATGTAAATATATTTGATATTGATAAACAGTAACAATTGCTTTTCAAAATTATTATTTTGAAATGTTTCAAGTTTATTTAATCTAGATTTGATTATTGTTTTCATCATGGTATATCTATTTATCACAGCATGTACATCACATTTATTGAAATAAAATACTGTTCTCACCCATTCACAACGGAAATGCTAATATCTTTTACATTTGAAACTCCATTCATTTAACATGAGTATTCACAACATCCATCTACATGATACATATATACAAGTACATTAAACAAGTGTAAAAAATAGATAGATAGATATATATATGCTATATAGTCCTGTACACATCTATATCGTTTGGTATGCTCATGAAGAACTCATCCCTCTTCTGCAGCAATCATACTGGTATATATTTAACTGAAATGAAATGTATTGCACAGAAAACATTTGGCCTGGGCACGGTTGTCACTTCCAAGCAGTAATTGTAACACATCGTTTGCATTGCTCATTGTCAAATGTAAAATCAATAACAAGGTACATTATCAGATAACACAAACATAATCATATAAACTGACAAACCTTCTTTCAAAGCCCTGGCTTCAAATTTAGATCTGTAGGGATTTTGACATACAGACTATAGCTATAAACATGATTCTACCCAACTTATACTGTGTAAAGAAGATATTGAACAGGCATTAATTAACTAATGAACGACAATTTCTTTCGAAGCCCAGGTTTCAAATTTAGATCTGCCCTAATGATTTTGATATTGAAATGCCAGCCTTTTAAACATGGTTCTACCAAATTCATAGAATGACATATATATCAGGAAGTAATCGAATGGGTGTTATTTAACTAATGATTAGCCAAACCAATACAGGTAACACCATAACCTGCAAAGTTCACTATAGTTCTTAATGTTCAAGAGCACAAATTTTGAAAGACCTTGTTGGTCGTTTTCTCCGGTCTTTGTGCCATCTCCGGACCTTTCTTTGACTTCTTGGTTGCAGCATCTTCCACAGCATGAGCTGTGGGGAGTTTCCTTTTCCTTGATTGCAAGACTGGTGACTCTGGCCTGTTGGGTTCTGCCTGAACCTTCTGGAGACTTCCGTCTGAGTCACTTCCAGATCCGGTGTCATGCCCAGATGTCTGTGTCTGATGGCAGTCATTTGTGTCATGCATGGCACTTTCTGCATATGCATGTACCTCTTGGAGACAGCTTTCTCTAGATACTGGGGGACTTCCAGATGCGATCCTGAGATCATGTCCTGATGCTGTCTGTTGCCATCTATCTACTCCTGTCCTGGCTCTTCTGTATCCCCAAACAGAGGGAGACAGGCTTCTCTTTCTCTTAGGCAGAGGGAGCTTGTTGCAGGGCTCCTCAATGTGCCTATTGATTCCATTGATGACCCTTATCTCATTCCTGTCCCTTCGACTTCTCCTTACTCTGCTCATTCTTCTGAGTATTCTGTCATCTTGGCTGATGTCAGGAAATCCATTCTGCGTTGCCTCATCATCAGCTTCTATCTCAGAGTGAGCTCTCTTTGCCCCGTTTGAGGTTGAAGGGGTGTGTGAGGTTGATGGATCAACATTGGACAGTTCATACATATACATGTTTACCTTTGTTGTTATATCAGCCAAGTGGCATCTCTGAGAAGAAACTACTGTAAGGGAAGATGCATTGGGTGGTACTGGAAAGAAAGCAACAGACTCAGAACCACTGCTTGTAGTTGTGAAGACATCTGCTGTGGATGGGGCAGTGCTGGAGTCACCAGATGGTGAGAGGCTGTTGCTGCAAGTGTTCACCTGTCTGCAGACACCATCTTGACTGCTGTTGGAGTTAATGATGATGGGAGAGGCTTTTGGCTCTTGTCTGGCCTTGTAGCTCCTGAGATTGACATTCTCAGTGAGCGAGCCATTGCTCAGAGAGTTGTCTCTATGAACCAATCTAGAGGTTGAGGGTGCCGTGCTAAGGGTGCCATGAGAAGGCTCGTCTGTTGATGAGCAGGAGCCTCCACTCTGAGTCAAACGGCAATCAAACGCAGCCCTGTTGAGGGTGAGATGCAGTTGAGAGGTCTGTAAAAAATAAACTTGTGACTGAGAAACATTGACTTTCAATCAGTGCAACAACTTCAAATACCCTGGTATATTTTTTAAACAAATAGGTCTTTGACGAAACAGTATGATTAAATTTCCATTTTTAACATGTTTTACATTCATACCAGATGTGAAAGATATTGTTCATATCTTACCTGTGAAGATACATTTCTTTGATCAATAGGACGATTCTGTTGCACTGGAAGAGTCAATGGATTCTGCAAAGAAAGTGGTTACAGTTTACAATCAAACATCTAATAAGGGTCTCTTTATAGAAAAACAAACACAAAGGAGACAATACTGATTGTTAATACAGTACATGTAGTTTGAATTCCTTTGTTATTGGTGTCACATCATTAATTAATGGTCATTAAAACAGACCAAGAGATTACCATGCGTCCTGAACCTTCTTCTGAATGGCTCCTTCAAACTATATCCTGTATAATGCCTCTCACCTGGTTGGCTGGCTCTGCATGGATCTGTGGCACAGCTGGGACTACTTCTATCACGAGAACTTGCTCAACATCACCTCTGTAAATTTGGGCCATGGGCTGAAGAAGATCAAGACTGCTAAATTATACTATACCTTATCATAAGACACCAAATCAATAAATGATCTATAACTCCCAACAACCATTATCACATTCCCTGCAAACACTCACTTTAAATAAATCAAGACATAACTCATAAATACTTCAGAATATCCTTATCATTATTGATCATACTTACACCTGGCTGGTGTGGATGTAGCATGACCTCTTGTTCAATAACCTCAAGTCTGTGATCTCCAGAAATGGTGTCATCATAGCCACTATCATAAGAAGGAGGTGGTCCCTGGAAAGAGCCTGATCCTGATGAATGATTCTCTTCTGGGAAATCACCAGGAGCAGGTAGCTCCTGGCTTGAGTCACTCTCAAAGTCAATTCTGTTTTCATTCTGAGAGGAGGAGGATGGTAGCTGACCATTGCTTGAGTCTGACTGATCACTAGGTGGATTGTTATCCAGCTCTATCCTTGCTCTCTCATACAGATCCTGATATGCAGTTGTCAGTGTGGACAATGGTTGACTCTGGCTTGAGCCACTTCCAAATTCAGAATGTGGAGGAAGACGATCTAAATCTCTTGCTAGTTCGTACAGACCTTGGTATCTTGTTGCCAGAGAGGTTGATGGATGATTATCATGGTAGGAGTAACTTGTGGACGTACCCTGACCATTCTGGATTAATTTCGAAATAATACACATTACAACTATTGTAGATTTACCTACAGTACTGTAGACCTACTGTAACACCAGTCAGTGCCCAAAACTTGAGTGCCCACTTAACTTTTTGTCTCATTTCTAATAGACATTAATGTTGACATATTGGTCCTTATGGGACAGGAATATATATTTACTAAACCCTGCATGGTATCGAACTCGCAGCCTGTATACAGAGTACTAGATCTACTACAGACTGGATGCAGTTTGCAACTTTAGCCACTCAGGTAATAGTAATATTGTATGTGGTCTAGAACCCTTAGCTTAGGCATGAATATGGCCAGCAGTGTAGATCTAGGATCCACTGGTAAGGTAAGGGCAAAGTTAGGCATATAGATCTCCAGCAATAAAATGACATGTACATAAACATTTATTGTCAAACACACCTGGCTGCTTAAGTGGATTGTGGACGACAGTGGAGTGCAGCACGGGGAAGAATTTGACTCATCGTGAGAAAATGGCCACTGTGCTTCTGTGCTGTGTATATCGGGCTGTTCCCGCGACATCCAACGCTGTTCCACGGCTGGTGCATAGATGGACTCGGGTTGACTGACACTGGGCCAGGTACAGTTATCGCAGAAGGTATCTGGTTGGCTACAGATTACCCTCGATGAGAAAACGACTGACCGAGGACGGTGCTGGGAGGAAAGCTGCGTCTGAGCACTCCAAACAAAGTCCGTCGGAGGTTCTGGATCCGGGAGGACAGGAGAACTGCCTGGAAACAAGAACAATGAAACCGGTTAGGCGTATTGGCCTAAACAAACTCTGAATCGTAATTAGCATGTGTAATTTTACAATTATTCTAAAATCTGACGTCGACAGATAATAGTATGAGCATTAGTAAAGCACACTAATGCAAGATAAATAGATCAACCGACAATCAAAAGTTCCGTAAAATACATGTACGGGGAAATGTCAAGGCTTGTTTCAAGGCTGCAAAGGGCGTACAACTCTTTGGTGTAAATTGAGTTGTTTCCCGTTAATAACAAATAAATTTATTACTGATTTTGTGCATAAACATGCGTATTTTAACGCGATATTTTAATGATCAATATCTAAGGTTACTATGTTTTCTAATAAACTACCTCTACCGATAGGCCTAGGTATGTAAATTTACTTTCGGTTCTAAAACAGTGTAGATTTAGAATCTACCTTACTTTTATTGAAAACACATCGATCATAATTCTAAAAGACTGATGTGATCTGTACAGTTAACGATATTTTTTTCTTTTTATCTGTCCATAAACATATATTTATCATAGTTTATGCGCGTGTACATGGATTAAATGTCTCTTCTATAGATCTAGCGTAGTTTACCCTATATAGAATTTCCCAGAAAATACCGTATCAATTTAATGTACAGGAACTAGAACAGGGGCTTACCTAGTTCTTGTCTGTTCATTACCATGTGATTGCACTCATATTAAGTACAGATAAACTGGATGAGGGAAGGGTATGTGTCTTCTCACACACGACATCATGTTCGACAAGGCAAGGGACGTCACCATAGCAACCCCCATTGTTTCACGCCGCCTATGATAAGGGTAAGTAACTGTGGTAAATTGCGTACCGCGAAAATTTGAATTCGACTTTAATATATTTGTTTGTTGGTGATAGATCACTCATATATCACTCATAGATCACTCATAGATCACTTAAGTTCAGTGACAAAATCATTGCATAGGTTCGCCTCTCACGACAAGCATGGGTTGCTGAAGACCTATTCCTACCCGTGCCTTCACGGCAAACATACCAATGTAAACATATTGTTGACTCTATCAAATCGACTTGTAAAAGCTCTGCTGGATGCATAGTGTCATGCTTTGTCACTGATCTCGCGGGTTCCATAGCTCGGTAGCAATGCTAATTTTATGGCATGGTTTTTGGCGAGAATTATCCGGCCCTTCAATGCACCTGCCATGTCTTGTGTATAGTGTAAAATAATACGAACACACCAATTACCAGTTTTGTTTAAATGAAGCTATATATTTTATTAATTCTTGACTACAATACGCTTGTAGCTGGAGGAAACTAAAGAAAGTATAATTATCCAGTATCAAATAAGGTCAATGTGAGAATAGCTGACTAAATTACCGTCCCGCTAAACACAATTTAAAAATATCTTTTGTGTATATTTACCCATTCTTCCACTTGAATAGAACTTAATATACCAGGAAACGAAATAACAAATTCCATGTTGCGTAAGGATAAGGAACTAAGGAGAGTATACCTGTTGCTTTTGAGTTATTGTTTTTCTCCCGACGGATCGCTCCCTCTGAATATGAGCGTATGATGGCCTTTTGTTGTCATTATAGTTTGTATTTTTAGCGTGGAGGCCATGATGCTTTTGTAAGTTCCGGGAAATGAAAATACCACGCGCTAGTGACTTCGGTACATCGTAAGGGAATTGGCATACAAAATAATGGAATGCTTTCTGTAGGAAATCATCACGTCGGCAATATTTCAGCCCTATAGATTCATATACGACATTCATAGAAAAGGTATGATGTTTATTTGCTTGTATTACGTCGCAGTCGGCAGTATTCAAGCTTTATCCTGTAAATAATATCGTGTAATGAGCCAGACAAAACAGTGGTTGATATTATCAGCAACGCCGCACGCCGTCGGGGAACTACGACACCAGTTACCCAAGCCTGGTGGTGGAAGCCGAGTACAAGAGCAGCAGTGAACAGTTCAAAATGTGAGAATCTGCATCGGACAATTTCCCGGGTTGTGAATTTCGATTCCTCCAGTTTTTAAAACCATTCCCAACTCGACTGAAAATGTATATGTATTTATGCCTCCTTGTCTACTGAATCGGGCTTTGCTCCACACAACCTTGGTTTATAAACTGTCGGTGAAGCTGGACATGCTTCAAATGATTCTGCCAACCAAGAAAATCTTCTGAATCCTGACCACTTTCTAGGATCTGTGCAATTCCGCTTTCGGGAACTCGGGAACTGAGTTCATGCTTGCCGTAAGAGGCGACTATGCTCGTTGTAACAGCTGGAATATTGCTGAGTGCGGCGATAAACAACAAGCAAACAAAAAGTATACATGTTGGTAGTGTTGGTATGTGATACTACTGTACATACTGAAAGTATACATGTTGGTAGTATTGGTATGTGATACTACTGTACATACTAAAAGTATACATGCTGGTAGTGTTGGTATGTGATATTACTATACATACTGAAAGTACATGTTGGTAGTATTGGTATGTGATATTACTGTACATAGTGAAAGTATACATGTTCGTAGTATTGGTATGTGGTATTCATATACATACTGAAAGTATACATGTTCGTAGTATTGGTATGTGATATTACTATACATACTAAAGGTACATGTTGGTAGTATTGGTATGTGATATTACTATACATACTGAAAGTATACATGTTCGTAGTATTGGTATGTGATATAACTATACATACTGAAAGTACATGTTGGTTGTATTGGTATGTGCTATTACTGTATATACTGAAAGTACATGTTGGTTGTATTGGTATGTGATATTACTATACATACTGAAAGTATACATGTTGGTTGTATTGGTATGTGATATTACTATACATACTGAAAGTATACATGTTGATAGTGTTGGTATGTGATATTACTATACATACTGAAAGTATACATGTTGGTAGTATTGGTATGTGATATTACTGTACACACTGAAAGTATATGCTGGTAGTATTGGTATGTGATCTTACTAAACATACTGAAAGTGTTTATGTTGGTAGTATTGGTATGTGATATTACTATACATACTGAAAGTACATGTTGGTAGTATTGGTATGTGATATTACTGTACATAGTGAAAGTATACCTGTTCGTAGTATTGGTATGTGGTATTAATATACATACTGAAAGTATACATGTTCGTAGTATTGGTATGTGATATTACTATACATACTGAAGGTACATGTTGGTAGTATTGGTATGGGATATTTCTATACATACTGAAAGTATACATGTTCGTAGTATTGGTATGTGATATAACTATACATACTGAAAGTACATGTTGGTTGTATTGGTATGTGATATTACTGTATATACTGAAAGTACATGTTGGTAGTATTGGTATGTGATATTACAATACATACTGAAAGTATACATGTTGGTTGTATTGGTATGTGATATTACTATACATACTGAAAGTATACATGTTGGTAGTGTTGGTATGTGATATTACTATACATACTGAAAGTATACATGTTGGTAGTATTGGTATGCGATATTACTATACGTACTGAAAGTATACATGTTGGTAGTATTGGTATGTGATATTACTATACACACTGAAAGTATATGCTGGTAGTATTGGTATGTGATATTACTAAACATACTGAAAGTATATATGTTGGTAGTATTGGTATGTGATATTGCTATACATACTGAAAGTACATGTTGGTAGTATTGGTATGTGACATAACTGTACATACTGAAAGTATACATGTTGGTAGTATTGGTATGTGATATTACTATACATACTGAAAGGATACATGTTGGTAGTGTTGGTATGTGATATTACTATACATACTGAAAGTATACATGTTGGTAGTATTGGTATGTGATATTACT
The DNA here is from genome assembly GCF_023055435.1 of Haliotis rufescens. NCBI lineage: Eukaryota > Metazoa > Mollusca > Gastropoda > Lepetellida > Haliotidae > Haliotis > Haliotis rufescens. The sequence continues at coordinate 38,596,650 of NW_025963779.1, forward strand.
ATATGTTAGAGCCGAACTTTAGGTATTTGTAGTTCATTGAAAATCCTTTCAATTGGAACTTTGTTAGGGTTTGTATGTGTACAAGGGTGCATGTGTTAAGTATAGTTATAGCCAGCCCTTGCTGCCAGTGGCCGTTTCAGGCTATTTTTCCCAGGGGTTGGTGACAGCAAAAGTATAATGTTACAGCTAAGACTTAAAAGTTAATTGTCGTGTGTTGAGTCTTAGAGATCGTGACCTGATCAACCGCGATAAGCATCCCACAAGAATTTCAGATATATAGTTAGACGAATGAGTGTGAGAAAGGTGAGGTGAGGTGAAATGGGGTTTAACGTCGCGTCCAAGATTAGTGTGAGAAAGAGAGCAGAGAGTTTTAAGATACGAAAGAAGTAAGACATGTTTCTAAGAGAGTGTAAGAAGATTGTGTTAAGGGAATAGGGGACATACGGTTTTTTAACCTGTCCGAGCCACTGTTCGAGCCACTGTCCGAGCCACGGTACAAGTTACTATCCTGCATTTATCCTGCAACTGTGCTGTTTATTATATTACGACTTATTCTTGGAATATGTGATATATTATTCAATCATTGTGTGGACATTCACTGAATTTATGGAATTATGTTATATGGAATAAGTGAAGTTTGAAATTAAAGACAATATTAAAGTGCTGGATCGAGTTGAAACTTTGATATCCTCTATCTCCATTACTTAGATAATTTAAGAGTTCACATTAAAAGTTGAAAAACCCGTGAAAATCCGGATGTGAACCTAAGACTTGGACATAAAGAAGACTGTGTCTCCATTCGTGAATTGGCAACAGGATCCTGCAAAGTTCAAAACGGATTAACACAAATTGGATTAAGGACTCGAAGTTGAAGTAAGGTATTTTATTTCCTCAAGAAGTTGACATTGTTAAGTAAATGTGACTTTTATGGTCTCATCAATGCGTGATTAAAGAACTTACGGGTAATAAGACTACCTGTTCGAGTATGGAAGTGTGCGTTTATTCAGAAACAGGCAAATACACGAGGGTTTATATTTCACTGGAATCGTGTATACACTGAATTGGATTTATCACGTAGGATTACAGATTTCAAGAATTGTAAGTTACATCAAATATTTCAAGATTATTGGAACTGGTGTTGAATTGATTTGAAATCATGGCAAGTAGAACATTGAGTGATGCTGTTACAAGTGACAAAGAACTGATTCATGAACCTGCAAGAAATGATGAATCATTAATAACTGAATCAAGATTAAGAAAACAGACTGAAAAGGGCCAAAAGTATGTTTTGAACATGGCAATGGATAAAATGAAATTCTTATACAAGCAGGTTTCTTCAAAGATAAATGACATTGAGTATTTGATGTGCCCTGATGCAGATTTGGATGCCGTCAAAAATGATTTTGAAGATTGGAAGGAATTATGTGACAAGTTTCAAGAATCGGCTAAAGCTTATCATGATAAACTTCATAGCCAATCAGCTAAAGACGAAGAAGCAGCTTGGTTACAATCAAAGTTAGGCACCTTTCGCAATTTGAAAGAAATGTTACCTCCTTCATTAAACATTACGGTACGGGAGATGACATTAGACCAGAAGATAGTGTTTCCCAAGTTGGATTAAGTAAGGTTTCAGTAATCTCCTCTGCCAAAATGGAAATCCTGGCAAAAAGGGCCGAACTTATTGCCAGACAAAAATATGTTGCCTGTAAGCAACAGAATGAGATAATCCAGCTAGTGGAACACCAAAAACTGGCCACGCTACCCACTTGGAAGATCCTGTGTTCAGTGGCGACCCACTACAGTTTAAGCCTTTCATACGAGCATTCGAGCATGGAATAGAAGACAAAACCATCAATCCCAAGGATAGGCTCTATTACTTGGATCAGTACACCAACGGTGAACCGAATGACTTAGTAAGAAGTTGTATTTTCATGAATCCTGCAAGTGGCCATGAACAAGCCAGGTCGCTGTTGGATAAGAAATTTGGGAACAAATACAAGCTATCAACAGCTTACTTGGACAAAGCATTGAAATGGCCAGCAGGAAAGATGACAAACACTGTTGTCAGCATCATGACTCAAAGGAAAATTGTAAATACCTCCATCCTAACAAATTTAGAAGTTGGTGACATTGACGGAAACAATTGGGTCAAACTGCCTTCTGTCTTTAAAAAGGATGAAATGCCAATTTCCACAAGCACCGTCCCCAAAGAATAGTTCATCCATCAATGGCCCCATCTACAGGACGTCACACTGCCACCTATAGATGTGGAGATAGGACTACTTATTGGCAGCAATGTCCCAAGAGCAATGGAACCGTATGAGATAATCAACAGCGATGGTAACGGGCCCTATGCAGTCAGAACCATTCTTGGATGGAGTGTAAATGGGCTAGTACAGGAATCAGAGTCTCCCAGTGAGATCTCAGTAAACAGGACTGATGTTCTTGGAGACGAGAAATTGGATCTCCAATTAATAGGATACTTCAACAGGGAGTTCAACGAACATATCAGTAATTATCAACCTGACAAGCAATTCTTGGACATCATGAACTCCTCAAAGACACTGACAGGAGGACATTACCAGATGTCACTCCCATTCAAAGATGCCCAATTAGATTTGCCCAACAATAAAGTACAGGCTGAACAAAGAGCCATTTCACTAAAGAAGAAATTTAAGAAGAATGAACACTTTTATGAAGACTACAAGGTATTCATGAAATATCTCCTGGACAAAGACTATGCCCAGAAAGTACCAGAGAATAAAAAAGACCGTAAGGATGGAAAGGTGTGGTATATACCACATCATGGTGTGTACCATCCAAAAAAGCCAGAGAAGATACGAGTTGTATTTGAGTGTGCAGCAACCTTCAGAGGGAAATCTCTAAATGACCACCTTCTACAGGGGCCGGATCTAACCAATACCCTACTGGGAGTGATCCTGAGATTTCGCCAAGAGCCAATAGCTCTGATGGCAGAAATTGAAGCCATGTTTTACCAGGTTAGAGTTGAACCAGACGTCAGTGATGTTCTGCGGTTCCTGTGGTGGCCCAATGGAAACTTGGAGGAAGAATTACAAGAATATCAGATGAACCTGCACTTATTTGGCGCTGTCTCATCACCAAGTTGTGCCAACTTTGCCTTGAAAGAAACAGCAAAGGACAACATGGACTTGTTTGGCAAGGAAGTGGTCCATGCTGTTGACAAGAGTTTCTATGTGGATGACTGTCTTACTTCAGTCCAATCTGAGAAAATGGCCATTGAAATGTCACATAAGCTGAGAGAAATCTGTAAAAAGGGTGGATTCCGCTTGACAGGATGGATAAGTAACAGCAAAGCTGCAATAGAATCAATCCCAGATGAGGAGCGAGTCAAAGAAGTCAAAGACTTCGACATGGATGATGCTTTACCAATCGAAAGGGCTTTAGGTGTACACTGGTGCATTTAATCAGATACATTTAAACTCCGGATTGCAATCAAAGACAAACCAGTAACGAGAAGAGGAATACTGTCAACTGTCAGCTCCATCTATGATCCATTGGGATTTGCAGGCCCTTATGTTCTCAAAGCAAAGGGAATTCTACAAGACCTCTGCAGACTTAAGATAGGATGGGATGACATAATCCCCGTTCCCTTACAGAAGGACTGGGCGAAATGGTTGTCTGAACTACACAGGCTTGAGGAAATGGTGATTAGAAGATGCAATCAACCAAAGGATAGTATTCAGAAGGTAGTATCTCAAATACATCATTTTTCGGATGCCAGTCAAACAGGTTATGGAACTGTTTCTTACCTAAGACAAGTCAGTAGCACTGGTCAAGTTCATTGTGCATTTCTCATCAGCAAGTCAAGAGTTGTTCCACACATAACAATACCAAGAATGGAGTTATCAGCAACTCTAGCAATACGGGTAGACAGTATGCTCAAAAGAGAGCTGGAAATGCCAATTGACCAAACTTTCTTTTGGTCAGACAGTATGTCAGTTTTAAGATACATCGCCAATGATTCAAAGCGATTCCATACCTTTGTGGCAAATGGGCTGTCAGTAATTCATGAAGGCTCAAGCCCATCTCAATAGAAGTATGTGGACACTCAGAACAATCCTGCTGATGAAGCATCTCGAGGACTGTCAATAGATGCATTTCTGAAAGATACCAGATGGCTCTCTGGACCAGAGTTCCTGTGGGAAGATGAAGAAATGTGGCCTCAACAGACACTCATTTTGACAGATATTCCTAAGAAAGACGTTGAATTAAAGAAGGTTGTCCGAGTCAACTTGATAGACTACAGCAAGCCATGTAAGGAAATAGACAGCCTTATCAGTCACTATTCTGACTGGTTTGCACTGAAGAAGGCTATCGCATGGGTGCTCAGGATACGGGAAGAACTCCTGGATCGCAGTCAAAAGAAGAAGGCAGGCTTAGCATCTCAGCAAAGCATGCCTGTAGTGTTGACAGTGAAAGACTTAGAAAATGCAGAGAAAGCCATTGTTCGCTATGTTCAACAACAAGACTTGATTTGAACAAAGGTAGTCCAATCTCCAAGCTTGATCCATTTGTAGAAGATGGTGTACTGAGGGTGGGTGGAAGACTAAGTCGCGCTAACATGCCCGAAAGCTCCATACACCCAGTGATTCTACCAAAGAAATCCCATGTCTCGGAACTGATAATTCGCCATGTTCATCGTGAATGTGGGCATTCAGGCAGAAACTTTGTACTTTCAAAATTGTTTGAGAAATATTTGATTATCAAAGCCAATGCAGCAGTGAGGCAAGAAATACACATATGTGTAACTTGCCGAAGCAATCATGCTGTAGCAAGTAATCAAAAGATGGCTGACTTGCCAGCTCAACGTGTGACTCCTGATGAACCTCCTTTTACCTTTGTTGGAGTGGATCACTTTGGTCCATTTGATGTAAAACGTGGACGACAATATGAAAAAAGGTATGGAGTTTTGTTCACGTGCCTCACAACGCGTGCTGTACACATAGAAGTGGCGTATAGCTTAGACACTGACTCTTGTATTAATGCATTGCGGCGGGTCATGGCTAGAAGAGGCCAAGTGAAAGTCATCAGATCAGATAATGGTACCAACTTTGCTGGAAGTGAACGTGAGCTCAGAGAAGAGTAAGAGAGCTGGAACAAGTGTCAGATTCATCAAGAGATGTTACAAAGAAATGCTGAATGGACATTCAACCCTCCTGCTGGTTCCCACCATGGCGGCGTGTGGGAGCGACAAATCAGAACCGTGAGAAAAGTGTTGAGATCTCTGGTAAGAGAATAAACGTTAGATGACGAAACTTTGCGAACTGTGTTGTGTGAGGTAGAGGCTATTATCAATAATAGACCTAACTCCAGAGCATCAACTGATCCAAATGATTTGGAAGCGGTCACTCCAAACCACTTGTTGCTCTTGAAAAGAAAACCAAATTTGCCACCAGGTATGTTTGGTATGGATGGTCATTATCCAAGACGGAGGTGGCGTCAAGTTCAGTACATGGCAGATTTGTTTTGGAAGAGATGGTTAAGAGAGTACCTGCCATTACTACAGGAGCGCCAGAAGTGGGTGAAGCTTAGAAGAAATTTGAAGATTGGTGACATTGTGCTCATAGTGGAAAATACTGCACCTAGAAACTCTTGGTCGATGGGCAAGGTTGTGAAGCTGATGCCTGACAGAAAGGGTGTTGTAAGACGGGTTGAGGTGAAAACCCAGACAAAGGTTTTGGACAGACCAATTAGCAAGCTGTGGTTGCTTCTAGAGAGTGACACTTAAGCTGTGTTTTGAGATTGTGTGATGTGGGCACTGCATTAAAGACAGGATCAAGACTTTGAGACTTATGAAGTGTTGACAGTATAGAACATAAGATGTAATTCCTATACAATGTTCAAAACAATGAGCTGTCTTTATGTTAAGATGAATGGCATTGACTAATATCATATGTTTTCCACGTTCATGCATAATGTAAAAGACTAAGATTTTCCTAAGACAAACAGGATTATCTTATGTTATAGAATATAGTTATGTAGCTAATTTCATTTGCTTGGGAAGACATTGTTGTACATTCAAAATTAAAGTCAAATTAAAAACTTCACATTTTTTAAAAATAATCCCATATATGATATACAACGGACAAATGTATCAGAGAAGGTAATTTTTAATCATTTATGTCCAAAGAACGGTGGTAACCATAATTTGTTCCAAGCACCTACTGTATTCGGTAATAACATCAACAGTTTAAATCATAAGTCCCAAGCACGAGAATCTGATGGCACACAAGTTCAGTAGCGTGTATGGCCACCATGTGCGTTAACAACTGCCACACAACGCCTCCGCATGGACCTTGTGATGCTTGTGAACACATGATTGGGAAGACGACGCCATTGTTGCTGCAAAATGATGCCAAGATCTTGCAAATTCTGTGGTCGGTTCTGGAGAGTGCGCAGACTTCTGCAAAGAGCATCCCAGACGTGTTCAATGGGATTGAGATCGGGAGACCTTGAGGGCCAGTCCATGACGTTGACTCCCGCATTCTGAAGGAAATTCCTTGTCAAAATTGCTGCGTGGGGTCTGGCATTGTCTGATCAAACCGGGTCCATGTGCTGCCACAAAAGGCAGAAGTTCTGGTGCCAGTACCTGGTCGCGGTAAGCAGCAGCGTTGAGGTTGCCACGGATGACAAGAAGCCTTGAACGTACATTGCAACAGAAAGCACCCCAAACCATGACACTTCCGCCTCGAAATCTGTCAACTTCCGGCGTCAACACTGGGCGTAACGTTCATGACGGCGCCTCCACACTCTCGCCCTACCATCAGCAAATCGAAGATTAAATCAGGATTCATCACTGAAGACGACTTTATTCCAATTCCTCTGTGTCCATCGTAAGTGTCGCTGTGCCCACAATTGACTTTGACGTCTGTGTAATTGAGTCAGAATCGGCCCGCAGTATGGCTGTCTTGCTTGAAGGTGAGCAGTTCTCAGACGGTTTCGAACAGTTTGCGCACTCAGTCTACCCCTAAACACTTCATTTCTGGTTGATGTAGCCGTCAAAAATCGGTTACGGAGGTGACGTAAGACAATCTGACGATCCTCTGCATGTGACGTCACACGTGGTCGACCTGGCCGAGGGCGATCAGCAGTGGTACCCGTTTGCTGTAGACGCGTCTGTAAATCATAAACAGTCCGTCGACTACAACCCATCGTCCTTGCGACTTCAGCTACGGACGTTCCCGTCTGCATGCCGATGGCACGTCCACGTTGCACATTTGAAAGGCGTGGCATGACAAATGGCCGTAAATACTTTTGTTTTCTTGTGTTTTTCTTTTTTTGTTAATGACTGCTAACAAGTATGGCTGAAAACACGTGCGGTATAATGGCAACGTGACCAGTTGCACGTGAAAAACCACTTTTGCCACTATTGTGCTGTGCACATGATTTTGATCGATTCACCTGCACAAAAACGGGTGTTATCTGAAGACAATACGTGGCCATTACTGTTTAAATACACAATAAGGGCCCACAATGATAAATGGTCAAAATGTTAAAACTTTAGGATTGTGAAGTTTTTAATTTGGTTCAGTATATTATAGAGAAATACAAGTTACAATTAAGGGCCGGAATGTTAGAGCCGAACTTTAGGTATTTGTAGTTCATTGAAAATCCTTTACAGCTAAGACTTAAACGTTAATTGTCGTGTGTTGAGTCTTAGAGATCGTGACCTGATCAACCGCGATAAGCATCCCACAAGAATTTCAGATATATAGTTAGACGAATGAGTGTGAGAAAGGTGAGGTGAGGTGAAATGGGGTTTAACGTCGCGTCCAAGATTAGTGTGAGAAAGAGAGCAGAGAGTTTTAAGATACGAAAGAAGTAAGACATGTTTCTAAGAGAGTGTAAGAAGATTGTGTTAAGGGAATAGGGGACATACGGTTTTTTAACCTGTCCGAGCCACTGTTCGAGCCACTGTCCGAGCCACGGTACAAGTTACTATCCTGCATTTATCCTGCAACTGTGCTGTTCATTATATTACGACTTATTCTTGGAATATGTGATATATTATTCAATCATTGTGTGGACATTCACTGAATTTATGGAATTATGTTATATGGAATAAGTGAAGTTTGAAATTAAAGACAATATTAAAGTGCTGGATCGAGTTGATACTTTGATATCCTCTATCTCCATTAATTAGAAAATTTAAGAGTTCACACTATACATAGTAAAAGTATACATGTTGGTAGTATTGGTATGTGATCTTACTATACATACTGAAAGTACATGTTGGTAGTATTGGTATGTGATATTACTGTATATACTGAAAGTACATGTTGGTTGTATTGGTATGTGATCTTACTATACATACTGAAAGTATACATGTTGGTTGTATTGGTATTTGATATTACTATACATACTGAAAGTACATGTTGGAAGTATTGGTATGTGATATTACTATACTTACTGAAAGTATACATGTTGGTAGTATTGGTATGTGATATTACTATACTTACTGAAAGTATACATGTTGGTAGTATTGGTATTTGATATTACTATACATACTGAAAGTACATGTTGGTTGTATTGGTATGTGATATTACTGTATATACTGAAAGTACATGTTGGTTGTATTGGTATGTGATATTACTATACATACTGAAAGTATACATGTTGGTAGTATTGGTATGTGATATTACTATACATACTGAAAGTACATGTTCGTAGTATTGGTATGTGATATTACTATACATACTGAAAGTACATGCTGGTAGTATTGGTATGTGATATTACTATACATACTGAAAGTATACATATTGGTTGTATATTGGTATGTGATATTACTATACATACTGAAAGTACATGCTGGTAGTATTGGTATGTGATATTACTATACATACTGAAAGTACATGTTGGTTGTATTGGTATGTGATATTACTGTACATACTGAAAGTATACATGTTGGTAGTATTGGTATTTGATATTACTATACATACTAAAAGTACATGTTGGTAGTATTGGTATGTGATATTACTATACTTACTGAAAGTATACATGTTGGTAGTATTGGTATGTGATATTACTATACTTACTGAAAGTACATGTTGGTTGTATTGGTATGTGATATTACTATACATACTGAAAGTACATGCTGGTAGTATTGGTATGTGATATTACTATACATACTGAAAGTATACATATTGGTTGTATATTGGTATGTGATATTACTATACATACTGAAAGTACATGCTGGTAGTATTGGTATGTGATATTACTATACATACTGAAAGTATACATATTGGTTGTATATTGGTATGTGATATTACTATACATACTGAAAGTACATGCTGGTAGTATTGGTATGTGATATTACTATACATACTGAAAGTATACATATTGGTTGTATATTGGTATGTGATATTACTATACATACTGAAAGTACATGCTGGTAGTATTGGTATGTGATATTACTATACATACTGAAAGTACATGTTTGTTGTATTGGTATGTGATATTACTGTACATACTGAAAGTATACATGTTGGTAGTATTGGTATTTGATATTACTATACATACTAAAAGTACATGTTGGTAGTATTGGTATGTGATATTACTATACTTACTGAAAGTATACATGTTGGTAGTATTGGTATGTGATATTACTATACTTACTGAAAGTATACATGTTGGTAGTATTGGTATTTGATATTACTATACATACTGAAAGTACATGTTGGTTGTATTGGTATGTGATATTACTGTATATACTGAAAGTACATGTTGGTTGTATTGGTATGTGATATTACTATACATACTGAAAGTATACATGTTGGTAGTATTGGTATGTGATATTACTATACATACTGAAAGTACATGTTCGTAGTATTGGTATGTGATATTACTATACATACTGAAAGTACATGCTGGTAGTATTGGTATGTGATATTACTATACATACTGAAAGTATACATATTGGTTGTATATTGGTATGTGATATTACTATACATACTGAAAGTACATGCTGGTAGTATTGGTATGTGATATTACTATACATACTGAAAGTACATGTTGGTTGTATTGGTATGTGATATTACTGTACATACTGAAAGTATACATGTTGGTAGTATTGGTATTTGATATTACTATACATACTGAAAGTACATGTTGGTAGTATTGGTATGTGATATTACTATACTTACTGAAAGTATACATGTTGGTAGTATTGGTATGTGATATTACTATACTTACTGAAAGTATACATGTTGGTAGTATTGGTATTTGATATTACTATACATACTGAGAGTACATGTTGGTTGTATTGGTATGTGATATTACTGTATATACTGAAAGTACATGTTGGTTGTATTGGTATGTGATATTACTATACATACTGAAAGTACATGTTCGTAGTATTGGTATGTGATATTACTATACATACTGAAAGTACATGCTGGTAGTATTTGTATGTGATATTACTATACATACTGAAAGTACATGTTCGTAGTATTGGTATGTGATATTACTATACATACTGAAAGTACATGTTGGTAGTATTGGTATGTGATATTACTATACATACTGAAAGTATACATATTGGTTGTATATTGGTATGTGATATTACTATACATACTGAAAGTACATGTTGGTAGTATTGGTATGTGATATTACTATACATACTGAAAGTATACATATTGGTTGTATATTGGTATGTGATATTACCAACATACTGAAAGTATACATGTTGGTAGTATTGGTATGTGGTATTACTATCCGTACTGAAAGTACATGCTGGTAGTATTGGTATGTGATATAACTATACCTACTGAAAGTACATGTTGGTAGTATTTGTATGTGATATTACTATACATACTGAAAGTACATGTTGGTAGTATTGGTATGTGATATTACTATACATACTGAAAGTACATGTTGGTAGTATTGGTATGTGATATTACTATACATACTGAAAGTACATGTTGGTAGTATTGGTATGTGATATTACTATACATACTGAAAGTACATGTTGGTAGTATTGGTATGTGATGTTATGCAAGTTGATGATTGTATGCCTCGGTGGCTTGCATGGTTGTTTGCGTGTCATCGTATACCCCGATGATCGTTGGATATATTACTCATGATATCAATCCCTGGTTTTCTGGTACAGGCCTCCGTCGTGTAGCTGGAATGTTGCTGAGTGCGGCGTTAAAAGACAAACGAACATTTGATATTACTGAATGATCCTTGTCAGAAAATCGGCTAGAAAATGCATTATAAACTGGTTGAATAATTTACGGTAGTTCGATCTCGCATAAGCAGTGCCTACGCTGGCGGTATGCGCAGTTATGGACTTCATATCTGTGGCAAGAGGAAAAGTTACATGTTAATACGCCGATCTTCATGAAGACGACGATCTATGGAGGAGAGTCGCCGAATAAACGTTTACGTTGAAGTACAGGTTCGTCAGAAGGGCATGGCTGAATCATCAGCATTTAAAGACTTGAGATGACGAAATATAATAGTACTCCTCAGAGAGCCATTGAGAAAATCCAGACGCAACGTACATAATCAATACTTTTGATGAAGAGAGCAATATAAACTCAGGCCAATATGCAGTTCTATCTGGAATGCCCTCCCATCTCACTGCTCGCATATAGCATTACATAGACTCAACTAACTTCTGGTCAATCTGCTCTATTTATAGGGCGTTAACTCCGAGCCTCTTGTATAGAGAAGTTGTTCGGTACATTGCATCCGTTTGTCTATAATCCCATCCATAATCCTTTGAATTGAAGAAAACAACTAACATATATACTCTCCAGAGGATCATGAAGTATAAATCTTATGATCAGTCGCCAGCTTTGATAAATGGCTGCCAGAGATAGTAGGGATTCGGAACCAAAACCTAAAGCCTCAACACGCCCGAGACATTGCACGCAGACGATTGATTCTTCCGTGAAATGTCGTCTGAACCATAAATATTGTTGATGTTCATTATCCACGGAAACACGTGAGCTCTCTACTCTTGTCTTAATGCAATATCAACCCGTGAAGATCCGGGTAAGATCCGGGTTTTCCGCAACCCGTGCTTGTCGCAAAAGGCGACTATGTCCGCAGTGATGCAGGTCTCAGGCCACCGAAACCCACGAGCACTGGTATGATGCTGACAAACCTAGAAACATAATCGGGGAAAACCGGGATTCGAACCCACCATAATAGGTTTTTGGCAATTTAAATTTAAACTAATACAAATTTTGACAAGCAATGTGGTGTTGCTTTCGGGGTTTTTTCACCCTTTTTAAAATACGATTCCCCATTAAAGATTTACAACAGTTCGAAAATGGACGTTTCTTCGTAGACGTGGCGGCGGTAAAAACGCAGTAGCGGTCAAAGTTGTAGCAACTGCAGCAATAGTTGTCATAGTTTGTTTGTTTGTTTGATGTTTTACGACGCACTCAGCAACATTCCGGTTATATGACGGCGGTCTGTAAATGATCGTTCCCCACACCGGTACAATGTGTGAAGCCCATTTCTCGTGTCCCCCGCCGTGATATTGCTGGAATATTGCTTAAAAACGGCGTAAAACCATACTCACTCACTGTAAATAATCGAGTCTGGACCAAACAATTCACTGCTTGACACCTTAGCATCAATTGGGATACGATGACATGCATCAACCAATACCACCCGAACCTGACCACCCGATCCCGTTAGTCGCCTCTTATACGACAAGCATAGTCGCCTCTTATACGACAAGCATGGGTTGCTGAACACCGATTCTTACCTGGATCTTCACGGGTGAGTTGTGACAGTGAGTGAGTGAGTTATGTTTACGTCGCTTTGAACAGTATTTCAGTTATATCACGGCGTGTCAGCTTAATGTGTGTGAGAGGAAAGCCCGAAGTGACGCAAGTCGGGGACGTTTACAAATTATATTTCTGTCAAATAAGCTTAGGGCGAAAATATTATAGGGCGGTTCTAGGATTGGAATTCAAGATCAGGGGCCGGATTCTGGCACGGCTAAGGGACGCAACTCTGCTCAGTATAGGTGCAACATCAGTTGTAGTTAATTACAGCTATACATCACGGGGGCAAGTAATGATTCTAGGCACAGCGGTGATTAATAGCATGAACAACTACCAATGTCGTCGGGGTACGGTAAGACACAGCCATCTCATTGTTACCATCCAACCCACATGTATACAACAAGCAGTGGTCTCGTCACCCAGAATGTCCATGGGAACAGTGCACCAGCAGCCAATAACAATACGTTTATGCTGGAATTTAGTAAACAAGTTTTAGGCAAATGTAGGAAAACATAAACGTATAGCTTACTGCAGTAATTTTGTGCTTAGCTTTAACAGAAATCTTACGTGGAAATACAAAAGATATTCAAAATGAAGGAGAATACTTCTCTTCATATTTGTTGCAAGACACGAAACGCTTAAATTGGGGCAGATGTGTTGCCTAAAGTTATCACAGGTGCCACGTCGACTCAATAATCGTGCTCGTGTCACTAGCAAGGGCGAGTTATCTCCCTTTGACCATGACCATGGTCCTCTCCACTTGCAACAGAATCACAAAATAAGCGACTATTAATCAACAACGGCAGCTACGTGTGTGCTTATACTTACAAGTGTAAACAAGCCATTCCACCGAAAAGGAATATTACTTACAGTAATGAGAAAAATCGCGCTTTTCAAGAAAATCTATTTTCATTGATATAAACATCATCATTAGGTGACACATGTTATACTTGGGATAACACTTGAGTAAAATACACATTCTAGTACTTTGGGGAAATTGAGTCCCATCCGGGATTCGAACTCACACTGTCATAGTGAGGCACCTAATCGCCAACACGCAAAATCAGCGGTCTAACCCACTCAGCCTTCAACAAAATGCGTGAGTGAGTTGGATTTAGAGCCGCTTTTGACAGTATTCCAGTTATATCGCGGCGTGTCAGTTTAATGTGGGGGCGCCCGAAATGGTGCAGGCCTGAGACGCTTACCACTTTGGTGAACCCCACGAGCACGGTTATGGTGCTGTCAAACCTAGAAACATAATCGGGGCGAACCGGGATTCGAACCCACAATCACAGGTTTCTGGCGTGTCCAAGGGACGCAACTCTGCACAGCGAATTGCGGCAGCTTAGGCGGCTGGGCCACCCGTGCCCCCTCCACAAAATGAAAGTCCGACAACTGGTAGTCTAGATACGCACTTTGTATACCCCTCTGACGAGTCTAAATTGGCAGGGATCCAATGACCGAAAGTTATGAATAACGATGCCATTTCAGAACGTGGTCAAATGTGACAAATTATAAATTTGGAACAACTCATTCTTAGTCAAGTACAGATTCTAGTACTTTTTAGGTTTGAGTCCCATCCGGGATTCGAACCTACACTGCCAGAGTGAGGCAAACAAAGGGATACACACGAAGTACGTGGTTACACTACAAGTAGTCGGATTTCATGGTTGTGGAAGCCTCGGTGGCTGTGTGGGTTAGATCGCCGACTTTGCGTGCTGGCTGTAAGGTGCCTCACTCTGGCAGTGGGGGTTCAAATCCTGGATGAGATTCAACCCAAAAAAGTGCTAGAATCTGTACTTTACTAAGAAAGTGTTATCCCAAATATTACATTTGACCTCTTTCTGAAATGACATCGTGTGTTTACCATGATAAGGTTTTGACAACATGATACTATCCGGGTGAGCTACGGCAGTCAGGTGGCGATGTTTGGGCTATATTTAGCAGCATGTGCAGCGAACGAACATTACCAGCACGAACTGAAATGAAAACACGTGCAGATGTATAGTATTTAAAGTGCTATTGACCACATTAACTGCTAAATATAGCTCGCAGTCACCTGATTGCCGATTCTTAACTGGATTGTAAGAATGCACGTGATTTAAACTTTATGATGACCATATTGGCTAGTATTTCTGCACAGAGAATAAATACTATTATATACGGAGACAATGGGTCACCCTGTCGACAACCGCGTCTGTTGTTGAACCAAGATGACGCCTGACCATTGATGGGCATACAGCTTTACCAGCGCTGTTTAAACTATTTGTAGCTCCATGTCAGATTCAAAGCATATTCAATTTTCATTGGTTTCTACAGAAGTAAATACTGAAGGGCAGGAAAAGTGGGAATTACAATTTGAAAACTTAAATTGGATCAATATCTGTAATAAAATATTCAATACAACACAGGATGTAAAACTGCGATGGTTTCAATACAAAATTACCCACAGAATTCTCACCACTAATTTTTTTCTGTATATATTTAATTATGTTCAAAATGATCTATGCTCCTTTTGTCACAATAAAAAGGAAACATTTACTCACTTGTTTTGGGAATGTGATGTAATACACCAATTTTGGAATGAAGTTTCAGTGTGGATAGACCAGTGCTTTCATGTTTATAATATGACATTTTGTGAAGAATTGATACTTTTTGGAGTTAAAGAGAACATAAAAACAGATAAAGTGTTCAATTTAGTTTCTCTTATTGCAAAATTCTATATTTATAAATGCAAATTCCAAAATACAAAACCTTATTTTCATGTTTATAAAAAGGAAGCTTTTTGACGATACAACATTGAAAAAATTATTCCTTTCAAGACAGGTAATCAGCAGAAATGATATATTGTGTTTGGATGCTGTATCATCAACTTTTCGAAAATGAGGAGCAGCATTCATTTTAATTTTAGTTTTATACTTAAGACTTTAATGTTTGAGACAATGTACTTTCCTACACTGCGATATGATAAAATAAACTTTAATAGTTTATGCATACTTGATATATGCAGTATGTTTGTATTACTAGAGTGAATTGTGAGTGAGAAGTATGTTATTGTATGTAAAGAAAACTTAGATGTACTGATAAGTTGTGATATATGTCATGGGCTTTCTGCTACCCTGGGCGGAAACCAATTTTATGTACCACGTACTTCTTTTTAAAAACAACAAAACAAAACAAAAGAACTTAATGATGCTATTTATCGCTAGCCAATCTCAAGGAAATCAGATCTTAGTTTTCGCTACCGCTAAACAAAGATCTGAGGACATCCCATTACGAGTCACGTCAGAACGACCTTTCATTTGACCAATCAGAGCATCGCTTATCAGATCATAAAGGTGACAGTTGGAATGTGATTTTTGATCGTGCAACCTCGTAAAAAACAACACGGTGTATTCCGAACTACAGTTGTGGGCCTTATGTCTGTATTCATATAGTCTAGACCATTTATAAGCCATTCCAGAAAGTGTTTTGTTCAGTTTTTAATTTTTTAATCGAGTATATGTCAAAATATGTTTCGAAGCGTAGTCGCCAGTTCGAAACTCGTGTCGTAAAGCTCGATTAAGCTGCCTTCTGATTGGCTATAGTCGACTTCTTGTTAGTCATTCCATTGGTCGGTCAAAGTTCGCGAAAGGTCGGTCTGACGTGACCCGTAATGGGATGTCCTCAGATTTGTGTGTAGGGGTAACTAGAACTAAGAGATAAGATTGATCACTAGCAAAATGGATATTTCTTGAAAAACGCACTTTGCAAGTTTTGTCATTACGGCAAGTAATATTCCTTAAAGGCGGAATGGCTTTTTTTCACTTTATAGGTATTAGCACGCATGCAGCTTGCTATCTTCGTTAATTTATCAGAATAATCTGAAAATAACAGAAACGTGTTTGTATAAAAAAGATGACATATCAGAAGATTGAGGGGGGGGGGGGGGGGGGGGGGGGGGGATAACAATGGAATTTGGTGTGCACACTGATCCAAAGTCCGAGTAAAATAACGTTGCGCCATCAGCATACACTTGGTGAATGTAATTTAGCGCGTCATTTAAATTGACTTCCCTAGCGGGATGCTACATGTTCGTGTCCTCCGTTAGGTCGGTTCAAGAAAGTCAAAGGTTAACCGATAAGCGATGTATGACAGAAGGACAACCGATCTCATTAAAATCAGATCTCAGATCTCAGCGAGAACTGAGGTCTGATTTTAATTAGGATTGAAGGACATCGGACAAAGCCTTTTATTAATGACGCACGTAAGTGACGTAGTCGTACCATTAACGTCAGAACGAAGGGCGTATTGGAGCTTCCCTATTAAACACCACATCGATATTTCACGACAGATCTCTATAACCGAAGCAGTAATGAGGTGACATGGGGTTTAACGTCGCGTCCAAGAATACTACACTTATATAGCGACGTGCATGTACGTGTGTGTGTTTGTGTGGCTTCTTGTACTAGTCCGGATTGATGCCGATTTATAGTGCTAGCTCACTGAGATACTATGCCGCAGTTTAACATGAATACCCCACTCACACACAGTATACTGACTCCGAGCCGACCAGTCCTTGTTTTAGCCCCTTAATGCCGAGTCCCAGACAGGGTAACAACAAGTACCATCTTTTAACGTCTTTTGGTATGACGCGATCGGGGATCGAACCCCGGACCTTCCACTCTCCGGGCAGACGCTCTGCCAAGGAGGCGGTCAGAAGCAGTAATGACACTGAACTATCACTGAATTGTGTTTCTAGGGAGCCCTTATAAAATGACACGTACTGTCTAAACGTAGTGTTGTTGTTTTTAAATTCCACACAAAAACTTGCATGTTGATAATGGAAGCTATATGTAGCTAGAGATTGTCTCGCAAAAAAATCGGACAAACGGGATCAATGGACTTCGCGTTTAACACAACAACAGCAACAACAGCAACACCATTCAAATCATCCAATACATTATCGTCAGTTTCAGCAGCACATTTCAACCTCACGGTCAGATTATTTATAAAAAGCATTTTATCTGTAACAAGACAGGTGGCGTTTCAGGATGACCTGGACCAGGGCTAACGACGTGCCACTGCACAGATACTTCACACAAACAAAGTGATAAATAGTTCAGCTGCCATACTTCATAGTTTAATATCCATCGTCATCGACACCCAAACTGTTTCGTCTCTTAACAACGTGAGTAACACGATCTCAGCGGGCGATATATATAATCTCATTTGTCGTCATGGCAACAAAACAACTGTCGCTCGTGATATATACCACGTCAAAATAGCGTAACGGTATATGACATTGGTCACACCGGTTGAGTAAACTATATATAGAGAACACCTTTGTACTCTCTCTCTCTGTGTATGTGTGTGTGTGTGTGTGTGTGTGTAATTACATAACACATGTATGGATGCTAAATAAATGCACAATGGAACAACACGAACGAAAGCAATCTATAAAACGTGTAAAGCTACCTTATGGTATAACCTAACTCCGATATTCCTACATACAATAGCACTAATAACATTAACATAAGTATATCAGAAATGTGAACCATTACAAGCCCTGAGTTTAGTGGGTTATTGCTGTTTTCTGCCCCTGTTGGTCCCTTGGGCGGTATATGGGGCTGCATGACTTACACACGCTTTAATCGCAGCTCGCCGTGAACTCGACTTTCAATCAGTGGGCTTGGCTCAATTTTTAAACCAAAGATACGCGCGTCAATCAACTGAATGTTTCCTGGTACAATATGCCTTGGTTTTGGGGCGATTTTGTACTTTATATATAAACTGTACAGGATATTTTATTCTAGAAACAAATGACAAAGAAATAATTAAACTACCAACAGCAAACATAACAAAGTCAGTATTGAATAAACATTTACCATGTATATATAATATATGCGACTTACAAAGTTGTCTATTTTATCGGCACATCGCATATGAAGCAGTTTTAAATAATTAACTTATCCGTGGCAAAAGAAATGTAATACAAATATTATGTACAAAGTAGGTACAAAAATGATTTTTTGATAAATTTCAGTTTCATAAGCACCGCCATTGAGGAGTTAATTATTTAAAAATTTATGTAAGATGGCTCAGAATGTTCATACGCGCAGGCACTGCCAGGCAGTGCCTTATTCATTAGAACGTTTCACTTTTATTCTCCTGTAACAACAGTAACATTTTTTTCTAATTCTTCGATCATTAACGCAAAGCTGCTATTTCAAAATTGGGGTTTTAATTACTCAATGACAAAGTATGTGTTGCAACAAGCAGACGATCTTGCATGTACGAACAAAGGCGCACCTGTTATAGCGCCCCTCGTGGCCAAACAGGGAACTACTTCCTGGGATCGACAATTTCCGTAAAATGTGAAGAATAAAAAACCGATTCATACGCGCTATGTAGGTAAATAAGTACAATCACCAGGTGAATGGAAAACATTCTAATCATCTATTTGAATAAACAGATTGTCTTATTTCATGAAAAACAAACATATATAAGGGAATTCCACAATGACGTCATCTCCGACAAATATTATATGGCGGCGCGAATTCTGCTTGAGTCACGTGACCCCTCTTCTTTCTGTGAGCGCATTTCCAGGTAGAGTTCCTGTGTTTTCAAATATCCTGCATTTGGTAAACAACACATCTTGGTGTATGTTTATGGGTTCTAACGAAACCTAATTGCTCAAAGATTACGTCTTGACGACTATTTGAGAGATATATGTTCAATGTTTGAGGTTGTGCGTGATTGAAATTTGTGTAAAAATCCAGCATGGCGTCACATGGTGGCACGCATCACTGTTGTTGTCTGACGACGGATATTTATACATTCAAGGACGTTAGGATGGGCTATAAGCTAATAAGTGTGGTCTTTTCCATTGTTATTTTTTAAATTATCCAATTTACTTGGTGCCCTCTACATAAATGACAGTTGTCGCACTGTGTTTTGAAGGAACTATTTTCTGCTGACGGTAGCTCAATCCATGGAGGAAATGTCAAAATCCTTGTTCGATTGAATTTCCCATAACATTTTTGTGGACCAGGCGAAATGATTGAAGATCATATTTAGTGTACGTAACCATAATAGATATCGAAGTTAGTCGATTTGCTATAATATGTATGCTGCGTAGATGGGATTTCCCCGAAATATCAATGTGCACGTGGATAATATCAAATTGAATCTCTGCTCGTCAGCTGATTTGTGAAAACCGAAAAGCGAACGTCTTGTTTCACAAGCATTCCATGCACTGACCCGCCTACCATTCGATTAGAGAGCTGAATATGGTTAATGGACCAAACTGGTGTGTCTTGCTGATCGAGGTGGAAATTAATGTTGTTTTTGTGTCTACCCTAGGCCTACGAGGAAAGCAGATGGGATAAACTTTTGTTTCTGTTTATGGTCGCCAATCTTGATGTGAGAAGATATACGAACTCCAGAATTGTTTCGTTACTCTGGTCTAGTGTTAATATTCAGCTTGATTGCACCATAGACCAAACGGGGGTATATGGTCTCTGATTGCATGTTTGAAGTATTATTCTTGTGGCAGTGACATAGGCTAGATCTTCTATAACCTTAATTATGTCACACAATTGAACAAAAGTTAGATAATGTTTCAATGTGTTAGTGTATTTGAAATATCCATTTTCATTATGTTGCCATTATAATGTCACATATCAATATAATTGGATTGAATTTTCCTAAGATGATGATGGTGATACAGAATAATTTATTTTTTGGCTTGGGCTGTGGACTAGTGGCTGAAGTCACTGGCAAATGAAAACACTTTATATTAATGATAGTTTTGTTTATGCTACAAGATTAGTGTAAATAGCTGGTTTTGGAATGTTTTATATATTGGTACAACATATGTTACAATAAATGAAAAAAAACAAGAAAAGCTGCTCATTATAGATTAGAAAGAGCAGCCTAAACGATATTGATGTATACTTAAATCCTTCAAAAGATCACAATTCTGCTTTTTCACTTTTTACTAAAGGGCTTTGAGTCTGAAAGTATAGTTATGATTTATAGAAATAGTAATATGATTATTTGATACAAGTACAAACTTTGAGCCCCCAATCTTTTGCATATATCCAATGAGGTGACAACTTGAAATTATTTCTTTAATGGCCTACAGCTGAGTTGCAGCATGTATTCATGTATTGTAGTATAACCTGGATCCTTTTCTTTCAGATTCCTCTTGTACATAAACATTGTACATACTGTATATGATGAGTGCAGCAGTGAGCACCTCGCGTGCCACCAGTAGGACTAGTAAGGACAAATCTAAAGCCACAGCACACCAGACACAGACCAAATCAGATGGACCACCCTCCAAAGTACAGGTAAGATTTGATCTTTATTAACCTGCTGCCACTTGTGTTGTAGCGATCTTCATATGTCACAGTAACCTTGTGAGAGGTACTACTTTCAAGTGAGACCTGCTCAGAGGTTTTTCATGTGAATTGTAAGACCTAGGCTTTACAGGTGAAGTTTTATAAACTGGCCCTTTGATATGAATATAATATATTTTTGATTGGTTTAAAGTCACAATTTCTTTTCTCATGAAAATTCCATGATGTGAATTGAACCTGCAACCTCACACGAGTTTTGTAACCCACTGAGCCACTGGGGCAGGTGATGAAATGTTCATTTTTACATGTCAAGACTTAAGTTGTGCGCATGCTGCACATGGTATTTCTCTTTTCTACTGCAACACACTGTATGTATTCCAGTGTTTTCTTATTTATTCTGGTATTTCTTGCATTGAGATGATTCTTAAATTGGATAAGACTCCTTGGTTTTGGTTGAAAATGTTAAACCTTGAGCTTGAGCCTATGCCACTTAGGCATGTTAGGCTTTTCCTTCGTTTGCGGTTAGCGTTTTGTAGACATTTTGTAAATAAAACATTTCCCATTACTAGGGGAAGAGGTGCCCAACTCAGTGGATAATTGTTAATTGTTAACAGGTTTATCATTTCAGCAATGCTTGAAATTGAGGGTTTTACAACACAAATGTGTGTCCTGTATGCACAAATGCTGAAAATATTTATTAAACCTTTCAGTACAGTACACTAAATCATTTAATTACCTCACAGGACCCTTTTATTTCCTGTTAGGATCCATGAAATTAAATATTAAGGGTCCCTTGGACCACAAGTTTTGTCGGTCAAAGTAAAACCAGGGAAATTAGTGTCATCCAGGGGGGTAAGTTGTAAGCAGACAAGTGGTATGTAGAATGTAAATGTCCCGATCATAGACAAGAATGTCTGTACTTGTTTATCAGTTGTCCGTGCAGTCTTTTCTTCACACTAGTAAGCGTGTACCTGTAATAAGCAGAAGTATTTATGATACATACTGCAGTGTTTGGAATTGTGGAGAGGTGGTCTTGGGGTCCTATGTTATTATCTGCTGCCACAACGTGGGAGGGGATGTAGGAATGTGTGCTCTCCGTCCATATAGCTTATAATGCGGGGGGATATAGCGATCAGCCAGTCTGTCTGTCTGTCCGTCCATAATCGTTTCCTTTTCCGGGGCAGAATTCGAAAACCATTGAGTGTATTTGATCGAAACTTGGCAAAGCTATCAGGCACATACTGAAGTGGTGCCTTTTGATATTTTGGGATTTTTCTAATTTTTATTTTTTACAATTTTTATTGAATGAAGTTGGACATAGACTCAATTGGGGATGGGGTTCGTTTCCGGGGCAGAATTCGAAAACCATTGAGTGTATTTGATCGAAACTTGGCAAAGCTATCAGGCACACACTGAAGTGGTGCCTTTTGATATTTTGGGATTTGTCTAATTTTTATTTTTTACAATTTTTATTGAATGAAGTTGGACATAGACTCAATTGGGGATGGGGTTCGTTTCCGGGGCAGAATTCGAAAACCATTCAGTCTATTTGATCAAAACTTGGCAAAGCTATCAGGCACATACTGAAGTTGTGCCTTTTGATATTTTTTTTTTACGAATTTTTTTTTTTTACAATTTTTATGGAAAGAAGTTGGACCTAGACTCCATTGGGGAACGGGTTCATTTCCGGGCCAGAATTCGAAAACCATTCAGTGGGTAAACAATGTATGCTTCTTAAAGAACATTCAACTGTTGACTCATTACATACAGAATTGCATACAGAATTGCACATTTACTAGTGGTTACTTTACAGACAGCGGTCATACTCATAGTTCGTGAAAGGTCATTCTGACGCGACCTGTAATGGGATGTCCTCAGCAGTTACTAGAACTTATTTTATTTTAATGACTTGATGAGATAGAGGTAATCTAAGCATGTGATTGATCCTAATTTGAATATTTAAAGCATTAATTGTTTATTGTTAAGCAAGTTTATCTCTGCAGCTGTTGTAATATGCAGTTACCAGCCGACAACAAAACACGGACCGTGTCCTCTTGGGCAGATGTCTGAGATGACCATGCAGTACGCTGATCACTGTGTCGAATTAAAGATACTGATTTATGAGTGATTTCGGTAAATCTTTGCAAATTAGATGTGTCGAGTGCCAGATTGTCGGATTAAGGGGTCTAAATAGCACTGATTTCATCGGTTCCCATCATTAGTGTCGGATAAAGCCGATTGTCGGATTAACAAGTGTCGGATTAATGAGACTTGACTGTATTATGAAACTTTGCATATGTATCAAACACATGCTGAACTGGTGCCTTTTACTGTTTTTCTTTGCAACAAGTTGGACTAAACCTGAATACAGGTTACTTTCATTAGTTTAACTTAAAAATCAGATGGGTTGTAGTGTTAATTTCTGGATCATATATCAATAATTCTTTCAGATATTATCCATGAAACTTTATACCCATAATAACAGGGTGCTGAAATCGTCATGCTATTTTGGAATTTTTACAAAAAGATCTATGCAGGGTTGTCTGAGAACTGTTACCATAATTGCCTTATTGATATGTATAACACTTGACAAAGGAACTTACAAGATATATGGTGAATGGTGAAAAAGCACAACCCATAAATCACAAGTGGCACCCGAACCAGCCTACTTCTAAGCAATGGGCTTAATAATTTTTTAATAATGCAGGGGATAAGTCATCGTCCGTCCATCCGTCGCCAGCCCTACCATCTCAATGCTGCATTTTGTTTCTGAGCATAACTCAAAAACTGTGAAAGATTTTTCATCCAACCTTTGTACTTGTATTAACCAGGGGCTGAAGTGGTACCTTTTGCCATTTCGTAATTTTAAAAATTTGATTTTCCACTGTTTCCATCTACTTAAACATATGTAGGTTTCGTTACTGGAGCAGAACTAAAAACTATTCCATATTTTTCATTCAAACTTGGAACATGTATTTTGGCTGAAGTAGTGTTTATTGCTATTTTTAGAAGAATTTTTTTTCTCCCATTTCCATGGCAACAAGTTTGACTTTGTGGTGTGCTTGTCCGGACCATATAACTAATAGGTATTCTTTCATGACACTTTGCACAAACAAAGACCAGGTTGTCAAATGGTGCCTTTTCCTACTTAGAGGTGTTTAGAATTCCTATTTTTTGTTTCCATGGTAATGAGTTTGATTTTGACTCTGTTCATAGTGATTTGTACCTGACATAGAAATACAAAGTTCCAAATCCCAATTCCATGGTATTGTGTTGATAGCTCAATAACTACTCTTGTATATAGACAGACAGATAAGATAGAAATTCTCTCATCATGTTGGACTTCAAAGTAAGCATGAGATTATTTGCCATCTTATGATAACTCTTGTTTAAACTAACCACTGCTTACTGACTGCTACTCTGCCAGCTGTTTTCTGTGTTTAGAATATAATAAGAATTAAATGAGTCTGAAATAACTTTTATGAGATAGAAACTTAAAATGACTCCCAAATTTAGAAAATGACCCCCTTAAATATGTGGTATGTCATCATGACTCCCATGTTTAAGAGGCTGTGTAAAACCCTGAACAGCTCCTTGTGAAATCTGCGGACATTACAAACCCAGACCATTACATTTCTTCGTTTGTAATATCAATAATCTTTCACTAAAGTTAAAGTGTTGGTTGAGCCATGCATTTTTTGCCTTCCAAGAGAAGTGGTGGATCACAATTTATATCTATATATTTGTCACTTCACCATGTTCACATTTAGGATACACTTTTAGTGCCAAACGGCCTGTTTGTAGGAACTTTAAATCTTTTGTTTGTATTTCTTATCAGAGTAGCAATTTGAGATGATTTAACATGCATCATACATATGAAGTTGACTTTAGTTTAAATAAATTCAAATCTTCCTCCTTGCATCTCCTATAATTTGCACCCATTCTAAAGTTTTATGCCCATATGAATCAATTTGTTGTGGCATTTATAACTGTCCTTGTGTGCATTGGAGGCATTTCCGTTACCATAGTAACCTCCTCTTCTTCAAATGAAGTATAACTGTAGGGTTTCACCTACACCTGCAAAGCTAGGGTCAAGGGGACCCTGTAATGAATTTCTAAGGCTCTTACAGGAAATATGATGGTCCTGTTAAGTAATGAAATGGTAGAGTGTACTGTACTGTACTGTAGGATTTGATAATTACTTTAATAAAAAGACCTTTGTCAGTTCATGGTTATTGTCAAGAATTGGTACGATGATTATTATTATGAGTCCCTTGGGATGCAATGCATTTGTTTCACCCACAACACGTTTTTGCGGGGGCATTAAAATGGACACCGTCCGTGTGTACAATGGTAACAAACTTGGAACATAGATAGATGTAGTGGTGAACTGGTGTCTTTTGATAGTTTTGGATTTAAAAAAAAATATATTTACAGGTTTCCATGGCAACATCTTTGACTTGGGGTAGTACTTGTTTCCCAAGCAGATCTTGAAAACAGTCAAATATTGCTTCACCAAACCTGGTACTTCGATAGATGTAGTGCTGAACTGGTGCCTCTTGATAATTTGGGATATTTGAAAAAAGTATTTTCAGGTTTCCATGGCAACATCTTTGGCTTTTCCTGGAAATGGTGCTCGTTTCCGGACGTCTACTTGTGAACTGGTGCCTTTTTATAAGTTTGGGATTTTAAAAAAAACATTGAGTTCCCATGGCAACAAGTTTCATATATATATTCACAAGTATTTACTATTGTGTAATATTTTGATATTGATGACTTTGTCCTCCCATTTTTTTCTGCATCCATTCCATACATTTGTGTATACTGGATGAACATTTTTGCATCATGTAAAACCCTGAATATCTAATTAATTATATTGTTGTAACGAAGTAGAAAGAGGTCTACATTGAGAAAAGCAGTACTATAATCAAAATTTTACTTCACTTGCATTACCAGTCTTTGAAACTGTTGCAGCCCACTGAGGAGCAAATGAGAATAGCACAGATCACTTCTGGACAGGATGATGCAGACTTGGCCGCCATAAGCCAGGTTTGTATTCTGTTATTGACAGTTTATCATTTGAGAGATGTGAGCCATTATTCAAATTCCTTCTGTAATGAACAAAATAATGCTTAATATTTCTTGTTGACACCAGAGTGTTATTGTAAGAAACAGGATGCCAATTTATGTACTGTTGTATTCGTTCTGTTGAAAATCTATTAATATGCCTTTAGGAATTCTTTGTTCACATTTGTTAGATGTGTGGTTTGGTAGTGGGGCTCAGTGTTTGTTTCATTTTGGAATATTTCGAAATGTAACTGTCAATTAACCTTGCATTCTGGCCATGCAATCCTAAGCTTCAAATTCTTGTTATGTGACATCTGAATTTGTTCAAGAAGTTTAAATCTGAATTTTAGTATGTCCCTTTCCCTTCTATGCCAAATTTGGGGCGGTTGGGTAGCCTAGTTAAAGCGTTCGCTTGCCACGGCGAAGACCCGGGTTTGATTCCTGACTTGGGTACAGTGTGTGAAGCCCATTTCTGGTGTCCCCTACCGTGATATTGCTAGAATATTGCTAAAAGGGGCATAAAACCATACTCCCTCACTCCAGGCCATATTTGTATATGATCCGTGAAGATCCGGAGTAGAAAAGGTCTTCAGCAACCCATGCTTGCTGTAAAAGGCAACTATCCTTGTCGTAGGAGGCGACTTACAGGATTGGGTGGTCAGACTCGCTGACTTTTGTTGATGCGCATCATTGTATACCAGTTGCATGGATCTATGCTCATGATATCACACTGATTATTTATAGACAGCCTTCATATTGCAGTAATATTGCTGAGTACAGCACTAAGCACAAAAAACTAAACAAGAATGCTCATGATATCAATCACTGGATTGTCTGGTCCAGACTCGATTATTTACAGACCGCCGTCATATAGCTGGAATATTGCTGAGTGCGGCTTTAAACAACAAACCCACCAACCAACAATTAAATGCTGTTTTGTTTGTTTAGTTGATGGAGATGACTGGTAAGTCTGAGGACACTGTGGCAGTGGCCCTGCATGACTGTGAGAATGATCTGGAAAGAGCTGCTCTCATGCTGCTGGAAGAACAGGATGATGAGCCTCAGGTAGTACAGAAACTGTTGTGTTCAGATTTATGATCAAACTGTGAGCCTTGAGTCCTGTGTTAAAACTTCAGATAGACTGCTTTTACAAATGGCTAGATACTCAGAAAACTTTTTGAACAACAAAATTAAATTCTGAAATACATATTGTTATATTATTTTTCCAACTACTGAAAAGGATATTTTATCAAAAGAGTGACTTCAGCCACTAGTTCAAAGCCCGTAGTCCAGTAAAATTGTGTTTGGTTTTGTACTCTTAATAAGGAAAGTCAATGCTGAGAGAGAATTTCAAGCAACTTTCGTGACATTGATAATAATCCAGGCCCTATTCATCTAAGTCATAGCAACTTGTCTTAGTGCTTTGATTGTTGTACATTTGTGTGAAGAATGCAAGTTTTTTGGTTGGTGTGTAATTATCATTGTTTTGGCAGGCCCATGTTTTCGTTGGTTGCTTTACGGGCAGCAGATATTATATAGCTTGAATATTGCTGAAGATAGTAGAATGTTTTTTTTCTCTGTTACAATTCTATTCCCTTCGTTAAATTTTGGGCATAAATCTAAAAGTATCATAAAACCATACTCTTTTGTAGGGAGAATGGAAAGTTGAGCAAAGCAAAAAGAAGAAACGAACAAATAATGCATCAGTTCCCATTCCGAAAACAGAACCAGTATCAAACCATGTGTCAGACAAATCGGACAGCAAAAGAGATCGTAGTCGTGATGATGACCGACCGGACAACAGACATGATGGCCCTCCTAGACGTGGACGTCGTAATGGAGGCCCCCCTCCACGTCTGGCTCGTGGTCGTGGGAGAGACAGGAACAATCAGTATGGTGAAAGAAATGCAGATGGAGATAATGAAGGATTCAGGCACAGAGATGGATTTGGTGACAGAGGAGGAAAGGGCAACTACCAAGATGGAGATGGGTTTAAAGATCATGATAGCTACCGGGATCAAGATGGCTTCCGGGACAAAGAAAATGGTTTTGGTGGATTTGGGCGTGAGCGAAGTGGGGACAGAGGACGAGGCAGGGGTAGAGGTACAACTTCCTGCTTTTCAAGTGATAACATGATCCATAGAAATTGTACAATTTCGTGTGATTCTATGGATGTAGTGACTAAGTGTTGATGGTACTTTCTGAGTTGACCACCACTGATGTACTACTGTCTGCTATTTAATGTCTGATTGTGTGTCATCATTACTAAAACTATGTTCCACTGATTTAGCCTACCTTTAGAATAAGCACCGCAAAGTTTACAAACATGTTACATTACCCTATGACATAATTTGTGAAATTTTATTGTAAGAAATAACGAAACAATGTCCTGGAATGTCAGCATTGTAAAAGTGTTGCCTGGGGTCACCAAGTGTGCATAAGTTGCTCTCGGTGGTCACTCATCTTGTGATCAATATCATTACTAAATATGGTGTGTACACTTTCTTTTATGGGACATCTTTCGCAATAATTGGATTAGGTTTGTGATCACAGCAATGGGCAAAAGCTGTGCAGGGCCTCTAAGGGGGTGTTACCCCCTTTGCATGCTTGTAAATGTACAGCAGTGTTAGAAATTGGCACCGGTTCTTTAGTCCCAGGCGAAACTGCCCAATAGATAAGGTATCATAAAGAGTTAAACTAGTAGAAATTTGCCCTTTTAAGGGCTTTGATATGTGTTATTATAAGGACTAGTTGACTAAAACTGTTAGTTTCTACCACTGCAAGTCGGCAACAAATTTTAGTAAGCATTCCCAAATTGGAAACCAACATTTCCCAGCACATAATGTACAACTAATGCTGCCGATTTTTAGAGGTGACTTGTCACTGATACAGGGCCAGTAATGGTGTATGCTTTTTTTACTTATATTAGTGTTGTCATTGCATAGAACACTACAACTTTCAGAAACAAGAATTTAAAAAGACATCCAAATTTTGAACAAAATAATTATCTCCCCCCCCCTCCCATTTGCCTGC
This sequence comes from Haliotis rufescens, assembly GCF_023055435.1. Classification (NCBI taxonomy): domain Eukaryota; kingdom Metazoa; phylum Mollusca; class Gastropoda; order Lepetellida; family Haliotidae; genus Haliotis; species Haliotis rufescens. The sequence continues at coordinate 38,625,883 of NW_025963779.1, forward strand.
CAAGGGTGCTTGTTAGAAATCCAAGATAAATCACTGTAGACTAGTCTGAAGACCAAGGCTATCCATAACCTTCGTAAGTGTTTGTCATTTCATTATATAACCGTTCAGGCATGACTTGGTTAATTTCACAAAGTTTAACACTTGTATCTGTAGCTCAGTCAGTTAGCTTATTGGGGCTAACAATCCGATGGTTTGATTTTCACAATAGCTGGTTTCTTGTCTTCTCCTATGCCAGAGATCATCCTTACAAGAATTTGTGGTAGTGAATTCCAAAGGTGCTCCATTGGTATTTTTATACCCCCAATATTTTGTGGGGGGTATATAGTTATACCAAGGTTCCATCCGTCCGTCTGTCTGCCCGAAAACTTTGTGCGCGCGATTTCTCAAACTATTCAGGGGATTCATCTCAAACTTAGTACATATAATCTGTCATATGGAGGGGTGCAATTAAAAGAAAAAAAAGTTTTTTTTATTAATTTTCCATTTTTTAATGAATCTTTTCAAACCCTAACCCTAACCCTATCCTAGCTATTTAATTTGTAACTACTGACACTCTAGGCGGGTCGGGGGGTATAAGTGAGCCACGCTCACTTTTGCACTTGTTTTATTTGCTTTGTATACAGATATGATACAGATGTTTATTACAGCATCAAACACCCCTTGGTTCCAATGACGTGAAATTGATCTTCGTATATGGGCAAGTTTATCATAGATCTGTCTAGATATGGTGTAAATCTCATAGATGTTTGGTCAGTGAAGATAATCACAAACAATAATCCCATTAACTGACTTAACTAGGCGTTGGTTTGATTCAACTTGGTATTTGCTATCCCTATACCATATCATATTATGCTGAGTTGTGTGTGGAATGTTATGTGAGACACAAGAGGGTCAGATGGGTTACAATGTGGTATTTGGCTGATTTGCCCCTTCTTACCCCTTGCATTCATATGACAGATTGTTGCTCTGCTGTCATCCTCTGAAACAAGTCACTAACTCGCTCCTACATGGGGGTCTTAGTTAGAAAGTGGAATAAATGACTAATCACAATATTTTACAATCAACAAGGCTGTAATGGGATATATATCACGATAGATTGTATAATTCTAAAGTTTGAATTCAGAAGCTTTTTCATACAACATAACGTTTACTTGTCCAAGCTCTGGGTATTTGGAATGTGTATAACATTAAACACATTACAAAAATCGGTATTTGAAAAAAAAACCCTTATGCTGAGCATTGAACAGTGATATTGTGATAAATACTGTGGAAGGAGTGAACCTCCATTTAGCAGTATACCGGTAATATCATGCACCATTACTAAATACCAATATCAAGTGTGTATGTTTGCCTTCTCGGGTTCATTTAACTTAAATGTTTATTACCTAATAAGCGCCCCGACCTAATAAGCGCCCCGCTCTAATAAGCACTCACAGCCATATTTTCTAAAATATGGGCTAATGAACAATCCCAATTAGCACCCCTTCCAATTGATCAGTGTACACAAGACTTATTTATTCGTGTATAATATGTATGTTATATGCATTCTTAATTATGGGAAATTAAATTCTGGAAAAAATATATCTGTCGTATATAAACATTTCAGGCTGTCAGTATAAACCACGAAATTTACGATCTTTCAACTCTGTTGTTTTTCACCAAAATAATATTCTTTTAAGAGCCCCCTATTTCTAACTTTGAGAGCGGCCTGGGCACTTGTGTCGAATACAGTATGTGCTTTACACATATGGTTTGATGAAGAAACTTAGAAAACTGAGCAATTTTAAGAATTGTTTTATTAAATTACCTCCCAGGTAACAGCCGATTTGCAGGAAGAGGAGGCCGAGGAAGGTGAGCATTTTACTGCTTGCAATGCGTCAGCCAAACTCTTGTCTTGTTATCGGTTTTAGACACTTTTTTTATACTAGTATATTACATTGTATTGTCTTTAGAGCAGCATTATAAAATTGACACTAGTCCTGTAGTTCTTGCCAAACTGCCCAATAGTTAAGGTATCATTGGGACAAGTGGAAGTTTGCCATTTTTAAGGAGATTGCTATATGTTATCATCATAAGGACTAGTGCACGTGAAATGTTAGTTTTTATCGCTGCTTAAGAGGATAAACAGATGTAATTATATGGATCAAACAGGACTTTTTCATTGACTATTTTATCTTGTTCTTGATATAATATGTCTAGTAGGCTTTATGCAAGACCCTCAGAAATAGATTAAAAGTACCTTGACCTGCAGGGAGTAATGATGAGGAAGAATGCTGTTATTTTTGGGTGTCTGTAAGAGAATATGATTGCAGGGGAGGAAGTGGTGGTGGAGGCTTTAAGCCAGAAGGTCGTCCACAGAGGTTTGATAAAGGACCTCAGATTGATACATGGACTAATGAAACTGCAGAGAATGCTGACAAGGAACCAGCAGGTGTGTTCAGATTGTTAATGATTATAAATTTGCGTATTGGAATATTGGAAGTCAGTATTTGAACTTTGATAAACTTGATATTTGATGTCATTAAGCATTTAGAGGTTGTGACAAAAGTGTGACAAAAGTGTGACAAAATGCAGTATGTTGTTTGTCATCAGTGTTGTGTTCTAAACTGGCTTCTAAGTACTCAAATTATCTCCATATTCCGGCCTTATTTTCTGACAAAGAGATTGATGGCTTGAGAGGATTACTGTAACAATAGTTTTTGTCAAACATCTCAACATGGATGACCATGTGTGGAATGTTTGTTTACACCTACAAGTCAATTAGCACTGTTAATTTGGAAAAAAGGTAATTGGTAGGTGAGTCATGTTGATCTCTAACAATTTGCAGTTGAATCGGCAAATGTGTCTCCGGCGATGCAAAGTGTAATATTATCATTGAGCTTTCTTTTGTAATTGACAAACTTCGAGTAGTCAGATACGATGTCGAAAACCAGGATTATTTATGCCAGACAGCAGTCAAACAACAGCCCTGTCACTGAGAATGGCATTTATTATTGCTTCCAACATTTACTTTTGATTTACTTTGTTCAGGTCTGATACACCACAGGCAGTGATGATGTATCTGCAGAATTCCTATAGTAACGTGAACTTAAACAGCGTTTCTATTACCTCATTTTCTAGGACATTGACTGGTTGTCATCCAAAATGTTGTGAAGAATTTTCCAAATTTGGTAATGCTACAGAAGATTGTCCTTTCAATGGTTGATAACATCATGAAACTTTCTATTGCCCTTTGACTCAAGCAAGCTCCCTGTACAATGCACATATCCTGATCTATCTGAAAATAGTACATCCTGATGAATAGTTGGTAGACTATAAAAAAAGTCTCCAGTCTTTTGGGTGACATTAATTGAGAAATATTTTCATAGTTAACATTGTTTTGAAAATTAGTGATGGGTATTTGCATGACTTTCGTATTGGAATTTATTGCAATAATGATTCATGTATTGTGATACATATCACAGTATTTCGCACATGTTCTTTCAACTGGTGTTTGTTGTGGATCTGAATACAAATAACCCACATTGTTTACAACTTCATTGTCCGCAATTTCGTAGGATATTGCTTTGTTCACAACAGTTGCCTAATGTATACATTTACAGGAAGCAGGTCGCAAATAGTTTTGCTCTTTCGATAGCAGGAATCAGTTAGTTTCTGAATTTCATAATTTCAATTCGACTGGTCATTGGTCGGGCCCTGTCCGTATGTCCGTCCGTCACGTTTCGTTTCCAGGCATAACTCATAAACCGTTCAATATTTTTTCATCAAACTTTGAAAGTCTGTCAGGTACATGCTGAACTGGTGCCTTTTGTTATTTAAAATGTTTAGAAATTTTAGAATTTTAGAATTTTTTTTTACGTCTCCATGGCAACAAGATGGACTTAGGATCTGTGAGGGTAGGGTTCGTTTCCGGAGCATTACTCATAAACCGTTCAATATCTTTTCATCAAACTTTGAAAGTCTGTCAGGTACATGCTGAACTGGTGCCTTTTGTTATTTAAAATGTTTAGAAATTTTAGAATTTTTTTATTTATTTATTTTTTTTAATGTTTCCATGGCAACAAGATGGACTTAGGATCTGTGAGGGTAGGGTTCGTTTCCGGAGCATTACTCATAAACCGTTCAATATCTTTTCATCAAACTTTGAAAGTCTGTCAGGTACATGCTGAACTGGTGCCTTTTGTTATTTAAAATGTTGAGAAATTTTTATTTTTTACTTTTCCTTGGCAACAAGATGGACTTAGGTTCCAAATTCTTCTTTTTTTTACAATTTCCATGACAAGTTCCACCTCAGTTAAAAAAGGTTAGGGTTTGTTTAGATTTAGTTATGTCATAAATTCTGCAACAGGGGCTGGTGATATAGCTAGTTATTGCATTTAGCATTTTTTCAATGTAGATTCTTATACCATACTCAAACTGGAGTTACTACATCATGGTTTAGGAGTTTCACATCCACTTCTGTAGTTCCAATTTTGTGGACAAATCATCGACAACAAAACGTCACTAATGCAATAATTTACCGTAATACTGTGCACCCTATTGAATATACAGTAAACTTCAGTTGTAATGAACTGACGGATATAACAAACTGTTTCTTTGGTCCCATCCATTTGCTGTATATTTTATCGTATTAATTTGATAGATAGAATGATCATGTTTATAATAAAATCGTTGATATTTTGTCAATGTTTGTATATAACTAACTGTTAAACCCTGAGCTTCTGCATGTGTCGCCGATTAGCTTATCAATGTGGCAATAAACAATTCATGGCAAGTGACTAACTGGATTAAGTAACTGACACCTTTGCCCTCAAATGTTATTTGAGATGAATAAATAGTATACATACAGTGTGCACACTTTCGTTTACTCAAGATGCCTGACAGTCAAAATGCTTATAACAAACTACGGTTATTACGAACGAAAATTAGTGGTCCCTTTGAGTTCATGATAACTGTCATTTGGGTTTCTTGTCACCAATACCTGCAAAAATAAAAAGCAAGTTTTGTAAGGTTTATTGCATAAATACTTATATAGATAATTATACATTATATATATTTAAAACTTTGTATTTGTTTAGGATGGGGAGAGACCTGGGAGTCTGCCCCTGCGTCTGAAGATTGGAACGATGATACTTGGCAGGGATCGGTAAGTGGGAAAATTCAGATGTCACCAGATTTTGTTTTTATACAATTACTCATGTTAGTGGTACTATTATTCACTTGTTCTCTTGAAGATCTCAAAGTATTTGGTTGACAAACCATTCTTCTGCATAATATGTGTAAAGTTAGTATTAACGGTTACAAATTACTTTGCCGTTTTGTTCTCTCAGCTGACTGAGTCAAAGGTGTTCACAGCATCAACAGTGAAGGAGGAACCCATGGCACCTTCACCACTGAATGATATCACCAGCTCTATGGGTCAGTCAAATTCTCTTGGACAATCTGGTCCGATGCCAAGCTCAATGGGACAGCCTGGCCCACTTCGACAGCCTGGTTCAATTGTGACTTCAAACTCACTTGGACAGCCTAGTACATTGGGACAGAGGTAGGGGCATTTCTTTTTTCAAATCAAAGTGTTTAAAGGTTAGGCCACATAATTAAAAAAAATTCAAAAATGTGTTGGTAGTTCCAAATATCAGTATTTTGCTATTTCAATTTCCCAACCATTCCAACCTTAAGTGTACAAATGAAAGCAATGATGTAAAGATACAGCGATCGTGCTGTGTTTATAGTAGATAATAAAGATATATGCAGGTTGTCAGGACAGTTTACACCTGTCAGTACCACTTCAAAATACACTATGAAAGGGAAAAGTGAAATAAATTTCGCCTGCAAATGTGTTCAAGAACCCTAAGCTTGGGCCAATGTTTTGGGTTGATCGGTAATGAGACTACATTTTTACGTGGCTTTAGTTTAAAAAAATAATGTTTCAACTGATTCATAATCTCTCAGCAAATATTTTGTCACTCTTGTTCTATTTTTGTTTAGCTGATGGCACACATTGAGTCATGGAAGCTGTTCAATGTAACATTTGTCTGAGAGATGTGCGGTTAAGATCTTTTTCAGTTTACTGCTTATTAATCTTTTGGAAAATGGTTATTATGTAGTGTGTTTTTTCACCATGACACAGATTGGACCTTGGCACCTTGTTAAAGACAGCGGAACAGCAACAGCAGCAAGCCAATGATAACTTGATAGCTCAGTATAACCAACAGGCCACAGAGTCTATCAAGAACACTATTGGGGTGTGTATATGTTCTGTTAACCTCAGTTTATCCCAATAGGATATAATATTCACAATCTGAGGGATTGTTTTTATGAAGTTGATTAGCCCCCTCTGAACATGCTGAAGATCCAGGTTAACATTTGTCTTCAGCAACCCATGCTTTTAGTGAGAGACTAATGGGACCGGGTGGTCAGGCTCATTGACCTGATTGGTGCATGTCATTGTATCCATTGCATAGATCAATGATAAGTGCATGTCATTGTATCCATTGCATAGATCAATGTTGATGATGCTACAAAACCCTTTCCAGGTTCATTGTATGATTCCGACTTTATTGTGAGAAAGTGTTTATGAATCACTACTCAATAGTGATGATACCAGGGATTTGGGAAAAGGTGAGGGTATCAGTGGCAGTGGCCACAGTGGCACACATAACAAACACATACAAAAGCAAGTCAGTTGTTCATCTAAAAACAAGGGACATATGGTACAAGTTGAAATAGGGAATTGCCTAGGGCATAGTTTTTGTCACTGATGCATTAAATTTGCAAATGTCCTCTTCATGTCTACAATACTTAAGTTACACTTCTTGGCCAAATTCCCTTTTTTGACTTTGCAAATCTGAGAAGAAATTCTCATTCATATGTATAAAGAAGTTGATCAGCAATAAGGGGAGCAAAATTGGTGCCCATGGCGATACCTACTTCTTGCCTAAATATCTTTCCCCCAAATATTACATTGATGTTTTCAGGGAGGAGGTCCAACATTTCACATACTGTTTTCTCAGTAAACTTCATAAGGCATTTGCTTTCATAGTTGACAAACTGTCCTGAACCTCTGAAGATAGATATATCACTGTATCTATGGTCACCATGTTTTGTAACAAATGCCCCATGGATCAAGGAATGTAGTTTTTCCTAAAGTTGGATAGGGGAATTGAACTTGGTTCTTTTCTGATATTGCAAAAAATCAAGCAAGTCCTTGGAGTTTCAGAATCCACATGGTATTATTTCCACTTGTCTCAAATACTTTCTGTGAATATAAAGAAAGAATGGCAAGTTATGTGGAATTTTGTGATTTTGTAATTGTGTGTTCACAACAAATGTTCTTGAAATTTGCAGATTGGGTCATCTTCAAGGTCAAACCTTTCGAATCTCCAACCACAGACTGCCCCAAGTGTGTTGAGCTCCTATTCTCAAAACTTGCAGCAGGGGAACAGTATGTCTGCGCAGTCTTTGGCAGCACAGCAGATGTCATCGCAGCCACCGCATGTGCAGCAGGCACTGCAACAGCGACCTAAACCTCAGAGAAGCAAGCTGCCTCCTCCATCAAAGGTATTCCTTCTTTTTACATTTAACAGGCATATTTTAGGAAATTTTAACCTTGGTCACACTGTGCTTCATGTTCTTGTAGCAGTGTCCAGTAACATGTTTTTGTCAGTTCTGCCACGAGGCAGTTGTGGCCAAATGACACAAACTGATCTTTAATGGTATTTTAATTATTCCCCGGCTGGATGGGGCGTGGGGGGGGGGGGGGGCGGTGGATTTACCCATCCGTCTGCTTTTCAATGGGAACCAATTTTCTCAAAAGCTGTTAAGGTAGATAATTTTCACACTGATGTTACTGCTGGCTATCTAAAATGCGTTTTTCAAGAGTTACTTCTTAGATTTTGTTCATACACAGTTGTGGCCCTTGATCCATGTTATTATCCCCCGCCACGAAGTAGAAGGGGGATATAGGAATGGGTGCCGTCCGTCCGTCACATTTCGTTTCCGGAGCAGATCTTGAAAACCGTACCATATTTCTTCACCAAACTTGGCACATATATAGGTCTAGTGGTGAACTGGTGCCTTTGGATAGTTTGGTATTTAAAAAAAATAAAAAATTTGAGTTTCCATGGCAGCAACTTTGATTTAGACTGAAAATGGCGGTAGTCCTCGTTTCAGGAGCAGATCTTTAAAACCATACTATATTTCTTCGTCAAACTTCGCACATAGATAGGTCTAGTTGTGAACTGGTGCCTTTGGATAGTTTGGTATTTAAAAAAAATAAAAAATTTGAGTTTCCATGGCAGCAACTTTGATTTAGACTGAAAATGGCGGTAGTCCTCGTTTCCGGAGCGGATCTTGAAAACCGTACCATATTTCTTCACCAAACTTGGCACGTAATGTCATCTCACAGTATTGAATGCATTTCCTTTCTTGTTGGTAAGTTCCGCATTGCTTGAGTGTATGTTCCTCCAAAAGCGTCATGGACACAGTTGTTGCATTCACTGACCAACTTCATGCAGAAACACAATTCATTACAAATACAACAGTGTAACTGATCTTAAACCTACTCAACTGTATAAACACTATATATTCTTGTCAACCATACTCTGTACTTCACTTGCTTGATAACGGTGTCAGAACCTTCACCGAAACCATCGCTCCTAATTGTAATAAAGAAGTTGTTCATCCATATGTCTCATCCTTACTCATTACAAATTCAGTTACATATTCTATCATAAACTGCAGATGGAAAAACAACACCAGTAATAACTTTTTTTAGTGCTGCAATTAGGCCATTTTAGGCCCATTTACATTGCACACAACCCGACATGTCATATTGGCGGGGGATATGAGTATTTCCTGCTTGTTTTACTTAGTGATAAGTGTCTTCAATGGGGACAAGTTTCCTCAAAAACTACTGATGTTACATGAATGAAACTTTGCAAGCTTATCTAAGAGAATCTTAACATATCAAGACGAGTTCGGAATTCGGTGCCATAATTTATTTATTCCAGCGAAGGTACCTTTCGTCCGTATTAATTTCTAATCTTAACAGATTTTCTCAGATTTTCAGACAACATGAAGCCATCCTAGGCTTTATGGGAGGCAGAGTTCTGTCCCTTGAGCGTGCCTGAAATCTATGACTGTGGGGGTCTAAACCCAGTTCACTCTGATTTTGTTTCTAGGTTTCTCAGCACCATACTATTGCTCACGGATTACATCACATTAAGGTTACACGCCGTGGTATAACGAGAATATTGTTCAAAGAGGTGTTAAACCCAACTCATGGCAGGGGATTTTCTACAAATGACAACGCTGTTTTCTTGTTCCATGTTTGTTTTATTTCCTTGACTACTTGTATGTTTCAGTACAAAATTTGTAGACATGCTATTTCTGGTCTTACATACAGGTGGTAATGTCTTGCATTGAAGAAAGTAATCAAAACTCATTGGCTACATGTATTATCATGATTATGCTGTATATTTTTTGGGAAATGTGTCTACTATATACAAGATAATATGATACTTACAAAAATATCATGACCCTCAAATTTAGAAGATGACTCAAGCAGTAAGAGCACTATTTGAACCACTCCTTATTTCAGATTCCAGCATCAGCAGTTGAAATGCCAGGCCATGTGATGCCGCAGCTGGATGTTCAGTTCGGAGTAGACTTTGGGGCTGATTCCTCATCTCCATTCAGTTTTGGGTCCTCAGACTCAGCTGTTACTGCAAGCGGTTACACGACAACTACCCAGAATAGGTAAATCCTGGATTTGACTATGTTACATAACTATTTCATTTGCTCTTATAAGCTATACTGCTGATATACTCGAGTCAAAACGACCACTTCAAAGATATATGTGGATCATTTGTAGTTAAGGCAGAGCTATAGAAAAGCTTTTGGTTATTTGGGTATTTTACCCAGGGGTTTGATTGGGTATCCACAAGTTTTAGAGGGTATTCAAATTTTTTTACCCACCTGTTTCTTGACATTTGGGTATTTATCTTAAAACCTGTTTCGTAACAATCCCTGCAAATGTTTAAAGAAAGGGTGGATAGTAGTTTACCCGTCTGCATCTGCTAGCAGCCCCCTCTCCGGGAAGCCATTTTTGGTTTACAAAACCTAGCATTGTAAGAAAGGCGCTATTGTTTTTATTACCAATCAGTGACTTTTAAAGATTCACCATGTACATTGACTAGACACAATGTACATTTCAATGTGGCATCTATCAGTATGTTTGTCGCAGAAGCTTTTCTGAATGTAACTGTTGGTAAGTGAATTTGGTGATTGTCTGATACGCAATCATTTTATCTAATAGTTGTAATATAAGCGTTAATTTTATTTGAATAGCATATTTCTAGTTTTTGTTGCGTATTTGATACGCAAGGATTTGATTTGTCTGCGTATTTCAGTTTATTTGATGAGTATTTTACGCAAATACGTAGTTTATCTCGAGCTATGGTTAAGGGATGCCTAGATTTTATGGCTCCATAGACCGTTGTGTCTCCAGAAACCTCTTTCACTGGTGCTAATAACTGAGATGAAATCTCTTTATTAGACATTTTGTCAGTTCTGTTTGTGCCAGTGGACATCAACACCAAAATTCAATGTGCAAAAAGTTGGTGCATACCTTCAACAGAACACCATCTGTAGTCAGAATCTATGAATATCTTCATTAGTTAAGAAAAAAATGTTGATTGTGATTTTAATTTATCGTACAATAAATTGCACTTCATACTTCATGGTTCGTTGCGATTTATCGCACAGCTATCTTTTATTTGAAAATAACAAGTGACGAATAAACAGTTATCTAATCAAAACTCTTGTCTTATTATGTATTGTGACACCTTGTTGTCTTTATGGTATTGATCCAACCAAAATTCCATGTTTATGATTCAGTGCTGTTTCGATGAATAACCATCTAGCTCAATCGAGCAAATCCTCTGAATCTGTGATGCCGGCGACAATGATGTCATCCCCTGGCAAACAGCCACCTGCAATGAGTGGTCTAGATCACTCCTCACCCAGAACGAATGTGTTCCAAAACACAGCTTACAATACAACACCACCAAAGAAAGATGCTCCTTCACCACTGAGTCAGCCTACAAAGGTATGGTGATCTATCATGATATCACAAATATCTTGAATATTAGATTTCTGGAACTTATGGACATGATGGATGTCCTATTATAGGTTTAGCTACTTCGTTGACTAGCAGAATATTGTCATTTAGATGTATTTTACTTCATGATTAAGGAAGCAGAAGTCTTGCATGTTTTGGCCACATTATCCACTACTTGACATGATCTTTTTTCAGATGACGCCCCCAGAGCCAATTCCATTCCCTCCTTCCCAGTCTGATATGAAATCCAGCCCTCTGATGGGAGGACAGAGACAGGGGCAGACAGCAGCTTCACTGGCTCAGGGTAATGCTTGAGCAAGTTACATACATGAACTGACACCATTCAGTGAAATTGATCAAAATGGATGATATAGACACATTCTAGGGTTTGATTTTGTTATATTTTTGTTTAACATTTTTTTAAAATGCCACCAAATATTTATTTCCACATGCACCACGTGCATGTCAATGTTTCAAATTTGTGTCTAACCCTTACATGTCCCCACAACATCGATCTTTGAACACATTCTATACCTTTAAGTTATTTACCATACGTCCACTGTACATTTTGTCTTGCTTTTGGGGGCTTGGCGTCATCACATATATGGGTTGAACTTTGTGAAGTTATGGGTACAGGATGCAACCTGGTTTTGTCTGGTGCAGCTAGGTTTTCATGTGAACATGATCCTGGTGCCAGTTAAATCAAGCCCTGCATTTGAAATGAAAATATTTGTTCTTAGGTTTTTATATTTCCTGTCTTTGTTGTACAGTTATAGAGATGCAAGTCTATTCTGTGATTGAATGTGGGTCAAAATTAGGCTCAACAGTCCCTCCAGTAAATCATGTGAAATATCATAACTAAACTGCTCACGGATCTACCTCAGATCTTAAATAAATGCAGTTAATATACAAAATATGTAAATATTCAAACAACTAAATTAGTACTAATTGGGCCGTGGCACAAATACAGCGTATCAAATGTTTTTATGCCTTTTTACATAAAAGTAAAAGTGTGTAAAAATGTGAATAAAACAGACTATTCTGAAACAGGGCATAACCAGGTGTAAGTAGATCAAGGTGAATGTCCAGGACCTATGACACCTTGACGACAGGTGAGAACAGGTGCATAAAACACATGTGCCGTCTTTTACAGGGGTCGTCTCATTGTTCAGAAAAGTGAATATTGTGATGAAGTATCAAAGACGTTTATGATGATGTTTAGGCTTATTTGTTGTTATTATTATCAATTAGGACATAGGCATGACACTAAAAGATACGTGTTTACATGGGTGGTTTTTTAATGTGACAAGTGTTTTATGTATAGGAATTAGTAGTTTATTACAGTAAGAAAACCATGCTGCCTGTTGTTAGTATTAAGAGTTTTTGTGATGGAATAACATAATGGGAGTTGCATCAACACAACATCCACAGCATGAGATCACAGAACTCATGTGTCTGAGGCTGAAGAAGTATCTTCCGTGTCATCGAGAGGAATGACAACGGGTTGTAAACGGCTCACGTCAACGCCGTTCGCTGGCGGTATGCATTTTCATAGTGCCACACCGCTGGAGTGATTCGGGCAAACAATGCATAGACGAGATCTTTAACATCTGACAACTTAAAGGTTGTGTTGTCTTTTGCAATGAAGCCTTTGCAGTTCCCCCAAATAAGCTCGATAGGATTGAGCTCGCAGTGTGGCACTGGAGTGCGCAAACCGACGTGTCCATGTAGGGCAGCAAGGGCATTAGTTTTGTACACAACAGGTTTCTTGTTCATTTGGATTTTTTCCATAAGCTGTTGCTTCGTTTCTTTTGGCATGAAATCCACATTGCACGATGTAAGGTACGCTTGCATTTGTGCCTTCAGGCTGCTCATGGTGGGAGTGATGGATTCGGGCTCCCACAAGTTAAGATAACTTGCATTGTCTTCTTATTGACCCACGTTTCATCGGTATATACTATTTGAAAGCCTAAAGAACGATAGGTTTCTAAATCTCTGAGATACTGGGATCTCATGCTGAGGATAGAGTACTTTTCACGAAATACGCCTCTATCACCACCGCAGGCTTTGTAGCGGAACCCCATTTTGTGAAGAGCAACTATCATTGTCGTATTGGACACATTGATGGTGTCCTGAATTTCCTCTCTAATGCGTTTGCATGTCTGCGGTATCTTCCGATCATACAGACTGTAAACAGCCCGTCTTATTACACCTTTATCAAAGCTGTCCAGTTAATTATACCCCCGTTTTCTGGAACTCAATTTTAGTTTTTAAAACATTGAAGTTAAAATCAGTTAGAAATATGTAATATTTCATTAATTAACAAACTATTTACTATTCGTTGTTGACCAGCGGGGATAACGGGGGTATGTGAGCTTTGCTCACTTCTTTCTTGTGTTTACGACACGTTTAGGTTTTGAGACGACCCCTACCTGCTCTTTTTTATTGACAACTGAATATACCTTTCCGTATGACAATACAAGGGCTACACTTGTGCGGTGTAATACCCTGTCAACTCTAATGTGACTGTGAGGTTTACCCAAGTCTCTTTCTCTCGTAAAGTACTTATGAACATTCTTGATCAATTTCGCAATCTCATCAGCCATAGCTAAAGAACAGTATTCTCTGTTAAGCATGTGCTTTGTCAGTGGTTAGTGATTTGTGAGTGGCATTGTGGGATAGTGACTAAATAAGTCCAAATATCAGAAAGTAAAAATAACATATTCCCTTCACCAAACAACTAACATGTCATTATTATCGTGTACATTAACATAACTGTTGTTTTTCATGTTGTTTTGATGACCATTTTACAGGTTAATTTGCATAATGCCTATAGTCTGTTTCTGCTATGTCAATTTGGACTTAGTTTTATTTTTGAATGTTGAAAGTGCCGACAAATTACCTCCTGTAAAGTACATTTTGTATTGTTCACTGAGATCAAACTAGCAAATCCAGACTAGTACTTTTCGAGTTGCTTTGTTATTTCGTATTTACAGCTACGTAACACTTTGTGTTGATTTTTAAATTGAGAAAAACAGGGTTTTTTCATTTCCCTGAGTACTTTAAGCATGTGGATATGTAATCATGGGATGAATTAACTTTTCAATGCATACTGTGCCATTTTAGTGGAAAACTTTAATTTTGATCAAACCAAAATAAGAGTATCTATTGTCACCTATAAGACGTTTTGCAGGGGGTATTAAAATTTACATAGTCCATTCATCAGTGGACGTGCTGTTACTGGAGCAGATCTTGAAAACTGTACAATATTTATTCACCAAACTTGGCACACCAATAGGTCTCATGGTCGGTGCCTTTTAATACTCTGGGATTTTGAATAACATTGTTTTGAGTTTCCATAGCAACAATTTTAATTTAGACAGAAAATGGGGGTAGTTATGCAATCAATATAAACTAGTTGACATATTCAAGACAAGTATTTACTATTGCAGGGACATCAATGACTTTGTCCTCTTGTTTCTCAGAACAGTTGAACACAAAATATTATTTTCATAGCATGCTTCTCTTTATACCAAGGGGGCACGGGTGGCCCAATCGTCTAAGGTGCTGCGATTCGCTGTGCAGAGTTGCATCCCTTTGGGCATGCCAGAAACCTGTGATTGTGGGTTTGAATCTAGGTTTGTCAGCACCATACCCGTGCTCTTGGGTTTCACCGAAGTGGTAAAAGTCTCAGACCTGCATCACTTCGGGCTTTCCTCCCATATTAAGCTGACAAGCCGCGATATAACTGGAATACTGTTAAAAGCGGCGTTAAACCCAACTCACACACTCACTCTTTATACCAAGAATCAGATTGAGGATAGTGTGTTCAATTGATCTGGATGGCCAAAGCACACGATGATGCCTGGGTATATTTCTTTTTTTCTAGGTTCACTTTCCACTGTGAAATCGGATTCATCAAGTTTGGGTTCATTTGTGCAGTCATCAGGAACATACCAGTCGTCAAGCTATCAGGGACATAAGTCTTCTGGACTGTCCAATACACAGGCATATACAACAAGTACACAAGGTAGCTCCTTTCCTTCTCAGTACCAGCCTAGTCAGAATCAGTATCAGACTGGACAGAACCAGTATTCATCTGGATCCAACCAGTTCCAATCTGGTTCAAACCAGTATCCAAGCTACCAGACTGGTGCGGCATCATTCCAGAGTCAAACGAACTACTCGTCAAGCCAAGCCAACCAGAACTCTCTTTATCCTTCATCAACACAAACAAGCTCATATCAAGGGCAGCAGACTGGTTCATCGTACCAGTTGAGAGACTCGCAACCGTCCTCTGCACGGCAGTCGAGCACAAACTCATCCAACGCGTATCAGAACCAGGCCTCCAGCCTATCTTCCCCTCCTTCACAGACTCAGTCGGCATCAGTGTCTGGCTACAACTCAAAGTCCTACACCTCATCTGGACATCAGTCCAATCTGCAAACCTCGCCGCTCACTGCAAACAAACTTGGGGACACTCTGTCTAATATGTCAATAAAAGACTCAATGGCTGACACTCACCAGAGCTCCCAGGTAAGTTTAAGGATGTAACAGTGTTGTGCGTGAACTGCTCGGTGAATGTCTTGTGGCTCAGTGTGTCCCTCATAATGTGTTGGTGAGAAAAGAGCATTCATGTGTCCCAGTGCCCTTTATTCAATGTAGGGTAAGGAAACCCTGGAGTTCACCTGGCGTTCTGGATACCTGTCTGCACAGAATCAGTTGAAGTGAGCCAGTTGGATATATGTTTATGTAATACATCACTAAACTCTTGTTGGTAAAGAAATGCAGTTTCTGAAAAGTTCTCAGTAGTTTGTGATTAACTCTTTCAACACCGTAGGCCAGTACACTCGCCAAGAAGCCTTGAGTCCCCAGACACTGCAGGCTGGTAGGCCAGCCAAGCCGTAGTCATGTCAAAATAGTTTATAATTTTTTTTAACCTACCTGTCATATCATCCATTTATCAAATCTATCACATTTCACAATGTCTGAAATACATATTCCATTTCAATTTTAATTTTTTATCCATAGATTAAAAAATAATTCACTATTTCCCTCAATAATATTGAAAATATTTTTCGGACAAACACTTTGACAACAGGTCCACATTGAACATGTCAAAGAGCAAAATAAAGATGTTTCAAAAAAATCTTCAAATATATCATACAAGGTAATAAAAAAAATCAACAAAAAGATATCTAAAAGTTGTCAAACTTTCAGGTTATAATTTCCATCTTTTCGTGCGATCGCTTGTAATGTAAGTCAAGTGACATCTCGGCTTTCGTCGCCTCGATTTCTCGGCTCAGAAACAGTGTTAAATGCCTAAATATATTCCTGAAAAACCTTTGTCACAGCTAGAACGATGCATCCACAATGTTCCATATTTTTAATATTTCCTGCTTAAAACGTGTTCAGAATAACACGATTTAACAAGAACCTTTTCGTCAATGAGAGATGGTGCCATCGCTGTAATTTGATTGGCTGCCTAAGCATGCTTAGGTCATGCGAAGCTTTGAAAACAGAGGCATTTCTTCATGTTACTGAGCGGAGGGGCGCTGTTATCGGGAAATGGTTGATGGGTGATGACAGATACTATTTATAATTCTTTCAAAAATAATTTTCCAATTGCGTAAACAATTAATGTAACAAAGAAATAGGTAAGTGACTTTCATGAAATCTATATTTTTGCCAAATATCAAATTCTCACTTCCTTGGTTCTTAATCTGGACTCGCCACGATATGGCTGAAATATTGCCCATGTGACGTTAAATAATAACTCACTCACTCTTAATCTGGACGCTATGAATGTGTAAGCTTACATTTTCTTATTTACAATGAACTTAATTAAGTTGTAAATGCATTATTAAAATAATGTGATAAACATAACTTCCATATGTATAAACAGTAGGATTAGACCTTTGAAATGGTGGATAACATGTTGTAGCTAAGATGTTTTACAAGCAGATATTTTCCTTGATAAATGTTCATCTATGACAAGAGGGTCTCTGGTAACTCAGTGTCACATCAGTAAAGCTTCTGGTTGATTGGTGTTGAATGAGTTGAGAAATTATGTCTATTTATATGAGAGTTTCCTTTCAGTTTTCCAGAGGGGAATCTAGGGCAGAATAGATCTCCAGCATCCCATGTTATAAGGGCAAACAAATGATGATTGGTTGGTTGGTTGGTTAGTTAGAGTGTTTGACCTGGCTGATAGTGTGTCAGCACACCATCACAGTGTGTATTTTTGCATATTTTTTAGCCAATGGTTTGCCTGATCCAGAATCAATTATTGACATGGCTTGAAAATCACAGCCTACGGAATCAGACTTCATTAACTTGACATTTCAGGTTAACATGTACCTTAGTACCATGTATTTATGGTGAATAGAGAATTAGTTGTTACTTGATTTACAGTGGCCTATTTGTGGGTTCGAATCCATGATTATGCTTCTACACCTGTCAACACCCTACTTGTGCTCATGGGTTTCGCAGAAGAGGTAAACATCTGAGACCTGCATAGCCTGGGCTTTCTCCAACATTAAGCTGACATGCCGTGATGTAATTGGAATACTGTTCAGAGCGGTGTTAAACCAAACTCACTACAATGGCTCACAATTGTCATTAAGGAAAAAGACTTTGTGAATATGATATGGGCTCAAATTGAACTTACTATGTTCTAGGTAGCACCATTGGTTTACATGATGAAGGGATATTATGATTTTTCAATGACAAATATAAGGTATGAAGATCAGCTCTCTTTTGTCCAAGGTTAATTGTTCAGGTGTGCTCGGGTAATACGTGTACCACATGTACTCCTGGAGGGGCATGTGTAGCCATAGGCACAACAATTCTCTTTACGCAATCACATACTTAAGTGTCCTGGAAACATGTGATCGTGGGTTCGGATCCTGGTTTGCCCTGATTGTTTTTTGGTTTGTCGGCACCATACCAATCTTCGTTGGTGTAAGTTGACATGTTATATAACTGAAATACTGCTCAATGTGGCACTGCTCAATGTATTTCTAAATTTGCTCACTCTATGCTCCTGATGCATAGCTCACTCACTGACTTGGCTCTGAAGTACCAACTGATACTCACAAACTTGGCATGTTATATGTTGGCATGTTTGTGCTGCAAAAAGAAGTGACAGTTTTAAACAGTTTGATGGGAAAGGTTGGAAATGAGTGGCATTTATGTCTATAATACCCCGAGGTAGGTACATACTTGAAACATGATTTTCAAATTTGCTCCTTCAGTTCGATCACACAACAACATCAACAACTGCTGCCAGCCATCCGACAACGACTTCCACCACCTCGCTTGCAAATGTTACGTCAACGATAGCTTCAACAACTCTCTCCTCAGTTGTGTCAGGCTCAACACGCACATCGTTGCCATCAAGTAGTAAGTCTTTCTTAGAAAACAATCCTTTTGCAGCAAAAAGATTTTTCTGAAAGAACGAGTTAATTGAATTACCCAAGTAGCGAAGACCTATTTTGATTGTAACTAAAATGCTGTAACTCAAGGGTTTAAACAATAACCCATGTTGATTTAAGATATATATTTGTTTCTAATTTAACCTCTCAAAATACAATTATAGCCCAGTAGGTTCAAATGAGAATAAAATTTCCTTCTGGAGCCTAACTCAAAGGCCATTAAATGTGTTTTGATCAAATTTTGAATATGTATCTGTGTAGCTATGAACTGGTGCATTTTGCTCTTTGATAAGAACTTTGGAACACTTTCAATCAATGAACCATTCATGAACAATTTGTATTTCCTCACTTGTAAAACAAGTGTTCAACTTCTTATTTGTATATTTTTGGAGTTGTTTTTCTTTTGCTCACTTGACAAAGTCGTCAAATTTTTTGCCTGTGGGGCTGTGGAGCTAAAACTTTGTATTAATGATCTCAGCTCAACAGAATTCCAGTCCAATTTCAGGATAACAACATCACATGTTTTTGGCATATTTTGATTTGACCTTCATATAACTCCTGAAACTACATCGCCTGTGCAGTTGAATCCTTGTATGAACATGATGAATTTGAAACATTTTCTGAATGGTCTTAGCAGTATCTCTAAACTTTGCAGAATTCATCTGGGACTGATAAGTACATTAGTCCAATCAGACAGACAGACAGACATGCTTGTTGTAAAAGGCAACTGGATCGGGTGGTCAGGCTAGGTGACATGGTTGATGCATGTCATCGTATCCCAATTGTGTAGATTGATGCTGATGATGTCAATCACTGGATTGTCTGGTCCAGAGTCGATTATTTACAAACCGCCATCATATGGCTGGAATATTGCAGAGTGTGGCATTAAACACCAACACACACACATACATACTCACATTGACTCTTTAGAATAAGGGGGCACAGGTGGCCTAGTCGTGTAAGGTGCTGCGATTCGCTGTGCAGAGTTGCATCCCTTGGGCATGCCAGAAACCTTTGATTGTTGGTTTGAATCCTGGTTCGCCCTGATTAAGTTTCTAGGTTAGTCAGCACCATACCCGTACTCGTGGGTTTCACCGAAGTGGTAAACGTCTGGGACCTGCATCACTTTGGGCTTTCCTGCAACATTAAGCTGACGATATAACTGGAATACTGTTAATAGCTGCGTTAAATCCAACTCACTCACTCTTTAGAATAAGCTTCAGGCAGTATATGTGGTCAGGGGCTTGAATCTCACTCCGAGGAACAGGCCATTGGCAGGGGATATGAGTCATTCATGCTTGATTACATGGCTATGATTATAAAATGATATTAACAATGATTAATTATTCGGATTCTTGAAAACACAAGTCTGTTGGGAGGCATATGTATTACCTGTGACCATATTTGGTGTTTGGATAGCCCAAGACCGGATAAATATGATAATCTGTCACAATTATATTTCCAAAGTCATGTGATAATGATGAACTGCTTTCTGGGCAATTTGTTTGGAAAAAAAAGATTTTAATCAATTTTGATTGTGAATCTCCTGAAATTAAATTACCTGATTAACTGTAGCGAGATATTTTCCTTGTTATGTGAGGCGAGATATATTGTTTTTGGGGTGGTTCCCATTGACGTTGGCCATAGTGTTTTCATCCTATTCCAAGCCATAGCTTGTAACAATTTTCTATATGCATTGCTCATCATTGCTCATCAGCTGAACTGGTTCCTCTTGCTATTTTCTTTTTTTAAACTTATATTTCTTTGTTTCCATGGAAACAATTTTGACTTGTGTCAAACCACTCGAGGCTATCTTTCCCTCAAAGTAATGAATATTTTGAATAATGAAACTACAGTAAACTACGGTTATAACAAACTCAAAGGGACCACTAATTGTAGCTCTTTGTAATCATAGTTTGTTATGAGCATATAAACAGCATATATACAGCTAATAGACGAGACCCAAAAGCAGTTTGTTATATCCGTCTGTTGTTTATAAACATAGTTTACTGTATACATGTGCAATGGCCACATGTCAGCTATAGCCTTTCATATTTTTCAAAAATTGTTTTATATTTTTAATTTTTTGTGTGTCCATGGAAACTATTTTGACTTGGTCTCACACAAGTATCGTTTGATTCCCGCTCAAACTTTACAGCTAATGAAAACCATTATCTTTCCAGGCTATAGTTTTCTGTTATTGTTTTTTTCGGATTTGCAAACACATTTTCAAATATAACTTTAATGATTGTATCTGAAAAAGGAGGGGGGAAATATATGTTTTTAAATAAAAACACATTCTAGTATGCTGACATTGTTTTTCAGCAAAAGCCCCTCCCAATCTTCCACCTGGTGTGCCACTACTAGGTCATCAATACATAGTTGGACAGAGTGCTATTCCACCCTTCTATGTCAGTAACCCGAGTGTAAGTATTAAACCTGATCATGCTGATATACAATGTAAGGGTCAACCTTGTACTGATAGTATTAAATCAAATTTGTATGCCAGTGATCAGTTTGATACTCAAGACATAAAATTTAATAGTTAATAAAAGTTAATAGTTTAGTACTTATGCATGATGAATTAACATCCTTGAGGAAGAGGTTTGTTCAGTTAACTATCTTTCAGGTCGTTTATTATTCTCATTACCAGCATGGATAAATCTTCTTGCTGAATTGCAATGAGCTTGAAAATGAGTGGTTTACATTATTTCCAGTGCTTGATTGATAGAAATTAAATTTCTACCTCAATGTCAATCTCTTTTCTCTTTACTAGTGTTGGCAACACAACTAGGACATGATAGGACATATGGTGAACATGAACTTGCAAAAGTATTTAGTGAGCAGTTGAAACTTGTCTTGTAACCATGGTAAAATACTGATATTGGCTTTTAGTCACCAGGTTTGTAATATAAATCCTGCCAGGGAGTATTAGGAGTATTTTATAAGTTTGTGTGTGTTTACAGCAGAGTATCCAGCAGCCCCTGTACCCTGGATACGAGGATGTCCAGCTCCTGCAGCAGAGACTTCCACTGGTCAGTCAAATCTGCACATCTTGCATTCAAATCACCCCCAGAGAATAATACAGGAATATTTGTCCAGTGCTTGGAATAAGGGGCATCCAATGGTTCTTGAGGTTGTCTGTGGTATTTGCATTTAAGACCTCACCCATCCCTAATTTTTTTAACTTTTATGGTGTTATGACCTAGCAGTCCTTAACTCTTTCAACACTGTAGGCTGGTATACCGGCCAAGAAGCATCGAGTCCCCAGACACCGCAGGCCGGTTTACCCGCCAAGCCGTAGTCACGTCAAAATAGTATATATTTTTATGGACCTACCTGTAATATCATTCATTTATTAAATCTATCACATTTCACAATGTCTGAAATACGTATTCCATTTCAATTAATCATTTTATATCGATAAATTAAAAAAATATTCACTATTTCCCGCAGTGTTATTGAAAATAAAATTCTCGGATGCACACTTCGACAACGGGTCCACATGGAACATGTCAAAGAGCAAAATAAAGACGTTTTAAACAAATCTTTTAATTTACAATACAAAGTAATAAATAAAATCAACAAAAATATATCTAAAAGTAATCAAACTTACATCTAAGTTATTATTTCCATCTTTGCGTGCGATCTCGTGTAATGTAAGTCAAATGACATCTCGGCTTTCGTCGTCTAGAATTCTCGGCTCGGACACGATGTTTAATGCAAATGCATGAAAAATCTTTGTCACAGCTCATAACCTAGCACGATACATTCACGAAGTACCATATTTTTAATATATATCGTGATTTCCTGCTTAAAACGTTCAGAATTACACGATTTAACAAAAATCTTTCCTCAACTTCTGAAATTTATCATACACGAGCTTGGTATCAAAACTGTAAATTGATTGGCTACCTTAGGTCACGTGCTCAAATTTGACCAATCACGAACCTTGTATCAGATTTCGGCAAGAAAGCGTCATTAGAAACCAATTTTAATCCAATGAAATCTCTTATATAACTAAGAAAAAACTCCAGGCGATGTTAGGAGCGTGTAGATGAAGGAATAAGCTTTCCAGCGATGTCATATGCCAGTCTTCGACGAACGTGTTATTCATACGAAGCCTCGAAAATGGGGGTATTTCTTCATGTTACTGAGCGGACAGCCGCTGTTATGGGGAAATGGGTGATGACAGATACTATTTATAATTCTTTTAAACAATGAAAATAAAACAGAAATAGGTAAGTGGATTTTATGAAATCTTATATTTGCCGAAAATCGTCAAGTTTTCGCTTCCTCGGTCCTTAATCTGGACGTAAACGTGTTAGCTTACATTTTGTATTAACAACGAACTTAAATAAGTTGTAAATGCATTATTTTAAATAATGTGAAAAACATAACTTTCATATTTAGAAACCATAGGATCAGACCTTTCAAATGGTGTATAACATGTAGTAGCAAAGATATTTTACAAGCAGATATTTTATTTGATAAATGTTGGCTTCATCTATCACACAAGAGTCTCTGGGAACTCGTTGTCCCAGCAGTAAACACTTCTGGTTGACTGGTGTTGAAAGAGTTAATGACAACCTGGACAAGGGCCTTGTATATTTCAAGTGTGATTTTGGTGTAACTTCAATTCACATAGCATTATGTTAAGCTATGTAAGGGGGCACAGGGGTCCAGTCGTCTAAGGCGCAGCGTTCACTGTGCAGAGTTGCATCCCTTGGGCACGCCAGAAACCTGTGATTGTGAGTTCGAATCCCGGTTCGCCCTGATTAAGTTTCTAGGTTTATCAGCACCATACCCGTGCTTCTGGGTTTACCGAAGTGGTAAAAGTCTCAGACCTGCATCACTTTGGGCTATCCTGCCACATTAAGCTGACATGCCGTGATATAACTGGAATAATGTTAAAAGCGGCGTTAAACCCAATTCACTCTCACTCACTTAAGCTTTGTAAACGGAGAATAACACCCTTTTCACAATTGTGAACATCATGGAAGAAGGTCAGTTTTTGTTTTATCACAGCATAAAAGGAAGCAGGAACATTTGCCATTGCTATGAGACTTTCACATGATACAACTTGATGTTCACAGCTTTTGGAAAACTGTGCCATATTCAGATGATGAACTCCTAATGACATCTATGACAATATAATATTCATTTATCATTTTATCTTTCCAAGGAGTTTTGTTCAGGCTTAGTTGTGAGAATTTACCTTAAAACTAGTGTAAGACCTCCTATGCCAGATGCCTTGCATGTATAAACGAGTAACAACTATTGATGATCTTTCAGGCTGCAAACAGTTACTATGACATGAGTGGATTCCCTGTTCCTTCAACAATAGGAGGACAGGAACGTGCCACTCTTGGGAGTGTACCATACTCAGGTTAGTAGGAGTGGATTTCTTTTTAGGGATTTACATCTTATGGCTTAGTAGTCAATATGGGTTTTCTGCAAGATGAGTTTGTGGAGCATATTTCAAAACAGAAAGGTGATGTCAGAATGTCCATGTAAGGTTGTGGCATGCATTGTCTCTCGTCCACCATTCACAGAAATGACAGAAGGAATAAGATTTACACCTTTTGATGATGAGAATTCAGATTTGAGCATGAAAACAAATTGTGAAATTTGGATAATTGCTTTACATGTTTGATAATCTTCTCAAACCACAAAGCCCAGGGAGGTGGAACTTCTGGCTGAAATCAAGCACCATTATGACATTGAATTGAATTAAATTGTTTAAGAAATATCATGCTAATGAAGATTTTTAAAATAAGTTTTCCTTTTATGTTTCTTTGAACACCTGCCTACATATCAAGCAGACAATATTATTCAACCGATTGATATCAAATGTGTTAAAATGTTCATCCACAAACCCATTGCTTCATGACAAAAACTGTTTAAATGTGTACACCTTCCAACTCATGTGAACACTAATAAAGAGAATCCCACCCTTGTGTCTTTTGATATCAAGTCTTTTGATTGTGACATCATGGTAACTGATGTCAAACATTAGGTCTGCAAAGCATGAGATGCAGTTTTATTGTAGCAATATCTCCTAGAAGTCACTTGATCTCACCAAATCTCCTGTGGAATCTGTTTTGTATGATAAATTTCCATGTATGTACTAGTGAGCAACATTGATATATTTTTTTACCTTAGAAGTTGAATCAATTGTTGCATTAATTTTGAAAGTAGCAGGAACAACAGACAGCAGCAAGTTGAACCGGGTAGATGCTCAATCCCCAAACCCCACATCTCAGCAGCAGTCCACCCAGTCTGCTCACCATCCCTTCATCAACTTGCAGTACGGATACTACTACCCCTCGATGCTCCCCGGTACAGGATTCCAGTACCCTACTGTGTTTCCAGTGAGTACAACTTAAGGCTGAAAAGTTCACAAGTACCCAATGCTTGAAATGGTGATTGTGTGGTCACGATAGGTACTAAGTGTGAATAATTGGGCGGGCATGGATTGTCCAACTCTCAGTTGTAATTCGACTTATGCATAGTTATTCCTCTTTGCTGTTGTGGAATCTATTATGTAAGTTATGCCTTGTGCACTTTACCGCTGAATTAGACAGTTTACTGAAGGTGTCTGTACATATGTTACCATGTTAATGTCCTACATAGTCATTGTATGCGTATCCCTAGAATATTGTGAAGTACTATTCTTGCTCCTACCATGTCATGTTTATGTATGACCATATGATTCAGAGTAGTTTTTTTACAAGCTGCTAAATGTAGAGTATATGTGATGTTAATATTAGGCAAAACATGACAATTGCCAGCGGCTGGAGGTATGGTGTAAAGCATGCTGAGGTACCGTGCAGGTAGCAGAGAGTACTGTAAGTTGCCATGGTATGTTGATCTACCTTAGGTTGCTACCAATCTTTAGCTCGTTTTCATAATGTATTATTGTCTAATTGACAGATATTTTAATGTTCTCCGACTAGGTTTTATTCAGACTTTCATATATTGCAAGTTGTTTTTGGAATAGAGTATAATTGTATGAATATTTTCTTCCAGATGCCTCCTGTGACCAACACCGCCCATGCTGGAACCACGGCAACCACCCAATTCCAAAAGTCGTTTGGTTACAACACAGCTAAAGGTAAATGTTTCAGTGACAATGAGTGACTTTAGCTACAATCCAAAGACTTGAGTCAAGCAAAAAGTTGTTCAGTCCAGTAAGATAAGCTGAGATTAAAAATCTGCAGGAAATAATGCCCAGATACAAGTTCAGTCCAGCAGACTCGAAAAGTTTGGAAAGACTGTAGTGGACTTTATGGAAAATGAAAAGCTTCTCCAAAACTTAAATATTTCTAGATAAAACTTGTTTTACAGATCAGTCTGGTGGTGAACTGCCGGGCTTGTGATGCTTTAGGCTTTTTATTTTGATACCCCCCGACCTAAAAGTGTATAGTTATGTATAGGAATTCTGTCCATCTGTCCGCCCTTCAGAGGACATTTTTTATGTGACCCATAACTTTAAAACTACGGCATAGATTCTTTTCAAACTTGGTGAACACTTTTTATTCGAATAGTGCAGTGCAAAGTTCGATTTCAATTTTTGGGTTTTCTGAAAAATACCCCCTTCTTTTTCTTCTTTTGTTTTCACTTCAAGATTTGTGTGACCTATAATTTGAAAACTACTGCATGGATTATTGTCAGATTTGGGGAACAGTTTCCATACTGATAGAACATGTAGAAGAGGTGCAGTGCAAAGTTGTATTTTTGACGTGTGGATTTTCTGAGAAAATAGGAACATTTGTGTGACCTATTACTTTCAAATTATTTTATTGATTCTTTTCCAATTGGGAGTACAGTTTCTATACCAATGGGATAAGTGCAGTGCAAAGTTTGATTTCGATAAGTGAATTTTCTGAGAAAATGTTGCTTTTTTCATGTTTTGAACTGAAAAAAATGTTGGAGTCGAGGTCAGGGGTATTGGTGAGTGCAGCTAACCTTTTTGCCTTGCTAATATTTATCCCCCGCCACGAAGTGGAAGGGGGATATAGGAATGGGTGCCGTCCGTCCGTCCGTCTGTGACATTTTGATTACAGAGCAGATCTTCAAAACCATACCATATTTCTTCACCAAACTTGGCACATAGATAGGTCTAGTGGTGAACTGGTGCCTATTGATAGTTTGGGATTTAAAAAAAATAATTTTTTCGAGTTTCCATGGCAACGACTTTGATTTAGACTGAAAATGGCGGTATTCCTAATTTCCGGAGCAGATCTTGAAAACCATACCATATTTCTTCACAATACTTGGCACAGATAGTCTGGAAGTTAATTTAAGGTGCCGACGTATACTACAATATCTGAAAAACTATTGGACCTACTCCAGTCAAAGTTGGTATGAGATTATTAAACAGTCATACATAACTGGATATTACATTTAAAGACAATCGGTGCATGAATAAAAAATCTATCTATTTAGCTATCACTATATTTCATCAACAACCAGACTTGTTCGTCACGGGTGGAACGAGCATTCATTGTTGTCACAGCCATCTGCATAATGCTACCCCTGCGTCACAGGGCCATATGACACAGTTGCACCAATCAACTCAACTCGAAAGGTTGCACGGGAATCGCGAACGCACACACGAATACGGTGTTAGCGTTGAGGGTCATGATGTCTCAGCGCAAGCATCTTTCAGCTGATGTGAAAGGTTTCGTTGTTAAAATATTTGAATACTTTAAGGCTGAAAGTGAAAGACGTTCGCCTTTCTTTGACATTTCAAAGTACATGAAAAGAACAATTCATGCATTACAGCTTCCTGAACAAACCATAGTTAAGATTTTGAACTCTCATAAAAACACATGCTCCCCTGCACATCCCTTAGGGGGGGCATCTCAAAACAGGATAGGAAGTTTAATTTAGATTCCTTTGATAAGAAAGTTGTCAGGGACGTGATTTGGCGGTTAACACGAGAAAATGAATTTATATCAACACGAAAACTAAAACAAATTCTCCTTACAGAGCATGACTTAGATATTTCCAAATGGACCATTTGTAAACTCCTTTCCAGATTTGGATATCAGTACAAAAAGACGAAAGGGTCGAAACTAGCAATGTGTGAACGACCAGATATCATTCGTTTGCTATCAATTATTTGCGCACTATTAAAAAGAAATGAGAAGAAGGCTATGAGCCTGTCTATTTGGACGAAACCTGGGTTAACGCCTGCCACACAGCGGCTTACCACTGGTCTCCCCCAGATACCAGAGAGCCACAGCGCAAGGTTTCCTCCCTGGGTGTGATCTAGTGTTCAGATCCAGATCTACAGATGGCAGAGACTACCATACCAAGATGAATAGTCAGGTTTTCACTGCGTATGTTGA
Organism: Haliotis rufescens; assembly: GCF_023055435.1. Lineage (NCBI taxonomy): Eukaryota > Metazoa > Mollusca > Gastropoda > Lepetellida > Haliotidae > Haliotis > Haliotis rufescens. The sequence continues at coordinate 38,653,800 of NW_025963779.1, forward strand.
GGAGCAGCTCCTCTTAGCACTGCCTGATAAATCCTTGGTGGTTATGGACAATGCTCCCTATCACAGTTGTCGAGATCCTATTAACCGTTGTCCAACCACAAATTCCACCAAAGGTGAGATATGTCAGTGGTTGGACAACAACCGCATTGTTGGCCCACGAAAGCCAAAAAAACTGACTACTACCAACTGGTTCTTCTGAACAAACCACCGCCCTCTTATTTGATTGACAACATGTTGAGAGAACACGGTCACGAAGTGCTTAGACTTCCTCCTTACCATTGTGACTTGAATCCAATCGAACTAATCTGGGGTGATTTGAAAAATATGGTCACCCGGCAAAATAAGACCTTCAAGCTTGCCGACGTCAAGCAGATTGTCTTGAAAGGGATGGAAGAAATTACAGATGTACGTGGGGCAAACTGTGCCAACATGTTATCAAAGTTTTGGAAGAGTATTGGAAACAAGACTGTATCCGACCAGATACTGTCCAGCCTGTTGTTGTTCACTTAGGTGACAGCACAGACTCCGAATCTGACGACGAGGGCATTTCGTGGGACCAAGAATAGTGCAATACATATACCCCTGTTTCACTACGACATGTAATACCCCGAATTACCACGGATATGAATTCGTACATATTCGTACATATTCTTTATAATTTCTTAAATATATCTTATTTGATTCCCAAACATTCTTGTAGTTGGTGGGATTCATAAGAAAAAAATTGTTTATCAAAGAATTTCTAGGAATCGTCTACGAATTTCAGGTTCGAGCTTTGTAGTACATGTCGTAATCAGGGGCTTGTCCACTTTGTGCAATTCTTGGCTCAGAATTTGATTCTCTTTCACCCGAAACACCCTCGAAAGTCTCGAAATCATCTACAAATATATGAAAATATTTTCTTCAAAACCATAAAAAATGATTTGTCTAAATGAATAATTACGTATGATATATTACACCTAATAACATGATGCATGAAATAAAATAATGTGGCAAGGAATGATACATTCAAGTCAATAACACTGACTTGAAAAAGAATGAAAAAATAATTGGATAAATATAATTAAATAACTGCTTGAGACGCCCAACGCTAACATCGCATTCGTGCGTGCGTGCGTGCGTGCGTGCGTGCGTGCGTGATTCCCGTGCAACCTTTCGAGTTGAGTTGATTGGTTCAACTGTGTCATATGGCCCTGTGACGCAGGGGTAGCATTAAGCAGATGGCTGTGACAACAATGAATGCTCGTTCCACCCGTGACGAACAAGTCTGGTTGTTGATGAAATATAGTGATAGCTAAATAGATAGATTTTTTATTCATGCACCGATTGTCTTTAAATGTAATATCCAGTTATGTATGACTGTTTAATAATCTCATACCAACTCTGACTGGAGTAGGTCCAATAGTTTTTCAGATATTGTAGTATACTTTGGTACCTTAAATTAACTTCCAGACTTTTGATAGGTCTAGTGGTGAACTGGTGTCTTTTGATAGTTTCGGATTTAAAAAAATAATTTTTTTCGAGTTTCAATGGCAACGACTTTGACTTAGACTGAAAATGGCGGTAGTCCTCGTTTCCGAAGCAGATCTTTAAAACCGTACCATATTTCTTCACCAAACTTGGCACATAATGTCATCTCACTGTATTGAATACATTTCCTTTCTTGTCGGTAAGTTCTGCGTTGCTTGAGTGTATGTTCCTCCAAAAGTGTCATGGACACAGTTGTTGCATTCACTGACCAACTTCATGCAGAAACACAACTCTTTACAAATACAACAGTGTAACTGATCTTAAACCTACTCAACTGTATAAACACTATTATTCTTGTCAACCATACTCTGTACTTCCCTTGCTTGATAACGGTGTCAGAACCTACAACGAAACCATCGCTCCTAATTGTAATAAAGAAGTTGTTCATCCATATGTCTCATCCTTACTCATTACAAATTCAGTTACATATTCTATCATAAACTGCAGATGGAAAAACAACACCAGTAGTAACTTTTTTTAGTGCTGCAATTTGGCCATTTACAAAAAGGCCCAGTGAACATAGTTCACAGGAGCTAATGCATTGCACACGACATGTCATATTGGCGGGGGATATGAGTATTTCATGCTTGTTTTTATTTTTTCATGATGACAAGTTGGTCTTTATTGAGAATGAGGGTAGTGCTTGTTTCTGGAGCAGAACTTCAAACCTGTTGAATATATCTTGATGAAACGCAAAAACAAAAGCGGGACGTAAAAGGATATTAGACAGCTTTGATACATGGTGACTAGGTGTATAGTGTACAGGCTTTATGAGCAGAAGTTACCCCCGATGACCGAGCAGTTTTCAGGGGGAAATATTCCATCCTGTCTATGAGGTCACATTATCTCTGCACCATTCATTACTATCACAGTCAGGGCTTCCTGATCATTTACCTTGATAAATCATTCCACTGACTACATGTGGCTATCGGCAGATGGACAAAAAGCACCCATGGTACCATCAGGTAAAAGTTATTGTCATTGTTTTACATGCTACCACCCATGATCTGGGGCGTATTGATGGATGTGTGCTAGTTTTCGAGGTGAAAGAGAAAACTGGTGATTTCCATAAAGAAATTATAGAAGGAGATGTGTTCATAGACTTGTTGGAACATCAGCTATTGCCCATTTTAAAAAACCTCAATGTGAACTGGATAATGCCAGTTAATACAACATCCGGGAACCAGATACAGTCAAGCCAACCATGAGTAGTCTGAATGCGACCATATATGACATTGTGGACTTCAGACCATCTGAAATGAAAGTCCATGGAGAAAATTCAGCTGAATAAGTAACCAGCAAAGTACAAGACATATGTGCTGACGGCACAACAAAGTCACATTGTCTTATGTATGACAGACAGACATTGTGAGCTCAACCCTGTTGAGCCTATCTTTGCTAACTGTACAGGGTTCTTGGCAAGACACAACACAACATTCACACTCACACTCACACATGTCAAAAGGAGGATCAATGCAGTCTTTGCTAGCCATCAGCCTTGGTGAACCAGTTATTATACCTTTGGGTGATAGTACTGATTCATATACGTCATCAGCCGAGATACATTCTACCTCAAGAAATCATCTGTAGAAAAACAAATACTTCATGATTCCAACTATTCCATCATTTATCAAAGCAAATATAATCCAGTACATATCCTTAATTGCTACCCCACCAACACACATGTCAATTAAGTACAATAGCAGCAATATTTTGAGACCATCCCCAACTTGGGTGTCATTTGCACCTGTGAGAATGCCAAGCCTGTGTGAGGTCATCACCTCCGGAAAGGTGTGAGGTAATTACCTCAGGTTATAGGCCGTTTCATCCATGCATGACAACACACGAATATTTTCTAAGTTTATCATCATTTTACCTTTAAATGTACATTTTAAGGGTAATCTGTGTCAGTTAAGCTAGGCTAGATTTGGTCAATTTGTGTTACTTTGATACATGCTATTTTCATAGCCCTATGACTCAGACCTATGGCACTGAACCAAAAGTGGGGTATAAGTAGCCAGACTCCATTTCCAAATTGCACCAGAATGAGGGGATATGTCATCTCCTGATGATTCTTGTTAGCCACATGTTGTTTCATGAGAACGAATTTCCAGCTGGCAACACGAGTTGGATCCTCCGCTTTGCGCTAATTGTGAAATCTGTAAAAGTGTGCCTTGTAAAGTGCAGTACTCCTGAAGATATTTGCACAAACTGCATTTAACTATATACAAACATATAGAAAACATTCTAACTGATCAGCAGAGAACAGGCTATTTTAAGTCCATTTATGGTTGATAACATTCGTAAGCAAACAGGAATTGCAGAGGTTTGAAAAGTGCTTGAATTTAATAATGTCTGATGAAAAGTGTTTAATTCTGCGATATAAACATCAAAGTGCTGGAAATGTGCTGGAATTTTACTGACAGTTTTTGAAGTGCAGGAATATAAAGAAAATCAGTCTAGCTGCAATATAACCGCTACTGAAATATATTATTGAGTGTTAATGCATAGTTTACAACATGTCTTCTGTCTATTGCGAGTTACATATGTTAATTCCTTTGCACAGTGTATTACTGAATATAGTTTAATTAACGTTTTTATAAGTGGCACTTGAAACTCTTAGACTGGTTACTGTTTGTTACCGTGACAGACCAAACAGAGGATCCGGGAACAAGTCTATTGAAACTTGTTCTCAAAGAAATCAAAACATGGTTATGAATGTCGGGTCGACTTTTGACGGAAGCAGGGCTGAAAGTTTGCTTCAAACAGTGTTTAAATCACGGAGAAGTGTTGTTGTTTTTTTGCGCTTGTGTTTCAAAGTACCAATGGACGTGCAAAACAAAAGACAGAAACAAGACTTTGTGTTTCTCCTGCTGGAAAGAAATTGATATTGGTACGATGGCGGAAAGTGAGCTAAAGTCTCACAGACGAAAGTCGTCACCAGAAAAACTGTCAACCATTGTTGGGAGTAAATTTACAGGATTTGGGCTTTGTTAACGGATTAAGAAGAGTCCTTGAAAACAAATGTTTTTCCTTGAAAGGTGCTTGAGTTTAGAGTTCAACCGGACATGATTATTTCATGCTTGATTATTTAGGTCAAATTCACAGGAGTCTTAGGACTGATATCCATATGACCATTTGAACCTAGTAATACACAAAAGTATTCCTGTTGTTGAATTCAAATTGTGCTAAACAGAGATGGACAATATCTGTAAATGAACTTTATGGAGGCTATTTTCATGTTTTATTCAGAATTCTTGTGCGTGAAGAAATATTGAGCAAATATGAATGATAAATAACAGCTTTGTTTGAATGATTTCAGGTTATGATGATCTGACTCAGGCACAGGATTTCACAAAGACAGGCTATGGAGCTACACAGACGCAGGCAAAGGGAGCAGCAGGCACAAGTATGCATTTGGTGTCTTCTGCAGCATCACAAAGAAGGGCACTACATTGTCCATGTTTCATTTTGTGGAATTTTGTTTTTAGGAAGAAACTTTTAATACATGTTCAAGGTTTAATAATTAAGTTGACTTATAACAACTGATGAAGTTAAAGGTTTTGAGAGTATGAAATAATCTTAGAAAATCACATGCAATCAAATGCTATAGTTCAACTGTCAGAGTTTGAATGATGTTGAATACTTTCGTTCTACTGAAACATATTTGTAGAGAACTTTAGCTTTCTGACAAATTCTGACTGCTCTTTAAGGATTGATAAATCTGAAATGGTTTGTTGTACTTTTCATGATAGATAACTGACTATGATTAATGTACCTCTGCAGGGTCAGCAACAGGGGCAGACCTTGCTTCTTCTGCCTACAGCAAAACCCATACACAGGTAAGTTTGTAGAAGGTAGATGTGCTACAAAATGGTAAAGGTTATCTCCCTTTAAAGGTCATGTTTGGAGGGAATATCAATCTCATTAAAATCAGATCTTAGTTCTCGCTATGCTAAACAAAGATCTGAGGACATCCCATTAAGGGTCACATCAGAACGACCTTTCATCCAACCAATCACAGCTTCGCTCACCAGATCATGAAAGTGACAGTCGGAATGTGTCTTCTAATCATGCAACCATGAAATATTTAACGGGGTATTCCGAACAATGGTTACTGGTTTTATGATTATACCCACACAATCTAGGCCATCTATAAGACATTCCAGAATGATGTTCTTATCAGTTTTAATTTTTCTTTAACCGAGCATACGTCAAAATATCTTTCGAAGCGTAGTCGCCAGTTTGAAACTAGTGTCGTAAAGCTCAAGAAAGCTGCCTCCTGATTGGCTAATGACGATTTCTTGTCAGTCATTTCATTGGTTGGTCAAAATTTGAGAAAGGTCGTTCTGACGTGACCCGTAATAGGATGTCCTCAGATCTTTGTTTATCGTCACGCTGAAGACCCGGATTCAATTCCCGACATGGGTACAATGTGTGAAACCCATTTCTAGTGTCCCCCGCCGTCATATTGCTGGAATATTGCTAAAAGCGGCGTAAAATCAAACTCACTCACTCCTCACTTTGTTTAGCAGTAGCGAAAACTAAGATCTGATTTTAATGAGATTGAGGGAATATTGTCATCTCTGTACTAAGTTGCTTTCATGGTTTTATTAAAAAATGATTAATTTTCAAGTTTGTTTATTAACTTGAACCTAAATCAGTATAATTTATTTTAGGGTTTTGATAAGCAGGCGTTCCATGCTGGCACTCCACCACCATTCAACTTGCCAATGGCAACCCAGGCTGGAGCCATGGGTGCCCCAACAACGCCATATGGAGCGGCGCCATTTGTCCCCATGATGCCACATCAGCCGCACTCCCAAATGCTGCACCATCCTCTGCAACAGGTAAGCAGACTGACTATCTTCTGACTGGTAAAACTAAAGAAAAACCTGGTCTGACGTTTGCAGCCTTTGAACAATACTTTTGGGCAGTCCATTGGATGAAATGAAACCTTTGTTTTACAGTAAGAATTAAGTTACAGCTGAAGAAAATGATAAAAGTTCTTTCTGAAAAGTGGAAGACACACAGTAATGGTTATTCTAAACATTCTTAATTTTTTTAAAATTTATTCTAAAAATAAAAAAATTGTATTTTTGACTGATTTAAACGTGGCTGTCACATAGAAACTGTTATGTTTTGCAGATTTGATCTTTTCACCCTTCTTGACCTGTATGATCTCATTTCTCATTTAAAATACTTTTATCTCTAATGTTTCGATGTAAGGTGGCTGCTGTGCATATTGAACCCTGGACAGGTTTTTCTGAAGTTTGGCTACCTTTTTGGCTTAGATTATAAATAAAGTTACAAGTGTAAAATAATTGGTTATGCATGCAAAATCACTACTTAAACTTAAAGTTGTATTTATGTGTTATCAAGTGGTACATATTCATAAACATAGATATATTCAAGTAACTTGAATAGTTGTAGTTTTATGACAAATCACATCAGGTGGAGGAATAGCAAGTTTTACATGAAACTTATTTCTGTTTTCTGTTGTGACTTTTGACAGCCTAGTGCATGAGTAACTAATGCTGGCGTTATGTCTGCTCGCTAGGACTCCACTGGTGGGTCAGCCAGAGCGCAGCAAGCCACATCCCAGGCTAAAGGGGGCACCAAGCCATACACAACATACTGGGGGTCTAACTGAGAGGAACAACCAACCCTGGATAATGAGGATCTGCCTGGTTCCTGTTTCAATTTATTTCTCTTGAGCTGTGGAAAAGTTTGTACCGAAATACGTCATGTAATATCCTGAGGACTGCTGTGAGTCATATCTGAATAGCGCTGTTGTAGCAATACTTTCTTGTAGGCACAAGCATTCATAAACTACTTCGTATGTACAGTCATTTTTGCTCTTTTTTTTCCCCCAAGTTTATGCATATTTTTTATGTGGTGATTCTGACTTTATTTGTTTCATGGAAACGTCACTACAGCATGAGGAATTCTGAAGATTGTAGATTTTGTGCGATGGTGCCTTACATTGTCGTCAAGAATCGCATTTAATGGATCTGGACTGAGAACCATGAACTGTGTGTGTAGCCACGTTGAAAGTGGCCTAATCGATGTTGAGTTTGATAACCTATTCATTAATAAATTTTGTAAAAATGATGTAATTATTAATAATATACATGCTTTACTCCTAATTTCCTACTGTTTCATGGTGCAGCCCAGTTCCTTAAATCATATACTTAAAAGGGTCACGTCTCGATGAATTGATGAGCTCACTGTGTATAAACAACATTGGCATCTCTTGTGTGCATGTGTATGTACGTTAGCCAAGTTTTGAACATAGAAATTTTAGCACTAGCCCTGAGTCATCCCACTATGTGTATCTGTCTTATATCATTTGTTGAATGGTTTGCTTTTTAAAAAAGAGAGCTACAGTATAAATATTTCAAAATGTGTCAGTAATAAAATATGAAATGTGTGTACAAATCCTGTCTTGTGTTGTGTTCTGGGCTTTAATTGGAGGTACTTTTCTCTGTGTTGATGCGTGGATTCTGAAGTGAATGTATTTTAACCATCAGCAGAAAAAAATAAATAACAATACAGTCAAACGCTGTTCTTTCGAAAGTTGAAGTGACCACGAAAATAGATCGAGTTCATCGAGGTTTCGACACTACTGAAAATGATGAATAAAGAAGGAATAAGTAGAGACCAAGTTTTCACTTGAAGATAACTGGAAGTTCGACAAATTAAAGTTCAACACAGGTGTGTAGGAAAGAACATTAAGAGAAAGAGATGCATTAGAAACTACCCAGTTGTATCGTGATTTGATGAGTGCTGGCAATAGGTGACTACTGGAACCTAGCTCATGTAATCTCGTGTTTCTGCAGGAGCAACAGATTGGGGTATAGTATTAATTGACATGCACTTATTAACCTCTTAACTATGAGGGACATCTTTGCTAAGTTGGGGCAGCAGTTTAGATCTGGTTAGTACTTTAATACAAAGCACTGGCAATTATGGTCCAATAAATTGTTTTGTTGAGGGCACACTGGGGGTGCAAAGGATGGGTCAGTTTTGATTAAATTCCGGTTAGTCAAACAAACTGATGATCAATATTCATGCCTTCAGTGGGTTTTTTTGCCCATGAAAGATGGAACAAAATTTTTCAGGTTATGTAGTGTGACTTCTTTCAGTGGCAATTTAGAAGTTTGTGCGATGAAGTAAGACAAGTTCTATGGATGAATTAACTTCTTTATTACTATTAGTGCGACGTTTCGGTGTAGATCCTAACTCCTTTATCAAGCATATGGATGAACAACTTCTTTATTACAATTAGTGCGTCACTTGCTTGATAAAGGTGTTAGGATCTACACTGAAACGTCGCACTAATTGTGATAAAGAAGTTGTTCATCCATAGAACTTGTCTTACTTTATGTAGTGTGTTTGTACGGTTTAATCAAATACTATTCCTACAACATTACCTCAAATTTGGCATGGGTCTGAGAAGTACCTGAACATAACTAGATATGATTTCAGAATTTGATCATTTGAAAATTACTTTTAAGGCATCTGTATTTTCAGTTGCTTTTGCGAATACACTCAAAAGGGTTAAAAAGCGATCTCAGTCGGGTGTCACATGACAAAAAAATATCCCTGCAGGTGTTGTCTCAGGCTTTTGTGTTTAAAACATTTTCTACAACTTGACATTTTCAGGTTAGTTATTGTCTACCCATTGACAAATGGGCCCAGTCGTCTAAGGCGTCGCGATTCGCTGTGCAGAGTTGCATCACTTGGGCACGCATGAAACCTATGGTTGTGGGTTCGAATCACGGTCCCCCCCCCCCCCCCCCCCCCGATTATGTTTCTAGGTTTGTCAGCACCATACCCGTGCTCGTAGGTTTCACCGAAGTGGTAAACGTCTGAGACCTGCATCACTTCGGGCTTTCCTCCCACATTAAACTGACAGCCATGATAAAACTGTAATACTGTTAAAAGCAGTTAAACCCAACTCACTCACTCACTTGTGGAAATAAACATATTTGGATTTAGAATGTTTTGGTCAAATGAAACCTGATTTACCTCCCACATTATGTCCCTGTGTTTTTTCTGGTACACTGGTTTATCATCCACCATCCCATAAATGGTAGATTTGAGAAGTTGTATGGCAATTGTTTTTCACTTCAGATACTTAGAGTGAGAAAAATAGGGCCCCTCGTTTGCTTTCTTTTGGGTCATTTGAAGGGCTGCATAGTTCAGATATTATCTTGTGTGGGTGCACTTGTCAACAGTAGATTAAAAATCATTATAGATGCGGTCGAAGTATATGCAAATAAATGGGCCAAAAGAGAAGAACCTGTTCAATTTCTTTCAGAGTGGTTTAAGTCAATGGGTGATGTCATTGGTAGAGAAAAAGAGGAAACAGAATTTGAACAAACCCATTTTGTTCCAGCCACCTGTCATCCAACTTCTGCCTGCTCTACATGAAAAGTTTGTAGCTGTTCCCACCGACAAGGCCTCAAAACACACATTCTATAAGCATCACTACATTAATTGTTTGATCAAAGAGCTTGGTCAAAGAGACATACAAATAATGCCACATATATAAGGCCAGTATGTAAACACAGGAAGAAATCTGACACAAACATGCATCAGCACTATCAACTTTTGACTAAAAGCTTAAGACGTTCATTTCTCTTTTGTACTGGATTCCAAAGCTCCATAAAAGTTTGTACAAAGGGACATATATTGCTGGGTCCTGCAAATGTACCACCAAATCCCTGCCTCAAAGTTTAATCATCATCCTTAATCAAGGAAGGACTTTCTCTCTATTCACAGAAAGTATTTGAGACAAGTGGAATTAATTCCATGTAGATTCTCCTAAACCCAAAGGATCTGCTTGACTTTGCAATCTCAGAAAAGAACCAAGTTAAATTCTGTCAAAACATTTGAGTTTTCAAATTCGTACGTCACTATCCCACATGACAAACTTCAATTCTTGATCCGTTGGGCTTTCGTTACAAAACGTGGTGACCCAGATGGAGTTACAAATCTGTCTTCAGAGGGTCAGGCCAATTTGTAAAATTTGTACTGAAAACACTGTGAAATGCTAGACTTCCTCATTGATAACATCAATGTAAAATGTGGGGGTAAGACATTTAGGTAAGAAGTGGTCATCTCAATGCTGATCTGTTTCTTAATGCACATGAATCAGAATTTTTGCTCCGATTGGTAAAGTAAAAACAACTGAATATGGCCAAGAAGTGTAACTAAAGTTTCATGTATATCGATGATCGTTCAGTAACCATCAAATAGCCAATTCCTTTCCACTGATTTACCCATTTAACTAGAAATAAGGGAGACAAGTGAGACCGCTTCATCTGTTTCATATTTAGATCCATGAGTGACAAGAGGGATGTGTACGACCAGAGGGATGACTTAAACTTTCCATTAGTCAACTTTCCCTTTATGTCCAGCAATATTCCTGCAGCTCCAACATTTGAGGTTGATTCTATCATGCTCACCCCTATTTTGACTTGTACTATAATGTTCCTGTGTTTCTTTCAGGTGAATAATTGACTTGCCTTGTGTTTGTGACGGGTGCCACGGTTGGGGTAGGATACGCTCACCTTTTCGCAAACTTCTGTTATCACTATTTGATAGTGATACTTAAACACTTGCTCATGATATAGTCGGAATCGTACAATCGATTCTGTTTTTTGCAGATATCTTTTACGAATATAGAAGGGTTTTGTCACTTTTATTCACTCTGTCGGCTGTCATGTGACATCATGACCAAGGCCGTATTTTTTTTTTTGACAGGGGAGGCAAATAAGATTATTCATTTCTTATTCAAGTTAACTTTCACGAGGAAAATTGTTTTCTATAAAAAATCAGGGGGTGGGCATCTGCCCCCCCCCCCCCCCTGGCTGGCTACGGTACGGCACTGATGACATCACATAATCAGAGTTACGTGTCGCAAGCTTACAGTTTATACAGACAAATTTCAAATGATCATGAAGAATTCTGAAATTATATTATAATATTTTATATTATACGTTTTAGCAGGGGTTTTATGCGTCTAGCGTCAGGTTGTATACCACGAGCCGCATAAAACCCCATGTAACGCGAGTGATCCCGCTACAACGAATTTGTCTTACCAAAGTGTTTTAATGGAACATTGTCTAAGAATTAACACAAACTCAACATTGATAGAAAACAGCTGTTTGAGTTGTGGTTAACTTGTGCTATGTCACGTGACTTCCATTGATGCAGCATTTTGCATTGAAGCGGGGAAAAGGGCTTTATTCTGCCTCTCAGATATCCACGTGCAGCCTGCATTGCTCGTGGCGGGGGTATAAGAGTATATTCCCCCGCTTAGAAATTTATTACCCTCCAAGGCGGGATACATAGTTGTTTTTTTATCAAGATCACGTTGACCAACCAGATCTAATCATTCTGACATGGAGGTATGATAACTAGTTCTGTTCTGGTATTTCTTTAGTGTCATACCAAGTTTGAAGAGTGTAGTATAAATAGTATTTGACTGAAGTGTAGAAATACCACCACACTAAATTGCCTTCCCGACTATTGGTACATCATAAATTCAATCTACTTCATGGCCCTGGGACTGACTCAATCACTCTACATCGGTCAAGACCATCCTCAAGCACCTCCTTCGAAACATTTTCCGTGTAAGTTCATCTACAATGACCATTTTTGCAGATATTTAGATGTATATGAGCAACTTGACATACCTTATGACTTCTGTCAGAGCTATCATCATGAAGTCCCAATTACTGATGATAACAATAGGGGCGGTGGGGTGGTCTAGTGGTTAAAGCGCTCCCTCGTCACGCCTAAGACTCGGGTTCGATTCACCGCATAGATAAAATGTGCCCATTTTAAGTGTTCCCGGCCCCGATATTGCTAGAATAATGCTAGTAGCGGCGTAAAACCATACTCACTCACTCACTATAATAACAATACATTTTGTGTTCTTATTTACAATACTCAACGATCAGATTCGATTCGATTCGATCCCCAGCAACCTATGCTCTTTAAGAGGCAACTTATACGCCGGGTTGGTTGGTTGGTTTGTTGTTTAACGCCGCACTCAGCAATATTCCAGCTATATGACGGCGGTCTGTAAATAATCGAGTCTGGACCAGACAATCCAGTGATTAATATCAGGAGTATCGATCCAGACAATTGGGATCGTTAACATGCATCAACCAAGTCAGCGAGCCTGACCACCCTATCCCGTTAGTCGCCTCTCACGACAAGCACAGTCGCCTTTAAGGGCAAGCATGGGTTGCAGAAGACCTATTCCCCGGATCTTCACGGGTCTCACCGGGCGCGCAGGCTTGATGACTGTGTCGTTGCGATAAGATTAAATGCGATAACATATGTCACTGTATTTTTAAAGTGATTGCATCGTGTCAACATGTACCTCAAAGTAAGATATACGAGCTCTTTATACGGCTCCCACAGTAAGTGTTCCACCACTGAAGGTTTTAGCTTATGTCATCACGGGAAAATTCATTCCTCGCAGCCTGCATTGTTGGAGTTTTTGCCTTAAGGTTGAACAACAACACAGAGTGAACAGTAAGTAAACACGAGCATTGTATGAGCACTGTTGTTTTGACTAAAGTACTGTCGGAAATGCTAAAAAACTGTTAAAAAAAGGATATAATTTTTCACAGACTGTTGTTATTGAAATATCGAGTAACTACCGATCGCCCAACCTGTGGTTTGAAGTATTTCAGTTACAAAGAGTCCTATCAACAAGTTTACAGGAGACAAATTCGAACGAAAACAGGAAGTTCACATTTATTTTAAGTCCAATGATGACTGTTGGAAAGGGACTAAAGAAATATGCGCACGTGACTCCGTTATAATGATAATAATGTAGTCTTCATAAAACATCTAATCCACACACAAAATCATTTTGAGAAAATTCTAGACGTACATCCTCTAAAATAACAAGATGACGCTGCGTGTTTTTGTTAACATTGCTCCCATGATGCATGTTACATGACACTTGCATAGCCATAACCATGGTACACTAAATGGAGTCTGTATTGGAAAATGATCTTTACACTTTAGAAAGATAGAGGAAAACCATTTATTAATTTAGATAGGGTGAGTAACCGAACTGCCCAAGTTATGGGGTTTTCATTTCATACCCATCAAGTCTATGGTATGATAAGAAAATAAAACAGGTGTAGGGGTGGTCTCAAAAACAAAACTGGGAAGTAAAAGGATATCATACAGGGTGATTAGGCGAATATTCTGGCCCGGATCTTCACGGGTGGTTGGTTTAGTGAACAGCTTTATATTGTACAGTTTAAAGCTCTCTTGTATGAAATAACTCGATGCAAGCAGTTCATTGTATCTGAGGGGGCACGGGTGGCCCAGTCGTCTAAGGCGCCGCGATTCGCTGTGCAGAATTGCGTCCCACGGGCACGCCAGTAACCTATGGTTGTGGGTTCGAATCCCGGTTCGCCCCGATTATGTTTCCAGGTTTGTCAGCACCATATCCGTGCTCGTGGGTTTCAACGAAGTCTGAGACCTGCATCACTTCAGGCTTTCCTCCTACATTAAGCTGACACGCCGTCATATAACTGGAATACTGTTAAAAGCGTCGTTAAACCCAACTCACTCACTCATTGTATCTGAACAGTGGGCATCTAGGTTATGACAAAACACTGACACATTGTCACCAACACGGCTCCTGATCCAATGTAGGTAGGCGTCTGCACCTGTTGGTTGACTGCCACACCACCAGCGAAAATGCCGTTTATTTTTGTGCAGAATCGCAAACGACTATACAGTGCTTTCATATTGTTTGGTGTAACGCCATTGTCTATGACATGCGAATATTCGGTAAGAATATTCACTTATTTCTAAATAACCAACCCGTGGGAATATTGGTCCCAATTTACCCAGATCGGGTGGTCAGGTTCGATGACTTAATTGATTGCATGTCATCTGTTCTCGATCATTTACAGACCGTCGTCATATGGCTGGAATATTGCAAAGTGCAATCAGTTGACCGGCTCTTTATGACACATGAAATTTGCTATTTGATCACACAAACAATTATCCAGCTTCACGCTTATAAAATGGACAAGATGCTATAAAAACGAGTACAGAGCTCTTACATACATTGAAATATCCCCGTGCGTTCAGGTCGTCACAAGGTGTGGGACCTAGTCCAAAATTAACATTAATTAGGTATACTATTTGCAGGAGATGCTTTCATCCATGAATTAAGTTCTTCGGCCAGTGAAGCCACTTGACAATATAAGGTTCTTCCTCTTGTCTTGAGGACTGTCTCAACTTCCCGCATGTCATCCTCCCTCACATCCACTTCCTGTAGTTCCGACTGACAGATACGTCTCTGTATGTCTTCTCCATATTCTGTAGAGAACTAGACCTCATCGTGGAATCTGTGGGCAATAGTAAAACTCTCCCCTGTCCATCGCTCATGGTATTTTGTGGGGAAAGGGGTCCTCATGTCAGTCAGTCTCACCCTGTCACACACTTTACAACGGAAAGATTTCTTTCGCTGCTGTCTTCTTCACTGAGTGTATATTCTTCTTAAGCCAGTACATTCGCAACCAGACCGATGTATCCTTGTCTTTGGTCACTTTAGATGGCTACATATCAATGGTTCTGTGAAACGTCTTGTTTTAAACTGTCGGCAAGATCTGCAGTTGTTTCAAATTCTGGTAAGTCTGTAAGTGACATGTATATAGGTTCTATAGGTCTAGCTGGTCTTGGCAGTCTTCAACTGACCTCGGTCAGTGCGTATTCGCTTGGGTTGTCTTCCTTCTTTGAAGATGTCTTCAAACGCTTTGTCCTTACAACATCCATCTTTCAAAGGTATCAGCTATAGCTATTTACCGAAAACATCCACCACTACCAACTCCTTCTCAGGGCTCGGTGGCGCCTGCTTTCCTGGTACTGGTCGGATGTGATGTAGTATCAGCTCAGTGACACCTGACTCCCTGATATTGGTCGGGTGTGATGTGGTATCAGCTCTGTGACACCTGACGCCCTGATATTGGTCGGGTGTGATGTAGTATCAGCTCTTTGACATCTGGTGCCCTGATATTGTTCGGGTGTGATGTAGTATCAGCTCAGTGACACCTGACGCCCTGATATTGGTCGCGTGTGATGTAGTTTAAGCTCTGTGGCATCTGCCGCCCTGATATTGTTCGGGTGTGATGTAGTATCAGCTCAGTGTTATCTGACGCCCTGATACTGGTCGGGTATGATGTAGTATCAGCTGAGTGACATCTGACGCCCTGATATTGGCCTCGTGTGATGTAGTTTTAGCTCAGTGTTATCTGACGCCCTGATATTTGTCGGGTGTGATGTAGTATCAGCTCAGTGACATCTGACGCCCTGATATTGGTCGCGTGTGATGTATTTTTGAGCTCTGTGGCATCTGACGCCCTGATATTGGTCGGGTGTGATGTACTATCAGCTTAGTGACACCTTGCGCTGTGATATTGGTCGGGTGTGATGTAGTATCAGCTCATTGATACCTGGCGCCCTGATATTGGTTGCGTGTGATGTAGTATCAGCTCTGTGACACCTGACGCCCTGATATTGGTCGGGTGTGATGTAGTATCAGCTCAGTGTTATCTGACGCCCTGATACTGGTCGGGTATGATGTAGTATCAGCTCAGTGACATCTGACGCCCTGATATTGGTCTTGTGTGATGTAGTTTCAGCTCTGTGACATCTGACGCCCTGATATTTGTGAGGTGTGATGTAGTATCAGCTCAGTGACATCTGACGCCCTGATATTTGTGAGGTGTGTTGTAGTATCAGCTCAGTGACATCTGACGCCCTGATATTGGTCTTGTGTGATGTAGTATCAGCTAAGTGACATCTGACGCCCTGATATTTGTGAGGTGTGATGTAGTATCAGCTCAGTGACATCTGACGCCCTGATATTTGTGAGGTGTGTTGTAGTATCAGCTCAGTGTTATCTGACGCCCTCATATTTGCCAGGTGTGATGTAGTATCAGCTAAGTGACATCTGACGCCCTGATATTTGTGAGGTGTGTTGTAGTATCAGCTCAGTGACATCTGACCCCCTGATATTTGTCGGGTGTGATGTAGTATCAGCTCATTGACACCTTACGCCCTGATATTGGTCGGGTGTGATGTAGTATCAGGTCAGTGACATCTGGTGCCCTGATATTGGTCGGGCGTGATGTAGTATCAGGTCAGTGACATTTGACGCCCTGATATTGGTCCGATGTGATGTAGTATCAGGTCAGTGACACCTGACGCCCTGATATTGGTCGGGTGTGATGTAGTATCAGCTCAGTGACATCTGTCGCCCTGATATATGTCGTATTTGATGTAGTATCAGCTCTAAGATATCTTGCGCCCTGATGTATGTCGTATGTGATGAAGTATCGGCTCCGTGACATCTGGCGCCCTTTTTTTTGTCGTATTTGATGTAGTATCAGCTCAGTGACATCTGGCGCCCTGATATATGTCGTATGTGATGTAGTATCAGCTCTAAGACATCTGGCGCCCTGATGTATGTCGTATGTGATGTAGTATCAGCTAAGTGACATCTGACTCCCTGATATTGGTCGGATGTGATGTAGTATCAGCTCAGTGACATCTGACGTCCTGATATTGGTCGGGTGTGATGTAGTATCAGCTCAGTGACACTTGACGCCCTGATTTTGGTCGGTCCACCACTTGTAGTTGTGTAATTGGGTAGTATCCGTTTAGGTACTCAAGTGAAACAGGAACAAATGTAAGTACCTCTGTGCACTTTTGAATCATCTGGAAAGAAAACAAACAAACACCGTTAGGTGCCAGGATCCGCTGCCCCTTGGTATGATTGCATCATGCCCCTGCACGTGGATTCTCACTGATATTAGATGAAATGCTGTGATATAACTTTCTTTGTAGTACACATAACGCACTGGAAATGGCCACCACGGAGACGCCTGGAGCCACAGATGACAAGGTGTCCCCTCTGAGTATAAAGATGGATGAGCTGATCGACGAGATGGGGAAAACGGGAAGATTCCAAATACTTGTCTTCATACTGCTCTGTTTCAACTACTGTCCACTGGTGTTTAACCACGTTATCATGGCGTTTTTTGGCGCTCGGATCACCCACACCTGTCACGCCGTAGGAAATATTTCTGTCTATATTCATAATTCTACCAATAAGACAGTTATTGGTCAAGAATCTGGGCAGTGTGACACAAAACTCTTCCTGGACGATGGTGTTAACCTGACCTTCAGCTGTAAGCCTGGCCAATGGACGTATGACACCGATGGAAGGGAGACAACTATTGGGACGGAGGTACATGATGAGTGAGTGTGAGTGAGTGAGTATGGGTTTACGCCGCTTTTAGCAATATTCCAGCAATATCACGGCTCGTCATTCTGATGTCAACATGCGTGTATATCATTGCTAATCTAATACGGTAAACTGTTTTTTAATGCTGCACATTTGCATTTGTAGGATTTAATAATTTTTACAACAATATGCCATGTTGGACCCTAGAAAATCTGAAAGTTGGCCTCCAATGGTGCTGTTGATGGCAGTCAAAAATGGCTAGTCCTCGTCACTTAACTCAGCTATATATATCTACTCTGCAAAAAAAAGGAAGGCAAAAGTAATTTGAGATGTATATTTTATATATTGGCATTGACCGAGTTAAAATATGGCACTCATGGAACAGTAGGTTCGTCAAAATAACACCTCGAACTGGTCGTCTAGCGCGAATACCTTAAGCGCGTAAACTATCTGGGCTGATATCCTGGTATTGCCAAAGTTGTAGAGGTGGCCGTATGAATGACGTAGCGGTATGATTCTGACCTGTGCTCTGGTATGTTGTCGACAGTATCTGGGAAGGTTACGTGTTGCCCCGTGTGTCCCACAGTCTTGTAAAGGTGCTTGGTGCTACGTGGAAAAAACAAAGATGATTCACCTGTTCGCAGACGGCCGATGTTTTTGCTTTGGGCTTCCGTCAGTCAGTGGCATGTTTTCGATGTTCACATGTTGTAAGATTGTGAAGGCATGCAAATGAAAACCTAAGGTTTTTATAGCCAAACAAGTAATGTTGCACCTACATGTCATGTTGCTGTGTTTCGGCGCTGGGCTCTCACGTGGAAGTGTTTTTGCGATTTTCACATCTTTTCACAAGATTTCTGCAGTACCTAATTCTTTCCACGCTAGTCAATCCTAACCCATGCAGAAATGACCTATTCGTTTTTGGTATTAATTTCGTCTTTTGCATTCTGTCAGATATTTACGGTTTTACTACTTTTGCGTTTCTTTTGTTTTTGCAGAGTATACATGTATTAGATAATGTCATTCAGAATGACAATTGTGAAACTACAACCGGAAAACTCGTATGTCAACTAAATACTAAACTTGCTACGCTAGATGCATACATAATGTGTTTCTACGCTGTGTTTTTGTTTAATTTCGATTTGCCGAATTGAAATGGAGTAATTTTAGTGTAGTTCCATTCAAATTGCGAAACTGTTAAAAATCTTTTAAAATGTTCGGCAACTGTGTAGTTCAATGTTTTCGACTTCTATCTTCTGTTTTGATAATGTAGCATTAACCTACTTTATAAACAGTGGGACTTGGTATGCGATGACGACAGCCTGAGAAGCCTGGCCACGACCGTCTATTTCTGTGGAGTGATGCTGGGAGGTCTACTGTTCGGGTACCTGTCGGATAGGTTTGGCCGCAGACCCATAATGCTGGTCACTCTGTATGCTCCCGTGGTCATCGGTCTTGGAATACACTTTGTCCCATCCTACACCTGGTTTGTTTGTCTCCGATTTGTGGAAGGCATCTTTCTACAGGTACTCGAAGTCTTTTTATATACGACGTTCAATGTATTTGTTTTGTAAATATTCACTTATAATTGTTTCAATTTAAGGCGACCCGTCAAGATCCGGGGTAGAATAGGTCTTCAGCAACCCATGCTTGCCGTAAAAGGCGACTGTGCTTGTCGTAAAAGGCGACTAACGGGATCGGGTGGTCAGGCTCGCTGACCTGGTTGATGCAGGTCATCGATCCCAATTGCGCGGATCGATGCTCATGATATCAATCACTGGATTGTCTGGTCCAGACTCGATTATTTACAGATCGCCGTCATATAACTGGAATATTGCTGAGTGCGGCGTAAAACAACCAACCAACCAACCAAATCAATTTAAGGCATTTTATGTTGGTAGATGTGTGACGGAACAGTCCCGAGCCTGACTATGATGGACTAAACTGATGGTGTTGGTTGCTTAATAGTTTTCAACGTAATCCCCATCGAAGTCCACACACTCTACCAACGATCCTGGAACCTGTATTCCACTGGTGTTGAAGGCTTCCTCCTGGTGACGTAAAGGTCCTCCACAGTAGAACTGACTTCACCATCATTTACATAAAGCTTGTGAGACAGTTTTTTCTTCGAGTTTAGGAAGAGTGGCCATCAGACGGTGCCAAATCTGATGATTACGGAGGATGTTCCATGACGTTTAGCCTTGACATTCGGACGTTTAGCCTTGATATTCGCCTAGGCAGACGGAATACTATAGGCCATTAATGGTTTTACCTTTGGAGGGCTTAATCCACCAGCCATCACCTTGCCCGCTGTTGGACGTCAGATGTTTCCACTGCTTTGACTGTTGGTTAGTCTCTGGCTGATAGTGTTGAACACAGGCCTCGTCCATGGTTACAAATCGCTCAACAAAATCAGCTGAGTCTGCTTCAAAACGACGAGATTCTCACGACCCGGAGCGTTTCTGGTCAGGAGTCAGAAGTCTTGGAATCCGGCGTGTGGAAACCTTTGTCATGCCCAGTTCATTCCCAGGAATGTTCTTTACTCTGTCATGAGAGAACTCTCCTGTATTTGCTAGTCGTCGAGCATCCACAATCATATCATGTATTTTATCAACATTTTGCTTAGTGGTGTGTGTGTGTGTGTGTGTGTGTGTGTGTGTGTGTGTGTGTGTGTGTGCGTGCGTGTTTGTGTGTGTCTGCTTGTACTAGTCCGGACTGATGCCGATTTGCTAGCCCATAGTATAACATGAATACCCCACTCGGACACAGTATACAGACTCCGGGCCGACCAGTCCTTGTTTTAGCCCCAATGCTGAGCGCCAGACAGGGTAACATCAAGTACCATCTTTACACGTCTTTTGGTTTGACGCGGCCGGGCGGTCGCTCTATCACTAGACCACGGAGGCGGTCCATTATATTTTAACATGGATATGTTTGATTGGTGTTTGTGTAAGTGAACCTTCCCCTTAATAGCTCATTCGTATAAGTTTAGTGAAAATTAAATAGGCCGAGCATACTGGTTACTTGTTCCACTGAATATACTTTTTTATTTCCAAGTTTCTGATTGTGATTTGGTCACCGGGAACACTTTACCATGCTTAGCTACCAATCTATAGTTAACCTATCAGCGATACGTTGGGACAGAATAAAAACACTCATTTTATCATCTTTTAATATTTTCATCTATAGAGACAAATTATAACAATCTTTAAATATTTAAAAGAAATGGTATCCAATTTCAGATGTTTTAAAGTAAACAATTCAATTTGTCATCTCCTCACTTCAAACAATTATAATCCAAAAACAGTTGATTGATTTGTTTGGGCCACATATATTTGATTTCTTTTCAGGATGACGTAGAAAGATTAACATGTTTCTATGAGTGAGCGCATCATCCACGGTCATAACATCGTATGCATGTCGTATTTAATACAGCCAAACTGTAATAGGTACACTCTCTTGCAGGGTCTTCAGATAAGTACATATGTCCTCGTAGCTGAGATGTTTGTCCCGGCCTATAGACCTCTAGCTGGGGCGATTCTAGAGTGTTTCTGGGGAGCAAGTGTCATTGCAATTGCGGCCATTGCATATCTTGTCCGTGACTGGCGCTACATACAGCTGGCAATCAGCATTCCAAGCGGTCTGGCTCTGTTTTACATATGGTGGGTGACTGAGGTGCGTTGCCCTATCCCCTCTCCCCTGAGGTCGCGTCAGTTTTCTGTCACTACTGGCGGATACGTGTCGACCAGTTAGAAACATGTAGCCAACGGCTAAAAATCATAAAATATTGTTGACATCCATATACGAATTTGTCCTTACTCACTTCAAAATATGCACTTCGATCTTCTTTTTACCAAAAGTGAACTAAGAAAAGTGATTCCAAAAGCCTGTCGTGGTTTCTTTGGGGGCCGCCATTTCCGGTTTTTCTTTTCGATCTTGATATTCAACGGATCAATGAGAGGATAAATAACCACACCTAACTCAAGCCCAATCCATAACATCTAATATTAAAAAGTCACAATATGTTTTACCTTGATAGAACCTTAACAAAATAATAGTTTGTGTCACCAAAGTGAGAACGACAGGGGCAATGTTAATCAAATGTTGTTCAACATTGGAAACCCATACCTTAGACCGCACCGCAAACTAGCCTGCCTCCACGTTCATAAAAGTATCTGCATATATTTGGAACCAATGACAGAACGTTTGTTTGTTTGTTGTTTAACGGCGCAACCAGCAATATTCCAGCTATATGACGACGGTCTGTAAATAATCGTGTCTGGACCAGGCAATCAAGTGTTTGATATCATGAGTATCGATCCACGCAAATGGAATACGATGACATTTATCAACCAAGTCAGCGAGCCTGACCACTTGATCCCGTTAGTCGCCTCTTACGTAGATAACTAGAAAGTGATGTGGATTCACCAAACGTTCTCATCTTAAAGTGTTATAATGATGAAATTGCAATAAAGATAATCTTAAACGGATCACCGTTTTTTTCGCACCCCAGCGTCATGCCAGAATCCCTGCGGTGGATGATAATGCGTGGAAGACTGGCCGACGCGGAGAAGTGCGTCTCCAGGGTAACCACCTTCAACAGGAAGGACTTCCCCAAGGAATCGTGGGCCTCGGTGCGTTCTTTGGCAGAAGTTAAAGGAGCGTCTTCTAAACAGCAATACACCTTCTTAGATCTGTTGAAGACCCCCCAGATGAGGAAGCGAAGTATTCTACTCTTTTACATATGGTGATCAAATATTATCGTTTGGACCTTTTATGTCTCCGGGGGCACGGGTGGCCCAGTCGTCTTAGGCGCCGCGATTCGCTGTGAATTGCATCCCTTGGGCACGCCAGAGACCTATGATTGTAGGTTCGAATCCCGGTTCTCCCCAATTATATTTCTAGGTTTGTCAGCACCATACCCGTGCTCGTGGGTTTCTCCGAAGTGGTAAACGTCTGAAACCTGCATCACTTCAGGCTTTCCTCCCACATTAAGCTGATACGCCATGATATAACTGGAATAATGTTAAAATCGGCATTAAACCCAACTCACTCACTCACTTTTATGTCTCCGAACAAGATGTAATATTAGAAATAATATATAAGATGTGTATGAAATAATACACACGAAATGTTCACGAAATGTGTCACGATACAATATACAAAATACCATTCGACAAATATTGGTCTCTAATACGTAACTACGAATCCCTCGTTCAGAAATAGATCCTCAATTATCATCTTTCTTCGCAAGATTGAAGAGTTTCGTTGACATTGCTTATCGCACGATATATTAAATCACCTATTAATCTGATACCAATGGTGTTTTTGTGGATCTAGGTTTGCCGTTGCAGTTGGTTACTATGGATTGACTTTCAAGATCACATCACTGGCTGGCAACAAGTATCTCAATTTCTTCATCGGCGGCTGCGTCGAAATGCTGGCCTACATCATAGGCATATATGTCATGGTGAAGTAAGTCAACATAGGGCATCCCATCTGTGTCACGATGAAGTAAGTCAACATAGGGCATCCCATCTGTGTCACGATGAAGTAAGTCAACATAGGGCATCCCATCTGTGTCACGATGAAGTAAGTCAACATAGGGCATCCCATCTGTGTCACGATGAAGCAAGTCAACATAGGGCATCCCATCTGTGTCATGATGAAGCAAGTCAACATAGGGCATCCCATCTGTGTCACGATGAAGTAAGTCAACATAGAGCATCCCATCTGTGTCACGATGAAGTAAGTCAACATAGGGCATCCCATCTGTGTCACGATGAAGTAAGTCAACATAGGGCATCCCATCTGTGTCACGATGAAGTAAGTCAACATAGGGCATCCCATCTGTGTCACGATGAAGTAAGTCAACATAGGGCATCCCATCTGTGTCACGATGAAGCCAGTCAGCATAGGGCATCCAATCTGTGTCACGATGAAGTAAGTCAACATAGGGCATCCCATCTGTGTCACGATGAAGCAAGTCAACAGGGGGTACGCGAGTCCAGTACTGGGCATCCCATCTGTGTCACGATGAAGTAAGTCAACATATCAGGGTATGCGAGTCCACAACTAGGCATTACATCTGTGTACAACAACGCAAAGGTCTTTAACGTTATTTCTGCGTAGCTACGCAAACATTACGCCGACTTACTGCGGATAATCCGCGGATACTTGCGAAACAAATTGCCTCTTTTGTGGGACTAATTAGTCTTATGGTACCGGGTTGTTGTCACAAGCGTTGTGAAGGATAAAAAGTTATAGCCCTTAACGTTTAAACAAGGTATATGATTCAATGTTTTTCGTTATTCATATTTAAATTTTATTCAGAATACCAAACTATTCCTCCGTATATCTTAAAACTGAAACTTTAAAAGGACCACAATCGTCTGATTTAGGAATGACGATTATTATATTGATTACCATGAATGTGTATTATGCAGATAAAGGCTTTACATATCAACTATTATATGTTTCCCTTCAAACATACAGATACACTGAGTAGATGCATGTCTCAGATCATGTCTCACATACGACCTTCGGGAGCGTCATCACTGGTATCCTCATAGGAATGAAATAGTCCAGTATTAACAAAGACGAATGTCTACGTCAATAGAGCAAAATACCCTTTTCGAGGTGTGTAAACTATTATTAAAAAACTGATAGCATTATGAATACTGGTAAATATCGACCCATGCTGCTGCCATGATGCCATTGCTTAATGCCTTTCATTAGCAATTAGTTGAACGAGGTGAGGATATGTATGACTCAGCATTAATAATCAAATGATAACAGCCAATCCTCATAAACGATTTGAGTAACAGTGTTCCTTCAAGACATTAAGGATAGTCGCGCTGAAGCCAGTATATGCACCGATAAGTCTCCCCTACTGCTCTTGGCTATCATTGAAGTCAGCATACCCTCCGATAGGTCTACCCTACTTGCTTTTACAGGATATCATTGAAGTCAGCATACACACCGATAGATCTACCCAACTTTCTTTTAAAGGATATCATTGAAGTCAGCATTCACACCGATAGGTCTACCCAACTTGCTTTTACAGGATATCATTGAAGTCGGCATACATATCGATACGTCTACCCAACTTGCTTTTACAGGATATCATTGAAGTCAGCATACACACCGTAGGTCTACCCAACTTGCTTTCACAGGATATCATTGAAGTCAGCATATACACCGATATGTCTAGCCTACATCCTTCCCTGGGATATCATTGAAGTCAGCATACACACCGATAGGTCTGCCCAACTTGTTTTTACAGGATATCACTGAAGTCAGTATACACACCGATAAGTCTCCCCTACATCCTGCTCTTGGCTATAATTGAAGTCAGCATACCCTCCGATAGGTCTACCCAACTTGTTTTTACAGGATATCACTGAAGTCAGTATACACACCGATAAGTCTCCCCTACATCCTGCTCTTGGCTATAATTGAAGTCAGCATACCCTCCGATAGGTCTACCCAACTTGTTTTTACAGGATATCACTGAAGTCAGTATACACACCGATAAGTCTCCCCTACATCCTGCTCCTGGCAATCATTGAAGTCAGCATACCCTCCGATAGGTCTACCCAACTTGTTTTTACAGGATATCACTGAAGTCAGTATACACACCGATAAGTCTCCCCTACATCCTGCTCCTGGCTATCATTGAAGTCAGCATACCCTCCGATAGGTCTACCCAACTTGTTTTTACAGGATATCATTGAAGTCAGCATACAAACCGATAGGTCTACCCAACTTGCTCTTACAGGATTTCATTGAAGTCAGCATACACACCGATAGATCTCCTCTACATCCGGCATGGGATATTATTGAGGTCAGCATATACACCGATAGGTCTACTCAGCTTGTTTTTACAAGATATCATTGAGGTCAGCATATGCACTGATATGTCTAGCCTACATCCTTCTCTGGGATATCATTGAAGTCAGCATACACATCGATGAGTGTACCCTACACTTATCTCTAGGATATCATTGAAGTCAGCATACACATCGATGAGTGTACCCTACACCCTACTCTTGGATATCATTGAAGTCAGCATACACATCGATGAGTGTACCCTACACCCTACTCTGGGATATCATTGAAGTCAGCATACACATCGATGAGTGTACCCTACACCCTACTCTGGGATATGATTGAAGTCAGCATACACATTGATAAGTGTACCCTACACTTATCTCTAGGATATCATTGAAGTCAGTATACACACCAATAGGTCTACCCAACTTGCTTTAACAGGATATCACTGAAGTAAGCATACACATCGATAGATCTACCCAACTTGCTTTTACAAGATATCATTGAAGTCAGCACACACACCGATAGGTCTACCCAACTTGCCTTTACAGGATATCTTCGAAGTCAGCATACACACCGATAGGTCTACCCAACTTGTTTTTACAGGATTTCATTGAAGTCAGCATATACACCGATATGTTTAGCCTGCATCCTTCTCTGGGATATCATTGAAGTCAGCATACACATCGATGAGTGTACCCTACACCCTACTCTAGGATATCATTGAAGTCAGTTTACACACCAATAGGTCTGTCATCCATTTCCCCTAGTAATATTGCCTATTTCTGAGACTTTATATTTGTGTGTGGATTAAATGTGTTGTACTTTACAGGATAAAACGAAGAGTTGCGGTCATTTCCTTCGCCCTGCTGGCTGCTGTGACGTGCATAATAGCTGGGGCGTTACCTTCAGGAGAGACGGGTACACACTTGTATAATAGGTCCCCGGTAATACACTCACCAACAAAAGTTACCGTGACGCACATGGTTGTCACAATTTTATGGGTGGTTCAAACTCGATACAAGTGACATGAAACATCATACCAAACACAACCGCGGTAGACAGAAATGATTTGGTGCAAAACACCAAGTTTTGTGTGATAAACATGCATTTTGTGGAGATGGCATAGGTATTTAAACCACCGGGATAAAAAAACAGTTTCGGTCTTTTTTTGCTCCGTTTTACACCCTCATTTATTCAAAGTCCATCACGATTTGAGATGCCACACTTGTCCAAAATTTGCTGTTGGAGAGAAGGGGGGATGATCGAAGCTGGAAAACCAGAACCCTTTCAAATATTAACTTTCCTTATCCTGTCATGTAAAACTAGGTCACTTCTTAGTAATTTGATATGTCGACTGACATTGTCTGTACATCTTAAAAGCAGCGGGAAATCCTATTACCTTCTGTTCCTGTGATGCCTGTAGTCGACAGCTCATATTGGACTGATGGTATCACACACGATGTACATTTGGACCAATCTAGGAGTAATGGCTATGCGTAATCCTGGATTTTGCTAAATAGAATAAAATGAAATTATTAAATGAATATACAACACCTGCAAATTATGTATGTTCGTATTTTAGATTCTGGTGTTGACTTAACTCTCGTATCAACTGGTTTCGCCATTGTTGGACGATTCGCTGTGGGTGGACTTTTCAGTTTGATATTTCTCTATACGTCTGAAGTGTACCCAACAGTCATCAGGTGAGAACATCTCTTTAGTTGTATATTTAATGTCTATGTCTACAGTGTACCCACCATTCATCAGATGCGAAGATATCTTCAGCTGTATATTTCTGTTACGTCTAAAATATACCCAACAGTCATCAGGTGAGAAGATCCTTTCAGCTGTATATTTCTGTTACGTCTAAAATATACCCAACAGTCATCAGGTGAGAAGATCCTTTCAGCTGTATATTTCTGTTACGTCTAAAATATACCCAACAGTCATCAGGTGAGAAGATCCTTTCAGCTGTATATTTCTGTTACGTCTAAAATATACCCAACAGTCATCAGGTGAGAAGATCCTTTCAGCTGTATATTTCTGTTACGTCTAAAATATACCCAACAGTCATCAGGTGAGAAGATCCTTTCAGCTGTATATTTCTGTTACGTCTAAAATATACCCAACAGTCATCAGGTGAGAAGATCCTTTCAGCTGTATATTTCTGTTACGTCTAAAATATACCCAACAGTCATCAGGACAACTGAGAGAAGACAAGAAGTTCTGAGAAAGATAATACACAATGTGACACTGACAAATACTGTTTCTTATATAACTTATGATGTCCATTTAGGACATGATTTTAAGCACGTGTCTTCACTGAAGATTCCAGCTGATACAATCGGATACAAAATGACAACTTTCGCTTTATGTTGTATCACACTGCTTCTCGCTGAGTGTATTCGCCACGATTATGTTTCTAGATTTGTCGCACCATACCCGTGCCCGTGGGTTTCACCGAAGTGGTAAACGTCGGAGACCTGCATCACTTCGGGCTTTCCTTCCACATTAAGCTGACACGCCGTGATGTAACTGGAATACTGTTAAAAGCGGCGTTAAATCCAACTCACTCACTCTCGCTGAGTGTAAATTATGCGTCTATATTTTTGTCTGACCTAATTATAACTCACAACTTGTTTGTTTCATTGAAGGAATATTGGCATGGGGACGTGCGCATTTTGGACCCGTGTGGGTGGAGTGATTGCACCGCAGATAAACAGATTGGTAAGTGTTGAATTTGAATGCAATTATACAGTCCTCTCACTTTCTGGAAAACATCTTCATGTGCTAAAATAAGGTTGAAGTGTCATCTTTGGCAAAACCACACCAAGTTCACAATGTGCGTGTTCACAGGAACTAGCTCTGTCTAATAATCAGTTTGTTTATTGTAAGCTTGTACGCTTGGTTTCCTGGCTGTCACAAGAGTCAGTGAGTGCAGTGTGAGAAGAATGAGGAAAACACACCTCAGATAGTCCAAATATTTGTTACATGCGTGTCGTGAATTCTAGCAATGCCCTAAGGGTGCGTGGTGCATGGATGAGGCTCACACAGGTTGTTCCCAATACAGGGCGAGCAGACATCCGAGGCGGCCCCCATCATCGTTTTTGGCGTCATGACCGTTATAGTCGCCGTGGCTACGTTCTTCCTACCAGAGACCCATAAGAAGAAAATTCCAAATACCATCCAAGAAGTCGAGGGTTCGGACGAAATAACCTCATCTTCTGTCATTGAGGAAACACAGATGTGACAGTAGGATGATGTGATTCTCGGTTTGTATTTCATGTTCCTGAAGTGACATCCATTAAAGTTTGAATTATATATTAATTCAAATGAATCTTTACGTGTTCGTCGCTTTTTTGAACTAGGTGAATTCATGATAACATGACATTTAACTTAATCAGTGTTTCTCCTTCATGGCTGCAATACCTTTGAGTTGCTGTGCCGCTCGTGGTGTTGTTGTATGTAATCAATAATAAAAGACAAATTTACCCTTCGACTAAATGCTTGAAAGTGTCACAGCGTGACATGTACATCCATATTTATTCAGTAATTCAAAACGTGTATTTTAAATGTTTTAGGTTAGTGTCAAGTTGAATATATTAATTCATTAGTCTTGTATTGTACATCCTATGTTGTACAACATCTGTAGTAATTAAGGCCCTGTCGTGTCGGTTACGTGGTTAGTCCACAACCATTCATCTGGTTAACTTGCACCGTTTGACGCATATCTGTAATGTTTAGGTTTACGTGTTGATTTTATACTGCTATATAAAAAATGACGTTATGTAGATACCTCAGCCTGGAAGTCTGTATACAGACAAACTCCGTTCTGGATATACCGCTTCCTGGAATACCCCAACTCTGAGACAGAATGTCCGTTTTCTATCTCTTTGTGTACTGTATATTTGTGATTTGTGATTATTAAAGATGTTGAAACTTCGAACTTCCTTTGACTACAACTCTGAGCTAATTCCTCTTGTCACACCCGCGGTGGCAAAGAAGAATTCGGGTGATGAGGCTGGAAGTCTGTGACATCCACCAGTTTCTGGGTTTGGCAACACACATAATGGTGTGCAGGCACTGTGCTTGAGTATTGACGATCGTCATTGATTGCTGATAATTTCCTCTCCCCTCTATCACTATACACGATTGATTGTTGAAGTATTGTGCGATCCTCACAAACGTTGCGTAATGGATTCGTCAAGCTTAATTAGCCACTTCAATGTGCAACCGATGATAAGCACTAGGTGTCCGTCAGTAGAGGCAGAAAGTAGGTGCGAGGATTATTCTTTATGAAGTAATACTGACATGTTACTTCTAAGCGTTGGAACTCTGTCTCACTAATCATTCTTAAATGACATGAGACTCATCCACGGATTAAAAACTATGTTATATTTTATTGCTATTATGCCCAGTGCGTGGTTGTTAATCGTCTGTAGAAGGACGAGTGTGCAATAGTAATACGTATATACCCTATACACCAGGGTGGTTTATATGACCCCCTAAATCAGTGTAACTGTATATATACAACCCTACATCAGTGTAGCTGTATATATACAACCATACATTTGTGTAGCTGTATAAATACAACCCTACATCAGTGTAGCTGTATATATATACAACCCTACATCGGTGTAGCTGTATATCTACAACCCTACATCGGTGTAGCTTTATAAATACAACCCTACATCAGTGTAGCTGTATAAATACAACCATACATCAGTTTAGCTGTATATATACAACCCTACATCGGTGTAGCTGTATAAATACAACCATACATCAGTTTAGCTGTATATATACAACCCTACATCAGTGTAGCTGTATAAATACAACCATACATCAGTTTAGCTGTATATATACAACCCTACATCGGTGTAGCTGTATATATACAACCCTACATCAGTGTACCTGTATAAATACAACCCTACATCAGTGTAGCTGTATATATCTACAACCCTACATCAGTGTAGCTGTATATATACAACCCTACATCAGTGTAGCTGTATATATACAACCCTACATCAGTGTAGCTGTATATATACAACCCTACATCAGTGTAGCTGTATAAATACAACCCTACATCAGTGTAGCTGTATAAATACAACCCTACATCAGTGTAGCTGTATATATACAACCCTACATCAGTGTAGCTGTATATATACAACCCTACATCAGTGTAGCTGTATATATACAACCCTACATCAGTGTAGCTGTATAAATACAACCCTACATCAGTGTAGCTGTATAAATACAACCCTACATCAGTGTAGCTGTATATATCTACAACCCTACATCAGTGTAGCTGTATAAATACAACCCTACATCAGTGTAGCTGTATATATACAACCCTACATCAGTGTACCTGTATAAATACAACCCTACATCAGTGTAGCTGTATAAATACAACCCTACATCAGTGTAGCTGTATAAATACAACCATACATCAGTGTACCTGTATATATACAACCCTACATCAATGTAGCTGTATATCTACAACCCTACATCGGTCTATCTATCTATCTATCTATCTATCTATCTAGCTATCAATGTGGGTGTGTTTGTACAACGATTTCTAGTCTTTCATCAGCGTGTTATGGCGTGTTTTATGTCAGGGTTTTAAATATTTGATGATGATGACGACACAATGGTGAACACTTGATTTCCCCCCCTGAACGTAGCAACACATTGTGGCATGTTTACTGAAACATTCCCGTTGAGTGTTATCATGTATTGGGCCTTTGTTTGTATTGAAGCTAAACAAGGGTTTACTTTTGCAAAGGATTGTCATTTTAGTGAATGGATTGTCGTTGTAAGAGAAAACCTAATGGAATACAGAACTAATTTGGTTGAAACACAAAGTGAAATCAGGTAGTGAAACCCCATCGCTTGCCAGCTTTTCTATAAGTCGTATACATGTTTTATAGGTACCCAATAATAAATAACCAACATATATACCAAAACACACCATTGATAATGAGTTGCTTCACTACCAAGTTACATTAATCGTGATATATTATTAACCATATAAGCTTTTGTCATGTCATGACGCGTGAGTCTCCAATTGTCGTTTGAGATTCGTGTCACATCCGGGCTCTAACTGTTCGTAGATCCGGGTATTCAGCGATGTCCCATGCTGTAGATATTGATTTTTCTTCAGCACGTGTTGTCATAGCGACGCATAACTGTCTTTGAATTATTCAAGGCCTTTTCCAATTCAAGGCAATTAAAAATTACGTACCTATGGTAAGCGCGTCCTCAAGCGTGGGCTCGATCCGCGTATACTTGCCTTTCTGTTGGAACTAACGCCAAAAATCAATATGCTTTTGTATGCATATTGAACTTTTGTATTTGTAAACGACAGTGTGTAGGTGCTCTCATGTTTAATGCATCTCTTTTGAAAATCCACGGTGAACATGGAGGATTATTTTACCAGAACCTCGAAGTAGATGTTTAGCTTTTGTATCGATTGGCTATTAATGTAAATATTTAATGTAGTGATATTTAAACATGGGTGGTGTAAGTCCGACTTTTTTTAACGTCTTATTGTTTCGAAAAACGATTTGGCTTACCCACTTAAATAATTGCCTTCAAACAAACTTGTCGTTCGGTACATTTGTAAACTCCCATTTAATTTCATTTTTACATATCCGTCAATTGACGCGGGCGATAATGAGTTGTTGGCGTAAACACAATAGCAAAATCTTGACAGCTAACGTTCGTCGTACTAATTTGGTACGATGAGCAAATAAACAAAAAATTAGTCTATCTATGATTAAATTGAAACACAACAGATCTGTGAGCCGCATGCATTGAACCTTGTGGCGTCCACACCAGATTGTGAGTCTCACACAGTAAACCTTGTCCACACCAGATCGTGTGACACCAAACCTTGTAGGGTCCACACCAGATCGTGTGACCTCGAACCTTGTAGGGTCCACACCAGATCGTGTGACACCAAACCTTGTAGGGTCCACACCAGATCGTTTGACATCAAACCTTGTAGGGTCCACACCAGATCGTGTGACACCAAACCTTGTAGGGTCCACACCAGATCGTGTGACACCAAACCTTGTAGGGTCCACACCAGATCGTGTGACATCAAACCTTGTAGGGTCCACACCAGATCGTGTGACACCAAACCCTGTAGGGTCCACACCAGATCGTGTGACATCAAACCTTGTAGGGTCCACACCAGATCGTGTGACACCAAACCCTGTAGGGTCCACACCAGATCGTGTGACATTAAACCTTGTAGGGTCCACACCAGATCGTGTGACACCAAACCTTGTAGGGTCCACACCAGATCGTGTGACCTCAAACCTTGTAGGGTCCACACCAGATCGTGTGACACCAAACCTTGTAGGGTCCACACCAGATCGTGTGACACCAAACCTTGTAGGGTCCACACCAGATCGTGTGACATCAAACCTTGTAGGGTCCACATCAGATCATGTTCCGTATACACTAAACGTTGAGCCGTCCATACGAGATCGTGAGTCTCACACAGTAAACCTTGTGCCGTCTATACCAGGTCGTGTTTCACTTAACCTAGTGCCGTCCAAATCAGCTCGTGTACCCCTAAAACTTGTGCCGTTCACACTAGCTCGTGTTCCACTAAACCTTGTGCCGTTCACACTACAGTCCGTTTGACTCCAAATGAGAACGATGAATTGCAAAATAACTCGAAATCCAGAAAAGTGTATGAAACATCAATACGGTACTTGACCATGAATACCCTGTACCCAACAAAATCTGAATTTTGTTTAATTTAAGACCCATGACGGATGAAGTTCTTTAAGAAACTATCATGTAATTTTGTATAGAAATGTGTACATGACACGTAGGGGGACACACCGTGGAAGGAACAGCGCAAGCACGGTCTGCACGTGCTACACAGTGACCGTGTTCATTCAATGACAAGATGCGCTACTCAGCAGATGTTAAACAGTTGATGTTGAATGTGTATGATTTCTTTAGAAGTGAAGCAGAAAGAGCAAAGCCTTTTTATGCAATTAATAAATTCTTGAAACGAGCTTCAAAAGCTCTTGGTATGTCCCCTCAGAATTTTAAAAATGTTGTTAGTCGACGAGATACAAATAGTCAGGCCAAGGAGGTAGGGAACATGTCAAAACCACGCAAGGTTGATAAATTAGACAGTTTTCAGAGGGATCAAGTCAGACGTGCAATTGTTAAACTGCACTCAGAAAATAAGTACCTGTCCCTAAGAATTTTGAAGAAACACCTTGAAACTGACCATGATTTACGTGTTACAAAGTACAAACTATGGCAGCTGTTGCATACATTTGGTTACAAATACAAAAAGATAACTGGACAAAATAGAGCTGTGTTGTGTGAACGGTCTGACATTGTTCGTCTCCGAAATCATTACCTTCGTACCATCAAGCAGAAACGTGAAGAAGGATGTGAGCCCGTCTTCTTAGATGAGACATGGGTAAATGCGTCACACACAGCCAGCAGTCAGTGGGTACCCAATGGTGACTGTAAGGAGTCTGGTAGAAAGTTACCAATGGGAAAGGGTGAAAGACTCATAGTTCTCCATGTTGGTTCTGCTAGTCAGGGTTTTCTCCCAGACTGTGACCTCGTCTTAGAGCCAAGGCCAAAGACAACAGGGACTACCACACAGAAATGAACGGCAAAGTATTTCTGGAGTGGGTGAAAGATAAATTAGTCCCTGCTTTGCCTACCAAGTCTCTCATTGTCATGGACAATGCACCGTATCATAGTGTGCAGGATCCAGAAAGCAAGACTCCAACCTCTAATAACCGTAAAGGAGACATGGTTACTTAGCTGCAACGGGGGAACATTACCTTTCCTTCTCGAGCGACGAAACCACAGCTCTATGAAATCATCAAAACTATGAAACCTGAACCAGTGTATAAAGTTGACAGTTACATCAAGGGTCAGGGTAACGCTGTCTTACGACTGCCACCTTATCACTGCGACCTGAATCCAATCGAGTTGGTATGGGGCATCGTCAAGGGTGACGTTGGACGATCGAACACAACGTTCAAATTACGAGACGTTGAACAACTCGTAAAGGAAACCCTTGGTCGGGTAACAGTAGAAACATGGAGGCGTTGTGTGGCCACAGCCGTTGACGAGATAGAGCCACGTTATTGGTCACGAGATGGACTACGGCCAGCAACAGTCCGACCTATAATAGTGGCAGTCGGTTCAGGCACCAGCAGTTCCGACGACGAGATCTATGGCATGAGCGAGTCAGATTGCGACTGAAATTATCATGAGACGGCCCCTCTTAACGCTCTGTCATTTCCCCTACCACAGAACGTGCAGTACATGCGTGCTTGCGCTGTGCCTTCCACGGTTTGTCCCCCCTACGTGTCATGTAAACATTTCTATACAACATTACATAATAGTTTCTTGAAATAAACAAAATTCAGATTTTGTTGAGTACAGGGTATTCATGGTCAAGTACCGTATTGATGTTTCATACACTTTTCTGGATTTCGAGTTATTTTGCAATTCATCGTTCTCATTTGGAGTCAAACGGACTGTAGCTCGTGTTCCTCTAAACCTTGTGCCGTCGACACCAGCTCGTGTGCAACTTAAACTTGTGCTGGTTATACCAGGTCGTGTCCCGTACACACTAAACCATAAACTGTATGTTGTATACACTAAACTTTCAGATAACACCAAACCATGTCCTGCAATCATTTAATTTTGTGAGACTAACCCATATTCGTTCACACTAATATATTGATACATTTATCTGTATGCTGAGAGAGATGAGAAAGAAACTTGAAAAGGAATTAAGTTCTGTTGAATATTGCCTCAGAATTGTATTATGTAGAAAGATGTTATCAATTGCCCTTGTTTGCAAACCATGTCGGAATCTTCTTCACAATATTAGTGCAAAACGTGGACATAGAAGCGCACTGATGCATTTGATAGACAAAATTGTGTGAAGTGTTTATGAAATAAGAACTTATTCGAAGCTATACAGTTTGCGCAGATACCAAATAGCTGCGCTGCGTTTGTTCATACAAATATATTATTTATTTCTAATTATATTTCTTTATATAATAATATAAATATTTCTAAGATATTTTAATGAGCAAAACTTTTCTTTCTCTTTGTACCCCAACGTTTCAATTCATCCCGGCAATAGTAAATATATGATCATATATATTGACCTATTAGGATCATGTCCCGATGATTTACAGATGTCGATAGACATAAAGAAAGGTTTGACATGTTGAAAACGTTGCACACACTTCTTTCTCTTCAAATCAATCTCCTACACCATTGTTCTTTTGTCTTACGCCCAACGGAATCTTAATCGAATTGATTATTCGCTGGAGTTGACGTTAACATATATTTGCATTTGTTCGTGAATGTTAAGACGACCACTCTTTCCGACGAAGTAGGGTGTAGTGTTAGCATCTCATTTGAATATTACATCTGGTTTACAAGTATGTGTTTCACAAAAAAGCATAAACTGTATTGAATTTCAAGATCACTAAAAGATCATGTCGCCAGAACAAAACTTTTCGTGTCTAAATGAGAAGTATACTCTGTTTATTGAGTGATGAACGTGTGGGGATGAATTTATCCAAATTTTTAACTCATGACCAGCGTCAAAGACACCGTAAACTTGTGTTTATCTGTTTGTGCCGAAGTCCGTATAGTCATAGAGTGTGATGTCGTCCATTGCAGGCGACCTCATGTAGCCTTAATCGTAGGTCTCAACTAACTAAAATGAAATGATACTGATACTTTTCCCCCGACAGGGCAGAGGTTAAAATTGTATCTTTCAGTGGTATATTTGGGAGACAAGTAGCATTAGTCCTATTTCGTAATTTCTAACGGATTGTTTTCCTCAAATAATGGATGGACGTTCGAAATATATAACATGAAAATTTGAAGACATTAAATAAAAATATATTTCTAACAAATATTTACCGTCGGGCGACATAAAGAAGAAAATGGATTGACATTCTATGTGTCAGGTCGACTGTGTCCTGTTCCGCTGGCCTAGCCTGAAGGTTTTGTCATAACTGAAAGTCGCCAACATCCCTGGTGGCACATACAATGTAGATCGTCAGCCAAGTATTAACGATATATTAACTCGCCTTTATGTACTAATGATTCAGCAAACCACTATGGTATTCTGATATAGTGAGCAATCAAAGGAACAGCTTATGATGAATTTGTATTGATACCCATATTTGTGCAACAAGACTTTGTACAGAAAATAAAAAGACGTAACGCTATATCTCGTGATTATCGTTCCCATTGATGTGCCGGTGATTGATTATTGAAACGGTTACCACACACATATATTTCAAGTAACATTTACATCGGACATCGGATTGGATCAAGGTCACAGTGTTCCCTGCAATTCTGAAACACTATGCTGAGAGGGGAAGACAACACTTTGTCACAGTAAACGGAGACATGTTTGAAAGGAGTGGCATCCAAAACAACTTGACATCTCATGAAATTTTATATGAACTTTATTGTAACATTTTGTACACACGTATCACAGACAGAAGAAGTTTGTGGAAAAGGCATAAAACCAGCTTGGTTTGAGTCTCACAGATGCAACAAACACTGAGTAATATACTGATCACACTTAAATAATCTAATCGTGGAATATATTTATATAAGTACATATTTTTGTGTGAAAATTTTTACTTTTCATTTATATCAGAAATCGGAATTTAACATTATCATTAATAAAACGTCTTAGAGAAGATCCCGGTTTAGAATTACTCTTTTCTCTTGTTATAAGATCAGTATTACCACATTATACTCTGATGAAAAACTTCTTGTTTTGGTAACTACGTCTAGAAATAACAATGCTAGGGTGGGAAACATCTTATGTTTATGGGTTGGTCATGAACCCACTGTCAAAAACAACAGTTCTAATATAAAATAAGTAGGAGAGGGACGTCTAATACAATACCATACTGTGAGTGTAACGACTAACAGTAAATCAGCAGTCTGCGACCCAGTATCAATGCGAAGTGTAGTTCAATAAGCAGTGGAAATATACAAGAATACAGCTCATCGTGAACACACTTACAGGGTACATGATCACTCTGTACAAGACTACTTACAGTACAACCCGAAACATGTATAGAATATAGTTCAGATACTTAAGTTTAAAAAAACCGATAACAAACTTGTAACCTGTACATATAAAACTACATCCCCACTTTATCAGCATCGTCTTGTTACTTGTTCATCTTGTTCACGTGCAGTGGGCTACTTTTTAACAATAACAATAATACCGTTATCTCCATGGTAACGTGATTATAAAACATTTCAGTCAGTTGCCATAATGAGCGTTCAGCACGATATACCACAAAAATGAAAGCAGTTTTCTCCCTTTCCAGCAGTTTCAAAACGAGGCGAGTCTTCAAAATCGTATGGCACGTGCATAGGGACGTACAAAGCAGCGAAGTTCAAAGAAAAACGTTACAATATGGACGGCTTTCTAAATATATGAAGAATTTGCAATTAAAAAATAGAGATCTCTTTCTTTGAAGACTGTATTTTTAGGATTTAAAAAAATGTATTACTTATGTACAGAGGCAAAAATATATTATGCCACAATCTCATACAGTGATTTGGAGATATACCTCTCTTACGATGTAAATAATATGTACATAAAATAGCATAGCGAAGTCAAATATGTATCAGCTAGCAAACGCATGTTCTGTTATATCATTAGAGAATCCACCTCTTTAGCTTACAGACCATAATCTAACAGGCATTAATCGTTTGTCTTTAAGCATTGAAACAATATAAAAGTATACGAAACATGTTTCGTTTCCTCAAAAGAATTAGCCATTTAATAACAATTTATCTTTTCATATAATGGCATATTTGGTGCGCAGTTTTGCAATCTAAATATACATACAGTGAAACGAGCACAGTTGGTTCGAGGCACTGTTGGTTAAGGACGCCAAGCTGTATTGTTAAAGCTTTTGTCATCACGGATATATATTCGAAATCGATTATTAAATGCATCATTATATCAGTATACTCACGCAAGACGTGGTTTCAAGTACGAAGGCGAAATCTTTTGTGATCCTGCAATTATGTACTTAAGGAAAAAAACACATTTTCGATGTGACGAAACAAACTTGACCTACGGTCGTAACAAAATTGTGAACTCATCTGTTGTATTTTTTCGTAATTATTTTAGTGATGCCGATGTTTTATCTCGATGCGCTCGCATATATCACAGAGCGTCAATCGGTTGTAGGTGATGCGCACTACGAAACAGGGTAAAACTGTTTTCACAATATCCAGCTGCCAAGAAACGAGAGTGATATTAGGAATAGCGTCTTCAAGAATGTGAAATAAATTGGTGTACTTCCGCCATGGCGTACTATACTATTCATATACCTTTCACACAAAATTCAAAAAAGTAACCAGTATCTGATTATGCATATCTCGTGAATGGACACACAACTAATACTTAAATGAAAATCAAATACAACATCTTTTTACGAAAGGATAAAACCATATCCTGATCCTTCCCTAATGGCACCTAGCAATTTTGCAGCGTATAACCAGTTCATATACTCTCGATCTAAAAACTAAAATACTAAAACGATCAAAAGGAAATTTAATGAATGTTCTTTTCGGTATCAAACAAACAGGGACGTACCAGGATGTTTCTGGCATGAGTTTTACAAATCCATAGACGATTGTCAGAGGATTTGTGACAATCCTTTATTATCCGTAAAATGGTGGCATAATGAGTGGGATAGGAAAGATCAGGGTATGGGGACTTGCCCGAGACAGCTCACATAAATTATAATTCCTTCCATCTGGTTTTATACACATTATGGACGGATAAGGGGCTTTGGGCGAACTCCAGTACATATCTCTGGATTTCTAATCCACAGATCTTCAATCACAAAAATGCTTTTCTGTCAAATCACTTAGACCACAGTTTGAGGCACATCGGACATTCTGCGGGTACTCATTATCCTTCACTTCGTCTTCAGTCACAGAGATTTCCTTTGAGCCTACGATGATTATAAGGACTTGTAGATAGCGACCATCAAGCTGCTGTCCCGAGTACCGTTTTCAATGTAAAAAAGTTCTGAGATTTTGTCGAGAGCTGATGTACACAGCTACAGTAGAGCTTACAGAGAAGAATACAGAGTATTAGTCGTCGTTTTTGTCCAGGATGCCGAGCTTCTCACCCACCCACTTGCATTTAGCAATGATCTCGTCTTGCATGAGCGAGAAACACATGGACAAGATCGCCATTCCGAACAGGACATAGATAGCGCCGAGAATTAGTTGTGCCTGCGCTTGAGGGTTCTCAAAGTCAGTTCCAGGAACGACGTCGCCAAAGCCGATGGTGCTGAGAGTGATGAAGCAGAAATAAGCAGACTGAAGCCAATCCCAGCTTTCCCACAGGCCAAAGAGCACAGCCCCTCCGAAGATGTAGCCTCCGATGACGATCATTGTGATGGTGAGTGGAACAGTGATCTTCTTCTCGTCCAAATCATCGTCATCGTCATCGCTGTCGTCATCCAGCACTACAGGGTCATTCTTCATTGGCGGCGGGCGGTTCATGTGTTTCAGGTCGAGAGGAACAATCTTGACAGCCTTGCCGACGGGACTTGGAACCCTTGACCCCGGTCGGCTGGTTTTGGACGGGGGTCTGCTCTTGTCATTGCCATTGGTGTCAGTACTGCCCGTCGGAGACTTGGTTGGGAGGCGAGAGAATTCGTTAGACTTATCAGTCTTCCAAGCTGGGTCATGATCCCCTCCTCGCTGCATCGGTTTGATCTGGACCACTTTTGTCCTGGGACTCTTCTTGCGACGGCAGCATCCGCAGCAGCAGATCTTGGCGTAGATGAAGCGAAAGATGTCTGCAAGGACGTCTCCGATGTTGGCGAGACACAGCAGCATGAGTGGGATTCCAAGAACGGCGTAGGCGATGCACACCAATCGGCCCCACACTGTTTTCGGAGCGATGTGACCGAACCCTAAGCAGAAGGAGATGATATATATGATGTAGGCAGGCATAATATGTGCACATGTAGTCCGTCTTCACACTTTACATTCACAAAGTTATCCCGAGAGTGTAGATTACAACATTGTAAAGTATTTGATCACAAATATCCAAATTACCTACATGGATATGTAACTATACGCAACCATTCAAAACAACTGCTAAACATATCTATTCTGTGTATTCATTAAATTTGTAGTGTAAATATTACTATTAATGAAATAATTATATGGCAGTTGGTTAGGTGCATAGTATCTAATATCTTCATCTATTAATGAGTATATTATTATATATAGTTTGATTGAATGGTGTAATATTGCAGTCAATTTGTGTTGTTACGTTGAATGATGACAGAATTAACACATAAACATATATAGAGGTGTAATTGAACCTTTTTTTCAAACGTAGCAAATATAAGTTTATCATGTAAATGGGTACGTTCCTCGGATGGATATAGTTAACCGATAAAAATAGTTCCCCTTGGGATCATTTACGGATGAATATGCAAATATACATGGTAAGGTAGGTACTGCTTTCAGTGTTTACAAACATGGTGGGGAATTGTCATCATTATCCAAATAATAGTCTAACATACCGAAAGTCGGCGGGCTTAGCTAGGGCCTGCAACAAGTGTGGACGACAGTTCAAATATTAATTGCTTAGCAGTTTAGCGAGGACCGCACGGATTTCAGGTTCCATGTCTGTGTTTGTAGACTTCTGTAGCTTTGGGTCTTTTCCCCCAATATAAAATAGTGGGATTTGGAAAAAAATGTTCGAAATCTGTCCTTGTATCATTTCATTTGCAGCATTTCGTAACGGTATGACAATTCGATATGACCAGGCAGACTCTCAACAAACGTGACGTCACATAGATTAGAGTATCTTCCTTTTGTTGAAGGCCAATTACTCTAGCGGGCGGACCTATGGATTGCCGCGAAAGAAAAAACGATCACTGATAAAGTTATATTTCTGTTTGAATCTTCATCTTAAAAACGTATGTGTACGCTATTTCCTTTTTGCCTATATAGTATTTAAGGTACTGTCTAAAAAGAAGTTTCAGTTGGAATATATTACCAGTTGTCTGACCTAACACCGAGCGTGCGACGTAATATATTAATTCGCATTTACAGGGAAACTTAAGGAATTACGCTAATTAAAAAAACACAATTTTTATTCCTATTACATGATATTTACCATCCAAAAACGCACTAGCGTGATAACCTCTATTTATTATTGATTTTGAATGCTACTTGTTACATGTTACCTTGTCTTGCTATGTAGGTTTGTACATATACATTCTGTAACTAATGATGTTTGCAGAAAGTGATGCCTGATACCGGATATTCCGCTATAACTACATATAGAAGATAAGTGCTTTCAACAACCTATCGACCAAACAATATTTGGACACATTATTAACATCAGTACATTCCGACTCACCAATGGTTGATATGACAGTTACGGAGAACATGAGGGCCCCGGGCCATGACCACTTGTAGGTAGGGCCATCAGGAAGGCCGTAGTCGGAGCAGACACGTCCGTCGTAGCCGATGGCGAGAGTGTTGTCCCGGAACGTCTCCAGCACACTACGGATCTGGACCTCCATGAGGACACGATTGTTGGCGTTGGGAAAGCCATAGTCGGAGAAAATCTTCAGGACGGAGTCGATAGTTTTGTTTTCCATCGGTGTATACTCGTTTCGTGATTCATAGCAGATCTGTTGCTCGTTGTTCTTCTCCAGATGCTCAAAGATAAACCCTCCCGCAACACAGTACAATATAACCATGGCACATAACCCAACATGGGAGAACAGGAACTTCATAAACTTTTTGCAACATCCGTCCCTCTTTTTCGTACCCATCTTGACAGAAATGACTTGATCTTTATGCTAGACACCGCACGGGACAGCACCCGGACACAGCGAATGTAACTTGCGTACGTAATCTATCCGCTGTAAATACCTTAAAGCTAGTCAGTTCTTCATGCTGTAAACTGCTACATCCAGTGTTGAAAGTTCCGACCAAACCTGAAGAAGAGAATACATTTGGTGACCTATGCAACTAAACATCTTACAGTACAGGAAATGTCCTGAATAATTTAATATGCTGTTCGTAGAAACAAGAGAATATCGATTCCGTTCCCTTGGAACCGTTTGTTCTGTTCCAATTTATCAAAGGATAAATATTTATTGTGAACCATCTTTCCATGAAGGCAAGCGAGACATATATTGTTTAGACCCGTGGCACGGGACAGAGAAATCAATAGATGGGATCGAACGACGATACCTCACCATGGTAATAACAACACTCGAGGCCGAATGGCGACAATCAGAATGGCAGCACACCACGGACAACACCGAAGGTGGCCGAAGTTATACATAGACTGTTTCCGTTCTCTTTGTTTGTGAACCTGTATGGGATTCAATAATATCTGTAGTATGGGTGCGGTGAATACACACGTTTATATTGTTTGTTGTAAACGGTAGGGTACGAACTAAAGCTTTGATACAGCTTTAGGCCAAAT
This sequence comes from Haliotis rufescens, assembly GCF_023055435.1. Lineage (NCBI taxonomy): Eukaryota > Metazoa > Mollusca > Gastropoda > Lepetellida > Haliotidae > Haliotis > Haliotis rufescens. The sequence continues at coordinate 38,697,026 of NW_025963779.1, forward strand.
ACGAATTCAAGCACGTTCGGGATTCGCGTTGTTCTGGAAACAAAGCTTAGACGCTTCCGTTTGTTTTGTTCATGCCAATGATTTCTACTTAGCATGACACTGACGTGGGACTTTGTAAAGCAAGGGTGAGATGACGTGAAGGAAAGTTATATCCAATAGGTATATTTAGTCTTCTTGTTCTTATTCAGATCTATGATGCTTTACAATCAGCTCTAACGTTAATACCATGTTGAAATAATGTACTGTTCCTAAATCATGTTTATGTCTACCAACTCTTATATCATAACATAATGCATGTTTAAATGAAACGTGTAGCTGTTCAATGTGCTTATATCATAACATAATGCATGTTTAAATGAAACATGTAGGTGTTCAATGTGTTTATATCATAACATAATGCATGTTTAAATGAAACGTGTAGGTGTTCAATGTGTTTATATCATAACATAATACATGTTTAAATGAAACATGTAGGTGTTCAATGTGTTTATATCATAACATAATGCATGTTTAAATGAATGAATGAATGAATGAATATTGTTTTACGCCGCATCAGCAATTTTCCAGCCATTCACGGCGAGTTGTTTAAATGAAACGTGTAGGTGTTCAATGTGTTTATATCATAATCCAATGACATGACTTGGGCATGAATACCATGTAGTATAGACGAGTGTTTATCATCAATAGGTACACGGTTATTTTCAAGTGGATTAGTCTGTATTTATACAGTTTCACGTCTTGTGACGGGTAATAAGATATCTTTATATGTTGTGTATTTAGAAAATATCAGTTAAAATCCATTTAATCTTGCTGTCGTCCTGATGCCCAAAAGCGACTGCGTGCGTACATCGTGTCACAATCAGTGATTCCGTCATCTATTGTTACTTTTGAATGATACTTTCTGAGGGAATTAGTGGAAACAGCAGACATCAGGAATCTGGGCACTGGGAACTACTTCCACTTGATTGTGTCATTAAAAAGCAGAAGGAAATTCATAAGAAGCGCCTTTTTATTGTTTCTTTTGCGTATGTAAAGATAGAAGAATAAATATTTTCGTGAAATAATTAATTATTTCTGGATTATGTAAATGTAGATATATGTTTTGGTGATCCTGTCTGATCAGGTTTGGGTATGGTACGGTCACGTCGGTATTTAAAGTCTCTTATATTGATGTGTGGTTTACCACATTTGGTGATAAAAATATAAAAATGAGTTTCTGTTAGCAACAGTTTGAAAACAGACACAAACGGAATCATATTCATATTCGTGTTTGTGATCTGTAGTTTGAAACAGACGGGCCTAAACAAATAAACAAAAGTCACGTTTTCCTTATTACACCTAATATGTGTGTATATTTTGTTTGTTTGTTTATTGTTTAACACCGCAGTCAGCAATATCCCAGCGGCCTGTAAATAATCGAGTCTGGACCAGACAACCCAATGATCATGAGCATCGATCTACGCAATCGGGATACGGTGACATTCTTCAACCAAGTCAGCGAGCCTGGCCACCCAATCCCGTTAGTCGCCTCTTACGACAAGCATTGTCGCCTGTTACGGCAAGCATGGGTTGCTTAAGACCTATTCTACCCCGGATCTTCACGGGTCGCGTATATGTTGGACATATACTGAAATTGTTATATCATATTTGTTTTGTGTTACAAGACTGTTGTAATAAATGACGTGTTTAACCATATTGACGTCAATATTTAATGAAGGAAAATGTAGATTATTTTTGTTATTCAGTATGATATCGTTCATGATAAACATTTATACACAGAAAACACACTGGAAATACTTTGCACTTGCAAGATAAATTAAATATTTTCAAAATGATTAAGTTTTAATGTTCGCACAGAAAAAATGAAGATTAATGGCGACAAGACAATGCAAATGCCAGACTTGCTTATTTGTTTGTATTTCAAAAAGATGAAGTTAAAAAGCAGGGAAATTATCCACATGTGACATGCATTACCCTACACTGAATAAAGGTGTGGGCGGTTATCACAAGGACAATCTCAGCAGGGCTGTCGGTAAGTACAGAATCACCAGGCTAGAGCAAGGACAGAATCTCGCTCCACACATCAGTAAGTTTTCGAGCCGTAAATACATCCGGGAACCAGTCTATATAAGGGCTACAATGCAGCACTTAGCACATACGTTACGATTAACAGAGACCGATGGAGCTTAGCAAAATATCTACAAGAATGGTATGTAAGTGTTTGTGGTACAGGGTGCCGATTTTAACGTTGTTTTGTACAACGTCATCCAGGTCAAGAAATCTACCTAAAATTAACATGAAAGCATAATAGTCTGTACCAGAAGTACACAGGTTATAAACAATGAAAAAACAGATACAGTTCGAGTTCATATCCTTCATATCATAACTGAAGTTCAGACATTTGATGAATCATATATAAACTGGTAGCAAGTAAGACAATTGACAAGAAGAAAATAGATGAAATCGCACCACTGGTTGCCCTGGAAACGTTGACGTTGATATTTTTCAAAGGAATTTGCGACGTATGAAAAATTTATACGGGTTCAAAGCTTCACGGCAAATATTGATACGAGAATCAAGAGTGGTATTGGCCATGCTTCTTGTAACGCAGACATTTAACATTTAACCGACTGACTGGCGCGCTTGAGATGAGGAAATCCTCTTTGTAAGTAATGCTACAACACAACATTTATCTCACGTGCCCGTCATCAGATAAGGCAGTTTTGTGCTATCCTGTGTCATGTCCACGTGTGTCCAGGGGGCAGACATGCAGCATGTATAATTTGTCGACGGCAATGTTAAAAAGAGGATTATTGTGCATGTTTACTCATTCTTTCTCATTGCGTTCTATTCATACAAAAATAATATGTTTTTGAAGAAACATACATTTAGTGCAAAGCCATTTAACACAAGCCATTGCAATTGTAAATTTGATCAAAGAATTCAATTAATTCATAAAGTTTTGAAACATTTATCTATTTAAACGTGCCCCGTACGAAACTAAAATTGTTTCTATGTCGACGTTTTTGGAATTGAAAAGTTTTACCAAAACGAAATACAAGAGTTATGATGTGCATGTTGTCAGTTACACCAATAGGACGTTTGCTAAAGCAGGGGGCGGTGGGGTAGCACAGTGGTTAAAGCGTTTGCTCGTCAGACCAGGATTCCATTCCCCACATGGGTACATTGAGTGTGAAGCCCATTCCTGGTTTCCCACGACAAGATATTGCTGGAATATTGCTGAAGGCGGCGTAAAACCATACTCAGTCACTCACTAAAATCAGATCAATCTGGGATAAAGTAATTCACAAGGCAATAAAATCTATTATTTGAAATTTAGGCTACACAACTTAAGTAACCAACGTCAAACACATCTTAAAGACATGATGGTGTTTACTTGTTACACTCCTTGGAAATATGCCGCACCAGTTTACCAGTGATTATCCTATCGTTGTATGATATTGATAGACGTTCTGTCGTGTTCGTAGGCAAGGCGTTGCTACCAAAGTGCCTTACTTTCACCGTTAGAATAATAATTCAAACATAACGATGATACTTACACATCTTTCTTAGGGCATATGTGTGGATATGTGTACATCGTCCATATTGAAACACAGTGAGATTGCAAGGACATCAAGGCATTTACTACCTACAACTAGGCAATGGAATGTCACCCAGGGCCTAAACATAGCAACAGAAAGCAACATCTAATACCGCCTGTCGCAGGCCGGGTTTGTAATCCATAATTAATATTCATATCACGTCCTAGCTATACAGATCGGTGGGATACGGTATTGATATTTTGGTTTCGCTCACAGAAAGAAGATGGAGAGTATGGAGGATGTTAAAGTAGGATTTGCTAAATTGAATTTTTATGATGATTTGTTTTCAGATGCACATATACATTTTTTTTCGTAATCTGGGTAATTATTATGTACAAATTTAAATAAATGAAAGCAGCAACGAGGGTTTGGGTGGTCCTGGCACAGTCAGGCTGGTTAGGCTCATCATCAGCTCAGGGCCCTTGCCCCCTCTACACGCAGTCCAGACAGCGAATAGGACTTCTCCCAGGAAGCGCTGCCTAGTCAAACCCACTCAGAACATTTTGGAGGATGTGAAGACTCCCCAACACTGCAGCCTTCTGCATTACCCAGATTGCCAGAAGGGCTGTATTCCTGGCAGCAAACCCGGGTACTCTCCCAATGTCAGTTAACAGATTGGGAGGTACCAAACCTAAGGCACCGAGAACAATGAGGAGTCGGACAACTTGGTACTTGTGATGCAAGCGTGACATTCCGAAATCGAGGTCTGCATATTTGCCACGTTTTTCCTGAATCTTGTCAATCACATCAGTGTCAAAAGGGATAGAAGATTCAATGATATAAATGTTTTCATTGGAATTATCAAAAAAGGATAAGATCAGGTTTGATGGCCTGGATACGTCTGAGGCTGTACATGGGCATATTCCAAAGAATTTTGTATTTATCATTTTCCATGACGCCCTCTACATATTCTGGGTCGTACCATGGATGGACCTCTGTGTCAAAACCACAAGTATTGCTAAGACGGTAATAGAATTATCGAGCTACTCCATCATGTCGCTTAAGACACTGTGTTTGTGCCAAAGCTGTGCATCCACTGACAATGTGTTGGACAGTCTCATTAAATTCATTGCATATTCTACATTAATTTTCCTATTTACATTTTGTAATTTTACAAAATCAGACATTAGCGGTTTCGAGTGGGAAGTGACTGATCCTGAGCAGCAAACAGAAAGCCTTCTGTTTTACTTTTCAGGCCAGCCGACTTCATCCAAGCGAAGGTCTGCTGATCTTCTCAACACACTGCACACAAACTCGATGCAGTCGTCGTTCAGATAGCCGCGCCTTGTAAAACTGAGTATCGGCCGATTTGATATAGCACTTCGCTTGGTTGACAATAATTTGTGTACCGCCTAGCAGTAAAGAACCATCAACAAAACCAACACTGACATTGCGATTAATTCCCGCATACTTGGCTCGTTTAGGAAAACTGTGGAATGCCTTGTTTTCATCATGAGTCTTGACATGCTTCACAAGAGGATCATCGACAAATAAATGTGTGTAAAGTGCACAATACAATTCTATCGAGAAGAGCCTCCACGTTAATCAAACCACTCCCTCGTTGTATTATTATTATTGTTGTTGTTGTTATTATTATTATTGGAAATCCAAATGTTACACTTGGTTTATGTCTCGAAAGATTAAAAACCCTCTTTCGCTTAACTTCGCATTGACCATCTCCCGAGTTATGTATGATGCTATGTTCATGATGATCCACCACAGCTGTTTATAATAATGCAAACGCTGTCCCCCTTCCAACTACAATGCATTGTTACTATGGTTGTATACAAATGCCAAGGTAAACTGACAGCTGCCTTTAAGTATGAAACGTAATGTTTCAGCCTATTCTGGACTGAAGGGACAGTGGACTACCTTCCTTCTAATGAAAATACTATTTAATGATAATTCTTAAACCTCGGTGACTATGAGTCTATTGCTACTGCATTATGCATATATCTGGGCCTTAATGGAATCGGTTTCAGGAAACGCATGCAGTGCACACACCGCACACTATCTCTATATTCCTACCAATTTGGAATTTGAAACATAGACGGAACTCATCATCGATAGGTAACACAAGAAGCTGTTGAAGGTCATACATAACGTTTAGTGAATATGAGACCATAAGACGTCCACAATTCTGTTTGACATTTCAACATTAAATTTGTTACCTTGACGACGTGATTAAATATGAATTTACAGTTATAGCTGAAATACCACCGAGATCTTTGTAACTAGCCGTATAAGGGACACATCAATGCATTTGCCTGCCACTGCCTCAAGAGGTTCGCTGCCTCCGTGGGTCATATATTTAATTCATTGTTTATTTTCAAGAAACTCATAGTAAACATGCGTAGATTGCATTCAATAGTGTGACAATGATGAGGCATGACAACAGTGTTGATGTGAAATTTCGTATGATTATTGAAATGGTAAGAGGGTACTCACCACCCCTTGTAATTGCGACTTAAAAAGTCGTTGCTTTTTTTCAAAATCTTTTTACACAAGTAACAAAAAATATTTAGGGTCACGAAAATTCTTTATCATACATTTGGACATCATTATATACAAAATGAAAATAAAATTGTCTTGAAATCTACGAGACCGCTGTTGGAAGCGAGAGAATACACTTTGGTCAAGTAACAAAAAGGCGCTTTGCGAAACGAAAAGTCTTGACTGACGAGTTACATGAGAATTTACAGTTTATAACAAAACATTTTCAAGAGAATAACAAACGGCAAAAAGCGATATCAACTCCATAAATCATCATCTGTCATTATTTTGCCTTGTCATTGTGGAACAAGCGTAAAAGAGTTTGTGTACACGGTAGACACCTTCGATAAAGGGAGACAATTTGCGGGACGTAACTCTTGTATGACAATAATTCCGTCAAAGTGTTATGATCACTGCAATGGAAATATAACTATTCCCAGGAAACTCACTCTTTTACACTGAAGAATATAATAAAATGCGATATTTCGTATGATTATGGAAATGGTTATGTCGCTTTTACACTGCTGTGCAAAAGAAAGTGCATCCATGTTTGATGGTGGCTAAAATGAAACAAATATGAAATGGTATGATATGCGATGTAAATGCAGGCTATCAATGCGTATCTCAATACAGGTGACGTGCAGTTGAGTCGAGTAGAGTGAGTGAAGCAGGCATTGTCATCATCTGAGTTGGTTCACAGATACCAGACATTCTCAATAGCGAATATGATCACTACGAGCACCAATGCACGTGCAGACTCGCCGTTTCATCGATGTCGTCATCCACCTGATGACGTCATTTGAAATCCGTTACCATACGTCCTTCAGTACAATTTTCAGCTGTTGGCGGTTCTGTGGTGGATGAGGACGCCCGCCCACTGATCTGGCGATCCAGATGATTCCCACAAGGACGGCGACGTTATGCACAGCTAAGAAATTCCTTGCAGTGTGCAGCCAAGCGTTGCTGTGCTGTAAGAGTGTTCATCGTGTCTGTTGGCGAAGGAATGGTGATACAACGGGTTGAAGAACGTCAACCCTGTATATCTGGCCGTTAAGGTTGCCACCGATAATGTCAAGTCTATTGGGTGCCCGACATGCCTCTCAAAACCACCACCCCGCCGTCACCGTATGGATGCACCTCCTGAAAGACGCCTGGCACCGACTGTCACCCCCCACCCCCAAACCTGTCATCTTGTGTCATCGTCACGTGTGGTCTGCCTGATCTTGCCCTTTCCTGTGTGATACAAGTCTGTCTGTAACGTTCAAACAGTCAGACGAGGGTTGCAGTGTATACTGTGTATACTGTTGAAGTTTCTTGCAACCTGGGTGTGGTTGGCACACATTGGCCTCATTCCTGCGGCCTTCTCTCTCAGCTAAACCCGGCACTGTGATGTAACCTGTGATATTTTGGCAATGACCCATCGTATTTTATACCATTTCTGACTGGCGCATTTTGAACAGTATCCGAAAGAAAGGTATTAGCGATTTTTTATTGCGACAGGTGCATCTTCCAAACCAACGGTTTGTGTTTTGGAGCTTTAATTTTGCAGTGTTTCGGTGACCACTTTCAGCCTAGTGACTTTTCTGTAACATTTGTAATTTTTGGGTGAAATCCAATTTTCAAGTGTATCCTGTCTGTTGCTTGGCAGTTTTGTTTGATAATAACATAGGTCAAGCGTAACATTGAGGAGTTTTTGCGCCTAAGGAAGAGCGTAGACAACGATATCAACAAATATCAGATAGGAATATACAGACCCCTGGCAAGTATGTCAAAGGCTTAACTTCTTTGATAGGCATCTTGATTAGATTGGTTAGATGTTTTTTTTCAATCTCAGGGATAACTAGAATTTACAATGCGATCGACAACATTTTATGAAGCCCACTATTCCTTCACGCTACTTCATGCTAATCAGGGCAAGTATGTGGCTAATGCAGCTTCTGTGGTGACGCGTCACTGTATGACGGCAGCATGACGGCAGCAGTATGCAGTAGCTTTCTCTGTGGTACAAGAGAAGCGGAATCACTGAATACAACCACACACGAGTTTCAACACACAATCAAATATAATAGATAAAACATTCCTCAAATATTCTTCCGTTTGTTTGCTTATATCCGGATGACCTTCTCGTGTTTCTCATTTACGCGCATTAAGGTAATTTCCCGAAAAGCAACGTGCAACTTTGTAATGACAATAATATTGACATCGATAGTGGCCGGCTTCACTACAGTCTTTGTGACACATACATAGTTTCATAAAAACAGACAAACTAGACTATATTATAAGAAGCCCGGCTCAATATAAGCAGTTTTACATTGTCATGGTCTTAACAGAGATTCAAAGAGCAAAAGGAGACAATAAAATATTGATGGTTGACTTGACAACCAGTAAACAATGTCACAGCAAAGAGAACAGACATAGATTCACTGATCTGAACTGAAGGGAAAGGTTTAGTTGATCTAAGAACTGAAGGGAAAGGTTTAGTTGATCTGAGAACTAAAGGTTTAGTTTATCTAAGACTTGCGTGAATCAGACTCCGATATTGGTGTACCGCTGATGTAAACACTGAGTAAGATGGAACATTTCGAACTCGACCGGATGTAAAAGGATTCGTCGATGTAAGTGGAAATTGGAGATAACGGTGAATAACCAAGTATCCGTTAGTTTATGCCTTGAGTATAGTTTGTCATTACTTTCTTACCAAAAGAGTGAGTGAGTGAGTGAGGATTAACGCCGCTTTTAACAGTATTCAAGTTATATCGCGGCGTGTCAGCTAAATGTTGGAGGAAAGCCCGAAGTGATGCAGGTCTTAGACGTTTACCACTTCGGTGAAGCCCACGAGCACGGGTATGGTGCTGACAAACCTAGAAACATAATCGGGGCGAACCGGGATTCGAACCCACAATCATAGGTTTCTGGTGTGCCCAAGGGACGCAACTCTGCACAGCGAATCGCGGCGCCTTGGACGACTGGGCCACCTGTGCCCCTCTTACCCGAAGAAGATGTGCATGCATGCCTGCCACGAAGACATTTACATACACCTCAAACATGAGATGCAGGTCTTCACTCAGTCACGATAATGACGACCACCACCATCACTGCTTTTAATATATTCACACCCCCATCATATAGCTTGAATATAGCTGAGGGTGGCGTTAAATAACAAACTAACAAATACAACGTCTAACCTATGTACCACAAGATCTCAGGTGACTTGGCATACTAGTATCTTATGATGTAATATAACGTTTTAGCATAGTGATATATGTTGACACATATGGAGTAGTGTCCAACACGTTATGGGGTCACCCATTGATGTAGAACATTCCATGTTTCTTGAGACGAATTGTAAGACATGTATATTGGACAATTATGAGCAGGCGCTTCTGTAATAGAGGATTTCCTGAACCTAGTACCCCTTCTTGTCAAACCATTCATAGAATCCCCACGCTCTGTTCACCTAGCCAGAAGTTAACAATTTAACACATCCCCAAAGCTTTCCATTCACGTTCCACTAGATAGAAATTTCAACAAGAACACTTTGTCAGACTACACAGCCACCAATTATCGCCGAGAATTTAAAATCAAAGAAGTAATAGAATCAATTGCCCAACTGAACCTAACTATGACAAGAGGAACAAAGTGTATTACTAGTATCGCGGGGCTCATTGATGTGTTTGGCATACAAAGTGTATTACTAGTATCGCGGGGCTCATTGATGTGTTTGGCATACAAAGTGTATTACTAGTATCGCGGGGCTCATTGATGTGTTTGGCATACAAAGTGTATTACTAGTATCGCGGGGCTCATTGATGTGTTTGGCATACAAAGTGTATTACTAGTATCGCGGGGCTCATTGATGTTTTTGGCATACAAAGTGTATTACTAGTATCGCGGGGCTCATTGATGTTTTTGGCATACAAAGTGTATTGGGCGTACAAGGCAAAATAGGGGTGAAAATTATATGAATGGATTACTGCAAATCAGTGATGACAGCAGGTGTTCGCGAAAAGGGTAAGGATGTCCCGCCCTACTGGTAGCACCCGACACTCACACAAACACTCACCCCTACATTTATATAGCAACGCGCTTCCCTGAAGCAATGGGTGCGATGTTTCAGTGAAACGTTACAATCACAATGTGATGAAAATGTGTGACGCAACACACTGACATATGTGTTCGCCATTCAGAAGCGATGGAATGTTCAGCGCATTCGTCACCACTCGCCCCTTTCCGTAACCTGCAAGAAGACTCGTCCCCCTCTCGATGAATGTTATGTGCGAAAATACGACAAACCAATTAGAATGCGCGTATGATTTCGAGTTCTTTGTCAAATAATCCCTCAGAAATAATTTTTGATTTTACATATGTCTTGCATCTAAAAATATACCCAAGACACAGTTAAATGTGTTCAATCATACTGTATAATTCCGCACGTCCCGAAGTCCTTTAAATTGCATCAGCAAAATATATATTATATGGGGAAATATACGTGAACCATTACGCAACGAGTTGACAATTGTTTTAGGTATGCCCGTTTGCGCTAAGACGGAACCTAGTCGCAAAAATGGCCATGAGAGGGGCACGAGTCGCTATTCGGCTTGTCCCGGAATACCACGAGTTGGTCACGAATGTGTTCAGCGATTGTTTGTGCCCAACTCGGCTTACTCCGCCACCTACATAACACACATGCCGGGGGTATTATGCAAAACAGAGAAGGACGAACTCCTATTTATATTTGATGGGAAACGGATGCAGAATCCGCCACTAAAGCGCCCCTTCCAGGCCAGGAGTATGTTCAGACGAAACATTTGGCACTATTGGTTTGATTGGCAGCTTGTTCAATCTTGCCTTTTTAATAATTTGATTGAACGTTTGGTGTATGAAAAGTCAATGTGTTTGTTATATTGAATCTATAATTATTTCAATTAAGAATAATATGTTATCTTAGACTGTGGCAAAGTTTACAGATATCCATCTGTGCTGTGATAACATTTCTGCAGACGTATTGTTATATAATTCACAGAAAACAAGTTACGGGCCAATTACTGGCAATCAATACCCCAGTTTAATATTTTTCGTGCAGGGAGGTCCCGGGCTAGCTACATGCACAATCGATCATTTGGATATCCGGTTCATTGAATGTGGTATTGATTAATGTCGGATCATTAGGTTGTTTGGATTTGTCTTTTCGCATGATCTATATGCCCAGTGTTGAGATAGGCTGTGAACTGCAGGGCATCAACATAAAATGTTATATCGGAAGTAATACATGCTGCTTAAGGAGGCTTTGCTAGAAGAGGGAAAAGCGACATGGTTAGTACTACGACTCCAGGATCCCATGCTAGGTTTAGGAGTTGACCGGGGAATCAGGTTGGTCGTGGACGGGCTTGGTGATTGTGTGTCAGCGTATAGCGACGTCGTGGACCCTGTCTCATACTTCTAACTACTGGCGTTTCTGGCCTAGATTACAATATTAACACTCAGTGCATCGACATCCTAATTATCACCACTACAACTACTGCAGCTATACACTACATCACTACAGCTACACCGACACCGCCTTCACCGCTATAACTACACCTACACTGCCATCACTACTACAGCTACACCTACAATATCATCACTACTACAGCTACACCTACACTACCATCACCACCAAAGCTACACCTACACCGCCATCACCGCTATAGCTACACCTACACTGCCATCACTACTACAGCTACACCTACACTACCATCACCGCTACAGCTACACCTACACTGCCATGATTACAACAGCTACACCTACACCGCCATCACCGCTATAGCTACACCTACACTACCATCACAACTACAGCTACACCTACACTGCCATCACTACTACAGCTACACCTACACTGCCATCACAACTACAGCCACACCTACACCGCCATCACAACTATAGCTACACCTACACTACCATCACAACTACAGCTACACCTACACTGCCATCACTACTACAGCTACACCTACACTACCATCACAACTACAGCCACACCTACACCGCCATCACAACTATAGCTACACCTACACTACCATCACAACTACAGCTACACCTACACTGCCATCACAACTACAGCTACACCTACACTACCATCACTGCTATAGCTACACCTACACTGCCATCACTACAACAGCTACACCTACACTACCATCACAACTACAGCTACACCTACACTGCCATCACTACTACAGCTACACCTACACTACCATCACCGCTATAGCTACACCTACACTGCCATCACTACTACAGCTACACCTACACCGCCATCACCGCTATAGCTACACCTTCACTACCATCACCGCTACAGCTACACCTACACTACCATCAATGCTATAGCTACACCTACACCGCCATCACCACTACAGCTACACCTACACTACCATCACCGCTATAGCTACACCTACACTGCCATCACTACTACAGCTACACCTACACTGCCATCACCGCTACAGCTACACCTACACTGCCATGATTACAACAGCTACACCTACACCGCCATCACCGCTATAGCTACACCTACACTACCATCACAACTACAGCTACACCTACACTGCCATCACTACTACAGCTACACCTACACTACCATCACCGCTATAGCTACACCTACACTGCCATCACTACTACAGCTACACCTACACCGCCATCACCGCTATAGCTACACCTACACTACCATCACAACTACAGCTACACCTACACTGCCATCACTACTACAGCTACACCTACACTACCATCACAACTACAGCCACACCTACACCGCCATCACAACTATAGCTACACCTACACTACCATCACAGCTACAGCTACACCTACACTGCCATCACAACTACAGCTACACCTACACTACCATCACTGCTATAGCTACACCTACACTGCCATCACTACAACAGCTACACCTACACTACCATCACAACTACAGCTACACCTACACTGCCATAACTACTACAGCTACACCTACACTACCATCACCGCTATAGCTACACCTACACTGCCATCACTACTACAGCTACACCTACACCGCCATCACCGCTATAGCTACACCTTCACTACCATCACCGCTACAGCTACACCTACACTACCATCAACGCTATAGCTTCACCTACACCGCCATCACTACTACAGCTACACCTACACTACCATCACCGCTATAGCTACACCTACACTGCCATCACTACTACAGCTACACCTACACTGCCATCACTACTACAGCTACACCTACACTGCCATGATTACAACAGCTACACCTACACCGCCATCACCGCTATAGCTACACCTACACTACCATCACAACTACAGCTACACCTACACTGCCATCACTACTACAGCTACACCTACACTACCATCACCGCTATAGCTACACCTACACTGCCATCACCACCACAGCTACACCTACACTACCATCACAACTACAGCTACACCTACACTACCATCACCGCTATAGCTACACCTACACTGCCATCACTACTACAGCTACACCTACACTGCCATCACTACTACAGCTACACCTACACTACCATCATCGCTATAGCTACACCTACACTGCCATCACTACTACAGCTACACCTACATTACCATCACCGCTATAGCTACACCTACACTGCCATCACTACTACAGCTACACCTACACTGCCATCACTACTACAGCTACACCTACACTGCCATCACTACTACAGCTACACCTACACTACCATCACTACTACAGCTACACCTACACTGCCATCGTCACTACAGCTACACCTACTACAGCTACACCTACTGTAGCTAAACACTGCCATCGTCGTTACGGCTACACTGCACACCACCATCATCATATAGCTACACCTGCACACTACATCATCACTACAGCTACACCCACACACTACACCTACTGTAGCTAAACACCGTTCTACTATCACCGTTCTATTATCACCACCACAGACACACTACATGGCCGCTCTATCAACCTACTGTACAAAGACGTCAGTCTTCACGCACGGAGGTGCTACCTGTAACCTAAGACATACGCACCGCGAACACAAGGCGTCACCGTCGTACAACGTTGTTTTAGTGTAGGTACTACTCGGCTTTTTTTCGCTTCTACATTTTGTTTTGTCTCTCTGTTGTGTTCACGTGTCGGTGAAACAAGTATGAATATACCTAGTACGTTGACAATGTAGTGATATAGTTCATAAGTTCTATATCACAGTGGAAATACCAAATATCTCCGTATCACGTATAGTATCCTCGTATCACAATATATCATGAAACACCCCTAAATTCATCTCTGGGAGTGATGCGATTTGGTCTAAATATTTTCTTCCGGGGGTAGTTTATTATATCCTGAAATCTGCTGAGAGGTCACCTATAAGCACCAACAATATAACATCATCTAATAGTTATTTATTGCGCATTGGAAAATATAGCCAATATGTATCTGTAATAAAATTAGAATACAAACATAAAACTTGAGGCTATCGCGCCATATACTAGAATTGATCAAAGAATTACAAAGCAACACGAAGTTCCTTGCCAAGCAAACAATAGATATGTTGATTTTAGGTTTTATCCACTGACTTATTCTCGTTTCAAATTCTTATGGAATGATTTCAAATAACTTGAACTGAACGCCGATTGCACGAGAACCTATAAACATCGACGCATCGTTTCCACAATATACCAACTCTCTTCATCTCTGTAAGGCGACATCAAAAGATGACGTCATATTTTAAAGGGGTATGATTGGTGGTCTTCACCCAGGACAAGGTGAGACTGAGACATCCTTAAATAGATACATGGCAAGAACATATAATGTATTCAAGATGGATCCGAGACAACGTTACGTTTCAGCTGAAATGTTATCAAAGCTGCTTACGTATAATATATCTTTATTTAGGTAAAAATATCAACAGATAGATATATAACATATTTTCTGGAACTAGATATTGTACAAAGTTGGAATGTATGGAACTATGCATAAACTTTATAAGCTTTAGAACACAATGTCCGGTGAACGTATGGTTGTATAATGGCCAAACTAAAACACTTGAATATGTCCTATAGCATATCAGGTACACATCTATTTTTCTTAGTAGATAAAAAAAAAAACCCGTTGAAAACATGCTCTTTGGGGCAAAAATTCAAGTATTTTACAATTTTAGTGCCTTTCACGAACCATAGAAACGGCTATCCAGAACGAAGCCATTGGTGAAGTCATGAATGTCGCCATTACAATGTGTCTACCCGTAAGTATATGATCAATACATATACCCATTATAAAACTCCTTTCATTATACTTACCAAAGGTTCAACAACGATAAGTCCTTCCCAAAATATTATAAAAAACACAGGGTTGTAGCTGGTTCCCCCGCGAAAGTCCACCCTCTCCAATACTGTGTTACCGGGGTAGCTGGCATGCGCCTTCCTCGATGTTCCTGCCGCGGACAAGCTAGCTCGACTCGGTCGCCTTGGTGCTGACGGCGTCACCAGATGTATCGATTCCAAAGACCGGTTCCCACAATTGACAAACAATCATCACGGCTCTCACCTACCCAAAACTAATGTCCCGTGGGAAAGTTTGCATATAAAGATAGCAGTTCAAAGGAAGATTGTTTCTCCGGGTAGAGATGAGATAATCTGTGTGTTAAACATCTGAACATTTGCTGGCTTCATTTTTTCATGAAGATTCGGAATCGATTTTGGAATTGTCAGCCATTTTTATCATGCATAGACGTGGCATGTAAAGCGAGCGTTTCCAGTATATTAGCATTGCTGCTTTCTGCAGCAGAGGGTGAATACTTTGTAGCGATGATGGCGGGTAGTTTTATTGTAGGGTCTATGTTATCTGCGTCGTTTAGTGAAGGTACAATCTGGACAGACACGTAGTGGCTGGAACAAACTACAGACATAGGACTCAGACACATGCATATGCATATTACCCGACCTACATGTCCCTTAACATTGAATAACATTGTCTTAAAGAATGTAAACTGTAAACAAAATATAAAAGTGATTTGTTCCTTGGGGCGTGACATGATGTCAAATGAAGCCATTATTTTAGTTTTATGTCTGATTCAAAATCAAATCAAGTGGTGGGATGTGTTTGATGCCTCAAGGGAGGAGAAGGGTGGGATGTGTTTGATGCCACAAAGAAGGGGATGGGTGGAATGTGTTTGATGCCGCCAAGAAGGGGATTGTTGGAATGTGTTTGATGCCACTAGGAAGGGGATGGGTGGGATGTGTTTGATGCCACTAGGAAAGGAATGGGTGGGATGTGTTTGATGCCACCAAGAAGGGAATGGGTGGGATGAGTTTGATGCCACTAGGAAGGGGATGGGTGGAATGTGTTTGATGCTAGTAGGAAGGGGATGGGTGGAATGTGTTTGATGCCACTAGGAAGGGGATGGATGGAATGTGTTTGATGCCACCAAGAAGGGTATGGGTGGAATGTGTTTGATGCTAGTAGGAAGGGGATGGATGGAATGTGTTTGATGCCACCAAGAAGGGTATGGGTGGAATGTGTTTGATGCTAGTAGGAAGGGGATGGGTGGGATGTGTTTGATGCCACTAGGAAGGGGATGGGTGGAATGTGTTTGATGCCACTAGGAAGGGGATGGATGGAATGTGTTTGATGCCACCAAGAAGGGTATGGGTGGAATGTGTTTGATGCTAGTAGGAAGGGGATGGATGGAATGTGTTTGATGCCACCAAGAAGGGTATGGGTGGAATGTGTTTGATGCTAGTAGGAAGGGGATGGGTGGGATGTGTTTGATGCCACTAAGAAGGGTATGGGTGGAATGTGTTTGATGTCACTAAGAAGGGGATGGTTGGAATGTGTTTGATGCCACTAAGAAGGGTTTGGATGTGTTTGATGCTAGTAGGAAGGGGATGGGTGGAATATGTTTGATGCTAGTAGGAAGGGGATGGGTGGAATGTGTTTGATGCCACTAAGAAGGGGGTGGGTGGAATGTGTTTGATGCCACTAAGAAGGGGATGGATGGAATGTGAGGAGATGTGTTTGATGCCTCCACGGAGGAGATGCTGGGATGTGCTTGATGCATCCACGGAGGAGATGCTGAGATTTGTTTCATAACCTCCACGGAGGAGATGCTGGATTGTGTCTGATGCATCCACGTAGGGGATGCTGGGGTGTGTTTGATGCATACACGGAGGAGACGCGGGGATGTGTTTGATGCATCCACGGAGGGGATGCTGGGGTGTGTTTCATAGCCTCCACGGAGGAGATGCTGGGATGTTTGATGCATACACGGTGGGGATGCCGGGATGTGTTTGATGCATACACGGAGGAGATGCCGGGATATGTTTGATGCATACACGGAGGAGATGCTGGGATATGTTTGATGCATACACGGAGGAGATGCTGGGATGTGTTTGATGCATCCAGGGAGGGGATGCTGGGATGTGTTTGATGCATCCACAGAGGAGATGCTGGGATGTGTTTGATGCAAACACGGAGGAGATGCTGGGATGTGTTTGATGCATCCACTGAGGAGATGCTGGGGTGTGTTTGATGCATCCACCGAGGGGATGCTGGGATGTGTTTGATGCATCCACGGAGGAGATGCTGGGATGTGTTTGATGCAAACACGGAGGAGATGCTGGGATGTGTTTGATGCATCCACAGAGGAGATGCTGAGATTTGTTTCATAGCCTCCACGGAGGAGATGCTGGGATGTTTGATGCATACACGGAGGAGATGACGGGATGTGTTTGATGCATACACGGAGGAGATGCTGGGATGTGTTTGATGCATCCACGGAGGAGATGCTGGCATGTGTTTAACGCCTCCACGCAGTAGATGAGTAGAATGAGTTCCATCCTACCAGGGAGGATGTCGCTGAGATGTGTTCAATCATTATTGGAGAAAGGCTTTATCTATAAAAACAATCCGTCGTATTTATGTTGTCTCGGTCGAATGTTTGCACCTCAGGATGGAGATGACAATTGGCATTTCTGTGATAGCACACAAATATATACAAAGATCAACCCATAGCTATATTTCTGACATATAGTCATTGTCTGAACGCCCTCTCTTTAAATCAATTATATTATTTAAAGGTGATTATCTGTAACGGAATAGATAACGACATTATTCTATTTTATATTCTTGTAAATATACTAACAGTTCCATTATTACTCTACAAAGTTTAGTGATAGAACGTACATATAGTGTGATGTTTGTCGGTACATGCAAGCCATAACTGCTATTTCTGTGTATTCCGTGTAAACACAGATCGATCAAATTATGAACTTAAACAGTTATATACACACAAGCACGTATATACACTATTGATAGTATATGCACTGAACATATGGGACTGTGTGAAAGTATGAAAGCATCTTTATGTTTATGGCGGCCGGTCTACCAACACCGTGTTTAATAACAATAATAACAACAATAACAATACGCCTCTCGTCGATCATTGCTTCCGATAGCGGAAGAACAAAGGATGTACAATTATGTTGAAGTCGACGTCAGCTGATTATAATTTGTATGACATTATTAAAACGGGATGCAGAATCAAATGAATAATTGCCCAAGTTACAGTGTAGCATCCCAGTTACAATGAAGGATCTGTATGACTAGCATCCACGCCATTATTGCACGTCCTGGGTCATTGTCTTCCGTCCAGAACAGTATGTGTACACCGGTTGCCTGGTCACTAATACACATCCCACGTCATGTTCTGCCGTCTTGTGTTCTTTTAGATCGCAGGCCTGTAGGTTTGAGATGTTAACTGCTGAAGAAATATATTCTATCAGCAGGATCGATGTGCTTACACGTATTTTTCTGTAGGAAAAAGCAATCTGACAAATAGAGTTTAAGGTGTTTATTCTTAATCACAGTGTTCACGTATTATGTAATAAAACTGTACACATTGTAGATAAACTAAATATCGATTTAAATAATTGATTTGTGATTTTCAAGGTAAACCTTTTAAATAATAATATGACGGGATTACAGAAAGTCATTTATGTCAGAAAGGTTTGCTGTATTATATACAGAGACCACTACGTGTATCCCTGTGTGTCAGTTAATCTATAACATTCTAATCCCCAGGAAATGATGGGATTAACAGTGTGAAATAGTTAGCCCGCATACATATCTTATTTAGGAATTACGTTAGTGGTTGATTAAAGTATTGGTTGAATGAGGTTTTTTAGTGAGTATTTCAATGGTTTCTTTGGGTTTGAACGACTACTTCAGTGAGTGGACAAAGGAGAGTGACTGAGTTGGTGAATGATTGTTGAATGATTGATGGAGTGAGTGAATGGGCGAAGGATTAAGTGACTTGTTGGGGGTGTAATATAAACAAGTGGTTCTAATACACCCACTCGGAATGCGAAAGTTATCCAACTCAACACAGAAGGATTATAAATATGTTCCATTTATCGATAAGAAATGCAGTCAGTAACTTGAACGATCTGCCCTTTTATTTTTTTAATATATACCCGCATATTTCTTTATGATTAGAAACACCATCTTTAACAACATTAAAGCACCGCATTTTTGTTAGATTATTATTTTTGGTATACAAATAATATTATTACCGTCATTGCTTATAACTCCAATTTAAGAATCCAATATATCTACGTATTTGTCTTAAGGATACCATTTATGGATATATGAGTTTTTTGGTCGACCAGTTCTTGAGGAAGTACCATCAACAACAACAACAGAAACAACAATTACAAAGTTTCTGGCGGGCAGGCGGGCATTTACATAAAGCATATTATGACGGTACTCACTCAACATTTACATGGATAACTTCTGGCTTCAACTTTCTTGGCAAGGTAAAACAGGAACATGTTGCCCAAAATGTAATGTTTCTCTTGTCAACACACAGATAATCTCTTCATTCTCTTCATTTAATTAATTAATTAAAACAGATTGGAATTGGGAGAACTAAATGCATGAATTATCAACTAAAAATCGAAGGAAGAACATACTTTAACTTCATAGATAGCTTATGCATACGAATGCAAGATGCACGTGTAAAATGTAAGTTGTAAGACAAAGACATGACTTCAATGTTCAAACATGGTATTGATATCTCAGAAGTATTGTGGTACTTGAGCACTATTTCCTTTCATGTTGACTTCAAGTAACGTCGCATCATGAACTCACTGGGCCAAGCATATGGGCCGAGTGAGACAGAATGAGAGAGAGAGAGAGAGAGAGAGAGAGAGAGAGAGAGAGAGAGAGAGAGAGAGAGAGAGAGAGAGAGAGAGAGAGAGAGAGAGAGAGAGAGAGAGAGAGAGAGAGAGATAAACAACACTCACTCACTCAACATTTACATGGATAACTTCTGGCTTCAACTTTCTTGGCAAGGTAAAACAGGAACATGTTGCCCAAAATGTAATGTTTCTCTTGTCAACACACTGAACTCACTGAGAGAGAGAGAGAGAGAGAGAGAGAGAGAGAGAGAGAGAGAGAGAGAGAGAGAGAGAGAGAGAGAGAGAGAGAGAGCCTGATGTTAATTGAGGAAGCGCACGATTGAGAGTACCATCGGTTGAATAGATATATGTCGATATATTGCAAAACTTCCAAGTTCGCAAAGCGATCAAATATTACACAAACAGTTCTTGAAACCGTTGTTGATGTTATTTCTATTACTGCAGCTCAAAGTGTGTGTAAAGTCTTTGTCTATAATAGCAGTTTTTCCCCATCTTAAGAGTAAAATTCATCCAATAACCCTATTCAGTTTGCATGCAAGGGAACGCTCAAACAATATTTCCAGGGAAGCACATTCATTATGACAAATCGATAACAATGGTTGTTTTTTATATTGCAAAGATACTGATCGATGTGTTGATGCAAACATGGTCAGGTCCTAAAGGGATTTGTACACACTGAATATTCATTTACGCATGGCGGTCGTGTATCGTTGGCTGCATGTAAACAGCAGTGCACTCCTGGAAGGCACCATCACCCATACCTGACATCGATCTGTTGGATGACATCACCGGGGGACTTAGGTGCCTGTGTTGTTTAATGTAGGTACCTGACATTGATCTGTTGGATGACATCACCAGGGGACTTAGGTGCCTGTGTTGTTTAATGTAGGTACCTGACATTGATCTGTTGGATGACATCACCAGGGGACTTAGGTGCCTGTGTGGTTTAATGAAGGTATCTGACATCGATCTGTTGGATGACATCACCAGGGGACTTAGGTGCCTGTGTTGTTTAATGTAGGTACCTGACATTGATCTGTTGGATGACATCACCAGGGGACTTAGGTGCCTGTGTTGTTTAATGTAGGTACCTGACATTGATCTGTTGGATGACATCACCAGGGGACTTAGGTGCCTGTGTTGTTTAATGAAGGTACCTGACATTGATCTGTTGGATGACATCACCAGGGTACTTAGGTGCCTGTGTGGTTTAATGAAGGTACCTGACATTGATCTGTTGGATGACATCACTAGGGGGCTTAGGTGTCTGTATGGTTTAATGAAGGTACCTGACATTGATCTGTTGGATGACATCACCAGGGGACTTAAGTGCCTGTGTGGTTTAATGAAGGTACCTGACATTGATCTGTTGGATGACATCACCAGGGTACTTAGGTGCCTGTGTTGTTTAATGAAGGTACCTGACATTGATCTGTTGGATGACATCACTAGGGGGCTTAGGTGTCTGTATGGTTTAATGTAGGTATCTGACATCGATCTGTTGGATGACATCACCAGGGGACTTAGGTGCCTGTGTGGTTTAATGAAGGTACCTGACATTGATCTGTTGGATGACATCACCAGGGTACTTAGGTGCCTGTATGGTTTAATGAAGGTACCTGACATTGATCTTCTGGATGACATCACCAGGGTACTTAGGTGCCTGTGTGGTTTAATGTAGGTACCTGACATTGATCTGTTGGATGACATCACCAGGGGGCTTAGGTGCATGTGTGGTTTAATGTAGGTACCTGACATTGATCTGTTGGATGACATCACCAGGGGACTTAGGTGCCTGTGTGGTTTAATGAAGGTACCTGACATTGATCTGTTGGATGACATCACTAGGGGGCTTAGGTGTCTGTATTGTTTAATGTAGGTACCTGACATTGATCTGTTGGATGACATCACCAGGGGGCTTAGGTGTCTGTGTGGTTTAATGAAGGTACCTGACATTGATCTGTTGGATGACATCACCAGGGTACTTAG
This sequence comes from Haliotis rufescens, assembly GCF_023055435.1. NCBI lineage: Eukaryota > Metazoa > Mollusca > Gastropoda > Lepetellida > Haliotidae > Haliotis > Haliotis rufescens. Next base: position 38,719,303 of record NW_025963779.1, read on the forward strand.
GTGCCTGTGTTGTTTAATGAAGGTACCTGACATTGATCTGCTGGATGAGATCACCAAGGTGGATGTCGTAGCCGATGTTCTTCATCTGCTTCCCTTTTGAAAATAAACCCAAATGTTAATTTGGAGACATAAATAACTCTTGAATATTGTTAGGAAGGGCGAGATAAATACAATCCAAACAGGCCGTTGTGAATAGTCCAATTATCGACTGAATTTCTTGGCTGATCAATCCCTTTGAATTTGATCTGTTGGATGACATCACCAGGGGACTTAGGTGCCTGTGTGGTTTAATGAAGGTACCTGGCATTGATCTGTTGGATGACATCACCAGGGTACTTAGGTGCCTGTATGGTTTAATGAAGGTACCTGACATTGATCTGTTGGATGACATCACTAGGGGGCTTAGGTGTCTGTATGGTTTAATGAAGGTACCTGACATTGATCTGTTGGATGACATCACCAGGGGACTTAGGTGCCTGTGTGGTTTAATGAAGGTACCTGACATTGATCTGTTGGATGACATCACCAGGGGACTTAGGTGCCTGTGTGGTTTAATGAAGGTATCTGACATTGATCTGTTGGATAACATCACCAGGGGACTTAGGTGCCTGTGTGGTTTAATGAAGGTACCTGACATTGATCTGTTGGATGACATCACCAGGGGACTAAGGTGCCTGTGTGGTTTAATGTAGGTACCTGACATTGATCTGCTGGATGACATCACCAGGGTACTTAGGTGCCTGTATGGTTTAATGAAGGTATCTGTCATTGATCTGTTGGATGACATCACCAGGGGACTTAGGTGCCTGTATGGTTTAATGAAGGTACCTGACATTGATCTGCTGGATGAGATCACCAAGGTGGATGTCGTAGCCGATGTTCTTCATCTGCTTCCCTTTTGAAAATAAACCCAAATGTTAATTTGGAGACATAAATAACTCTTGAATGTTGTTAGGAAGGGCGAGATAAATACAATCCAAACAGGCCGTTGTGAATAGTCCAATTATCGACTGAATTTCTTGGCTGATCAATCCCTTTGAATATGATGTTTGTTTGTCAAGCAAATAGTGTTAAACTACACTATCGATGTATTGTTTTCCTGTAGACCTAAATGTGAAAAAGGATATATCTCTAGGTGACAGATCGATACCAGGTCGCTCCGGTACCGCGTCACTTTGGACTTTTATCTTGTTGCCATTGATTCAACGTACATTGACATCATTGCTACGGCAGCCCGCGGGGGACAGATGGAGACGGAGACAATATCATAAATCATTTATCATAGCGGGTATAGAATGTGTGGTGGACTGATGGATTCGAACATACTGTGATGAGGATTGCAGAACGTATTATACAACATGCAACATGATGCCAAAGGCAACATGGAAAAAAAGATACGATGATAGTTGGTCATAAAGACAGGTGCAGGATTGTGTTCGTGAGTTTACCAATACGAATACGTGTGTATGTGTGTATGTCTAAGTGTGCACTGATAAAGGTGTTAACGATATGTGTACAAATGTGCCTGTAGAAGCATGTTGGTGATGTGTGTAGAAGCATGGTGGAGAAGTGTGTAAAAGGACGTTGGTAAAGGTGTGTAGAAGCATGTTGGTAGAGGTGTGTAGAGGCATGTTGGTAGATGTGTGTAGCAGCATGTTGGTAGATATGTGTAGAAGCATGTTGGTAGATGTGTGTAGAAGCATGTAGGTAGAGGTGTGTAGCAGAATGTTGGTAGAGGTGTGTAGCAGCATGTTGGTAGATGTGTGTAGAAGCATGTTGGTAGATGTGTGTAGAAGCATGTTGGTAGGTGTGTGTAGAAGCATGTTGGTAGATGTGTGTAGAAGCATGTTGGTAGATGTATGTAGAGGCATGTTGGTAGATGTGTGTAGAAGCATGTTGGTAGATGTGTGTAGAAGGATGTTGGTAGATGTGTCTAGAAGCATGTTGGTAGGTGTGTGTAGAAGCATGTTGGTAGAGGTGTGTAGAAGCATGTTGGTAGATGTGTGTAGAAGTATTTTGGTACGTGTGTGTAGATGCAAGAACTGTAGATATGTGTTTTCGGTCCCATATACCAAATCAGATAATGCGATCAACACGAACCTAGTTATAAAACAAAAATCGATGAAACTGATCAGCCAGCGTCATTACAGTCATCCACGTGACATGTCACAGCGGCCACTGGTCAGCCGACTACATGTGTTAGTGGTGACATGATTGCACAATGCATCACAACAGTGACACACAACAAACAGCTAGATAACTGTCTATTCACCTTATCAAATGTTATTAACCCGAGGAGAATTCACCCGATAGTTGACACGCTTCGAGGCATCAATCACGCTGTCAGCTGCCATGTTTATGGCGGTGTTGCTTGTGTTGCAAGAGAATGGACTTTGTCAAGGCTCAGTAACATCGTGTACAGTTGTGGAGGCAGGCCTGATAATTAATGCCACTCTTGTCCAGAATTAGCAGTGTTAATCCTCTAGGTTTGATTGCACTATTTATGTACCAAAGATGAAACTGTTAGCATGTATGGTGGACTATTTCATCGACATGATCTGATACGGTAAATATATAGCGGGCACGACAATAACGACTGACCTCATTACCTGATTAGGACGCGTGGCATAATTAATCTTTTCCTTTTCCCACATATAACTGTTTTTGAATCGGCATGACTCATATCTAACAATTACAATACGTGGCTCAATATGTATCAATTATATAACTATCTCTATATGTATGTTATCTACCACTTCTTTATGTACACCATGTCTGTGGTCATAATCTGAAATGTAGCTTCTGGCCGGAACCTCCAAGTAAACCAAACTGAATAATCATATTAATAAAACATTATTATTAATCTTATTCACATTCAGATACTGATTGAAGCTTATCAACCCAAGATTGCATAAGTGCCCGGTCATATAGTTGACAATCACATACTGATTCATGTTTTGATAAACTTAATCATTTCTCTTACCTGCCTCCGATAAGGAAAGTGGCTGGGTTATCGTTAAACACGAATTGAAATGGTAAAATTAAAAAAAAACCACTCTTAAAAGAGGTGGGGATATTCGTAAATAGCAGTTAATTACAGAAAACAAAGAGGTATCAAATTTTGGTAATGGTAACTCCGTTGGCCTGTGCGCAAGTGAACAGCGAATTGATTGACTGTACTTGCGCACAGGTTCGTCACAGCAACGGAAACGGCAGCACCAGCATTAGGGCGCCGCATCAGTCGACGCACGGAGCTACAACGTCGCAGGTATTCGAGTCTACCACCCCGTCGGTAGAATGGCCTTGATCCATGAACATCAAGGTCGAAGTCTGCGCAAGACAGAAAAGTACAACGCTGGCAGATCAGAGACAGGTTTTTACTGACGAAAGCAGATTCTGCATATTCCTTGGTTATGATCGTGCTCGGGGTTAATCGTCGAAGGGAGAAACATTGGCACCAGGCTGCATTCAGGACGTGTATGCATGTTTGTATGTATGTATGTATGTATGTATGTATGTGTGTTTGTGTGTGTGTGTGTGTGTGTGTGTGTGTGTGTGTGTGTGTGTGTGTGTGTGTGTGTGTGTGTGTGTGTGTGTGTGTGTGTGTGTGTATGTTTGTATGTATGTATGTATGTATGTATGTATGTATGCATGCATGCATGCATGCGTGCGTGCGCGTGCGTGCGTGCGTGCGTGCGTGCGTGCGTGCGTGCGTTTGTATGTATGTATGTATGTATGCATGCATGTACAAATAAACCAACGTGACAAGTGTTCACATGTATGTATATTAACACAAATACACCAACGTCAAAAGTGTTCATAACGATGTGTGTTAGTACAAATAAACAAGCGTAAAAGTTTGCACATGGATGTATATTAACACAAATAAACCAACGTGACAATATTGCACATGTATGTAACATAAGTAATGATAAACCAACCAGATGAGTATGTACATGCATGTATATCAACACAAATAAACGGACGTCATAAGTATGCACATGTACGTATGTTAGGTGAGGTGAGGTGAAATTGGGTTTAACGTCGCGTCCAAGATTATTGCACTTATATAGCGACGTGTGTACGTATGTTAACACAAATAAACAACATGGGAAACATGTACGTGTATGGATACCAACACAAATGCTCTTTGTAAAAACTCATCTTTTATTGAACTTGTACATTCCCTTCTCCAACTCGATTGTCAAAACGCAATGAAAGGGCACAGGAATGGTTACAATGGTTTACAGTTTTGTACAGTTTTCCCAAGTGCGCTGTGGGACGTCTATGGTCATCACGAAAACAGTATTAGAATGTAATGGTGTGGGATAAATTAAAACTTATTGAATAAAAATAAAATTAAAATAAAATCAATGACATTGCTTCCTCTCAAGCAGTCCCGGGGGCTGCCAACACGTTAAATCCGAGCTGTGCTTGTGTGTGTATCCCTTTCAGTTGTCATGGCAAACACGTAACGATAGTTCGTAACATCACCGGATCTCTCGGCGACCTGTTATCAATCTGTACAAGTTGTCATGCTGCTGTAAACTCACATGAACCTGTATAAACCGTTCACTACTTCCGATTGCCAGTAGACAGTGAGTCTAGGCATGGTATACCTAACTGCGTTTGGCAGTAGGTTGGACTTTGCCAATCAATGGTGAAAGTAGTGATTACGGATGAGGTGGTCACTGCAATGGTGTTGTTCATGGCACATGTTTTATGCGCAATGCAGGTAATACATATTGTTAGAATTAAAACCCCAGTTACATGTATTACACACATGCATGCACACACGCGCAAACACATTTTGTCTTTGAAAGTAGGATGAATGCAATAATGATGAAGGAAGGAAGACAGAAAACTCCATTAACGATTCACTATCGTCCAAGGTACATTTGATAGTGGAATATTTAGGGTGCATATTTAGCGCGCAATATAAAAACAACTTGATTGATACTCTATGCTCGCTGGTAAACAAAAACACTCGTGCCGCAAACCATGAAACGGTATCTAGATCGATAAGCAACTTAATTGATTGCCGGTGTAAGCGTTTCACTGAATGCAAGAGTTAATCAGTTCAGGTCCGTGCACGGCGTAGGAATTAATATTTCTCGGATGAATGTAATGTTATTTTCTCATATGAATGTAATGTTATTTTCTCGTATGAATGTAATGTTATTTTCTCGTATGAATGTAATGTTATTTTCTCGTATGAATGTAATGTTATTTTCTTTCAGAATCTATCCATGATTTAGTGCTGGTTTGTTCATTGGCAGGAAAGCGTTGAGAACCACCGTATTGCAGGCTAACGCTCTTGAGGTACATATTATTATTCATCCATGCATCCAAATATCCATCTACCTGTCTGCCTGTCACCAATTTTTTGTACCCGCCTATCTCTATATCTATCTTTTCACCCACCTATCTCTACATCCATGTTTTCACCCATCTATCTATATATCCATCTTTTCAGCCACCTATCTCTATATCCATCTTTTCATCCGTCTATCTATATATACATCTTTTTACCCACCTATCTCTATATCCATGTTTTCACCCATCTATCTATATATCCATCTTTTCACCCACCTATCTCTATATCCATCTTTTCAGCCACCTATCTCCATATCCATCTTTTCACCCATCTATCTATATATACATCTTTTCATCCGTCTATCTCTTTATACATCTTTTTACCCACCTATCTTTATATACATCTTTTCTTCCACCTTTCTCTATATCCATCTTTTCACCAACCTATCTATCTATATATCTATCTTTTCATCCGTCTATCTCAATATCCATCTTTTCAACCACCTATCTATGTATCCATCTTTTAACCAACCTATCTCTATGTCCATCTTTTCACCCATCTATCTATACATCCATCTTTTCATCCGCCTATCTCCATATCCGTCTTTTCACCCACCTATCTCTATATCCATCTTTTGACCCATCTATCTATATATTCATCTTTTCATCCGTCTATCTCTTTATACATCTTTTTACCCACCTATCTTTATATACATCTTTTCTTCCACCTTTCTCTTTATCCATCTTTTCACCAACCTATCTATCTATATATCCTTCTTTTCATCCGTCTATCTCAATATCCATCTTTTCAACCACCTATCTATGTATCCATCTTTTAACCAACCTATTTCTATGTCCATCTTTTCACCCATCTATCTATACATCCATCTTTTCCTCCGCCTATCTCCATATCCGTCTTTTCACCCACCTATCTCTATATCCATCTTTTCAACCATCTATATATATATTCATCTTTTCACCCACCCATCTATCTATATATCCAACTTTTCATCCGTCTATCTCTATATCCATCTTTTTACCCACCTATCTCTATACCCATCTTTTCACGCACCTTTCTCTATATATCTATCTTTATAACCATCTATATATATATTCATCTTTTCACCCACCTATCTATCTATATATCCAACTTTTCATCCGTATATCTCTATATCTATCTTTTTACCCACCTATCTCTATATCTATCTTTTTACCCACCTATCTCTATATCCATCTTTTCACCCACCTATCTCTATATATCCATCTTTTCAACCATCTATATATATATGTTCATCTTTTCACCCACCTATCTATCTACATATCCAACTTTTCATCGGTCTATCTCTATATCTATCTTTTTACCCACCTATCTCTATATCTATCTTTTTACCCACCTATCTCTATATCCATCTTTTCACCCACCTATCTCTATATATCCATCTTTTCACCCACCTATCTCTATATATCCATCTTTTCACCCACCTATCTCTATATCCATCTTTTCACCCACCTATCTCTATATCCATCTTTTCACCCACCTATCTATCTATATATCCATCTTTTCATCCGTCTATCTCCATATCCATCTTTTCACACACCTATCTCCATATCAATCTTCTTATCCACCTATCTCTATATCCATCTTTTCACCCACCTATCTCTATGTCCATCTTTTCACCCACCTATCTATCTATATATCCAACTTTTCATCCGTCTATCTCTATATCTATCTTTTTACCCACCTATCTCGATATCCATCTTTTTACCCACCTATCTCTATATCCATCTTTAAAACAACCTATCTCTATATCCATCTTTTCACCCACCTATCTATCTATATATCCATCTTTTCATCCGTCTATCTCCATATCCATCTTTTCACCCACCTATCTCCATATCAATCTTCTTATCCACCTATCTCTATATCCATCTTTTCACCCACCTATCTCTATGTCCATCTTTTCACCCACCTATCTATCTATATATCCAACTTTTCATCCGTCTATCTCTATATCTATCTTTTTACCCACCTATCTCCATATCCGTCTTTTCACCCACCTATCTCTATATCCATCTTTTGACCCATCTATCTATATATTCATCTTTTCATCCGTCTATCTCTTTATACATCTTTTTACCCACCTATCTTTATATACATCTTTTCTTCCACCTTTCTCTTTATCCATCTTTTCACCAACCTATCTATCTATATATCCTTCTTTTCATCCGTCTATCTCAATATCCATCTTTTCAACCACCTATCTATGTATCCATCTTTTAACCAACCTATTTCTATGTCCATCTTTTCACCCATCTATCTATACATCCATCTTTTCCTCCGCCTATCTCCATATCCGTCTTTTCACCCACCTATCTCTATATCCATCTTTTCAACCATCTATATATATATTCATCTTTTCACCCACCCATCTATCTATATATCCAACTTTTCATCCGTCTATCTCTATATCCATCTTTTTACCCACCTATCTCTATACCCATCTTTTCACGCACCTATCTCTATATATCTATCTTTATAACCATCTATATATATATTCATCTTTTCACCCACCTATCTATCTATATATCCAACTTTTCATCCGTATATCTCTATATCTATCTTTTTACCCACCTATCTCTATATCTATCTTTTTACCCACCTATCTCTATATCCATCTTTTCACCCACCTATCTCTATATATCCATCTTTTCAACCATCTATATATATATGTTCATCTTTTCACCCACCTATCTATCTACATATCCAACTTTTCATCGGTCTATCTCTATATCTATCTTTTTACCCACCTATCTCTATATCTATCTTTTTACCCACCTATCTCTATATCCATCTTTTCACCCACCTATCTCTATATATCCATCTTTTCACCCACCTATCTCTATATATCCATCTTTTCACCCACCTATCTCTATATCCATCTTTTCACCCACCTATCTCTATATCCATCTTTTCACCCACCTATCTATCTATATATCCATCTTTTCATCCGTCTATCTCCATATCCATCTTTTCACCCACCTATCTCCATATCAATCTTCTTATCCACCTATCTCTATATCCATCTTTTCACCCACCTATCTCTATGTCCATCTTTTCACCCACCTATCTATCTATATATCCAACTTTTCATCCGTCTATCTCTATATCTATCTTTTTACCCACCTATCTCGATATCCATCTTTTTACCCACCTATCTCTATATCCATCTTTAAAACAACCTATCTCTTTATCCATCTTTTCACCCACCTATCTCTATATATCCATCTTTTCACCCACCTATCTCTATATCCATCTTTTCACCCACCTATCTCTATATCCATCTTTTCACTCACCTATCTATCTATATATCCAACTTTTCATCCGTCTATCTCTATATCTATCTTTTTTCCCACCTATCTCTATATCTATCTTTTTACCCACCTATCTCTATATCCGTCTTTTCACCCACCTATCTCTATATATCCATCTTTTCAACCATCTATATATATATATTTATCTTTTCACCCACGTATCTATCTATATATCCAACTTTTCATCCGTCGATCTCTATATCTATCTTTTTACCCACCTATCTCTATATCCATCTTTTTACCCACCTATCTCTATATCCATCTTTAAAACAACCTATCTCTATATCCATCTTTTCACCCACCTATCTCTATATATCCATCTTTTCACCCACCTATCTCTATATCCATCTTTTCATCCACCTATCTCTATATCCATCTTTTCACTCACCTATCTATCTATATATCCAACTTTTCATCCGTCTATCTCTATATCTATCTTTTTACCCACCTATCTCTATATCTATCTTTTTACCCACCTATCTCTATATCCGTCTTTTCACCCACCTATCTCTATATATCCATCTTTTCAACCATCTATATATATGTATTTATTTTTTCACCCACGTATCTATCTATATATCCAACTTTTCATCGGTCTATCTCTATATCTATCTTTTTACCCACCTATCTCGATATCTATCTTTTTACCCACCTATCTCTATATCCATCTTTAAAACAACCTATCTCTTTATCCATCTTTTCACCCACCTATGTCTATATATCCATCTTTTCACCCACCTATCTCTATATCCATCTTTTCACCCACCTATCTCTATTTCCATCTTTTCACCCACCTATCTATCTATATATCCATCTTTTCATCCGTCTATCTCTATATCTATCTTTTCACCCACCTATCTATCTATATATCCATCTTTTCACCCACCTATCTCTATATATCCATCTTTTCACCCACCTATCTCTATATCCATCTTTTCACCCACCTATCTCTATTTCCATCTTTTTACCCACCTATCTATCTATATATCCATCTTTTCATCCGTCTATCTCCATATCCATCTTTTCACCCACCTATCTCCATATCAATCTTCTTATCCACCTATCTCTATATCCATCTTTTCACCCACCTTTCTCTATGTCCATCTTTTCACCCACCTATCTCTATGTCCATCTTTTCACCGACCTATCTCTATATCCATCTTTTTTTTACCAACCTATCTCCATATCAATCTTCTTATCCACCTATCTCTATGTCCATCTTTTCACCCACCTATCTCTATATCCATCTTTTAAACAACCTATCTCTATATCCATCTTTTCACCCACCTATCTCTATATCCATCTTTTAAACAACCTATCTCTGTATCCATCTTTTCACCCACCTATCTCTATATCCATCTTTTAAACAACCTATCTCTGTATCCATCTTTTCACCCACCTATCTCTATATCCATCTTTTCACCCACCTATCTCTATATATCCATCTTTTCACCCACCTATCTCTATATCCATCTTTTCACCCACCTATCTCTGTATCCATCTTTTCACCCACCTATCTCTATATCCATCTTTTCACCCACCTATCTCCATATCAATCTTCTTATCCACCTATCTCTATATCCATCTTTTCACCCACCTATCTCTTTGTCCATCTTTTCACCCACCTATCTCTATATACATCTTTTCACCCACCTATCTCTATATCCATCTTTTCACCCACCTATCTCTATGTCCATCTTTTCACCGACCTATCTCTATATCCATCTTTTCACCCACCTATCTTTATATCAATCTTCGTATCCACCTATCTCTATATCCATCTTTTAAACAACCTATCTCTATATTCATCTTTTCACCAACCTATCTCAATATCCATCTTTTCACCCACCTATCTATCTCTATATCCATCTTTTCACCGCCTAACTCTATATCGCCCGCATTTATATCAATAACGTCCATATCTCAGCGTCCCTCCACATGAAATTCCTTGGCATATAATAATTGATAGTTTCGATCAATGCCAAGCTTTACAATGGGATCTCTATTCAATTTCAAACTACCACTCAATATCCTTGGTAACGGTGACATATTTGTCAATAAATCGTTATTTTATATCAACATGCCATGTTTTGAGAGAATCATATTTATTGTGTTTCAATCATTTGTAATAGATGACAAGAGATAAGACTAGTTGCTTTCGACAACGAAAGACATTTAGTAGGAGTTGTTTGTGTGATAGACCCATCCTTTCCATTGAGCGTGAAAACGGCTTGAAGTGGGATATGAGTGCTTCGTGCATATCTTATACGTCGTCTGAACGTAGATGGAGACTCGTTTAATAATTATTTAAAGCTATTACAAAGCCATATATATGTATATGTGACTTTTTTATAGCTAAAAAGATGACTGACGCGCATGACGATATGTACCAGTAGCACAGAGACCAACATAGACAACTGATGTACAGGACGATATATACAAGTAGCACAGAGACCAACATAGACAACTGATGTACAGGACGATATATACCAGTAGCACAGAGACCAACATAGACAACTGATGTACAGGACGATATATACCAGTAGCACAGAGACCCACATAGACAACTGATGTACAGGACGATATATACCAGTAGCACAGAGACCCACACTGATAACGGATACACAGGACGATATTGATATAAACTTAACAGCAGTGAGGGAGGTATATCTGCAGCTGAATATGTTTTTATGTCTTGTAAAAAATATTTTAAAAACACTATATATTTTTGAATATTTATAGAAAAGGTAGCGCGGATTCCGAGGAACAAATACAAATTGAAGTGCTCTTCAACCCAACAAATTCCGCACAGTCGTGTGAACACGGCCTGAACCATAGTAAATACTCTTCACAAAAATTATAGGAATAATTCTATTTGATAAAGGATTTAATTATTGAATATAGACAATACGGAGGAATGAGGAGATGTGCAATAGTTCTACAGTCACATCGCTCGGATTTACAAAAAATGGTTATTTCACACATCGCACATTTGACGTTGTGCGAAACGGTCGGGTGACCACATCAGCTGCTGTTGTACACAGACATGAATAAGTGTGTATACTGGAGCAATAGTGCTAGTGTGCTAATGTCAGAGGATAAACGTGATAGGGGACTATGTAGCATTACCCTTAAAGAACACAACACTCTATATGTCAGTAGCGTTATATGACGTCAAACCACATTAGCTATTAATAAATTAACACAATGTTTACAGGATTGTCACTGACACTTAACGCAGTAAACCTGTTTTTGTCCGCCTAACTGTCCTATGGTAAGCCCATCCACACAACAAAACACCTACCCATATCTCCACCCAACAACACACACACCTATACCATCACCCAGCAACACACACACCTATACATCCACCCAGCAACACACACACCTATACATCCTCCCAGCAACACACCCACCTATACATCCTCCCAGCAACACAGACACCTATACCACCACCCAGCAACACACACACCTATACATCCTCCCAGCAACACACACACCTATACATCCTCCCAGCAACACACTCACCTATACATCCACCCAGCAACACACACACCTATACATCCTCCCAGCAACACACACACCTATACATCCACCCAGCAACACACACACCTATACATCCACCCAGCAACACACACACCTATACATCCTCCCAGCAACACACACACCTATACATCCACACAGCAACACACACACCTATACATCCTCCCAGCAACACACACACCTATACATCCTCCCAGCAACACACACACCTATACATCCACCCAGCAACACACACACCTATACATCCACCCAGCAACACACACACCTATACATCCTCCCAGCAACACACACACCTATACATCCACCCAGCAACACACACACCTATACATCCTCCCAGCAACACACACACCTATACATCAACCCAGCAACACACACACCTATACATCCTCCCAGCAACACACACACTTATACATCCTCCCAGGAACACACCCACCTATACATCAACCCAGCAACACACACACCTATACATCCTCCCAGCAACACACACACCTATACATCCACCCAGCAACACACACACCTATACATCCTCCCAGGAACACACACACCTTTACATCCACCCAGGAACACACACACCTATACATCCTCCCAGCAACACTCACACCTATACATCCACCCAGCAACACACACACCTATACATCCTCCCAGCAACACACACACCTATACATCCACCCAGCAACACACACACCTATACATCCTCCCAGGAACACACCCACCTTTACATCCGCCCAGCAACACACCCACCTATACATCCGCCCAGCAACACACACACCTATACATCCGCCCAGCAACACACACACCTATACATCCTCCCAGGAACACACCCACCTTTACATCCACACAGCAACACACACACCTATACATCCGCCCAGCAACACACACACCTATACATCCGCCCAGCAACACACACACCTATACATCCTCCCAGGAACACACCCACCTTTACATCCACACAGCAACACACACACCTATACATCCTCCCAGCAACACACACACCTATACATCCACCCAGCAACACACACACCTATACATCCACACAGCAACCCTCCCACCTATACATCCTCCCAGCAACACACCCACCTTTACATCCACACAGCAACACACACACCTATACATCCTCCCAGCAACACACACACCTATACATCCACCCAGCAACACACACACCTATACATCCTCCCAGCAACCCTCCCACCTATACATCCTCCCAGCAACCCTCCCACCTATACATCCACCCAGGAACACACACACCTATACATCCACCCAGCAACACACACACCTATACATCCGCCCAGCAACACACACACCTATACATCCTCCCAGCAACACACACACCTATACATCCTCCCAGCAACCCTCCCACCTATACATCCGCCCAGCAACACACCCACCTATACATCCTCCCAGCAACACTACCACCTATACCTCCGCCCAGCAACACACACACCTATACATCCTCCCAGCAACACACACACCTATACATCCACCCAGCAACACTACCACCTATACATCCGCCCAGCAACACACACACCTATACATCCTCCCAGCAACACACACACCTATACATCCTCCCAGCAACACACACACCTATACATCCACCCAGCAACACTACCACCTATACATCCGCCCAGCAACACACACACCTATACATCCTCCCAGCAACACACACACCTATACATCCTCCCAGCAACCCTCCCACCTATACATCCGCCCAGCAACACACACACCTATACATCCTCCCAGCAACCCTCCCACCTATACATCCGCCCAGCAACACACACACCTATACATCCTCCCAGCAACCCTCCCACCTATACATCCGCCCAGCAACACACCCACCTGTACCTCCACCCAGCAACACTACCACCTATACATCCTCCCAGCAACACACACACCTATATTCTTCGGGATGGAAATTTTATACGACAGGTTTTTCGAACAATGCATCTTACCAACATCTCGAGCAGCAACGAAGAGTGTCGCTACCCTCTGGTGAGCATGTGGCCTGAGAGCCCTGGTGTGGTGTTCCAGCAGACTTAAACCAAGCGTCGTAAAATCCCACAAAAGCCCATACCTTGCCAGACACAATAAGAAATATTTCCATTATCTTGTTTTACCAGCAGTAGATATAACTTTATGAAAAAAATTAATTGACCACCATTTTTAATGTGTTTTAATCAGTGCAGTTATTTTAATCGGTTAAAGTCATCAGTTATGAAACTGTTTAGCTTCTCTGTAAGTGTACGCGACATTTATATATAACCCGTTACTTTAACACATGTCAGGTTAAACCATCAAGGACTGTGAATCGTTTGCCAATTCATCTTTCCATCTAAGAGGGAAAGCCGGAACGATCAACATCGCGTTCTGTGTGTTCCATTATTCCAGCTGTATGACGGCGGTCTGTAAATAATGGAGTCAGGACCAGACAATCCTGTGATTGACACCATGAGCAACGATTTACGCAATTGGGATACGATGGCATTCATCAACCAAGTCAGCTATCCTGACCACCTCATCCCGTTAGTCGCCTCTTACGACAAGCACAGTCGCCTTGTACGGCAAGCATGGGTTGCTGAAGACCTATTTTAATCCGGATTTTCACGGGTAGAACTTTGAAATATTCACTCAGATTGAAATGCGGCCTTCACATTTACCTCCATCGTCAATTATCCACTGACGGGCAACAGAAAGTCTTCAATTGAAATTTGACCAAACAATTACAAACATTATGAAAACATCATCACTATCAAATAATCAGTTCTTGTTTGTTTCAGTAATAGCCACCATCAAACATTGGTGTGAACTTTCGTTTTCTCGTTTGTTTATCTTCCTTCTATTATGAAGACCCTTGGCCTATTCGTTACCGTACTTTGTTTTGATCTCGGTTAGATTGGGGCAATATGGCAATAGTATGGTAACCGAGAGGGGACATCGCATTCTCACCTTCAATTACAGCCGCGAGAAAGCCATAAAGCGATAGCGCGAGACGAGAAAGTGATAACAAGAGATCGCTTTCTGGTCTAGTGTTAGCGCTTTCTGGTCTAGTGTTAGCGCTTTCTGGTCTCGCATTATCTCTTTCTCTTCTCGCGCTATTGCTTTCTGGTTTCGTACTATCGCTTCCTCGTCTTGTGTTATCGCTTCCTCGTCTTGTGTTATCGCTTCCTCGTCTTGTGTTATCGCTTTCTCGCGAACGTAATGGAAGGCGAGAATGCGATGTCCCATCTCGCCCACCATGCACTAGTGCTGAATGTGGCGTCAAACTGACCTGCCTACGACCATTTCTGACTAAATTGGTAAAAGTTTCTTTGCAATCATAACTGGGAAACCTCTGCTTGTCGCACAAGGCCACTAACGAATCGGGTGGATAGACTCAGTCACGCGTCATCCTAATGCGTGACATGTTGCTCATTATATTCATCACTGGTTTATATGGCCTCCACTTGATTATTTACGGGCCGTCAGTGAAGCCTCGGTTGGTGAGTCACCCCCACGGCAGTCCTGGTCCAGAATGGACATGAGTCAACACTCTGTGAGCGTGCGTGCGTGCGTGCGTGCGTGCGTGTGTGTGTGTGTGTGTGTGTGTGTGTGTGTGTGTGTGAGTCGTACGTAAAATTCTTTACTAGAAGACGTTCATGTTTAATGGAACATCAGCGTGGCTGCTCTTGCCTTGAACGACGCCAGCGCGGCACTGTGTTTGCCGCAGTCATGTTGATATTCATGGTCTTCTTTCGTACCGTTTGATAAACACTTTGACCCGATCAGCCCCAAGCTCACCACATTGGTCTCGCATACAATGACTGTACAACCTCCCGACCGACTCGCCCCCACCCAGTCGAGGACCAGCGACTAGCATGCTGACGTGAACCAAGGGAGAGAACACATCCCCGGTTCCAGAATAAGCACAGGACTCATGTGATAATACGTTTCGTGGGAAATTGGCGCTTGGGCTGGTTAACACGGGACCAAATATTTATATTGAGAACTATTTCCAGTCGCTGAAGTCACACGTTGCACTGCGGTTGGCCCTCTGCAAGTAGATCCATCTTAGGTGGATTAATATTGTGTATTATTCTCCGTGATTGTGTGTAGGTTGCTAGCAATGCGCACTTTCTCTAAGAATTCGTTAGGAATGTATCGATGTTACCACTTTTAAACAAAACTGCTTTCTCCCCTACGCTATTTATATGCTTCTCATTAACCACGATTGTGACCCATTGCTAAATATATATCAATGAGAGATCTACAAGCTGGAGTTGTGTGGACGTAGATGTCCCCACGTGATGCCACGTCCCTCGCGTATAGGAGAGAGAGAGAGAGAGAGAGAGAGAGAGAATGAGAGAGAGAGAGAGAGAATGTGTGTGTGTGTGTGTGTGTGTGTGTGTGTGTGTGTGTGTGTGTGTGTTACACTGATGCCTGTTAAGCAGGAATCTGAAAAAAACCCTTACAGATCATTGACCAGGCCCCTAAAAGACCGAAATTAACACTGAAAATTCAAAACATTTGGGACACCCATCAAATGTTACTTCCGCGAGAGCTGTCTTTCCTGGTGTCTCAGTGAATATTTACCAATACAAATCCCTTCCACTTGGAATACACGGAGATATTCCCCAGTTTACGCTTGTGTCGAAAATTATATACACATATATGGAATTGAGAAAGATAGGTGGAGGAAAATTTGTATTAGATTTATTACATTGTTGGGGAGGTGTGTGTCGCATATATTATATTATCAGGATATATATACTCTCCAAAACAGGAAACGCACAGGTGGTAATAATATGTTCACAAGGAAATTTCGCTGCAACATGAAAATAACGTTCATATGTTCTTTTTAACTTATAAAGTGTCACAAAATGGTCTTTGGTGGAGATAATATGGATTACCTTAAACATTTGCAAGATTCGTTTGCTAAGGAAACTGAAAAAAACCCATTTATCACGTGAAAGTCATGGATTTTGTCACGTGTTTCTTTGGCAAGCTTACGACACATGCAGTTTCTTTAAAATCATGCAGCAGACGAAGAGAAGTTTAAAATCGTCATGCCAAGACCAGACTTATAAAACGAGAAATAAGTTATATGCTATTGGTATAAACATGAAGCTATATTATTGATATAAACAAATACTTCCATTTACATAGAAATTGAAAAGGAGTCCCAGTAAGGTGAGAGAAACCTGGCAGATCCTGAACCTGAATAAAATAGACTTGCATCTAGATCATATATCATATATGTGCACAGCCTGTCCGTAACCTTTCGACCTGCAGGATTCCGAGCAGACTCTTCATGCAGCAAGGGCTGTGATTCAAGAACCTATGTTTGTCGTAACAGGCGACCAAAAGGATCAGAGTCAGGCTCGGTGACTTGGATGATTGCGTGTCACCTTGAAGGTGTGGATCGTTGCTCGCAATATCAACCGCTGGTACGACTCGATTATTTCATGGAAAGGATTAAATAGAAAACTTTAAAATGTGAACCCCTAAAGAAAATGTTCATATTTTTACATAATTGAGAAAAGAATATTGATAAATCTAATCCTGAAATACCATGAGATTAAAAAATCAGTGAAAACGATATTCTGTAATTTTTGAACGTGTGCTCCAAGCGAAGTATATGAAAAACAAAAATATGTATATGTTAGGTATTTGTATCGGAGGGCGAGAAACAGATCTGTTGTGGGGGGGGGAGGGGGGGGGGGGGGGGGGGGGGGAAGTTCCTTCCGGTTTAAAACTCTCCGGGAGAGAGACTGTACCGTACATATGCTGAGGGGAAACGTTTGTACAGGGGCGGATCTATACTGCGCCAACGACTGTGGTTGACGTGCTGTAGACGAAGAACTGACAGGGCAATCATTGGTTGAACGTCTCAGTGTGTGTTTGATGATGTGATACAAACTGGATGTGTTGCAGTCACCCTGTTGAAAAAGCGATGCAGCATCCAGGCACCGTGGCGCGCGAGACGTTGCCTGTCTCTGCTTTCTGAAAAAAAACCAATCAAATAATAATTACAAATAATTGATTTATAGAATTGACAATAGGCAATGGTTATCCGTATAAAAGACTTTCTGGCTGTCCATCCTTAGCAAAGAATGTTTTTTTTCTTTTAAAAACCATGTGAAAACTTGTCACGTTGGCTAACTGGTACTAACATACATACTTGTGAACACTTGTCACGTTGGTATATTTGTGTTAATATACATACCCGTACTTGTGAACACTTGTCACGTTGGTATATTTGTGTTGATATACATACGTGTGAACACTTGTCACGTTGGTTTATTTGTGTTAATATACATACTTGTGTGGACGTAGATGTCCCAACGTGATGCCACGTCCCTCGCGTATATTTGTGTTGATATACATACGTGTGAACACTTGTCACGTTGGTTTATTTGTGTTAATATACATACTTGTGAACACTTGTCACGTTGGTTTATGTCTTAATATACATACTTGTGAACACTTGTCACGTTGGTGTATTTGTGTTGATATACATACGTGTGAACACTTGTCACGTTGGTTTATTTGTGTTAATATACATACTTGTGAACACTTGTCACTTTGGTTTATGTCTTAATATACATACTTGTGAACACTTGTCACGTTGGTATATTTGTGTTGATATACATACCTGTGAACACTTGTCACGTTGGTTTATTTGTGTTAATATACATACTTGTGAACACTTGTCACTTTGGTTTATGTCTTAATATACATACTTGTGAACACTTGTCACGTTGGTATATTTGTGTTGATATACATACCTGTGAACACTTGTCACGTTGGTTTATTTGTGTTAATATACATACGTGTGAACACTTGTCACGTTGGTATATGTCTTAATATACATACTTGTGAACACTTGTCACGTTGGTATATTTGTGTTGATATACATACCTGTGAACACTTGTCACGTTGGTTTATTTGTGTTAATATACATACTTGTGAACACTTGTCACGTTGGTCTATGCATTTATATACTTACCAGTAAAGACTTGATACGTTGGTTTATGTCTTAATATACATACCTGTGAACACTTGTCACGTTGGTTTAAGTGTGTTTATATACATACTTGTGAACACTTGTCACGTTGGTTTATGTGTTAATATACATACATGTGAACATTTGTCACGTTGGTGTGTGTGTGTCAATATACATACTTGTGAACACTTGAGACGTTGGTTTATGTGTGTCAATATACATACCAGTGAACACTTGTCACGTTGGTTTATGTGTTAATATACATACCAGTGAACAATGTCACGTTGGTTTATTTGTGTTTATATACATACCATTGAACAATGTCACGTTGGTTTATTTGTGTTAATATACATACCATTGAACACTTGTCACGTTGGTTTATGTGTTCATATACATACTTGTGAAGACTTTTCATGTTGGTTTATGTGTTAATATACGTACATGTGAACACTTGTCACGTTGGTTTATTTGTGTTAATATGCATACTTGTGTAAATATAAACCAATCACATTTCCACTCTATTATCATCACCTATGCATCGAGTTTATGCCTGGAAGATGCTATAGTCGGACTCAGACAGAAGCGAATAGGGAACAGAACAATACGCCTAATTCCCATTTGTTTTCGGAACAAATCCAACTTTGGCTCTCACCCGCTGTTTGCTAAATGTTAAGAATGCAAATATTAGCCGCCCCCCTCCCACACTCCTCCGGAGCATGCCGAGCCAATATTGGTCGTGATACCGCGCCCTCTCGTAAATGTCGAGCAAAACGTGCATTTGGGAACTGTAAAATTACGTTGTTATGAAAATCCGAAATAGGGTCTACCGATACGATCAGTGTATGAAAGGTTAAACCAGTTCCTAAAGTAGCCTAATTTTGTTTAAATGTCTAATTTCGTAGCAGTAACCGCAGAGACATTCTACCTTCGTAGCTAATGAGTGGAATGACTGAAAACCACATGAGCTGGGAAATAACACAGTGTACAAATGTCATTTTAGTTTCTGTCTTATCTCACAGTAACAGATCAAACAAACTGATAAACGCTATAGTATACAATACAATAAACATATTTAAAGAATATTTATCAATCCTCTTGCAAACATATATATTTCAATTATTGTACTTTACCTTGCTTTCGCGCAGTTATAAACGAGTCATATATTTATAAAATGTATATTTATTTACCTTTACATAAAGAATACAAGCAATATCATCACCTATAAACATCCCAAGCATTCCGAGATCTCAAAACAGAAGGCGTCTGTTATGAATTTATGCCATTGTTGTTGTAAGCATTTGGGGACACGGGTTGAATTAGTGCTCAACACGTAGGAACTCGCTGTGCAGATCTGCGGCCCTTTGTCTTTGCGGGTCAACTGATCTGTGGTAGGTATCTCTTCGATCCTGATGTCATGTCAGTATCACACCAGTGCTCGTTGGACTAAACCTTAAGTGCTAAACGTCTGCGACCCATGCGGATTCCCACTTCTTTATCAGATTTAGAGTCTCCATTTTTCTTTCTAACCCCCATCGGTAGTGAGGTGAGGTGAAATGGGGCTTGACGTCGTGTTCAGGGTTATTGCTATTGTAAAGCGACGTGCATGCACGTGTATGTGTGTGTGGCTGCTTGTACTAGTCCAAATTAATGTCAGTTTTATAGTTCTAGCCTACTGAGATACCATGTCGCAGTTTAACATGAATAACCCACACAGACACAGTATACTGACTCCGAGCCGACCAGTCCTTGTTTTAACCCTCAATGCCGAGCGTCCGGGTAACAACAAATACCAACTTTTGACGTCGTTTAAAAACATATATTCAATCGAGAAATTTATTGCTATAAAAAAGGATGACAAAAGTAACTTTAATAGAAAATGGTTACCTTTATTCTCAGCATTTGATTCATAGCTCTCTGTTGATACATGATATGTTTGAGTCTGACTGTGTGTTGCAACCGTGTTGGTTTGAAATAGGACAATGTTTGTTTCCAACCCTTTAATTTTCTAAAGAGTGTATTGTTCCATTCTATGCAATCCCAAATATGTCTTTGACGGAATACTGTATTAATCTACAACTCTGGGAACAATAAAAACGTTTATAAAAATACAAAACTTTTGACGTCGTTTGGTATGACGCAGGCGGGGAACGAAACCCGGACCCTACGCTCTTCGGTCAGACGCTTTACCACTAGACCAGGGAGGCCATCGGTGATACCCGAGCAAGAATAGCATCAAGATATGTAAAATATAGACAGTGAATCAATGAATCAAGATGACATAAGGAGTTTTCATTTATATACAACTATGGATATACACAACAGGTAAATGCAACTTCAACCCGTCAACATCGAATAGAATAGCTCTTCAGCAACCAATACTTGCACTAAAAGGCGACTATGCTTGTCGTAAGAGGCGATTAACAGGATCGGGTGGTCGATGCTCATGATGTCAATTACTGGATGTCTGGTCCAGACTCGATTATTTACAGACCGCCGTCATATAGCTGGAATATTGCTGAGTGCGGCGTTAAACAAGAAACAAACAAACAATACTGTGACTTCACATTGTATCACAATGATAAGCCGACAAAAAGATATATAAAACACATCCACCCATCAGCATTCCCTGATTCTATTGCTTTACTATTTGTTTTACTATTTAAAAACACACTGCACATTGTCTTCTGAAATGTTTTGACAGAATTGAACTTGGCTCTTTTCTGAGATTGCAAAATCATTCAAGAAATTCCTTTGAGCTTTTAAGATCCATTTGTCTCAAATACATTTGTCAGTATATAGAAAGTCCTTCTTTGATTGTATTATGGTTAATCTTTGAGGCAGGGATTTGGTGGTACATTTGCTGGATCCAACAATATATCTCTCTTTGAACGGAACTTTGGACTCGGGTACAAATGAGGAATGGACATGTGTTCAGGTTTTAGGGCCATGCCAAGTCAAGAGTTCCTCCTCAGTTAACATACAGGGCATATATGTGGCATTATGTGATATGACACTTATACCAAGTTCTTTGATGAAACAATTAATGTAGTGATGCTTACATATAATGGTTATGTTATTTGAGGCCTTGTATGTAGGAACAACTACACTCTTTTCATGTAGACTTTAGATGGCAGCTGGCAGCTGGCTGGCAGAATGTCTCAAACGTTTTCACAAGTATCTAAAATGTTATACCTTATTTCATTTTGACATACTTCGTGTGGTATGAATACTGCTATAAGCATGTTGATATCAGGACAGTGCCACACCGATAGCCGTATGCAGTGCAGTGTTAACTGTGACGATGTAAGGTCGTTAGAAAAAAATCATTACTGAAACAAGAAACAAAGAAGCGCACTGTCAGAATTACGCAACAGGGTATTCCAGTTTGGCTCTAAAACAGACTGTCATTAATTTCCTCTGTCCTCATCTTTGTTACGAGAGACTTCTGTCTGACATACGCCATGTTGTTGATGTCCGTGCTGCAGCAGCAGCCTTCGTGTTGTTGAGCTGCAATGTTTACCTTTAACCGTTCAATCAATCTCCTGCTAAACTTGCAATCAAAACTTCCCAATTAATTAGTCTTACGGCGGCCAAGTCGTGAAAAAGAATTGTTTGCGCTCTCTCGAATGACAGATTTCGTCGGGACCTCCACGATCGTGTGAGATACTCCCAGAACGTTCCTCTTTTGGTGTATCTGAAAACATATCAATGTTGACAGCGGTTTTCACCCGATAAAACACCCAGACAAAATGTTAACGGAAGTGATCGCCGCCATTAGTAGCATTACCTGCGAGTATGTTGAATCTCTCCACCTAGGAGACCGAGAACATAGGTCAGACAGTTTGGTTCGCGAACAAAAAACAGCAGTTAAATGCGTAACAAGTTTTGGTAAGATTTTGAAAGTACGATAATCAATTTAGATAAGGATGCACAATTAGTAGCGCGATGCGCCTGCTGTGGAATTTGTTTATTTCCGGTACAAAAGAACACCGCGCTGTACCTACTCTCAAAGTGTGAAGCTTATCACCATGCCGCTTATTATTTCATCGCAGGAGATAAATTGAACTGATTTAGTTGTCAGCCGCGCTGGATTGTACAGTTAAATTGAAATAACAAATAACTTTAATTGCACGAAAGTATAAGGAATGTAGAATGAGCAATGGGGTATTTGAGTACAACCACAGTGTGGAATATTCACCAAGAAACGTAGAAAGGTATCTGATAAAACTTAATAAATGTGCAATTATAAAACACGTACACCAGCGAGAATTTCTTTATTTCAGCAAAGATAGGTTCAAGCATACTAAGTGTCTTGCGTACGTTTACATATATATCTATTTCACCTGACTGTCTGTATTTTAACTGCAGACTTGAAATAAAAACACAGCATTAATTGTAATTCACACTGACTCAACTCGCACACGCCAAACATCGAAGATATTACCGATTAGGATAAAAGGAACTTATATGGATAATTCACAATGGAGTCCCTTTGCACTGAGAATAGGTGGTTAAAGAGTATAATTGTTTGTACATCTGGACCACCGTCCGGTCCAGATACATTGACCACAGACTATGGATGTCCTCAACGATTAGTTATAAATTTTAACATTATTTGATATAAATGTATTTAATTATTATTGAAAAAACAACAACAAAAACCAACAGAATATGGAATATTATTTAAAATTCAGGTTTGAATGTTATACCGGTACATGAATGGCGTATTATCCCAGGGCAGAGGTGACATGACACAGACATTAGAGCATCGGGTCCATTGTGATTTGTTTGAAGAGTACTTAGCAGATGTGTAAGCTTGTGACGATGTTATTCAAATAAAGATATCCGTTACTATTGATTCTGTCAACAATATCATGATGTATAAGTAAGATTTAAAAGTAATATGCCACCAGACACTGTCATGAGATAAACACGCTGGAGCACTGTTTGAGTGTATTCTGTTATATGATACAATCACACAAACGTAAAGACCAGTGCTACAATAGCCCGATGAACGTAATTTCTGATAAATATTTAGTTCATTATGACATATTGCACTTCAAATTGAAGCAGAATGTACACGTGTACACGTTTTCTCAACGAATCAACCGGGAATCTAGTGCAGGGTCTTCCAAAAACGTCTGCCTTACAATTTTGCCTATTATTAAACCAGTCAATTGAAACTGACGTTATCGTGCCCAACCTAGCCTCCGTGTATAGAATAGGACTAAATATATTATAACAATATTCCATCACCAGTTTCATTACATTTTCAACCGATTGTTCAACCCACTATTGATCTGTTGGATGAATTCTATCTTTTTAAATTTACTTTTGTATAATCACAATTTTGTGAGGTAGAGCTGATATATTTAGGAACTGATAGTAAAATGTTAAATTAATATCAGTGATATCAGTGTATCTGTATCATATTATATTAAAAAAGAAGCAGTTTGGTATTAAAGTAACACAAGCATGAATATGTATTTATGGTCAGCAAAATATGATACAGTCCTAAGACCATTACAAGCGGCGCACTCCCAACCGCTCCCTATAATATCTGACCGGTCCATTACAGAACTCCAAAAGAACTGCTTGACGGGTTTTTTTATTTCATAGCATTATCTTATCTAATATTACTTTCCCCATCTGGTTTAACGTACATCAGGTTTTCCTGCAGCGAATGTGAACATTTCCAGTGTTAATCCCATCACGATAAAACACATCAACCATTCAATGAGTAGGTGATTTACGATTTATTTGTGAGTGAGTGAGTGAGTGAGTTGGGTTTAACGCCGCTTTTAACAGTATTCCAGTTATAGCGTGGCGTGTCAGCTTAATCTGGGGGGAAAGCCCGAACTGATGCAGGTCTCAGACGTTTACTACTTTGGTGAAACCCACGAGCACGGGTATTGTGCGGACAAACCTAGAAACATAATCGGGGCGAACCGGGATTTAAACCCACAATCATAGGTTTCTGGCGGGACGCAACTATGCACAGCGAATCGCGGCGCCTTAGACGACTGGGTCATCCGTGCCCCCTTACGACTCGGTTTAAATTAAGAAATAAACACAACAATGTGCTTTGACTACATTTAGGTCATCAGTTTATCTCGGTAGACATAGTTCAGTTTAGTTGAGCAGACACTTCTTTCACATAAAGTAGACAATATCGAGCACTATCGGTTCTGGCGGAGACTGGCAGTAGCAACATATCGTATTGTATGATATCTGGAATCCTACCTATCGTATGACAAGCAGGATGAGACATCGCTTACTGCTGTCACTGGGGGCGTTAGGGATGACTTGAACACATGGCACGTGGAAGGTGTCCACTTGGCAGCATTGAAGTGTAGAGAATCTACATAATTGTATATGTAGAGATGGAACTTGGTGTTCAGACGTCGCGGTGGATACACAATGGTGTTGAAGTCTAGGGTGACTAGAGACGTATGTTACGTGGTGTCACCTTCAGTCAGAACTGAATCAATGAATAGTGGTATTCACAAAACTTTGTGGATAGAGATGAAAGTAGCCCAGTAGAGTGTCAGCAATTGGCAACAAGACAGAAAAATACTCTTCTTTATGGCTTTGTCTGAGAGATTTAGTCCATGACATACATATGTATATCTGATACAAACAGGAACAACTAATGCCCTATAGAAACATAACTCACGCACAGTAACAAATTTAATTTACCCATTATTTGATGAAAGATAATCCCAGAGGTTCAATCTACTCGTCATATCCTACATTGTCTACACAAAGGTAGTCTCTCTTACAGACCCTGATACAAATATATCAAAATTAGCCCTTGCAAGTCTATAATGTTTGGCAAGTCTAGATTACTGCAGTATCTAAAAATGAAGAGAGTCTCTGGGCTCCTTTTGATCACATTTTTATTAAGATAATTGAACAACTGTTGTTGTTTTCTGTACGATATGTTCATTTCAGAGACTTGATGTTAGTCTAACACAAAGGCTTCACTGTCCCAGGCTTAACAATACATTTCTTACACGCGTCAGAGCGATCTAGCCACAGCGCACATGTTGTGCCATTGCATAACAGAAAGTTCCACCTTTTACTGCGGGTTGTGTGCTTTGAGGATGTAAAACTCAAATCGGTTAATTAAAAAGTATCCCTATTCAATGGATTCACCGTCGGTATATAGCGAAGTGAAGGCATTTCAGTAGAGGGAACCTGGAATAACGAGACACATTTAAACAGGTCTGGTTGAGGATCTGAATACACTGATTGCCCAAGGAATTGTCTCACTGTCTGACATTGATTGTGATATGGTAAAGTAACTGTTTCCCGTACCTACTGTGTTTACCGACCTGGTAGGATGTGTGACGGGCGTTCTATCGTTGAGAACCCATTCTGGGAGTTGGAGATAGTAAATCAGGAGATGGGTTCTTCAGCCCTTCCATACACGTGTCTAAACAGTGAGAAACGTCCAAACAATTGGATAATTGGATTGTAGATTCGGCTCAACAAAGGCAAACACGAACAGCAAGAAAGCAACAATATCGGCCATCTATCTGCCAAATGTCGACCCTAACACTTAGCCTAACGTTACAATCCCATAAAACCCCATTCAGTAACAAAAGTAGTATCTAGCGTCTGATACAGGTAGTTTATAGGGCCACTGCTACTCGCAAACTGCCGTACTTATCCCTATTGGAATGATAATTGTAGATTGCACTTTTTGCTGGTGGTGGTAGCACTGGTCTGGGTGGTGGTAGCACTGGTCTGGGTGGTGGGAGGTCTGTGGAGGTGAACGGAGTCTGGCTGGGGGTAGTGTGAGAGGAGGGGGGAGGGGGGGGGGGGGCAGAGGGCACGGGGCTCCCTACGAAACGTCTGGTAGGAGCAGATGGTGAGGTAATTTGTGTGGAGCGAAGTCTGTGTTCTGGCAGGATGACGGGAAAGTAGTTTGTCGGGTAGTGACACCACCAGATTATCGTCTGGAGCAGAGCAAACCAAATCATTTATATGATAATCATCAGATTCCAGTTGGGCTTAGGGTGATGCTGCACTTGGTGTTACCACCACGACTGGTCCTTGTGCAGAACACACGAGACACCTGGTTTTACCGTGCGAATCAAGGTGCATCTTATGCTACTTGGATGTTTCATGACTGATGATCATCTTTCCAATAATCGGCCATACACTACCTCACATGTTGCAGTCAATGTGGCGATAACCAGCCGCCTTATCATCCAATCGAAGGTGACATGGCATGAACGGATGATTATGACTTACTGTTCTGTACAGTTTTATGTCTCTGTGGAACCTTAAAATACAACTATAAGTGAAGATGTATCTGAAATGCATCACCCCAAACGACAAACTTACATAGAGGTGTCTGTTAACAAACAAGGGTTCGATTCATTTGTAACCATTTGACCGCTTTGATAGATACATTGTACACTATATTTAAACTAATAAGTTTCATACATGCACTGAGCATTGGCACAAAAAGAATAACAATGGGATTTTTAACACTAAAAAGACAAGCATCATTTTATTTTGTTCAAACAATGTACCGCTACCAACAGCATTTGCACATTCCAGTTCTCACCTGTGTTATAAATCGTCACGGTATGGCTGAAATATTGCCGATATGACGTTATATATTAACTCCCTCACTCACTGTAAGAGTTTATCATGTGTAACTGATTGTACCCACACCTCTTGTAAGAGTTTGCAGCACATGCGCTATTCTCATGAAACGTATGGGATTTTAGCTCACCATCATATGTCTAGCCTATAAGGATAGAATTTGTGAGGTATTGGTTGTTCTAACAATTTGGTACCAAAATCACTGTGTTGACAGACAATCAGATTAATTTGGTCAGTTATGTAAATACAATAGGAATATTATTTCGGGTAATTAGAGGTAAATTCTTACGGAAATATACACCTAAACCCGTCACATATCCCGTACACATGGGTAGTTGTTTATGCTATCAATTGTTTATATGCCGCCGTCATAAAGCATAAACGAACTAACATTCCCAAACAAGCAAACAATATATGTTTTACAACTGCCCAGAAATATTTTTAGAAATACATTATTTCATATGTTGGTCATTTCTAGTGTAACCATAATGCAAGTGTCATGTATAAATACAAGCGTCAAGAAAGTTATGAAACGTCTCGTACTCAGGTATTCATACGGTGTCGTTATTGGCTGTGTTTAGGCGACAACCTGTCGTGTCCAGAGTGTATAATATAGATTCCGTTTAATTCATCAAAACAAGATATAGTTCATGTCTATAAACTGTTATAAATAGTATGGCACCCCTTTATATGTTGTATGTGTGTTTCTATAATAAACAACAAGTGATTCCATGGCATTTGATTGGCTTACGAAACAATTTCTTTTGCGAAACAATATTGGCCGCGCCCTCTTCTGTTTCCTTGTTGGATAAAGTGGATGGGGGCTCTTGTATCACGGAACTATATAACCGTTATATAGATCCGTGGTTGTATCAAGGTACTAAATATTTCATATCATTGTCTTCAGTTTTGTTATAATGATTAAATAAGCAGTTTGTGTGTTTATTATTTTAATTGACTTCAATACACTTTTTTTGCGTTTATGGAAGTAAAAACGATAAAACCTTAAGTAAACGGTATATTCTTAATGAAACTTACAGATAGTATGAAACTATTATATATGTAGTATCCGTTTATCTATACCAATAGATTTTATGGCATTCTTTTTAATGTAGTGTGTGTTTACATGAACTTTATATGCACCTGTAGATATTATTTGTATGGAATTCTTGAATATGTAGTGTGTGTTTTCATGCACTTATGGATATTAGTATGACATTCTTATACATGTAGTGTGTGTTTCATGAAACTTATGGATATCAGTATGACATTCTTATATATGTAGTGTGTGTGTTTACATGCACTTATGGATATCAGTATGACATTCTTATATATGTAGTGTGTGTGTTTCATGCACTTATGGATATCAGTATGACATTTTTATATATGTAGTGTGTGTTTTCATGCACTTATGGATATCAGTATGACATTCTTATATATGTAGGGTGTGTGTTTACATGCACTTATGGATATCAGTATGATATTCTTATATATGTAGTGTGTGTGTTTCATGCACTTATGGATATTAGTAGGACATTCTTATATATGTAGTGTGTGTTTTCATGCACTTATGGATATTAGTATGACATTCTTATATATGTAGTGTGTGTGTTTTATGCACTTATGGATATTAGTATGACATTCTTATATATGTAGTGTGTGTGTTTACATGCACTTATGGATATCAGTATGATATTCTTATATATGTAGTGTGTGTTTTCATGCACTTATGGATATTAGTATGACATTCTTATATATGTAGTGTGTGTGTTTCATGCACTTATAGATATCAGTATGACATTTTTATATATGTAGTGTGTGTTTTCATGCACTTATGGATATCAGTATGACATTCTTATATATGTAGGGTGTGTGTTTACATGCACTTATGGATATCAGTATGATATTCTTATATATGTAGTGTGTGTGTTTCATGCACTTATGGATATTAGTAGGACATTCTTATATATGTAGTGTGTGTTTTCATGCACTTATGGATATTAGTATGACATTCTTATATATGTAGTGTGTTTTTTCATGCACTTATGGATATTATTATGATATTCTTATATATGTAGTGTGTGTTTTCATGCACTTATGGATATTATTATGATATTCTTATATATGTAGTGTGTGTTTTCATGCACTTATGGATATTAGTATGACATTCTTATATATGTAGTGTGAGTGTTTACATGCGCTTATGGATATCAGTATGATATTCTTATATATGTAGTGTGTGTTTACATGCACTTATGGATATTAGTATGACATTCTTATATATGTAGTATGTGTTTTCATGCACTTATGGATATTAGTTTGACATTCTTATATATGTAGTGTGTGTTTTCATGCACTTATGGATATCAGTATGACATTCTTATAAATGTAGTGTGTGTGTTTACATGCACTTATGGATATTAGTATGATATTCTTATAGATGTAGTGTGTGTTTTCATGCACTTATGGATATTAGTATGACATTCTTATATATGTTGTGTGTGTTTTCATGCACTTATGGGTATTAGTATGAAATAAGTATGACATTCGTCTGTATGTAGTGTGTGTATAACTACCATTTGATATTCTGGGAGTGGAGCTTGGATTTTATTGGAAAAAAATGTCCCTGAAAAAAATTCTTAAAAAATTAATTGCTTCAGACTGTTGAAAAATAATTGCCAGCCAAAAAAGTACATTGTTGCAAGGTGTTTTCCTTTTTAAAAAATCAGGCACTGCGTTTAAATGAAAACAAATATCTGGTTTTGTAGCTGTAGCTGGAATGTCAAATGTCGGTCGATTATATGCACTAATAAAGTAAAATCTTGTAGATGTAATAAGTGAATTCTATATATGTACTATGTGTTTATGTATATATAGAACGTGTTTATATGCACTTATAGACACTTGTATTGAATCCTTATATACGTAGTGTGAGTTACATATATGTGGTACAAACTGTCAGATATAGATATATGACGCCACAAATACAACTGATGCCTAGGACTACAATGTAAGTTAAAGTTATATTGCACATGAAGAGCCCTTGAACGGCGAAAGATCTTGTGTGGATAAAGAAGTTTTGACAACACGAATATCTAGACTCTGTATAAATGTATATTTAATATAAATTACATACCACACTCTGTGTTTATATTATATAAACCAGAATTGTACAATGTGTGAAGAACATTTCTGGTGTCCCCCGCCGTGATCTTGCTGGAATATTGCTAAAAGCGGAGAAATACCGTACTCACTCACTACAAGCAGCACGTGCAGTCTGGGTCTGGTTTGGAAAGTTCATGCTACGGTCAGAACATGGGCACGTTGTTTAAAGGTTTATACTCCATACTCCCACCTTGTCATTTTTTAATTGAATTAATTTTATAACAATATAGGAAATCATGCTTGCTAAATTAAATAGGTTCAAGCCACATTTTACATGCTTTGAATTCGCTGATGGTTATGTTATGAATTTGGCTTTCTGGTCGTCGGAATGGTAGTGACATGTGTTGATCGCTATATATGTGATATAATATCTGCTTTGTGAGGATTCCTCCTCATATAACATATTGGAAGTTGTGTGATTGAGAATTATTATGTTTCCTTTTACGATTAAGAGAACATGCTTCATTCCGTTTGACATGGTTTCTTCTATTCAGAACAATAGCCATCGGGTTCTGTGGATGTGTACGATGTAATCCTAGCCAGTATGTGAAACTACACTTTTTCCACACCTAGTTCTCATGTAGCAGCAACCTTAACACACTACAACACTGCTGCCGGAGTAAATGAAATGAACAAACAGAATTAACCGAGTGGTCTGTTCTCGTTAACAAAGCAAAACCTTTCTGCATTATCCACCCAGCAAATTACATGGGATTCTTGTTGGTCACCCAAGTAAAGCTAACTCTTGGAAGAATTTCAACATTTGGCCCGGCATAACACATCGACGATGCGAACCAACTTACGCTAATTGTGAAGTCACACCTACTTGAAGTCTCATTGAATTGACCAACACCCGCACAGACAACAAATGACCCCCGGTCACGCCCCTACTTCACGTGGGTGACAAACTGGTCATTACGGGCACTTGTGGACAATGGTCACACCACTGGCCGCTGGCTCGGTAATGATGCTCGCTGTAGGTCCTAATCTACTTGTAATTAGATTTGCTCGCGTGAATAGTTAAGGACCTAAGCCAACACCTTGTGGCCAAATAGCCCTGTTCTGAGGGTCGCATTCATGTGGTGAGAATTCCTACAGAGGTCGTGATAATGGGAGATCGGGTGGGGAATTTGTCTGATTCACGACTCACTGCTTGTTGATTGTTCTCTGTCGTGTTGCCAGATCACTAAGCTAATTTACACCTCCTAGGTGGTAGCTAATCTTTTGCTTAAAGGTGTTAGTTCCGTACACGGGGTGTCAACTTTCGTGTAACGTGAAGCGGCAGGGGAAAGTGAGCACTCACAATTACCGCTTTTGCTCTGGAAACTAAAGTTTGAAGAATGTTTTCTTCAAAACTTAGCATTTTTCAACGACATTAAACATATATCTTTGTATAGATATTGTTAATTATCACGTACTGGCACATTTCTAGCATAGTATTCCTTCTAGACTACATCAATGCAGATGTATCCGGGTGCGAGTAACGGCACTTTACTTCTTAATATTCAACGGAAAATGCTCCATGGATCTACTGACATGTACGTTAATTTCGTGTAAGAAGTCCAGATTCGACCCACACACGAGCTTCGCTTTTCTCCCACACGATTACTGTTCAAAGTGGAGTGGAGCCCGAACTCCCTCGCCGTGTCTTTCTTTCCGAACGTATCAACGTGAAGCCAACATGTAGGCAGTATCTGTATATATCAATACCTGCCCTGTGCATACATAGGGGTCATCACGAACATGATGTTGCCCATGTGGTAGCGACACAGAACCAAATGCTCCGTTTATAACACTCATTCACACGTGCATATATAAATGCCAATATCAATGGAAGATGTGCTCGTTAATGTTGGGCATATGTCACACGAGAGCATAACAGCAACTACACCGGTGCTTGCTGTCCACCGGTCTCACCCAAACCTAAGTTTCAACGTTGAAATTTCTCTAACCTTTCTGTTTCACACACAAAGAGGAATGAGTTACACAACTGAAGACCTGGTCTTTTTAACAAAAATAAAGTTCTGTTCTAGAAAATAAATAATATTGCTCCAGGCATTACAAATGGTCCACTGAGTAACCTGGACGAAATTGGGTTGTGGGTGAAAATACTATTGTTTGTTTTCTTCTTTTATCCATGTCCCCAGCAAGAGATAAAACAATTCTCCCGCTAACTAAAAGCCCAGCCCTTGAATATCAAATGGTCGTTTAATAAAACAAAGTGCGAAAGGCAGAATACTTGGACTTGAACAGGCTTCATTCGATTCCCCCTGTCAGGTGTCCGCATATACATATGAGTATGAACACATATTAATGGCATTACTTTTCCTTATGCCAGTGGGAAATTAAGTGGACCTACGCGACATTTGAAAATATATTAATTGTGAAATAAGACATACATGTTGAAATTGAATGGAGCATGATTTATTGAAATATATAACAAATTTGCATTGTTGATGTAGACATATGTACATACGATACTTGCAAAAACCAACAAACCCAGCCATGACTAAATCTTACAACGGAGGCTGACATGAATACTTTCCAGACAGAGCTAACAATGGCTTCAATAACGTCATTGGTAAAAAGCCTTATGAAACTGGTAATAAGAATAATAATACATCACATAAACTTTATATAAACTTTTATTCAAATTATAAACACGCAAAGATTAATCAGAGCAAGTGTTGGAAATTATTTCTTTCTTCAGTAAATGTTGAGATGTGAAATCCCAGAGGCTAATTCATTCGGACGTCAAAACCAAGCCCCGAGTTCAATTCTCCCACGGGTACCACATGTGATGATTATTTGCGTCCCCTGCTTTGATAGCCCTCTTCTCCTAATGTTATATTTGCTGTTAATTAACCTCATTTGGTAAATACAAGTGTAGTGAAATGTAACTGTGTCTTTTATAACTTGATATACTCAGCTCTCCAAGACATCTTCCCGAGGCAAGGGTGTTAACTGACTACAAAAGTTCAGTTTCCTACCTTGCCGAACAACGCTGGAATTTCGTGGCTCCATCGTAGCACCACCAGTGGCCATTACGAGTTATGTCCCTTCGATATACCTTCTATTGACTAATCAGATTCCACCTCTCATATCACTTGCATTTGCTTCCAACAAAATGGCGGCGACCAGTCAAGACAATCTGATCGATACTCAAGATCTATATTGTAATTTAACGGGTCTTACCTCGCGAAGTGCATCAAGTCATTTGAGCGCCTTGATTATAAACATGAAAAAGATTTGGAAAATATCTGTGAACGCCTAGTTGACGGTAAACATGTTTGGCAAATCCTGCAGACGATCGATATCTGCACGTTGAAATCCATGTTGTTTACGAACCGGATGTGTAGTTTGTTGCGCGATTTTGATTGGGCTATGCATAGACTTGTTAGTCCAGCCAAAATGTAACTCCAGAATTCCAACCCAGTTCGACAAGGGTGGAAACTAGACTTTTTAGCTCCCTTGCCCCAGGAAGATGCGCTCTAGAAAACCAGGAAGGATCCGACATATTGGGAATAAGAAGTAAATCACCAACAGAAAGTGCAGATTTGTCCATCTTAATCTGAATACTCCGATTTGTTACACCGCCATACAACCAAATGTCCAACAAAAAATAAACAAATCAGATCACATACTGAAAATGACAAAAATAAAAGGTTGGGGGTTTTTTAACTCGTAGGATCAAGCGAAAGCGCTAGTACGTTACTTGTGTTTTACACATAATAATCATAGTTAACGAATATTTCAAACAGAACCGTAAAAATAGAAGACAGGCCAAATACGTAAAGCATGATGACATATAAATATCAAATTTTCTTCAAAGAATAATAGAGCAAATGACGCACTATAATAGCATGAGTCATCCTGCACATTACTTGAACCAACAATACAGAACTGTTTTTTATCGTGGTTCAGTCCGGCGCGGCCAATGTTTGGCTCAGCTTCTGTCCTGCTTCACAGTCAGTTGGCAGACCAGGAAACACAGAGTGACACGGTGTCACCGGGTCAAGTCAAAAAGTGCACAATCTGACAGGAATTGATGAAACAGAATACAAGAGGCGACAATACTAATTGAAATTGATTTGCTGCACGTAAGACGCCGAGCAAGTCTACTTTCCCCACGTTTCTGTTAATCTGGTGCTGAAGAATGTGTAATGGCTGCTTCCCCAGTCGACAGCATTTGATAAAAGCTTATAAATAGTCTAGTTTAGTGAAAACTCTGGCATTAGGGTGATTCAGAGCCGATAATGTCCTCAAAGAATGTTTTATCTAAACGTGTGATAATCTGGCCTGTCGTGGCACTTTATTAGCGCTGGCACATTAGCTAACGGGAATTAGCAGGAGGCTTATCAGAACGTTCCCATCCATAAGACCAGGGATGGGGAGAGCAAGTATAATCTTTTAGAGTTTTCTGTCAAAACGTGCAGAGGATGTTTGATAGTGAATTTATCATACATCTGATGCTGTCAAACAACAAAGTATTATATCTTGTAGATATTTGAGAAATAGCGTGGGGCATGTATATCATATCGTGTTATAATGAAAGAGTACACTTTCAATCAAACTTCACGTTTTAAGTGTATGTTTATGATATTGTACTTACAGATGTCAATTAAGGTGTCTGATATTTCCCCTGATCCCCATTATACACGGCTACAGCTGCAGGACCAGATATTTTTTTAAGTTTAAACCATGAGCCAAAATATTTTTTCTCTGAAAAACACTTTACAACGATGAAGCTTTTGTGGCAGAAAATTCCTCTTTTTTCAAACAATATGAAGCATTATTATTTATTTCGAGGACAATTTATTGTTTTCGATACATCCCTAGGCACCAAGAATATCGTATGGTCGGCCCCTACCAGTTCCAATCAGTATTTGTAAAAGATAACATTAATTATTAATTCATTAAATTAATGTGTTTCTAAAGATGAAATAATATATTTATCTAGTGAAATAACACTATTCCCCGGACCTAGTTTCAGTCTGCCTGATTGACACTATGCCGGTAACAGAATAAGATAAGTGAGAACATACATAATAGATACAACATCTGTCTTTTTTCTGTCAAATAACATATCCTTGTCAGGTCACTCAATGAGATAAACATGTTATTTGACAAGAAAACCTAACATCCCCTATGAAGTAACTGGTAACGTACCATGCGCGAACCGTTTGTTTCAATATAAGGTGCCTCGTTTATCAATGATTATAACAATGGTCAGTATTGATACCAAATGATGACAACAGGGTTTCCCTTCGATCGTTTTCCAATAGATCAATCATAAGAATGGCAAATCTCTTACACTGAAATACGACACATCAAAACAAGAGCAGGCATAACAATAATCACAGAAGTCCATCCATTGCTAAACGGCTCAACTCTGAAATAAATACAAACATAACAACAAATGTCCATCTACGTTTGTCACGCACTTTCTGACACTTCTGCGTTTATCTGAGTGTTCTTTCACTGTCAACTGATTCTTGAACTTGGTCCTTTCAGCCGAGAACCTCCCTGGAACTAGATTCGGCCCTGAACGACACATGATCAAAGCGTTGGAAAACATAGTCCTGAATTGATTGTGTTGCTCTGTGAAGGCTACTGGGGAATAAACACATGTAAAGAGAAGGGGTCAGAACAGCCGACCAAATTTGCTGAAGGTTGTCTTATGGTGAGTTCACAGCGACGTCTATCTCTAATGGTTCGGCTTTGTCATCTAACAGACCTACTGGACATGTATAAGCACAGCAGCGTCCATCAATGAATTCTTACGCGTGTCCATCAGTTGAGTGATGGCCGCGCGATCCAACTATATAATGCAACAGTTCCGAGTTATGATAATCGCTGCTTCCTCCAACCAAGCCGCTTGACAGGTCCATCATATATGTGATAATCACTTCCTTCTCAAGCAAGTCCATCTGACAGGTGTTCATAAGATGTGATAATCACTTCCTTCTCAAGCAAGTCCATCTGACAGGTGTTTATGAGATGTGATAATCACTTCCTTCTCAAGCAAGTCCATCTGACAGGTGTTTATGAGATGTGATAATCACTTCCTTCTCAAGCAAGTCCATCTGACAGGTGTTTATGAGATGTGATAATCACTTCCTTCTCAAGCAAGTCCATATGACAGGTGTTTATGAGATGTGATAATCACTTCCTTCTCAAGCAAGTCCATCTGACAGGTGTTTATGAGATGTGATAATCACTTCCTTCTCAAGCAAGTCCATATGACAGGTGTTTATGAGATGTGATAATCACTTCCTTCTCAAGCAAGTCCATATGACAGGTGTTTATGAGATGTGATAATCACTTCCTTCTCAAGCAAGTCCATATGACAGGAGTTCATAAGATGTGATAATCACTTCCTTCTCAAGCAAGTCCATCTGGCAGGTGTTCATAAGATGTGATAATCACTTCCTTCTCAAGCAAGTCCATCTGACAGGTGTTTATGAGATGTGATAATCACTTCCTTCTCAAGCAAGTCCATATGACAGGAGTTCATAAGATGTGATAATCACTTCCTTCTCAAGCAAGTCCATCTGACAGGTGTTCATAAGATGTTTATTAACGGCATGTTTCAGCAAAGTCGTTTACATGTATTCGTTAGAGCAATGATCTGCACTGCATGATATTCGGCAAATAAGAAAGTGGCTAGGCATAAAACAGACACAATGTGAACTGAGGTTTATTGCCTTGGCCAACTCCTCAATTTGGGCAAAGCTAAATGCGTTGTTATTTGGTCGACAGTGAGCCCAATAACGTCATATGATTAGCACCAAGCGAGATGAGGTTTTAGAGATTTACACGCATCTACCTAACGCTCTTCAAGCAGCATCTGGACATTGTGGCACTTGACACACGAACTTGCCTTTCTCGGGTGTCTGAAAAATACAAACCAAATATTTTAACCAACAGACCATACATGTCCATATCCATATTTGTATGTACGTTTATCAATCATTAATATTATTGTTCTGGCCCCCGGGTGTTGCAGGGCGTCAGTAGTGCATGGCATGTATATTGCAATTCAAAGAAGGCTCGTCAGTGAGCGTGGCTGGCGTCAATTCTGACCTGGATGGTCTTGTGGGACATCGTACCCGGACAGCGCGAGTTTATTCTTTGCTTGAATTACCTGTTGCCCCCATAACAGTACACAGTCAACAGTGATCCACTTGACCACGATGCTGACACGGTCCGCTTACAGACATCAGATAGCAACCTGCTTGTTATCCAGACCTTGTCTATGATGAGGTTACATGAAGACAAGTGAGGAAGGGCAGATTTTCCACTAGCCTTAGATCTTAACGAAACCATCATTTACGTGTCGTAATTTTGCCGAGAATGTAAACTAATCTATCACAGGCTTTATGTTGTTTTAAACAATGTCATGGTGTATTATACAGTTACAACGCCCTTCATTTACTAGACGACGATAGGCAGGCGCATACAAGCATTATAACTACGGTGCCATGGATCAGGATGAAGACAAAGGATTTCAAGTCTATCAACTCAATCAATGTTTTCTAACAAGAGTGGATTCCTGAGCAGAATCGGTGCCTAGAACCAAATGATTGTCCGAAGTGTAGTTTAATGTGAGGACCGGGTGTTTAAATGTGTGACCTGATTGTATTCGATCTTACTCAACTAAGTGGGTCGGGTCGTTGATCTACTCTCAACGACTGGTTTACCTAGTCCAGACAGCTGATATAACTGAAATATTGTTGGCTTGGGTAAAACAACTTTTAGTCACCATAAACATGACTGTCAGCGGTTTCATAAATTGTTGACCACAACGTGTAGGTGTGTGTACTGTTATGCTTACGATGTGAACTAAAACAATAAATAATCAACTTGTGCACATGGTACACTGTGACAAGATTTGTGAATGAGCTCCCAGGACAGAATTTAGAATTTGTTTTAAACTGATCTTTGCTTTACTTCGACCCAAACAGTGCGCAACCCATATATACATACTGAACGTGTCTGTCCAGACCTCTTGTATCCGGAAACCCCCACATTCCGGACACCAACTTCTGCTGGGAACACACAGAAACTGACACTACCCCGAAACCATGATTCGTTAATCCAGGAATATATTAATCCGGACGATTTCAGAGGGACCACAAACCAGTTTTAACTGTCTTAATTAAATCAAAGCTTTTATGTGGGCATTGAGGTTAAAATTATATTTTGAAACGATAAAATATGAAAGGAATTGATGTGTCATATCTGAAACAAGGTAACGATGACATGACCACATAATTAAACGTTGTGTTTCACAGATGTGGTTATAACATCAACGGCTTGCACCTCAAGCAGTACTTGCTCAGGTAGAAGATGACGGTATTGCCAAAGCACATGGCGAGGCAGGAATACTTGACTAGCTTCGTCCTGCCAAAGAAAAGGCCATGTTTCCATTTCGTATAGAAATGTTTACAATCCTGTCTGACTACAACGAGGACATGCATCGTGTCCTATTATACACAACCTGCCAAAATAACTTGGAACATGTTGTTTGATTGCCAGGTACGCTGGTGTCATGTACATAATGTTTAACCACAACCAAAGTTGACGGTGCCTAAACCTGTCGCTTTATTAGTTAGTATATGTCATCCAAGTACTATCTTGTTGGTTCAGCTGGCTGTCTGATTGTTTTCTAATAATACCTGAGCATAACGAACAAATTCGGCAAAACAAATCTGTTTTTGAAATGACATAAAAAAATCAAACTTAAGACTTATTGTAAGTCTATGTTAAAGTAGGGACTATTGTAAGTCTATGTTTAAATATGGGAGTTACAGTGGTCATAGCGCTAAGGTAGCTTTGTGCGAGTGGGCCCTGGATCCTATTCCGTCATGTAGATCACATGGTGGACTGTGAGCATTATCAAGGCGTAGATACGTGGTCATGATGCTAAAGCTCTATCTATCCGTTAATTATTTTAGCGTAAAATGGAGGCAAACGTCCGTTCAGTTATCATATAAAGGACAACACAAAACATGCGCTACATTTCACATTTGTTCCTGATATTAAAACAAGGGCCACTGCACATAGGGGCTGGGCTGCATTATTGCCTTTAGCCGCAGCTTTCTGGAGGGAGAAAATTATACGAAATTCATAAACGTCAAGACAAAGAAATCTTTATTTAGCAATTCTTTTTTTCGGATTTATTCAGATCGGGTTTAGGATATCAAGTAAACATGTATGTCACCGTATGTAGAGAATGAGTGAATCAGGTTGAGTTTCGTGCATTTTACATACACATGACAGTCTTAGACATCACACCGCGCAAACCTTCATAACCATTCCCAACATGGACATAAGAGAAGTAAGATGACAACTGTTAGTTCTCAAGCACTTGACCCACCAAACCTCCAAACTATGTATGCAACCACTTTTAAAAACCGATCATAATCTACACTGTGAAACCTGACGAGTTTCTGTGTGGAGCAGGCACATCAATACTGTTAAATGAGAAGCCTACCCGCTGTTACTTGGACATCCGATCCCAATTTAGTCGTTTACGAGAGGCAGGGGGAACAAGGGGCTAATTCGACACCGGATACAGCCCATGGCTTTATTCTACAGAAGTTGGGCTTCGGGGTATATAACACGCATAACAACAATGATGTGACTTAATTTTGAATGCAATCCAGTCTCTAACGTTGATCATACTCGACAACATACATAAACCTGAAGTTAACAAGAAGATGCTGAAAACCTTATATTTAAATCTTAGGAACATGCTACTATGGAATGGTTTTAATTATTATTCTTATAAATCTGAGGAAAGACATTTTGCACATGAAAATCATTTCGATTCTAATCAAATTATAACACTGAACTTGCTGAAAAAATAACTATGACAAAACAAACCTATAAAGTGAAGTGTGAATGGTATTATAGCATGAAGAGGAATGGATCCCCACGTGGGTTTTGGCTTGGCTAATCATCAAAGGTCAGCTCGAGTCATCTGGTCTGCTGCTGTGTTGGAGGGGCCCAGATGATAGCGGTAGGGCGAGGGCTGTGCGGTATAGTCGCATCTAGTTACACTCCATGTCATATAGTGATTAATGGTTGCATCATCAACTTCACTTAACGTCGGCTAATTTCAGGAAATTGTTGGGAAACTCTGCATTAGTATTTACAGGGATACGTTTAACATTAACCACTTATCTGGTTCACGTTCGAAAGTTTACTGTAAGATATTCCTCCTGTTGGGTACAACACACCTCTCCTTTCACTACTCAACATTACAATAAACAATGAAAATGTTTCATCGTTTCGAACAATGTCCTAATATGTTTAGACGACACTGGTCCTAGCTAACGTTGCGAGCCTAGGTCCTTTAGAGCATATTTGGCAAAACAGGTACAAAATCCGTTTCATCATGTTAAACATATTTCGAAGAGAAATCAACCCGATGTCCGTCAACAACGGCTTGAATGAAAGCCGCTCCTCCTGTTTGTTGTCGTGGTCAACTACACGTTGTCCGAGTGACAAACGACATTGCTGGGGTCAGCAGACGACATCGCCAGGGCAGGCAGACGACAACCTGTTCTCTCGACCGACCTGCTCATCGTGAGAACACGACAAGCCTTATTACTCAACTGTTGACACTACGAGACGCGGCGCATTCGAGCAATGTCTGGAATCTTCACTGGCGTTTCTGGTTAGGACTTTTGTATTTGGCCTGCCAATTAGACATCATTGCTTGATCGCAATCAAGAATTTCGGGGTGTACCCTGAGAACGAGTGACTCCTGTTTTCTCCTCCCCTCTCACGTTCAGACAAACACAAGCGAGTGTACTGTAGAGTATATCGAGTGAGACAGCGCTATAGCTCCATCACTTAGCACACACCGAATACCTCATTCACGTAGGCTTCAGTGTTGATTGTGCTCCTTGCAATCACCGAACACCGACTTTTTGTTGCGGGGGTGGCAAGGGTCGGGGACAGGTTCGACTTATTGTATGCCAACTCACTTTCATGTTTGACGACAGCAATTCCACAAACATTGTTTGTCATCACATAGCTTGGAAGATATGTTTTCGTCAACATCAATCAAACGCTAATCTAACATCTAGTCTATGAAATGAACATATTTTACAGAAACGTCAGTGTAAATTATCTCAATAATATGTAATAAAAAGGAGCCCAGAGACTCTCTTCATTTTCTCTAGACTTGCCAACTATTATAGATTTGCAAGGGCTATGTTGAATATATTTGTTTCAGGGTATGTTTGAGAGACCAATCAAACGCCTTCATTAAGATTATTTTCTACCTCTGAGAACTTTTTCCCCATTATCGATGTAATTGTCTGTGTAAAAAACGATTTTTTTCAGCATCTGAATGTTGTTGGTGTGTTTGATAAAACGTATAATCACATATATCAAGTGAGCACTCGCTACCTTTAGTTTCCTCCACTTGCAGGGATATCGTTTCCTTGAGCAGGTTTGCTTCTTTATACATTTGCCAAACTTTTTAAGACATCTGAAGTCATCTTTCCGACAGACTGGACATTCTGGTTCCCGTTGGAAGGTGCAAGCGTTGCATGACGTGTGTTGACAGTCACCATGGCAGTCGCGCCGTACGTCCGCTGCATCGCTGCAAGATATAGTGACATATAGACCAAATTTACATAAACAAGAAAACAGCGCCATGGGGCACATTTTCTTTGTTCTTTTGTAGTGCATGACATGGAAGTTAATGTTAACTATAAATAAGAGTCCTATATAGAAAGGAACTGGGGTGGTTTATGTCATGAGAAAGTCTGATTTTAGATCTCAGTATCTCTTAGATAAGCATGCAAACTTTCATTCATGTAACTTCAGTAGTTTCAGAGAAAACTTGTTCCCATTGCAGACACTATGCACTAAGTTGGAAAGCATGGAGAAATAAAAGAGCCATAACTTTGTAAAAATAATTTACGGCTCCAATTTTCAAACTCAGTCTTGACATGTATGCTTGGAAAAGGCCCACTTCGTGGCGGGGGACAAAAAACCGTTTTTTTGGTACTTTGGAATCTATTTACGTCCTGATTTTTTGTATCTCGATAAACGATTTTAATGAGTTTGAAATAAGTTGGACCAGAGACCATATAATATCTATTATATGTTCTCTGGTTGGTCATAGCAAAGGTAAATGGGTCGAAATAACGCTGGGATCTAGAGTCTAATAATAATAATATTAAAAAGAACTTGGAACGAAAATTTGTATCGGGTCGGGGTACATGTCATGTTGTCAACCTGTTCACAACCGCAGGCGAAATATTTTCTGTTTGTTGTTTAACAACGCATCAGCAATCTTCGAACTATATGACGACGGTCTGTAAATAATGGAGTCTGGTCCAGACAATCCAGTTATTGACATTATGAGCATCGATCTACGCAATTGGGATACGATGACATGCATAAACCAAATCAGCAAGCCTGACCACACGATCCCGTTAGTCGCCTGTTACGACAAGCATAGTCGCCTTTTGCGGAAATCACGGATTGCTGAAAACCAATTCTCTACCTGGATCTTCACAGGTCTCAAACGAAATAGATTCCATTGGCCGTAAAAAGGCCCAAAACCGTTGAAAAGTACATGAATGGATCGCTGAAAATCAGTGATGACACCAGGTGTTCGCGAAATGGGTAGCCCACACAAGCATAGCAACATTATTTGACGCATAGTCAAACAACTTGCCACCTGACATGAATCGAAAACAGGATACAGGAGAGACGTTCGTCCTGCACAGAAGAAGTCGCCTGTACACCAGCTTGTACAGTGTCTCACGTCTTATAGTGGCGGCGTAAAGGGAGCTATTCTCGGGGCAGGTTCGAGACAAGTCTCTGAAACACCTTGCTAGTTTAGAATGTATATTAATGTTCACACGGAGACAATGTCCCACTTTCACAGACAGTACTAATTACACAGAGATAATGTCTCAGTTTCACAGACAGTACTAATTACACAGAGATAATGTCTCAGTTTCACACACGGTACTAATTACACAGGGACAATGTCTCAGTTTCACACACGGTACTAATTACACAGACAATGTCTCAGTTTCACACACGGCACTAATTACACAGACAATGTCTCAGTTTCACACACGGTACTAATTACACACAGATAATGTCTCAGTTTCACACACGGTACTAATTACACAGAGATAATGTCTCAGTTTCACACACGGTACTAATTACACAGAGATAATGTCTCAGTTTCACACACGGTACTAATTACACAGAGATAATGTCTCAGTTTCACACATGGTACTA
Organism: Haliotis rufescens; assembly: GCF_023055435.1. Classification (NCBI taxonomy): domain Eukaryota; kingdom Metazoa; phylum Mollusca; class Gastropoda; order Lepetellida; family Haliotidae; genus Haliotis; species Haliotis rufescens. Next base: position 38,763,584 of record NW_025963779.1, read on the forward strand.
ATTACAGAGACAATGTCTCAGTTTCACACACGGTACTAATTACACAGAGATAATGTCTCAGTTTCACACACGGTACTAATTACACAGAGATAATGTCTCAGTTTCACACACGGTACTAATTACACAGAGATAATGTCTCAGTTTCACACACGGTACTAATTACACAGAAATAATGTCTCAGTTTCACACACGGTACTAATTACACAGACAATGTCTCAGTTTCACACACGGTACTAATTACACAGATAATGTCTCAGTTTCACACACGGCACTAATTACACAGACAATGTCTCAGTTTCACACACGGTACTAATTACACACAGATAATGTCTCAGTTTCACACACGGTACTAATTACACAGAAATAATGTCTCAGTTTCACACACGGTACTTATTACACAGGGACAATGTCTCAGTTTCACACACGGTACTAATTACACAGGGACAATGTCTCAATTTCACACACGGTACTAATTACACAGAGATAATGTCTCAGTTTCACACACGGTACTAATTACACAGGGACAATGTCTCAGTTTCACACACGGTACTAATTACACAGGGACAATGTCTCAGTTTCACACACGGTACTAATTACACAGAGATAATGTCTCAGTTTCACACACGGTACTAATTACACAGAGATAATGTCCCACTTTCACAGACGGTACTAATTACACAGAGATAATGTCTCAGTTTCACACATGGTACTAATTACACAGAGATAATGTCTCAGTTTCACACACGGTACTAATTACACAGAGACAATGTCCCACTTTCACAGACGGTACTAATTACACAGAGATAATGTCTCAGTTTCACACATGGTACTAATTACACAGACAATGTCTCAGTTTCACACACAGTACTAATTACACAGAAATAATGTCTCAGTTTCACACACGGTACTTATTACACAGGGACAATGTCTCAGTTTCACACAGGGTACTAATTACACAGGGACAATGTCTCAGTTTCACACACGGTACTAATTACACAGAGATAATGTCTCAGTTTCACACACGGTACTAATTACACAGGGACAATGTCTCAGTTTCACACACGGTACTAATTACACAGGGACAATGTCTCAGTTTCACACACGGTACTAATTACACAGAGATAATGTCTCAGTTTCACACACGGTACTAATTACACAGAGATAATGTCCCACTTTCACAGACGGTACTAATTACACAGAGATAATGTCTCAGTTTCACACATGGTACTAATTACACAGAGATAATGTCTCAGTTTCACACACGGTACTAATTACACAGAGACAATGTCCCACTTTCACAGACGGTACTAATTACACAGAGATAATGTCTCAGTTTCACACATGGTACTAATTACACAGACAATGTCTCAGTTTCACACACGGTACTAATTACACAGAGATAATGTCTCAGTTTCACACACGGTACTAATTACACAGAGATAATGTCTCAGTTTCACACACGGTACTAATTACACACAGATAATGTCTCAGTTTCACACACGGTACTAATTACACAGAGATAATGTCTCAGTTTCACACATGGTACTAATTACACAGAGATAATGTCTCAGTTTCACACATGGTACTAATTACACAGACAATGTCTCAGTTTCACACACGGTACTAATTACACAGATAATGTCTCAGTTTCACACACGGTACTAATTACACAGACAATGTCTCAGTTTCACACACGGTACTAATTACACAGATAATGTCTCAGTTTCAATGTCCGTGAACATCGTGCCAGGCCGTCGTGCAGTCTCTAATGAAGTATCGTAACTAGAATCAACACATGTATCGACTACACACACGAGAAGCGAGTGAGAGGTAAGTCATCTTTCAAGAGAAAAAGACGATTTGCGCGTACAATTTATGAATGATTTTGATTTCAAAAGTTTTTGCTTGAAGTAAGAAGGTGAACACCTGATGAACTCGCTGTACTCCGCCGGGCAGCAATGGAGACTACATAGCCATCTGTTATCGAAATCAAACACAAAATGTCAGTGGAATCTGATCTGGAGAACGAGGGGATAAAGCCCTTTGCTGATAGAAATGTATGCGTGGATACATTTTCATACTTCAGGATAACCTTTAAAGAAATACAGGTGAACCGAAAAGAAAATGAAATGCTCTGGGTTTTCGGTTCAGAATGTAAGGTCCAAGAGCGTCTGAATATTTGCCATCAGGGACAATCTGTCTGACTGATCTATGGACAACTGTTGTTTCGTGGAGTCAACATCTACGAACACGGGGTAATCCCTACACCTAGGACATTAACATGTGCGTAATAAGACTCACATGCGTCCGTGCATGGAGAATACATTGAGACGTATGAGCAACATCTCTTCCGCAGAAAGAACACGCTAATTACACTGTGCCGAGGAGTTTAGCATTCCATTGCTGGCACCTAGGATTATGTTGTCATTGAGGAACAAGATCTCCACACAACACTGTTCTTAAAGGCACACCACCCTAACGGATGTCAGTCAGTCACATATACAGGCACGAAAATATTGTCTTATGCATACTTTATGAAAAGGAATACTGTGGCGTTCAGAAGCACATTTGTTTGTAGTATGTTTACATCAACATCTCCATAAGAAAGCATGGTTGCCCCTGAAGCTTGTTGCAGTCGGACTTGGGATTTCAGAGGTAGACGGGATGGCATTTAACGCCAATTAGCTACATACTACAACACAATACATTTCAACAGAATTTCAAGACGGAGGATAAGTCTATTCAAAGACAATCTGTGCCAAACCTTATCACATTATGAGTTTATATTTGTGCGGGTTATTTCACAATCTAAACTACCCTAAGCCAAAACAAAAATCTAAATCCAATTAGATAATTATGAAGCTGTCCACCAGAAACAAACTGAAAAGGAAAACGGCGGCCAGGAAGAAGTATGAAGACAAAACTGACCGCTTCAAACATATGTTATAGTGCAAACCATTTCAATACTTTTCTTTGAAACGTCATTTATCTCAAAAATCTAATACCATTTCGACTTGCAACAAACAATGGCTGCTGTTGTCTTAAACTTCACCCCTGAGTTTTGTCTTTCGTCTCCACCCTGAGCTACCTTCCGAGGGCCGAGACGTGCGCCCTTGGACACATATAAAGACAAAACTGACAGTAAGAACCGTATTTTATACGACTGGTTGTTGGGAACGTGTGAAGACAAGATTTCCTACTGGTTACATGTAAAGACAAGACTTTCTACTGAGGAACATGCGAAGACAATAATTTCTACAAACAATATATAAAGACAAGACTTTCTACGAGATACATGCGAAGACAAGACTTTCTGCAAGGAACATGTGACTCTTGGTTATGTGAATATGAAGGCTCTCGTTTAGATACATGCGAAGACAAGACTTTCTGCAAGGAACATGTGACTCTTGGTTATGTGAATATGAAGGCTCTCGTTTAGATACATGCGAAGACAAGACTTTCTGCAAGGAACATGTGACTCTTGGTTATGTGAATATGAAGGCTCTCGTTTAGATACATGCGAAGACAAGACTTTCTGCAAAGAACATGTGACTCTTGGTTATGTGAATATGAAGGCTCTCGTTTAGATACATGCGAAGACAAGACTTTCTGCAAGGAACATGTGACCTTTGGTTATGTGAATATGAGGCTCTCGTTTAGATACAAGAGAAAACAAGCCTGACTGCCCGTAGTGACATTTAGGTTCCCCATGGTAATCCGCACGTGTACAGAAAGAAGGTGTGCAGCTTTAAAGCAGAGGTGAACGTTAGCTCCAAGTAACACTCTGATTATGTCTGGGTGCTCTATTCGTTGACTTTACCAACTAATTTCTACACATAACATGTTACTGGTTGAAGTGGAAGTGAAGGGTGAAACTGGAAGGACTTCCTGAGGACTAAATGGGTCTTACATGATCTCGCTGTAACAGCAAGACACGAGGGTTGGAAGGGAGGGTATGGTATGGATTACGCTGACCCTGGCTAATTAGCTGCGTCGGATTCCCAGGCTGACAGGTACACGGCCGACACTGACACGGGGGAAGGGTTCCAAGCCATATATCCGTCTGTCCACTTTGACAGATGCAGAACGATGTGTGGAGTTTTTTACACAACGATGAGTCACTGTGGTATAAACACCCCATGCTAGTTCCGTATCTAACTAGCCCTGATCCCACCACAAACTGTTCTGACAAAACGCACAGATAACAAAATATATCAGTTGTTTTCTCCAATTGGCAATGCATTATATGTTCACGAGTGGGCATTCCTGGGTAGAATATTAGTCACCAGTGCCTCATGTTTGTCGGAAGATGCGATTAAAATGAGGATCGGATGGTTACCTAGGACACGGATCGTTGTGCATACTATCAAAGGATGATTTACTTGGTCCAGACTCGATGTTTTAGAAGCAACCATGATGTAGAATATGGGTAACTGCGGCATAATAAACTATATATTCCCTCTGGGTTTTATAGGAGTCAATCAAACACCCCACGACCATGCACGTTTATGTCAATAATTGCATAATTTGTTACAATTAAACAAATACACTTTGCGCATGCACAACGTGTGGAGGTCAAAACCACAAACACATGATATATATTTCTGTATGGTTTTAAAGGATGTTAGACGCTCAGTCCAGCTTCACATTGTCTAAATAATCCGACCATGAGGACGATGTAGTTTATCTGACACTGACGTTGATGACTTCGCTTGCATCCCACCTGCTGAGGACGTCCGTGCCAAGCAGCCCGTGCATGCACCCTCGAGGTCCATGTGACGTTGCAACCTGTGTGTGACGTCACCAGCCACCAGACAGGTGTGTTCAATCAACGCCGCCAGGTGATTTAACTGCGGGGGCGGCTAGCATAAACAAACATTACCTACAGAAAACCCGTTACACCTCACACAGAGGTAAAACCACCTGGAGCCCTCCCGATACAGACATTAGCCTTGTAGTGTCTTTACCTGGCCCAGGTGAGCAGGGATTCTTGGGCCACTAAAACAATGATGAGCATACCAGATTAACAAGCGGAGCAAACAACACCTTGGTAACATTCACAAGCAATTTTCACTCGTATTTACCGACGCGTTGCAGGTCAGGAAAATACGCATTGAGGTTTACCTGCATTCCGGAAGAATATGGAACAACTTCCCATCAAATAGGGAGATACATGTATCACGTGTGGAATAGCTGGTTAAAGGATAGGTTAAGATTAGCCCTTTGAGAAGTCGCATTCGCGGATGCCCGGGTCATGTTCCCATATTGGTTTTAATATCTCTGCCCAACGCCCTACCTGATGTCGAGATGCCGGGATGTGTTTTCAAATGTCAAATATTATAGCCATGTAAAAGAGAATAAACAGTGGGAATGATCAGACGCACGCTGTGAAACACGAACCCACGGCGGTCCAAGCTAAACTGATTTACATATCATGGAGATGATTTGTTCGTAATGCAAAACATTCTGCCGTCCTTCTGTCAAAACATTGACGAGAACACAATCATATTCTTTATATCACATAGGGCTATAACACGGCATTGTTAAATATACTTCGCGCAGAAACAGCCACAGTCCGGAACATTATTTAATTTACGACATGAAATAAATAGGTTTATCTGCTTACCTTAGAGGAGAGTGGCTTATACGTCACAAACACTTTACATTGGACCATATATCCAAACGTGAACGTAACATACACCTTTACATTGAGGATATATCCAAACGTGAACGTAACATACACCTTTACATTGAGGACATATCTATACGCGTACATCACATACACCTTTACATTAAGGATATATCTATACGCGTACATCACATACACCTTTACATTGAGGATATATCTATACGCGTACATCACATACACCTTTACATTGAGGATATATCTATACGCGTACATCACATACACCTTTACATTGAGGATATATCTATACGCGTACATCACATACACCTTTACATTGAGGATATATCTATACGCGTACATCAGATACACCTTTACATTAAGGATATATCTATACGCGTACATCACATACACTTTTATATTGAGGATATATCTATACGCGTACATCACATACACCTTTACATTGAGGATATATCTATACGTGTACATCAGATACACCTTTATATTGAGGATATATCTATACGCGTACATCAGATACACCTTTACATTGAGGATATATCTATACGCGTACATCAGATTCACCTTTACATTGAGGATATATCTATACGTGTACATCACATACACCTTTACGTTGAGGATATATCTATACGCGTACATCAGATACACCTTTACATTGAGGATATATCTATACGCGTACATCAGATACACCTTTACATTGAGGATATATCTATACGCGTACATCACATACACCTTTACATTGAGGATATATCTATACGCGTACATCAGATACACCTTTACGTTGAGGATATATCTATACGCGTACATCAGATACACCTTTACATTGAGGATATATCTATACGCGTACATCACATACACCTTTACATTGAGGATATATCTATACGCGTACATCAGATACACCTTTACATTAAGGATATATCTATACGCGTACATCACATACACTTTTACATTGAGGATATATCTATACGCGTACATCACATACACCTTTACATTGAGGATATATCTATACGTGTACATCAGATACACCTTTATATTGAGGATATATCTATACGCGTACATCAGATACACCTTTACATTGAGGATATATCTATACGCGTACATCAGATTCACCTTTACATTGAGGATATATCTATACGTGTACATCACATACACCTTTACGTTGAGGATATATCTATACGCGTACATCAGATACACCTTTACATTGAGGATATATCTATACGCGTACATCAGATACACCTTTACATTGAGGATATATCTATACGCGTACATCACATACACCTTTACATTGAGGATATATCTATACGCGTACATCAGATACACCTTTACGTTGAGGATATATCTATACGCGTACATCAGATACACCTTTACATTGAGGATATATCTATACGTGTACATCACATACACCTTTACATTGAGGATATATCTATACGCGTACATCAGATACACCTTTACATTAAGGATATATCTATACGCGTACATCACATACACTTTTACATTGAGGATATATCTATACGCGTACATCACATACACCTTTACATTGAGGATATATCTATACGTGTACATCAGATACACCTTTATATTGAGGATATATCTATACGCGTACATCAGATACACCTTTACATTGAGGATATATCTATACGCGTACATCAGATTCACCTTTACATTGAGGATATATCTATACGTGTACATCACATACACCTTTACGTTGAGGATATATCTATACGCGTACATCAGATACACCTTTACATTGAGGATATATCTATACGCGTACATCAGATACACCTTTACATTGAGGATATATCTATACGTGTACATCAGATACACCTTTACATTGAGGATATATCTATACGTGTACATCAGATACACCCTACATTGAGGATATATCTATACGCGTACATCAGATACACCTTTACATTGAGGATATATCTATACGCGTACATCAGATACACCTTTACATTGAGGATATATCTATACGTGTACATCACATACACCTTTACATTGAGGATATATCTATACGCGTACATCAGATACACCTTTACATTGAGGATATATCTATACGTGTACATCAGATACACCTTTACATTGAGGATATATCTATACGCGTACATCAGATTCACCTTTACATTGAGGATATATCTATACGCGTACATCAGATACACCTTTACATTGAGGATATATCTATACGTGTACATCAGATACACCTTTACATTGAGGATATATCTATACGTGTACATCAGATACACCTTTGCATTGAGGATATATCTATACGTGTACATCACATACACCTTTACATTGAGGATATATCTATACGTGTACATCAGATACACCTTTACATTGAGGATATATCTATACGTGTACATCAGATACACCTTTGCATTGGGCGATAATCTATTCATGTTTATTACTGAGGTACAGAGAGGTAGAAAAAATTTCAAAAAACATTTTTGATCATTTGAGAAGTGGATCTTCACAATGGTATGGTACACGAAGGTTACAGACCCAAATTAATCACATGTTTTGCGTTATCTGACGTTACTCCAAGCTATCCGAAGCAACTTACAGTACTTTTGTACGAAGAAGAAATTCCCACTCGGATAATAAGTAGTAACTTGATGACATACCTTTGGTATTCTGCAGCAAAAGTAAATGAGTGAGTTAGTTGGTTTTAACGCCGTTTTTAACAGTATTCCAGTTATATCACGGCGTGTAATCTTAATGTGGGAGGAAAGCCCTAAGTGATGCAGGTCTCTCACGTTTACCACTTCGGTGAAACCCACGAGCACGGGTATGATGCTGACAAACCTAGAAACACAATCGGGGCGAACCGGGATTCGAACCCACAATCATAGGTTTCAGGCGTGCCTAAGGGACGCAACTTCGCACAGCGAATCGCGGCGCCACAGACGGCTGGGCCACCCGTGCCCCCTGCAAACGTAAATGACTTACAATGCGATGTGATATATGTACACGAGAGAACGGTGAAACAAGACAATTACATGAACACGTCCTTGACCTTAGTCATCTTGTATGGCCATGGCCGTAGTTGACCTAAGTGCACTCAACAGTGGGGAATTCAGGAAGTTGCCGTGTAACACTTGACGCGATTCTCTTTGATGAAGCAAATGATCCAAACAGTTGCCAAAGTACGTACAATATTACGTTGTATAATGACGTCAGTCTTGGGGAGAAGGCCCATACGGAGGATGTTATGTAGATGCAGGGACGTGTCAATAGTGGAAGGCATTGTGAATCTACACACAGTTATACAGGTAGTCTGTCTCACTGATCCTGAACCATATTATTTTACCTTTACCACACTTACCCTTACTGTAATGTTATATCCATAAATGAAGCACGTCTAGATTTTCCACAGGTTCTGATTTCACTGGGGCTAAATATATATTTTCAGAGACTAAGCGTTAGTATGTTATATAGGGAAAGCTGGATTTTAAAACTCGGTTATTGCCCATCACTCTTCTCCACCACGATAGATTATATATAGTCAATAAATCTTCCTTTACAGGTACAGCTCCATGCCAAAAGGATCAAGAGTATTGGTATTTGAGAATATCACGCAAACTGCTTACGCTGATGACTTTTAATCATGAAATAATTGTAAGAAAATATGTCATCGCACTATGTTGTTTTCACCTGAAAGCCTTGCGGGTATGTACTCACCTGGCGGAACATACGGCTTTAGTATTCCGTCTACAGTAGTGCGGGGAACATTTCGGTCGGCAGAAGATGGAAAACCCTGCATCAGCTTGGGGACCTTTATGATAAACAAGAAGGCATGATAGAGAATAACAGCATATGAAAGAGAATACCAGAATATGAAAGAGAATACATAAAAAATAGGTGAGGTGAGGTGAAACGGGGTTAAACGTCGCGTCCAAGATTACTGCACTTATATAGCAACGTGCATGCACGTGTGTGTGGCTGCTTGTACTAGTCTGGACTGATGCCGATTTATGGTGCTAGCCCACTGAGATACCATGCCGCAGTTTAACATGAATACCCCACTCAGATACTGACTCCGAGCCGACCAGTCCTCCTTTTAGCCCCCTAATGCCGAACGCCAGACAGGGTAACAACAAATACTATCTTTTAACGTCTTTTGGTATGACGCGGTCGGGGATTGAACCCCGGACCTTCCGCTCTCCGGGCGGACGCTCTTCCGCTAGACCACAGAGGCGGTCCCATGATAGAGAAGAACAACAGCACATGATAGAGTAGAACAGCACATGATAGAGAATCACACACTTAATGCCAAGCGCATGGCAGGGTAACAACAAGTACCATCCCTTAACGTCTGTCGGTATGTCGCGGCCGGGTATCGAGCCACCGGCCTTCCGCACTCTGGGCAAATGTTATAGCTCCACCAACACCAACTTACATATTTACTTCTTAACTGATCAAATTTATCACAAACTAAATTGAAATGTTGTTTATTCTCCATTGCATTAACATTACATTGTTTCACAAAATATCATTCCTCCACGTACGTTCCTGTCTCCCAAGCTACTCAATACCCTATGCAACCTACATCGAAACTGTGCAAGAGATATCCTATACTGAGTCAAAAAATATAAATCTTTGTTTGAGAATTAAAGGGATTAACAAATTAATTTACTGGGGGAGGATACAAATGAAAGCCATTTATTTCTCCAGGTACCTATCTAAGAGTGTGTCTTATTGATAGCAAAGAGGAAACAGCAACCTTTGGTACACAATGATTGTTCCGTACATAACCATATGCACACTCGTTTAACAAACATTTGACGTTGTATGCCCACTTATTAGCATCACGATCTTCATATACCAACATCATAGTGTACTATTTTCTTTCGGCATCTCAAGAATTTTTAACCAGTAGGTACGAACTCTTATATACCGATATATACACAGTGGTACACACCCGCACTCTCCATAAACCATCACATGTGAGGTACATAGTTTTACACTAAGACATCTTTTAACATCTTCCAATTGCCTGAGACACGGAAAAACCTGATATCTCTGATCCATATAATTAAAATTGTACACATTTTGATGTCTTTTTTTAAAGGTTTGTCATGAAAGATAACTTACATTCTTCAAACTTTAATTATTTCAAATAGTATGTGTTTTACTTGGGTAGCTGCATTCGTATATCATGGCGAGCCTACAGGTAAATGTTATTCCAAAGAAATCTTTGCTACTTAAAGAAACAGTTTTCTTTGTTTGAAATTGTATTACCCTTACACAACTACTTTACTCTTTCCAAAATATCAAAATGAAACTTGTCTGGAGGGTGACAAGACAACGCCCCCCCCCCCCCCCCCGTCACTGTAGACTATCTACTTTATGAAGGGCCACAAGACAATGCTCCCCTGTCACTGTAGACTATCTACTGCATGGAGGGCCACAAGACAACGCTCCCCTGTCACTATAGACTATCTACTGTATGGGGGGCGACCAGACAACGCTCCCCTGTCACTATAGACTATCTACTGCATGGGGGGCGACCAGACAACGCTCCCCTGTCACTATAGACTATCTACTGTATAAAGGGCCACAAGACAACGCTCCCCTGTCACTATAGACTATCTACTGTATGGGGGGCGACCAGACAACGCTCCCCTGTCACTATAGACTATCTACTGCATGGGGGCGACCAGACAACGCTCCCCTGTCACTATAGACTATCTACTGCATGGAGGGCGACCAGACAACGCTCCCCTGTCACTATAGACTATCTACTGTATGGAAGGCGACCAGACAACGCTCCCCTGTCACTATAGACTATCTACTGCATGGGGGCGACCTGACAACGCTCCCCTGTCACTGTAGACTATCTACTGTATAAAGGGCCACAAGACAACGCTCCCCTGTCACTAAAGACTATCTACTTTATGGAGGGCGACCAGACAACGCTCCCCTGTCACTAAAGACTATCTACTGCATGGGGGGCGACCAGACAACGCTCCCCTGTCACTATAGACTATCTACTGTATGGAGGGCGACCAGACAACGCTCCCCTGTCACTATAGACTATCTACTGTATGGAAGGCGACCAGACAACGCTCCCCTGTCACTATAGACTATCTACTGCATGGGGGCGACCAGACAACGCTCCCCTGTCACTGTAGACTATCTACTGCATGGAGGGCGACCAGACAACGCTCCCCTGTCACTATAGACTATCTACTGCATGGGGGGCGACCAGACAACGCTCCCCTGTCACTAAAGACTATCTACTGTATGGAGGGCGACCAGACAACGCTCCCCTGTCACTATAGACTATCTACTGTATGGAAGGCCACAAGACAACGCCCCCCTGTCACTATAGACTATCTACTGTATGGAAGGCCACAAGACAACGCTCCCCTGTCACTATAGACTATCTACTGTATGGAGGGCCACAAGACAACGCTCCCCTGTCACTATAGACTATCTACTGTATGGAGGGCGACCAGACAACGCTCCCCTGTCACTATAGACTATCTACTGCATGAAGGGCGACCAGACAACGCTCCCCTGTCACTATAGACTATCTACTGCATGGGGGGCGACCAGACAACGCTCCCCTGTCACTAAAGACTATCTACTGCATGAAGGGCGACCAGACAACGCTCCCCTGTCACTATAGACTATCTACTGTATGGGGGCGACCAGACAACGCTCCCCTGTCACTATAGACTATCTACTGTATGGAAGGCGACCAGACAACGCTCCCCTGTCACTATAGACTATCTACTGCATGGGGGCGACCAGACAACGCTCCCCTGTCACTATAGACTATCTACTGTATGGAGGGCGACCAGACAACGCTCCCCTGTCACTATAGACTATCTACTGTATGGGGGGCGACCAGACAACGCTCCCCTGTCACTATAGACTATCTACTGTATGGGGGGCGACCAGACAACGCTCCCCTGTCACTATAGACTATCTACTGCATGGAGGGCGACCAGACAACGCTCCCCTGTCACTATAGTCTATCTACTGTATGAAGGGCCACAAGACAACGCTCCCCTGTCACTATAGACTATCTACTTTATGAAGGGCGCCCCGACAAAACCCAGTCACTATCGACTATCTACTGTTTGAAGGGCCACAAGACAACGCTCCCCTGTCACTATAGACTATCTACTTTATGGAGGGCGACCAGACAACGCTCCCCTGTCACTATAGACTATCTACTGCATGGAGGGCCACCAGACAACGCTCCCCTGTCACTATAGACTATCTACTGTATGGAGGGCGACCAGACAACGCTCCCCTGTCACTATAGACTATCTACTGTATGGAGGGCGACCAGACAACGCTCCCCTGTCACTATAGACTATCTACTGTATGGGGGGCGACCAGACAACGCTCCCTGTCACTATAGACTATCTACTGCATGGGGGGCGACCAGACAACGCTCCCCTGTCACTATAGACTATCTACTGTATGGAGGGCGACCAGACAACGCTCCCCTGTCACTATAGACTATCTACTGTATGGGGGGCGACCAGACAACGCTCCCCTGTCACTATAGACTATCTACTTTATGAAGGGCGCCCCGACAATACCCAGTCACTATCGACTATCTACTGTATGAAGGGCCACAAGACAACGCTCCCCTGTCACTATAGACTATCTACTTTATGAAGGGCGCCCCGACAATACCCAGTCACTATCGACTATCTACTGCATGAAGGGCCACAAGACAACGCTCCCCTGTCACTATAGACTATCTACTTTATGAAGGGCGCCCCGACAATACCCAGTCACTATCGACTATCTACTGTATGAAGGGCCACAAGACAACGCTTCCCTGTCACTATAGACTATCTACTTTATGAAGCGCGCCCCGACAATACCCAGTCACTATAGACTATCTACTGTATGAAGGGCCACAAGACAACGCTCCCTGTCACTATAGACTATCTACTGTATGGGGGGCGACCAGACAATGCTCCCCTGTCACTATACACTATCTACTTTATGAAGGGCGCCCCGACAATACCCAGTCACTATCGACTATCTACTGTATGGAGGGCCACAAGACAACGCTCCCCTGTCACTATAGACTATCTACTTTATGAAGGGCGCCCAGACAATACCCAGTCACTATCGACTATCTACTGTATGAAGGGCCACAAGACAACGCTCCCCTGTCACTATAGACTATCTACTTTATGAAGGGCGCCCCGACAATACCCAGTCACTATCGACTATCTACTGTATGAAGGGCCACAAGACAACGCTCCCTGTCACTATAGACTATCTACTGTATGGGGGGCGACCAGACAATGCTCCCCTGTCACTATACACTATCTACTTTATGAAGGGCGCCCCGACAATACCCAGTCACTATCGACTATCTACTGTATGGGGGCGACCAGACAACGCTCCCCTGTCACTATAGACTATCTTCTTTATGAAGGGCGCCCCGACAATACCCAGTCACTGAGATACAAAACATCCCCGGTTATCTGATTGAGGGTTAAGTATACATATCAGTCTCATTTATTAGCTGATACATTTCCTTAGACATATATAATGCACCCAATATTACATTTAAAAAATTATATTCAGTGCTTAAAATAGTTTTTTCAATGAATATTATTTTCTGATTAAAAAGAATAATTACAGACGATACTAAAAGCCAGGCTACATTCGTCCTTGATACAAAAAGTTAGTATGTTCGTGATAAGAAATTGTCTGTTGATTTCTGTGTCTGTGAACCATTTTATAATGTCGTTACAGTGTATGTTTAGGTGCCTGTTTATGTCTAAACTTGTTACGATGTCTAGCTTCCATTATTTACGAGGAAATTAATTGGTTATGGAGACATTTTGGAATTCAGCTTTGCGTTTCAGTAAAGAACAACCACACTCCCTTATATTTACGATAAGAGTAAACAGTGATTTCCAACGCATGCCAAAGCCCATGTCTGAATCAGATAGTATCGCTACAAAATAGTGATAATGTATTTACCAGATTATTAATTTGAATATTTATGCCATCTTTATTAACATGAGGTATATAAAAACGTACACCCCCTAATCAGTGCCAATTTTATAAACATGCCGGGGGGAGTCGAAAAACTCAAAAACCAAGCCACTGACAAAAGTGCGGCTCAAGTAGAACGCACCAAGTACATCAAATTAGCACAGGTGTTAAAAACGCATAAATCTGCCTGGGTCAATTATTTTATTAAGAGCTCTGCCGCTAACACGCCTGGTGAAAGACGCATCCACGGGTCTCCTGGATCACACTCTCTAAAATATAGTCGTATAGTCCCATTCAAAGTTTTAAAAACGGAAATGGGGAACATAATTTCTGTTTTATTTCCCACAAATAAAAAGGGGCGAAAGAAACGAGCACGGGAATGATCCCTGGGTTGAAAAGCAAGCATAAACGAAAGGTTATTTGGCATGGTTAAGCAGCTTTTCGTCATTGTTTACATGTCAATTGCTTGTGGTTATGTGCAATTTATAGCATCTACTCGTTACTCGCCGGCCCTGCACTGCCTAGATGGGATTCGACCGTATAACAACACGTATGAACCTAACGACCCCACGGGTGAAGACTATCAGTTCCATTCAGAAATAAGCCTACACGAGGCCATGTACCAGCGCGCTGACCGATTGAACAAGTTTACAGATATTTCACATTTGCCATCAGTGTCCATGCGTTGTGACGTTCCTCTTCACCTGAATATTAAGTATCGCGCATGGAAGCTGCGTTGGGTAGTGTTATTATTACAGAAGGTTCAGTTTCATACTCGGACCTTTAAAAAATAAATTGAACAATTTACAATAAAATTATTTGCCATTCGCTCTGATGTAACAGGTTGGAATATTGTTGAGTCTGTTATCGTGGCCCTGTCGACCCAGCAGGCCACTGCACCAACGTGGACCAACAAACACTAGCGCCACGAGACTCAGGTCATGTACAGGTTAGAATTCTGCCCTCAACTGATGACAAAGTATGAAAATTGAATAGTGAATTTATTGGGTTCATTCATGATATTATGTGGCATGTTTTCCGTCTAAAAACTTAATTAACTCTATACGAGGAGAATGAAGTTATGTCCTATCACTTGATACACGGCACCACATAACACTACACGTGTTCCCCGACCAACATATTCTACTTCTACAAAACGTGGTTACTATCGGTAATCTTTTAAGGAGGGCAAGACCTGTTTGTATTAGGGAGTGTATATAACATACAGACTGTGACTACACTCATTTTATGTCTTCATCGTTCGACATAAGGATCTCAGCAAATGTTCTACCTTGATGTGCTTTGCTCTAGGATTCTATATTCAGCACGCTATCACTATATAACACTACTTTAATGCCAACGCACTACAAAGTAACACATAAACAGTAGCTTGCTTCGCTCGAAACAGTCAGTTTTCGCGATATTGATTTTTTTAACATGATAAATAAATCGATTTTACTTAAACCAATTTCTCATTGTAAAAGATAAGTACATTTGAAAACAATTGCAGATTCTGATACTTGATTGTGTTAGAAAAATATAATTACTATAATGTCTTGAATATACGAATGAAATAACACCAAACTACGGTGCAACATGTCTTAGTAAATGCTATGAACTAGTAAGTGAAATTGGTTTTGATTATTTTCTACACAAAAGAAGGGCGAAGAGATACCTGGCCGTAACATACAGACTACGGTAGAGTCTGCTTTCGCTCCCTATAAATCCACTTTTTTTAGTTTGTCACGTAAAGCGGTTTACATCGCATCGTGAAACCGTCCATATAGTTCCACATCCGTGTATACCATGAAGACATGTAGTCAATCCTAGTTGCCGTACATGAATATATGTATGTATGTTGTGAGACTGTTGTCGTGCGGTGTCACCATTACATGCACCTTTCTGCCGAGGGCTATAGTGGCCCATGTAAACGAAGAACGCAAACAACAGGGGGTTCAAAGCGTGGGGTCATCCATTTAGACATTTAAAAAACAAATTTTACGAGAGCTCTTGACTTGATTCTGCTCTGTCTCAGCTTTCCTTTCGTTATTGGTTGAAACCCGACTTCAGGAATAATGCAGGTCGCGGTTTTCTATTTCTCTACACGTGTCTATGCCAAGCAATATTACGTAATGCACCGAAAACTGTGAAATCAGATTACTGCTGATGTGGCTCCTTAGTCTATCTTTCTGTCCTTCACATGTTCCAGCCACTTACTGCTGTGACATATAGATACAAGAAAAGTACCCTTGTTTCGAATTCACTTACTACGAAATAACTCAACTTTCGTTTTAGCGCGCGCGCGCGTGTGTGTGTGTGTGTGTGTGTGTGTTATTGTTATGGCAATACTAAGACTTCTGTATAGGGATCTATTCAGTATTTAAGGTTGTCGTATAAAATACTTAATTAGTGCATACGGTGTACACAAACCGAGCTGTTCCATGTATATAATGATACTATCGATCACACGTAGTTCGGCGTCCGAAACAGGCATGTAATAAGTTCATGCACTGAAAATATTTGTCAATGAAGAAAGACAGTAGCATATTGTGAGTGCACATGCCGATCCGCGAGATGTCCCGACAGGGCGGGTTGATCGGCCCTGTGTGTACCTGCCTCCTGGGGGTGAGTCTCTCTCACAGGGATGTGTGCCATCAAAGAACTGCTCAAGTTAACATCAAATATATGCCAGTTACGGTAAAGTTGATATATTAGTATTGTCAGTTTCGTACATGACTTCCTTGAAATCTCACCTCGCCATGATGCCCAGCTGATCTGACAAACCGCCCCAGGTACTACATCCGCATTGCCAAGTAGAACACGCATTTTATGTACGCAAAGTTTGTTTGATGTGTCACTGACAACATACGTGTTTTATATATGCATTGTAAAGCACATTTGCCAAGTTATTCTGTAAACTGTACAGGCGTTTTGTCACAGACATATATGAAACCTACAGGAATTTGATAACTGTAGCGGACAACAGCACATGTTAGAAGCGTTCATTTACTCATATCTATACTAGTGCCCTACACCCTATGTTGATCTCCGAAAAGACTAACATCTAGTCTCTGCAATGAACATATTTTACAGATTTTTGGGTTTTTTAAATTATAGTTATTAGATATGATAAAAAAGATATGAGACTTTCTTCATTTACTGGTGTAATCTAGACTTGCCGAATATTATAGACTTGCATTGGCTGTATTGTATATTTGTTTCAGGGTCTGTATGAGAAACCACCCTCCCCCGTCCATTAAAGTGTAATTTAAAAGAATCTGAAATTCGTCCTCAGTCTGAGAATAAGCCCTGATAAATAATCTCATAACCCATGCAACGTCTCAGAATATTAACACAATTCTGTTCTGAAAGCATAGAACACCATAAGGTTTAAAGGTAGGGCTTCATAGCAAAATGTCAGAATAAGCCATTTGGTAACGATTAAGCAAGTTTGCTACAGTAATATTTACATATATAGATATTCTGATTTATTTACTTATGTCATACTTCTTTACTCGCTGTATAAATATCCACACCTGGCACGAATAACAGTAAACGAGGCATAGTGGAGAACGTATAACGCACGTTACGGCTCATCAACCGTCAACATGTAATTTAATCATTTCTGCAGTATATCAAATAGGAAATTGTTGGAAGCGTGTCAGGGGTACCGAGGAATTGATTTACTTAGTTTTCTAGTAAGGTTTCGTATACTATTCATAATATTTGTCAAACATTATTTCTGAAGTAATTCAGTTTAGTTAATTTATTTTCGAAGGATGATTTAATAACGGCGCCTTTCGTGGTGTGATGTAATTATTTAGATGAGGATTAAGAAGGATGGCAATATTCCGCCTCAACTGGTACAATCCTTGGTCGTATTTTGCAGAAATTAAATTCTTTTAACTGGAAAGATTGTATACATTACAAGGTTGGTCACTTGAAGAATTTCAATTTGAAAATGTTAATTAATCATGTGCCTAATTAATTAGCTATGTTATACTTCCAGGAGAGGCCACGAAGTTGATACTGACACTATTTTAATCCCTGTGTCCACAGTGCAACAGCTTATGCTTCAAGTGATGTATTATAACACAGTGCTCCTCTCCTTTTTGGCTCCATCACCTGCTTTATAACGGTGTTGGAATTTACGCCGAAATATCGCAACAAATGTTGTTTGTTGTTGTTTAACGCCGCACACAGCAATATGACGGCGGTCTGTAAATAATAGAGTCTGGACAAGACAAACCAGTGATTGACATCGATCTACGCAATTGGGATACGATGAAATGCATCAACCAAGTCGGCGATCCTGACCACCCGATCCCGTTAGCATTGTCGCCTTTTACGGCACGCATGGGTTGCTGAAGACAGGGATCTTACAGGGTTCGCAACAAATGTGACAAGACGGTAATTATACTTAATACTTTGTCATTAGTATCCAAAATAGTAATGAAACTCAACGATCTAAACATGATTTGTAATAATTATCGTACTATGATAATAGTCTTGCTTGACAATGTGAATCAGTATAATCACGTTTCCGTCACCCGCATGCCTTATAAACACGAACAACAGTTTTCATATGAGAATGAACAACTGAATTGAAAAAAAATATGAAACGAAATGACGGACCATGTTAAGATGTGAATAACCTTGTTGCAAATTGGTTATAAATACTTGCAACCGCTTGTTCATAATGGCTTCTCCAAACCGTTAATCAGTCGGGTTTGTTCAGTGTTAGAGAGGCGAGGAGCGGATACCAAACACATCTGAAGATATCAAAATTACGTTTATTTTCGGAAGGACGCGCAGGGCCATATGTTTTAGATTGACTTATTTCCCCTATCATTTGAGTTTCGTTTACATAAAAACGGTTGCAGGAAACGGTTTGGCTTTGGAACCAGAATCAAATATAAATAGTTGTAATTGTTTTGTTAACAATCACCCGGTGTTCCGTGTTCAAATCTTCGTCTTGAGAACAACATTACCTCAGTAACTGGCACACGCTAGTACAATGTGCGACTATAGATGCTTCGGTGGCGCTCGTCCTCGGACAGTAGCATGGCGGTTACAATACCTATTACGTTGTATAGCATCATTTACAGTTACCAGTCTCTCTTACAGAAACCCAAGCATATATTTCATAAAACAATCAACTCCATGCATGCCATTCTTAACTCAAGCAGTCCATATGCTCATCTCCTTTAGAGCTCTCTGAGACTTGAGGGAAATTCCTTAATACTAGTGAACTCCTTCATGTAAATATTTTTTTGATTGATTTTATCTGATAAACTGAGAGACAAAAGAAACTATAGCTCTCAGTTGATTTTATCATGTTCGATTTTCAATTGAAAATATCTTAAGTTAGCGATATTCTATAGACAAATAGACTAAACTGTACTGACGCTTAGTAAGCACTCGAAGACAACTCCCACTTGGTTATAATCGTAAAAAGGAAGTTTGCTACAAAACTTTTAAAAAGTAAAAGAAATGGCACAATATGCAACTGATGATGGGTACATTTAAACATTTTATCTTTGAAAAGCAATAAATAAGCTTTTTTCGGCACAAATTTACATTTCAAACATGTAGATATCGTGTGGTGGCACATGCATTCGTTCCTCACCCCCATTCTTCATTGAAACAGTTTATTTTTATAAAAAAATTTACCCTACGATTATTTTTTAAAAACTGTTGCAGGAACGAGTTGGTGAAATAGACATAATCAAGCTTAACAACAGGTCTTCCAATTCTGAATTACATAAAACTCTCGGTATACTACGTTTGTCCCTCGGTTTACATAACTGTATTTAGGGGACTATATGTCAGTCCACACGGTTTCCTGTATCTAGACATTAACATTAAACGCCGTATTATAAAAGTGATCTGGGGAGCTTAATAGAATTGATAATTTGACAACGTCTAGCATCACCATAAAAAAAATAAATTAAATAATGCAATATGTTCGATTTGTAATTTACTTTATTTTTTTTAATTTACGCATAATTATTTTATATAATAAGAAGAAGAAGTTAAAACCGTCTGTATGTCCCACTTATTTCATTTTGATCTTTAAAATGATAACAAGCTCATTGCGAAAGTGTATAGGATGTTGAGTGGTCATCTACCGCTGTTGGTCCAGCGAGGGCAAGCTCATCATTGGCGGGGCTGTCCCTCGGTGGAAGTGGGGTTAAATAATCTCACAGATTAGAATGATTGCTCTGGTTTACCCGCGAAAACAAAGAATTCCATCCCGCTTCAAGGGACATTTAAATGACATTTTTACAATGCGTAAGATTTAACACAGCATGAATGGTAATTAAAAACAAATAAAATCCAAATAAATCTGCTTTTGAAGGAGTGATGTCGGTATAAAAGTGTCTACAACATAACATACGCTTCCTGAAGAATGAATAGAAGAAACAGGGCGACCCCCACACTGGCATGTAACGTCATACAGGACGTGCAGTCCGACATAGAAACCACAACACATCCTAGACAACCATGCAGTTGTTATTGTTCAGGTGACATTATGTTCTGAAAATATGGTATGAATATAAACTGTTTTAAAAACAGACTTTTTCGTTTTGGAACTACCAATCACTGAAGGGTGATAACAATTTTACTTCTTAAAGCGATCATTCTGGATGTCTTGAAATGTATTGAAAAACGACGATAAACAAAAACACTCTTGCGCCAGTAGCATTTACCTCTTTGACAAGTCCCCACTGGATCTTTTCTGATGAATACTGTGATGTTCTTCTTTTGGGGTTTACAATACAATCCCTTATCGCACTTCCCTAGGTAGTTAAAATCTCCACCACACTTTTGCCCCTCCAGTTTAGCGCATGCGGGGCAACAGTTGCAGATACCGGTTGTGATGCCGCCTTTACATTTGAGTCTGGAAGCTTTGCGGGGAGAACAGTGGATTTTGTCACAGGTTGGGCACTGCATCCCATCACAGACACTAGCAAGCAGGCTTATCACAGTGACAGTCGTGTATACAATCCACACAGTGCTTCGTAACATGGGCAGGTATGTCATTCTTTGGCAAAAATGGAACCTAACTCCAACAGCTGTTTCCATGGATATCCTTTAGAATCCATTCACTTGCATGAATTCAAAGTTTTTATGCCTCAT
This sequence comes from Haliotis rufescens, assembly GCF_023055435.1. Lineage (NCBI taxonomy): Eukaryota > Metazoa > Mollusca > Gastropoda > Lepetellida > Haliotidae > Haliotis > Haliotis rufescens. The sequence continues at coordinate 38,785,353 of NW_025963779.1, forward strand.
TGAATTCTGTCACACATCATTCCTTCTCACTGACAGGGTGCGTGTGTCTCGTAAACATAACTCCTGCAGCGACATCTCAGGTAGACACTCTCCTTCAATGGATGTGTAGTGTTGGAAAAGATAAATAAGAAATGTCACAGAGCGGGAATGGGCCTCTCCACTCAGAAATTGGAATCTTCAAGAATAAGTGGTTTTATTCCTATTGGAAATATCCATATTGAAAAAATATGGAAAAATCGTAAAATGTTCGAAATGTGCGTAGTTGTTTCTTCTTTTCACAGCATGATGGAAATTTGAGTGTCTGAACACCCGTGAAAACAATGTCTCTCCGTCATCATAACCATCGTCTGCCACGTTCGCTCGCTCGCGTGCCTTCGCATCGTCTGCCGAAAGTGACACGTGCTTGGTTAGTAAACCTCCGTCAGTTAGAATAACACGCTGCTTGTCAGTCCTTTACCTTCAGCGATTCTCCACTCGCATTTGCCTGCTCGATTATTTCTTTAGCTGCGTTTTTGCCCAATTATTGTCTATCCCTCACACTCTCTCTTTTCAGACCTGTCAATCAACACATCAACGTCAATCACCGCGCGCGCTTTATCCGGGTCTGTTTTCCCTTGTATTCTCGTCTGCTTGTTGGGAGGGAGTCGGGGTGAGCGCTCGCCTGATTTCTACTATTACCTGTGTCACGATCTACTGTGGGAGCGCGCACCCTCGGCAAGCATCGACCAGCCAAATGGGACAGCGAGAAGGGGAGAAATATTAGCACTGTCAGTGCCTAGTACAAGACCTATTTGACTGGCGGGAAGTCTAGCAACACAAGTCTGCTCCTTCGCAAAGAAGTTTAGAGATCGCATCACAAGAGGTAATTGCTGGTTTATGAGAGCCCAATGGCGTGAACTGAATCTGCAGGGGTATTATATCACGCAGTCGCCCCTGTCTAAACACACAACGTCACAGCTTGGCTGTTAACATCCACTACCCTTTTCTTTATCATTTCAACCATTTCCTCTGAATTCCGTGCTGTTGTGTCTGTAATAAACGACATCAACAGGTAAGTACAATGATGCATCAGTACCGCATGTGTTGCTTTCCGTCAGTCGGCAGCCGACAGCTCAGCGATCAATGCATATTATTGGCTTCTACCATCCATCGGCTGACAAATTTACGTACCTGTCTAACTTACAAAGTTGAATGTTTCGATCGTGTTATATCGTGCATGGATACACCCAGTACATTGAATAAATTAACAGTTGCATACACAACTATAGCCGCTGATCACACCACACGAACCTTTGATAGAGTGCAGATAAGTGTGAGCCTTTACCTTTTCCCTGCCTAAGACTTCAGCCTAGTCATTCGGTCCCAGTGCGTATCTGTTCTGTCAGAACTAATTAACTGCACATATAAATCAGTTGTATTATGAACCAGGACGAGTTTAGAACTGAACTGAACATTCGGTCTCCTGTTCCCATGCTCTGTAATGCCCAGGTAGAAGAGTATTATTTCAGCACGTGCCCTGCTCGGCGCAGGTAGCATTAGCGCGCTGGGGACCTGGAGGGGGTTGAAATATACACCTCTATTGATTGGGACGAGGATTTACTTCACTAACAAAATGGAAGAAATCAAAAATGATTGGCATTAAAGAAGCCCTACAAATACTTGAGAGAGACCCAGTGGGCAAAAGTCAATAGCTGACGGCATGCCCGCATTCCTAAAACACTCCAACATTCTTGTGCCGGTATACAAGGCTCTGTCAGTCTACGGGAGGGAAAACCTGCTGAAGGGGGATCTTTTCTATTACTGTAAATACCACAAAAATATGAAGCGTGTGTTTTCATCAGACACATTCAACTATCAGTTTTCTGTATGTGCGTTCACCGTATGGCAGCAGACATTTCTTTTACGTTATTATGTTTTGTCTTTTTGTTCTGTCGACTTACTCTATAACTCTACACCTTTCTAACAAACACTATCAATTTTAAGCGCAGTAAACACATAGTTTTGTGCCGTTTGTGCGCTATATAAATACAAGCATTATTATTTTTATTATTTTTATTATTTTTTATTATTATTATTATTATTATTATCATTATTATTATTAAAATCATTAATGTGCGAATAAAAGGGATCACTATTCACTTTCCGGGAAAAGGTAAAACTTATTTGTGTATATATGCATTTTCTGATGATAATCAAAACGGCCATTTAAAATGTTAAAACGAATACTTACGTCGAAATATATTTTTTTAACAGAATCTAATTGTGTTTATGAGGATTCCAAGTCGATATGAAACAAGACAACCAAGGCTTGAATATTTAATATGTAAACTGTAACAATATTTATTATAATGGAACGTTGCTAGTATCACAGGTCAGGTTATGGGTATTGCCGTCATTTGTGGAGGGTTCTAAATATCTTATATAAACACTTTCCGGATACCAGTCATTTATCATCGACGAAATATGCTGTAGTTCTCATAGTGGATGGTGCGAGCACTTCATGGTTAAACTTGCTAATTTAGCCACTCTTGAGCGACACGCACACATGTTATATCCCAGCGCTGCACGCCTTGGCGACGAACGGTCATAGACTTTATTGCCATCAAGCTGTGGTCAAGTTTAATGGCATATTAAAACGGTGGACAGTACTGACAACATACTCAATCTTGTACCAATTATGTCGTATTGTGTATACGAAATTCTCTGTGTATATTGTTTATGAAAACAACCTCTCGTAATTCCATTTTGGAATGGTGTGTGTGTAATTGTTATGCTTTTATGTCACGATATGCTTTACTTTAATATTTGTGTCTTAATATATTGTACTTACACGGTGAGACTTAGTTCAGCATAGTTTGTCTAGAACAGGTGTAGCACATGAATTGTATATCAAATGTATGTACACAAGTGTTGGTAGGGGTCGGCTTTGGCAGTTAGCCTTACGCGAGTGAGTTTCGTGTTTTGTAATGCGGCTTTTTAGACACATTATTCTAGTTATGACAGTTAGTATTACGTATATACGTATATTTGTGAGAATATATATAATGTTATATTTAAACAGACGAGGTCAGATAAAATGGGGTTTAACGTCGCGGGCAAGATAATTGCTCTTATGTGGCCACGTGCGTGTGCGTGTGCGTGTGCGTGTGTGCGTGTGAGTATATATATATATATATATATATATATATATATATATATATATATATATATATATCTGTTTTTACTAATCCTGACTGATGCTCGTTCACTACTGGTAGCCCACTGACATACCATACTGACATAACACTTCAATCTTTATTTGCAGTACTGAAATGGTCATATAACCCTAGAGTACATATATACATACAGTATCAATGGGTGCAATAGGAATAAATATATCGTAAATATTATCACATCTACAATGCTTTGTTTGTTTGTTTATTTGTTGCACTCGGCAATATTCCAGCTATATGACGGCGGTCTGTAAATAATTGAGTCTGGACCAGACAATCCAGTGAAGCAAGCATAGTCGCATTTTACGGCACATCTACAATATATATATATATATATATATATATATATATATATATATATATATATATATATATATATATATTCATTGCAAGATACTTTGTGATTGTTTTATTTTGAGATCACATGAGGAAAACATGGTATTCGTCTTCCATCTAATGACAAGTACAATATGTACACAATCGGTTTCCCCTACAGACATTCCTTTGAGTAACTTTAAAAGGCATGTTTTTATAAGCAACGCTCGTAATATACATCAACGCTGGATGTTCTTCTGATGTTCGTGAACTTTCTTAACACCCATGTTTCTTTTCACAAACAGTTGCAGTCAGCGTCACACACACATTTTTGAAATGTTACTACAAACTTGAAATAAGTGAGTTTATGGAGTAAAAGATATGAGGGCACTCAAGCAGCAGGAAGGTCCCAAGATAGGAGTCCTGCCTCATTAAAGCGAGCCTTGTGCTAACCATGTCGTGTCATCAATTACCGCAAGTGTGTGGTTGACAGTCGGAAGATCACACGAGAGTTTGTTGTGTGTTAGGATGACAGGGGTTAATCTCGGGTTAACCCTACAAGTGTTCCCAAGAGGAATCTTTACCCCCTGGGAGAAACTGGAGAGTGTTAGAGGACCCGGAAGGGTGTGTAATTGGGCAGCCCTGTTGTTGCTGGTGCAGCCTCGTGTGGCCTCCCTGGTTCTGGTTCATATGTTCAAGACACCATCGTTCATTAGTCCCCAAGATGGGCGGAAAACCTTGATGGTTTTACTTTTGCCGTGAATGAGAGTAACCTTGAAAATGCGGTGGGAATCTGAGTGCATACACATTAAGAGTAATTGGTGTTTCGTCTCCCGGTGCGATATACCAGAACGTAAGGGGTGTTTTCATTATGAAATATAATGACGGACAATACTTTGATAGTTTCAGTGACGTGTGCAAGATTGGTTCCCAACGCCAGATGCCGAGCAAGAACTAACGGGACAGGAAGCTGAAGAATTTGGAACGTATGTTCACTTGCCTGATCTAAGGTGCATGGATGTGCCCATGTACGGGTTCTATAGTGTGTAGACATTGACGTGTAGCGATGAACTATCACAAACATGAACAACATGACAGTCTCTTCATATATGACAGTTTAGCCGGCTGACAGGATGTATTGGGCTTAAACATTCACATGTTTCATATCAAAATTGCAAGAGGTTTAGAAAGTTGATCATTGCCAAGATACCTCTGGAAGGGAGACCCGTGAAGGTCCGGCTAGATAATAATTCTTCAGCAACCCATGCATGCCGTAAGAGGCGACAAACGGGATTGGGTGGTCGGGCTCGCTGCATTGGTTGATGCATGTCATCGTATCCCAATTGCGTAGATCGATGCTCATGATGTCAATCACTGGATTGTCTGGTCCAGACTCGATTTTTTACAGACCGACGTCATATAGCTGGAATATTGGTGGAATGCGGTGTTTAACAACACACAAACATGTTCCAGGTAGCTGCACCCATCCTCCTGTGGTGATGCCGGGTTAGAGTAGTTCCCCACTCACCTATGCTTGTCTTAAGCCGACTAAATGGTTGGGGTGGTCAGCTGGGTGGATTGGTTGATTGCATGTACTACCACGACGGCGGAGGACGTTCCTCAAGCCCGTGTATGTCTGGTCCAGGCCGAATTACTTACTCAGGCGTCATATTGCGTGATGCAACAAACGTAAAGCAAGAGCCAGATTGTATGTTCAAACTATTCCTGCCATGTGTTCCATGCGCCAATCTAAATGTTCCGTTCCTATTTATGATCGGCAGTATTACAGCTTGTTGTTGATGATGTGGGCAACCACCTCGGCCGGCAGTATTACAGCTAGTGATGGTATGGGCAACCACCGTGGCCGGCAGTATTTCAGCTTGTTGTTGATGATGTGGGCAACCACCATGGCCGGTAGTATTACATCTAGTGATGGAATGGGCAACCACTGTGGTCGGCAGTATTACATCTAGTGATGGAATGGGCAACCACCGTGGTCGGCAGTATTACATCTAGTGATGGTATGGGCAACCACCGTGGCAGGCAGTATCACAGCTAGTGATGGTATGGGCAACCACCGTGGCAGGCAGTATCACAGCTAGTGATGGTATGGGCAACCGCCGTGGCCGGTAATAATACAGCTAGTGATGGTATGGGCAACCACCGGGGCCGGCAGTATTACAGCTAGTGATGGTATGGGCAACCGCCGTGGCCGGCAGTATTACAGCTAGTGATGATGTGGGCAACCACCGTGCCCGGCAGTATTACAGCTAGTTGTTGATGATGTGGGCAACCACCGTGGCCGGTAATAATACAGCTAGTGATGGTATGGGCAACCACCGTGGCCGGCAGTATTACAGCTAGTGATGGTATGGGCAACCGCCGTGGCCGGCAGTTTTACAGCTAGTGATGGTATGGGCAACCACCGTGGCAGGCAGTATCACAGATAGTGATGGTATGGGCAACCGCCGTGGCCGGTAATTATAAAGCTAGTGATGGTATGGGCAACCACCGTGGCCGGCAGTATTACAGCTAGTGATGGTATGGGCAACCGCCGTGGCCGGCAGTATTACAGCTAGTGATGATGTGGGCAACCACCGTGCCCGGCAGTATTACAGCTAGTTGTTGATGATGTGGGCAACCACCGTGGCCGGCAGTATTACAGCTAGTGATGGTATTGGCAACCTCCGTGGCAGGCAGTATTACAGCTAGTGATGGTATGGGCAACCGCCGTGCCCGGCAGTATCACAGCTAGTGATGGTATGGGCAACCGCCGTGGCCGGCAGTATTACAGATAGTGATGGTATGGGCAACCGCCGTGCCCGGCAGTATTACAGCTAGTGATGGTATGGGCAACCGCCGTGCCCGGCAGTATTACAGCTAGTGATGGTATGGGCAACCAATGTGGCCGGCAGTATTACATCTAGTGATGATGTGGGCAACCGCCGTGCCCGGCAGTATTACAGCTAGTGATGATGTGGGCAACCGCCGTGCCCGGCAGTATTACAGCTAGTGATGGTATGGGCAACCGCCGTGGCCGGCAGTATCACAGCTAGTGATGGTATGGGCAACCGCCGTGGCCGGTAATTATAAAGCTAGTGATGGTATGGGCAACCACCGTGGCAGGCAGTATTACAGCTAGTGATGGTATGGGCAACCGCCGTGGCCGGCAGTATTAAAGCTAGTGACGGTATGGGCAACCACCGTGGCAGGCAGTATCACAGCTAGTAATGGAATTGGCAACCGCCGTGGCCGGTAATTGTAAAGCTAGTGATGGTATGGGCAACCGCCGTGGCCGGCAGTATTACAGCTAGTGATGGTATGGGCAACCACCGTGGCCGGCAGTATTACAGCTAGTGATGGTATGGGCAACCGCCGTGCCGGCAGTATTACAGCTAGTGGTGGTATGGGCAACCGCCGTGGCCGGCAGTATTACAGCTAGTGATGGTGTGGGCAACCGCCGTGGCCGGCAGTATTACAGCTAGTGATGATGTGGGCAACCGCCGTGGCCGTCAGTATTACAGCTAGTGATGATGTGGGCAACCGCCGTGGCCGGCAGTATTACAGCTAGTGATGATGTGGGCAACCGCCGTGGCCGGCAGTATTACAGCTAGTGATTATGTGGGCAACCGCCGTGGCCGGCAGTATTACAGATAGACTTAGGCTTGACGGGCTACACCCATACATTTTATTTTCAGATGATCATATTATTTTGACGTGAGAAAAATCCTGCATCCCGCTGTTAAATACTATGATCGTTAATATCAGTTTCTTTCGAAAAGCATACAATTATGTATAACATAGCCACTTGGGTAGGCATTCAAAAGGAAACTGCCTACTTGCAATGTACAGAAACTACTTCTTGACTGTACGCTTAACGACCGGAATGTTGACGACGTGAAGTTGAATTTTGACTCGCTTACAATTGATGTTAACAAATAAATTCTGAAAAGAAGAATATCCCAGTTTAGGCACAGAGACCAGGGTCCCGTTGTTCTTCTACTATACCAATTATGAGTGCTGCGATCGGTTTGTGAACGCCCTTCGTTGCTCGGGCTCGACGTCAAGTTACTTTTACGACCGCTTCCACATACTTGACCCTGACAGTTTGTTCTTGTCGATAACGTCCGTTTAGATGAAACCTACGACAAATTGTAACGCCAACTTGTATAGCGAGCTGTATAAACCTGGACGTAGTGTTTAATCAACTGAGTGGGCTGTGTCGTTAGTGGTGATGGTGGAAGTGTGGCGACTGCACTTGTTGAACGTTCGTGCATGTGTTGCCTTCTCTGTACAAGTCAGAAATTATTTCGATCCTACCGTGATAACATTTATTCGCTGTGTTTGAAAAAGAGATTTGTGTAAGAAATTGTTACTTAAGATATTTCAGACAATCCTTAATTTTTTTTACGATATCTCCCCCTTTAGAGGCATTCCTCCTCGACCCCGCTGGTCCCCTGTACCGGCCAATCACCCCCACTCCCTCCCGCACCGCGTGCACCGCTGCACTGACTCGTCAAGCTTAGCCTTAAGTAATCTATCTCATTAGAAGATCACAGGAACCACTAATTCAGCCATTAATTCTACCATGGACACACTAAGTCGTGGTTAATTACATCAAAGGGCGGTACAGAGAGTGGACGCAGAAGCAAATGTGACTTGTGTCGGTGAAATATTACGTGTTGTCGAACACACTAACACTAAAACACACTAACACTAACATACACTTACACACACTTACATTAAAACACACTAACACTAACATACACTTACACACACTAACACTAAAACACACTAACACTAACATACACTTACACACACTAACACTAAACACACTAACACTAACATACACTTACACACACTAACACTAACACTAAAACACACTAACACTAACATACACTTACACACACTAACACTAAAACACACTAACATACACTTACACACACTAACACTAATACACACTAACACGAATACTAACTAACACTAACACTAACACACATTAACACACACTAAAACACTAACACACACTAACACATGTACACACACACGCGCGCGAGTATAGGAAACTAAGCCTAGAAAACCAAGCACATGTTGAACTCTAAACTTTATTGAGGGTTTGGGGCACATAACTATATATACATGTATTCCAATAACACACAGGTGTCTAGGTGACCCCCTCCCGCTACTCTCGCCATGGCATCAAACTTAGGGTTGAACGCATGAGAAATATAGTCCCAGATATAAAGTTATCTCATTTACAATTATAAATGCACATAATAAAAACAAAATTCACTTGGAGCCCATAACAATACTTAATTTCAGGAGCTGAGGTAAATTAGACTTGCCAAATCATTATAGACTTGAGATGGACTCCTTTTTTTATATATTGTCAAGTATAGGGTCTGGGAGGCAGACTGACAAACCAGGCTGCAGTGTGTGGTGCGCCAGACAATCGCTGAAAAACAAAAACAGAAAAAAACATGCACTAACCAATGTTTATTGATGGCATGCGTGAAGTAAATACTCTGTTATCTCCCCTTCCGCGTTCTCCCCTTTCTACCACGGGCTTCTGAGATTAAAAGAACATATCGGAAAATGCGCCGCGGGAAACATCTCGGCCTAGTGTTACACAAAGAACATAGGCAAACCACTTCTCGCGAACACGAATTATTACAAATTATCAATTCTTATCCAACTATTCTAATATATGAGACACATGACAGTAATTCACTGGCTTTACACAGATTTAGAATTACACGTGTACCATCTAGCCACAAGCGTGGTTTCTGGTACATGTGGTACGTTTTTTCAAATCTTTCTGTCAGGCGTCTCATTGAAATCTATCTCAGAAGAAAATAGTCTATAACTGCGGTAGGTCGCGCTTCTGTTTTCTGTCGCCAGGGGGGTAGGGGAATGCGAGGGAGGGAGAGCGGGGATGCGTGCAGACTATGCCGGAAGGGGTGTCGGGGTCATCTCAGGGAATGGGTGTGACGATCAGTTCACTATCTTCCTGTCCTTGGTTATTACACACTGTCCAGTTCTTGAATGACGAACAGTCGTCGACTTCACATAACACCAAACATACCACATTCTTACGATTTGTGTATTTAATTGAATTCAATTCTGGTTTGTTTCGCCAGTTTCTTTATCGTTGATTATATTTGATTTACGCCAGTTGCAAACGAAATCTTGACTGTTTGTCAACAAGCAGGCGATGATGTTGAGTTTTTGTCATAACAAAGCGTGTGTTGGTTTTATGAAATCATAAACACCTGGGGGGTACCGGGGGAGGCTGTGGGTGCGCTGGATGGTGGTGGTGGGGATTGGGGTGGGGGGTGTACCGGGAGGAGACTGTGGGTGCGCTGGGTGGTATGTAAACGTGAAGTTGGGGGTGCGCTGGGTGGTGGTGGGGGCTGGGTGGTGTGTGGACGTGAGGCTGGGGTGGACTGGGTGGTATGTAAATGTGAGGTTGGGAGTGCGCTGGGTAGTGGTGGTGAGGTGTACTGGGGACGCGCTGGGCGGTGTGTGAACGTGAGGTTGGGGGTGCACTGGGTGGTGGTGGTGGGGTGTACTGGGGATGCGCTTGGTGGTGTGTGAACGTGAGGTTGGGGGTGCGCTGGGTGATGGGGGGGGGGGGGGGGGGAGGGGTGCGCTGGGTAGTGGTGTTGGGGTGTACTGGGGATGCGCTTGGTGGTGTGTGAACGTGAGGTTGGGGGTGCACTGGGTGGGGGTGGGGGTGGGGTGCACTGGGGATGCGCTGGGTGGTGTGTGAACGTGAGGTTGGGGGTGCGCTGGGTGATGGTGGGGGGGGGGGGGGGGGGTGCGCTTGGTAGTGGCGGGGGTGGTGGTGGGGTGTACTGGGCATGCGCTGGGTGGTGTGTGAACGTGAGGTTGGGGGTGCACTCGGTGGTGTGTGAGCGTGACGTTGGGGGTGCGCTGGGTTGTGGTGGTGGGTGTACTGGGGATGCGCTGGGTGGTGTGTGAACGTGAGGTTGGGGTGCACTGGGTGGTGTGTGTGTGTGTGTGTGTGTGTGTGGGGGGGGGGGGGGTGCGGTGTACTTGGGATGCGCTGGGTGGTGTGTGAACGTGAGGTTGGGGGTCCGCTGGGTGGTGTGTGAACGTGAGTTTGGGGGTGCGCTGGGTGGTGGTTGTGGGGGGTGGACTGGGTGGTATGTAAATGTGAGGTTGGAGGTGCGCAGAATGGTGGGGGTGGGTGGGGGGGGGGGAGGAGGGGGTATTGTACCGGGGAGAGACTGGAGGTGAACTGGGTGGTGTGTTAACGTGAGGCTAAGGGCGCATGTACTTAGCGTGTAACGTACACTTGAGAAACCAGTTCACAGAGCGGGAATAACTTAATCCGGTCGATAAGGTTGAACGAAAAAGAACAATTTTATCACGCGTGGAAATGTAAATTGAGTGTCGTTTCAAAAAACATTCATTACCATGCTTTTCTCCTGTTGGTCAATTTATGCGATGGACAAATTACGATGTCACCATATCTTGCAGATTTGATATTTATCACAGAAAAGAACGACTCGGCGCTGTTCTTGATCATAATTAGCGTTTAGTCAGCTAACTCTATCTCTCCACGAACCAGCGGTTTGAAATGAGGCAATCGGTGATAAATTTGATTAAAGGGAGATAGAGATATTTTGATCGCAATTTAATGCCAGATAGCGGGGATAATCGACGATGGTGTTACGGGAGGCGCGCACAACACATTCACAGGGGCAGACAACGTGGTCGCCATGGCTGACTTTGACAGGATGCACATATTCCACAATAGTTGGCCCCCAAACACGGCTTTTATAAAGTGTATGATCTTATTACTGGAGCGTCGATAACGATACATTCCGGTAAGGCTGACCGTTGTTCCAACCAACTACGTTATATACTTAGACCCAGTGAAGTAGCTCATCAACCGATGGATTTCGCCCAATAGGATAGCATCACATGCAGTCCCCGAAATATAGATCTGTTTGAGTTTTTAAGAGACTAATTCTTTAAAGGAATCCTAGAGTATAAATAAACCCTCATGTCTCTTAATGTCGTGGACTCGAGGGGAGTGAGTGAGTGAGTGTGGTTTTACGCCACTTTTAGCAATAGTCCAGCAATATCACGGCGGGGGACACCAGAAATGAGCTTCACACATTGTGCCCATGTGGGGAATCGAACCCGGATCTTCAGCGTGACGAGCGAACACTTTAACCACTAGGCTACCCGACCGCCCCGACTCGAGAGGCGAGTGGCAGGGGAGGTGGTTGGTTTATAAAATATAGGCTCAAGGGAGCAGGTATCTCATTCAAACATGTATTGAGTTGGGTTTAACACCGCTTTTAACAGTATTCAAGTTATATCACGGCGTGTCAGCTTAATGTGGGAGGAAAGCCCTAGGTGATGCAGGTCTTGGACGTTTACCACTTCGGTGAAACCCACAAGCATGGGTATGGTGCTGACAGACCTAGAAACATAATTGGGGCGAACCGGGATTCGAACCCACAATCATAGGTTTCTGGCGTGCCAAAGGGACGCAACTCTGCACAGCGAATCGCGGCGCCTTAGATGACTGGGCCACCCGTGCCCCCCAAGATGATCAAACTAATTGTAAGCTTTGACAGATCTGTTTAACACAGCTCATACATTTTCTTTATATATACTAGTATATGTTTACTTTTTAAAGAAAAATATTTATGCCATTGTATAAACTGTAAACGACCCCTTGTGGTTCTATTTTGTACAACAAATGTGTTCTGTGTTCTCTTCTACAATATACACGTGAGTTGTTTGGTTGCAAAGACGACAAAGTCAGCTTTAATTGATAAAGTCAAGACGCTCACGTGCACTTTCACTAGAACAGGCGTGTATAGCTTAACCATGTACATGTTGAGTGTAATAAACACTTTCACTGGAACAGGCGTGTATACATCGATGGGGCACGATGCACTCAAGGGGAACGATACATCGATGGGGCACGATACACTCAAGGGGAACGATACATCGATGGGGCACGATACACTCAAGGGGAACGATACATCGATGGGGCACGATACATCGATGGGGCACGATACACTAAAGGGGAACGATACATCGATGGGGCAAGGTGCATCGATGGAGCACGATACACTAAAGGGAAACGATACATCGATGGGGCAGGATGCACTAAAGGGGAACGATACATCGATGGGGCAAGGTGCATCGATGGAGCACGATACACTAAAGGGAAACGATACATCGATGGAGCACGATGCACTAAAGGGGAACGATACATCGATGGGGCAAGGTGCATCGATGGAGCAAAATGTGTCAGATGCATCAAATGGGCACGATGCATCAACAGGGTAAGATGACATACATTAGTCTGCCAGATTACGTATTGCAACTACCTGATCCTCATTTGTTAATCAAAATAGTTCATGGTTTTTTTTTAGCAGAATCGGCAATCACCTGTCACTTAAAAAAGTCCCCAACATCAAGGGAACTTAAATGGTTGCCTTCCCTGTAGTTCGTTATATCCGAATTTGGCTTCGAGAGGCAAGTTATAAGGTATGCTAACAATATAATGAACATGTGTCAAAGCCTCCTAAATATTATCATTCATGAACTACATGTAGACCTAATGTGTGGTGACAAACGACCCTGGTGGAAGGTCGGTTCATTTCACTTAATATGTAGATGATTCGACAACACATCAATGACGCATAAAGCGACATGACTGTGAATGCTGCTCTCTTGCATTGTGGTTACAAAGTCGCAAGTGACATTTCAAAAAATGACTTTTAACATGCAAAATCGATGATAAGCCGGCAATTGTCGAATGTTAGATAGCGGCTGGAGTGAGAAGGATGTTTGCGAGCAGCTGCCAAGGTGATCTATCACGACACTGGTGACACGAGTATGGCATTGACAAGTGCTGCTCGTGTCACTGACGGCCCTTTCTTCCTCAGATAATACCTTTTCACAAAGAAAATTGACATGTTCTTCTGAAAAGCGACTCGGCGTTATATAACAATAGACGAAGAACAATATTGGCTGGAGGAGACATGAGGATGGGGGTGGGGAGGGATCTGTATACAAGGACGGTCTTCATTAAACGCCGTGAACTACAGGTGCAGTCCTTTGGGTATCTCTATCAAGCTTGTCTTGATACAGACTTGTGTTCGAGAAATGCTCAGTATAAACATGAAAAGTATCAGCGTTAAAACCGATCGGTATATGGTCTCTGGTTTAAAGTTCACCCTTTAATTTCGTTTAAAGAGCAAGAATCGGGTCCCCCGGGGTCGTAGGACCCTGACTGTGGGTTGCAATGCTTCATTATCAGGTTTCAGTCGGATTGAAATGTAAGACGACACTGAAAACCATCAGAAATCTGACTACATAATCCAAGAATGCACAGGTTTGACCTAGTGACATAATATACACGTGAGACAAGACGGTCATGGTCTGCTGAACGCAGATAGCAATCCCTCAAATATTTCCCCAAACCCGAGATGAACCTTATTGTGCGTCTAGTGGATTGTAACTGAATCATACAAAACTGTTTCCGGAACAAAACTCAAAGACAATATTTCTAAGTGCTTTTTGCTGATTTAGTCCATATTCTTTCACGAATCTGTTAGATATGTCATCGCCTTATGGTTATTGCAAATTATTGCATAGAATGATTGAAAATAAATGTCGAAGATAAGTTAAATCTATGAGACTAAGTTTTATTCCGTTTTGTCTTATTTGTCTAGTCCGCTTATTGTAACATTGTTAACACAATATTCCACAGTTGTTTAAATAAGTGACCTAAGCTGTTCTCCCAAAAGTACATTGTTGACAGTGGATTCACCCCACGGGGACCTGAGTTATAATAGGTCCCCAGCACCCCAGCACTTCTCGTAAGAGGCGACGAATTGAATCGGTTGGCGCTCGGCATTAAGGGGCTAAAGCAAGGACTGATCGGCTCGGAGTCAGTATACTGTGTCTGAGTAGGGTATTCATGATAAACAGCGACATGGTATCTCAGTTGGCCAGCACTAATTACTCTTCATTAGTCCGGACTAGTATAGTCAGCCACACACACACGTGCATGCACGTGGCTATATAAGTGCAATAATCTTGAACGCGACGTTTAACGTCACCACACCAAGCGAACGTTAGGCTGTTGTGGTTGTTTTTACAGTCGACCGCACCACAACTGTACTACCACCGTCTGCACGGCGGGTATACAACTCGGTTCTGATCCATTACTGCACGTTCCACAAGCGATTCTAGCGCTGAGACGATGTTAACTACTACAAGACACCATAACACGACTAACGATCGTCGTAGCGATACGACCGCTTCTTGGAGGGTCACTCTTCTTGGTCAGTTTCGCTTTGTATACACTGGCAACAAACCCAAACCGGCTGGAAATTATTCTTCATTGGACTAATACAGGTGCTATTCTGCGCCAATAAATGTGGCTTACATTGCTTCTTTATCTGTATATTAAACAATCCGTGTTTTTTGTTCTATGGAAAACCTATCATTTCAAGCATAACGGCTGGAAGTGTAGATGTAAGCAGGAACTATGTATATCTCAAGTGGTGTGTCTGACTCAGATGTAATGCTTACATGAATTTGAATGATTTTGTTTTGTTTAACGCCGCACTCAGCAATATTCCAGCTATATGACGGCGGTCTATAAATAATCGAGTCTGGGCCAGACAATCCAGTGATTGACATCATGAGCATTGATCCACTCAATTGGGATACGTAAGTCGCCTCTTACGACAAGCGTGGTCGCCTTTTACGACAAGCATGAGTTGCTGAAGACCTATTCCGCCCCGGATTTTCACGGGTAGAATTTGAATGACAGGTTATACATTGTAATACAGAGAACATGTTTTAACATTACCGACATACCAATCCCCGTGGCATTCATGGTAGCAACATATATATATATAGGTTTAAACTGAGTGGCAAGACAACATAATTAAGTTAACATATTTACTCTTTTAAACCATGTCATCTAACAAATGAAATTGTTCTACCTTATGTACCGACAAAGCACGCATATATATAAATATATAATGAAAAATAGACAATTTTTCCTCCATCGGGACAATTTATCCAATGAAGTTTGCATTGCCACGAGAATGTTGGAAGCATATTTCCAAAGGAGTGACCTTGATCTTTCGCTAATAAGTGAGAGAGTATGACTTTGGACTTCACACAGGGTACCATGTGGTGTGAATCGATCGCGTACTCAGGCGTTCTATTCGTCTTCTAGGCGGCCTCCTTCGCCGAACACAGGTGAGAGGCGTTCTAGGTGCAAAGTGTTGCAAAAATATAAAGTCACTGTGACATACTTTCTGAATGACACTATTTACAAGTTGTTTGTTTGTTGCGTAATGACACAGTTTTCCAGTTATATCACAGCAGCCTAAACAATAATCGAGTCTGGCACAGTCCAACCAGTGGTTGATATGAAGAGCATCGCCACAGTCCGTCGGGTCACCCATCCTGACAACTCGATCCAGTCAGTCGCCTGTCAAGACACGAATAGGGTACGTGGGACCTAGTCTAGCTCGGAGTCCCTACTGACGTTGGTTAGAAGCCATTTCGTGAGTGAATGACATTGACAGTTACCTTGACATTTGACATTTGGGCGAGTGATTGAGTTGGGTTTAACGCCGCTGTGATATTTCAAGAGTATAGTTAAACCAGATGAAAATGTCGTGAATGTAGAAAACGATTGGTTGGGCAAAAATACTTAAGCATTGCAAATGACTCGCCAACTTCATACTAGCATATATGCAGCTGCAAGGTTAGCCAGAACCGAACAGATTGAACACATGACTCCTGTCATGGTAACTCTTCATTGGCTTCCCATCACGTTCAGAATCAAGCACTAAATCCTTCTTCTTGTTTTCAAGAGTGTGAAAGGACAAGCGCCACAATATCTCAACTTGTGAATCCCTACCAGCCAACAAGATCTCTCCGCTCCAGTGACAAGTTTCCTTCTACAGGTTCATTAGACAAGAACAAAATCATTTGGTGACAAATCTCTCTAAATATGGACCTTTCCTTTGGAACAAACAACTACTTTGCCTGCGATCTCAAGACGAAACCAAGATCTGGTAAGGAACACTGTTCGCAGCATGGAAAAAGTGGAGATGAACTTGCAACATCAGCCCTAGTAGGTCATACACACATCTACCACTTCGAGTCCAGAAGAAATTATGTTTTCACACAAGGGGTCATTACTGATTTAAAGTGATCCTTTAATATACTTCCACCGCTATTTTGCCTTTTAATGGAATCTGTGTCGTCGGATAATTGAGACTGGTTATTCTCTGGCGATGACGATTGATATCTGTAATAGACAATGTGTGAACTTCATATAAAATGTAGCCACCAGTGAAAGGCAACTTATCTGGTACATCTTTCGTTTTCTACCTTCTCGTCTATACGGTACAAACTTGACAATGATAGTCTCTATACGCTCTCGTCACCATCCTTCTTGGGTATCTTGACATGCCTCAATGACGTCATGGCCTGATTCCCCTGGTGTACGGCTTTGAAACTCCCACTTCCAGGACAGCTCACCAGAAGCTCGGTTGAATTATACTGCATCTACATGCTTCTGTCTTTTTGCGAATTGTTTGTTGTTCGGGAAGACAGAGTGGTTCTGTTTCTTATAGCTTCGTTGTACAGGTTCATTATGGCATGTTTTAACAACTCAGAAACAGCTTGCGATAACAACGGACCAAGGCGTATAAAACATACAGGTGAGGTGCTGCTGAGGATAACATCCTGTCCGGGAACTGTCTCCTGTGAGAGTGCAGGGATGAGGGATGCCAGGGAGAGATAGTCGCGTTCTATGTTGCCTCTTCCTTTCCCCAATATTTATGCTTCAGATCAAACATTTCCCCGACGTTCACGCATACATACACACGCACACACATACACACGCACACACACACATACACACACACGAACACACATACTCACACATACATACATACATACACACACGCGCACACATACACACACGCGCACACATACGTACACACACACGCGCGCACACATACAAATGTACACGCACACATACACACACGCGCATACACACATACATTCCCACTTCCTTGAGGTTAAACCCTATATTGTGAACCCATCCCACACTTGATGGTGGAAGTTAAAAATATGAACCATCTTTTCCTTTAAAAGCATTATTGATCCCCCTTCATGATATCCATCTTTGCCGCCGTCATATAGCTGGAATATTGCTGAGTGCGGGATTAAACAACAAACAAACAAACAGAACATCCATGTTTGGACATAGTAGCCATTACCTTTTGGGTGAAAATAACAGCGACAAAACTCTTTCCATATTCATTAGAAATCCCTGCCAAAGGCAGAGTCGAGTGTATGATTCCGACTATTTCATGAGCATGTGTTTATTAATCGCTATCAAATAGCACGGGAACACAGGGTACAAGTCGAAGTTGGGAATTGCATCGGACATCATTATTGTCACTGATGCGTCAAAATGGAAAATGCCCTCCACATGTCTACCATAAAAAAGAAAGTTTTACTGAGACCTTGAATGTTGTAACCTTGATCAGACAACTTCTGAGCTGGAGTCGTATGGCGCTCTTTGAAATCTTGGTAGAAAGAGCATACCCGATTGTATCTCAAACGTTGTGAAATGTAGAAACCAAGGGCTGGAGCTGCAGGAATATTGCCCGACATGGAGGAACGCATTTGCAGCACAACCCTAGGATCTGTTCTGTCTGTGGTACAATTATCGGGTTACGTGATCAAATGGCGATTCCATTGCGCGAACATTAAGGCAACGATGAGCATTGCGAGGCATCTTCACCACGTACCGCCACTCTTCCTCTATGTATCTACGACTGCAGTGATGCGGTGGCCCAGTGGGTAACGCGTCGTCACGTCAGATCTATTCCCCACACTAGTACCATGGACTCTAACTGTATGGTATTAAGTGACCATGCTGGAATAACGTAAAGTTCATTACCGGTACTCCAAACATGGCTGGAATAGTCTTAACAGTATTGTGAAACTAACCCACCCACGATGGGAACACCACAATACACTTACGCCTACATCGTCCTTCATTACATAACTGAGTTCGCCGGCATCTTCCAGACAAAACTCTCCTACCTGTGGAACGAGCACAGTGTGGCCCAGAATCCCAGCTGGGAATGCAATTGGTAGAGTTTATTTGAACAAGCCTCCAAATTAGAAGTGTATAAAGTGTCATGGCGTAGGCTAGTGAGTGGTGATTAATCGTTGATATCTGGCACCAAACATATGTCGAAATGTTTACTCCCACCCACCCATCTGTCTGTCTGGTGTGACGTCACCGTGTCCATCTGTCATTCACCCAGTATACAGCCATGGGAATCTGGCCAAACACTGTCTGCGGGGAATCCACGGCACAACCGTCGCCCTATACCGCTCACAGAATGTATAGAACTGGGGACCGCCTACACCGCTCACAGAATGTATAGAACTGGGGACCGCCTACACCGCTCACAGAATGTATAGAACTGGGGACCGCCTACACCGCTCACAGAATGTATAGAACTGGGGACCGCCTACACCGCTCACAGAATGTATAGTACTGGGGACCGCCTACACCGCTCACAGAATGTATAGAACTGGGGAACGCCTACACCGCTCACAGAATGTATAGAACTGGGGACCGCCTACACCGCTCACAGAATGTATAGTACTGGGGACCGCCTACACCGCTCACAGAATGTATAGAACTGGGGACCGCCTACACCGCTCACAGAATGTATAGAACTGGGGACCGCCTACACCGCTCACAGAATGTATAGAACTGGGGAACGCCTAAACCGCTCACAGAATGTATAGAACTGGGGAACGCCTACACCGCTCACAGAATGTATAGAACTGGGGACCGCCTACACCGCTCACAGAATGTATAGAACTGGGGACCGCCTACACCGTTCAACACACAGTACAAGACTGGGGACAACAACACCGCTCAACACACAGTACAGGACTGAGTACAACTACACCGCTCAACACACAGTACAGAACTGGAGACCACCTACAACCGATCAACACACAGTACAGGACTTGAGACCACCTACACTGCTCAACACACAGTACAGGACTGGGGACCACCTACACCACTCAACACACAGTACAGGAATGGGGACCACCTACACTGCTCAACACACAGTACAGGACTGGGGACCACCTACACCAATCAACACACAGTACAGGACTGGGGACAACCTACACCACTCAACACACAGTACAGGACTGGGGACAACTACACCGCTCAACACACAGTACAGGATTGGGGACAACTACACCGCTCAACACACAGTACAGGACTGAGTACAACTACACCGCTCAACACACAGTACAGGACTGGGGACAACTACACCGCTCAACACACAGTACAGGATTGGGGACAAGTACACCGCTCAACACACAGTACAGGACTGGGGACAACTACACCGCTCAACACACAGTACAGGACTGGGGACAACTACACCGCTCAACACACAGTACAGGACTGGGGACAACTACACCGCTCAACACACAGGACAGGACTTGGGACAAGTACACCGCTCAACACACAGTACAGGACTGGGGACCACCTACATCGCCGAACACACAGTACAAGAATGAGGACAACCTACACTACTCAACACACAGTACAGGACTGGGGACAACTACACCGCTCAACACACAGTACAGGACTGGAGGCAACTACACCACTCAACACACAGTGCAGGACTGGGGACAACTACACCGTTCAACACACAGTACAGGTTTGGGGTCCGCCTGCACCGCACTGGGGACAACTACACCAGTCAACACACAATACAGGACTGGGAACAACTACATCGCTCAACACACAGTACAGGACTGGGGACAACTACACCGCTCAACACACAGTACAGGACTGGGAACCACCTACAACGCTAAACACACAGTACATAACTAGGGGCCACCTACACTGCTCAACACACACTACAGGACTGGGGACCACCTACACCGTTCAACACCAAGTACAGGACTGGGGACCACCTACACCACTCAACACACAGTACAGGACTGGGGACCACCTACACTGCTCAACACACAGTACAGGACTGGGGACAACCTACACCACTCAACACACAGTACAGGACTGAGGACAACTACACCACTCAACACACAGTACAGAACTGGGGACAACTACACCGCTTTAGACACAGTACAGGACTGGGGACAACCTACACCGCTAAACACACAGTACAGGACTGGGGACAACCTAAGCCACTCAACACACAGTACAGGACTGGGGACAACTACACCGCTCAACACACAGTACAGGACTGAGGACAACTACACCGCTTAAGACACAGTACAGGACTGGGGACAACTACACCGCTCAACACACAGTACAGGACTGGGGACAACCTACACCGCTCAACACACAGTACAGGACTGGGGACCACCTACACCGCTCAAGACACAGTACAGGACTGGGGACCACCTACACCACTCAACACACAGTACAGGACTGGGGACAACTACACCACTCAACACACAGTACAGGACTGGGGACAACTACACCGCTCAAGACACAGTACAGGATTGGGGACAACTACACCGCTTAAGACACAGTACAGGACTGGGGACAACTACACCGTTCAACACACAGTACAGGACTGGGGACAACCTACACCGCTCAACACACAGTACAGGACTGGGGACACCTACACCGCTTAAGACACAGTACAGGACTGGGGACAACTACACCGTTCAACACACAGTACAGGACTGGGGACAACCTACACCACTCAACACACAGTACAGGACTGGGGACACCTACACCGCTTAAGACACAGTAGAGGACTGGGGACAACTACACCGTTCAACACACAGTACAGGACTGGGGACAACCTACACCACTCAACACACAGTACAGGACTGGGGACCACCTACACCGCTTAAGACACAGTACAGGACTGGGGACAACTACACCGTTCAACACACAGTACAGGACTGGGGACCACCTACACCACTCAACACACAGTGCAGGAGTGGGAACAACTACACTGCTCAACACCCAGTACAGGACTGGGGACCACCTACACCACTCAACACCCAGTACAGGGCTGGGGACAACTACACCGCTCAACACACAGTATAGGACTGGGGACAACTACACCGCTCAACACACAGTACAGGACTGGGGACAACTACACCGCTCAACACACAGTACAGGACTGGGAACCACCTACAACGCTCAACACACAGTACATAACTAGGGGCCACCTACACTGCTCAACACACAGTACAGGACTGGGGACCACCTACACCGTTCAACACCAAGTACAGGACTGGGGACCACCTACACCACTCAACACACAGTACAGGACTGGGGACCACCTACACTGCTCAACACACAGTACAGGACTGGGGACAACCTACACCACTCAACACACAGTACAGGACTGAGGACAACTACACCGCTTTAGGCACAGTACAGGACTGGGGACAACCTACACCGCTCAACACACAGTAGAGGACTGGGGACAACCTACACCACTCAACACACAGTACAGGACTGGGGACAACTACACCGCTCAACACACAGTACAGGACTGGGGACAACTACACCGCTTAAGACACAGTACAGGACTGGGGACAACTACACCGCTCAACACACAGTACAGGACTGGGGACAACCTACACCGCTCAACACACAGTACAGGACTGGGGACCACCTACACCGCTCAAGACACAGTACAGGACTGGGGACCACCTACACCACTCAACACACAGTACAGGACTGGGGACAACTACACCACTCAACACACAGTACAGGACTGGGGACAACTACACCGCTCAAGACACAGTACAGGATTGGGGACAACTACACCGCTTAAGACACAGTACAGGACTGGGGACAACTACACCGTTCAACACACAGTACAGGACTGGGGACAACCTACACCGCTCAACACACAGTACAGGACTGGGGACACCTACACCGCTTAAGACACAGTACAGGACTGGGGACAACTACACCACTCAACACACAGTACAGGACTGGGGACACCTACACCGCTTAAGACACAGTAGAGGACTGGGGACAACTACACCGTTCAACACACAGTACAGGACTGGGGACAACCTACACCACTCAACACACAGTACAGGACTGGGGACACCTACACCGCTTAAGACACAGTACAGGACTGGGGACAACTACACCGTTCAACACACAGTACAGGACTGGGGACCACCTACACCACTCAACACACAGTGCAGGAGTGGGAACAACTACACTGCTCAACACCCAGTACAGGACTGGGGACCACCTACACCACTCAACACCCAGTACAGGGCTGGGGACAACTACACCGCTCAACACACAGTATAGGACTGGGGACAACTACACCGCTCAACACACAGTACAGGACTGGGGACAACTACACCGCTCAACACACAGTACAGGACTGTGGACAATTACACCGCTCAACACACAGTACAGGACTGGGGACAACTACACCGCTCAACACCCAGTACAGGACTGGGGACAAGTACACCGCTCAACACACAGTACAGGACTGGGGACAACTACACCGCTCAACACACAGTACAGGACTGGGGACAACTACACCGCTCAACACACAGTACAGGACTGGGGACAACTACACCGCTCAACACACAGGACAGGACTTGGGACAAGTACACCGCTCAACACACAGTACAGGACTGGGGACCACCTACATCGCCGAACACACAGTACAAGAATGAGGACAACCTACACTACTCAACACACAGTACAGGACTGGGGACAACTACACCGCTCAACACACAGTACAGGACTGGAGGCAACTACACCACTCAACACACAGTGCAGGACTGGGGACAACTACACCGTTCAACACACAGTACAGGTTTGGGGTCCACCTGCACCGCACTGGGGACAACTACACCAGTCAACACACAATACAGGACTGGGAACAACTACATCGCTCAACACACAGTACAGGACTGGGGACAACTACACCGCTCAACACACAGTACAGGACTGGGGACCACCTACAACGCTCAACACACAGTACATAACTAGGGGCCACCTACACTGCTCAACACACAGTACAGGACTGGGGACCACCTACACCGTTCAACACCAAGTACAGGACTGGGGACCACCTACACCACTCAACACACAGTACAGGACTGGGGACCACCTACACTGCTCAACACACAGTACAGGACTGGGGACAACCTACACCACTCAACACACAGTACAGGACTGAGGACAACTACACCACTCAACACACAGTACAGGACTGGGGACAACTACACCGCTTTAGACACAGTACAGGACTGGGGACAACCTACACCGCTCAACACATAGTACAGGACTGGGGACAACCTACGCCACTCAACACACAGTACAGGACTGGGGACAACTACACCGCTCAACACACAGTACAGGACTGGGGACAACTACACCGCTTAAGACACAGTACAGGACTGGGGACAACTACACCGCTCAACACACAGTACAGGACTGGGGACAACCTACACCGCTCAACACACAGTACAGGACTGGGGACCACCTACACCGCTCAAGACACAGTACAGGACTGGGGACCACCTACACCACTCAACACACAGTACAGGACTGGGGACAACTACACCACTCAACACACAGTACAGGACTGGGGACAACTACACCGCTCAAGACACAGTACAGGATTGGGGACAACTACACCGCTTAAGACACAGTACAGGACTGGGGACAACTACACCGTTCAACACACAGTACAGGACTTGGGACAACCTACACCGCTCAACACACAGTACAGGACTGGGGACAACCTACACCACTCAACACACAGTACAGGACTGGGGACACCTACACCGCGTAAGACACAGTAGAGGACTGGGGACAACTACACCGTTCAACACACAGTACAGGACTGGGGACAACCTACACCACTCAACACACAGTACAGGACTGGGGACACCTACACCGCTTAAGACACAGTACAGGACTGGGGACAACTACACCGTTCAACACACACTACAGGACTGGGGACCACCTACACCACTCAACACACAGTGCAGGAGTGGGAACAACTACACTGCTCAACACCCAGTACAGGACTGGGGACCACCTACACCACTCAACACCCAGTACAGGGCTGGGGACAACTACACCGCTCAACACACAGTATAGGACTGGGGACAACTACACCGCTTAACACCCAGTACAGGACTGGGGACAACTACACCGCTCAACACACAGTACGGGACTGTGGACAATTACACCGCTCAACACACAGTACAGGACTGGGGACAACTACACCGCTCAACACCCAGTACAGGACTGGGGACAACTACACCGATTAACACACAGTACAGGACTGGGGACAATTACACCGCTCAACACACAGTACAGGACTTGGGACCACCTACATCGCCCAACACACAGTACAGGACTGGGGACAACTACACCGCTCAACACACAGTACAGGACTGGGGACCACCTACATAGCCCAACACACAGTACAGGACTTGGGACCACCTACATCGCCCAACACACAGTACAGGACTGGGGACCACCTACACCGCTCAACACACAGTACAGGACTGGGGACCACCTACATCGCCCAACAAACAGTACAGGACTGGGGACAACTACATTGCCCAACACACAGTACAGGACTGGGGACCACCTACATCGCCCAACACACAGTACAGGACTAGGGACCACCTACATCGCCCAACACACAGTACAAGAATGAGGACAACTACACTACTCAACACACAGTACAGGACTGGGGACCACCTACATCGCCCAACACACAGTACAGGACTGAGGACAACTACACCGCTCAACACACAGTACAGGACTTAGGACAACTACACCGCTCAACACACAGTAGAGGGCTGGGGACAACTACACCGCTCAACACACAGTACAGAACAGGAGACCACCTACACCACTCAACACACAGTACAGGACTGGGGACAACTACACCGCTCAACACACAGTACAGGACTGGGGACAACTACACCGCTCAACACACAGTACAGGATTGAGGACCACCTACATCGCCCAA
This sequence comes from Haliotis rufescens, assembly GCF_023055435.1. Classification (NCBI taxonomy): domain Eukaryota; kingdom Metazoa; phylum Mollusca; class Gastropoda; order Lepetellida; family Haliotidae; genus Haliotis; species Haliotis rufescens. The sequence continues at coordinate 38,810,998 of NW_025963779.1, forward strand.
CACACAGTACAGGACTGAGGACAACTACACCGTTCAACACAAAGTACAGGACTGGGGACCACCTACATCGCCCAACACACAGTAGAGGACTGAGGACAACTACACCGCTCAACACAAAGTACAGGACTGGGGACCACCTACATCGTCCAACACACAGTACAGGACTGGGGACAACTACACCGCTCAACACACAGTACAGGACTGGGGACCACCTACATTGCCCAACACACAGTACAGGACTGAGGACAACTACACCGTTCAACACACACTACAGGACTGGGGACCACCTACACCACTCAACACACAGTGCAGGAGTGGGAACAACTACACTGCTCAACACCCAGTACAGGACTGGGGACCACCTACACCACTCAACACCCAGTACAGGGCTGGGGACAACTACACCGCTCAACACACAGTATAGGACTGGGGACAACTACACCGCTTAACACCCAGTACAGGACTGGGGACAACTACACCGCTCAACACACAGTACGGGACTGTGGACAATTACACCGCTCAACACACAGTACAGGACTGGGGACAACTACACCGCTCAACACCCAGTACAGGACTGGGGACAACTACACCGATTAACACACAGTACAGGACTGGGGACAATTACACCGCTCAACACACAGTACAGGACTTGGGACCACCTACATCGCCCAACACACAGTACAGGACTGGGGACAACTACACCGCTCAACACACAGTACAGGACTGGGAACCACCTACATAGCCCAACACACAGTACAGGACTTGGGACCACCTACATCGCCCAACACACAGTACAGGACTGGGGACCACCTACACCGCTCAACACACAGTACAGGACTGGGGACCACCTACATCGCCCAACAAACAGTACAGGACTGGGGACAACTACATTGCCCAACACACAGTACAGGACTGGGGACCACCTACATCGCCCAACACACAGTACAGGACTAGGGACCACCTACATCGCCCAACACACAGTACAAGAATGAGGACAACTACACTACTCAACACACAGTACAGGACTGGGGACCACCTACATCGCCCAACACACAGTACAGGACTGAGGACAACTACACCGCTCAACACACAGTACAGGACTTAGGACAACTACACCGCTCAACACACAGTAGAGGGCTGGGGACAACTACACCGCTCAACACACAGTACAGAACAGGAGACCACCTACACCACTCAACACACAGTACAGGACTGGGGACAACTACACCGCTCAACACACAGTACAGGACTGGGGACAACTACACCGCTCAACACACAGTACAGGATTGAGGACCACCTACATCGCCCAACACACAGTACAGGACTGAGGACAACTACACCGTTCAACACAAAGTACAGGACTGGGGACCACCTACATCGCCCAACACACAGTAGAGGACTGAGGACAACTACACCGCTCAACACAAAGTACAGGACTGGGGACCACCTACATCGTCCAACACACAGTACAGGACTGGGGACAACTACACCGCTCAACACACAGTACAGGACTGGGGACCACCTACATTGCCCAACACACAGTACAGGACTGAGGACAACTACACCGCTCAACACACAGTATAGGACTGGGGACAACTACACCGGTCAACACCCAGTACAGGACTGGGGACAACTACACCGATTAACACACAGTACAGGACTGGGGACAATTACACCGCTCAACACACAGTACAGGACTAGGGACCACCTACATCGCCCAACACACAGTACAGGACTGGGGACAACTACACCGCTCAACACACAGTACAGGACTGGGGACCACCTACATCGCCCAACACACAGTACAGGACTGGGGACAACTACACCGCTCAACACACAGTACAGGATTGAGGACCACCTACATCGCCCAACACACAGTACAGGACTGAGGACAACTACACCGTTCAACACAAAGTACAGGACTGGGGACCACCTACATCGCCCAACACACAGTAGAGGACTGAGGACAACTACACCGCTCAACACACAGTACAGGACTAGGGACCACCTACATCGCCCAACACACAGTACAGGACTGAGGACAACTACACCGCTCAACACAAAGTACAGGACTGGGGACCACCTACATCGTCCAACACACAGTACAGGACTGGAGACAACTACACCGCTCAACACACAGTACAGGACTGGGGACCACCTACAGTGCCCAACACACAGTACAGGACTGAGGACAACTACACCGCTCAACACACAGTATAGGACTGGGGACAACTACACCGGTCAACACCCAGTACAGGACTGGGGACAACTACACCGATTAACACACAGTACAGGACTGGGGACAATTGCACCGCTCAACACACAGTACAGGACTAGGGACCACCTACATCGCCCAACACACAGTACAGGACTGGGGACAACTACACCGCTCAACACACAGTACAGGACTGCGGACCACCTACATAGCCCAACACACAGTACAGGACTTGGGACCACCTACATCGCCCAACACACAGTACAGGACTGGGGACCACCTACACCGCTCAACACACAGTACAGGACTGGGGACCACCTACATCGCCCAACAAACAGTACAGGACTGGGGACAACTACATCGCTCAACACACAGTACAGGACTGGGGACCATCTACATCGCCCAACACACAGTACAGGACTAGGGACCACCTACATCGCACAACACACAGTACAAGAATGAGGACAACTACACTACTCAACACACAGTACAGGACTGGGGACCACCTACATCGCCCAACACACAGTACAGGACTGGGGACAACTACACCGCTCAACACACAGTACAGGACTTAGGACAACTACACCGCTCAACACACAGTACAGGGCTGGGGACAACTACACCGCTCAACACACAGTACAGAATAGGAGACCACCTACACCACTCAACACACAGTACAGGACTGGGGACAACTACACCGCTCAACACACAGTACAGGATTGAGGACCACCTACATCGCCCAACACACAGTACAGGACTGAGGGCAACTACACCGTTCAACACAAAGTACAGGACTGGGGACCACCTACATCGGCCAACACACAGTAGAGGACTGAGGACAACTACACCGCTCAACACAAAGTACAGGACTGGGGACCACCTACATCGCCCAACACACAGTACAGGACTGGGGACAACTACACCGCTCAACACACAGTACAGGACTAGGGACCACCTACATCGCCCAACACACAGTACAGGACTGAGGACAACTACACCGCTCAACACAAAGTACAGGACTGGGGACCACCTACATCGTCCAACACACAGTACAGGACTGGGGACAACTACACCGCTCAACACACAGTACAGGACTGGGGACCACCTACATTGCCCAACACACAGTACAGGACTGAGGACAACTACACCGCTCAACACAAAGTACAGGACTGGGGACCACCTACATCGTCCAACACACAGTACAGGACTGGGGACAACTACACCGTTCAAGACACAGTACAGGACTGGGGACCACCTACATCGCCCAACACACAGTACAGGACTGGGGACAACTACACCGCTCAACACACAGTACAGGACTGGGGACCATCTACAACGCTCATCACACAGTACAGAACTAGGGGCCACCTACACTGCTCAACACACAGTACAGGACTGGGGACCACCTACACCGCTCAACACACAGTACAGGACTGGGGACCACCTACATCGCCCAACACACAGTACAGGACTGGGGACAACTACACCGCTCAACACACAGTACAGGACTTAGGACAACTACACCGCTCAACACACAGTACAGGGCTGGGGACAACTACACCGCTCAACACACAGTACAGAATAGGAGACCACCTACACCACTCAACACACAGTACAGGACTGGGGACAACTACACCGCTCAACACACAGTACAGGACTGGGGACAACTACACCGCCCAACACACAGTACAGGATTGAGGACCACCTACATCGCCCAACACACAGTACAGGACTGAGGACAACTACACCGCTCAACACAAAGTACAGGACTGGGGACCACCTACATCGCCCAACACACAGTACAGGACTGGGGACAACTACACCGCTCAACACACAGTACAGGACTAGGGACCACCTACATCGCCCAACACACAGTACAGGACTGAGGACAACTACACCGCTCAACACAAAGTACAGGACTTGGGACCACCTACATCGTCCAACACACAGTACAGGACTGGGGACAACTACACCGCTCAACACAAAGTACAGGACTGGGGACCACCTACATTGCCCAACACACAGTACAGGACTGAGGACAACTACACCGCTCAACACAAAGTACAGGACTGGGGACCACCTACATCGTCCAACACACAGTACAGGACTGGGGACAACTACACCGCTCAAGACACAGTACAGGACTGGGGACCACCTACATCGCCCAACACACAGTACAGGACTGGGGACAACTACACCGCTCAACACACAGTACAGGACTGGGGACCATCTACAACGCTCATCACACAGTACAGAACTAGGGGCCACCTACATCGTCCAACACACAGTACAGGACTGGGGACAACTACACCGCTCAACACACAGTACAGGACTGGGGACCACCTACATAGCCCAACACACAGTACAGGACTTGGGACCACCTACATCGCCCAACACACAGTACAGGACTGGGGACCACCTACACCGCTCAACACACAGTACAGGACTGGGGACCACCTACATCGCCCAACAAACAGTACAGGACTGGGGACAACTACATCGCTCAACACACAGTACAGGACTGGGGACCACCTACATCGCCCAACACACAGTACAGGACTAGGGACCACCTACATCGCCCAACACACAGTACAAGAATGAGGACAACTACACTACTCAACACACAGTACAGGACTGGGGACCACCTACATCGCCCAACACACAGTACAGGACTGGGGACAACTACACCGCTCAACACACAGTACAGGACTTAGGACAACTACACCGCTCAACACACAGTACAGGGCAGGGGACAACTACACCGCTCAACACACAGTACAGAATAGGAGACCACCTACACCACTCAACACACAGTACAGGACTGGGGACAACTACACCGCTCAACACACAGTACAGGACTGGGGACAACTACAACGCTCAACACACAGTACAGGATTGAGGACCACCTACATCGCCCAACACACAGTACAGGACTGAGGACAACTACACCGTTCAAAACAAAGTACAGGACTGGGGACCACCTACATCGGCCAACACACAGTAGAGGACTGAGGACAACTACACCGCTCAACACAAAGTACAGGACTGGGGACCACCTACATCGCCCAACACACAGTACAGGACTGGGGACAACTACACCGCTTAACACACAGTACAGGACTAGGGACCACCTACATCGCCCAACACATAGTACAGGACTGAGGACAACTACACCGCTCAACACAAAGTACAGGACTGGGGACCACCTACATCGTCCAACACACAGTACAGGACTGGGGACAACTACACCGCTCAACACACAGTACAGGACTGGGGACCACCTACATTGCCCAACACACAGTACAGGACTGAGGACAACTACACCGCTCAACACAAAGTACAGGACTGAGGACCACCTACATCGTCCAACACACAGTACAGGACTGGGGACAACTACACCGCTCAACACACAGTACAGGACTTAGGACAACTACACCGCTCAACACACAGTACAGGGCAGGGGACAACTACACCGCTCAACACACAGTACAGAATAGGAGACCACCTACACCACTCAACACACAGTACAGGACTGGGGACAACTACACCGCTCAACACACAGTACAGGACTGGGGACAACTACAACGCTCAACACACAGTACAGGATTGAGGACCACCTACATCGCCCAACACACAGTACAGGACTGAGGACAACTACACCGTTCAAAACAAAGTACAGGACTGGGGACCACCTACATCGGCCAACACACAGTAGAGGACTGAGGACAACTACACCGCTCAACACAAAGTACAGGACTGGGGACCACCTACATCGCCCAACACACAGTACAGGACTGGGGACAACTACACCGCTTAACACACAGTACAGGACTAGGGACCACCTACATCGCCCAACACATAGTACAGGACTGAGGACAACTACACCGCTCAACACAAAGTACAGGACTGGGGACCACCTACATCGTCCAACACACAGTACAGGACTGGGGACAACTACACCGCTCAACACACAGTACAGGACTGGGGACCACCTACATTGCCCAACACACAGTACAGGACTGAGGACAACTACACCGCTCAACACAAAGTACAGGACTGAGGACCACCTACATCGTCCAACACACAGTACAGGACTGGGGACAACTACACCGCTCAAGACACAGTACAGGACTGGGGACCACCTACATCGCCCAACACACAGTACAGGACTGGGGACAACTACACCGCTCAACACACAGTACAGGACTGGGGACCATCTACAACGCTCATCACACAGTACAGGACTAGGGGCCACCTACACTGCTCAACACACAGTACAGGACTGGGGACCACCTACACCGCTCAACACCAAGTACAGGACTGGGGACAACTACACCGTTCAACACACAGTACAGGACTGGGGACAACTACACCGTTCAACACAAAGTACAGGACTGGGGACCACCTACATCGCCCAACACAAAGTAGAGGACTGAGGACAACTACACCGCTCAACACAAAGTACAGGACTGGGGACCACCTACATCGCCCAACACACAGTACAGGACTGGGGACAACTACACCGCTCAACACACAGTACAGGACTAGGGACCACCTACATCGCCCAACACACAGTACAGGACTGAGGACAACTACACCGCTCAACACAAAGTACAGGACTGGGGACTACCTACATCGTCCAACACACAGTACAGGACTGGGGACAACTACACCGCTCAACACACAGTACAGGACTGGGGACCACCTACATTGCCCAACACACAGTACAGGACTGAGGACAACTACACCGCTCAACACAAAGTACAGGACTGGGGACCACCTACATCGTCCAACACACAGTACAGGACTGGGGACAACTACACCGCTCAAGACACAGTACAGGACTGGGGACCACCTACATCGCCCAACACACAGTACAGGACTGGGGACAACTACACCGCTCAACACACAGTACAGGACTGGGGACAACTACACCGCTCAACACACAGTACAGGATTGGGGTCTGCCTGCACCACTCAACACACAGTACAGGACTAGGGACCACCTACATCGCCCAACACACAGTACAGGACTGAGGACAACTACACCGATCAACACATAGTACAGGACTGGGGACAACTACACCACTCAACACACAGTACAGGACTGGGGACAACTACACCACTCAACACCCAGTACAGGACTGGGGACAACTACACCTTTCAACACACAGTACAGGACTAGGGACCACCTACACCGTTCAACACACAGTACAGGACTGGGAACAACTACACCGCTCAACACACAGTACAGGACTGGGGACAACTACACCGATCAACGCACAGTACAGGACTGGGGACCACCTACACCACTCAACACACAGTACAGGACTGGGGACAACTACACTGCTCAACACACAGTACAGGACTAGGACCACCTACATCGCACAACACACAGTAGAGGACTGGGGACCACCTACACCACTCAACACCCAGTACAGGACTGGGGCCACCTACACCACTCAACACCCAGTACAGGACTGGGGCCACCTACACCACTCAACACACAGTACAGGACTGGGGACCACCTACACCGCTCAACACACAGTACAGGATTGGGGACAACTACACCGCTCAACACACAGTACAGGACTGGGGACAACTACACCGCTCAAAACACAGTACAGGAATGGGGACCACCTACACTGCTCAACACACAGTACAGGATTGGGGACAACTACACCGGTCAACACACAGTACAGGACTGGGGACAACTACACCGCTCAACACACAGTACAGGACTGGGGACAACTACACCGTTCAACACACAGTACAGGACTGGGGACAACTACACCGCTCAACACACAGTACAGGACTGGGGACAACTACACTGCTCAACACACAGTACAGGACTGGGGACCACCTACATCGCACAACACACAGTACAGGACTGGGGCCACCTACACCACTCAACACACAGTACAGCTGGGGACAACTACACCGCTCAAAACACAGTACAGGAATGGGGACCACCTACACTGCTCAACACACAGTACAGGATTGGGGACAACTACACCAGTCAACACACAGTACAGGACTGGGGACAACTACACTGCTCAACACACAGTAAAGGACTGGGGACAACTACACCAGTCAACACACAGTACAGGACTGGGGACAACTACACCGCTCAACACACAGTACAGGACTGGAGGCAACTACACCGCTCAACACACAGTGCAGGACTGGGGACAACTACACCAGTCAACACACAGTACAGGACTGGGGACAACTACACCGCTCAACACACAGTACAGGACTGGGGACAACTACACCGCTCAACACACAGTACAGGACTGGGGACAACTACACCGCTCAACACACAGTACAGGACTGGGGACCACCTACACCACTCAACACACAGTACAGGACTGGGGACAACTACACCGATCAACACACAGTACAGGACTGGGGACCACCTACATCGCACAACACACAGTACAGGACTGGGGACCACCTACACCACTCAACACCCAGTACAGGACCGGGGCCACCTACACTACTCAACACAAAGTACAGGACTGGGGACAACTACACCGCTCAAAACACAGTACAGGAATAGGGACCACCTACACTGCTCAACACACAGTACATGACTGGGGACAACTACACCGCTCAACACACAGTACAGGACTGGGGACAACTACACCAGTCAACACACAGTACAGGACTGGGGACAACTACACCGCTCAACACACAGTACAGGACTGGAGGCAACTACACCGCTCAACACACAGTGCAGGACTGGGGACAACTACACCACTCAACACACAGTACAGGACTGGGGACAACTACACCGCTCAACACACAGTACAGGACTGGAGGCAACTACACCGCTCAACACACAGTGCAGGACTGGGGACAACTACACCAGTCAACACACAGTACAGGACTGGGGACAACTACACCGCTCAACACACAGTACAGGACTGGGGACAACTACACCGCTCAACACACAGTACAGGACTGGGGACAACTACACCGCTCAACACACAGTACAGGACTGGGGACCACCTACACCACTCAACACACAGTACAGGACTGGGGACAACTACACCGATCAACACACAGTACAGGACTGGGGACCACCTACATCGCACAACACACAGTACAGGACTGGGGACCACCTACACCACTCAACACCCAGTACAGGACTGGGGCCACCTACACTACTCAACACACAGTACAGGACTGGGGACAACTACACCGCTCAAAACACAGTACAGGAATAGGGACCACCTACACTGCTCAACACACAGTACATGACTGGGGACAACTACACCGCTCAACACACAGTACAGGACTGGGGACAACTACACCAGTCAACACACAGTACAGGACTGGGGACAACTACACCGCTCAACACACAGTACAGGACTGGAGGCAACTACACCGCTCAACACACAGTGCAGGACTGGGGACAACTACACCACTCAACACACAGTACAGGACTGGGGACAACTACACCGCTCAACACACAGTACAGGACTGGGGACAACTACACCAGTCAACACACAGTACAGGACAGGGGACAACTACACCGCTCAACACACAGTACAGGACTGGAGGCAACTACACCACTCAACACACAGTGCAGGACTGGGGACAACTACACCGTTCAACACACAGTACAGGTTTGGGGTCCGCCTGCACCGCACTGGGGACAACTACACCAGTCAACACCAAGTACAGGACTGGGAACAACTACATCGCTTAACACACAGTACACGACTGGGGACAACTACACCGCTCAACACACAGTACAGGACTGGGGACAACTACACCAGTCAACACACAGTACAGGACTGGGGACAACTACACCGCTCAACACACAGTACAGGACTTGGGCCACCTACAACGCTCAACACACAGTACATAACTAGGGGCCACCTACACTGCTCAACACACAGTACAGGACTGGGGACAACTACACCGCTCAACACCAAGTACAGGACTGGGGACAACTACACCGCTCAACACACAGTACAGGACTGGGGACCATCTACATCGCCAAACACACAGTACAGGACTGGGGACAACTACACCGCTCAACACACAGTACAGGACTGGGGACAACTACACCGCTCAACACACAGTACAGGACTGGGGACAACTACACCGCTCAACACACAGTACAGGACTGGAGGCAACTACACCAGTCAACACACAGTGCAGGACTGGGGACAACTACACCGTTCAACACACAGTACAGGTTTGGGGTCCGCCTGCACCGCACTGGGGACAACTACACCGCTCAACACACAGCACTGGACTGGGGACAACTACACCGCTCAACACACAGTACAGGACTAGGGGCCACCTACACCGCTCAACGACCAGTACAGGACTGGGGACAACTACACCGTTCAACACACAGTACAGGACTGGGGACAACTACACCGCTCAACACACAGCACTGGACTGGGGACAACTACACCGCTCAACACACAGTACAGGACTAGGGGCCACCTACACCGCTCAACGACCAGTACAGGACTGGGGACAACTACACCGCTCAACACACAGTGTAGGACTGGGGACAACTACACCGCTCAACACACAGTACAGGACTGGGGACAACTACACCGCTCAACACACAGTACAGGACTGGAGGCAACTACACCAGTCAACACACAGCGCAGGACTGGGGACAACTACACCGTTCAACACACAGTACAGGAATGGGGACCACCTACACTGCTCAACACACAGTACAGGATTGGGGACAACTACACCAGTCAACACACAGTACAGGACTGGGGACAACTACACCGCTCAACACACAGTACAGGACTGGGGACAACTACACCAGTCAACACACAGTACAGGACTGGGGACAACTACACTGCTCAACACACAGTACAGGACTGGAGGCAACTACACCGCTCAACACACAGTGCAAGACTGGGGACAACTACACCAGTCAACACACAGTACAGGACTGGGGACAACTACACCGCTCAACACACAGTACAGGACTGGGGACAACTACACCAGTCAACACACAGTACAGGACTGGGGACAACTACACCGCTCAACACACAGTACAGGACTGGAGGCAACTACACCACTCAACACACAGTGCAGGACTGGGGACAACTACACCGTTCAACAGACAGTACAGGTTTGGGGTCCGCCTGCATCGCACTGGGGACAACTAGACCAGTCAACACCAAGTACAGGACTGGGAACAACTACATCGCTCAACACACAGTACAGGACTGGGGCCACCTACAACGCTCAACACACAGTACAGAACTAGGGGCCACCTACACTGCTCAACACACAGTACAGGACTGGGGACCACCTACACCGCTCAACACCAAGTACAGGACTGGGGACAACTACACCGCTCAACACACAGTACAGGACTGGGGACCATCTACATCGCCAAACACACAGTACAGGAATGGGGACAACTACACCGCTCAACACACAGTACAGGACTGGGGACAACTACACCGCTCAACACACAGTACAGGACTGGGGACAACTACATCGCTCAACACACAGTACAGGACTGGAGGCAACTACACCACTCAACACACAGTGCAGGACTGGGGACAACTACACCGTTCAACACACAGTACAGGTTTAGGGTCCGCCTGCACCGCACTGGGGACAACTACACCACTCAACACACAGCACTGGACTGGGGACAACTACACCGCTCAACACACAGTACAGGACTAGGGGCCACCTACACCGCTCAACGACCAGTACAGGACTGGGGACAACTACACTGCTCAACACACAGTAGAGGACTGGGGACAACTACACCGCTCAACACACAGCACTGGACTGGGGACAACTACACCGCTCAACACACAGTACAGGACTAGGGGCCACCTACACCGCTCAACGACCAGTACAGGACTGGGGACAACTACACCGCTCAACACACAGTGTATGACTGGGGACAACTACACCGCTCAACACACAGTACAGGACTGGGGACAACTACACCGCTCAACACACAGTACAGGACTGGAGGCAACTACACCGCTCAACACACAGTGCAGGACTGGGGACAACTACACCGTTCAACACACAGTACAGGTTTGGGGTCCGCCTGCATCGCACTGGGGACAACTACACCGCTCAACACACAGCACTGGACTGGGGACAACTACACCGCTCAACACACAGTACAGGACTAGGGGCCACCTACACCGCTCAACGACCAGTACATGACTGGGGACAACTACACCGCTCAACACACAGTACAGGATTTGGGACAACTACACCGCTCAACACACAGCACTGGACTGGGGACAACTACACCGCTCAACACACAGTACAGGACTAGGGGCCACCTACACCGCTCAACGACCAGTACAGGACTGGGGACAACTACACCGCTCAACACACAGTGTAAGATTTGGGACAACTACACCGCTCAACACACAGCACTGGACTGGGGACAACTACACCGCTCAACACACAGTACAGGACTAGGGGCCACCTACACCGCTCAACGACCAGTACAGGACTGGGGACAACTACACCGCTCAACACACAGTACAGGACTGGGGACAACTACACCGCTCAACACACAGTACAGGACTGGGGACAACTACACTACTCAACACACAGTGCAGGACTGGGGACAACTATACCGTTCAACACACAGTACAGGAATGGGGACCACCTACACCACTCAACACACAGTACAGGACTGGGGACAACTACACCACTCAACACACAGTGCAGGACTGGGGACCACCTACACCGCTCAACACACAGTACAGGAATGGGAACCACCTACATCGCCGAACACACAGTACAGGACTGGGAACAACTACGTCGCTCAACACACAGTACAGGACTGGGGACCACCTATATCGCTCAACACACAGTACAGGACTGGGAACAACTACACCGCTCAACACACAGTACATGACTGGGGACAACTACACCAGTCAACACACAGTACAGGACTGGGGACAACTACACCGCTCAACACACAGTACAGGACTGGGACAACTACACCGCTCAACACACAGTACAGGACTGGGGACAACTACACCGCTCAACACACAGTACAGGACTGGAGGCAACTACACTGCTCAACACACAGTACAGGACTGGGGACCACCTACACCACTCAACACACAGTACAGGACTGGGGACAACTACACTGCTCAACACACAGTACAGGACTGGGGACCACCTACATCGCACAACACACAGTACAGGACTGGGGACCACCTACACCACTCAACACCCAGTACAGGACTAGGGCCACCTACACTACTCAACACACAGTACAGGACTGGGGACAACTACACCGCTGAAAACACAGTTCAGGAATGGGGACCACCTACACTGCTCAACACACAGTACAGGATTGGGGACAACTAAACCAGTCAACACACAGTACAGGACTGGGGACAACTACACCGCTCAACACACAGTACAGGACTGGGGGCAACTACACCAGTCCACACACAGTACAGGACTGGGGACAACTACACCGCTCAACACACAGTACAGGACTGGAGGCAACTACACCGCTCAACACACAGTGCAGGACTGGGGACAACTACACCAGTCAACACACAGTACAGGACTGGGGACAACTACACCGCTCAACACACAGTACATGACTGGGGACAACTACACCAGTCAACACACAGTACAGGACTGGGGACAACTACACCGCTCAACACACATACAGGACTGGAGGCAACTACACCACTCAACACACAGTGCAGGACTGGGGACAACTACACCGTTCAACACACAGTACAGGTTTGGGGTCCGCCTGCACTGCACTTGGGACAACTACACCAGTCAACACCAAGTACAGGACTGGGAACAACTACATCGCTCAACACACAGTACAGGACTGGGGACAACTACACCGCTCAACACACAGTACAGGACTGGGGACAACTACACCAGTCAACACACAGTACAGGACTGGGGCCACCTACAACGCTCAACACACAGTACAGGACTGGGGCCACCTACAATGCTCAACACACAGTACAGAACTAGGGGCCACCTACACTGCTCAACACACAGTACAGGACTGGGGACCACCTACACCACTCAACACACAGTACAGGACTGGGGACAACTACACCGCTCAACACACAGTACAGGACTGGGGACCGTCTACATCGCCAAACACACAGTACAGGACTGGGGACAACTACACCGCTCAACACACAGTACAGGACTGGGGACAACTACACCGCTCAACACACAGTACAGAACTGAGGACAACTACATCGCTCAACACACAGTACAGGCCTGGAGGCAACTACACCACTCAACACACAGTGCAGGACTGGGGACAACTACACCGTTCAACACACAGTACAGGTTTGGGGTCCGCCTGCACCGCACTGGGGACAACTACACCGCTCAACACACAGCACTGGACTGGGGACAACTACACCGCTCAACACACAGTACAGGAGTAGGGGCAACCTACACCGCTCAACAACCAGTACAGGACTGGGGACAACTACACCGCTCAACACACAGTACAGGACTGGGGACAAGTACACCGCTCAACACACAGCACTGGACTGGGGACAACTACACCGCTCAACACACAGTACAGGACTAGGGGCCACCTACACCGCTCAACGACCAGTACAGGACTGGGGACAACTACACCGCTCAACACACAGTGTAGGACTGGGGCCACCTACACCGCTCAACGACCAGTACAGGACTGGGGACAACTACACCGCTCAACACACAGTGTAGGACTGGGGACAACTACACCGCTCAACACACAGTACAGGACTGGGGACAACTACACCGCTCAACACACAGTACAGGACTGGAGGCAACTACACCACTCAACACACAGTGCAGGACTGGGGACAACTACACCGTTCAACACACAGTACAGGTTTGGGGTCCGCCTGCACCGCACTGGGGACAACTACACCGCTCAACACACAGCACTGGACTGGGGACAACTACACCGCTCAACACACAGCACTGGACTGGGGACAACTACACCGCTCAACACACAGTACAGGACTAGGGGCCACCTACACCGCTCAACGACCAGTACAGGACTGGGGACAACTACACCGCTCAACACACAGTGTAGGACTGGGGACAACTACACCGCTCAACACACAGTACAGGACTGGGGACAACTACACCGCTCAACACACAGTACAGGACTGGAGGCAACTACACCACTCAACACACAGTGCAGGACTGGGGACAACTACACCGTTTAACACACAGTACAGGTTTGGGGTCCGCCTGCACCGCACTGGGGACAACTACACCGCTCAACACACATTACAGGACTGGGGACAACTACACCGCTCAACACACAGCACTGGACTGGGGACAACTACACCGCTCAACACACAGTACAGGACTAGGGGCCACCTACACCGCTCAACGACCAGTACAGGACTGGGGACAACTACACCGCTCAACACACAGTACAGGATTTGGGACAACTACACCGCTCAACACACAGCACTGGACTGGGGACAACTGCACCGCTCAACACACAGTACAGGACTAGGGGCCACCTACACCGCTCAACGACCAGCACAGGACTGGGGACAACTACACCGCTCAACACACAGTACAGGACTGGGGACAACTACACCGCTCAACACACAGTACAGGACTGGGGACAACTACACCACTCAACACACAGTGCAGGACTGGGGACAACTATACCAGTCAACACACAGTACAGTACTGGGAACGACACCGCTCAACACACAGTACAGGAATGGGAACCACCTACATCGCCGAACACACAGTACAGGACTGGGGACAACTACACCGCTCAACACACAGTACAGGATTGGGGACAACTACACCAGTCAACACACAGTACAGGACTGGGGACAACTACACCGCTCAACACACAGTACATGAGTGGGGACAACTACACCAGTCAACACACAGTGCAGGACTGGGGACAAGTACACCGCTCAACACACAGCACTGGACTGGGGACAACTACACCGCTCAACACACAGTACAGGACTAGGGGCCACCTACACCGCTCAACGACCAGTACAGGACTGGGGACAACTACACCGCTCAACACACAGTGTAGGACTGGGGCCACCTACACCGCTCAACGACCAGTACAGGACTGGGGACAACTACACCAGTCAACACACAGTACAGGACTGGAGACCACCTACACCACTCAACACACAGTACAGGACTGGGAACCACCTATATCGCTCAACACACAGTACAGGACTGGGGACAACTACACCGCTCAACACACAGTACAGGACTGGGGACAACTACACCACTCAACACACAGTACAGGACTGGAGGCAACTACACCGCTCAACACACATTACAGGACTGGGGACAACTACACCACTCAACACACAGTGCAGGACTGGGGACAACTACACCGTTCAACACACAGTACAGGACTGGGAACCACCTATATCGCTCAACACACAGTACAGGACTGGGAACAACTACACCGCTCAACACACAGTACAGGACTGGGGACAACTACACCGCTCAACACACAGTACAGGACTGGGGACAACTACACCAGTCAACACACAGTACAGGACTGGGGACAACTACACCGCTCAACACACAGTACAGGACTGGGAACAACTACACCAGTCAACACACAGTACAGGACTGGGGACCACCTACACCACTCAACACACAGTACAGGACTGGGAACCACCTATATCGCTCAACACACAGTACAGGACTGGGGACAACTACACCGCTCAACACACAGTACACGACTGGGAACAACTACACCGCTTAAGACACAGTACAGGACTGGGGACAACTACACCGCTCAACACACATTACAGGACTGGGGACAACTACACCGCTCAACACACAGTACAGGACTGGGAACAACTACACCGCTCAACACACAGTACAGGACTGGGGACAACTACACCGCTCAACACACAGTACAGGACTGGAGGCAACTACACCACTCAACACACAGTGCAGGACTGGGGACAACTACACCGTTCAACACACAGTGCAGGACTGGGGACAAGTACACCACTCAACACACAGTACAGGACTGGGAACAACTACACCACTCAACACACAGTACAGGACTGGGGACAACTACACCGCTCAACACACAGTACAGGACTGGAGGCAACTACACCACTCAACACACAGTGCAGGACTGGGGACAACTACACCGTTCAACACACAGTACAGGACTGGAGACAACTACACCGCTCAACACACATTACAGGACTGGAGGCAACTACACCGCTCAACACACATTACAGGACTGGGGACAACTACACCACTCAACAGAGTACAGGACTGGGGACAAGTACGCCGCTCAACACACAGTACAGGAATGGGGGCCACCTACACTGCTCAACACACAGTACAGGACTGGGGACAACTACACCGTATACATTGCCTGGGGATAACACCGACTGTCTATCTTTTTTGTAACTGTCATGGAAACATATCCATTCAGTGTGCCAAACTATCAATGATGCTCACAATTTTCATATAAATAGTTTTCATTAATCTGTCATTTTGCAATCAGCTTTAGATGCCGGTGAAACTCCAAATGTTCTTTTCACCTGACAAACGCAGTGAACTGTTACACGGCATTCTTGAGGACATAAGGTAGTTATTTTCTTTACGTAAAAATAGAACTATCTGGCCACTCTTTTGTGCACGATAGAGGAAAGTGGGTGCTACGTCGCTTTTAGCATTATTAGCTCACCTGAACTTTAAGTAACGTCCATCCGTCTGTACGTTATACACATTTACTTTTCGACATCTCAGAAACCACAAAACTTATGAAGCTGAAACTTTGTGTGAATGATCCCAACTATAGTGTCTCTAAACTGTGTTCACAGAATTCTGTATGTATCATAATAACTGTGTCAGTGCATTGGACAGTATTTCGGTTATGTCAGCTTAACATGAAAGGAAAGCCTGAAGTGATGCAGGTCTCAGACGTTTACCGTTTTGGTAAAACCCACAAGCACAGCAATGGTGCTGACAAACCTAGAAACATAATCAGGGCGAACCACAGGTCTCTGGGGTACCCAAAGGGCTTAACTCTGTGTCCCCGGTTCTGCCTGCTTCGGGAGTGTGGACTTGCACAATAATTATTAGTTTAAATTATAATTTCTAGATAATATAAATAATAACAAGTTGTCCCCAAAAGAGACTGGCCTCCAAAGACTGTACTCTTATCTAGACTTGCCTATTAGAAGGATAAAATTACTATAAACCCATGGAGTTATCATTCAATACAGCCTTGGGGCAAGTCTACGAAAGTGGCTACAGGTGCCCCTTCAGCAGATCTAATCTCTGACAGGAAGGAGAAGGCACAAGGTGGAGGCTGTCATCCTGCCACCTAGAAGGGTTTACTCGCTATTGGACCTCTGACTGGGAGGAGAAGACACAAGGTGGAGGCCGTCATCAAGCCACCTCGAAGGGTTTACTCGCTACTGTGGGAGGAGAAGACACAAGGTGGAGGCCGTCATTCAGCCACCTCGAAGGGTTTACTCGCTATTGGACCTCTGACTGGGAGGAGAAGGCACAAGGTGGAGGCCGTCATCCAGCCACCTCAATGGGTTTAGTTGCTACTGGACCTCTGAACTTGGGTTGTCATCTTGGGACTCAAGATGTAATTTTTATCCAGAAATAGCCACGGACTGTGCAATAAATCTTGCACTATGACTGAGGAATATATGTATTTTATGAACACAAAACCAGGTGTATATAAAAGAAAGTCTAACCAGCTCTATTCCATATGAAATCAGCATCAGGAAAATTAATTGTTTTAGTTTTAGAGGAGAGAAATATACCCTCAGCTGAAAATAGTAATGGCTTCTTACTGTCAGAGGGTTGTTCTTAAAGCTTACAGATCACATCGTTTGGCAGTGGTTTCATTCCAGCACTTCTTTGATCAGTCACTGAAAAATATCCTTGTTGACTTAACCTTTTCCAAGATGTATATGATTTATTTCGGATTATATGCACTAATATCCTATAGAGTTCCCAGATACACCTGGTGACCCTACATTGTATTATTTGTAGGTGGGGTACTACATGTTCTATCACAAAAATAAATAATAATTATATAATATAAACATATGAATATAATTAAATAACATTATTACCCTGGATCAGTGTGCATCCAATTGCATTCTCAGCTCCCTGGGGAGTATACATATCCAAGCAGCTGTGAGATGGGAGAAGGTTTGCATTCATGTCACCATCTCATACTACCAGGTATCCAGTTGCTGCTGGGAAACAGACGCTTATCTGGAACCAAGTAGAATCCCACCTGATTGTGACCTGTGTGCTATGAAAGGATCATGTACCACTGCAAGAAAGTGTAGTCTATTGAGCAAACCATCAATAGACAACTCATGTAGCTAATCCACTGTGTTTAAGTGAGTGAGTATGAACAATGTTGCTTGTGTTTGTTGTTCAACAATGTTCCAACTACATGTATATTAGGACAGCCTGTAAATAATCCAGTCTGGACCAAACAAACCAGAGGATGCTGGCATGATTCAAGTCCCACACCATCATTGTCTGTTGAGACACAATCAGCCACGTCAGTGTGACCCTGCAATCCTCAATATGATCGGTGCTAAAGACAAGGGTGGACGAGATCAATACTGACCGGAATCCCCATGGGGTTGGTCGTGGTAGTACTTAGTTTTGACATAAAATACAGCATCTGTTATCTGTTAGTATATATTGTTTACCTTCGAAAATTACATTTTATGAAACATGGTGCTTTTGTGAATTTTACTGTTTATTGCTGTCTGTAGTCAATCACATCCAGAAACCATGACTTTGGTCCTAATTCGTGTATCAAACGGTCTATTCCTTTATTCAAAGTTCAGGTCCAGCAAGCATGGAGCGGATGAAGCAGGGAGTAGGCCAAATATTTCAAACAATTCAGTTACAACAGAATCCAATTCTGAAAATAGAGGTCTGACTGATGGATGTGAGTTAAAGCAAACTAACTCAGACTCTCGGACAGATTTGACATACACTTCTAGCCACAAGGGCAACCTACATCATTAAAATGGGAGACTACGTGTGGTGTCTTAAATCATTGATAACAGAAGGATGGTTAAAAACTAATATGATTTATTGACAGGAACAAGCTGGGAGATACACCTCAGTCATTCATCATGTTCACACAATGTACACAGCTCATACACAGCATAGTCCTTCACATGCCAGCAATGACAACAAAATGTCTACAAAAATAAATAACGTCTGGAACTGCTTTCCTGCAGCAAGTTAGAATGAGTCAGATAGATATGGGATGAGTGTATGTGACCTCGACTGGCAAGTATCCTGGATCACTAGATACTGTATCCTATGATGAACCTAGATAACTAGACAGCCTGAGCGCTGGATAGAGTTTTCTCCTTTATTCTGTATGTTGACAAAGCCAACATTATAGTAGAGTAGAATGCAGTTTCCTACACCATCTTTCCAATAAGGTATACTTCCATGTTGAAAGAACAATAATTTAGCCATTAAAAGATAAATCACTCATACCTGGTATTATGTTAAGTAGATGGGAAGATCTCTTGGAAGAGTATTGTTTTTATATTTAGATTGCCTGGAGAATGGTAAATAGGATGAAAACAATGTTTTGTTTATCTTAGAAAATTAACCAAACTCTTCAACAAAAGTAACAAGGCATTAACATGAATGTAAATTTTTTACCCTACAATAATGAGCACTTAGAGATTAGAGTCTTTTCTGTAAGAATCACAAATAACCTTGACATTCCCCCCAAAATATCTCAGGGTAAGCTGCGCATCAAAACACAAGCTTCTTTGCAAGTCCAGCTGTAAAGAAAAATGAAGGATATCAGTTCATACATGAAGAAACAGTCCAGGAACGTTCCACAAAGGCTATTAACCTGCTGTGGATTTAGATATTATTATCACACCTTTGATACAGGAAACAATTGAAAACTTAACTCTGTTAGTATGGTATGTAAAGCACAATCAAGAAATCTACATTCCTCTAACTATAAAACCCACTACCTGTGACAAAATATATATTTAATATTGAAAAACACTTTGAGATGCATAGGTATATAGACTATTGGTATTATAACCATTTTTCAGTGGCTAACAGGAGGATTGGTAAGTGCCTTATATGTACAGTGATGTGTAAATAAAATACTACCAGTACATTAATAATCCATGACAAGCATTTTCCTTCAAAGTAAATCAATCTTTTAACAAAATAAAAACAAAACACAAAATAAAAATCAGTTTGAGACAATGCTTAAAGTCCACTTGGCAAAACTTTGTATCATCTTTCACAGATCTAACATATACACTGTCATTTGATCACTTTAAAACAAACAAATGAAATTGTACGACACAAATACTACTAAACCATCTACTTACTGGACTCCCTCAGCTGTTGAGTGACACCTGTGCTACAGAGCATCCACCATCTACTTACTGAACTCCCCCAAGCTGTTGTGTGACATCTTCGCTACAGAGCCTCTACCCATCTACTTACTGAACTCCCCCAAGCTGTTGTGTGACATCTTCGCTACAGAGCCTCTACCCATCTACTTACTGAACTCCCCCAAGCTGTTGTGTGACATCTTCGCTACAGAGCATCCACCATCTACTTACTGAACTCCCCCAAGCTGTTGTGTGACATCTTCACTACAGAGCCTCTAACCATCTACTTACTGTACTACCCCTGCTGTGTGACACCTGCACTACAGAGCCTCTAACCATCTACTTACTGGACTCCCCCTGCTGTTGTGTGACATCTTCACTACAGAGCACCCACCATCTACTCACTAGACTCCCCCAAGCTGTTGAGTGACATCTTCGCTACAGAGCCACTACCCATCTACTTACTGAACTCCCCCAAGCTGTTGTGTGACATCTTCGCTACAGAGCCTCTACCCATCTACTTACTGAACTCCCCCAAGCTGTTGTGTGACATCTTCGCTACAGAGCCTCTAACCATCTACTTACTGGACTCCCCCTGCTGTGTGACATCTTCGCTACAGAGCCTCTACCCATCTACTTACTGAACTCCCCCAAGCTGTTGTGTGACATCTTCACTACAGAGCACCCACCATCTACTTACTGAACTCCCCCAAGCTGTTGTGTGACATCTTTGCTACAGAGCACCCACCATCTACTCAATAGACTCCCCAAAGCTGTTGAGTGACATCTTCGCTACAGAACCTCTAACCATCTACTTACTGGACTCCCCCTGCTCTTGTGTGACATCTTCACTACAGAGCACCCACCATCTACTTACTGGACTCCCCCTGCTCTTGTGTGACATCTTCACTACAGAGCACCCACCATCTACTTACTGGACTCCCCCTGCTCTTGTGTGACATCTTCACTACAGAGCACCCACCATCTACTTACTGGACTCCCCCTGCTGTTGAGTGACATCTTCACTACAGAGCACCCACCATCTACTCACTAGACTCCCCCAAGCTGTTGAGTGACATCTTCGCTACAGAACCTCTAACCATCTACTTACTAGACTCTCCCAGCTGTTGTATGACACCTGCACTACAGAGCCTCAACCCATCTACTTACTGGACTCTCCCATGTGTTGTGTGACCTATCTACTTAATGTACTCCCCCTGCTGTTGTGTGACATCTTCACTACAGAGCCTCTAACCATCTACTTACTGGACTCCTGCTGCTGTGTTGTGACCCATCTACTTACTGGACTCTCCGAGCTATTGTGTGACACCTGCACTACAGAGCCTCTACCCATCTACTAACTAGACTCTCCCAGCTGTTGTATGACACCTGCACTACAGAGCCTCTAGCCATCTACCTACTAGACTACCCCTGCTGTTGTGTGACACCTGCGCTACAGAGCCTCTACCATCTACTCACTAGACTCTCCCAGCTGTTGTGTGACACCTGCGCTACAGAGCACCCACCATCTACTCACTAGACTCTCACTGCTGTTGTGTGACATCTTCACTACAGAGCACCCACCATCTACTCACTAGACTCCCCCAAGCTGTTGAGTGACATCTTCGCTACAGAGCATCTACCCATCTACTCACTAGACTCTCCCAGCTGTTGCATGACACCTGCACTACAGAGCCTCTACCCATCTACTTACTAGACTCCCCCTGCTGTTGTGTGACACCTGCGCTACAGAGCCTCCACCATCTACTTACTAGACTACCCCTGCTGTTGTGTGACACCTGCGCTACAGAGCCTCTAACCATCTACTTACTGGACTCCCCCTGCTGTTGTGTGACACCTGCGCTACAGAGCCTCTAACCATCTACTTACTGGACTACCCCTGCTGTTGTGTGACACCTGCGCTACAGAGCCTCTACCATCTGCTCACTAGACTCTCACTGCTGTTGTGTGACATCTTCACTACAGAGCACCCACCATCTACTCACTAGACTCCCCCAAGCTGTTGAGTGACATCTTCGCTACAGATCCTCCACCATCTACTTACTGGACTCCCCCAGCTGTTGTGTGACACCTGCGCTACAGAGCCTCTACCCATCTACTTACTGGACTCCCCCAGCTGTTGTGTGACACCTACGCTACAGAGCCTCTACCCATCTACTTACTGGACTCCCCCAGCTGTTGTGTGACACCTGCGCTACAGAGCCTCTACCATCTACTCACTAGACTCTCACTGCTGTTGTGTGACACCTACGCTACAGAGCCTCTACCCATCTACTCACTAGACTCTCACTGCTGTTGTGTGACACCTACGCTACAGAGCCTCTACCCATCTACTCACTAGACTCTCACTGCTGTTGTATGACACCTGCACTACAGAGCCTCTAACCATCTACTTACTAGACTACCCCAGCTGTTGTGTGACACCTGCGCTACAGAGCCTCTACCATCTACTCACTAGACTCTCACTGCTGTTGTGTGACACCTACGCTACAGAGCCTCTACCCATCTACTCACTAGACTCTCCCAGCTGTTGTTGGACACCTGCGCTACAGAGCCTCTACCCATCTACTTACTGGACTCCCCCCTGCTGTTGCGACACCTGCGCAACACAGCCTCTACCCATCTACTTACTGGACTCTTCCAGCTGTTGTGTGACCCATCTACTTACTAGACTCTCCCAGCTGTTGTTGGACACCTGCACTACAGAGCCTCTACCCATCTACTTACTGGACTCCCCCCTGCTGTTGCGACACCTGCGCAACAGAGCCTCTACCTATCTACTTACTGGACTCTCCCAGCTGTTGTGTGACCCATTTACTTACTGGACACTCCCAGCTGTTGTGTGACACCTGCACTACAGAGCCTCTACCCATCTACTTACTGGACTCCCCCTGTTGTTGCTTCCTCTTGATGCCTGCTCTCAGTATCTCCTGCTCCTGGTTCACTATCTTGTTGGAGCCAGGCCGAGGGAGCTTCGAACCTGCAGCTGGGGCAGGCTTGTTACTGAAGTAAGGCATTTTCAAAGCCTGAAATCATAGTAATCGATAGTGAGTGAGCTCAGAGGAAACAGCACTTCATTCATATCACGGCATGTCAGCCGAAAGTAAGAGGAAAGTATGAAGGGATGCTGGTCGTACATGCTTACCTTTTGTAGAAGACAGGTATGGTGCAGGCAAAATGAGGAATGTTATCAGGCAAATTTACAATTCAAACCCACGATTTTGTCATGGCTAGGGGATGCAACTCTGCAAAGTGAAATGCAGGGTCTGAGAATACTGGGCCCCCCATGCCAATGAATAATAATCCTAGGTGGACATAACACTGTGTCTATACACTTTTGCAGTGAAATGTCTCCCACTTTTAAAACATAATACTCAGAAGGCGCCCAAGATGCAACGACTGCTTCCAACATTAAAAGATGACAAACCGATCAATACTTTTCCTACACTCCCTGTTCATAACACTATCACACTTTACCTCTGTTGCTGAGCAGCGTTTGAGAGGGTCCATGGCCAGCATCTTGTCCATCACCTCCAGCAGGTCATCACCAGCGGCTATGAAGATGTCCTTCAGGGGTTGCCGTGGATACTGCTTGAATTTGATGAAGTCTGGTAGGTGCTGCATGTCCTGCAAGGCGAGTGTGACTGAGGGATAATGCTACATTCTTTCTAGGCATATTATCATCAGTTTGATAGGTCTTCTTTCAATAAAAACCTGCATTCCTACACAAACTGGTTTAAATCAGGATGATCAGGCTGATGACAAATATTCCAACTGAATTTCATGATCCTAAATAACAAGTGAGAATCTACCCCTAACACCGACCATAAAGCATAGTTAGCTTTCACCCTTGTATCTATTTCCCATTGCTCCGACACCTTGGCTTAATATCATGGTTAGAGTCTGGCTACTTTTAACAACTGCACCACATAGTTATCATACAAATATACTCAGATACTGATTCTCATCCATATGCATTACCCATACAATCACCAAAATCTGTCTTTTTCTGATCTTTTTTTCATTGGTTCGAATCATAGATAATCATAATAATCGTGATATTTTATCTTCATCCTGATTTGGACCACAAGGAACAGTAGTCAGGACTATATGCTGCACTAGAACACTACAATTGTATGTGTACAAGATGAATTCCTGTAAAGATCTGAACAAAGAACATCCCCAAACAATCATGTTATGAGAGACAATTGTTATTATTACCGGCCAGTCTTCATCTCCTGGTGTCCCAAGCACCTGAAAGATTCTACTGAGTTGATCCAGGTCAGAATCTCCAGGCAGGAAAGGCGCCTACAATGATTACAGTGATTCAATAGAACCAGCAAGCTAAATATAGTTGATTTAATTTACAAATGAGAAAAACATTACCAAAAATTGTATAGTTAATTATATACTTATCCAATCTCACACTATGCATTTCTCTTTCTTTTTTCTATTTTAAGTGAAAACAAGTCGAAAACAAAGGTTTCCAGCTTCTAAGTTAATTCACATGTACATACCTCACATCGCCATGGTCACCTCCCTGATCTGGGTCATGCATGCTTTGCATGGTTGTTGACCTACCTGCAATGATCACGTGCCTAACCCAGCCAACCCATTTCAAGAGTGTATAGCCTAAAGTACTGTGATGCAGGGATGTACGGGTGGATATACAACATGTGAGATAGGATAAGTATTTTAATATACAGTTTATTGTAAAATTTCAAAAAATGTAAACTTATTCTATCTCACACCATGCATTTATCCCATGGTTGGAAGGTGGGGCACAACTCCCTTGCTCACATAGGCGAAAACCGGAGGATATTTACAAGGAAGTGGGAGCTTAACAGTGGTACAATACATAATACAGTAACAAGTTAAGTGAAATAAGACAAAACTTGTAGACAGGAATAAAGAACAAAAATGGATTCCCCATGTAGACAAACGCGTCATCACTGTGAAAGAGAATGTTGACTGGATTAGGCACGTGATCAGCGCATGTAAAACAACCAGCATGCAAAGCGTGCATGACCCAGATCTGGGAGGTGACCATGGTGATGTGAGGTTTGTATGGATGAATTAACTTTAGAATCTGGAAAGCTTTGCTTCAGACACGTTTCCACATGGGATTGAAAGAAGAAAGAGAAATGCATAGTGTGAGATAGGATAAGATATTAGTAATGTATTATTGAGAGAAAACAGATTTATCTATGCAAGTAAAACTTGTATTTGTTTGACACTATCACAAATGCTTACCCGAATTAACAACTCAGCAAGTATGCATCCCACAGCCCATATGTCCACACCTGTGCTGTAGAATCTAGCTCCAAACAGTAACTCGGGACACCGATACCATCTGAAAGACAAACAATGTTAGGATGTTGTCTGATCAGTCGTGATGATCAGATCACTTCAATGAAGTGTAATGGAATACAGGTCAAATCTATTGTTTGACCAGAAATTATGGAGACTTTTCATACCATTTTGGATAGCAATATTTACCATATCAAAGGTGTATGTAGAACTTAGGTTGACTTTGATTCAAGGGAGACAACTCCATGTGTCATACTTATTAAGTATCAGCACATGTCGTTAAAGGGAGAACAGACATTCCACTATCAACTGTGTACGGCGTTTCGAAAAATATTGAGAGTGGACAGGGAACTGAACTCAAAAAGGGAGTAGGTCGGCCAAAGAAACTGACGGCTGGTGACAGAAGGCTATACTGGCATAAAAAAACGGCCCATGAGCATAGAAAATATTAGGCATGAAAATGATTAATATTGGGACAGTTGATGTTTCTAAAAAGACAATAAGAACGCATTTGTGTGCAATGCATTGGCAGAAATCACCACTCCTAAAACCTGAACAGCAAAAACGACGTTTGAACTGGTGTTTGGAGCATAGAAACTTCAGATGGGACAATGTTTATGTTCTCAGATGAAAGTTCAGAGTGTCTATGTCCAAACTGCTTAAAAGTGTGGACCAAAGGTACAGAAAAAACAATTTACCAGCATCCAAAGTACAGTCCTAAATTTCATGTGTGGGGTGGGGTGTCTGTCGGGTACCACACCATTATGTGTATTTGAAGGTAACATGACTAGTGCAGTGTACACTGATATTCTCACTTCTTTGATAGGCAGTATGCCTCACTGCTTTGAAGCATGTATTAGGGAAAGAGGTGGTCTAAAAATATATGGAACAGTTTGGTGTTTTGTAGCTTTAGGTAAGCAGTGTTTGTTGGACAAACTAATCTCTTGGTCTCTGACTTTATAAATCTGTAATTTACAATGTTCCCATTTTCAATAATTTCTGATCAAGCTGTATGTATGTATGTTGTATCATGTCTAAAGACATAATAATTGCTAAAGACTTATCAAAACTTTTCTTTCATATTCATCACATGTACAAATGGTCAAATTTTGTTGTTGTTTTTTTGTTTAATGCCGCACTTAGCAATATTATAGCTATATGACGGTGGTCTGTAAATAATCGAGTCTGTACCAGACAATCCAGTGATTGACATCATGAGCATCAATCTACACAATTGGGATACGATGACATGCATGAACCAAATCAGCGAGCCTGACCACCCGATCCCGTTTGTCACCTCTTACAGCAAGCATGGGTTGGTGAGGACCGATTCTCTACCCAGATCTTTATGGGTGACCAATGGTCAAAACACATTACTGATGAATGTGCTTCATGCACAAACTCATTGCAAAACAATATCTTACAGTGGGACATTGGCAAACCTTATAACCCTATCTTGTTACACCCATCGGGGATTACACTATACCCACCTGGTTACCACCTGATGAGAATATGGACGACTTGGTGATCCAAAAAACTTCGCCAGGCCAAAATCTCCAATCTTTAGAATTCCATGTTCATTAATAAGTAAATTATTTGGCTTCATATCCTGCAGAAACAAAAACAAATATATCATTCTTCGCTGCATATTAACTCCCATTCAAGGTCAGCAAGATACAACGCTGGGAGAGACTTCTAGGAAATCAATTCATAAATATGGCTGATTGTATAATTAACAATTTTTGTTAATGTAGCTTTATTCCACAGTAAGCAATATTCAAATATATATCAGGGCTTGTAAAATATTGGAGTGTGTAGCTGCCAAACATCTGGTGGATTGCATGACCAACAATCAACACCGTCCACATATAATGGTACACCATAAGCCAGACTCTTTCGTCATACAGAGATTTCTTATTGTGCATTATTAAATTCCCTTGCATGACAAACAAAAATGTCACAGCCTCGGGATATATAGTATCTCTGTCAAGTTCCACAACACAGACAATCCAGAAGTAAAATACCATCACCATCGTATCGGATATATCTCAGTCTGGTTACAATGAAATATTTTCACCATATTTATGCATTCCATATCCAAGACCAATAAAACAAATCAACAGCACAATGTGATTTCTGTTGAAGTGGAATGCCTACAAAATTGGGATTATAAACACCTAATGCAAGGGTGAGGTAAAGTGAAATTGTGTTTAACATCGCGCCCAAGATTATTGCACTTATATAGCGACGTGCATGCACGTGTGGCTGCTTGTACTAGTCCGGACTGATGCCGATTTATAGTGCTAGCCCACTGAGATACCATGCCGCAGTTTAACATGAATACCCCACTCAGACACAGTATACTGACTCCGAGTCCGAGCTGACCAGTCCTTGTTTTAGCCCCTGAATGCCAAGTGCCAGACAGGGTAACAACAAGTACCAGTACAAGTACAAGTCTTTTGGTATGACTCGCCCGGGGATCAAACCCCGGACCTTCCGCTCTCCAGGTGGACGCTCTACCACTAGACCACGGAGGCGGTCTTCCTAATGCTAGGGCATAGGGTAGCAGTAATTTGATTGATATGAAGGGAACTTGGAGGATTACAGGTTATTACATACAAACCCCTTGTCTGTAATTTCTAAACAATGATCAACATATGAAACTGAGGCGTTAGATTCTGTTGTTTCTTTGATTTCCAATTCTGGCAGGCACAACATTGCAAGAAATTGGATCGTCCATGTGAAATTAATCTTTTTTTGTGAACTGTTTGTTTTGTCTTGGATAGGTATTGTTTCAAGAGAAGCCATTAAGAAATAGTCACTGCAGTGTCTCCCCTACCCTGTGCAGTATCCAGTGAGTGTGGAGATACTCCAGGCCAAGCAGTGTCTGTAGCACGTAGGATTTGATGTGGGGAGACGTCAACACTATAGTCAAGTCTTTGATTATTATCTGAAATCAGGGACACAATACACATGATGAATATTTAGAATATTTCATTCAAATTGTAGAATGTGTAACTCCAAACCTAGACATAAGTGGAGCATTATTTGATAAATAAATAAAAGCAAGTAACCATGGTAGTAAGTGGAGTGTCATTTGATATACAAAACTTAAACGGGATCATGTTTATGACAAGAATTTTAACATTATTATTTTATCAAGCCTTGTGATTGATTTTTTTACCATGCTTACAGCTTATGATCATTGATGTAAACATGGTAAAGGTTGCATCTTGACAACTGCATAATGCCCACAATACATTTGCAACTGAAAAACTCAAAGACTGATAAATAATATAATTGATAGAATTACTTATTTCACACAGCGACTGTATACAGTAATCTGAAGCCCTGTTTAGTACAGTTTATACTGCTCTGGTAACCAAAATTCCATGTTGTAGAATCTTAAGGTTCAGCCCAGTAGACGAAAAGGTTGTTGGCACCAAATGCATGGTAAATATGGTGAAGAAAATTAACAATGTAGTATTTGACCGATAGTGATACAATAATACCAAAATACTTTCATTCAAACATGGTATAGTTAGAGATATAAGCTAACAGGTTGGGGCACTCTCACATCAACTACAATCTACACTGTGTTAAACATATCATTCAGGGCAGTCACAAGATTTCTTTTGGTAAATGTTCACCTTTAGCAAATGTTCAGGACATAATAACTTAATTACAAATCTGATATTTGACTTATTGAGGCCACAGGTTATGATTCAGAAGGGTGCTGAGCAATGCGAGTAGGTTTCTCTGACATGACAACTGCTGGTAAGTAATAGCTAGAATCAAATCACTGACCTCCAGATCTGTTTCCATGAAGTCAAACACCAGGCTAACATTGGACTTCTGACCAAACACATCCAGGAGCTGAAACACAGATAGATAGAAAGTCAAGTCAACGAAATATGTACACCAATACAGACATAGATATGTCACTAGTTTGGTTATTTTTTACAATACAATTTTGGGGGAAAGAAGATGATAGTACCATGATTGCTTAGGTCAGCAGAGCTAACTATCAGTATCAATGTTTGAGGTTTCTCTAATCTGAAATGCATTTTCACATCATTATGCTCCAATGGGTTGTATGGGGTAGAAAGGTGCAGGACCCCATAATCACTGAACTGAGGATTGAGTGGTCGCAATGTGTGGCCTGGCTTACTACACAAAGACTTGCCTACCCCAATAATGTGTTTGTGGCTGAGTTCCTGAAGGAGTTTGATCTCCCTGAGAGCTGTCCTGTTGATGCCATCAGCTGCCTCTGCTCTTGTTCCTACTTTAATCTGGGGATTGACACAGACATATAATATGACTATAACAAAAATTTCTTCAATCTGTACACGATTTAAACAGATTCAAAGATAATTCTACAAGTTTTGTCTCATACATCTCAGCATAGAAGCAGATATACTGAATATTGGGTAAGACTTCCGCCCGTATCTCCCCCAAAGAACATTATACAGTTGGAAGACACATGCTAACTGTACATATATATATATAATATTCTGATTCAAATATACAAAATTGTTCATTTAAGTGCTCATCTGGTATAAACTTATTGTTTTTTGTCCTTTGGGATTACCTAAGTAGATCTAGATCTACAACCTGTACAAGATAAAGAGAAAAATAACTAATACTAATAAAGCTAATAGAACTTTGTCCTTTGCATCTCTATGACCGTTCGAGTGAATGACCACATCAAATATGAACTGAAAGACTGACTCATTGAAGTAAACTGTTCAAGACTGTCTCTACAAGTATTGTTCAGTATGAAGTGGTGTACAGCAAATCTTATAAACTGGGGTAACGGAAAATGAGTACAGTCATCAAGAGGAACTTCAGAAAGTGGAATAAATAATAGAAGCCATGTCTCAACATGTTTATCTTATTTTTATGGAAAAATCAGCATGTAATGCATGCCTTATCAAATAATTAGTCATGAGGTATCCATGTCCTTTTCATAACTGGTTATATGTCTCGAATTACCTTTTTAACTGCTACAATATCTCCACTGTTGGTGTCCCTGGCCTTGTAAACTGTGGCAAACTGTAAATTACAAAGGTAAATCATATTCACATAACCATACAGCGGAGATACACACTAAAATGATTGAGTTCACAGTAGTTTTGTAGTGAGATTTAAGTTCTCATTAATATATAACTCTGTCGTAGAGTATCATTGTGGGTTCATTTCTTGGATCCATTTCAATGTCTAAATAGGCTAGACCTGTTCTGTTGATCATACAACGAATGAATGAATGCATGGGTGCTCAAACGGTCAGCATGGCTACCTGTCTCCAAAGAAATCACATCACGTTAATGACAGTTTATCTATCTTCTAGGATCAGACAGTAGCAATATATATTTATTCTCAATTTATTAACCTGTCCTTCGCCCAGAAAGTCGATTTTTTCATATCGTTTTATTCTGTCATCTGACATAGCAGCAGAATCGCGGTGCCAGGGAACCTGCCGCTGCCAGCGCCACCTGTTGGTGGGGAGAAATCATTGCACAGTATTGTATAACTTTGCAAGGGAGTGGCTAATTGTATATATCCGTGCAAGATTCGCCGTCATATATAAATAAAAACGTGGATGGTTCTCCATCATGAATAAATGAAAAAGCTTTTACTTATTAGAACAGCTTTAAGATGCATCAAAAACTGATTACAAGGCATAACAGACGGGAGCAAACGAAATGATCTCATAGAAGTTAAGATATACATCCAGGAAAGATTTATTCATGCGTGGTTATACATCTTCCTGAATGAAATACGTCCGGAATTAACGCAACATTTTTTAGATTTGTTCGCTGTTGAGGTAATTCTTTTGTCGGGCACTATTTCTGGTCTACAAAAACGAATTAACGTGTTAGATGAGTATTGTAAGGAATATAATTTAGTAGTAAATTTGGATAAATCTCAAGTAGTTGTATTGAAAAAAATGAATGCAAAAATGAATGGTATATCTTTAAATAGTTATCTAGGAATCCTATTTTCATAAACTTTGTCTTGGAAAAAGCACTTTGACATTTCTACTCTACAATGCAAAAATATTTTGTTTGGTATTTTAAAATCCCTTTCAAAGTTGAAACCTCTCTCACATGATGTGGTTAAGTTTTTAAAGTTTTTAACAGATTCTTTTGTTTCGGAGTTATGGCTAGATCACAGTATATGTATTAACAGGACAAAGAGTACGGTAACGTTTTAGAGCCTAGAGATAGGGATCTCTAGGCTCTAAAACGTTCTCGTATTCTTTATTTAAACCAATTTTAGGCGTTGAACAATATATTGGCTGTATCACTTTAAATAAGTTTCGTGTGGTTTTGGCAAGGTTAAGATGTGGCTCACATCGTCTAAAGTAGAAAAGAAACTGGTAGATACGATGGCATGCCAAGAAACTAAAGAACATATGATATGTGTAGCTACGGATATGTTGAAAGTGAATACCATTTTATATTGATATGTAGTGCATATGAACCCCTGCGGCAATTGTATGCCCCCCAAAAGTATTATATATTTCCAGAGACCATATAATAGATCTATATCTAATAATCTGATATTTCCTAGTTACACAAATTAAACTTGTTAATGTCTGAGAACAATTCGAATACAATAAAAATATGGGAATGTTTTTTTTCCATGCTAATAATTTGAGAAAAGAAACGTAATCAATTGTCTGTAGCACGCTTACAACATGTAATTGTCCGAAGGCCTTACTTGGTGAATAAATGATGATGATGGAATTAAATATGAAGTTTTACACGAGAGGTGTAGTGAAGTTCAGTTAAAAGTCTGTAAGGAGAAAGAAAAAAGTTACCTTTAACAAGGGAGGGATTGTCATAATGTGATAAAGTCCTAAGCCCAATAACGAACTGCAGTTATAACGAACTCAAATTAGTGGTCCCTTGGAGTTCGTTATAACCGCAGTTTACTGTTGTTTCTATTTGTATGTTGTATTTATTTCCTTTATCCAAAGTATTTACAATACACTGTGATCAACAGTGAAAGCTCTGTGTGTTGTCTTTACTAAACTTTGGTATAATAGATACTTCGGAGTGTGGACCAAGGTTAGCTGTAAATGAATATTTTTACATGTAAGAAAGCTCGTTAAGTTTGGCATGGGAAGTTGATTGATTGTTGAAGCACAGAAGTCAAAACAGTTTTCATAAAAAACAAGAGAATAGCAGGTTTTAGTCAGTGG
The DNA here is from genome assembly GCF_023055435.1 of Haliotis rufescens. Lineage (NCBI taxonomy): Eukaryota > Metazoa > Mollusca > Gastropoda > Lepetellida > Haliotidae > Haliotis > Haliotis rufescens. Next base: position 38,845,156 of record NW_025963779.1, read on the forward strand.
CATTTTGCCATTTTCTGTAGAATGACCCGATTATGAGATTATGTGTTCACTGGAGATGCGTCATTAAGACATGTACAGACATTGGGTTGATTCTGGTAATCAGTTCCAAAGTGATAAATGATGTACCTTGATGTAGTAATACATTACACCTTGATGAATTATTTATGTGGCTTTTAAAGCCTATAAACACAATGAAAGTCTAAATGCCTATCAAAGAAGTTACAATGAAAGTCTTTTCATTAATTTATTTTTAGTCTCATTGGGTGTCTGACAAATCGGGTATGATCGGGACTAATCCATTTTACCACTTGGGTAACAGGCATTGGACATTGGCAGAACTCAATCGTGACATTTGTGATTTTAAAGTATCTCACAAATGGGGTGAGACCTCATACGTGAAATGCCTCCCTAATCTCCTGTTGCCTTACAATTACCTATGTGCTGGACAAGTAGGAAGACCCCAGCTTAAGAACTCTGATAGTGATGCTCAAAAGATGTGCTTTGTGATGCATGCCTACAGTCAAAGATGTTTGTTATGAAATGAATACATACTAAACATACAAAGTGCATACTTTTGTATTTATACTGTTATAGTAGACACAATTGATTGATAACAAATTCTTTATTTTACTGTCAGGGCGATGTTCCGGTAGAGATCCTTATACCGTTGTTAAGCAAAGCAGTTTTGCAAGCATTGTTCATTCAAATCGGCATTACATACTGCGGACCAGTTACATCTCAATGACATGACTAACATCCGTGGCACTGCACATTAAATACATGACTGCATATTATCAGGTACCTGTGAAGATCGGGGTTAGAATTGATGTTAAGCAACCTATGCTTGTCATAAGATGCGACTAACAGGATCGGGTGGCCAGGCTCGCAGGTTTCGATGATGCATGTCATCGTATCCCAATTGCGTAGAATGATGCTCATGACGTCAATCACTGGATTGCCTAGTCCAGATTATTTACAGACCGACGTCATACAGCTGGAATATTGCTGAGTGTGGCGTTAAACAACAAACAAACAGAGTATATTATCAGGAATTTGTTCTGTAGACTCCATGGTATACATCATGGCGTGGATTATATACAACGTAGAAGCACCAGTATTTAAGCAAGGTGTCGCAGGACTGGTGGATGACTAGCTCCAAGTTGATCCAGTGTTTAGTGATAGTATAAACACATCCCTCCCCAAATCGTCATAACTAACCCACCAACAGAAAGCCAGGGGAACTGATGGTCTTGTTGAACAGTCAGTGTCTCCTCACACTTAGGGAACCAAGCTGCCGTACCTATCCCACAGTCTGCTAATAACATTATGCGTGAGAAGTCAAGGGAGGATCCAGCTTTTTAAAAAGGAGGGTTCCAAAATATCAAAATCCTCTCTCAGTCAAGTTTACTACCTACATACGTACGGACCCACCTGACTTTGTTGATTGCATGTCAGCGAAACCGAAGCGTGCCTGGATCGTTGGTGGTTTGTAGGGAGTGAGTGAGTTGGGTTAAATGCCGCTTTTAACAGTATTCCAGTTATATTGCAGCGTGTCAGCTTAGTGTGGGAGGAAAGCCCGAAGTGATGCAGGTCTCAGACGTTTACCACTTCGGTGAAACCAACGAGCAGTGGTATGGTGCTGACAAACCTAGAAACATAATCAGGGCGAACCGGATTCGAAACGAATCATAGGTTTCTGGCGTGGAGGGTTGGATGGTTTCCATTATTTACAGGCCGCCATCATGTAGTGCCACCATATAGTGTAGCATATGGTGCCACCATCCCACAACCATTTCCCCTGAATCCTGAACACCAAATAATTTTTCACTCCGGTCTCATTGCTCACCCCTGAATCTCAATACTATGTGGCAAAATAAAACATATGAAGGATTTATGTAGGTGCACACTTGTTTTCTTTAAATGTTGAATCTGCATACCAAATACGATTATATTTGCTACCAGCGTACCTCACTGCTGAGTACCCAATACCATCTAAATAGATCCCGAATCCCGCATACCAAAAGGGGATTGGCTTCCTCAACAGTGCATTATACATCAATGGTTAATCGATAGCTGGACTATTTGGGCAACTAGGTACAATTCAATGCATCAGTGAGTATGGTTTTATGCTGCTTTTAACAGTATTCCAACAATATCACTGTGGGGCACACCAGAAATGTTTAATGCATTAATTACGACAGAAGCCAGGTAACACATACGTGGTAGTAGATAGAACGTAACTTCGAACCAACATAATGGTAGAGGATTTTTCTAAAAACATATGCCTATAGTATTATCTTCATCGCGGTCAGTCCCTTTTATTTTGCCTCACCTTAGAATTGACCGGCAATACTTTTAAAGTTCAACTTCAGTTCATTCATATGCATGTACAACATTGTTCTTGATACCCAAGAATGCCAGGCTGCCATCAGGATGCACAAACTTCAGAAGCTGCAGGCCCTGACTAAACTCTTCAGGCCCTCATTTAAAAATCCTAAAATAGACACATAAATTTACTGCAGGCCTTAAGGACCCGTACAACTTTGAAAATATGGCCCGACACAAGATCTACCTGCCAAGCGCTTATTTGTAACACTGTTCTGGGGTTTATATCCACCCGGTGACCGAGTGGGGTTTACACTGTCAGTATGGGCATCCCTATCTGAACTTCCCTATCATTCATACAAAAATAAATCATAACAGCTTTAAAAAGAAACACATTAAAAAACACCATGTTCAGTGTTATGTGGTACTTCAGTTTGATAACTTGCTCCAATCCGTCCAAAGCTGATTAATCAAATGAAGGAGTCTCTCTATTTCTCATGCCATACATCAATGACATGACTTTACTGTTATCCTGGGTTTATAACCCTGCTTATACAACTAAGATCTGGAAGTGACAAAAAAGTGGTTCATACATATATATGGTTTTATTCATACATACAAATATTATACATAGTTTCTGTGACACTCTTATAATCTGCTAGCACTAAAGTGTAAGCCTGGATGCCAGGTTTGTTTCATAGTTTCTGTTTCTGGTCACAAAGAACCAGTTTCCATAGAAACAATTGTCATTATTTCAAGAGTGTAGATTGTTCAAAGTTGAAGTTATCATTCCTCTAACTACTACCACAGAACTCATCAAGAATCTCCCTTGGGCTTCTGAATCTTCTCTATATCCTCCAGTGTTTTGTTTGTCCGTGTCTCCCCTGACTGAGAATCCTCCCTGCTGAATATGTCCCCCTGACTGTAGGAGTCGTCCGATGCCTTGCCGTCCTCCTCTGTCTCCGCCTCCACTGTGTGAGGCTCATGGACAGCTAGGTTCTTGTACACTGCCATGGCCTGAAACATTGTTGTGAATGTGTTATACACAGAGAATAGAGGACACAGCATTCTCAAGAGGAAAAGACCGCACTCTTGTACAAAAATAAACATCATTTTGTCAATGGACTGCTGACAATCCAATCTAGTATATACACGAGTGTGACATATGTGACATATGCAGTCATATGAAAAGTTATATTTCACTGGCATAAAAATGAAAACAAGCATTTTCCCTAGTGTGAAAATAAAAACCAGTATTTTCATGGCCCTGGATTGACGGAACTAGTTTTATCCAGAGCTACCACCCTTGAAATTTGTCTCCATGATCGTTGCTTTGTTGTATCCATGTATACCTGCGCTTTCCCACTGGTGCGCCACAAAACTGCCAGAATATATTTTTTAACAGTTTGATGTTCGTCCATATATGAAGAATCAACAATAAATATTGAAAATTATAAAATCATAATTTTGCGTGTTTTTGTTTTTTAAGTTTTCATGAAGAAGTATTTTGTGTCACTGTAGTGACTGAGAATGCAACTTTACCAGCTGTTGACAAATCTTCAAAAAGGGGGCAAATGTATATAATAAACTAGTTCATGCCTTTTTGTCAAATACAACAACTCGTGACAATATGGTCTTCAAACTTCACACGATGAGATATAGATCGTATGTGATAAAAACATGAAATAGTCTCTATGTTACAGGTTTTTTGGTGCGTAAATGTGGTCTGATTCACTAACTTCCCTAGCAGTCTCCTACCCAAGTACTACTCATACTCAGACATCAAACAATCCCCATTTCTGTCAGGCATTATGACAAGCAGGTTGTTTGGGAACATACCTGTACTTTTTGGTCATGTATTACGACAAGCATGGTGTGAGGGAAGTTGTCTACAGTTTGGACCGGAAGAATCGAGGGGAAACATTTGATATCACAGCTTTCCAGGAAGTAAACTCCTTCCAAAACACTTAAGTCATTAAGAAAAACATTTTCCTGAGGCAAGAGTTTCCACTTTATCGAAGTCTTGTCTCCACCCTTACCACATCAAGCCCACTTTCCTGTGCTAAATATATATGATTGGACTACCGCACACATGGGATGTTTCACAAAATCAACATCCACGACTGTACACCTTCATATGAAAGTGATTTACCACCTGTCTTTGTTGACGCAAATATGTCTTTTTCATCTTTTAAACACACGCCCCCCACCAATGACTGCCTATGTTTTTTGTATCAGGGACTGAATGAAATCGTTAATGTTTTCGTCATCAGATCAACTACATGGTTGCCTATGGTAGTCGCCATCTTTGTGAAGTTATACGAGATAAGAACATCGATCTGTTTCATTATAAGGGTCAAAACTCGTGATCTACACGAGGTGCTAGTGTTGAGGCAAGAAAAGTGGCCTTGAAGGGGAGAAACTAGGCTTTGATATAGGCTAGTGGACACGCTAGCCTTGGGAAGATGTAAGATAGAAAGCAAAGCTTAATTCAGATTAAGTAAGATAACTATATTTGTGGAGAAAACAAGTTGTCTTTTCTGATTTTAGTTTATTTCAAAGAATTCAGCTATTAAAAACATTTCAACATACATCCCGCACTTCAGAGAAAGAGTTACCCCCCCTTGGACATCTTTGTTACTGTTAACCTTAGTTGTTTGAAAACAAGGATGTGACTAAAATGTTGTTGACATTTCAAGTGTTCTGCTGAGACTTACTATTCCATGCTGCATTTAATTGGGTAAAGATTGTGGTGATCTCAATATTACCTGTGCTACAACATTGCTGACATCGCCACTGTTAGAAGGCAGGATCAGTGTGTTGCCCCGCTTCGCCAGGTTACTGAAGGCAGCCACGTACTGCTCCGCGATGTTGTAGGATACTGCATTAATACCTTGCTGCAAGAACAATAAATACAAAATGTCAATTGTCTGTATTTCGGATTGATAAAACTGACCAATACAATTCAGACTTTCACAAGCAAGATAGGATTTTCATATATCTTAAGTAAATGCAGCATTTGTAAATTCTTAACTGATTTCCCTCAATGACATTACAAAAGTAGGATGTATTCCAAGTTTCCACATCTTGGTGATTCATCTTTGAACATTCCACCTACCTTTTGAGTGAGAGCACTTGCCACAACGCTGACTGAGCGGGCTTTAGCCTGAGCCTTTGCTATCAGGGCCTCAGCCTCACCTGTGAGGGGACAGATACTGGCCGTCATTCAACATATTTTACTCTTTGTACTTTACATGGAGGTCTACATATACAACATAATTGTCAGTGTAACCTCTACAAGTGGAATGTTTGTAACCTGTAACCTCCATGTGTCGTTATCTCACCTGTGGCCTGGTTGATCTGCTCAGTCTTGTTGGCCTCCGAGTTTAGGATCCTGGACTGCTTCTTGCCCTCTGCCACATTGATCTCCGCCTCTCGAATACCTGCAACATGGTTATCAGGTCAACAACCAGATCATGTACAGGACCTGGTGAACACACATCAACAACCAGATCATGTACAGGACCTGGGGAACACACATCAACAACCAGATCATGTACAGGACCCGGGGAACACACATCAACAACCAGATCATGTACAGGACCCGGGGAACACACATCAACAACCAGATCATGTACAGGACCCGGGGAACACACATCAACAACCAGATCATGTACAGGGCCCGGGGAACACACATCAACAACCAGATCATGTACAGGACCCGGGGAACACACATCAACAACCAGATCATGTACAGGACCTGGGGAACACACATCAACAACCAGATCATGTACAGGACCCGGGGAACACACATCAACACCCAGATCATGTACAGGAACCGGGGAACACACATCAACAACCAGATCATGTACAGGACCTGGGGAACACACATCAACAACCAGATCATCTAAAGGACCTGGGGAACACACATCAACAACCAGATCATGTACAGGACCTGGGGAACACACATCAACAACCAGATCATGTACAGGAACCGGGGAACACACATCAACAACCAGATCAAGTACAGGAACCGGGGAACACACATCAACAACCAGATCAAGTACAGGAACCGGGGAACACACATCAACAACCAGATCAAGTACAGGAACCGGGGAACACACATCAACAACCAGATCATGTACAGGACCCGGGGAACACACATCAACAACCAGATCATGTACAGGACCTGGGGAACACACATCAACAACCAGATCATGTACAGGACCTGGGGAACACACATCAACAACCAGATCATCTAAAGGACCTGGGGAACACACATCAACAACCAGATCAAGTACAGGAACCGGGGAACACACATCAACAACCAGATCATGTACAGGACCTGGGGAACACACATCAACAACCAGATCATCTACAGGACCCGGGGAACACACATCAACAACCAGATCATGTACAGGACCCGGGGAACACACATCAACAACCAGATCATGTACAGGACCTGGGGAACACACATCAACAACCAGATCATGTACAGGACCTGGGGAACACACATCAACAACCAGATCATGTACAGGACCCGGGGAACACACATCAACAACCAGATCATGTACAGGACCCGGGGAACACACATCAACAACCAGATCATGTACAGGACCCGGGGAACACACATCAACAACCAGATCATGTACAGGGCCCGGGGAACACACATCAACAACCAAATCATGTACAGGACCCGGGGAACACACATCGACAACCAGATCATCTAAAGGACCTGGGGAACACACATCAACAACCAGATCATGTACAGGACCCGGGGAACACACATCAACAACCAGATCATGTACAGGACCCGGGGAACACACATCAACAACCAGATCATGTACAGGACCTGGGGAACACACATCAACAACCAGATCATGTACAGGACCCGGGGAACACACATCAACAACAAGATCATGTACAGGACCTGGGGAACACACATCAACAACCAGATCATGTACAGGACCTGGGGAACACACATCAACAACCAGATCATGTACAGGACCCGGGGAACACACATCAACACCCAGATCATGTACAGGACCCGGGGAACACACATCAACAACCAGATCATCTACAGGACCCGGGGAACACACATCAACAACCAGATCATGTACAGGACATGGTGAACACACATCAACAACCAGATCATGTACAGGACCCGGGGAACACACATCAACAACCAGATCATGTACAGGACCCGGGGAACACACATCAACAACCAGATCATGTACAGGACCCGGAGAACACACATCAACAACCAGATCATGTACAGGGCCCGGGGAACACATATCAACAACCAGATCATGTACAGGACCCGGGGAACACACATCAACAACCAGATCATGTACAGGACCCGGGGAACACACATCAACAACCAGATCATGTACAGGACCCGGGGAACACACATCAACAACCAGATCATGTACAGGGCCCGGGGAACACATATCAACAACCAGATCATGTACAGGACCCGGGGAACACACATCAACAACCAGATCATGTACAGGACCCGGGGAACACACATCAACAACCAGATCATGTACAGGACCCGGGGAACACACATCAACAACCAGATCATGTACAGGACCCGGGGAACACACATCAACAACCAGATCATGTACAGGGCCCGTGGAACACACATCAACAACCAGATCATCTAAAGGACCCGGGGAACACACATCAACAACCAGATCAAGTACAGGACCCGGGGAACACACATCAACAACCAGATCATGTACAGGACCCGGGGAACACACATCAACAACCAGATCATGTACGGGCCCGTGGAACACACATCAACAACCAGATCATGTACAGGACCTGGGGAACACACATCAACAACCAGATCATGTACAGGACCCGGGGAACACACATCAACAACCAGATCATGTACAGGACCCGGGAAAAACACATCAACAACCAGATCATGTACAGGACCCGGGGAACACACATCAACAACAAGATCTTGTACAGGACCCGGGGAACACATATCAACAACCAGATCATGTACAGGACCTGGGGAACACACATCAACAACCAGATCATGTACAGGACCCGGGGAACACACATCAACAACCAGATCATCTAAAGGACCTGGGGAACACACATCAACAACAAGATCATGTACAGGACCCGGGGAACACACATCAACAACAAGATCTTGTACAGGACCTCGGGAACACATATCAACAACCAGATCATCTACAGGACCCGGGGAACACACATCAACAACCAGATCATGTACAGGAACCGGGGAACACATTTTAACAACCAGATATGTATAGGACCCGGGAAAAACACATCAACAACCAGATCATGTACAGGACCCGGGGAACACACATCAACAACAAGATCTTGTACAGGACCCGGGGAACACACATCAACAACCAGATCATCTACAGGACCTGGGGAACACACATCAACAACCAGATCATGTACAGGAACTGGGGAACACACATCAACAACCAGATCATGTACAGGACCCGGGGAACACACATCAACACCCAGATCATGTACAGGACCCGGGGAACACATATCAACAACCAGATCATCTACAGGACCCGGGGAACACACATCAACAACCAGATCATGTACAGGAACCGGGGAACACATTTTAACAACCAGATATGTATAGGACCCGGGGAACACACATCAACAACCAGATCATGTACAGGGCCTGGGGAACACACATCAACAACCAGATCATGTACAGGACCCGGGGAACACACATCAACAACCAAATCATGTACAGGACCCGGGGAACACACATCAACAACCAGATCATGTACAGGGCCCGGGGAACACACATCAATAACCAAATCATGTACAGGACCCGGGGAACACACATCGACAACCAGATCATCTAAAGGACCTGGGGAACACACATCAACAACCAGATCATGTACAGGGCCCGGGGAACACATATCAACAACCAGATCATGTACAGGACCCGGGGAACACACATCAACAACCAGATCATGTACAGGACCCGGGGAACACACATCAACAACCAGATCATGTACAGGACCCGGGGAACACACATCAACAACCAGATCATGTACAGGGCCCGGGGAACACATATCAACAACCAGATCATGTACAGGACCCGGGGAACACACATCAACAACCAGATCATGTACAGGACCCGGGGAACACACATCAACAACCAGATCATGTACAGGACCTGGGGAACACACATCAACAACCAGATCATCTACAGGACCCGGGGAACACACATCAACAACCAGATCATGTACAGGACCTGGGGAACACACATCAACAACCAGATCATGTACAGGACCCGGGGAACACACATCAACAACCAGATCATGTACAGGGCCCGTGGAACACACATCAACAACCAGATCATGTACAGGACCCGGGGAACACACATCAACAACCAGATCATGTACAGGAACTGAACTTACCTTCAGATTCCAAGATGGCTGCCCTTTTCTTTCTCTCAGCTTCAACCTGCATTTGCATAGCTTCCTGAACTCGGGATGGCAGCTTGATGTCCCCTGCAAACACAACAACACTGACGTTTATAAAGGTGGAGGTAAATCATAAGACAATACCAAACAGGCAATCCAATACATTCCTGTCATCATGGCCATGATGCATAATGGCAATTACATCATTTCTTTTTTGCAAAATAACAAATGAAGCATTTACAAATTATGATCATGATTATTCATGTATTACATTACCATAATCCCATTTCTGGTATTCCCTGGCCGTGATATTGCTAAAAGCTGTGTTAAACCATACTCACTCACTTACACATATGGGGGAAGATAACAACCAAATTTGTAGTACGGCTCATCGTCAATAACGCCCACCAATTATTTGGACCCCATTGGTAGCGTTGTAGCGAGGGACCACTGTAGTAATACTTCTGATAATTAGGCTTTAGATTTGCTGATGCAATTATTTGAGAATATGATAAGCTGAAACTCTGTCTTATAAGAAATAATGTGTCCAGTTTTGAAACCAATTCAATTGGTATACATTACAAGAAATTAGAATTACAAACTCTGTAACAGTTGATTATAGCCTGGTAACTTAATGGTATGATGTGTTTGTCCAGCTTTGAGAAACTTAGGGCCCATTCCTGATAGAAACCTAACCCTAATGATAATCATGTCACACAATAAAAGATATAGGTTTCTTCACAAAACACCACAGCAGAAACCCCCCAGGAAACTTTTTAAATACTGCTAACACTGGTAGTTTAGCAATACCATGCATACATGGTATAAATTTCAGCTCAGGCCCTCGTTCCACTAAGTGATCGTAGCTCCAAGGTGGTCGTAACACTTCCTATACAGACTGTTGTAACACTACAATTGCTTTTTGTAGAATGGGGCCCTGACACATGCCTGAACTTGGATACGAATATGATTTCTGAGTGTGTATTTTACAACGTACAGGCACCCTGCAAAGTAACTACAATGACTCAAAAAGTGTCCTTGAAGTTCTTAATCCTGCAAATAATATGATATTAGTCAAGATTTCAGAAGAGCAAAGTCCATTATTCTGTAAAATAATGATGCAATAATTCTAATATTAAATATGGATTTCTCATACGGATTTAGCTTAGATACCCTACAAACTTAGAATGACTTACTGATTTCATACCGCATACATGTGATGCCCCAAGCCTCGGAAGCCTTGTTCAGTGCATCTACAATAATAACACATCATCAGTAACGAAAAATACACAGTAACAACTTAACACATCTGGGGCCTGTTCCACAAAGCAATCTTAGTGCTATGATTGTCGTAAGCCTATGTTAAAGTATGGGAGTTACGATCATCTTAGCGCTAAGATCATTTTGTGGAACGGGGGCCCAGAGCATTTAGTTTATGACCCATGGGTTAACATGGTTTAGACATGGGACAAATTTCTGTAACTGAGACCATTTGATGCTAAAATGGGAACACTGTGATGTTTGTGGTAAAACATCAACACTCATCACTGTCTCCTGCCAATCTGCATGGATGATTTGCTGGTGAGTTGTGATGCAGACAGTGTCCGAAATAACTGCCTGTCCATGGCTGGTAACTTTTCATGAAATTTTCCTCTACCGGCCCGACTGTCTGACAGATAATTTTAAGCCAACTTATACAGCATCTAATACTGATAGTAATTTGTTCACTAAAAGTTCAAAATGCCCCACACGTCTTGAGTATTGTCACTGAACATGTTCATCAACATTTCTGAAAATCATGTAAGACCTAACGGTGGTGCATCACTCCCTAGTTGAATTGTGATGTGCTGTCTGACAGTGGGAGCTTACCATTTACACCAAGTTTGTCACATGCAGTCAGAAACAACCTTTTTTTTATCTTTTGCAAAGATTTATCATGCTGATTAACATGTTCAAGAGAAAGTATCTTAAGGTGAAAGCTTCCACAGTTACTATACTAAATCTCATTTTAGTGTACTGTCTTGTTAAAAAGACACTGGCACGATAAAGAGCTCTTTCTGAGTCATATGGTCAGCTGTTTGTTTAAAATTAGTAAAATCTAAATATTTTTTACATTTGTATACTTATCCTGCATTACTCCGTATTGCATTTACTGCTGTCTTTGACAGAGAGACAAACTGTGTGAGATCCAGCTGCTGAAGAAAGTTGTCCCAACCAGCCCAGGAGGCAGCGCCCTCTCACAGTCGGCACGTGACCCGGAAGTCATGACGTCACACCAAAAGACATAACTGCTTTAAACATAACATCTGAAACTTCGTGGGGAGGTAGCGTAGCGAAAGGGAGGGCACTTAGACTTCGTAATGCAGGATAAGTATACAAATGTAAAAAATATTTAGATTTTACTAAATTTTTTAACTTATCCTGCATTACTCTGTATTGCATCTTTATCAGACGGCATGGCCGGTGGGCATACCTGCAGATGTGAACCATATTAAACCCTCGTCAAGGTCCGATGAATCCGCACCGCATACAAGTGATGACCGGAACATCTACGACCATTCCTGTCTTCAGGAAACAACAGTCGATGCAAAAACGAAACGCCCGAATAGGTAACCGAAATACAATGAAGCGTGTAGCCAAAATATATAACCTACCGAAGAGCGAAAGCGAAACGCAGTAGAGCCCTCTAATCTGAGGCGATAAACACCAGAGAGTTCGACGGGCCCCGCTCGGGGAATCGAAGAATCAGCGGCGTCGGCGGCAAAATCTACGACCAATCCCAAGAGCGAATGCGAAACACAGGAGAGCCCTCTAGGCTGGAGGCAAGGAACACCGGTGAGGTCGACGGGCACCGCTCAGGTATCAGAGAAGCAGCGGCGTTGGCGTCGACGCCGGCGCCGGTGTCCACATCAACTACCATTCATGTCGTCAGGAAATGAGAGTTGATGCAAAAAGTAAAACCCGGATAGGTGACAGCAATAGAATGAGTCGGGTAACCCAAAACTAAAACTGACCTAAGAGCGAATGCGGAACGCAAGAGAGCCGTCTCGTCTGGGGTGATAAACACCAGAGAGGTCGACGGGCCCCGCTCAGGATATCGGAGAATCAGTGGCGTCGGAGATAGATGACCTGTTGGGCTACAACCAGGGACCAAAACTGTGAACGCCGGCGACAACTTTCAAGGCTACATCACGGAAGTAGTGGTTGGTGAAGGCGGTGTCCGATCGCCACGAACATGCTTCCCTGAACGACTGGATGGAACAGTATACCGTGAAGAACCAGTGTAAATACGATCGCCCTGATCTCATTTTATTTCAGGTGATAGCCTTTGGGGGGAGGGTCCAATCCGGCGGCTCATAAGCTTTAAGGATGACCGCCCGGAGCCACAGGGAAAAGTATTCCGGCTGACCAACGACTGCGACGAAGGGGAGACCGGCAGAAAAAGGTGTTTCCTAGACTTGCGGCAGTCTTTAGATCGTAGAATAACCTTCAGTGCCCTTACTGGGCATAATGACGCTCATCCTCATCCTCTGCTGCCACACTGGACGAGGGGGGAGGGGACAAGGAATGATCTATCAGGCTGTCCTGGGAGTTGAGTCTTTACGCTGACGTCCCAGTACGGTCCATGATGAACGGCGCGCTGGGTACCGCATTCGAACCGGGCACGGGAGACGTCGAGGGCGTGCTGTACATGGACTCGAGCGGCAGTAGTCAAAACCAGTAGAAACACCCGTCTTCTACTTAAGGTCGTAGAAGGAAGACGAGGGGAGTGGTTCGAAGGGCGTTGAAGACCACATTCAGATCCAACGCAGGCGGTCCGAACTTGGCCTTCAGGTCTTCAAGACTGAACAAGCGCAGCCAGGCCCGTAGGTCGGGAATTTTCGTCTTTCTCTGCAGGTGTGTCAGGCGTGCATAAGGTTGGACCACACCGAAAGTTCCAGGGGTTGTCTCTGGCTATGTTTCGGAGGTCGATAACCCAACTTCTGGCTGACCAATAAGGCGAGACCAAAGTCAATGGCAGGGGTCGAGTGGCCTGGATCTCTGAAGAACCGTGGGAGGGAGAACCGGAGTCAGAAAAGCGTACGCTCGTAATCCTTCTCAGGAACGATGGAAGGCTTCGACTGCCACAGCGGTCGTATCCAGCACAGATGGAATGGAAGACGACAGCTGGCCACATTCAGATATGAGGCAAACAGATCTAGGGTTGGGGTGTTTCACATAGTCTGGCCCGAGGCGCCTTTAAAGCCGAAGATGGTGATTCTCGGGGGCGCCGGTCGAGTTTGTAGTGCCGGGAGAGGGGCGAGTACTCTGGGTCCGCAAACACCACACTACGGTGACGTCGTCAGTGGACACGATCAACAGGGCGTGACCGAGAATGCACTGTCAGCAAGTGACGTCCTGGATAAGCCTTTATCTCGAGGCTGTTGCTGTTGCTGTCAATGAACTGTGTGAGAGACGATCAAGTGGTGTACCCGAGTTTTGCGATAAAACACAGAACCCCATGGGTGTCGTGGAAAACCCGGGGAGCGCCGAGGAAGAGTCTCTTTCAGGAACGCTGGCGCTAGGGTAGGGTAGAACAGCGTTGATGTCTGCGATGTCGACGAAGTAAACTCTTTGTAAGTGGATGTCGTCGTCGAATCTGATACAGACGCTTTTCACATGACGCTCTGTTTCGATGGAAACCCGCAGGTCATCTCTCCGGAATCATAGCGCTTTAAACGACGGGATTATGGATAACGTCTCAGTAGGCAAGTTGAATCAGACCAACTGTCTATTGGTTGAGTGAGTGAGTATGGTTTTACGCCGCTTTTAGCAATATTCCAGCAATATCACGGCGGGGGACACCAGAAATGGGCTTCACACATTGTACCCATGTCGGGAATCGAACCCGGGTCGTCGGCGTGACGAGCGAACGCTTTAACCACTAGGCTACCAGACCGCCCCGTCTATTGGTTGAAATGATTCTACCCAGGAAGTAGAACGATAGTCACGATCCCGAAGACCGACGGGAGAGTAGCGACAGAAGCGGCGACAGTTGTTTCACCATGCTTCTCCGTGTGACGAGTTATGAGATGGCAGCAAGAGAAGAGGGCAGTGGCGCCGGGGAGGCGATTGCCGATGGTGCCCCTTAAGCCGCAGTAGAAGATCGGATAGTCGGCTCGTTGATCTGAGCTTGATAAAGCTTGTTGATCTGGGCGCCGGAGGTCATCTTAGGCGCCTGATATATCATAGGCGCTTCTTCCGTAACTCTTGAGGCGCCGGAGTAGTCAGAGGCGCCAGAGACATTAGGGCCGTCGAAGATCTTGAGATCAAAGACCTCAGAGGCGCCGGGAGCGCGGAAGACATCAGAGGATGCGGAGGCGCCGGAGCGCGGAGACATCAGAGGCGCCACGACATCGGAGGCGCTGAGACATCAGAGGCGCCGGGTCATCGGAGGCGCCGAGACATCAGAGGCGCCGGGAGCGCCGGGAGCGCCGGGAGCGCCGGAGGCACCGGGACATCAGAGGCGCCGGGAGCGCCGGGACATCAGAGGCTCCGGGAGCGCCGGGAGCGCCGGGAGCGCAGGGACATCAGAGGCGCTGAGACATCGGAGGCGACGGGGGCGCCGAGACATCGGCGGCACCGGAGACATCAGCGTTGACGGTGTTGGATACCGTGAACGGTCGTATGTCGTGCCAGGGGAGGCAGACTCTACGTTAGGAGCGCTGGAGCTGCCGGTGGAGTAGGAGACCGTGAACGGTCGTATGTCGTGCCATGGGAGGCAGACTCTACGTTGGGAGCGCTGGAGCCGCCGGTGGAGTAGGAGACCGTGAACGGTCGTATGTCGTGCCATGGGAGGCAGACTCTACGTTGGGAGCCGCCGTGAAGCTCCGCTGAGCGCTGCTGCCGTCAACATAGGTAGGGGTCGACGAGCACGTTGAGCGAGGTGTGTCCTGGATACTCGCATGAGCTGAAGGATCACAGCGACGAATGACTGCAACATCGGCACTGCCTTGTGAAAGTACAGGGCGTCGTACAATCACGGCAGAAAGGGGCGGCCCCGACCAGATTTGTTCCCGCGGCAACAAGTGCAGCGAGGCAGAAAATCTGGAATTTAAGCAAAACATAACTATGTGGCAAAGCCACAAAGTGCGGGAAGCATAATGTGATTCAGAAACTTTGTATTTCAATGAAGTTTATGAGATCAAACAATGACGCTAAAAGGTAGAGAAAAAGCATAGCTTTAAGCAAACACATAACCATGTGGCCAATCACAAAGTATGGGAAGCATAATGTGATTCAGAAACTTTGTATTTCAATGAAGTTTATGAGATCAAACAATGACGCTAAAAGGTAGCGAAAAAGCATAGCTTTAAGCAAACACATAACCATGTGGCCAATCACAAAGTATGGGAAGCATAATGTGATTCAGAAACTTTGTATTTCAATGAAGTTTATGAGATCAAACAATGACGCTAAAAGGTAGCGAAAAAGCATAGCTTTAAGCAAACACATAACCATGTGGCCAATCACAAAGTATGGGAAGCATAATGTGATTCAGAAACTTTGTATTTCAATGAAGTTTATGAGATCAAACAATGACGCTAAAAGGTAGCGAAAAAGCATAGCTTTAAGCAAACACATAACCATGTGGCCAATCACAAAGTATGGGAAGCATAATGTGATTCAGAAACTTTGTATTTCAATGAAGTTTATGAGATCAAACAATGACGCTAAAAGGTAGCGAAAAAGCATAGCTTTAAGCAAACACATAACCATGTGGCCAATCACAAAGTATGGGAAGCATAATGTGATTCAGAAACTTTGTATTTCAATGAAGTTTATGAGATCAAACAATGACGCTAAAAGGTAGCGAAAAAGCATAGCTTTAAGCAAACACATAACCATGTGGCCAATCACAAAGTATGGGAAGCATAATGTGATTCAGAAACTTTGTATTTCAATGAAGTTTATGAGATCAAACAATGACGCTAAAAGGTAGCGAAAAAGCATAGCTTTAAGCAAACACATAACCATGTGGCCAATCACAAAGTATGGGAAGCATAATGTGATTCAGAAACTTTGTATTTCAATGAAGTTTATGAGATCAAACAATGACGCTAAAAGGTAGCGAAAAAGCATAGCTTTAAGCAAACACATAACCATGTGGCCAATCACAAAGTATGGGAAGCATAAAGTAACTCAAAAAACAGTATATTTTATTAAAGTTTATGAGATAAACAAGTACGCTAAAAGGTAGCGAAAAGGCAAATCCTTAAGCAAACACGTAACCATGTGGCAAAACCACAGAGTACGGGAGACATAATGTAACTCAAAAACTTCGTATTATATTGAAGTTTATGAGAAAAAACAATTACGCTGAGAGGTAGCGAAAAGGCAAGGCTTTAAGCACACCAAAACAACATACATAAATGTAATGTATTACCCAAGCCAAAGAGAGAATTCAAAACGCAGAACACGACATTACGTGGCCACGTGGTGAATGGCCAAAATGGCGGGAAAGAAAACAAAATGGCGGGAACAACATTGCGCCCGTAAATTACTGTGACGTGAGCCACAGACGAGCGATAAACGTTACAATTTACGAATGGGAAGACCCTAAGGTCACGGCCCATAACAGGTAACAATGTAGCAGCATATAATGAATGTAGAAACACGCAAAATATAAAAAACAAGTAATAAGCTTTAATTTCCACAAGGGATACAAAGTACGTCCGTCCGTGGAGGTGACAAAGCAGTTATGTCTTTTGGTGTGACGTCATGACTTCCGGGTCACGTGCCGACTGTGAGAGGGCGCTGCCTCCTGGGCTGGTTGGGACAACTTTCTTCAGCAGCTGGATCTCACACAGTTCGTCTCTCTGTCAAAGACAGCAGTAAATGCAATACAGAGTAATGCAGGATAAGTTAAAAAATGAAAACTATATGATCCTGACCATGTGAAAATGACAAAGATACTATAGTAATGAATGACATACCGACTATGAGCACATTGAGAGATTCTCTCTCCCTGAACACTGTGTCCAGAGCAATCTTCCCTATCTCGGATCTCATGGTGGTCTGTGCTAGCTGTGTGATGGCATACTCAGGATCTTCCACTCCATAGCTGGCCTGGAAGTGACACAAGAACCATGTACACATACATTACACCAACTGGCAAGACGTAACTCACTGACTCATCAGTCACGCCACAACACGGCAGCTCTATGTGGACATACTTTGGATGGTTTATCAGTACCATGCGTACTGAATGTTTCAAGTGACTCAACCAGAACATAAACATCATAAATGATCTAAATTGATATCAGTCCACATTTGCCTAATTCTGGATTTGAGGACTGGTTGTGAAGATTAAAAAACTTACCTTATATGGTTCAGTGACTCTCAGATACAACACAGCATCCATTGTCAGAGTAACATTGTCTGAAATGACGAAGGTAACAACTGACGACCACAAACAATGGTAAACACGGTAAAACACCAAAGATGCTTACTATTAAATATGCTGAAAATTAAACTACCGTAGTAAAACACAGCAAACACTTACAGACAATAACTTGAAGTATCTAGAAAGTGCACAAATGCCGAATCAACATGGCAACCAACACTATCCTAATGAAAACATTGAATTACAACAATATGATCATTTCTCTTTTCATGGTGATGATATGGCTGTAGCTGTAGTTTGTAAATGTTGATTTACCTCCCCTAAATGGCTATTACCTAGTGTTATGGCAGCTTGGTGAGGAACATCAATAGCTATTTCCTTGAGGCTCTGTACATACTTAATTGAATCCACGACTGGTAAAATGAAGTTTAAACCCTGAAATGAGGAAAGTAAATGCTAGAATTTATGTATGAATAATGTAATGCTTTTCTACCTAACTGACACTACACAGTGCTTTAGATCCCTACGTTATACAAACAGACAGTACTGGAACGAAGAGACAGTTTAAACAGACTACAGCCTGTGCCCCGGCATCCAGGAGTTATCCCCCTTGGCCCCTACTCCCTCATATTTATCACTGTATGACAGCAGGCACAGCGTAGACAGTGGTGCCTGAACAGAGCAGAGGGTGAGTTCGACGTAACAGGCAGGTCATGAAACTGCTGATCAGGTTGACCCGGAAGTTGATTTTTGGTGACACATTCCCAAGAAAGAGCAAGGTGAACCAGGCCGTGAGGTCGCTGGTTGAACCTGACCTGGGTGACAACCACGGTATGAAACTCACTAACCCTGGCCTCCTTGGCAATCACAAGGAAAAGGCAAGTCTTCATTGGGAGATCTTCATACGCGGCAGACGCAAGCAGTTCATACGGGGCCTGGAGTAAGTCACGTAGAATAACATTGAGATCCCAAGCTGGAGGACGGAACTAAGTCTGATGTCTACCTCCCAAGCAGCCGTGTCCGGGACAGGAGACACTTACAAAGGCTATTTGTGGTTGCTGACTGTGGAGAAAAGACAGACATTGGAAGTCCACAGGTGGTCGCACAAGAACATGAAGGCCTCCAGGAGGAGCATCCACTCTGTTGGGGACGGACGATCTGGTCCGGACAGGGAGTCTGCTAACAAGTTGTGACATCACGGAACGTGACGGGGCCCGGATCAGAAGAGGGAGTCCCTTGGTCAGATGAAACAGTCCTGGGAATCAATGCACTTGGGTTCAGAGGTGCTGACGAGGGAGGTGCTATCAATGGGAGGCAAGACGTTAGCACAGTCCATAGAGTAGACGGGTAATGCTCCAGAATTCTGAATAGATGGCTGAACAGGAAGGGCCTTAATGGCAGCATCCAGTGATCGGGCCAAAATGTTGTTCCGACATCCAAGTGGCTGTGATTAGACAGATGAGGCGAAGGTATGGCCTGGCGACAGGACGGCGACTGATGGCAATGTCCCGGCGATAACTGGCGACAGCGGTTGTGAAACGCATCTGGGAAGTCATCAGGTGTAAAAGATCTACTTGTGCAGGGGGGTGAGGAAGACCCGAAGGAACCGTCAGCAACGAAGAGGAAGTCTCCGAAGTCATAGCAGGAGGTGGAGGGGCCGGCTCTGATGGTAGGGGAGAAGACAGTAACGGAGGAGAAGGGCCTGGCATCTTCTTCTGTTTCGCAAGTTGTTTCAAGTGCTTAACAAGAGCCTTTTTGAAAGATGCAAATTCTTGACATAAGAGAGCAAACAGAGCATTGATTGTCAAAAGAACATGCAGGGTGGCAGTTAGGGCAAATATGATGTGGGTATTTCCCCGACTTGGGACGTTTACACAAAGAACAATTCATAGAATACATTCTGCTAAAAATGTAATACATATCAAGTAAAACACATTACTGGAAAACAGGAGAACCAAGCACTCAAACACAACCATAATGTGGAGAGTGGCTGGTAGTGAAACCAAAAACATACAAGAGCTGGCTGAAAAGTTCTAAGCCTAACTAAGACCCGTACCAAGTTGATGGTTTTCATTTATTTCTCCACATAGTCCCCTTCCAGGTTTACACACTTTTGCCAGCGATGCTGCAAGGCCCGGATGCCGGTCTAGAAGAAATTTTCTTCAGCCAGCCTTAAAAAGTCATTCACAGCGGAAATGACGTCATCATTACTAGGAAAATGGCGACCGGCTAGTTCCTTTTTCGTTTTGGGAAACAGGTGGAAGTCTGACGGGGCCAAATCGGGTGAATAAGGGGGATGGTCAATGCGTTCGAAGCCACAATCATGGATCGCTGACATGGCAACCACCAGTTTCTGAACAGGAGCATTGTCATGGTGGAACAGGACTCCTTTAGTGAGCATTCCCCATCGCTCAGCTTTGATAGCTTCACGCAACTGTCTAAGTAGGTCAGCATAATATCTTCCATTGATAGTCTGGCCTTTTTCAAGATAGTCAATCAGCAGAATACCCTTGGAATCCCAAAAGACTGAAGCCATCACCTTTCCAGCAGAAGGAACCGACTTGGCTTTTTGGAGGGCTGGTGATTCCGGATGCTTCCATTATTTAGACTGAATTTTGGTTTCTGGTTGAAAGTGATGAATCCAGGTCTCATCCATGGTTACTAATCAGGCCAAAAAATCATCGGGATCTGCTTCAAAACGGCATAAATTGTCACGGGACGTCAGGAATCTGACACATTTCTGATCCGCTGTCAAGAGCTTTGGCACCCATCTTGCAGAAACTTTTGTCATTCCCAACTTGTTGGTGATAATGTGCTCAACCCTCTCATGAGAGATGCCCACTGGCAATATGTCGAGTGGTCAATTGTTGATCAGCCATCACCATGTCATGCACCCGGGTAATGGTTGCTGTTGAAGGCCTTCCTGGACGCGGGTCATCGTCAAGGCTCTCTCTGCCACGCTTGAATTCCGCAGCCCACTTCCTTACAGTGGAAAAGGAAGGGGCATCATCCCCTAAAGTGGAGACCATGTCAGCATGTTTCTGTGTTGGAGTTAGCCCTTTCAGTTGCAGGTACTTGATGACTGCCCTATAGCCAGTTTTGTCCATTTCTGGTGATTTCAATGGGTAGGTTCACAAGATGGTCAGGTACAAAGACAATAATAACACTACAGTTGCAGTTCTTATGTCTATGATTCATTAAATGATTGTACTTGTTGGTGGCAAAAGTTTGTTTCAATCCGATTGAGATATCCCACTTAGGCTTAGGACTTTTCAGCCAGCCCTCGTATTTTGCCTAATTAATAGGAAATATGTCAACAGAAATCCATTATCCTTAAAATATATGAGAGATAGTTGAGAAAACTATTGCAAAAACTACATTAATCTGCTAACCTCATAAACGTGAGAGGCACGAAAATAGTGCTAAGTTATGTGACAATGAACAAAAGTCATAGACTGAAGACAAAACAAGTTCCAATAATGTGTCTGTCGGCAAGGCAGACAGAGAAGAATATGAGGGAGTAGGGGTCAAGGGGGATAACTTGTGGATGCCAGGGCACTGGCTATAGTCTGTTTCAACTGTCTCTCCATTCCAGTACTGTCGGTAGGGAAGCTAAAGCACTGTGTGGTGTCAGCTAAGGTATAACATGTAGTTTATTTAACTACACACTGGCATAACTTTGTCCAGTTTTCCTGATAATTATTGGACTTACAGATGTTCCCAAATACACTGGAGGATCAGTGGTTGGAATATAAAATAAGGTAATAAAAACATGATTCCTGAGTCATTGTCAAATGGTGAAATAAAGAGAAAATGGAAATTTGTTTTGAAAAAATGACGATTCAAAGGGTTAAATCGGTACTAGTTATGATCTTCATTTCATAGTAAATTATGCATGACATATTGCTACATACATTTCTATCCTGAGAATGACAATATATCACACTGCTGTGAATAACAATGTTATCAAACTCCTACCTTGCCTGTGCTTCCTGGATAACATCATGAAACTGTAGCATAGCCATTTGTTCATGTTGTCAGCATGCTTAATCATGTTAATAAAACAATTTCCAAATAAAACTGAAATGGTTTACCGGTTGTAGTTTTCGTTGATATTTCCCAAATCTTTCAATGATCCATGCTTCTTGTTGTGGTACAAACAAGATAACCGTATTCCATGGAAGACTAGACCTGAAACGTGCTTGTTGACGAGTGTGGCGTATGACTTGCTGAAAAAACAATAAACATAATAAACATGACTAAAATAATGAATATGCATGCAATGCATTATTCAGATTCCGACATTATTAACATAATTAAGAATGTTCTGCCCTCAAGGCTAACCTTGAAGCATGACCATGATGACGGCACCTCGTTTTGATCTTGTCAGTGAGTGAGTATGGTTTTACCCCCCTTTTTAGTTTTAGCAACATTCCAGCAATATCACAACAGAATTTACATGAATCTATCCAGAGGGAACATTACAAGCAGCCAACAAGAGATCAGGTAAGGCTGGAGTGTTTAGTAAACTGGACCTATCACCAGGGATCTGGCAGCTGAAAACTGAATGAGTAGAGCTTGCTTTTCATTACATTCAATACACCTTTTAGATTGTACATATATACCTGAGATTACCTTCCCAGATAGCACACCATCACCTGCCCACCACCATCCCAATCATCAGCCCACCTTCAGGCCGATGAAGTTTTGCCCATCGGATTGTCATCGGCCTGACGTCATATACAATTATTGGCCCAGTATCGGCCCAACATCGGCAATTATTATCAGCTCAGCATCGGATTTACAATGACTGCTTGGACGTTTAGTATTTTTGCCATTCACTATACTAGATGACAATTCTTGATTTTCTTCCAACTAAATGCACAAATTATGAAACAAAAAGTCAACAACTTGAAATCATAACTTAGAATTACATAACACCTTTGCAATACTGGTAACCAATATCTTAAAAAATAGTCCAAAACATCCAAATTGGTTTTCTAACTTTTCATCAGTTCATTAGTTTCTTCATCAGACATTGCCTAAATCTCAGGTAGGTCCCAATTTCTAAAGGCTGATGTTCTGTAGAGTAATTTGCCAACAGCAGTCAATACTGATAACATCTTATTATTTCATGTAAATTATGCCACAACAGAACTTTTCCTGGTGTAGTGTTAGGGCACATAAAACTAAACATTTCCAAAGCTTTGGCTCTGATATTAAAGTTATGAAGAGTAAAAGAAAAATTAAAATAATAATTAAATTTTAAAAAGATAATCATTTTAGACCATGGTTAATATTTACACAAGACCTTGAAAACCAAGAAAATCAATTTGAAGTAATATAAATACATCTCCCAGTACGAAACAATAGAACTGCTTACTGTACGTATGTCTTTGAACCCCAATACATGTGTTATTAATACATATAAAAACTGATGTAGGTGTGCTAGCTGGGCTTTTGGCATATCTAGTGCACAAGAGGTCAACCACAGCTGTTTGAAAGTATCCCTGGAGTTGACACTAGTGTGAATGATAAGAACCAGTGATGCAGGGCATGAAAGCAGATGTTCTAGAAAAGTGTTGGCTTGAAGCTCAACAAAAAGAGGAATGTGAGTTTGGTGTATCTGAACTTAAATTCCAGGGTGACAGGGTACCTAAAGATGATCAGAGATTATGTCTACCACTGGACCATGAGCACTCTCACATGTAATCAGTGCTTGTTTAACGGGCCATTAACACACCTTTAACTGTGCAATTAAGTAAACAATGAATTGAGCATGCGTGTGACATCACGCTCGGCCCTCCCATTCATCTTTTCTTGAAGCTACACCCACCATTGTTTGTATGAACATGACGAACCATTAGAGCTAGGCTATGGTGTATGATGATGTATTTCACATCACGTTCTATGCGATCACTCTCGTGATTTCTTTAATTGGATTTCCCAGGATTAACGCTTTGAAAAGGTAAGAATTTCTAGCTAACCCTTGCCCTAAGCAGGCTAACGCTAAGGATCGAAAAAGGGTGTTGGATCGTAAAGACGTGTCAGTTTCCCTAAGACCGAAAAGGGGAGTTCGATCGTAAGAGAGAGTCACTGGAGCGTGAGCCATGGTAGTGAGACAGCGGTCATGCTATAGCATGGTAACTGAGCGGATGGTAGCGCTCGGGCTGTGCCCAGTGAACAGCATTGTATCCACATGCCATAGCTGGCACGGGTGGCCCGGTCATCTAAGGCGCCGCGATTCGCTGTGCAGAGTTGCGTCCCTTGGGCACGCCAGAAACCTATGATTGTGGGTTCGAATCCAGGCTCGCCCTGATTATGTGTCTAGGTTTATAAGCACAATATCCATGCTCGTGGGTTTTACCGAAATGGTAAACGTCTGAGACCTGCATCACTTCGGGCTTTCCTAACCCATTAAAGCTGACACGCCGCGATATAACTGGAATACTGTTGAAAGCTGCCTTAAACTCAACTCACTCACTTACTCAACATGACTTTCTGTAAGGTGGTCTAAAAGTGATTGAAAGAAAAAAGGGAAAGATGAGCTAGCTCAAGGCCAGCTGTCAGAAACCACTTATAAGCGACCTTCAATTTCACAATCTGCACTTGCAGATCTATATCGGGGTACGACGATACACTAGCTCAGCCAGGCTACAAGGTTTGACAGTTTAGATACAATGCAGCTCAGGATATAATGACGCTCAATATATCTTGAATGGGTTTGGGATTTTAGGCTAGTTTTCTACGTTGTCCCGAATGACTGAATAATAACATGCACATGGTACTTCGAAGACACAACTCCGAGCAACGCATGTCACATTAAAGTGAGAGAATAAATTATTTCTTGTATGACACCATAACATACCTGAAGCAACCTAGATGTTCTCGGACTTGCAACACTGCGAATCATTGTTGCAAACTTCGTTTACGATCTTCACCTGTCCCGTGTACTAGGCCGGTTCAATGTGTTCAATGTGACAATTACTTCCGGTAAGACAGGCTAGGTCCGAGCTAAATTTTTGTGGCAAACCTATTGGTCATGTTAAAAACAAGGCATTATTTGATTGGATAGGAGATTACACGCAAAAATGTGATGCAAATCAGCTTTTAAGTTGCATACCAAATCTCGTAACAAAAAGGCTTTTCATCCCATGCAAAGTCATTTGATATTGACAATGTTTTTAGGTAAATGAGTAGACAGTCTTGAGGGTGATAGGAAGTCATAATTGTGCACTCTATTATATGATCTGACATATGTAGACTCAGTGGTACAGTGGTCAAATCTTCAAAAGACGTATATATACATGTACCCACATACGCCTTTGATGGTAAAATGTTTTGTGTTTCCAGAGAACAATAATAACAACTTATAAGCGATTGGGACAAAAAGTGACAATCAAACAAATATTTTTGTTTAAATTCACATGTTTAAACCACATGCTTTTTTCTAGGGAGTTGAAGTATATATGTACACTCGAGTTCAATATGTGTGTATATAGATTACATCATATGTTCACTATTCTCGACAGGCGCCGCTTTACTATATAATGTCAATATACATAATTATTGTTAATATATAATCGATTTTATATTTGTATATAATTAAATCATTCCTAGATTTATTGATAACTAATAACCGAATTTGTGATGTCAATTATTCACTTCTCGGTACGTTATATATACGTCTTTGGTGCACATAATACCACAGTAAATTAGCTGATAGCAAAGACGTACCTACCTACCTACCTACCTACCTACCTACCTACCTACCTACCTACCTACCTACCTACCTACCTACCTACCTACCTACCTACCTACCTACCTACCTACCTACACCGCCTCCGTGGTCTAATGGTAGAGCGTCCGCCCGGAGAGCGTAAGGTCCGGGGTTCGATCCCCGGCCGCGTCATACCAAAAGACGTTAAAAGATGGTACTTGTTGTTACCCTGCCTGGCTAAAACAAGGACTGGTCGGCTCGGAGTCAGTATACTGTGTCTGAGTTGGGAATTCATGTTAAACTGCGGCATGGTATCTCAGTGAGCTAGCACTATAATTCGGCATCAGTCCGGACTAGTACAAGCAGCCACACAAACACACACACACACACACGTACATGCAGAAAGGTCAAGGGATCCGTTAATGTGAAAAGATAATTTATTGATATCTAAACTTTACCATTATTTCAAGATATTCAATTATAAGATATCATAAAAGGAATTTTCGATATAACCAAATTTGTAATAGCCAAAATATGTTATGATGAAATGCATTTTAGATATTAATTTTGTGACATCAATAAATATGTTATAGCATAAAATCGAATTTGTGATATGAATAATTCATTTAGGGAATAAAAAGTAAAACGGTCTTTCATACATTCGTGCCTGTCCGAACTGTTTGACCTTGAATGACCCGAGTTATCTCAAATGAAACTGTACTGCGCCAATGAATTACTTCCCTTTATACAACAAGGCTTTTTCCTAGCTTATGCAGGTCATATTGTTTACATGGGATACCAAGAACTGTCTTGCGCAGTATACGAAATCATGTTTTGATTGGACAGTGATATGTAAGGCCTTCTGTGATTGGATAATAATTGTGCTTAGCGTTTGCGATACATTTCTCGATATAAACATAGGCCACGCGATACTGTTAACAAATCGTTCAGGATGCCTTTGATTGTTAAAGATTTCAGCTGGGAAGAAAACGAATCAACGCTTTTCTTAACCGTTCCCCTGAAAGGCGTGAAAGCTAACAAAGTAGACATATTTTCATCAGAAGAATATATCAAAGTGAGTATACAGTAAGGGGTTTGCAGCCTCTTTGCAATATCTGCCCCAGTGTCCGAAATATCAATTAATATTATCTAAACATTCTATAACCCCAAAGAAGTATTTCTGATAATGCGTCTAATAAAACAGTGTCTTTTGGTGTGATGGGGCCAGGAATCAATTCCCTGACCTTCTGTTCTCTGGGCGACACTGTCATGTTCTTCCCCATGGAAATCCTACTAACTAACTAAAGGACTAACTACGTGTAAGGTCAGCACAGTTTAATTGCTTCAAATGCGTCCTATCATCATGGTTGTGCTTGCCCTTTGCTGTAGTCTGTTCTGTAGAATGAACTCTTTGAATGTTTCTGAGGTGAACTGAGGCCCATTGTCAGGGACAACTGCATGGGCGTCCATAGGAAGCAAGGTTCCTCCTAGCTCCAATAGTTTAGTAGCTGTTGTGTTTGACAAGGGAACGACATCAATCCATTTCAATCTGCTGTCTACTATCAGGTAGTTGTTTCCTTGATAATTCTGCAAGCTGATGTGAATTCTTTCCCAAAGTCTATTTTGATATTTCCATGGATGTAGCGGTGCTACTGGTGGATCATACAGATGTCACAACTTTTCACTGTTGCTTCGATGTCCTGGTCCAGGTTTGTATACCATAGGTAGCTTCTTGCTAATTCCTTGGTCTTCACAATTCCCAAGTGTTCTGCTTGTAATTTGTCTAAGACATAGTCTCTGTATTTCTGTGGTATAATCACACATAAACTCCATAGCAAACAACCTTGGTCTACAGAAATCTCAGTTCTTCGTCTGAAGAATGGCTGAAGATTACATCTGCTACATGATTTGGCCATCCTTTTGCTGTCTGCTTCAGTGCTTTAGGCAAGACCGGGGCTATCCTTGTAGCCTCAGCAAATTCTTCTGCCGACATGGGTAAGCTGTTCTTGTAGGTGAAGTAGTTGATGTCTGCCTCAAGTGATTTCTTGCCATGTGTGCTTGGTAAGCAAGGTACAAATATCTGTGGACGTCCAGTTGATGGTACATATCCTTTGCAAGTCCTGCAGTCAGCTGAAATCTGCATGTTGGAATCCAGGTTGTTTACAAACCAGATGTCTATTTCATTACGCGATTTTGATTGGACTATGCATAGGCTCATTAGTTCAGCCAAAATAAAACTCCATAATTCCTGCCTAGTTCGACAAGGGTGGAAACTGGACTTTTATAGTCTGTTAACTCCCTTGCCTTGGGAAAATGTCTGCAGTTTTAATATCCAATCCTTGAATAATCCTCCATGAATAAGTTATGTCATTCACAAGGCATTTTCTTGAGTCCGATCGATGATATCCATGATACAGTTTCTCACATGACATGCACGCAAAGCCTTTAGCTGATGCAAAAACACAGTTCACAGTCACAAATCAGAGATTTGAAATCCAACATCACTCATCACCACTGTCATGTTCTTACCCCTGAACCCATGGACATCGTCTGTGGACATGAGAACATGGCAGACACTCTACCACAAGACCATGGAGGCAGTCAAACATAGAAAAGTCAGGAGGAATGCATGCAGTCAGAAGAAATGTCAGAAGAATTCTGTAGTGTTACCATGGATTATAATTGTCATTGTTGTTAAACAGTATATTGCATAACTGACCACAGGTCTGGGTAGTCCTGTGAGTACCCCGGTCCTTCTCCGGATTCACCTGACCCGAGTAACCAAATTACCCGTCCCAGCCCACCCAAAAGAGTGCCCTCTTAGTAAGCAGGTGACGAGAGTTTCTGTATTGCAAGGTGTACCAGTAAATATATTTCACACCACTGTAACACAACAAACATTCTGTTTGAATAACTGTCTACAAGATGAGAGTGTCTATGAATTCTCCATGGCTCCAAATTATTTTGGTTACAAGTTCACCTACAGCCAATAACATTAACATGATTATGAGGAAATATGTTAATTAATAAAGAGAACATTTGTTTATTTTCATCAAATATCACGTTATCCCATTGACAATGGCAGGCTGGATGTATAATGTGTATATTGGCAGGAAATATGTAAGAAAGAGCATAGTTAACATATTGCAATGAGCATTGTAAGTTTTGAAGCTACATGCATTTAATGAATGTTGCTTCAGGTGAGCTATCCCCCTTACATATTTGAATGCCTCCTGAAGTGTCCAGTTGATGATGCACAGAGCTCAGCCAATGTTGGAAATGGGACCGTTGTGTTTAAACTCAAGAAGAAAGAACAGAAAGTTTGGGGCCAGCTACAATCAGATGATGCAGGTAAAGTATTATTTTACTTTGTTCTGTTAGCGTTATGGATTTGCCCACCCAGAACAATCTTGTTGCTTCCTGTTGTTTCCAGACTTGAAGAATCATCCACAGGAATTAGAAGGAAAGTAACTCTTTGCCTTGTAAGCAATTAAGTGATGTAAGCTGTGTTGTGTTAAACTTACAGGAAACAAGGAGGTGATGAAAGCTTGTGTTGTGTTACAGGAAACAAGGAGGTGATGAAAGCTTGTGTTGTGTTACAGGAAACAAGGAGGTGATGTAAGCTGTGTTGTGTTACAGGAAACAAGGAGGTGATGAAAGCTTGTGTTGTGTTACAGGAAACAAGGAGGTGATGAAAGCTTGTGTTGTGTTACAGGAAACAAGGAGGTGATGTAAGCTTTGTTGTGTTACAGGAAACAAGGATGTGATGAAAGCTTGTGTTGTGTTACAGGAAACAAGGAGGTGATGAAAGCTGTGTTGTGTTACAGGAAACAAGGAGGTGATGAAAGCTTGTGTTGTGTTACAGGAAACAAGGAGGTGATGAAAGCTTGTGTTGTGTTACAGGAAACAAGGAGGTGATGTAAGCTTTGTTGTGTTACAGGAAACAAGGATGTGATGAAAGCTTGTGTTGTGTTACAGGAAACAAGGAGGTGATGAAAGCTGTGTTGTGTTACAGGAAACAAGGAGGTGATGAAAGCTTGTGTTGTGTTACAGGAAACAAGGAGGTGATGAAAGCTGTGTTGTGTTACAGGAAACAAGGAGGTGTTGAGGAAGAAGCGAGAGGAAGCTCAGGCAGAAGTACAAAGAAGACAACAGGAAGAGGGAAAGGCTAAAGCTGAGAAGAAGAGAGAGGAAGACCGATATGCCTTGAATCAGATGATGAAGGTAGGGTGAAGGCCTTTCTAGGTCTACATGCAGTTGTTACATGTAGTTCTGCTGGTGAACCAGCCTTATAGACAACACCCTTATTCTGAATCTTAGTTATCTTGGAGATAAACATTCTGTATTTACTGTGTGGAACTATGTCTCCTGTAGATTGGACAATGCTAAATTGAATTTGGAACCGACTGTGCAAATACTTTTATTTTTAGTTCATTTTAGTTGTAATTTTCTTATGTAGGCCTATTACAATTCCTTTGATAAACCATAAAAGTGTATTTACCGGTTGTGTTATGTATAGTTTACTTACCAATATGTGTGTTACCTTGTATGTGTATTTGACAGCTTGAAGACAGTGAGAGGCAGAGAATTGAGGACATCAAACAGTCTGAGCGGAAGGCTGCTACTGATGAGCTGGAGAGATGGAAAGATGAACAGAGGGCAGAGGCAGAAGCTGTAAGTACACATGATATATGTTGATAAGAGGTTAGTTATGTCTATCATAATATATTAGAGAGCTACTCGATAAATCACAAAGAAAACAAACAATGAAGCGTGGTTTATTTTACAATAAAACGTTGTATCATGACATCATTTCTGGAGATTTGAATATGCGCTCGCAACTTGATGACGTCATATATTGGATGATGTTATTTTTTAGAGGTAAGGGTCTAATACGTTGTTCTCCATAGATGTAGCTGGCCTACACTGATAATCACAGTGGCCAAACTACCAAAAGTGGGAGAGATATGACAATCAGTATTAGCAGAAAAGGTACAGATGATCAACGTGCGGATTGTGAGAATATGCAGGAAATATCAAACTTAACTCACCACTAGATGTGCGCTCCACAACGACTACCATCAGATAATGCCAACACCACTGCTCATATATGGCTCACTCTCACCAAGTGCTATGTCTAAGCACTCTTCTAAAGTAAGAGATTAGCACCGTTGTTGAAGTCGTTCAGCTACGAGGAGAGCACATCATCACCATTCCAATTCATCGGAGGTATCACCTCAGCCTAGCACAGATGCCTGACTGGATGGTGGGCCGCCTCACATCAGTAGCGCTTTCCCCGGAGCCGGGGTCGATGGGAAGAATACCATCTAGTCGCAACCCACGTCTTCACCAGCGGATCCTATGAATAAGGATATGGTTAGGGCCAGAGGAAGACTTTTCCAGGTTAACACTTGGGCCATCGTTCAAAGCGCGAACATTCAGGAGGGACGATATTCTTATCCATGCGTTCGTTTAGCGGACCAGGCTCACGCTTTGGATGAGGACTTGCAGATGATTACCGGTTCTTCAAGACCCATCACGCTCAAAATCCTAGATGCCAGATTTGTTTCTTGAGACAGAAATCAGACGTGTACTTATACCATTATCCTCACAAGCGTCCTCAACTCTTGTAATGGAGCAGGAATATTGGAGGTCAACCTGAACCGCATTTTCAGACCGTGGTTGATTTTCAACAGCATCAAATCGACCACATGAGAAACAACCTCAGAGCAGTCTAAGGCAGAGATACTTTTCCCTCAAGGATCAAGACCAGGATTCCTTTCGTGGCAGAGGCAAATGTCGAAAGTTCAAGGGCAGGGGTGGGGACAAGAGGGGGAAACACTGAAGTGTTGGACAGTCACAACTGGGAGCTCTGGACCCCTTCCTACTCAATGTGTTGTGCTACGGCTACTGCCTGAACTTAGCGGTAGATCAACCGTTGATCACAGCTCAACATCTGCTACTGAAATCCAACATGGACATCTTGTTGCAGATAAGAGCTGTAGAGATTGTACACGCCCCAGTGTTAACACCAGGCTTTTACTCTCCCATCTTTCTGGTACCCAAGAAGGACCCAGACAAGATGTGGATGATTCACAATCTCTCTATGTTCAACAAGCGCTACCTGGAGCGTCCACCTTTCTTCTGCCACACAACTTTGAGACTGCTCAGGATCAAGGATTTCATTTCCCTGATCAGTCTCGACCTACAGGATCCCTACCTGCATGTACCTATCCATCCCTCTGACCACAGGTTCCTCAGGTTCCAGTTTAATGGGGTGCACTACCAATGGGCAGTCCTGCCATTTGGCTTTTCAGTAGCCCCGTGGCTATTTACATGAATAATCAAGTCATTAACTGACTTTCTACACCTGAGGAACATTTGGTTCGAGTCAGACATAGATGACTGTCTCCTGAGTCATCCGGACATGTGCGTGTCCCTGGTGCGTCATAAGGACTTCACCTGGTGTCTATTATATCAATTGGGAGGATAGTCAATGAGGCGAAGTCCCATCTTACTGGCTCCAGTTCATAGGAGGCCTGTTTCAGACAGATCAGGACCTCCTATCAGTGCCGAGGGACAGATGGCTAAAGATCTTATGCCATCTGTCACCTGCCCTGTGTCAATCATGCACACTTCACCAATGGCAAGTGTTGCTAGGGCTACTCACTTCAGCCCAGGATTTGCCAAGCAGAGGTCGCTTACAACTGCGTCCAATACAACAGTTCCTGACCCCCTTCATCAGACGCCAGGATCTGTACACAGCCATCACTCTACCATACCACCTAAGGACTCATCTCAACTGGTGGACGATAGAGTCAAACGTCTATGGAGGCGTCTCATTGTCTGGGACAATCCTGAATCTACACCTGTTCATAAACGCCTCCCTTCAGGGATGGGGTGCTCATTTACAGGGCCAGACTGCCTCAGGGCTGTGGTCCGGCACACAACAAACTCGGAAGCCCACATTCTGGCCATCTCACATTAGCAAGAGCAGTTACAGTTTACCCTACTCTCAGTCTCCATCGACAACAAAGCGCTGGTGTGGTGCCTGCACAATCAAGCGACAACACACTCTCACGCCGACGTTCCGGTTCTTTCACCTAGTAGATTTTACTGATATCTCAAATAAGAAATAAACGACTTGTGGTCATTATTTATCGTACAATAAAACACTGCAGGAAAAATAAACCACTCGGGGCTGCACCCCTCATGGTTTATTCTCCCTGCCCTTTTGGTTTATTCTCCCTGCAGTGTTTAATTGTACGGAAAACAGCTTCAACTTGTTTATTTCTTAAATACAATTCAGTAATATTTGTCTTGTTGTTTCGAAGATAATTGGTGACTAGGTTCTTTTCACTGTAGGAAATCATTAGCATGCTATACCTTGTGACAGGTGTAGGTGTCATCTAAAGGGATGCTAGCAGATGACTGATTGGTGGTTTTAGTTTATGCCTGATTCGAAGTTTTAGTTCCTGTGATGCTATGATCATTTTACATTAATGCAAATGGAATAAATAAATAAGTTAATATTTAACTTTTTATATTTTCAAGCGTAAGAAACATCTGCTTGAACAAAAAAGGGCAGAAAATGAAAGTAAACGAATCGAAGAAAGGAAGAAAGGTATTTTGCATATTTTGTCTTTACATCTCTTTCCTCTTTAATTTTGTCTTCTCACATGATGGTGCCTTCTCACCCCTGTTGTTTAGTGGAAGGTCGGGGATTCAATCCCCGGCTGCGTCATACCAAAAGAGGTTAAAAGGTTTTGTTTGTTTGTTGTTTAACGCCGCACTCAGCAATATTCCAGGTATATGATGGCAGTCTGTAAATAATAGAGTCTGGGCCGGACAATCAAGTGATTGATATCATGAGCATCAATCTATTCAATTGGGATCGATGACATGCATCAACCAAGTCAGCAAGGCTGACCACCCATCCCGTTACTCGCCTTTTACGGCAAGCATGGGTTGCTGAAGACCTATTCTACCCCGAATCGTCATGGGTCGGGTTAAAAGGTGGTACATGTTGTAACCCTGCCTGGTGCCCAGCGCTAAGGAGCTTAAACAAGGACTCAGAGTCAGTACACTGTGTCTGAGTGGGGTCTTTATGTTAAAACTGTGGCATGGTATCTCAAGGGGCTAGCACTATAAACTTGACGTTAGTCCGGACTAGTACACGCAGCCATATACATACACATGCATGCACATCACTACATAAGTGTAATAATCTTGAATGCAACGTTAAACCCCATTTCACCTTTCCTCACCTCACATTATTTTGTTATTAATATGTTTTAATATGTAACAAGAAAGAAGAAAAAGATTCCGATATGGTCAAAGTATTATAATACTGTCATGAATCTAGATGATTGTAGTTAGATCATTGGTATCATTTCAGACTTCTGTGTGATGTAACTGGCTTTGCTAATCAATCACTGAATGCAGGTAAAAAGGCAAACATATTTGAGACTGAGAAGGGCATGCCAACTCGTCAGACAGGGAGGATAGAAGTGAGCCACACCCCCAGAGTGTTCCCAACCCCGGTGCGGGAATCCCAGGCCCCCATGGAGGAAGAGGTAGGTAACCTGATACAGCAATGTTATACGTCATTTAGATTTCCTTTCTGGTCAGGTAGATGCCACTTTACTTATGCTTAATGACCCATGACATGTTAGAGATATTCAGGCATTTTTTCACAAGATTTATAAACAAACAAAATGATATTTATGAAACTTTATTGTTATGTTTGTTTTGGAACACTGGCCAATTTGCTCTTTTAGAAAATCTATAAATCAAGTATCCCTGTGTTATGGGTTTTCGGACACTTAAAAAAACATTTGTAGTTTTCTTGCTAATCACAGGAACAACTCACTCACCAATATTAAAGACAACTTTATCTTGATAACAGGCCATCATCTCACCATTTACAATGTCTATGTGATGCCACAGCCCTTGTAGCGCAAGTAATCATGATAAACATGGCCATCTGAAAACGTATTATGTCCAAAAACCTATGATCCGATAATATAAGTATTGTAAAGATCCAGATATTTCCCCAAATCTAATTAGACTTTCCCCATCTTCCAATGTCCCCAGTAGCTTATGAGGTTAAGTAATCTATCCACAAAGCCTGTCTGTTTGATGTTGTTTTTGTTGTCATTATGTGATTACCTTCCAACTTGTGACAGAGGTGACACAGTGGTGTCATTTATTCTGTTACACAATATTGGTGATATATGAGCTTTTGATCATATATGTAACACAATGATGACCTTTATACATCTATTACCTGCTTGACCCCAGGATGTTGAGAGGTGGTTGGTGTGTATTTCAGTGGTTGAGCTGTAAGTACAAGAGGAGGTTGGTGTGTATTTCAGTGGTTGAGTTGTAAGTACAAGAGGAGGTTGGTGTGTATTTCAGTGGTTGAGCTGTAAGTACAAGAGGAGGTTGGTGTGTATTTCAGTGGTTGAGCTGTAAGTACAAGAGGAGGTTGGTGTGTATTTCAGTGGTTGAGCTGTAAGTACAAGAGGAGGTTGGTGTGTATTTCAGTGGTTGAGCTGTAAGTACAAGAGGAGGTTGGTGTGTATTTCAGTGGTTGAGCTGTAAGTACAAGAGGAGGTTGGAGTGTATTTCAGTGGTTGAGCTGTAAGTACAAGAGGAGGTTGGTGTGTATTTCAGTGGTTGAGCTGTAAGTACAAGAGGAGGTTGGTGTGTATTTCAGTGGTTGAGCTGTAAGTACAAGAGGAGGTTGGTGTGTATTTCAGTGGTTGAGCTGTAAGTACAAGAGGAGGTTGGTGTGTATTTCAGTGGTTGAAGAAGCAGGCAGAGGCACGGAGGACTGTGGAGCTGTCTGATGCAGACCTCTCAGAGGAGGAGAAGAACCCGCTTTGGCTCCGGGACAAGGGCAAGTAAGTAGTGGAGTCTGTTCTTATGTCATAATTTCATCTCACCTTACGTTAAAATACAAATGTCTGAGTGGTTAACAAGGGGGCAATTATTTTCCATGTAGCATGCTCATGCCCCCAGCTGAGAAATTCAAGTTAATCGGAACAAAACTAAGGTAATTTACTTATCTCGCATATGTATCATTGAGCTGAAATGAACCAATGTTTATCTGAGTGCATTGGGTAAAGGGAAGTAACTCGGTTTGTTTGAGGCCTCTGTTAGCTGTCAAAATAGCTGAATCAAAGTATTCTAGTCAGTGAAACTTTGGACATATATTCAAATTAGAAAACAATTGCAAGGCTGCTATCAGGACCCTCAGAGTTTAGACAGTGCAGGCCCCGCCTAAATTCTTCAGGCCCTCTTTTATAAAACACTTGCTGCTTTATGTGACAAAAGAAATCGAGACCAAAATTTATTGCAGGCCAAAAGGACCCATACAAATTTGAGACTAGGGGCCCTACACCAAGTCTACTTGCCACGGTCCTATGGCAGGCGTGTATTTCCAGCACTGATTCTTGGTCTGTATAAATGAATGAGACAAATCAGCTTGGGGTACATAGACTCACACATGGATACATTTACACCTCGAGATCAGTTGACTTATTATGTAGTTACATGTAGCGATTGCCTATTGCCAATATTATTTGGGCACTCAAAACTTATGTAACTTGAATTGTTTTCAGTGAATTTTTCAAGGGTGGTAACTATCAAGCAGCAGTGAATGCCTACACACACGCAATCCGGTTGAGCAACAAGATGCCAGGGTATCCTTCCTTGATAGTCAGCTGCTACTAGACATCAATAGCTTGTCTCCTTCACATGTGCCAATAACTGATGTTGAATAGCTGGGGGTCGTTGTGTTCAGTAATCATAGATGTGACAGTTGTCGTAAGGGACTGGTCACTCATTACAGGGTATACTGTATTATTTGGATTTTGCTTTCCTTAACCTGTGACAAGATTGTACTCTAACAGAGCAGCCTGTCATCTGAAGCTTCGAAACCTCATCAAGTGTGTAGAAGACTGTTCAAAAGTAGGTCTCGCTTCTGTCTATCATCCTTGTCATAATTCTATTGGGAAACATTTGCTTTGAACTACATTTCAAAACTAATTCTATTATTGATATTATTATCTTCATTTTGAGCGAGTGAGTGATTATTGTTTAATGCCACATCGGTAATTTTGCATCTATTCACTACAACTTCATTCTGAGGAGAGTCCTTCGTCAGCTGTATAGGAACAGACCTGGTCTTGTAGTCCTAACCCAACTTCATAGTAGGACATGCATAGGACAATCTTTGTTATAAACACCATCACACAATTAGTTTCTACCCTGTTAATGTCCATGCTGTGTGCTACAGGCTCTGGACCTTCTCCATCCTCCAGTACCCCAGAACGCTGCTAGTCGATGCAGGGCCCTCGTGAGGCGGGGAACAGCATTCTGTCAGCTGGAGATGTATATTGAAGGTGAGCTTCAAGTTGATCAGTTTAATGTGTTGTTCATTGAATGTATATTCCATAACTGATATGAGAGGTATCATCTTGTTTCCTTTAACAATGGACTGTCCTCTATTGTTTATACAAATGGGATACCTCCCTCCCTAATCTTACCAACAGCCTCCATGGTCTAATGATCGAGTGTCCGCCCAGGGAGCAGAGGGTCAGGGGTTTGATTCCTGGCCGTGTCATACCAAAAGACATTAAAAGATGGTATTGTTGTTACCCTGCCTGGCACTCAACATTAAGGGGCTAAAACAAGGACTGGTTGGCTCAGAGTCAGCATACTGTGTCTGAGTGGGGTCCGGACTAGTACAAACAGAGACAAGCGGGCGAATGAATGAATGAATGAATGAATGAATGAATGAATGAATGAATGAATGAATGAAGGAATTCACGTCACTGTATAAGTGCAATAATCTTGAATGCGACATTAATCCCCATTTCATCTAGCCTTCATCTCACCGTAATCTTACCATAACAATGAATAGCTTAATAAATTCATTGTATGTTTGATGGTGTATATTCCAATTAGGTAATGGCATTCAAATGTGAGATATTTTAATATAATATATAACTGGTGACTTCGGCTTAAAAAAATAAAACAATTGATTCTCAGGAAATGATTTTTGAACTTTTTTTTCACTCTTTTTTTTA
The DNA here is from genome assembly GCF_023055435.1 of Haliotis rufescens. Taxonomy (NCBI): domain Eukaryota; kingdom Metazoa; phylum Mollusca; class Gastropoda; order Lepetellida; family Haliotidae; genus Haliotis; species Haliotis rufescens. The sequence goes on from NW_025963779.1 coordinate 38,883,124, forward strand.
TGGTTGTTCAAACTAGTACATGTATGTAACCAAATAAATAATTGTGTACAATCAACCTGGGAAAGGGCCTCCTACATAAATGTATTCCTTGACACAGTATTAGACTACCGTTAGACTTGGAATTGTTAAGGATTTTTCTTTTTAAATGGAAATAAAAACGAATTGTGCGGCAAACTTTATGATGAGGGGGGCGGTGCCTGAGAACCAAGACTATTATTTTTTTAGCCTTATCTGCCTACGTTTCTTTATTAAGTTTACCTTAAGAGACAGAACATTTATAATTAAACCAAAGTTGATAGTTATAAGCCATACAAGTACAGCATAACAATTAACAGTTATTCTATGACAACATGCAAGTTTTTTTTAGCCCAAACAAACCTATGGTGTCTGGGAGTTGCTAAAATGAAGTGATATGCAGCTAGCTTCCCAGTGTTTGACTGTGTGATGATGTTCTATTCCAGGTCTCCAAGATTACGAAGCTGGTCTGAAGTTAGACCGAGACAACAAAGAGTTACAGGCTGATGCCGAGAAAATCCGTGAGATAATACAAGGCACTGTGGACAGATAAGCAGACACGGACACAGGCAGAGATTGGGGGACGAATGGGGTGTGGAGGAAGACTGAGAGCATGGATGAAGACTTGGGTGCAGATGAAGATTTTGAGAGGCTGAATGATTTTTGGTATACTGCCTTGGGTGTTCAGTCTGTGTTTACCTAACTACACACACTTCTGTACATTTCAACATGATCAGCATCTTCTGTAGTCATATGTGGCCATGGGTGGACTAGCTGGATGCATCTTGCTGTAGTCATATGTGGCCATGGGTGGTCTAGCTAGGTGCATCTTGCTGTAGTCATATGTGGCCATGGGTGGACCAGCTAGGTGCATCTTGCTGTAGTCATATGTGGCCATGGGTGGACTAGCTGGATGCATCTTGCTGTAGTCATATGTGGCCATGGGTGGACCAGCTAGGTGCATCTTGCTGTAGTCATATGTGGCCATGGGTGGACCAGCTAGGTGCATCTTGCTGTAGTCATATGTGGCCATGGGTGGACCAGCTAGGTGCATCTTGCTGTAGTCATATGTGGCCATGGGTAGACAAGCTAGGTGCATCTTGCTGTAGTCATATGTGGCCATAGGCGGACCAGCTAGGTGCATCTTGCTGTTGTCATATGTGGCCATGGGTGGTCCAGCTAGGTGCATCTTGTTGTAGTCATATGTGGCCATGGGTGGTCCAGCTAGGTGCATCTTGTTGTAGTCACATGTTGCCATGGGTGGACCAGCTAGGTGCATCTTGCTGTAGTCATATGTGGCCATGGGTGGTCCATCTAGGTGCATCTTGTTGTAGTCATATGTGGCCATGGGTGGTCCAGCTAGGTGCATCTTGCTGTAGTCACATGTGGCCATGGGTGGACCAGCTAGGTGCATCTTGCTGTGCTGGGTAGCATTTGGTAGGTTTCACATTCAGACTTGACTCTATCATGACTGTCAGCACCTGTTCTTGTAGATTTCACCACAGATGCAAACATCCATCTTCTGTATCACTTAGAAGATAAACCTACTGTATTGGTAATGTTCAGCTAGGTTGCCTGTGGATTTTACCATGCCAAATTGAATTTGGAACTGAACATGCAATCAGAATTGATTTTTCCAAAGTCATGTTTTGGGATTTCCTCCTACATTAAGCTGAAGGATGTGATATAGCTGAAATTCTGCTCAACTGACTCCATCAAAAGTAATGTTTTCTTGTTGATCAAATCATCTGCTTGTATGCTATGAAATCAATGATATTGTTCATTTGAAAGATTGGAAATGTTATAATGATTAGGAGTTTCTTGTAATAAATAATAAATGTGTTGTCAATTAAAACGAAGTAATGTAACATAATTCCTGTTGGAACACTATTTGTAAGGACCTACAGTCAACTCTAAGAAGTAAGATGTTTTGAATAGGCAGCTATAGATTCCAATGTCCCCAAGGAGTGGTAAGTGTGAGGAGCGCTGGAAGCTTGTGCTTGATGGAGATGGCTGGACAGTATTAGTTGTAGACGTATCACATGGATCAGTCACTGTGACTTGGCTGACTGTGTGTCACTGGAGGGTGGAGATGGCGATGTGGCAGCGGACACAGACACTTTCCATGGCAACCGGGTCATGTGTTCACTACGGGACTTGGCTGACTGTGTGTCACTGGAGGGTGGAGATGGCGATGTGGCAGCGGACACAGACACTTTCCATGGCAACCGGGTCATGTGTTCACTACGGGACTTGGCTGACTGTGTGTCACTGGAGGGTGGAGATGGCGATGTGGCAGCGGACACAGACACTTTCCATGGCAACTGGGTCATGTGTTCACTACGGGACTTGGCTGACTGTGTGTCACTGGAGGGTGGAGATGGCGATGTGGCAGCGGACACAGACACTTTCCATGGCAACCGGGTCATGTGTTCACTACGGGACTTGGCTGACTGTGTGTCACTGGAGGGTGGAGATGGCGATGTGGCAGCTGACACAGACACTTTCCATGGCAACCGGGTCATGTGTTCACCACGGGACTTGGGTGATGTTCACTCCTCTGTTTCCAAACTCCTGGCATGCTCCAGTAGCTCGGTTGTTTCTCATACTGACAGATTATCATTGCCTGGAATAAAGCTGACTGTGGCGTAAAACAACATTCACATCACTCTCCCTAGTTGTAGTTGTACATAAAATCTCTCAAAATCACTGAAATAAATGATATCATTTAAAAGGATTTTTTTTTTGTATTTGATGTTGTTGATTGCATATGGCAAGTTTTGTAAGCACCAAACAAAGAAGTAACAGAATTTGTGACCTGCATCATATTGGGATTTCCATGTCATGATATATACAGGAAATTCTGTAAAGGAAATCTTAAACTACATATCATCACTCACCTACCCAGTTGAACTGTCTGTTGTAGTGTAAGCTACGTCCACTTACCCAGTTGATCTGCCTGTTCTCCTGTAAGCTACGTCCACTTACCCAGGTGATCTGTCTGTTGTAGTGTAAGCTACGTCCACTTACCGAGTTGATCTGCCTGTTCTCCTGTAAGCTACGTCCACTTACCCAGGTGATCTGTCTGTTCTAGTGTAACCTATGTCCACTTACCCAGTTGATCTGTCTGTTGTAGTGTAAGCTACTTCCACTTACCCAGTTGATCTGTCTGTTTTTATGTAAGCTACATCCACTAACCCAGTGGATCAGTCTGTTCTCGTGTAAGCTATAACCACTTACCTAGTTGATCTGTTTGTTCTCCTGTAAACTATGTCCACTTACCCAGTTGATCTGTCTGTTCTCCTGTAAGCTACGTCCACTTACCCAGTTGATCTGTCTGTTCTCCTGTAAGCTACGTCCACTTGCCCAGTTGATCTGTTTGTTCTCCTGTAAGCTACGTCCACTCACCCAGTTGATCTGTCTGTTCTAGTGTAACCTATGTCCACTGTCCACTTACCCAGTTCATCTGTCTCTTGTAGTGTAACCTACTTCCACTTACCCAGTTCATCTGTCGTAATGTAAGCTACCTCCACTTACCAAGTTCATCTGTCGTAATGTAAGCTACCTCCTCTTACCCAGTTCATCTGTCTGTTGTAGTGTAACCTACGTCTACTTACACAGTTCATCTGTAGTAATGTAAGCTACCTCCACTTACCCAGTTCATCTGTCGTAATGTAAGGTACGTCCACTTACCCAGTTCATCTGTCTGTTGTAGTGTAACCTACATCTACTTACACAGTTCATCTGTCTGTTCTCATGTAAACTACTTCCACTTACCCAGTTCAACTGTCTGTTGTAGTGTAACCTACATCTACTTACACAGTTCATCTGTCATAATGTAAGCTACCTCCACTTACCCAGTTCATTTGTCGTAATGTAAGCTACTTCCACTTACCCAGTTCATCTGTCGTAATGTAAGCTACCTCCACTTACCCAGTTCATCTGTCTGTTGTAGTGTAACCTACGCCTTCTTACACAGTTCATCTGTCGTAATGTAAGCTACCTCCACTTACCCAGTTCATCTGTCGTAATGTAACCAACGTCCACTTACTCAGTTCATCTGTCTGTTGTTGTGTAACCTACGTCCACTTACCCAGTTGATCTGTCGTAATGTAAGCTACCTCCACTTACCCAGTTCATCTGTCGTAATGTAAGCTACCTCCACTTACCCAGTTCATCTGTCTGTTGTAGTGTAACCTACGTCTACTTACACAGTTCATCTGTCGTAATGTAAGCTACCTCCACTTACCCAGTTCATCTGTCGTAATGTAAGCTACCTCCACTTACCCAGTTCATCTGTCTGTTGTAGTGTAACCTACGTCCACTTACCCAGTGCATCTGTCGTAATGTAAGCTACTTCCACTAACCCAGTTCATCTGTCGTTATGTAAGCTACCTCCACTTACCCAGTTTATCTGTCTGTTGTAATGTAACCTACGTCTACTTACACAGGTGATCTGTCTGTTCTCATGTAAGCTACGTCCACTTACCCAGTTGATCTGTCTGTTGTAGTGTAACCTATGTCCACTTACCCAGTTGATCTGTCTGTTTTTATGTAAGCTACATCCACTAACCCAGTGGATGTGTCTGTTCTCGTGTAAGCTATAACCACTTACCCAGTTGATCTGTTTGTTCTCCTGTAAACTATGTCCACCTGCCCAGTTGATCTGTCTGTTCTCCTGTAAGCTACGTCCACTTACCCAGTTGATCTGTCTGTTCTCCTGTAAGCTACGTCCACTTACCCAGTTGATCTGTTTGTTCTCCTGTAAGCTACGTCCACTCACCCAGTTCATCTGTCTGTTGTAGTGTAAGCTACGTCCACTTACCCAGTTCATCTGTCTGTTGTAGTGTAACCTACGTCCACTTACCCAGTTCATCTGTCGTAATGTAAGCTACCTCCACTTACCAAGTTCATCTGTCGTAATTTTAGCTACCTCCTCTTACCCAGTTCATCTGTCTGTTGTAGTGTAACCTACGTCTACGTACAGTGTTTATCTGTCGTAATGTAAGCTACCTCCACTTACCCAGTTCATCTGTCGTAATGTAAGGTATGTCCACTTACCCAGTTCATCTGTCTGTTGTTGTGTAACCTACATCTACTTACACAGTTCATCTGTCTGTTCTCATGTAAACTACTTCCACTTACCCAGTTCATCTGTCTGTTGTAGTGTAACCTACATCTACTTACACAGTTCATCTGTCGTAATGTAAGCTACTTCCACTTACCCAGTTTATCTGTCGTAATGTAAGCTACCTCCACTTACCCAGTTCATCTGTCTGTTGTAATGTAACCTAGGTCTACTACACAGTTCATCTGTCGTAATGTAACCTACGTCCACTTACTCAGTTCATCTGTCTGTTGTTGTGTAACCTACGTGTACTTACACAGTTCATCTATTGTAATGTAAGCTACCTCCACTTACCCAGTTCATCTGTCATAATGTAAGCTACCTCCACTTACCCAGTTCATCTGTCGTAATGTAAGCTACCTCCACTTACCCAGTTCATCTGTCGTAATGTAAGCTACCTCCACTTACCCAGTTCATCTGTCTGTTGTTGTGTAACCTATGTCCACTTACCCAGTTCATCGGTCGTAATGTAAGCTACGTCCACTTACCCAGTTCAACTGTGTGTTGTAGTGTAACCTACGTCTACTTACACAGTTCATCTGTCATAATGTAAGCTACCTCCACTTACCCAGTTCATCTGTCGTAATTTTAGCTACCTCCACTTACCCAGTGCATCTGTCTGTTGTAGTGTAACCTACGTCCACTTACCCAGTTCATCTGTCGTAATGTAAGCTACCTTCACTTACCCAGTTCATCTGTTGTAATGTAAGCTACCTCCACTTACCCAGTTCATCTGTCTTAATGTAAGCTACCTCCACTTACCCAGTTAATCTGTCTGTTGTAGTGTAACCAACGTCTACTTACACAGGTGATCTGTCTGTTCTCATGTAACCTATGTCCACTTACTCAGTTCATCTGTCTGTTGTAGTGTAACCTACGTCTACTTACACAGTTCATCTGTCGTAATGTAAGCTACCTCCACTTACACAGTTCATCTGTCTGTTGTAGTGTAACCTACGTCTACTTACACAGGTGATCTGTCTGTTCTCATGTAAGCTACGTCCACTTACCCAGTTGATTTGTCTGTTGTAGTGTAACCTACGTCCACTTACCCAGTTCATCTGTCATAATGTAAGCTACCTCCACTTACCCAGTTCATCTGTCGTAATGTAAGCTACCTCCACTTACCCAGTTCATCTGTCTGTTGTAGTGTAACCTACGTCCACTTACCCAGTTCATCTGTCGTAATGTAAGCTACCTCCACTTACCCAGTTCATCTGTCGTTATGTAAGCTACCTCCACTTACCCAGTTCATCTGTCTGTTGTAATGTAACCTACGTCTACTTACACAGTTGATCTGTCTGTTCTCATGTAAGCTACGTCCACTTACCCAGTTGATCTGTCTGTTGTAGTGTAACCTACGTCTACTTACACAGTTCATCTGTCGTAATGTAAGCTACCTCCACTTACCAAGTTCATCTGTCTGTTGTAGTGTAACCTACGTCCACTTACCCAGTTCATCTGTTCTCATGTAAGCTACGTCCACTTACGCAGTTCATCTGTCTGTTGTAGTGTAACCTACGTCCACTTACCCAGTTGATCTGTCTGTTCTCATGTAAGCTACGTCCACTTACCCAGTTCATCTGTCTGTTGTAATGTAACCTACGTCCACTTACCCGGTTGATCTGTCTGTTCTCATGTAAGCTACGTCCACTTACTCAGTTCATCTGTCTGTTGTAGAGTAACCTATGTCCACTTACCCAGTTGATCTGTCTGTTGTAGTGTAACCTATGTCCACTTACCACGTTGATACCAGCAAAGTTGATCCTGTGCTTGACACCTGAGAGTTTGTTGGGCTTCGGTCCGTCCCACACTGAAGCTGTCATTGCACATTTGGCGAAGACTCGGTTCAAACTTGCCTCTGTTCACCCTGTATTGATGGATACCTGGTAGGATGAGGTGGCAATGAGGTTGACCTTCAAGCGCTGCACAGACGGCTTTGATTGTATACTCACCAGGGAGCTGAGAATGAAAAGGGATGGGTATTTATCATGTAGTGCTTTGAGCATGTTCCTATATGGCGTGGACACATAGTCCTTCCTATTAAGTTGTTACGGTAATAACAGCAACTTTCAGGTTTGAGAAGTGAGGGAGTGAATGTAAAGACACGTGGGTAACATTTCAGTCATATAGTGACCAGACAACCAGGAAAGGCATTATGTTTTTTTGGTGGTGAGTAAGGTAACATGCTATCAGCTCAAAAGGTATGGTAATTATTTCTGTGCTAAAGACCGCCTGGATATGGAAGATAGAGTCAATTTGAGGCTGGTGGTGATGGGTATTAAGGCATGTATAAATTGGTAGAGAAGCTAGCGGAGTGCGTGGCTTCAGAAGCGTAAGTTGTCCTCAACTGTCAGTGGAGATATCGGAAATTTCCACTACAGCAGAACCCATGATAGTTGCACTAGAGCGGGTCGCGGGTATCAAAAAGACTGACAATGACAAATTGTTCTAGACTCTTTATAGGAGTAACTCTAGTGAATCGAACCGCTTTCATCGAAGGTGATTGATTTTCTTATTTGTTACTTTTCGTGGTGCCTACATCATATGTACTGTATTGGCTTGTAATGAGGTGGGCTGTTTCAGGAAATTGGAAATCTGAACCCCCAACGGTGAATCCCGTGTCGGTCGCCCTACCGGCTCACTTGTACTATACGACATGCATAATTAATGTCGGAAGAAGTCCGTTAACAAAAAGAATTCCTCATCTGATAATACGCATCGACCCCACTGAAGAAACCGTTCATTTTTGTGAACCGTTGAAAAGGTTTTTTTTAGAAGACCAAACTTGGTGTGTTTCCGCTCACCTCGCTGTGAAAGGCCACACACACCTACCTACCATCCAGCCTCCCACTACATCCGGGTCTTTGACACGCACAACCAGTACTTCCCACAGCGTGTTTGGCAGAGTGTGGAATTAACGATTTACTAACGATTGCCACCACGCACTTCACACATATCACCAGTACTAAATAGCCAAGAACAGGAGAGGAATGGAATGTTAGTTCTTCTTGTGAGCAAGTATCGATCATGAACAGAGAAGCGCACTCCATTTTTAGGAATTGTTCTGGCTAAGGGTCCGTCAGATGGCGAAGCAAGGGAGTATCCCTTGGGACAGCTAGTATTGACTACATCCAATTTCGCTTACAGCTACTAACACCTAGAAGAAACTAAGTTTGTGTGGAACAAGGCCTACACTCTTGAACACGCACATGCACACACACACACACACACACACACACACACACACACACACACACACACACACACACACACACACACACACACACACACACACACACATCCCACCCCCGACTCACACACTGTTTAAATTATATAGAATATGGACTGGTAACGATGTTACTGTACAATGTAAACTTTTAACTTGAGTCCCTTACACCATGTAAATGTGTAATTTAAACTTTAATTTTAACAAACGTCGGAGATTCAGCATCTCTTGGAGTTTTGTCTTATAGAAGTATATATTGGTACTTCCGGCGATTTCCCTCTGGTATTCAAAATTAGAGGTAGACGTTTGTGAAACCTTCCAGAGAGGAAATAGCATATCATAATGATTCGTAAATACCTACTTTAGCGGGGGCACGTTTTAATAAAAACATTCTGTTAAAACTCCCCATCAGTGAGGGTGCAGACTTCATTCCATTATCGAGGTAGTGGAACGTAGCATATGGGAATCTGAAACTTCCGATGCCGTTATGTCGCCACATGAGACTATCACCAACTTTAGGGAAGGTCTTCTGGTGAAATTGAAACATCGTTTCTATGTAATCAGTTTGATGAGAGTGGAGTTAGCAGACAGGCGAAGTATTATTTGTATAATCTCACTCAAATTAGCTAGAACAGCCAGTAAACCCAGTCATAGTCTCCCGTTTCCACCTGTGTACGCACTCATACCTGTTGATACCTGATCCAAAGTCAACCGGTGTCAGTATTTAGGGGAACCCCTTATCGATATATTTATCGGTAGATTCTTTCAGTGGCATTTAGAAGTAGGTATGATGAACAATGGAGGTAGTTCTACTGATAATCATATTTTTTTTATTACAAATTCGGTGTTTCAGTGTAGCGTTATCACGTGTGTAGTATCTACACCGACACGTTGTAATCATTGCAGTAAAATATCCAAAAACTATCTCCCTTGCTTGCCTATAAGTGACTGAGCGTTGCAGAACGTCAACCGGTGTCAGTGTTTAGGGGAAAACTTTATTGATGTGCTTGCCTATAAGTGACTGAGCGTTGCAGAACGTCAACCGGTGTCAGTGTTTAGGGGAAAACTTTATTGATGTGCTTGCCTATAAGTGACTGAGCGTTGCAGAACGTCAACCGGTGTCAGTGTTTAGGGGAAAACTTTATTGATGTGCTTGCCTATAAGTGACTGAGCGTTGCAGAACGTCAACCGGTGTCAGTGTTTAGGGGAAAACTTTATTGATGTGCTTGCCTATAAGTGACTGAGCGTTGCAGAACGTCAACCGGTGTCAGTGTTTAGGGGAACCCATTATTGATGTGCTTGCCTATAAGTGACTGAGCGTTGCAGAACGTCAACCGGTGTCAGTGTTTAGGGGAACCCTTTATTGATGTGCTTGCCTATAAGTGACTGAGCGTTGCAGAACGTCAACCGGTGTCAGTGTTTAGGGGAACCCTTTATTGATTCTGCCTATAAGTGACTGAGCGTTGCAGAAAGTCAATCGGTGTCAGTGTTTAGGGGAACCCATCATTGATGTGCTTGCCTATAAGTGATTGAGTGCTGCAGACCGTCAACCGGTGTCAGTGTTTAGGGGAACCCTTTATTGATGTACTTTAGTGATGTACTTTAGTGATACGTGGCAAGATATTTTCGCAAGATCACACCAACAGAAATAGGTTTAAAACCCCTATTCCTACATGTACATTTTATCTAAACGAAGAAAACGCCTTCTTTAACAAAAAGATAAAATATTGTGATGGCTGAAAAATTACTGAGTTGTGAGTTTAAGGGTCGCGGAAAACTCTTTGTTTCCTCTCAACTGGAGATGTTTAAAACCTATACCTTGTAACAGTGGACAGAGCGACACCCTTGAACAACCCACTGCTGGCTTTTCCACCGACAGAAGGCAGAAGTACAGCAGAAACTCAACAGAATCCTCGCTCCTGTCACCGTTCAGACCGACTTTGAGCAAGCCGCCATCCGAGCTATCGAGACTGAGGTTCCTGCAGCCAGAGTGAGAGGATGTTACTTTCACTTCACCCAAGCCATCTGCAGGAAAGTACAAGACTTGGGGTTAGCTGTCCCATACCAAGGAGATCCTGAGGTCAGACGCTGGGTCAGAAGAGCATCATTCCTGGCTCTGTTACCAGAAGCTGACGTCCAAGATGCATGGATCGACGCCATGGACGATACGCCAGAACTAGACAACGCTCAGAGATTTAATGATTATATTGTAACAACTTGGGATGATGATGATGCTAGATTCCCCATCCCTCTATGGAATCACCACCGAAACATTGGACCTCGCACGAACAATAATCTGGAAGGCTTCCACTACTGACTGAACAAGTCTCTGTCACATCATCATCCAAACATTTATCGTTTTGTTGAACTGATCAAGCAAATTGAGACGTCTAAATCTGCCAAGATGCGTCAAATTGACTTTGGTGCTGCTCCCCAAGGCAGAAAGCGAGTGTACCGCGAGAAAGAAAATCAGATTGTGGGACCAACTCAGAGTAGGTTAGAAAAACTGTGTTCAGTTTCTGGATGCTGCTGGTTATCTGTATCCAACTGACCACTTAATGTGAAGCTGCAAACTCAAAATGTTAATATGTGATCCTGCGTTAATGATCATTTAACTTACAGTGATTACTTAATGTGTTTATTTATGTATATATGTCATATAACATAGGTCATTGATGATGATATGTGCTATGATGAATACATATGCTATGCTGAGGAGTATTAAAAGATTATTAAAAGTATTGAAAGTTGTAATTTTGTGTTTCTTGGATCATTCCACTTTAATTGTGGGTATTACAAAGGTAGCTGTTGGTGCAGTCTACCATACCATATGTTGTTTTAAACCGTATGACTAATGGGCCGTATGACTAATGGGAGGACACCTCACTATCAGGTGTGACCACCATGTGCGTTCATACAGGCGAGACAGAGGCTGCGCATTGAAGACACCAAGGCGAAGAAGGATGATAGCCACGTTAGTAGACTTCATGTAGCTTTATAGTCTTGGTCGTGTTCAACTGTTTCCCTTTCTTTGTACCCGAGAAGGAATATCGTATAGTATGTAAAATGCAATGCAAAAGATTACTTATGGGTACATCACCTGCATGGGTAAAATGTAATATCAGTGTAAGGTTAGAGTAAGTAGTTTTGTATCCTGCTATTTTCGCAAAATCGAAACAAAGACCTTTTAATCAATTTCTCGTTTCTGAAAAAAATAACCGCCTAAAAATAACAAACTATATGTAGCTCGCATCGAGATAGGAGAGCCAGTTGAACAGTTTTGATCTCCAAGGAACTAATGTGCAACTTCTTCTCAGAAGCCTCCTGTTTCCATTTGCCCACATGTCGCATCCCATCCAAGGCGTGACACATTCTATTGTTAGGTCAGGTCTGGGTGGATTGCCACAGTGGGCCTGCTGTTGAAGTCGGACAGTTTGCTCACCCACCACTCTACTTCCATACAGGCCCGAGGCAGATCAGTCGTCGTCTCGTAACTGGTGACGCAGTAGACCCCGACTCGTTGATTAAACTTAATGTTTGATTCAGGAGCATTAATAGCTGGCAACCGTTACTAAGTATTACATTTCCTATCAGTGTGATTACATTCGAAAGGAAGCTGATAAATATCAAGTAACACACTACACCGCATTGTTAAAACGCCTTTGAAGTGGCAGCAGTTATTGATGCACCGATCCCTTACATAATTATCCTCGAGGAAAGGTGTTCTGTGACCATCCTTAATGATGATATATTATTTTGAACAAGGTATGGTTTAAGCACAAATCAATCGCAGACAGCATATTGACACCAAGTGGTGCTGATGGATGTTATAATGGATGTTATATAGTCAGTCTGAGAGATATGACAGGACATGATATGACACCCGGGAACATTCAAATACAGCAATCTACTCACGTTCCACTAGCTCCCTCAGTCTGTGTGGAAAACATTCATTCTATATGTACCACATGAAAGTAGAACACATTTATTTAAAGAATATAGAATGCGTAATGTACTGATTTGTGTAAGTCTGTATATATTTTGTCGTATTGACCTTGAACTTGAAATGCTAATGCATACGTATAAACACAGTGCAACGTTAAACGAGGCAGCAACAATGGTAAGCTTATTACAAGAACAACATCTCGTATTTTGATCACATCCCACTAGATGCCATGTTTGCACCACCAATAAATCACGTATAAGAGTTGGATGTCATTCCCGTTATTTTCTGTCGCCAGTATGAGTAACTGAGACTTGATTTAAGCATGCATTGCTGGATGTATATTTAGGCGGCTATAGATACATCAGTCGTGATCTATTGATTCATGATTTGATTGACATAATGAGGAGAAGATTCAGTTATCCGATCGCTCCTTTGTCGACCCCCACACCCCCTCAGGCGTGCGCTCACAGAAATAGCCAACATGCGTCACCCTAGCATGGAACACTGTAAGGGACATTCTGACGTTCTTGCGTTTTCGAGATCTCTACCTCTCGAAACAAGCTAAAAATGCCAAAAGTGCGAGAATGCGAGATTTGGAGAACTCTCGTGGTTTCCTACAAAGCACTTTTTTTTTCAAAAGTCAAGAACGCGAGAATACCCCACTTGGGCACATGGTGTAAAAGTTATGAATGAGCTTGAAAATGTTATGTGATTTACGCAACATATAACCCGTTTCCGTTATTCGTTTCTATGAAATGTAAAGGAATCAACTCTGGTTCTTACAGTTCTAATATACTTTTAATTAAAGACAGACTCAATATAAAAAAAACACATTCATGTATATGCTTTTGCGAGGCAACAAAAATATGTCTCACGATAATGAAAACATTAAGGTGCCTGAAATCTTGAAAAACAATCACCGTTAGTTACAGAAACGAAGATCCGGGATAGGATAGGTCTTCACCAACCCATACTTGCAGTAAAAGGCTATTATGCTTGTAAGATGCAACTAACGGGATCGGGTGGTCAGGCTCGCTGACTTGGTTGATGCAGATCAGCGATCCCAATTGCGTCCAGACTCGATTACTTACAGACCGCCGTCATATAGCTGGAATATTGCGGAGTGCGACGTTAAACAACGAACAAACAAACAAACTACAGAAACGATGTTCACCTCCGACGTTAAAAAATATTCACATTGTTAGTAGTTGTTATACCCCTATATTGGTAGAATTACTACATACTATTACTTCACATCAAACAAGTGTCCTAATGTATACGAGGTTATATAACATTGTAATACCTTCGCACTATTTGTAGTATTAGGGAGTCTTTGTATAGTCTCCCTAGTAGCATACAGTAGTTGATTGTGACCTTATTATATTGCCTTCTCCGACAAGAAGTAAGATATGAATATATTGTTGCGGGTCGAGTCCCAAATTGTAACAATATGTTAACCTAGAAATATGCACGTAAAGGAATTTAATGTGAAACAACAAACAACCAACATTATACAATCAACAATTGTATTACAAAATTAAATAGGTTTGCAAATCAATACAAATTACTGCAAAGCAATTACAGTGGCAGTATGCAATAGAGTGGTGATCCAATTCAATGGTTGTATCAAATACAATTTTTTTTGGCAGTTGTGATATAAAAAAGTTCAGTGATAATAATATTCACTAATCCGCAAAAGCATCCGAGATAGGCCTAGGCTGGGAATCGTCACACGAAAACTGGTCTGGAAGTAATATCAGATGAAATGTGAGATGACATGTGAGATGAAATAGGGACGCGCCCGCTATAGTCTAACCAGCTTTCAGCACTTTCCACACAGAACTCAATCTCATTAAAATCAGATCTTAGTTTTCGCTACCACTAAACAAAGATCTGAGAACATCCCATTACGGGTCACGTCAGACCGACCTTGCGCGAACTTTGACCGACCAATGGAATGACTGACAAGAAGTCGACATTAGCCAGTCAGAAGGCAGTTTTCTCGTGCTTTACGGCACTAATTACAAATTGGCGACTTCGCTTCGAAACGTATTTTGACAAATTCTCGATTAAAAATGTGTAACCTGAACAAAAGAACATTCTGGAATGGCTAATAGATGGTCTAGGCTTATATATGGATTCAGTCGTTAAGACCGTAACTATCGTTCAGGATACCCCGTGTTAAAGTTTTCGAGGTTGCATGATTAGAAATCCGACTGTCACTTTCATGATCTGGTAAGCGACGCTCTGATTGGTAGGATGAAAGGTTGTTCCTAATGGGATGTCTTCAGATCTTTCTTTAGCAGTAGCGAGAACTAAGATCTAATTTTAATGAGATTGGACAGAACTTGACCAGTCCAGTGTCACTAGAACATCACAGAATATTCCGCTTGACATCCATCTATGCTGTCCCGTAAGGTTACAGATAATTCGAGCATCTAAATATGATAACTTCCTCACCACTGCTAACAATAAAAAGAAGTACATTCCAGACAACTAATCATTGCCCAAATACAATGCAATGAATCTCAACAGCAACAACGCAATACAGTTACAATTATTGTTTAACAATAAATTACACTCTCACACACACACTCACACACACACACACACACACACACACACACACACACACACACACACACACACACACACACACACACACACACACACACACACTGTCATTGTGTTGACTCCCGGTACCTACAGACAAGACATATCGCTAATATGTGTCTTCCTGACTTCCTCTTCTTGATGAAATGGTACGAGCCTGTAGATCGCAACAGGTTTTCCAAGAAATAAAAGACAAAAAATAAAATTGCTCCCGCCTCTCATCTTTTTCTAAATTGAATGTAAATGTTACAAATAATGTCACGAAAAACAGGTCTTCGGCGTTAAACTCTTTGGTGATTTCGTGTTCTAGTATTTGTGGCCTGATTTGGCAAGTGTACATTGCGAGAATATATATCGTGTACAAATGTCGCATTCTCGATTTTTGCGAAAATTTACTATTACCTATCACATTTGACTGCAAGACTTTGGTCAAATCTCGCATTCTTGTACCTTTTGCATATTCAGCTTGTTTCCAAATGTCGAGATCGCCTTTACAGTATTCCATACCTTAGGCCTTTCGTTGCTACGTGCGTTGAATTCTGTTACTGCAATACTTCTCCATAACGCTATAGTCTAATACTGTGAGGGGAGTCTGACAGTGCAAAGCTATTTTGCGATTAACGCTTTGATGCCGCTCCAATACCTTGTTAACCCTGGACAAATATGCGACGGCCAGTTGATTTGACCGTTCCAGAAAACCAGTGGCCAATTCGGTCATAACCGCAATCATGTGTTCCAAGAAAGTAGTTAACTTTTAAGATCCGGGTAACCTTTTCTCTTGTTCTTTAACATATTTCTAAAATGACGTCCAAGGCAGTGTTCAGATACAGAAACTCGATCATTCACTTTCTATTTTATTGCTTAACACCGCACTGAACAATATCCCAGCTATATGACGGCGGTCTCCAAAACATCGAGTCTGGACCAGAATGATATCATGCTTGATATGATGAGTAATTGAAATACGATGACAGGCATCAACCACCCGACAAGAATAGCCGGTGTAGCAGGTTCGCATCAATTCCTTAAAATTCACTCTTGAGTTTGTACACGGCGTCATCATCATCATCATCACCATCATCACCATCATCATCAGAAAATGATGTGCTCCACTACACAATCAAAAAGATAACAACAAAGACTTTTCCAATGGAACAATGTAATGTCTAAATGATTTTTTCTGTTTTCATGGCTGCCACAATTTGCATCGCATTTTACATGATTCGTCAGTGTCGCCCAATCCAGAGTACATTATTATAACAAGGAACAGAGTTAGCATTATATTTGTTATGTCGACATAGATCAAACAGAGATGATTAAAATAGCACCATGCATTGCAAGTACATTGAAATATATGTTAATCCTGTCCAAATCATGGTCGACAGATATGCATACACCACGTTCATCCATCCCCCGTTATACTGTTACAAACGAATGTTGTGCGGTGTAATACACGAACATTGTCTGATAGTGAAGCAATGTCTGGAGTAGATGGCAGCAAACCCATGGCCCAAGTTGCACAAATATCCCGTTTTGGGCGTTTGTCGTCGGAGCGCTAAAAGGAACCAGGCCGTGTTAACAGTCGTTGATTAAATAGCGACTTCATCGAAATGCGGGTGATAGAGAACGTCTTGTAAACAAACACGTCGAGTATTGACAGGAAGTACTCCTTTTTCATTTTGATCCCTAGACAACATCTGTATTTTTTCTATTTTGTAAACGACAGACATCTCCAAATATAACGCGGTTGCATAACAAGTAAACCCGAGTTTGTAATCTTTAAAAACGGATTTTCTCAAGCCTAGAAACCAGAGCAAAACATTTGAATCAAGATGTGAGTAAAAGATGCGGTCTCAGCGTGTTAAACATGTCTCCAAGCTATCGTGGATATTTGGGGCTTACGGCCACGAATGAGATCAACAACTCTCCGGGGAACATGTTCACAACTATCACTTTGACATGTTTAGATGATGCAATATATATGGAATTAGGTACCATCAATTCTGCTAGTTGTACTGCCCGAAATATGCATATTAAGCTGGGTTACATAGTCGCATGATTTCGTCTGCCTCTCATCCTTGGCAGACGTGGTCGGAATTTGTCTCTGATTGCATCACTGTTCGGAATCCCCGCTAGGGAACTGGCAGAATCCGGTATCGTTTCCAGGTAATCTGCCCACTTGAAATGTTGCGCATTCCGGAAGCAGTATTGGACTTTGAGATTCTCCTTCCGGTATGTGTAATAGAGGATGTAGAAATTACACATCTCGTCAGTATTGGTGGCGCTGGAGGAGGAAAAGACGGCGACATTAATGACTTCCAACAGATCCTGGGTGGAATGTATAAGTACTTTCACTGATTTTGTTACTCCATGTTCAATATGAATGACTATTTATATCTCACACGACTGTCTGATCTAGAAACTATGATTTCGTCAAACGTTGATCTCAAAACTCTTGAATCAAATATATATTTCGAATTCTACTTTTCATTTTGTACAAGGTAGTTATTTTCTTATCAAGACCATATCTTTCAAGCTTGATCTTCTTCACAGTCACTGGTCAAATTAACAAATGTCTTTGGAGACTAGTCAAGACCCATGAAATTATGTATTCCGTCTATATTATAAGGCATTCAACTTTCTGGTTATTAGGGCTGACCATATATTTATGTAATTTTCGTATACCCTACTCTCTGAACGTGTATGTGGACCACTCACCCAGTAATTGTATACTCTTCTCTCTGTACGTGTATGTGGACCACTCACCCAATCATTGTATACCCTTCTCTCTGTACGTGTATGTGGGCCACTCACCTAATCATTGTATACTCTTCTCTCTGTACGTGTATGTTGACCACTCTCCTAGTAATTGTATACCCTACTCTCCGTACGTGTATGTGGGCCACTCACCCAATCATTGTATACTCTTCTCTCTGTACGTGTATGTGGACCACTCACCCATTCATCGTATACCCTTCTCTCTGTACGTGTATGTGGACCATTAACCCAATCATTGTATACTCTTCTCTCTGTACGTGTATGTGGGCCACACACCCAATCATTGTATGCTCTTCTCTCTGTACGTGTATGTGGACCACTCACCCAATCGTTATATACCCTTCTCTCTGTACGTGTATGTGGACCACTCACCCATTCATCGTATACCCTTTTCTCTGTACGTGTATGTGGACCATTAACCCAATCGTTATATTCTCTTCTCTCTGTACGTGTATGTTGACCACTCTCCTAGTAATTGCATACCCTACTCTCTGTATGTGTATAAGGACCACTCACCCAATCATTGTATACTCTTCTCTCTGCATGCTATTCATCGTGCATCTGGCCGCCTGTGCAATATATACAAATACAGTACAGTAGCTGACATCGTATAAGCATGACGGTCAGTTACATCGGTCTTAAATGTATTGTTCGTCTGAAATTCCACATAGTCCTGTTAAAATATATATAAAATGTATTTTCAGAAAGATTGCACCGTAAACTGTCGAATGGGATATTCTGAACCGTTTTGCCCACTACAGTTTTGCTTATGTTTCAGTGTTCACACACAACACACCACAAACAAACCCCGATGTTTCAATGTTCACACACACCACACCACAAACAAACCCCAATGTTTCAGTGTTCACACACAACACACCCCAAACAAACCTAATGTTTCAGTGTCCACACACACCACACCACAAACAAACCCCAATGTTTCAGTGTTCACACACAACACACCACAAACAAACCCCAATGTTTCAGTGTTCACACACAACACACCACAAACAAACCCCAGTGTTTCAGTGTTCACGCACAACACACCACAAACAAACCCCGATGTTTCAGTGTTCACACACAACACATCACAAACAAACCCCAATGTTTCAGTGTTCACACACAAACACACAACAAACAAACCCCGATGTTTCAGTGTTCACACACAACACACCACAAACAAACCCCAATGTTTCAGTTTTCACACACAACACGCCACAAACAAACCACAATGTTTCAGTGTTCACACACAACACATCACAAACAAACCCCAATGTTTCAGTGTTCACACACACCACACCACAAACAAACCCCACCTGATCATTGTATGCTAAAGGACAACTTATGGTACAAAATGACCTTCATGATGTTCCGCTCACCAAGATATCCCCCCGCCGTATACTGATGTTCGGAGTTGTGACGTTGTAGAATGTCTGAAACATAAGGACAGCCCTGAACCAAACAGGTGTAGTTGCGTTAATCTGATATTTGTTACTTTATGGTCGTGTTGACTTAATCATTTACAAGTAATGGCGATACAAACACATAATGCTGACATTTTGTACATAAAAGGCGTTGTTTGTAATGTTATATTACTTAACTGCTGACGCATTCGGGATCTTTTGTACCAGCTGACGCCATTCACGGACCGCGTTATGAGTAGGCGAACTTCAAAGTGCTGATTAGACCCCCCCCCACAGGGACGTAATAAGGTAATCTCGTGATATAAATGTCACAGTTCACTTCATCCAATAACTAAAGCTAATCGAATATCGAAGATGGA
This sequence comes from Haliotis rufescens, assembly GCF_023055435.1. Lineage (NCBI taxonomy): Eukaryota > Metazoa > Mollusca > Gastropoda > Lepetellida > Haliotidae > Haliotis > Haliotis rufescens. The sequence goes on from NW_025963779.1 coordinate 38,902,616, forward strand.
AGAACGCTGCCATCATTTTTAATTTTGTTTCATTTATGAACCCCAAGAAAATTGGCCATGGGAGTAACTTTAAACAGTGGCACAGGTATTTGAATGTCATGTGAATTTGACAGCTGCACCAATGAAGCATGGTCTGAACTCTCCTTTTTCTTATACATACTCACTTTTTTGGACTCTTTCTTCGATATTGACACGTGCAGATAAATTTAAACACTAAACTAATCTCCCAAGCATTTAATTTCTTTAGGGCGTAGAAATAATTCCTGTAACATTTTACTTGTCATGTAGAATATGTCAAAACTGTGAATGTTTCGATTAATACGTAGTTCGTGTATAAATGGAACCAAAGGCAGACATTCTAATTGATTCGAGTCTCACTTTCACTGTAAGGGCAATTGCTTACAGTCAGTTGCACTAACACAGTGATGTCCACCACCTACCTGTGGCAACTGGGGGGACATCCGTCCTAGCTCTGTCCAGTGGCCGTCTCTAATCCGGTAGCCAGATGTTACTAAACCTGAGGCAAGGACATGCATTGTATTAAAGTTTCATGACAAACTAGTGCGATATATTCCAGGTGCCCGTTCCACAAAGCGATCTTAGGGTTACGATCACCTTAGTGCTAAGATCGCTTTGTACGACGCACTCTGGGCCCATTTGCACAGTTACAATCGATCTTAGGCGCCTACAATCAATTCCACAATCACCATGCAGTTGTCCTATTCCACTGGCACAAACCGATCTTGGCGCGATTGTAAGACGGCTTAGATTTAATTTCGCGATCTTAGCCTACAATGGCTTTGTTTAAGTGGATGGCGATGACAGTCTAATCCTAAGATCACGATGTTATAAAATATTTGCAATAATTGTAGCGATAAGATTGTTTTGTGTTTTTGGGCCCTAATTATTTCCAGGCTGCGATGGTGTATCGGGAACATTGTAGACACTGATCTATTCCTGCACGGATGGTGTATGTATATACATATGTTTACAAGTGGTCTGATGCAAATGCTATTATTGTAGCAGATAACTATTGATGAAACTGTTGGATTTCATCTAGAGGGTGTACGAGAACAGATATCGCGCTGGTTTCGGTGTGAAGACAACCTTGATCAATGTGATTTCAGCCGTCGGTTATTAAGGCTGGTCCTCAATATCAGTTCTAACACCCCCTGGAAAGCCTGACCGTGTTCGCCAGCTTTGACCCCTCCCAACACCCAAATAGAAGTGCTGGTACTTCCTCGACCCGGAGAGCCTGGAAGACCTATGTGGAAGAGCTTACCTAGGTTATGCGAGTGCGTCCTATAGCCTATAGGGAAGATAGAGTAACTGTCGTAATCGCAGGCACTTTCCATGTGGAATTCTACCAAAAGAATCTTGAATTGTGACAACAGCAGAATCATATTACCAAATAGGTTAACTGGGACATGTTTGATATTTATTAATGACGGCATATTAATGGAGCTGAATGATATGCAATACACCAGGCGGTAAGTTTAGATGATTCATTACAACACAATTGTGTATACAATTGGATTAAAGTATTTAAACACCAATGGATATTATGAATAAACCTGATTGAACGAGTATTTCTTTTAAACCGTAAATGTGTGTTTTCTTTAAAGAAATTCAACCAACCTTGCATTTGAGGAGGTATGTAGCCAGTATCTGCTAACACGTAGAAACCCGCTTGCTTCGGTTGTCTGAATCCAAAACATGTTTTTGTTGACATTTTACAACTGCATAAACGATGGCCATTTTTACCCTCTTGGCTGTTTGCCTTGAAATCTTGATTACATGAAGTTAAATACCACATGAACAAAAGGGAAGAGGGGCTTCGAGAGATAAACAATGTTCATTCAGACAGCGGAATACTCTGTTCTGTTTGTCACAACCATCGATATCTGACGTGACATAAAAGTAATAGAATGCATCGTTTCCTTAATTCTACCTGTAGTAGCTCTACCAGTGCTGTAACTTACGGTGTGTAGGTCATGTGCAGTGTTACCCCGGAGTCATCCGTCAGATAACCTGTAAGTATACAATGACCAATACATGTAGTGTACCTCAGTGGTAAGTACCAAGTCAACAGGAGTAAAACGAAAACTATTAACTTGATACCTGATAAAAGCAGTTCGAGAATTCGATATTCTGGGTTTCCTGGTTGACATAGAATTAGTTGGTTGGTTGGTTTGTTGTTTAACGCCGCACTCAGCAATATTTCTTTTACGACCAGCATAGTCGCCTTTTACGGCAAGCATGAGTTGCTGAAAACCTATTCTACCCCGGATCTTCACGGGTCGGTTGACATAGAAAGGACCTGGCTTCATCACTATCTTACCCGGGAATCGTTGCACATAGTGTAGCTGTATGACGATATAATCGATCCCTGTGTCCCCTCCAACGCGGAACCCCACACCTGGAACAAACACGAACTGGTGAAGCGACAGCGTTACACAGTAATTGTCCTGGCTATAAGGAAAAAGCGATGCCAGTAGACGCAATCCCACCTTGAACCATTCTTATAAGGGAATTGAAAAATGAAATGTTTTAAGAGCCCTACCATGGTTGTATCATGAATCTATTACTATGTCTCATACGCATCTATGTAATTAATATATGAGCCACATTAATGACTTACACCTGTAACGTTGTTAGTTATCTGTATTCACATATAGAATAGAATCTGCACATACACTGATCACAAACGATGAGGCCATATCATGCCGTTTAAATTTTGTCCGGGGTTAAATGAATGAGCTGGCTGTAACGGGGCGTTGAACAGTAAATGACGGTGTGCTAGTATACGTGTACGGTAAGCCCAGAGTGATGCAGGTCTTCCATCTTTACCACTGTGGTGAACCAGTGAACGCGGGTGCTGACAAGTTTTGTTTGTTTGTTGTTTAACGCCGTTTAACTCATCAATATTCCAGGTATATGACGGCGGACTGTACATATTCGAGACTGGACCAGACAATCCAGTGATTGACATCATGAGCATAGACCCATGCAATTTGGAGAAGATGACATGCATCAACAAAGTCAGCGAGCCATATCATTACGTATTTTGGCCATGGGGTCGAACTACCGATCTTCCGCTCTCTGGACAGACGCTCTATCCACTAGACCACGTGGTCGGTCCTGAGTAGTAAGCGGTACGGAATGTGCATTCGCTATGTTTGTAGAGGACGACGAAATGGCAACTGTACGACATAAAACTTTGAGTTCATCTTTGACAGCCATCGACGTTGAAATTTAAGACTTCGAAAGCCGGGTTTGAACATGCCTCTGTGACATTCTCAATAGTGTGGGCATATGACGATACACGCGTGTGATGTATTACCTTCAGGGAGATTCATAGATGGTGCGTCAAGTGCCCAGGCAAACACTACTTGGCGGTCTCCGTCTGAACACACTGAGCGCTCCGAGCGGTCACTGGTCTCCCCACAAGACCTGAAACACAAGATGTGAGAATTAAAAATAAGGAACATGTTTCAGAAGCGGTCAACAACCGAGGTACAGCGGGCCCTGTAGTCCAAAATATACTTCTCGCTAGGTCAGTAAAGCAAACACGTCTACATATATAAGATCATTGTCTCCAGGAGCCATTTGGATCCTTTCTGAGTGCATCATGATGTAACCTTGGATGTCCAAACAGTCCGTATTGACAGTAGTTCCTGCTTCATGAGATGTTTGACTACAGTTTCATCAATAGTTATCTGAATTAAAAATATAAAAAACATCCCAAGGATGAATAACAATGATAAATAATAAGTGCATTTATAATGCGCCAGATTCCATTCACCAAGTGGATACCCAAAGCGCTACACTATTATTACCCCGGTAGGTGGATCAGTGTGCACTCGGTTCTATTCTCAGCTCGCTGGGAGTATACAGCCCAAGCTGCCTGTGAGGCGCTAGAAGGATAACAGTCACATCACCATCTCTTCCTACCGGGCACCCATTCACTGATGGGTGAACATAGACATATAACGAACAAAGTCACTTGCCTATGATGACACCACGTGCGGTACGTGTGCTTCAGTGTGGGACAGGACCGAAGCCCTTGAAACTTCCAAGTGCGCCATTTTAAAATGACCATTCACTGAGAATAATTCTGAATTGCTTAATACACCTACGTTTTGATACAAGAGTCATCAGACGATGACAAATCCCCCCGGCCACAACACGTTCGAAAGAACAAATCATCTGACTGTAACTTCAAGTCCAACTTGATGAGAGAAGTTCTATCTAACCTGTCTGTCTGTATACAAGTGTAGTTATTGAGCTATCAAAACAATACCATGGAATTGGGATTCGGAACTGTGTATTTCTGTCAGGCACAAACCAGTATGAAGCAAAATGAGTCAAAATCAATCTTATTGCTATGGAAACAGAAACAATATAAATTCTAAAAATCCCTAAATAGAAAGAGGCACCTGTTGACAACCTGCTCTTTGTGTGTCTATAGTTTCAATGAAGAGTACCTGTTAGTTTTAGACATATGGTCCGGAGTCCAGACAAACACAGCACTATGAACAGAATCAAAAATATATGATTTTTAATTACAGAATTCAGAGAATAATACAGAAAACAATGATTTTGAATCTAATGATGATATCGAGACGTACCAGTAGGGTCGCGTACTCCCGGGAACCTTGCATCCGTACACCATCAGATGATGTGCTCTGGTTCTGGAGGCGTGGGGGTCATACTTGACTGTACAGTAACAAGAGAGGGACATATTCTTTAAAAAACTATTTAATAGTACGTGTTTTTATTACATATCATAACTTATGTTTACAACGGTATGATCATAGAACAATGGTGGTAGAAGTTCTAAATACATAAGTTCTAATCTTTATGAAAATCGTCTTCATGAAACAATTTCGCGGTATTGCATAATCCACGTAATGTACTTAATCATCTTAACGTACAGCGTGTTCGTCATGATTAAATTATGTTGATTGTGAATGCCAATCAGGATCATATTTGAAAAGTGTTTGATATTGATAATGTTACGACATGGAAACAGTGAGTGCATTTGTACCTATGTATGCCGTTCTCCTGTTTAACCTCACCGCATGGCAGAGGAGAGCGTCTGCCTAAAACAGAACATTATCATATAAAGATGTATTTTTATAGATGGTTTATACTGATTCAAAGACCGAGACATATAGAATAGTTAAATTCCCAATAGACATTAACAAATGAAGTCCTGTTGTTCCCAGATATATTCACGAGAATAGGTTTCACAGGCATTTCAGAGTTTATTTGATATATTCATATCAATTATTTCAGTCATTATGATCCCTCGACAAAGAAACTCTTGTTATTATTCTCAAGCGTGAAAAGCATATTTCACATTACTCACACAGACAATATCTTCAAGGGTTCAACATATAACGTGTATAATATATACACGTGTGAATGAACTGTCTATACATAATCAGTTAGAATGAATGAATTGCATTAAATGATTACATTCCATTACGATAAGAAGCTAAACACGATTACACTAATGTCAACCCAACAAGAAGGGTTACCTACACAGGAAAATGTATATGCAATTTGTATTTGATACAGATGTTCCTAAACGTGCTTCATCTTCAGTTTTTTTTATAACAGTTTGGCAAGGGTCCAGACCAGGTTGGCGCTGTGTGATTACATCTAATGTATGCATATGGATCAACAACAGACTGACCGCATCTCAACTGGTATTGGTGATCACGCTCTCTAATTATGACAAGTGCCATTTACAATATGTCTAATGTTTTCACATTAACTTTGTCGCATGCGGAGGTGAAAATATCATCAGAACGTTATTTGATTCAAGAACGTACCTCCTCGGCTCGGACATGAGGCATACGGATTGTCCTAGTGAACGCACTGGGGTCTTCAAGTTTCCCTCCATCGACATAGAGCACGGTGCAAACAAGTGGAAACACCTCAAGAAAAGTGTTAATGAAATCCATCGTTACGGGCCTTCAACCACGTTTAAACCATGTCCCAAGTAGAAGTGGGTTAGTCACATGCGTCCTTATCACTTCCTCGGGCCTGTAAATAGAGATAATCAGATAAAGTGCAGAGCGAGGGCGTGCTATTTATGTCTCTTTGTCTTTCTGACAGTCAAATACACAACAAATGTTCACACTTCACCACCAACGTAGTTTATATATAAACATGAAATTACTGAAGCATATGGACATTGACTGATGTTGACTGACTGTATCACGACTTCATGAAACCAAACAAAGCAGGTTATCTGAACGAGTGTCTTTCGTTCATGTAAAAAAATAGAGGTAGGGTCGACATCCAAGGATCCCTTCAACTGACCTCGGAAACACACATGATGAGATCCCAAGAAGGGTGATTCGCCTTTAAACATCAAGAGCTTACCCGTTGTTGAGGTGAATAGGTTTAACAGTTATTCTTGTCTACAGGCACACTAAACCATTTGTTGTCAATGGCTTCTGATTGTGACGTACGCCTTGGAGCGAATGGTTCCTTAGTGCCCTGACCCATGAAGATGCGGGGTAGAATAGGTCTTCAGCAACCCATGCTTGCCGTAAAAAGCAATTATCTCTTCTCTGTAAGCATCACGTAACGACACTTTTTCAGTGTTTAACAATAAGTCATAAATGCAACTGCATTAACAAATCATGACACAAGGATTAACACAAACATTACTCCAAAACGTTTGTCCTGAGCCAAATGTGCTTTGATGAAAACGATGCAACACGAAACATTGTGGTCGTTTGTATTGAAATACTGGTCCTTTAAACCAGAAACATCTACAGCACTGAATGCTGACTATTGTAATGAAATACTGGTCCTTTAAACCAGAAACATCTACATCACGGAATGCTGACTATTGTAATGAAATACTGGTCCTTTAAACCAGAAACATCTACAGCACTGAATGCTGACTATTGTAATGAAATACTGGTCCTTTAAACCAGAAACATCTACAGCACTGAATGCTGACTATTGTAATGAAATACTGGTCCTTTAAACCAGAAACATCTACATCACGGAATGCTGACTATTGTAATGAAATACTGGTCCTTTAAACCAGAAACATCTACATCACTGAATGCTGACTATTGTAATGAAATACTGGTCCTTTAAACCAGAAACATCTACATCACTGAATGCTGACTATTGTAATGAAATACTGGTCCTTTAAACCAGAAACATCTACATGCTTGAATGCTGACTATTGAAATGAAATACTGGTCCTTTAAACCAGAAACATCTACATCACTGAATGCTGACTATTACTGTTTAGGGATGACATAACCAGCATCAATTATACATGGTCAGTAACTTTGTTCTATCTGTTATCATTTCTGGATGTCAGGCGGGCAGCCCAGCAATGACATTCAGAAGGAAATTAGAATTATTTTAATTCCGTCCGCTGAGAATACCTTGTCTAGGCACGTCTGATATGTGATAGCTCCTGATAGAGCTGTCGTTGGATGCCCGTATCCGTGCGTTCTTTATGAAAGCAGATTGGTGGTTTTACATTAATGTAGTCCAAATCAAAATAGTCAGAATTAATAAACACGAAATCCAAATGGTTATGGCTTTTCATGGTCTACTCAAAGCTATCAAGTTCTGCTACACGGGATAATCACCAACAAGTAATCCACAAACGTTACACGTTTAGTTATTAATGTACAAGCTAAACACGCTAAATCCGACTTCGGACTACAACACCGTACCACATACCTGCATCACAATCTGGCTCTCCACATTCCAGAAACTGCACTCGATTGTCTACAAAAAGTACCGTATTTAAAAAGGTCCGTAAATCCAAACCACATGTTACCTAAAACAATATCTTCACAAGACTAATGACAATTAAGAACTACAGCAAACATTGTTATTTAAAGACTCTTGGTAGAATACCGCGAGTTGCCCGCGGCATGTTTTCAGAAACAATGTCATAATTACCATTCTCCTGCCATTTCCCTCCTTGCCTGGAAAACATGCTGCCTTATTCGTTTAGCCATCATCAGCTCAATAACACTCCTCACTGGTCCTTTTAGTACGACCTACTTCCTTGTCGTCACCGAAAATGCAAAGCGATCATTTGTAGGATCGGTGTATTAAGCATATTCATAGCTATTCAGGTTGACTAAACACTTACAGAGCTGAAATAGATTGATCGTGCTATTCTGGAGGTGGCTATTTTCTACAGCAAGTGCCTTTCAACGGGCACCTTTGTGGAAATGATCCGGTGTGCTATTAATGCTTCGCTTGTAATTATTAGTGTAGGATTACTGTTATTTCGGAAGAGAGGATTAATGCGTGACGTGTGGTGTGTGTAAGGGTACAGGCCAAATCTAACACTATGTATGAAAGTAGGAGGTAGAGTCGTTATCATCATGAGTGAGAACTGCTAAAACTCCCACTAGTTTGTAACTTCATTACAATCATGACAAAATAGGGTAATATTGTCTTTTAAACTGTTGACATTACACAAGTAGTGATTGAGTATGGTTGTACGCCGCTTTTAGCAATATTCAAGCAATATCACGACGGGGGAACACAAGAAATGAGCTTCACACATTGTCCCCATGTGGGGAATCGAACCCGGGCCTTCGGCGTGACGAGCGATCGCTTTAACCACTAGGCTACCCCACCGCCACATTACAAGGACATTATATGATTTGTGATATGTAGCAAGGCGTAGATATTCCCAAATGATTTGATTGGCACCAGCATATGTCAAAAGCATACTCATTGACATACACTGATGTTTCGTAAAGTACATCTTGTTTTACAAATACCATACACTGTTAACAGAAAAGAACAAACTTTAGCAATCGGCTACTTGCCAAGTGCTCTTGGACAAACTGATTTCCACGTGACAACGGAGGATATTAACCTCTGCCGAATTTCCTCCGCCTTCTGAATGGACAAGTTAAGCACAGTAAGTCTCTCCAGGTAATGCATGTTCATAGGACCTGCTCTGTCATATTTTGAAAATATTAAGCCGATGTTCACCTGAAACCGAAATATGATACATAATACAATGGCAATGCCTGTAACATACATACTGGATCAACCCTCACAATGCCTGTAGCATACATACTGGATCAACCCTCACAATGCCTGTAACATACATACTGGATCAATCCTCACAATGCCTGTAACATACATACTGGATCAACCCTCACAATGCCTGTAACATACATACTGGATCAACCCTCACAATGCCTGTAACATACATACTGGATCAACCCTGACAATGCCTGTAACATACACACTGGATCAACCCTCACAATGCCTGTAACATACATACTGGATCAACCCTCACAATGCCTGTAACATACATACTGGATCAACCCTCACAATGCCTGTAACATACATACTGGATCAACCCTCACAATGCCTGTAACATACATACTGGATCAACCCTCACAATGCCTGTAACATACATACTGGATCAACCCTCACAATGCCTGTAACATACATACTGGATCAACCCTCACAATGCCTGTTACATACATACTGGATCAACCCCCACAATGCCTGAAACATACACACTGGATCAACCCTCACAATGCCTGTAACATACATACTGGATCAACCCTCACAATGCCTGTAACATACATACTGGATCAACCCTCACAATGCCTGTTACATACACACTGGATCAACCCTCACAATGCCTGTAATATACACACTGGATCAACCCTCACAATGCCTGTAACATACATACTGGATCAACCCTCACAATGCCTGTAACATACATACTGGATCAACCCTCACAATGCCTGTAACATACATACTGGATCAACCCTCACAATGCCTGTAACATACATACTGGATCAACCCTCACAATGCCTTTAACATACACACTGGATCAACCCTCACAATGCCTGTAACATACATACTGGATCACCCCACAATGCCTGTAACATACATACTGGATCAACCCTCACAATGCCTGTAACATACATACTGGATCAACCCTCACAATGCCTGTAACATACATACTGGATCAACCCTGACAATGCCTGTAACATACACACTGGATCAACCCTCACAATGCCTGTAACATACATACTGGATCACCCCACAATGCCTGTAACATACATACTGGATCAACCCTCACAATGCCTGTAACATACATACTGGATCAACCCTCACAATGCCTGTAACATACATACTGGATCAACCCTCAAAATGCCTGTAACATACATACTGGATCAACCCTCACAATGCCTGTAACATACATACTGGATCAACCCTCACAATGCCTGTAACATACATACTGGATCAACCCTCACAATGCCTGTAACATACATACTGGATCAACCCTCACAATGCCTGTAACATACATACTGGATCAACCCTCACAATGCCTGTAACATACACACTGGATCAACCCTCACAATGCCTGTAACATACATACTGGATCAACCCTCACAATGCCTGTAACATACATACTGGATCAACCCTCACAATGCCTGTAACATACATACTGGATCAACCCTCACAATGCCTGTAACATACATACTGGATCAACCCTCACAATGCCTGTAACATACACACTGGATCAACCCTCACAATGCCTGTAACATACATACTGGATCAACCCTCACAATGCCTGTAACATACACACTGGATCAATCCTCACAATGCCTGTAACATACATACTGGATCAACCCTCACAATGCCTGTAACATACATACTGGATCAACCCTCACAATGCCTGTAACATACATACTGGATCAACCCTCACAATGCCTGTAACATACATACTGGATCAATCCTCACAATGCCTGTAACATACATACTGGATCAACCCTCACAATGCCTGTAACATACACACTGGATCAATCCTCACAATGCCTGTAACATACACACTGGATCAATCCTCACAATGCCTGTAACATACACACTGGATCAACCCTCACAATGCCTGTAACATACATACTGGATCAACCCTCACAATGCCTGTAACATACATACTGGATCAATCCTCACAATGCCTGTAACATACATACTGGATCAATCCTCACAATGCCTGTAACATACACACTGGATCAACCCTGACAATGCCTGTAACATACATACTGGATCAATCCTCACAATGCCTGTAACATACACACTGGATCAACCCTCACAATGCCTGTAACATACATACTGGATCAACCCTCACAATGCCTGTAACATACATACTGGATCAACCCTCACAATGCCTGTAACATACATACTGGATCAACCCTCACAATGCCTGTAACATACACACTGGATCAATCCTCACAATGCCTGTAACATACATACTGGATCAATCCTCACAATGCCTGTAACATACACACTGGATCAACCCTCACAATGCCTGTAACATACATACTGGATCAACCCTCACAATGCCTGTAACATACATACTGGATCAACCCTCACAATGCCTGTAACATACATACTGGATCAACCCTCACAATGCCTGTAACATACATACTGGATCAACCCTCACAATGCCTGTAACATACATACTGGATCAACCCTCACAATGCCTGTAACATACATACTGGATCAACCCTCACAATGCCTGTAACATACACACTGGATCAATCCTCACAATGCCTGTAACATACACACTGGATCAACCCTGACAATGCCTGTAACATACATACTGGATCAACCCTCACAATGCCTGTAACATACACACTGGATCAACCCTCACAATGCCTGTAACATACATACTGGATCAACCCTCACAATGCCTGTAACATACACCCTGGATCAATCCTCACAATGCCTGTAACATACACACTGGATCAACCCTCACAATGCCTGTAACATACATACTGGATCAATCCTCACAATGCCTGTAACATACACACTGGATCAACCCTCACAATGCCTGTAACATACATACTGGATCAACCCTCACAATGCCTGTAACATACATACTGGATCAATCCTCACAATGCCTGTAACATACATACTGGATCAATCCTCACAATGCCTGTAACATACACACTGGATCAACCCTGACAATGCCTGTAAAATACATACTGGATCAATCCTGACAATGCCTGTAACATACACACTGGATCAACCCTCACAATGCCTGTAACATACATACTGGATCAACCCTCACAATGCCTGTAACATACATACTGGATCAACCCTCACAATGCCTGTAACATACACACTGGATCAATCCTCACAATGCCTGTAACATACATACTGGATCAATCCTCACAATGCCTGTAACATACACACTGGATCAACCCTCACAATGCCTGTAACATACATACTGGATCAACCCTCACAATGCCTGTAACATACACACTGGATCAACCCTCACAATGCCTGCAACATACACACTGGATCAATCCTCACAATGCCTGTAACATACACACTGGATCAACCCTCACAATGCCTGTAACATACATACTGGATCAATCCTCACAATGCCTGTAACATACACACTGGATCAACCCTCACAATGCCTGTAACATACATACTGGATCAACCCTCACAATGCCTGTAACATACATACTGGATCAACCCTCACAATGCCTGTAACATACACACTGGATCAACCCTCACAATGCCTGAAACATACATACTGGATCACCCCACAATGCCTGTAACATACACACTGGATCAACCCTCACAATGCCTGTAACATATACACTGGATCAACCCTCACAATGTCTGTAACCAGTCGAGGACAGGATGTATCTCCCTCCCATGTTTGTTGCCGAATGACATAGACATGTTTAGTGTCATTGTTTAGAGTTAGGAATGTTGAAAGCAATATTTTCATAATTATTTATGTAATTCGTAGGTACACATATAGTAGTATACATATGCGAAATAAAGAAAAGTTTCTTTAATAAGTTTGGTTACATCTTTCCAATGATTAATCATCCCCATGCCCCATATAAATTTCTCAATCTTATAGCAAATAAGGCACAACCTTTCATCTCGTGATATTGGCTACTAAATGTCAAGTATCAACCTTTACTTGATTAAAACTGCCAACACAAAGGTTGACGAAGTTGAACATACACTAAACGGTGGGAGAAAATCGCAAGTGAGAATGTTGATCTATTTTCAATGAAAACACAAAGATTAAAACTGGGAGGGACATTGCTCTTCTCAGAGAACATTTATCGTGTAGGAGGGGAAATCAAGGCAACAAAGTCTGTATATAGGCAATAAATCTGGCAAGCATGGATGCTGCTGGGTTTAATTGCTCCCCCAAGTCTCATTCATTCAATGTGGATGGTATGTACGTTACACTTCGTCATGACAACTGGAAAGAAAAGTGGAGTGATGTGAAGATGAAACAAAATACTTGTTGCGAAATATCAAACTACAAACGAAGACCCTAGTAACAGAGGAGGGGTTACAGTACATTGGAGATTTCTGGAAGTGGATGTTTTGCTAGTGGCGGCCTACGACTTGTTTCAGGATCAACGTGCCAACTTCCCTTCGTTTTCGGTGTTAACAATAGGAAAGAAGGATCATACTGATACAAAACAAATTAACTTGGAATTGACAAATTGTATTCACTCAGGAAAGAAGGTACTGCCATTACGCAAGGGGAAAGAATGACAGCATCTAGGCAATTTACAATGGCTTTCACATTGACCGTGATAACTGTTTCAACTTACACATGAACTAAGACATATTTTGAAATTTGTAATATTTTTTAAAAGGTGCACACAAGTTCATTAATATTTACTTGCTTATTGATTTACATTATATAAAAATATGTGGTTTTAACGTACTAAGAAGGTGAGTTGTTTCAAATCAATTGAAATGAAATAGTCCAAGTGACAGGTATTTAATGAATTTAATCTTCCAATAGAATGCACATCCCTCAATCTCATCATGTATGCTGTCTCAAAATATGGTCAATGGCAACGTAGATATCTGATACCTGACATGTTTACCATCAGCTTGTCTGCAGGTTCAAACGGAACAAGCTACGGCGCTACAGTCTCTGTCAAGGCCAACAGTACGAGCCCTTGGTGACGATGTCAAGGTTGTATGACTAGCAGGCGTGATTAAGGCATCCAAACGGACGCGGGTGGTATGTGACAGTAGGAGGCGTTTCCTATTACTTCTACTTTACATAATCTAAACAACTTGCTATCTGTTCTTGTGTGATTTTCGTACCACAAAATTCCACGAAGCGGGCCACTAATTTTTGCCGTAATTGTCATTCAGTGATATACATGTGATAATGCGCGTTGCCGCTGGTGCGCCATATTGCTGGGTCCAGCAAATGTAACACCAAATCCCTGTCTCAGAGATTAACCATAATCCTTTATAAAATCAAGGAAGGACTTTCTTTATATTCACAGAAAGTATTTCAGTCAAGTGGAATTAATACCATGTGGATTCTAAAAACCGGAAAAGATTGGCTTGACTTTTTACAATCTCAGAAGAGAACCAGGTTCAGTTCTGTCAAAACATTTGATTTTTCAACTTTGTACACCACTATCCCACGTGGCAAACTTCACTCCTTGTTCCATGGGGCTTTTGTTACCAAACGTGGTGAACATTGACAGAGTATATAGAACACATCGGTTCAGGTCAATTTGTCAAAAATCGAAGCAAATGCCATCTAAAGTTTACTGAGAAAACAGTATGTGAATTCCTCATTGATAACATCGATGTGAAATATTGGGGTAAAACATTAGGCCAAGGAGTAGGCATCTCCATGGGCACCAGCTTAGCTCCCCTTCTTGGTGATCTGTTTCTTTATGCGTATGAATCAGAATTTCTGCTCGGAGAAGCAAAGTCAAAAGAAGGTAATTTGGCCAAGAAGAAAACTTAAGCTTCAGGTATATCGATGATCTGATGTCATTCAATAACAATCAAATAGCCAATTTCCTTCCGCTGATTTACCCACCTGAACTAGACATTAATCAGACTAGTGAGACCGCCGCATCTGTTTCATATTTAGATATATGCATAAAGATTCAGAGTGACAGCACAATCTCCACAGACTTTATGACAAGAGGGAGACTTTCCCTTCATGTCGAGCAATATTCCTGCAGCTCCATCCCTTGGTGTCTACATTTCAAAACCTTTGAAGTACAATCAAGCATGCTCTTTCAACCAGGATTTAAAAAAACCGCCATACAACTCTTGCTCAGAAGGTGTTTGATCAATGTTACAACATTTAGGGCCCGCTAAAACTTTCAAAATGTTTATGGTAGACACGTGGACGTAATATCATTTGACTTATCAGTGACAAAAATGATGCCCGATGCAATTTCCTATTTTGACTTGTACCATATACTCCCTTGTTTTCTCGGGTGAACAGTTGATCTGCCTTTGCATGTGTTTGTGACGGGTGCCACAGCTGGAGCAGGATATGCCCACCTTTTCGCGAACACCTGGTATCATCATTATTGTATAGTGATTAATAAACACATGCTCATGATATAGTCGGAATCGTACAAAGGACTCTCTTTTTGGCAGTGATTTCTTATGAATATGGAAAGGGTTTTGTGGCTTTTACTTTTTGTTGTGAATTTGATTTTTTTCATGTTATTCCAAATACGAAGGAACAGGACTTTCTGGTCAGAAGGAAAATGAAACACTGAGAACATCCTATAGCATCTTTCTCTTACAGGGGCCCCACCAGCCTTATTTATTATTGAAAAATATAAAACATAAACTATTATATTTATTAAAAAAAAATGTTTTAACGAGGTACTACTTTGTTCACTCACTTAAGATTACTGATGTAACTAAGAATGTGGCTTGATCAGTTGTTTACATGTCTTCGAAATGGAGTCATTTTAGCATGAAACTGACTATACGTCAACTATTGCCAAATACGATAATATATCTCATCTAGTGAAGTCTGAAAAACAACTTCACAACTCGGGAAAATATGGTTTTGGGACTTCATCTCGATTACTTATAAAGTAAACTACGGTTATAACGAACTCAAAGGGGCCACTAATTTTAGTTCGTTATAACCGGAGTTCGTTATAAGCATATGTACAGCATATATAAAAGAAATGACCGGGACAAAAAAATAAGTTCGTCATATCCGTCAGTTCTTTATAGGCGTGTTCGTTATAAACGTAGTTTACTGAACACCGTATTGGACGAAATAGTCTCCATGTATTTCTGTAAGTTACACATAAATCTAGCTCAATAAATAACATAACCAATGGTAAAGCGACACCTTGACGAAACAACTTTGATTTTACTTTAATTTCTCTTGGAGTAATTTACTTGTGATATCGAGTTACTATTTATTTCCCCAGCAATCACTATTTACTTTGAAATAGATTTGCTAAGAAACTTGCCATTACAACTACTAATATACGCCCCCCTTGATTGGAAATAATCTGTTTCAGTTGTATAAATTATCAACGATACGTTACCTTGAATTCTTTGAATGCTTCAGTATCGCCCTATGTTTATTAAATTATTATAAATAAATAAACACCCAATACAAACGTATTTTCATACTTACATTTTAAATCGAACCATTCACATACACTCAAAATAGTGTATCCGGAGATGAACATACTGTTCTCAATGTCTTGCTGACTTCACGACGCTTTCATTAAATTTTTGAAACATACCTACATGCTGTTGAAGTGCTAAAACTCTATCGTGGATATCACTGCCATGGAGGTGAGACACATCTACGTCCATTCTGTAGACATGGGTAAACACTCGTACACAGCGGTTGTTATTTCAATAGCCTGTGAACATCCGAGATAGAGCTGGTCTTCAGCAACCCATGCTTGTCGTAAGAAGCGACAAACGGGATCAATAGGTCAGGCTCGCTTACTTGGTTCATGCATGTCATCGTATCCTAGTTGCGTAGAACGATGCTCATGATGTCAATCACTGGATTGTCTGGTCCAGACTGGATTATTTACAGACCGCCATCATAAATCTGGAACATTTCTGAGTGCAGCAAACATTATTTGAACATGTTATTATGTATTTCAGACACAAATTGTTTAACTTCCATTGTCATCTCCAGGCAACACGTGTCACTGCATATTTATAAAGTAACAGAAACAGAAGGGGAATTAGGTGAGGTGAACTGGGGTTTAGCCTCGCGTTCAGGCCTATTCCATTATTTAGCGATGTGCATGCGCGTGTATGAGAGGTTGGTGGTGCTGAGATGTATGGAATCCTATAAGGTGCATTGTCGCGTTATCGCAATGTCACCCTAACAAAAAGTGTCAAAATTAACCAAAGCGCGACAATGCGACAACGCGACAATGTCCCTTCTAGGATTCAACAGTGATGTCAGTTTAGCGTTAGTACCCCATACAGTAAACTTACTCCGAGCCGACCAGTCCTTACATTATGTCCTTTAGGGTAAGAACAAGGGCCATGTTTAATGTCCTTGCTATGACGAGGCAAAGGGCTAGAACCATCGACCCTCCGCTCCCCGGAGGTGGTCCCCGGAGGTGGTCAGAGAAAAGAGACAAAGTGAGTACATTCGATAGCATCTTTCTCTTAGAGGGACCCGACCTATTTAATAATACAACAATGTAAACATGGGCTCATGAGTAACAAAATGTGCCGCTTCAATGAAGTTAAACGTTTCGTATTCTTTCTGAATCTTCCATATGTTTGATTTATGAACCGTCGCTAAAATCGATGTACGCGACAGAACCCGTCTATACCCACACACTGCCTGGATTCCATAGTCCACTTAACCGCCTCTCGCACAAATAGGTGCATACGGATGCATTTGATTTACGGTCGGTATTTCTTATGCTGAAACACGATGATTCTTCTTTTCAACACGCGGCATTGATTTGCTGTTGACGCCTCGCATGACGCGGCATTGTTTTTGGCGCGCTGTTGACGCCTCGCATGACGCGGCATTGTTTTTGGCGCGCTGTTGACGCCTCGCATGACGCGGCATTGTTTTTGGCGCGCTGTTGACGCCTCGCATGGAGGGTTTCGACGGAATTCGTGGGTTTATCCACAAGTCCACCTAAACATTATTTGATATTTTCCAGCTATTTCCAGATATTTTTTCAGTCTACATAACTGAATCGAGAGCTTTCGTGTTTCCATTTTCCCGTTCGTATATTTTTTTACACTCAGTCTGTTACAACATGGTCAGTTATTAAATCACGTGAATGCGATGTTTAGTTTTTTCCATTTACGATAACAATTTGATTGAAGAGGGAGTTACGCTCGGCGCTGCAGTATTGGAAGAATATTATTGTTATAGAATGTCAGCAGATTTTTAAAATATTAATTTTCATACATTGTTTGTTCTATCTCAGTATCAACAACTACATTACGGGAATGGTTAATGCTTGAAAGTAGGACGCTGTGTAATAGCATGATTCCCCTTTCTCCAACCCGGAGAATAGTCACTAGAACTCTTTACACCTTGGATAGCGGTATTGCAGACATAGTTTGTGTAACGAATTTATATGTTTTCCTATATTATAAAGATAATACGCATATCAAGTCAAATTGAGTAATCTCATATTAATGTGGTTAAAATATGTACTCAACCATCTTCTAAGTTGACAACCTGGGTCAGTCAAAATTAGGCCTTAACTTATACTGTAATAAACACACGCGGTGTTAAAAGCGCCAACTATGATACTATATTAGAATGAGTTTGTCATAATAAATAACGTTAATAAAAACTATATAACCTTTACATATGACATGATTGAAACATTTGGCATTTTTGTGTACTGCTGGAGTGGACCTAAAATAAACCCCAAAAACAATAACAAAATAAACATTTAACGATATGTTGCCAACATATAATAAGTTTGAATTCTTCAGTTTCAGTCCAGCGGACTATGATGGACAAACATGACATGACACAGGCTCCCTTGGACCTATGGTCCAGCGAACGAAAGAGGAACACAGATTGACACCGTAGGAAATCGACTTTCTCATTGAGAGACCAGAAAATTAATGAATAAAAACACTTCCGTACAAGTGTATCTAACATTGTTTATTTCTTTTATCAAGCTACAAAGTTTTACAATACTGGAATTAACGGGGAAATAATATTACAGACAAAAAGTCCTTAGGAAAGAGATCCTGGCAAGCCGTTCCAGAACGACCCACAGACATTATGTTTCTGAAAAGTATGTGTCTCTGAATAAAGGCATGTGGATCTCCCGTAACAGATATCCGTGACTATCAAAAAAATATAGTTGCTGTTCATGGGCTCCTCTGCAGACAACACACACCTCGTTAACCAACACCCGCAAAATTGGGAAAGATGTGTTATATTGCCATGGACAAATATGTACTTGTCTCTTGGAGGAATTCCAAATGTTATGGAATATTAAAGTCCTATTACTGTAAACGACAGCTATTATATCATGAGTGACGAAACTTGTGGCCATATTACCAACGACAGTAAAGTTCCATATCGGTCGAGGAATTATATATCCCGTATTTTCATATTTCATAAGAAATACTTCAATCGCAAACTCTCTCTTTTCTAAATGTCTACAA
The DNA here is from genome assembly GCF_023055435.1 of Haliotis rufescens. NCBI lineage: Eukaryota > Metazoa > Mollusca > Gastropoda > Lepetellida > Haliotidae > Haliotis > Haliotis rufescens. The sequence continues at coordinate 38,922,101 of NW_025963779.1, forward strand.
CTATAATACAGTAAGGAATGTGAGGAACGATGACCAGCGAAGGACAGGCCACAGGCTTTGTATTTCAAAGAAGCCACAGTTTTTTCACAGATGTCATCAGTAGGTGAGTCCAGCTTTAATGTCTTCAGCCAGTTGGACTTGCCCTGCTGGACACGGTAGTACAGATGCATGTGTCCCCAGTCAACGTAAACATCTTCAAATGGCAACCGTCTGGCTACGTCAGTATAGTATCCAGTGAAAAAAATCTGTCTGAGAAGGCTGTTGTGTTTTTTTGTGAAAAGCACGTAAAACATACATCGTGTTGATTCGATGAAGACATTTTTTATCCCCTCACAACGGATTTGAACAATGTCCACAAATGTCCCATTCATCTGTTTTGTATCATAAGCCTTCATAATGCAGGTTCTCTCATGTTTGATGACATAAACATGCTGTTTTGATAGGGTTACGGAACCATATGAGGTAGAACAATTCCACTTGTATTCAGGACTAGTTTTACGCAGACCCGAATCGTTGTGTTCTTTACGTTTGTATTCGGTCACATGCCAATAAGAGACGACTGTATGGCTTGAGTCGGACACTTCCTTTGTGAAAAGAAGATAAGAATTGTCCGTCTCTTCTTGGGTCGTACTGTTGTTTAGCCTTAAGATGCAGGCGTTCTGGGTGTTGACCGTGCTGTCTACTAAAACACCCGTGCAAGATGGAAGAGTGGAACATTCAACCGCACATTCGACATGTGTCCTTTTTGCACCACTAACGATGCTACAACACAAAGTTATGAACAACAGCTTCATCAAAACGAGAGACATGTTTGTAAAGCGCTGGAAATGCTCTATGTGAGATACATATACGGCGTGAATGCACTTTGTTCATTCGGGTGTGGTGCTTAATATGTTTTGACCATAAAAAGATATGTACTTGAATTTAGTTATTAATGTTATTTCAAATGTTAAATGGGTGTTCTACCGTGTATGCCTTCATTAGATGTCCAGGAAAAAGTTGGAATGGATGTATTCTCAGGTGTTCTAGACATTCCGAAGATATGTCGTTAGAAATAATTCATGTTTGTCCTTTTCAGATGAAGGACTGGCTTTGTAGGGTGGTATCCCATCGCTGTCAAATTCCTTGTATAGACAGTTCACATATCTTACTAACAAATGAAAGTGACGCTTTGTCAGTTGGAAAATTGACACATTTCTTATGCAGTTCAGCAAGACTTGTGAAAAAGGTGTGCCAGTTTAAGTACTTTGTCCATGTTAGCGATTGTACCAGGAATCGCATAAACTCTCTAAAGAATGTGCAAACGTTATCTGAATTAGTTTTTGTGTTGGAGAATGGAGTTATTAGGGTATTATTCTTATTGATTGAATTGTGCGTGAGGAGGTCACGGACACTGTGACGTGTCACATAAGCACTAGGGTCACGGGGACCTGAATCTCAGCACATGCAAGGCAACTTCAGAGTTGGAGTTGGCTGAAGTGCCTTCATTGAAATTAAAGTTGAAGTACATATTCAAACCCCACCATCAAAACAAAACAGGTTCTCTCAGGAAAGTAACATTTGAATAGTAACTTTTCATAATCTTTAAGTATACACCGAATATGATTAACCTATAATATTGTAAAATCCCTTCACTATCTATCGATGCGGGCTTTGTTGAATTATTCCATACATTATTCACTATGTACGCTCAGCTGCGTGCTGCGAGATCAATTAGATTTGGATTGTTCGATTCATTCGGTCGTGAAAAGTTCAAATGAAACTGGTGAAGAAAGCTTCCTTGTACTTTTGGAATACTTAAGACATATCAATCTTTCGAAATCATTAATCTTAACGACATCTAAATGTCCAAATTGAAATTCTGCAGGGGTGGGTGGGATGATGTTGGGATTTTAAATAATTTTTAAACATCTGGCAACGGAATATTTGACTGGCAGACAGTTCCTTTATTGCCATCGGTCTGAAGTATAATTATTTTTTTCACGCATTTTCTGGGGCATTTTTTTTCGATAAAATCCCAGCCGTTTGAGTTAACAAACACTACCTATCAAAGCAACATTATTGTACAGGATTCCACCAGGATTGATGCGGCATTAAATAGTAATGTATCAGTCCTTACGTCATATACTACTTCAGATAAGATAGAGGTACTGAATAGGATTTTACTGTATGGTAGGATTAAATCCTACTGTTGTATGTTTCAATGTTCGATACAGTTTGTAAAACTTTTTTATGCTAAGCAACCATCACAAGCATTTTAAAACAAAATACTGAATACTCGAGACTCACCTACCCTTAAGGTCATGATTTAACACGCACGCACCTATGCACACACTTTGCATCTTGAAATTGCAATTATCTCAATCTAGATCATCTTCTGTATATCCTAGTATATGTTTAGAAATACAAATGATGGTGAACACCTCCGCAGACACACACACACACACACACACACACACACACACACACACACACACACACACACACATTGTTGTCATGAGTTTACATATAGTGTAGGATGGTATCCCATCGCTGTCAAATTCCTTGTATAGACAGTTCACATATCTTACTTACAAATGAAAGTGACGCTTTGTCAGTTGGAAAATTGACACATTTCTTATGCAGTTCAGCAAGACTTGTGAAAAAGGTGTGCCAGTTTAAGTACTTTGTCCATGTTAGCGATTGTACCAGGAATCACACACACACACACACACACACACACACACACACACACACACACACACACACACACACACACACACACACACACACACACACACACACACACACACACATATTGTTGTCATGAGTTTACATATAGTGTGTCACAGGGCTGTGACACGAATGCCTCAGAGGCTCAACCTGTTTATCGTTGCAGCAATTATTGACATTTGAGGATTGAATGTGTATTGTTTCGGTTGATTGAGGTATGAATCGAAAAACCGATGTGCAGCGGATTCTTACAAAAATTTGCACATCATTTGACTGAGAGAGAGGATCTGTCAGTTTAGAGCCTGACTGAGTAGTGAGTCGGGGACGGAGAGAGAGGAGCTGTCAGTTTACATCCTGACTGAGAAGTGAGTCGGGGACAGAAGGGGAGGATCTGTCAGTTTACATTCTGACTGACTAGTGAGTCGGGGACGGAGAGAGAGGAGCTGTCAGTTTACATCCTGACTGAGAAGTGAGTCGGGGACAGAAGGGGAGGATCTGTCAGTTTACATTCTGACTGAGTAGTGAGTCGGGGACGGAGAGAGAGGAGCTTTCAGTTCACATCCTGACTGAGAAGTGAGTCGGGGACAGAAGGGGAGGATCTGTCAGTTTACATCCTGACTGAGTAGTGAGTCGGGGACAGAAGGGGAGGATCTGTCAGTTTACATTCTGACTTACTAGTGAGTCGGGGACGGAGAGAGAGAAGCTGTCAGTTAACATCCTGACTGAGAAGTGAGTCGGGGACGGAGAAAGCGGAGCTGTCAGTTTACACCTTTACTGAGTAGTGAGTCGGGGACTGATGGGGAGGCGCTGTCAGTTCACATCCTGACTGAGTAGTGAGTCGGGGACGGAGAGAGAGGAGCTGTCAGTTTACATCCTGACTGACTAGTGAGTCGGGGACGGAGAGAGAGAAGCTGTCAGTTTACATCCTGACTGAGTAGTGAGTCGGGGACAGAAGGGGAGGATCTGTCAGTTTACATTCTGACTTACTATTGAGTCGGGGACGGAGAGAGAGAAGCTGTCAGTTAACATCCTGACGGAGTAGTGAGTCGGGGACGGAGAAAGAGGAGCTGTCAGTTTACAGCCTGACTGAGTAGTGAGTCGGGGACGGAAGGGGAGGCGCTGTCAGTTCACATCCTGACTAAGAAGTGAGTCGGGGACAGACGGGGAGACGCTGCCAGTTTACATCCTGATTGAGTAGTGAGTCAGGGACGGAGAGAGAGGAGCTGTCAGTTTACATCCTGACTGAGTAGTGAGTCGGGGACAGAGAGAGAGGAGCTGTCAGTTTACATTCTGACTGAGTAGTGAGTCGGGGACGGAGAGAGAGAAGCTGTCAGTTTACATCCTGACTGAGTAGTGAGTCAGGGACGGAGAGAGAGGAGCTGTCAGTTTACATTCTGACTGAGTAGTGAGTCGGGGACAGACGGGGAGACGCTGCCAGTTTACATCCTGACTGAGTAGTGAGTCAGGGACGGAGAGAGAGGAGCTGTCAGTTTACATCCTGACTGAGTAGTGAGTCGGGGACGGAAGGGGAGGCGCTGTCAGTTCACATCCTGACTAAGAAGTGAGTCGGGGACAGACGGGGAGACGCTGCCAGTTTACATCCTGATTGAGTAGTGAGTCAGGGACGGAGAGAGAGGAGCTGTCAGTTTACATCCTGACTGAGTAGTGAGTCGGGGACAGAGAGAGAGGAGCTGTCAGTTTACATTCTGACTGAGTAGTGAGTCGGGGACGGAGAGAGAGAAGCTGTCAGTTTACATCCTGACTGAGTAGTGAGTCAGGGACGGAGAGAGAGGAGCTGTCAGTTTACATTCTGACTGAGTAGTGAGTCGGGGACAGACGGGGAGACGCTGCCAGTTTACATCCTGACTGAGTAGTGAGTCAGGGACGGAGAGAGAGGAGCTGTCAGTTTACATTCTGACTGAGTAGTGAGTCGGGGACAGAGAGAGAGGAGCTGTCAGTTTACATTCTGACTGAGAAGTGAGTCGGGGACAGAGAGAGAGGAGCTGTCAGTTTACATTCTGACTGAGTAGTGAGTCAGGGACGGAGAGAGAGGAGCTGTCAGTTTACATTCTGACTGACTAGTGAGTCGGGGACGGAGAGAGAGGAGCTGTCAGTTTACATTCTGACTGACTAGTGAGTCGGGGACGGAGAGAGAGAAGCTGTCAGTTTACATCCTGACTGACTAGTGAGTCGGGGACGGAGAGAGAGAAGCTGTCAGTTAACAGCCTGACTGAGTAGTGAGTCGGGGACGGAAGGGGAGGCGCTGTCAGTTCACATCCTGACTAAGAAGTGAGTCGGGGACAGACGGGGAGACGCTGCCAGTTTACATCCTGATTGAGTAGTGAGTCAGGGACGGAGAGAGAGGAGCTGTCAGTTTACATCCTGACTGAGTAGTGAGTCGGGGACAGAGAGAGAGGAGCTGTCAGTTTACATTCTGACTGAGTAGTGAGTCGGGGACGGAGAGAGAGAAGCTGTCAGTTTACATCCTGACTGAGTAGTGAGTCAGGGACGGAGAGAGAGGAGCTGTCAGTTTACATTCTGACTGAGTAGTGAGTCGGGGACAGAGAGAGAGGAGCTGTCAGTTTACATTCTGACTGAGTAGTGAGTCGGGGACAGAGAGAGAGGAGCTGTCAGTTTACATTCTGACTGAGTAGTGAGTCAGGGACGGAGAGAGAGGAGCTATCAGTTTACATTCTGACTGACTAGTGAGTCGGGGACAGACGGGGAGACGCTGCCAGTTTACATTCTGACTGACTAGTGAGTCGGGGACGGAGAGAGAGAAGCTGTCAGTTTACATTCTGACTGACTAGTGAGTCGGGGACGGAGAGAGAGGAGCTGTCAGTTTACATTCTGACTGACTAGTGAGTCGGGGACGGAGAGAGAGAAGATGTCAGTTTACATTCTGACTGACTAGTGAGTCGGGGACGGAGAGAGAGGAGCTGTCAGTTTACATTCTGACTGACTAGTGAGTCGGGGACAGAGAGAGAGGAGCTTTCAGTTTACATTCTGACTGACTAGTGAGTCGGGGACGGAGAGAGAGGAGCTGTCAGTTTACATTCTGACTGAGTAGTGACTCGGGGACGGAGAGAGAGGAGCTGTCAGTTTACACCTTTACTGAGTAGTGAGTCGGGGACTGATGGGGAGGCGCTATCAGTTTACATTCTGACTGAGTAGTGAGTCGGGGACGGAGAGAGAGAAGCTGTCAGTTTACATTCTGACTGAGTAGTGACTCGGGGACGGAGAGAGAGGATCTGTCAGTTTACACCTTTACTGAGTAGTGAGTCGGGGACTGATGGGGAGGCGCTATCAGTTTACATTCTGACTGAGTAGTGAGTCGGGGACAGAAGGGGAGGAGCTGTCAGTTTACATCCTGACTGAGTAGTGAGTCAGGGATTGATGGGGAGGAGCTGTCAGTTTACATCCTGACTGAGTAGTGAGTCAGGGACGGAGAGAGAAAAGCTGTCAGTTTACATCCTGACTGAGTAGTGAGTCGGGGACTGATGGGGAGGAGCTGTCAGTTAACATCCTGACTGAGTAGTGAGTCGGGGACAGAAGGGGAGGCGCTGTCAGTTCACATCCTGACTGAGAAGTGAGTCGGGGACAGACGGGGAGACGCTGCCAGTTTACATCCTGATTGAGTAGTGAGTCAGGGACGGAGAGAGAGGAGCTGTCAGTTTACATCCTGACTGAGAAGTGAGTCGGGGACGGAGAGAGCGGAGTTGTCAGTTTGCATCCTGACTGAGAAGTGAGTCGGGGACAGAAGGGGAGGATCTGTCAGTTTACATCCTGACTGAGTAGTGAGTCGGGGACGGAGAGAGAGGAGCTTTCAGTTCACATCCTGACTGAGAAGTGAGTCGGGGACAGAAGGGGAGGATCTGTCAGTTTACATCCTGACTGAGTAGTGAGTCGGGGACAGAAGGGGAGGATCTGTCAGTTTACATCCTGACTGAGTAGTGAGTCGGGGACAGAAGGGGAGGATCTGTCAGTTTACATTCTGACTGACTAGTGAGTCGGGGACAGAAGGGGGAGGATCTGTCAGTTTACATTCTGACTGAGTAGTGAGTCGGGGACGGAGAGAGAGGAGCTGTCAGTGTGTGCGTGCGTGCGTGCGTGTGTATGTGTGTGCGTGCGTGCGTGTGTGTGCGCGTGTGTGTGTGCGTGTGTGTGTACATGCGTGCGTGTGGGTGTGCGTGCGTGCGTATGTGTGTGCATGTGTGTGTGTGCGTGCGTGCGTGCGTGTGTGCAATGTCCATTCAAATATGCACAGTAACATTAGATTTAGTGGGTCATTGGCAGATAAAACGTAAAATGACAAATTGTACTGATTTCATCAAAGGCAAAGTAGTGATCAAACATATATACTTCATTAATCACAGAAAATCAGAAAATCACACCACCACCACCACACACACACATACACACACACACACATACACACACACGCACGCACGCACGCACGCACGCACGCACACACGCACGCACGCACGCACGCACGCACGCACACACACACACACACACACACACACATACACACACACACCCACCCCACACACTCACTTAAAAATTAAATGTCAGTGGGTAAGGAGGTGTGGAACAACAAGCGTGGGATAATAACTTTGTCAAAGTATATTTTGAATATAAGAACAACATGGTAAATAGGAAAAGTTGTCAATCCATAACATTGACGATCATGAATTTTGTCAGTCATAAGAATTTCAATCCGGAATATTGTCAGTCGTGCACATTGTCGATCCGTCCGTTTTCACAGAGTGGTGCTTGCGTGTTTCAATTAAACTGAAAGAACATGCGACACATGTATCACCAGAACGTCAAAATCTTAGACGTGTTCATGCCCTTACCTATGTATGATTAAAGGAGCATAAACAAGTCATTTATGAACAATATCAATCAGCAACATCGTGCATAACGGAAATTGTCAATCTAGAGCATTGTCAATGCATGGCATTGTCATTCATGAATATTATGAATCATAAGCTTAGTCAATCTGTGATATTGTCAGTCCAGTCTAAGAGCAATGAGTTACTCATGAAAACTGACAATCCGGAACAATTTCAATCTGGAACATTGTCAGTAATGAACATTATCAATATGGGCGTTGACTCATGGTACGTTGTTTGTTCATTGATATAAGTAATATTGCAACACTAAAAGCTAAAACTATTCTACTACGCCTGATACTAAATTACAAACAAATTTATTCACGTATTATGTAACGAATGAAGCTCGTATTGGGACGCCATTTGACACTTGACCTTTTGACATGAACTGCTTCTGGCTTCGGTATACTTCTAAGAATACGTCAGTAATTTCGGAACTATTTCTGATTCAATTATGTGCACTGAAACACAGTGTCAATGTGCTTTTACTTTTCTTGCATACGTAGTGCCTTGACACATTTCTGATTATCAAATACGCTATTGCAATCCCTGCTTTAATTTTCTTATATGATTTACACTGCCATAGAACAAAAGGAGACGTACTAAGCTGATATATTCCCAATAGTACACAGGTTAATATACAACGCCAACGCCAGAGAATGACGTGTCTCGATTATCCCCGAAACAGATTCGAGTGGACTAAAAAGGCAAACTAACAGCGAAAAGTATATAAATAGATAACTGAAAATCAGAGCTGATAACAGGCGTTGGCGAAATGGGTAAACATTTCATCTCTGAAAATCCTTACAACGTCATGTTGTCCCTTTAACTATCCCCTGTAATAAGAGTCGCATACATCTCGGCGTACAAAGACTCAACATCGAGTTGTTGCAGTAGCTTACTTTTCACTGATGAATCGAAATCTTTCAACAATGGTCAAAGAGCCCTTCCACTGACTTTTACACTTTAACTAGATACTAAAGGGACAATTGTAGCCACCTCTGTTTTGTGTTTAGATTCAGAGTAACAATATGCTATCCACAAGACTGTATGACAACAAGGATGACTTCAACTTTCCAATAGTCATCTTTCTCTTTAATTCGAGCAATAATCCAGCAGCTCCAGCGTTTTGTGTCTACATTTCACAATAATCGAACATGTTCTTTCTACAAAGATTTCAAAGAACGTCCTACATCTCACTATTCATGACCTTAGTAAAGCTTCCAAAACGTTTATGGTGAACATCTTGTGGACATTTCCAACTTTAACGCATAAGTGATCAAAATGATATGTTATGCAATTCCCTATTTCATCTTATCCTCCCATTTTATTTTTTGAATGAACATTTGACTTGCCTTTGTATGTGTGTGTGACTGTGGCAGGACACACTCACCTTTTCGCGAACATCTGGTATCATCACTATTCCGTCCGTTGTACGATTTCGTCTTTTCCTTATCAACTAGTTTTGAAAGAGGAAGGGTCATAGTTTAGGCTGGGGAGCCTGACAGGAAGCCGTTATCGAGATGAGATCGTGATGCGTGCTGTCCTTCCTTTTCTTGCACAAAATCTATACATGATGTCGTTTACGTGTATATTTATTTGAAAATACTTGTTTGACCATTTGTTCATAATTATATCCATTTTTTGTAGCTGACACAAATGTATTATTATGTCCACCTGTCTTGACCTGAGTAGTATTCTACACCACCGTGATACATGACGACCTTGACTGGCCATAGATGCAGATGTCTGAAGAACAGCGGTGGTTCAACTAGTAGTATATGCAGATGCCTAAAGAAGAGCGGTGGTTCAACTAGTAGTATATGCAGATGCCTAAAGAACAGCGGTGGTTCAACTAGTAGTATATGCAGATGCCTAAAGAACAGCGGTGGTTCAACTAGTAGTATATGCTGATGCCTAAAGAACAGCGGTGGTTCAACTAGTAGTATATGCAGATGCCTAAAGAACAGCGGTGGTTCAACTAGTAGTATATGCAGATGCCTAAAGAACAGCGGTGGTTCAACTAGTAGTATATGCAGATGCCTAAAGAACAGCGGTGGTTCAACTAGTAGTATATGCAGATGCCTAAAGAACAGCGGTGGTTCAACTAGTAGTATATGCTGATGGCTAAAGAACAGCGGTGGTTCAACTAGTAGTATATGCAGATGCCTAAAGTACAGCGGTGGTTCAACTAGTAGTATATGCAGATGCCTAAAGAACAGCGGTGGTTCAACTAGTAGTATATGCAGATGCCTGAAGAACAGCGGTGGTTCAACTAGTAGTATATGCTGATGCCTAAAGAACAGCGGTGGTTCAACTAGTAGTATATGCAGATGCCTAAAGAACAGCGGTGGTTCAACTAGTAGTATATGCAGATGCCTAAAGAACAGCGGTGGTTCAACAAGTAGTATATGCAGATGCCTAAAGAACAGCGGTGGTTCAACTAGTAGTATATGCAGATGCCTAAAGAACAGCGGTGGTTCAACTAGTAGTATATGCAGATGCCTAAAGAACAGCGGTGGTTCAACTAGTAGTATATGCAGATGCCTAAAGAACAGCGGTGGTTCAACTAGTAGTATATGCTGATGCCTAAAGAACAGCGGTGGTTCAACTAGTAGTATATGCAGATGCCTAAAGAACAGCGGTGGTTCAACTAGTAGTATATGCAGATGCCTAAAGAACAGCGGTGGTTCAACTAGTAGTATATGCAGATGCCTAAAGAACAGCGGTGGTTCAACTAGTAGTATATGCAGATGCCTAAAGTACAGCGGTGGTTCAACTAGTAGTATATGCAGATGCCTAAAGAACAGCGGTGGTTCAACTAGTAGTATATGCTGATGCCTGAAGAACAGCGGTGGTTCAACTAGTAGTATATGCTGATGCCTAAAGAACAGCGGTGGTTCAACTAGTAGTATATGCAGATGCCTAAAGAACAGCGGTGGTTCAACTAGTAGTATATGCATATGCCTAAAGAACAGCGGTGGTTCAACTAGTAGTATATGCAGATGCCTAAAGAACAGCGGTGGTTCAACTAGTAGTATATGCAGATGCCTAAAGAACAGCGGTGGTTCAACTAGTAGTATATGCAGATGCCTAAAGAACAGCGGTGGTTCAACTAGTAGTATATGCAGATGCCTAAAGAACAGCGGTGGTTCAACTAGTAGTATATGCAGATGCCTAAAGAACAGCGGTGGTTCAACTAGTAGAATATGTAGATGCCTAAAGAACAGCGGTGGTTCAACTAGTAGTATATGCAGATGCCTAAAGAACAGCGGTGGTTCAACTAGTACGTACAATGCGCGTGAGAACAAACTAATAGGAAGGCTGACATAGTGCGCTATCGCCAAATGTGTTTCCTTGTAAACTGAATACTTTATCAAAACATATCCAACAACGAAGCAAATTGAAAATGTGAGCACTTTGTTTTTAAGGTGTATTTTCTACGCATACCACATCAAAAGGAACATTGTCAACCAGGAACATTGACAACAAGCATGAAATGCTCACATCCCCGGCCAATATGACATGTCCGGTTGTGTGCAATGCATTAGCTCCTGTGAACTATGTTCACTGGACCTTTTTGTAAATGGCCTTATTGCAGCACTAAAAAAAGTTATTGCTGGTGTTGTTTTTCCATCTGCAGTTTATGATAGAATATGTAACTGAATTTGTAATGAGTAAGGATGAGACATATGTACGAACAACTTCTTTATTACAATTAGGAGCGATGGTTTCGGTGTAGGTTCTAACACCGTTATCAAGCAAGTGAAGTACAGAGCATGGTTGACAAGAATATATAGTGTTTATACAGTTGAGTAGGTTTAAGATCAGTTACACTGTTGTTTTGTAATGAGTTGTGTTCCAACTGTGTCCATGACAATTTTGGAGGGACATACACTCAAGCAATGCAGAACTTACCAACAAAAAAAAGGAAATGTATTCAATACTGTGAGATGACATTATGTGCCAAGTTTGGTTGCCATTGAAATTCGAAAAATATTTATTTTTTTAAATCCCAAACTATCAAAAGACACCAGTTCACCACGAGACCTATCTATGTGCCAAGTTTGGTGAAGAAATATGGTACGGTTTTCAGGATCTGCCCCGGAAACGAGAACTACTGCCATTTTGAGTCTAAATCAAAGTCGTTGCCATGGAAACTCAAAAAATAACTTTCTAAAAAAATCCCAAACTATCAAAAGGCACCAGTTCACCACTAGACCTATCAATGTGCAAAATATGGTGAAGAAAAATGGTACGGTTTTCAAGATCTGCTCCGGAAACGAGGACTACTGCCATTTTCAGTCTAAATCAAAGCCGTTACAATGGAAACTCGAAAAAAAAAAAAAAAATTAAATCCCAAACTATCAAAGGGCACCAGTTCACCACGAGACCTATCGATGTGCCAAGTTTGGTGAAGAAATATAGTATGGTTTTCAAGATCTGCTCCGGAAACGAGGACTACTGCAATTTTCAGTCTAAATCAAAGCCGTTGCCATGTAAACTCGAAAAATAATTTTTTTTTAAATCCCAAACTATCAAAAGGCACCAGTTCATCACAAGACCTATCTATGTGCCAAGTTTGGTGAAGAAATATAGTACGGTTTTCAAGATCTGCTCCGGAAACGAGGACTACCGCCATTTTTAGTCTAAATCAAATACGTTGCCATGGAAACTCGAAAAATAAAAATAAAAATTAAATCCCAAACTATCAAAGGGCACCAGTTCACCACGTGACCTATCTATGTGCCAAGTTTGGTGAAGAAATATAGTACGGTTTTCAAGATCTGCTCCGGAAACGAGGACTACCGCCATTTTCAGTCTAAATCAAAGTCGTTGCCATGGAAACTCAAAATAATATTTTTTTAAAATCCCAAACTATCAAAAGGCACCAGTTCACCACTCGATCTATCTATGTGCCAAGTATAGTGAAGAAATATAGTACGGTTTTCAAGATCTGCTCCGGAAACGAGGACTACCGCCATTTTCAGTCTAAATCAAATACGTTGCCATGGAAACTCGAAAAAAAAAAAAAAAATTAAATCCCAAACTATCAAACGGCACCAGTTCACCACTAGACCTATCGATGTGCCAAGTTTGGTGAAGAAAATAGTACGGTTTTCAAGATCTGCTCCGGAAACGAGGACTACTGCCATTTTCAGTCTAAATCAAAGCCGTTGCCATGGAAACTCGAAAAATATTTTTTTTTAAATCCCAAACTATCAAAAGGCACCAGTTCACCACGAGACCTATCTATGTGCCAAGTTTAGTGGAGAAATATAGTACGGTTTTGAAGATCTGCTCCGGAAACGAAATGTGACGGACGGACGGACGGACGGACGGCACCCATTCCTATATCCCCCTTCCACTTCGTGGCGGGGGATAATAATCATGAACATTGTCATTCCGGGACTATCACGAACTATATCAATGCGGAAGATTGGCTATCTCCCACATTGCCAGTCATGAATATAATTAATTTCCCTGAAAGGTACTTCAATGTGCTTCGGCAATATGTGCACTGGTGTCTGCTTTCTAAATACTAAATTCCAAATGTTGCATACAAGGTACAAACAATCTTCCATACAGTAGTCATCCTCAACACCATAATGATGAGTAATGTCAAATGGATTTTGTATGAATTTTTATACATGTAACCGCATTTTTGGATATTGTCGTACATTTAAAGCTGTCATAATTAATCAAACTATATTTGTGAAAAACAACAAGAAAATTAAACATCCGATTGTGATGATTATTCATATGGTTATATTGCTTGGTTATTTGTGTTCCTGTTTTCATTGTGACAGTAACGCTGTTCTGAAACGTAATAAGACAGAACAAATATTTCTTTTCAGTACATTTCATTCCCATTACATATATATACACGTATATAAATCAACTTAACATTAAATACATGTGATCAGATGCGTCTTTTGCAAAATTATCGTCTTGATCGTGTATTACAATGTAGAGGATTCAGGTTGTAGATAAATATTAAACACGGTTTAAGCAATGAAACACCACACTAAATATTGGTCAGTAATGGAACACTCCTGCTGCTAGTGCAGTGTTTTACTAATAATAACCATTCGAGGTCATCATACTATACATGACTGAGAACACTGGAACATGCACAGAATATGGTAAGGTAATCTCACCAATAGAGAAAAAACATGTTTAGTAGCTGTACATATTAGTCGTGCGCCCCTTTCTTGACTTGCGGTAAATAGACATTTCCGACAAGAGGAATAACAATCTGTCGCCGTATGTCGCCATCAGGACTGAATACAGTTATCTCACGTTCATTTTCATTTCCACATAGGACGTAGAGTTCGCCATTCCAGACATCTACCTCAGGGTGAAATGTAAATCTTGAATCACAGGTGTAAATGTATCTCATGAAATTCCTTTGAGTGTCGAAGAAGGAGAGTGTCTTGTTTTCAAATGTTATTGCTATCACTTCTTGTGTAACAAAGGCCAGTTTTATTTCTCCTGCATTTAGTCTTAGAAACTCCCTGACACTGATGGTATCTGCATTACCATGATGTATCATGAACAACTGAAAGGAGTACATGTTATCACTCAGTGGCCGATAGGTGCAATACAGTAACACATCTGACAGTTGATGTCCAACGAAACAATAGGCACTCGTGGGCCATTCCAAACGGGCCAGACCAATGATCTCGTTGCCATGTGTCACTATTCCAAACTGCACAGAATACTTATCTGTATTATCTGTATAACAGACATAAATACGATTTCGTTTCCAGTGAACATAGATGGCATCAAACCCCTTTCCACTAGCAATACTTGTCCACTTTGAACCATCAAAGTGATTACTTTCAAGACTAGACGTTTCAAGCCATGCATAAAGCATGCATTCGGAGGGATCTACAAAAAGGAACGCGATGTCCTTTGGATAAACAAACAGTGATGCCAGTTGCAGGTCGTTCTTACTTGTATCATAAACATCGATGAACCATTTCATACTCTTCTTTCTGGCGATGACGATGTGGTGTGTGGAAATGTTTATGGTCCCATGTTTGGTATTACATGTCCATTCATTTCTTCTTGTACATTCTAGGGGTTTTCCAGTTTTCATGTTGCTTCCTCTCGCGTCATTTCGGAGTTTCCAACGAGACTCCAAAAATGTATATGTTAGTTTGGAAGACGTCTTGACAAAGAACAAATGCTTTTCTGGCACAAGACTCTCGTTGTTAGCAAGAAGTGTACCATCGTTGTAAGAACAGATACATCCCCTATGTCCCCTTAAATCATGTGAGATCCTTATACACGATTGAGTTAAAGGGCAATAAACAAAACAGTCTAGTTTCATTCTCGTTCTGCTGAGATAAACAACTTGTAAACTATGTAAAATTGTAACACAAATGATTGTATTCTGCAGAAACATTCTTCAAAGCTGTGTAAACAGTATGTCGGCGATGAATCAAACAATCTTTTCTGAGGCAGAATTGTGCACAACCAAACATGAAATAGCCAAATGAAAAGGAAAAGTATATATTTTAGGAACACAGAAAAATTCGGTCAGTATTAATTATTGACACTTTTTCGCAAATTGAATTGCGCACACAATAACTTAGTTCCAGTTTATTTGCGAATCCAGGGTACTAAATCTAAAAACATACATGGTCTTAGCAAAGAAATTCTTATCCTTCATACACTCGTACGCCTACAGATATATAAGAAATAGCACGCACGCATTGCTTCAAATGTCACTGACTTCTCAAACAGAGATAACTATCACGAATAGACAAAAAGACAGGCTGCTCACAGTCGACATTTGTAAATACACAAGTTTAGTATCAGATTCTAATGGGTTGAGCTTGAGCTTCCTTCACAGAAACAATGAACTTGAATTTTTTTTATTGAAACAATGGTTCTCAAGACAGTGACCTGACTTTACATCATTGGGTGCAGGGGGGATGGGATGTCCAAGTCAGTTCGGTAAACAGTGGGCGCCGCCATTGTTGAGAGGCTACCGAGGATAACCTTTATAACGGAAATGAACTCTGTGTTGCTGCTATCTAACGTCCTGGATGTGAAATATGACACGTGTGTTTGACCGTCGGTGACAGGGAAGCCAGTCGGGGCATGCAGTGCAAGAGACATTTTAGTATCCCTTAGTACAGGTGATATGTTGTCAGCCATGTAGGGGTTGATGAAGTCTTTTTAATCTGTCAGATTTGTAAGGTTTCAGTAATCGTCTACTAGTCATATGTAGGTGTTTTAAAGTTTGTCATGGCCACAGTCCTACACAACCCCCAACTAAAAATCCACCAAAACATCTTCATCATCACCGACTCCCTCAGTGGACTCCAGGCCCTAAAAAACAAAAAAAAACACTAAAAATCGCCCCAAATTAATTAACCAAATACTAAAAAGCTCAAATGAACTAACTAAAGCAAACAAACAGATAGAATTCGTTTGGATACCCGCGCATGTAGGAATCTATGACAACGAACATGCAGACCAAGCAGCCAAACTATCCCTAAAACTCACAGAAGTAAGCCTATGTCTACCAATCTCAAAATCAGAAATTAAAAGCATAACCAAACAAAAGATCACCAAAAAATGGCAAAATAAATACAAAAAATCAAACTGTCAGCTTAGGAAAATACTTAAAAACCTCTAATTAAACCCAAAGTCCTACACCCATCAACAAAAAATCGACAGGGCCATAACAAAACTACAAACAGGTCACACCAAACTAAACAACCATCTAAAAACATCTAAAATACAGGCAACAGGCAAATTACATTGCAACCAAGAAGAAACCATCGAGCACGCACTCATACACTGCACGCACTACCAAATACACAGAACAGCACTCACAACCACACTGAACTTAAACTCCGGGTTTACACTAGACAAAATCCTAAGCCCACTTATCAACACACAAAACTTTAAAGCCCCAGGCATATACCTCATTAAAACTGATCTAATAAACCGCATCTTATCCTCAAATATCCTAATAAATAAATAAACCAACAACTCAAAAAACCACATACAACTCCCTTAGTCTCTCCCCCTTCTGGCATCCATTCCAACTCTCCAAATTTCAAAACTCCTATATAAGCAACCCCTAAAACCACCGCCTGGGTTGCACAAATCCCTTCTTTCATTTCGGCAAATAAGTTTACATTAAATGGCCTGGCGGGCCCGTTTGCGAAATACGCTTATAGTCGGAAAGCGCACGTTAAATCCCTAACGTCAGTCAGTCAGATGAAAATCAGAAATGTCTCACCCTTAGCCTAGCTAATAAAGCTTAACCCGTGCCACCACTACACTTCACAGATATAAAATACCTGAGGAATATCACATTTGAATTACTGATTTCAATTGTGGAATATGGGATATAATTTTATCTAGGCAGTTCAATGCATCCTCTTCATTCAGACCAGACCACATCAGAGCCAGTGTTCTTGTAAGGGTTCTAATTTGACTGGACTCTCTATGACTGGACATGGCATCAATCACCCAAATAATTATTACTCCTTATGATGTTATTGCAAGAATCAACAGAATTGTTGTTGACATTGTTATGCTGCTCTGTTGTAAAAACTTTAGAAGGCTAGTCATTTGATATTTTGTATGAAATTTATTTCGGAATTAATGTAAAAGGTTAGGCCAAGAGAGGTAGGTAGAGACAACACTTACAACGTGTAAGTTCTATCACCTGATGGCCATGATGCTTATGTTTTGTGAGTCTTACTGGCAAATCCTAGTAGCTGCATTTCGTGTACTCACGTTTGTTCACGAGATATCTCATGAAAGATTCTCTTACAGATTCTGGTATTGCACTTTTGTCACTTGCACTTGAACTTCTTCTAGCTCATGTATATCTCTTCCAATAACTAATGTAGTTTGTTAATACTAGTTTATTATGTACATGGTTATATTCATTACAATTAATGGTAGGCGCTAATTCAGGACATATTTCCTCATTCAATTATGTGTTGAAGCATAGTGCCAATAACCTTTTGCGTGAATTATTAATGCCAAATTTAATATTTCAATCATATGCTTTTGATTATTATGTGTTGATTTTGTAATTTAATAATAAAAATCGATTTAAATCCATAACTTTAATAAGTTGCACATTCAGAATTATCACGTCAAAATGGAGTTATTCTATTCAAATGTATTGTTATTATGAATGTAAACCCCTTCCTGCATACATAATTCCATATATATTACAACATGGTCACATAACCACGTATTTACCCTTATGAAAGGGATGAAGTATTCAAACTTAAGTTTCTCCTCAGACACTAAACTGACAACTTAGAGGCACATAGATTGCAAATTCATATTTTGACCATATCAAGTATATTTCTTATGAAATACACCATTGGAACCACCATTGTGAATTTCTTATATATATAATTTACATTGTCACAAAAAAAAGAAGGTCTACTTACGTAATACATTATGAATACACTTTTAACCAATTATTACTTATCACTGTCATAAAATATATATTGATCTCTCATATCATTACAGCCTCGTGTTGTCCTTTTATCTACCACCTGTAATAAGAGTTGCTCATTGTCTCGGCTTACAACATGTTCTGACGAAAGAGGATTCTCTGGACACACATGGCGCTGAAAATGCCTTCCTGGTTTAACACCACACATCACGATTCCATCTTGGCTCGGGAACCTGACGAGAATTCCGCTGTCCAGACGAGATCGTGATGTGTGGTGTCAAACCAGGAAGGCATTTTCAGCGTCATAGCTCATTGCCTCAGGTTGCCTTAGTGTGTAGCGACGTCCTTGCACAGAACAGTGAAAATTTGTTGTCCTGACTACCCTGTTCACCAGATGACATTCCAATAGAGTACATCTTGGATGAACTGGGGCGACCTGCAACCACCACTATTGGCCTTTACCTCCATGTTTCCGAGTATTAACAGAAATAGCTTGATTCATGCGAGGTTGTTGATAGAATAGAAGGTGTTACTCTTTCTTTTGCATCAATTTGACAAGCTAAACTTTGCAAAGCTAGTAAATAAATCTCTGAGTTCTTTTATTGTCAGGTGAAAGGTAAGAGAATCAACCGAGGTGTGTCTGTCATTGGGACTTCTTCGACTTGATTGTGGCTGGCCAACTAACGGTGATTGATGTGTGCCGGTAATTTTTTTAAAATATAGTAAGATGGTTTTAACGTCACTTAGAATAGTAAGTTTAATTATACTACTCTAAGTTTGCTATGGATCAAGTTTTGATGGTCTCAGAAATCATCCAACCAAAGGATATAAAAATATCCCGCTACACAATGATTGGGAAAACCCACTTGACATACATTTCACGATGAACGGAGAGAGGCGACGTTTCGGTACAGATCCTTATACCATTGTCAGGGTATAAGGTACAACGGTATAAGGATCTATGCCAAAACATCGTCTTTAACGACAACTTCTAAGGAAGCCTATCAAACAAAACAAATGATTTTTGTGTTTTTTTGTTCATTGTGACAGTATCTGCAACTTTGATAAGTTAATGATTTTCCTAAACGTCGATATGTTTCGCGTGAAAGGTAGTCGATTTTCAACACTATAATGAAACTGCTGTGATGTAATAATACACAACAAATATTTCTTTTCATGGCATTACATGTCCATTCATTTCTACTTGTACTTTCCAAAGTGTTTTCCAGTTTTCATGTTGCTTCCTCTCGCGTCATTTCGGAGTTTCCAACGAGACTCCAAAAATGTATATGTTAGTTTGGAAGACGTCTTGACAAAGAACAAATGCTTTTCTGGCACAAGACTCTCGTTGTTAGCAAGAAGTTTTCCAACGTCGCAAGAACACCTACATCCCCTTAAATCATGTATGATTCTTACACACGATTGAGTTAAAGGGCAATAAACAAAAGACTCTAGTCTCATTCTAATTCTGATGAGTTTACAAACCTGTATACTATACAGAATTGTAACACAACAGAATGCTTTCAACAGACAAATTCTTCAAAGCAGTGAAAACAGTATGTCGATGATGAATCAAACACATTTTTCTGAGGAGTAATTGTACACAACCAAACATGATACAGCCAAGTGAAAAGGACAGGTGACACGTGTATATATATTTTTTTAAAAGGTTAAAATTCCAACCAGAAAATACGAGGAGTGATATGCTCCTCACCATTACCCACAATATCAAACATTGATGTTCTTGACAAATTGAATCGTGCACACCATTATTCACCCACACACACACATATATATATAATTTAAGCCCAGTTGTTTCAATAGAATTTAATCTCTGTATTCAGAACTGCCCCCTTCCAAACTTCAAGGAAGTCTGCATGAAAATAGTTCATTTTCGTGCACACCATTATTCACACACACATATATATATATAATTTAAGCCCAATTGTTTCAATAGAATTTAATCTCTGTATTCAGGACTGCCCCCTTCCAAACTTCAAGGAAGTTGCATGAAAATAGTCAGTCCATTTTATGATTAATTCTTTTGCATTTTGCATGCGTACATATAGAATGATTTGTAAACAGAGATGCTTCAGGAGACGTAATTCATTGCTGCCCTTACCATAATTACAATACAGTCTTTAGTGAAATAACACTCAGTATTATACTGAGGAGCTCATTAAATTCGGTATGCATCTGTATACACCGTTATAAGGAATCTCCAGTACATATTGTTTCAATTGCCAGGGACTTCTTATCAGCCACATTCTCACAAATATGTTTCACACTTGCCGCATACACGTAAATACAATGCTTGAGAAAAATCACATTTTGATTTACTAAAAATATTGTTTGCTTGCAATGG
Source organism: Haliotis rufescens (assembly GCF_023055435.1). Taxonomy (NCBI): domain Eukaryota; kingdom Metazoa; phylum Mollusca; class Gastropoda; order Lepetellida; family Haliotidae; genus Haliotis; species Haliotis rufescens. The sequence goes on from NW_025963779.1 coordinate 38,942,529, forward strand.
ATCGACCTGTTGCCAACGTTGCAGGACGTCGGAACGATACCAGATCAACACTCGTTAGGTTAGTGAACTAAAAGCAACAGCAACCCCGGATAGTCGCCTGTACGATGATATGTCACGCTTCTATATCCGCACAACAACGTTCTGACAACTCTCTGACAACCATCATGGTCGTCTCAGAGTTTACTGAAGAGATGAACATCTTTATGAGATTGATATCTAAACGACCCAGTGATATATCAAATGGATTTGTCTGCCTGTGTGTAACGTTACACGGTACGCGACAAATGATTTGCTATACACGGGGAAGATCGATTTTCCATCATGGTGTCAAAAGACGATAGAGGTAGACACAGGCACACAAAAAGGGCAATAACTCCTCAATGCTTACTGCTAGACCATCGTGGCTGAGATGTTCTGTTAAGAATTTGCTTGGGATTAACCCAACGTTTTTCCGTATTGTTTTATTCACTATTAACCAACAAATTCCAAAACAAATATCGATATTGAAACAAAATACATTTTAGTATAGGTAAATATGGAACCGTATTACATATCAAATAAACTAATAACCCCATGCAACCAATAAATTAGCATATATAGTCTCACATTCACTTGGGTAACTCAACTCTCGTTGCGCCATTATTAATGCAGTACTATTCGTATCATTAATGTTATGAATTAAAGGATATATAACACAGTTAACGCTTTTTCCACACAAAATAAAATAAGTATTTCTATCATGTAAATGGTACGAGAAAAGAGAAACAAATGGAAGGTGTTCGTTCACGTTTTCTGGACATGACGCAAGTTATGAGGCGTCAAATTTACATAAATCAAATACTCAAATATATATATACAATTCTTATGAAAATAAAGTAAACAGTTAAATATCCAGTAAATTTACTAATTAAAAAATTGTGAAATGTGGTTAGATTATACCAACGAGACGATTATTTGTAAATCGTTTGTGACTAAACGCACACCTGCATTACTTGAGTCAATCGACCAAAAACAGCTCTATAAACATAATCCTCCGTTATTTGTGCATATTTATTTAATTCACAAATTATAAATTATTCTGTCCTTATATATTCAGTTTCAGTTTATCCGATAAATAAAATGAAATTCAAGAATGAATATTACTCTCCAAAGGAAATACAACATTTTGCACTTAGATTTTCATCTAATCTTTACTGGTGAGAAATAAAGCACAAGGTACAATGTTTTTCACTTTCTTATCTGATAACGTTTTCAAACAGACATTAGATTATCATAGGATATAATATTGCACAGTGATATATATCCATAGTGTAATTTATTACGAGAAAGAATATCTATGAGATATGCAAAATCTGCACTATGAATATACGAGACAAACGCCACTGAGATAACCACCTCTAAAATATAGCCTTATAATGTGTGCATTGAATATGTGGGTGTGTTTTGACCCCATGAACAGTATTAGAGTGATTTTGCGACCCGCGTGAAGAAAACCCTAATATTCGTATATCATAGACGTTGACCACGTGAGTACGGCAAATGTACTGTCAGATCAAAGGTCGTAATCAGGGCGAGTATGGTGTTCGAACGCGCGACGAGCTGATCTTGGAAATATTTTGTACCACGATTTGCAGACGCTTACTTGAGTCCGCTCGGCCGCCTGGACCTCGATAAGGGGGTCGAGTGGTCAGACGGATCGGGTCGTTGGCCAACTATTGGTCGGTCAGGTAAATGCTCGATTGTTTATCGGCGCGATGATATTGCTATAAATATTTCGAGAATTTAGCTAGAGCCAAATACTAATACCATGGCATTAAAGAATACGTTCCTGTGCAAGAAATCACGAAAGATAAATGAAGCTACCGGGTATGTAATGGTCCCAGCTATCAACATGATTTACTCATGCCTTTGTGCCATCTTCGTTGGGTCGGTCATACTCAACTTGCTACATATAATATGTCCTTGTGTCCACGTTGAAAATGATCTATATGTACAATATATACAACAGTAAATAACAATAGTGAGGACTAATGATACGAGGGCTGGTCAAAACAAAAAGTTCTAAGCCTGACTAACGCTCAACTATGGGCCTTAAACAAAGTGAACTAGTCAATGTGGTACATTTATTTAGTAGTTCATTGCCAGTGTATGTGGTCTGTTGAGGCCGTTTGTATATTAGCGACAGCCAGTTGAACGTGGTAGGGGTCCAAATGGACACAGACTTGGAAAAGAGTCCAAAGCAGTCATCAAGTTCTTGACTTCAGAGAAAAGTACTCCAAAAAGATTCACGACCGAATGTCACAAGTGCCCAAGCTATTCCACTGTTAAACGTTGGGCAGCTCTGGTTAAGGCTGAGGGAACAAGCCTTGATGATGACCGTAGGTCTGGACGTCCCTCAACTTCCATCAATGAAGAGTCAATCAAGGAGACAGAAAAACTTATATTGTCAGATAGACGTATTACCATTGCTGAACTTGAGGAAGACACAGGTCTAAGTCATGGATCCATTGAAACTATTGTTCATGAACATTTACATATCTGATAAGATATCTGTTGGTTGGTAAATTTCTAAATTCTGATCTTAAGGGAAAAAAACTAAAAAGAGAAAATTTGGAGCTAATTGAGGAGAAATTCGCCAAATTCAAAAAGAGATTAGTAACGGGTGATGAAACATGAGTCTTCCACTATGATCCCGAGTCAAAACGTCAATCCATGAAATGGCACCATTTCACTTTTCCGACACCAAAGAAATTCATGTCTTCATGATCGGTGAAGAAAGGCGATTATCGGTGCCTCCTATGCTGATTTGCTTCATCGCCTGAAATATTCTCTCAAAGAAAAGCGGCGGGGATTGCTGACTGCTGGAGTTCTTCTATTTCAGGGGGCACGAGTAGCTCAGTCGTCTAAGACGTGGCGATTCTCTGTGCAATGTTGCGTCCCTTGGGCACGCCAGAAACCTATTATTGTGGGTTCGAATCCCGGTTCGCCCCGATTATGTTTCTAGGCTTGTCAGCACCATACCCGTGCTCGTGGGTTTCACCGAAGAGGTAAACGTCTGAGACCTGCATCACTTCGGGCTTTCCTCCCACATTAAGCTGACACTCCGTGATGTAACTGGAATACTGTGAAAAGCGGCGTTAAACCCAACTCACTCACTCACTCTTCTATTTCATGACAAAAAAAATTCAAATACCTCTCGACTTGCAAAGGCTGCTGTGCGACAATGTGGGTTCGAAGAGCTCCCTCACCCTCTATACTCGCCAGACTTGGCACCAAATGTTTTGCACCTGTTTCTTGAACTGAAAGAACACCTTTGTGGAAAGCGTTATGACGACAACAATGACCTCAAAGCTGCCATGAATGGGTTTATCTGGGTGGCTTCAGAAAATTGCAATTGCTTCACTATTGATATTATTATACTGAACCAAATTAAAAACTTCACAATCCTACAATTTTAACATTTTGACCAGTTATTATTGTGGGCCCTTATTGTGTATTTAAACAGTAATGGCCACGTATTGTCTTCAGATAACACCCGTTTTTGTGCAGGTGAATCTATCAAAATCATGTGCACAGCACTATAGTGGCAAAAGTGTTTTTTCACGTGCAACTGGTCACGTGGCCATAATACCGCACGTGTTTTCAGCCATACTTGTTAGCAGACATTAACAAAAAAAGAAAAACACAAGAAAACAAAAGTCTTTACGGCCATTTGTCATGCCACGCTTTTCAAATGTGCAACGTGAACGTGCCATCGGCATGCTGCAGACGGGAACGTCCGTAGCTGAAGTCGCAAGGACAATGGGTTGTAGTCGACGGACTGTTTATGATTTACAGACGCGTCTACAGCAAACAGGTACCACCGCTGATCGCCCTCGGCCAGGTCGACCACGTGTGACGTCACATGCAGAGGATCGTCAGATTGTCTTACGTCACCTCCGTAACCGATTTTTGACGGCTACATCAACCAGAAATGAACTGTTTAGGGCTAGACTGAGGGCGCAAACTGTTCGAAACCGTCTGAGAACTGCTCACCTTCAAGTACGACGGCCATACTGCGGGCCGATTCTGACTCAATTACACAGACGTCAACGTCAATTGTGGGCACAGCGACACTTACGATGGACTCAGAGAATTTTTGGAATCAAGTCGTCTTCAGTGATGAATCCCGATTTAATCTTCGATTTGCTGATGGTAGGGCGAGGGTGTGGAGGCGCCGTCATGAACGTTACGCCCAGTGTTGTGTACAGGAAGTTGACAGATTTCGAGGCGGAAGTGTCATGGTGTGGGGTGCTTTCTGTGGCAATGCACGTTCCAGGCTTCTTGTCATCCGTGGCAACCTCAACGCTGCTGCTTACCGCGACCAGGTACTGGCACCAGAACTTCTGCCTTTTATGGCAGCACACGGACCCGGTTTGATCTTCCAACACGACAATGCCAGACCCCACACAACACTTTGGGGACATTTTGACAAGGAATTTCCTTCAGACTGCGGGAGTCAACGTCATGGACTGGCCGTCAAGGTCTCCCGACCTCAATCCCATCGAACACGTCTGGGATGCTCTTGGCAGAAGTCTGCGCCAGAACCAACCACAGAATTTGCAAGATCTTGGCACCATTCTGCAGCAACAATGGCGTCGTCTTCCCAATCATATGTTCACAAGCATCACATGGTCCATGCGGAGGCGTTGTGTGGCAGTTGTCAACGCACCTGGTGGCCATACACGCTACATCTTCCCGAGGCAAGAGAGTTAACTGACTTTAAAAGTCCAGTTTCCACCCTTGCCGAACTAGGCTGGAATTCCTAGGCTCGATCGTAGCGCCACCAGTGGCTATTACGAGTTATGTCCTTTCTATGCCTCTCCTATTGACCAATCAGATTCAACCTCTCGTATCACTTGCATTTGCTTCAATCAAAACGGTGGCGCCCAGTCAAGACGGTCTGATCGATAATGAAGATCTATATTGTGATAAAACGAGTCTTACAACGCGAAGTGCATCAAATCACGTGAGCACCTTGATTAAAAACATGAAAAGATTAGAAAATATCTGTTGACAACGAGTTAGCGGTGCACATGCTTTGCAAATCCTGCAGTCGACCGAAATCTGCACGACACTTTACGAACCGGATTTCGATTTCGGTGCGCGATTTTGATTGGACTATGCATAGACTCGTTAGTCCAGCCAAAATGTAACTCCATAATACCAGCCTAGTTCTGCAAGGGTGGAAACTGGACTTTTATAGTCAGTTAACTCACTTGCCTCGGGAAGATGTACACGCTACTGAACTTGTGTGCCATTAGATTCTCGTGCTTGGGACTTATGATTTAAACTGTTGATGCTATTACCGAAAACCGTAGGTGCTTGGAACAAATTATGGTTACCACCGTTAATTAAAATCCTTCTTTGGACATTAATGATTACAAATTACCTTCTCTGATACATCTGTCCGTTGTATATCATATATGGGATAACTTTTTAAAATGTGAAGTTTTTAATTTGACTCAGTATATATTGAAAAGCAGGGAGATTATGTAGAAAAATAAAATTAAAAACACTTTCACAATTGTTCATTTTGTTTGTTAGACTTAGAACTTTTTCACCAGCCCTCGCATATGCAGATGTTACAGTTTCAGTGTTACTCCAAATCAGCAACAATATCTCCGCATATAGACAAATATGCGGATAGACATACCAACTATCATATCCTTGCATAGCATGTCCGACTTGTTTACGTGACATAACAGTGAAACCCTCCTCTTGTCACATGACACCTGATTTGACCAAGTGCTTAATTAATTCCAGGTGTACATGTGTTTTAGATCAGTTGCATGTATCAATCATTATCTTATCAAGAACGTTATCTTACTTATCCTCTACTTGATGTTAAATAAGAAAATATCCATTCTTCCGGTTCGATCACAGTACATACCACCAGCACTGTGTCGCTGCCACCTGTACACAGGCTGGTGTTGAGACTGATCCATTACCAACAAAGGGGTAATTAGTAGGCGAAACACCACACCATATCATCATTTCAGTAGGCGAACGGCATTGTAGGCGAACTGCACTGGAGGCAAAGTGACTGTAGGCGAACTGCACCGTAGGCATATTGGCTGTCGTCAAGGTGTCAGTAGGCGAACTGCACTGTCGTCAAGGTGACAGTAGGCGAACTGCACTGTCGTCCAGGTGACAGTAGGCGAGCTGCACTGTAGGCAGGGTAACAGTAGGCAAACTGCACTGTAGGCAAAGTGGCTGTAGGAGAACTCCACTGTAGGCAAAGTGACAGTAGGCGAACTGTACTGTAGGCAAAGTGACAGTAGGCGAACTGCACTGTAGGCAAAGTGGTAGTAGGCGAACTGTACTGCAGGCGAAAGCAGACCTAACTCCTAGTACCATTTTTGGAAATAAACAGGTCTTCGCTTTCTCTTTTGAAAAACATATCGACAGTGATCTATTCATAATTGTCTCTGTGTGAATACCGAGTTTTAAAGAAGGTGAAAATACAGCGACCTAACAATGCACTCATACAAAGAATCACTGCATCCACGCGGAACATTCGCATGATAACAACTAGGTGATTCAGGGGCTAAGATGCCGTTGTGTCCTGGAAGAAGCATGCTCTCGTAGACGTTCTGCGTGTACGTTATCAAACGCCTAAACGAAACCGCGAACCCAGGTGCTAACTTGGCCGAGACTCCGGAGACGTGATGGAGGGACATGTCACATGGCTGTAGCATTTATTCACCCGATTTAGAATGACCAATGGATGGTTGGTGTGTGAATTACATCATGATGGTACATAAACTTTGGTAAACCTATGAACACTGTGTTTTCTCAAAAGAATAATCTATTATTTGCCTTATATCAGTATACATAAAATTATAGGTTTTCTCTCCATGTGAAAAAGATTTGTGACTTTGAGGATTTTGATTTTGCATTATCGATCTTTTTACCTCCAAGTGTACATAGATACGCACGCATCAGCAGTTACCAAAAAGAAAAAAAAAAAAACCCTCGTATTCATGGCCAGTAATTCTCGATCACAGGAGTTCAAGTACACTTAAACTGAACCAGTGTCGACATATTTATCACAGTGCATGCAGAAGTACATATGCGTTAAATGCGTTGTCAATTTACAGGAATTGATAGATCAGTCAAATTTGGCTGATATAAAAAAAGTAGATCCAATCCCAATTTAGAATTTAGCCCTTCCAAATATGTGCGCAATTTCTAAATAGGGGAATAATACGTTGCTATGATAAAGGACGGTGAGAAGCGGACAAGTACCCCAGCAATCGGAACATCATCTAATGCAAATGTTATAGAGCAAAAGAGTTTAATACTTTTATTCTAAACTTCATTTATCTGAAATATCTAATTGTTTTAATATGCTTCCAAAGTGCACCGAAATTCTGTGCCCTTTGTATACAGCAAACATTCGGCGAATCCCCTCTAATCATATGCCCCCTTCGGGCAGGACCGTCAACCCCCGACGCTGTCTACAAATGTCAATTAACACCTCCTCACGTCGCCGGACGTTACGTATGTACATACACGTGAGTCACTAACCTCGTTTGCGCTACGTTACTTGTTCCTTTATCTACAAAGCCAGACTGACATGGTCAACCAGGAGACGGTCCCAGGTCATCGACAAAGGCGGACGGATTGTACGGCTAGCCGTCGCGTCTGCCAAGGCCGTCGACAAAAAAAAAATCGCCGCCCAACTTTTTGCTGTGACAGAGCGAGTCTCCACCCGGGAACATTGGCCACTAGGTCCCAGTGTGCGTTCTGTCACGTTATTATCAACCTGTACCATTTCAGCCTGCAACAATAAACATGGCTGCTGTCTTCTTATACTTCACCCCTGAGTGTCTTCCGCCATCACCCTGAGCTACCATCCGCGGGCAAAACCATACGCTCTTGGAAACAAATAACAAAGAACACTTGCGAATTTGAAAACACGTGTTTATGGCTGTTTGTTAATATGAATATTATCGGTACTTTTCTGACACACCAAGGAAGATAATCAGGGCGTATCTGGAAATTTATGCCACTATCATAGGTTTCTGACAAGCCTAAGGGGGCCAACTCTTAACAGCTCATTTTCCCCCGGACGAATGGGCCACCTGTTTCCTTGTCTTCTGAGTGCATTCAAGGGTGAAAAGCCGAATGATGTCACTTTATACGACGGTCGGGTCGGCATTTGAGTGAATGGCTAAAAGCCCCCGCTGTCGGCATGATGTGACTATTCCACATAGCCATGACAACAGGAAAAGACAATTAGGAGGGGTTTCTATCACGTCTTGGTTGAAGGTATGACTTCATCGCCATCAACTTTGGCGATTGAATTGACTGGATAGGCTTTATAATGACTACGTGTGTGTGTGCGCGTGTGTGTGAATCTGTTAAAATCAACTAACCCTTGCATCGTGATGTCACAAGTCACCCGTCAGTGGCGAGGCGGCTAAATAGGATCGGGGGGTCGGGCTTGGTAATTTGATGGATTACGTGTGGTCTTAACTCGACGGCGGGGGGCACGGGTGCCCCAGTCGTCTGAGGCGCCGCGATTCGCTGTGCAGAGTTGCGCCCCTTGGGCACGCCAGAAACCTATGATTGGGGGTTCGAATCCCGGTTCGCCCCGATTATGGTGGTAAACGCCTGAGACCTGCACTTCGGGCTTTCCTCTCACATTAAGCTGACACGCCGTGATATAACTACAATACTGTTAAAAGCGGCGTTAAACCCAACTTACTCACTAACTCCACGGCGTGAGCGTTGCTCATAATTTCAACCACTGAATTGGGGCCCCAGACTCGAGTATTTCCGGGCCGCCTTCATAGAACTGGAATAGTGCCGTCATGGGCGTAAAGCTGCCTGTAATCACTTCTTTGATTCGGATCATAACTCCCATCTTCCCGAGGCAAGTGAGTTAACTGACTATAAAAGTCCAGTTTCCACCCTTGCAGAACTAGGCTGGTATTATGGAGTTACATTTTGGCTGGACTAACGAGTCTATGCATAGTCCAATCAAAATCGCGCACCGAAATCGAAATCCGGTTCGTAAAGTGTCGTGCAGATTTCGGTCGACTGCAGGATTTGCAAAGCATGTGCACCGCTAAATCGTTGTCAATAGATATTTTCTAAATCTTTTCATGTTTTTAATCAAGGTGCTCACGTGATTTGATGCACTTCGCGTTGTAAGACTCGTTTTATCACAATAGATCTTCATTATCGATCAGACCGTCTTGACTGGGCGCCACCGTTTTGATTGAAGCAAATGCAAGTGATACGAGAGGTTGAATCTGATTGGTCAATAGGAGAGGCATAGAAAGGACATAACTCGTAATAGCCACTGGTGGCGCTACGATCGAGCCCAGGAATTCCAGCCTAGTTCGGCAAGGGTGGAAACTGGACTTTAGAAGTCAGTTAACTCTCTTGCCTCGGGAAGATTCATAACTCCCGGCATTGAAACAATATGGCGACTTGTTCCATGTCACTTTCTGTTTGATGTCATTACCTGAGGCAAGCATGTTGCCTTAGAGGAAATCTCAGAACAGTTCAAACACAACGCATATTCAATGGCCGAAATTATTTATTCGAAAATTATGAATTATATTTTCTCTGACTATTGCATTTCAAAACTGATGTAGCTTCTTTCTCAAAATTAGTATTTTCACTCGCCAAAAACATCTATTCGTTAAGTATATTTATTGATGACGAAATGCGAAACATGTGAAATGCAACATTCAGAACACACCTATTAAGTTTTGCAATGAATAATAAAACCTCGTTAATCGGAGCGGATCCAATGCAATCGTCCGGATTAACGTACTGGTAAGGGGGAATGTCCCTTTAACGGCATGTAGACGTTCCACACAGTAATGGTCTGGAAAGCTGGTTTAACGGTATCCAGATCAACGAGGTTTTACTGTGTTATTTAACCTTGGAATAACAATAATCATTAAATCAATGCTGTACATTCATATTGACAAACCCGTCGTTTTTTTCCAAAATAAATATATTTCTCTGTGCATTTCTTTGAATTAAGTAAATAATCGTGATTTGATATATATCTACAGCACCATGACACAACTATACAGGACTTCACACAACTCAGAAACCTACGAATGGCACATATTGAGCAATATAGATTGTGTGACAACAAAACACACTATTTCCGAGGTGTCAGAATATCAAGCGATAACAACATATTTACAAATTGCTGATGACTTCTGTAGAGGTACAACGGGGACAGTGGCCGAACAGTTCATCTCAATTTGATTATTTCTGAATGTATCACTGGAGAATGTACACTGATGTGTCAACTAGATACCTACAAGAACAGCACAGGTGTGCGTCAGAAACAACAACTCGCATTACTAAACTACCACAAGTACATAGGTGGATAGGAGCCGCAAGTTGCTTCAGAAAATCATGCAACTATACCATAGAAGAAACAGAAACATCGAAATAAATTAGTAATTAAGTAGACATCATTTTGTCGGTCGTGAAACTAAGGCAGCTTTTGAGAAAATCTAAAGGACTCACTAAGCCATTCTTGGAGGGTTATCATGAGAGAAGACATTCTTCATTTCATTTGTGAGGAAAATGTGTTGGCTGTCCAGATATTTGGTAAAATATAGAACATCTACCATTCGGAGAAACACAGATTGAAAGATAACCAGATATCGGTGTGTATATAACGACATACCAGCAAGGTCATAGAAGTGTATATATCTATTTATCTACGATGTACACAATAACAACTGATTGGACTACTTCATATGCTCTACCACAAGAAACCCATTGCCCTTCAAGTGTAACCTTATATTGATACCACAGTCTGTCACTGACAAAACACAATACAATACCTCCCTCTCCATATGTGCATTGCCTCAAATTTCTTTAAAATGTTGAAATTGCTTACCCCATTGTATATTTTCCATGTATGTTTTTACAGATACAAACTTATGTAAAGGGAGGTAATACAATTGTATTCCCGATTATCTCCCCTTTCCCATGTGGGCAATCCCCAACGTCTCTCTAATAGCCCCCATAATAATAGCCGTTCTGATCCTTGTCTTTCCCCTCCTCCGCCAGCTCTTCGTACAACTCCTCCAACTCACGGGGCTGGAGATTATCCAAGATGGACTCCAGAGATTCATCATCTCTCGCCACGTCATCCTTGCCTTCTTCTAGCGGTTCCGAGGACCCTGGGGGCCAGCTAACGGTGTTCGGCATGTCCTCAAGCGCAAGGTCACCTTGCCCGAACTTTTCCCATGACCAGTTTGGTGGACCAGAAGTAAAACAGTAGTTGTCGTCCATGATCGTCTTCCCGTCCACGTAGTACATGATGTAGAAGTTGCACATTTCATCGTTCTGGGTGGCTCTGCAATCACACATAGTCAAAGACGGGCTGCTTAGTACAGAATAGTTCACGCCCTATATATGCCTTATATAGAATATTACCGTAGAATCCATTATTCTTTGTTCGAATCACAACAATATCACCGAATGATTCATATTCAAAAGCTTCGCATCCTGCATTCATGAAACACGTGTAGGTGTGATGTTCTTAAGTACGAACTCTCTTAACAGCAAACAGGCTATAGAAAAGAAACCAGAATTGTTCCTTTCAAAATAGAACGCCCATATACAATATGACACGCCTGCTTGCACAATGACAAATTTAATTCAACATATAATTACAAACATGAAGCAAAAGAAAACTTCAGACAATCAGCAATTTCAAAAAAGTTTATTTACTAAGACGTCTTTTTACAATGTCTGTGCACCTGCACATCTATCCAGTTCACAAGACATTATAATCTGTAAAGGAGCATTGAACGTGCGTCAATTTGAAATTATATCATTATAAATAATCTGAAGTGATGCTTAATTTGAAAGTAAAATGCATTTCAATATTTGTCACCCACACTGCGCGAAGATATCGACAGTTGAACAAAGAGCCTTACCAGCAAATTGTCTAAAGCCATTGATCTGAACAAATCGGGAAACTAACCATGTTTCTACATATAATAATGGGTTCGCGCACAGTCATTCGGGAACTAGTCTTTATGAACAGGGTCAACGCGGCGGGTGACGCCTGCACTGCGCTCTCATTATTTACAATATCAGTGTGTGGAGCCTGGAGATATTCAGGGCCATAAAACCCGACGTCACTTAAAGTATTTTGCATTAATTGATATAGATATGCGAGTTAAAATAAACCTGCTTGTCTTCATTAAAAATGGTCTACTTATAAAAAAAATTGCTTTCTTTGAATATTTTAAGACAATAGGCCAAAACGATATAATGTTTCCGTTTCAAATATGACCTTGCTCCTCCCTAAGGGTTTACCGACAAGGTAAGGTCAAGGTAGTATTCACTAAGCTCTTTAGTTATGATATTATCCTCTACAAGCTGTTCAAAGTAGGAACTCCACACCATGCCAACAGGGTGCACTGATCTGGTGTCAACTGTTTCATTCAAAGCAGTTGTAGTTCCTGGAATGACGCTGACGGTGTTGGGCATGGCCTCCAGGTTCATGTCCCCGTCCCGGAAGTCAGCCCAGGACCAGGAAGGGGCTCCACGGCTGGAACACACGCTGTCTTGGACAAGTTTGGTAGTGTTGATGTAGTACATGATATAGAAGTTACACATCTCATCATTCTGTGTGTTCCTGGAAAACGTAGGATAATATGTTAATATATGGATACATGTAAAAAGGTAGTGATCAAAGGTTCATCTTAAATGTACGTGCAAATGGTATAAGATGTGCTAATATCGTACTATTTGATTATATTTGTATTTGTTTTCCACTGGTAGTTTGTGATTACTTCAATTTTGTTGTCAGAAAACTAAGGATATATTTGTCTTTAAAGAACATACTTAAAAGAAACGTTATGTTACTACTACACTGGCTACTACTGCTACTACTACTACTGCTACTACTACTACTGCTGCTACTACTACTACTGCTGCTACTACTACTACTACTGCTGCTGCTGCTACTACTACAACTTCAACTTTCATTGTATTAAGCTGCTGTGTTAGACTGGGGTCAGAAAGAAACATACATCACATGGAACAGCAGAGGGCTAGTGGCAGGTAGGTAGGAAAATAAATTATAATAAGCAAGCGATACACTGAACGCATACACCACAGAATACAGAAAAGGAAGAAAGATGTACTTGTATTCGACAAGAGGGTATGACGACATGGACAGGAAGCAGAGAAAGTGAAATACGGCGAAACAATATGAAAAAACAAGAAAATCCAGGAAATGAAATGCCAAGCATCTCGACCACAGACGTGACGACGAAAACAGACACCACAATGTCACACAAGACATGAAATCAGTCAGGATTTACCCTTTCTAAGTTCGTCTTCTAGTAATCCCATCAAAACTGTGGGTCAGCTTCCAGATACCGCCATGCGCGAGCTCAGTCCTCGTCAACAGCCTCCGTGAACACTGAGGCCGGCGAACTATACACATCCTTTACTACTTCATCGGACCACGACCATACATCAATCGCTTCATATACGTTCACAAGATTGAACCTGACGTGAAATAACTGTTAATATCTTCGACGTCAAGTCAAGTCTGAATTACACTAGGGATTGGAATAGCTCATTTTCGAGTTCCACAACGGAGGCGTATTCTAGTTACATGCTAGTGTCGTTATATCTTATCGGATCAAACAGAAAATTCGTTTGTGAGAAACTTACCCTATTTTCACAGTGGTGTCCCGGTCATTCAACATTGTACATCTGGCAGCCTGAAGACAGACAATGAGGATTACATCCAGAAACTTACTGACTTAAGCTTGGTATATCAATTAACTCTTAACACAAATAAAACTGTTACATAACTAAAGGTAATATTGACTTAAATGTCATTCTATTGGAGTAGAATAAGAACTTACAAGAATATCGCCCGGCTTGACGGTCAGGTTGGGCGTGGTTACGTTGTAAAACATCTGGAAAATACCCATAATGAACGAAGATTTATGACATTTAATAAGTCTGCGCACGACACACGACATACGTCCTTTTTAGGTTCAAACGTTACACATGGGTGAACGCAACTTTCAAGTTTACTGGCATCTTGTGTCATTGTCTTTTTGCTCGACAAAGGTATATTTAACCTACATGTGATTTATAATAATCCAAAATACGACTTGCCAATGTTTCAACCACTCATCGACCACAAAACGGTAAACTGTGGTCCTGTATTTGTTGATTGTATAGATGAAATAACATATTGTTTGTGTACAGTTTAAAAACAAATAAATATCATTAAACGGCTGAGATCTTTGAAACGCGAACCTGTGGTTTTTGGGGATTCATTCTGCCAATTTCAGTCCACTTGCCGTCGCGGATTCTGTAACCGGACACTACCCGTCCTGGAACACATGTTTTAGACAGAAATTAGAATGGTCTTCATTAAAACAAAACCATTGTACAAAACTTTCAGTTAAACAGAATCCAGGCCATTCAAACGAACATTGCGATATACGGTTACAGATCTATGCATAAATATCAATGTGTTAGTGTCGCGATACAGACGGTTGACGTGCTGTCTTCTGTAAATGTAATACTTGTTTTAATCTTAGGTGTGTCTCCCTAGGTGAGATAAGTCTGATGGATTACACACGGCGGTGTGGATTATACATTCTACTTCAGGAAAACTAGATTACTTGGATTAGTCTACGTACTCTCCCAACAGCACGTGGCGTCAACTCGGTAATTACAAGACAAATAAAACTGAAACGTTGAATGTGAATATCCTGTACACGATCAAGAAAGAACGAGAGTTCAAATGATGCACTGAAATACGGAGGTTTGTCCTACCAAGCGTATGAGTATGGGTCCTGAAGGCGAAGGGGTGGATTTCGAGATTGCTCTCGAACTTGCATGCAGTCTCCATGAACACTGTAAAACAAAGACGTCAACGGTAAGGGATACCAAGCGTGAGGTTCCAAAGTCGTGTATACAGATGATGAAGCCATATGCCTAGATTACCATTACTTTAACATAGCGTGGTGTTTTCCTTGCCCGTGTCGCCTCTTTATTCATTCACAAATACTAGTGCAATATAACATCATCTGACATACGCTTTACATAAAGATTCAAATGTTGCAATCAGATCAGATCACGAGGATGTGACCCCTTCGCGCACCCCTCCACACACACACACACACACACACACACACACACACACACACACACGCGCGCGCGCGCGCGCACGCACGCACGCACGCACGCACGCACACAGGCACTGACATTCAGATATGTTCATGAATCATTTTGTGATTTGAACTTTCGAAATATTAGTACGTGCGCGTTATGTCTATTGAATTTACTAGCTGAAATAGTTTAGAAATTTGTATAGCAGACGCTTAAGACTTATTTTACATAAAGAAACATGAAACGATCATTCCATGATCCATGGGGCATTTGTTACAAAACCTCGTGACCATAGATACAGTTATATATCTATCTTCAGGGGGTCTGAAGTTTACAGGAGAAAACAGTATGCTGGACTTGCTCATTTATGTAAAATCTTTGGATAAAACAAGTAGGTATCCCCATTGGCACCAATACATCGGAACTTCTGCTCGGGTTGGCAACATCAAACAAATGGATTAGGTTAAGAAGTTGAACGTATAATTGATAAGATTCAGGTATATCGATTATCTGATATCATTCAATAACGGCCTAATACATGAAGGTTCAGTCTGACAATAATCTCTCCACAAGACAGTATGACGGGAGGGGTGACTTCAGCTTTCCAATAGTCAACTTATGTACTTCATGTCGAGCTATATGCCAGCAGCTCCAGCCTTTGGTATCTACATTTCACAACTTTTGATATACATTCGAGCATGCTCTTTCCACAAGATTTCAAAAAGCGTCATACGACTTATTATCAAGCTTTTTGCTCAGAGTTACAATATTCTGGGCCTCCATAACGCTTTTAAAACGTTTTATGCTAGGCATGCGGAGGACATTTCAAGATTTGACGCATCAGTGGAAAAATTGATTCCACATTTTGACTTGTACCATATGTTCCCGTTTTTTTACAGGTGAGCGATTGACTTGTCTTTGCATGTATTTCTGACGGGTGCCACCGATGGGCAGGATACGCTGACCTGTTCGCGAACACCTGGTAATATCGCTATTTGACAGCAATTCGAAAACAAATTCCTATGATGTAATCGGAATTGTTCAATGGACTCATTCATATGATTATGGAAAGGCTTAGGCGCTTAAATTATAGAAACGAGGTTTACTGTCAACAGTACAAGCTCAGGTATGTCTAAATTAGCCGTTGTCCAGCACACTCCAATATTCAGATCACTTGGTATATTGTAAGCCCTGCATTCTAAAAGCATGTAAGGACATTTCCTAGTAGTTCTATAGCATACTGACGTTTGTGGCTGCGATGAAGGAGTACAGTGTTCCTGCCGTTATGTAGTCTCGTTGTTTATAGAAAAATGAGTTTGCTGTAAAATGAATGCGTCGCAGAACTATGTTACCTGTAGACTTGGGCTTGATCCTGCCCCCAGTGCCCATCAAGTAGACCCCAGCACGCCTTGGTAACCTGCAGCACAGGATTTGCATGTACATTGGAGGAATCTGACATAGAAATCAATTAATGATGACTTGTTTGTTTGTTGTTTAACGTCGTACTCAGCAATATCCCAGCTATATGACGGGGGTCTGTAAATAATCGAGTCTGGACCAGACATTTCAGTGATTAAAATCATGACTATCTATCTACGCAATTCATCAACCATGACATGCATCAACCAAGTCAGCGAGTCTGACCACCCGATCCCGTTTGTCGCCTGTTACAAGCAAGGGTTGCTGAAGACTAATTCTAATCCAGATCTTCACGGTGAATTAATGATGATGATGATGATGATTAGTGTGTATACATACTTGGTTTTCTGTGTTATGAGATTCAAACCAGATGTGTCGTTGCCATTCTCTGAAACAGTCCAAGAGAGCAAGATTACGTAACGACTGCTTACCATCAAGGATGACACCTATGACTAGCATCGAACAGTACAACAGGAATGAACTTCTGGCTGTTTACTATAAATATTTTAGCAAGCATATTATTAGTTCTGGTGTCTTTAGTTGCCGTATGCGGTGTCATATCAGGTTAGCAGAGTAATATTGCGCGAGGCGTCAGCCATAACAAATTTATTATGCCGATAACTTGTCACGATCTTAATCGCACATGTCATGTCAAAATTAAGAAATGGTCCCCCACAACCGTTGACGTTAAGAGTCAAAGGGAGACTACTGTCCAAATCGTGGAGGCCAAACGTTGTTGAAATTTTTTAACTATAATTTATATTAATATAGTCACGAATGTGATTTTTGAAAAAAATAATGCCCTTGCACATCACAATTAATGATTTTATAAAGAATTTCTGTACCAGAATGTCCATGTGTAATATGTGAGGTGGGTGTTGGAAAATCTAAGATAGCTGTTACTGACGGTATATGGTCTCATATTAGGTCAGTAACAACCATCTTGTATTTTACTGACGGTATACGGGCTCATATGGGGTTAGTAGTTCTGTCCTCTGATTGGTCAATCTCACTTTGAGGCATGGCATAAAAGGAGACATGAACATGTGAAATAGCATCGACTGACAGTAAGTCAACGTACGTGGGGGGAGGAAGGTGGTGACGTTCTTGTAATGGACTTGCAGCACCAGGTACTTGATGTCTGTATCGCCTCCAACTGCAAACGCCACATCTAGAAAAGGAAATATATCAGCATAAAAAAGTGCTGTATAGATTTCTACTAATGTCATATCGTGTGTGTTGCACACATTGATTCACCTCCTCTCGTCGCCATCAATCATCGACAGACCACAGGTGGTGTTACTGAGAGCTACAAAAAGCCTCTCCATGCAATTATTTACACGACAACCTCCAAGATGTGTTTCATCTATGTAGACTTCCAGATGCCAACATTCTTACATTTAACAAGAGAGCTTTTAATACATTTTTTTTTATTTTACGAAAACATTTGTTTTCGCTTTGCACTCAGCGATTTGTTAGGCTTGATGCTCTGAGAAAGATGAATGTTGAACTGTTTCGCATGCACACAATCAATTCTAAATATTCATATAAAGCCAGTCCTTTTGAAATATTCTTAGCTTAGACTACCTATGGTATCGGGAATGTGAGTAAGCAGCGCAAATAGCACACACACTCTGTTGGAAATATAAGTGATATTGTACAGTGCCGGCAGGAGCGGCAAGTTGGAGTGCAGGTCAACCTGCACGTGTACGCTGTTGAACACACAGTCATAACATTTCACTGCTTCACGAACACATTCATTATATACAATGCCAGAAAAATGGAGAATCTGCTTTTTCAATCTGGCCATTTTGTAGTAAAGCTACTTGCATGATAATGTGTTTAAATCTGCTAAGTAGATGAGCAGTCACATCAAAGTGAGTCATACATTTTACATAGTTCATGACAGCATTGGGCGCATCTCTCTGGGGACGCAGTGTTCAATAACAAATAGGAAAGAGTATAATATATACATTTGTGAACTTCAATACGTCACAATGCACAACCGCCATCGGTAGACACGCATCTCTTTTAGTGTGTTGAGTCCTGGCTTTGAGAAACAATACGAGGGTTCCCTACAAGAATACAAACATTGGGCTGAGCGAATGAACACGACACATGTCCGGCTATTGGCGTTTCCTGACTGTTCTTGGCGCGACTGTGGGCAACTGGACAGCCTTGATGGTGATGTGATGTATGCGGGTTGTATGACTTGTGTCTAACTTTCGTCTCCGAGAGGTGTATGTTTAGAGTGGCTTTGCAACGAAGCCAGCGCTGAAGTATTTATTATTTTCAATCGTGGTCAAGGGTTTCAACCACGGGATAATCTAAGCTAGGTGCGTCTGTTATTGATTGAAATGAATAAAACGAAGATTTGAAGTTCAACATTATTTTCTTAATGCAGGGGATGTTATGTGAATCGGCTATAAGCTCACTGCCGCTTTACCATGTTGTTTAGTTAACTTACCGAAGAATTGCACATAACTATGTACATGTGAACCAAATTTCAAACTGTCTGCTTGAGAGGATACAATAACATGAAACGTAGTGCGGGAATTGTTTTAGGACACGAGGCAACCTGTGTGCAATGTGCTATCTTCAGAGTCTGAATCTAATAAACATGTTCTTCACGTGGACAGGGAGACTACACAGACAGATCTGTATGGACTCCCTGATGTGGATTCATACCCGTAATAGGCCAAAGACGGCAACTACCTTAACATATATTTATTGCTTGTTTACACAATAATAATAATAATGATAATAATAATAATGATAATAATAATCATCATCATCATCATCATCATCCCATTTGAAACGTGGCAATGCAGAAGAGGGAGGATCAGTCAGTTTACTTTGAGGAGGAGTTATTGACCATCTTGTGGATGGTCAGGCCTATACGTATTTAGGGATGCAGATTAGGGACAAACTCCAGAATGCCCATATCAAGGGCAAACTTCGGGCAGAGTACAAATGTAGGCTAAAGAAAATCTGGAGTTCAGAGCTGAACGCTCGCAATAAAGTCAAAGCCACAAATACTTATGCTGTGCCCGTCCTTTCGTATTCTTTTGGTGTTGTTGATTGGACGAAACAAGAAATTCAGGGTATTGACACCCTCATACGAAGAATCATGCCAGACAATAGATCCCAACATCCGCGCTCTTCCCTCAATCGCTTATATTTAATGATGGGAGGGCGTGGTTTGATTAATGTGGAGGCTCTTCATGATGGAATTGTTTTGTACACTTCTGTACACATTCATTTGTCTGATGATCCTCTTGTGAAGCATGTCAAGATTCATGATGAAAACAAGGCATTCCACAGTTTTCTAAAACGAGCCAAGGATGTGGGACATAATCTCAATGTCGGTGTTGATTTTGTTGATGATGGTTCTGTAATACTGGACGGTACCGAAATGAGTGTCAACCACGCGAAGTGCCATGTCAAGTCGGCCCAGACTCAGTTTTTCAAGGAGAGGCATTCTGAACGACCACTGCATCGAGTTTATGTGCTGTGTGTTGGGAAGATCAGCAATCCTGCAGAGTCCTTCATTTAGATGAAGTCGTCTGGCCTGAAAAGTGAAAAAGAAGGTTTTCTGTTTGCTGCTCATGACCAGTCACTTCCAACTCGAAACCGTCAATGTGTGATTTTGCATCAAAATGTGAATATGAAATGTAGATTATGTAATGAATTTAAAGAGACTGTCCGACACATTGTGAGTGGATACCCAGCTTTGGCACAGACACAGTAATAACTATCTTAAGCGACATGATGAAGCGGTTCGATCCTTGTATTACCGTCTTCGCCATGTTTGTGGTTTTGACACAGGTCCATCCATGTTACGACACAGCATATGTGGAAGGCGTCATGGAAAATGATAAATACAAAATTCTTTGGAATTGGCCCGTACACAGCCTCAGGCCTATCCAGGCAAACAAACCTGATCTTGTCCTTTTTCATAAATCCAATGAAATCATTAATATGATTGACGTTTCTGTCCCCTTTGACACTAATATGATTGACATGAATCAGGAAAAACATGGCAAATATGCTGACCTCGCTCTCGAAATGTCACGCGTGCATCCCAAGTTTTCGGTTGTCCGACTCCCGTTGTTCTCGGTGCCTTAGGTTTGGTACCTCCCAATCTGCTGACTGACACCGGGAGAGTACTGGGTTTACTGTCAGGAATACAGCCCTTCTGACAATCTGGGCTGCAGTGTTGGGGAGTCCTCACATTCTCCGAAAGATTCTGGGTGGATTCGACTAGGCAACACTTCCTAGGAGAAGTCCTATTCGCTGTCTGGGCTGCGTGTAGAGGGGCAAGGGCCCTGAGCTGATGAGCCTAACCAGCCTGATTGTGCAAGGATCACCCAAACCCTCTTTGATACATTTCTTATTTTAATGTGTATATAATAATAACAATTACAATAATAATATCCGGATCAACAGATCATTGTGAATTATCATCTCCCTGGGAGTATACACTCCATGTCATCTCATTCTTTCGTGAACTTCTCGCTGCAATAACTAAATTAATTAACTGCAAGCGCCTGAATTCCAAATTACCGTTCTCGCTTGAATCGAAACAGGACATGTTTTCATGACTCAGAACAATACTATAAGAGTCATCCAGTGGCTAGTGTGTCAGCAGTGAGTGTTTTACATTACCGCCGTCATACAGTGTATTTGCACAGCATGTGACTATGCGACTTGGTACTCTATGTGCGACAAGGCAAGCACCATTGCTTCTCTTTTGAGTAGCAGGAATCAATACGCAGCCACCAAAGTGGGCGAGGGTCACGTTGTGTCGCGGGATTCTGAGAGATTAACAAACATACCACAGAAATCGGAGACAATTGAAAATCATTTGGTAGTCAGGCTTGGCCCTCTGTAGATACGTCGGTGTTTCACAGACACTCTGACAGACATGTCAGTGGCTGGTTTTCATGGCATGGAAGGATATTATCCTAAAAGGGATATTGTTTTATGCAAGAAGCTTGATATTTCACCACACAACCTCTGATGAAGAAAAGAAATAATTATATGAAATATGACTAGATTATTATTCGTGGTTAGGAATTGTGGTTAGTTGCTGGATGTGTATCACGGGCATTATACAAGATTCCGTCTTTTAGCGACTCGCGGCCATTTCCATTTGGGTTTCTCCAACACTCGTGTCTGGTTGTACATTTGGAAATGAGTGAGTGAGTCAGTGATTATGGTTTTACGCCACTTTTAGCAATATTCCAGCAATATCACGGCGGAGCACCTGAAATGGACTTCACACATTGTACCTATGTGGGAAATCGAACCCGGTCTTCGGCGTGACGAACAAACGCTTTTACCACAAGGCTACCCCACCACCCCATGTTTAGAAATGGAATAGGGCAAATGGAGATATATCTAACCGTTGATGTGTCACTTCGAACCGAATTTGAAAGGAAATATTTTCCCTCTCATACGAAGAAATACATACGCTTGTGTGTCGTATATCAAACGTAACGCAGCGTCAAGCATTGCGATAAAATGTTGGAAATGTCAAGGACGTAACTGCTATCAATCCAGCCTGCGATGTGCAGATAATTAGGTACAATTCGACCACTGTTTCGATGGGAATCAAGTCATAGAAACATAGAAGATGACGTCAGATAGCAGTGGTACAAAAGTTCAAATAGCAACACAATGGCCATGCCGTGGAAACTGAATCGATGCTTAGCCTGAAGTGATAGCACAGCCCTGTACGATGAAGCTTCAGGGAGTCAGTGGTGGAGTAGGTACCAAGCCATTCAAGGTGTGATAGAGTAAAGGAAGATAAGTCTAAGATGCTGTCGCAAAGAAGAGGGCGTGAGTGGCGTCTCACGCCAGCGATCCAAGCGCGAATATAGCTTTTTGGAAGTACGAAGGGTGTATATTGTGATAAAGCAATTCACGTTCAGTAATCATGTAATTGTGTCAATAATATATCAGTCCTGGTGTTGTTGTTTCAGTTTACCTCATCACCTGCACATCTCCGAATATATGTTTAGTGTGCTTGAAAACACGGAGGGGAGTATGTACCAATATGCCAACCTAATGTGAAATAAATGAAGAAAAAAACAAAGCAAAAACAAAACCAGAAAAAAAATTAATAATAAAAGTGAAGGTAGGTATCACAAACCCGTATCTTATTTAGATCCCTTGTGAAACCTGTCCTTAAAAAGCCAAGCGGGTACACAGGGAAATCGCCCCCTACTATGCTAACCTCCAAATGGCCATGTCCACCTTCCAGAAAACCTTGTATACAGTGTACTGTATTGGTCGTCTGTCTTTTGTTGAAACACAATACCTGCCTGCGATTAAATGTTCCCGTGACGCAAGCCTTAGTTAAGGATGAGATACGATTCAGTAGTTGGTCAGCGCTGACTGCCTTATACACAATTATTACTTAGCATATACATTTTAAAAAAAACACAACACTTTATTTCTACGAATGTGATCAAATAACCGGATGTACATTTCAAATCAATATCATCAGGTCAGTGATCAGAAAGATATGTACATAGCCAGAACGTTTGACCATTATGTTACAGGTGATAACTCAAATTGTTTCCGCTACTGTGTCAACTACACGCCATGCGTATCACTCCGTGGGTATACTCCACTGCCGGACACAACCTGCAGCCCTCAAGCGTTACATGCCGGCTGGCACTCTTCAGTTTGACGAAGTACGCGTGTAATTGAAAACTGCTATCTGTTCAAATCAATAACACATATTGCAACAGTTGTCACCAGCTGCAGATAAGCTGTACACGTAAATTAGGTATCT
The DNA here is from genome assembly GCF_023055435.1 of Haliotis rufescens. Taxonomy (NCBI): domain Eukaryota; kingdom Metazoa; phylum Mollusca; class Gastropoda; order Lepetellida; family Haliotidae; genus Haliotis; species Haliotis rufescens. Next base: position 38,965,948 of record NW_025963779.1, read on the forward strand.
GAAATATACGTAACCCTCTCAGTTCGTTGAAGATAATCACTAATTCGTACGGTTTACCTCTCAAAAATATCCGTATTAAAGGATACATCAATGGATACATACGTAGCATATCAAAGACCCTTCAAACAATAAGGGGTACCGCTGATCGGTATTTAAAGCTATGGATTTGTTTGTTTGCTGTTTAATATATTCCAGATATATGACGGCGGCCTGTATATAATAGAGTCTGGACCAGACAATCCAGTGATTGATATTGTACCCCACGCCGTCAGGGTAGACGATCAGTTTTGTCATCCCATACAATCAGCATGTTCCCGGGACCTATTCTAACCCAGAGTCCTAGCGGGGTTACAGGTACGGGAGGCATGCCTTTCAAGGTTTATTCCAAGTTGTATGACACCATGGTGTGATCTATGTTAGCATTCGGATGAAACTGGACGTTCCGAAAATAGACCAGCTCGTTAATGTTCGTTAATGTGTTGACTGTATAAATGTTGTTGAGGATAACACATCTACTGCTGTGCTGTCCGTTATACTCTATAATCAGAAGAATTCTCGTTGAGGAGTGCTTATAATATTGGCAAACTTAATTCCTTGTTAGCTTATGAAAAACAGAGTATTTAATTCCGAACTTGCCTTTTATGTCGCTCGTACCTGCCAAAGTATTTACATAATGTTATAAATGTCAAGTGTATATCTGAAAGCGAATCGTCTTTCATACATCTCTGAGCGATTGGCCTTTTGTAGGTATATTGTATCGCTATATGTATTTTGAATATTGTAAGAATGAGACGTTACTGGATGCTTCTATTAGGGTCGTGCTAACCTATACGTACTCCGTCCTACAAATCAATATTTGAGCGTGCGAGCTCGGGGGATCTCGACATCCACAAGTGAGGGGCGCATATGTTAAGAAAACAGTAATGCTAAAACCTGTACTGGGACGTTATCAAAATCACACCTTTGATCAACGACACCAATATAATAATCGTATTACGGAAAAACTACTAGCCTACAAACTGTTTGCAAACAAGAAAATACACAAAGACTTCCAACTTCATTGTTGATAATAAAATGTCCACAAGCAAGCTATACATTAACGAATCCCTATTCTGAATTGTTTGATAGGCATTTCTTAGAAGTTGACGGATGGCAAAGAAGACCAAAGATATGGAAAAAAACGTCTTTTATGGATAACAACTTCTTTATTTATGGAGGTGAGGTGAGGTGAAATTGGGTTTAACGTCGCGTTCAAGATTATTGCACTTATATAGCGCCTTTTATTTATGGACAACAACTTCTTTATTAAACCGTAATTGCGACATTTCGGTATTGACAATGGTATAAGGATACAAGTATATACCGAAACGTCGCAATTCCAGTATAATAAAGAAGTTGTTGTCTACATTTTTTGGTCTTCTTTGCCCTATTCTGAAGCTGGCTTATTTGTGCCGCAACCTTCAACCCAAGTGTAGGGAATTGAAGCTTACATGAAAACCCCATATATTCTTCAGGCTTCTGTAGATCACCGTCGCCTGTGTTGGTCCGGAGTAATAAAGGATCTACATCAGCAGTCAGTGTTTTGAATGCCGTGACGGCTGGAATCCAGGGATACCTTTGTCGAAAGGGGCTGACACACTATTATTTTGTTTAGAACAACCATTGGGACTCTACATTTGAGGCATAATGTAGATAAGGGTAGAGAAGTCTATTCATCGACCCCAGACCAATGACACTGAGTTCCATCCGGAATAAGTACATTTATTGGGGGTGCTTCCTGACTTGTATATGCCCAGTGTTTGTATCATGTTTCTCAAGGATCATCAATATCAGTTCGTCAACAATCCCAGTTATGACTCTGGGAAACATAGGAGGTTCTCATGTCAGGATGATTTCTATCCGCCTTTAGAATAGTTTCAACAACATTTTATTCCCATGAATGAAAACCTGGAGTGTTTAACAGCCATAATGCCTATTTGAAGCCTATCTAGTATACATATGATTTATACAATTTTCAGAAATGCGTGCCTTGAGTATGGCCTTCAGTTTGTCGCACCAGTATTCATGGGTGACCTGCGTCCTTTCGGGCTTTCCTCCAACTTTAAATTCACACTTACAGTATCAAAATGACATTATGGTGAATTTTAACGAGTTTGTAACAAATGTTATATTTAGGGGAACACTAAGTTAGTAAAGTACAGATTCTAGTACTTTTGGGGGTTGAGTCCCATATAGGATTCGAACTTACACTGCCCGAGTGAGGCACCTAATCGACAACTGGTAGTCTAGATCACGTACTTTGTGTACCCCTCTGACGAGTGTAAATTGGCACGGATCCCATGGCCGAAAGCTATGAACACACAATGCCATTTAGAAAGTGGTCAAATGTAACAAATGTTATATTGGGGATAACAAAGTGTCCTTTGTCTACTTCGAAGGGCAGTCGGTAGGCAAATGCGTGACATAATGACACGTCCTCATCACCCGACAAGGAACTTATCAATACAATGCAAAAGGCGATTAACTTTACACGCCAAGAATATTCTAATACGTGTACAATGACATATAAATAGACTACCACTAGTATTACTGGCAAATAGGAGGTGGCATCGGAACAAATCTACTGGATTGACTTTATCGTGGAGGTTTATTGGTGAAGGAACATTTAATTATCGGTGGTCCAGACGAGTTACATTAGTTTCTATGTCCTGTATCACTGGATTAGACGTGGACAGCTTCACTGACATTAATGCCTGGTCATAACAGTAAACATCCCCGACACACCATGCTTGGTAGTATATATTGAGAGGGAGTGCACTGTTTCTGCAAGGGGCATGACTGAAGTTTAAATAATATTTCGATGGTCACATACAGAACAACTTCTAAAAAAGGATAGTCTATTTCACACATGTAATTAAGCGTGAACTGTTGCTATGGCTCCCGTGATAAACGCCGTTTGCAAACAGCAAATATTCTTGCTCATTTGACACAGGTTGACCTGCACCAAGCATCAGATACATGGTAGGAATCATTGCTGGACTGGACTGTTCGATGACGGGACTCGGATCCGTGGTATGACTGAGGTTCATGGTAGGACTGTTCCATGGTATGACTGAGGTTCGTGGTAGGACTGTTCCATGGTATGACTGAGGTTCATGGTAGGAATGTTCCATGGTATGACTGAGGTTCATGGTAGGACTGTTCCATGGTATGACTGAGGTTCATAGTAGGACTGCTACATGGTATGACTGAGGTTCGTGGTAGGACTGTTCCATGGTATGACTGAGGTTCATGGTAGGACTGTTTCATGATATGACTGAGGTTCATGGTAGGACTGTTCCGTGGTATGACTGAGGTTCATGGTAGGACTGCCACATGGTATGACTGAGGTTCATCGTAGGACTGTTCCATGGTGTGACTGAGGTTCATTGAGGACTGTTCCATGGTATGACTGAGGTTCATGATAGGACTGTTCCATGGTATGACTGAGGTTCATGGTAGGACTGCTGCATGGTATGACTGAAGTTCATGGTAGGACTGTTCCATGGTATGACTGAGGTTCGTGGTAGGACTGTTCCATGGTATGACTGAGGTTCATGGTAGGACTGTTCCATGGAATGACTGAGGTTCATGGAAGGACTGCTACATGGTATTACTGAGGTTCATGGTAGGACTGCAACATGGTATGACTGAGGTTCATGGTAGGACTGTTCCATGGTATGACTTAGGTTCATGGTAGGAATGTTCCATGGTATAACTGAGGTTCATGGTAGGACTGTTCCATGGTATGACTTAGGTTCATGGAGGACTGTTCCATGGTATGACTGAGGTTCATGGTAGGACTGTTCCATGGTGTGACTGAGGTTCATGGTAGGACTGTTCCATGGTATGACTGAGGTTCATGGTAGGGCTGCAACATGGTATGACTGAGGTTCGTGGTAGGACTGTTCCATGGTATGACTTAGGTTCATGGTAGGAATGTTCCATGGTATAACTGAGGTTCATGGTAGGACTGTTCCATGGTATAACTGAGGTTCATGGAGTACTGTTCCATGGTATGACTGAGGTTCATGGTAGGACTGTTCCATGGTGTGACTGAGGTTCATGGTAGGACTGTCCCATGGTATGACTGAGGTTCATGGTAGGACTGTTCCGTGGTGTGACTCTCAACTCGGAATAACGGATAACCTCGGGAACTTACAAACTTAATGCAATGGGGACAGATACGTCGCTATTCCTTGTACCTCGTAGAATATAATCTAAATTAGAGACTCGCGATTACCTACATTTTTATACCTTCACTCTATTTGATAAAACCTGATTCTACTTCTCATTCTATATTTCTTTTACAATTTTACAACACAATGTAATGAGGAGGTGCATGTAAAAAAAAGATACATTTGTGGTGTCTCCCACCGTGATATTGCTCAATTGAATAATGCTATTGAATATGGCGTAAAGCCATACTCACTAGAATATATATTCGCGTATTGCAATGTATTGGTAAATCGGCTCCCCATATTGTTCTTGTGCAAAGATAATACGTTTATAGGTGTATATAGTATTCACCTGCACCGTGTTTCACGGTATGAAACTATCAACGTAATCTCATAAATCTAACTAACCTACTGGCATTGTTATCTTATGCTTCATCTCACGTGCAGGCAAACATTGTGTCATTTAATCACTTTAAACTACATCTCCAGTTCACATAACACACTAGTTATAAGGCCAGCTCTAATACACGACTGGGGCCGCGCCAATCTTTGCTGGAGACTCCCACGCATACGTAACCATGGTAACGAAACATTCTGACAAAGTAGTCCTAACTATTCCCAACTGTCCGGATTAGATCAATCTGAATTTTCGGACGTGGACTCAGCACTCGGATAACAGAACACTTACAGCCAGTCCTATTCCTTGATGAGGGCTAGTATCATTTCTCATATCGCCCACATCGAGATTACACAAAGCTGTATCTATTGATCTGAGCAACGGATTCTACGCAAACATGCGGGGGTGTTCAAAGAGGAAAACTCACATCGATTTCAAGCGAGTTATACCATTAACGTCTGTGAGGAGAAACAGTAGCCCGTCCCCAGAGTCGAGGCAGTTGGTACTACCGGACATAGAGGTTTGCTGCCAATCAAGTTAGAAGGATGGCGGTAGTTGATGTGAGACAACTAATTGTGTATATGTGCACTACATTTAAGTTAAGTGTTGTATGTATACACGATGTGATGCCAAGGTCTGATACGCGTGGGGGAGGCAACCTTGACACATGCAGCTTCCAATACGTGCACCATCACATGCAGCTATTAGTTTTTGGTTGGTTGTTTTGTTGTTTAACGCCGCACTCAGCAATATTCCAGCTATATGACGGGGGTCTATAAATAATCGAGTCTGGACCAGACAATCCAGTAATTGATAACATGAGCATCGACCCACGCAATTGGGATTGATGACATGCACCAACCAAGTCAGCGAGCCTGACCATCCGATCCCGTTTGTCGCCTCTTCATTGGTCTGCAGCAATTAGACAATGTTTGAAGCTTCCTGGCCCCACCTTTTGAACACTTAATTCTCTAAGTATCGAGCATAGAGGGAATCCGGAAAAACCATGTAGATTTACTAAATCGGTGTAATTGGTTTGTAAAAACCACACCAATACACTGACAGATAGATTCATATGGAAGATAACCAATTAGTTTTCTTATCAGCTTTCCATTCGGAACTGATGTTAGGTTCTGGTGTGAACAGTATTCCTATTTTAACGAACTCCAGGTATGAATCTTTTGGCCGTTGACGCTTTGGCAAAAAAAACAAACTAGAATAGGGCCACATATAAATGAGGAAAGGACAACACGAGATTAACATTATCTGCGGATATGACGTTGGACGGGACACGCACTGGACTTATTACATGATTAGTGACAAGAGCAGATGGCAAAATGAATACTTATTTTGTGTAAGTCACATATTGGGGGTGTCTGTTTGATCAGGCCCCGCTCAGTTGGTGATATTACCAAATCTGTAATCACGATAATAATATCACACTTAATCGAAATTGGAATAAAGCCAATCATGGTTACCCTGCAGACTGTGTATCTCGTAACAGGTTCCAGCAACTCATTAACGCTAATTAGCGCCGGAGAGTTACGTACAGAGGGCTGACCAGTGACCGTGTGTTGAAATGCAATAAAAGCATAAGACATCTCTGCTGATAGGTCAGAACAAGACCCACTTTGTCCAGAAGCATGACGCTTAACTGACTAACGTCGAAATAAATATCAGTTCATTACTTGACGACCAGCTGCTTCCAGTCTTACAACGTGTTAATATATACACATGATTGAACAGTACATCCATAGCCAGTCGATAATACATAATACATACAATCTAGTCATGCCGTCGGCAACGTTGATTGCACATATTTACACATTCATATTCTAATTAAATCATCGTAAGGTTTATTTTTATCTTTCGAGTAATCATACGTTATAATTGTTTCATGTGTCGTTTCATTTTCATATCTCTTTACAGAATCATTCGGATTTACAATTCTCGTGGGTTTTTTCATAATTTCTTCAAACACATTTCTTATTTTCACTAACTGGGCCTGTCAGTGGCCACATCGTTCCTGAATGCCTTCGCCTTCAGGACATCCACACGCAGCTGTTTTAGTTCACCCGTCTTCCCTTGATAAATATTTTATGAAAATACAACGCCAAGTATGCAAAAGCGTCATTATTTTCTCATATTTCGCAAATGACAAATAGAACACCTTTGACATTCCATTGTAAAACCCGTCTGGTCAGAGAATGATGTCCTATGTATACCATAGTATCCTACTATTCAGATGCCCACAAACACAGTGCGACATTTGGTCATTAACCCTTTCAACTTTTTCTGTTTCATTTCAATATCCTCATGGGTCTAGAATATAACAAAAATGGCTAAATGAAATATTCAGAACGATTGAACACACGAACATAAGACATTAGGCTTGGCGATGATAGCTCTGGGAGTTCCCCGGAGGGTGAAAAGTCCTTGATAGACACATGGTTCTTTCTACTTGATAGGATTGAAATTGTGCCAGATGAATACGCCGAGTTTGGGAGCCAGAGTTCAGAACATCCAGTCAGCGAAGTCGTGCGGCCGTGAGATTGCTGTGCAAACATCGGTGTTTTCATGGGGATAATGGTACGGAGGCAGACACTGGGACATCGTTATCACACACAAAACATCCACCGATGAGCTTAGGGATATTGCAATACATAGATTTTATATTCCCATGTAGCTGGTTGTGAGTATGGTTGATTTGATTCAAGTAATTGTTGATGGGGTTTGACGAATGTCTGTCCAAGTGTGATAACGAGGTGACCAAATGTTGCTGTCCGTTCATCATTTACTAGAGTAGACTATCGTGTATCCCATGTAATTGTCCGTTCATCATTTACTAGAGTAGACTATCGTGTATCCCATGTAATTGTCAGTTCATCATTTACAAGAGTAGACTATCGTGTATACCATGTAACTGTCCGTTCATCATTTACTAGAGAAGACTATCGTGTATCCCATGTAACTGTCCGTTCATCATTTACTAGAGTAGATATCGTGTATCCCATGTAATTGTCCGTTCATCATTTACTAGTGTAAACTATCGTGTATCCCATGTAATTGTCCGTTCATCATTTACTAGTGTAAACTATCGTGTATCCCATGTAATTGTCCGCTCATCATTTACTAGAGTAGACTATCGTGTATCCCATGTAATTGTCCGTTCATCATTTACTAGAGTAGACTATCGTGTATTCCAAGGACAAAGGCAATTGAGATGGTAACGTCTCTCTTAACTCAGAGTAATTGAAGTATTCGGCAGTTGTAATGAAAAGATATTATGGATGATAAACGTCTTTGTGACGAAAGTAGTCAGACTGTCGAGGATCTGTCTTGTATCTATCTGCGAGACGAGTCTCAAGTACAATCTCCACTGCACTGGACACGACACGAAGATATGAACTGCAACCGCAATTATTGTAACATGCATCTACACATTGCCTACCTTTAGGTAGAGACAGGCTGGGAGCGTCCATGGCCCAGGCGTACAGGATCTTGGCTCCAGATGCACAGGTGGGAGCCGTATCAAACATCGAGGAGTCGGAGGCCATCTCGCCACAGTTCCTGAAATAGTCAGATCCCGTATACTTATTTAGACACTTATATTAATCGATGTAGAAATATTTCGGGTGACGTATTGGCGAACAATTGCCCGAGACATTGGTGATGATATCAAAAGACAACAATAACGCTTGTGCTGACAGCTTCATATAACTGAAACAATATGCACATTGGTGTTTATACTTAGAATTGATATAACAACAGCGGTCCTGGTAACAACTGCCTGAACAGTATACTCGTGAAGATCCGGGGTACTGTAGCTCTTCAGCAACCCATGCTTGCCATAAAAGGCGACTAACTTGATTGGATGTTTCAGCGGTAGAAACTAACATTTTTTGTCCTCTAGTCCTTGATAATGATAATATATAGCAAAACCCTTTAAAAAGGTAAATCTACCAGTCCTTATGATACCTTAGCTATTGGTCAGTTTGACAAGGACTACAGGACTAGTGCCAATTTAACATAAAATTGTATGTACAGACTGCCGTCATATAGCTGCAATAGTGCTGAATGGGGAAAATGTAGTTGTAGGCGCTACAAAGGCTCTGGTTCCTGAGTTTTATAACTGCCACCTAATATAAAATTAGCAATAAAGAAATTAGTTTGCTGCTGTTTTCTATTCGTACGATATTGTGTCTATTTATAATTGTTTTAGACGGGAACTACACAAATGACACGGCGTTGCAGAAGACTAACCTAACATTTTCAGGAAAGGTCAATGTAGTCTAAATTTCGCTATTCTTGCACAGAGCCGACAGCCATGGCGTGTCACCTTCATGGAGGCGCCAAGCACAATGTGACGAAGGTCGTAGACATTGACATTGACTAATGGCCTGCATGACCACTTGTGTGGTGCCAACACATGAAGGGTTATAACTGGGTAGAGCATATTGTTTGAACATGTTTATGGTGCCATGCCGTTTATACACTGAAGGTAAGATATCAGTCTTGATGAAGAAGACAGTGTAGTCAGAAAAATGGGAAACGTATGCAAGACAATGTCGGATGCTGCTGTAATATTTCAGCTTCCACGTATCTCAGGGCAAAACAAAGATCGACTGGTCTTTATACAACTAGTACAGTAATGATGACATATACCTAACTATATTAGCCGGAGAATGGGGTAATTACCCCTGGAGAGACTCTCTGGCATACATCTATTCTCATGAATAAATAACCCAATATTGCACACTTGACAAGTGGTAGTCTGTATTGATCTCGGACACCATGGTGGTGGCCGCGTGTTTCTCCTCACACACAGGAGTGTAAGTCTGAACCAATCTACAGTTGGTCTTCATGCTAGATGTGATGGCGGGAGAGCCATAATAATCGTAGCTGGATTTAAAAAACATTGAGAATGTGGTTCACATTCTACTTTAAATCAGTATCAATAACTGGGTTCCCGGGTATTCCCTGAAAACCTTCAATGTGTTACCACAATACTCTTAACTACATCAACGTGCACCCTTGTACCCTTAACTACATCAACGTGCACCCTTGCATCCTTAACTACATCAATGTGTACCCTTGCACCCTTAACTACATCAATGTGTACCCTTGAACCCTTAACTACATCAACGTGTACCCTTAACTACATCAACGTGTACCCTTAACTACATCAACGTGTACCCTTAACTACATCAACGTGTACCCTTAACTACATCAACGTGTACCCTTGCACCCTTAACTAGATCAACGTGTACCCTTGAACCCTTAACTACATCTACGTGTACCCTTGCACCCTTAACTACATCAACGTGTACCCTTGCACCCTTAACTACATCAACGTGTACCCTTGAACCCTTAACTACGTCTACGTGTACCCTTGCACCCTTAACTACATCAACGTGTACCCTTGCACCCTTAACTGCATCAACGTGTACCCTTGTACCCTTAACTACATCAACGTGTACCCTTCACTACATCACTGTGTATCCTTCACTACATCACCGTGTATCCTTCACGACATCACCGTGTATCCTTCAAGACATCACCGTGTATCCTTCACTACACCACTGTGTATCCTTAACTACATCAACGTGTACCCTTCACTACACCACTGTGTACCCTTCACTACATCACCGTGTACCCCTCACTACATCAACGTGTATCCTTCACTTCATCACTGTGTACCCTTCACTACATCACCGTGTACCTTTCACTACACCACCGTGTACCCTTTACTTCACCACTGTGTACCCTTTACTACATCACTGTGTATGCTTCACTACACCACTGTGTACCCTTCACTACATCACCGTGTACCCCTCACTACATCAACGTGTATCCTTCACTACATCACTGTGTATCCTTCACTACATCACCGTGTACCTTTCACTACACCACCGTGTACCCTTTACTTCACCACTGTGTACCCTTTACTACATCACTGTGTATGCTTCACTACACCACCGTGTACCCTTCACTACACCAACGTGTACCCTTTACTACATCACTGTGTACCCTTTACTACATCACTGTGTATGCTTCACTACACCACCGTGTACCCTTCACTACACCAACGTGTACCCTTTACTACATCACTGTGTACCCTTTACTACATCACTGTGTATGCTTCACTACACCACTGTGTACCCTTTACTACATCACTGTGTATGCTTCACTACACCACCGTGTACCCTTCACTACACCAACGTGTACCCTTTACTACATCACTGTGTATGCTTCACTACACCACCGTGTACCCTTCACTACACCAACGTGTAACCTTCACTACATCACCGTGTATGCTTCACTACACCACTGTGTAACCTTCACTACATCACCGTGTATGCTTCACTACACCACTGTGTACCCTTCACTACATCAACGTGTACCCTTCACTACATCAACGTGTACCCTTCACTACATCACCGTGTAACCTTCACTACACCACTGTGTACCCTTCACTACATCACCGTGTAACCTTCACTACATCACTGTGTACCCTTCACTACACCACTGTGTAACCTTCACTACATCACTGTGTACCCTTCACTACACCACCGTGTAACCTTCACTACATCACCGTGTATTCTTCACTACATCACTGTGTAACCTTCACTACACCACCGTGTATTCTTCACTACACCACCGTGTAACCTTCACTACATCACTGTGTAACCTTCACTACACCACTGTGTAACCTTCACTACATCAACGTGTAACCTTCACTACATCACTGTGTACCCTTCACTACACCACTGTGTACCCTTCACTACATCAACGTGTAACCTTCACTACATCACTGTGTAACCTTCACTACATCACTGTGTACCCTTCACTACATCACTGTGTACCCTTCACTACACCACTGTGTACCCTTCACTACATCAACGTGTACCCTTCACTACATCACTGTGTACCTTTCACTACATCACTGTGTACCCTTCACTACACCACTGTGTACCCTTCACTACTTCACTGTGTAACCTTCACTACATCAACGTGTACCCTTTACTACATCACTGTGTACCCTTCACTACATCAACGTGTAACCTTCACTACATCAACGTGTAACCTTCACTACATCAACGTGTACCCTTCACTACACCACCGTGTAACCTTCACTACATCACTGTGTACCTTTCACTACATCAACGTGTACCCTTCACTACATCACTGTGTACCTTTCACTACATCAACGTGTAACCTTCACTACATCACTGTGTAACCTTCACTACATCACTGTGTACCTTTCACTACATCAACGTGTACCCTTCACTACATCAACGTGTAACCTTCACTACATCAACGTGTACCCTTCACTACATCAACGTGTACCCTTCACTACATCAACGTGTAACCTTCACTACACCACTGTGTAACCTTCACTACATCACTGTGTAACCTTCACTACATCACTGTGTACCCTTCACTACATCAACGTGTAACCTTCACTACATCAACGTGTAACCTTCACTACATCAACGTGTACCCTTCACTACACCACCGTGTAACCTTCACTACATCACTGTGTACCCTTCACTACATCACCGTGTAACCTTCACTACACCACTGTGTACCCTTCACTACACCACTGTGTACCCTTCACTACATCAACGTGTAACCTTCACTACATCAACGTGTAACCTTCACTACATCACTGTGTAACCTTCACTACATCACTGTGTAACCTTCACTACATCACTGTGTACCCTTCACTACATCAACGTGTAACCTTCACTACATCAACGTGTAACCTTCACTACATCAACGTGTACCCTTCACTACACCACCGTGTAACCTTCACTACATCACTGTGTACCCTTCACTACATCACCGTGTAACCTTCACTACACCACTGTGTACCCTTCACTACACCACTGTGTACCCTTCACTACTTCACTGTGTAACCTTCACTACATCAACGTGTACCCTTTACTACATCACTGTGTAACCTTCACTACATCAACGTGTAACCTTCACTACATCACTGTGTAACCTTCACTACATCAACGTGTACCCTTCACTACATCACTGTGTACCTTTCACTACATCAACGTGTACCCTTCACTACATCAACGTGTAACCTTCACTACATCACTGTGTAACCTTCACTACATCACTGTGTACCTTTCACTACATCAACGTGTAACCTTCACTACATCAACGTGTAACCTTCACTACATCACTGTGTACCTTTCACTACATCAACGTGTACCCTTCACTACATCAACGTGTAACCTTCACTACATCAACGTGTAACCTTCACTACATCACTGTGTACCTTTCACTACATCAACGTGTAACCTTCACTACATCACTGTGTAACCTTCACTACATCACTGTGTACCTTTCACTACATCACTGTGTACCCTTCACTACATCAACGTGTAACCTTCACTACATCACCGTGTAACCTTCACTACATCACTGTGTACCTTTCACTACATCACTGTGTACCCTTCACTACATCAACGTGTAACCTTCACTACACCACTGTGTAACCTTCACTACATCACTGTGTAACCTTCACTACATCACTGTGTACCTTTCACTACATCACTGTGTACCCTTCACTACATCACTGTGTACCTTTCACTACATCACTGTGTACCCTTCACTACATCAACGTGTAACCTTCACTACATCACTGTGTAACCTTCACTACATCACTGTGTACCTTTCACTACATCACTGTGTACCCTTCACTACATCAACGTGTAACCTTCACTACACCACTGTGTAACCTTCACTACATCACTGTGTAACCTTCACTACATCACTGTGTACCTTTCACTACATCACTGTGTACCCTTCACTACATCACTGTGTACCTTTCACTACATCACTGTGTACCCTTCACTACATCAACGTGTAACCTTCACTACATCACTGTGTAACCTTCACTACATCACTGTGTACCCTTCACTACACCACTGTGTACCTTTCACTACATCACTGTGTAACCTTCACTACACCACTGTGTAACCTTCACTACACCACTGTGTAACCTTCACTACATCACTGTGTACCCTTCACTACATCACTGTGTACCTTTCACTACATCACTGTGTAACCTTCACTACATCACTGTGTACCTTTCACTACATCACTGTGTACCCTTCACTACATCAACGTGTAACCTTCACTACATCACTGTGTAACCTTCACTACATCACTGTGTACCTTTCACTACATCAACGTGTAACCTTCACTACATCACTGTGTAACCTTCACTACATCACTGTGTAACCTTCACTACATCACTGTGTACCTTTCACTACATCAACGTGTACCCTTCACTACATCAACGTGTAACCTTCACTACATCAACGTGTAACCTTCACTACATCACTGTGTACCTTTCACTACATCAACGTGTAACCTTCACTACATCACTGTGTAACCTTCACTACATCACTGTGTACCTTTCACTACATCAACGTGTAACCTTCACTACATCACTGTGTAACCTTCACTACATCACTGTGTACCTTTCACTACATCAACGTGTACCCTTCACTACATCAACGTGTAACCTTCACTACATCAACGTGTAACCTCCACTACATCACCGTGTACCCTTCACTACACCACCGTGTACCTTTCACTACATCACTGTGTACCCTTCACTACATCAACGTGTAACCTTCACTACATCAACGTGTAACCTCCACTACATCACCGTGTACCCTTCACTACACCACCGTGTACCTTTCACTACATCACTGTGTACCCTTCACTACATCAATGTGTAACCTTCACTACATCACCGTGTAACCTTCACTACATCAACGTGTAACCTTCACTACATCAACGTGTAACCTTCACTACATCACCGTGTAACCTTCACTACACCACCGTGTACCTTTCACTACATCACTGTGTACCCTTCACTACATCACTGTGTACCCTTCACTACATCAACATGTACCCTTCACTACATCAACGTGTAACCTTCACTACATCACTGTGTACCCTTCACTACATCACCGTGTAACCTTCACTACATCACCGTGTAACCTTCACTACATCAACGTGTAACCTTCACTACATCAACGTGTAACCTTCACTACATCACTGTGTACCCTTCACTACATCACCGTGTAACCTTCACTACATCACCGTGTACCCTTCACTACATCACCGTGTAACCTTCACTACATCACTGTGTAACCTTCACTACATCACCGTGTAACCTTCACTACATCACTGTGTACCCTTCACTACATCACCGTGTACCCTTCACTACATCACTGTGTACCCTTCACTACATCACCGTGTACCCTTCACTACATCACTGTGTACCCTTCACTACATCACCGTGTACCCTTCACTACACCACTGTGTACCCTTCACTACATCACTGTGTACCCTCCACTACATCACTGTGTACCCTTCACTACATCACCGTGTAACCTTCACTACATCACTGTGTACCCTTCACTACATCACTGTGTACCCTTCACTACACCACTGTGTAACCTTCACTACATCACCGTGTATCCTTCACTACATCACTGTGTAACCTTCACTACATCACTGTGTACCCTTCACTACACCACTGTGTACCCTTCACTACATCACTGTGTAACCTTCACTACACCACCGTGTACCCTTCACTACATCACCGTGTAACCTTCACTACATCACTGTGTAACCTTCACTACATCACTGTGTACCCTTCACTACATCACTGTGTACCCTTCACTACACCACTGTGTACCCTTCACTACATCACTGTGAACCCTTCACTACATCAACGTGTACCCTTCACTACATCACTGTGTAACCTTCACTACACCACCGTGTACCCTTCACTACATCACTGTGTACCGTTCACTACATCACCGTGTAACCTTCACTACATCACTGTGTAACCTTCACTACATCACCGTGTAACCTTCACTACATCACCGTGTAACCTTCACTACATCACCGTGTAACCTTCACTACATCACTGTGTAACCTTCACTACATCAACGTGTAACCTTCACTACATCAACGTGTAACCTTCACTACATCACTGTGTACCCTTCACTACATCACCGTGTAACCTTCACTACATCACCGTGTACCCTTCACTACATCACTGTGTACCCTTCACTACATCACCGTGTACCCTTCACTACATCAACGTGTAACCTTCACTACATCACCATGTAACCTTCACTACATCACCGTGTAACCTTCACTACATCACCGTGTAACCTTCACTACATCACCGTGTAACCTTCACTACATCACTGTGTACCCTTCACTACATCACCGTGTAACCTTCACTACATCACCATGTAACCTTTCACTACATCACCGTGTAACCTTCACTACATCACCATGTAACCTTCACTACATCACCGTGTAACCTTCACTACATCACCGTGTAACCTTCACTACATCACTGTGTACCCTTCACTACATCACCGTGTAACCTTCACTACATCACCATGTAACCTTTCACTACATCACCGTGTAACCTTCACTACATCACCGTGTAACCTTCACTACATCACCATGTAACCTTCACTACATCACTGTGTAACCTTCACTACATCACCGTGTAACCTTCACTACATCACCATGTAACCTTCACTACACCACTGTGTAACCTTCACTACATCACTGTGTACCCTTCACTACACCACCGTGTAACCTTCACTACATCACCGTGTATTCTTCACTACATCACTGTGTAACCTTCACTACACCACCGTGTATTCTTCACTACACCACCGTGTAACCTTCACTACATCACTGTGTAACCTTCACTACACCACTGTGTAACCTTCACTACATCAACGTGTAACCTTCACTACATCACTGTGTACCCTTCACTACACCACTGTGTACCCTTCACTACATCAACGTGTAACCTTCACTACATCACTGTGTAACCTTCACTACATCACTGTGTACCCTTCACTACATCACTGTGTACCCTTCACTACACCACTGTGTACCCTTCACTACATCAACGTGTAACCTTCACTACATCACTGTGTACCTTTCACTACATCACTGTGTACCTTTCACTACATCACTGTGTACCCTTCACTACACCACTGTGTACCCTTCACTACTTCACTGTGTAACCTTCACTACATCAACGTGTACCCTTTACTACATCACTGTGTACTCTTCACTACATCAACGTGTAACCTTCACTACATCAACGTGTAACCTTCACTACATCAACGTGTACCCTTCACTACACCACCGTGTAACCTTCACTACATCACTGTGTACCTTTCACTACATCAACGTGTACCCTTCACTACATCACTGTGTACCTTTCACTACATCAACGTGTAACCTTCACTACATCACTGTGTAACCTTCACTACATCACTGTGTACCTTTCACTACATCAACGTGTACCCTTCACTACATCAACGTGTAACCTTCACTACATCAACGTGTACCCTTCACTACACCACCGTGTAACCTTCACTACATCACTGTGTAACCTTCACTACATCACTGTGTACCCTTCACTACATCAACGTGTAACCTTCACTACATCAACGTGTAACCTTCACTACATCAACGTGTACCCTTCACTACACCACCGTGTAACCTTCACTACATCACTGTGTACCCTTCACTACATCACCGTGTAACCTTCACTACACCACTGTGTACCCTTCACTACACCACTGTGTACCCTTCACTACATCAACGTGTAACCTTCACTACATCAACGTGTAACCTTCACTACATCACTGTGTAACCTTCACTACATCACTGTGTAACCTTCACTACATCACTGTGTACCCTTCACTACATCAACGTGTAACCTTCACTACATCAACGTGTAACCTTCACTACATCAACGTGTACCCTTCACTACACCACCGTGTAACCTTCACTACATCACTGTGTACCCTTCACTACATCACCGTGTAACCTTCACTACACCACTGTGTACCCTTCACTACACCACTGTGTACCCTTCACTACTTCACTGTGTAACCTTCACTACATCAACGTGTACCCTTTACTACATCACTGTGTAACCTTCACTACATCAACGTGTAACCTTCACTACATCACTGTGTAACCTTCACTACATGAACGTGTACCCTTCACTACATCACTGTGTACCTTTCACTACATCAACGTGTACCCTTCACTACATCACTGTGTAACCTTCACTACATCACTGTGTACCTTTCACTACATCAACGTGTACCCTTCACTACATCAACGTGTAACCTTCACTACATCAACGTGTAACCTCCACTACATCACCGTGTACCCTTCACTACACCACCGTGTACCTTTCACTACATCACTGTGTACCCTTCACTACATCACTGTGTACCCTTCACTACATCAACATGTACCCTTCACTACATCAACGTGTAACCTTCACTACATCACTGTGTACCCTTCACTACATCACCGTGTAACCTTCACTACATCACCGTGTAACCTTCACTACATCAACGTGTAACCTTCACTACATCAACGTGTAACCTTCACTACATCACTGTGTACCCTTCACTACATCACCGTGTAACCTTCACTACATCACCGTGTACCCTTCACTACATCACCGTGTAACCCTCACTACATCACTGTGTAACCTTCACTACATCACCGTGTAACCTTCACTACATCACTGTGTACCCTTCACTACATCACCGTGTACCCTTCACTACATCACTGTGTACCCTTCACTACATCACCGTGTACCCTTCACTACATCACTGTGTACCCTTCACTACATCACCGTGTACCCTTCACTACACCACTGTGTACCCTTCACTACATCACTGTGTACCCTTCACTACATCACTGTGTACCCTTCACTACACCACTGTGTAACCTTCACTACATCACCGTGTATCCTTCACTACATCACTGTGTAACCTTCACTACATCACTGTGTACCCTTCACTACATCACTGTGTACCCTTCACTACATCACTGTGTAACCTTCACTACATCACTGTGTACCCTTCACTACACCACTGTGTACCCTTCACTACACCACTGTGTACCCTTCACTACACCACTGTGTACCCTTCACTACACCACCGTGTACCCTTCACTACATCACCGTGTACCCTTTACTACACCACCGTGTACCCTTCACTACATCACCGTGTACCCTTTACTACACCACTGTGTACCCTTCACTACACCAAGGTGTACCCTTCACGACACCACTGTGTACCCTTCACTACATCACTGTGTAACCTTCACTACATCACTGTGTAACCTTCACTACACCACTGTGTACCCTTCACTACATCAACGTGTACCCTTCACTACATCACTGTGTACCCTTCACTACATCACTGTGTAACCTTCACTACATCAACGTGTAACCTTCACTACATCAACGTGTAACCTTCACTACATCAACGTGTAACCTTCACTACATGACTGTGTACCCTTCACTACATGACTGTGTACCCTTCACTACATCAACGTGTAACCTTCACTACATCAACGTGTACCCTTCACTACATCACTGTGTACCCTTCACTACACCACTGTGTACCCTTCACTACATCAACGTGTAACCTTCACTACATCACTGTGTACCCTTCACTACATCACCGTGTACCCTTCACTACACCACTGTGTACCCTTCACTACATCACTGTGTAACCTTCACTACATCAACGTGTAACCTTCACTACATCAACGTGTAACCTTCACTACATCACCGTGTACCCTTCACTACACCACCGTGTATTCTTCACTACACCACCGTGTAACCTTCACTACACCACCGTGTATCCTTCACTACACCACCATGTACCCTTCACTACATCACCGTGTACCCTTCACTACATCACTGTGTACCCTTCACTACACCACCATGTACCCTTCACTACACCACCGTGTACCCTTCACTACATCACCGTGTACCCTTCACTACATCACCGTGTACCCTTCACTACACCACTGTGTACCCTTCACTACACCACTGTGTACCCTTCACTACACCACTGTGTACCCTTCACTACACCACCGTGTACCCTTCACTACATCACCGTGTACCCTTTACTACACCACCGTGTATCCTTCACTACACCACCGTGTACCCTTCACTACATCACCGTGTACCCTTCACTACACCACTGTGTACCCTTCACTACACCACCGTGTACCCTTCACTACACCACTGTGTACCCTTCACTACATCACCGTGTACCCTTCACTACACCACTGTGTACCCTTCACTACACCACCGTGTACCCTTCACTACACCACTGTGTACCCTTCACTACATCAACGTGTAACCTTCACTACACCACTGTGTACCCTTCACTACATCACAGTGTATCCTTCACTACATCACAGTGTATCCTTCACTACATCACAGTGTATCCTTCACTACACCACCGT
Source organism: Haliotis rufescens (assembly GCF_023055435.1). Lineage (NCBI taxonomy): Eukaryota > Metazoa > Mollusca > Gastropoda > Lepetellida > Haliotidae > Haliotis > Haliotis rufescens. The sequence continues at coordinate 38,985,940 of NW_025963779.1, forward strand.
GTATCCTTCACTACACCACTGTGTACCCTTCACTACATCACCGTGTACCCTTCACTACATCACAGTGTATCCTTCACTACATCACAGTGTATCCTTCACTACATCACAGTGTATCCTTCACTACACCACCGTGTACCCTTCACTACACCACTGTGTACCCTTCACTACATCACCGTGTACCCTTCACTACACCACTGTGTACCCTTCACTACACCACCGTGTACCCTTCACTACACCACTGTGTACCCTTCACTACATCACCGTGTACCCTTCACTACACCACTGTGTACCCTTCACTACACCACCGTGTACCCTTCACTACACCACTGTGTACCCTTCACTACATCACCGTGTACCCTTCACTACACCACTGTGTACCCTTCACTACACCACCGTGTACCCTTCACTACACCACTGTGTACCCTTCACTACATCAACGTGTAACCTTCACTACACCACTGTGTACCCTTCACTACATCACAGTGTATCCTTCACTACATCACAGTGTATCCTTCACTACACCACCGTGTATCCTTCACTACACCACTGTGTACCTGGAACATTGCTGAGTGCGGCGTTAGACAACAAAGAAACTTAACTGAACCGGTCTACAGTTTGATATAACGTGAAGATATAGATACCTACCACACCGGCTTCTTCATCCCTGGCGAGGTACACCCGTACAGCAACATGTGGTGGGCGATGTTCATGTTGGCGTTGGGGATGAAGCCAGCTGGGGGTGAGAGGGGGCAGATTAATGTAGGGAGGCTTACATATGTGAGGTTCTGAAAATACTGGGTACACAATAAACATATAATGCATGAATTAATCGAATTTCTTCCCTGTTACAACGCATAGCGTGTTGTAATAACATACTGCTGGGGAAAACCGAATAATAGAAATTTAAACAAAGTGCCAAGGCACTGTAGCTCTCCACAACATGGGTGACATGCGTCACATGCGTCACATGCAGTGAAGTCTGTAGCAATTGAATAAGAAAAAAGCTGGCATTGTGGTTTCTGAGATTATGAAACCTAAAGATTATCCACAGTTTGAACAATATTGTTTCATCCAGGTCGCATTAGGGTTCTACAAATCCTCGTGACGTGCCAGTTCTCTGGGTCATGTGGTTTTGGAGAACGATTAAGTAACCTGTTCCCTATTAACTGTTGTGAAAGGTTCCATTGTCCTTCTACTCATCATAATACATTTTGAAAGTTTCATAGTAAAAGACGGACAGACAGTCCACAGACATACCATAAGCTCACATCGACCTTTGGTCGTGCGAAGCTAGAACATTGATATCATGCCGACCACAAGCAATGATTTGGTGGAGTGGAAATGTTTCAACTTACTTATGTATGTCGCCGATGAATTCAGCTTCATCCCGTGACAGAGGTACGTGTCCGGCTGAGACAGAGACAGTGTTAATATCCGATTAGCATGTACTTGGATTATATGGATGTGTCATACCAAGACTCAATCTTTGACCCGAGTGTAAGGAAACAGGGTTCTTATCTCACCCTTGTTGAGTAAGTGTGAGTTATCGAGTGAATTTTGTATTACTTTACTATTTCCTCCACAATTAGTTCTGGGCTAGGTAATCCCGTGACTGACTACACAACGTCTGGGTGCGGAGACACGCCATCGGTAAAGCATTGTAACCATTGTAGTTCCAATAGCGTCTAGCAAAACGGATAAGTGATATGATTGTTACACCACTTTGGACAATCTTCCCAATTATTGTTCACATGCGGGAATAGTGTGTGTGAGTTACTACTTGCCCCTTATCTCCTAATTATTGTCGTAATAAGAATATTGTATGAGCTAAAACAATTAAATGTTCTTGGTTCTTACACAATCTTTCTTAGCATAGTACATGTTTAAAGTGACTTGGATTGTTCCAGGCGTGTGTGTACTGTGTGTATGTTCTACTTACAACTTTAGGCTGTACGTGGGGCATGAGCAGGTCGATTTGCTTGGGCGTGTCGGGGGCAGGAGCTGAAAAGGCCCCCACACAGAGTCCCAACACCAGACTGATGACCACCAAGGCCATTGGGCTGAAACAAACAAACAAACACACTCACAATAACGGAAATAAAGATAGAACCTATGGATGGAACACTCGGATAGAATACACAAACACAATAGCGAGACCCCAACTGATGACGGCGGGCAGGGGAATGAAAAATAGCGATTCCAGATACACCTTTATAATGAAACCTGATTAAACATGATTGAGATTAATGTTTGATCTCACATTGATCTTAACATCATAAACAGTCATTGAAGTATCGTCCTGGCTTTGATAGAGCTACGCAGCAATACATGCAAGTCTGTATATTTTCCAAAATAGGATATTAACTGACAGTCACAATCCATGGCCAAGGAAACAATGAAGGACGAACAACTAATAAACTCCTGCAGGGGTTATCACGACTCTACTCTTGGATGCAATAATTATTAGCAGCCTGATCATACCTGACATGCGAGTTTCTCTCCAGCATAATTACGTTATGCCAATAAACCTAGGGTTGGAATAGCATAAACTGTGCTTTGTTAGAATTCTTTCTAAATGTGAAAATATAACAACAATGGAAAGTTTCCATGTAAACCTTAATAGGTGGATATTGAGATCATAAGAAGACGGCAAAACAACATGTATAATGTCCATGACGTTGACGTTACGAGTACAAATGGAGGGGCAGGTATCAAACAACAATGTCACAAACTCAGTGACTGGTATGCCCACCGTGAGCAGCGATATCAGCACTGCATCGTCGACACAAATGGGCATTAAGGGCTTGTAGTATGGCTTGCCATATTACCTGAAACTCTGCTGCCAAATAACGAACGTTATCAGGCGGATTTGGTACACGGGGTAGACGTCGCTCCATTTCATCCCACACATGCTCTTAAGGGAAAGATCCTTTGAATTTTCAGGCCATAGCAACACTTGCCGTGTGGGCATTATCCTGTTGGAATGGCAATCCTGGGACATGACGTTGAAGAAACAGAATTGCCACTGGTCTGAGAATCTGATCTCAGCCCACACCTGTCAAATTGCCCAGAACAACAATTGACCCGTGAAGATCCGGGGTAGAATAGGTCTACAGCAAACCATGCTTGCCGTAAAATGCGAATATGCTTGTCGTAAGAGGCGACTAACGGGATCGGGTGGTCAGGCTCGCTGACTTGGTTGATCCCAATTGCGTGGATCGATGCTCATGATTGTCTGGTCCAGACTCGATTATTTACAGACCGTCGTCATATAGATGGAATATTGCTGTGTGTGGCGTAAAACAACAAACAACCAAACTCAACAACTAAAGGGGTTCTCTGACGTGCACTTTTCCCACCCCAAATCACCATGGAACCACCCCTAAAGCGGTTTCTCTCCATGATAAAGGCTTGAGCATAACGATTTCGGCACCATCTTTGACGGTTTTGTTGATGACGTTGCGTCAGGAAAGGTCTTATCCCGTAATGACGTAAGCGGTTCCTGGCAGTGTTGGGGTGGATAGACCGAAGTCCTGGAATGGTCTGGGCAGGAGCCTGGAACCTGTGCCGGAGATGGGTCATCCGTGTGCACATGTCCTGTCTTGGCGTTGGTACGTCCTGCACATGGGCGATCGGCAACTTCATTATTGTTCTGCTAACGTCTCAGGAGTGCTGAATTGGTGTTTCGGTGGCAATAGAAAAGCGCTCCTACCTGACGTTGGGACATTCCCCCACGGACAATCTCGTGACGTTGTGCAGTCGTGAGTCGTGGCATGATGTGCGGTTCATTTAGGTTTTTGAACGATCAAACGTCAAACAAGTAAGCTTCCCAAATCGACAGCAGTTTTTGACATGCATGTGCTCCACGCAGTGTATCGAGATGCACATACACAAACGTGTTGCACGTGCCCATACGGAAACCACTGACGTCACAAAACGTAACACACGCATATTTGTTCAGTTCATGTCACTAATTACCGTGTTTACATCTGTATTTGTGTATACGTGTAGTTCCAATATATATATAAAATTTTAACATTTTGACCATTTATCATTGTGGGCCCTTATTGTGTATTTAAACAGTAATGGCCACGTATTGTCTTCAGATAACACCCGTTTTTGTGCAGGTGAATCGATCAAAATCATGTGCACCGCACTATAGTTGCAAAAGTGTTTTTTCACGTGCAACTGGTCACGTGGCCATAATACCGCACGTGTTTTCAGCCATACTTGTAAGCAGTCATTAACAAAAAAAGAAAAACACAAGAAAACAAAAGTCTTTACGGCCATTTGTCATGCCACGCCTTTCAACTGTGCAACGTGAACGTGCCATCGGCATGTTGCAGACGGGAACGTCCGTAGCTGAAGTCGCAAGGACGATGGGTTGTAGTCGACGGACTGTTTATCATTTACAGACGCGTCTACAGCAAACGGGTACCACTGCTGATCGCCCTCGGCCAGGTCGACCACGTGTGACGTCACATGCAGAGGATCGTCAGATTGTCTTACGTCACCTCCGTAACCGATTTTTGACGGCTACATCAACCAGAAATGAACTGTTTAGGGGTAGAATGAGTGTGCAAACTGTTCGAAACCGTCTGAGAACTGCTCACCTTCAAGCACGACGGCCATACTGCGGGCCGATTCTGACTCAATTACACAGACGTCAACGTCAATTGTGGGCACAGCGACACTTACGATGGACTCAGAGGAATTGGAATCAAGTCGTCTTCAGTGATGAATCCCGATTTAATCTTCGATTTGCTGATGGTAGGGCGAGGGTGTGGAGGCGCCGTCATGAACGTTACGCCCAGTGTTGTGTACAGGAAGTTGACAGATTTCGAGGCGGAAGTGTCATAGTGTGGGGTGGCAATGCACGTTCCAGGCTTCTTGTCATCCGTGGCAACCTCAACGCTGCTGCTTACCGCGACCAGGTACTGGCACCAGAACTTCTGCCTTTTATGGCAGCACACGGACCCGGTTTGATCTTCCAACACGACAATGCCAGACCCCACACAGCAATTTTGACAAAGGAATTTCTTTCAGAATGCGGGAGTCAACGTCATGGACTGGCCGTCAAGGTCTCCCGATCTCAATCCCATCGAACACGTCTGGGATGCTCTTGGCAGAAGTCTGCGCACTCTCCAGAACCGACCACAGAATTTGCAAGATCTTGGCACCATTTTGCAGCAACAATGGCGTCGTCTTCCCAATCATGTGTTCACAAGCATCACAAGGTCCATGTGGAGGCGTTGTGTGGCAGTTGTCAACGCACATGGTGGCCATACACGCTACATGACTTGTGTACCATCAGATTTTCGTGCTTGGGACTTATGATTTAAACTGTTGATGTTATAACCGAATACCGTAGGTGCTTGGAACAAATTATGGTTACCACCGTTAATTAAAATCCTTCTTTTGACATTAATGATTAAAAATTACCTTATACATTGATTTCCTATGTGCACAGTTTATTTGTGTGGCGAGTAGATGATAATTTCACGCTGAAGGCAATACAGTTGTTGGGCCTCTGGTAACATAATTCTAATGTTCTTAATGTTGGGTGGAGTTGTTCGTGACATTTATTGGTTTCAAATAACTGTAACAGTATGTCAGTCAGAGATAACGTTTGCAGAGACTTGGTGTCATGGTGATGTTACATTGCTTCTTACTTGTACGTCGTACGCTGCCACTTCTAACTTAAAATGTAGATATGCTGGATGGATTTTTTATATGCGTTTGCAAAAACACTACAATTTGTTGTGGCATTAAGGAATGATGGTATTACGTGTAACATCTTACAAATACGTGGATGTGACTTTTTCCTGGACACACTACCAATACAGCATTGCAAGCTACGCTAACACAGTACTGTGTATTAAAACCTCTTGGGAAACCTGAACCCATTCCATACTAACGATTATTAAAGGTTTGTATTGCTAAAGTCGACCCTATATTGTTTTATTGCGCTGAAGTACGGAGACTAAATTCTTGTAAAGATCTGCAATATGTTTGCAAGCTTGCAATCAAGCGATGGTTGGGTATCAACCAAGCCCGGAGTTGTGGGGTGGAATGTGGCAGGTTATATATTATTGTGAAAAGGTATGTATACAATATTGGTGTTAACACCTTTCCTGACTAAAACCCGTACAACATGGCGTACCTGGCAACAACTGATGGAACAGTAGCTGGGTGTGCAACATTCGGTTTAGGATGCGATGGAAAGCGATTGGATTTTCCCGAATTCGTATTACGCGACAAATGAGCCTCTTTACCGGGCCATCACCAATTAATAGTTCTAAAATGTATTTTTACGTATAAGATATTGTTTTGATTATCACATCGTAACACCACTTACAGCCAATATAAGTTTATGTTAAAGTATGCCGTCATGATGAGGAAATATTCAGCCAGGTTTGTTGAAGAGTAGCGGTGATATGCTTCCAATATATACACTTCAGATTACATAGACTACAGAATGTGTGTAAAATGTATAAAGAACGTTTCAATGTATATCATGCGAGGAAGGAAAACAATCGAATCAATGCGACGATAACAGTGTACTGAAATTATCGCCCCAAAAGTCTGTAAGACTGTTCCAGCATGTTTGAAAGAAATGACATTTTCAAACTAAACTGTTTGTACAGTAACGTCACGTGGGGTGGGGCTGGTCGGGTTGTGGAAATCTGTCCCATACCATCTTGAGGTTATATTTTAAGTTGTACATTTAAATGCCTATACACTGGGACCTTCTTTCTTTATTTTACATTTCAGTGAAATTGCAGTGTAATTTTAGTCTTTGGGGTTATAATGGAATACTAACAAAAAACGTGGAGTGACTATACCCCCACCGCCCCCAACACACACGATGACAAGGTTTTTTCACTTAATTTACTGTGAAATCAAAATTTTAAAAGTTTCAATTGACATAATCTTGAACTGAATAATAACAATACCACTTGTCTTATTCAGGAACATATTAAGTAAACTTAAACTAGGAAATCGAAATTATGACAAGAACAATCAACTAACGTATTGTTTTGATTTGACATCATTATAAATGTCTTCTACTCGGTAACACGTCAGGCGAAAGTAGACTAGGAAATCAAAATTATGACAAGAAAAACCAACTAACGTACTGTTTTGATTTGACATCATCATAAAAAAACTGTCCTTATCAGGCAATTTTTTGTGCAGAATGAACGTCTATGTCAGTGACTACCCCTTATGGAAACAGTCAACTGACAGTGTCAATATAGCAACAGACGTCAGAAAAGATCCCATATGGTGGCAACATCGACTCTATCGCCCTCTGTCCCAGCCCTCGTACACAGCTAGGGTTATCTGCCACTATGTGGTGTTCAATTTCTCATAATACACAGAGTCAATTCAATAACATGAGTTAGGAAATCAACACAAACAACCTCACCACCATTGTATTATTTACCACATAGATTTGCCATACACTCACCTGTCTTTTGGAAGTGACTTGCAACTGATTGGCCTAGATAATAATCCGCGATAAAGGTAATCTCCTGACTTTAACTGACAAACAGATGTTTCCAACACAACACGAGATTATATAGTCCCAGCTACGTGCAGGTTAGCGTGCTTCGTCCACTGTGTCACAGTCGTACAACCCCAGGGTTCCGCCCTATGAAGGAAGAGCCACACGGAATTAATGAATATTTGACGCAACCCGTTGCTCTGGCAACGGCCAATCGGAGATGACGCCTCTCTAAACTTGTCAATGAAAAATCGATGCAATCTCTCCTGGTTGTCTTGAAGTCTACTAGTATAACAACCAAGTGGTTCCTGGGTTTATGATTCGGGGAGGAGGATAAAAGAGCGGGCAAATTGTTAACGTTCGGTTATCTGGTAAGGGTTTATTAAACAATTGTGTGCGATGACAGGTGTGATGTGAGGTTAATCAGTCGACTCAGAACATCCCCGTATCGATCTGAGCCAGCATGCACTGAGTATTGTCGTTGTTCATAGAGTGTGCTCGCCAACATGCCTTGTCCGCTCAGGCTGACTTTAATACACCTAACTTTCTCATGACATTTATTTGATAACTCTAGCAAATGTGTATTCTTATATTCAGAGTTCATTTTCATAAGATACACACATGACATTTAATTAACATCTGTGTAGAGAGTGAGATCAGATTTCCTGCAGACAGAACAAATCGATCGTTAATCGTACTTGTTGATGTTTACATATATTAAATAAGTCGTGTTTGAAAGGTGCTCTGAGCGACAATGAGAATTTACAAAATCAAAGTTTATATAACGAATGTGTCTTAAGCTAATTGTATTATCATTTTAAAATTTATTTATTTTAAAATCGTATCCTATGTTAAAAACAACGTGGTTTAGGTGACTGGTATAAGTATTTGGGTTATATATGTCTGCAAGGCATTAGACCTGATTTGAGATGGTTGCCTTAGATACAGTTCAATTTCCCTTTGAGGAATGATTTGTTAAATGTCACCGGGTAAATAAATATTTCCATATCCTCTGTGATTCTAATATTGCAGGGTTCACATAACTGCCTACAAGCCTCACTAGGGTGAAGCCACTGAAGGATGGAAGGAGTACTATAGGGTAATACATCGTCGGTAATTTAATATATCTGATTACGGGAGTCAATAGTTATCTGACTAACCGGCAGTATGTCACGCCGGCAGTCGCAGATATACAGTCAAGTCTCGTTTATCCGACAATCGGCTTTATCCGACACAAATGATGGGAACCGATTAAATCAGTGCTGTTTAGACCCGTTAATCCGACAGTCACGCACTCCGACTCAGACACACCTAATTTGCAACGATTTGCTGAAATCACTCATTAATCAGTCTCGTTAATCCGACACGGTGATCAGCGTACTCCATGGTCATCTGCCCGCGAGTACACAGCCCCGTGTTTTGATGCGATTTTGTATGTGGTAGAACATCTGTGCTCACAGATGACAACTACCGCAATTTGCATTTGCCTGATGTGTTTATTATACACAACTTGGTAATCGGGACGGTATTACTGTTACTAAGCTGAGAGCTATGGGGAATTACGGTTTATCTATCCCGAATTATATGAGCAAGTTCCGAACCGTGGCATAGGGGTGATGGGGTAGTCAAGTGGTTAAGCATTCGCTCGTCACAAGAAGACCCGGTATCGAATCCCGTATAAATACACAGTACGGAGCCTGTATTTTTGGTGTCCCCCGGCGTGATATAGCTGGCATATTGTTTAAACTAGAAAAACAACACTCACTAACACTCTGTGTTCTCGGCAGTGTGGGCTCAGGGAATTGTTCAATGTTTTACAGTCACAATGTGATTAGCATCCTATGGAACAGGTACTAACAAACCCAACATGTTGACGATCGACCCCGTTCGGGCGTCCCATGTCAACGTCAAGAGTGCAACCGAGATCAACGAAATTGAGCTCAAACGGCGAATAAATTGCTGCAAACTTCCATCAGGCTACTGGAGTGCGAGTTACGGGTCAGACGATTAGAAATCGTCTACATGCAGCTCATCTCCATGCTCGACGGCCACGTTTTGCCACCCCTTACAAATCGTCATATTGCCAACAGACGTCAATTGTGTACACAATGTCGAAACTGAGGAAAATGTTCACGTCATTTTTTTAGATGACTCTCGATCACTTTGCACTTTCTTGAGAGGCTTGGTCGTGTCTTGCGACTTCGAAATGGACGTCAAGCCAATGTCAACCTCAGACCTCATGACAGATTTGGCAGTGGATCGGTTATGGAGCCACTATGGCTGAACGAACCTCATTCCATTTACGCAAGGAAGGGTCACTGGACAGTACTATCGGGACAACACACTGACACCCTTTGTGAGTCGACGTTTTGTCTTTCAGGACAACGCGCGTGGTGACAGATGCCGGCAGAAACGGGCAAATTCTCAAGAAAATAACTCCAAAAGTGGATCAACCCATGTTTATCAAAGGCAAATATTCTGTATTCAGGAAAACAAAAAAATAGTAGTGTCCATTAATGGAGACGTTGCAAGTCCGAATTTCCAGCGACCACAACACACAGGAACACACACCGCCCTTAAGTGGCAGGTAAACCCTGCCAAACATAATATAGAAAAGTCCCTACTGATGGCAAACAATATTATTTAGTGTCAAGAACAGTAGATAATCGACTTTCTCATGACACAGGCCCTGCAGTCAATCATTGCTCTGTTGGTTGACTGCACAATAAGGAGACATTTCTCTGAAGGTGAAACTTCAGACAGAGCAACTGGTTGGCTAATCTTTTCGACCGTGATTATTACTTGCAAACAGAAATTCAGCCCACTAGTCCTTATAATGATAACATATAGCAAAACCCTTAAAAATGACAAATTTCTACTTGTCTTTATGATACCTAAACTATGGGGCAGTTTGGCAAGGACTACAGGACTAGTGCCAATTTTTAACACTGTTAAACATAGTGGACATATCATGGGTCAAAGTAAAATGTTATTTTGCCCATGATCATGATCTGTCCTGTGAAGATGTGTTAGAATTGGTCTTCAGCAACCCATGCTTGTCGTAAGAGGCGAGTAAGGGGATCGGGTGGTCAGACTCGCTGATTTGGTTGATGCATGTCATCGTATTCCAATTGCGAAGATCAATGCTCAGGACACCAATCACTGGATAGTCTGGTCCAGACTCGATTATTTACAGACCGCCGTCATATAGCTGGAATATTGATGAGTGCAGTGTTAAAAACAAACAAATAAAGAAACTTTGTTACAAAAATGTTAAACTAGTTATCTCTTTTAATCTTTCATGTTTCAAATTCTGTAGAATGCCTGTCACAGCTCATGTACAAGTCATGGTTACAATGATTACTTGCCAACCCACTGCTGCTGGGAACCTGCTGTGCCTTGTAACTTACTTCACACAGTCACACCATGATGATCACACCATGATGATCACACCATGATGGTCACAGCAGATTTCCCCAGCTTCACTTAATCAACACTCCCAGCTGTACTTACAGGGATTCATGTGCAAGTGCACGAAGATCTGCCAATTGTTCAATGGAGGCTTGGTGGTGTAAGAAGTATATTTCTTTCTGTTTACATTACCTACACAATATATATGAATATTATTAAAGTACATGCAGTAGTTGTCAATTGTCAATATTTTGTACATGGTCATAACCTTGTACAAATAGTATAAATCAGACGTGTTTGCACATACTTGCAAACATAGTAGCTGGCGCTATTACTGTCATTTCCTCAAAGCTTCAAGTTTAACTTTAAGTACCAACATGTACTTTCAGTCCAAAAATACATTACTTCAAGACCGTGTCTAATGTTCCAACAATTACCATTGATGATTGATTGATTGTTGTTTAACGCTGCTCTCAGCAATATTCCAGCTATATGACGGGGGTCTAGGAATAATCGAGTTTGGACCTGACAATCCAGTAATTGATAACATGAGCATCGATCCACGCAATTGGGATTGATGACATGCACCAACCAAGTCAGCGAGCCTGACCACCCGATCCGGTTTGTCGCCTCTTACGACAAGCATAATCGCCTTTTACGGCAAGCATGGCTTGCTGAAGACCTATTCTTCCCCGGATCTTAACAGGTTCAACAATTACCAAAGCAAGTAACTGGCAATGATTAAATGATTAAATGTTTTACAATAACCACAAAGATAACCTTGGCTTTGTTAGACACAGCAAAAAATATTAGATGTTTAAGGATTTGTAAAGAGATATAACCAAGCCTCGGATAAGAACATAACTATGTTTACAGAAAGCTGAAAGATGACTTTAAAGTTTGGCTAATCTTGACCAAAACCTATTTACAGCAGGGACCAATCCTAGAAAAGGTATTACCAAGTTTAATGATAAAGTTTCATGTTTTTTCTATCGATTGAATTTGACATTTTCATGACATGTGCCAAAATAATTCTCCAGAGCCATTTGGAAGAAGTCACTGAAAGAATCTCTAATGTCAATGTCTGTGTGTGAAAGTCATTATGAAAACCACTGCTGGAAACGGTCAAATTCCAACAAAAACTTAAAACTGTCCTTTCATGGGGCTGTTTATTATCAGTTGTTAACCATTACAATGATGTCACGCTATTGTTATTGCCATTAGTTCTGAGCCAAGAATTCACTGGCCATTCTGTGAATGCATATTTAACAAGTGAAACTGATGCTACTAGACCTCATTATGCAAAATTACAGTGAAATTATGTCTCAACCATAGCTTGAATGAAAGTCAGGGAAGTCACTGAAATCTGACGATTCCGGAAGTGGAAACAACACGTCCCTTCTCCTGACATCTCCATTACTAAATACAACAGCACAAACTAATGTTAACGAAAATACACTTTTATTTTCATTAATACAAGATAAATATATATCAAACATGAGCACAGAATACCCTGCACAATATACTAGCAGCTGATTTGATAGATTGTAAATTCAATGGTAGTGAAAGCACAACTTTTCACCCTTCACACCCACAAAAACATGTTCATGATGTAGATATTCACCAATGCACTCAAAACACAGTGGTGCACCATAATTTCTTCTTCAAACTATTGAATATAATAAAAAAAACAATCGCCTGTCCAGTTAGCATGATAATTGCACATTGATACAACACAATTCCCATTTAACACATAGTGAAGCACCAACAGGACAGCGTGAACTAAATGAACTAAAACTAAACAAATTATATCCTCAACAAAGCTTTGCTGATATTGACACTTGTTTATTGTAATACAAATTTTACTATCATGATTAATAAAAAAAGAGGACAGTGATACATGAGATATGTGTGGGAACAGTGAGCTACATGAGGTGTGTGGGAACAGTGAGCTACATGAGGTGTGTGGGAACAGTGAGCTATATGAGGTGTGTGGGAACAGTGAGCTATATGAGGTGTGTGGGAACAGTGAGCTACATGAGGTGTGTGGGAACAGTGAGCTACATGAGATATGTGATAACAGTGAGCTACATGAGGTGTGTGGCAAAAGTGAGCTATATGAGATATGTGATAACAGTGAGCTACATGGGGTGTGTGGCAAAAGTGAGCTACATGAGATATGTGATAACAGTGAGCTACATGAGGTGTGTGGCAAAAGTGAGCTACATGAGATATGTGATAACAGTGAGCTACATGGGGTGTGTGGGAACAGTGAGCTATATGAGGTGTGTGGGAACAGTGAGCTACATGAGGTGTGTGGGAACAGTGAGCTACATGAGGTGTGTGGGAACAGTGAGCTACATGAGGTGTGTGGGAACAGTGAGCTACATGAGGTGTGTGGGAACAGTGAGCTACATGAGGTGTGTGGGAACAGTGAGCTATATGAGATATGTGTGGGAACAGTGAGCTACATGAGGTGTGTGGGAACAGTGAGCTACATGAGGTGTGTGGGAACAGTGAGCTACATGAGGTGTGTGGGAACAGTGAGCTACATGAGGTGTGTGGTAAAAGTGAGCTATATGAGATATGTGATAACAGTGAGCTACATGGGGTGTGTGGCAAAAGTGAGCTACATGAGATATGTGATAACAGTGAGCTACATGAGGTGTGTGGCAAAAGTGAGCTACATGAGATATGTGATAACAGTGAGCTACATGGGGTGTGTGGGAACAGTGAGCTATATGAGGTGTGTGGGAACAGTGAGCTATATGAGGTGTGTGGGAACAGTGAGCTACATGAGGTGTGTGGGAACAGTGAGCTACATGAGGTGTGTGGGAACAGTGAGCTACATGAGGTGTGTGGGAACAGTGAGCTACATGAGGTGTGTGGGAACAGTGAGCTACATGAGGTGTGTGGGAACAGTGAGCTATATGAGATATGTGTGGGAACAGTGAGCTACATGAGGTGTGTGGGAACAGTGAGCTACATGAGGTGTGTGGGAACAGTGAGCTACATGAGGTGTGTGGGAACAGTGAGCTACATGAGGTGTGTGGGAACATTGAGCTACATGAGATATGTGATAACAGTGAGCTACATGGGGTGTGTGGGAACAGTGAGCTATATGAGGTGTGTGGGAACAGTGAGCTACATGAGGTGTGTGGGAACAGTGAGATACATGAGGTGTGTGGGAACAGTGAGCTACATGAGGTGTGTGGGAACAGTGAGCTACATGAGGTGTGTGGGAACAGTGAGCTGCATGAGGTGTGTGGGAAGAGTGAGCTACATGAGATGTGTGTGTGGGAACAGTGAACTACATAAGCTGTGTATGGTAAAAGTGAGCTATATGAGATATGTGATAACAGTGAGCTACATTAGGTGTGTGGTAAAAGTGAGCTACATGAGATATGTGATAACAGTGAGCTACATGAGATGTGTGGGAACAGTGAGCTACATGAGATATGTGATAACAGTGAGCTACATGAGGTGTGTGGTAAAAGTGAGCTATATGAGATATGTGATAACAGTGAGCTACATGAGGTGTGTGGTAAAAGTGAGCTATATGAGATATGTGATAACAGTGAGCTACATGAGATATGTCATAACAGTGAGCTACATGAGGTGTGTGGTAAAAGTGAGCTATATGAGATATGTGATAACAGTGAGCTACATGAGGTGTGTGGGAACAGTGAGCTATATGAGATATGTGATGACAGTGAGCTACATGAGGTGTGTGGGAACAGTGAGCTACGTGAGATATATGAAAACAGTGAGCTACATGAGGTGTGTGGTAAAAGTGAGCTATATGAGATATGTGATAACAGTGAGATACATGAGGTGTGTGGTAAAAGTGAGCTATATGAGATATGTGATAACAGTGAGCTACATGAGGTGTGTGGCAAAAGTGAGCTATATGAGATATGTGATAACAGTGAGCTACATGAGGTGTGTGGGAACATTGAGCTACATGAGATATGTGATAACAGTGAGCTACATGGGGTGTGTGGGAACAGTGAGCTATATGAGGTGTGTTGGAACAGTGAGCTACATGAGGTGTGTGGGAACAGTGAGCTACATGAGGTGTGTGGGAACAGTGAGCTATATGAGGTGTGTGGGAACAGTGAGCTACATGGGGTGTGTGGGAACAGTGAGCTACATGAGGTGTGTTGGAACAGTGAGCTACATGAGGTGTGTGGGAACAGTGAGCTACATGAGGTGTGTGGGAACAGTGAGCTACATGAGGTGTGTGGGAACAGTGAGCTACATGAGGTGTGTGGGAACAGTGAGCTACATGAGGTGTGTGGGAACAGTGAGCTACATGAGGTGTGTGGGAACAGTGAGCTACATGAGGTGTGTGGGAACAGTGAGCTACATGAGGTGTGTGGGAAGAGTGAGCTACATGAGGTGTGTGGGAACAGTGAGCTACATGAGGTGTTTGGGAACAGTGAGCTACATGAGGTGTGTGGGAACAGTGAGCTGCATGAGGTGTGTGGGAAGAGTGAGCTACATGAGATGTGTGTGTGGGAACAGTGAACTACATAAGCTGTGTATGGTAAAAGTGAGCTATATGAGATATGTGATAACAGTGAGCTACATGAGGTGTGTGGTAAAAGTGAGCTACATGAGATATGTGATAACAGTGAGCTACATGAGATGTGTGGGGACAGTGAGCTACATGAGATATGTGATAACAGTGAGCTACATGAGGTGTGTGGTAAAAGTGAGCTATATGAGATATGTGATAACAGTGAGCTACATGAGGTGTGTGGGAACAGTGAGCTATATGAGATATGTGATGACAGTGAGCTACATGAGGTGTGTGGGAACAGTGAGCTACGAGAGATATGTGAAAACAGTGAGCTACATGAGGTGTGTGGTAAAAGTGAGCTATATGAGATATGTGATAACAGTGAGCTACATGAGGTGTGTGGCAAAAGTGAGCTATATGAGATATGTGATAACAGTGAGCTACATGAGGTGTGTGGGAACATTGAGCTACATGAGATATGTGATAACAGTGAGCTACATGGGGTGTGTGGGAACAGTGAGCTATATGAGGTGTGTGGGAACAGTGAGCTACATGAGGTGTGTGGGAACAGTGAGCTACATGAGGTGTGTGGGAACAGTGAGCTACATGAGGTGTGTGGGAACAGTGAGCTACATGAGGTGTGTGGGAACAGTGAGCTACATGAGGTGTGTGGGAACAGTGAGCTACATGAGGTGTGTGGGAACAGTGAGCTACATGAGGTGTGTGGGAACAGTAAGCTACATGAGGTGTGTGGGAACAGTGAGCTACATTAGGTGTGTGGGAACAGTGAGCTACATGAGGTGTGTGGGAACAGTAAGCTATATGAAGTGTGTGGGAACAGTGAGCTACATGAGGTGTGTGGGAACAGTGAGCTATATGAGATATGTGTGGGAACAGTAAGCTACATGAGGTGTGTGGGGACAGTGAGCTACATGAGGTGTGTGGGAACAGTGAGCTACATGAGGTGTGTGGGAACAGTGAGCTACATGAGGTGTGTGGGAACAGTGAGCTATATGAGGTGTGTGGGAACAGTGAGCTACATGAGGTGTGTGGGAACAGTGAGCTACGTGAGGTGTGTGGGAACAGTGAGCTACATGAGGTGTTTGGGAACAGTGAGCTACATGAGGTGTGTGGGAACAGTGAGCTGCATGAGGTGTGTGGGAAGAGTGAGCTACATGAGATGTGTGTGTGGGAACAGTGAACTACATAAGCTGTGTATGGTAAAAGTGAGCTATATGAGATATGTGATAACAGTGAGCTACATGAGGTGTGTGGTAAAAGTGAGCTACATGAGATATGTGATAACAGTGAGCTACATGAGATGTGTGGGAACAGTGAGCTACATGAGATATGTGATAACAGTGAGCTACATGAGGTGTGTGGTAAAAGTGAGCTATATGAGATATGTGATGACAGTGAGCTACATTAGGTGTGTGGGAACAGTGAGCTACGTGAGATATGTGAAAACAGTGAGCTACATGAGGTGTGTGGTAAAAGTGAGCTATATGAGATATGTGATAACAGTGAGCTACATGGGGTGTGTGGTAAAAGTGAGCTATATGAGATATGTGATAACAGTGAGCTACATGAGGTGTGTGGCAAAAGTGAGCTATATGAGATATGTGATAACAGTGAGCTACATGAGGTGTGTGGGAACAGTGAGCTACATGAGATGTGTGAGAACAGTGAACTACATGGGATGTGTGTGAGAACAGTGAGCTGCATGAGATGTGTGTGAGAACAGTGAGCTGCATGAGATGTGTGTGAGAACAGTGAGCTACATGAGATGTGTGTGAGAACATTGAGCTACATGAGATGTGTGTGAGAACATTGAGCTGCATGAGATGTGTGAGAACAGTGAGCTACATGAGATGTGTGTGAGAACAGTGAGCTACATGAGATGTGTGTGAGAACAGTGAGCTACATGAGATGTGTGGGAACAGTGAGCTACATGAGATGTGTGGGAACAGTGAGCTGCAAGAGATGTGTGGGAACAGTGAGCTACATGAGATGTGTGAGAACAGTGAGCTACATGGGATGTGTGTGAGAACAGTGAGCTGCATGAGATGTGTGTGAGAACATTGAGCTGCATGAGATGTGTGTGAGAACAGTGAGCTACATGAGATGTGTGTGAGAACAGTGAGCTGCATGAGATGTGTGTGAGAACAGTGAGCTGCATGAGATGTGTGTGAGAACAGTGAGCTACATGAGATGTGTGTGAGAACAGTGAGCTACATGGGATGTGTGTGAGAACAGTGAGCTGCATGAGATGTGTGTGAGAACAGTGAGCTACATGAGATGTGTGTGAGAACAGTGAGATGCATGAGATGTGTGTGAGAACAGTGAGCTACATGAGATGTGTGTGAGAACAGTGAGCTGCATTAGATGTGTGTGAGAACAGTGAGCTGCATGAGATGTGTGTGAGAACAGTGAGCTACATGAGATGTGTGTGAGAACAGTGAGCTGCATTAGATGTGTGTGAGAACAGTGAGCTGCATGAGATGTGTGTGAGAACAGTGAGCTACATGAGATGTGTGTGAGAACAGTGAGCTACATGAGATATGTGTGAGCAAAGTGAGACACATGCAACAGTGTGTAAGAAGTGAGCCACATGTTTTCCCATTGTATTTTTCAGACGTGAATACTCCTACACAGCTTCTAGCCTGTATACCTGACAGAGAGCCACCATGAGACTGAGCACCGGTGTAAGAAGTACAGTGATGATAGGGAGGCTGTAGTACTGTAGATAGTACATGACGTCCCGCACAGGAAGAACACTCAGTATGGACAATGTGCCATGTGTGGTAGGTGGTAAGCAGCGTGTACGCCAATAACTCAGCACTGTATGAAATATCTGGAGGTCAAGGTCAGTGTCCACAAGGTCACCCTGGAAAAAAAGAGTTCATATTGAGCACATAATCAGAGAATGAAACTTACTGTTTTAGTCTACTAGTCCTTATTATTATAAAGTATAGCTAAACCCTTTCCAATGGCAAATTAGTCATTTTGATTGGTCCTTTTGATGCTTTCACTATTGGCCTGTTTGACAAGGACTAGAGGACTAATCCATGTATGCTTAGCAGCCATTGTGAACACTATCCTCATTTCTTGTGGGTGAGTGATGTGGGGTTTCATATGTATTGTAGGCAGTTGGTATCGAAGGCAGGGTATAGGTTTTAACAGGGAGTTTATATATGTCTTATATATTTCCTGAGTTAAATAAGTTAAATATATATATAGATAAATATTCACAGCACTGCCCAATACAAATTATAACAGCAGCTGGACTATTATAACAATGGCCAACAGCACGGAGTCATGTGCAGGTCAGTGGCTCCAAATTAGCGCTAGAGTATGGCCGGTTGGCCACTGAAGCTTGACATCAGGATGAGGTGTAAGATACTGCAGGCTGACCAGAGAGGTATCATATTCGATACGTCAGTGATTTGACTGGTTAAAATAAGAATACTTCCTGTTAGTCAGGACTTGACCTTCTGACAGAGCTAGGCAGGTTGGCTCTCTGACACCTCTGAGATGCTGCCTGGCCATGTCTGTCCCATTACCACAATCGTGATCATATAGATGCTGTAATTATTATATCACAAATAAAGTGTTGTGGACCCACTGATGGACTCCTGTGTTTGAAGAAGGACAGATATCCCAAACTTAACAGCCCGGGATATATGAATCAAGAACTTTACCAGTAACGGCAAATAAGCTAAGGGACACAACTCTACACAGCCAACAAGCTATAGTAGGGAGGCAAGTCTGAGACAGGTGGGCCCTTGGACTTAGTAATGGACTCCTTAATGCATCTGTATCAGACGGTATGACGGTGGGTATCTCATCAGATCTGAAAAAAACCCTCAATAATTATAAACCCTTCTAAAGACAAGTTGTCAAGGAAACTGTATGCTCATAATCACAAAGCGTTGGTTCAGTCTTATTTACAGAAAGAACATGAGAATTGAGGGTAAGTCCCAAGTAAACAAACAGTTAAAAATAGAATATTAGTTTAAGCTAAAATCTTTACATACTGTGTTACCAAGCCAAAGCTGAAAAGCTTGAAAAGTCCCCGTGTCGGGTGTGTCAGACTCAACACTGCATGGGTCAGGCAAGACTGGCTCCCGACAGGAAGACTTCATTTGAGTGGTTACCTGCTGGGCTACTCCCCGAGGGCCAAAGCTACAAATGCCTTCGCAACTTTAAGTGCCACATCATGAAGATAATGGTTGGCGAAAACCGTGTCTGACCTCCAAAAACATCCTTCCATGATTGCTCTAATAGAACAGTTGCTGTGTAGAGCCATGGCTGAGGCAACTGCTCTGATCTTGTGAAGATTTGTTCGCCCTCGTTGGATTAAGGTTAGCGATCTCGTAAGTCTGCAGGATGACTGTGTGTAACCATAGAAATATTGTGTTGCGACTAACTTCGGTCGTGGATGTACGGGATACGGGATACGGGAATGAATAGCAGTTTCCGCGAGAGGCACCTTTTTTAGCAGCGAATGAAAACTTGTAGTGTGTGTACAGGGCACAAGCGGAGTTCACCGTCATCTTTGATCCCTACGATCATAGAGCTTGGTGGAATGGTGAAGGACCTGTAGGGTTGGCCTGGTAGTTGATTTTTCGCAATGAAATCCCAGCACAACCCGAGGTGCAACACCAGCTGACCATGCTCAGAACGGACACGGGTGATGCCAAGGCCACTGCAGGGCAGGTCGTAAATGGATGATCCTCAACACAGCACATTCAAAACCCATGCAGGGGTGACGAAATTTGGGCCTTCTGATCCTCAAGCCTGAAAGAGCGTAGTAGGGCCTGTATACAGTTCCAGGACCTTAGTGATTTTGCAATTCTCCGAAACGTCCAACACTGAATTAAGCGCTACCAAATACTTTGTAATGGTGCTAACTTTCAAGTGTCTTTTGGTACACAAGTGTAAGATGTATTCAGCTAAGAATTGAGGCGATGCTGTTGTGGGATCTTGATTCTTTACCTTACAAAAACTTTCAAATGATTGCCGATTGTCATTGTATAACCCCCCTGGTAGAGGATTTGTTTGATGTTTAACGCCACACTCAGCAATATTCCAGCTATATGACAGCGGCCTGTAAATAATCGAGTCTGGACCAGACAATCCAGTGATTAAAGCATGATCTACGATCCACGCAATTGGGATCGATGACATGAACACCCGATCACGCCTTTTACGACAAGCATAGTCACCTTTTACGGCAAGCATCGGTTGCTGAAGACCTATTCTACCCCGGAATCTTCTTGGTCAGTTGGACGACGAGCAGGAATGTGAATTGGTTGTGAGATCACAATCTGTCACATGATAACGGCAATGGTTCCTGCAAAAAGTAGACTGGCAGAGGAAACAATACTTTTTCTTCACCCAGGACCATCGTGAAGCGGTGTCTTTCTCTGTCGTAAGGTAAGCAGTAGATGCATTAAGGAGCAGGGTAAGTGAAGGACTACTACCATGATCACTCCACATCCATGTTTCGTAAATCTGGAAATGTGTGAATCCATAAGATTTTACTGGGAGCGGTACTGTCGGGATGAACAGGGTTTCACTGTATGCAAATACAAGGAAAGAAGAGAACCACAGTTACTATGACTTGAGAGATGAGCGTGTGTTGAACATGCAGCACATGGAACCAACAACATTTCATAGAATCTTGTTGAATGTTATCTAATCATTTTGTATTTATTGTTAAAATAATAATTACTGCTTGCTAATTCCTATTCTACAGTCTATGATTAATATCATCAACATCATTTACAAACACAAATATACACACAGAGAGTTGAGTTCATGCAAAAAGAAACTCAGAAAATGTATCTGAAAAACTAACTGCACTGTGGGGTAAGCTCTTGAGAATGGAATCTGTTCACTATTTTGTTGTAGCCAGAGACATACAGAATGCAGGTGAGGACTGATAATATTGTTTATGGTTTATAAACAAGTAAACAATAGTAACTTACCAGTGTTTCAGAGAGACGGTGCACATTTGTTTCTACAGCATACTCTAGCTGGTGAGCCAAGACTAACCAATACAACAAGAGTACGGTCCATGTGCCAATCACAGTCAGAAGAGTCACCCTGTAAACAGTGTTGATATGTATAATAAGTCAGGTAAGTATTTGATTCTTATATCTTCATATGCTGGACATATTAATAATGCATGGCATTCATCTTTTTGGTAATATTTACAGGAAGAACACATTGATGTTAAAATATCTTTATCTTTGGAATTAGTAAGATCTAAATATTTTTTACATTTGTATACTTATCCTGCATTACTCCTAAATGCATTTACTGCTTACCTAACGACAAAAGAGACATCGCCAAGCTGGGTCTGCTTTTTGTAGGACCATCACTGCTGTCATGTGACTGGATGTAACTTCGCCAAGCCACTGACAAGAGTGGATGTGGCAGTTGGAGAGCAGGTAGCAGTTTGTTGTCTACAAGGTTGTGAAAGTTGAAAAATCAACTACAGGAGGGCTTTCAGTCGTGTCATGTCGTGTCTGGACAAGACCTGGAAAATAGTGTTTTGTAAGCTAACCACTTCCAGCTCCCATGTACACTAAATCAAAGTGCTCCTCAACCGATCGCCAAGGTACGACGACACACAGGTGCTGCTGTTCTTATATTGAGGTGACGGTGAAGACAGGTGCCTCGTACTCCATGTGTCCCTTGATAATGCGCATGTTGACACCAGTGGTCTACTGAAGTTAGTGACTCGGTTACAATGATGAACAGCAACAGGCATCTAACTGAAAGGTTGCAACCATTTGTACCAGTAAGTAAGCAAACCAATTTGGAACAATGACCCTGCACCGCCCCCATTAGATTAGACCCATTAGACCTAATTCTAGGTTTTTACAGTCAGAGTTCTTAACTGTTGATATTTTATATCACTCTGTGCATTAACCTTGAATCCCCCAATATGCTGAAGGCGAGGTACGAACCCCACACAACGGAGAGTCCATTGTGTTTTGTGGTAAACAGTCAAGATGTGTGACTTGGCCGGTGTAGGCGCAAATTGATCTCCATGATCTCCATCTCCACGCCTGGCGCTGACCTGTTGACAATGATCCCAACAGGTTGGTACAGGGTAGCATATGACGATTCTGTCAAATGTCTAGCTGATCTTGAAAGTGTGAAGCTCTTTAAGTTTGGTACGGCTCATGTCTACCAGATGCCACATGAAACAAATTCAATGAGAGTACTAACCCCTCTCCGTGGAATCATTTAGCCAATGTTGAATGTACACCGCTAGACGGGAGATTTGACAGCAACTTTCACAGATCCTAAGCCTGAGGCCAGGCGCTACCGAAGGTTGAGGAAAAATCAGACCTCCATTTTATGCTGAAAAGTTTACCACTGTCCGTAAGTGGTTTAGACTATTGGCTTTGGTCTCATTGAGGCCCAGAATGAGAATGCCAAAGCTTAAGTGAGTGTCTGACCTCGGCCTCAATGAAAACGAACCTAACATCTGGAATGTTAAGTATGGTCTGCTTCGATGAGCCAGTCATCCTCTGAGGGTCCTTCTACCAAAAGCGTCTGGTCAGCCACTTCATTTCAAAGACATGAATAGGAAAGTAAACTTTCCTACATTTGGGCATCTTAAAAGCTTGTGCAAGTGTCAACTTGGATAATTTTTTCATCTAACGCCTAATCCATATCCCTGAGTACTGGGTCCGGTGGTATCACTGTAGGGTGGGATCAAATGGTGTCCTTGTCAGACCTGGGCCAGGTGATGGACCTACCGCTTGTGAGTCGGTTTGCCATTCAATCCACCATCTGTGCCAAGCTGAGGTGGGTAAACCTGCCCAGCGTTCCCGTTTACCGGTAATTACCAGTTTTTTACCGGTAAAATTAGGCTTGGACTGGTAATTCATGTGACTGCCAGTCCCTGTGGACCGGCAAATAAAGTACCTTAGAAATCTTTGTTGTTGAACAAAACATTGGTGATATTCATATAACTACAATTTTCAAACAAAGTCAGCTTGTCTGTTACCATCAGGGTTTCCCCTTGTCTATTTCTAGGTTAAATATCCATTTGTAGCGACTTCGTCTCAAAATATTAAAAAAAGAAGAAGAGAAAATTGTGACTGAAGTTAGCGTGAATGACATATAGACCTAACTAAGTTACTTCAGAGATGACATCTTTGCACTGAACATTATGTTGAAAGAATTGAAAACAAATAATTTTCATATTTTCTTTTATTTGTTGAAAGTTGAGACTGGCAAAAATTAGGGGGGACTGGAGATTTTTAAAGTTGCCAGTCCCCAAGGACTGGCAGTTTCAAAAGACAGCGGGAACACTGCAGGCTACCACAGATGAATCCCAATCCTCATCCGATGAACCTTCAGAAGACTCGGAGCGGTAGCAATTCCCATACCGATGAGCGGCTTCTAGTGCGGTGCGTAGGCCTCGCGGGTGGAGACCCAACCCCGAGATAATATATCCACATAGGGGATGTAGCATAAAAGGTAATTGACGTCGTACCAGTCTACGTGGATGGCATAGATGGTCTCACAAGTGTCTGATGTACAGCAGACGCTGACGTACTCACAAGTACTTGTGTTGTCTCCGGCGTTGAGGCTCAGCGGCAGGAGTGGCTGGTACATTGCCGCCAACGCTAGATACCACTGTGTCATAGACTGCTACCACATGGTCATTTTGAAGGCGTAGAATGTATCAATGGCATCTGGTACAGCAGGCGCTGATGTAATAGTAAGGGCTAGGGCTATTTCAGGTGCTAGTGGCATGTAGCTGGTGCATCAGCACAAGCACTGGATACCTCTGTCATAGACTGCTGCCACAAGGGCAAACCAGTCTATGTGGCAGGTGGAGGTGGAACATGATGCATGATGAAACCCACACATGTGCTGATGTGTCGGCCCTAGTCGACGGCCATGCTGGTCGACGTGGAGCGCTCAGCTGGAGTCGCTGACGTCTGGTGTGAGGCAGATGTTGATTGGATTGGATTGGATTGGAACACAGGCACAAGTGCCTGATCCATCTGTGATGTATGGTGCCATAGGCTGTGTGTACATAGGTTGCCCTAGACCGGGTAGATAGGTGGTGCAGCTCTAAGCTGACCCAGCATTGAAGACATCGCAGGATACGCTGGAAGCCCTGAGGCTGTAGTCATTGTTGAAGCATCCAGGAGGGCGTAGGCAGATGCTGCGCTTGGCACAAGCCCTTGTGATGAGACGCCTGTAGGTGTTGACTGGATCATGGCTTGGCCGGGTTCAACCCAGTAGAAGCGCCCAGGGACCGTCACTGTGGAGGCCATAGATACCTGAAAAAATTAATCAGGTGCGACACTCACGATTGAGTCCGAAGTCGTAGTACATGGAGTTGAATGAATGTCAGCAGCCACTTGAGGACAGTAGCGTCCTGCGACTGAGACATCTTCCTTGCAGCAGCATGGGACTGCTGTAAAATACGCTTGTGAGTGACTTACCTAAAAATGGAGAACCTCGGTGAAGAGAGAGGTGAACAAAAATTTGAAGTTTGGAGTGCAAACCTGAGTGCAAAACTGCATGTGTTACACAAAATTAGAAGTTGTAGTTGAAGAAGACTTGAGCATGCCAAAGAAGACCACACGGTTGCAATCGGCAAATATTTTTTAAAGTTTATAAAATACAAACGCCCCAAAACACTATGCCAAAGGCTACAGGTATTTAAATATACATAAGCATGTTAATACCTAACAAAGAATTGCAAACAAACTTGACTATCTCGGTAAGAGATGAACAAATGTAATGCAATTTCAAAATGGCAGAAACAACAAGCCAGGTGGTGGGGGTCTTTTTACAAGGAAAACACTCGCATATAATTATTAATACACAATCAAGTGAAAATAATATGAAAGGAATACATCACTCATCGCAGTGTGGTAGCAGTATGCCAACCACTGAATTAAAAGAATAGATCATGGGAGAGCCAAGTGAGACATGTCCTTCCCTGTCGACGACAAGCAGTAATATGATTTGATGTGAAGTCACATCCGGTCACATGACAGTGGCGAGTTCTACAAAAGGTTGTAAGGTTAGCAGTAAATGCATTAAGGAGTAATGCAGGATAAATAAAATTTTTTTACAAACCTGTAGAGGTTATGAATTCTCTGATGAAATCCTCCTTGGGGCACTTATTGCATTTTCCTGGCTCAAGAAAATCTACATGACATAGTTGTAACCATTTTCCTTAATAAAAATTGTTACCACACAAAAAACTTTGTTTTTGTATGATATACGTCCACCCTTATGGTGCCTCACCCTCCACGGCGCGTCACGCCAAGGGAAGCAACTCTCACCCAAATCACTTTCCATATGTCTAATGCTGACGGAATGTGGGGAGGCGGGTGGCCGTGCCCCAAGGAGGATTTCATCAGAGAATTCATAACCTCTACAGGTTTGTAAAATTCTCTTTCAGATTAAATCCTCCTTGGGGCACTTATTGCATCAAGATAGACTCCTAAAGATAATCTAGGAAGTGGCATCCGTCAGCAACAAGCGTGCATAAATACATCGTATTTTGATTATTTCAATGAATAAACAAGAGTTCAATAAATGGAACCAACCTTATCGTGAGGCACCACCGTCGAAAGGCGGGGGCTGGAGACAGGGCGTTATCGACCATACACAATGAAAAGAGCCATTCTTTGTGGCTTATCATATCGAGAACTCGAGACACACACACCCCCCACCCCACCCACTTTTTTGAACAAGTGATATTGGGGGCACAGATCACGAGAGACTATAAACCCGCACAGAGCTAGGCCAGAGGGTCCCCGTAATCGAAGGAGTGCATGTGCAATTACGATGATTATCGACTAGTAATGGCTGGTATTGTATCGACCGTAGAAGATAAAATCCGGACCGTTACTGAGCAGTGTTATAACCGGTCCGGGCGGTCTAAAATCTCGAAGGCTCAATCGGCTAGAGATGTAGAACTTTGCCCAGTTCGGAGAACTGACTGACCAAACCGAGCACGCTCGCTTGAGTGTTTGTCGAGTTGGTAATGTTTGATGAACGTGCTCGGCTGGCTCCAAATAGCCGCGGAGCAGATCTCCTCAATGGGCAGAGCCGCAGCATACGCTTGTGTCGTAGCCACTGCTCTAACCGAATGAGCCTTCAACTTGGTAGGGGGGTCCCTGCCTTGAAGCGTGTACGCCGTACATATAGTAGAGACTATCCACCGCGAGATAGTTTGTTTGCTCGCAGGTGAGCCAGCCTTCCTACCGCCATAACAGCAAAATAGTTGATTATCCTTACGGATACCCTTAGTTCTGCTGATATAGGACTTAAGGGTCCTGCGGACATCCAAGACATAAGCATGTCTTGTAGTGGTCCCCGACGAGGAAGGCTGTGAAAGAGCAGGTAGCTCAATAGGAGCCGTCACGTGGAAGGCGTGTGCGACCTTAGGACGGTAAGAGTCCGGCAGGCGAATACTGACCCTGTCCCGGTGAAAGACAGTTAGTTCGGGATCGGCTGACATTGCGTGAATGTCGCCTACCCGTCTGCCGGACGTTACCGCCACAAGGAACGCCGTCTTCCAGCTCAACAGCTGAAGAGAGAGAGACGACAGATCCCGAAAAGAAGGACCGGACAGCCAATCAAGAACGATTGACAATTCCCAAGGGGGACTGATCCGCCGGACAGGCGGTCGGATCCTGTCCACACCTGCTAAAAAACGCTGCACTAATGGGTGCGCACCCAAAAGTGCCCCGTCGACGGGGACGTGAAAGGCAGCGATAGCTGTAGAGTACCCCCGGACTGTCGATGCGGCCAGGCCGACATCTAGTCGCGACTGGAGGAACTCAAGTACGGCTACGAGATCTGCAGAAAAGGGATCTGCAATCATTCTATCGACACACCAGCGCGCATAGCAGGCCCATCTATCCTCGTACTGAACGTTTGTCGAATCCCTCCGCGAAGCCAGTATTGTGTCTGCAACTCGTGCAGGAATACCGCTCTCCTGGAGGCGATTCCGGACAGTGGCCAAGCCACCCACTGAATCCTGGGATTCGGGTGGAGGGCCTCGTTCTGGGATAGGAGGTCCGGTCGTAAAGGTAATAGAACAGGAGGCTGAGCCAGAAACCTGAGTATGACTGGAAACCAACTCTGCGCCGACCAAAGGGGTGCCAGGAGCACAAGTAGTCGCGCAGGCTGAGTGGCTAGCTGAGACAGGACCTTGGAAATCAGAGGTACTGGGAGGAATGCCCACAGTATTCTGTCCGTCCAATCTAGCTGGAAGGCGTCCGGTGCCACCGACCTCGGGTCGGGGACTCGGGAGCAGAACGTTGGTGTCTGGTGATTCACCCCAGACGCAAACAGATCCACCTGGAACGACCCGTATAACTGGGAGATAATCCCGAATATCCCCGGGTCGAGCCTCCACTCGTGAGGAGCGAGGATCCGGCGAGACAGAGCGTCCGCACGGACGTTGTCTACCCCCGGGAGATAAACAGGTAGCACCCTGATAACGTGTGAGTCGCACCATAGGAGGAACTGCCACGTCTCTTGGAGAAGCGACGGAGACACCGTTCCCCCCTGCTTCCGGATGTAAGTCATCGCCGTTTGGTTGTCCATCTCTAGACGCACCACTTGGCCACGAAGCAGATCCAGGAAGCGTTGGAACACCAACCTGACCGCTCTCAGTTCTAGCACATTGATATGCAGTTTGATCTCCTGCTGGGACCATAGTCCCGAGGCAGTGTGATCGTTCAGAACGCCTCCCCAGCCGGAGAGTAACGCGTCTGTTTGAACTGTGAGAGACGGCACGGGAGTGTCGAGGGGGAGCCCCCGGGACAGATTCCCGACCTCGGTCCACCACTGAAGGTGTGCATTGAGCCACTGCGGAGTCTCGAGAACAGTCTCGAGATCTTCCGAGTTCACCCAAAGTCGACGGAGCGCTTGTTGAATGGGTCTCATTCTCAAGCGCGCCCGCCAAACCACATCCACTGTCGCCGCCATGTTGCCCAGTAACTGGAGCCATGTACGAGCAGTGTGACTGGTGGACAGATGGAACTGGGAAGTAACACTTCTGACCTTGGTAATGCGATCTTGTGACAGAGATACAAGTCCGCTCACCGTGTTGAAATTCGCCCCTAGGAAGACTAGATTCTGAGTAGGGCTCAGATCTGACTTCTTGAGATTGACTATCCACCCTAGAGTGATCAGAATATCTATCACTTGTTGTGTAGCTATCTGACTCAGGGATTGCGATAGAGCTCTTAGTAACCAGTCGTCGAGGTACGGATGGCAGAACTGACAACACCTCCCGTCGAAAGAAAACCTGAGGTATTTCTTGAACTCGGGGTGTATAGGTACGTGGAGATAGGCGTCTTTTAGGTCTATTGACGTTAGCCATTCTCCGGTCTCGACAGCTGAGATCACCGAGCGCAGTGTCTCCATCCTGAAGGACGGTACCTCTATAAGTTTGTTCAGCCTTCTCAGATTGAGAATAGGCCTGAACCCTCCGTCTTTTTTGGTGACTAGGAAATATGTCGAGTAGAAGCCCTCGCTTTCCTGTCCCACGGGAACCAGTTCGATCGCAGCCTTCATAAGAAGTGCGTCGACCTCGGCACGGAGGAATTCCGCCCTCTCCAGGGTAGCAGGCACCGGAGTGTGCTTTATCCCGGAGAAGGGGGACAGATGATGTTTCCACCGAGGCAAATGGCCATCCCTTAGAGTGGACAGGGTCCAGGGATTGGATGTGACTGTCTCCCATTCCTGCAGGAATAGAGCCAGTCGGCCGCCTACGGCGACATCCGGCTTGAGGCAGTTCGAAAACATGCGACCGTGGGTCCGCCCGGGGCACTTCGGGCGCTAATGGGAACCCGATGGGTTCCCGGCCCCGCGAAAAGGCTGCTGGCCTCGACCAGCTGCCCTGCCCCGGCCCCTGCCTCTCTTGCTCCTCCCGGCGCCCTTACCTGAAGGAAGCGGCTGCTTCCAAGCAGGTGCAGACTTCTGACCCGGCGCGTCAGCGTAGGAGGAAGCAAGTGGAGAGGTCCGCTTACGCGGTTTAACGCATGGTACCTCCAACAAGGCCTTAGAATCCTTGATGGAGGCATACAACTGTGCGGCCTCTCGGACCACCTGCTGAGCCCCAGGGAAGAGGGTGGCACCCATCTTATAAGGCAAAGCAAGTAGATCCTGGCGTGTGGAAGCCGAGTATTTGGATACCGACATCCACAGCCTGCGCATGCCCATGACTGCGCACATCATCTGCGAGGCACAGCTACGAATAGCGTCCCTCGCAAGATGACTATGTACCTCCGTAAGTTGCGCGGCCAACTCCGAAGAGTCGGCCGGCCCCTCTCCCGCTAACTCCCTCTGTACGGCCGACAGATAAGCGAAGTGTACGGACACCCGGAGCTGCTGACATGCATTACGATATTGCTCCTCGAAGCAAACGTAAGCAGCCTTCAGCTCCGTACCGCACGCGGGAAAGGGTGGCAACCGCTGGCCCTGCTTGACCTTAGCCAAGTTGGGGGTCGAAGACCCCCCCAGGGTAACGGAGGTCCAGACGCATTCGTCCACCACCGGTACCTCAAAATCACCATCCTCTGCTAACGGGTACCGCTTAATAAGTTCGGGCAGGTCGAACTTCCTGCGGGCACCCGACAACAGAGGGTTGATGACTTTTTGCACCAATGAAGACAGAATACGGAGCCGCACCTGGGGCGCCTTGCTCGGAGCAAAAGCGTCCCCCGGAAGGCGGAACTCAGTCGGATCCGACTGGGGCATGGGCGCAGCCACCTGAGGCAGTACCTGGACAATCTTGTCCCGTACATGCCTCAACGAGGAAACAAAGGAAAATATTCCCGAGGTCTCCGAGTCGTCTCCCCCCTCCTCCATCCACTCCTCCTCTCTCGATTCCGAGCCGAAATTAATCGACTCTTCCCCGAGAGAAGAGGCAGACGAAGTCGGAAGGGGACGCCCGAAGGCCTGGGCCTTCGCATCCCCGGGCTGCACCCGGCCCGAAGCCGAGTCCCGGTCCCGAGGTGCCGGGGGTTCAAGGGAACCCACCTGGCTCTGGGCTAGAAATCCGCTAGAGGAAGCCTCGGCCTCGGAAGAGGCGTCTGGCTCCGCTAGGGAGAACTGTGCGTCGGTAGTGAACGGGCCAGTGCCCGCCACCCCTCCGGCTGGCGCCGAAGCCCGGTCTGAGTTCGTCCCCGAGACCAAGTGGCCTGCCTCGGCCGACGCCGGGCATATCACAAGGTCTCGAAGCCGCGTCCGGCGCCGACAACGGGGAAGGCTCGGTCCGCAACTCCTCTCGGAGCTGAGACTTTACCTCCTCCATCATCGACGCCATCTGCGACCTCAACAAGGCAGAGATGTCTGCCAAAGACGGTGCAGGAGAGGGTGCAGTGATTGTGACGGGGACCCTAGAGCCTTCTCCCCCGGCCCCCGGGGAGGGAGCGGAGGAGACAGTCTCAGCTGCCTTTTTACCCTTTCTTACTTTTTTTGAGGGGGGCGGGGCGGTCTTTGCCGATCTAATGTCCACCCCCGCCTTCAATAGACCCTTAAAGTGTAAGAGGTCCACATTTCTCTTTTTCTGCGCCCGTGGTGTGAATGCAACACAGATCGGGCATGACCCATCGTCATGCCCGTCTTCGGCCAAACACTTTATGCAAGTATCATGCCTGTCTTGGGGGGGAATCGAAGCCGAGCACCCCGTACACAGTTTGAAGGTCTGTAAAAAAGACCGTAATTTTTTAGTTTGGCGGGAAGGGTAATAAAGTGTATCAGTGAGATTGAAAGATCGGAAAGATACGTGCATAAATTGTGTAACTAGAAGCAAAGGCGTAATTTAGAATGCGATTGGTAACGCGATACTAATAGCCAATGTCGTAGTATAATTATAACACCAAAGTGGGCGTGTTACGCGCGAAGGTGTAGAAAACCCGTAAAAAAGGTAAGTGTAATTTAAAATAATTAACACACCACCTTGGGTTTATTTAAAGGAAAAGATTGTAGGCTAAAGCCCGATGATATAGATTAAAAAACCGAAGCCGTTTTTGATGGCCCTGGTGTTACATGTATCATACGTGGCACTACAAAATGGACGCTACGACGGCCTTCATTTCAAAGGTATCGTACACGTGTCACATAATTACAACTTTATAACTTTACAATGCGAGGTATTACGCCTTTGCATGAAAGAAATGTACCATACATACAGTTTGGTCTGCCATGGTTCTTGTACGAACGATTATCTTGTCTTTATTTTGTCTTGAAAAAAACAGCACGTCTGTCTTTGTCAGATGACATAAGGAAAGTGATTTGGGTGAGAGTTGCTTCCCTTGGCGTGACGCGCCGTGGAGGGTGAGGCACCATAAGGGTGGACGTATATCATACAAAAACAAAGTTTTTTGTGTGGTAACAATTTTTATTAAGGAAAATGGTTACAACTATGTCATGTAGATTTTCTTGAGCCAGGAAAATGCAATAAGTGCCCCAAGGAGGATTTAATCTGAAAGAGAATGTCTGTATAACTGTATATAAAGTGTATGTATTCCACATCTGAATTTTGTTAAACACCGGCATAAACACATAGATTGAACAGTTGTTAAATACATCTCTAGTGTTACATTCATCTTATAGATGGAATAGGCATGTAGCAATTATTGCTTCAACATTTTCAAGAACATAATTTTTATCATATCTCCAAATGTCCAAATATTGAGGTTTGATTGGTTCATGTGATTTTGATAAAATACAATGCATCCCTCCTGGGAGGGAAATAAATTCTGAGCAGGAGAATAAATCCCTTATACCCCGCCACAAAGAAGACAGGCTCCATGTGGATTTCTGAGCAGGAGAATAAATCCCTCAGAAGCAAGACACTGTACGCTTTTTCCGGGTCAATGAAGGTTACATGACATAGCACAAGTTAACCTCAGCTCAAACAAACAGCTGTTTTCTATCAGTTTTGAATTTATTTTTATTCTTCTGCAATGGCAGGTTAAAACATGTCGGTAACATAAATTTGTTGTAGCAGGATCACGATGGGTACATGTGGCTTTATGCGGCCCTCGTAAGTTTTATACCACCCGCCTCCAGGTCATGGTATAAAACCTAAAGTGGGACACATAATTATCCAGCAAGTGGTGTAAAACATGACGAGGGACGCATAAAGCCACATGTACCCCTCGTGATACTGCTACAACATATAACATCCCACATCCTGGGCTATCCATGCATATGCAAATCTATGATATGCAACACCTGAGGCCCAGTTTATATTGCTCGAGTTAATAAGGTGTATAAGCCTGTACCAGCATCATCTTGAGTACTGTGTATCTGGTTGTCTAAGCAAACATATTCTGCAGGAAACAACTCTGCATTGATAGTTTACAAATATCAGCACCTTCTGCTAAAATTGCCTTTATTTGGTGATAGTTGCCAAGAACAAACATGCAGAATTCTGTATGGATTTTCTCAATACTGTGGCAATATACATTTCCAGTACATCTATGTTGGCTGTATTCTACCATCAAATATCTTAAACACTTATTCAACAGGTATATTTCTAAATTTACTAATAAACTCCTTGGCTGAATATATTGATTTATCTACTTGCCTTGAAAGTGCTTCACATGCTTTTGTAAATAACTTTCGACATGATACTACTTCAAGTCTTTCATGATCAGGGAACCATTTCTCATGTTTAGATATCTTTTTACCTTTCTTGAAAACAACAACTTTTGTTTTCTAAGTATTTTACAGATGTACACCATCTGCAAATATTGCAACATCATCTGCAGACAGTAAAATCTATAATGCATGTGTGTAGCTTGTCTTCAACAATACCTCAACAATGTTCATGATATCATTCAATAGTTCATCAATGTACCAGATAAAAAGAAGTGGTGCTAGGCCTAGAATACATAAAATACAGTCCTATGGTTTCCATAGATCCAGGGTGATTTCTCTGTTTACTCGTATTGAGTTGACTTTATGGCACAAAATGCTAACACGGCAACATCAGAGTTTCAAGTAGTAACAGGAGCAAGTTTTTGTTGCTCAGTGACAAACTGAAACACTCACCAGTTTTTTATTCTTCTTGGTGACAGTCTGCTCTTGGCAAACATATTATCAACGAGATAGTACATCAAGACAGCCAGCCCCATCAGGTAGCCACAGAGAAACACGATGTCCACGCCAGACGAAGAGTTGATGTCAAACCTCTTGTGTATCAAAGACTGAAAAGCACAAGGAATATTCAAATGCAAATATTTAAAAATACAAGTATTATACAATTAACTAGAAAGTGTTTTTACTCGTAAAAACATATGTCTCCCCCCACTCCCCTAACCCCCATTCATTCGTTAACTTCACGTTAAACCCCATCTCTTTATTCCCACCCTCCATTACTAAATAACAGAGACAAAAATAGAACTCCTAGAAATTTCAAACAACAAATTGGCACCACTTCAGTGCTGGGTTAATGTGTATACAAAGTTTCGCGAAAAAATATTAAACGGTTTCCGAGTTATGGTCCGGAAACGAAGCTTACCCCCATTCAGAGCCTATGTTCAACTTATCTCCATGGAAACGAGAAAAAATAAAAATGTCAAAAATCTCTAAATAGAAAAAGGCACCACTTCAGTGCTGGGTTAATGTGAATACAAAGTTTCGCGAAAAAATATTAAACGGTTTCTGAGTTATGGTCTGGAAACAAAGCTTACCCCCATTCAGAGCCTATGTTCAACTTATCTCCATGGAAACGAGAAAAAATAAAAATGTCAAAAATCTCTAAATAGCAAAAGGCACCACTTCAGTGCTGGGTTAATGTGTATACAAAGTTTCGCGAAAAAATATTAAACGGTTTCTGAGTTATGGTCAGGAAACAAAGCTTACCCCCATTCAGAGCCTATGTTCAAGTTATCTCCATGGAAACGAGAAAAAATTAAAATGTCAAAAATCTCTAAATAGCAAAAGGCACCACTTCAGTGCTGGGTTAATGTGTATACAAAGTTTTGCGAAAAAATATTAAACGGTTTCTGAGTTATGGTCCGGAAACGGTGGGAACGCCGACGGGAACCGTGCCAAAAACAATATGTCTCCCTCCATTCTGGGGGAGACATAATTACTGCAGGCTTGGTACGGTCAGTCAACCTCAGGCGATGGGCCCTTGAGTCCTTGTTTTCACATATTGACCACGTCACGATTTATCAGTCGTTTTGTTATACCGAAATTCACTTTAAAGTTTATGAAACCTTTAAACCACCCTGGGCCCTGTCCCACAAAGCGATCGTAGTGCTGAGATGATTATAACTCCCACACTTTAACATAGATTTACGACAATCGTAGCGCTAGGATTGCTTTGTGGGCCCTGTTTCGTTACAAAAACTTAGCTGTGAATTGTTAAATGATAGTACCAGACCAGGGTTCTACATTCTGTTCTACCACCTGCACCAGGTACAACCAAGTGAATAAATCAGGTTGCACCACCATATTATCATGAATATGGCTTCTCACATCTTGCCATCCAGTAATCAACCTTTAACAAAAGTTCCAATGTGTCTATTTATTGTGATTGTAACCAAATGATTGGCTGTTCTAGTGGTAATTGAGAATTAATTAGTTTGGGCACAAAGTTCTGCAAGTTCACTGCATTCAGAGCCCCTGTGTATCTAATTTTTTTCATGAAAGTTTATTTTCTTGAGTCTAAAAGAGTTGCAGACAGTTCTAAAAGAATTCAACTTTTTACTTTTGTCAATGTTTTGCCAAATACATGTATGACAGTACATCAAGCTTTCTGTTTCTTCATAATGTCCCTATCATCTCTCTAGCTATTTCTAAAAGAGAGTTTTCACTTTCTTTCTGATATCATTACTGATAGAACTACTACTAGAACATTGTCTTTTGTTGCATTTTAAGCAAGCAGTTTCACTGAAAGGGCTATCATAACAATCATATCGCTGTCACTGACAGCAGACGATTCTTTATCAGCAGAGGAATATATATTCATTACCACATTAACTATCTCCAGTAATCAGGAATAAGAACTAGTAAAATCCTAGATATTTTTTTATATTTGTATACTTACCCAGCATTACTACTTAATACATTTACTGCTTGTTCTTGACAGAGAGAAAGAGCTGTGTGAAGATCTTGCTTGAAGAAGTTTCAACTAGTTGAGAGGCCAACCCTATCACACAGCTCCCACAAGACCAAGGGAAGTGACATCACGGATCCTCACATTACTTGTTAAGACTGGAACATCGGAAGGCATAGTGGGGAGGCAGACTTGAGATGGGTGGGTCTCTTTAGTCACATTAATGCATCTTTATCCGACAGAATCGGTGGAGGGCAAACCTTCAACTGTGGACTTTCATCTCAGAATTCCCTCAGCCAATCATCCACTGTGCAGTCAGCAGCAATCGACCAGTTTGTAGACGGGAAAACAGGAGTTAAGTATGCAGATTGTCAAGGTACGACGCAGCCATACACGATAAACGAGTTAAGGTTGTAGACCGACGTACCGAGCCGTAATGCATGGGGCATTGAACCTTCTTTACCAGGGCTATTGCCAGGGATGTCGTGAGGCGGGCTCTGGACAGGAGGTGAGGTCAGTGGTGTCTGGTAGTGGTGACCTGCTGGGCCACTACTAACAGACCAAAACAGTGCATGCCTTGCACATCCTCAAAAGCGACATCTTGCAGTTAGTGACTGGTGAAGACTGTGTCGATTACCAGAAGCAGCCATCCATGATGGCTCATATGGAAAATTTACTGTGTGACGCCATTGTGGAGACGACCGCCCGGGTCTCATGCGAGTTGTTGGGAGCTTGAAGGGTCCAATCCTGCGGCCTCATAAGCCTGGAGAATGATGAAGCCAGAGAGCGATGTTGTTGTGGCTGACTTCCGCTTGCGAGGTCGCTGACACCAGTATGAAGAGGCGCCGTCGTTGTCTACGGCATTCCTTGGACTGACGGATGTAACAACATAATGCTCTCCAATCCCGTGGCCTCATAGGCCTGGAGAATGATGAAGCCAGAGGGCGATAGTGTGGTGGCTGTCTTCCGCTTGCGAGGTTGCTGAAACCAGTATAAAGAGGCGTTGTTGTTCTCTCCAGCATTCCTTGGACCGGTGGATGTAACAACACAATGGGTGAGAAATGATCTATCGGGCTGTCCTGAGAGTTGATTCTTGGCAATGAAGTACCAGCACAGTCCGAGATGCATGGCGTTCCTTGCTCAAAGTGGACATCCATGATGTCTAGGACGTGTAGTTCACTGACGCGGGCGGCTGTGGGGAGTGCCAAGAGGAAGACCATTTTTTATGCAGATGGTAGAACGACGCTGTGTCGAGGGGCTCGAAAGATGCATTTCTCATCAGGATGAGAACGATGTTCAAATCCCAAGCTGGTGGACGAAACTTTGCATTCTGGTCTTCTAGCCGGAATGAGCGGAGCAAGGCCTGTAGTTCCAGGTTTTTGTGGGGATGAGTTAGGTTTGGCCAGTCTGGGAGTGGTGACGGGTTGGCGATGGCTATCTCGCCAAGTTCACGCCATCTCGCCACGACCAAAGTCAGATCAAGGCTCAGCCTCGACTTGATCTTTTGGAGACCCTGGGAAGGAGTAAAGGCGGCAGAAAAGCATACGCTTTAAGTCCTTCCCAGGGGACGCTGAAGGCATCGACCGCCCAGGCCAGGGGATCCAGTACCAGTGATGAATGAAGGTATCTGATGGTTTTGGCTGGTGGTGAACAGGTCGATGTTGGGGTGACCGTGATCCTGACAAACGAGAGCAAAGGTGTCTGGGTGGAGCTTCCACTCTGTGGGGGCAATTTTGTCTGGTCGGGATAGAGTGTCTGAAATTGGATCCATGATCCACCATGTTGAAGAAGTGAACGTCTGTTAAAGGAACTGAGTGAATTGTTCCCTGGTTCCGCAGGCACCAGACGACGGTCATGTTGTCCGTCAAAATGGAGAGTCGGACGTGTCGAAGGGTCTGCTTCCAATGGGAGAGAGCCAGAATAAGCACCTCCAGTTCAAGATTGTTGATGTGCCACTGGAACTGAGTGGTGGACCACAGCCCCGAGGCAACCAGTCCCTCTAGATGTGCGCCCCATCCCTGAATGGAGGTGTCAACGCGGAGGTGTGTAACGAGGTCGTAATCCATGTCAAGAAGACGCCGTCTAAGACTTTTGATTCCAGCGTCCACCACTGGAGATGAGGTTGGAGGTGATCCAGAAGGATGATGGAGATTGAGCGATCCTTACGCCTGATGTAGGGAGCCAGGAACATCTGGACTGGGCTCAGTTGGAGCCTCCTCTGTAGGTCAAGTCCTGTGCTGAGGTTAGGAGGCCCAGGAGGACTTGCCACTGACATGGCTCAGGAGGGCCGGGACCAGGTGTAGTTGAATATGCGCCCACTGGTCCCTGGGTACAGAGAATAGATCGAGGTCGGTCTGAAAAAGACTGCCATTGAATTGAAGGTGGAATGATGGTGTCAACTGTGACTTCCTGAGGTTGATCTTCCATCCCAGTTGTTGGAGGAGACGCAGGGTGAAGTCCCTGTCACAAAGTAGAGTAACCATGCCCCAATGATTAAGGAGGCAGTCATCTATGTAGGCCTCATACTGAATATCCTGCAGGTAGGGCAAGGACGAGGTTACTATGCAACAAATGATACAGCACGTGAACCACATTCATTCTAGACCGGGTGGCCACATAAAATATAAAAGATGGCTACTTGAAACAACAAGACACCTCAGATTACCTTGGTGTTCTTAAGAAGAACTCAAAATAGGTTTCAAAACATTATGCAATGCTTAAAACATATACAGTTGTGCCTCGTTTATACGGACACTTGCGTCATTTCACAATTCGTCCGTATAAACGAATTTCCGTATAACTGAAACCAGCTTCTTACTCGAAGAGTTACTTCCCTTCAATTATGCAACTCATTACAGATGACAGAGCAAACAGATACATCCACTCAATCTTTATTCAAGACATACACGTTTCAAAAAATCTGTCATGGAAGTTTGAACTTTACCACATTTTGAGGTTTGAATTTTAAACAATAATTCCAAATTGTCCAGATCGCCTGTGTTCTTGTAATATGTAATCAAGGTCTCTATACAAGCACAAGCTTCCTTGTGAGTGACTGTATTGGCTGTACATGTACAATAAACAAGCTCGTCTCAAACGCAACTCAGTGTCACTTGGTTAATTGACTTCTCACGAATCAAAGGATTACCACCAGCGGAAGGATTACCACCAGCAGAAGTGTATTTTCCGTGTAAGTGAGACAATTTTGTGTGCATTTCAGTGTTTTGTGTATGAAAATGACCATCTCGTTCCGGAAACTGAATTTCCGTATATACGGGTAAATTTATATAGTAATTATTTCGTTTTGAATGAAAATCGTCCGGGAGGTTTCCGGATATCTGAAGTCCGTATAAGCGGGGCATGACTGTATAATGTATGAAGAAACAAACCATAAGCACAACACAAGCACAAGAATAGCAACTCAAAGAAGCAAAACATGTGAGGTTTTCAACAAGTTTTACGAGCAGATAAAAAAAATAGATCTTCGCTCTCCATGTGACAAAAGTAAGTGAGGATCCGTGACATCACTTCCCTTGATCACGTTGAAGCTGTGTGACAGGGTTGGCCTCTCAGCTAGTTGAAACTTCTTCAAGCAAGATCTTCCCAAAACTTTTTCTCTGTCAAGAACAAGCAATAAATGCATTAAGGAGTAACGCAGGATAAGGAAATAATTGAATATTTTCCTTTTCAGCTGAAATGTCTTTTCAATGGAGCATGGTCCATAATTTTGGGGGTGTTTATGGGGGGTTCATCAGAATTTAACAAATTTGTGGTCAGTAAAATACCCAGATCCGTGGAAGATTCTCATCCCTGAGTAATGCTCACATTACTGGATATCTGGAAGAGTGTTTTTATGGATGCTTTTTAAATGACATTTTTATTCATAAATTATAATTATTTTCCATATGAACACAGTGGGAAATGTGTCGGCAAATTCAACCTGTCCACCATTACAAGTGACATATTATCTTGCATGAAACATCACAATACTGAGTTACAAACTAATTAGCATAGCCTGTACCAATGACATATGACACTGTGACCTATCTCACCTTCCACCAAACGTCACAAGTTTGTGTACACAGCGCGTGGTCAACATAACTTGTTTATGGGCATGAGCACAGACTCGTTTACGTTTTTTCTTCAGCTAATTGATTTTAACCTGATACACACGATAGGAGTTAACATTTTTTATGGGAAAGTTACACACTTAAAACTGCTGCAATTCACTTGTGGTGGGAAATGTTAGCTGCACTGGGTGCAACCTGACAATAAACGTTATCTGCACTAGCAATGTTTTACCAGCGCTTGTGCAGCTTGGATATAACGAAATCGTTACCTTGACAGGCCAATACTCATCATGTGACAAGTCAATATTTAAAGGGGCACTGATCTAACGCAATTCCCCGGACTGGTTGTTGCCTTTGTTATTGTTTTTTGTTATTGAGTACTGGGATGATACGCAACGCAACTGAGCGTGACCAGAGACTTGGCTACCGTCTGCAAGGACAGCTAAATAAACTTGGAGGCTGGAGGCAATATTTGTTTTACGCATTTTTGCAAAAACACTGATTTGTTAACCGTGATCTAAAAAGATTTCGACAAAGGGCGCATGTTAATTAATTTCTTCAGCCTAAACTAACAGACAAAAAGAACGGCGGAGCTCATCGGATGTCGTCATTTGGAAATACCCCAGTTGGTTATAGTCAACACTAAAAAAAGTATCCATGCAGTGAAAGCATTTTCGGTTTTTCGGATTGCGTCGATAATACGATTACTACTCCCTTGTTGTCATCCACGTTTTCTCGCATAACCCTACACTTGTGTATTTGTCGTCATTCACTTGATGCTCAGTTAATGAATTTATTACAGGTACAATTAGTGGTAGCACCACATAGATTACCTGACAAAGGTTCCCATTTGGCATTTATTGTGTCTGGGGTAATTATTCAATCTAAATCCAGGTTTGAAGTGAGGTGAAATATGTGTTATGTAATATGCACGTGGCAGACCAGCAAGAGGTGAATGATCAGTTGATTTACTTTTTTTTGTAAATCAACGGATCGTTCCTAGTCATCAAAGGATTAACAGAAAATACGTTGATTGATTAATCACTGTTATCTTGCACAGTGGATATGTCAAAAGTGAGTGTTTACATGTCTACGTTTACTAAAACAAAGGGAACACACACATATCCTTGCGTGAAGTGCCGATGTAAAAACAACATACTTTGTTCAAAGGGTGAACTGATAATACGTTGATTGATTGATCATTGTTATCTATCACTCAATGGATTTTTTAGGAACCGTGGACGTTATGAAAATAGTTGTCACGTGGGCTTTCTCAGCTGACCCTTGAGACTTGACACCTAAGTGAAACACCTGAAACAATCCAAGGGATCAGTTGAGAAACGAACACGGGTTATAATATCCCGAAACGATATATATCTTTTAAAATATGTGATTGTTACAGAGACACGTGACATCGAATAGGTTTCTTTGTACAGCTGCAGACAAATGGGATATTGTTCCTTTGTGTGGATATTCACGGATACATTCCTCGAACAAGGAAGCTGCCTAAAATTTATACACATAAATTTGGTAGGTTGTAATTATGGTATTTGCATTTTGTTTTCCTTCATTTGCTGTAGCATTGAACCGATTCGTCCTTGTTTCTCTACGTCTTAGTTGGGAAATTCTTCAATGCGCGATATACGTTGTTTTCACGGGCCTTTTCCCTTGTAAGCGTGTATATATTACCGTCAATTTGTAAAATGTAATTCTCTCAGGCAATTTTTAAAATGTGTAAATATTTCAGTCATTTTGACTAAAAAATCTGTCCAGATTGATTAAGGCGATCAAAAGGGCCTACAAACATCACAACAGATTATTATGTAGGATTAGAAGCCAAACAACATAGAAATGTACTTTTCAACGTAACATTTTCAGTCTCTTGGTGATGACATTAAACATCAAAATGTTTGGAATTCGTGATCATAATAATACAGATGGAAATGTTTTTCAGTCACTTTGTTAAATAACTGAATATTTAGGCGCTGAATAAATTTGAAAATGTTACACATTTTGACAGTAAATAATATACACACTATCAAAAAGCAATGCTCAGGTGAAATATTTACTTTGTGTTGCAAGTCAAAATAGTGTAAACGAAAATCGCAAAATTACCAAGCAAGTGACTTATCAAAACTTCGTCACCATTACCGATGCTAACCACAAAGATACCTACATTTCCTTATTATCTCCAAAACTGTATTTCATTTTGTTGATCAATGTGACCATACGCCCTCTATATTACTACCCATACAAGTGACTAATGCGCTTACGAAT
Source organism: Haliotis rufescens (assembly GCF_023055435.1). NCBI lineage: Eukaryota > Metazoa > Mollusca > Gastropoda > Lepetellida > Haliotidae > Haliotis > Haliotis rufescens. The sequence continues at coordinate 39,027,828 of NW_025963779.1, forward strand.
GGCGCAGCAGAGGTCGCGAACTAGTCTAGATTTCTGCTATACATCCGGGTACTCACTGGGAAAAAACAATAACAAAGGCAACAACCAGTCCCGGGGAATTGCGTTAGATCAGTGCCCCTTTAAGATCAGTGTCAGTCACATGATTTGGGGGTCTACATTGAAATGTATTGTTCCATCACGTGGTAAAGAATAACCAATGGAATTGCAAGATTCTTTTACAGGTATAACGAATATATATGTCCACCTGTCCTTCAGCAAATGCACTGCCAAAACCCACATCCCAGCTGGAAACTAGTCTGGATGTAACATACGTGAGTGTTTTGTGTTCTGAAGGGCTCAAAAGTGGAGGTACCAGTTTCTTCTATAATCACAAATGGTTACTTTGAGACAAATCTTTAGTAAATCTTGAATTTTAAGACAAAAACTTGTTCACTACCATATGGCAGAATGTGCCGTCCTAGTGACAAGATATGTACTATGTTTAAAATCATCTTAAAAAGGCTGATAGTGTTATACATGCCTTAAGTGCATTGATGATCAACTGAATTAGCTGTGGATATATTTGGATATTAATAATAAATCAAATGCATGTGCACAAAGATGTGCACAACATCTATTCATTAGCATGTGATAAATAATCTAAAGTATTCACTTAAAAGAAGTTAAGGACCACTCAATACTTTCATATAACTGTAGTCAATCCGTCATGCCATGACATATTTACTATAGTTATTTGAAAGAATAACTTAACTTCCTTGGAGTAGTATAGGGCTGGGACGAGTCCAAATTTACTACCCGGGTACCCACTGCAAGTCTCAAGAGTAGGGAACAAAATGTCTGATTGGTAATTACCGCAGCCATGGCTAAAACTATTTTGATACATGTATCAAACAATCAGATCATGCGTTCACTGAAGCTCTATCTTTACTCAAACATATACAAGTCAAAAGGAATGTCTGCATAGTCAAAAAGAAATGCGAACATTGGCGACTTGTATTGTAACCACTAAGCTATAATGCGTTTTTGTCATTAAACAATATATCAAGTGACTAACCACGGGTCCGGGTACTCCTATGGGTACCCGGGACCTACTCAGGACCCACCTGACCCGAGTACCCGAGTTACCCGACCCAGCCCTAGAGTAGTATATAATATACTTTTGAAAGCCACTCGGTTCATATTTCTCATACATGTATTAAAAACACTTGACATCAACCTTCTACTTAAACACTGATTGGCACTATTAGTACCCAACTTGCAAGAAATTAAGATTTTGAAATGAAGTGCTCAATTTAAGGAACTTGATTTAACTTGCACCAGATGCTTGTTGACATGAAAAACTAGTTGCATCCTGGTTCCATGAGTTTATCAAAGTTGAAACAGAGATGCATTAACTAGTCTAAATAAATACTATCTCAGATCTCTGATGACTGTGTCATGAATTACACGTACATAACACAGGGATTAGTGATATAGTATGGTACCATCACAGATCGATGTTGTGTTAGTCAGACAAACAACTGAATTCTTTTTACATGCACTTTTCAATAACAGGTTGTATTGTTCCAAGTTTTATATAGCTAAATCAAGCCCTGAAATGTAATGTTGGATATTTAGAAAAATTGTTGAACTGCATTCAGTATAGTGTAACTCACCAGTAATGTCTTGTACTTTGTATGCCAGGAAATGAGAGATGACTTGAATCTCTCCTGCCCTTCATTAATGCCAATCACATGATGTCTGGAGAAGGTGTTCAGCTTATCGGTGTAGGCTTGTAAGTCTGCCAGGGAACAACCTGAACCCAACATAGTGTATACACATTTTAGTCAAAAGAATCATTTGAGACAAATTCTTTCCCACCTTTCTAGTGTTTAACCCTTATTCCTGATATTTTGTGTTACTTTGTTCATGCCTACGGATTTTGTGTCTCAATAACAATGGGTCTCACCGCTTACCGTGGAACTTATAAAAAGTAAACACCACTGTGAACATGAGTCCGAGTGATGTCAGGATGAGCTGAATTGTCTCCCCTGAATTCAGCTTCATCCTCTCCATCTGTGGCCAGAGTGAGACACCTCCCCCAACACTGAGCTTGTCTGCCCGCTGCCGCACTTCCTCATGCTTCTTTATCAACACTTCCTGTTTGTTCCTTAATATGCGACCTGATGGGAGAAGAGACATCAATCGGAAAAATAATATAGTGAAAGTGTAAACTCAAGGCTTTTTTCAGCAGTTCAACACTTCAGTGGTATATTGTATGAAAGAATTAGAGTACAGTGTACTATAGGGACCACTAATATTTATTTTGTTATTACCTGAAGTTCATTGAAAGCATTTCAACTGTCAGATGTCTTGGATTAAGTTTCCCCACCCCCTATAGTCATCGCATTTTATAGACACAATATGTTCACTTCAACATGTTCAAAGGCTATGGCCTTGAAATCACTGTTTTGCTATTGTTAATTGAGGGTGTAAATTGAGGATGAGTGTCAGTACTCAAACCAGTTAATCATTTGCCTTCAATTATTCATTGCCGTTTTGAACAACCGCAGATGTTTTGCAAGGCTGATTGGTGACAAGTAAGAGTACGCAGGGAATTTGCTATATCCGTTATAAGCATGTTTGTGATATACATCAATTTTATATGATAAAATATACAGCAAATGTCCAGGACCAAAACATACAGTTTGATATGTACATCAGTTGAAGGTAAGTGTGTTTATTATAAACATAGTTTACTGTAGTTGTAAAGTCAGTTGTATTGTAACCACCATGTATCAGTGATGTTAGCTGCTAGTCTAAAACCCCAGTCAAGTAACATTTCTGTAGGACATGTAAATGTTGCTAATGAAACAATGGAAAATTATGGCACTCCTCTCAAATGGAAATGTGTGGGACCCCAATTGCCGGACAGTGTCATTACCTGGAGTCATCCTGAGTCGTGCCAGACCTGGACTTGTGTTGTCTTCAGCCTCCACACTGCCTCTTCCCTCCAAACGGTCTTCTAGCCTCTGTCTCAGATGAGAAATTCCATTCTGACTTGGTGTGCTGATGACTTCTGGGGTATTCATTATGTTGACTGACCCATTTGATGATGAGTGCTTCAATGTTGTGAAGTGATTGGTTAGTTTGGCTTGACTCCGTGACCGAAGCCTCACTGCAGCAGGTTCTGATGTTCTCGACATTGCAGTTGAGGTGTTTCTACAAAGAGAAATATCTAAAAGATAGTTTTGAATTTTAAAATTGACTGATTGCTTTATGTAATAAAAAAATAAAAACATAAAAGATATTAATAGTACCTGTGCCACGGTATAATCTCTTATCTGAGATCCGAAACACAAAAAGGGTTCAAATGATTTGTCCATTGGAACAAAGAGTGAGGCCTGTCAGGAAAGGTACAAGGTACTCGGACACACTCCTTGTCATGCAACACTTATACCCTGTTCACATGCCAGCTGATACTCATGTGAGGAGTATCTATACATATGGGAGTAAATTTACTCCTGGTGTGCTAATGGGTAATGTGAACGCATTTACTTACATATGCAATATTGCTCCTAGAGTATGTTTACATGACCTAAAGAGGTCATGTAAAAGTATATTTACTTATAAGTATGTATTTTGTGCCATGTGAACGCAAAATACGTTTGCTTAGGTACGCAAAACTGTTTCATCATGTTAGCTCAGATCAGGCTATCATTCAAAACATTTACACAAGCCAAGTTGCTTACAAGCTGAACAGAACAGCTGAACTTTGCAAGTTTTACAACAGACTGAATGAAATCCTGGGAAATCTGCCAGCCACCTCACCTGTGAAGGTTGTTAAAAGCATGAAAAGAACGCGGAGATTGATCGAATGTGATGATACAGATATAGTAGATACTGAAGCAAGAGAGACTGGTACAGATTTTTAGTAATTGAACCCAGAGAAGACAAAAAGAATGAAGGTTGTGGAGAAAATACTACAGAGGGTGGAGAAATAACGGCAAAGGAAACTGGAAGGAGATGCATATATTCTATACGATTCAAAGCCATCCAGCACTGCTTTCAGATCCTCCTCCTTTGGAAATTTGACATAGTTCAACATCATTGTGTCAACACGGGCTTCACAGACATCACTCAGGAAATTTCCAAACAGTTAATTTCCCAACTCCAAATAAATTTGCAACTGTCCTGAACTCTGCAGAGGATGCAAGCCAGTAGACTGCTACAGCTACTTTATGGTCAATGTCAAAATGTTCCCTAACTGGCCTCAAACTCATTGGACAGGGATTCCTGTCAAATATATCAACGAGTGTCGATATATTTGATATCAAAAGACACAAGGGTAAGATTTTATTTATCATCCAATATCATTCTTTTATTGAAGACCTGTGAAGATCCAGGGTAGAAAAGGTCTTCAGCAACCCATGCTTGCTGTAAGAGGTCGACTAACGGGATCGGGTGGTCAGGCTCGCTGACTTGGTTGATGCATGTCATCAATCCCAATTGTGTGGAACGATTCTCGTGATAATAATCACTGGATTGTCTGGTCCAGACTCGATTATTCACAGACCGCCTTTATATAGCTGGAATATTGTTGAGTGCAGCGTTAAACAACAAACCAACCTTAAATTGAAATACGTGAAAATAACAAAGGCGATATCTACAATGTAGATGTAGGTGGTCCTGTAAAGTAATGAAATGATGTAGAGTACTGTACGTTTTAATAATTATTTTAGAGAGCTTGGAATGAATCATTGATCATTAGGACAGCAGTCATGATGGATGAAATAACAGACACCAATAACTGCGCTGATGCGCTGTCGGTACAATTGTGCGCCTGATTGGCGCAGTATATATTTTTTTCTTTGCGTCCGTTCTCAACATTTGTGCATGGCATAAAACCCTGAACACCCAGTCCAGAACATCAGCATTATCAGCAGGCATGCTGGTCTCTGCTTTCAGGTGAGCTTTCACCTGTTTCAGCTTTTGAAGAATACCTGCATTGACTTCATGATCACTTGGTACTTCATTTGTGAAATGAGCTGGTCGCTTACTTTGATCCATCTTGTGAGTGAGTGAGTGAGTATGGTTTTACGCGGCTTTAAGCAATATTCCAGCAATATCACGGCAGGGGGACACCAGAAATGGGCTTCACACATTGTACCCATGTCGGGAAACGAACCCGGGTCTTCGACGCGAACGCTTTAACCACCAGGCTACCAGGCTACCCGGCCGCCCCTGATCCATTTTGAGAGAAAATCAGTATGGCGTGGTAGAAAACAAGAGCTGTCCAATTAATGGATAGTTGGAGTCAATGAACAGTGGTCAGTCCCTGAAGTGATCACATGCTAAAACAAAGCAAGGTTCATTTGGGGGTTTGGGGGTTTGGGGGTTATGGGTTGGAGAGGTACAGATTGGTATATTATTATAAGGGGCTTGTGAATTTTAGGCTATTATAAAGAATTTAGGAAAACAAAGGTTAACCATCAAATAGAATGAAAATTAACTAGTTGAAGTGTTGGTATTGATACAGATACCAAAGGGACAATCAAATGTTCTTGTTGGTGCCACTGTCAAAGCAATGATATTTATTGGAATGTAATTGAATACTACTCTGCTTTGCATCAAAAGACAGTTCTTTGCATAGGTTTGAACCCCGGCCTTTAACTTCTGACATTTAATATCACACAGTTAGGTGACTATTAACCTTCAATTGTTCACAATCAATCTTCGCACTTTCGCTTACCATGCCACGTCCGCCATCTTGACACTAGACACACCTGCGTAGAAGTGAGGGTCGGTCCTCAGTTCTGGTATGACGTCACTATGACCTCATCAAAGCAAGTTCGCGCGAAGATGAGCACGACAACATGCTCACCATATAATTTTGCGCCATAAGTCAACCCTTCTCTATCGTCTTTGAACTTGCCGCCAGCGGAACCGGAAGTATGATGGGATACACACATATTGTACTGGGGTAAAGGTAGTCGTTAACTCAATATTATTTGTTATTTCCGCCAATTAAACGCAAGTAAGTCTTATTTCTGAAAAAAAAATATTATCCTTGTACAATCATTACTTAACCAGCTTGCGCAAGAGTATATGAAAATATCTTTATGTATGTTTTCTGTACCTCTTCCGGTGTTATAGACTCATCTGTTGCAAAACATGGCGCGGGATGGCCAACAAATTTGGATAGCTTTTGACAGATCGGATTGTGCACTGTGTAGAACCGCCTTGAAATTATCGAGGCCCTTCAACTGATTAATATTCCTAGTGTACGCATGTTACATGTCTTTTGCATTTTTAGCGTTTGGCTTTGTCAAACAATCAAATATGACTAGAAATTACCATTCACAAAGTAATATTTCCAACATCAATACAAATGGATACCAGACTTACCACTTTAAATACACGCAAAACCTAAGTTTGACATGATTGCTTTTTGTTTCAAATGTGTATCGCAACCGAACAAGAAAACAAGAACATTTTACAATCTCATTTTACTAAGCCAGGCATTTTCTCTTTATTTTTCTCCTTTACTGATCCAAGCTACACAAGCAACAGCTATCCAAGATTCAACGTCAAATTGTTGAGTTTCTATAGCTACAGAATCTGTGTTACTCTCAAATGACTGCTTTGATCTGATTCTCATCTTTAACATTATGCACATGTATGTAGAAGTATTTCTCATATTTTAAAACCAATATATACATATCAGAAATGGATTTACTGTCCTGAAATAGAGCACTGTTCGTACCACTACCAGGTGTAAGATAAAGGGTTAGCTGAGTCGTCAACCGTGACATCGTACAGAAGTGATGACGTAATACAAATGTACCAAATCTGATGACTTGGTAAACATTCTATGAACCGTCCATGCTTGTCATTGAATATATTACACCAAGTGTTCATGAAAAGAATAAATGCAGCTTCTGTACATTTATAGTGGTGTAACAACACGGTGATACAGTATTGTATTGCGATACAGGGCCCACGAGACACTGCATCAAATTAAAACTTGTGTGTCGCGTTATATGATACATTTCATCACAAGTTATTTTAGTGCAAAAACATGTGAATAACAACAGAAACTTTTCAACCACCAGCTTACGCAGATTCTCTTGTATTTCATGGTTGGGCACAAATTGCATTACATTCACAGTGCCATATGGCCAATATGTTCTGTCCTGCAGGTCTCTCAAATTTAATAACAAATGATTCAGGGTTGTGATTCTCCTGCAAAAGGAATGAATATCAACTTGTGAAAGAAAAGTACTGTATCGGGGTACAAATTGTATTGCACCCATAGTATTGTGATTCGTATCATATCGCGACCTCACCATATCGTTACACTTCTAACATTTTCTTTGTGTCCATTGAACTTGTTGAGGTGCAAAACAATGTCTTATCCATTAATAATGTAGTATGACCCATAGATGATAGCTGCACCTGTTTTCATGGATCAACACTTTTTATTTTGTTGTATCAGTACAGGCAATGTGCACTAAATTGAAAGTAAATGGATTTTTCAAGAACAGATACACTAAGGTTCATTATGTATATAGTATATTAATACAGAACTAGGACTTTCTGGATTATTATCAGATTATTATGTTGGTCTCGTCAGACAAAACTACTGAAGCAAATTCTGTAGTCTGTTTCATACTGATTCTGTTGCTTTCATGTTGGGCATATATGTTGAGAGACAATAAGGACTTAACCTTTACCCCATTACAGATTGCCAGAATGAGCATCAGTCAGCAGACACTCCCATACAGTATAGCTGTGGACATAGTGGAGGAAGAATCTATTTCAACTGACAATCACATTGTCCCAGCTGAGACAGTCAATGATATCATCGCAACCAGGGACTGGCTAGATGGCCAGTTGGTTAACCAACTCAGTCAGATCCAAGCAGGTTTGTCATACATGTTTCGTTTCTTTTTAGTGCGGGGTCGTTATAGTACTCATCTTGTTTGTCAGTCTGTATGTCCATCCGTCCGTCTGTCAGTATTTCGTTTCTGGAGCATAACTTGAAGACCATGAAAGATTTTTCCACCAAACTTGGTACATGTATTAACCAGGGGCTGAAGTGGTGCCTTTTGCTATTGTGGAGGCCGTGGGGGATTTGTCACCATCTGACGACTCTCGTCACAAGCCGTGCATGCTTTCTGTTATTTAAAGTAATATTAGTAGCTAAGATTCAGTCCTTTTTACTTTAGTTGTATATCTTGTAACACCACCTCTGTGCTGCGCCCTGTAAGCGATCTTGATATTGACTAGTCGCTACACAGAGCTATGTGTTTTCCTAATAGATCCCCGATCCGACTTTTTATGCTTTAGTGCAAGTGTCATGATCTAACAACAGCTGCAACATGATTTACTTCCTAATGTTAGAACGTGCAAGTACTTGTCGAGTTGAAAACTGGACTGGTAAAGATATTATATACGCCTTTCCGCTAAGGGATGGTGGCAAAAATTCTGTAGCCTCTCAATGATTCCAACCTGGAGTAGCTGTTCTCTTTATTTTTCAGATCAAGCAGATGTGCCACTAACGAAAGATGTTGAAGTGGCAAGGGAAAGGTAGAAGTATTTCAAACGTCCTCTCATTGCTTTCACACATCATCCTGTATCTTTTGTGCAGGGTTTAACTGAATAATGCAGATATTCACCACACTTTCTTTTAATACAGATTTTATGTAAAATGAAGTAAGAAATTCAAATACAGTTGGACCCCGTTCTCAAAATCGGCTACCTTGAATGATATCAGATATCTCAGACCTATTCTCTGTTCCCAACCGCCTCACTATACTATTACAAATACATTTGATGGCTTGTCTCGAATTTGAGATACAAATACATAGCACTGTGTAGAACCTTGGACTCAGTCCCAACTTTGACTTCACTATAGACTTGTGTACCTTTGACTTGAAGTTTGCATTTGAAAATTTAACAGCTTTGAGAAGCGCAAATAAGCATTTCACATAGCTGAGATCAATTCTCCTTGGTACAGGTTGTGAAAACTGAAATGAAGTCGCAAACAGCGAGCACTTGTAACATTGTCTAACTTACCGGTAGTTACATCCACAGATTCCATGGGCATTAAGTGCAAACACACATCCGTCCAAGACATTTTTCGTGAAAAATAAAGTTAATTTCTTTTATCTTTTCCTGCGTTACTACTAATGCTTCTACTGCTACTCTCTAGACCTAGGAGACTGAGCTGTGAGAGGTCCTGGCTACAGAACAAGTTGTACCTACCAAGTTGTGTGGCTTGCACCCTCATTTCTGACCACACGTGACTTGCTGTGACATCACGTAGTATCACATTGATAGATTGACAGACGTCTGTGAATTTGCTCAACAGTTAAAGAAACAGATAGCATCCTTGGCTTATCCTTTTACATATCCTTGGATAACCTACATGTTCTCTGTCATGTAGAATGTAGTCTGGTTTACGAGGGTGGTCCGTTGGGCATACGATAGCATGTTTTTGCCTACTTTAGGTTTTTCCGCGCTTTCCACGAGCACGTGTATTGTACCTCCTGCCATCTTGTTTGGCATGCTGTCGTGTTTACATGTCTCGTGCTTTGATAATTCAGAGTCTGTCTTAGCTCTTCTTTCATGTATTAAATAGCTTTCTATCAGGGGCCCTTAATAAGTCTCAGTTTTTAAGTTGATCAGTATGGCTGGCTGGCAGGCCATGCCTCGTCATGGATGTCCGGATATCTGGAAGTTACAAGACGCTTCTGCTTGGTTCAAGATACCACAGTCCAACTGTATATTTGTTTTAGCTATTGGTGTCACTATACCAAAATAATCTATCACAATTGTATTAACAGTTCAACAAGGGATGATACAGTTGACAGTGTTTAAGTGTGGAATGTTTTTGTAAACAGGATGAGTAGGCTACAAGAGGAGCTGCTGTCTGAGTCCTCCAAACTGTCCTTGCGGGAACTCACTTTGAAAAGGTAAGAGAGAGCTGATAGGGAGAAATAGTAAGTGAAGTGAGGATGCATGTTATTATGCTTCTTAGATTTTTACTTTAAAATAAATGGAGTGTTTTTAAGACATTTCAAAACTGAAAAGATATCTGCAAATTTCTTCTCAAATTTGTTTGCTTTAAAACAAGTTTTAGCACTCCAAAGGAAGTCTACCAAGTTCATACATGCTTTAAAAAAGGCCTTGAATTGTAATGTCCGTCTTGAAAAGCCTTGAAAATTACCAACAAACTGTCATTTACTTGTTAATCAAAGTATTAAAGCATATGAAAATATGAACCAAGGATGTTTGAGTGAGAATTTTCACAGTGATAGATTTGTGTGCCAAAGACAATGAAGAATTTAAGAGAAACTTAATTTACTTTTGTTTGGTGTGAATATCGATCTTGTTGGAAAATTTCTGATGACCATACTGCTGTTGATGGCATAATGTAAGAGTATAGTTTGCCGGATTCTTAAAATATTAACAGACAAAGGCCTTTGAATTTTGATGTTCCATATCTGTATGAACCTTGGAAGAATACTTATTTACGATGATGAGGCATGCCCTGAAATATTATTTCTGTTTCAGACTCCAGCTAGGCACTGCACTTTCCCAGGAATTGTTTGGCCCAACTGATCCTGATGGCCCAACAGTGGACAACACAGTCAAGAAGTGAGGACTTGTGGAGCTGCCCCTGAATAGCATGTTTAACAGACCAACAAGTCCTTTGAGTCGGAAATACAAATCAGATTCATTATACTGGGTCAATTTTGAACAGAATGTTGCCAAATACCTGAAAATAAGAAGGCATATCTACTTTGTGTAATTTTTTACTTATCCTGCATTTACTGCTTTCCTTATGACAGAAACAGCTCTGTCTGAGGCTCAGACAGAAGTAGACTTGATTGGAAACAACTTTTTCTTCAGTTTAGGACCATCACAAGGCCATGTTTCTGTCATAAGGTAAGCAGTAGATGCATTAAGGAGTAATGCAGGATAAGTATACAAATGTTAAAAAATGCAGAGTTGCATCCCTTGGCTGTGCCAGAATCTGCTGATAGAATAGGTTTACTTTTAGGATGCCCAACTTGAACTGTTTTGTATTGGTAGTCCTTGTATTTTAAGTCAGTCTATTGCAAAAAAATATAATAAAATCAAATAGTAAAATATGATGCATCATGCTTTATAATATACCAAACAGAAAGTGAATGAACTATGACAAGTTGCATAAGGCTCAGGGCAAAAGTGAATGAAAGCAGCTGAAGTGTGATTGATGGTTTTGACAATGCATGCCAAGACGGCTTGTCCTATCATCCATGGTAGATAGTCACATGTTCCTGATTTCATGTGTTTCATTTGTTTACGTATCGGGTCACAACAATTTTTTGGAGTGTTTCTTCCCTATCCACAAGTTTTGTCTTTATGGCACTAGACAGTGTTACTTAATATTGTTCTGGATCACTATTTAGCTCCAGCTTCCTTGTGAGTCTCCTCCGGTTGTTGCCTTTATACAATAGGGATTTGCACCCCACATTCCAACCGTGGGATAAATGCATAGTGTGAGATAAGTTTAAAAAATTGTATGTTTATATACTTGTAATATCTTACCTGCTATATGCCCTCACTTCCATCCCCGCATCACAATTCCTCAAGCCTTTTAGCTCCAGAAAGAGAATGAGTTGTTCAGTGCATGCATGACCCAGATTGTTGGGAGGTGACCTAAGTGATGCTGGGTGTGTTCAGGTGGATTGTTTTTTTAGAAGCTGGAAAGCTTTGTTATCCCCCCGGCATATAATGCGGGGGGATATAGCGATCAGCCCGTCCGTCCGTCCGTCCGTCCGTCCATCCGTCCGTCCATAATCATTTCCTTCTTCCCGGGGCAGAACTCGAAAACAATTCAGTGTATTTGATCGAAACTTGGCAGATCTATCAGTCACATACTGAACTGGTGCCTTTTGCTATTTAGGAATTTTAGGAATTTTTATTTTTTATGTTTCCACGGCAACAAGTTGGACTTAGGTTCTATAAGGGTGGTGTTCGTTTCCGGAGGGTAACTGAAAAACTGTTAAATACTTTCTTACAAAACTTTGCATGTCTACCAGGCACATACTGAACTGGTGTCTTTTGCTATTTAGGAATTTTAGAAATTTTTATTTTTTACGTTTCCATGGCAACAAGTTGGATTTAAGTTTTAATATAGGGTGGGTTCACTTATGGAGTATAACAAATAAACTGTTAAATATTTCCTTGCCAAACATTGCATATCTATATATAAAGCACATACTGAACTGGTGCCATTTGATATTAAGGAGTTTTAGAAATGTTTATTTTAGAATTTCCATTGCAGCTAGTTTGACATGGGCTAAGAGAAATGTTGGGTCAGTTACCTGGTTTGGGACCATAACAAGTTAAAATGGGTGGGAGATATAGATGACTTCGTTGACCATACGCTTGTTTAGTTATTGTTTCTTGTAATTTGTCATTTGTTTGCATAAAAAAACCGACAGAAACACACTTGTTTTACTTTCCATTTCATATGGATGCGACTATGGTGGATCTTTTGTGAGTAAACAATGTATGCTTCTTTAAGAACATTCAACTCTTGACTCATTACATACAGAATTGCACATTTACTTGTGGTTACTTTACAGACAGCTGCCGGGGGGATATGTCAACTTTCTGATGACTCTTGTTTAGGAATGTTTCCACTTAGGATCGAAAAAAGAACGTGAAATACATAGTGAGAAATAGGATAAGTATAAGTTGACTGACAACAAAGAAGACACAATTTATGGATAACAACTTATTTGTTTACTGTAAAGGCGTTTCGGAATAGATCCTTATACCGTGGTCAAGCAAGGTTGGGTGAGACTGTTGATGGTGTTGCCTACACTTTATCGTAACATTTGCAATTACTCTGAATACCGACCAGCAGACATCATAAAAGCATTATTGATAAACGTTTGTGAGCTGTGCCAGTTGCATCATGTTATCCTGAAGGGGATATGACTGAAGTACTGTGTAAAACCTATCTTACTCTCACACTGTCCATATGATGTAAAACAGCATGCACCCAAAGGGGAGGCACCGACTGCTGCAGCATGACCTCTGTGGGAGCATCTACCTGCTCAGAGGGGACATGGTTGCTGGCGCACACCAGAAACCTATGCTTTTAGGTTCTAATCCTGGTTGACCCTAATTATGTTTCTAGGTTTGCCAGCACCATACCTGTGCTCTTAGGTTCCACTACAGTGGTGATCATCTGAGACCTGCATCACTTCGGGCTTTCCTCCCACATTAAACTGACACGCCGCGATATAACTGGAATACCGTTTCAAGTGGCATTAACCCCAACTCACTCACTCTAACTACTTAGTGGAGTGCAGGAAGAAGAGACCACCAGTCCCCACATCGGGCTGCATGATGCCGTCATGCTCCACCTGCCGTACCCACATAACAATCAGAGTTTGTCTCCTGAATTATGGCTTGTAATTACCAAGAGGGAATCTGTATCCCTTTCCTTGTGAACATGCTCCTATCATCGTGCTAGTATGCAAAGTGTAGTGAAGAATTATGTATTTCAGAGAGCTGGAGGATATGGTGCTGCAACAGAGCAACCTTGTGTCCAAGATTATGAAGGAAGAGGCAGAACTCGAGATGCTCCACACAGAGCTCAAAACACTCAGAGAGAAAAACTTTGGTGAGCATCTTGTGCAGATTAATCTGATGCCGGAATGCATTTCAGCTTGTTTACTGGATAATTAAAATTTAGCATATTCTCCCTTACTCGTAATGATTGGTTAATAAATGTCATGAAATCTACTGCGGTATTAGTGTACCTCAAATTTATGAACTTGCATCAACACTGAGGAATGTGGTTAGCAGAAATTGTACACATTTATAATGATCAAAAGCAGCAGAATCATGCTCTGTTCTTTAGTTAAAGAACTTTTTATGAATGCCTAGGCAATGTTTAGAAAAAAGTGTTGTAACCAAAACAGACACAGGTCATTCATGATAAGTGAAATGGTACTCCAAACCTGGAGGTGTCACCTGTTCTGCTGATATTTGATTGCATTACATTTGCCATAATTTGCCTGAAATGTTAGGTCAACCTCAATTGGCATGTTTCAACAATAATATGACTGATATGATGATATTTCTGATCAAACTTGATACCCCATCTCAAGATTAATGTTCATATCCTCAAACATGTCACAGACCCTAAGACTATATATTTACAGAATTCAAAGCATTTTCTAATTAGGACATAGGTGTTTCAATGAATTCTATTTGCCGTTATTTTTTCATGTTAATCATAATAATGATATATATAACTGATAACAAATCCTTTTAGTAAGCACACTTGGCACTTTTGCGCAATATATATAGGTAACCAATATAAATAAACCTAAAGTATGTTACATGTCACAATTATTTCATGCCATTCATAATTGGTGGAAGGAAATATTTAGATTTTATATCTTAATTGTTAGTTTGAGTAATAAACCAGCATTTTGCAAAATTTGAGTATGCTGTATTATTTCAGAAATGAAGGCTCAGAACAGAAGGTCAATGAACCAGATCCGACAACGACAAAAGCTTCTGGAAGAAAAAGCTGATGACTTTCGCCAACACAAGGAGGGCCAGAGGTAGTGTGGGGCATATAGTTGTGCTTGTATAACTCACGGTCATGTACAGGCTGCGATGGAGTTGATACAGGCTTACATACACACTGTGTGTTAGTAACCACATATTCTGCAGTAACGGCACTAGCTCCACAAACATGTTACGAACCAATTGTTATTGTTAATATGAATGCATTCATTAGTTAACTAGTGTAGAACTCCTTGAGGTATGCTCCAGCACAACCAAGGGTCCACTGCAGCAGATTTGTTGTTTATTATTTCAGTAAGAAGGAGCAGCTTGAGGGTGAGATGACAAAGATTGTGATCCAGCGCCACACACTGCAAGGCCTCATTCTGGGCAGTGGAATCAACTGGGCAGCTGACCCTGCCATGGAGGAGCTCCTGCTCAGTCTCGGGGAACCACTCAACTTGTGACAGGCTTCCTTCTGACAGGGGATGTTTCAACACGACCAAAGGAAGCTGCGTCACTGCAGGCTACATACAGTGCCTTATTAAGTCGACACGTCCTCAGATGGTACACAGAAACTGTTGGTCATCGTCATTTTCTTCCCAGAAGTAACCGTCCTGTTGTCGGTCCATCACAAATGAAGCTGATGAAGATTTTGTATTTGTCTATTTATGGAAATGATCATTCATGTTTCTTGAGGAGCAATCAAGATTAAGTGCAGAAGTTAAAGGGATTGCCACTTTACTCTTGGTACCATGGCCTGTGAACATATTGCTATGCTGGACTCCTTGAGAGAACATGAATGTGATGAAGTATACTGAACTGTCTTGGAGATGAACAGTAACACTGTCCTGTGACAGATAATAGTGCTGCATACAGATGTTAAGGAGGAACGGCTGGGTCAGCATTCTTATGTATCTTAAATCAACTTTGTATACAGCAGGTTTGATATTTCACAGATATTGACTTTCTTCAGCAGTCAGAGTGTGTGATTTTGGACCATTTGCTTTGAAGACATGACAAGCCTGTAAAAAAACAAACATAGAACTTTATGGATAACAACTTCTTGTTTATTGCATAAAGCACATTTCAATGTAGATTCTTACACCGTTATCACTCCAGTTTGATAATGGTGTAAGAATCTCCATCGAAACATTGCTATATGCAATAAACCAGAAGTTGTTATCCATAAAGTTCTATGTTTTCTTACTTATTCACCAACTTATAGAATGCCAATCAAACAGTTGACAAGCCCTTATGATTTGAAAGTTGTTGTTAATATACAAACGTTTTGGTGAGTAATCTTTCCTTTTGCCTAAATCACCACGTTTACGTCATTAAAATAAGACTGAGAGTCTTTAGAAAAAACTGCTATCCCAAGATTCATTATGTCACAAACACTTCGTTTAAACGCCACACACTCTGTGGAAAACACTTCAAGCAGATCGTGGCTTTCGTGGCATGTGCCGAAACGAGCTTCGCTGATTTGGTTGATGCATGTCATCGATCCCAATTGTGTGGATTGATGCTCATGATACAATTACTGGATTGTCTGGTCCAGATTCGATTATTTACAGACTGGCATCATATAGTTGGAATATTGCTGAGAGGGGCGTAAAACCACAAACCAACCAACCATCAGAACCACATGATCAGTACATTCACTTCAGCAGTACCACAGAATCAGTACACTCGTTTTAGCACTGCAAAGGGCGGTGGGGTAGCCTAGTGGTTAAAGCGTTCGCTTGTCACGCTGAAGACCCAGGTTCGCTTCCCCACATGCGTACAATGTGTGAAGCCCATTTCTGGTGTCCCCTCCTTCCACTGTGATATTGCTAAAAGTGGCGTTAAACCATACTCACTCAGCAGGAGAGCCAAAGGTCCAAGTTTCGATGCCCGGCCGCATCATACCAACGTTAAAAGATGGTACTTGTTGTTACCCTGTCTGGTGCCTGGCATTAAGGGGCTAAAACAAGGACTGGTCGGCTCGGAGTCAGTATACTGTGTATGAGTGGGGTATTCATGTTAAACTGCGGCATGGTATCTCAGTGGGCTAGCACTATAAATCGGCATTAGTCCTGACTAGTACAAGCAGCCACACACATGTGCATGCACGTCGCTATATAAGTGCAATAATCTTGGACGCAACGTTAAACCCCTTTTCGCCTCACCTCACCTCAGTACACTCACTTCAGCAGTACCACAACATGATTAGTAGACTCAGTAAACACTTGTTGTGAAACAGATGTGCATGCTGAATTTGTTGATCAAATGTAAAGTTGCTCCAAATCACCCAACAAAATTGAATTACCCGGTAAACAAAGTAATTCTGCAGTTTGAAGAAGAAATAACATAATTTAAATTTTACATATATTATAATTCTGATAAAAAAAAATAGCTACACTATTTCATGTTAATACGCTATAGTGAATGAGGTCCCCCCCCCAATTTAATATAATATAATATAATATAATATAATATAATATATCTGAGTGACTGTTTCAATACACTTTGGCCTCTCTTAGTATCCTCTTGTTCCTTACAGGCTGGATCTTGTCTGGAATTTTGCTTTTGGTCTTTCCGGTGTACGATCTTTGTGCCTTTTTGGGATGGGCTGGAGGAGCTATGACTGGGAAACTTCCCTGTGTCTTGACAGGTCAGAGATTGGGCCCCAAGGAGGGTTGCACGCTAATGGAAGGATTTGAGCTCCTCCTCCAGCTTCTTATCTGCTCCACCTCCGCCTGTTTCTCCATCTCTTCTTGCATTGTTTTAGTTCCTTGAGTTCGGCATGCTCCATTGTTAGACAATGCTTGTGGTTTATATATTCTAGTCGGAGGTCTCGCCTTTCCATTCCAATCTCACACAGAAAAAACGATCGTTTAGTGATTAAACAGTGAACTAAACGGCAAAATGTCTCCACTTTTAAAACGCGTTTAGCGTTTTGTTTCTGAACACTACTTGTTAGTTTCTAAACACCAACGTTTAGGTTTCTAAATATACATGTTTAGTTACTAAACACCTTGTATTAAACACTGCGTTTAGAAAACTAAATGTGCCTAAACGGTCGCCTTTTAAACTGAATTAAGCTAGAATCAATATATGTCTTCATACCTATGAAAAGTACATAACTGGGATATACACATTTTTAAAAAAGAAAAGTAGAATTAAACATTTTATTTTGCCATTAGGAAACATGTCAATCTAGTCTAGTTAATCATGCATGCTTCAACTTTCTTCAAGAAGTGAACACATTTTTTTGTTTTTGAACCAAAGGTTTCCTTGAAAAAGAGTTCTTGCATAACGCCTAACATCTGTGCATACTGCCTCGGGTAATCCAGCCAAGCTACATAGTATATGGCCAGCAGCTGGACCACTGCCTTCCTGAAGTTCCTTATGACAGGAAGGTTTACCCCATCGGCGTGTATGATTGCCTCAGTTATCCAGTTGTCGTTTATAAAGATCTGAAGCATTGGCCCTACTGGCAACTTTGTTTTCTCGGCTTCCTCGTCAATTTGTTTAGGAGACTCCTGCAACCAACATATATGCGTGATAAAATATGATAATAATAATGATTATTGGCATGATTTCCTTCACGGCGTTGAATAAATCATTTGTTGATTTTTCCACTGACCTCCAAATTTCCCCACCTTTCATTACTTTGATCTCCATAAAAATCTGCAATATATGAATAGATGTATGTTTAGGTTCCTGAGCTTATGGTACATAAATATATCAGCATAAAAATTCAGTGAAGTGGTCAGGGGGGGCATTGTTGTCAATCTATCTAATAAAGCTCACTAAAATGGCAATGTAATTGATTCTTTTAAAAATAGCCCTATTCTCATGCCGAAATTTGCTTACATGGGTATTTTTGCACACTATGTAAATATACACACAGGAGTAAAAATTCATTTACTTTCTGTTCTCATGGGAGTTTAGAAACTAGATGTATTTTCAGAATACATATAGACTTTATCTATCAAAAACTGTCAGTCTTGTGTCAAGTTGCAAGATCTTAAGACTTCTTAATGCAAAGAGAAGAACAGGTTTTCACTAGCTTACTATCGACAGGCTTTGCATTTTGTAAATTTTGGGAAAGTAAATGCTGTGTTTCAGCAATAACACAGTTCACAGCGTTTTCTGAAAGCTTGTGTTTTGTTTGCAGTGCGAGAACATAATTTATCTCAGTGAACTATTTCAAAGAAAGAAAGATATTGTACATCTTGCTCATTTTCATGCATAAAAAGATCCGTTTCGTTCAAACCGTTTTCATCATCTATTGTTTCCTCGCCTTCCTGAATATCTATTTGGGATTTTGCATGTTTTCTATTCATGTGTTTTCTGAAAGTCAACAAACCTTTTGTAGAATACGAGCAAGATGCTGCAGTGCATGTCACAACAAAGTTTCGGTCATGTTTGTGATATCGGACAAGGTGTTGTTCATAGTTTAAAGGATTACTTGTGGCGTAGAAACACATTGAACAAGTAAAATTATCCATTCTTTCCATAACATAAGAATTAGGACAGGCAAAAACAAGTTTTTCTGTGATAGACCTACAAGACCATGCACCCCACCAGAGAAGAATAAATTCCACAAGTAGCAACACCGCTGCTTTCTTAATCAACGTCAAATGCATTGTATTTACAAAAAATGTATGTAAATCTTCATTCTACATATTCCTACATTGTACTGATTCAATGTATTGCCTTACATGTTGACCAAATATGTGTTTTAACTGCCAAAATAGAAAATGGAAAAAATCACCTGGAAGATCCTCACTGTGGTGTAAGATGGCGTCTCCGTCAAGGGTAAAAAAGGACGCGTCGAAAGGGCAAGGTCACAGGCGGGATAACTCTTAATCTACACATTAGTCGTTTAGAAACTAAACAGGTGATGAGCCTTTAAATCATACATGACGAATGTGTCCAAAACTATTTATTCACATTAGTTTTTGGTAAAATAGAGACAGTACCACTTGTTTCTTTAATATAATAACTTCTGGGATACTTTGTAAATACATGTATAAACGATATGTGTTTAGAAACTAAACCACTATGTTCATTTACATATATAAACTAAACTATGATGCTTAGAAAGTAAACATGCATGTTTAATCAAACTAAATACACTTCGTTTAGAATGAGGGCGTTAAGAATTCAAACTAGTTTTATAACAGCTACACAATAGAAAATGCAGTTGTAGAAGTCCACTGTATGTTAAGATATGTGTTGGGTTATTTTTATGGTCACTGAGCGTGTTTTTTATACTGGGATCTATCTGTTACTTAAATCACCCAAGAAAGAGTAAAATCGTAAAGATTTCAGTGAAGAGGTTATATTCCCGACAACTATATCCATAGTATTTTCTCTATATTAATATTTTGTTAATTTGAAATAAGTTCTTTAAGACTTCCTTTTAATATTTGCTTTATATGTGTATTGAACAGTAAATGTTTAAGATCTAAACGGTACTGAGTAAGGCGACTAAATGGAAATTGTGTAGATATTAAACGTAACGATTTGTTTCTAAACAAAATCCGTTTAGTTACCTAAACGATCTAAACACCTATTTTTTATAGTGCAGTTCACGTTCATGATAAAGCTCGCGGCTGTCGCTCTTTCACCTGGCGCAGGTTCTGACTTTCTTTGAGAAGATGATCAAGAAGGCCCAGTGAGAGGCAAAGATTGTACCAGTATTTACTTGTATTCTATTATACATAATGTACATTGACAGTACAAAATACCTGTCAAATGATTGAAAAATGTAATGTTGCTGTAAGATAATAGTTCATTCTTCCAGCAATGTCTAATCACGACACGCTGTATGTTCACGTTCTTCGTTTTACGACACGGTTTTATTTCTTCACATTCATGTCTTACATTCTTCATTTTTTGCCTTTTCCTTTTTTCAAAACCAACAAATCCTTTAAAGTGCAGCGTGTATTTCCGTTTTTCAGACCAATGGTAAATTGAGAGATGTCTATGTTCACATGGTTTCTGCTTACCTCTCCTGCATATCCCCAACTTGCGATTTTAAGTCCATGTATTGAACTGAAATTGACGTGAATTGTTTTAAACATCGGAAGTTCCACATCTGCATGAAGACAAAGTCTATCTGAGGATGGAGGGCGGTCGGGTAGCCTAGTGGTTAAAGCGTTCGCTCGTCACGCCGAAGACCCGGGTTCGATTCCCCACATGGGTACAGTGTCTGAAGCCCATTTCTGGTGTCCCCCGCCGTGATATTGCTGGAATACTGCTAAAAGCGGCGTAAAACCATTCTCACTCACTCACTATCTCAGGATGGTTCATAAAGGGCCTACATCCACTTGCCAATAATGGGTTAGATATATCGATGGAACAACACATTCTTTGTAATGGAAATACATAAAGACACATTATATTAATTTCCGTGGATTTGCCTACCTCCTCAGCAGTAGTAGTGTGGAATGAAATAACCAGCAATCCTCAAGAGTAACAAAATCTGAGTTTTTAACTAGAAAGAAATCTCTGATCTCAAAACAATGTGCTGTGAACTTAGGTTTTGGGTTCAGGAATGTCGTGGAACATTCTGTGACCTTATTGCTATTGTTTAACGCCGCACTCGGCAATATTCAAACTATATGACGGCGGTCTGTAAATAATCGCGTCTGAACCAGACAATCCAGTGATTGACATCATTAACATCGATCAAGGCAATTGAGATACGATGACATGCATCAACCAAGTCAGCGAGCTATAACCACCCGCTGAAAACCTATGATAATAAGATTCCAACACCTGATCATGTTTCTATTTAAAGTCGGCACCATACCCGTGCCCGCGAGTGGCACCAAAGTTGTCAACGCCTAAGACCAGCATTACTTCGGGCTTTTCTTCCACATAACACTGGTACGCCGTATTATAACTGTAATATTGTTCATTATGAGGAGGGGCGGTCGGGTTATTGCCTTATTAGTTATCCTCTAGACTCAGTTTCGACGCGAATATGACTGCAAGATTGTTGATGATGGTTGGGTAAAGCAACAATTTCTTGCTTAACATCAACGAAAAAAATACTAGTTGTGAAATATGTTACTGATGAAACGTTTTTATGGACACAGCAGTTACTTATAAGGCTTTATCTTCTCGATAGGATCATAAGGTTTACTATACAACCAAATATATTTTAGACGTTGTACGGAACTGATATAATCTAAACAAATATGTATTTGCAAATGAAATGGTATTGGCTAACATCAATGTAAGCCATTGACATAGTCAATGACATAGTCTATATTTTGTTTACAGGATGTACTCTATCTTGTGCAATGACGGGTACTCAATAGAGGACTGCACCTGGGAGCCTGAACATCATCTGCCAAGTCATTTGATTCAGTCTTTCCACCAACCAGATGCCTGTCCACAGCTGATATATGCATTTTTCGAGATGTAGAGAGAGGATTCCAGGCACGTCTGAAAACCCGTGAAGTCAGGTTTTCCGTACCGTGTCCTTTGGACGTGTTTAGGTATGTGTACCATTCTGATGGCGAGTTGCATCTCCAGCAAGCTGATTTTACCAAACATTTTCTATCCGACCATTGGTGGTATCATGTCAACGTCCATGGAGAGGGAACTGTGTGGACTTCCCTGTGAGGGCCTGGCCGCGTGTGAGGATGACTTCCACCTGGGTGGTCCCGTGATGGTCGTGTGCTGCTCGTGAAGACCCCCGTCGAGACAGTACAGTTTGCTGTGCTCACTCGAGCTTGTGATGCAGCCTTCATTTACAACTCATGGCTTTTTGTATACTGAGTCAAATTAAAAACTTCACATTTTTAAAAGTAATCCCATATATGATATACAACACACAACGCCTCCGCATGGACCTTATGATGCTTGTAACACATGATTGGGAAGACGACGCCATTGTTGCTGCAAAATGGTGCCAAGATCTTGCAAATTCTGTGGTCGGTTCTGGAGAGTGCGCAGACTTCTGCCAAGAGCATCCCAGACGTGTTCGATGGGATTGAGGTCGGGAGACCTTGAGGGCCAGTCCATGACGTTGACTCCCGCATTCTGAAGGAAATTCCTTTGTCAAAATTGCTGTGTGGGGTCTGGCATTGTCGTGTTGGAAGATCAAACCGGGTCCGTGTGCTGCCATAAAAGGCAGAAGTTCTGGTGCCAGTACTTGGTCGCGGTAAGCAGCAGGTGTTGAGGTTGCCACGGATGACATGAATCGGGATTCATCACTGAAGAAGACCTTATTCCAATTCCTCTGAGTCCACCGTAAGTGTCGCTGTGCCCACAATTGACGTTGACGTAATTGTGTAATTGAGTCAGAATCGGCCCGCAGTATGGCCGTCGTGCTTGAAGGTGAGCAGTTCTCAGACGGTTTCGAACAGTTTGCGCACTCAGTCTACCCCTAAACAGTTCATTTCTGGTTGATGTAGCCGTCAAAAATCGGTTACGGAGGTGACGTAAGACAATCTGACGATCCTCTGCATGTGACGTCACATGTGGTCGACCTGGCCGAGGGCGATCAGCGGTGGTACCCGTTTGCTGTAGACGCGTCTGTAAATGATAAACAGTCCGTCGACTACAACCCATCGTCCTTGCGACTTCAGCTACGGACGTTCCCGTCTGCAACATGCCGATGGCACGTTCCCGTTGCACATTTTAAAGGCGTGGCATGACAAATGGCCGTAAAGACTTTTGTTTTCTTGTGTTCTTCTTTTTTGGTTAATGACTGCTTACAAGTATGGCTGAAAACACGTGCGGTATTATGGCCACGTGACCAGTTGCACGTGAAAGACCACTTTTGCTGTGTGCTGTGCACATGATTTTGATCGATTCACCTGCACAAAAACGGGTGTTATTTGAAGACAATACGTGGCCATTACTGTTTAAATACACAATATGGGCCCACAATGATAACTGGTCAAAATGTTAAAATTTTAGGATTGTGAAGTTTTTAATGTGGTTCAGTATATATAGTGTATATAGTTTTTCCACAGTGAATATAACCTTAAATTGTTTGTTCAAAATGTCTGACAACATTACGTATGCACAGAACTTTAAATTCAAGGACTCTTTATAATTTTCAACTGACGTCAGTCCGTTTCTGAATAAGAAACATTTAGAACGGGCTGACAAAATTGCTATATCTTTGTTTGTTACTCATAAATTTCTGAAACAGCTCCACACTGCAAAATGTCGCTATGGTAACCTATCATACATAGCCATTGTAAATACTCAACTTAAGCACATGTAGTTATGTCAGACAGACAGGATGGAAACACATTGGACGTGTTTGTGGCTCAGTGTCCTCCAAATTGAAAAGTAAATATAAATCTGGCAGAAAAGGGCAATTTTTTAACTTATCCTGCATTACTCCGTATTGCATTTACTGCTGTCTTTGACAGAGAGACGAACTGTGTGAGATCCAGCTGCTGAAGAAAGTTGTTTCCATCTGTCCAGGAAGCAGCGCCCCCTCCCACACAGTCGGCACGTGACCCGGGAGACATGACGTCATGTCAAAACACATAACTGCTTTGTCAACCACATGGATCGGACGTGAACTGTATCCCTCAGTGGAATTATTAAAGCTTTCTTGGTCCGGACTTTCTTTCGTTTACTACGTCAAAAGTCTGCTGTATTACCTTTGCCTTCATTATATTGTTAATTGGTAACGTTTCTCGCTCGGGTTGTGACTCTCGTCACGGTTTTTCCGAGCGTATTGTTGTTTCCCGCCATTTTGGTTTACCGCCATTTTTTCCCGCCCTGTTGCGATTCACTACGTGTCCACGTACTTTCGTGTTTTGTGTCTTGAATTCGCTCTATGGTTGGAGTTTTACATTAAGTTTAATGATTGTTTTTGGCGTGTTTGAAGCGTAATTGTTTGCTCTTATTAACTTTGTAACAAGAATAAGTTATGTTGAGTTACATTATGTTTCACGTTGTGTGTTTACACATCGTTATGCTTTTGCTTCAATTCCAGTATGTCTCGCTGCTCTCGCTGCCGCGGGAATAAATCTGGACGGGACCCCCACCCCTGCTGCCTGGACTGTACAACCCCGTGTACCCTCACAGAGCGTTGCAGTTATTGTAGTCCCCTGTCGCCAGTCTCCTTCACCGCCTACCTAAGAGTGTCTCGGAAACGATTCACCCAGCGTGTGCGTCGACTCTCCAACATGCCATCCAACGTAGAGTCTGCCTCCCATGGCACGACATCCGACCGTACACGGTCTCCTACAACACCCTTACCGTCGCCTGCTTCGACATCATCGTCTGCAGCATCGCCCGTTACGTCGACAACTCCGGCGTCTCTTG
This sequence comes from Haliotis rufescens, assembly GCF_023055435.1. Lineage (NCBI taxonomy): Eukaryota > Metazoa > Mollusca > Gastropoda > Lepetellida > Haliotidae > Haliotis > Haliotis rufescens. The sequence continues at coordinate 39,052,701 of NW_025963779.1, forward strand.
GTCCGGCGCCTCCGATGTATCCGGCGCCTCTTGGTCCGGCGCCTCCGATGTATCCGGCGCCTCTTGCTCCGGCGCCTCCGATGTATCCGGCGCCTCTTGGTCCGGCGCCTCCGATGTATCCGGCGCCTCCGATGTATCCGGCGCCTCCGATGTATCCGGCGCCTCTTGGTCCGGCGCCTCTGATGTCTTCGATGTATACTGCGCCTTTGACTTGTGCTGCGCCTCCTACTTATGGACATGCCCTTCCGTCATCGTTCATGGATCCATCTTGGATGCAAGCTTGGATGCAGTCATTGTTTGCGCAAGCTCAACCCACCTCAGCGGCGCCGACGGTGCCTCCTGCGACGCCGGCGACGCTGACGGTCCCGACTACTGTTACTTCGATTCCTGCGGCCCCCTCCACATCGGGTGCTTCTCGGTCTCGAACATTGTACACCTCGTCGCCTCCGACTGTTTCTCGGCACTCGTCCAAGTCTGCTCGTTCCCGTCGTCGCTCTCGTAGTCGCTCACCCGTACATAGACGACGACGTCGTTCCTCCTCCTCGGAAGGATCATTTCGCCCCAATTATGACCCTCCATCTCCCGAGATTGATACACACTTGGGCCTTTCACAGGTTGCTGATTGGTTGGCGGACCGTCTGGCCTCCGTCGCTCCCTCCCCGGGCTCCGATGTGGATAAAAAGTTGACGATCTGGTCTAATCCGACTTCTCTACCACCCGACCCAATGCTGACTGACCTGGTTACGGCGTTGGACGAGGACTTCGCTAAGTTGTCCCTCACGCCGTCGTTCAAGTCTCCTCGTTTCCGGCGGGAAGATTTCCCCGTCCACTCCTTCGACGTGGCCGACGGTGCACATATCCTTGACGAGGACTTACATCGAATGACCGGGTCTTCCCGGTCCGTCACCATACGTATGCCGGACTCCCGACTCGCTTTCGTGGAAACAGAACTGCGGCGTACTTTGAAGCCACTATCTACACTTGCCTCATCTGCCAGAGCCATTGACCAGGATCTCGCTGAATCCAATCCTAACAGGATCGACCACTTACGCACGGTTATGACTTTCCAACTTCGCCAGATCGATCACATGCGCAATCACCTGTGAGAGCTGCGCTTGCGGAGATCACCACTACTCGACGGTTGGGTTACTTGACTTCCACGGACTGGGATTCCGAATTCAAGCGTTCCTTACTACGACAACCTTGGTCGGGTCCTACCCTTTTTAATGGTGCTATCTCTGCTACCCACACCCGAGTCTCCAGCTTCGCCAGGGATGAAACTGCTCTCAGAGCCTTGGAGCATGTCACACACCAATCAGCGGCCAAGTCCCCCAAAGGCAACTATAAACCACGCCGTTCCTCCCTCAAGGTCGTCTCCAAACATACCTCGCCCTTTCGTGGGACAGGGCGTGGTCGTGGTAGATCCCGTGGCACCTACCAGCCCCGAAGGGATCGTCGCCCCGGCAAGGGTGCCGATTCCACCTCAAAGCGTTGACCGGCGGGACCTCAACGACTGGGACCTCCCACCCCCAGCCGTTCCGGTCACCGACACACCTGATGGTGGGAGACTAGGCCGGTTTTGTAGAAACTGGTCCATACTGGAGGACCCGTTCGTCACCAACGTCCTCCGTCAGGGGTACCGGCTCCCATTGGCTGCGCTGCCTCCTCTGACGTCTACTCCGTCAACAGCCGCTTATTCATCCCACCAGCTTCGGCCCCTTCACGACAGCATCGTTTCCCTACTGCAGAAGGAGGCCATAGAGATCGTACACGACCCGGCTCGACACCCAGGATTTTACTCTCCGGTGTTTCTGGTGCCCAAGAAGGGGACCACCAGCTGGCGCATGATACACAATCTCTCCACTTTCAACCGGCACTACCTGGAACGTCCTCCCTACTTCCGAATGACGACGTTGCGACTGCTCAGGACGAGAATCTCAGCTGGCGATTCCCTGATCAGCCTCGACATCCAGGACGCCTATCTTCATGTACCCATCCACCCCAACGACCGGCGCTTCCTCAGGTTCTTTTTCAATGGTACCCATTACCAGTGGGCGGTCCTACCATTTGGAATTTCAACGGCCCCGTGGCTTTTCACACGGATCACCCGCCCGGTCGCCGCCTACCTACACCTGAGGAACATCAACTTCGATCCATACATCGACGATTGTCTCCTCAACAATCGGGACTCGGCGTTGCTACTGCGTCACAGGGCTCTTCAATCAGTTGGGTTGGATCGTCAATCAGACGAAGTCGGAGCTGACCCCATCGTTCCGTCTGCAGTTTATCGGGGGCCTGTTTCTCACGGATCAGGACCTCCTTCAAGTCCCCAGAGACAGGTGGTTGAAAATCCTCGCTCATCTCTTCCCTGCCCTTCAACAGGCTCGAACTCTCCGCCAATGGCAGGTTCTATTGGGTCTCCTCACGTCGGCTCAAGACCTGACTGCCAGAGGTCGCCTCCAACTCCGTCCAATTCAACGGTTTCTCGCACCCTTTATCCGGCAGCAGGATCCGGAGTCCCTCATCGTCCTCCCGGTCCACCTCCACCCCTTCCTCCGATGGTGGACGGTGGAATCGAACGTCTGCGGCGGCGTCTCCTTGACCGCGCTACAGCCCTCCCTCCACCTGTTCGTCGACGCATCCAAACAGGGTTGGGGGGCTCATCTGGGGACTCAAACAGTTGCAGGGCTGTGGTCCGGAGATCGACTCCACTGGCACAGCAACAACCTCGAACTCGAAGCTCTCATACTGGCCGTCTCCCACTGGCAGAGCATTCTCTGTCACGCCCAGTTGACCATCTCCACGGACAACATCACCGTGGTGTGGTGTCTGAGGAATCAGGGTACTCTCCACTCTCAGTCCCTGCTCAACCAGACCTTCAGATTCTTCGACCTGGTGGACCGCTTAGACCTGCAATTCCTTGTTCAGTACATTCCAGGTTGCAAGAATGTTCTGGCAGACGCTCTGTCCAGGCCGGACAAGGTGGCTCCCACCGAATGGCGACTCCACCCAGAGATCTTCACAGTCCTTTGTCAAACGATCGCCACTCCAAACATCGATCTGTTCGCCACGTCTCAGAACTGCAAGCTGCCGACTTACATCTCGCCGGTCCCGGATCCGGCCGCTGTAGCAGTCGACGCATTCAGTGTTCCCTGGGAGGGATTAAGCGCGTACGCTTTTCCGCCTCCGGTTCTCCTTCCCAGGGTTCTTCAAAAGATCCAGGCCACTCGACACTTGACACTGATTTTGGTCGCGCCTTGGTGGCCGGCCAGAAGTTGGTTTGTCGACCTCCGAAACGTCGCCAGAACGTCTAGAACTGCCAGCGTGGTCCAACCTGCTGCTCCACCCACACAGTCGGTTGCCCCACCCAAGTCCCGCTCGGTTTCATCTGCACGCCTGGCACATCTGCAAAAAGCCCTAGGAGCCAAGGGCTATTCGACTAGAGCAGCCAAGGCTATTGCTTTCGCCCATCGTCCATCTACACGGGGACTATATGATGATAAATGGTCCTCGTTCCAGGCGTTCTGCTCTGACAAGCATCAGGATCCGATGACGGCATCACCGCAGTTCCTGGCTGAGTTTCTTCTGTACTTGCGCAGCACGCGTCGATTAAAATGCTCTACCATCTCCACGTACCTGGTCGCCATTAACTCCGTCCTTGCCATCCCGGACGACCGGAGAATGACGAAAATTCCCGAACTCCAGGCTATGCTGCGCTCGTTTCGTCTCGACGACCAGAAAGCCAAGTTCAGACCGCCTGCGTGGGATCTGAATGTGGTCTTAAAGGCTCTTCGGGAGGCTCCCTTCGAACCACTCCACACGTCTTCCTTTTACGACTTAACGAAGTAGACGGTGTTTCTACTGGCCTTGGCTACGGCCGCCCGGGTTAGTGAGCTCCACGCCCTCGACGTCTCTCGGGTCCGGTTCGAACGCGGGACTCATGGAGCAGTTCATCTTGGGCTGTGCTGGGACTTCATCGCAAAGAATCAACTCCCCGGACAGCCTGATAGATCCTTCACCATCCCTCCCCTTTCGTCGATTGTGGGTGCCGACGACGTGGAGGAGCTTTTATTATGCCCAGTTAGGGCCCTGAAGGTTTTCCTGCGACGATCTAAAGCCTGCCGTAAGTCTAGGAAACGCCTTTTCCTACCGGTCTCCCCTTCGTCGCTGTCGGAGGTCAGCCGGAATACTATCCCCCTATGGCTCCGGGCGGTCATCCTCCAAGCTTATAAAGTCGCCGGATTGGACCCCCCCAAGGCTAACAACCCCCACGAGATTCGGGCGGTCGCGTCTACCATGGCTCTGCACAGTAACTGTTCCCTCAAATCGATCATGGAAGGCTGTTTTTGGCGATCCGACACCGTTTTCGCCAACCACTACCGCCGTGATGTAGCCTTGGAAGATGTCGCTGGCGTTCATAGCTTTGGTCCCCTGGTGGTAGCTCAACAGGTCACCAACCCCCGACGCCACTGATTCTCCGTTACCCTGAGCGGGGCCCGTCGAACTCTCTGGTGTTTATCACCCCAGATTAGAGGGCTCTACTGCGTTCCGCATTCGCTCTTAGGTCAGTGCTAGTTTTGGCATTCCCGCCTCATACTATTTCTGTCACCTATTTCGGGTTCCCTCTTTTGCATCGTCTCTCGTTTCCTTTGACAGGAATGGTCGCTGGTGTTCCGGTCATCTCTTGTCCATGCGGTGCGATTTCATCGGACCTTTGTCGGTTTTTTTTCTTCTGGCTCACATCTGAAGGTATGCCCACCGGCCGTGCCGTCTGATAAAGATGCAATACGGAGTAATGCAGGATAAGTTAAAAAATTTAGTAAAATCTAAATATTTTTTACATTTGTATACTTATCCTGCATTACGAAGTCTAAGTGCCCCCTGCGCTCCGCTTCCTCCCCACGAAGTTTCCGATGTTATGTTAAAGCAGTTATGTGTTTTGACATGACGTCATGTCTCCCGGGTCACGTGCCGACTGTGTGGGAGGGGGCGCTGCTTCCTGGACAGATGGAAACAACTTTCTTCAGCAGCTGGATCTCACACAGTTCGTCTCTCTGTCAAAGACAGCAGTAAATGCAATACGGAGTAATGCAGGATAAGTATACAAATGTAAAAAATATTTAGATTTTACTAAACTTTTTATGGGTGAAAAACACTGTTTTTCTGTATTTTCAAGTGAGCTACTGTGTGTTCAAGGGGGTGGTAACGCTACAGTTACTGAGTTTTTAAGCGAAAGAGTAGAGCAGGAATCAAACTGCCAAGAAGTTTGGCACACGCTCTCTGGTCAAGGGCCTTCACCTCTACACCAAGCTAAATTTGATAAAACTCTGTCGTTTCTTCAGGAATTCGGTTTAACGCCTACAACAACCACCAGCGGTTCAAAAAACAGTTTAGTCAGTTTACCGGTGTCAACTCGAAAACAATATTCCAACTTGCCAGAATCTGAAAAACTAAAGCTGCGCTCCCTTGTCAATGTTTTGGATCGTTTGGGCGTAAGCGATCCATCATATCACGAAATTTCACAAATTCACAGAGAATTACCTAGAACTCACACAGTGGTAGGGGCACGTAATGAGATGTCGTCTTCTATAGTCATTCAACGTGTGCCAGGTAATGTGCCGGAACAATGCTTAGCTCTAAAGATGAGCTCAGGAAGAAGGTAGCGCAGCATATCAAAGATAATCCTGACGTAGATAAGGTGTGTGTTAATATTGGCGGTGAAGGCACCAAAGTTAGTAGGATTTCTAATTTTGTCATCTTTACATTCCACATTGTCGAGCCTGGCAAGACACTATCATCTTTTAATTTAAATACCCTTTTCATTGTACAATGTAAAGAAGATTACCATACTTTAAAATCCTGTCTTTATCCTATGTGTAATGACATCAATGATATTGTAACTGTGGGTCATATCCAAGTGGGTTGCAGAGAGATAGGCATTGACATTCTTTTTTCGTCAGACATGAAAATGATTTCAACAATGTTAGGCCTTGGTGGCGCTACTGGCAATTATGCTTGTCCCTGGTGCAATGTGCATAAGAATGATAGACATGACGTGTCTAAGACCTGGGATTACTATGACACAGGGGAAGTCAGGCGTGCAGTAGAGGACATTACACAATGTGCAGACAAATGTTCCCATGGTGCTCTCCATGCCCCGCTTATAAAACCGGAGGTTCAAAACTACATTGGAGATGAGTTGCATCTACTACTTATAACAGATGTGCTAGAAAGGAATTTGATAATGGAGGCATGCGACACGGATAGGTGTCTAATTGAAAAGAAAGAGAAGGCGAGACATGTTGACGAGATAGTACAGTGTATCAGGTCCTGTGGTGTTTCATTTTCTGTTTGGGAAGAGAGAGAGCAAAAAACTAAATTGGGCAAGTCTCTCGGGTCAGGAAAAGAAAAAGCTTTGAATTATCTACCTTCAAAGCTTAGAGGCAAATCTTAGAGCATCATCATCAACCTTTGGCAAAACATTTCAGAAATCTATTCCAAAATTTGTACTCCAGGTACCTCAGCAATGGAGGTTTTTGAACTGTCGAAAAGCTGGGTTCAGTTATTCGTTTCAATTGGCTGTAAAATGAATTTGTACCAAAAGATGCGAATAACGCCATATATTCACTGTTTGGTTTACCATGTCCCTGGTTTTGTTGACCGCTATGGTTCAGTTCGTGACTTCAGTTGTCAGGCCCTTGAAAAAACTAATGATGAAATAAAAAAAAATACATCAGCAAAAATCAAATAAATGGGATGCAACTGTTGAGGCACTGAAAGTCAGGAAACGAATGGAGAACCATAGCGATCTCAATCGAGTTAAACGCCAATACACCAAAAGGAAGCTTGTGTGATGGGAAGATACTATAAAGGGTTCAGTTATTCGTTTCAATTGGCTGTAAAATGAATTTGTACCAAAAGATGCGAATAACGCCATATATTCACTGTTTGGTTTACCATGTCCCTGGTTTTGTTGACCGCTATGGTTCAGTTCGTGACTTCAGTTGTCAGGCCCTTGAAAAAACTAATGATGAAATAAAAAAAAATACATCAGCAAAAATCAAATAAATGGGATGCAACTGTTGAGGCACTGAAAGTCAGGAAACGAATGGAGAACCATAGCGATCTCAATCGAGTTAAACGCCAATACACCAAAAGGAAGCTTGTGTGATGGGAAGATACTATAAAGGAAGTGAGACAGGGTAAAAAGTCAAAAATCATCAAAGAAATTACATCTCATCCAACCCAAGATGTCAATTTGAGTGAACTTTCAGTTTCGGGGCTCCGTGACTTTTTGCAAACTCATGATGTGACAACGAAGTCCAATTCAAGGCCTAAACTTATGGAGATGGCCAGCAAACTGAAGTGATGTTTGCAGATCTGTTTATGTGTTTAGGACATGTGACATCCTTTTGTTAAAGATTAGCATAATGCATTATATTATTCATGTCTTCATGTAAATAAATAGTTTTCCTCAATTCAAAATATTGTTTATTTAGTTTGTTAGCTGATGTTTCGACTCGGTGCTTGTATAATTATTTTATGCATAAGTATATCGTCTATTGTGGCAGTTTTTAAAAACAGGTAATATCGCAAAATACACTTCAAATGATTACATTCCGATTACATCAATATAAAACGGGGATAATACAGTATTACATACCAAATTATACATTCATGAACTTAATACAAAACAATTTTCTTTTAGTTTTTCAAACAAACAGAAATGTAAAATATTTACACGAAATGTATCTACACGTGGGTTCGAGCGTAGGATGCATGTACAGCACGAGATTCGTGCTATAAATAAACACTAATAAACCTCAATTAGTACTGCAGGAGTTATCTCTGATGACATCAAGATACTATTTTAGAACGCATTATTGGGTTTATATCGTTGTGGAATAGTTAAGTCCCATGTATTCTTGGGTATGGCCTGGTGGTTAAAGCGTTCGCTCGTCACGCCGAAGACCCGGGTTCGATTCCCGACATGTGTTGAATGTGTGAAGCCCATTTCTGGTGTCCCCCGCCATGATGTTGCTGGAATATTGCTAAAAGCGGCGTAAAGCCATACTTACCCACTCATTATGAGTAATCTCACGACTATTTTCGCAACTGGAGTTCGTTCGATGCCGTTAAATGACATTTTCCAAGTTGAAACATTACCGTCCATAACTAGCGGACGCCAGAAATGCACGTGATAAACAATTGGAGAGGTCATAGTATAAAATGACCTTCAACCGCCAGTTGGTTTCTAAACTCGCGAGGATTCCTGGCATGAGAAGTATGTGTTACTGAAGTAAGTTCGTGCTATTGCTTTCTGTGAGATCGTCTCGAAAAGAAAATATATCGTCATGATACTGAGTGAGTATGGTTCCACGCCGCTTCTATAGCAATATCACGGCGTGGATCACGAGAACTGGGCTTCACACACTGTTCCTTTGTTAGGAAATTTTACACTGTATTGAACATGCCTATGCACCAGTGGGCGTTCATCCACTGATACCTACGACTGTGTTAGATACTGGATTCGAGGTGTGTTTTTTTTTACCAATCTCTGCCCCCGACCAACGACCGAAACTGGACTTTATTAACAAAGGGCAAATCTTTCCATTCACCAAATACCTTCTACCTTCATGCTGTATGTTAGATTAAGAAGCTTAATATGTATACAGGTCTTTGTATTGAGCTCTCAATGTCTGAAGCCCATTTCCGGTGTCCCCCGCCGTGATATTGCAGGAATATTACTAAAAGCTCTTGGCGGTGGTGCAGTGGTGGTGTATATGAGTTAAATGTCCGCTCTCACCAAAACACTAAATGTCGGCTTATCTGAATTTGATGATACCTGGAAGCGAACCGCCGTTAGCGTGAGGAGCTGAAGAGCTATCCAACCAACCCATTTGTTATTTTGGACAAATGTTAATAATTGAAACAGTACGTGACTTCAAGCATGGATGAGAATATATTCTATTTATTACGTTTAAACAAAGTGATTTAGTAACTTCGAACACAGGTCGATCAAATAAACTCGAAACACCAACCTTATACCAAGTAACGGACACATTTGAAAACGTTGCCAGTGAACGACCGTACATGTTCCGAGGAAAGAGACGGGTCGCCTTTATGTGGTGCTATCGCAGATGTTGACCATGATACTTTGTGGGAAGGTGTATTTCATTACAATTATTGACAGTTTCTGTAACACATCCAACAAATGAAGGCTTCCAAAGTTCCTGCCCATTATTATACCCCCGTCCATTATTTATACCCCAAAGGGCGGGGGTATATAGTTATACCAAGGAATTCCCTCCGATGACTTTTTTTGTGTGACCTAAAACTTGAAAACTACTGCATGTACATAGATGCTTTGCAAACTTGGTGAACACTTCTTATTCCAGTCGGAGAGGTGCAGGGGCGAAGTTTGATTTCAATATTTAGATTTTCTGAAGAAAAGAATAGAGCTCTTTTTTCTCTTTTCTTTTTACTTAAGAGAATATTTTTACTGAAACATTTGTGTGACCAATAACTTGAAATCTATTACATGGATTATTTTCATAGGAGAAAGGAAGGAAAACAGTTTCCATACTAACAGACGAGGTGCAATGTAAATGTGGATTTCTGACAAAAAGATTATTTTTTTTCATCTTTTAAACAATATCTTTTTTACTTCGACATTTGTGAGACCTATAACTTAATAACTACTTCATGGATTCTTTTCCAATTGGGGTTACTCTTTCTTTGCCAATATAGGAGACGCGCAGGTCAAAATATTGCTTTTTTCATGTTTTGAACTATGTTGGGGTCGAAGTCGGTGGTATTAGTGAGCCCTGCTCACTTATGGTCTTGCTAATAAATTGTTTTGAGGTCTCTAAAAGTTACTAATACTCGCATAACTTGGATCAAGCAGGGTTAAGGTAAAACAGACTCACTCGCTCTTCCATAATGTTGATTGACCACTATTGAGTTTCACTAAAACGTATGGTGAAAAATACCTCAGACATCCTCAAACTTTCAGGATGATGTATATAGCTTAAGAGAAGAACGTAATGTATAAAGTAATCCAAGTATTTATATATACAACATGTATGGACGAACGTTGTGCTTTACGAGGAGATACGGGTTAGAATTGGTCTCCAGCAGCCTGTGCTTGTCGTAAGAGGCGATTAACGGTATCGGGTCGTTAGGCTCGCTGACTTGGTTGATGCATGTCACAGTATCTCGACTGCGTAGATCGATGCTCATAATGTCAGTCACTGGATTGTCAGGTCCAGACTCGATTATTTACAGACCGCCGTCTTATAGCTGGGCTATTGCTAAGTGCGGCGTTAAACAACAAACTATGCGATGAATGAACGCGAATATGGTCGAGAATGTGAAGTAAACGTTTACGAACGAACAGGAAACGCTGAACAGTCAATCTCAATCAGGCAGGGTTATGCAACTACTTCGCCCGTCATTGTTTCCTAACGTTTAGACTTCGACAGCTGATTATACACTTCGATCCTGATTCCCCGCGTAAATCTCCGGAACTATATAGACATATAAGGTAACATGAACACGATTATATTTAAATCACTATCGCATAAAATAACATTTTACAAATTATTTGACAAGTATTCAAGATGGTGTCTCCATAAATCAAGTCTTATACAGTCATGTACAAACCCCACATATGGGTTGCCTGTGTCGGACATGTTTGATGTGGCAGGGACCACATGTAATACATGACATGGTGGAAAAAGCACGTTCGGAGTGAGTCATCGCTGTCAGCCTGTACAACATCGAATCATACCAACTAACATTGACACATGCTTGTATACATACTGCTGTTACAGGTAACATTTTAAACAAATCTGACAGCAATGACAATCGTGAAATGCATTGAATTGACAGTGATTTGTTCAGTCGACAATGTATCAAACATGGAATGATAATGGAATCGTGTGTGTGTTTGTGTGTGTGCGTGTGTGTGTTTAAGAAATCGTACAATTAAACACTGCAGGAAGAATAGTCCATGATGGCTGTGTGTATATATACATATATTAACGTACATTTTATCTAGGCTCCTTGCAATTATGGAACAATTAAAAGAGGATATTTAAAGTCGTTTATTTCTAAATATTCTTATCCTAATTTATACAAACGGTGGGAGTGAATACGTGTGCTTCTCATTTATTACATCAGAAACTTATGCCGTTTTACTTGTGACCCCTGATGGGTCTCTTCGCGATTGGTTTCTACACTGCACGTGATTGGTTGGTAAAAATAGAAGTGATTCATGAATAGAGTGAGACTTAACGTGTAATATAAGTTTCGCATTAGTTTCGTCACACATTCTAAAAATATGTGGGTATTTGTCATATCTAGATACTGTTATATCTATATGCAGGACAATGTATACTAAAATATATACAGCAAGATAGGTTGATGTGACGAAACCGATACGAAACTAAATTTACAATTGACTCTGCACGTAATGTTGTTGTTTTGATCTAGCTGTCAGTCTCATTTTGCCAAGGGAACAACCTTGTTACAACTCGGCTGAGTAAGGTAGATCATTTTCCTCTTTCACTTGTCACTGTCATCTTTCATTGGTCTAACAATCTGGTAACGGGTGTTTATGCATTGTCGGGACAATATGAGGACTGTGTCTGCCAAAGTCAATGTCACTTTGTTTCCAATGTTTTGTGTGTACAGTCCATAATGCACTAGCCTATCTGCCGTCGCAGTTAGTTGCAGCTGTGTAACCTTGGCAGAAAAAAAGTGCTGGTATCATTGTCATCATAGCCATTGCCAAGCTCAGTTCATATGACTGTGACGTAGGAATCCGAAATTCACTTACAGATTCGAATAAAAAAACTCATTCACCTGTGTGTTCGTGTATACATAGGCTAGCTGTGAACTCGTTATGATGAATAATACAGAAATCCGCGTTTGATTAGACGTGCTGATTAATGATAGAAGGCTGCCTACCCAAGCTGTTGCACATGCAACTTCATTTGAAAGAAAAGAGTTATTTCTCGAATTGCCCTATCCTTATCTGATTTTGATAACTTTATAATATTTTTGAAAAGATTTTGATCTGTATACAGAAACGTACGTGGGGTACATATCTGTAGTACCTGTGGTAACACTGTTCTGTCGTTACTGTCAATCAAGACAGCACATCAACATCACTTATTGATTGGTGAAATAGTTTCTTTAAACTTATCAAATAATTGAAAATTATTCTCTGGCAAGAAGTTGTCAACCATCTCTCATGTCCAAACCACTGTGTTTGCTTTTATTGGCAGCTGACAAAGTGCTAAAACACCTTTCTTATTCATTATAATCAATGAATTAAGTGAATGTGATCACTGGTGATCCCTGAGAATATAAGACATGTAATTTGTGTAACTAAAGCAGTGTGCATGACCAGCTGACACTATTCTTGGAGATAACTGATACAGTTAGTCAATGAAAAGTATATTTCTGCTGTTGGATTTCTCATCTCAGTATATATGGGTTGCTGAAGGCCTATTCTATCCCGGATCTTCATGAGTCTATTATGTGCTTAGTTTGAGCAGGTACGAAACTTTATAGTTTGTTTGACACATGTTATTTTTCTCTCTCAACATGCTCAATAATGTTAAGGGGACACATATGGCCCAGTTGTCTAAGGTGTTGCAATTCGGTCTGCTGAGTTGCATCCCTTGGGCATGCAAGAAACATATGATTGTGGGTTCAAATCCCTGTTTGACCCAATTATGTTTCTAAATTTGTCAGCATCATATCCGTGCTCATTGGTTTCACAAAAGTAGTAAGTGTCTGACAACAGGATCACCTTGGGCTTCCCTCCCACATTAAGCTGACACGATGTGATGATGTAACTGGAATACAGTTCACAGCGGTGTTTAACCAAACTCACTCAATGATGGGGAGGGAGTCGGTTAGCCTAGTGGTTAAAGAGTTCGCTCATCACGCCGAAGACCGGGTTCGATTCCCAACATGGGTACAATGTGTGAAGCCCATTTCTGGTGTCCCCTGCCATGATATTGCTGGAATAATGCTAGAATCGGCGTAAAACCCAAATCACAATGATGAGGATTGTTGGATACAATGAAGCTGCTTGTTACTGTGCTAATGACCATGATGGCAAATGAATACAAACCATATGAAGTATGCTGGTATCATACTAGGCTTGGCTGGGAACATGTTCCTCGCGGCCTCGGGGGAACAGTCTGTGCATGACTTATCCCGGGGCAACAGGTTAATGAGACAAGTCTATTCCTTGTGGCCATGTTGTGCTCATTCAGGTGTTTGCTGAATGGTCTTGAGCTGTACATCATCTGTACATCTTAATCTTTTCCATTTTCTTAATCTCATTAAATTATGAGTGATGATGAAGTTTGCAACTGAATATTCCTGCATTGGTATTTCTAAAACATTGGTCTCAGAATTTTAGTTCTATTTGAGATATTGCCATCATTACGGTAGCAAAATAAAAATATGAAATTGGCCCCTCTCAGTATAATTTCTGTATGTATCATTTGACCTTCAATTTCTCCCATAAATCTAGTAATATGTATGTGACCCACCAGAAGATAAGGGACCTAATGGGTAAAGAATCACATTTTGACTTTCCATTTTATTTTAAAACTACAGTATTTAGGGACCACAAAAATACAATTGATAGGCTTCAATTCATATTTATTACAGAGTGAGTGAGTGAGTATGGTTTTACGTTGGTTTTAGCAATATTCCAGCAATATCATGGCGAGGGACACCAGAAATGAGCTTCACACATTTTACCTATGTCGGGAATCGAACCTGGGTCTTTGGCGTGACGAGCAAAGGATTTAACCACTAGGCTACCCGACCACCCCTTTATTACAGAGACACATGGCATCACACATTTGGACCCATTTTCTGCAAAGTCTCATTTTCAGACTAATGACTGTTTATGTAATAATTGCAGTTTTAGATATATATTCTGATTATTTGAAAGTAGACATGTATGCTGAAATGCTTTGTAATAATGTTTTTATTGCATTATGAACTGATGAGAGAAATACCATATATTTTTACAGTCCTCATACATGGCAATTTACAGAAGTAAATTGACGTCAAGCGCTTTCTTAATGAGCTCACACCACAATTGTATCCTAGCATCCATAAGGTCCCTTGTCTGCTGGCGAGTCTCCTATGTAGGTAGCAAGCACAGGGCTATGAAGTAAAAATGTTATGTAGAAGTATAACCTCCCAACAATACTTTTCATAACATGAATAATGTTCATTAAATTGCTCCCTTAATTCATATGCAACCCAGGTATATCATGCATATTGTAGCATATTTTGTTTTCCCATTATTGAGCCATTTTTTCTTGGAATTCAGTATGTAGAGTTGCAGGTTTTTGCATGGTCTCACCAGTCTGTCACATCATTAGCAGGTAATTTGAACGTGACTGCTATTGGAAATGTAGTACTATTCGACTACTCAGGCAGTTATGAACATGTATAAATGACGTAAAACATGAAAAATGTGTAATTTAACATGCCATGAATATATGTCTGCTGTGTTAAAACCTCTGCTGTTATCATGGTTACACTGCTATGATCTAAACCATTAAAATAGGGCTCTAATAGTGAGTGTAAGAGTTGGTACTGTGCAGCTTGACGATGAGTATTGAATACTCACTAGAAACCTGAAGAGCTATGGAAACCTACTTTCTAGATCTAGTTATGTAACCAGGAATTGTTTGGTTCTGTTTGTGTAATGACACCCTGAATATAGGCAAGTTTGTCATAATTAGAATAAATAATACTTTGCATTTCTCAGATGTTTTTGGTGCTTGCCTCTATTCGGATTGATTAATGTTTCATCCAGTGCATCACATATAGCAGCTACATATATATTTCCAGATTGTAATACAATCATTCATCATTGTTGGGTGGTGTTTTCCGCATGTACCAGCATGACTAGTGTGCCTGTATACTTCCTGAATCAACATGGTGCACTGTAGTCAGTGCTAGATCATTAGATGTCACACCCACAACATGAGGTCAGCATGGACTCAGGTGACCCGATGATTGGACACAGCATGTGTATTATATTTTATACGTTGTAGCAGGATCACTTGGGACGCATAAAACCCCATATACCCCGAGTGATCCTGCTAAAACTAATTTATCTTACCGACATGTTCTAATGTGACATTGTGAAAGAATTAACACAAATTCTAAATTCAAAGAAAACAGCTGTCAGATTGAGCTGAACATGCTGAAGTTAACTTGTGCTGTGTCACATGATTTCCATTTAATTGGAAAAAGCATGTGTCTTTTTGCTTTGAAGTGGGATGTAAGGGATTTATTCTGCCTCTCAGAACTCCATGTGCAGCCTTACTTGCTCGTGGCAGGGTATAAGAGATTTATTTCCCCGCTCAGAAATTTATTACCCTCCAAGGCGCGTTACATAGTATTTTGTCAAGATCACGTGGACAATCATATCTCATCATTCTGACATGGAGGTGTTGTAAATAATGTTGTCCACAGAACACTCGTTTCTCGTCACAATATGGCTGAAATATTGCTGATGTGACGTACAATTTTAACACACTCACTCACCATATGTTTACTTGTAACTGTTTCAACTTCCAGCTGTGTCAATGAATGTCAGCCCATAGTCAGTGTGGACATATCCAGGAGAGAGATGCAGCCTGCTGTCACACTTATCTGCCCTTGTAACAATTACCGAGCACTTGTGTGTGAAACTACCATTAGTTCACCAGTTTACTATGTTACAGCATGTTACACAAGTTGAGGTGTCATCTTTCTGTTTGTGCACCAAGTAGGTTGCTGGTGCAACATGTGCAAGTGAAAACAGTTTCCGAGAGCCATTGCATCTTTTTGTTCGTATGATTTGCTTCTGCCAATGAGGACTGCAAATGAAATCAGTTACATTGGTATAATATATTCACTCTATATATGTATCCTTTTCATAAGATTTGTAAACTTGATAATTCAAGTACTACTACCGCCATGACCATGATGAGTCTTGATGACTACTTTTGATTCAGGTAACAAAGTCTACCTTAGTTAAGTATGTGATGATTAGAGGTAGAACATGTTATATTCTGGGGTAGGGGCTGTAATGTTTGTTATGAACATGATATATTTTGGGCCACTGCTTCAAAACGTACAATTTATTTCTCTGAAACAACACATTTTCCTAATGATATCCAGCATGTCCAGTCAGAAATTGTTGTTGTAAAACCTGAAACATAATTAGTTTTCCCCAGTTTCCATGTCTACAACATGTAAATACATGTGTCTTCAGGTAAGGTGAAATGAGGTTTAACATCACATTCAAGATTATTGCACTTATATAGAGAAGTGTATGTGGCTGCGTGTACTTGTCTGGACTGATGCTGATTTTATAGTACCAGCTAGGGCTGGGACGGGTAACTTGGGTACTCGGGTCGGGTGGGTACTGAGTAGGACCCAGGTACCCACAGGACTACCCAGACCCGTGGTTAGTCACATGATATATTGTTTAATGACAAAAATTATCTAGAACTCTATGGTTACACTACACGTCACTAATGTTCGCATTTCTTTCTGACTATGCACCCATTCCTTCTGATTTTTCATATGGTTTAATAACGAAAACTTAATTCAACTTCAGTGTATGAATGACCAGATTGTTTAATACATATATATATCTTAATACGTTTTGCCAGGGCTATTCTAAAAATGTTCCCATTCGGACATTTTGAGACATCTCCTGAGACCTACAGTGTGTACCCGGGTAAGGTTGGATAATAGAGGGGTGGGTACCAAGGTAGTTAATTTGGACTCGTCCCAGCCCTAGTACTAGCCCACCATGGCATGAATACCCCACTCAGACGCAGTATGCTGACTCCCAGTCGACCAGTCCTTGTAAAGTTGTATTAGCCCCTGACTGTCGAGCAACAGGCAGGGTAACAACAAGTACCATCTTTTAACATCTTTTGGTAAATAATCCACATAAAACTACACAACTTAGTGAAAGTAATATGAAGAGAATACATTAGCCATCACAGATAAAATTTAGAAATATATCCAAAGCTGAAGGTCTAAAATTATCCAAATTTGGGGAGCTCCACTGAGACACGTCTTTGCTGTAGCGACAGGCAGTGATGTGAGGAAGGTCACATGGACAGCGGCGGTGGTCAGTGCAAAAAGGCAGGAGGGGGACTTTCGAAACAACTTTTATTTCTTCATCCAGGACCATCGCCGTACGCTGTCCTTTTGTTGTCGTAAGGTAAGCAGTGAATGCATTAATGAGTAATGCAGGATAAGTATACAAAAGTAAAAAATATTTAGATTTAGATTTCTTAGATACACTAAGTCAATTCCTGAGAGAGAATAATTCATAACATTGGTAAAAAGTATTTAAACGTCCAAGTGAAAGTGCTGAAATCACACTCCATAATTGGATTCTGAAACAAAACTATTTTGGAATGTGGCCTAAAGCAACCAACACAACGGTGCAGCTGTGTGGGATAAATGTTTTCATTGTATGATATGTAGACTTGGCTGCAGTGTCTAACCACTATATAATCTATCTCGTGTAGATCAGCAGCGGTGGGGTAGCCTAGTGGTAAAGCGTTCGCTCATCACACGGAAGACCCAATTTCTATTCTCCACATGGGTATAATATGTGAAGCCAGTTTCTGGTATCCCCTGTGATATTGCTGGAATATTGTTAAAAGTGGCATAAAACCAAACTCATTTAAACCCTAAGGGATACATCAGGAAGAGGTCAATGTAAGTGTTGCTATTTCTATTAATCCTACAAAAATAGCATTGCATAGATTGTTGAGTGTTTGAAACGAACTTCACTCTTGACATTGTGAATAATTTGCAATTAATGTCTGCAACTATCTTTCATGACTAACGTCATGTTGGGATACCATAAACCACTTGCTGCCCTTGGTCCTATTGCTCACAGTGAATGCCTGTCAGGGATTAATCCTCTGAGTAGATGACTGAAGGCATCATCAATGTTGTTACCAATAAGGCATGAATTGCCATAGGTTCTTGACACCGTAATGGATGAGCAGACAGAAAAGACATGTGAATGCGACTATAAAATACAAGGCAGAAGCAGACAGACTGGGAGCCAGCCTGATTGATGAAATTGCACAGCGCATCAAACACCAGGAATCTTTTTAACCCCAATGGCATATGTTTTCATTTGGCATGTTATTGGGAGGATTTCCATATTTTAAGTTTAGTTTTGGTCATTCAAATGGGATTATTAAAGTATCCCTTAAAGTACTAAAGTCTATAAGGTTGCTTTGTTGAGTATATTTGCAGTGAAATGTGTGCAGACACTAGAGTATAATTGTAGATGAGCCACCATGTGTTGAACTGCTCATGCAGATTGACTGCAGCTAACATTGGTTGCCCCTGACACCAATCACTGATCAATAACATTTTCTCTTGATCGGCAGGCGTTGATGGAAGCTCAAGACGGCCTCAATGTTTGCCTTGTATGTCTGTTAAGTGTTTCCCATGCTTACAGACTGGGTTTATTTTGATCATGTTTATCATTTTTTGGCTCAAAAGTAAACAATGTGTTTAGCTGTTGTTGCCGTATCCTCTCATCGGCACATTCAATTTCTGGTTTTGTATAAGTTTTTCTTTTCCATATATCGGTGCAGATTTTAATTTGAGAGTTAATGTACATCCCCGTTTTACTGATATATACTAAGAACAATATTTCAAAGAAATGGCGTTGTGGAATAGTAAAGTCAATATCTAGTCCACGCCCCGTGAACATTGAATGAGGCACATCTTCTGGGCATTTTGGATATCAAACGCCAGATAGTCTCCTGTGGTAACCATTGCCATTCTTGTAAGGCCTACCCAAGATGTTGCAAATTCTGGGAACGCCTAGCTCGGTTGCAAACCCTCTGGCCCAGAACATCCCAAAGGTGTTCAATCAGTGACGTGTAGAGATTTGGCTGGCCAGGGCAATGTTGTGACACTTTGCTGCTTCAGACAGTAGACTGCAACATGAGCTCAGTGAACTCAAAGTTCTGACCTAAGCGCTGGGATGACCACTGGACAAAACAGTTGGTCCACATAATGTTGATTGGTGATGTTCCCTTGCACGATCACCAGATCGATCCTGTTGTTGTGAGTCAAGCCAGCCAAACCAATGATGCTGCCTCCACTGTACCTATCATGCTCGTGGACTGCAGCCGGAAAGTACCTCTCTCCACACCTACTCCAAACACGTTGTCTACTAGTTACCATCTGTAAAGCATAAACAGAACCTTGATTAATCAGAAAACATAGTGTATCTCCAACATGTCCAATGCTGCTGTTGATGACCACCCAACTGCTGAGCTCAAATGTTGTCTGAGGTGCCTCTGTGTCACAGTCAGACGCATTCCTGTGGAAAGACATCTTGATTTCAGACCCGGCGGTTTACAACCTGTTTCGTATCGTTGAGGTCAAAAGCTGCAGCCCTGAAGATGTCCCTCAGTTCTGGTGCAGAAATGAACCTGTTCCTCCACATTCTCAACACAATGGTGTGGACAAAGAGATCCTGCTTTGGAGTCGTCTTTCTAGTCCTTCCTCTTAGTACCAATCCCAATCTTATCCCTGCCCGTTTGCCAATATCATTCTATCATTCGGAATATCACACTTCTTGGTTTACCATTGTTCATTTTCATGTACACTTTGGGATGCATTTTCCTGCTATGTACCCAAAAAATGAACCATGTGGTCGTCATGTTTATTAGCACATGCCAGACACCAGGATGTGTCACCGTGGACGGATGCAATGTGCAAAGCTTGAGTGAGTTAGCTATCTGCGTTCAGTAACTGTGTCTCATGAACAGTGATAGTTATTTCATTCTTACTGCTGAAATGACAGAGGTTTTCTTAGATGTTGTTCCTCTTATATATATCATAACACTAACAGTGAGAGGGTCATTTCGTTTAAAAGGCTATCAAACTGTAATACTCTTTTTGTACTTATAAATGTTGCTAAATATGTGTAAATATTGCTTACTATGTCATGTATATGATTATCAAAATCATCATTGTCAAATCAATAATTATGACAAATGCACTTGCCTCCTGAGAAAGTTACTTCTATGTACCTTTTGAAATATTGGTACCACTGCAACAAAGTGTGGCATTTGTAAAGGTATGCATACCTGTATACATGGTACATTTGTGTATGTCTTAGTATGGACCTATAACACAGAAGTCTTTACGGGAATTGATTATGCAGATAAACAATCAGAAATAGCCATAAAGGTAACTGAGAGTGACATTTATCAAGGTGTTGATATCGGTGGTATTATTATCTTTTTCCCAAGAAATCAAAGGCCAATGCTATCATGAGGCATGTATGTATGAGCACATGTTATTCTGGGAATATGTATTGACTTGGTCAGGCTAAACATAGAATGCCAGCTGATAGCTGTATTTCATCTGTCCTGTGATCTAGGTCAGGTTGGAGGAATTAGATTATTAATATTTGAAGGACTCTCACATCCCCAAGTCACAGAATTCACCAATGTGCTGCTATTTAGAGATTTATTATCCCAGTATGAGTGGTATGATAAATGTGATGAAGTTAAGGTCATCTCATCTTCCCGAGGCAAGAGCGTTAACTGACTTTAGAAGTCCAGTTTCCACCCTTGCCGAACAAGGCTGGAATTTCTGGGCTCGATCGTAGCGCCACCATTGGCTATTACCACTTATGTCCCTTCTAAGCCTCTCCTATGGACCAATCAGATTCCATCTCTCATATCACTTGCGTTTGCTTTACACAAAATGGTGGCGCCCAGTCAGGCAATCTGATTGATAATCAAGGTCTATATTGTGATAAAACGGGTCTTACATCGCGAAATGCTTCAAATCATGTGAGCACCTTGATTAAAAACATGAAAAGATTTGGAAAATATCTGCTGACGAGTTGGCGGTGCATGTGCTTTGCAAATCTTGCAATAGATCGAAATCTGCACAACAGTTTACAAACTGGATTTCGATTTCGGTGCGCAATTTTGATCGGACAATGCATAGACTCGTTAGTCCAGCCAAAATGTAACTCCATCATACAAGCCTAGTTCGGCAAGAGTGCAAACTGGACTTTTAAAGTCAGATAACTCTCTTGCCTCGGGAAGATGAGGTCACCTTTGTTGCAGCATGATTTGTTGATCACTGTATAGGATTTTAGTAAATAATATGTAGACGATAAAACTTTGCAGAATTATTGTATGCATGTCTCCAGGGCTGTCTGGGTAATATCACAGCTTGATCAGATCAATTTGAAGGACAGCTGATCTTGCTGATGTAATTGATAGAATGTGTATCTGCACTCATCCTCTGTACACTGCTGGTTTAGTATGATTCTGTGTGTGCATCCTGGTCATTGATGTGTATGCGAGGACAATATTACTCTTTAGGCACTTGCCCCAAGCAACTTGACCCTTTGTTAATGTTTAATAAAGATATCTTCATGTGCTGTTAAGCAAGAAGGTTTGTTTTTTTGACAGTGTGCAGATGCATCTTCCTTCATATGATAATAGTGAGGATCCCATTATTCATACAATGCATATCATGATTCATACGTCACAATTCGATACATATTGTTGCACACATATTTACGTCAGATTGTGTGGACGTATCTTAACTATTAATATTTCAGAGCAAGTTCAAAAGGAAAAGTTAGCTACAGACACACTATTTAGAGGCTGTTTTTAAATGTTAACTTTAAACACTTATTACAACACATTTCACATTTTGCAATATTTGACAGACAAAAACACAAGGGGTCATTAAACGAGTAGTAAGTAATTTATTTTAGCAAGTGTCTCATCTTGTATCGATACAGAAAAATCATATTGTGTATCATATCATCGCAGGAACACTCACGATGCACCGGTACCCCAGTGTATCATTGCACAACTTATGCACACACCCTCTTTGTCACAGCTGAAGGAGCATGATGAGCATGTGGTGGATTGTTGATGATGTTATCAACAACTGGTTTGCCTGGCCCACTGTCAGTGCAGAATGCTGTGATAAGGCTGGAATATTGCTGACCAGGGCTGACTACAGCAACTTTCATGTGTTTTCATAAGATATGTTATATGAGATATATGTTGTTGAACATGGTGACATTGAATGACAGATTTCAGTCCTTAGTAACCATGATTAATATTGTTCTATGAGCATGATAAATCTTTCAGTCATTGTTAAGTTTAATATCCACTTATTTTACCTTATTCTGACTCATACACTTAAAGTTAAAGCATTAAGTATGTGTCAGGATAAGTATTAATGATATTTTAACTCTTAAAAAATACATTTTCAATCTTAATTTCAGATTGATGGTATAATTAAGAGGAATGTCTCGTGACAGCAGCGAGGGAGAGCCTCTTGCAGACTGGGCCCTTGTCTCTAGTGAAGGGAACATTGAGGTAGGTGGATGCAGCTGGTTAGATGACCACAGTCACAGGTCATGCAGGTGTAGTACCTCGTCCCCAGTGAAGGGAACATTGAGGTAGGTGGATGCAGCTGGTTAGATGACCACAGTCACAGGTCATGCAGGTGTAGTACCTCGTCTCCAGTGAAGGGAACATTAAGGTAGGTGGATGCAGCTGGTTAGATGACCACAGTCACAGGTCATGCAGGTGTAGTACCTCGTCTCCAGTGAAGGGAACATTAAGGTAGGTGGATGCAGCTGGTTAGATGACCACAGTCACAGGTCATGCAGGTGTAGTACCTCGTCTCCAGTGAAGGGAACATTGAGGTGGGTGGATGCAGCTGGTTAGATGACCACAGTCACAGGTCATGCAGGTGTAGTACCTCGTCTCCAGTGAAGGGAACATTGAGGTAGGTGGATGCAGCTGGTTAGATGACCACAGTCACAGGTCATGCAGGTATAGTACCTCGTCTCCAGTAAGGGAACATTGAGGTAGGTGGATGCAGCTGGTTAGATGACCACAGTCACAGGTCATGCAGGTGTAGGACCTCGTCTCCAGTGAAGGGAACATTGAGGTGGGTGGATGCAGCTGGTTAGATGACCACAGTCACAGGTCATGCAGGTGTAGTACCTCGCCTCAAGTGATCTTGGTGATTAGCAGGGTTAGAAATTAACACTTTCCTGTTGGCCCAGGGTTAGTACAACAAATTCTTGTAGGCTAGTACAAATTTCCAAATTAATTTCCAAACTTCCCCATTGTTTTAACATTACAAGGGCATTTAATCTTTACCCGGGCTAGTGAAGTTTTTGAGTTGAGCTCTAACCCTGGATTACTTTGGAACCATGTCTCCAGCACACATCCTGATCACGGCTTATAATGCTTTTATCTGAATTGATCAATATGTTGTTGGATGTTATATCAGCATTTATGTTTATACCACAGGCAGAGGAGGCTTCGAGTGGTAGTTCAAGTGATGAGTTTGTCAATGTCACTCATCAGGGGGTGGTCGTCTTTGGTAGACACCGATCTCCTTCTGTAGAGACTGACTCACAGCCTAAGAGCATGGGTAAGTTGTTGTTATGCAGGTGTACACATCGGAATAAAGCAAGACCACTTATCAATATCATACAATCCCCTGCCAAGAAATTGGGCGGGGGATATAGGAACGGAGTTTTCTGTCTTTCTGTCAGTCCACTTCTCAAAGGGGACAAATTTTCTCAAAAACTATTTACTGGTAAGTCAGAGAAATGAAATTTTACACACTGATTTTACTGGTCATGATCTCAAATGAGTTTGACAATTGGTGTTTTTTACAGAGTTATGGCCCTTGCTCCATGCTTTTCAACTTAGTGCATACTTGTGAAATGGTGACAGTTTTTCTCAGAAACTACTGCAGTTACATGAATGAAAGTTTGCATGCTTATCTAACAGATACTTGTCAAGACTGAGTAAGTTGTTCCCTTGAATTATTTCTTTTACAGAGTTACCATGTTATTTTACTAGGTGCATAGTGTGTGCAATGGATAAGTTTGCTAAGAAATTACTGAACTTAGCTAATCTAAGAGATACCTATCAATATATATTCTATGATACAAAGATATCTCTCAGTAAAAGGAGGGAAGTTATATGCTCTATTTGTAGATTTTGCAAAGGCTTTGAAAAGGGTTAACTTGTGATCCCTCTTTCAAAGACATGGGTTAAGTAGCAGAATTGGAAAGTTATTTTGTTCTTTATATAAAAATGTGAAGGTGTATGTTCGGAACAATGGCGCTATATCGGATAATTTTGTAAGTACCATGGGTGTCCAACAAGGGTGTATACATCTTCCCGAGGCAAGTGAGTTAACTGACTATAAAAGTCCAGTTTCCACCCTTGCTGAACTAGGCTGGTATTATGGAGTTACATTTTGGCTTGACTAACGAGTCTATGCATAGTCCAATTAAATATCGCGCACCGAAATCGAAATCCGGCTCGTAAACTGTCGTTCAGAATTCGGTTGATTGCAGGATTTGCAAAGCATGTGCACCGCCAATTGATGTCAGCAGATATTTTCCAAATCTTTTCATGTTTTTAATCAAGGTGCTCACGTGATTTGATGCATTTCGCGATGTAAGACCCGTTTTATCACAATATAGATCTTGGGCGCCACCATTTTGGGTGAAGCAAATGCAAGTGATATGAAAGGTGGAGTCACATTTGTCCATAGGAAAGGCTTAGAGGGGACATAACTGGTAGTAGCCACTGGTGGCGCTATGATCGAGACAAGTAGTTCCAGCCAAGTTCGCCAAGGTTGGAAACTGGACTTTTAAAGTCAGTTAACTCTCTTGCTTCTGGAAGATGGGGTGTATATTAAGTCCCTTTCTCTTTTCCTTTATCCTAAATGAATTAGCATATCAAATACAAAATAATTGCACTGATGGAATGCAACTACATCCCGAAACTATTAAATTATTTCTGCTTCTTTTCGCTGATGATATAGACATTTTCTCAAGCACAATACCTGGCTTGCTAAAGCAAATACATGTATTAGAGAGTTATTGTGACGGGAAAAACTTACTGTAAATATGGATGAAACCAAAGTTGTAGTTTTTTTTAAATGGTGGTAACGTATCCAGAAAAGATAAATGGCATTATTGAGGGAAACCTGTAGAAGTTGTTCCATTTTATAAATACTTAGGTGTGTGTTTTACAAGTAGATTAACTTGGTTAAAGAATGCACATAACATTTCATAGGAAGCCAAGACAATTTTTGTAGGCATATTAAAAAGTCTAAGAGTTTGGGACAAAATTACATATGATGTTTACTTTAAAATACTTGATATAAAAAGAAGGCCGATACTATTGTATGGATCAGAAATTTGGGGCCTAGAACATTTGGTTATTGAAAAGATACATTATTTGCATGTAATAAGGTCTTGGGTATAAAATCTAGCACAGAAAATGCAAGGGTATATGGTGAATGCAGAAGGTTTCCCATGTGTATCTATAGTTATGTAAAGGTTTCTTAAATACTGGGTCAAGTTATTAGATATGCCATCTTAAAGATACCCTAGAAAATGTTATAATGTGATGCTTCTCTACGACAGCCATGTGAGACTAAATTGTGCATCAAAAGTGTTATACGAATGTGGATATGGTTATATCTGGTTACGGCAACATGTAGACATGCCACAGCATTTCTTCACCCGTATGAAACAGACTTTAAGAGATATGTACATCCAAAAATGGCATGGTTCCTTCTCCAGTTCTAGAAAAGCAAATTACTACACCTCATGTAAGACTATTATGGTACTAGAACCTTATCTATTAAGTGTAAATTTACATAAGTTTAGAATATTTATGACAAATTTATCTATGTTCATTAATCATGCTATGAAACTAAGAAAATGTATGAATTTGTAACAGCCCAGACTACTATAGGCCTTTGGCCTCATCAGCACCATAAATAGAGATTGATTGATTGATACTTATCAAGTTATTTTTATCCAGAGAAGGGGCCTTTTGTGTGTATTAATTTCACATTTAGTCATTTTTTCTGATGAAATAAAGCGGTTCAAAGTGCCTATCTCTTCTTAGGGCTATATTGGACTCTATTTTATAGTTTAAACTGAGATTTGTTTAAGAAAAACATTTTAAGATTCCTTGAGGTGATAATTTCGTCATAGCATGATGACAGTAGTGGTTTGATATGTTGCTGTTGCGCTTAACACTTTCATGCTTGCAATCACGTATCTAAGAAACTGGTGTCAAATTTTGTCATTCTGAATTCAGCTTCATTAGAGATGTCGGCCCTGCTACGGAGCTCCCTAGATGAGATAGATCAGAGTGGGGCTATGGAGGACATTTGGCCTCTAGCTGACAGTGCAAGGGAGGAGACGGGAGATCCAGGTCACAGGGAAGGTCTTCTTGGTGCCTCTCTGACAGCCAGTGCAGCCTCCACTGGAGATGAGTCTACTGACATTATATCAGAGGATGAAAAGGATGACAAGGGAGAGAATGCAGAGCCTTCTCATGATGTAGTGTTGCCGTCCAGCATCAATATATCATCTTCCCTGTCTTCCCTGTCTCAAGTCCCAGGACTTACTGCCTCTGCTGACACTTCTCATCTGAGTGCTGATGATGGTGCTGAAGCCTCTGATGATGGGGTAATTTCTCTGTCCACCGGTTCCATGAAGAGTTCCGGGTGTGAGAGAATGAGTTACCAACACTCCGGGGCTGAAGCTGGTGTAGAGGTGGATCCAGATACTGAGATTCTTGAAGCTGATCAATCTCCTTGCTTCCCCATGCTCTCAGGTTTCGGGACCACAGATGCTGATGATGTTGCATCTCCTGTTGCTGGAGGACAGCACAGTGAAGAAGGTGCTGAGAGTGGGGATGAGGGAGCTGGTGGAGAAGATAAAGAGTGGCTCAAGTATCCATTGGAGAACTCATCAGATGAAAGGTGCCATACTATCAGGTGTGATTGAGAGTGTTTTATATTTAGTTGTTTAAACATGTTAAAAGTGGTAGATAATATAAATGCATTTCAAGTTAATCAGAGAAGATAGCTGTTGGATGTATTGTCTGATTTTGAAATAATTAATAGAATGTGTATCCAATGCTTCTGTACTGTGTCCACAGATTGGGTGATGGGCGTGTGATAGTAGCACCACCTGGTGCTGACCTAGCAAGTTTGGCAGCCGATCTGGATCTAGTCAACAAATCTGACACATCCAGTGACACTAGTGGTAGGAGTTGTGTATTCCGTAGTTACGCTTAACATCCGATTAGGAGATTTCCAGATAAATTTATTTTTTTAACTTATCCTGCATTACCCCTTAATGTATTTACTGCTGTAAAAGAAAGTTGTTCCAACCTGAAGTGTGGTAAAACCCTCGCACAGCTACCACATGACCAGAAAGTAGTGATGTCACATTAGGGCACATTACTGCTTTGTCAGTCTTCACAGACAGACATGAATTTTGAGAAATAAAGCTGGACAGTTTCCAGCATTCTCTATTTATTAATACTTCATCGTTTTTCAACTTCCCATTGTGTTGTTGTGTATGGTTTGTGCCTTCTGGTATTATCAATACGTAATTTGTAGCAGTTTGCTGCTCGTTTGTGGCTCTCAGTCATGGTAATTACCGGCCTATTGTTGTTCCAATCCACCATCTTGATTTCGCCATGCGGTCTCGATCTTTGTCGTGTATTGTGAATTCATTCATTTTTGTCGTGGTAATTTTTACCTCATTCTATTTGTGTGTTTGAAGTGTTACCTTACACTTATATCATATAATGTCTCCCTTTTAAACGTGTTTGCATTTTTTAGTTATAAGTTGTTTTTTGTTGCCCGTTGCGTGTTTACACGTTTGTCAATATGACTTTGCTTAAGTTACAGATTTATGCCTCGTATTGTTTGTGATGGGAACAAGTCTGGCAAGGACCCTCATCTGTTGTGGTCAGACTGCACAGACCCTTGCTCCACAGAGTGTTGTTTTTGTACTCCCCTGTCTACTGCTGACTTCATGCTCTACATGAAAGCCGTTAGTAAGTGCGTACTCAGCGTGCTCGCCGACACCCCGGGATGTCTGATGTTGCAGCTACACCATCTTCTTCGGCTTCAAATGACGCGCCAGTCTCTTTGTTTTGCAGTCGACCACCTCATCGTCTTCGACGTTGACAAGTACAACATCTGCTCTGCTGATGGTTACATCCTCACAGTTGGCGATGACTCGTCAGGAGAATATGACGATCCCGACAGCGACGTCTGTGCCAATCTATGTCTTTGCTGCGGCTCCGGTGCTTCCACCACCCTTGGCGATGTCAACTCCCTTGATGTCTATGTTGACGGCGCCGGCACTAGCAATCTTCAACCCTTACATGATGACTACGGTGCCGGCAACTGTGGGGCCACCTGGCTACGGGCCTCTTCCTGCTTTCCCTGTTCCAACCGTAGCCTTACCAGACTGCGCCACAGCATGTGCTTCCCT
Organism: Haliotis rufescens; assembly: GCF_023055435.1. Classification (NCBI taxonomy): domain Eukaryota; kingdom Metazoa; phylum Mollusca; class Gastropoda; order Lepetellida; family Haliotidae; genus Haliotis; species Haliotis rufescens. The sequence continues at coordinate 39,081,148 of NW_025963779.1, forward strand.
CTTTTATGGATCCTGCCTGGCTGCATGCTTGGATGCAGTCCTTGATTTGTCAGTCCATGGCACCAGTGGTATCTCCTGCCCACATGGTGCCAGCTACTTCTTCCGTGACTTTGGTACCTCCTGCCATGACACCCGACTTTTCCATTAACAGGGGTGAGAATTTTCTACATATCCGCAAATTTTTCGCGAATTTTAGTGACCACAAATTTGTTAAAATCTGATGATTTCCCCCAATATACACCCAAGTTATGCAAAGAAGATTCAGCGGAAAAGGAAAATATCCAATTCTCATCACTGCATTAACCATGTTAACTGTACCTCCTGCGGCGCTGCCGGCACCTCTCTCATCTACACTCTTGGCGCCTATTGTGGATAGGGATCTACCATTATTAGATCGGCATGTGGATCGGCATCAGCCAGCTCCTCTTAGCACAGTTCTAAATTGTCCCATTCACGTCCCATGGCGCTCTCGGAGCCACTCTCCTGTCCAAAGGAAGGATCAGACATGGCTTCAGATCGGACTCATCGGAGGGATCTTACTTCCTGAACTATGAGCTGCCCTCTCCGGAGGTCGACACACATCTTACTATGACTCAAGTTATAGACTGCATGGCTGACTGTTTATCATCTGTTGCACCGTCCCCGGGACCAGACATAGATGAAAAGGATACGATCTGGTCCAACCCTACGTCTTTACCTCCAGATCCTATGCTCCCACCTCAGCACTGAATGAGGACAAACATTCTTTTACTCCGTTATGCACTCCATGCATTAGACGTCACACGGGTCTGTTTTGAGCATGGCACTCTTGGGCTGTGCTTGGATTTCATCACTATAAATCAACTGCCAGGACAGCCAGAAAGGTCTTACACCATCCCACCCCTCTTGTCAATCGTTTGAGCAGACGACGAAGAGCAGCTTTTATTGTGCCCTGTACGTGCGTGTGTCCTGAGATGCTCTAAGGCTCAATGCAAGTCTTGGAAGCGGCGGAGGTATCTCGTAATACCATCTCCTTATAGCTACGTGCAATTATTCTTCCAGCGTATGGGGCAGCCGGTTTAGACCCTCCCAAGGCCAATAACCTGCACGAAATTAGAGCGGTTGCATCAACCATGGATCGCCTTAGCAACTGCTCCCTTAAGTCTGTTATGGAAGGGTGTTTCTGGCGATTTAATACCGTTTTTGCCAGTCATTATTTACATGATATTGCATTGGAGGATGTCTCAACAAGTCACCAACCTTTATCGCCATTGATCATCGTAGACTATTGATCAGGCCCGTCGACCTGTCTGGTTTTTATCACCTCAGATATGGGACACACATGCTGTTAACATTCCCCCAGTAGGTCAGTTTGAGATTTTAGCGCATGCTTTTTTCTATTACTGTTCCCTTATCCGGTCTTCCTATATTCCTTCACTTATGTTTTCATTCAGACAGGAATGGTCATTGCTCAGGGTGTTGTACTGTTTCTTGGGAGGGGCCCACATCCCTACTATCTGATAAATATGCATTAAGGAGTAATGCAGGATAAGTTAATAAATTTGGTAAAATCTAAAGGCCCTCCCATGGAGTGCTACATCCTCACGAAGTTTCAAATGTTACGTTCCAAAGTAGTAATGTGCACTAATGTGAACCACTTCCGGGTCATGTGGCGGCTTTGTGAGGGTACTACCGCACTTCACATCTTTCTTTTGCAGCTAAACCTCTCACGTCTCCTCTTTCTGTCAAAAGACAGCAGTAAATGCTTTAAGGAGTATTGCAGGATAGGTATACAAATGTAAAAGAAATTTAGATTTTACTAAATTTATTATTTGAATCTTGGTGTCTGTTTATTATATATATTCATTGCTTAGGTATCAACGAATGGGTATACATTATTTTTCAGATTCAGATTTTGTCCGTCTTGATGCCCTGTCATCTTGTTCATCATCTAATGAAAATTCTGATACGGAAGGAGATGAGGTGTTCAGGGAAGAGTTATCTGCCCCAAGTGCAGCAGAAATGCAAGCAGCAGCCACAACTATAGACGTCATGGCAGAGTCTGTGTCATCAGTGAGTTCAGGGTTCCGTTTCCTGCCTCAACAGATCCAACCAGGTACATAAAACTTATCATGATTTCTTGTTTTTAAAACTAGCTTTCTAACGTGCCATTTGTGTCTTGTGCTTGATGAACATCAAGTAGAATTCCATTTAACCCTGCTAATGTTGCATAAATGTACCTAATACTTTACTCTTTTGAAAGTCAATCTCCATATGCCCATAGTGAAATTTGCAAGTACAGAAAAACATGTTTCTTTAAGAGGTACAACCAGGAAATAATACAAGTCTTCATCATGTTTATTGTGATGGTTATGTCTTACAAATGTCTGATTTCAGTAGCTACAGTAGAAGTAATTAGTCTGGGTCCAGAAGTGACACTCCAAAAACATATCTCAATAAAACATGTTCGATATTTGTTATCACTGCAGTCCAAGATGTGCAGGATCCACCAATGCTGCACCCCAATGTGCTACACCCCCTGATGCAGGATCCACCCATTATGGACCCCCATATGCAGGATCCACCAATGCTGGATGCCCATGTGCTGGACCCCCCTGTGCAGGATCCACCAATGCGTGATGCCCATGTGCTGGACCCCCATATGCAGGATCCATCCATGTTGGATGCCCATGTGCTGGACCCCCATATGCAGGATCCACCCATGCTGGATGCCCATGTGCTGGACCCCCATATGCAGGATCCAACCATGCTGGATGCCCATGTGCTGGACCCCCATATGCAGGATCCACCCATGCTGGATGCCCATGTGCTGGACCCCCATATGCAGGATCCACCCATGCTGGATGCCCATGTGCTGGACCCCCATATGCAGGATCCACCCATGCTGGATGCCCATGTGCTGGACCCCCATATGCAGGATCCACCCATGCTGGATGCCCATGTGCTGGTCCCCCATATGCAGGATCCACCCATGCTGGACCCCCCTGTGCAGGATCCACCAATGGTGGCCCCGCCTGTGCTTGTCCTGCCAGTTGATGACCCCCCTATGGTTGTAGCACCTGCTGCTGAAGAAGATGATGATGATGATGACAATGGTGATGGTGATACCGAGTCGGTGACAGGAAATAGCGTGGATGACCGTGTTGAAAGTGATCAAAGCGATCAAAACTCTGTGCACCAAAATGAGGATGAGGACCAGCCTTTTGATGATATCGGGGATATCCCATTGGATGCTGGCAATGTTGCAAGGCAGTACATCCACAAGCCCAACAAGAGTCTCAACTGGACTCTGGATGTCATAGTCATCATGGTGGTTCTTCTGGCGATCGGCATCGGGATTGGACACTCAATAGGTAGACATTATTTTCATTGCCATAATCCTGTTAATTCTAGTTGATGAGATGATCCTGTCTTCATGTTCTGCCTGACAATTACAGTTCGAAACAAAACATGTCCTTATTAGCTGTGTGACCATGGTAACCATGTCAAACAAATTGCTTCATCACTTACCCCATGGGACAATGTAGAAGAGGGATGAAGAATGTTATCTTTGTCACTGTTTGCATCAGTGTGCCAAGGGACATAATACTGGATCCATGTTTCATTAATATACAATCTCATTAAAATCAAATCTTAGTTCTCGCTACCGCTAAACAAGATCTGAGGACATCCCATTACGGGTCACGTCAGACCGACCTTTCACAAATTTTGACCTACAATAGAAAATGACTGACAAGAAGTCGACATTAGCCAATCAGAAGGCAGCTTTCTCGTGCTTTAGGTGACCAAACTGCAGCATGAAAATGCTGACCTAACATCTAGACTAGCTGCCATGCAGTACAAAAAATTGTCCTGCCAGAAACTAGTGGTTTACGTCACTTGTTTCAAACTGGTTACTACGCTTTGAAACATATTTTTACAAATTCTTGATTTAGAATTGGGAACAAAAGAACTTTCTGGAATGGCTAATGACCTAGATTGTATGGATTCAGTCATAAAGCCTGTAACTGTCGTTCGGAATACCCTGTGTTAAGTCTTTCAAGGTTGCATGGTCAGAAATCACATTCCAACCGTCACTTTCACGATCAGTTAAGCGACACTTTGATTGGTCGGATGAAAAGTCTTTCTGATGTGACCCATAATTGGATGTCTTCAGATCCTTGTCTAGCGGTAGCGAGAACTAAGATATGATTTTATTTAAATTGATTGATATGGATTTGTTCATCAAATTCCAACTATTTGCACATATTATTTGCAAATTGGTATTCATTTACCAATTAGGTTTGCAAGTTAGTGGTTGAGATACCGTGACTGTTTCAGGTTCAGTGAGAGAGCATTTCCTTCAGCATGAGATGAACTTGGCCCAGGAGAGTCGACTGTCTGTCCTCAAGGGGGACCTGTTCCAGTGTCACCAAAAGAAGAGGTACATCGAGGACAGGAGACAGGTACAGCATCAACGGAGTGGAGAGGCGACATAAATAACCCCTGTCAGACAATAGGTCTGTAGGTCTGAGGGATAGTCATCTGTAATCAGTACAAGTCAGTTGCACTGAGACTGTCAGAAGGAGAGGGGACAGTTACTTGGGAAGCTCTAGTATGTTTTTATTTTGTTGTGAAATGTGATATAGTGTTTGGCTTGGTACAAAAGGCAGATATGTCAGTTTTAAAAATGGTGGTCATATGCATCTTCCCAAGACAAGAGGGTTCACTGACTATAAAAGTGCAGTTTCCACCCTTGCCAAACTAGGCTGGAATACCAGAGTTATATTTTGGCTGGACTAACGAGTCTATGCACAGTCCAATCAAAGTCGTGTAACAAAATTGACATTCGGTTCATAAACTGCCATGCAGATTTCTGAGGACTACAGGATTTGCAAAGCATGTGTACTGTCAAGTCAATGTCAACAGATATTTTCCAAACCCTTTCATGTTTTGAATCAAGGTGCTCAAGTAATTTGATAAACTTTGCGAAGGTAAGAATCTGATTGGTCAATAGGAGGGACAAAGAAGGGAAATAACTCGTAAAAGCCACTGGTAGCACTGTTGTCGAGCCACGAAATTCCAGCCTAGTTCAGAAAGGGTTAACTCCCTTGCCTCGGGAAGAGGGATCATATGCTACACAGCTTAGGAAACCATGTCTTTACAAGCAGGAAGTAGTTTGCTGGGCTGTTTTCTGATGCATGGTTTCCCTGTTGTGACAAATGAAATTTGACTGTGTAGGAGGAGTGGGAACAGAGACTTTGGATAGTTGCCAAGCAGGAGAAAACCAACAGTCAATTGAGAGATCAGCTGGCCATCTTGGAGAAGGAGATGATCACCAAGATATCAACTCTAGAGCAGAGTGAAGAGGTAACTATGCCCCTAAGTTAACTGTGGTGCAAGATGCTACATTACACCTTATTAAATTGTTAATGATTTTTGAAGAATTATCTGAAAATGTTTTTCGAAATCCATTCTATCTAGCGATATGAAAAATGACAATGTAATATATTGCTGACAACCTTGAATGACATAAAACTGTAAGCACTTTTTTGTAGATTAAGAAAGATCTAAGACAAACCAGTATTGATCTGAGGAATGAGGTGAACCAACTGCAGCATGACAACGCTGAGTTGACATCTAGACTTGCTGCCATGCAGTACAAAACTGTCCTGCCAGATCACAAGGCCAAGGAGAGTGAGAGGGTCATTGAGGAGTTGAAGACTAGAGCTGTCCTTCTGGAAGTTGAAAATGATGATCTGAAGGCTGAGATTCAACGTCTGCGTAATCTCCTTCATGCTAGTAATGGTGCTCACCTGACCGTCAGTGTGGAAGATGATGGCTACGAGTCGATGGAAGAAGTAACTGAAGTCACAACAGCATCTTGTCTCACTGAAGGTCATGGGCATGTGACGGATCTGAAGGCGCGTATCAACTTGTTGGAGCAGGAGAATGCAGACATGAGAGCTGAGATAGGTCGGCTGCGGTACAAGTCACACCCTGGGAACGTGCACAGCAAGGTGCAGGAGGTGCAAGATGTGACTGAAGACCATGACTGGATTGTACAGCCAACACAAGATGACATCAGTGGTGAGTTACTCAAGGCAGGATGGCATGATGCTAGATTGATTTTAACATGACATTTTGATACTTGTGTAGTAGAGAAGTGGGATGTATTTTAGATTATCAGTACCAAGGGGCTGTTTAACATGTTTAAGCTCATGTTATGACATATTGTTCATTATCTGTCCATCAATCATCTGCCTGTAATTCTGTCCATTAACTTTCAACTTGTTCTCTGAACTGGCTGAAGGGATGAACCAGGAACTTTAGGGAGGATATCTAGATTGGTATTGTGACACTTAAGAATCTTCTTCTCTGAAACCACAACAGCTAAGAAAGTGTGAAGGTGATCAGTGACTCCAGTGTTTAATGTCCGCCAGTCATAGGGAATGGCAGCACAAGAAAATACTGGACATCACTACATTTTGCTTATCATGTTCATTGACATCTTTTGAATTCTTATCAAATACTGTACCGTTCTTCCTCCTAAAATATGTTGACAGTGTCACCTGCATTATGGCAGTTTCCTTGGTCTTGAATCATGTCACCCTTTAGCTCTGACAGGCTAAAAGAAAAATTGTTTTAGTTCTCAGGCACCGCCGCATCATTATTAAGTCTGTTGCACGTTTTGTGTTTATTTCCATTTAAAAAATAATAAAATTGGTAAATATTCCGCAAGTCAAACATGACCCCAGCAGTGAAATTATTTCTTTTCGAAAGCCATTACCTGAGGACCAAGTTTTATGTTTTTTTAAGCCATAAATTCGGCATGTTATGATCATTTTGTGTTAGGCCTCTGAGAGTTTACTGGAATCAAGTAAACACATCTAAAACGTGCCAAAAAAACACTATTTCAATTACATTTTTGTCTTTCTGTCTTCAAATATTACCTCATAATGTCTTACTTCTATGCTTAGACAGCCAACTAATTTCCATGTATGACCTTATAACAGCCACCCTTTTCTATGCTAAAGAGTTTACTGCAAGCCACTTCCAGTATGTAAGTTTCATCTAAATCAGAATGTGCCATGTGAGAAATGGTGCCTTGCCTCTATAACATTAATGCACTTGTTGAAATTGGCAAACTGGCACAAACTACCTTGTAGGTTACAGAAAAAGCCAAGTGGTGTTCATTGGGTGTTGCTGGTAATCAAATCAAGCACAGTGCCTTCAGTTTTGCAAGTACTTGCACATCTTTGTTTGCATGTCTCTAGTAACAGGCTTTGAACAAGGGTTGGAATAGGTGAGTTTTCAGAAGAGATCTAAAGTTTCTAAGCTCTGTAAAGTTTGAATTTCAATTGTGAGAGAGGTCCATAGCAGTGGCTGTCTTTCCAAAGCACCTGTCACCAAGTGGTGAGGGTACTGTTCAGTATATCTTACTGACAGATTTGAAGGTTCTCATAGGCTTGTATTCCTGGACATACTCGGTGAGATATGCAGATGCTTGTGATTCCAGTGCTCAGAAAGTAAGAGGATTCTGTCCACAACTTTTATCATAGGCAGATCCTTGATTGCCTGTTAAGGTAGGCAGTCTCAAGAGTTGAGTTTTCCAGGCTTGAATGGAGAATTAGAATCTTTGCAATGAAAAACTTGGAAAAGGTATTCACTGTTCCATATTTAGAACTGATGTTTAGTTTGGTAAAGATTTTGATTTCTCCTTAAAGAGAAGTTTATCACACAGCCTATGAAGATCTTTCTGAATGTGTGATAGCATCTCTAAAAATGTCTTACAGAATGCATTCTATGAGACTGGTCAAACTTGAACATGTTGAAGAATGCATTTGCCTTTCAAGGTGCCATTCTACCAAGCTTCATAAGATTGAGCTGTTGCAACACTCTTGGTCAATGGAGCATGTTCTTTGATGACTTTTAGGATCTCTCTATTGTTGTGACGAACACAGTTCTCAACTCCTAGCTCATGGTATCCATCTACTGCTAGATGGACTCATAGTTCCCTACAAATGTACCATCCACAAAAAAGGTGTCTGGTCAGCGATGGGGATGCAGGTGGCCCAGCCATCTAAGCTGACACAATTAGCTGTAAGGAAATGCATTCTTTACTCGTGCCCAATTTTCTTTAAAATCAGATCTCAGAGCTCGCTACTGCTATACAGATCTGAGGACAGCCCATTACTGGTTCATCTGATCAATCAGAGCATCGCTTAAGCCACTTCTTGTTAGTCATATCATTGGTTGGTCAATGTTTGTGAAAAGTCGTTCTGACCTGTAATTGTGGTAATGGGATTGTTTACAACTTTGCTCATGTAAGGTAGAGTTACTTTGTACAGGCAAGTGCTGAATTGGTTTGTTTTTTTATGTTCTAAAATACTTGTAATTTTTATCTTTTACTTTTCAAAAGGCAGCAAGTTCAAATGAAAGTAGGGTTCATTTCCTGGAGCTGAACCTTTCATTATTTCTCCATTAAACTTTGCACAGAAATTATGTATTTACAAATGTAAGCTTGCAAGGATGGACGGGGGTATGGTTGACAGTAGGCATGAGAGTACCTGGTTATTTCCATATTGAACCAAAACCAAAATATTGGTTAGTATGTTGTGTTTCATCATGTTCAATTATGATTGATCCATGGATTAATTTTGGATAATTAGTGGAAAGAGGGTGAAAACAAACATATTAAAGATCATATTGTGAAGCATCGGAAATAAGTTGTAACCATATTCAGAATGAATTGACATAACTTAACAAATGTCATGTGTGTTTTCTAGAAAAGGCTCCTGAGCTGCCCATGTCTGAGGAAGAGATCCAGCAGCTGAGGGCGGAGTTATCCTGGTCTCAAAAACAGGCTGACAACTGGCAGAGACTGTACCTCAACTTGAAGGAAACACATGCTCGCACCACATGTAACATCTCCATCAACTTCCTCACATGCATGAGAATCTTCACCCAACAGCTGAACAACTCCATCAACACCACATCCATCAAGGAGTTCCTCAATGTAACTAAACTGATGCTGTCAGTGGAAGATGTCAAGGAAGCATTTATGACTGAGTTTCAGAACATCTGGAGAGAGTTTTCTGGGTCCAGGAATCCAGAAGATGAGGGCAGAAGTAAAGAGGGCCCCCAGAATGCCCAAAAGAAGTGGTCAGACAGTGTAAAGGATATCCTCAATCGGACTCAGAGCTCCATGTCAAACATGAGCCAACAAATAAAGGAAACCTGGAATCAAGTGAAGAATTTGTCTGAAGAACTGTGGAAGAAACATGAGCCTGCTTTGTCCAAGGTTGCAAGTAAGATTACAGAGAGAGTCAGGAAGTTCAGTGATCATGTTCACGATAAGATCAAACAGAAGACAACCAGGTGGTTCAACAAGCAGAAGAAGAGAGAAAGGAATGAAGCAAACAAAAACTCAAAAAGATGGCATGAATCACAAGATGGAGAGAGACATGGATCAAAGAGGGGTCAGAAGAAGAGAGAGTCTGGCAAGTGGCATCAATCTCAGAAAAGACGTGGACAGCAAAACCTGCAAGACCAGGTCACACCAAGGAAGAGGCATCAGGAAACAGTGGAGGAAAATGGTAAAATGTCCAAGAAAGGACACAAGAGACAGGAGACCAATGTCTTAAGGCACAGGATGAGGAAGCAGTTCAAGCAGCTCAAAACAATGATGCAGCAGATGAGTGAGGAGAGGCATCTGGAAATGACTCCGGGTAATCTCCAAGATATATGTGACTTCTTCATCCGTTTTCAGACCGACTGGGATATATACAAGTGGCTTGAGAGGTCTGATGTACAATGGATCATTTGTCAATCGGCCTGGTGGCATGACCGTCTCCATAGTTTGATTCCGTCCCGCAATCCTGTCTGCAAGGGGAACATCTACGGATGGCAGTTTGAGTGGGGTCCGTCCAGCAACAGAAAAGGCACGTTTAGGACAAAGCAAGGGAAATCAGAGCATGGGAAGAAACCTAAGAAGAAGATACTGGAGAGAAATCTTGCAGCAGGCCAGCCTTACAGCTACGAAAAGGAGAAGAGGATTGTGGAGGAGGAGTCTCATAATGAGACAGAATGGTATGAACAGAGGGCCAGGGACAGGGAAGAGATGAGAAAGGAGTGGAGGCAGAAGAGACAAAAGGCGTTAGATGGAGATTGGTATGATGTCATGATGAAAAATAGATGGCAACAGAGGGAGGCTGAGCACAAGTCGGACTGGATATTTGACAGGGCAGCAGACCGGGAAGAAGAGAGGTCAGAGGACAAGTATATTCCTTCTCAAACATTTGCAGAGCCAATGCATCACAGTGGCCAACCTGATCCCAGAACTGCTTGGCTGTTTGTCCGAGCTGAGGAACAAGACTATCACCACACTGAACCCAACTCCTGGTATTTTCAAAGAGCAAAAGGGAGACGTCAGGGTAAACACAATGATTATTATTATAATGATGATGATGATGATGATGTTTATGATTATTCTCATGATGATAGATACGGAGATTATGATCCCCGAAATGATCTTTGATGACATCTTGTAGTAGAGATAATGCATTTGGATATTGTGAACATGGTACTACCTACAGATTTCTGTTTGTGGTAGCCATGAAAAGCAACAAAGTGATAACGAAATGAGATTGTGATACGTAAGTTGGGAGGCTGTAATTTTGCTTTCAATTGATTATTTAAGCTCACAGACAATTGTTAAGACGTGATAAGCTTCATATATATTATGTTAATTTCTTTAACTCACCATGCTTATTATATAAAAATTGATTTTATATAAATAAGGGTTTGTTTATTATATCCATTTGCTTAAATCTGTCTTAAAGTCTGGATTTGTCAAGTATGATTCTGTTTGTTTTTTAGAGTATTTCATGGAGTTCAGTATGTCCGATTTTGATGTGTTTCAAGTACCAGAGATTCTTTTGATCTGATGGACTAGATATGATATTTAGCTTGTGATATTGATGCTTTCATTACTGAAAGAAGCAATTGAAATTGTTGTATTTTACAAGAGAACATAAGAACTTATTAAATGTGTATTGATGGTGTGCTTATTGATATTGTGTTTCTTTTGTGCTTCTGGATTAAAATATGTTGGAAAATCTAATGATTGATGAGGTTATAGTGCCCAAGTGAAGATGTATAGTCCAAATGTTACCGCCCGATGTGTGACAGTATGCATGGAACAAGAGCTGCCCCAACCCTAGCGTGACAGTATGCATGGTACAAGAGCTGCCCCAACCCTAGTGTGACAGTATGCATTCTATAGTTGTTGCTCTAACCCGAGTGTGACAGTATGCATGGTACAAGAGTTGCCCCAACCCTAGTGTGACAGTATGCATTCTATAGTTGTTGCTCCAACCCTAGTGTGACAGTATGCATGGTACAAGAGCTGCCCCAACCCTAGTGTGACAGTATGCATTCTATAGTTGTTGCTCCAACCCTAGTGTGACAGTATGCATGGTACAAGAGCTGCCCCAACCCTAGTGTGACAGTATGCATTCTATAGTTGTTGCTCCAACCCTAGTGTGACAGTATGCATTCGATAGTTGTTGCTCCAACCCTAGTGTGACAGTATGCATTCGATAGTTGTTGCCCCAACCCTAGTGTGACAGTATGCATTCGATAGTTGTTGCTCCAACCCTAGTGTGACAGTATGCATTCGATAGTTGTTGCTCCAACCCTAGTGTGACAGTATGCATGGAACAAGAGCTGCCCCAACCCTAGTGTGACAGTAAGCATTCTATAGTTGTTGCTCCAACCCTAGTGTGACAGTATGCATGGAACAAGAGCTGCCCCAACCCTAGTGTGACAGTATGCATGGAACAAGAGCTGCCCCAACCCTAGTGTGACTGTATGCATTCTATAGTTGTTGCTCCAACCCTAGTGTGACAGTATGCATAGTACAAGAGCTGCCCCAACCCTAGTGTGACAGTATGCATGGAACAAGAGTTGCCCAAACCCGAGTCTGACAGTATGCATTCTATAGTTGTTGCTCCAACCCTAGTGTGACAGTATGCATGGAACAAGAGCTGCCCCAACCCTAGTGTGACAGTATGCATTCTATAGTTGTTGCTCCAACCCTAGTGTAACAGTATGCATGGTACAAGAGTTGCCCCAACCCTAGTGTGACAGTATGCATTCTATAGTTGTTGCTCCAACCCTAGTGTGACAGTATGCATGGAACAAGAGTTGCCCAAACCCGAGTGTGACAGTATGCATTCTATAGTTGTTGCTCCAACCCTAGTGTGACAGTATGCATGGTACAAGAGCTGCCCCAACCCTAGTGTGACAGTATGCATTCTATAGTTGTTGCTCTAACCCTAGTGTCACAGAGAGGCTCAATGTGGCTGCAGAATACCAGGCATCCAGGTAGAAGGTTAAACAAGTATTTTGTCGAACACACTATAACACTGCTAGGTTATGGTGACATGTAGTTAGACCTTGCACGTATACATCCTGGTAAAGCACTACATGACGACTCACTGTGGGGGCCATATATCTGCAATCCCATAACCTGGCCGGGTTTCCAGTAAAGTAGGGTGTAGATTTCTGAAGTCATGTAGGCAACTCTTTACGAGGTTTGTCCTCCATGTACATGGTTTTCAACAGTAGCTAATAATGTGACATAATCTCCCTCGGTGATGGGAATGAGGTGATGGATCTACAGCTTTCATCACATTTTTGTTGAAATATTTACTTTGGGGAAAGTATTGAAGCCATACTGTTGTTGGTGTTAAGCAATTGATTCCATCATGTTCACGTGAAGTTCCTAGACCTGTGCTGGGAAAACTCTCATAGTTAAAAAAAATAGAACATTGTTATCGTTTTTATTTCTTTTTCTCAAAATGATCATCATATTTTAGTGGTTCACATGGTGAAAGAACATATTAAACATGTTTAGATTTCTGTGACTATTCATTTGATATTATGATTGTCCATTGCATTTGTTTGGATGTTTTCTTGATTGCCTTGGCAGTGATTTGTTTTAGCCATATATGTCAAGAATGTTAAACCAGCACTGATTGTACATTTAATGCCAATATGTGTCAAGCCAGTGATTTACAATATATAACTCACATGCATTTAAAGGGTGTCATTTGCAACTGACGGTCAAACCTCATCTAACTAATAAATAATTTATCTTCTTTAAAAGGATAGAACTTTCTGTTCTGCGCAGAATCACTGTTGTACGATGTTTTCATATTGGTACTCTCCTGTCTCAATATCTGGATAAGGTGATATTTTGTTTATGGTCCCTCATAAAAAATATTAAAACACAATTTCAGGGTTGTCTTTCTTATATTGCAAAGAATGCCAAATAAGATATGTGTGGCCAAAATGTAGTGCTCTTGGAGAAATAATGTCAGAACAGTTTTGAAACTTGACATAAAGGAAGATTGACTTGTTGCTGTTGTCCCACTGTGTGATATTCTCCAGGTAGTGGACCTGCTTGTTGTACCACTTGTACCTTGTTTCTGTTTTTATGGTGTGATATCAGAGCATTTTGTTTCTACCCTTCAGAATAAATTCTGATTTAATTAAACAATATTGTATTGTTCTTATTGGCCCATCTTGGCCTTATAATAAAGTTTCCTTTGAGCTTATGTGATGATGGTGTGTCTGTAGGTCTGAAGATTAGCCTGGATGATCAATATCACAACAATGGTTTGACATCAGAATCGCAATGTTGTGATCGGAGCACGTTCCTAAGATTATTTCAGCTCAAGTTTATGAGAAATAATGTCTATTTGAAGGCTTAACAAAGTGTCATACACTCTCATTAATGACTGGTTGCACTGACCATGACAGTGCATTCGCAGGATGGTGTTTAACTTATTTTTCTCTAATCCCCTACTGGGACGTTGTGTGAATATTTCTCAAAATCAGTCCTGGAGGTGTCTTGCTTAATGCGGAGTAAGTGAGAGGGTGGGGAGTGTCGTCTCGAAAGCAGAGAGTGAATAATTCAAGGTTCACCAAATTAGATGCATTATTGCATAGCCTACATGAACTTACATATAGATGTACTTCACAACTTATTTTCATTATTTTTTATTCAATATCTTTATACAAATACACACTCAAACTTTAGCTAGTCCTTCATGGAAGAAACTTTCTAAGTGAATTTAAATGTCAGTATACATATTTTTCTGTATGCTTGCAGTGTTCAGGTATCTTGATGCACATTCTTACTGTTGGTGGATTATATATAAATAATTGACAAAACCCTTTGCATAATCAGAAGAAATCTCTGCTGAAAGCAGAATCCATCATACATTTCCAAGCATATCATGAGCATGTATTTATGAATCACTATCAAATAGTGATGATACCAGGTGTTTGCTAAAGGATGAGCGTATCCTGCCCCACCATGGCACCAATCATGAACACATGCAAAGGCAAATCAATTCTTCACCTGAAAAATGTGGACATATGGTAAAAGTCAAAATAGTGAACTACTTCAAACATTGTCACTGATGCATCAAATTTGGAAATGTCTTCTACCATGAAACGCTTTGAAGGCCTTGGATGTTGTTACCATGATCAAACAATATTTGAGATAAGGGTCACATGATGCTCTTTGAAATCTGCGTAGAAGGAGCATCCTCGACTGTACCTCAAAAAATGTGAAATGTAAACACCAAAGGCTGGAGCTGCTGGAATACTGCTCAATATAAAGGTTAAGTTGACACAAGTTGACGTCATACCTCTTCTCCTAGTTTTGTGGACAGTTGGTTTAGGCATGCAATAACATATTCATATGGGACGAACCATTTCAAATATGCTTTTTTACCTTTTGAAATGAAGAATGTTTGGCGAGCTGATTGTGTCCCACACCCTGTGATATCAACAGCATTATTCGTGTTGACAAAGGAGAGCATTTGAATTGAAATGTAGCATTATACGACTGTACACATGCTTAAAGCCATTCAGAACATTCAGAACAGCGGATAAAAGTAAAGCCTTGACTATTTGATTTTGCACATTGATTTTCCTTTATGGTTATAACTGAATAGGACCGGAAACCTGAATATAATGATTACTGGCTGTTCTTTATCACGTTAAGCATGGTATTGAATAAGGCCATCCTGACATTAGTGTTTGTAGTTGTAGTTGTAGTTGTAGCAGTAGTAGTTATAGTTCTTGTTGTTTGTTTGTTGTTTACTGCCGCACTCAGCAATATTCTAGCTTTATGCAAGCAGTCTGTAAATAATTGAGTCTGGGCCAGACAATCAAGTGATTGATATCATGAGCATCGATCTACGCAATTGGGATGTGATGACGTGCATCACCAACCTGACCACTCGATCCCATTAGTCGCCTCTTACGACAAGCATTGTCGCCTTTTACGGCACGCGACATTAACTAGTAGCAATGTTTTGTTGTGGTAGTAGTAACAGTAGTTGTAGTTGTGGTTGTCAGTGTTGTTGTTGCAATAGTATGTTGTTATAGATGCTGTAGTAATCCAGATGGTATATATCCCCATAGGACACTAATTAATATGAGTAACATAACCACTAAAATGAATACAGGACACTTTTTTAAGGATAGCAACTTCTTTTATTCTTAAAAACAATGTTTCAGAACTACTTCTCGCTCCTTCATCAGGTGAATGCTTAGTTTTCGGGGTTTAACGTCCACTTCACAGTTAATGCTTTTTGTACACGGGGTAGGTGGGCAATGATAAATAAGAATAATGTTAGAAATATGTATAAATAACCATTCCAAAAAAACTGTCTGTAGGGGAAAAACCTACATGATAATACCTATACCTCAAATATACTAGCCACATAAAGAAACTGTGCACGGAGAAAATATAGATATAAGGGCACACCGTCCATATATGAAAGATAGGTTTGAACACAGCAATTATTGGAGACATTCAAACGCTCATGCACGTGCCATGCGATATGACGTCATTGATGGGGGCCTATGGACGTGCAATGTGTTACTGCACTTGCATCCTGTGCAGCTGTACACAGCATGTGCAACTCAAAATTCGCTGTCACTTTGGAAAGCATGATCTGTGGTCATTCAAAAATTCAAAACTTCTCAGGCGCAGACACAAGCATATCACAAGCAAACCCCGAAAACATGGCCTGCAATTTCTCCAGATCTCTCCCCAATAGAGCATGTGTGGGATGAAATGGAGCGCCGTCTGCGTTGTCTTCCACATCCTCCAGATAACATTCCCCAGGCCTTCCATGCCCATTTGGTGGACTCCATGCGTCGCCGATGCACTGCTGTGATTCACGCACAGGGTGGTCATACCCGTTATTGACTTTGTGACTTTGTCGTTTGACCACCTACTCCATTTTGATCTTCTGACGTCATCGTAACAGATGTTGTTCATGTCCCGTTGACATTTTCTTATGGTCCGATTATTCAGCTGCTACAGCGTCTGCATCATTTTGTTCTTGCTGTGTTTTATTTCAATCCAGAATATATTTTCTCCGTGCACAGCTTCTTTATGTGGCTAGTATATATACATATGATATATTTATATCTATGTATTATGTCTAAATTTAATAGTACAAGAAGTAGTAGTATTGTAAAAAGATTAATAATTTAGATGCGAGACTATAATATAAAATGATTATGTCAGCAGATGCAACTACTACTATCCTAATGTATTATTTTGGTATAATATATATATATATATATAATGTATAGCATATTGGGTAATAAATGTATTGCAGATAAGCTGTTTAGATATAGGGGCCTAATAAAGAAAGAAAAAGGGAATAAGAGCCTAAGCTAAGTCTATAATAGCTTGGGCAGGAGTCGTGGTGGCGAGGTAGGAAGGCGATTGATAGCAGGGAGAGTGACTGTGGTGACCTTGACATTTGCAGTTGGCTGGATTATTGGTGTTCATTTTTATTGGTATGGATAAGAGAGATTTCCCGTGCGGACCTCGTAGAAGACTGTCCGCGCTGGATATTTCTATCCCAATCCTAAATGGGAAAAAGTTTGTTTACATTCTGAGATTTTGAAGCAGGGTTTGTTTGGGATGGTCTAAAGTTTGTCAGTGAGTTTTGGATTAAGAATGAAATTGATAATTGTATATTGCTGGTGTTAAGAGTTTTAACTAGGCGGAGGGCTGTTAGAATGGCTATTAGTACAGCAGTATTACTATAAGTGTAATTTTTACAATGATAATTAGTGGTTATTGGATGGGCGTGGTGTACATGGATACCTCGTCCTGTGTGTGAGATGACCAGTTTGTGTGAATGTGATTAAGTATTATTGTTGTTGTTTTTCTGTAGGGGAGATGTTGGGTTGTGCATGTAGTTTATTGTGTAGTGTGGTATCTATTTCAGGGCTGGTTGATCATGTATGTAGTGTTGGGATAGGCGTGTGTGCTTTATATTATTGAGGTTATGGGTCTGTAGTAGTTTGCATAGGTGGGTAAGGTAGGGGGCTTTTTCTGGGTGGGGTTTAAACTTTTGGATTGTGGAAGTTTTAATATTGTCATATTTTGTTGTGAGTTGTGAGTTTTCTGTATATTGGGTTGTGTTGGGTCCCAGCCCTAGTTTGTTGTCTGCTGTGTGTGATTGAAAGTGTGCCTGTCATAAGTAAGAGTGTGTTATGTGCAGTACCGGTCCTGGTACCTGGCTATTCTGAGGGCTTTAGATTGAACAGATTTTAACTTATTGTTAGTTTTGATGGAAATGCCACTTAAGACCGGGGTGGCATAATCTATTTTTGATTGTATTTGTGTTTTATATATACTAAGAAGTGTTTGTCTGTCTGATCCCCAGTCGGTGCCTCTGATGATCCTCATTAGGTTTAAATCTTTTTCACAAGAGTCAATTGTGACTCCTAGAAATTTTGCTTCTTTTTGGAATATGATTTCTTCATTTTTTAGGTGTAGTTTGGGTGTATAATTTATCATGTGTTGTTTTTTGAATAGCATGCCAAAAGTGTTTTTTGTGTTCATTTGGAAGCCCCACTTAGTAGACCACTTTTGAGTACAATTTAAGGCAGACTGTATTTTGGTTTCAATTAGGTTTAATGAAGATGAGGAGGTCCAAAATGAAATATTGTCTGCAAATTTTGCTGTTGATATATTATTGTTTTTAATGGAATTTGGAAAAATGTCGTCGGTCATGAAGTTAGATAATGTCGTCGACAATATACTACCTTGTGGGGGGCCATTTTGTAATGGGTGGGTATCTGATAATGTTTCATGGGATTTAACTGTGACATTTGATTTATTGAGAGCCTTTTTTCTTAATTTTCTAGTTTTTTTCAATTTCAGAGCTCCACCAGGGGAACTGGGGCATGGGTGGGGTTTGTGGTACTTGTTGGGATGCATTTTATGGCTATTTCATATAATTTATTAGTTAGATTTGTGTCGAATGTGTCTATGTGTCATGGATTTGGTCTGTGTCTGTTTGATTGCCTAGTTTTGTAAATAGTTGCCATTTTGCTTTTTTAAAATTGAATTTTATTTGCTGGGAGGGTGTCGGAGGGGGGTTCAGCTGGTGGGGTGGGTTGATGGCATATATTTAATGAGGTTATGGGGCAGTGGTTGCTGCCCCAGGTGTCATTATGAACTTCCTAGCTAGTTTTTTAAAGAGATTCCCAGTAGTTACTGTTATGTCCACTGCAGTTGGATTTTGAAGATGATTTATTGGATAGCGGGTTGGTTGATTGTGATTTAGTGAGATAAGGCTACTGCTATCCTGCCAATCTACACAAAGTCTTCCATATTTATCTGTTTAATTTATTTCTTGTGCCCCACAATGGATGATGTGCATTGAGGTCCCTGAGGATGATGGTGTTAGGTTCTATACAGTTTGTTAATGTATAGTCGGGTTTGGTCAGTGAGTGGGTAGAAGTTGTCTTCTTGTTTATCTGTTGTGTAGTTGTATAAGGGGATGATTGCGGGGGGTTTGGGGAGGTCTGATTGTTGGATGTTTTTGTAGAGTTTCAGTATATGTTGTTGTTTGATGGGGCATGTGTTTTGGTTGGATGTATGGCCTTCGGCTTGACAGTTAATACAGTAGGGGGCCCAAGTGCATTCTTGAATGGCGTGATTTTGGGAGCCGCACTTGGGACATATAGGGAGATTCTTTTGCAAGTGGTTGATTTGTGGCCAAAAGAGAGACAGTGTTGACTTTGGGTGGGTTTTTTTCTTATGGGGTGTACTTTAAATTTGAATGCACTGAAGGTGATATGTGTTGGGAGTGTTGTTTTGAATGTGATAAAAACTGTTTGTGTGACTGTCCTGCCTGAGGTTGATTGTTTTTTGTTGATTGCCTTAAAGTCTGTGATTTGGGGTTGTTTGTGAATTTGGTTGGCTAAGTTTATATATTCCTGGATGTATGGGTGGTGTCCTGACTGTCAAAACATATGACTCCCTATGTTCGTGCCTGCCAGCAGGGGGTTTTCCAGTTTATATTTAGCCTGTCAATGATTGGGGATCTTCATGCTGTATTTAGTGAGGTTTGATCAGGAAAAGTAATTTTAAAGCCTCGGCCACAAATGTTTACATATACTGAACCGCAAAAGACACTGTAAACATACTTCGAGACATATTATAAAGATGATACTAGGCAAAACTGATCATCAAGGTTGAAATTAAAGTGTCAAATGTTCTTAAAGTGAAACACAACACAAGTCAGTATCCCGTGTGTTCGCTATGTGCATAGATGATTGCCGTGCAACATGGATACATGGAATGGATGAGGCGGTTGATTAAGGCCACTTAAGCCCACACTCTGAGGAACGCCTGACGCAGTTGTCAGCCTTGGTCGGACGTCATTCAGCCGTCTTTGGATCTCGTCCCACATGTGCTCAATGGGATTTAAATCGGGACTGAGGACAGGCAACTGCATGGTTCTGATGCCATTCTGCTGGAGGAAGTCTCTTGTTGCTCTCACGGGCGTTATCATACTGAAACTCGTGGTTGTGGTGACGTGACAAATGGGGTATGGCGTGTGGTCTCAAGACTTGATCAATGTACCGAGCTGCTGTGACACCATTGTGGACCGATGTTCTGTGAAGACCAATTCTCCCCACGCCATGATACTCGGACCACCCCACAAGCCTCTGAACAACACAAGCATCTGAATAATGTTCCCCACAGCATCGCAAGACTCTCTCTCTTCCATCTGCTGTTGAGTTACAGTAATGGCTCTCGTCTGAGAACTGAGGACTCTTCTCCACAGCTGGTGGCGCCAATGCTGGTGCTGTGTTGCCCACTCAAGACGACCCGGCGATGACGTGGTGTCAGAACGGGTCCTCGGTGTGGCCTGTGACAGTGGAGGTGTCTGCTCGTTAATCGTCGATGCATGGTGTCCACACTAATGTGTCTCTGGTGTGTCCCCATAATCTGTCGAGCAGTTTCCGCAGCAGAAACAAAGCGACTTTGAAGATGCTGTCACACAATCTGACGATCCTGACGTCAGGTGGTGACCCTTGGTCTTCTTCTACGCAGTCGGTCATCTGTAGTGTTGGTGGTGGTCTGGTACCGTTGCTTGAGCCTGTATATGGTCCTTACGTGGGCTTGAAATGCATTGGCAACTTGCCGGGCGGTTTGTCCAGCTTGCAATAGTCCAAGGGCTTGGTGTTGCTGATTTCTTGTCAATCTTGGCATGTGGTAGCAATTCAATAACGAATGAATGTTATCCGATCTGGGTGGAACCCATTTTCATTTCAGTTTGCACGGAACTCACGTAGATCGGGTTACCATGGCGATACGTTTGGGCGATTGGTTTTATTGTCATCTGCTTTGTTATTTTATCATCAAATTTCATTTTTCCGGACAAAGTAATGTTAAATTTTAGAAACTTTGACAAAAATTACCCAGATATTTAATGGACGTGGATAGTATTAGGGAGGTCATATTTCCCCCTGCTGAAAAGGCTTAATCCATAAAAGAAAGTGAGGGCGGTAAAAAAAAAATGAGTCGTTTTGAAAGCCAGGAAGGGTGGGTGTCCGTTGGTGCTGTAATGAAAATGGCGGCTGGTTGTTTTGGACGCTTGTGCTGTGAGCCGGCCGTGGTAGCTGGGACGTCAAGGCTGGAGGCGGGGGGTCGGACTGTAGAGGAGACTTTTGTGGTGTTTGAGTTGGATTGGCTTGAAGTCTTGATATTTGATGGTAGGTATGATGATGTTGATGATGATGAGCGCACACAGAGTGGAATGACGTCCGAAGACCATGATGGATGGAAATAGAATTAGTGCAAAGAGTACTATATATATAGCATGATGTTTACAAAGCACAAGGTTGGATGAATGTACACATATAACATAATGACAAAGCCAATGATTTTGTTTGTTTGTTTGTTGTTTAACACCGCACACAGCAATATTCAATCTATATGATGGAGGTCTGTAAATTATCGAGTCTTAACCAGACAATCCAGTGATTAACGTCATGCACATGGGTACACGCAATTGGGATACAATGACATGCATCAATCAAACCAAGTCAGCAAGCCTGACCGTCCGATCCTGTTCGTCGCCTCTTACGACAAGCGGAGTCGTCTTTTACAGCAAGCGTGGGTTGCTGGAGACATATTCTACCCCGAATATCTTCACGGGTCACACAGGCAATGACATAGACTTAGGATTAATGTACAAAGATGACAATATAATGATGAAGCTGATGGGATAGGTTTAAGATAGCATTATTATGACGAGGCCAATGAGATGAACTGAGGGGATTAATTAGAACACTGAAGTTGTAGTGTTGACAAGGATCTGGCTATTGTGATAAATAGTACTCTATGCGCTTACGCAGCATTCACGGAGCTCAGAAATGTTGTATAAAGAATAAAGAAGTTGCAATCCATAAAAAGGTGTCCTGTATTAATGTTCTCCCAACTTCTAAATGCCTATCAAAGACTTCACAACCACTATCGCTCACTGGATATCAAGGTCACTTTGAAGGTCATGAATTTATGCAATGAACAGAAAATAGTTTTGTAGTTTTGAAGTATCGTCAGTAGGGCATTTAAGTCATTCCCAATCACATCTGATAGCTCAAATTGAATGTTTGAATTGAATTGATACTTTACATACATGATCTTTTGGGTAGAGTTGTATTTTGAGAAGATTCTGGAAAACTTCGAATGGAGGTCAAGGTCGCCACTATTGTCAAGACATGGAATTCATGAAAATACAAGACATTTTTTGTGAGGACTTTCTTCTTTACTTGCCACGTGTCAAAGACATGTAACATTTCAAGGTTATTCAGAATTTAAAGATCTGCAAACAGCATATTTCTACCTTTATTTACAGCATGCTTCAGTAACTTGACATTTGTAACACCACATTATGCTTTTAATTAAACAATGTCTGGCATTTCACTAGCACTAGCCTCTGTTCAACTAGTATCATCCTCTGTTCAACTAGCACTAGCCTCTGTTCGACTGGTACTAACATCTGTTCACATAGGGCCAGCCTCTGTTCACAAAGTATCAGACACTGTTTGCAGAAATATATAGCTGATACAAACCGATCACCATGAAGATACAAAATGCAATGATGACACAGAAGTCTTGCTGCATGTTGGAGCAGCCCTGTTGGTTCCTGTCACATGACATCATGTCAAAGTTCATTATTTCCACAGGCATCAATGACATGTCATCCAAGTTGGCTCTCTGTTCTGATCTTGACTTTGACATTTCATACTTCGACACCATCGTTCGCAGTTTTAGTCGGCCCATTTCCACGCTGTGCATATCAACCGAATGGAATGCTTTCATCTCTTGACTCGTATCCCAATTGTGCTTATTCTGGAAGTATATCAATTATGATATGAAGTGACAACAAGCCAAACTATTACAATCAAACAGAGCCAACAGTTTCATCGAAGAGATTAAGCATTAATATTTTTTCAATGCAGACAATTGACAGTGATACCACAGGGACAAACACCGTTTACTCACTTAATCAACCATGTACACACATTCTGCAAGCTTATTTGCTTGACACCACGTGCAAAACCACAGATATGATACATAAGATATAAACACATTGTGATTGCAAATTACATTGACACCATGTGCAGTACTTCAGATATGATTGATCAAACGTGCTAGCCCTTGTACTGACACCATGTGCACTACCACATATATGATTAATCACACGTGCTAGCCCTTCTACTCACACCATGTGCACTACCTCGGATATGATTAATCACACGTGCTAGCCCTTCTACTCACACCATGTGCACTACCTCGGATATGATTAATCACACGTGCTAGCCCTTGTACTGACACCATGTGCACTACCTCGGATATGATTAATCACACGTGCTAGCCCTTCTACTCACACCATGTGCACTACCTCGGATATGATAAATCACACGTGCTAGCCCTTCTACTCACACCATGTGCACTACCACATATATGATTAATCACACGTGCTAGCCCTTCTACTCACACCATGTGCACTACCTCGGATATGATTAATCACACGTGCTAGCCCTTGTACTGACACCATGTGCACTACCTCGGATATGATTAATCACACGTGCTAGCCCTTCTACTCACACCATGTGCACTACCTCGGATATGATTAATCACACGTGCTAGCCCTTGTACTGACACCATGTGCACTACCACATATATGATTAATCACACGTGCTAGCCCTTCTACTCACACCATGTGCACTACCTCGGATATGATTAATCACACGTGCTAGCCCTTCTACTCACACCATGTGCACTACCTCGGATATGGTTAATCACACGTGCTAGTTCTTGTACTGACACCATGTGCACTACCACATATATGATTAATCACACGTGCTAGCCCTTGTACTGACACCATGTGTACTACCACATATATGATTAATCACACGTGCTAGCCCTTGTACTCACACCATGTGCACTACCTCGGATATGATTAATCACACGTGCTAGCCCTTGTACTGACACCATGTGCACTACCTCGGATATGATTAATCACACGTGCTAGCCCTTGTACTGACACCATGTGCACTACCTCGGATATGATTAATCACACGTGCTAGCCCTTCTACTCACACCATGTGCACTACCACATATATGATTAATCACACGTGCTAGCCCTTGTACTGACACCATGTGCACTACCACATATATGATTAATCACACGTGCTAGCCCTTGTACTCACACCATGTGCACTACCACATATATGATTAATCACACGTGCTAGCCCTTGTACTCACACCATGTGCACTACCTCGGATATGATTAATCACACGTGCTAGCCCTTGTACTCACACCATGTGCACTACCACATATATGATTAATCACACGTGCTAGCCCTTGTACTCACACCATGTGCACTACCTCGGATATGATTAATCACACGTGCTAGCCCTTGTACTCACACCATGTGCACTACCACATATATGATTAATCACACGTGCTAGCCCTTGTACTGACACCATGTGTACTACCTCGGATATGATTAATCACACGTGCTAGCCCTTGTACTGACACCATGTGCACTACCTCGGATATGATTAATCACACGTGCTAGCCCTTCTACTCACACCATGTGCACTACCTCGGATATGGTTAATCACACGTGCTAGTTCTTGTACTGTCACCATGTGCACTACCACATATATGATTAATCACACGTGCTAGCCCTTGTACTGACACCATGTGTATTACCTTGGATATGATTAATCACACGTGCTAGCCCTTGTACTCACACCATGTGCACTACCTCGGATATGATTAATCACACGTGCTAGCCTTCTACTCACACCATGTGCACTACCTCGGATATGATTAATCACACGTGCTAGCCCTTCTACTCACACCATGTGCACTACCTCGGATATGATTAATCACACGTGCTAGCCCTTCTACTCTCACCATGTGCACTACCTCGGATATGGTTAATCACACATATTGGTCCTTGTACTGACACCATGTGCACTACCACATATATGATTAATCACACGTGCTAGTTCTTGTACTGACACCATGTGCACTACCACATATATGATTAATCACACGTGCTAGTTCTTGTACTGACACCATGTGCACTACCACATATATGATTAATCACACGTGCTAGCCCTTGTACTCACACCATGTGCACTACCACATATATGATTAATCAAACTTGCTAGCCCTTGTACTCACACCATGTGCACTACCTCGGATATGGTTAATCACACATATTGGTCCTTGTACTGACACCATGTGCACTACCACATATATGATTAATCACACGTGCTAGTTCTTGTACTGACACCATGTGCACTACCACATATATGATTAATCACACGTGCTAGCCCTTGTACTCACACCATGTGCACTACCACATATATGATTAATCAAACTTGCTAGCCCTTGTACTCACACCATGTGCACTACCTCGGATATGGTTAATCACACATATTGGTCCTTGTACTGACACCATGTGCACTACCACATATATGATTAATCACACGTGCTAGTTCTTGTACTGACACCATGTGCACTACCACATATATGATTAATCACACGTGCTAGCCCTTGTACTCACACCATGTGCACTACCTCGGATATGGTTAATCACACATATTGGTCCTTGTACTGACACCATGTGCACTACCACATATATGATTAATCACACGTGCTAGCCCTTGTACTCACACCATGTGCACTACCACATATATGATTAATCACACGTGCTAGCCCTTGTACTCACACCATGTGTACTACCTCGGATATGATTAATCACACGTGCTAGCCCTTGTACTCACACCATGTGCACTACCTCGGATATGATTAATCACACGTGCTAGCCCTTGTACTCACACCATGTGCACTACCACATATATGATTAATCACTCGTGCTAGCCCTTCTACTCACACCATGTGTATTACCTCGGATATGATTAATCACACGTGCTAGCCCTTGTACTCACACCATGTGCACTACCTCGGATATGGTTAATCACACATATTGGTCCTTGTACTGACACCATGTGCACTACCACATATATGATTAATCACACGTGCTAGCCCTTGTACTCACACCATGTGCACTACCTCGGATATGATTAATCACACGTGCTAGCCCTTGTACTCACACCATGTGCACTACCACATATATGATTAATCACACGTGCTAGCCCTTGTACTCACACCATGTGTACTACCTCGGATATGATTAATCACACGTGCTAGCCCTTGTACTCACACCATGTGCACTACCACATATATGATTAATCACACGTGCTAGCCCTTGTACTCACACCATGTGCACTACCTCGGATATGATTAATCACACGTGCTAGCCCTTGTACTGACACCATGTGCACTACCTCGGATATGATTAATCACACGTGCTAGCCCTTGTACTGACACCATGTGTACTACCTCGGATATGATTAATCACACGTGCTAGCCCTTGTACTCACACCATGTGCACTACCTCGGATATGATTAATCACACGTGCTAGCCCTTGTACTCACACCATGTGCACTACCTCGGATATGATTAATCACACGTGCTAGCCCTTGTACTCACACCATGTGCACTACCTCGGATATGATTAATCACACGTGCTAGCCCTTGTACTCACACCATGTGCACTACCACATATATGATTAATCACACGTGCTAGTTCTTGTACTCACACCATGTGCACTACCACATATATGATTAATCACACGTGCTAGCCCTTGTACTCACACCATGTGCACTACCTCGGATATGATTAATCACACATATTGGTCCTTGTCGTGACACCATGTGCACTACCACATATATGATTAATCACACGTGCTAGCCCTTGTACTTACAATGTTTATTATGAACTCAATATACGTATTCTGAGGTAACAAATCTTCTGGCATTGGTAAACTGTCGAAGGCAATTTTACTATTGCAATAGTTAAAACACTATTGTGATAATATTACAGTACATGCACCACTATTGCAATAGTATTACGACAGTTCGATTGGTACTTTATTGTATTTTTCTTTGCATTATTCGACATGAAACCTCAGTTTGACTTGTCTTTTCATGTCGACCAAGTACAAAATGCGACAGGTTACTGTGGGCGTTGTTGAGGAGGTACTTCTGGTCATGGTCTGGCACAGTTAGGACACGTTTTCAAATGGATACCCAAAAGTATACCTTCAAATAAACTGTAGTTTGTATCAAAGCTAATGGAAATTCTTATGATCAACAATATGCTTTTAAGTTTTACCTCAATCGATACTGCCGATAGCGTAGCGGCATCAGTGTCAACTACTGATACCTTGAATGTACATGACTATCGTCGACTTACTTACATACTTACTTACTTTGGAGATTTAACGTGCGCTTTCCGACTGATGCGTATTTCGCACACGGGCCCGGCCAGGCCATTTAATGTGTTTCCGAAAGGGGCGAAGGTGGTCTGTGCAACCCAAGAGGGGGGTTTTAGGGGTTGCTTATGTAGAATTTGGGAATTTTGAGATTTGGAATAGATGCCGATGGGATTGGGGAGGAGAACTAAGGGAGCTGGGTATGGTGGATGTTTGTTTATGTGATTTTGATTTGGTAGGTTATTGTGTTTTTAGATGCGTTTTATTAGTTCCGTTTTTATTAAGAATACGCCTAAGGCCTTGAAGTTTTCTAGTTTATTTTGTGGGTTTAGTATTGCTTCTAGAGTTGGAGCCTTGTTTAGATTGAAGGTGGTTTGTAATGCGGCTCGATGTGTTAGGTAGTGTGTGCAGTGGATGAGTGCGTGTTCTGGGGTTTCTGGTTGTTTGCAGTGTGGGCAGTTACCTGTAGTGTGTTTTTTAAATTTTTTTAGGTGGTTATTTAGGTTGGTGTGTCGTCGACAATTGCGATCTATCCTTATAACCCACTGGCATGACTAGTTGTCAAGTCATCACTTTTCAACCTCTTCACAACTGCCCGTTGTTGTCTATGTTAATCTGCTGCTTATCACAACATGTCATGCGTATATACCTCTCTTCACTTGGTTGTTGTCTATGTTAATCTGCTGCTTATCACAACATGTCATGCGTATATACCTCTCTTCACTTGGTTGTTGTCTATGTTAATCTGCTGCTTATCACAACATGTCATGCGTATATACCTCTCTTCACTTGGTTGTTGTCTATGTTAATCTGCTGCTTATCACAACATGTCATGCGTATATACCTCTCTTCACTTGGTTGTTGTCTATGTTAATCTGCTGCTTATCACAACATGTCATGCGTATATACCTCTCTTCACTTGGTTGTTGTCTATGTTAATCTGCTGCTTATCACAACATGTCATGCGTATATACCTCTCTTCACTTGGTTGTTGTCTATGTTAATCTGCTGCTTATCACAACATGTCATGCGTATATACCTCTCTTCACTTGGTTGTTGTCTATGTTAATCTGCTGCTTATCACAACATGTCATGCGTATATACCTCTCTTCACTTGGTTGTTGTCCCTCCAGCTTGATAACTGTGTAAGACTCTACATAGAAATATCGCTATATGCAATAAACCAGAAGTTGTTATCCATAAAGTTGTTCGCTTTTCTTACTTATGTGCCAATTTCTAGTATGTCAATCAAACCTCTTTGGATTAATTTTATTCTAACAAGTCCTGCATTTTATTGGAAAACAACCTTTTCATGTTGAAATTCGTGAACAGGCTGATGAATGTATGAGCCTTACAACATTTACACACCTTATTTACACATCTATGTACATATCCATATACACACGTATGTACAGTTACACATGTCCCAAATTACTTGCGTGAATGAATGTTGTGCATGTGAAGGGGGTATTAGACAAGCTCTCGTGTCAATAGGACTACTATCAAGGTAGTTATTAAACATAATGTTTGTAAAAAGGAGGATATTATATGCTTCATGCTAAACAAAAATGGAAAATATAAATTATGACACTGTAATCAACGTCGTGCATCCGGTTAGAGACCGTCCATTTGATATTCTGAGGGGGGCCAGGGAATTTGTATTGAGACCAGATGGTTTTTTCATCAAGAGCTACAAAACCAGATATTTTATATAAGCAAAAATATTTTTATCTTAAAAAACATTGCAGCAATGTTATCTGGGTGACAGACAATTTCTTTTCCCCCATATATATGAAGCATAATTATGTTTTTTAAAGAATTTTCGGGGACAATTTATGTTTTTCGAAAAAGAAATATCAAGCGCCCGCACCCCTAAAGAGTAGCAAATGGCATACTGCATACAACTTAAAAAATATTACAAAGACCGCAAACGTTTTCATTCAGGCCAAACAGTTTTCATTACTTGCTTCACGGAGTTTCTACTAAAAAAGAAAGACTTGGTGGTCACAATTAACATACGATTATAAGTACCAAACACTGTCTTTATAAAAGTGATTATTCAATAATATTAGGAACTTGACATCACCAGTTCCTTTTCAACTAGTAAAGCATAAACATTCCGCAACAAGTAAGCAACAATAACAACCCTTACAGACATACTATCTGTTATACCAGTCATACCTCGCTATACCAGTCATACCTTGCTATACTACAACTCCTCCTTGTCACACGGCCGCGAGACATGCTGTAGCACATGGCGAGTACTGTTGTACGTGATAGGCACTTATGACAATGCTTGTGTTCGATTTCAAAACATATTACACGTATTCATGATAATGATATAGATGAACTACCAGACAAGCCTTTGTCGGTGAAACTGTATACATCGAAATGTAAATGACTAAATAGTGTTCTGACAGACAGTTTGTTAAGTAAATTAGGCATCAAGGCCCATAATTCGATCTCGGCAATGTTGATGAACAGGGGATTTAAGTTTGGTATTTCACGGATATTCTTACAATTGTCACCGCGATTATCTGTACCTTTTCTCCCTATACCGATCTTCATACCTCGCCCACTTTGGAAGCGATCGTTCGGCCATTGCATTTATCTGCGTTGCCCAGCTACATCTGTGGGAACAACTCACTAGATGATTCCCTCTAAAAAACAATGTCGTCCAACTTACGACGTCATCTAGTTGCGAGCTATGTTCGAATCTTCAGAAATGAACACATCTTAACATTTGATTCTGAAATGTGTCGAATTTTCAAATGTACTGACAGTAAAACATATTTCCCTACATTTTTCATTGCTCCCTTATTCGATTCCATCAGTGTGTTTAGAACAAAGAACTTGTAAAACAAACAAATTATCAACAGTGGATCGACCGGTCGACCGGGACCCTGCTTAAGGCTCGGACAGTAAATCATTTACTTCCATCCATATTCTCCATCGTTTTTCTATGATTGACCTGAAGAATATTACCATAACATTAAGTAGTGAAATACCTCAGTGAGGTGGTTCTATAAGTACTTGAATCACAAGCTGACCCAATAATCATTCTGATATTCCATGGTCCTGGAATCACACCCGTGTCTAAAGTCTTATTAAACAGTAAACTACAAGGATGGTGCAAAGGGGTCCGATGGTATTTTAAAGAATTCCGGGGGTATCCCACCTTCTCCAACAGAATACCCCATACTCAGATTATTGATAGCGTCCTTGACCTTGTCATGTTTTACAGCAACGTGTGTTACGGTTTTGTAATGCGCACTTGCAGTTATTACTCTATCGTCTCTCAGTTCATGGTATTTCAGTGTTTAATACTTACATGACAAGTGGAGTTACCATCTACATGAACACCAGGCTTTCCGAATGGAAGTGACGGCGTTGCTTCGATCGGACACTGGTTGTGTGATCGTACATACAGGGTATATCACGAGTAATGCTGACGTGTTTCGTACCAGATGAATTTAACATTGGCCAAACCCGGATACGTTGTGTCACACAGCAAGCCAACTTGATTCAATCAGGGATAAATGTACAGGTGTAGAGTCATGAAAGGCAGAACAGCGTCGAGGCAGTTATAACAAGCTGTACTGCCAGGCACTGAATGCAGGTATTCATAACAAAGTGACGTGCACACAGCCTGAACGTAAATTTAATATATTCAAACCATTTCAGGGGCGGATCCAGAATTTCTAACAAAATGGGTGGTGGGGAGGGGGTGTGTGTTGCACATATATCATACCATATAATACGAAGTGACTTGGCCGAGGGCGCAGTTAACATAAAAAATGCACCCCTACACCCTCATCTGGGGCCGCCAGTGATTTGTGAAACCAGCTTGTACATTATACTACGCATTCCCGCTGTTTAGACGCGGATACTTTTGAGTGTATCTATCTTAAATATTGTCCATATATATTTTATAGAAGTATGGGGTTACCAGCGGTATGATCACTTAGAACGGGTTCATCTTTTGGAATGTAAAAGTTTTTTAAAGGTGGGAAAAGAAACGCCCAATGCCATTGTCTATGGTGAATGTTGTCGCTACCCGCTTTATGTCAATGCACAGGTCCGCATGATAAAGTCTTGGTTACAATTAACCAGAATGCATGAAGGGAGTATCCCAAGAAAAGTATATAACATGCTGATGTATTTCGACAACATTGGTCATAATACTTGGGTAGCATCTGTTCGTAACATTTTATTTTCGCATGGTTTGGGATTTGTATAGTTAAACAAGTCTGTTGGGGACAATGCAGCTTTCATTGGGGTGCTTAAAACGTGTCTTGTATTTCGTCAAAACTGGATGTCAACACTCATCAGTAGTACCTGATATGTGATGTATAAAGAATATAAAACACTGTTTGAACCTGAAAGATATTTGAGTATTTACAATGTACGCAGTGTTTTTTATTGAATTAAGATGTAATGTTTTACCTTTACGACAGAACGAGGGAAGATGGCAATCTATTGAATCATGTTCACGTATGTGTCCTGTTTGCAATTTGTCTGTTGAAGATGAATATCATTTCGTATTGATTTGTAAACATTATACTGAACTGCGTAAAGTGTATTTGCCATAACTGTATTGGCAATTTCCAACTATATATAAATTCAAAAGTTTATTGTGTACAACTCAGGATGAGTTATTAAAACGTCTGCAATATTATGTATATATTCATAAAAAAAAAATTCACTTTGTATTGCTGGCGCTGCATTTCTTGCATATGGGCCAAAGGCCTACACACAAATAAACTAATTTTGACTTTGACTTTTACATACACCTTCTAATATTTAAACAGAACGATATACTTTATCTTCCTGAAGCTATGTGATGTATCAAGCGACTCTTGTGGATAGGGCGTCTCTTATGTAACAACAGGGAAATATCGCAGCTTTCTATCAGTTGGCCTGCACTTGTCCGACCTTACAGGGCTGGGCAGGTTGGCTGACTATCGGCTCCAAGTTGCCGCCTTGCTATTGTTGTGCTTCTATGCAGCTACTCATAAGATGACGAATAAAGTGCTGTGGACTCAATGGTGGACTTCTGTGTTTGAACAGACATCCCAACTATTTATCCCGGGATACATGGCGGCGTCTGAAAGCTCGGAACCTCTCGCTGATACAAATGTAAAATCCATTATTAATCTTCATTCAGGACATTGTGGGCGATGACCCGTACTCGTGTGGTGTTTTACGTTGCAAAATATTTCGCTCTGCCAACCAGTGAGATCGACTAACCAATGTCCCGATGCTGTGTGCATCCAGTGCCTGGGAGAAGAGAGGACACCATCAAAGTCCCCATAGCCAACAACCAATCTCCAGATGCTGTGTGCATCCAGTGCCTAGGAGAAGAGAGGACACCATCAAAGTCCCCATAGCCAACAACAAATCTCCTGATGCTGTGTTCATCCAGTGCCTGGGAGAAGAGAGGACACCATCAAAGTCCCCATAGCCAACAACCAATGTCCCGATGCTGTGTGCATCCAGTGCCTGGGAGAAGAGAGGACACCATCAAAGTCCCCATAGCCAACAACCAATCTCCTGATGCTGTGTGCATCCAGTGCCTGGGAGAAGAGAGGACACCATCAAAGTCCCCATAGCCAACAACCAATCTCCTGATGCTGTGTGCATCCAGTGCTTGGGAGAAGAGAGGACACCATCAAAGTCCCCATGGCCAACAATCAATCTCCTGATACTGTGTTCATCCAGTGCCTGGGAGAAGAGAGGACACCATCAAAGTCCCCATAGCCAACAACCAATCTCCTGATGCTGTGTGCATCCAGTGCCTGGGAGAAGAGAGGACACCATCAAGTTACAATATGCCTCTTTCCCCCTTTAAACTCCCGGCCTATGACGTAACGGGTCCTCCAATCTTGGTTTACATACAATATAAGTAATACAAAAAGCTTGCACAGACTTTAAGGTCTGAATACAGATCCCTGTCTTTCATGATTACTATAACTAGTCCATTCTCAAGCGCACCGCATGGTATATAAATACAGCGACATTTCTTGTAGTACATTCACAAGTGTATACTGAATTTGTGAAGGGTAGGATGGACAAAATATTTTGATGGTATATACTGTTTAGGAAAATTATCATGCATCTGACAATGTAACCCTGTTTACAAACGAGTCATAATCCTTGCTCTCTGGAGCAATCAATATATGGCTCTACAACAAAATCAGTTTTGAACAGTGAATAAGTGGACATTTTAGAGCTATTTGTGAGTGAAGAATGCCGATCTTGTACATATGAACAATTGTGAATTCAGATAAAAACGAGTCTGGAAAGCAAACTTCTTGTTTTTCCTATACGTATCCAAAACCATGCTTCTACAATATAAACTTTATCTTTGAAGCCCAGTTACGCTTGTCATTTGTCAAAGCTTGATACAGCATACTATAACATTTTCTAGGATATCTACATTGGGGAGTTTTAATAATTTACACCAGTAAATACCACATCGTTTAAGAGCCCATGTATGTAGGGGATATCTCCCACATTCTCCCCGCACAATATGGTTTGGTGTAGCCGCTGTAACCGCCAGGAAACGCTCGAAAGCTGACAAGTGTACACATTCAATTTCCTAAAGTTGTCGATACCCCAGATTTCAAACCTGTATAAAAGAACAGGCAAAACTTAGGTGTCAACTGTTCTGAAGAACAAACTATATGGAATAGGTTAGAAGTTGGCAAGAGGTTTACAGTGTATAACACAGCCTTGGTCTGTGTAGCGGAATTAGTGATATGATTATTCCAACTTTAATCTTACTTGGAAAAATAGTGAGTGAGTGAGTATGGTTTCACGCCGCTTGTAGCAATATTCCAGCAATATCACGGCGGGGGACACCAGAAATGGGCTTCACACATTGTACCCATGTCGGGAATCGAACCCGGGTCTTCGGCGTGACGAGCGAACGCTTTAACCACTAGGCTATCCGACCGCCCCTACTTGGAAAAATAACTGACTCAAATACTTATAAGAAGATATACACACGCTAACTGTTTATCACTTATCAAACCTAGAAATGATACCCCCACACCCTTGGTCTTATCCAAATTTACAGTTAAACTGTGATTATTACAATACTTAGCTAAGACATTTATTCGTTTCTAAAGTCCGAAAACGGTGTCAGAAATAAGAATCACATCATTCGGCGAACAACTGAAGAAATAGTTGATTAATATCTGGATGTAGTCGTATTCCTGGTTCACAGGATTTTTCTATTTCGTTAGCCGACTCATCAATAAAAACTCAAAACAAAAAAAGGCTCAAAACACACCCTTGACGGAAACCGACGTGACATTCAAAGGTCTCCGTGCGATGGTCATCAAATCTTACACAAGAGTTAACACCATCATAAGAGCTTTAATGCAGTGGTACATTTTCGGTAAAACACCATTATCATACAAAACTGTCCAGGGTTAACTCTATTCACCGAGCCTTGGCTGAATCGACAAATACGGCATATAATTTGCCTCGCTTCTGTCCTAGATATCGTTGTATGGCTGATACACATATTTTCAGTTGTTGAATAGCAACGACGGAAACCGACCTGGGATTCAACACTTTTATCAAAGCATTCACTCCAGAACTTGGAATTTTTGAATTTTTGAAATAAGCTTTTTCAAACATTAAGTTAAAAATAATTATAACATAAGGTACTAAAACATCAGCTGAATTAAGTAATTAAGCAGTAGTAAACGTTACTTATACTTGGGCTTTCATTTCTATTTTAAAGATTATTATTCGGTGTTCATGTTAAAGAAGGTAGAGACGGGGCGGTCGGGTATCCGAGTGATTAAAACGTTCGCACTTCACGCCGAAGACCCTGGTTCGATCGGGTACAATGTGTAAAGCCCATTTCTGGTGTCCCCCGCCGTAATATTTCTGGACCATTGCTTAAAGCGGCGTGAACCCATACTCACTCACTTTGATGAGACAAAAGCTAAATAACAAGAATAGCGGATTATGTGGAAATATAAGAAAAAAAATGTTTAAAAAAACCACCAACTTCAATCTAGAAGATGTCATTCAAAATAAAAGAGATATTTCTGTCAAGATCATCCACCTAACCAACAGTCGGAATCTCAAAGTCATGGCCAGTTCATTATCCCAGCCTGGGTCTGCAAACAATTCGTAATTTGATGACCCGTACAGTAAGCAACTCCTTACTTCACAAATTAAATAAATAGTAGCATCACAGTTGCAGTGACAGAGCTGGATTACACCGTGAAATGGTACTCCATATAACAAGCATTTGCACACTGGATCAAAACTGGTCACACTGATTAGAAAACCATATATATGTAAATCTGCCACATGATGTCACATTTAACAAACAATGTTTTATAATCTCACTTTTGGAAGACACAGAGAATTCTGAGAAA
Organism: Haliotis rufescens; assembly: GCF_023055435.1. Classification (NCBI taxonomy): domain Eukaryota; kingdom Metazoa; phylum Mollusca; class Gastropoda; order Lepetellida; family Haliotidae; genus Haliotis; species Haliotis rufescens. The sequence goes on from NW_025963779.1 coordinate 39,116,813, forward strand.
GACCAATATCCACATGACATAAATACTCAGGGCTGTGGGATGTCTCTGACAGTTTCCCCGTCATTGCTCAGCTTGTGGAACTCCTGAATAATATCCTCGCCTTTCATGGAAATCATCCGATCGTTTTCAATAGCGAGGTCTCGGGTCAAAGGATCAATATTTTGTAGTTCGCGTTTAAACTGTCCAATCTCGCCCATCTGTTTTGCGATTTCTCCAAAATGTAGTGCTCTTTCCATCTGCCCCGTCTCTTGGCTCAAGACAGCTTTGGCTAAATAGAAGAACATTTTCCTTCTGGCATCCATGTTCTGCCATGTAGCTTCAACACGATCTAGGACACACTCGGCGGCCTTGCGGTCGCGCACTGTAGTCCGGAAACCCGCAATTTTGTTTCCCATAAGCCCAATTCCTAGATAAAAACAAGCCATCTTCACATACAGCATTCTGGAACAATCTTCTTTCACGTCATCTTCTTCTTGACTGAAGTGAACTTCGATTGCTTCCTTTATTCTTTCTATTATCTGATTTTTCATGTCCTCGGTCGGCTCAAGCTCATACTCTTTCAACAGGAGGTTGATTTCCATGTATATGACAAGACCGGTATCCCTGCATGGGACAACACGATCAGCGTGAGTTTTGGCGTATCCTAAAACTGTCAGGCCATCTTTAGCTCGCCCTTTCACATCAAACACTGATGCTTTACGAGCCAGGAAAATCATGCTGGAGGACGTAGGGTCTGATGTGAATGGAATAAGGGACGCCATTTCTTTAAAGTAGTCAGTGTCCCCCGACACGTCTGGGCTGGACACCCTCATGTTTCGTGCCCGGGCGTCCAGGATGACGAACTGGACATCTGCATCATTCTTCCATTTTGAGGCTAGTTGTCCAAGGAAAGTTTCGTGCTTTGTTGAGTTTCCCTCCATACAAAGAAACTTTAAATGTTGTTGCATTTTTGTAAGAATCCTCTTCTTTTTTGTCATGGTGTTAATTCTAGCAGGACATTTGCACATTGGACAGATGTTCTTGTTGGATGACGTGCCATCTTCCTCCTTAACCTCATACTCATCTTCATCAACATCACGTTGAGAAGTTCTTCTCCTTTTCCGAGGTCTAGTACATCTTCCATTTGTTACCTGCTCCAACTCCAGTTGACGTAGCACTTCCTTTATTTTGTCTGCAAGGAATGTATAGCCATTGTTGAGACACAGCGAACTTAGGAACACGTCCATTGAACACTTCCTTCTGACGATGCCGAGGAGGTCCCGGCATTGTGTTGCTCGGTTAGTTATCCCCAACAACTCCTCATATTCAAGATGAGTCAACTGTTCTTTTGAATAAAGAAAGTCAATTACATGATATTTTGGATCGAGTGTTTCGACAAAATCACAAGTGAGATGTTGAAGTGCCCGTTTCTCCTGTTCATTCATGACTCTTTGTGCCATGTTGTCTGTTAAACTTTTATTCCAAAGATGTTAACCAAACATGTACCTGCCCTCTACTGTCCGACCATTGCCTTCGGAATGTCTGAAAAAAGAAGAGATGAGATAGTTACAACTTGACATTGCAAATAAGTTCGGTCCATACGTTTAGATATAAGGAAGTGATTATATTCAGAACTTAATGACGTCATATCTACGCTCGGTGATACTACGATGGATAACAAATATATATACGTGCAGTAGGTATTAATTCACTCTCCTGGTTAAATGATTGGCATGGGATATGTAATGTATACAAACGTGCAGTAGGTATTTATTCACTCTCCTGGTTACATAGTGGACGGGGATATGTAATGTCTATACACGTGCAGTAGGTATTGATTCACTCTCCTGGTTACATGATTGGGTTGGGATATGTAATGTATACACACGTGCAGTAGGTATTGATTAACTCTCTTGGTTACATAGTGGACGGGGCATATGTAATGTCTATACACGTGCAGTAGGTGTGGATTCACTCTCCTGGTTACATGACTGGCATGGGATATGTAATGTCTATACACGTGCAGTAGGTATTGATTCACTCTCCTGGGCACATAGTGGGCGGGGATGTGTTATATCTATACACGTGCAGTAGGTATTGATTCACTCTCCTGGGCACATAGTGGGCGGGGATGTGTTATATCTATACACGTGCAGTAGGTATTGATTCACTCTCCTGGGCACATAGTGGACGGGGATATGTAATGTCTATACACGTGCAGTAGGTATTGATTCACTCTCCTGGGCACATAGTGGGCAGGGATATGTAATGTCTTTACACGTGCAGTAGGTATTGATTCACTCTCCTGGGCACACAGTGGGCGGGGATATGTAATGTATATACACGTGCAGTAGGTATTGATTAACTCTCCTGGGCACATAGTGGACGGGAATATGTAATGTCTTTACACGTGCAGTAGGTATTGATTCACTCTCCTGGTTACATGACTGGCATGGGATATGTAATGTCTATACACGTGCAGTAGGTATTGATTCACTCTCCTGGTTACATGACTGGCATGGGATATCTATTGTCTATACACGTGCAGTATGTATTGATTCACTCTCTTGGTTACATAGTGGACGGGGCATATGTAATGTCTATACACGTGCAGTAGGTATTGATTCACTCTCCTGGTTACATGACTGGCATGGGATATGTCATGTCTATACACGTGCAGTAGGTATTGATTCACTCTCCTGGTTACATGATTGCGTTGGGATATGTAATGTATACACACGTGCAGTAGGTATTGATTAACTCTCTTGGTTACATAGTGGACGGGGCATATGTAATGTCTATACACGTGCAGTAGGTATTGATTCACTCTCCTGGTTACATGACTGGCATGGGATATGTAATGTCTATACACGTGCAGTAGGTATTGATTCACTCTCCTGGGCACATAGTGGGCGGGGATGTGTAATATCTATACACGTGCAGTAGGTATTGATTCACTCTCCTGGGCACATAGTGGACGGGGATATGTAATGTCTATACACGTGCAGTAGGTATTGATTCACTCTCCTGGGCACACAGTGGGCGGGGATATGTAATGTCTATACACGTGCAGTAGGTATTAATTCACTCTCCTGGTTAAATGATTGGAATGGAATATGTCATGTCTTTACACGTGCAGTAGGTATTGATTCACTCTCCTGGTTACATAGTGGACGGGAATATGTAATGTCTATACACGTGCAGTAGGTATTGATTCACTCTCCTGGTTACATGACTGGCATGGGATATGTAATGTCTATACACGTGCAGTAGGTATTGATTAACTCTCCTGGTTACATGACTGGCATGGGATATCTATTGTCTATACACGTGCAGTATGTATTGATTCACTCTCTTGGTTACATAGTTGGCGGGGATATGTATTGGCTATACACGTGCAGTGGGTATTGATTCACACTGCTGTTTACATGACTGGTGTGGGATAGGTAATGTCTATACACGTGCAGTAGGTATTGATTAACTCTCCTGGTTAAATGATTGGCATGGGATATGTAATGTCTAAACACGTGCAGTAGGTATTGATTCACTCTCCTGGTTACATGATTGGCGTGGGATATGTAATGTATATACACGTGCAGTAGGTATTGATTCACTCTCCTGGTTACATAGTGGACGGGGGATATGTAATGTGTATACACGTGCAGTAGGTATTGGTTCACTCTCCCGGTTACATGACTGGTGTGGGATAGGTAATGTCTATACACGTGCAGTAGGTATTGATTCACTCTCCTGGTTAAATGATTGGCATGGGATATGTAACGTCTATACACGTGCAGTAGGTATTGATTCACTCTCCTGGTTACATGATTGGCGTTGGTTATGTAATGTATATACACGTGCAGTAGGTATTGATTCACTCTCCTGGTTACATAGTGGACGAGAATATGTAATGTCTATACACGTGCAGTAGGTATTGATTCACTCTCCCGGTTACATGACTGGCATGGGATATGTAATGTCTATACACGTGCAGTAGGTATTGATTAACTCTCCTGGTTACATGACTGGCATGGGATATCTATTGTCTATACACGTGCAGTATGTATTGATTCACTCTCTTGGTTACATAGTTTGCGGGGATATGTATTGGCTATACACGTGCAGTGGGTATTGATTCACACTGCTGTTTACATGACTGGTGTGGGATAGGTAATGTCTATACACGTGCAGTAGGTATTGATTCACTCTCCTGGTTAAATGATTGGCATGGGATATGTAATGTCTAAACACGTGCAGTAGGTATTGATTCACTCTCCTGGTTACATGATTGGCGTGGGATATGTAATGTATATACACGTGCAGTAGGTATTGATTCACTCTCCTGGTTACATAGTGGACGGGGGATATGTAATGTGTATACACGTGCAGTAGGTATTGGTTCACTCTCCCGCTTACATGACTGGTGTGGGATAGGTAATGTCTATACACGTGCAGTAGGTATTGATTCACTCTCCTGGTTAAATGATTGGCATGGGATATGTAACGTCTATACACGTGCAGTAGGTATTGATTCACTCTCCTGGTTACATGATTGGCGTTGGTTATGTAATGTATATACACGTGCAGTAGGTATTGATTCACTCTCCTGGTTACATAGTGGACGGGGGATATGTAATGTGTACACATGTGCAGTAGGTATTGATCCACTCTCCCGGTTACATGACTGGCGTGGGATATGTAATGTCTATACACGTGCAGTAGGTATTGATTCACTCTCTTGGGCACATAGTGGGCGGGGATGTGTAATATCTATACACGTGCAGTAGGTATTGATTCACTCTCCTGGTTACATAGTGGACCGGGATATGTAATGTCTATACACGTGCAGTAGGTATTGATTAACTCTCCTGGTTACATAGTTGGCGGGGATATGTAATGTCTATATACGTGCAGTAGATATTGATTCACTCTCCTGGGCACATAGTGGGCGGGGATGTGTACTATCTATACACGTGCAGTAGGTATTGATTCACTCTCCTGGTTACATAGTGGACGGGGGATATGTAATGTCTATACACTTGCATCAGGTATTGATTCACTCTCCTGGTTACATAGTGGACGGGGATATGTAATGTCTATACACGTGCAGTAGATATTGATTCACTCTCCTGGGCACATAGTGGGCAGGGATATGTAATGTCTATACACGTGCAGTAGGTATTGATTCACTCTCTTGGTTACATAGTGGACGGGGATATGTAATGTCTATACATGTGCAGTAGGTATTGATTCACTCTCCAGGGCACTTAGTGGACGGGGATATGTAATGTCTATACACGTGCAGTAGGTATTGATTCACTCTCCTGGTTACATAGTGGACGGGGATATGTAATGTCTATACACGTGCAGTAGGTATTGATTAACTCTCCTGGGCACATAATGGGTGGGGATATGTATTGTCTATACACGTGCAGTAGGTATTGATTAACTCTCTTGGTTACATAGTGGACGGGGATATGTAATGTCTATACATGTGCAGTAGGTATTGATTCACTCTCCAGGGCACTTAGTGGACGGGGATATGTAATGTCTATACACGTGCAGTAGGTATTGATTCACTCTCCTGGTTACATAGTGGACGGAGATATGTAATGTCTATACACGTGCAGTAGCTATTGATTCACTCTCCTGGGCACATAGTGGGCGGGGATATGTAATGTCTATACACGTGCAGTAGGTATTGATTCACTCTCCTGGTTACATAGTGGACGGGGATATGTAATGTCTATACACGTGCAGTAGGTATTGATTAACTCTCTTGGTTACATAGTAGGCGGGGATATGTATTGTCTATACACGTGCAGTAGGTATTGATTCACTCTCCTGGTTACATAGTGGACGGGGATATGTATTGTCTATACACGTGCAGTAGGTATTGATTCACTCTCCTGGTTACATAGTGGACGTGGATATGTAATGTCTATACACGTGCAGTTGGTATTGATTCACTCTCCTGGTTACATGACTGGCATGGGATATGTATTGTCTATACACGTGCAGTATGTATTGATTAACTCTCTTGGTTACATAGTTGGCGGGGATATGTATTGTCTATACACGTGCAGTAGGTATTGATTCACACTGCTGTTTACATGACTGGTGTGGGATAGGTAATGTCTATACACGTGCAGTAGGTATTGATTAACTCTCTTGGTTACATAGTGGACGGGGGTATGTAATGTCTATACACGTGCAGTAGGTATTGATTCACTCTCCTGGGCACATAGTGGACGGGGATATGTAATGTCTATACACGTGCAGTAGGTATTGATTCACTCTCCTGGGCACATAGTGGACGGGGATATGTAATGTCTATACACTTGCAGTAGGTATTGATTCACTCTCCTGGTTACATAGTGGACGGGGGTATGTAATGTCTATACACGTGCAGTAGGTATTGATTCACTCTCCTGGGCACAAAGTGGACGGGGATAGGTAATGTCTATACACGTGCAGTAGGTATTGATTCACTCTCCTGGTTACATAGTGGACGGGGGTATGTAATGTCTATACACGTGCAGTAGGTATTGATTCACTCTCCTGGGCACATAGTGGACGGGGATATGTAATGTCTATACACGTGCAGTAGGTATTGATTCACTCTCCTGGGCACATAGTGGACGGGGATATGTAATGTCTATACACGTGCAGTAGGTATTGATTCACTCTCCTGGTTACATAGTGGACGGGGATATGTCATGTTTATACACGTGCAGTAGGTATTGATTAACTCTCTTGGTTACATAGTGGGCGGGGATATGTATTGTCTATACACGTGCAGTAGGTATTGATTCACACTGCTGTTTACATGACTGGTGTGGGATAGGTAATGTCTATACACATGCGTAAGTATTGATTCACTCTTCTATTTACATGATTGGCGTAGGATATGTAATGTCTATACACGTGCAGTAGGTATTGATTAACTCTCCTGGTTAAATGACTGGCATGGGATATGTATTGTCTATACACGTGCAGTATGTATTGATTAACTCTCTTGGTTACATAGTTGGCGGGGATATGTATTGTCTATACACGTGCAGTAGGTATTGATTCACACTGCTGTTTACATGACTGGTGTGGGATAGGTAATGTCTATACACTTGCAGTAGGTATTGATTCACTCTCCTGGTTACATAGTGGACAGGGCTATGTAATGTCTATACACGTGCAGTAGGTATTGATTCACTCTCCTGGGCACATAGTGGACGGGGATATGTAATGTCTTTACACGTGCAGTAGGTATTGATTCACTCTCCTGGGCACATAGTGGACGGGGATATGTAATGTCTATACACGTGCAGTAGGTATTGATTCACTCTCCTGGGCACATAGTGGGCGGGGATGTGTAATATCTTTTCACGTGCAGTAGGTATTGATTCACTCTCCTTGTTACATAGTTGACGGGGGGTATGTAATGTCTATACACGTGCAGTAGGTATTGATTCACTCTCCTGGGCACATAGTGGGCGGGGATGTGTAATATCTATACACGTGCAATAGGTATTGATTCACTCCCCTGGGCACATAGTGGAGGGGGGATATGTAATGTCTATACACGTGCAGTAGGTATTGATTCACTCTCCTGGTTACATAGTGGACGGGGATATGTAATGTCTATACACGTGCAGTAGGTATTGATTCACTCTCCTGGGCACATAATGGGTGGTGATATGTATTGTCTATACACGTGCAGTAGGTATTGATTCACTCTCCTGGTTACATAGTGGACGGGGATATGTTATGTCTATACACGTGCAGTAGGTATTGATTCACTCTCCAGGGCACATAGTGGACGGGGATATGTAATGTCTATACACGTGCAGTAGGTATTGATTCACTCTCCTGGTTACATAGTGGACGGGGATATGTAATGTCTATACACGTGCAGTAGGTATTGATTCACTCTCCTGGTTACATAGTGGACGGGGATATGTAATGTCTATGCACGTGCAGTAGGTATTGATTCACTCTCTCGGTTACATAGTGGGCGGGGATATGTATTGTCTATACACGTGCAGTAGGTATTGATTCACACTGCTGTTTACATGACTGGTGTGGGATAGGTAATGTCTATACACATGCGGTAAGTATTGATTCACTCTTCTATTTACATGATTGGCGTAGGATATGTAATGTCTATACACGTGCAGTAGGTATTGATTAACTCTCCTGGTTAAATGACTGGCATGGGATATGTATTGTCTATACACGTGCAGTATGTATTAATTAACTCTCTTGGTTACATAGTTGGCGGGGATATGTATTGTCTATACACGTGCAGTAGGTATTGATTCACACTGCTGTTTACATGACTGGTGTGGGATAGGTAATGTCTATACACGTGCAGTAGGTATTGATTAACTCTCTTGGTTACATAGTTGGCGGGGATATGTATTGTCTATACACGTGCAGTAGGTATTGATTCACTCTCCTGGTTACATAGTGGACGGGGATATGTAATGTCTATACACGTGCAGTAGGTATTGATTCACTCTCCTGGTTACACAGTGGACGGGGATATGTAATGTCTATACACGTGCAGTTGGTATTGATTCACTCTCTTTGGCACATAGTGGGCGGGGATGTGTAATATCTATACACGTGCAATAGGTATTGATTCACTCTCCTGGGCACATAGTGAAGGGGGGATATGTAATGTCTTTACACGTGCAGTAGGTATTGATTCACTCTCCTGGTTACATAGTGGACGGGGATATGTAATGTCTATACACGTGCAGTAGGTATTGATTCACTCTCCTGGGCACATAATGGGTGGGGATATGTATTGTCTATACACGTGCAGTAGGTATTGATTCACTCTCCAGGGCACATAGTGGACGGGGATATGTAATGTCTATACACGTGCAGTAGGTATTGATTCACTCTCCAGGGCACATAGTGGACGGGGATATGTAATGTCTATACACGTGCAGTAGGTATTGATTCACTCTCCTGGTTACATAGTGGACGGGGATATATAATGTCTATACACGTGCAGTAGGTATTGATTCACTCTCCTGGTTACATAGTGGACGGGGATATGTAATGTCTATACACGTGCAGAAGGTATTGATTCACTCTCCTGGTTACATAGTGGACGGGGATATGTAATGTCTATACACGTGCAGTAGGTATTGATTAACTCTCTTGGTTACATAGTGGACGGGGATATGTAATGTCTATACACGTGCAGTAGGTATTGATTCACTCTCCTGGTTACATAGTGGACGGGAATATATAATGTCTATACATGTGCAGTAGGTATTGATTCACTCTCCTGGTTACATAGTGGACGGGGATATGTAATGTCTATACACGTGCAGAAGGAATTGATTCACTCTCCTGGTTACATAGTGGACGGGGATATGTAATGTCTATACACGTGCAGTAGGTATTGATTAACTCTCTTGGTTACATAGTTGGCGGGGATATGTATTGTCTATACACGTGCAGTAGGTATTGATTCACTCTCCTGGTTACATAGTGGACGGCGATATGTAATGTCTATACACGTGCAGTAGGTATTGATTCACTCTCCTGGTTACACAGTGGACGGGGATATGTAATGTCTATACACGTGCAGTTGGTATTGATTCACTCTCTTTGGCACATAGTGGGCGGGGATGTGTAATATCTATACACGTGCAATAGGTATTGATTCACTCTCCTGGGCACATAGTGGAGGGGGGATATGTAATGTCTTTACACGTGCAGTAGGTATTGATTCACTCTCCTGGTTACATAGTGGACGGGGATATGTAATGTCTATACACTTGCAGTAGGTATTGATTAACTCTCTTGGTTACATAGTTGGCGGGGATATGTATTGTCTATCCACGTGAAGTAGGTATTGATTCACACTGCTGTTTACATGACTGGTGTGGGATAGGTAATGTCTATACTCTTGCAGTAGGTTTTGATTAACTCTCTTGGTTACATAGTTGGCGGGGATATGTATTGTCTATACACGTGCAGTAGGTATTGATTCACACTGCTGTTTACATGACTGGTGTGGGATAGGTAATGTCTATACACTTGCAGTAGGTATTGATTAACTCTCTTGGTTACATAGTTGGCGGGGATATGTATTGTCTATACACGTGCAGTAGGTATTGATTCACACTGCTGTTTACATGACTGGTGTGGGATAGGTAATGTCTATACACGTGCAGTAGGTATTGATTAACTCTCTTGGTTACATAGTTGGCGGGGATATGTATTGTCTATACACGTGCAGTAGGTATTGATTCACTCTCCTGGTTACATAGTGGACGGGGATATGTAATGTCTATACACGTGCAGTAGGTATTGATTCACTCTCCTGGTTACACAGTGGACGGGGATATGTAATGTCTATACACGTGCAGTTGGTATTGATTCACTCTCTTTGGCACATAGTGGGCGGGGATGTGTAGTATCTATACACGTGCAATAGGTATTGATTCACTCTCCTGGGCACATAGTGGAGGGGGGATATGTAATGTCTTTACACGTGCAGTAGGTATTGATTCACTCTCCTGGTTACATAGTGGACGGGGATATGTAATGTCTATACACGTGCAGTAGGTATTGATTCACTCTCCTGGGCACATAATGGGTGGGGATATGTATTGTCTATACACGTGCAGTAGGTATTGATTAACTCTCTTGGTTACATAGTGGACGGGGATATGTAATGTCTATACACGTGCAGTAGGTATTGATTCACTCTCCAGGGCACATAGTGGACGGGGATATGTAATGTCTCTACACGTGCAGTAGGTATTGATTCACTCTCCTGGTTACATAGTGGACGGGGATATATAATGTCTATACACGTGCAGTAGGTATTGATTCACTCTCCTGGTTACATAGTGGACGGGGATATGTAATGTCTATACACGTGCAGAAGGAATTGATTCACTCTCCTGGTTACATAGTGGACGGGGATATGTAATGTCTATACACGTGCAGTAGGTATTGATTAACTCTCTTGGTTACATAGTGGACGGGGATATGTAATGTCTATACACGTGCAGTAGGTATTGATTCACTCTCCTGGTTACATAGTGGACGGGGATATGTAATGTCTATACACGTGTAGTAGGTATTGATTCACTCTCCTGGGCACATAGTGGACGGGGATATGTAATGTCTATACACGTGCAGTAGGTATTGATTAACTCTCTTGGTTACATAGTTGGCGGGGATATGTATTGTCTATACACGTGCAGTAGGTATTGATTAACTCTCCTGGTTACATAGTGGACGGGGATATGTGAGTCTATACACGTGCAGTAGGTATTGATTCACTCTCCTGGTTACACAGTGGACGGGGATATGTAATGTCTATACACGTGCAGTTGGTATTGATTCACTCTCTTTGGCACATAGTGGGCGGGGATGTGTACTATCTATACACGTGCAGTAGGTATTGATTCACTCTCCTGGGCACATAGTGGACGGGGGATATGTAATGTCTATACACGTGCAGTAGGTATTGATTCACTCTCCTGGTTACATAGTGGACGGGGATATGTAATGTCTTTACACGTGCAGTAGGTATTGATTCACTCTCCTGGGCACATAATGGGTGGGCATATGTAATGTCTATACACGTGCAGTAGGTATTGATTCACTCTCCTGGTTACATAGTGGACGGGAATATGTAATGTCTATACACGTGCAGTAGGTATTGATTCACTCAAGGGACTACTGAGTGCAGCACATTGTGTATGTCGCTTTACTGCAATGCACAGGCTCGGGTTTGTATAGATACCCACTGAAACACGGTCTTGGAGTCCTAGGACTGGCATATGTGAAAGGCATATGCTTTTTTCATACTTTGATAATAAAGCTGGACTGTGTGTCTGGGTAAAATCGCAGGGCCACTGAACGTGTGGCATGGTTAGTTTAAACATATTTTATTTTAATCAAGCCAATATCAACATCACAGGTATCTTCCACGATTAACAACAGCTGAGTGCATCAATTCGTTTCTAGCTAATTTAAATGGGCATTCCTTGAAACAAATATATGATTTTTCACCTGGGCTGCCACATCGGCATTTTGTATCCTCGTTTAAAGCTTTTCTAAATAAATCATTTTTAATTCACTATTCCCATGTCTTAATTCTGTATGTATTTTGTTCTGCTATCTTATGAGAAGTATGGTGGAACTAGATGTATCTTTTGTTTTATTGGTACAGCCGTCCCAAACTTCACATGCATATTCAAAATGTTGAGCATAAACTTAAATTCTCATTGAATGAGTGAGTCGGGTTAAACGCCGCTTTGAACAGTATTCCAGTTTTATCACGGCGTGTAGAAAAAACAATCGAAGTAACGAGATAAAAACTCGAAACTTCGAGCATCATTATTGCGTGTATCATCTAAATTAGTTTCAGTGAAACAAACCACGTGACAGTAGAAACAATACACACTTGGAAAATCTAACTTACTGCGTGTTAATACATTGGGGAAGTACACAGATTTCTCGTGCCGAGCAGTTTCACGGATCAGTGGGCCCAGGTTGAGCTCCATGTTCCCGGCAAGCTGTAGATACAACAACAGCAATAAAACAATGTCCGGATAACCTGCCTGCGTTTGTAAAATACAGAGACACAGAATGAATGCACATGTTTTTTTATTAGTGATTAGTACAACACCCATTGAACATAGTTCGTTCAAGAGCGTTTTTGATCGAATTTCTATTACAAATAGCCCACTTATAGAATTGGAGCTTACTTTGCTGGGATAGAATTGTAATTCAACATGGAACACCTCAATCGCCCTACGATGGTGGACAATGTCATTAACCATATGGCAGATACATTTTGAAGTAGGTGCAATGTGTGTAGCGACATGACTGACGGGTGGTATATTTGGAACGTGAGCTAGTTTTCACAAGAGTTTATGACCCGGATACATTGGAAATGATCAAATGCGAGACAGAATGGTTGAGGGAGCACACACAAAGATACAACCCAGTGTTGCGTCATGGTTAAAGTTGGTGCATGAGGGTAGGCACAAAGGAACAGGATAATAATAGGTGAGACTGTTCATATGTGTAAATCCTGCCGTCGTCTGGCATGTTGAGTCCTGACTTTTAGTAGATTTTGAATACCGTATGGCTTGAGGAAAATACCAGAGTTTCTTGACACAGACGTGTTTCTCTTCTTCTTTAATCTGAGAGGCCCATCGACAGTCTAGCGGCAGTACTATATGTGTCAGCTGATCTACGACTTTCATTTAGAACAGCCTCGACTTCACCTTAATGTTCCTTCCCGGAAATAGACCTGTTTACTTCTACATGTCTGGCCATCGGTGTTATTGTCTTTGTTGTAATTAGGTGCATGCCACACATAATACAATGCCATAAAAGGTGGGCTTTTTACAGCCACAGCTTCTATTAAGGTGATCACACACACACACACACATTGACACACAAGCGCGCGCGCGAACTGACACACACACACACACACACACACACACACACACACACACAAGCGTTATCATTAAAAAAGAGAACAGAGCCCACTTTATTCCACTTCCTTAAAACACTCTCTTAACACAAAAATCGCACATTCCATATTCAGGATCGGGATTAGAATACATGGGTTCGAATCAGAGAACGAAGCCGGTAGGGATCCTTGGCTTGTGAGCAGCCTAACCGTGGTACGATGAGCGTCAGTGTTGGCCTTCCGTCCGCACCGAGCTGACACGCCGTGATATAACAGAAATACTGGTCAAAATCGACCTCAAATTAACTCAAATCACTCACTCAAAAAAACTTACCACACTAAACTAAGTTTGAATACACAGGGCTCATTAATGATTATTAGACTCTATCGAACAGGTGTTACTGGTGGTGAACTAAGAATGATACGTGCCACTTACCTCTGTTTTGAATGTGTCCCTGTGAATCTTAAGCGTGTAAATCCGAGGTCTGAGACAAGCTTCTGTTATTTCTCTACACTATTTGCACTTTACATCGTAGCATATACATTGCGTGGTTATATTGCCGTAAGTCTATGTCTGTGACATATGTCTTGTGGGATAGAGACAATATATCAGGGTGTTGCGTCGTAAGTTGCCTAGGAAATACCACGGACCTATATAACCAAGTATTATACAAGTCCGTGGAAATACCCCCCCTGTCAGCGAGTCTAAGGTCATCTCGACACGCTTCATCGTTTAGGGGAGTGCCTCATCCACATGTTCGTGATCATGATGTGGCGTGGCTCCTATTCGAGTGGAAACCGGTCGGTACGATGGTGTACCCGTCAACAATAGAAAATGTTTTCACTGGAATGACAGCGTAGAAGACGAGGCCTATGTTTTTTGTTTCACTGCGTATTATATGACGATATCAGGGCAACTCTTTTTAATGAATGTATTGCTAAATCTTATAATGTTTTAGATATACCTGATATCGACAAACTTTGTTTAATTTTCAGTGACTCCAGTGTGTGTTTTATACTTGCCAAAGTCTGCTTTTTAATTCTTAATCGTAGAAAACATCTTTTATATGGATAACTTTTTACTATATCATCTTTATATCATTTATGTATAAATTCTGTGATAATTTATCTCTCATAATTCTATTGAATGGTTCTGTACATTCTGTCTATGTCAAGTTGTACAAAGCTGTTTTATGTATGTACAGAAGTGAGACGTTAATAAACTATTGTCTGTCTGTCTGAGTCCCGGAGCTACAGTATATGCGTAACACTGCCCATACTTGAACTAAAATAGCGCATGTAACTACATGTCATAATAAAAGCATCGTGTGACGCATTCGTAATGTAGCAGTATCTATTTCCGCACCAAAATGACTAAGTTTGTGATAAGTATATATGGTGGTCATGAAAAGTTGTAACGTATATTCGGGGGTGGGGGGTGGCCAATCTCCCCTCTCCCTCACCCCAAACACCTGTTATACACGCAATGACCAGTCCCCAATGAATGTTGTAGCTGTTTTAATATAACTTAATATGGATGTTCGAATATGTATGTAACGTGGGAAATCAGTACAGAAGAGTGAATGGTTTCATCGAAGAGTATTTATTGTCGTTCCATGATGGCAAACTTGATGAAAAACAAGGAATGACAAAGTTGTGGCTTCGTATGTGTAGCTCTCTAAAAATGTTGTGTACCTCGCACTTTGACAAGCATGGCGACTATAGCGCGAAAACTATGAAACAAGTGCACCATGGGAAAAGTTGAAAGCTTTGCGTACTTTTATCCAATTTAATAGTTACGATGCATCAGAATTCTTACAGGTACATTTAATTATATTTTAACAGTTTATTTATAAATTTTAACAGCAAATGTAACTCTAAAACATTTCAAATTTGTGATTATTTCCGGAAGGTACCGACTATTTCCGGCAAGGATTTTATGTGCGCAATACCTCTTCACACTCCCCTGCTAAATAGTTGACTCCTGGCAACTAACAATCTATATACTCTAAGGGACAATATATCATTCACATCAGGCATCTATTACAAGTCACAGGAAAAAGCATTTCGACTTGAAACAAGTAACTGCCACACTTCTAAAGAATACACATAATCAAATGTAAACAATATCAACATGGTGCAATTAACAATGTGCACTGAGCAGTTTAAAAATAATACTGGTACGGAAGTTGTAAACATAACACAGGCTTTGGTTCGTCAAAAAGTTTCCTTTTTCACAGTAAATGTCTGGACGGAACAAATCAGCTCACTGTTTACTTTGGGACGGACTTCGCTAACAACTGCAGTAACAACAACTGCGACTGACTAATATTAGCTAACACAGTAGGGTCTATTGGAGCAACTACAGTCACTTCATTCTGTGCTGCGGACTGCGGTAGGTTGTGAGGGTTGGGATGCTGTCCGGCGTTCGAACGCGTTGTTCGTCGAAGTGGTGGAGCTTCATCTTCCGCACAAGCGTCCATTTCAAGCTCACCACCTTGACACGAAGCAGTAGCATCACCTGGATCCCTACTAGTAGTGGCAAGTGTGACTGTATCACTCACAACATTATCTTTGATGTTGTCACTATTAGGGTCACTACTAACTGCACTACACAGATTGTCCCCAGCATGATCACTCTCAAGTGTCCCATCAGCTGAATCACTGGAGGCCTGGGTGTTTACAGGCTCCCCTGCTATGCATGAAGCACTTCCACACACTTTTGAAATACCCTCGTTGGATACCTCATCTGGAACACTAACACGAAACGTACAAGCTTCTGGAAGATTGTTCTCGTTCTCGGCTTCAACTGCAGCACTTCTGGCAGTTGTACTGACCACTGGTTCCACTCTGTCTTCAAGATGGGGGTCTGTCTGTATATCAGACACAAGTGTTCTTGAGTCCAACAGTTCTTTTCTGTGTACTTGTTTTGGATTATCACTGTCGAGAGGACAGATAGCATAAACTTGGTTTTCTTTCCTAGCAATGACTTTGTATGGCTCTGGTCGCCAAATGTCTTGAATCTTATGTCTCCCGGCCGGATGATTTCTGAGAAATACCCTGGCTCCAACTACAAGTTCTCTGTCATTCGTGTTTTTATTTACTCTTGCTTGCCTTTGCAGTGCAGCTTCTTCGGTTCTCCTGCTGGCTTGGTTAAATGCTGCTTGTAACCGCTGATGGTGTTCTGTCACCCAGTCCGTCTCTGTGGTCTCATCTACTTGATCTCCTATAACAAGGTCAACCGGTAACTTTGGGTCTCGCCCGAAGAACAAGTAGAAGGGTGAATACCCTGTGGTAGCATGTGGGGTACAGTTGTAAGCATAGATCAGCTCTGGCAGTAGTTGTGGCCATTTCTTCTTTTGAGGGAGAGGCAAGGTTCTTAGCATGTTATGCAGAGTTCTATTGAATCTCTCACACTGCGAGTTTCCTTCTGGGTGATATGGTGTGGTTTTGGTCTTTCTTACACCATATATGCTACATAGCTCGTGAATGATGTTGGATTCGAAATTTCTACCTTGATCACTATGTAGCCTTCGGGGGACACCAAACTTGACGAACCATTCTTTAACCAAGATCCTGGCAACAGTCCTTGCGGTCTGATCCCTGGTTGGGAAGGCTTGTGTGAATTTAGTGTACACGTCCGTGAGAACAAGTACATTTTCGAGTCCATGAGTGCCCTTCTCCAACAGCGTATAGTCCATTGCTAGGATTTCGAGTGGTCGTTTGGCGATGATGCTTCCATATGATGGCTTCACAGAGGGCCCATGTTTCCCCAGCAAACACCTCTCACACTTTTTGCAGTATTCTTCTGTGTCCCTTGCCATGTATGGCCAGAAGCATCTCGCTCTCAGAACGGAAATGGTCCTCTCTGCACTGGGATGTCCACTTTCGTCATGGCTAGCCTTGAGGACTCTTGATTGGAGCTTGTTGGGAATAACGACTCGCAATGTTGGCTTATTGTCCACTTTTACCTGACGATAGAGAACTCCATTTTGCAGGACCATGTTTTTCCAGCATTTCAGTATTCTGCGTGTATTTGGGTGCTCTTTCAACCGGTCTCTGTAAGATGGATACTGGTCCTGGTTGTAATGAAATAGGAACCTCTTGATGTTCACATCTTCTTCCTGCATTTTCTTCATTTCTTCGGGGAGAACAGTAGGGAGATTTGTGCTTGGTATTGGTTCGAGGCGTACTGTTTGTATTTGCAAAGACTCCAAACAAACTGACTTCGTGTCTTGCTGGATCTGCGTCTTCAGTTGGACGGGTACCATGGTTGACATAACTGGCATGTCACTGGAGCCAACTACGGAAATCTTTTCCATTCGTGCAACTTCAGGGATGTGGGTTTCTTTCCTGCTTAATGAGTCAGCGTTTCTGTTCTTCTTTCCCGATCTGTGCCGAATGACAAGGTTGAACTGTGCCAGTTCTCCAATCCACCTTGTTTCCGTTGCACCTAACTTTGCAGTGGTCTGGACATAGCTCAACGGGTCATTGTCTGTGTAGACAGTACATTCAGTTCCAAGAAGGAAATCTCTGAATTTTTCGGTGACAGCCCACTTCAGTGCAACAAGCTCCAACTTCATACTGCTGTAGTTGTCCATATTTCTTTCGGCTGGTCTTAAGGATCTGCTAGCAAAGCTCAGCACCACTTTTCCAGATTCCTGGTCCTGTGACAATACCGCTCCTAATCCATAGTGACTAGCATCGACCTCAAGGATATACGGTCTATCAAAATCAGGGTGTCCCAGGACTGGCGACATGGTAAGACGAAACTTCAGCTCTTCAAAGGCCTTGTCACAAGAGCTGTCCCAAGCTTTCATACCACTCCCTGGCTGAACTTTCCTTCTTCCTTTCTTTCCCAATCTTTTGCCTTGCAGCAGAGAATGTAGAGGAGCTGCAATACTGGCGAAGCCTTGAACAAACTTTCGGTAATAACCTGCCAACCCAAGAAAGCCTCTCAACTGTGTCTCTGTCTTAGGAACTGCCCAACCACTAACAGCTGTGATCTTGTCCGGATCTGGAGCAATACCTTCCTCAGAGACAATGTGTCCAAGATAACGAAGTTTTTCCTTGAAGAGTTGACATTTTTCAGGTTTAATTTTCAGATTATATTTGGTGAGTCTGGTCAACACCATGTCCAGACGTTCTAGAGCTTCTTCAAATGTTGTCCCAAATATAAGAATGTCATCTAAATAGATGAGGAGAGTTTGGAAATTTTCGTCGCCGAAGATTTTATCCATCAGTCTCATGAAGGTTCCTGGGGCTCCAGTTAATCCAAATGGCATCCGCAGATACTCATATAAGCCACATGTTCCTGTCCGAAAGGCTGTCTTCTCGATGTCTTCTTCTGCAACGGCTATCTGGTTAAACCCATGGGCAAGATCCAGACTACAGAAGTATTTGGCATCCTTTAATACAGTGAGGGCTTCTTCTATCCGAGGTAGAGGATAGGCGTCTTTCCGAGTTTTCGCATTCAGCGCACGATAGTCGCAGCAAACTCTCAGTTTACCTCCCTTCCGCACAAGCACAATTGGGGACGCATATGGACTGGATGACTCCCTGATCACTCCCTTGTCTAACGACTTCTTGATATATTCTCGTACTTCTTGCCAGTGGCTTGGGGGAATACGTCGATGTGGAATGCGAACTGGGGCATCATCGGGCGTTATAATTCTGTGCTTGATGGCATCGCAGAATCCAATATCATCCTCATCCTTGCTGAAAGTGCTGGCATGTTTGGCAATAAGTTCGTGCAACTGTTCCTTATGAGAAGAAGGCAAATCACTGTTAATCTCCATACGTTTCATGAGATTCTCTACTAGGTTCGCTCCATGTATTGAAGGGGATACCTCCGTGACTTGGACTTCATTCAAACTGACGTCAACTACATCTATTCTTGGCTCCACCTCAGCAGCGTTGAGTATTCCCACAGGTGTCCTCGGCCTTAAATAGATGTCCTTGTCACTGAAGTTGGCGACTTGAAAAAGGACTCGTCCGGTTTTGTCAACAGTGACCACTGTTGGTCCAAGCACTAATCCTTTGGGGAGGGGTAGTGAAATTTCCTCAATGACAGCTGTGAAGGGCTCTTTCGATGGTGCCACACTTCCTTCCAGGACTTGGAGTGATCTTGCGGGTATGAGTGTTGGTTTCTTCCCAGCTGTCCTCACCTTGGCATCACTTCTTGCTGTTGTGATCTCATCGTAGTATGCCAAAAGATCTCGGACTTCATCATCCACTGTTACGCTATTTGTTTCTAAAAGGGATTTCATGTCTCTAAGAGCGTTGCATCCTAAAACTACAGGGACTTCTAATTTTCTTTCTTGCATCGCTGGTTCTAAAGGGTCTTTCACTACGAGGAATCCTATAGATTTGAGTTCATGGCCAAAAGTAACTATATCCAATGCTAGATAGCCCAAGTAGGGGATGTCCTGTCCATTGGCAGCCTTAATGCGGATCAGTCCTCCAATGTCGACGATTTCCTTTCCTTGAAAGTAATCCCTGTAAAATGATTCTGTAATCGTCGACACCTGTGCTCCGGTATCCACCAGACATCGGATCTTGATCCCATTAACATCAATATCGGTCTCCGGACACCTCCCTACCAGTCTATGTAAGAGTGGACCATAAGCATTGTTTTCTTCAACCCCCACAGTGAGGTCCTCCGCTGTGGGTTTTACATGTTTAAAGCCCTTGGTCTTCTAGAACGGGAAGCAGATCGGTTCGGACAATCACGTCGCATGTGACCCTCTTCGCCACATTCCCAGCAAGCCCTTGTCCTTGGTCGAGCGTTGATGGTGAGAAGCTCTTGTATCTGTTTTTGTTGTTCCTCTATCATGGCCTCCTGTCTCTTCAAGACATCTTCAAAGTTTGATCGATGTTCTTGATAATGTACATTCTTTTCCTTTAATGGAGTGTTGCCAAGCCATTCGATAAGACGATCCCTCAAGTCCAGGAAACTCATGCTGGGGTGCTCGATAGTAAGGCGCCTTGTCTCTCGTTTTTGGACGTCGCTCTGTACAGCTTCCGCCAGTTGACCTTTAAGGGCAGACTCCTTCATTCCGCTGAAAGTAGGATCAATTTCGATGATCTTGTCATATAGATCAATAAGATCAAGGGACACAGTAACCAGATCCTGTCCAGACGATTGGCGATAGGAATAGAAGCGGTGCTGTGCCGACGGTAAGTCACATCCATCGCCGAACACTTTCCCACTTCTGACACCATTTTTGTAATGTGGGAAATCAGTACAGAAGAGTGAATGGTTTCATCGAAGAGTATTTATTGTCGTTCCATGATGGCAAACTTGATGAAAAACAAGGAATGACAAAGTTGTGGCTTCGTATGTGTAGCTCTCTAAAAATGTTGTGTACCTCGCACTTTGACAAGCATGGCGACTATAGCGCGAAAACTATGAAACAAGTGCACCATGGGAAAAGTTGAAAGCTTTGCGTACTTTTATCCAATTTAATAGTTACGATGCATCAGAATTCTTACAGGTACATTTAATTATATTTTAACAGTTTATTTATAAATTTTAACAGCAAATGTAACTCTAAAACATTTCAAATTTGTGATTATTTCCGGAAGGTACCGACTATTTCCGGCAAGGATTTTATGTGCGCAATACCTCTTCACATGTATATGAACCCATTTCTTAGTGTATATGTATTGGTGTTGGTATTAATTACTTGGTTTACGGATCCACCGAAAAGAGGAAACAAAAACAATCTGAAGAAAACATTTGACTTTGTTATTCCCCAAAACATGTTTTCTTTTCGTTTATGTTTTAAGATAAAAATGAACAGAAAACTCGATTTAATACTGTAACCGTGGTTGTGTTGGCCGATAGTGGAGTACGCGATCTATTGGCACAAATAATCACAAACAGCAGTGGGGGGTGAGGCTGATAGTGGAGTAGGCGATCTACTGGCACAAATAATCACAAACAGCAGTGGGGGGTGAGGCTGATAGTGGAGTAGGCGATCTACTGGCACAAATAATCACAAACAGCAGTGGGGGGTGAGGCCGATAGTGTAGTAGGCGATCTACTGGCACAAATAATCACAAACAGCAGTGGGGGGTGAGGCCGATAGTGGAGTAGGCGATCTACTGGCACAAATAATCACAAACAGCAGTGGGGGGTGAGGCCGATAGTGGAGTACGCGATCTACTGGCACAAATAATCACAAACAGCAGTGGGGGGTGAGGCCGATAGTGGAGTAGGCGATCTACTGGCACAAATACTCACAAACAGCAGTGGGGGGTGAGGCTGATAGTGGAGTAGGCGATCTACTGGCACAAATAATCACAAACAGCAGTGGGGGGTGAGGCTGATAGTGGAGTAGGCGATCTACTGGCACAAATAATCACAAACAGCAGTGGGGGTGAGGCTGATAGTGGAGTAGGCGATCTACTGGCACAAATAATCACAAACAGCAGTGGGGGGTGAGGCTGATAGTGGAGTAGGCGATCTACTGGCACAAATAATCACAAACAGCAGTGGGGGGTGAGGCCGATAGTGGAGTAGGCGATCTACTGGCACAAATAATCACAAACAGCAGTGGGGGGTGAGGCCGATAGTGGAGTAGGCGATCTACTGGCACAAATAATCACAAACAGCAGTGGGGGGTGAGGCCGATAGTGGAGTAGGCGATCTACTGGCACAAATAATCACAAACAGCAGTGGGGGGTGAGGCCGATAGTGGAGTAGGCGATCTACTGGCACAAATAATCACAAACAGCAGTGGGGGGTGAGGCCGATAGTGGAGTAGGCGATCTACTGGCACAAATAATCACAAACAGCAGTGGGGGTGAGGCTGATAGTGGAGTAGGCGATCTACTGGCATAAATAATCACAAACAGCAGTGGGGGGTGAGGCTGATAGTGGAGTAGGCGATCTACTGGCACAAATAATCACAAACAGCAGTGGGGGGTGAGGCTGATAGTGGAGTAGGCGATCTACTGGCACAAATCATCACAAACAGCAGTGGGGGGTGAGGCTGATAGTGGAGTAGGCGATCTACTGGCACAAATAATCACAAACAGCAGTGGGGGGTGAGGCTGATAGTGGAGTAGGCGATCTACTGGCACAAATAATCACAAACAGCAGTGGGGGGTGAGGCTGATAGTGGAGTAGGCGATCTACTGGCACAAATAATCACAAACAGCAGTGGGGGGTGAGGCCGATAGTGGAGTAGGCGATCTACTGGCACAAATAATCACAAACAAATGTGGGGGGTGAGGCTGATGACGTTTATTTTATTATCGGTACGAATGTACGTACTTAATTCAGTCTGAAACAATAAAAGTACAACATAAGCAAATATAACATAGATATAAATATATACAATCCGTTATAGTTACTCTTTAAATTTCTAAAATATAGATATCACTTCCATTAAAATGAATAGCATTTACTTTACATTACACAATACATCAGACGTATCCGTACAATACATCAATACACAGATACAAAATATATTCATATGATAATAAAGTGATAATGAACATTACATACCAGATAGGTTAAACCTGAACTGGTAATGCCGTGACAATGAGTGTACGGTGAACGTTGCCACTGAGAAATCTGCATAATAAAGAAATACAAATGCAGAATACTATATACAAGTGATATCCTATGGTAAAATAGTGTATAAAAATATAAAGTACAACAGCCACTCATTTCAGACATACAACACTCATACACTTGCACTTACCAACATACATAATGCATCAAGCATACAGACATACATTTACTTTCCATTACTGTACAGAGGGGTTTACAATACTTAGTAGTATAGGTAATGGGGGCTCCATAGGTAGTTTATATATATATTTAGGTTTCGTGTTTAATACTGTTTTATACATATAATAATTACTCACTGAACTGTAAGTTCATCAAGCACTATAAATATATACAAGATGCATTATGTTTCTAATAAATCAAATTAAGAATGCATTCTACAATATATATTATTTCTAATCGCAATAATTAGAAAACATCCATATATACATCATAAAATAAATAATCAACTAACCTTAAATATGAATAAATCCCTTTACAAATCCAAATCCTCACATAGAAATGAATGTGGCAATAAATCTCGCTGAGTCTTTCCTTGCGGTGACAATAGCAACTGATTTTGTAAAATTCAACAACAAACATTGTTGTAGCTATGGCCAACTTGGCCTATCAACAAGACAATAGACTGGGCCGGGGCGCGCTGGGGCAAAGAGTGCTGTAAGTCAAAAGCATGCAGTGTGACAATTAGTGGAAGTGAGACTGAGAGTAAGCTTACTTAATGTTACGGAGCTATGGAATGAATGTTTAAGGTATAAAATACTAAGGTATAAAACATAACTAATAGTACAACTAATAATATATTCTTATCATGTAAATATCGTAATAAACTAATCAGTTAAAATGGTAACAAGGCCATATAACCTTACTACTTAAAAAGTTATGTACATAATTGAGCCTGCCACAATACAACCACAGTCATCGTTTAGTTTATGTATGAAATGTAACCGTTATGAAATAGGAAATGAATACCATTTTTTGTAAATTTGTCCTTTTTATAAAAGTAGTAGAGAAAATTTAATTCCAAAATGTTACCATGTGTAACCATCTGTTCCAAACCTTATCAGTCTTTTATCTACCAGAAATGATTCTATTATCAAAAACCTGTACATACATTAAAAACGACATTTACCTATGTAAAAAAATTGAACGTTTGTTGTAAGAAAATTTGTGCATGTCCTGTAAATGACTCTGGACCATGTGGCCTTCATTCATGAATAAACTTCGTCTTCTTCTTCTTCTTCTAAGGTCAAATTTTAAAGTTTCGGGAACCTAGCCTCTTTTGCTTTCTAACGTGGGTCTAAGTCGCTGCAAGTCGCTGTGCAGTGTTGCGTCCCTTGGGCGCGCCAGAAATGTGTGATCTTTGGTTCGAATCATGGTTGCGGCGTTAAACCCAACTCCCTCACTCACAAGACCTTAGTCCTCGCCACCGCTACACAACTCACATGCTAGTGAGAGCACACATACCCGTGTGTAGCGGTAACTAAACACTCACAAATTATCTTAATGGGATTGAGGATAACACTTTTAAAAGTTTTTTTAATATTTAAAAAAAACAAAACTTGGTTAATTGCGACCGTGGTTGAAATACCAAAAATAATTTTTAGATTTTCTTTTAATGACCTCATGAAATTTTCGACCGAGTGTAGTAAGACAAATGAAAATGACTTTATCTGAATGACAAGTCACAGGGTTACTTGTTTGGTTGTTTTTTTTGTTTATCACCGCACTCAGCAATATTCCTGCTAGATGACGGCGGACTGTAAATATTCGAGTCTGGACCAGAAAATCCAGTGACTAACACTCTCACATTATACAACGCATTCGATGCCGGAAACAACAATGTCTGGTGAACTACATGATAACAAAAAAGTGTTCCTTATTTTATGCAGTTTGATCAATAAGTCAGTAGTCTAAATCATTGAGCTAATCAATTTGCCGTTATAGCAAGTTTGAGTCAAGACATTCAAATACAACTTTAGCCCTACTTGTCTGTAAAACTCATTTAATTAACACCAATCAGTTTAGCAATACTTAGTAACCCTAGATTATATAGTGACAATGTGCTCTCAACACTCTTCTTTTAAATTGACATTCAAATTCGCCGCCCGTGTCAAGTTGACCTGTAAGACATCAACAGCGAAGCAGGTGCGTGCCCTCTGACCTTTGTGACGTCACATCACAACGTTTAGACATGGCGGTTTAGTCTAGCAACGGCCCCGGACAGCGAGCACACACTGTTGCGTGTAAACAAATCAAGATGCCGATAGGAAAGAGGGAAGAATTTTGGGTGAATGAGAGCATAAAGAATGATTCTTTTGAATCTTTCTTTAACGTGGGCAAGGAATTGGGGAGGTAAGTGCACTAGACTGAGCTTGGTTTGTTTGTTGTCATTGATTTTTTTGCAATAACACTAACAGTTTCCATAACATATTCAGTGTCACTCTGACATGTCAGTCACCGAACTACATGTGCATTACTACCACGTACGCATGACCATGTATATTTCCCACCCTTGGCCTCTATAAATATGCATGACATTGTCTAGCTCTTCAGGATCGACTATACAAAGCTGCACACACGCGCACTATAACCATTCTAGAAGAATACGTGAACACAATCAATTAAGCAATTCAGATTTTTTTCATATAGATAGATTCTCCTCAAAGATATCTATCTATCTATCTATCTATCTATTGGTCTGTCTGTCTGTCTGTCAGTCTGTGTGTGTGTGTGTGTGTGTGTGTGTGTGTGTGTGTGTGTGTGTGTGTGCCAACTCATCAGGAACAGATTATTTTTTTAAACTTATTAATCTTTAGGTCTTTTTATTGAACTTGCAAAACAATTAATCCACACTAGTTTCAACTATTGCAATAGACAGAAATGTATTCACCCAAATACCCCAAAGTTTGGTTTTTGTACACACTTATTTCACAACCAGAGGACGACCATGCAAGATCTAACATAAACTATAGTCTACAGTTGGCATGAATGTAAGCTTATGCACATTTTGGTATTCATAACCAATGGAACAAACAAGTTGCCATTCTACTCCCTATGACCTGCTCAAGGTGAGTGCTGAACACATGACAACCAGTGACATATGATCGGCCTCCGGTGAGTGCTGGCATGGAAGGGTGCAACAATATAGGCACAATACGATACGTATCTTGATACAAGTACAGATCATGATACATAACCCATCTCAATGATATGCCAGAATAACAACACAAACAGCCATGAATTGAAATACTCATGTAATGGTGATGATTGTCTGTCACAAAAAGTAACAGGAAAGCCCAAATGATCCTGGACCTGGGATTTGAATGAAATGGTTGTGTTTTCAAGCTCACAGTTAACCCTATCATGTATAGGTTATTCTTTCATTAAAAAAACAGTAAATTGTATTTTGTCTTCATCTATCGCAATACAGGTTCGTATACATCTTACTTAGTATTGGTCATGTATTGCGGTGTATGTATTTCAATGTATCATTTCCCCCTTACTGCACTGACCAGAGTGGATTGGGTGGCCCAGTGTCTGGTGCTGCAATTCGCTGTGCATAGTTGCATCCTTTGGCATGCAAGAACCCATGGGTTTGCATCCCATATTTGCCATGGTTATATACTGTAGGTTTGTCATCACCATAGTGAGCATACTTACATTCATGAGTTTCACGAGAGTCACTGGTAAATGTGCAGGACCTGCTTGCTGTCTTCCCAGATGAAGGTGACACGCTGTGGAACACAGTTCAAAGTGGCGTTGAACCAAACTCAAACGCTGTACTGACTTGTTTGTTCATGATGACATACACTTTGCCATTAGCCAGGAAAATCAGTATTGCAAGAAACTGGCCTAACTTAGATCACTGATACTTAAGTAATATATAGTTGTCAATCTCATTAAAATCAGATCTTAGTTTTCGCTAATGCTAAACAAGGATCTGAGGACATCCCATTACGGGTCACATCAGAACAACCTTTCACCAATGAAATGACTGACAAGAAATTGACATTAGCCAAACAGAAGGCAGCTTTCTCAAGCCTTACGACACTAGTCTCAAACCGGCGACTACGCTTCGAAACATATATTGACGTGTTCTCGATTAAAAAAATTAAAACTGATAAGAAGAACACTCTGGAATGTCTTATAGATGGCCTAGATTGTATGGATACAATCATAAAACCCGTAACTGTTGTTTGGAATACCCCATGTTATATATTTCGTGGTTGCATGATTAGAAAACGCATTCCGACTGCCACTTTCATGATCTGGTAAGCGATGCTCTGATTGTTTGGATGAAAGCTTGTCCGACATGACCATTAATGGGATGTCCTCAGATCTTTGTTTAGCGATAGCGAGAACAAAGATATGATTTTAATGAGATTGTAAAGTTGTAAGATAATTGGCATGAATTTTCATGTGAAAATGGCTGCAAATTTGCTGAAAATAGCACATTATATATGCTCTTAGATATATGAAAACCAAACATAATTTACTAATCATGTATACATAGAGATGTAGCAGAGAAGACATGTGGAATGTTTAAATCTTTCTTTTAAGTTATTTTACCTTTTGTTTATTGTAACGCTTAAATGCAGGTGAGCTACAGAGCTTCATGGCTCTATTTTTAACACTATTAACATGTATGCATTTTTCCAGGGGTGCTACCTCCTTTGTATACAAGTGCGAGCAGAAGGGTACTGGTATTCCATGGGCAGCCAAAGTAATCAAGAAACATGTAAGCATGGAGCACCTGCTGTCTTTGTCCAGGGTCTGATCCGAGATTCCGAACTAAGTGCTCTTGACAGGCAAATTGTATTGTCTCAAATTTGATTTTATTAATATGAATTCTTATTTTTTTTATTTCAGCCACATTTTAATGTTATGTTTTAACAACACATTCAATTAAAAAGATATATAATTTAGCATTGAAGCCTCTTCCTCTATGCTGGTCCTGTTGTCAGTGAAATACAGGCACCTTGACCAAGTCATTGCTGATACTTGCTGCAGACTTGGTGATGAATATCAGCCTCTGAGCACGAATAGATAAGCCCCTGATGTCCCAAATACTTAAAAAATAACACCCAGCACTATCCAACATGACACAGCACTATCCAATATGACACACAATGCTATCCAACATGACACACAATGCTATCCCACATGACACACAATGCTATCCAACATGACACACAATGCTATCCCACATGACACACAACACTATCCCATATGACACACAACACTATCCAACATGACACACAATGCTATCCAACATGACACACAATGCTATCCCACATGACACACAATGGTATCCAACATGACACACAATGCTATCCCACATGACATAACACTATCCAACATGACACACAATGCTATCCCACATGACACACAACACTATCCCACATGACACACAATGCTATCCAACATGACACACAATGCTATCCAACATGACACACAATGCTATCCCACATGACACACAATGCTATCCAACATGACACACAATGCTATCCAACATGACACACAATGCTATCCAACATGACACACAATGCTATCCAACATGACACACAACACTATCCAACTTGACACACAATGCTATCCAACATGACACACACTGCTTTCTAACATAACACACAACACTATCCAGCACAACACACAACACTATCCAGCACAACACACAATGCTATCCAACATGACACACAATGCCATCCAACATGACACACAACACTATCCAACTTGACACACAATGCTATCCAACATGACACACACTGCTTTCTAACATAACACACAGCACTATCCAGCACAACACACAGCGCTATCCAACGTGACACAGAACTCTATCCAACATAACAGACAATGCTATCCAACGTGACACACATGGCTATCTAACATAACAGACAATGCTATCCAACGTGACACACATGGCTATCTAACATAACAGACAATGCTATCCAACGTGACACACATGGCTATCTAACATAACAGACAATGCTATCCAACGTGACACACATGGCTATCTAACATAACAGACAATGCTATCCAACGTGACACACATGGACTCACATTCCAAATGACTAAATAAACATGCTAGATTTAAGCTTTTCGAAGTTGCAACAAATAGATACATTCTGAATTTAATAACATTTGCAAAGATAATACATATTTTGTGGCCTTTAAGTTAATCCAAATTTTGTATTTGTATATTTCAGGTAGATAAAAAAGTTGTGCGCACAGAGATAGGAATCCTGTTGAAATTAAGTCATCCCAATATCGTAAGTAAAGTGCATATGGTTTATACAGATGTGTCATCAGTATCATAGCCTCTCACCTAACCCTCCAGGCGCCACCAGGAGACACCAGAAAACTGGAATATGTTGGCATTCTAAATAATAACATGTACAGTTATAGGTTGCAAAATAACAGAGAAATTAGCTCTTTCTATATCCTACTGTGACATATACTGTGTGTCACAATGAAAAGTTTGTTGTCAAAATAATAGAGTGTGGTGTAGATCTAAATCTTGCAAGATTTGCTGAATTTTCTTTCGTAGGCCTACTTCATGTTGGCTTATGAAGGAGTTCTGCTGCATACTTTCAAAGCTCATCATCTATGCGAGTAAAGTATAGATAACAATGTTTGAGCATGTGCGTTTCCATACTTACATCAACAGTGTTGCCTTAACTCTTTCAACACCTTAGGCCGGTAGGCCGTCCAAGAAGCCTTGAGTCCCCAGACACTGTAGGCCGGTAGACTTGCCAAGCCGTAGTCAAAATAGTTTATATTTTTATGAACCTTCAATACCATTCATTTTTTAAATCTATCACATTTCACAATTTCTGAAATGCATATTCCATTTCAATTTTTTATTTTTTATTGATAGATTAAAAGATTATTCACTATTACCTGCAATGTTATTGAAAATAAAATTCTCAGACACATTTGTTAGGCAAATGACATCTCGGCTTTCGTTGCCTCAAATACTTGACTCGGAGCCGATGTTTAATGCCAAAATATATGCATGAAAAATCTTTGTCACAGCTCGTAAGCTAGCACGATACATCCACGAAGCTCCATATCTTTATGCAGAACGCAATTTCCTGCTTAAAACGTTCAGAATAAGACGATTTAACAAAAAACATTTGCCAAAATCTGAAATTCATCATACATGAGTAATTTAATTGGCTGCCTGAGGTCAAATGCTCAAATTTCACTAATCACGAACCTTGTAGCAGATTTCGGCAAGAAAGCGTCATTAAAAACCAATTTTGATCCAATGAAATTGTATGTTATAGCTACGTAAAGTGAGTGAGTGAGTATGGTTTTACGCCGCTTTTAGCAATATTCCAGCAATATCACGGCTGGGGACACCAGAAATGGGCTTCACACATTGTATCCATGTCGGGAATCGAACCCGGGTCTTCAGCGTGATGAGCGAACGCTTTAACCACTGGGCTATCCGACCGCCCCTCTACGAAAAGACTCCAGGCGATGTTACAAGCATGTAGATGAAAAAAATAAGTTCTCTAATGATGTGTTATATGTCAGTCTTCGACATACTTGTTATTCATACAAAGCCTCGAAAACGGAGGTATTTCTTCATGTTACTGAGCAGACAGCCGCTGTTATCGGGAAATGGGTGAAAACAGATACTTATATCTACGAGTATTTATGATTCTTTTTAAAATAATTTTCCAATTACATTAAAAATGAAAATAAAAAAGAAATAGGTAAGTGGATTTTATGAAATCTTATATTTGCCAACCGTATTTTCTTGAGTATAGTGCGCACTTTTTTTCTAAAAAAACACAATTGTGTAGAAGGGGGTTCGTAATATACACGAATTAATGAGTTTTGATGTTTTTTCCCCCATGGAAAGACATTACCGTGAGCACGTAACACCAGAAATACCATGTCAATAAATCCATACTGAAGTTTTTGCAAATTATTCATGTAATTACACTGTCAGGCTATAAAAAGTGTTCTTTGTATATCTGGACTTATGTTTGTAACTTATTTCATTAATTTTATTCATAATTCCTTTTAATATTGTTTTAATTAATTTAGGCAAAATCGTGTGTAAAGTTATATCATTGGGTGTGTCTTGACCGAATCACCGGTAGATTCCATGAAAACGTGTGTACAGCTGATTGCTGTGTCTGGCTTAGTTTACGAGAAAATACACAAGGTAATCTTAATCCCTGGATCTAAAACAATGCCTAGCTGAACCAAAAAAATACAATTTAAACGGTAAATCAACATGTCTGGTGATTTTTTATCTCAAATTTTGAATTTGTACTGTCAAAGTTTCTCATCACCCGTTCGTTTGCCGGACTTCGCTGAAGGGGTACAGTGTAATTTTTTCTGTGCATTATATTCAAATTTCTTTTTTTCCAAAATATTGAACCCACTAGAGGGGGGTGCACATTATACATGGGTGCACACTATACTCAAGAAAATACGGTACTTGGTCCTTAATCTGGATGATATGAATGTGTTAGCTTACATTTTTTTATTTACAACAAACTTAATGAAGTTGTAATTGCATTATTTAAATAATGTGTTAAACATAACTTTCATATTTATAAACAATAGGATTAGACCTTTCAAATGGCATATAACATGTAGTAGCAACAATGTTTTACAAGCAGATATTTTCTTTGGCTTCATCTATCACTCAAGAATCTCTGGGAACTCAGTGTCACAGCAGTAAACGCTTCTGGTTGACTGGTGTTGAAAGAGTTAAATCAGTTTGACAATTTGCTCAAAACATTGGACTCAACTTCACTCAGCATCAATATTTAGTTCATAGTATAACAGAGATACACATGTTGCCTGTGAATTTAACTGTGCTTTATTTGATGTTTGAAACCTCATGCTGCTTGTATGCTTCCAAATTGAACTTGGCACAATTAAATCTATAGGTAATCTAGCTCTACATTGAAAACACAGTATGCTTATCTCTTATGTAACTCACAGTTTGAGACTGTTAGTTAGTGTCTTGTTATGTTATGAACAGCTGCAAAATAGTGCTGATTCAGAATTAATAACTAATCATTTGATAGGCACTAATGATTTCATGAACTATATTCTTGATTCGTAAATCAAGAAAAACTCAGTTTCAATCATTCGAAAGCACCAAAGAGTAAATTCAGGATTAATTCTTGTTTAGTTGAATGGGAAGTTTAAGTTTGGAATACCCATGGTTGTGAGACACTTTTGGCAACTTAACCTTTATTCATTCTGTAAAGTAAGTGAGATACTCTATGTTAGTTTGACTGAAAGCACCATACATTTGATGTTTGATACTGAAGACAAGTTTCTGTTTTTGTGTTAAGATTAGACTTAAAGAGATCTATGAGACCCGGACAGACATTACACTGGTGCTGGAGCTGGTGACCGGAGGGGAGCTGTTTGACAGGTAACCCTGCTCGCCTGATGGGGGCCACCTGTGTGGAGAGACAGGAGTAAGGGGGGTGTTTGTGCTCACCTGATGGGGGCCACCTGTGTAGAGAGACAGGAGTGATGGAGGTGTTTGTGCTCACCTGATGGGGGCCACCTGTGTAGAGAGACAGGAGTGATGGAGGTGTTTGTTCTCACCTGATGGGGGCCACCTGTGTGGAGAGACAGGAGTGAGGGAAGTGTTTGTTCTCACCTGATGGGGGCCACCTGTGTAGAGAGACAGGAGTAAGGGAGGTGTTTGTTCTCACCTGATGGGGGCCACCTGTGTAGAGAGACAGGAGTGAGGGAAGTGTTTGTTCTCACCTGATGGGGGCCACCTGTGTAGAGAGACAGGAGTGAAGGGGGTGTCAGGGCAGGTAAAGCTGATCATCTTTGCTTCAGAAGTAAATGTCGAATGTGCAAGAATAAAATTGCTGTAATGATTTTTCAGAATTGTGTCTCGTGGCTTCTACAGTGAGAAAGATGCAGCCAAGGCAGTGCGGGACATGCTGACTGCAGTTGATGTAAGTACACCAGGTGCACATCACCAGCAATACAGACTGTATACACTATATCAGGGCACCTGCTTGTTTCAGTGACTTTAGTTTACTTAGGAAGTAATGTAACAATGGTAATATGACATTGGAGAATTTGTGAACACAAATACTATGTTTTTGTTTAAGTACCATAGTGATTACCTTAGGGACTGGTAATATATTGTAGTTGAGGGGATGAGATTATGGGGAGGGGGGTCATGAAAATAATGATAGCGAAAGAGGGTTCCTAAAATTTATCACAATTACTGGAGGGGGGAAGAGTCATGAAAAATTGACATTTTCATTTTTTCAGTTTGAACATTATTTTGGGACTGCTAATGTAGAATAGGTCGGGGGGTGTCATGGAAAAATGTTGCATAAAGTAGAGGGAGTGGGGGTCAGCAAAGTAACAACACAGTCCTAAGACCAATCCCAAACACGCCACTCACTTACCCATAATAAATTACCAGTCCTTAACTCTCTTCACTTTGTCAAACAGTTGTTGCAGCAAAATGACCCAAGATTTTCTGAGTAACCTAGTTCCCTTATCTGTTTCAGTACCTGCATGAAAATGGTGTGGTACACCGAGACTTGAAGGTATGTCAACCTGTTGTTCTATAGAGAGCCGTCCTAGGGAAAATGGGGGAAGACCTTGGGTAGGGTAGACAGCCTCACTAGAGGAAGTGTGGGAGGGTAGAGTTTGTTTGTTTTGTTTATTTGTTGTTTAATGCGGCACTCTGCAATATTCCAGCTATAAGATAGAGGTCTGTAAAAAATCGAGTCTGGACCAGACAATCCAGTGATTGACATCATGAGCATCGATCCACGCAATTGGGATGGGATGACATGCATCAACCAAGTCAGTGAGTCTGACCACCCGATCCCGTTAGTTGCCTCCTACAACAAGAATAGTCACCTATTCTACCAACCTCCCTAGATCGTATCAAGAATATAGAAGGCTCAAGGTTGATTCGCACATTATAAGGTTCTTCTAAACTGACCATCTGTGTAGATTTTATCTGGTCTCTATGCAGAGTGGCAACTTTTACAACAATTTGCATTTGTATTGGGCTTAGCGAGTAATGCATTATAAGGAATGCCCTCTATTGTCTGGATAGTACCTTGTGAAATCCGAAAAGGGAGAACAGTTCCTGAATGTCCATGTAACTCTTATGCTTATATTTTCAGCCAGAAAACATGTTGTATGAAAATTTGGCTCCTGAATCAAAGCTGAAAATAGGCAAGTTACAATTGGTTGTTGTGTTTATCAATAAACATATCCCGAGTATGGGGACAGTACATTAATAAACATGTGCAGAGCATGGGTGCAATAGGTTGTTAAATACATTAATAAACATGTGCAGAGCATGGGTGCAATAGGTTGTTAAATACATTAATAAACATGTGCAGAGTATGGGTGCAATAGGTTGTTTAATACATTAATAAACACGTGCAGAGTATGGGTGCAATAGGTTGTTAAATACATTAATAAACATGTGCAGAGCATGGGTGCAATAGGTTGTTTAATACATTAATAAACACGTGCAGAGTATGGGTGCAATAGGTTGTTTAATACATTAATAAACACGTGCAGAGTATGGGTGCAATAGGTTGTTAAATACATTAATAAACATGTGCAGAGCATGGGTGCAATAGGTTGTTTAATACATTAATAAACACGTGCAGAGTATGGGTGCAATAGGTTGTTAAATACATTAATAAACATGTACAGAGCATGGGTGCAATAGGTTGTTAAAACATAAAATAAACATGTGCAGAGCATGGGTGCAAAAGGTTGTTAAATACATTAACAAACATGCAGAGCATGGGTGCAATAGGTTGTTAAATACATTCATAAACATGTGCAGAGCATGGGTGCAATAGGTTGCTAAATACATTAATAAACATGTGCAGAGCATGGGTGCAATAGGTTGTTAAAAACATAAATAAACATGTGCAGAGCATGGGTGCAATAGGTTGTTAAATACATTAATAAACATGTGCAGAGCATGGGTGCAATAGGTTGTTAAAAACATAAGTAAACACGTGCAGCGTGTGGGTGCAATAGGTTGTTAAATACATTAATAAACACGTGCAGAGCATGGGTACAATAGATTGTGATATTTGATTTAGTGTAATTCTAGATTAGATACCTGAATTTTCAATTTGGAACCAAGTGTTTTAGCGCAAGGTTTCAAATGGATAAACATAAAGTGTTTAATCTACAGTTGGACTACCTCAAATTTCAAAAGAGAACTTTTATCTCCATTCTACCATGGTGACAAGAATTCTTTGAAAACAGTACTCCTTTTGTACGTGTCATTATACATGGGTAAACAGGTCATAGAACATTCCGAAAAGGGTCACA
This sequence comes from Haliotis rufescens, assembly GCF_023055435.1. Taxonomy (NCBI): domain Eukaryota; kingdom Metazoa; phylum Mollusca; class Gastropoda; order Lepetellida; family Haliotidae; genus Haliotis; species Haliotis rufescens. Next base: position 39,152,179 of record NW_025963779.1, read on the forward strand.
GGTATTGAAAATCAAAACAAATACTACCCATGTTTAAGCTTAATTAGAAATAGTGACAAAAAACTGCTGAACTAATTTATTTAATAACAAACTGTTAAGTATTAAGCATGATTTATATTTAGTGTTTTACCTTTCCTGATGCTACACAGTGCTTCCGCTTCCCTACCCTATAAAAACAGACAGTACAGGAACGAAGAGACAGTTGAAACAGACTACAGCCCATGCCTCAGCATCCAAGAGTTATCCCCCTTGGCCTCTATTATGTATTATGTTATTTGACGCTAAAGGGTTTTCGGCTCATGCTGCGGAAGCTGTCCTGAGCTCATCGTTCCTCCACTCGTTCCCTGTATGATGAGAAGGTGCGTTGGTTCCAGGCCTTCTGCTTGTCCAGGCACATTGTTCCTGTGGAGGCGACCATCCCCCACAGGGGTGACTTTTTGGTTTTTCTTCACCAGTTCCGTCACCTGGCTGGTTCCACAATTGCGACCTATCTTATTGCGCTCAATTCTGCCCTGAAGATCGCAAGTGGTTCCCGGCTGTCATCAGCCCCTGTCCTATTTGCCATGGTCCGAGGTTTTTGACTGGAGGACCAGACTAAGAAGTTCCAACCCCCCAGCTTGGGATCTCAATGTTGTTTTGTGACTTACGCCAGGCCCCATATGATGCTTGCATCTGGCTCATTTGAAGATCTCACCTTAAGACTTGCTTTCTCCTGGCCCTTGAGACAGCAGCCAGGGTTAGCGAGCTTCATGCCCTGGGTGTGAGCGGGGTCTGGTTTGACCAGCGGCCTGATCTGAGAGGGCTTGACCTGTGTCCTATCCCTTTGCTGGCCGTACCGGGAGCCTCAGCCTTGCTTTCGCCTGCTTGGTTTCTTGCCGAATGGTTTTGTTCTGATTAAATGCAATGTTTTTATACTCACCTGACGCTGCTGTCATACAGTGATGAATATGAGGGACAAGGGACCAAGGGGGATAACTCTTGGATGCTGAGGAATGGGCTGTAGTCTGTTTCAACTGTCTCTTCGTTCCAGTACTGTCTGTCTGTATAAGGTAGGGAAGCTAAAGCACTGTGTAGCTTCAGGTAAGTATAAAAACATTGCATCAAAAATGCTCATTTTTACGTTATTAATAAACATGTCCAGAGACTGGGTACTAAAGGTTATTGCTCTAGGGACTACCCATTTGATATTAGCAATACCAGATATATTTTTAATTAAAACCATGAGACTCAAATTTATTTCTGAAAAACATCTTGCAACAATGTAATATTGTGGCAGACAATTTCTTTTGTTTTCAGAAGTATGAAGCAAGATGTTTTCAATGTTTAATTGCAGCTGATTTTGGGCTGTCAAAAATAATAGGACCAGAAGTTACCATGACAACAGTTTGTGGCACACCTGGATATTGTGGTAAGATTTGATATTTTTATACTGTCACTCTACCACCACACAGATACTGTCACTGTGTACCAACACACAGACACTGTCACTCTACCAACACACAGTTGCTGTCACTGTACCAACACACAGATACTGTCACTCTACCAACACACAGACACTGTCACTGTACCAACACACAGATACTGTCACTGTACCAACACACACAGATACTGTCACTGTACCAACACACACAGACACTGTCACTGTGTACCAACACACACAGATACTGTCACTGTACCAACACACACAGATACTGTCACTGTACCAACACACACAGACACTGTCACTGTGTACCAACACACAGACACTGTCACTCTATCAACACACAGACACTGTCACTCTACCAACACACAGATACTGTCACTGTTCCAACACACACAGATACTGTCACTGTACCAACACACACAGACACTGTCACTGTGTACCAACACACACAGATACTGTCACTGTACCAACACACACAGATACTGTCACTCTACAAACACACAGAAACTGTCACTGTGTACCAACACAAACAGACACTGTCACTGTACCAACACACAGACACTGTCACTGTACCAACACACACAGACACTGTCACTGTATTAACACACAGACACTGTCACTGTACCAACACACACAGACACTGTCACTGTGTACCAACACACAGACACTGTCACTGTACCAACACACACAGACACTGTCACTCTACCAACACACAAAAACACTGTCACTGTGTACCAACACACAGACACTGTCACTCTACCAACACACAGACACTGTCACTCTACCAACACACAGACACTGTCACTGTACCAACACACACAGACACTGTCACTCTACCAACACACAGACACTGTCACTCTACAAACACACAGACACTGTCACTGTGTACCAACACACAGACACTGTCACTCTACCAACACACAGACACTGTCACTGTGTACCAACACACACAGACACTGTCACTCTACCAACACACAGACACTGTCACTCTACAAACACACAGACACTGTCACTGTGTACCAACACACACAGACACTGTCACTCTACCAACACACAGACACTGTCACTGTACCAACATACACAGACACTGTCACTGTACCAACACACAGACACTGTCACTGTACCAACACACACAGACACTGTCACTGTGTACCAACACACAGACACTGTCACTGTACCAACACACACAGACACTGTCACTGTGTACCAACACACACAGATACTGTCACTCTACCAACACACAGACACTGTCACTCTACCAACACACAGACACTGTCACTCTACCAACACACAGATACTGTCACTCTACCAACACACACAGATACTGTCACTGTACCAACACACACAGATACTGTCACTCTACAAACACACAGACACTGTCACTGTGTACCAACACACACAGATACTGTCACTGTACCAACACACACAGACACTGTCACTGTGTACCAACACACACAGACACTGTCACTGTGTACCAACACACAGACACTGTCACTGTACCAACACACACAGACACTGTCACTGTATTAACACACAGACACTGTCACTGTACCAACACACACAGACACTGTCACTGTGTACCAACACACAGACACTGTCACTGTACCAACACACACAGACACTGTCACTCTACCAACACACAAAAACACTGTCACTGTGTACCAACACACAGACACTGTCACTCTACCAACACACAGACACTGTCACTCTACCAACACACAGACACTGTCACTGTACCAACACACACAGACACTGTCACTCTACCAACACACAGACACTGTCACTCTACAAACACACAGACACTGTCACTGTGTACCAACACACAGACACTGTCACTCTACCAACACACAGACACTGTCACTGTGTACCAACACACACAGACACTGTCACTCTACCAACACACAGACACTGTCACTCTACAAACACACAGACACTGTCACTGTGTACCAACACACACAGACACTGTCACTCTACCAACACACAGACACTGTCACTGTACCAACATACACAGACACTGTCACTGTACCAACACACAGACACTGTCACTGTACCAACACACACAGACACTGTCACTGTGTACCAACACACAGACACTGTCACTGTACCAACACACACAGACACTGTCACTGTGTACCAACACACACAGATACTGTCACTCTACCAACACACAGACACTGTCACTCTACCAACACACAGACACTGTCACTCTACCAACACACAGATACTGTCACTCTACCAACACACACAGATACTGTCACTGTACCAACACACACAGATACTGTCACTCTACAAACACACAGACACTGTCACTGTGTACCAACACACACAGATACTGTCACTGTACCAACACACACAGACACTGTCACTGTGTACCAACACACACAGACACTGTCACTGTGTACCAACACACAGACACTGTCACTGTACAAACACACAGACACTGTCACTCTACAAACACACAGACACTGCCACTGTACCAACACACACAGACACTGTCACTGTACCAACACACACAGATACTGTCACTGTACCAACACACAGACACTGTCACTCTACAAACACACAGACACTGTCACTCTACCAACACACAGACACTGTCACTCTACCAACACACAGATACTGTCACTCTACCAACACACACAGATACTGTCACTGTACCAACACACACAGATACTGTCACTCTACAAACCCACAGACACTGTCACTGTGTACCAACACACAGACACTGTCACTGTACCAACACACAGACACTGTCACTGTACCAACACACACAGACACTGTCACTGTACCAACACACACAGATACTGTCACTGTACCAACACACAGACACTGTCACTCTACAAACACACAGACACTGTCACTGTACCAACACACACAGACACTGTCACTGTACCAACACACACAGATACTGTCACTGTACCAACACACAGACACTGTCACTCTACAAACACACAGACACTGTCACTGTGTACCAACACACACAGATACTGTCACTGTGTACCAACACACAGACACTGTCACTGTACCAAGACACAGACACTGTCACTCTACCAACACACACAGACACTGTCACTGTGTACCAACACACACAGACACTGTCACTGTGTACCAACACACACAGACACTGTCACTGTGTACCAACACACACAGATACTGTCACTGTACCAACACACACAGATACTGTCACTGTACCAACACACAGACACTGTCACTCTACAAACACACAGACACTGTCACTGTGTACCAACACACACAGATACTGTCACTGTGTACCAACACACAGAGATACTGTCACTGTATACCAACACACACTTTTAATGACATAGATTACAATAGTGTTTAGATTTGCAGAGGTTTCTATATTTTCCAGCTCCAGAAGTTCTCCTTGGAAGGAAGTACACCCAGGCAATTGACATGTGGAGTGTGGGTGTCATCACATATATACTGTAAGTCCTGTCTCATCATTCAAGGGGCATGCTCATGACGGTCAAGACCAGTACACACTGTCACACATTGCAAGTCCAGTTACACACATATTGTACGTCACACATATGCACACCATGTATCAAGACGGCCCCTGGACCTCAATAGATATTTCTTTTGTGAAAATGTTAAGCTGTTTTTACTGAATTTCTGCCAACACAACTGTATATGCAAAATAATCATAGGTGGAAGATAATAATGTTTATTACTTGCCTGTGAAGAGATCACCCATTTAATAAACATACAGCTGTATTACACATTGTGTAATACCAAAACGCGTGCTTATGTACTCACGGAATATGTTTCACAAACAAATATTGAAAGCTCTCAACATCCCTTGGCTTAGTCAACGACATTGAGTGTGGACTTGATAGATCACTGAGAGGAGCTTGTGCACACTCGATGACCCCAGCAACCTTGTTGCTAGGCTGACGTCACATGGCATTGTTTCGCCGATGGATCTTGCAACAAACTTCCACAAATTTCGTCATCGGGTATTGTGACGTTATTGTAAACTTTTAGGTGCAAGGCCCGTTCCACAAGGCGATTGTATTGTAGCGCAATGACAGTCTTTAGTCTAAGTTAAAGTATGTGAGTTGCGATAGTCTTAGCCCTACGATAATTTTGTGAATTCTAAAGGTGGACCGTTGTATGGTATTAAATTCATACGTTTCAACTTTGGACGTGTTTGAAGTATTATTCTGTTAAACTCAATTGGACTATGCCATGGATAGTGTAGGTGTCAGCCTATTCATACTCAACAGTATAATTAAAAAAAACGTTATAAATGGCAAGTTATAAATAAAATACTAAACTCGCTCCCGTGTAAAACCAATTGTGAATAGGTGTGGTATCTGACGAGCGAAAGTGTGTCAGATGCCACAACTATTCACTCGTTTCATAAAATTGTATTCTATATTCTATATTAACATCACTCCCTTTAATTCATGTTGATTGTGTTTATTCATGATTTTAAGAAGTGTCTTCCTTTACATTGCCTAATAATGTCTTTCTGTCCATCAGTTTGTGTGGCTACGAGCCATTCAGTGCTGACACAGACCGTCAGATGTACAAGCGCATCATCAAGGCAGATTATAAGTTTGATTGTCCCTGGTGGGACGAGGTGTCAGAGAACGCTAAGGTAAACTTGGCTAACACTTGACTAGTCATCTAAACTGACCAGGTGTTCACAGTTCCTCAACAGCAACAATTGTGAGGAGATCCAAGGTAGAACTGGTTGTCTTCAAGTGACAGTGCTGGTTCCACATTGCACTGGGGGACTAATTCACACATATCTATTATGTTGCCACATATCCCTGCATTCAGGCCTCTGACTTCTGTATATATGTTTACCGTTATTGTTTTGGACAGTCACATTCGTACAGGTGTGGTTAGGCTATCCCAATATCATTGCATTGTAATACAGTGGACTCTGTTCACACTAACATCCACTGAAACCTAAACTCAAAATGTGAGCTTAGATGTACAAATGGTAATTGAATCACATGCTTTCACACGTTAGGTTTTGCCCCGGAATTGGGACTGGGTCTTCTTACTGATGTTGGTACACTAGAGATGGAATATAGATAGAGTAGTGATGATATAGCCTGCTTTGTGTATTTATTGTAGGACCTTGTACGAAAGATGCTGCACCTGGACCCTAAAAAGCGTGTGACTGCTGCAGAAGCTCTTAAACATCCGTGGGTGATGGGCAAGGCCGCTCGTATGGACCACATGGAGTCCACCTTCGACAACATCAAGGAGTTCAATGCCAGGAGGAAACTTAAGGTACACATACATGCTTCTCTGGGCTGAAACTAAAGAGCGTGACAGTCACAGTATGGAGGTATTTCTTTATGCAGCATCAGCAGTTTTGTAGCAGATTGCAGAAGAAAAAACTATGATGTGGTACTAATCTTCCTAGTCAGTAGACCCTCTATCTACCTAGTCAGTAGACCCTCTTTCTACCTACTCAGTAGACCCACTATCTACCTAGTCTGTAGACCCTCTATCTACCTAGTCAGTAGACCTTCTATCTACCTAGTCAGTAGACCCTCTATCTACCTACTCAGTAGACCCTCTATCTACCTAGTCAGTAGACCTTCTATCTACCTACTCTGTAGACCCTCTATCTACCTAGTCTGTAGACCTTCTATCTTCCTAGTCAGTAGACCCTCTATCTACCTAGTCAGTAGACCTTCTATCTACCTAGTCAGTAGACCCTCTATCTACCTAGTCTGTAGACCCTCTATCTACCTATTCAGTAGACCCTCTATCTACCTAGTCGATAGACCCTCTATCTACCTAGTCAGTAGACCCTCTATCTACCTAGTCAGTAGACCTTCTATCTACCTAGTCTGTAGACCCTCTATCTACCTAGTCAGTAGACCCTCTATCTACCTAGTCGATAGACCCTCTATCTACCTAGTCAGTAGACCCTCTATCTACCTAGTCAGTAGACCTTCTATCTACCTAGTCTGTAGACCCTCTATCTACCTAGTCAGTAGACCCTTTTTCTATCTAGTCAGTAGACCCTCTATCTACCTTGTCAGTAGACCCTCTATCTACCTAGTCAGTAGACCTTCTATCTACCTATTTTTATCGATAGATTAAACAATTATTCACTATTTCCTGTATTGTTATTGAAAATAAAACTCTCGGACACACTTCGACAACAGGTCCACATCAAACATGTCAAAGAGCAAAATAATGACGTTTCAAGCAAATCTTTACATATATTATACAAGGTAATAAATAAAACCAACAAATATGTACCTAAAAGTTGTCAAACTTACATCTAAGTTATTATTTCCATCTTTTCATGTGATCGCGTGTAATGTAAGTCAAATGACATCTCGTCACCTTGAATTCTCGTCTCGGACACGATTTTAATGCAGAAATATATGCATGAAAAATCTTTGTCACATCTCGTGACCTAGCACAATACATTCACGAAAAGTTCCTTATTTTTAATATATATCATGATTTGCTGCTTAAAACGTTTAGAATAACACGGTTTAACAAAAATCTTTCGTCAACTTCTGAAATTTATCATATACACGAGGCAGTACCATAGCTGTAATTTGATTGGCTGCCTTAGGTCACACGCTCAAATTTGACCGATCCCGAACCTTGTAGCAGATTTCGTCTAGAAAGCGTCATTAGAAACTAGTTTTTATCCAATGAAATCGCTTGTTATAACTATGAAAAAAATCCAGGTGAAGATACGAACAAATAGATGAAGGAATAAGCTTTCTAGCGATGTTTCATATGCCAGTCTTCGACAAATGTGTTATTCATACGAAGCCTCTAAAACGGGGGTATTTCTTCATGTTACTGTGCGGACAGCCGCTGTTATCAGGAAATGGGTGATGACATATACTATTTATAATTCTTTTTAAAATGATTTTCCACTTATGTAAAAAATGAAAATAAAACAAAAATAGGCAAGTGGATTTTATGAAATCTTATGTTTTAGTCTGATTTCAGTCGTATTAATGGGTATCTCATACCTCTAGTCGCACATTACAAGGAAGCCAGAAGCTGGAATGTAATCAATAAACATGTTTCCGTCCTGTTGCGCACGCACCTCCCTATGACATGTCACAAAACTCTCAGCGCGCCTCTGAGCTGGTCGCTCGAGAAGGACTTTCGCGATAGACTGCTAGTTTGTATTCTACTAGTACTTATCGTGTATCTACAGTTGTTGTTCTAATACAGTAATAATAATATGTCTTACCTGTAGACTCCTGGAATGTAATCCTTGGTAATCCATTGTTTGTGTTCAACATGTGTTTCACTGTTTGACTTGATTATACACGTGGCAACATGTCGGGCTTTTCTGCCTCGTGTCAAAGTATACTGTCCAAAGTAGATCCTCACAAGTATTGTCCTTCCTGCTTAATTAAGGACGGATTTTAAACGTGTTCTTGGGATAAACGTTGTAAAGTATGTGATCACTTTAATAAACTTTAATTGGTATATTCGTGTGTTGGCAAAGCGGGCTACTGACCAGCGCTACAAGCAGAGTAGGTCATCGGGTGGATCCCTGGACTCTGCAGCCTCTACATCTGGCCCTGGGGGTGGCGTGTCGGCCACACCCAAGAAATCGGTTGATAACGACCTGCCCCAGTCAACTTATGTTTTCGACAAAACACGTGACCGTTCGCCTGCTGATGATACTACCCGCACAACTGATCTTCGTCAATCGGTTGATCGAGAGCGTCACTCCGCCACCCCCGTTATGACGGGACCGGCTCGTGACGAGGACCATGAGGGGACTACGGTCCCCAGTCGGTCCGTCTCTCGTCCTACCAACGACGATAGGTCGACAGTGAACACGGATCCCACTCTACAAGTCGTTCCCGCCCCGGGACGACAGGTCGAGTGCCTCGTCGAGAGACAGTAAAACGACATGAGGACGTTCGTCACCTTCGAGGTCGTCGGGAGTTCGATTTGGACGATAACAACGATGGGGATCGTAGTACTTCTACAGTTAGGGATCGTTGCCCTCGTCCCCACAGGGACGTGCGACGCTCTTGAAGGGAGTTTTGGGGAAATCAGCGTCGTAGAGATAATGATCGATCGTCACCCTCGTCTCACTTTCATATCGACCCGGCTTTGATAGGCCAGATCACGGCGGCGGTACTCGCCTTGACGGCGTCGACCGAGAAGGGTTCGACTACGTCGGAGGTCCATGGACCATCGTCCTGTACACCTGTTCCTTCATCTACGCCTACACAATCGACGTCGACGATGGATTGTGACGACAGCTTGGCCATGGCTTGGCTATCTCACTTTTCTGCCTGAGTTATCAAAAGATGATGACACACCGACGTGTGCTGGCTTTAAGGTTGGAGATACGCCGCAGTCTCTTCAGTCTTCTCCTCCCGATGTCTTCAGAGGCATGGCTCACGATATGGACCAGAACTTGCCTCTGCTCTGCCGGGGCAGAGTTTCAGCAAACCACCTGTTCGATCGCTTCACCCGATCTATGGCATGCCGTTTTCGTCACCCATGAGTAGGGACTTGGATTGGGGGCTACTCTTCAAGAAACCAGCGCCCTCCAAGATTCTTGTAGTAGACAGGCATTGGGGATCCATGGACACTGCTGTTCGTCACCAGCTACAACCGCTTGCTATGCTGTCGACAGCGAGCCAGCGGCGGAGGTAGTGAGGTCCCTTCCCCCGCCATCACCGTCTTCGGAGTCTACTACCTTTAGACGAGCTACCTGTAGGGGGAAGACTTCATCACATGGATCATGAAGACGGTCGTAGAATGGCTCCATCGACAGGCGATCAGGGTCGCCTTCTACCTAGAGGAGCCGTCTCCTACGGGCGACAGGCTCACTAAAATACCTGAATTGCAGAAAATTCTACGTGCCTTCATGGTTGAAGATGACTCACATTAATTCCGACTGCTGGCCTGGGACCTCGATATCGTTCTGCGCTACCTGTCTAGTTCGACTTACGAGCCTCTCGATCAGGTCGCGTTCGACATTGTCTCAGAAAAGCCCAGTTCGTGCGCTTCATATTTACCTGCAGCGATCTGAACAGCGACGACAACATTTTCGACAGCTGTTCATGCTGCTCTCAACCAATGCAAAGCAAGAGATTACACGTAATACTCTCTCCTTTTGGTTGAGAGCGGTCATTCTCAGAGCTTACGAGGCGCAAGGACTCGCACCTCCCACCTCCTCTCATCTGCACGAAGTTCGAGCCATAGCTTCAACATGAGCACACAGTTTGGTCCACTCGTAGTGGCACAACTGATCTCCGAGAAAAGACAGTGAATTTGTGCTTTATTCACTTTGGACTTTTTGCTCGACACTTCGTACCCGATAACAGGTTACAATAAAAACTGTTGGTGAATGTACGCATTCTTATGGTTTTTGTTGCATGCAGTTCTTTGGCTGTTTTATTATGGTTATTCGGTGTATGCATCGTCTTCCCATACTTTATAGTACTGCTCGTATTTTTTAGTTACCTTGTATACTGCGAGTTGCTCTGTAACTAAATTATGCGCCAACCACACTTCGATCGCAATTCAACTGACGAGTGCAGTTGTCTTGTCGCATCGATAATTAGTTGTGTGTCGAAGAGCATTAACCATGCTATTTTTTGTTACCTTGGAGACCGCTTCCGTGGTCTTGTGGTAGAGCGTCCGCCCGGAGAGCGGAAGGTCCAGGGTTCGATCCCAGGCCGCGTCATACAAAAAGACGTTAAAAGATTGTACTTGTTGTTACCCTGTCTGGCGCTCGGCATTAAGGGGCTAAAACAAGGACTGGTCGGCTCGGAGTCAGTATACTGTGTCTGAGTGGGGTATTCATGTTAAACTGCGGCATGGTATCTCAGTGAGCTAGCACTATAAATCGGCATCAGTCAGGACTAGTACAAGCAGCCACACACAGACATACACGTGCATGCACGTCGCTATATAAGTGCAATAATCTTGGACGCGACGTTAAACCCAATTTCACCTCACCGTTACCTTGGATACGACGAGTCGTTCTGTAGCTACTTTATAAGCCGACCACACTTCGATCGCAATTCAACTGACGTGTGCAGTTGTCCTGTCGCATTGATACTTACTTGTGGGTCGAAGAGCATTAAACATGCTGTTTAAGTTACCTTGTATACTGCGCGGTGCTCTGTAACTAAACTATCGGTCGACCACACTTCGATTGCAATTCAACTGACGTGTGCAGTTGTCCTGTCGCATCGATAATTAGTTGTGTGTCTAGGAGCATTAACCATGCTATTTTTAGTTACCTTGGATACGACGAGTCGTTCTGAAACTAAATTATATGCCGTCCACCATTCGATCGCGATTCAATTGTCGTGTGCAGTTGTCCTGTCGCATCGATACTTACTTGTGGGTCGAAGAGCATTAAACATGCTGTTTTAGTTACTTTGTATACTGCGAATTGCTCTTAACTAAACTATACGTTGACCACTTCGGTCGCAGTTCAACTGACGCGTGCAGTTGTCCTGTCACATCGATACTTAGTTGTGTGCCGATGAGCATTAACCATGCTGTGCGTTCGTGATAAACAATTTGTCTCGTCTGTGCATCTGGTCGAATGTTCTATTGTCACTACTGGGGTGAGGAACTTGGTACATTCGACGTGAAAGAGGTCACTTCCTGATTACTTTCCCAAACCTCCTTCCAGTGTTCCGTCGAATTCTACCCATTTGTTCGACTGAAAACAGACTAAAACATGGGTTTTTCAGATTAAAAACGATGTTTTATTGGTCTGTTTTCAGTCGTACGTTCCCACCCAGCCATTCCCACTGGGAAGTAATCCAGTCCAGTCCTGCTTGATGGCTTATTCTTCGAGATTTGTGACATGTCATAGGGAGGTGCATGCGCAACCGGACGGAAACAAGTTTATTGTTTACATTCCAGCTTCTGGCTTCCTTTTATCGTGCGACTAGAGGTATGAGATACCCATTTGTACGACTGAAAACAGACCAATAAAACATCGTTTTTAATCTGAAAAACCCATATTTCCCGAAAAACGTCAATTTTTCACTTCCTTGGTCCTTAATCTGAACGTTATTAACGTGTTAGCTTACATTTTTTATTTACAACAAACTTAATTTAGTTGTAAAGCATTATTAAAATAATGTGTTAAACATAACTTTCATATTTATAAACCATAGGATCAGACCTTTCAAATGGTGTATAACATGTAGTAGCAAAGATATTTAACAAGCAGATATTTTCCTTGATAAATGTTGGCTTCATCTATCACACAAGAGTCTCTGGGCACTTGGTATCCCAGCAGTAAACACTTCTGGTTGACTGGTGTTGAAAGAGTCAAATCAGTTAATCCAAACTTACTTATCCAATCACACAGCAAAAAGCACTTTGTATTAGCACTGAGTCGACCACTTCCGTAAAAACAAACAGTGTTTTCCAACAACAGTTCACTGATTGGTATGCGGGGAAGGTGTCAACAAGCTTGACACGAGTTTGTCTTGACCCAAGCAGTGATAACTCACCGGATGCCCATTGTGTAATTCCTATTCTTTGAATGACATTGTTATATACTTTTCACAACTGCTGCTCAATAAACAGTGTTTGTGTTTATATTCAAGTTGGTATTTCCGCTATCCAACATGTGCAGTAAGGCCGTCTTATTGTTGATGGTCATTTTGGAGATATAAATGTGAAGTTAATTAATGCAAACAAAGACCACTCACGTTTTTCGCATTTAATTCACGCTCGTGTTAGTTTCTAGATTTACAGTATGTGATCTGTCTTGCCAGTCAGTATACAATCTATCTTGCCAGTCAGTAGACCATCTGTCTTGCCAGTCAGTAGACCATCTGTCTTGCCAGTCAGTAGACCATCTGTCTTGCCAGTCAGTAGACCATCTATCTTGCCAGTCAGTAGACCATCTGTCTTGCCAGTCAGTAGACCATCTATCTTGCCAGTCTGTAGACCATCTATCTTGCCAGTCAGTAGACCATCTATCTTGCCAGTCAGTAGACCATCTGTCTTGCCAGTCAGTAGACCATCTATCTTGCCAGTCAGTAGACCATCTATCTTGCCAGTCAGTAGACCATCTGTCTTGCTTCCTTGTCTGAAGAAAATCTGTCTTCCTTGTCACTAGGTCATCTGTCTTCCTTTTCTGTTGGCCATCTGCCTTCCTAAACCATCTTTATTACTACTTGCATTTCATGCTGTGATGCTTGCCACTTTAATTTCAGCTAGAATCTGAACTTCAATGTTATGTGGTTGATGTCTTACTGATTAATTCTATGATGTCTACATGTTTCAAATCACTATTTCAGACTGCAACAGAGGCGGTCATGGCTGTTGCCAGGGCAACCAGAAATATCACTAATATATTTGATGGTCAAGGCCTAGCAGGTCTTGCAGAACCATTCCCAGTTGTGGAACAGGCTGGTGAACTCTCTGCACAAGTCATTGATCAAAGTGAACTCACTGCTGCTGCGAGCTAAATCCCTGCTGATTGGTAATCAACTGACTAATCACAAGACAGTGACATTGATTGGCTATTAACTGACCAGTCACAAGACAGTACCTGTATGGATTTTTATCTTCAATTTTTCTTTGACCGATGAACATTGAGTATCTGTGATATTGTGAAAATGATCTTAGATGATGAAATGGTGACTTGCAACCCATGGTATTGAAGGATATCTTGGAAAGACATACTGATCTTCATTGCACCTGATGGCTACTGAGAAGCTCCCAGTGATGGAGTATCTGATGTTGGACTGTTTGTTACTATTGTTTTACATTTATAAGGTGTTTCATTTTGTGAAAGAGATCTTTCAGAAGTCAATGCCAGTATATTCTGCTCTGTTGATTTGTCATGGTGATTTGTATCTTAGGATTCTTTCCAGGTATATTAATTTAAGAAATCATGCGCAGGTGTATTTAAATATTACTTACTAGTGTTGAGAACCATGTATGTTTTCGCCTATCTTTAATATGTACTGGTCTTCCAATGCAGTATGTGATGCATATTCTATTATCAATTGCTGAAGAAGTACTTGTGCGATACAATATTATCTTTATAGTCAAGAAATAAACAACGAGGTGTTTATCATACAATAAAACACTGCAGGGAGAATAAACCATGACCACAGACCTAATAGGCTTATTGTCCCTACTGTGTTTTATTTTACGATAAGCAAACAAACATGAGTTGTGTATTTCTTTAATGATATTTCAACATTATGTCCATTTTACAAACAGTTGAGTAAACTTTGGTATTTCCCGCATATTCTCACAATCCTCACGTCTATTATCTGTACCTTTTCTCCCAATACCGATCGTCATATCTCTTCCACTTTTGGATGCGATCGTTCTGCCACTGTGTTTATCTGCGTACCTTGTAGCTGGCTGCTTGATGTGTCACCTACCACAGGGCTACCTTGTCTGATGACCTTGTAGCTGGCTGCTTGATGTAAGTTTCACCTACCACAGGGCTACCTTGTAGCTGGCTGCTTGATGTGTCACCTACCACAGGGCTACCTTATAGCTGGCTGCTTGATGTGTCACCTACCACAGGGCTACCTTGTAGCTGGCTGCTTGATGTGTCACCTACCACAGGGCTACCTTGTAGCTGGCTGCTTGATGTAAGTGTCACCTACCACAGGGCTACCTTGTAGCTGGCTGCTTGATGTGTCACCTACCACAGGGCTACCTTATAGCTGGCTGCTTGATGTAAGTTTCACCTACCACAGGGCTACCTTGTAGCTGGCTGCTTGATGTGTCACCTACCACAGGGCTACCTTATAGCTGGCTGCTTGATGTGTCACCTACCACAGGGCTACCTTGTAGCTGGCTGCTTGATGTAAGTTTCACCTACCACAGGGCTTCCTTGTAGCTGGCTGCTTGATGTGTCACCTACCACAGGGCTACCTTGTCTGATGACCTTGTCGCTGGCTGCTTGATGTAAGTTTCACCTACCACAGGGCTACCTTATAGCTGGCTGCTTGATGTAAGTTTCACCTACCACAGGGCTACCTTGTAGCTGGCTGCTTGATGTGTCACCTACCACAGGGCTACCTTGTAGCTGGCTGCTTGATGTGTCACCTACCACAGGGCTACCTTGTAGCTGGCTGCTTGATGTAAGTGTCACCTACCACAGGGCTACCTTGTAGCTGGCTGCTTGATGTGTCACCTACCACAGGGCTACCTTATAGCTGGCTGCTTGATGTAAGTTTCACCTACCACAGGGCTACCTTGTAGCTGGCTGCTTGATGTGTCACCTACCACAGGGCTACCTTGTAGCTGGCTGCTTGATGTGTCACCTACCACAGGGCTACCTTGTAGCTGGCTGCTTGATGTAAGTGTCACCTACCACAGGGCTACCTTGTAGCTGGCTGCTTGATGTGTCACCTACCACAGGGCTACCTTATAGCTGGCTGCTTGATGTAAGTTTCACCTACCACAGGGCTACCTTGTAGCTGCCCAGCTAACACACTACGTTTTCACAACGTTGTGGTAAAGTTGTGAATTGGTAACGTAGTGATACAACATTGTCACAACGTTATTATTACGTCACTGTGCAACGTCGTTTCACAACGTAATAACAACGTTGCATTTTTACGTTGTGAAAACGTTGTTCATCGAATATTTCCCAACGTCTTGTTACATCGTTTCTGAAACGTTGGTGCGACGTCAACTGTCGCCTTAACAAAAATTGTATGAACAAAAGTTTTACATACAAATCGACACAATTTCTGCCAAAAACAAGGCAGTAATTCATTATTTACCTATATCTTCGGAATCAGGATTTCCATCTCGTGAATAAACTAAAGTCTGTGTAAACACCTTATTATCACGTCACTCCAACGTTATGTGACAACGTAATCACAACGTAGCAAAATTACGTTGTGGAAACGTTGTGCATCGGGCGCCATGCAACGTTATGATGACAACGTTTCTCATACGTTGGTGCGACGTCAAATAGTCTTCATCGCGAAAAGCGTAAAAACAAAGGTGTTTACTCGAAATAAACTACATTTTGGCAGAAAATTACAATAATGTTAGATTTGGTTTTCACTTTTCAGCAACCCGTGCTTGTCGTAAGAGGCGATTAAACAACAAACAATGACAATAACATTTTCGCCATACATGCATGATTCGCACTTCCATCGTTGTTGAAAGGTTGTGGATTGGTAACGTCGTGATATAACGTTGTAACAACGTTATTTTAACGTCGACCTGCAACGTTATTTCACAACGTAATAACAACGTTGCACATTCACGTTGTGAAAACGTTGTGCATTGGACATCACACAACGTTTTGTAACTACGTTTCTGAAACGTCGGTGAAACGTTATTGAGTTTGCTTCTCGATAGAATAGAATAGAAGGAATAGACCTGCTTTATCAAAATCAACATGAATTTGTCAGAAAACCAAGTTAGTAATGCATTACCTTTCTATATATTCGGCATTTGAATTTTCATCTCTTGATACTAATATTTCGAGAACGTAATTGCGTATATCTGTGACAACGTTACAACAACGTTGCAAATTAACGTTGTGATAACGTTGTGCTTTGGACATTACAGTACTTTTTGTAAATGATGTTTAGGAAACCACTTGTAGATCTACCATCTCTTAGTGTTATTTTTTTTTAAACATATATATCTATTAATTATACGAACTAAATGTTGTCACAAGCAATATTACAGTTAAAAACAATTGGCGCGTATTTTTGCGGCGTGAGAGCGACTGCAGAAAAGTTTAGGCTGTTGCCTCGTGAAGTGACGTCAGAATGACGTCACATTGTCGCGGAAGATTTGTTGTCACCAGCCATCTTAGCTCAAACTCACTCTGGACATAATATATTACAAGCAAGTGATTGTGCAGCAACTGGAACTGGACAGATGATCTGTGAATTCGATTGAGGTAAGTTAATTTTTCAAAAATAGTCTCCTCTTGTTGATATGTTTCTGTGCATGCAGTGCGTCAAATGATCTAAATGTATCGTATTATTCAGAAGTGGCAGGGTTAAGAATGCAGTTTGCCGGTCATTTTCACTGAGCGTCAGTGTTGATATTAATATGATACACAGAACTTGATGACAGAGGTGAAGGGGGCCCAAGACTTTTTTCCATATTATTATTTTATGGATACCAAGGGTAATTGCCAAGGGCAAGCGGTATATTTTTGACCAGAATTCAATCTGGTGGCGTTTTGTGGCCGTCATATTATGTTCGGGTTTCGTTCGTAAGCGTGTAGATTTGTAAATAGGCCTAACTTATGCATCGCCTACTGACCGCACTGACAGTTATCGCCATTTCTTCTGTGTTATTTCTGAAATCATTACTATTTAAAGTTTACATGTACTAATCTTCTGACTTTGATTTTTGTGCAACAATGTGGCTCATCCAGGCCATGGGAAAGGTTAAGTAGATTTCTCTTATACAGCGAAAAGAGGGAATCAAAACAATGGAAGTATTCAGATCGACTCTCTGTAGGCTGCTAGTTATAGCCCTAGTCTAAAGTGATCAATGATGTTATGAAAAAAATCGTATTTTCGGGAAGAGACAGAAACATACTTGATGTTTCCGAAAAGGCCTAATTAGCACTGACTGAAGTAGCCTAAATGTGGATCATCAGGTTGTTGCTGCTGTCTATAAAGTTTATCATAGCAAGGTGCTTATCATGTGTATTTTTATTATTTCCGAAAAAAGAATCAATTCATCATTTTCCGATAACTAGATCTATGTCCGACTCCTTTCTAATGAAAACGAGCAAAAGTAAAACGAGTCTCTCGTCGCGTGCTATAACGGGGTGTTTGCGGTATTGTCCTCTCTGGTGATGATAAGCTAGTCGATAGTCAAAAGTTAAATATCACCATATATTGTCAGTGAGTTGGTCATCGTTTGTTGATTATTAAAGTGAGATAGGTGTAGCCAATGTGCACCAATGAAAAATACAATGGAATTGATAGCAACCATATTCTTTCGGTTTTCGATCTGCATATGTTGCCACGTAGGCTACCATACTACAGAATTATATTTAACGATATTTAACTGTATTAGATCTATGTTAATAAACGTAGTGACAAATAAATTTCAATAAATATTTAGAGCTGTTTCAACTTCGTCTGGTATTGTATAAGCTATTGCATTTTGTTTATTTCCCCATGTTTCTAATCTTTGTAAATGTTAGAACATATATAACTATCCTGGCATATTAATATGGAAAATATTAAGGTAGATCTAAGTATTAAAAAAAATCACAGTTTTAATTAGGATAAATACCCCAAAGTGTTAACACTTTTATCACTTATTGGTGGGCCAATTCATAATTCATATTCAACATTCTTGCTTCAAATATGGGAACTATTTATTTTATTTGGCAATATATATTTTTCATTTATGTACATATTTTTCAAATAAGGTTTTAGAAACTTGGCCATGATATTCACTTGAATCACTAGTTTGAGTGTACAGCAGAAAGGTAAAGTTACTGCTTTTGAAAAACTACAGTTGATCTGTTGACTGATAAAACTATTTGCCAATATTACTATCAGTTACATCATACTCTATTAGTCTAAGTAAATGGGATTTATCTATACAGTACTGGTTTATTTAAGAATGTGATACTTTGTTGTTTCTGTTTTTCTTTCAGGTGGAGAAAACAGTATTGTGGGAGCGTATTTGTTTAAAGTACATATCACTGACAGAAAGGTATGTCTGATTCAATAATATATACAAACATCTTCAAGAATTAAAATTTAGATGATTCTTATTTAATTATACCCACAATCTAAAAGGGCGGGGGTATAAAGTTACACCAATGATTCAGTGCTAAAAGCTTTTCTGCTTATGTATGATCCAAGAGCATCATGGTATTAGTGTCAGCGCCTTCGCACTTTCAGCAGTTTTTAACAGTTTAAAGACTGACATCAGACATCAAAACATTATTTTGGGGAATGCAACCGTTATTTTGTTATGTCAGAAATATGTCCCTTGCCTTGCCATTTTATAACATTTGTGTCATTTTTTATTCAGTTACCAAGGCATAAGGAGAGACTGAGGATACAGTTGAAGATCATCCCTGTGACTTTTCATTTGAGGACTGAAAAGGCTCCCTAGCAACTCAGCCCATGTTCTGACTTGTCATTTAACAAATAAATAAAGGTCACCTCAACCAGAATTCTATTGTCATTTCGTTTACCTAATGGATCTTAGGACATCAGATGCATAGACTATTCTGTTTGTCACAGTGTTGCTCTCAATGCTGAATGTATGAGGTAAGGCCAAGAAAATTTAAATGTTTCAATTTGTGCAGGGCTTATTGTTTGATGGTTTTTAATTTGCAAATTCGTGGGAAAATCCAATATCTTTTAATTGTGTTGAAACATTTGTGAACAATTTGCACATAGCCTTGAAAATTGTTTTGGAAAATGAATATTATATTACCAAATTGAAATGTAATTTAAAACATTTAGATTTATATCTTGGCCGTATTTCAAACTCTGCCAAAAGAGAGTGCATTTCATTGACTTGCTGTTTCATGGATAGGGTTAAAGTGAATTCAGTTTGCAGAATGTATTTCTTGGTACCTGACGTCTTAACTAGATTGGTACAAACTTTTCAGGCTGCCTGGGAGGTATTGAGGAATAAAACAGGCGTTAATCTACATGGACATTGCAACAACGTGCTGCAATGCCTGTAGTGTCGCCATATGTAAACAGTATGCGATACCTACGTTGTCGCAACGTAAAAAATGGACGTTGTGACAACGTCTTGATTTGGTTGTATTTTGGTTTACGCACAACGTTGTAGCAACCAATCTGGGAGTCTACAGAATTACTTTGTGACAACGTAACATCACAACGTTGTAGCAACGAAAAGTAAACGTTGTCACAACGTTGTAACAACGTAGAATTGTTGGCTGGGTACGTTGTCGCGACGTTTTGGTTAAACGTTGTAGCAACGTAAAAAATGGACGTTGTGACAACGTCTTGATTTGGTTGTATTTTGGTTTACGCACAACGTTGTAGCAACCAATCTGGGAGTCTACAGAATTACGTTGTGACAACGTAACATCACAACGTTGTAGCAACGAAAAGTCAACGTTGTCACAACGTTGTCACAACGTAGAATTGTTTGCTGGGTGGCTGCTTGATGTGTCACCTACCACAGGGCTACCTTGTAGCTGGCTGCTTGATGTGTCACCTACCACAGGGCTACCTTGTAGCTGGCTGCTTGATGTGTCACCTACCACAGGGCTACCTTGTAGCTGGCTGCTTGATGTAAGTGTCACCTACCACAGGGCTACCTTATAGCTGGCTGCTTGATGTGTCACCTACCACAGGGCTACCTTGTAGCTGGCTGCTTGATGTGTCACCTACCACAGGGCTACCTTGTAGCTGGCTGCTTGATGTGTCACCTACCACAGGGCTACCTTGTAGCTGGCTGCTTGATGTAAGTGTCACCTACCACAGGGCTACCTTGTAGCTGGCTGCTTGATGTGTCACCTACCACAGGGCTTCCTTGTAGCTGGCTGCTTGATGTGTCACCTACCACAGGGCTACCTTGTAGCTGGCTGCTTGATGTGTCACCTACCACAGGGCTACCTTGTAGCTGGCTGCTTGATGTGTCACCTACCACAGGGCTACCTTATAGCTGGCTGCTTGATGTGTCACCTACCACAGGGCTACCTTGTAGCTGGCTGCTTGATGTAAGTTTCACCTACCACAGGGCTACCTTGTAGCTGGCTGCTTGATGTGTCACCTACCACAGGGCTACCTTGTAGCTGGCTGCTTGATGTGTCACCTACCACAGGGCTACCTTGTAGCTGGCTGCTTGATGTAAGTGTCACCTACCACAGGGCTACCTTGTAGCTGGCTGCTTGATGTGTCACCTACCACAGGGCTACCTTGTAGCTGGCTGCTTGATGTAAGTTTCACCTACCACAGGGCTACCTTGTAGCTGGCTGCTTGATGTGTCACCTACCACAGGGCTACCTTGTAGCTGGCTGCTTGATGTGTCACCTACCACAGGGCTACCTTATAGCTGGCTGCTTGATGTGTCACCTACCACAGGGCTACCTTGTAGCTGGCTGCTTGATGTAAGTGTCACCTACCACAGGGCTACCTTGTAGCTGGCTGCTTGATGTGTCACCTACCACAGGGCTACCTTGTAGCTGGCTGCTTGATGTGTCACCTACCACAGGGCTACCTTATAGCTGGCTGCTTGATGTAAGTTTCACCTACCACAGGGCTACCTTGTAGCTGGCTGCTTGATGTGTCACCTACCACAGGGCTACCTTGTAGCTGGCTGCTTGATGTGTCACCTACCACAGGGCTACCTTGTAGCTGGCTGCTTGATGTGTCACCTACCACAGGGCTACCTTGTAGCTGGCTGCTTGATGTGTCACCTACCACAGGGCTACCTTGTAGCTGGCTGCTTGATGTAAGTTTCACCTACCACAGGGCTACCTTGTAGCTGGCTGCTTGATGTGTCACCTACCACAGGGCTACCTTGTAGCTGGCTGCTTGATGTAAGTTTCACCTACCACAGGGCTACCTTGTAGCTGGCTGCTTGATGTGTCACCTACCACAGGGCTACCTTGTAGCTGGCTGCTTGATGTGTCACCTACCACAGGGCTACCTTATAGCTGGCTGCTTGATGTGTCACCTACCACAGGGCTACCTTGTAGCTGGCTGCTTGATGTAAGTTTCACCTACCACAGGGCTACCTTGTAGCTGGCTGCTTGATGTGTCACCTACCACAGGGCTTCCTTGTAGCTGGCTGCTTGATGTAAGTGTCACCTACCACAGGGCTACCTTGTAGCTGGCTGCTTGATGTGTCACCTACCACAGGGCTACCTTGTAGCTGGCTGCTTGATGTGTCACCTACCACAGGGCTACCTTGTAGCTGGCTGCTTGATGTAAGTGTCACCTACCACAGGGCTACCTTGTAGCTGGCTGCTTGATGTAAGTGTCACCTACCACAGGGCTACCTTGTAGCTGGCTGCTTGATGTGTCACCTACCACAGGGCTTCCTTGTAGCTGGCTGCTTGATGTAAGTTTCACCTACCACAGGGCTACCTTGTAGCTGGCTGCTTGATGTGTCACCTACCACAGGGCTACCTTGTAGCTGGCTGCTTGATGTGTCACCTACCACAGGGCTACCTTGTAGCTGGCTGCTTGATGTGTCACCTACCACAGGGCTACCTTGTAGCTGGCTGCTTGATGTGTCACCTACCACAGGGCTACCTTATAGCTGGCTGCTTGATGTGTCACCTACCACAGGGCTACCTTATAGCTGGCTGCTTGATGTGTCACCTACCACAGGGCTACCTTATAGCTGGCTGCTTGATGTGTCACCTACCACAGGGCTACCTTGTAGCTGGCTGCTTGATGTAAGTGTCGCCACCAGTGTTTGTCCCTGCTGATGACTGAACACTGAAATCGCTGTACAATATTGTGTTGGTTTACTGCTGAGCTATGTAATCATGTGATACTGATATATAATTTGAGGGAGGTTTTTATTGTAAATAAATGAAAAACTATCAATGTAGATTTGATTCTGTGTTTACTCAGATTCATTGTACAATTGCCGTTCATGATAACATGAGAAAAGCCATTGCTTCTAAATGATGTCATATCTTTTGTTATACATACAGAAATGTATTTGTGTGTACATATATATGCACTTATGCATACCTTGGTATGAATGTTTTCAAAGTATTTATTTCACAGTGTGAATATGAGTTTTAGGCTTCCAGATTATTCAGGTAGTGACAGAAGTATATTCCCCTTACACTATATTATAATAATTAGCATTTCTAGTGGTACATAATGTATGGCAACCAGCGTATTGGTCAGGCTTGGTTGATGAATGTCATGTCATGTGGATTGTCTCCTCCAGACTCGATTATTTACTGACCGGCACCATGGAATATTGCGGAGTGTGCATGTAATATTAAACAACAAATAAACATAATACACTTTAACTAAAACACAACTCATAGACCTTGCTTTTCAATCATTTCAGGTTTCACATCCTTGAAATGTACCCATGACAACCAGCAGAGAATATTATGTGTCATATTGAGAGATGGATTGTGGTGTGGTAGGGTTTTCAAAATGGTGTATGTGTTTCAGATAGGATCATTATTAAGTTACTGTGTGTTCATTCTTTCCAGGAACTTTACAGTAATGTCAATACAGACTTTTTGTGTGAAATAAATATTTCTACGTTAGAGTTGTAGTTGTAATATTTTTAAAACTTAGCGCATGACGAAGTAATTTTGTAAATTTATTGTGAGTAATGGCTGGGAAGTTGTGGGCTGAACATGATTCTCAGTTTGTCAGCAGGGCACAGGAAACCCAGGCTGTGAGTTGAAAGGATCTGTGACACTGGGTATTCCACCAAAATGAGGCTGTTGGGTTGTGACAATCCTAACTGAACTACTAGCGCAAACCTTACGAATATTATGTTCAATTATATAGATAAAAACGGAGATGTTTAGAATGAGAATTTTAGTCATCGTTCAAAGATAAGCAATAAATAAATCACCTATATAGTTATAACATAATGGAATCTTGCATGAACGTGAACGTGAACTGAGAGCTGAATTATTATCCATGCCGATTTATTCAGGTTGTGTACAGTGACATAGTGCACAGCATTCATCCCGGAACAAGGTTGACGCCAAGCTGTATATGATTGGGTTGACAACACAGTTAACATACGGGAGATAAACCCCAATGTCAAACGCTGTCAACAGAAGGTGCGAGAATGCATGCACGTTTTCGTGAACACTAAACCATGTTGAAATCGCCATGATCGGCAGTCCTGAAACGATGTAGATTATTGCTGATACAAAGAATACTCTGATTGAAACCTTTCTTGATCCAGTTTTAGCAAAACGTTTACCTAGATCTTTCCAAATCTTGAAATAAGTAACAACTAAGAACATTGTAAATGCAACGAATTCAACATCCACAAATATTGCATAGGACAAGGAGAACCAATCGTTTCTTGCATAATCACAAGTAGGTACACAATAAGATTCATTTCCTTTTGTAACATTGGTTATTGTCTTTTCGATCAGGTATATTAAGGGAGTGCTTGTTATCAATGCCAAGCAGACCCCAGTGAAACACAGTTTCAGGACAAAGGACCTCGTCATGTGATGTCCAAATGGTTTGCAGGCCTTCTGATATCTCTGGTAGGCAATGGCTGAGAGCACCACGCCCATCATGGCAGAGCTGAAGTGCTTTGCGAAAGTCTGTGTCTTGCAAATTACGGAGGCATCAACAATGTCGTAAACAAAACGAAGCAGGAAAGTACACGGTAGGCAGATAAACACAATGACCATGTCCAGTGCAGCTAAGATCTGGACAAATGATCCGAATATATTTTTCTTCAAACGAAAATGGTACATATAGAAGACCAGGCTGTTTCCGGTGAAGCCGAGCGCAAAGAGGACCACGATAAAAAGGAGTACCGGCCAGTGAAGACTCGCCATCCCCAGCCGGGACGCTGCTTGGTCGACGCAATGGGTAGCATTACCCATACTGCTGGTCCATCTGTCGATATAGATAGTACATTCCTAGAACAAAGTTAGACACCGCTTCTTATATATACACAAAGAAAATAGTTAAGCACAACCTAATATATTTCATTATTGTTTGGTCCCCATATTTGTAACAGTCATGAAAGATAAAATTACGAGATGATGTAATCAGTCATGCGTGACGAAAGCTCACGTGTCATGCATGGTGTGCCCGTGCAGCATGCTACCCTCGAGTATCTCTTAAAAGCAGTATATCCAAACGTTGAAATTACTTTCTTAAGCTCGGTTTTAAATTCCATGACATTGTGTGACCATGACACGAAGGCGATTATCAAACGCCACAAGATGGCAAATAGTCGGCATGCATAACGCAGGAATATCTTGTAATGCCATTGGTCGGAATTTGGGGTATCATCACACTGTTGAAGCCGTTTAGTCGAGAAACATGCTCAGACCGGTGATGTATAGGACCGTCCCAGATCCGGAAGACCTCCTGCGACGACACATCGCGAAGACAGGGACCTTCCTCGTCTCATTCGCCAAGAATCCTTTTAAACAAGTACTCATCTGAAACAGCTGTGGTTGCCTAATCGTTGTTTCAGCACCAGAACCGTCCGGAACCGACTGAAAGCAGCAGGACTGAAGGCTAGACGAGTCATAAAGCGTCCCTTGTTGAGAGATCACCACAATGCTGCTCGTTTAGCATGGTTGGATTTGGTCACAATAAGGGGCAATTTAACAGGGGCTCAGTACACCCGGGACGTTTTGAGGACAGTCGTCTTTCCTCGTCTTTCCTCGCAATGAGCCAGATTTGAACCCCCTGTTGAACATGTTTGGGATATTCTGGGGAGGCGCGTACAGGCACGAGATCCTCCTGTAAAAGATTTACGCCAATTGGAACGCACCAGGAGTTGTTGTTGACCCCTCAACAGATTCAACGTCTGACTGGAGGCATGAGACGTAGGGTGGAATACTTAATAAAACAGCTCCATACTTTTTTTAGGTATGGTCTAAGGTAAAAAACAGTACCTGTGTTACCATGATGTTTTTGTCAGTAAATTTCAATCACAACTCACCAATATCTTCTTTATTTGTTGTCAAATGTTTGTTCTAGCCGTATCATTGGTATCGCCCAACTCCTGTGGTCAGTCATCCCATGCCATGATTTTGCCATTTGTCATGGTTCAGAAATAGAGGTGTGCTTAACGTTTTTCTTTGTGTATATTTTCCTATATCAAGTATCTACACATGACCATATCCCCGATTTGTTGAATGTCGAAGATAATATCGTGTCGGGAGAGAATATTCAGCAATCTGAAGGACGTGGCGACTACAGGGATCGGGTGGTCAGACTGCAAAGATGACTGTTTCTCCAGTTGGTCCCATGTACCGCGTCATATCATATGATACAGTGAAGCAGAGGAAACAATTAGAAGGGAAGTCAAGTAACTATTGGCTTGGATTTCGGTTTCTGTATTGAATATTGTGCATTATAACTTTGTAAAAACAAATGTTTCCTTAGAAATTCAATACGTGGTATGATTTTGAAAAATGTCTATTTTACATGGAAATATGAGGTAAAGGATGTTTAATTTTTCAGGCGTATAGAAACACCTCCCTGCAGTTGGTACACTAATAAGTAAATAGTCCTTCTTCGTTTTGTACATTTGTCAAGAATAGTGAGTGAGTATTGTTTGACGTCGCCTTCAGCAATATTCCACTAATATCACGGCGAGGGACACCACACACATTCACACATTGTACCCATGTGGGGAATCGAACCCAGGTCTTCACCACTAAGCTATACCCCACCGCCCCTTGTCAATAATAAATTCGCGCATATCCTGGTACATTATCGCGCCGTAGATTTATTTTAATAACATATTTAAATTTACCTGTGTGGAAAAGGTTCACCTGACCAGTGGTGTATGTTCCCGCGGTAAGGCGCTATAACTGATTGCTAACCGCATATCAGCAGCTGATTGTTTAGAAGAGGAAAACACATGGTCATTAGCAGTTACATTCACAGTGATACTTTTGTACACTTTAACTATCGATATTACTTCCGTATCATACTTGGGGCGTGGTGAATGTCAAACAGCCCATATAGTAACCTAACCTTTCACCTACAGCTCATGAGGCATAAGGTCCAGTCAGTCCTACGTGCGCGTTAATTTATTGTAAATATATAAATGAGTGAATGAATGAGCGAACGTACGAACGATCAAAAATAAATGACAGAATGAATGAATGAATGAATGAATAACAGTTACATTCAGTCAACGTAACGAAACTGGCAGAGTTTCCCTGTATGCCCGATGACTTCACTCGTACTAAACAACATCCTACATGGGATATAGAGGTTATCACGCGAGTGTGTTTTGGGATGGTAAATGTCCTGCATTAGGAATAAACATTGTATTTAGCGAGCCTTTTTATCATATAATGTCATTCTTTCAGCACTCAGCAACCCATACTTGCCGCAAAAGGCGACTATGCTTGTCGTAAAAGGCGACTGACGGGATCGGGTGGTCAGGCTCGCTGACTTGGTTGATGCATGTCATCGATCCCAATTGCGTGGATCGATGCTTATGATGTCAATCACTGGATTGTCTGGTCCAGACTCGATTATTTTACAGACCGCCGAAGTATTAAGACTGGGAAGGGAAGTGCTTATGCAACAAGACGTCCACCGTTGTATTTGAGACTTCACACAACAATGTGAGTGGAGTACTGTTGTTTCGATAACAAAATGGGATGACACGGCTATGTTTAGCTATGATGGTGAATGGGTCAGGGGTATTTATCAGATTAGAATGGAACTATGATACACTGGATAATCGAGGGTGAGACGTTTACTTCTTAGATGAAACTCATAAGTATGGACTCTGGCAAACCAAGTATCATAATCAAGGTCGATCTAGAATTAGTTAGCTAATCCTGACACGGCTAAAGAACGTAACCGGAAGGGGTGAAATAACGGTGTCCTTGACCTGTGGGCTACTCGTGGCCCTTCACGGGTATAGTGAATAAGCCAAGAATTACAATCAAGACGAGTCTGGGATTCGCACCCAGGTCCATGGGTTTCGTTGCCTCTAACTGCTTTGATAGATGTAACGGAAAAATGTAACTGCTTCATACAAATTTAAAGAAAAATATATTTATTCTGAAACAGAGACTAAATACCGATCGCAATTTGCACGTGCATCTTCATTGGATGGTTGCCTCTTCAGATAGGAGACAAGACTGGGACATTATACTGTTCACAGATGAGTCCAGGTTTCATCTGGAGAGCTCTGGAGGTCGTTCAAGGGTCTACAGGCGACCAGGAGAACGTTAAATACCGACGCATGGTCTTCAGTTTGGGGGTGGAAGTGTAATGGTATTGGGTGGCATTACAACTCATGGGAGAGCGCAAATACATGGACGTAACGGCGCGTTGCATCAGGATAATGCCCACCCACATATTGCACGTGCCTTTTTGAGGCAACATTGCTGTACTGCCATGTCCGGCAGTTTCTTCAGATCTCTCCCCCATAGAATATATCTGGGATGAGATAGACAGGACCAGAACCAGCCAGTACGGCCAACTCAGTCGGGCCAACATTTGGAACAACATCCCCTAGACTGTTTTCAAGCATCTGGTGACTTCAGTGCGCCGCCGCTGCCTCGCCTGTACAAATGCAAATGGCGATCATACCTGATATTGACATTGTTAACTAAGTTGTTACACCACCCCTCATTGGGGGCTTGTCGCCAGGTATGGTTTTTGTCAATGAATTTGTTATGATGGCCATTTATTAGGCTGTTATTTTCAACATTTACATCACTTTATATGAAGCACAGTTACTTTTTTCGTCAGTATATAAACTAATGAAAAGTGTGGTATTTATTTGGGTTGGCTATTATTTTATTCATCATGCATTATTTCCTTATTTGCTTTTGAATAAAAGGACAGGTGGCGGTGATGCATTATCCTTGTAAAGGCAGAAACAAGCCCAATAAGGAAAACTTTGCTGTTATATATTCAATTGTTCAACTTGCAATAGAAGCCGCACAAAGGAAATTCATATCCTCTGTCATAGAAATATATTTGTGTTAAAAGCGAAAATATCGATAAGAACTGTCAATAGAAATCAGGTAATTAAACAAATGAAGATACATGTACTGTTTACAGCCTACACCTCGGATATATGCTGCGTATCAGCCAGTTATCCTAGATAACCAACTGCCACCTCGGGTACATGCTGCGTATTAACTAATTATCCTAGATAACCAACTGCCACCTCGGGTACATGCTGCGTATCAGCTAATTATCATAGATAAACTCCAGGCAACCAACTGCCAGCTCCTGTACATACTGCGTATCAGGTAATTATCCCAGATAAACTCCAGGCAACCAACTGCCACCTCGGGTATATACTGCTCATCAGCTAATTATCCTAGATAAACTCCAGGCAACCAACTGCCACCTCGGGTACATACTGCTCATCAGGTAATTATCCTAGATAAACTCCAGGCAACCAACTGCCACCTCAGGTACATGCTGCGTATCAGATAATTATCCTAGATAAACTCCAGGCAACCAACTGCCACCTTGGGTACATACTGTTTTTAAGATATTATCCCAGATAAATCCCAGGCAACCAACTGCCACCTCGGGTACATGCTGCCAACTTAACACTATTTGCTCCAACATTCCTATTACTAAAATCTCAAATTCACCATAATTTTAAGATATCCATAACTGAATAATTGATATAGGAAAATGGAATTCAAATATTTCGATGTCACAATTTTTTTTTTTCCTATCATAAAAAAATAATTTTAAGATATAAAAAAACCCAGTTATTGACATCTAACTGTTTCAGTAACTGTTTCATGTAATTAATATTAGTGATATCAATACATATTATTGAAAGCACGCTATTGCCAAGCTTTCAACTTACCAAGTTACACTGAAGCCCTTTTTGTGAACTCAACGAGGACCTGACATGGCTCACGACTTTGCGTTAATCAGGAAGTGACCAACAGGCAAGTTTTGTTTTCTGTTTCAGAAAACAATATATATATATATACTCCTCACAAAAACGTAAGAAACAAGAATGATTTTGAAAATAATGCGTTTATAACACAAGTATAGCAATTTATGTAATGATGTAAGAGCAAAATAAATATTATGCGAACAAGTGACCAAACGTGGCAGAAAAATTCACTGTACATAAACTGGGATAGAATCGTCCAAATACCCTTGAAAACATCATGCAAAATGTGCCTGATGCACGTGCAACGAAACCCAGCACGTGCATTCAAATAGTTTAAATACCGGCAGTGGGGAGAAGTCAATGTCAGTACGATTTGAGACATGGTTAGACGCCCTTTCACTGACGTGGCCCGAGTCATGGGAATGGTACAGGGTGGTATGACAGCCGTTATAAATCAGTACAATGTTCATCGTAGCGTCATTTCAAGAGCGATATCCCGGTATCACCAAACTGGTCTGATGACAGAGATCACGCACCGGCCGTCAGAGGGTGACAACTCCGAGAGAGTACCGCTACCTGGCTACACTCGCCCGGAGAAGCCGGTTCACCGCAGCAAGTCTCTCCAGAAGTACCTTTAATGAGTGGCCGGGAACAGGGTGTCAACGCAGACAGTTCGGAACAGACTCCATGCTAAAGGTCAGTGGTCAACGCATACCATTGCCTGAACGCCATCGACAACAAGATGATTTGGTCAAATCAACATCGCAATTGGAGGGTCAACCATTGGCGAAATGTTAATTTCAAAGACGAGTCCAGATACTACCTAAACTTCAATGATGGTAGTTCACGTGTTTAGAGGAACAACATCGAACGATACGCTAACTGTACCATAGCAGAACACAATCGTTTTGGGGGTGGAAGCTTTATGATGAGGGGTGGCATCCAGGGTGGCATCTTGTGGTTATCAGACGGGGTAACGTGACTGGCATACGTTAAAGAGATGTTACCATGCCACCTGTCATCGTTCCTCTGGCACAACAAGCTGGTCCTAACTTCATCTTCACGGATGATAGCACCCGTCCTCATCGAGCAAGAGTCGTTACTGTTGTCCTCCAGGCAAGCAATATTACACACGTGGAGTGGCCAGCGAATTTCCGGAACTCAATCCGATTGAGCATGCTTGGGACATCCTTGGGACATCCTTGGGAGGCGTGTTTATAGTCGTCATGTTCAGCCCCAGAGTCTAGATCAACTTGAGCAGGCTCAATGTAAAATGACAAAATGTTCCTCAGCAGCAACTTGATCGTCACATTTGGTCCATGCCAAGACGTGGGCAAACCTGTAGTCGTGCCAACGGTGGGCATACACGTCACTGAATCTTGTATGGCCATCTACAGCGACTGGAAGTTGTGAAATCATTAAGGTGGATTATCCGAATCGTGCAGAAAACACATTTTGCACGATTTGTCAAGGGTGTGTGTTTCCACGTTCTAACTCTGTTATTGTTCAATGAATCTTTCTGTCACTTTTGGTTATTGTGCGCATAGCTTTTATTTTGCTTTTCCATAATTTAATAACTGGACAACTGTGTTACTAAAAATATTATCCTGAAAATAATTCTTGTTGCTTAACCTTTTGTGAGGAGTATATATAGTTTGCCCTGCATTTCATTCTGTACTAATTTTATACCCACTCGAAACTAGCATGTTGTTATGCATACTATATATTGTTCGTGATATGTGTCGATGATATTATTGTTGACAAAGGAATAGCATTGGTATTTTAGCACAGTTACAAGTTCGTTGTTTCAGTGAAGCGGCACATATCTACATCACATTCAGTTCTACTGGCTGGCCTTTCTGCACACGGACCATCTCTCTTACCTGTCTGGGACCACGGCTGGAAAGGCGGTTCCTCGTGAAATCAAATCCCCTTTATACACACGGACTAACATCAGACTGACTATCTCTCTTACCTGCCTACCATGGCTGAAAAATGTAGTGTTACATGGCCCTGTGGTAGCGAAGAAATATGAGCGGTAATGATGCCTCCTACCGACGAAGGACTCAAGGCTACCCCTTTTTTTTTGTCTCACGTCATCATGAGCCATCATATTTTTAGTAAATTTAATATGACGAACAGCAATTTGATCAGTTGTTCTGTGGCGAAAGCTGATCCAAAAATTATCGGACATAGGCGTGGCTGACGGACGCAACTCCTCACAGCGAACTGCACCCCGTATCCTGAACGGTGCAACTATCTAAAAAAATGCCAACAATTTATATAATTGAACTGAGTTTATTAAAGCACGTCTAAATAACGACATGGTGCAGTCAATCAGCAAGATGAGGGGCACTTCATCGCTGTTGGGGGCACACGAGTCATTCAGGTGTTCAAAATATTCACGACACTGTCAAAGTGGAACTCACCCCATGGAGACGGGCGTTGTTTAAAGATGATGGTGTCCAGCATAGGTACAATGTAACAATGTGGTGACACTGACGCCGTTACGCCTCGTTACACTGACACAGTTAGCTTAGCTTTCATATTCATGACAGTTTCCTTTGCGGTTCAATATAAATAATAAATTCATCAAGTTTGTTCGTCAGTCATTTTTGCACTCATGAAGACCGAAGCTGACATATAAATGCAATATAAATGCAATTTCTGATCATGAAAAGGCATGTGATAGTATATCTAAGTGGTATGTGATGTGTCTTCACGCGTTTGTCAACCTGGAACGGTTACCTATAAGCATGTCAACAACGCAAGAGGTGGTTATATACAAACATTAACTACCATCTACTGAGTGAGTATATGCAGTGACTATAAATGTATACAGTACTGGAGAAAGACAACATCAGTTTCATCGGAAAGCATAAACAATTACTACATCGTATCTTACAATTTGGATGAACTTTTAGACATCGGTATGGCCATCAGTGCGTTATTGGGATTATTTTCATGTTTCTTGCGGATTTGTGAAAACGCGCCTTGAATAAACCAGTATAGAATAGAATCGGTAAGAATGCTACAAGGATGTAGTTGCTATTCTGGGCGCTACAAGGATGTGGTGGCTGCTCTGGATACTACAAGGATGTGGTTTCTCCTCTGGACGCTAAACGGATGTGGTTGGTGTTCTGGACGCTACAAGGATGTGGTTGCTGTTGTGGACGCTACAAGGATGTGGTTGCTGTTCTGGACGCTACAAGGATGTGGTTGCTATACTAGAGACGCTACAGAGATGTGGTTGCTGTTCTGGACGCTACAAGGATGTGTTTTCTCCTCTGGACGCTTAAACGATGTGCGGTTGCTGTTCTGAACCCTACATCGATGTGGTTGCTGTTCTGGATGCTACAAGGATGTGGTGGCTGCTCTGGGCGCTATAAGGATGTGGTTGCTGTTCTGGACGCTACAAGGATGTGGTGGCTGTTCTGGACGCTACAAAGATGTGGTGGCTGTTCTGGACGCTACAAGGATGTGGTGGCTGTTCTGGACGCTACAAGGATGTGGTTGCTGTTCTGGATGCTACAAGGATGTGGTGGCTGCTCTGGGCGCTATAAGGATGTGGTTGCTGTTCTGGATGCTACAAGGATGTGGTGGCTGCTCTGGGCGCTACAAGGATGTGGTGGCTGCTCTGGGCGCTACAAGGATGTGGTTGCTGTTCTGGATGCTACAAGGATGTGGTGGCTGCTCTGGGCGCTATAAGGATGTGGTGGCTGTTCTGGACGCTACAAAGATGTGGTGGCTGTTCTGGACGCTACAAGGATGTGGTGGCTGCTCTGGGCGCTACAAGGATGTGGTGGCTGCTCTGGGCGCTACAAGGATGTGGTGGCTGCTCTGGACGCTATAAGGATGTGGTGGCTGTTCTGGACGCTACAAGGATGTGGTGGCTGCTCTGGGCGCTACAAGGATGTGGTGGCTGCTCTGGACGCTATAAGGATGTGGTGGCTGTTCTGGACGCTACAAAGATGTGGTGGCTGCTCTGGGCGCTATAAGGATGTGGTGGCTGCTCTGGACGCTATAAGGATGTGGCTGCTGTTCTGGATGCTACAAAGATGTGGTGGCTGCTCTGGGCGCTACAAGGATGTGGTTTCTGTTCTGGACGCTACAAAGATGTGGTGGCTGCTCTGGGCGCTACATGGATGTGGTGGCTGTTCTGGACGCTACAAGGATGTGGTGGCTGTTCTGGACGCTACAAGGATGTGGCTGCTGTTCTGGATGCTACAAGGATGTGATGGCTGCTCTGGGCGCTACAAGGATGTGGTGGCTGTTCTGGACGCTACAAAGATGTGGTGGCTGCTCTGGGCGCTACAAAGATGTGGTGGCTGTTCTGGACGCTACAAAGATGTGGTGGCTGTTCTGGACGCTACAAGGATGTGGTGGCTGCTCTGGGCGCTACAAAGATGTGGTGGCTGCTCTGGACGCTACAAGGATGTGGTGGCTGCTCTGGACGCTATAAGGATGTGGTTGCTGTTCTTGATGCTACAAAGATGTGGTGGCTGCTCTGGGCGCTACAAAGATGTGGTGGCTGCTCTGGGCGCTATAAGGATGTGGTGGCTGTTCTGGACGCTATAAGGATGTGGCTGCTGTTCTGGATGCTACAAGGATGTGGTGGCTGCTCTGGGCGCTACAAGGATGTGGTTTCTGTTCTGGACGCTACAAAGATGTGGTGGCTGCTCTGGGCGCTACAAGGATGTGGTTGCTGTTCTGGACGCTACAAAGATGTGGTGGCTGCTCTGGGCGCTACAAAGATGTGGCCGCTGTTCTGGACGCTACAAAGATGTGGTTGCTGTTCTGGACGCTACAAGGATGTAGTTACTGTTTTGGGCGCTACATGGATGTGGTTTCTGTTCTGGAATCGGATGTAGCCTCAGCCCGGGTCTTGGAATTCTGATTCCGGCACACACGACAAACAGACAGACATTCAGTGCGGAACTGCTTGGACGTGAAGCTGTAAATGACAGGGTTGGCGATACAGTTGACATGAGGGAGGTACACTCCGAAGTCAAACAAAGTGAGTGTAATCTCCGAGAGTTTTGGAGGGTCAGGGAATAAACTAAAGATCGTGGATATTATCATTAGAGGAAACACGGATAGCAAAAAAACGATTGTTAGCATGAGAAACACTTTGGTTGTTTTCTTCACGTGATTGGCTTTTTGAAAGTTACTTCGATTTCCATTGGCTCTCATCTTTTTGTATAAGGTATTTCCTATTAGGGAGTAGACTACGATGAGAAAGACTGCGATTCCTACAAACTCGGCGTCCACAAGCACAGCATATACTACGGAATCTCCTTTCTGTTTTATGTGAGCTTCGTAGTCACAGGTTGGCACACTGTAGGTTTTTTTACCAACTAAAGTCGGACTCTTAGACACTCCAACGATAAATATGATCGGAAGACTTAGACAAAATGCCAGACAAATTCCAGATAGGCACAGCTTCCTCGCCAGGGCCTTTGTTATTTGTTTACCGTGTGGATGACACACTTTCCTGTAGCGCTGGAAGGCGATGATTGAAAACAGAATGCCTGACAACAAGGTGTTAAAGTGATTCATGAATATAAGGAACTTGCACATCCGCATTCCGTCCAAGGAGGTGGAGAAATATCGGAACACAAACGACCCAGGGAGTGATATCACAATAGTTGTCATGTCAACAGTTGCAAGTATTTGAACAAAGAACCCAAATATTGTTTCCTTCATTCGATAATGATATATGTAAAGTATCAATGTGTTTCCCGGCAAGCCACAGATGATAAGAACAGTGAAGTACAGCAGTACTGGCCAATGGATGTAGTGACCGACGGGCTCCGTGTTGATATCAGGGGTAGTTTGGTTGTTCATCGTAACAGCTTTCATCCACACCTCTGCAAAATAGTATTCATCTGTCAGTAAGTAAATATACTATGAATATGTCTATACTTACATAATTCATGCATAGCCGTATTCAAACTTGTGTCATTGTTCGTTGTTAGTTTTTCAATCTCACTTGTAACAATGAGATCGCCAGAAAATGAAACAAAACTCGATTATCCAGTTTATCATAGATCCATCGTATTATCACAGAATGGAGACTGATCAACCACATCAGCGAGTTTAACCTTCCGATCATATTTCGTCTCTGAGTTGATTGGGGCCTATTTTATACTGGTATCCTCAATGACTGACAATGTCTACACAAACATCGGCATACTTACATGTACAGGAGACGAGTCTGTGATCACACTAGAAGTCCAATACGCGTTTCAGCTATACTGTTCGCATCTATCTTTGTGTAGTGACAGAAACAATACTTCCCTCTCTGTAGATTTGATTGCACGCGGAACAACCACTAGCCAGCATGTGCCTTGCATGATTGGCCGTGTAGCTGACGTATTTTGCATCCTCAATTATCTGGTATAAATTGCCCGGCCAAACAAGGTACACATTCATATCCGTCCTTCCGTCCATCCGTCACGTTTTGTTTCCGGAGCAGAACTAAAAAAACACGAGCGATGTCTTTACTAAACTTGGCACATAAGTAGGTCTAGTGGAAAACTGGTGCCTTTTGATAGTTTGGGAATTTTGAACAATATATTTTTCGAGTTTCCCTCGCAACGACTTTGACTTAGACTGAAAATCAAACTTGGCACGGATCTTGAAAAACATTCAATATTTCTTCACCAAACTTGGCATATAAATAGGTCTTATGAAAAACTGGTGCCTTTTGATAGTTTGGGATTTAAAAAAAAATAAATTTCGAGTTGTTTGCTTGTTTGTTGTTTAACGCCGCTCTCAGCAATATTCCAGCTATAGAACGGCGGTCTGTAAATAATCGAGTCTGGATCAGACAATCCAGTGAGTGACATCATGAGCATCGATCCATGCAATTGGGATCGATGTCATGCGTCAACCAAGTCAGCGAGCCTGACCACCCGATCCCGTTAGTCACCTCTAACGACAAGCATAGTCGCCTTTTACGGCAAGCATGGGTTGCTGAAGACTTTTGGCAGCGACTTTACCTTAGACTGAAAATGGCGGTATCAGAGCAGATCTAGAAAACCGTACCCTATATATAGGTCCAGTGGTGAAATAATGCGTTATGATAGTTTCTGAGGTTTTCCGAATGTTTGTTTGGCAAGGGCATAACTCGAAACCGTTTACACATTCTACAAAAACATCAACGCAGGGTTGTCCGAGATCTGTTACCATCATGAGATATATACCACTTGACAAAGGAACTTGGACAAGGTATATGGTGATTTGTTTTTTGTGAAAACACAATTTACAAGTGGCACCCGAACCAGCCTACTTCTTCGTAGTACATGGGTAACATGAACAGTGGCACCTGAATAGTCATGGTGATGGACTCAAGGTGACTCAC
Source organism: Haliotis rufescens (assembly GCF_023055435.1). NCBI lineage: Eukaryota > Metazoa > Mollusca > Gastropoda > Lepetellida > Haliotidae > Haliotis > Haliotis rufescens. The sequence goes on from NW_025963779.1 coordinate 39,189,477, forward strand.
TTGAATGTTCGATCACTTAATGCTCATTTCGAAGATGTGAAAAATGATAAGGTTGTCATTGTGGTTCATATTTTGTGTTTTACAGACACTCACCTCAATGATTATAGTGAAAGAGACCTGCCAGGATATCAAGTCTATCCAGGAGACACTACACATGGTATTGCTGTGTGTGTCAAGAACCGTGACCAGCTATGTGATGTAATGTCATCGCGCAGTATTGAATACATTTCCTTTTTGGTTGGCAAGTTCTGCATTGCCTGTGTGTATGTTCCTCCAAAAGGATCGTGGACACAGTTGTCACATTCACTTACTGATTTCATGCAGAAACTTCAGAATCTCTCCGAGCAGCATGAATGTGTATGTCCTAGCTACTGGGGATTTCAGCTGTGATATGAATGAAAAACTGAATCTTGAAGATTGTTTTGATCAGCGGAAAATGACTCAACTCATTCACTCTTCAACTCACTGTCTTGGAGCTACACTGGACTTGTTGTTTACTGATCATGCCGGTGCTGTAGCATTCCAGACTCCAGTCTACTACTCAGATCATCAGATGATTGGTGCTGTACTTCTCAGTACACCTCATGATAACCCCTGCTCTTAATGACCTCAAAGTGGAGTAAGAACTCCCCTCCTTCTCCGATTATTGTTTAATTACAGTTACATATTCCATCATAAACTGCAGATGGCAACAAAAAAAAACGATAACTTTTTTAGTGCTTGCAACTGGGCCATTTACAAAAATGTCCAGTGAACATAGTTCACAGGGGCTAATGCCTTGCAGACAACAGACATGTCATATTGGAGGGGGATATGAGTATTTCATTCTTGTTAATGAAAGATGTTGAAATTTGCCTTCTTGTTATTGTACAGTTTTCTGTAGAGGGGAAATCTCCGTGTAACTCTCCATGCCTTAAAAATGATGGAGCCGAGGCCCATTCTTTTTTAGAAATGGTAGTTGCTCTGATATTCCCCTTCCAAAACACCCCCTACCTTTACACTTTGAAAACATACTCTCTAGTGGAAAATATTTAAAAAATAAACCACACAATGTACCCGTATGGGGAATCGAACCACGTGTCTTCAGCGTGACAAGCGAACGCTTTAACCACCTGGTTACCCCACTGCCCATCTGTTCGATTTTGTAGGGTGTGCTTAGCTTAATTGCATTAGTGATTGTGAGTTCCCCCATAGGTGCACATACTTTGGCGTCTATGTGCACATGCATCATGTGGTGTTCATGCATGATGTGAAATTCCATTGTTATTAGATGTTTTGTTCAGATGGAATGCCACGGTTTGTAAATGTCCACATCAATGACAGCTACATTCAAATAATTTGTTCCCTTCTTTTTTGTCAGTAGTATATCACGTATATACAAAACATCACACTAACATCTTCCTGCAGAGTTTTATGTCAATAAACACACAAATTGTGAGCATACAAATAACAAGTTGGACGTAAAGACCATGCATATGTGGACATAGGCACAGATACCTTCTACCAGCAACTTGAAACCTCTCAAAAGCAACCTTACAAAACTTTGGTAACATCACTAAAGGCACTATATCAAGAGTGTAAGTATTGAGACTTGGACAGTATGAGAGATCAATATAGCGTCAAATATTTCTAGAATCAAATATACATAGTCACAGAGACACTAACTTAAGTTATTCAAAAAACATTAAGCAATCCAAGATCCAAGTTTTGTTGAAGGCAGTGACTTACTCGAATCTAAGTCAAACAAGTGCTGTGATTTGAGTACATCTCATGCAGGTAACACGTGTAGTAAATCCAAAAATGTTAAGTGTTCAATCAAATGTTTCCATTCTGTTTTGCTATCAAACCAGATGAGGCAATAACAGCATGTACAGCAAAATCAATAACAGTTTCTTCTGAAGACATCTCCCCAAACACTTGACTGGGGGACGCAGGTTCTACACTCTCTTGGTCCATCTGAATACAACCAGCATCTTCTTTGGAATTCTTTGCTACAGATGGAACATGGGAATGAATCAGTTTTTGATGGATACTGTTGTCCTTCTCAGCTCCAGGACCATATGTCACAGTGTCAGCACTGCCTAGATTGGAAACAGAACAGTCTGGTATGCACTCAAGTGATGCAGTATCTGAGTTACAGCCATCATCATAATCAAGCCCACATTCTTCATCTGCATCCTGAGCAGAACCAAGTGAAGATGAGGTCTCGGGTGTTGTGTGTGGGTGCACGGCAGAATTCTGGTATGATGTGTCATCAAATTGTCTCTCAATTGTTGGAGTAGTTCTGGACTGTTCAATATTCCTAGCAAAGACAAGTTCAGAGGCTTGAGTTAGTTGATTGATAACAGGTTCCAGTCTATCATGCAAATTCTGAATAGGCTGTTGATTTCTGACAGATAGACCTTGATCTCTGATAGCTAGAAGAACACCTTCATTTTCAAAATCTGCTCTTCTTACATGGATGTTTGGTGGATCTGGAGCTATGACCATTTCTTCAATAGTTCTGTTAATGGCATTATCAACAATAGCCTTAGCTGTGTGTTGATCTTGCCAATGTTCAAGATGACCAGCACCTTGATCAGGTATGTCAGGAACATTTGGTGGATTGAAAAGCTGGGCCTGTCTCTGCACATTACACATTTGGCAATGAACATTGTTACAAATACAGGTGTTTCTACACTGAGGACTTCCTCTAGGCTCTAGACACTGTACTGACTGACCTTGAGATTCTCCTGTAGAAGGCTCCTCTACAGCAGCCTCACTGATGATACGGTGTCCTGAGATAGATCCAGAAGAGGTAGATGGTTGTATATCTAGACTTCCTAAATTTAAACTGGCATCTACTGTTGAGCATGCACCAGTTACTGCCCCTGGTACTGATGGAGCAGGTGTTGAAAGGCGGTTGGAACGTGACTCTGCATTATGCTGTAAACACAACTTCATTGTTTGAATGTCTACCTTAGTCTTGATCACTGACAGCACCAGGTTGGATGCATCTGTTATGTCATCATCTGAGACATCAGTGGTATCAGTGCTGCCACTACCATTGGGATATGACATAGAAGAATCTCCATGGTCAGATTGTTGAGCAATCATTGAGGAACTATGGTATAGCCCTGACAGAGAAGTCCTCTCACACTCTTGATTACCCATATCATGACCAGCAGACACTGTTTTATCATTAGCGCAGGGTATCATGATCTCATCTGATTCAGTTTGTTGATGTTTAAGTGGCTCTAAACAGCTTCTTGTGCCAGAACAGTTTTCCACACAGACCAGACCACCATTTGTGACTTGGGCTCCCCTTTGACATTTCTCACCACTTGGCATTCCTTGTGCATGACTGGAACGGTTAACCCCCTCAACTATGTCACAATATCTGGCCTTTTTCAAAGGAGGTTCAGCTTCTGAAATATTTATATTCATGGAAGATCCATCCCCAATGGGGCCTGTACTCCCTTCTTGTCTGCCACTGATATGGCCTTTGGAGCTCCTTGTGGAACTGGCCTGCACAACATTGGGCAAATCCTGGGCCAAGATGCCTCCTTGTGATGTGGGTACATTTTCCATCATTCCCTTCAGACTTGGACACAGAAAACACCTACGTCTTCCATGTAACTGCCCCTGCAAAATAGTTAATAAAACTAGTTCTCCATCACAATCAGTGCAAAAACTCTTATAGTATTTTAAGAGTGTCATGAATTTATTACACATTTAAAGTTTAATGTCATGTCCAAGAAAATTGCACTTATACAGCAACGTGTGTGCAAGTTTGTGTATGACACACTTAAATCCACTTTAATGTTGCCAGTCCACTGAGATACCATGCCACATTTTAACATGGATACCCCACTCAGACACAGTATACTGAATCCAAGTTGACCAGTCCTTGTTTTATCTCTTTAATGCAGAGCACAGGTAGGGTAACAACAAGCACCATTTTTTAACATTTTTTGGTATGTCACGGCCAGAGAACAAACCACTGCCCTTATGCACTCCGGGCAGCCATTCTGCCCACTGGACCTGGGAGGCAGTCCATCAGTTATGAAAAGTGCATTGGTGTTTGGATTACCTCCGGTACCTGCCCAGCAGAATAAGCTCCATCATTCATTTCTTTCTGAACTTTTCAAATAATCCTTGACATTCCATGTATTACATCTCCACTGTATCATGATAAATATCCTGAACTCATTGCCACTGTCTCCATCTGACTTATCAGTAACTTTGCACAGACGTCTCAGACTCATGAACATAACTTGATTGGACGTCTTTTTTAGCTTTGCATACCTTGAATTGAACTCCAAAACGAAACTATGGTGGCAAATGGGTCTAGGGTATCTATCCTAATGGAAAAGGGGTAAAATACCCTGGATGAATGAGGATGCCTAATTGATGGATCAAACCTATTACGTACCCTTTTTTACCTTAACCTTGTAGCTCAGTCAAAAAAAAAGTTGAAACAATTTCCCTAAACATCTTGAATACATGGTGTATATTATGAGTGGCCATTCAGTCAAAATATACAAATTTGAAATAAAGGACAAAAGTACGCAATAACAGTCAAATTTTATGAATAAAGAATGAAAGTTGCATCTACACACATCAGTGAGTGACATTCTTCATGGCAACCTTCAGCTTGGAAATGTGTTGACTGGTGAAGTTATCGGTATTAAATGATGATTAAATCATATTATATATCTATATATTTAATACAATCTCAACAGTACTATCAAAATAATATTTTTATTCAAAATTTCTAAGGGACGGGACTCTGCATAGCAAACTATGCTTCCTTAGACGGCCTGTGCCCCTGCATCGTTATTAAATTACATATTGATACTTACATGACTGGCCAGGGCTTCACAGGAATCCTGTGTTTGGACATAGCTTTCAACCGAAATACTCAAAATCATATTTTATCCGTCATGACTAGTTTTATGCATCAGTACTTGTTTTATCCATCAGTATTAGTTTTATACATCAGTACTAGTTTTATCCCTCAATACAAATTTAATTCATCAGTAATAGTATACACCATGTAGGTATGGTCCATATAATAAGACTCCAAAGTACAAAACTATGATGCTGAGACTCATTCGGAGTAGTGGCCTCAAAAGTATTCGGCACAGACTGTACATGTCTCTCTAAATTGTGCTCATGATGACAACCAGTTTTTATATGCCAGACTAAACTTTTAGTGGCTCATGAAGAGGGCCAAGATTCCATGTTCATCATTGTTGCCATAGCACTTCTGGCAGCCACAGCAGTATATGAAGGTCAAAGGTTCAATGTGTGCCAAATATAACAATACACAGTCAGTGCCTGATATTTCAACGTATCATTGAAAAGTGCAACTTAATATGTATGTCTATATGCACCAACTGCATGTAAAAACATAATATATTTGTGTTTGACTAACCCTTACTTTTCCACACAACTCCGACCTCTGAACACACTCAATATCTCTAAGCTTGATGTAACATACTACATGACTGATCCCTGTGTTACGTGTAATTTGTCATGTTTTCTTGACGTCATCAAACTGGGTACTGCCAGATTATGTATGTATGTTCCTCTTATGTTTTACAGCTATATGTCATTACTCTATATAAAATCATGACACAGTCATCAGAGATTTGAGATTTTATTTATTTAGACTAGTTTATGCATCTATGTTTCAACATTTATAAATTGAGTGGACCATGTGCAACCTGATTTTGTCTGGTGCAACTAGGTTTTCATCTGAGCATGCACCTGGTGCATGTTAAATCAAGTTCCTTAAATGGATGCCTAACAGTAAAATATACTAATGAATTATTGAGCAGAGGGTATATTTGTTTCATATGAGATTTCATAATGATACATGCAGACATGGCAGGACATTGGGTGGGCACGTTTAAAATTAGAGCAGAATTCTGTGCTCACATTTTAGAAACACAATTACTCAGATAATATACATACAATCAAGCAAAAAACAACATTTTATATGTGATTCTGCACAGCACATACATGTAATTACTTAAAATGACATTTCATATTCATAAATGAAGAACAAAATGGGCAAACATTTTACAGATGGCTTCAATGACATCTATGTCTATAAATGAATATGAATTATGTGAACCTCCATGCACAGTGGCAACCCCTTAAGCCTGTCTGTGGGTTGAGAGGGGATGGCCAAAATGTACCGTAACAATCACTGGATGGACAGACAATGTATAATGTAAGGTGATCACCACAGAGTGTATGTAGGCAGGTGATCACCACAGAGCGTATGTAGGCAGGTGATCACCACAGAGCGTATGTAGGCAGGTGATCACCACAGACCGTATGTAGGCAGGTGATCACCACAGAGTGTATGTAGGCAGGTGATCACCACAGAGTGTATGTAGGCAGGTGATCACCACAGACCGTATGTAGGCAGGTGATCACCACAGAGTGTATGTAGGCAGGTGATCACCACAGAGTGTATGTAGGCAGGTGATCACCACAGAGTGTATGTAGGCAGGTGATCACCACAGAGTGTATGTAGGCAGGTGATCACCACAGAGTGTATGTAGGCAGGTGATCACCACAGACCATATGTAGGCAGGTGATCACCACAGAGTGTATGTAGGCAGGTGATCACCACAGACCGTATGTAGGCAGGTGATCACCACAGACCGTATGTAGGCAGGTGATTACCACAGACTGTATGTAGGCAGGTACATCACCACAGAGTGTATGTAGGCAGGTGATCACCACAGACTGTATGTAGGCAGGTGATCACCACAGACTGTATGTAGGCAGGTGATCACCACAGACCGTATGTAGGCAGGTGATCACCACAGACCGTATGTAGGCAGGTGATCACCACAGACCGTATGTAGGCAGGTACATCACCACAGAGTGTATGTAGGCAGGTGATCACCACAGACCATATGTAGGCAGGTGATCACCAAAGACCGTATGAAGGCAGGTGATCACCACAGAGAATATGTAGGCAGGTGATCACCACAGAGTGTATGTAGGCAGGTGATCACCACAGACTGTATGTAGGCAGGTGATCACCACAGAGCGTATGTAGGCAGGTGATCACCACAGAGTGTATGTAGGCAGGTGATCACCACAGACTGTATGTAGGCAGGTGATCACCACAGACCGTATGTAGGCAGGTGATCACCACAGACTGTATGTAGGCAGGTGATCACCACAGACCGTATGTAGGCAGGTGATCAACACAGAGTGTATGTAGGCAGATTATCACCACAGAGCGTATGTAGGCAGGTGATCACCACAGAGCGTATGTAGGCAGGTGATCACCACAGAGTGTATGTAGGCAGGTGATCACCACAGAGTGTATGTAGGCAGGTGATCACCACAGAGTGTATGTAGGCAGGTGATCACCACAGAGTGTATGTAGGCAGGTGATCACCACAGACAGTATGTAGGCAGGTGATCACCACAGAGTGTATGTAGGCAGGTGATCACCACAGAGTGTATGTAGGCAGGTGATCACCACAGAGTGTATGTAGGCAGGTGATCACCACAGAGCGTATGTAGGCAGGTGATCACCACAGACCGTATGTAGGCAGGTGATCACCACAGAGTGTATTTAGGCAGGTGATCACCACAGACTATATGTAGGCAGGTGATCACCACAGACCGTATGTAGGCAGGTGATCACCACAGAGTGTATGTAGGCAGGTGATCACCACAGAGCGTATGTAGGCAGGTGATCACCACAGAGTGTATGTAGGCAGGTGATCACCACAGACTGTATGTAGGCAGGTGATCACCACAGACTGTATGTTAATACTGCCTGTCTACTGTTAATACTGCATTTTTTACTTGAGACCCAAACAGTAAGATCCGCCACAGATCGGAATACTATCATTTGATGACCACACACCAAGATACTTATCATCAGCTCTTTTCTACAAAGTCGAGGAGTTAAGGCCACAAACAGCGTATCATCTCTTTTGAATCATTTTATAACCCCAGTAACACATCCAAGCATTATGTTTATCATGTTTATACTGTATAAATTCACTGTAAGATAATCAGCTGGCAAATTCAAAAAGCACATTTTTGTTGGATAGTTAAGTACAAACATGTATGATATGTTAAAGCTTTGTCGGTTTCATATGAGAGGATGCCTAGAGATGACACATATCATAATATAAGCTCAACTCAGTTGGGCTTATGATCAAGTTGAGCTTAAAATCTCATCAAATCAGATAAGAACAACCAGTGAACCTTAAAGACAATGTCTGCAAAGTTCTCACAAAGCATATTATACTTCACTTCATCTTCTCGAGGCAAGGGAGTTAAAAGTCCAGTTTCAACCCTTGCTGAACTACGCTGGAATGATGGAGTTACATTTTGGCTGGACAAATGAGTCAATGCATAGTCCAACCAAACTCACGTAAAAAAATCAAGATATCCAAATCTTTTCATGTTTTTTATTGAGGTACTCACATGATTTGATGCACTTTGCAAATTAAGGCCCATTTTATTACAATATAGATCTTGATCATCAATCAGATTGTGTTCACTGGGCGCCGCCATTTTGTTTGAAGCACATGCAAGTGATATGGGAGGTGGAATCTGATTGGTTAATAGGAGGGACATAGAAGGGACTCGTAATAGCCACTGGTGGTGCTACAATGGATTTCAGAAATTCCAGCCTAGTTCAGCAAGAGTGGAAACTGGACTTTTACAGTCAGTTAACTCCCTTGCCTCAAGAGGATGATTACACCTATCTGCCTATGTAATGAGATTATCACAGTAAAACTCTGACATCCATCTCACCCGACCATTACTATGCTATAGGGTAGGGCTGGGACGGTACACCAACTGTGCGATCCAATACGTATAATGATACCTTGCTTATGTTCTGATATGTATCATACTTGTATGTGCTCTAATCTGTCGTGCTTAAGCCATATTTTTCATACAGTGTGGCCAAATACCTGGCATACTTATGATTTACAGTTGGCAGTGTCAAGTATGGTGCAGTGGATGAAAATATTTGCTTTTTCACTCCTAATTTTCACTACTAATTTTCACTACTAGTTAGTGTTTGGTGTAACAGTTATTACAACAAACATTAAAAGCAAGTATTGATATTTTTTACTTAGTGTGCAACTGTGATCGATACTTGTATCGAGAAGTAAAAAATTGTGATCCACTGATGCATCGTTGTATCGTCCCACTACTACCAGTACCATAGGGTGTCTGGTGGTATATACAGATTTCAAAAGAAAAACACATTTTAGCTTCACAATGGAATTTCAATTTTTTATTCAATATTATTATCATAGAACTAGGCAGATCATTGTTCTTTAGTAAAGTGACCAATATCACGTCAAGACTTCCTTACCTTGATAGACATGATACTGAAATGTGATGACATGTATGAAAATGGTAACACATTAATAATATCAAACTGCTTACCATTACCATCAACCAGCACTCACTGATAGCCTTAGGTACTTAAACAATGGCTGACAGGCCCCTGCTGCTGCAGTGACCAGTGGAAGGTCAAGGGTAGACGAGGAGGTTTCAGTGGTCCAGGGCTGGGTCCTCCTACTTCTAACATAGGGGACATTGACATGGACTCAGGGTTATGGACTAGCCAACTAGTAGGTTCAACTTCAACTGCCAATCTGACATTGCTTTACATTTTACAACTACCAGTCAAAATAGAGATCACTGTGAATATATTTGATCCATGTAGGTTAAAGGGAGCATGTCATGGGCACCAGATTGTCGAGGATCCTGATGATTGAGAACTTCGACTTGGTTAAATATATCGACATACATTCAAATTTGTAGGATTATCTGAAAGGCATCAAGATGCAAGCAATTCCAGATTCCAAATGTTGGATTTGCAGAGTGTCAAGTAGAGTTTATTAGAGGTTGATCCATAACCCTTAAACTATGAAACAGCTTTTCTAAGCAAGTAACTATGCTGCTACATTAAACATCTTAAAGCTAACTCAAAACTGCTAAACTGTTAAGTGCAAACAAGTGCAACTTGTCAGAAAAGAAAAATCTGTAAAAATCGTGCAATGCACATTTCAGTGAAGTAATACTTGTTCATTACAGCCCATTACAATAAATATTCAAGGGAAAGATTTTGACCTCGGCTATATCTTCTTTTCCCCACTTCTGTCCATGGATTAAGAGTAAAGTTTTGGCCTAAAGTGGGGCAGTATAAGCGGAAGGGTCTTCATCCCCACTCCCATTCTGTGCATGAATTAATGAGGAGAATTTAGCAGGGATGTATTGTGGAGTTTAAACCAAGTGCCTTTGGCAGACAAATTGGTATGTTTTCAGTCTTTATTTTCTTAAATTTAGAGGCATTATAACACAGCATTCAATGCAACAATGTGAAACTAAATGAGTTAACTTACACCTTTTATAAGCTTTATTAGTCATGTTACTAATGAAATACTACTAGCAGTTGCAAAGCAAACAAATTTAATAACCTGAAATGGTAAATTTCATGTTTCAGTTTGGTAACTTTCACACATATTTGGTGTCAACAGTAGGCTGAATATGATCTCTAAGTTGCCCATAACTATGAAAATACCTTGGTAAATCCCAATATACTCCAGCTACTTCAGACATCTCTAGTGTGTCATGCTTTGATTCTTAATGCACTTTCCATGGAACATCTAGGGACCTCCCCCAAATCTGTAAATTATAACATTTCTGTTATGACAATGACCCCCTGATTTTTATGCTTAATGTTAAAAACTGACTATGATTAAAATGGTTCGAAAATGGTGGAAACTAATTTTCATTATTGTAGATCTATTTTCAGTATTAATGTGAGAAAACTTAGTTAAACAGTAACAAAATATAAGTGTCGTAATTGCGTTTCGTCTATGAATATGTCACAGGTACTCTTGCTACTAGGAAAACTAGCTACGCTTACATTTGTTAAACCCTGACCACGATATGTTTGTTTGTATGTCTGTTATAGCTTCATTCAGCAATATTCCAGCCAAACAACTAGACACTCCTGTGATTGATATTATGAGCAATGATCCACGCTATTGGGATACGATGACATACAATCAATCAAGTTACAGAGGCTGACCACTGATTATTTCTTGAACAATATGCAAGAAATTATGTCTTGTTAATTAACTGCAATTCCTTGTGCCATTATATTTCTTGAAAGATAAGAAAATACCCTAAGACCTACTAACAAAGATAGGCCCTTTGAATTGCGGCTTTAATAGAAGACAAAATAACATAAACTGCATTTTTACCTCAATAAAAACTACACTCTAGTCAACTAATAACTGATGGGATAATATTTTGGGTCCTTAACATACATTTTAGCGTCCTTTCGCATGAATGGCAATACTATTTCTAATTTTTAAGAAAACCAACACGTTCTGTCAATATTATGGCCGGTTTATAAGGATTTATAGAACAAATTTGAAGAATACATTTTGGAAAGCAGTGAAAACGTCAAATAATACAACTACGCATACTTACTCATAAAATTATAAAGTAAAATTAATCGTAACTGAGCGAGCAATATTTATATCTGTTGTACTGGGGCTTCGCTTCGCAGGTGCGCATCAAATCTCAGTTTCAGTATTAACCGTAATAATTTTCTTTATGAATTTATTCGATAGTTTTTTAAGTACAGTTATTGTCACAATATAGACAGGTAATTTGATATCGTGAAACGCATTCCTTGTTGAGAAAAATATACAAAAATTAACACAAGTCTCGCGAAAACGCAGTACCGAAATCTCGCCGGCGGCCATGTTTGTATAGCTTCGCGACGAGTAGCAGACCGAATCTTCTTCTATGACATTTTTGATAGTTTGCCGGAATGCGATATGTCAGAGCTGAGTTATCAAGCCATTCGGACCGCAAATCAGGCTAGAGAAGCTGTGAGTGTTTGATGTTCATGCTGCATTTTCCTAGGTGTTAATGGCATCAGATTGAAAACATCACGAACAGCTGATAAAATCATAGTGATAGAATATAAATGTACGAATAAAATCATCGGATAGGCCTATTATTTATCTTATATATACGGTGACAGTGATCAGGTGATAGTGTCAGCTTATCTGACCACCGACCTTATTTTCATAAAGAAAAATATTACCCGATCTGTTATTACAGAGCAGGTACTTGGTTTTAGCGAGATAAACATGGTCAGCATAATTTAAAACACTAGTAACTATGGAGTAATAATGTACGCGTGTAACACTACTATGCCAACAAATATTCTCCCTACTCCTGATTTGTCATTAGTACTACATTGTTAGTAATCTTTAGATAAAGATCTTGTGATTGCTATGATTATCTTTTTCATCACCTACAGCTTTTGAAAGGTATATATTTGGATAAAAGGAATGCTGCACTTTAATAGGTTGATTTTGGATTTCTAATTTCTAACTCATTAACTAACCCTAAGGTTAGGAAAGGAGAATTTCACTCAAATGAAAACATCACAAGATTGGTGTAAACCTTTGTATCTTTAATGGAAAAATGGGTGTATATTTAAAGCTGAGTTTCACATAACTTATATGTGCCACTTCGTAGTCAAGGAGTGAACTAACCCCCCCTGGATGCCAGAGGGACATATATTTCCCTCCTCTTCAACCCTCACTTTGAAGTCGAATAAAATTCAACATACATCACGCACACAAATACTGTACACTTCACAGTTTTAAATTCTGTGGGAAATTCCCTGTTCTGTGATATAATCCACTGTCATTTCAGGCAAAGCAAAAGTTATTGAAAATGACCTGACAATTAGGTACGTTGAAAATATCGCCATTTTTTAACACATTATGAAATCACCATTTACAGCATTTAAAAAAAACTAAATTTCAGATGTTTACTCGGAGAAATGAATTTCAAACATAGTATATTAGTGATCAGTCATTTATCTGTCATTTATCAATCACCAATGATCATTCCAAAATGTCGCCGATAACCCTAGAATATTTTAGAATGTTTTGGAAAATCTGCAAACACAAACGCTGTAGTGAACTTTCTGCCATATTGACAGTGTTTACAAAATCATGTTTCATGTATGCCGATAAATGAGACACCTATAACATCGCATGCATACATTTCAAAGTCAGCTGAGATGCATAATCCTTGAATTCCTCATACATTTTAGAATCAAATGACAAATGGTTTTTGTCACCAATACAAAGTGTCTATGCTAGATGAATTTAGGGCTATCCTTTCCTCCATTCATTGCATACATTGGCTCAACATTTTCATGATATGAAAGAAGAGAATCATAGCAAGAATTGGGGAATTAAAGCAAGATACATTGCAATGATTTGGCTACTTCAACAGAAATTGTCAAAGTTTCCGTCCTGCCTGACGCCATGATGGACGCAAAAACATGCACAACGACAACCGTCCGTTATCAGAATTTCTGACTATTTCTCTTGGTTTCAATGTAAAACATAAAAACAAATAACAGTACACAGACTGTCAGAATGTTTCTGATTACTTACAGTGTTCCCGCTGGCTTTTGAAACTGCCAGTTCTCGTGGACTGGCAACACTAAAAATTACCTGTCCCCCCTTATTTTTGTCAGTCCCAACTTAACACAAATAAATATACATATGAAAATTACCTGGCTTTAATTCTGTCAACATCATGTTCGATTGCAAAGATGTCATCTCCAAAGTAACCTAGTTAGATCTACTAGTCATTCACGCAAAGTTCAGTCACAATTTACTCTCCTTTTTTATGATATTTCAGGACAATGTTGCTACAAATATATACTTCACCTCACCAAAGTGAAATGTTATTTCCTTGTAGTAAAAATGGACAACGGGAAACCCTGATGGTAACAGACAAGCTGACTTCGATAAAAAATACACTTATTTGAATATCGCCAATGTTTTGTTCAACAACAAAAATTTATATGATACTTTATTTGCCAGTCCACAAGGACAGGCAGTCACATGAATTACCGGTCCAAGCCTAATTTTACCAGTAAAAACTGGAAAATACCGGTAAACGGTACACTGACTTACATGTCACATTTATGTATATACCATCCCTGATTTAACGAAAGTCCCCTCGAAAAATCCCACGTACTGTTCTCAGTGAACAAATTATATTAAATATTGTCTTTCTCTGACATTGTCAAAGACATTAATCCAGCCATGATATCAATTTTAAATAGTTAATTACATTTGATGAAAAGACTAGTGCTCTATTAATAATGGTGCAACATTAGTCAAATAACACTTGCACAATCAGGAGAAAAGTAGAATGTAAGGACTAATTTATAGGTTAGATAGGGCCGTCCATTTCGCTATTACTTCAATTTTTTTAAAGTACAATCTCATAATTTCTTATGTTTTTTTTACCTCAAAGTATACAGTTTCAATTTGGATATATGTGTTGGAATAGTTTAGTTCCTCATGAACAAAACACCACAAAAATATATTGTTCCTATCCACAGCTAATTATTCTCACCAAGTGACCTGAGTTACAATAAACTAGTGCTAAGCATAGCAGATTTATGACCCCTTCTCTTGCTATGTGTGTAACCGGTTAATGAAAAACATGGCTGCCAATCATCCAATACAGGGAAAACAACGACAAAGCTTCACAGATGTTCAGATAATGAATCAGATTGAACACCTCAAAGGGGATAGTCAGTGAGACCATAACTCGCAGCGGATAGCATGGTTTGGCGAGAACATAGCCGACCGTCACGGTGACGACTCCTGCGGAATGTGGCTGTCCCATCGTCGACGATTGCACTAATCTACACTACACTAATCTACACCTCCACTATGCCCCAGGTGTCTGCTCCTCCCATGTCTAGGACTCCCCTGAATGGCTATGTTAACTATGCCGGCTCCTGCGATCTTAAACCCTTACCTGGTGACCGCGTCATCTCTGACGACTACGGGGCCACCTGGTTACGACATCTTCCCTGGACCACCTGCTCAACAGTCGCCTTACCAGCTGATGCCACAGCATGTCCTGCCTGCCTTATTTATGGATACTAGTTGGATGCAAACTTGGATGCAGTCCATGTATCGACAAACCATGGCGCAAGCAGCGCCTCTGGTTCACTCGATGCCAGCTGCTACACCTATGACTCAGTCGTCTACTGCCTCGGTGGTGGTGGAGGTGCCTTCTGCGACATTGACACCACTGGCAGCACCAACCATACTGGATGTCTAGATGCCATTGGTGCCTCCTATCATCTCCTTGACTCCACTCACAGTACCTACTGTACTGCTGTCCTTTCTCGTCACTTCCCTCATCTGCATCCATGTCACCTCTTGTAGGATGGAGATCATCTGCGTTTTACCCATGATAGATCATCATGTGGTTCTCACCCAGTTCCTCCCAGTACAGATCTAAATCATCCAGATCTTGTCGCTGTTCACAGTGTCACTCTCCCGTTTGTAGAAATGAACGTGAATACCATTCAGACTCTCTACTCTTGCCTCCTCCTAGAGGGCTACAGATCAAGATTTAGCAGAGATCAACCCAAACATGATCATCCACTTGAGAACAGTCATGTCTTACCACATACGACAAGTGGATTACCTCCGCCAGTGTTACCATCTCTCGTAAATAAAGGACCCTCCTCTGATGTCATCGCTCTTGGCAGACGCCTTAACCCCTACCATCAGCGCCATCTTCTGTGCAACAACATCAGCATTCTATTACACAAGGAGGCCACTGAGATTGTGCACGACACGGTCAGACACCCGAGATTGTACTCCCTATTGTTTCTGGTCGTCAAAAGAAGAGGTCAGACAAGCTCTGCATGATTCACAACCTCGCCATTTTCAATCAAAGCTACCTGGAACATCCACCTTACTTCAAGATGTCCACGTTGAGACTGCTCAGGACCAGACTCAATGCCAACGATTCCCTGATCAGTTTTGACATCCAGGATGCATACCTTCATGTGCCAAGCCACTCCAGCAACAGATGGTTCCTCTGGTTCTTCTTCCATGGTGTCAATTACCAGCAAGCTGTCCTACCATTTGGAATTTACTCTGCCCCGTGGCTTTTTACATAGATCACCAAGCCCATGGCTGCCTACTTACACATAAGTAACATCAACTTCGAGTCCTACGTAGACGATTGTCTCCTGAACCAACCAGACTCGGAGGCCCTCACCCACCACAGGATTTCACCTGTCACCTCTTCCATCAGCTGGGGTGGCTGATCAACGAGACCAAGTCGGAGCTCACTCTGTCATTCCGTGTTTCAATTCCTACGTCCAATTCAGCGGTTTCATGCCACCTTCATCAGGCGCCAGATTCTGTCGATCTCCATTGTCCTCCCGATTCACCTTCAACTTAACCTTCAATGGTGAAAAGTGGAGTCGAATGTCTTCAGCGGTGTCTCCTTGACTGCGCTCAAACCCAGGTTACACCTCTTTGTAGATGCCTCTGGAGACCCACATGACCTCACGACCTCAGGCAATCAGGGTTTCCGGCACAGCAACAATCAGGAACTGGAAGTGCTCATTTTGACCGTCAAACAGTAGCAGGTCATCCTTGAAATGCCAAGGTTGCAATTTCCATGGACAACATCACAGTGGTATGGTGTCTTCGGAATCTAGTGCAGATGTTCCGCTTCTTCCATCTGATAAGACAGTCTCGGCCTACGCTTCCTAGTTCAACACATTCCAGAGTGCCGGAACGTGTTAGCGAATACACTATTCAGACCAGACAAGGTGGCTCCCACAGAATGGAAGTTACATCCCGAGATATTCGCAATGATTTGTTGGAGGATCGACCATCCCAACGTCAACCTTTTCGCCACCAGTTAGAACTTCCAACTGACGACCTACATTTCCCCGGTTCCAGATCCGCAAGCCAAGGGCTACTCTTTGAGGGCAGCCAAGGCCATAGCTTTGGCACATAGACCTTCCACCATGGGCTGTACGATGACAAGTGGCGTTCCTTTGAGTCTTTCTTTAAAGACAGGCGTCAGGTTTCTAACTCTGCTTCCCCCCAATCCTTGCTGAATTTCTACTCTTCCTGCGCTACAAATGTCACCTCAAAGGCTTTACTATTTCTACATACCTAGTTGCCATTAATTTGGTGCTAGCCATCCTTGAAGATCACCGAATGACGAAAATACCGGAATTACAAACTTTTGGTCCCTTGATGTTGGCTAAACAGGTCACCAAACCCAAGCATCACTGATTTGCTCTGACCCACGAGCTGGCCCATCAAACTCTCTGGTGTTTGTCATCCTAGATAAGAGGGCTCACATGCTGTGCGCATTAACTCGGTAGGTCAGTTTCTGATTCTAGCTCACACTTTTTTCCATTACTATTATTTTACCTGGTTTTTCCATATTCTTCACATTCTTGTCTTCCTTCTGACATGAATGGTCATTGTTTCCAGTCTCTGGGCAGGAAGCTGTACTGGTTACTTGGACCTTGACAAGGATTTATTTCGGATCACATCTGAAGGTATGCCCACTACCGTACCGTTTGATAAAGATGCATTAACATTCTTTTTCATTTTTTAGGTGTTTTTGATTTGGGTTGAGGATGGTGTATCCCACCTGTTATCACATTAAGTTTACATTTTAGGCGCTGATTTGATTATTGGTAGGCTTGCAGGCACTAATCATGCTCATCATGCTGATGCCATGGGTTATTGTACTCTTATTACTGATAATTTTCACTTGTAGGATGAAGTAAAGACTGATGCAAGGAAGAAGAATCTGCTCATTCTTGTACTACATTACTTATTTGAAGAAGGGTAAGTTACCAAGAATACATGCCAAAAGACTTTGGTCAGAAACTAATCATGCTGAATGGTAATATAATGCAGTATTTGTTTGTGTCATCCGTCAATTTTTCAATTTTCAACCTCTTCCTTATAGCACAGGTGGACTATTCTTAAAGCTGCCTTAGCTGAGACAAATCCTAGCAACTTAATATAACAATAATTAGTAGTAATTTATGAAATTCCATTTAGTTTATGAATGCAACAAGTAATCTTTTCATCATGACCTCTTTGCAATCAATCATTGACCTGGAAAATGTTGCCTGTCATAATTGTCAGATACAGAAGTGTGGCCTGAGGATGTTCTCAAACATGCGATGTGTGTAATAGTTATACATAATTTTACATGCCAAATTTTATTTTCAATGTAATAGGTGGGAATGGTTTCTTTGGTAGTTATGTCTCCCCCAGAATGGAGGGAGACATATTGTTTTTGGCACGGTTCCCGTCGGCGTCGGCGTTCCCACCGTTTCCGGACCATAACTCAGAAACCGTTTAATATTGTTTCGCGAAAATTTGTATACACATTAACCCAGCACTGAAGTGGTGCCTTTTGCTATTTAGAGATTTTTGACATTTTTATTTTTTCTCGTTTCCATGGAGATAACTTGAACATAGACTCTGAATGGGGGTAAGCTTGGTTTCCGGACCAAAACTTGGAAACCGTTTAATATTTTTTCGCGAAACTTTATATACACATTAACCCAGCACTGAAGTGGTGCCTTTTGCTATTTAGAGATTTTTGACATTTTTATTTTTTCTCGTTTCCATGGAGATAACTTGAACATAGACTCTGAATGGGGGTAAGCTTGGTTTCCGGACCATAACTCAGAAACCGTTTAATATTTTTTCGCGAAACTTTGTATACACATTAACCCAGCACTGAAGTGGTGCCTTTTGCTATTTAGAGATTTTTGACATTTTTATTTTTTCTCGTTTCCATGGAGTTAACTTGAACATAGGCTCTGAATGGGGGTAAGCTTTGTTTCCTGACCATAACTCAGAAACCGTTTAATATTTTTTCGCGAAACTTTGTATACACATTAACCCAGCACTGAAGTGGTGCCTTTTGCTATTTAGAGATTTTTGACATTTTTATTTTTTCTCGTTTCCATGGAGATAACTTGAACATAGGCTCTGAATGGGGGTAAGCTTTGTTTCCTGACCATAACTCAGAAACCGTTTAATATATTTTCGCGAAACTTTGTATACACATTAACCCAGCACTGAAGTGGTGCCTTTTGCTATTTAGAGATTTTTGACATTTTTATTTTTTCTCGTTTCCATGGAGATAACTTGAACATAGACTCTGAATGGGGGTAAGCTTTGTTTCCAGACCATAACTCAAAAACTGTTCAATATTATTTCATGAAGTTGTAACATATTAACCAAGTCCTGAAGTGGTGCTTCTTGCTATTTAGAAGTTTTTCACATTTTATTTTTTCTTGTTTATGGAGACAAGTTTAACTTAGACTCTTGGGATGCGCTTTGTTCCAGAACTAAACTCAACACCCCTTCAATATTTCTGTGTCTTTTGCTTATAATGAAATTTAAGAATTTGATCTTTTCAATATTATTGAATTCAAAGCAATTCTAGAATTAAAATATTGTGAATTATTTTTGTGGGAATGAACAGATGGGGTTTAACGTGAAGTAAACGAATGAATGGGGTTTAGGGGAGTGGGGGGAGACATATGTTTTTACGAGTAAAAACACTTTCTAGTTGATTATTGATATGGATTCTCCAACATTGATTTGCAGATATTTAGAGTCTGCTCAGTCACTAGGGAAGGAGACGAACATTGATCTGAGCCGATATGAAGTGTGTGACAACATTGATCTGGAGACTATACTCATGGAGTATGAGTCCTATTACTTTGTCAAGTTTGCCAGATATCCCAAGGTGACAAAAAAACTCACCCAAAGTGGTAAGTAACAAAATGATTATGGTGGAGGTGTTTCCTCCTGAGCATTAGCTAGCTGTGATACTGTACAATAGGCATGTTTCTTTGAAATGCTGGCCATATGATTGCATCATGTGGATGCTTGAGTGCACCAGTTGAACATGAATGAACGTCTTTTAGGGATGGATAGTGGCAGCCGAGCTTGCCCAAGTCCACTCTCATATTGTTTGTGAAAGTTAGAGCAGTTTTGTTTGTCTATTTAAATGTCTGTGTAGTCTTGAAGGGACACAGTAAATGTGTTCAGTAATTCAGAATGTCTACCTTTATGATTTAAGTTATCAAGAGTCTATTCTTGTCTTATTCTTTTTGTTGAAGGGATGGAACTTTGCTAGCCCAAGTCAGTTCATATTACGTTTAAGTATCCTGAGGGTTATTTGAATTACAGACTTTTTTTTTTACTAATTTGGGGGGATTTTTCGAGGCATTCTTTTTAGTTTGTCACTATTAGGGCCATCTTCCTGAGGAGTTAACTTGACTGTAAAAGTCCAGTTTCCACTCTTGCCGAACTAGGCTGGAATTTCTGGGCTCGATCATAGCTCCACCAGTGGCTATTGCTTGTTATGTCTCTACTCCTAATCAGATTCCACCTCTCATATCACTCAAACAAAATGGCGGTGCCAAGTCAAGACCATCTGATTTTCGATTTTCAAAATCTATATTGCTATAAAACTTTGCAAAGTGCATCAAATCATGTGAGCACCTTGATTAAAAACATGAAAAATATCTATTGATGTCGAGTTGGCGGTACACATGCTTTGCAAATCCTGCATTCGACCGAAATCTGTACGGCAGTTGACAAACCGCATGCCAATTTCTTTTCGTGGAGGGTGGTCAGGCTCGGTGACTTGGTTGATGCACGTCATCGTATCCCAGTTGTGTAGATCAATGCTCATGATGTCTATCACTTGATTGTCTGGTCCAGACTCAATTTTTACAGTGCGGTGTTAAACAAATAAACAAACAAATACAATCTTGTGAGGTGAGCTACAGTGCCTGCCGGCTCTACTGTTTTGTGATAGTCTACCCACTATGATTATGTGTATGCTTGTCTCTCCATGTTCTCACTGTGTTTGTTTCTTCCCTCCTCACAGGCTACCCAGGTAGAGTTGTCTGTTGCATGTTGCTTCTTGTATATTTCACCCAGCATGGTTGTTGTGATCCGCTTCACATAGAACGTATTTATAACCAGCTTCCTCACAGATCACAAAAATCTTGCAGGGATTGGCATGGTATTACTTGATTGAAGGTAGAACTGTGAAATAGCAATCATGTTTGACTTTGAAGTGAAATATAGCTAACATTGTTTTGATGCACAAGTGGTTGAGCATGTGATTTTGTTGTTGTTTTTATTGATTGTTCTTAACACATAAAATATGATGCAAGATGGAAACAAAGACAAACTATACTACACAATAGATGTGATACATGAAATGTACTAGATGATGGAGGTGACATATGAAATATACTAGATGATGGAGGTGACACACGAAATGTTCTAGATGATGGAGGTGACACACGAAATGTTCTAGATGATGGAGGTGACACATGAAATTATTTAGATGATGGAGGTGACACATGAAATATACTAGATGATGGAGGTGACATATGAAATGTTCTAGATGATGGAGGTGACACACAAAATGTTCTAGATGATGCAGGTGACACATGAAGTATACTAGATGATGGAGGTGACACATGAAATATACTAGATGATGGAGGTGACACACGAAATGTTCTAGATGATGCAGGTGACACACGAAATGTTCTAGATGATGGAGGTGACACATGAAATTATTTAGATGATGGAGGTGACACATGAAATATACTAGATGATGGAGGTGACATATGAAATGTTCTAGATGATGGAGGTGACACACAAAATGTTCTAGATGATGCAGGTGACACATGAAGTATACTAGATGATGGAGGTGACACATGAAATATACTAGATGATGGAGGTGACATATGAAATGTTCTAGATGATGGAGGTGACACACGAAATGTTCTAGATGATGCAGGTGACACATGAAGTATACTAGATGATGGAGGTGACACACGAAATGTTCTAGATGATGGAGGTGACACACGAAATGTTCTAGATGATGGAGGTGACACATGAAATGTTCTAGATGATGGAGGTGACACATGAAATATACTAGATGATGGAGGTGGCACATGAAATATACAAAATGATGGAGGTGACACATGAAATATACTAGATGATGGAGGGGACACATTAGATATATTAGATGATGGAGGTGACACACGAAATATACTAGATGATGGAGGTGACACATGAAATATACTAGCTGATGGAGGTAACACATGAAATATACTACCGTATATGACCGTGGATAAGCCGACCCCGTAGATAAGTGGAGGTGTTAACTTGACCATTGAAATACGAAAGAAAATGATATGACCCGCAGATAAGCCGAACCAGGAAGTGAAAGGCAAAAAACACTGCGAAGTCGGACTGCAAGATATGTGCCATGTGCTGGTACTCGCAGATATTATAAAATATAAGATGAAAAACGTTTTAATTATATTGAAAAAGTCATTATTATTTCTAATAAAGATTTAACAAACCAGTCATCCACTTTGGGAAGCTGTTTCTCTTGTTTTTTAAAAATCTCATTATGATCGTAATATATTGCCATCAACAATGAAGCGCCATTTTGTGAATCAGTGTATATAGGTTTATGAACCCGTGAGAAAATATATCAGCTAGAGCGAAGACTCGCAGTTTGAATTCAGCATCGTAAGCATAGCGTTTTCGTTTCAAACTTATGATAAGAATGTCAGTCAGTAAAAATATACCAACTTTTATAACCCCCTTTATACCACTATTGTATGTTAATCCAATTGAATTAGATAAACTATGAACACATTGAATGACCATCACTTACTCACAGGCTTCTCCAGTTTATTAAATTAATCTCTCGAAAACAAAGGAATTAAGCCCCTACTTCCAACACGATCGCTAAGCAGCCACAACTTGAAAATGTTTGTGTAAACAACATGACTATACCAATCGGCACGTTATTATCTGTGCTCATTTCCTTGTGTACCGTGTTGCTTTTTAAAGAACAGGAAGCAATCACAGTGGTCACCGTTTGTGATGTCACAGGAAACAGCTGATGACATGTTTTTGCAAATGGCGAACGGAATAACTCGCCGTTACAGTTGTTTATTTGCCTCTTTCAATAAAGGTAGACACTAGTTCACTAACAATTTATGAACCTTGCAAAACGTACTTAATAGCTATTGGCGATTTCTTCTGGGGATTATATATTATAGCTGTGAATTACATATATTGTTACATGTAAAGATTGTGGAGTTTATGAAGAACGATAAACACTGAACATTCAATTGAAAACTTATTATCGGAAGTAGTAACATGCATAACATTTTTTAAATAATGACAACATTGGTGTATAATAACAACTTTATTGATAATTTATAACAATAATGGCTCTAGTCGTGGCAACTTCCAAACTTTCGGGAAGTTGTAATCTATTGGACCGTCATTCAGGCGATGTTTCTGACAGATCACGATCTGAAAAATACTATCATGAAAGTATCCCGTGGATAAGCCGACCCCTTTGTACAGAATCTTTTTTCTGGTCCTCAAAATTCGGCTTATACGCTGTCATATACGGTAGATAATGGAGGTGACACATGAAATATACTAGATATTTTAGGTGACACATGAAATATATTAGATGATGGAAGTGACACATGAAATATATTAGATGATGGAGGTGACACATGAAATGTTCTAGATGATGGAAGTGACACATGAAATATATTAGATGATGGAGGTGACACATGAAATGTTCTAGATGATGGAGGTGACACATGAAATGTTCTAGATGATGGAGGTGACACATGAATGAAGATAAAACATGATCATAGAATACAGAATGGTAATCCTAGTTGACACTGTTGATTAGTTAATACAAGATGAGACAGTTCTATGTAATCCTTCCTTCCATGTACAGCTCCTTCATCTAGCACATTTTGGAGGTATGGGAATGGTTCACGGTTTTGTATTAAAATATGTCTGCACCATGTGCACTCCCCCTCAGTTATTGACCTTCACACTTAGTTTCTATGTACTCGACACCCAGAGTATTCGGCACACACTGCTTCAGCATTTGTCATTAGGCCATGAAAACATGCTCATTTGTTTAGAATATGGGTGTCATTTGATGTTTTGAAATCCCTAAACATTGTTTGGAAAAATACCAGCATTTTGGTGGAATATTACTGACTGCAGCTTACAGAAACAGATGTACAAATAAACTTGAACAAAGCAGAATGTAATCTTATACATCATGCACAGTACTTGATGATGAATCCCTATGGGGATCCTGAATCAGAAAAGGGCCCTAGTACCTCATGCTTGTCATAAAAAACATTACAAAAAATAGGTAATTTCAACCCCCTGTCAGCAGACCTCCATGATAAGCCCATTCAGTTTGATTAAAGCTTGTAGGAGTACACAGCTGGTGACACTGTATTTAATGTTACCGGTATGTTAAATCTTACAAGCTCTAATGTTGCCTTGCCTACTTGGACAAGTGTTTAGCATGGTTATGGTTTTGAAAATTACAAATACAGATATACTGGTTAAATAATAACTTAACTTTCACAAAAGAGAAATTGCATTTTGTCCTTGAAGTCTGTACCTCTTTATCCTGTCCTGACATTGAAGTGTTCATTTTTCTTTCATCCAGCTGGAGAAAGGAGAGGAAAGCTTGCTCGTGCAAACAGGTACTGATTACATCATCATTCAACCAGAACATCTCAGTATATTCATGTATCCAAAATGCAACATGTCTCAAATAGTTCTGTGCTAAAATGGCTAATCAAGCTTTAGTTTTTTGTGCCAAACATGTCTTTGGTATCATTTTCAGTAGATTTTAGTCTCAATATACATTATATATGGATGATTATGAACTTAGTTTTCAAGACCAAAATAAATTTACCAGGGGCTCTGGAGTAGTGGCCAAGTAGATTGCAGACAACTCGTCATGCCAAAAGGTAATGTATTATAATCAGATTAGCAAACAAATTGCATTTCAGAGTTGTATGTTTCAGTGTGAAATCCACAACCCCGTCTCTACCAAAGATCCCTCAAGGACAGCGTCAGCCCAGCCCTCCCCAAGCTTCAGGTTCCAACCGTCCTCAGTCAGCCAAGACCAGGAGGACTGTGTCCGGTACACGGAAACCACCATCAGCATCAGCAGCAGCACATAATGGCCATGTACACTCAAATGGGGCACTGGCTAATGGAGACACTACAGGGTTGGCATTACAAGGACTGACTGTGACGGGCATGAATTCCCATGACAACACACCAGTAGAGAGTCCACACAAGGCATTCCAGAGAGGGAAGGTGAGGAAAATTTGTTTGTTGGAGGACAGTGATAGTCTTTTTTCAAACTAACTGATATCTTCTGAAGGAGAACACATATCCTATCAAATACTGTGCAACAAATGTAATTGTGGTGCCATGCGGTTTACAGGTGAATAGTTAAACAAAGTTTGATGGCAAAGTTGATTTGAATTTTTAACTCACCTGACTTAAACATGTTAAAGGTCATCTTCCCGAGGCAAGAGAGTTAACTGACTTTAAAAGTCCAGTTTCCACCCTTGCCAAACTAGGCTGGAATTCTGGGCTCGATCGTAGCGCCACCAGTGGCTATTACGTGTTATGTCCTTTCTATGCCTCTCCTATTGACCAATCAGATTCCACCTCTCGTATCACTTACATTTGCTTCAAACAAAACAGTGGCGCCCAGTCAAGACGATCTGATTGATAATCAAGATCTATATTGTGATAAAACGAGTCTTACATCGCGAAATGCATCAAATCACGTGAGCACCTTGATTAAAAGCATGAAAAGATTTAGAAAATATCTGTTAACAACCAGTTAGCGATGCACATGCTTTGCAAATCCCGCAGTCGACCGAAATCTGCATGACACTTTACGAACCCGATTTCGATTTCGGTGCGCAATTTTGATTGGACTATGCATAGACTCGTTAGTCCAGCCAAAATGTAACTAATACCAGCCTAGTTCGGCAAGGGTGGAAACTGGACTTTTATAGTCAGTTAACTCTCTTGCCTCGGGAAGATGGTTAAAGGTTAACATGCAGCTTTTTTGCTGAAAGCTGAATCTTCAAAATGCTATGCTATTTTATTTCTATGTTTGTGTATTGTGTATATGTATATTGTTAACTGCAACATATATGCACCTTAGGCCTAAGGGGAGTCTGGGTAAGAATATAGGTCTCCACAACCTATGCTTGTGGTAACACGCGACTAAATGGATCAAGTGGTCAGGCTCGGTGACTTTAATGAGATCCCATATGCGTGGGTTGATGCTCATGATGTCAATCACTGGATTGTCTGGTCCAAACTCGAGCAACCTATGCTGTTTGTAGGAGGCATCTTGTTGATTGGGTGGTCAGGATCAGTGACTTGGTTTGAATGCTTGTCAACGATTGTTTCTCACAATATCGATCACTGCATTGTCTGGTTGAGACTCAATTATTTACAGCCAATCGTCATATAGCTGGAGTGTTGCTGAGTGTGGTGTCGAAAAACAAGCAAACAAAGTGACAAACAAAATTTTGTGTATTAGTCTTTGTTCCAATACAATCATTGCTCTGTTTATTCAGGGAGGACATATCATTGATATACGGTCTATGATAAATGATGCTACAAAGCTGAATGTTGAAGAGGGGATAGATTCCAATGTAAGTTATGCAAGATAAGAGTTGAGGATAAGATGTTATCATGATTATTATCCCCCGCCACGAAGTGGAAGGGGGATATAGGAATGGGTGCCGTCCATCCATCCTTCCGTCCGGCCGTCCTTCTGTCCTTCCGTCCGGCCGTCCGTCCGGCCGTCCGTCACATTTCGTTTCCAGAGCAGATCTTGAAAAACGTACCATATTTCTTCACCAAACTTGGCACATAGATAGATCTAGTGGTGAACTGGTGCCTTTTGATAGTTTGGGATTTCTAGAAAAGTTATTTTTTTAGTTTCCATGGCAACGACTTTGATTTAGACTGAAAATGGCGGTAGTCCTCGTTTCCGGAGCAGATCTTGAAAACCGTACCATATTTCTTCACCAAACTTGGCACATAGATAGATCTAGTGGTAAACTGGTGCCTTTTGATAGTTTGGGATTTAAAAAAAAAATTTTTTTTGAGTTTCCATGGCAACGACTTTGATTTAAACTGAAAATGGCGGTAGTCCCCGTTTCCGGAGCAGATCTTGAAAACCGTACCATATTTCTTCACCAAACTTGGCACATAGATAGATCTAGTGGTGAACTGGTGCCTTTGGATAGTTTGGGATTTTAAAAAAAGTTATTTTTCGAGTTTCCATGGCACCGACTTTGATTTAGACTGAAAATGGCGGTAGTCCTCGTTTTGAGGAGCAGATCTTGAAAACCGTACCATATTTCTTCACCAAACTTGGCACATAGATAGATCTAGTGGTGAACTGGTGCCTTTGGATAGTTTGGGATTTAAAAAAAAGTTTTATTTGGAGTTTCCATGGCAACAACTTTGATTTAGACTGAAAATCGCGGTAGTCCTCGTTTTGCGGAGCAGATCTTGAAAAATGTACCATGTTTTAGTCTGTTTTCAGTCGTACAAATGGGTATCTCTCATACCCTCACGTCTAGTCGCACGTTTAAGAGGAAGCCAGAAGCTGGAATGTAAACATTAAACTTGTTTCCGTCCGGTTGCGCACGCACCTCCCTATGACATGTCACAAATCTCTCAGCGCGCCTCTGCGCTGGTCGCTCGAGAAAGTCTTTC
The DNA here is from genome assembly GCF_023055435.1 of Haliotis rufescens. Classification (NCBI taxonomy): domain Eukaryota; kingdom Metazoa; phylum Mollusca; class Gastropoda; order Lepetellida; family Haliotidae; genus Haliotis; species Haliotis rufescens. The sequence goes on from NW_025963779.1 coordinate 39,217,067, forward strand.
GCTGTAGACTTCTAGTTTGTATTCTACTAGTACTTATCGCTTATCTACAGTTGTTCTAATAAAGTAATAATATGTCTTACCTGTAGACTCCTGGAATGTAATCCTTGGTAATCCATTGTTTGTGTTCAACGCGTGTTTCGCTGTTTGACAGTGATTCTACACGTGGCAATATGTCGGGCATTGGTGCCTCGTGTCAACGAAAACTGTCTAAAGTAGACCCTCACAAGTATTGTCCTTCCTGCATCATTAAGGACGGGTTTTCAACGTGTTTGTGGAATAAACGTTGTAAAGAATGTGAGAACTTGTCTTCAATAAACTTTAACTTGTATCTTCGTGCGTTGGCGAAGCGGGCCGCTGACCAGCGCTACAAGCAGAGAAGGTCATCGGTTCGATCCTTGGACTCTGCACCCTGGTGCACACGTGGCAGGAAGTCCTCGGTCTGTTGACATCGGCCCAAGACTTGACTCGTCGAGGTTGTTTTCAACTTCGTCCGCTGCAGAGATTGCTGTACCCCCACCTGGAGTTTCCCAATCTCCTGGTTCCACTTCCGGCGCAGCTACGTTGTCATCTGGAGTGGTCGAACGTTTGCGAAGGCATCTTTATGAGCGAGCCTCCGTTCATACTACACCTATTTGTAGACGCGTCATTGGAAGGCTGGGGAGCGCACTTCGGGGACGACCAAGCGGCCGGGCTGTGGTAGAAAAGGTCCTCCACATCAACTGCCTCGAGATGGAAGCAGTGATTCGGGCGGTCGAGTTTTGGAAACTTCGACTCCGTCGGAAACGGCTGATGATACAGTCGGACAACTCCACAGTCGTCCACTGCGTCAACAAACAGGGAACAACTCAGTCGGCGGCCCTTCTGGACCGGACATTCAGGTTCTTCGCCCTCGTCGACGACTTGGACATGGGCGTTCGCGCCCGTCACATCCCGGGGGCCAAGAATGTGATTGCTGACGCCCTGTCGAGACCATTAAGGCCGTCTCCCACGGAGTGGATGATCCATCCGACAGTCTTTCATCTGCTGACAGATCGACTCTGGTTGCCTCAAGTAGATCTCTTTGCAGCCCCGTACAACAACCGCCTCCCTCGATTCGTGTCGCCGGTTCCAGACCCACGGGCATGGGACCACGACGCTCTAGCGATATCGTGGGGGGGTCTAGACGCTTACGTGTTTCCACCAACGGTGCTGTTACCATCGCAACTGGTGAAAGTTCGTCAAACGGCCAACCTACGTCTGCTTTTGGTCGCGCCTTATTGGCCGGCCAGAACATGGTTTCCGGAACTTCTTCAGATCATCGATCAACCACCGTTCCCGTTGCCAGATTGAGACGACCTCCTTCTTCATCCTCACACCGACGACTTGCATCCGGGGATAAAGAACATCCGGGGATAAAGAACTTCCAGCTTCACGCCTGGGTTTGCTTAAGACCTCGTTAATGAAGAAAGGCTATTCGGCTAAAGCGGCAGCGCTTGTCTCGTCGGCACATCGTAAGCTGTAAGATGACAAGTGGACCACTTTTACCATTTTCGCCAGGTCTCATGGCTTCAACCCGGCGGTAGCGACCCCACCACAAGTGGTGGAGTTCCTAGTCTCTCTCCGGTCATCTCGGCGTCTGAAAGGGTCGACGATCTTGACATATCTGGCAGCTTTGGCTTCAGTAGTGCCGTCTCCTACGGGCGACAAGCTCACTTACGTACCGGAGTTGCAGAAGATTCTATGTGCCTTCATGGTTGAAGATCAGTCACGTAAATTCCGACCGCCGGCCTGGGACCTCAATGTCGTTCTGCGCAACCTGTCTAGTCAGGCTTACGAGCCTCTGGATCAGGTCGCGTTCGACTTATTGTCTCAGAAAACGGTTTTCCTTCTCTCGCTGGCTACGGCTGCGAGAATTACGGAAATACATGCCATTGACATCGGTCGGATTACGTTCGATCAGCGTAACCATGGCAACGTCCATCTTGGTCTCAGATGGGATTTTTTACCGAAAAATCAACTTCCTGGCCAAGATCCGAGAATGTTCCACATTCCTTCCGTGTCTGCCATTATGGGCCCTCATGATCATGCTGATCTCACCTTGTGCCCAGTTCGTGCGCTTCGTATTTACCTGCAGCGTTCTGAACAGCGACGACAATATTTTCGACGGCTGTTCATACCGCTCTCAACCAATGCAAAGAAAGTGATTACACGTAATACTCTCTCATTTTGGTTGAGAGCGGTAATTCTCAGAGCTTACGAGGCGCAAGGACTCGCACCTCCCACCTCCTCTCATCCGCACGAAGTTCGAGACATCGCTTCAACATTAGCACTCCACAGTAATTGTTCGCTACAAGTTATTATTGAGGGCTGCTTTTGGAGATCTACTTCAGTGTTTGCCTCGCATTATCTTAGAGATATCTCCACAGAAGATGTTGAAGGACTCAAACAGTTTGGACCACTCGTGGTGGCACAACAGATCTCTCAGAAAAGACAGTGAATTTGTGTTTTATTCACTTTGGAGTTTTTGCTCGACACTTCGTGACATACTACAGGTTACAATAAAAGCTGTTGGTGAATGTACGCATTCTTATGGTTTTTTGTTGCGTGCAGTACTTCTGCTTTTTATTATGGTTATTCGGTGTATGCATCGTCTTCCCATACATTATAATACTGCTCGTATTTTTTAGTTACTTTGTATACTGCGAGTTGCTCTGTAACTAAATTATGCGCCAACCTCACTTCGATCCGAGTTCAACTGACGTGTGCAGGTGTACTGTCGCATCGATAATTAGTTGTGTGTCGAAGAGCATTAACCATGCTATTTTAGTTACCTTGTCTACGGAGAGTTGTTCTGTAACTAAATTATACGCCGACCACATTTCGATCCGGGTTCAACTGACGTGTGCAGTTGTATTGTCGCATCGATAATTAGTTGTGTGTCGAAGAGCATTAACCATGCTATTTTAGTTACCTTGTCTACGGAGAGTTGTTCTGTAACTAAATTATACGCCGACCACATTTCGATCGCAATTCAACTGACGTGTGCAGTTGTCCTGTCGCTTCGATAATTAGTTGTGAATCGAAGAGCATTAAACATGCTGTTTTAGTTACCTTGTATACTGCGAGTTGCTCTGTAACTAAACTATTCGTCGACCACACTTCGATCGCAGTTCAACTGACGCGTGCAGTTGGCCTGTCGCATCGATAATTAGTTGTGTGTCGAAGAGCATTAACCATGCTGTGCGTTCGTGATAAACAACTTGTCTCGTCCGTGCATCTGGTCGAATGTTCTATTGTCACTACAGGGGTGAGGAACTTGGTACATTCGACGTGAAAGTGGTCACTGCCTGATTACTTTCCCGACCCTCCTTCCAGTGTTCCGTCGAATTCTACCCATTTGTAAGACTGAAAACAGACTAAAACATGGGTTTTTCAGATTAAAAACGATTTTTTATTGGTCTGTTTTCAGTCGTACGTTCCCACCCAGCCATCCCCACTGGGAAGTAATCCAGTCCAGTCCTGCTTGATGGCTTATTCTTCGAGATTTGTGACATGTCATAGGGAGGTGCGTGCGCAACCGGACGGAAACAAGTTTAATGTTTACATTCCAGCTTCTGGCTTCCTCTTAAACGTGCGACTAGACGTGAGGGTATGAGAGATACCCATTTGTACGACTGAAAACAGACCAATAAAACATCGTTTTTAATCTGAAAAACCCATATTTCTTCACCAAACTTGGCACATAGATAGATCTAGTGGTGAACTGGTGCCTTTTGATAGTTTGGGATTTTAAAAAAAGTTATTTTTCGAGTTTCCATGGCAACAACTTTGATTTAGACTGAAAATGGCGGTAGTCCTGGTTTTGCGGAGCAGATCTTGAAAAACGTACCATATTTCTTCACCAAACTTGGCACATAGATAGATCTAGTGGTGAACTGGTGCCTTTTGATAGTTTGGGATTTAAAAAAAAAGTTATTTTTCGAGTTTCCATGGCAACAACTTTGATTTAGACTGAAAATGGCAGTAGTCCTCGTTTCCGGAGCAGATCTTGAAAACCGTACCATATTTCTTCGTCATACTTGGCACATAGATAGGTCTAGTGGTGAACTGGTGCCTTTTGATAGTTTGGCATGTTTAATAACAATATTTTTTTAGTTTCCATGGCACCGACTTTGATTTAGACTGAAAATGGGAGTAGTCCTCGTTTCCGGAGCAGATCTTGAAAACCGTTCCATTTTTCTTCACCATATTTTGCACATTGATAGGTCTAGTGGTGAACTGGTGCCTTTGGATAGTTCTGGATTTTTTTTAAAAGTTATTTTTCGAGTTTCCATGGCAACGACTTTGATTTAGACTGAAAATGGAGGTAGTCCTCGTTTCCGGAGCAGATCTTGAAAAACGTACTATATTTCTTTACAAAAAGGCCCAGTGAACATAGTTCTCAGGAGCTAATGCATTGCACACACCCGACATGTCATATTGGGGATGTGAGTATTTCATGCTTGTTTATTTTATACTCATTATGGTGGTTAGGTTGGATGGCCCAGTGATTATGCATTCAGTGACAATAATGAAGGTTCATACTCATATAACTCACACTAAGTGAAAGTCAATTCTTACATGTGTTATCAACATCACTAAATACTTCTGTGAAGATCTGGGGTAGAGGAGGTCTTCAGCAACCCATGCTTGCCCTGAAAGATGACTATGCTTGTCGTAAGAGGCGGGATTGGGTGGTCAGGCTGGCTGACTTGGTAGATGCATGTCATTGTATCCTAATTGTGTAGATCGATGCTCATGATGTCTGTCACTGGATTGTCTGGTCCAGACTCGATTATTTACAGACCGCCCTCATATAGCTGGAATATTGCTGAGTCCATCACGAAACAACAAACAAACAAACATCTGTATTGTGTATACATGGGATATGAACATGATGAAGTGGTCTATTCTATCTATTACATGGATTACCGATGTCTAACGCTTTGTTTTTGTTTTAGTTGTTTTTAATGTGACCAATTTTGTAGCCGGTGGTAAATAATGGGACACCCTCCCCCCGTATTTTCTGTTGCTGTAGTGTTTTTTGTCCTCAACCTGAATGATACTATTACTATCTCTCTGTAAATAAAAATGAATAGGTGACCAAAACATCTTTATCTGGTGATTTCAAAGAACTAATGTGACATTTACTGACAACATTGTCTTGCTTGACAATGATATAAGGATCTATACCGGAACGTCTCTTTTCACAGTATTAAAGAAGTTGTTATCCATAAAATTATGTCTACCTTGTCATCCATCAACTTCTTAGTAATGCCTATCAAACAATTTAAAACATTGTGCAGTAATGGTTGCAAAGTGGTTTGTTCACTACACCAGAGAACATGATCATAATGTTAAACTGATGTTGACATTTACTCTGAATACGGTACAGTACAGTAATGTATGTAACAGTACATACAGTGATATTGTTTGTAATTGTACCTTTGTTTCTAGGACCGGGTGATGAAGCCTCTGGGAGGCTATGTCGGCTACAGCAGTGAGATGAGAGAACTAGCACAGGTTATAAGCAGGGTAAGTAGTCTCCACACTCATACCTGAAGCCCCTGCTCCAAGAAGAACTGTGTAGGTGGTGGAATATAGGGGTGCACTGTCAAAGAAGGAAATGGATCTTCAAAATCTGATCTATCTCCCTGATACAATACCTCTCTGCATGAAGATATGACCAACCCTCCATATGAGGTTGTGACACATGAAAACTGACTGAACTTTGACAGCCCAATGTGAATCAGATGTCAGCTTTCTGATTTGGTTTCATTTCTTTGCCACCATGATTTTGAAATTTCTGTCTTAATGAATAAATCCTACACAGAACATCCAGAACATAAATATTCTCAAGATAGTTCACCCTTTTAGGTGTAGATGCCATACTCCCATAGTGCTCAGATACAACAGAGTGTGTAAAATATCCACAACACATTTAGTGTGCTCTTATTTTTTTCATTTGGAACTGCCTGGTTTTTTTTAGATACAGAAAACTGAATACATTCGCTCATACCAAGAATCTTGAAGCATCAACACTAATTGACTGATTAGAAAGTTGAGCTGATGGGACCCCATAAAGAGGGTTTGCCATATCTTCACTCAGAGATATCATATGGGAGTAAAAGATCTGATTTTAATGAGACTGACATCACAGATTATATGTCATCAGTTCTACCTGTACAAATGTGAATATGAATGTGTGCCATACCTTCTATTATCTGTTTGCAGGACATATACCTGCAGAATCCCAATGTTACGTGGGATGACATTATAGGTTTAGATGAGGCAAAGCGACTTGTTAAAGAAGCTGTTGTTTATCCCATCAGGGTAAGAAATGTTGGTACACGTGCATTATACCAGACGCCTATCTGCCATGTTTGTTTTATGCTGCTAATAAGGCTGCTTGCGACGACATCTCTATTTGAAAATTAGGGCAATAATGCTCAAAATATACAGAGAAAATGACCTCATCAGTGACATCCGTTGGAGCCACATTTCAGCGAACACATATTTTATATCTACTTTTAAAATCAAACAATACATTTACTTACGAAAGCATTTAATTCCAGCTGTTGTGTGTTGGACAAGCCCCCCAAACCCTCTGTTATTTTATTGAGGCGACAAAAATGGTGTCTGAAAAGATTTGAAACCCTTACTAAGGAATGAGCTTGTGCACAACCCTTACCAAAATGGTGGAAGGTGTCTGGTATACTGCATTCTTGCCAAAATATCTATCGTGTTTATTGGCATGCTAGGTATGTTCTACTTTATGATACCATCTATCATTGTCATTGTCATAATAATAATGATGACTTATGCCGTTGTGTTGTCTTGAAAGTAAAAATGTGATTTATCCAAAGCTAAACTCTATTCAGTATGTTGGGGAGAGGGTTGTGGTACAATATATATCCAAATATGTGATTGCTGTTATTATGTGTCTGGTAAGAAGTAAGTGACAAGGAATTAATAGCAATTTGGTTGTTTAACTAGTAGACACAGTTTGTGTGGTTCTGTGATAGGTGACCATAATTTGACACCACCTGCTATATCTTTCAGTATCCCCAGTTGTTTCGAGGAATTCTGTCTCCATGGAAGGGACTTCTGTTGTATGGGCCTCCAGGTACATTTTACCCTCACTGGATAACACAGCATCTTACTTTGTGGTTTCTAGTAAAATGCATGTTTTACCTTACCTGATGCTACACAGTGCTTTAGCTTCCCTACCTTATACAAACAGAGAGTATTGGAATGAAGAGACAGTTTAGACAGACTACAGCCCGTGCCTAGTTATCCCCCTTGGCCCCTACTCCTCCTATTCTTTTCTGAGCAACATTTTGTGATGGACTATAACGAAGCGTCAGTGGACAAGTCTCTCACTCCTGCCGATATGGCTGCTTGGCTTGTAGATCATGTCCCTTGTGCTTTGCCTGGGCAAGATGCCTCCCCCCAAGTGAAGCACAAAGTTTTGGAGCCTGGAGAAGTTCTACTCCCTCGTGACCAGTTGGTAGCTGATGTGGCCAGGTCATTAGACGACACTGCATGTCCAGCCATCAATTCAAGTTCCCAGATTTCGGAAGGAACACTATCCTTTTCACTCCATGTAATTTGCCAACGTCTGCCCTCCTGTCGATGAAGACGTTCGTATGCTCGTAGGTTCTTCTCGGCCCAGTACCTCGATTCAGATGACAGATTTGCAACTTGGTAGAATGGATGCCGCTCTCCGTCACTCTCTTTATCCACTGTCGGCAGTGGCTTCCACCAACTCGGCCATACAGGACTGCTTAGACATCTGGGGCTAATGACCAGCTCCTTTCTGTCTTGGATTGGCAACAGCATGTACACATGTACACATGTCGACTTACCTACAATACTGCCTTGGATCATCACCATTTCCATCTCCCATTTGGCATTTCCCTGGTTATTCATACGTATAACCCATCCCATCGTTGCCTTCCTTCGCCGCAGGGGGATTCGGTTTGGAGCCTACCTCAACAACTGCATCCTCAGTCATGGCATCAATCAGACCCTGACCTTTCACCCTTCGCCTCCTCCATCCGTTGGGTTGGATGATCAGCATCGGATCTGACTCCCTCTCGCCATCTCACTTTCATAGGCGGTCTCTTTCTGACAGACCTCTCCTTGATACAGGTTCCTCCGGATTGGTTCGTGGTGATCCAATCCGGGATCAGGAGAGCCCTCTCTCAACCTCTCAATCTCCACCAGTGGCAGAGCCTTCTCGGGCTGTTGACCTCAGCTCAGGATCTGACGTCCAGGGGTCGTTTTCAACTGCGTCCCCTTCAGCGGTTTCTCCTGCTCAGATCTGTCGGGTCCCCTTCTTCCTCTGCCAAGGGAATTACATCTGTTACTGGAGTGGTGGCTAGTCCCATCGAACATCTTGAGTTGTTCCTCTATGACAAGCTTCGAGGCCACTCACCATCTCCACAAGGATGGAGCGCCCACCTTCTCCAGGAAACTGCTTCCGGTCTTTGGACTCCTTCGGAACGTAGGTGGCACATCAACAATCTCATTGGCATCAGATCCTCCGCAACAGCTGTCACATGGTCGCACTGGACAACTCCACAGTGGTGTATTACATCAACAGGCAAGGGTCGACTCGGTCTGCTTGTCTCCTGGAGCAGACCTTTTGCCTGTTTCATCTGGCCAACGGTCTCCGTCTTCTGATACGAGCCTGTCACATTCCATGTTGTCGCAATGTCTTAGCCAACTCCCTGGCAGGACCCGATCGTCCTCCCCCACAGAGTGGATGCTCCACCCGGAAGCCTTCCGGTTCTTACGCGATCACCTGGTGACTCCCAACATAGATCTCTTCGCAACGGTGTGCAACCACCAATTGCCAGTGTACGTGTCTCCTGCTGCTTGGGAGGTAGATGGCCTCGCTCTGTCCTGGGTCGGCCTAAGCGCATCAGCTTTTCCACCCCCAGTTCCTCTCCCCCAGGTCCTTCTGAAGGCAGCCCTGGCCTGTCCTCTGCTTTTGGTCGCGCCTTACTGGCCGTCGCAGATTGGTTTCCCAGGCTCCTTCAGCTCGCAGGAGAACCTGTGTTACGTCTCCCGGCATGGCCAAACCTTCTGCTCAATCCTCACACCAGACAACTGCATCCAGACCCTGACGGTTGCAGTCTGCACGTTTGGCGTGCCTCCAGAAGTCACTGATCGCTAAAGGATTTTTAGCTCCTGCTGCGCCCGCTGTTTCCAGAGCTCATCATCCCACCACTCGTTCCATATATGATGACAAGTGGCGGTTGTTCCAGGCCTCGTGCTTGTCCAGGCACATTGTTCCTGTGGAGGCCACCATTCCACATGTGGATGACTGTTTGGTTTTCCTTTGCCAATCACGTCACCTAGCTGGTTCCACGATTGTGACTATCTTGCTGCGCTCAATTCTGTCCTCAAGATCGCTAGAGGTCACAGGCTAATATCAGTCCCGGTCCTTTTTGCCATGGTCCGAGGTTTTTGGCTGAAGGACCAGACTAAGAAGTTTGCCCCCCCCAGCTTGAGATCTCAATGTTGTTTTGCAGGATTTATGCCAGGCTCCATATGAGTCACTTGCGTCTGCTTCATTTGAAGATCTCTTTGAAGAACTTGCTTTTTCCTGGCCCTTGCGACAGCTGCCGGGGTTAGCGAGCTTCATGCCCTGGGTGTGACCCGTGTTTGGTTCGACCAGTGTCCTCACGGTTTGGTTCACCTTGGCCTTTGTTGGGACTTTATCGCCAAAAACCATCTGCCCGGCCAACCTGATTGGCAGTTTAACGTCCCGTCTCTTTCGGAGATCGTCGGCCCTGATGAGGACCTGGAGCTCGCCCTCTGACTGGTTAGGGCCCCCCGACATTGTCTTCAGGTGTCTCAGCAGCATCGCAAGCAGTGCCAGAGGCTGTTCATCTCTCTTTCCAGCCGTGGCTGTGCAGAGATCTCTTGTAATACAGTCTCTCTTTGGCTTCATTCTGCTATCCTGAAGGCTTATCGTTGTGCTGACTTACCACCACCTACAGCCTCCAATCCACATGAGATCTGTGCCCTGTCTTCTTTGCTGGCCCTCCATGCTAACGTCTCCGTCCCTTCCATCATGGAGGGTTGCTTCTGGTCATCTACTACTGTCTTCGCCAGCCATTATCTTCGCAACATTTCTGTGGAGGACATCGAGGGTATACATAGCTTTGATCCATTTGTCCTGGCCCAGCAGCTGACCAACCGCTGACGCCATTGACTGTGCTGATTCCGAGGAACGTGGTTGTCTGCAGCCCCGCTGGCCCCGCCGATGCATATTGCCAAGGTAGGACCATCCCTTGTGCTGTTTCCTCTTGGGTTGCTGGGTACTTTTATGTTGGTACCTAGTAAAGTTTGGTCCTGTTTCTCCCCTTCTTTTTGAGCCGGATACGGAATGCCTTGCTTTTACCCTCAGTAAAGCATTGTTCTCTCTACCGTCAGACCTCCATCTTATCCCCTTGCCTGCCGTTCCGGGAGCCGCTACCTTGCTGTCGCCTGCTAGGTTTCCTGCTGGACGGTTTTGGTTGTGCTTTTTCAGTGTGCCTGGCGCTTCTCACGGTAAGCCCACCTTCCATCAGTCGAATAAAGTACTGTGTAGCGTCAGGTATGGTAAAACATGAGCATTTCTGATTAAATGCAATGTTTTTATACTTACCTGATGCTACACCTATAGGCCCACCAGGACTCCATCCTTCTCCTCCGTCTTACAGTTGGCACGACTGTGTACTCCAAGTCTGATGTGACCCAGTGAAGAATATGAGGAGTAGGGGCCAAGGGGGATAACTCGTGGATGCCTAGGCACGGGCTGTTTATTTGTTCCAGTACTGTCTGTCTGTATAAGGTAGGGAAGCTAAAGCACAGTGTAGCATCAGGTGAGTATAAAAACATTGCACATAATCAGACATGCTCATTATGTATATATTTCATTCTTTTGTCTTAGCATGTTGACTGTTGTTCATTGTCTGTTGGCACAAGAGCCTTGAAGCTGAACCTGTATAGGTTGTTTCAGCAATATAATGTGTCATAGAACTGTTCCGATGTGACCTTTGACATCCACAATGCCCCAGAGGCTTGTGATGCTCCCTATTCATGATGATGGAATTTGTGTGTATGATCCCAGCTGTGGTTCTAGTTAGAGGCCCCAGTCTGATCATAAACATAGTCATGACAGTAGTCATTTTGACCCATTACTCAGAAGTACATGAAGTACAATTGTATTTACTGTGTATCAAACAGTAATTGTAAACAAGGTACACGTTCATGTGTTTGTTATGTTCCAATGTCCAGAAAGTCTGGTGAGGATTGTGAATCCTGTGTATTGTGACAGTGAATGGTGACAGTGAGTGATAACACGTGTTGTGACAGTGAGTATTACGACTTAATCATGTGTAGTGTGACTGTGTACTGTGACTGTGTTGTGTGACTGTGTAGTGTGACTGTGTAGTGTGACTGTGTAGTGCAAGTGTGTACTGTGACTGTGTACTGTGACTGTACTGTGTACTGTGACTGTAGTGTGACTGTGTACTGTGATTGTGTAGTGTAACTGTAGTGTGTGACTGTGTAGTGCGAGTGCGTACTGTGACTGTAGTGTGACTGTGTACTGTGACTGTAGTGTGACTGTGTACTGTGACTGTGTAGTGTAACTTTAGTGTGACTGTGTACTGTGACTGTAGTGTAACTGTAGTGTGTGACTGTGTAGTGCGTGACTGTGTAGTGCAAGTTGTACTGTGACTGTATTGTGACTGTGTACTGTGACTGTGTCGTGTGACTGTAGTGTGACTGTAGTGTGACTGTGTGCTTTGACTGTGTACTGTGACTGTGTAGTGTGACTGTGTAGTGTAACTGTAGTGTGTAACTGTAGTGTGTGACGTGAGTGCGAGTGTGTACTGTGACTGAAGTGTGACTGTGTACTGTGACTGTGACTGTGTAGTGTGACTGTAGTGAGAGTGTGTACTGTGACTGTAGTGTGACTGTGTACTGTGACTGTGTACTGTGACTGTAGTGTGACTGTGTAGTGTAACTGTAGTGTATGACTGTATCGCGAGTGTGTACTGTGACTGTAGTGTGACTGTAGTGTGACTGTAGTGTAACTGTAGTGTGTGACAAGTGCTAGTGTGTACTGTGACTGTATTGTTATTGTGTACTGTGACTGTGTACTGTGACTGTAGTGTGACTGTAGTGTGACTGTGTACTGTGTACTGTCACTGTAGTGTGACTGTGTAGTGTAACTGTAGTGTGTGACTGTACTTTGACTGTAGTGTGACTGTGTACTGTGACTGTAGTGTGACTGTGTACTGTGACTGTGTAGTGTAACTTTAGTGTGACTGTGTACTGTGACTGTAGTGTAACTGTGTACTGTGACTGTGTAGTGTAACTGTAGTGTGTGACTGTGTAGTGCGTGACTGTGTAGTGCAAGTTGTACTGTGACTGTATTGTGACTGTGTACTGTGACTGTGTCGTGTGACTGTAGTGTGTGACTGTAGTGTGTGACTGTGTACTGTGACTGTAGTGTGACTGTGTGCTTTGACTGTGTACTGTGACTGTGTAGTGTGACTGTGTAGTGTAACTGTAGTGTGTGACGTGAGTGCGAGTGTGTACTGTGACTGAAGTGTGACTGTGTACTGTGACTGTGTCTGTAGTGAGAGTGTGTACTGTGACTGTAGTGTGACTGTGTACTGTGACTGTGTACTGTGACTGTAGTGTGACTGTGTAGTGTAACTGTAGTGTGTGACTGTATCGCGAGTGTGTACTGTGACTAGTGTGACTGTGTACTGTGACTGTAGTGTAACTGTAGTGTGTGACTGTACTGTGACTGTGTAGTGTGACTGTAGTGTGACTGTGACTGTAGTGTAACTGTAGTGTGTGACTGTACTGCGACTGTGTAGTGTGACTGTACTGTGACGACTGTAGTGTGACTGTGTACTGTGACTGTAGTGTGACTGTGTACTGTGACTGTAGTGTGACTGTGTACTGTGATTGAAGTGTGACTGTGTACTGTGACTGTAGTGTGACTGTGTACTGTGACTGTCTAGTGTAACTGTGTACTGTGACTGTGTAGTGTGACTGTACTGTGACTGTGTAGTGTGACTGTACTGTGACTGTAGTGTGACTGTACTGTGACTGTAGTGTGACTGTAGAATGACTGTGTACTGTGACTGTAGTGTGACTGTGTAGTGTGACTGTGTACTGTGATTGAAGTGTGACTGTGTACTGTGACTGTAGTGTGACTGTGTACTGTGACTGTCTAGTGTAACTGTAGTGTGTGACTGTACTGTGACTATGTAGTGTAACTGTAGTGTGTGACTGTGTACTGTGACTGTGTAGTGTAACTGTAGTGTGACTGTGTAGTGTGACTGTTGTGTGACTGTAGTGTGACTTGTGACTGTTGTGTGACTGTAGTGTGATTGTGTTGTGTGGCTTTAGTGTGTGTTGTGTGAGTGTGTTGTGTTGTGACTGTGTAGTGTGACAGTGTTGTGTGCCTGTGTTGTGTGACAGTACAGAGGTGCTACTTGTTTTGTGCAGGGACAGGCAAGACTCTGCTGGCCAAGGCTGTAGCTACAGAATGCAACACAACCTTCTTCAACATATCTGCCTCCAGCATAGTCAGCAAGTGGAGAGGAGACTCGGAAAAGTTAGTCAGGGTTAGTAGTGACGTCAAGTTGATAATGCAGGACGCATGTTTATTTGCTGGAATATCAGAGCAATTTCTTAGATGAACAGAGAGTATTTTGTCATCGCATAAAAGCTTTTGTTATTGTCCATACAAAAAATCATTTGTATATTTAAGGATTGACTCTTTATTTTTTTCGGTTCATGGAATTAGGAATCGAAAAATTGATATGCAAACTTTTGTAAGAATATGTCTGTATCTCAATTAACTGAAAAAATACACAGTGAATCCTTAAAATCAAATTCAACAATGAAAACATGTGTTATCTACAATAATTTAAGCAAAAATATTTTTATAAATCAAAAACACAAAAATGATGAGATTGATAGACATGCTAGGTGTAGGAATACTGTGGCATGACATGAATCAGGTGATTATATAATTTATGCCCATTACTTGACGAGCTCATAAAGTTAGTAGCCAATTAACGGAGACTAGCATCAAACAAAGTTGATGGGACCTGTCAATCAAGAAGGATCTGTGTTGCAGGTGTTGTTTGAGCTGGCCAGGTTCCATGCACCATCAACAATATTCCTGGATGAACTGGAGTCACTCATGAGTCAGCGGGGATCACAGGGTGGGGGGAGGTGAGCAGTAGGAGGAGAAGGAGGATATGATGGCATCTCTTGCCAGCCCCATTTCTACAAGCATTATGAGTACAGTACTGGCCCCTGACCAGAAAGTAACTCTGCACGTCACACTGGACACCCTGATTGTTAATTATGTAGAAGCATGAAGAAAATAATGTTTAGAGTCTGTAAAATTAGTTTAATATCTTTTTAAGCCTTTGGTCAGACAGATATTTTGCAAAAGTGTAGGTTATGTGCCACATTTAGAACATTATGATCTGAATGGTAACTGCAGAAAATGACATCTTTTTCATCAGTTATGGTGGGAAATGAGTGCCCTGATTATGTTTTAGACGATATAGAATCACTGAAACATACCTTGACCTTGTTTGTCATCCCGTCAAAGCAGTCCTCCCACATGCATATACCTTCAAGTGATGCATTATTCTACACCTGTAGTGTTTGGGCACACTATGTTTCAGTGAGCATGAGGGCAGCAGAAGGATGAAGACAGAGCTACTGGTGCAGATGGATGGACTGGCCAAGACAGATGACCTCGTCTTTCTCCTTGCTGCATCCAACTTACCATGGTACAAACAGCATTTCTCTTTTCACATAGTGCTTACTGTATCCGTGTATCTCCCCTCATCCGTTGCTACTTTAATGTCAATTTTTCTTTATGTCACTAATGGGTGCTATTGATCGTCCTGTAAGGTAAGATTGGCTATCAGATCAAAAACGGTATAGGTTTTGGAAAACCGGGTAGCAGCCCTCCCAGCTTTTGTTTTCAATCTGGAATCCTTATTCAAAGTTCACTTTCGATGAAATAATCACTTACCACCAAATACATATGTTTTAAGGAAGAGATTTGAAAATATTTTATGATTTATAGCTTATCAGAGATGTAGACATTGTAGAAATGCACTGTAAATCCTTCAGTGCAGTTCCATTAAATTTGTTACGGAATGATTTGTATCTCCCACTGGTAAGACTAATATAAATCGAGGAAAGGATGAGGGAATATCGGAATTACTGCTGGAGGCAGCGGTGGACCACTTATTATAAGGCACCTTTACTGTCAAGAGTGGCTTCTTTTGGGCTGGCCAGGATCCTATGTTCTGATTTGCTCTGATTATGATCCTTGGTTTGTCAGCACCATACTCATATGTTACTTTGATTCGCAGACTGCCTCCATGGCCTATTGGTAGAGCGTCTGCCCAGAGTGGAAGGTCAGGGGTACCAAAAGATGTTAAAAGATAGTACTTGTTGTTGTCCTGCCTGGCACTCGGCATTAATGGGCTAAAACACACACACCACACCACACCACACCACACCACACCACACCACACCACACCACTAAACGTTAAACCCCATTTCACCTCACCTTGTAGGATTAGCCAAACATGTAATGGGTCACACACTACATAGGGCTTTCCTCTCACATCAAACGGACATGCCGCGATATGACTTGCATACTGTTCAGTGCGATGTTAAACCCAGCTCACTCACTAAGTTTTACTCAACATCCATGCTTTCAAAGTGTATTTGGTATTGCTCAAACCAGAGAATGTTCTTTATGTGTGCAGGGAGTTAGATCACGCCATGTTGCGGAGGTTGGAGAAGCGGATCATAGTGAACCTGCCCACAACAGAAGCCAGGAGAGCCATGTTCAAGCATCATCTCCCGCCTATAGTTGTACCCAAAGATAGTTCAGGAGTGGAGATAATGTCGGATCTTGACTACGAACAATTAGCTAATGTGAGCCATCTTACCGTTCATTCCTGCCTGACTACTATTACTGTGTATATAATGCTATTAAATATATTACTAAATTTACTACTTAATTTTTTCTTATCCGACATACTAGTTCCGACATAATCATATGCAACAAACCATGTCAGATTAACAGGATTTGACTGTATGTGTTTCTATGTGGCTGGATGTATCACCTTGTTAGAATGGAAACATCACCTTTTCTGTGTACAGGGACTCTGCAAATTAATTTTACTTTGCTTTGAGCATGTTGATGTGTTAACTATCATGAGAATTCTTATCCTTGAGTTTTCGTTTTGCTCCTAACATAGTGCCTGTTAGTGAGTCTGTGATGTGTCATTGCTTAAACTGAGCTCTTGGCGTCAAGAATTGATGTCACAGATCTTTCAATCTGAATTTACATGTCTGTATTTTAGTCAGCTCTTCAGTTAAGGATGAAGTGTATTTTGATCACATGGCTTGAAAGTGTTTGTTTTTTATGGAAATATAACATTGTGCCAATGTAGTTGTTGATTTACATAAATGGACAATGTTTTCAGATGACGGAAGGCTATTCAGGGTCTGACATCAAGCTGCTGTGTAAAGAGGCAGCCATGAGGCCCGTCAGAAAGATATTTGATGCTCTAGACAACCACACTGAAGGTGAGCTGTTGATGCTGTCAGTAGATTCACCATGTTCTGAGGGATCTTTACTGTTACAGTTCATCGTTGTCTTAGTAACTTTTCTTTTGAAAGAATTGTATAACTACCGTACAAAGAATGACGGCACAATGCATTCAGAATGCACAACAGTATGTCTATGTGCCACATTGTGTGTATTAATCATGGTGACATAGTACTTCATGGGGCCTTTTACAAGGTGTCAGTAAAAACATTTCTCTTTTGTTTATTTCAGCAAAAATATGACTTAAATAAAATATCTACTCAAAGGCAAAAGTAATTGGATAACTGAAACTTGATAACTATTTCCACCCAGAATCCAATAGGGATGTGCCAAACTGATCACGAATACACTTGAAAGAAAAAAGTGAATGAGAAGAGTGTTGTGTGCCTAAAAGATAGTGGTGTAACGATACGGCGATACAGTATTGTATCCCGATGCACAGCCCACGATACGATGCATCGATTTGGAAAGCATGTATCGCGATACATACGATATTTTCATAACAGCAGTTATACCTACCGTATTTTCTTGAGTATAGTGCGCACTTTTTTCCAAAAAACACAGCTATGTAGAAGGGGTTACGCATTATACACGAATTAATGAGTTTTGATGTTTTTCCCCCCATGGAAAGACATTACCGTGAGCACGTAACCCCGGAAATACCATGTCAACAAATCCATACTGAAGTTCGCAAATTATTCATGTAATTACACTGTCTGGCTATAAAAAAAAGAAGTGTTCTTTGTATATCTGGACTCATGTTTGTAACTTATTTCATTAATTTTATTCAAAATTCCTTTTAATATTGTTATAATTAATTTCGGCGAAATCGTGTGTGAAGCGATCGGAAGATCGCACAACTCACCGTTATTAACAGCAACCATGGTCAGATTACCGCTATTGACGCCTTGAAAGGAATTTTAGTTGACAGAGAATGGATACATATATCATAAATGCCATACTTTGATTCGTTAAAAGTCAGATTTGTTTTTGTTGGATGATTCTATGTCAACACGTAATTCTCGCGATCACGCGATCACGTGCACGGGAGCCTTGACGGTGACTGGTCAGACTGGTTCCATGTAAAAAATAATACCCGGCAATAGCGATCAGCTGCTTCGCTTAGGGTTATTATTATTTTAAATATGTTTAGTGAAAACAGACCAATAAAACATCGTTTTTAATCTGAAAAACCCATGTTTTAGTCTGTTATCACGGAACTGTTCTGGGTGAACAATACCTTCAAAATGACGTGCTGGTTTTCTTGGGGAATTAGTCAGCAAAGAGCCAGAGTCACAGGAGACTAATCACAATTTTATTTTCAAGAACAATTAACAATTTACAATATCTTAGAATATAACTTAGGGTGCCACAGAGAGTCGGTACACACTCTGGGCTGTGGGAGAGAGGTCTGCTTGGTAAGAGAGTCAAACCCCTTCTCTGGACCAAGGCTTATATAGCCAAGGTCACCTGACATTTAGTAAGTAATAAATATAAATGTAAACAGTAAATCATAAGTGACATACTTGCACATACAGTTCAGGATGGCAGACGGTCGATGTACACAAAACTGGGGATTAACAATTAGGATTAGCATCTTATAAATAACAGCAATTAAATGTTTCAAGGCATATAGATGTCATGGCTCCAGGGTAATGAGCCTTTGCAATCAAATGTTCTTCAGACAATGGGTGTCGTAAATCAGTCACCATGACAACTTCCCTCCGTTACGTGAAGCTTGGACCCCAAGCTTATATGAGTCCAAATTGATGTGTGAGTTTTTTCACCAACGAAAACAACCATGTGATCAAAATCAGTTATATGAAATCCTTATGCAACAAATATATCTATACAATGACGGTATGAAAGTGATCATCTAGCCAATTTGAATTAGTGCCAGTTTGAAAACTAACCAAGTGATCTTTGTAATGTGCAATTTCACTACAAGGTAATTACTGCTTTGCACAGATTCAATAAATATATCACTGAAGGTTCTTTGAATTCAGGAGTCTGGCTTGGCGGTGCGACTCAGTACCGAATAATGATAATGATTAATGTCATAAAAAGTACAAATTAAACATCTCAGCAAATATTTCGCATAAAGAAATTTGAAACCAGGAGTCTAGCTTTACCGCGTGACTGAAACGGTACTTGTGGGTACTATTGCCCTTTTAAGTACAATGGGTGCTCTTCCCGTGTCTTTGACGGAGCTTGCCCAGATATTGTGGGTGCGATGCCCAAGAAAAAAAAATCCTTAATTCCGACATCAAAACTCTGAAATGCTGAATACTGCTGTGCTGTTAATTACTTAATACTGACATACAATAAACATATGTGTGGGGGTGGCTCACCCATGAATATCCCTAATCTGAATTCAGTGTCCGAGACAATACATTCAATTTTGTACCAAACTGTGCACATTAATTACTTGTAACAAATGACAAATTTTGTCGTTTAGATTTTTGAAATTACGAGTCGAGCTTTAAGGTGTGACTCGATAACCCTACAGCTTAGGTTTGTCTGGGCCCTAGCTGTATCTATATGTCTGGCGTGGCTTGGAGACATTTCAAAGATTCCCTACACAATAACTTCAAAGATCTAGCTTGACTAAAGATGTAATTTGGAGTATATTGCACATATATAAAACTGAATTTTTGAAAGACACATTTTGGCATTAATATACTGGCTTTGATTAAACATACCTGGTTGCAATATTCAACAGTCACACAATATATATCCTTGATTGAGTCCATGTAAGTAAACACAAATTAGTAAGTCCCAATGAGATATCTTGTACACAGTGTCCATCTTGTAGGTGCCCGTGAGGCGGTTTCTGTATTGTGCAGGGTCTGCATGAAGATGGCTGTGGTCGGATCTCTGTGGGATAGGCGTGTATACTTCTTTTCTTAGGTCATGTGCAGGAACGACGTCTTGAAGGGGAAGTCTTAGCAGTGTTGCTAAGATATTCGTGCAGGGAAGGTTTGGGATCGGAGAACTTGTTCTTGATCTGACAGGTTCTTGTTCTTTCTTCAATCTTGTTAAAGGCCATTTCTTCGTTCTTGGTGATTGGCCCCCAGGAAGGTAGTATATCCTTTTAATAAGAGACTGTCACTTCCTACAGTTTTGTGAACCATATGCCATGCTGCAAAGAGGTACAGGAAAGGACAGACTAAGAAGTCTGTCATACCCGGATTCTCCACCAAATTATCACGGAACTGTTCTGGGTGAACAATACCTTCAAAATGACGTGCTGGTTTTCTTGGGGAATTAGTCAGCAAAGAGCCAGAGTCACAGGAGACTAATCACAATTTTATTTTCAAGAACAATTAACAATTTACAATATCTTAGAATATAACTTAGGGTGCCACAGAGAGTCGGTACACACTCTGGGCTGTGGGAGAGAGGTCTGCTTGGTAAGAGAGTCAAACCCCTTCTCTGGACCAAGGCTTATATAGCCAAGGTCACCTGACATTTAGTAAGTAATAAATATAAATGTAAACAGTAAATCATAAGTGACATACTTGCACATACTGTTCAGGATGGCAGACGGTCGATGTACACAAAACTGGGGATTAACAATTAGGATTAGCATCTTATAAATAACAGCAATTAAATGTTTCAAGGCATATAGATGTCATGGCTCCAGGGTAATGAGCCTTTGCAATCAAATGTTCTTCAGACAATGGGTGTCGTAAATCAGTCATTTGGTGGAGAATCCCTTCAAAATGACGTGCTGGTTTTCTTGGGGAATTAGTCAGCAAAGAGCCAGAGTCACAGGAGACTAATCACAATTTTATTTTCAAGAACAATTAACAATTTACAATATCTTAGAATATAACTTAGGGTGCCACAGAGAGTCGGTACACACTCTGGGCTGTGGGAGAGAGGTCTGCTTGGTAAGAGAGTCAAACCCCTTCTCTGGACCAAGGCTTATATAGCCAAGGTCACCTGACATTTAGTAAGTAATAAATATAAATGTAAACAGTAAATCATAAGTGACATACTTGCACATACTGTTCAGGATGGCAGACGGTCGATGTACACAAAACTGGGGATTAACAATTAGGATTAGCATCTTATAAATAACAGCAATTAAATGTTTCAAGGCATATAGATGTCATGGCTCCAGGGTAATGAGCCTTTGCAATCAAATGTTCTTCAGACAATGGGTGTCGTAAATCAGTCATTTGGTGGAGAATCCCTTCAAAATGACGTGCTGGTTTTCTTGGGGAATTAGTCAGCAAAGAGCCAGAGTCACAGGAGACTAATCACAATTTTATTTTCAAGAACAATTAACAATTTACAATATCTTAGAATATAACTTAGGGTGCCACAGAGAGTCGGTACACACTCTGGGCTGTGGGAGAGAGGTCTGCTTGGTAAGAGAGTCAAACCCCTTCTCTGGACCAAGGCTTATATAGCCAAGGTCACCTGACATTTAGTAAGTAATAAATATAAATGTAAACAGTAAATCATAAGTGACATACTTGCACATACTGTTCAGGATGGCAGACGGTCGATGTACACAAAACTGGGGATTAACAATTAGGATTAGCATCTTATAAATAACAGCAATTAAATGTTTCAAGGCATATAGATGTCATGGCTCCAGGGTAATGAGCCTTTGCAATCAAATGTTCTTCAGACAATGGGTGTCGTAAATCAGTCATTTGGTGGAGAATCCCTTCAAAATGACGTGCTGGTTTTCTTGGGGAATTAGTCAGCAAAGAGCCAGAGTCACAGGAGACTAATCACAATTTTATTTTCAAGAACAATTAACAATTTACAATATCTTAGAATATAACTTAGGGTGCCACAGAGAGTCGGTACACACTCTGGGCTGTGGGAGAGAGGTCTGCTTGGTAAGAGAGTCAAACCCCTTCTCTGGACCAAGGCTTATATAGCCAAGGTCACCTGACATTTAGTAAGTAATAAATATAAATGTAAACAGTAAATCATAAGTGACATACTTGCACATACTGTTCAGGATGGCAGACGGTCGAAGTACACAAAACTGGGGATTAACAATTAGGATTAGCATCTTATAAATAACAGCAATTAAATGTTTCAAGGCATATAGATGTCATGGCTCCAGGGTAATGAGCCTTTGCAATCAAATGTTCTTCAGACAATGGGTGTCGTAAATCAGTCACCATGACACTGTATTCAGTCGTACAATTGGGTATCTCATACCTCTAGTCGCTCGTTAAAAGGAAGCCAGAGGCTGGAATGTAAACAATAAACTTGTTTCCGTCCGGTTGCGCACGCACCTCCCGATGACATGCCACAAATCTCTCAGCGCGCCTCTGAGCTGGTCGCTCGAGAAGGACTTTCGCGATATTCTACTAGTACTTATCGTGTGTCTACAGTTGTTGTTCTAATAAAGTAATGATAATATGTCTTCCCTGTAGACTCCTGGAATGTAATCCTTGGTAATCCATTGTTGTGTTCAACACGTGTTTCACTGTTCACTTGATTATACACGTGGCAACATGTCGGGCATTTGTGCCTCGTGTCAACGAAAACTGTCTAAAGTAGATCCTCACAAGTATTGTCCTTCCTGCATAATTAAGGACGGGTTTTCAACGTGTTCGTGGGATAAACGTTGTAAAGAATGTGAGCACTTGTCTTCTATCAACTTTAACTTGTATCTTCGTGCGTTGGCGAAGCGGGCTACTGACCAGCGCTACAAGCAGAGAAGGTCATCGGGTGGATCCTTGGACTCTGCACCCTCTACATCTGGCCCTGGGGGTGGCGCGTCGGCCACACCCAAGAAATCAGTTGATAAAGACCCGCCTCAGGCAACTTATGTTTTCGACAAGACACGTGACCGTTCGCCTGCTGATGATACTTCCCGCACGACTGATCTTCGTCAATCGGTTGATCGAGAGCGTCACTCAGCCACCCCTGTTATGACGGGACCGGGTGGTGACGAGGACCACGGGGGGACTACGGTCCCCAGTCGGTCCGTCTCTCGTCCTACCAACGACGATAGGAACGTCGTGCGGGTCGACAGTGAACACAGATCCCTCTCTAGAAGTCGTTCCCGTTCACGGGACGACAGGTCGAGGGCCTCGTCGAGAGACAGTAAACGACACGAGGACGTTCGTCGCCTTCGTGGACGTCGTGAGTTCGTTTCGGACGATAACTACGATGGGGATCGTAGTACTTCTACAGTTAGAGATCGTAGCCCTCGCCCCCACGGGGACGTGCGATGCTCTCGAAGGGAGTTTTTTGGAGATCAGCGTCGTAGAGCTGATGACCGATCGACACCCTCGTCTCACTTTCCTATCGACCCGACTTTGATAGCCCAGATCACGGCGGCGGTACTCGCCTCGACGGCGTCGACCAAGAAGGATTCGACTACGTCGGAGGTCCATAGACCATCGACCAGTACACCAGTTCCTTCATCTACGCCTCCACAATCGACGTCGACGATGGATTGTGACGACAGCCCTCCTAGGCCTCCCACAGACATTGAGTTGTTTGCTTGGCTATCTAACTTTCTGCCTGAGTTATCAAATGATGTCGACAAACCGACGCGTCCTGGCTTTAAGGTCGGTGCTACGCCACAGTCTCTTCAGTTTTCACCTCCCGATGTCTTCAGAGCCATGGCTCACGATATGGACCAGAACTTTGCCTCTGCTCTACCGGGACAGAGTTTCAACCAGCCGCCTGGTCGATCGAGTTACCCGATTTATGGCATGCCGTTTTCGTCACCCATGAGTAGGGACTTGGATTGGGGGCTACTCTTCAAGACACCAGCGCCCTCCAAGATTCTCGTAGAAGACAGGCATTTGGAATCCATGGACACTGCTGTTCGTCACCAGCTACAACCGCTTGCTATGCTGTCGACGGCGATCGAGGCCCTCTCAGTGTACTTTGAGGAGAAAGACCCCCTCGACGAGGACGGCAGGATGGTGCCATCAATCCTCACCTGTATGCAACGGTGGATCTCGGACGTCCTCGCCCAATCTCGATATGTATCGGGCCAGATTACTACGGCACGTCGTCATGGTTACATCGCCTGCACTGGCCTACCTGATCGTCATGCCAGGACACTCTTACGGGCCCCGTGGTCATCGCAACAGTTGTTTGACGGTCGTACCAACGACGTTCTGGACAAGTACTCCAAGGAAGCCGAGCGTGACATCATCATTTCGGCTTCACACAACATGTCCAGGCGGCCACCGGTTTCGAACGCCCCACGACGCCGTTATAGAAACGAGCATGTGCAACAGGCCTTTCGTAGGGACACGCCTGGACAGCCGTCCCACGAGAGAGATGCGGACAGAAAAGGTCGCCAGGTCTCCTTTTCCACGTATCAGAAGGGGGACAGAGCCAGCGGGGGCAGAAGTGAGGATCCTTAGACATGGGCGTACGCGCCCGTATCATCCCGGGGGCCTAGAATGTGATAGTCGACGCCCTGTCGAGACCATCGAGGCCGTCTCCCACGGAGTGGATGATCCACCCGACAGTTTTTCATCTGCTGACAGATCGACTCTGGTTGCCTCAAGTAGATCTCCTCGCTGGTTACAATAAAAACTGTTGGTGAATGTACGCATTCTTCTGGTTTTTTGTTGTATGCAGTACTTCGGCTGTTTTATTATGGTTATTCGGTGTATGCATCGTCTTCCCATACTTTAAAGTACGGCTCGTATTTTTTAGTTACCTTGTATACTGCGAGTTGCTCTGTAACTAAATTATGCGCCGACCACACTTCGATCGCAATTCAACTGACGTGTGCAGTTGTCTTGTCGCATCGATAATTAGTTGTGTGTCGAAGAGCATTAACCATGCTAGTTTTCGTTACCTTGGATACGACGAGTCGTTCTGTAACTACATTATAAGCCGACCACACTTCGATCGCAATTCAACTGACGTGTGCAGTTGTCCTGTCGCATCGATACTTACTTGTGGGTCGAAGAGCATTATACATGCTGTTCTAGTTACCTTGTATACTGCGAGTTGCTCTGTAACTAAACTATACGTCGACCGCTTCGATCGCAGTTCAACTGACGCGTGCAGTTGTCCTGTCGCATCGATAATTAGTAGTGTGTCGAAGAGCATTAAACATGCTGTTTTAGTTACCTTGGATACGACGAGTCGTTCTGTAACTACATTATAAGCCGACCACACTTCGATCGCAATTCAACTGACGTGTGCAGTTGTCCTGTCGCATCGATACTTACTTGTGGGTCGAAGAGCATTAAACATGCTGTTTTAGTTACCTTGCCTACGACGAGTCGTTCTGTAACTACATTATAAGCCGTCCACACTTCGATTGCAATTCAACTGTCGTGTGCAGTTGCCTTGTCGCATCGATACTTACTTGTGGGTCGAAGAGCATTAAAGATGCTGTTTAGTTACCTTGTATACTGCGAGTTGCTCTGTAACTAAACTATACGTCGACCGCTTCGATCGCAGTTCAACTGACGCGTGCAGTTGTCCTGTCGCATCGATAATTAGTAGTGTGTCGAAGAGCATTAAACATGCTGTTTTAGTTACCTTGCCTACGACGAGTCGTTCTGTAACTACATTATAAGCCGACCACGTTTCGATCGCACCTCAACTGACGTGTGCAGTTGTCCTGTCGCATCGATACTTACTTGTGGGTCGAAGAGCATTAAACATGCAGTTTTAGTTACCTTGGATACGACGAGTCGTTCTGAAACTAAATTATAAACCGTCCACACTTCGATTGCAATTCAACTGTCGTGTGCAGTTGCCTTGTCGCATCGATACTTACTTGTGGGTCGAAGAGCATTAAAGATGCTGTTTAGTTACCTTGTATACTGCGAGTTGCTCTGTAACTAAACTATACGTCGACCACTTCGATCGCCGTTCAACTGACGCGTGCAGTTGTCCTGTCGCATCGATAATTAGTAGTGTGTCGAAGAGCATTAAACATGCTGTTTTAGTTACCTTGCCTACGACGAGTCGTTCTGTAACTACATTATAAGCCGACCACGTTTCGATCGCACCTCAACTGACGTGTGCAGTTGTCCTGTCGCATCGATACTTACTTGTGGGTCGAAGAGCATTAAACATGCAGTTTTAGTTACCTTGGATACGACGAGTCGTTCTGAAACTAAATTATATGCCGTCCACACTTCGATTGCAATTCAACTGTCGTGTGCAGTTGCCTTGTCGCATCGATACTTACTTGTGGGTCGAAGAGCATTAAAGATGCTGTTTAGTTACCTTGTATACTGCGAGTTGCTCTGTAACTAAACTATACGTCGACCGCTTCGATCGCAGTTCAACTGACGCGTGCAGTTGTCCTGTCGCATCGATAATTAGTAGTGTGTCGAAGAGCATTAAACATGCTGTGCGTTCGTGATAAACAATTTGTCTCGTCCGTGCATCTGGTCGAATGTTCTATTGTCACTACAGGGGTGAGGAACTTGGTACATTCGACGTGCAAGAGGTCACTTCCGGATTACTTTCCAGACCCTCCTTCCAGTGTTCCGTCGAATTCTACCCTATTGTACGACTGAAAACAGACTAAAACATGGGTTTTTCAGATTAAAAACGATGTTTTATTGGTCTGTTTTCAGTCGTACGTTCCCACCCAGCCATCCCCACTGGGAAGTAATCCAGTCCAGTCCTGCTTGATGGCTTATTCTTCGAGATTTGTGGCATGTCATCGGGAGGTGCGTGCGCAACCGGACGGAAACAAGTTTATTGTTTACATTCCAGCCTCTGGCTTCCTTTTAACGAGCGACTAGAGGTATGAGATACCCAATTGTACGACTGAAAACAGACCAATAAAACATCGTTTTTAATCTGAAAAACCCATATTTCTTTTTTTCCGAAATATTGAACCCGCTAGAGGGGCGTGCGCATTATACATCGGTGCGCACTATACTCAAGAAAATAGATGAAATACAGGGGCGGATACAGCTATTTTGAAAAGGGGGGGTGCACAATTAAGATCTATTTATTATTGTCTTTTGTGGTAATTTATACAGAAATAAAGATTTTTTTCGAAATAAAAAGGGGTGTGCCCCCATGAAATACTTTAACAGTTTCAAAGCCAGTTTGTTGTTTCAGTAAAACATACTGTATTGCTGACAATTTGCTATAACAGTAAATAAAAACCTTATATCTTCTTCAACTGTACTTGTCACATCTTTTAGATAGCAGAAAGACAGCAACTTGGCTTAGCTTGTACCAGTAAACACTGTATCGTATCGCAACCCCTGTATCGGGATACGTATCGTATCGCGACCCTCCCGTATCGTTACACCTCTACTAAAAGAATCACAATATATTAAATAGCACAGGAACAGTTACTTTTGTCTTGGAGTATTAATGTATATATATAAAGAGGGGGGCATGAGTGGCCCAGTCATCTGAGGAGCCACGATTCGCTGTGCAGAGTTCCATCCCTTGGGCACTCCAGAACCTATAATTGTGGGTTCAAATCCCGATTCGCCCTGATTATGTTTCTAGGTTTGTCAGTACCATACCCGTGCTCGTTGGTTTCACCGAAGTGGTAAACGTCTGAGACCTGCATCACTTCGGGCTTTCCTTCCACATTAAGCTGACACGCTGCGATATAACTGGAATACTGTTAATAGCAGTGTTAAACCCAACTCACTCACTTATAAGACCACATTGTGAATTTATTCTGATGTAGGGTATTTAGTACATGTACATAGATGGAACAACTTTAGCTACTTACTGGACAGGAGGAACTAAACTTTTGTCACCTTGTTGCAGGCCAGGAGCTACATGTCCATATTGACAAGATCCTGACCAGGGATGTCCTGACTGCACTAGAACGCACTAAACCCTCAGCTAAACATCTCAAGGGGAAGTTTGTGTCATGGCAGAAGGAATTTGAGTCTGTATGATGAAGTGGATCCCACTACTTGCTGAGACTACTCCCACTGGACTCGCCCGCTGTGATATGACATTGATGACAAAACACATGTACAACATATTTTGCTGAAACAGGGACATTTGTGAGTTGTGTAGTCGAGATGGCTAGTCATACATGAAGTGCTGCATCTGTGATGTCCATCAGGTGGATGTGGAACAATGACATTTGTGCCAAAGCAATGGTCAGATATTAACATCTAACGATAACTGCTGCCTGGTGTCGCACTGATTCCACTGAACAGACTATGTGGCAATAGTGCATGATTGAGAATCCTAAGAACAAGAGGCTGTTGCATCATATTCCAGTCTGTCAAGGAATACAAAGTTTGTACAGACCATTAGTGAAATCCTTTTAAAGTCAATGGTACCTGTCCCAGCAATATTGTTTAGATAAACGAATATTCGGATGAATGAATCAGGGGTTGGGAATTTTAAAATGTGTTTGACCTTCCCAAGAGTAGGGCAGGATTTCCAGACTAGCACGGTCCAGATTAAAAGGGTTTCACTGCAGTTTCCTAATTTTTATCTTCTAAAAGAACAATTCCTTCCTTGACATAAAAAAATCCGTCCTGAACATGTCCGTCCTTATACAAGAAACGTGTGTTGAATTTACTGTTGTTTTACTCCTGAAGAAATATGTGCAGACCTTCCAATATATAGCATAATGTTATACAGGTCCCTGAGGGCGCCATGTGAACTAATGAATTGTAAATTTTAGCATGTGGAACGTTTGTATATTTCATGTGTTTGTTTGAATCACTTTGGAATCAATGTTTTCAAATTGAAATATGAAAGACGAGCTCATGTAAGGCTACCTCTTTTCCTATTGGAATCGCGCCTTGAAGATGGTTTCAACAGAGGTGGCTTTAAATTATCAAATAATGTCTGAATGAATGTCAAGAGAAGTCTTTGCTACAATACCTGAATGAGAACATGTTTATCTACCTCAAGGAATATTGTCGGAGTCAATCAAGAGACTATCTAGTAACAGTGTGTAAGTAGATCTAAGGAGGAAACTGTAAGTGTCTGTATTCAGTGGTAATTCTAGGTGTGGACATAGCATGGGGGTGGGGGTGGGAATCACTAAATCACAAGAAGTTGTTTATCAAATACATTTAAATTGATAGTGAAAGTTATGAGTCAAAGCCTTTAGCATCTCATTTGTAGGAGTGAAATATACATGTTCTCTGAAAGTAGGGGCCACAGGGAGTTATAACATGGTTTATTGTTGATTTTGCACATGGAATTTAATCTTTCTGTGATATGTATATATGAACAGTTTTTTATATATTAACTGCTGAGTGAGGTTTGTTGAAATATGTACAGTATATTTTGAGTATTATTCAATGAATACCACAAAAATTGTCCTAATATGATACCTGCTGGAAATGTGTCATATCCTACAGATTCTGTTATGGTTGATAAAGTCATACATGTACACATTTCTGTTAATCATGTATGGATACAGATTGTCCAGAAATGTGTATTGTCCTATATTTAATGTTTGTAGGCATTTTGTTCTTTATTTTGCTAAACATTCTCTAAGAAATTGCATGAGTTAAGGACTCACAATTGCAAAAGAAACTTTGGTCTCTGGTAAAGGTAAACACTCTTTCCATAACTTGTTTCTCTTTATACTGGGATATGTGTGGCAAGTTGTATTATCCTGATTACAACAGTTGAGTAGATGATGCCCCCTTTTGTCCACGGTGTGCCTCTCCCCAGGGAATTAGGCGGTGGTTGCACTGGATTATAGAAATAAGATTTTCCTTATGTTGGATGGGGCTTCTGTTGACAATCATGTTGTGTACTATGTGGCCCAGCCCTGAAATACACAGCAGGTGTAGTACAACAGATACAAGACATTCCCTGTGCAAACTGTGATGTGCTGACACCTGAAGTGTTTCTGTATTAACTAAATGATTACATGTTTTATTGTTTTATTCTCTGTTTACAATATGATGGTTTTACTCATGCTGAAGACAAGGGGTTTAGTGAGTGGAACATTGCTTTTAAACCACATTTACTCAACGTCATAGGCTTTCAGACAAAGTGATACCATTGCTACTGCCTAACCACCATGTGATATAAATGTAACACTGTTGAAAGCGGTGTAAAGCCCAACTCACTCACTCACTTTAAAAGAATGCACTAAATCTAAAGCATGGTTAAAGGGAGGGGAACTAAAAACAAGAAAACTTATTATGGCACCATTTTTATAACAGTCTTGACAAGTAGATTATGCTGAGGATAATAATATAGTCCATTTATATTGCGTTATTTTACCACACCGACATGCTGTAAGCGCTACACTATCAAGGCTTTCTGGAGGGGGTTACCGTTGAATTATAACGCCATCTACAGTGCAAGTTATTGGAACCTAAAGTGAGGGTTATGAAAGGGGGGTGTATGTTAAACATGTACATCTCAGTTTCTTTTAGCTGTTTCAGGTTACATTGTTTTCATAGTTTATTGCAATGTTTACAATAGAAGGGACCACACATGCTCTGCACATTGGCTTCAGTCTGGATCACATTATAGACAGGATAGTTTCAATTTAGGATTGACTTTGAAGGCTTTTACAGGGGGTGTATTATAGAGGGTGCTATACAGTATCTCAAAACCTGCTAACATGACAAATTTGATAAATAATGTTTGTACTACAAATGGAAGGCATACGGACATTTTAACACATCAGTATATACTAAGACTGTAATGCAAGCTGTCTAATTTAATATTGGAAGTTTGCTTTTTGAAATCTACAACATTGGTTGCTACATCAGTTTGAAACTTTAAGCATTTACATTGATTGTGTGCACAGCTTAAGCCAATGGTGATATATGCTTGTGGTTTGTTGCTGTGCCAACAGCTTCTAAAGCATTGACTGGACCCTGCAGGTTATGCCATACATTGCACTGTGTGTAAGATATATATTGACAAGGTTGTTGAAACTCATTTGAAAATGTGTCCTGCTTTGAGATAACCAGTTTATGTTGGGCCATAACAGACCGTTACATTTTGGTCCCTGCTCGCCTCACTACAAAACACCCATCTCACATAACTTTATTATACCCCAGGAATCTACAAAGAAAATTGCTATGTGTGTTCCCTTTCCTTTGGTGAAATGCGGACTTCTGTCTGGTACAGCTGCACGACGACCATTCTAGTTCATGGGTTACAGATAAAACAGTGCCCATACAGTAGAATGAGAAAGATTGTATTTTACAGTGTTTGAACTTAAGCATGGTAGTCAAAAGGTCCTTGTCATATCTGTAATGTTGAACCTCAAGGGCCCCTTAGTTCCAGCTACAAGAGTCCTCAGAAGATGACAAATTCCCCTGGCCTCCACAATAGCAAATGGCACCACTTCAGAAACGAAAATCTACCATGGTTTCAGTTCTCCAGAAACATAATACGGACAGACAAACCAGATGATGACAATATTCCCTCAGCATAATATGCCAGGGGGATAAAAATAATTAAACAAGAAAAAGGGGCACTTCGTTTTCCTGACAATCATTGATGCATTGAATTGACAGGTGAAATGGTAATATAATGTTACATACAATATATTGGCTTCATTAGAAACCATCATCTATTTTGACTGCACACGTTAACAATATATTTGAAATCTACCACAAAGACATCATACTTTTTTTGTAGGTCACTTAAGGTAACTTGTATAATCCTGCTGTCTGGTCACTTGTTAGCAAAGGTATGTGAATATACAATCTTTCACAATGCAACTGTATATGCTGCATTAAACATGCCGCTCCAAAGACCCCAGAACAAGTAGAGCAATCTATAAGTCATTTTAATAAGTTCCCTATAGCAATAACAATTACATGACACTTCATATTTTCTTTTGTATATTACAGGGTTTTTTTTTCTAAAAAAACCCACTGCATTGTAACCATTATTGCAAAAATTTAGTTTCATCAACATTTGAACAAAACCTGCTCTACATGTTCCAATGTCTGACCACAAATTAACTCGTGTATGGTAAGCAGCCCCCTTTGTCTCATTGCCCAGCATGCTAATTATGGCAACAGTCAGTTAATACCTTCCCCAAGGTCAGGACAAAATGTGGTTTAATTTCGGATTTGCCAAGCATATTTGTCTAGGGTACAAACCACATAATCTTTTGAAATAACATGGCCAGATGGGTGCAAGAGATATGCATACACACAAGGCATTTGTAGGTTCTGCTATGATATAGCTGTATTGTTTAGAGCAGAAAGGTCATGAAGATATATCAACATGATCTTCAGGTGAGACCAATGTTGTGTTTTTCAAAGTAAAGGATACTCAAAATTTAGGATATTATATCTAAAACTGTTGTGGGTAAGGCCACCTGTTAAGAACAGACTTCCCTATCTGGCAAACATATTTTGCCAAACACACTGGCCCGTGTCACACTGTAATGTACAGCTCGTAATCTTCCTGCAAAAGGTTAAGAACAGCATACTATATATTTCCATATATATAAAGCTGTTGTTTTAAAATTGTATGACAAAACATATATTCTTGTGACATACTCATATGATTTTTGAAGGTTTGTAACTGCTCCAAGGCAATAATTATTTGACTTTCCTTTCAACTGCTTCTTTGTATCATATGACACAGTACTTGGCTTGCAGGAGGAATGTATCAAGTGTCCAGGATGTATTGCTGATATTGCAGACATTTATATGAGATCAATCTCAAATGTAGACATTTCCAAAAGATAGCTTTGGGAAATGGGATCCAGGAATGAAGTATTAAAAAAAATGTCAGGTGTTCAGAAAGGGGTTACATCGTGACACTGTGCCATCATACAAAACATGCATAGGGGTGATGTTTGAAAATGAATAAATTGTAAAGTAGTTTTTGCTGCAATTGTGTACAATACATCTCCAGCCACCGTCATGTTATTTAACTTCAATCTATAACATGTGTTTTGTGGGCTTTCTTATCCTAACTCTCTGATGCTGGAATATGTCTCTTAGCATGACAAGTGCAGTTATCATGTGCCAACTATTGTCTTGTCACATTTCATTGAGACAACCCCATTTTTCATGTTAGGGAAGGGTGTAATTCGGACAGTGTTCATACTTATTCCTGTAGTGATATTTGCCGTGTGGAGGTTGTCAACTCACCTGCATGCAGCATACTCTGACATGTGAAACATTCCATTGTAACATACAACACAAACAACTGTTTATGTTTACATGACTTCAATTCAGTAAATATGTTTGACACAGGAACTGGTTTGTTTTGTTGATATTAGCATCCTCAGCTAATACTTCATCTTGTCTCATGGAGTGCCAGCAGGGAACCTGTAGTCACACTCCACAGGCTCTATATATACTTGTTATCACACAACCAACATACCCATGAAGATCCTGGGTAGAAGAGGTCTGCAGCAACCCATGCTTGCTCCTGATATAAATCACTGGATTCTCTGGTCCAGACTTGATTATTTACAAACCGCCATCATATAGCTGGAATATTGCTGAGTGCTGCGTTAACAACCAACAGGAAATGGGAGACATTGTACAATTGAATTTGCAACGTGTTTACAGCAAATAGTAGCCCTTTGAAATTTCTCCTCCTTCATTTCTTATGACTGCTTGGTAGAATCTTCCACAGGTACAAGGGCTGGTCAAAAAGTTCAAAGTCTGACTTTCATCTAAGGGCCATAACAAAGTGAAATAGTCAATGTAGTACATTGTTTGAGTAGTTCATTGCAAGTGTATTTGGTCTGTTGAGGCTGTTTGTATATTAGTGACAGCCAGTTGAACATGATTGGGGTCCAAATGGACACAGAAATGGAAAAGAAAAAGTGTATGGGGATAAGTACCCTAGCTATTCCTTTTACTGTGTTTGAACTTGAGCAGGGTAGTGCAATGGGCAGTTATGTTTAAGGCTGGGAGAACAAGCCTTGATGATGACCCTAGGTCTGGACGTCACTCAACTTTCATCAATAAAGATTCAATTAAGGAGATAGAAAAACTTATACTGTCAGATAGACATATTACCATTGCTGACACTTGAGGAAGACAAAGATCTAAGCCATGGATCCATTGAAACTATTATTTATGATCATTTACAGATGAATAAGATAACTGTTCGTTGGATGAAGAAAGGGCTGACAATGCCAGAGAAAATTTAGAGCTAGTTGTGGAGGATTTCGTCAAATTCAAAAAGAGATTAGTAACAGGTGCTGAAATGTTGGTCTACCACTATGAGTCAAAACGTCAATCCACGGCACCAAAGAAATTCAAGTCTTCAAGATCAGTGAAGAATGTTGTGGCCACTGTAATCTGGGATGCAAAGGGTGAGATCCTTGTTGATTACTTAGAAAGTCAAAAGACGATTACCGGTGCCTCATGACAATGCCTCTTCTCACACCTCTCAACTTGCAAAGGCTGCTGTGCAACAATGTGGGTTTGAAGAGCTGCCTCACCCTCCATTCTCGCCAGACCTGGCAGCAAAAGATTTCCACCTGTTTCCTAAACTGAAAGAACACCTTCGTGGAAAGCGCTATGACAACAACGATGAACTTAAAGCTGCAGGGAATGGGTTTTTCATTGGGCTTCAGAAAACTTTTTTCTGACTGTAATTTAAAAGCTTCACTATGGATATAAGAAGTGTATTGAAAAGCAGGGAGATTATGTTGAAAAATAAAGTTAAAAACACGTTCACAATTGTTGGTATTGGCTTAGAACTTTTTGACGAGACCTCGTACATACAGCTTCCTTTTATGGCCCAATAATACACAAGTCTTCCTCTTATTCATGGTAGAATAACGATACCAGTTTGGGTGGATCAATGAACAATTATTTTGTTTTGCCAAGAGATTTGTGTAGCACTGTGAGCCCCAGTGTCCAGGACAGGCCCAGGAATCATGAAGCCAGACACTGGAAATAAAGCACTCGTCACATGCTATGGCTGGAGACGTCATATCGGCCACCTCTGCTGTTGTCACGTCAGTCCCTCGAACATTGAGAGCATGTGCTTCTCTATGGCGTGTTGAGCTGAGGGAGAGAGGAGTAGTAGTAGCCATGCAACTGGTGAAACCTTAAATAACATCATGACTTGAATGAGATTTCAATTTCTTAGTTCTACCAAATACAATAGAGCTGGAATTTCTATGCTGCACTTGCTCTAAGTGATCAGTGATATCAGACTGATTAAAAACTACTGAAAATTTTAAAAAGGACTTTTTATTTTAAACAATTAACTCATGTCTTCTGGAACTGTACTCGTAATCATTTCCATAGTTATGTTGTGTAGTCCAATGCCATAAGATGTGCATTAAATACTACCCATCTTCCCGAGGCAAGGGAGTTAACTGATTATAAAAGTTCAGTTTCCACCCTTGTTGAACTAAGCTGGAATTATGGAGTTATATTTTGGCTGGACTAATAAGTTCATGCATAGTCCAAGCAAAATCATGTAATGAAATTGACATCGGGTTCGTAAATTGCAGTGCAGATTTTGGTCGATTGCAGGATTTGCAAAGTATGTGTACCATTAACTGGGTGTTGACAGATATTTTCCAAATCTTTTCATTTTTTTAATCACAGTGCTCAAGTAATTTCATGCACTTCGTGTAAGACCCATTTTCTTACAATATCATCAGATCATCTTGACTAGTTGCTATATTGTTTGAAGCAGTAATATGATAGGTGGAATCTGACTGGTCAATAGGAGGGGCATAGAAGGGACATAACTCCTGAAAGCCACTGGTGGCGCTACGATCAAGCCTGGAAATTCCGGGCTAGTTCAGCAAGGGTGTAAACTGTACTTATATAGTCAGTTAACTCCCATGCCCTGTGGATTCCGGGTTAGAGTAGGTTCCGAGCAACCTATACCTGTCATGTGAGGCGACTAAAAGGAGTGGGTGGTCAAGTTTGATAACTTGGTTAAATGAGTGTCATCGTATCCTAATGATGTTGGATGTTGCTTTTAATAACAGTAATCCATGCTTGTCGTAAGAAACGACTAACAGGACTCAATTGTTACTGCCTATTGTCACATAGTGGGAATAAACTCTCAGACATGAAGAAAACTTCACCTGACAGCTCAGATGAATGGAGCTGCACAAACCTAGTTTGTGATCCTGTCCAATAGTGAGGTCGAAGGCTGTCAACATGTCTTCATTGGTGGCTGTGATGTCTGCCCCGAACTCCAGCAGGGCAGTGATGCAGGTTGGATGGTTGTTGTAGGCTGCGTACATCAGGGCTGTGCTACCACTCTACAACACAGTCAGGCTTCAACTGCAGCTGGGAAACTGAGGTCATTGTCTAAAACTGGCAATTCATAATTTGTATAACGATTTGTACAGGTAGACATCTTTAAAGTCCTGGTAAGTGCCATAATTTACGAGTGAGTTAGTGAGTTAAAATTTAACGTCACATCGGCATTATTCCAGCCATATAGCGACCAAGTTAATATATTCACAATTTAGTTATTTTATGCAAAGTTATATTTAAAAACAATTTATGAAACATGTTTGAGCATACAATATTTAAAAACAATTCATGAAACATTTTTGAGCAACACAATATCATGTATACAGTTTTACCTTAACTTATGAGACAGAAATGTACCTTTGATCAGATGGAAATGAAACACTAAAAATGATTGAAGGTTTAAAGGTGTTTAACAGACACAGCACCTAGTTATGCATGAACTGCTCGAGAGTGAATGAGTGAGTAGGGTTTTACGCCGCTTTATAGCAATAGTCCAGCAATATCACGGTGGGGAACACCAGAAAAGGTCTTCACACATTGTACCCATGTCAGGAATCAAACCCGGCTCTTTGGTGTAACAAGCAAACGCTTTAATCACTTGGCTACCTGACCGCCCCACTTATCGTGTGGTGTGGTGTGGTGTGGTGTGGTGAATGGTGTGGTGAATGGTGTGGTGTGGTTTGGTGCGGTGCGGTGCGGTGCGGTGTGTGGGTTGGTGTGGAAGTGAGGTGAAATGGGGTTTAACGTCGCGTCCAAGATTATTGCACTTATATAGCGACGTGCATGCACATGTATGTGTGTGTGTGTGGCTGCTTGTACAAGTCTGGACTGATGCCATTTATAATGCTAGCACACTGAGATACCATGCCGCAGTTT
This sequence comes from Haliotis rufescens, assembly GCF_023055435.1. Classification (NCBI taxonomy): domain Eukaryota; kingdom Metazoa; phylum Mollusca; class Gastropoda; order Lepetellida; family Haliotidae; genus Haliotis; species Haliotis rufescens. The sequence goes on from NW_025963779.1 coordinate 39,253,775, forward strand.
AACATGAATACCCCACTCAGACACAGTATACTGACTCCGAGCTGACCAATCCTTGTTTTAGCCCCAGACAGGGCAACAACAAGTACCATCTTTTAACGTCTTTTGGTATGATGCGGCTGGGGATCGAACCCCGGACCTTCCGCTCTCCGGGCGGACACTTACCATTATACCAAGGAGGCTGTGTGGTGTGTGGTGTGGTGTGGTGTGGTGTGGTGTGGTGTGGTGAATGCTGTGGTGTGGTGTGGTGTGGTGTGGTGTGGTGTGGTGTGGTGTGGGTTGGTGCGGTGCGGTGCGGTGCGGTGCGGTGCGGTGTGTGGTGTGGGTTGGTGTGGAAGTGAGGTGAAATGGGGTTTAACGTCGCGTCCAAGATTATTGCACTTATATAGCGACGTGCATGCACATGTATGTGTGTGTGTGTGGCTGCTTGTACAAGTCTGGACTGATGCCATTTATAATGCTAGCACACTGAGATACCATGCCGCAGTTTAACATGAATACCCCACTCAGACACAGTATACTGACTCCGAGCTGACCAATCCTTGTTTTAGCCCCAGACAGGGCAACAACAAGTACCATCTTTTAACGTCTTTTGGTATGATGCGGCTGGGGATCGAACCCCGGACCTTCCGCTCTCCGGGCGGACACTTACCATTATACCAAGGAGGCTGTGTGGTGTGTGGTGTGGTGTGGTGTGGTGTGGTGTGGTGTGGTGTGGTGTGGTGTGTGGTGTGGTGTGGGGTGTATACTGTCAGAGCCCAGTTTTAGCCCCTTAATGTCAAGCGCCAGGCAGGGTAACAACAACTACATCTTATAATGTCTTTTGGAATGAAGCGGCCGAGGATCGAACCCAAGTCCTTCCTCTCTCCTGGCAGACGCGCCAGCCACTAGACTGCGGAGGCAACTGAATGAGAGAGGGGATGCAAGGGAGGGCACCCACTTTTTTAAGCAGACTATAACATTCACTCATTCGGAAGTTTTCTATGTGTTCATGTGAACATATTACAACTCTTAAGCCGTCATATAGCTGGAATATTGCTGAGTGCGACGTAAAACAACAAACAAACAAACAACTCTAAAGGTAACACTAAGATTTATACTAGGTACAATCCTGAACTAACTTCATCTCTCACAACACAGAACACAGATTCCCACCAAGTGACATACCTCATCTGTACAGTTGACATCCATGCCAAGCTGAAGTAAATACTTCACAATCTCCTTGTAACCATAGCAACTGGACAGTAGGAGGGCATTCTCCCCATGGTTGCCAGACAGGTTGATGTCTGCTCCACTCTGTACAAGAAACTCCATAGTGGGCATCTGACCATTGGCACAAGCCCAGTGTAGAGCTGTCAGTCCCTGCTCGTCCAGCTTGTTGATGTCCGATCCTGCAGCATCAAGAACATCGTGACTCACACAGGAACTTGTTGCAACCCAAGAGGTCAAGGGTACCATAAGGGTCAAATTCATGTAGATATCAACTACCTGCTGTCCATGAGGTTTTTTTTCATTCGCAAAATGCACATTTGATGATTTTCATTAAAACTTTGTTACTATGGACCCTGTTAGTTGTGAAACCTCGCCGTGTCGATGATTACTGTTACCACAAACCCATCAAATATCCAAGACAGTATCCAAAATTCCCTTTCAACATTCAACATGCATTCTGCCAAACTACTGGTATATATTTTCACTACTACTTTGAATATTCTGGGAAGAACAAGTCATCATTAGGTAACTTGTATTTTCTGCTATCATTATTTAAATTACCACCCATAAATCGGGTCTTTCCCATCAACATTATCTTTGGCCCCTAAACAGACATTAATGTGATTTGAAACCTTGGATTGACACATCATTTTCCCAAATAATGTTAGAATACAGGTCAGTCACGTGTATGTGTCCGCCTTACTAACCTTCCTGAATCTCCTGCTGCAGCATGACCAGCTCCCCCTGGGCAGCCATCTGGTGGATACTCATGTCTGCAACATGAATTGTTTGACAATCGAAATACATGATTTTCTAGCCTCAGTGGCTGGCAACAGAGTTCTTTACAACCTTAGACTGAGTATAGAAGCTACAGTTTGGACAGCATCAACAGGTTGAGTACTTCCTGGAGGTGTTTATTATCAGTGTTTTGTCCATTTAAGAAAATTTACCAATCCTATGACAGGTATCAAGTCTTGCCAAGGGATGTAACTTGGCACCAGCTACTCATCCCGGTCAGTTTGTATAATGTCACAGGTATACTAAGGGCTAGATTAATACACTTGGGCTTACGTTCTACTATGGATGGTGTCATAGTCTGTACATTGCCACGATGGAGGTTGGTCATCACTGTTGAGGGCTGCAATTGTCAGGAACAGTTATCAGTCACTAGTCACCCTGGCATTTACACATGGATGACTACAACAGACATCAAAGAACATGTGAAACACAGCAAGAACAATAGGCCAGCTAGTGACTGCACCTTCCTGGTGGTCATGGGGGCAGTAGGGACCAGCTAGTGACTGCACCTTCCTGGTGGTTATGGGGGCACAAGGGACCAGCTTGTGACTGCACCTTCCTGGTGGTAATGGGGGCACAAGTTGCCAGCTAGTGACTGCACCTTCCTGGTGGTTATGGGGGCACAAGGGGCTAGGCTAGCTAGTGACTGCACCTTCCTGGTGGTTATGGGGGCAGTAGGGACCAGCTAGTGACTGCACCTTCCTGGTGGTTATGGAGGCACAAGGGGCCAGCTTGTGACTGCACCTTCCTGGTGGTTATGGGGGCACAAGGGGCTAGGCTAGTTAGTGACTGCACCTTCCTGGTGGTTATGGGGGCACAAGTTGCCAGCTAGTGACTGCACCTTCCTGGTGGTTATGGGGGGCACAAGTGGCCAGCTAGTGACTGCACCTTCCTGGTGGTTATGGGGGCACAAGGGGCAAGGCCAGCTAGTGACTGCACCTTCCTGGTGGTTATATGGGCACAAGGGGCCAGTTAGTGACTGCACCTTCCTGGTGGTTATGGGGGCACAAGGGGCTAGGCCAGCTAGTGACTGCACCTTCCTGTAGGTTATATGGGCACAAGTGGCCAGTTAGTGACTGCACCTTCCTGGTGGTTATGGGGGCACAAGTGGCCAGCTAGTGACTGCACCTGCCTGATTGTTATATGGGCACAAGGGGCCAGTTAGTGACTGCACCTTCCTGGTGGTTATATGGGCACAAGGGGCTAGGCTAGCTATTGACTGCACCTTCCTGGTGGTTATATGGGCACAAGGGGCTAGGCTAGCTAGTGACTGCACCTTCCTGGTGGTTATGGGGGCACGAGTGGCCAGCTAGTGACTGCACCTTCCTGGTGGTTATGGAGTCACAAGGGACTAGGGTAGCTAGTGACTGCACCTTCCTGGTGGTTATATGGGCACAAGTGGCAAGCTAGTGACTGCACCTTCCTGGTGGTTATATAGGCACAAGTGGCCAGCTAGTGACTGCACCTTCCTGGTGGTTATGGAGGCACAAGTGGCCAGCTAGTGACTGCACCTTCCTGGTGGTTATGGGGGCACAAGTGGCCAGCTAGTGACTACACCTTTCTGGTGGTTATGGGGGCACAAGGGGTTAGCTATTGCCTGCACCTTCCTGGTGGTTATATGGGCACAAGGGGCTAGCTAGTGGCTGCACTTCCAGGTGGTTGGGGAGCTCGACTGCACCTTCTAGGAGAGGCAAGGATTCACTGATCCTCATCTAAGATCTACTCTGATAAAAATCTGTGTTTTTTCAGCACCATACTCATGTTTGTGGGTTTATCACTTTGGGTTTTCCTCAAACATTAAATCTGAAATATTGTTCAAAGCAGCATTAAACCTTAAAATGTCTGCCTAATGAAACACTGCATGACTTCCTTTTGAATTTTGCTGGAACTTTGAAGATGTTTGACCTCAATTTACATGTACCAGGTATAAAGATAAACAGTAATAAAGTAAACTTTAAACAATATCATTTCATTACCATACCCTGAAAGGCGATAGGTTGAGTTTGCCAGGAGTCTCATATCTTCTTGCTTTGGTTGGCGACAAGAGTGACTGGCTTGAGTCAGGTTCCACTCCTTCCAACAAAGAAAGCAATCAACATGAAGAAAGGTATAATCACTTATACACAGAACTGATTCCAATGTTTTATACATGTATTTTACTTATTTAGAGATGATGGGATGTATGTATTGAGAACACACATTTTGAAGATCTGATTTTAATGTTTCAGCCTGACCACTGTTTTTGATAAATGTTTTGTTTGTTTGTTTGTTTGCTGTTTAACACCGCACTCAGCAAAATACCAGCTATATGACAGTGGTCTGTAAATAATCGAGTCTGGACCAGACAATCCAATGATTGACATCATGAGCATCGATCCATGCGAATGGGATCGATGACATGCATCAACCAAGTCAGCGAGCCTGACCACCCGATCCCGTTAATTGCCTCGTATGCCAAGCATTCAGGCCTTTTACGGCAAGCATGGGTTGCTGAAGACCCATTTTACACTGAATCTTCACAGATCTTTTGTTAAATGAGTCAAAGCCCAAGCCAAACAGTTGACACTCTGTCAAAGATAGTAATCAAAAGTATGCTTAATTCATACCCTTTCATGTTAGTAGCAGTGTCTTAAATTCAAATGAATCTCAAGACAATAATGAATTAACTCCAGTTGATTTTTATGTTGGCCATACTCAGCCTGAATGATGGCATGTGTGCCGAGTGTGTGCCACCCAAACTTTGTGAACTATGTGAAACTTTCAAACCGAAGAATGCAAAGATCTACCAAATTTGAAGGTACTCATCTTATTCCCTAATTTGTGACACCACAAATGTATGGCTCATAAACAATTATCAGAAAATGATGAGTAAAGATGTGTTCTAACCATGCTAACATGTGACTGAGGTGTCTTAAGTTTTATGTTTGTGTATAAATGTCTTCAGGCATGATGTATTGTTGACCTTGGAAAATCATCAATTCAAGGATGGTAACGATTTGCTATGTTTACCATCTCCAAAAGCATTTTCGACTTCCAGGTCATTGAGTTCCTGGTCACTATCGACTGGTGAAAATAACCTCATGTTGCCAGGCTGGGATGGCAGTCTCTTCAAGGGGGAGATAACTCTCCAGCTTCTTTCAGGGGACGGTTTTTCCTGCTTCTTTTCAGTACACTCCTGAACTTTTGAAGTAGAAGCTATATCTGATTCCATTTTCCTGGATAGGGGCAAGAATTAACTTAAAAGTTCAATACAATGCCATATTTACAATCAGACTGGTCAATACAAACTGTACAACATTTACCAGTTCCATGTGCTGGAAGCATAACTTTATAACAGCAGTGCAACAAGCTAAATTTTTGCTTGTTTGTTGTTTATGACGCACTCATCAATATTCCAGCTATATGACTGCCTCCTGTAAATAATCAAGTCTGGACCAAACAATCCAGTAATTGACATTTGAGCATCGATTTACACAATTGAGATACCATGACATGCATCAATCAAGTCAGCGAGCCTTATCAACGGATCCCATTAGTCGCCTCTTACGACAAGCATAGTAGTCATTTATGGCAAGCATCAGTTGCTGATGACCTAATCTATCCGGATCTTCAACAAGCTTAACAACAGATGGAACGACTTACATGATCACTGTGTCACTGCTGTGGGATACACTCTAATGGACAGGTATAGCAACAGATATATCAGTGTATAAAAAGCCAATCGAAAATTAATACTGCAAAAAAGCAAATTGTCTGTACCCACATTGGTGTATCAGGCTACAGCATAAACATATTGTGACATTTTCAGTTGCCATCTGTTTGGAGATACGTCTCTATAATAATTGCACTTCCATTTGTACTCCCTTTTATCTTGAGGATGTTTTCTTGAAAAAACATGTAATTTAAAGAATCTATCCATGAATCTCAGGTGGGAAAAAAAAGAACACAACAACATTATCTGCTAGAATCCTGACATGTGTCCAAACTGAAATATCTGAAATTATTTGCTACATGCAGATTGGTGTATGAGATTGAAGTATATCATTATCATACCCAAGCCTAATGATTTGATTGGTTTATGGTGAGCCATACAGTACAGTGGTATAGCACACTCTTCCACCATCAGACGTTTATTGCTGCTGCTAGCTGAATACAACTACTCAGTCGTTGTTCAATGGTGACTTAGTAGACCCTCAGTATTCAGCACTAATAATAATAACATAAAACCTCGCAAACGAGGCCTCGTCTACGATTTTTGGTTATCATTATTAGTTACATGGTCCTGTCTTTCAGCATACGAAAAGTTATTCCATCGATATCTGACATGGTAATGTAAAGTAGACACAATTTATGGATAACAACTTCCTTAATTATTGTAAAGGCGACGTTTCGATATATATCCTTATACTGCTGTCAAGCAGGACAGTAATTAAAGAAGTTGTTATCCATAAATTGTGTCTACTTTTTCATCCGTTAACTTTAACATGTTTAAGTAGGCCTTATGCCTATGAAACAATAATTGAAATGTAACATGCATATTCAGATCATAAATTGAATGCGTTTTGGGAACTAAAGAATTACGTACAATCTCGGTATTTACAACATGAAGCCTCTGCTCATATACAGTCACACGTGCACACTCATGCTGATAACATTAACCAGTGACAGGTTGCGATTAGTGACATTTCCCCTTCTTTGCGTCATGTCAGCGATATCCCGTTCTTGACGACGCGCATAGGGAACCGGGAACCAGCTTACGTCTCTAATATCACAAGTTGACGACGCGGGACGCGCATAGGGAGCCGGTAACCAGCTTACGCCTCTAATATCACAAGTTGACGACGCGCGGACGCGCATAGGGAGCTGGTAACCAGCTTAGGTCATAGACCCAGACTGGGTTCCTGTCTTACCTAAACTAGTAGTCTAAATCGCGCTAAGCTTGCGTCGCGTATCAACAGTGGAACCAGTTAAGGTCATACCAAGGGAGGCTACTTATATATTTGTTTCCAACTGGTGTCCGCTAAAACAATTTTGTTCACAACACATATTTTCGTGTGAAGTACATTGGGTTCAGCCTTACTGATGATAGCCGTTTAATTATCCGTGATTCTGGAACCAGTCTAATTCACTAGCGAGCCCTGTACATATCTGGATCCTCTGACGCCATATCGCAATGAATTGTAAGCTACGCCTTGAAATCTGGTGTTGCATCGGTGTCCTAACGCGCATAGGGAGCTGGTAACCAGCTTAGGTCATAGACCCAGACTGGGTTCCTGTCTTACCTAAACTAGTAGTCTAAATCGCGCTAAGCTTGCGTCGCGTATCAACAGTGGAACCAGTTAAGGTCATACCAAGGGAGGCTACTTATATATTTGTTTCCAACTGGTGTCCGCTAAAACAATTTTGTTCACAACACATATTTTCGTGTGAAGTACATTGGGTTCAGCCTTACTGATGATAGCCGTTTAATTATCCGTGATTCTGGAACCAGTCTAATTCACTAGCGAGCCCTGTACATATCTGGATCCTCTGACGCCATATCGCAATGAATTGTAAGCTACGCCTTGAAATCTGGTGTTGCATCGGTGTCCTAAATTGTTCCTATTATGACCACTGTTTCAAAACACATAGTTCATGGTTCAGTGACTACCTATCACCTGTTTAGCTGGATACGGTGAGTGAATAGCCAACACGGGGGGAAAGACAAAAGAGATTCTTTGTAGCATTCATTTAATTTAATATATTTATTCATGTAGCAATTATTGATGAATTCACCCGTTTCAAATTACAAGTGTCATTCAATGTCATTTGAAGTGAAACACGTCACACACTATATTCAGTGGGGAAGTTGAGGTTATTAGTTAAACCAAAAACGTACACACATCCACGTCTGAGAATACGGTACATGTTTGGGTGAGAAGAGATACTTCTTCAAACGATAAAGTTTCTTTACATTATTTGTAGTATAAATACTTTGAACTTTCCGAATTAGAGCTGAACGTCAGTTTTGCAGACACACATGTTGATCTTTAAATATTTCTTCTAACTCTGAAGCCAGCCATTGTGAAGAACATATAAACGAGTTATCAAAAATGTCAGTAAGTCCACAATCATGAAGTATGTTTTTCACAAAACAAATCCATGAGGGTTTGTGAACAATATGGGGTCCATTAAGAGTGATAAACTGGTATAAAATGTTTGATAGTTTTGGGATTTTTTTATTTGTTGCAAGTTGATCACAAAATATTATGACATGCTTTTATAGTTTTAATGACACAGTGGCTCTTGGTCGTAAATGCACTCTTTCAAAAAGGTATTTATACTCACACGCAAAAGAAACGCAAGTGGTTTTAAGCAAATAGGTAACAAACACGGAACCATTAATTGATACGAGTTTTAGCATGTGAAGCCTGATGGTGATATCAATATTTTTGGTTGCATTTTGGAAGCCCCGAGTAAAAACGCAACATAAAAAACGAATCGCCAAAACGCACCATTTCAATGACTATGTGGGTATCATGCACCCATTTCTCGCGAAATCGAATATGCACGAACTGTCACGAACTGTAGTGGGTATAAAACTGTGGCCGATTCTTGGACCTACCACTCCTTGGTCAACAATGCCACGCCTAACTCAAATTCAGAGAAACCAGGCTATCGGACGTTTGGAAGCTGGAGAGTCTGTCCAAGATGTTGCCCGTCTTTTCAACGTTAACATAACCACAAGTTACCGTCTCCTGCATCGATACAATGCTACACAGACCACAGATGACCTTCCTCGGAGCGGTCGTCCTGGGGTCACCAGACCTCGACAAGATCGGCAGATTACCCGTCAACACCAGCGACATCCGTTCCTAACTGCAAGTGAAAGTGCTCGACAGACCATAGGAACACATAATCGACACATTAGCCGGGACACTGTGATCCGACGTCTCCGTTCCTAAAACCTCAGATGTCGCCGACCAGCACGTCGACCTGTTCTCCAACCACGGCATCGACAAGCAAGACTTCAGTGGGCACAGGGTCATCACAATTGGCGTCATCGTGAGTGGAGGCGTGTCATCTTCTCTGATGAAAGTCACTTTTGTGTCTCCCATGCAGACGGAAGAGTCAGAATTTGGCGGCGTCGAGGTGATCGTTTCGCTGACAGAAACGTTGTGGAAAGGGATCCATGGGGTGGACCTAGCGTCATGATATGGGCAGGGATTGGACTTAATGCGAGACTTGGACCCATGTGCTTTCTGAATGTTGGTCAAGGTCGGGGACACGGCGTCACTGCTCAGCGGTATATCGACCAAGTGATCAGATCCCACGTTGTTCCATTTTTTGCACAACATCAACTACACATTTTCCAGCAGGACAACGCTCGTCCCCATGTTGCAAGAGCTACCATGGCCTTTCTGCAACAACACAACATCCGTGGCCAGCCCTCAGCCCTGATCTGAACCCCATCGAACACTTGTGGGATGAGGTTCAAAGGCGTCTGCACAATGTTCGCCCAGTCCCTACAACTGCCGATGAACTACGCACAGCTGCTCTGGATGTGTGCAACAGGATACCTAGGGCCTTCACAAATCGTCTGATCCACTCAATGTACAGGAGATGTGTGTCAGTGATCAATGCTAATGGTGGTCACACCAGGTATTGACTAACATTTTGGGTATTGACCCGAAACTGTTTAAGCCCTTAACATTTGAAAAAAACAATTATGTCATCTGCCTTTTAATCCATTAAACTGTCTTCAGCCTTCTTTTGTCGATCTTGCCCTATTATTATTTCTTGTCTTTACTGCTGAAAATAATTTACATGTTTACTGCTTACTCGACTTGCGTTTCTTTTGCGTGTGAGTATATTTTCAAATTCTCAAATTTCCAAACCAAACAGTAAAATCGGGTCAATCGTGTCAAATGATGCATAAATATAATCAAGATGTAGAGGCCTGTTATTATTCCGTGCTTTCTTTGATAATACAAACACAACTTATGTTGCATTTTGCATTGACATTTCTATTGCTGTTGTGAATACCGAACAGGATTCTCTGTAAGGTAGTCTCTGTGATTGTTGTTAAAATAAAGACTATAAGAACAAATAATACATAGAAAATGTCGCAGGGTCCAGCTTCTAGTTTCCTAAACACGTATTCGAAGACGGAGGGTCGTTAAAATGTATTTATTTGCCTGCAACAAGAAACGTCAACATGAGAAAGGTGTTGATTACCACCGGCCACCCTACCATGCTGGCAGGTGACAAGGGAATGTCCATACTATATATGATATATATATAATAATGATGAGGAGTAAAATAGGCAAAATATATACAAGCATTGATTGGATATGCATGCTAATGCGTTTATAAAGAGATAATAAACTGACGTCACACTTATGGCGCGAAGTCAGTCACTCAGTGATCCTTAAAATAGTGTTTTTGGTATAATATGGTATTAAAATGTGAAACATATATATACTAAACCACAAAAGAAACGTCACCCCAAGTAACATTGCATGAAAAGTTTTCATTTAAATATGTTGGTAATTTTTGTCAAAGTTTCTAAAATTTAACATTATCTTGTCCGGAAAAATGAAATTTGATGATAAAAAGCAAAGCAGATGACAATAAAACCGATCGCCCAAACGCATCACGGCAACGGCCATGGTAACCAGATGCACGCGAGTTCCGTGCAAATTGAAATGCACAAGCGTTCCCCCATGTCTTGCCCTATAAAAATCCACCCAGATCGGATAACATTCATTCGTTATTGAATTGCTACCACATGCCAAGATTGACAAGGAATCAACGACACCAAGCCCTTGGACGATTGCAAGCTGGACAAACCACCCGGCAAATAGCCAATGTATTTCAAGTCCACGTAAGGACCATATACAGGCTCCAGCAACGGTGCCAGACCACAACACGACAGATGACCGACCACGTAGAGGAAGACCATGGGTCACTACCCGACGTCAGGATCGTCAGATTGTGCGACAGCATCTTCAAGATCGCTTTGTTACTGGTGCGGAAACTGCTCGACAGACCATGGGGACACACCAGCGACACATTAGTGCGGACACCGTGCGTCGACGATTGACGAGCAGCCGCCTCCACTGTCACAGGCCACACAGAGGACCCATGCCACCACGTCATCGCCAGGACGGTCTTCAGTGGGCATCACAGCACCAACATTGGCGCCACCAGCAGTGGAGAAGTGTCTCCTTAAGAGCAGCCTTAAGATGGATAAAAATTCAACACCTCTCATTAGAAATTGTTCATATGTGGACAGAGTACAGATGACGACGGGTGTAGTCCAGTATCCTATAGGTAGGTGTGTTTTACCCCTTCTATTTTTAGTTGTCATAAATCGACTAATCGTAATGGAAGTGAGCCTTTACACCCTGACGTGTGGTACTACTTATGTCCGTTCATTAATTTCCGTGATGACACCCCAATCATCAAATGGAGAAGGAAAAAAGGGTAGAAATGAAATCATAGTGGTTCCATGAGGCATGCATATCATGAAATTGTACTCAAAACGCAATACAGCCGCAGCACCGGTTTATTTAATCACACACTGCAACATTATTACAGCAAACAAAGAAAACAACTGAATCGAGGCTGTGAAAAAAGGTAGGTTACAATACTTGTAACGTTAAAGCTGTGTCTGTTTTCAGCGAACACCACGCACATATTGGTTACTGATTCCCCGGGACATATCTACCCCAAGCAAGCAGGTAATTCCAAGTTAGAATTTGTCCCCAGTAACCTGTGACTACCGCAGGAGGCGGCTACATGGTGGACAGGCTCGGGGACGTGGTTGTTTGCCCGTCATTGTACTCCTGTCGCATGGGACGTTGTTCATGCTATCAACCTCTGCTTTGTCTGGCACAGACTCGATTATTTTACAGGTAGCCGTGATATAGCTAGAATATTGCTGGCAAGCCAACAAACAAACTGTTGGTCCATTATTATGGGCGTCATTTTTCCGATGTCGGTACTTGACATCTTTAATCACGCCAATAAGGCCGCGAGGGTGTTGTTCTAACGGCCTGGTGAGAAGAAGCGGCAGGTTCTACATATGAGTACTGTGTTTGTATATGTTTGCTTGCAGCTCAATGCTGGTGTCCAAAGTACTGGGGATTTCAGAAACATTCAACTTTCGCCTCACACGCAGTCTCCACACTGTGATGACAACACCTGCGATTAGAAGTGCACCACAAGCAACAACGATGAGCACAACTTTGTCATCGTATGATAGTCCGCCTTGGGACGACTGCTCGTGCCTCCCGGAGGATGGGGTAGTGGATCTGGGAAGATGTGTACTGGCTGTCACTGACGGAGACGTCTGGACACTAGGACCTTTACTGTTGCTTGATATAGTGGACGGTACAATTATTGTTGATGTCGCATCTGAACTAGTAGTAATGTTATCTTGAAAAGACGTCGTGTGAATGTTAGAGATGGACGTGGCAGCAGTGCCCCCCGTTGTTACTGAACCTCCTGTCGTGGAGGGGGACGCTAGGTAGGCGCTTCCTGATGTTGTTCCAGTTGTTTCAAGGGACTGACTCGATGGAGCTACAGATGGAGATAGAGAATTCTTCATTGATGGGTTGTTTTCTGTTTGACTACTTGTCGAGAAAGGCCTTGCTAAAGTTGTTAGCATGACGCTTGTTTGACCCTTTGTTGAGGTAGTTGCCGTTGTTACCCAACTGGACTGCGAGACAGCTGTTTGACCATTTGTTGAGGTAGTTGCCGGAGTAGATGGCGTAACAAGTACTTGGCCATTCTTTGAGGTAGTTGCCAATGTCGCCGAAGTAGATGGCGTGACGGCTGGTTGATCTTTCGTTGGAGTAAAGGTTCTGTAGCCAGCTGACTTTGAAGATCTCGATGTTCTGGTTGGCAAAGGTAGGGTTGTTACCATTGTTGATTGATGCCCGGCAGTATGTCTGTAACTGTCGTTACCTATTTTGAGATAAAACACAGGAATCAGATGGATAATCACAGAACCCTTTAAATAATTGAATGCCATGAAGATTAGCGTAGGAAACGGGAAAAATGGTAAACCAACATTATGTTATTAGCGGAAACAGATCCAAACGCAAATCCGCAGACTGTACAGCATGGTATAATGTGCGCATCCCCGGTTGTCCAGGGTATTAGATAATCATTCTATTAAGATAAATACCCTGGGCCGATTCGCCGCCATAGCTTCGTTTTCAGTCCAATTTAAACTGCTCTTTCGTGATTTGTAGGTGTCGTCCCAAATACAACATGAACGTCCTGTTGCAAAAGTATTTTACAGCCCTAGTCTTATATAGCAGAAACAAAAGTCAATGTATAACAGTCATCATACTATAAGCTGTGGTTTTGGTTGTTGTTGATTGCGTGTAATCATGTGTATTCATGTGTATCATGTGCTACATCGGCCTTAAATGAAATCATGTTGCTAGTGACGTGACTGTGGTGACGAATGGGTCCTGGGTATATATTATAACATAACTGAAATATGATGAACCACTGGGTAATTAAGTATGAAGTGTACAGGGTCATTTTCATTGTCATCTTCAAAACATGTGTTGAAATGGACTCACAATCACCACTGGTTACGTTGACGTCATCTAAACCTACGGAAGCTGAATGGCTTTGATTTGCAGCCTCGAAGACAATCTGTAACAGAAGCACATATTAAACGACCTTTTCGTGGTTTGAGTTAACATTACTTGCATAATCATCTAAATCGATTACATATCAGTAACGGAACTTGTGTTACCGATTTGCTACAATCTCAAAATGTCTGATCCTTGAAGCGTTGACCTAAAGTGTTTTTACATTGTAAACGACGAAGCACTCTATTGATGATTTGCATACATATTGGTCGTATCACTCACAAGTGATCAAACCAAACACATAGAGACATCAACGTTAAGTCATCTTCCATCACTTTTATAGTCAGTCAACTCCATTGCCTCGGAAATATGGTCATTTGAATGCGTTCCTTTTCTAAAATTTGGTACAGTTTATTAACGATATTTTAACTGATGCGTGTATTTACATTTGTCTAAAAACAAACCAGACTCTTCCAAACCACCAACTCACTATGCAAGGATTAAAATCCACCCAGGTAACTCAGGGCGTCAGAGAATGTCTGGGTGAAACAGCGAGTACCTACCTACCTGGCTGAAGCGTCATACTTGACGTCTTAACGACTAGCAAATCAGTGAATTATGTTTTTGCTGAACAGTATAAAGTATATTTGCCAATTTGTAATTTGTCGATATCATTTTCATTCAATAATGGTACAGATACGTTTGATTTATTATCTTTAAGTTAAGTTACAACTCTGTGAAAAAAGCTACTGTAATCATATGAATATATTGATAAATATCGCACTATGGACCAGAAGGCTTTACATCATAATCAGTCATCTAGCTGCTTACAAAATACATTTGGGTACAATGAAACCTATATGTATATTTCCCTTCCAGTCGGATTTACATGTTTTACATGTACCTATTGTGCCATCCCGTTCATGAATGAGCCATATTCCAAACCTTAGTTGATGTATCAGCACACAGTGTGATATTTTCTCTCAATGTCCAAGACGTCATTGTGTGAGTTGTGATCGACGCCAATAGACGACGTTGTCCAGACGTTTCTGCGTAGACGCTGAGGGTGATGGGAAGTCCGGATGTTATGATGTAGGCGAACTGAAGACAGGCCAATGTGTTCTTCCCGAGGGCTGGCGACACTAAACTTGCTGTATACCCGGGGCTGCTTCCTGTTTTGTCTGTGCCCAGGTACATATAATGGCCTTTGGAACAGGAGATATGGCGAGTCAGGGGTACTAGTTGCGGTCATACACGCTACATAAATATACATAACATATAACATACTGCCATGGCAATGACGAATACTTGATATTGATTTGATACAATACGATCAAAATCAGGTATTTAATTCTGAACACATACAATTAAGTAAAGCAGACACTAACAACTGTGTCAAGGCCACACAGGCCTCATCTTCCAGAGGCAAGAGAGTTAACTGACTTTAAAAGTCCAGTTTCCACCCTTGCCGAACAAGACTGGAATTACGGTGCTCGATCGTAGCGCCACCAGTGGCTATTACGAGTTATGTCCCCTCTAAGCCTCTCCTATGGACCAATCAGATTCCACCTCTCGTATCACTTGCATTTGCTTCACACAAAATGGTGGCGCCCAGTCAGGACGTTCTGATCGATAATCAAGATCTGTATTGTGATAAAACGTGTCTTACATCGCGAAATGCATCAAATTACGTGAATACCTTGATTAAAAACATGAAATGATTTGGAAAATATCTGCTGACGAGTTGGCGGTGCACATGCTTTGCAAATCCTGCAATCGACCAAAATCTGCACGACAGTTTACGAACCGGATTTCGATTTTGGTGCGCGATTTTGATTGGACTATGCATAGACTCGTTAGTCCAGCCAAAATGTAACTTCATAATTCCAGCCTAATTCGGCAAGGGTGGAAACTGGACTTTTATAGTCAGTTAACTCCCTTGCCTCGGGAAGATGCACAGGCCTTCTCGTGTCGTACAATGCTGACTCGTCTTAGGTTAAAACGGCGGTATTTCAGGGTGGCTCGTTGGCAATGAGGCGCCAGCAAGCTTATTTTCACCATTAAATCATCCCGTTAATGGTGAACATAATTACAAATCGGGGTACTGGAGCAAAGAGGCAATGGCAGATATGACACTCGTACTGATATTTGAGAGGCTAAATTAAATAGGTATATCTTGCATATGAGCTGGGGGCGATTAGGTTGCCTCGTGGTTAAAGCGATGGCTCGTAACGCCGAAGACCCGGGTTCAATTCCCCACATGGGTAACAATGTATGAAACCAATTTCTGGTGTCCCCCACCGTGATATTGCTGGAATATTGCTAAAAGCGGCGTAAATCCATACTCATTCACTCATACGAGCTGCAGTACCTGTCCCGGTGCCATGGTCGCCCGGTATAACATTGATGTAGCCCCTCTTCCCCTGTGTTAACCCCCAATGTAGCGGTCCCCTGGAACATGTATAGCCACATGTCCCGTTTGTCTCGAAGTTACACGACCCTGACATTATCAGTCCAGGGTCATGGACGTTGCATTTCGATCCTGTCGTTGTGGACATTCCTTCCGATGTCTGTGTAGTTTCTATCGTTGAAGTTGAAGGTGGTCTTGTCCTGACAACTAGAGGTTTCAATTCACCATAACATCGATTTGCAACATGCAACCGTAATGTGGTATGAAGTTATGGATGTCAAAAATGGCTGATACATGAAGCTACAACATGACAGCCGTTTGAAGTATTCAGTTTATTTGAATGATTTCTTGATTAATGGATGAGTGGAAGAATGGATCGTACCTTGTGTTTCTGATAACAGCTTGATATCGTCTAACGCAATGTCACTGCCGTAGGGGCGGGATACAGTCGATTCAAACTGCAGCTGGGAAGTGTAATAGTTAACTCTTCAGAGACATGAACGCCTATTGAAATATCACAACGGTCCTGTTCGTAAGACAGGCCCTTTCCCGCCGTGTTAGAAAGTGCAGTCAAATATCACTTGATCGCTTCCTTTAATCGCATGTGGTTGGGCGAATTCTTCTCTTTAGTATTTTTAACGCGAAGACATCATTAATTCATCAGGAATAGATATTACAGATATCTTTGAAGCGATCAAGCTAAAATCTGAGTTTATGATCCCGAGGTCATATATACCAACTGGGTCTTACCTGAAATGTCCCTGGATTTAGAGAGATGTGTGACTCTAGCCAGTTGAAACCTTGGCGACCATGACGTACCCATAAAACAATGCCAGCAGAGGTATCGTTGTTTTCTCTAATTAACGACACATTGCCAATGCCATTTCCGTTCATATTGTACCAAAAGGTAAAGTTGACATTGGATGTAAGGGTGATAGAATTGCTCCTTAATCGTGCCACTGCCGACCTAGATGCCCTGTCGCCATTTGTATAAAGGAAGTGACCAGCGGCGTCTGCAAGTATAACCCTGGTGCAACATCATTGTGAGCTGTGTGTTTCGAGAAGCTTCATGTCAGTATCATTGTAATTTCCTACCTTTGAAAGTATGGTCATTGTGAGGCCCAGATGTGAAATCTGCTGTTGGACCGGAGTGTCTCGTCCAGTGATAGGTCGAGTTGGACAAATCTGACCAATCACAAAGGCTGTCTTCAAAGTCACAACTGATCAGGCACTGTGAGACACCTGTCATTAGAAACACGAACTATTGTTATCATTATATTGATTGATTGAAACTATTTATATTATACTTTACATATTATGAGCTAAACACACAATATTATGCAACAAAGAGATACAAACACTATTATTTTACAATTAAGAAAGTGTAATGTAGTTTAAAAGTATAGCATTCTTTTTACAAACTACAATACACAATACTATTGACGTTTAAGGTCGCTTGGTTTCCTTAATATATGACTTACTTCTTAGTCTGACTCATGCAATAATTCTTATATATTATTTATCTAATATATAACTGATGTAGTACAATATTTATCGAAAATATGTGTTCGACTCGTAAGATATGAGATCACTCGAATGACAATACAGTAAGAGCACGAGAAGCACATAGAAAATACCTTATAAATAGAACATTTGTCTTTTCTTATCAAATTTTATGTTTATCTCACCTGGCCACCTGACAAAGGGACATTTTCACCCCCCG
This sequence comes from Haliotis rufescens, assembly GCF_023055435.1. Taxonomy (NCBI): domain Eukaryota; kingdom Metazoa; phylum Mollusca; class Gastropoda; order Lepetellida; family Haliotidae; genus Haliotis; species Haliotis rufescens. The sequence goes on from NW_025963779.1 coordinate 39,271,512, forward strand.
CGCATGAAAATTTCAACACTGACAAGACACTCGACGAGGTAGACATATTATTTGAGAAGAAAATAGCAATAGCCTCTTTTTACCATTCCGTGACCTATCTAATTTTATGTTGTTGTCATTCTGGTTGTTCCTCTCAAATAGTTGAAATTTACTTATACAATCTGGAATCAGTAACGGAAGAAGTAATTTTTAATGCAAATTAATTTCTTAAATAAAGAAGGAAACTTAATATCACGATTGATACACGGTAAAGTCACATTGTTGAAAGACGTACCCACAAGCGTCGTCCACAGGCAGAGCTGAACTATGTCCACGTTGGCCGGCATGCTAGTAACTGACCAGTGATACACTGCCCATGGGGTCGTAACAACGCGCTTATCAGGTCATGTAACTCATCATATCAGGTCACGATTGTTTTATCTCTTAGCAGAGGTCGGATGATCTGTGATGCACTCGGTTGTAGTCTTACTTTGAACGACATGTGTATTTTCAAGACGAGGGCATCAACACTTGCATAAGATAAGTATACACAGAAGTCACGTTGGTGGGACGTGTCTATCGTCTGTGTTCGAGCCCTCTTCAAAACCGACATACAGCATCGTGATGCACAATTATAAACCTATCACCGTGTTACCCTATGTTGCATTAGGTTTCTGACAACCTCGGGTAAACTCAGTAACAAGCTCATCTTCCAAACTTCTGTAACTTCTAAACCTGCAAAGAGGTTTCACATTTCAGTTGTAATATATTTATAAACAGGCCTCTTGATATGAACACAAGATTCATTTTTTTATTAAAATGCCATCTTCCCGAGGCAAGAGAGTTAACTGGATATAAAAGTCCAGTTTCCACCCTTGCCGAACTAGGCTGGTATTATGGAGTTACATTTTTGCTGGACTAACGAGTCTATGCACAGTCCAATCAAAATCGCGCACCGAAATCGAAATCCGGTTCGTAAACTGTCGTGCAGATTTCGGTCGATTGCAGGATTTGCAAAGCATGTGCACCGCCAACTTGTTGTCAGCAGATATTTTCCAAATCTTTTCATGTTTTTAATCAAGGTGCTGACGTGATTTGATGCATTTCGCGATTTATCTACCCGCTTTATCACAATAGAGATCTCGATTATTGACCAGATCGTCCTGACTGGGCGCCACCATTTTGTGTGAAACAAACGCAAGTGATACGACAGGTGGAATCTGATTGGTCCAGGAGAGGCTTAGAAGGGACATAATTGGTAATAGCCACTGGTGGCGCTACGATCGAGCCTTGTTCGGCAAGGGTGGAAACTGGACTTTTAAAGTCAGTTAACTCTCTTGCCTCGGGAAGATGTTAAAATGCATGAAAATGCCATGACATGGATCGAACCTGCAACCTCACGTATCGTGTTAAGTTTTGTAACCCAATGTTTTCCCACTGAGTCACCGGGGCAAGTTATGAAAGCTTGCTCAATTTTACATGTCATGACTCCAGCTAGTCCATGCTGCATGTGTTTTTTCTCTCGCACGCTTTGATCGAATTCTTTTTTTACCGCGACAGACTATATTGTTTCACTGTGAGTGTGAGGTATTTACATTTTCGACCAAAACCTCGGAGGCGTGTTTTATCCTTTACTAAATACACACATCGAAAATGTTTGTTAGATGCCGTTCAGGTTCGGCGTGGACATGGCCGTCTGAAGTGTGTTAATGAGATGTCATGCAGGCACGACATGGACATGGGTGTGTGAAGTGTGTTAATGAGATGTCACCAAGGCACGACATGGACATGGGTGTGTGAAGTGTGTTAATGAGATATGTCATCCAGGCAAGGCATGGACATGGCTGTCTGAAGTGTGTTAATGAGATGTCATCAAGGCACGACATGGACATGGCGGTCTGAGGTGTGTTAATGAGATGTCATCAAGGGACGACATGGCCATGGCTGTCCGAAGTGTGTTAATGGGATGTCATGCAGGCACGACATGGACATGGCTGAGTGAAGTGTGTTAATAGGATGTCATCAAGGCACGACATGGCCATGGCTGTCTGAAGTATGTTAATGAGATGTCATGCAGGCACGACATGGACATGGGTGTGTGAAGTGTGTTAATGAGATGTCATGCAGGCACGACATGGACATGGGTGTGTGAAGTGTGTTAATGAGATGTCATGCAGGTACGGCATGGACATGGCTGTCTGAAGTATGTTAATGAGATGTTATGCAGGCAAGGCATGGGCATGGCTGTGTGAAGTGTGTTAATGAGATGTGATGCAGGCACGACATGGACATGGGTGTGTGAAGTGTGTTAATGAGATGTCATGCAGGCACGACATGGACATGGGTGTGTGAAGTGTGTTAATGAGATGTCATGCAGGTACGGCATGGACATGGCTGTCTGAAGTGTGCTAATGAGATGTCATCAAGGCACGACATGGACATGGCTGTCTGAAGTATGTTAATGAGATGTCACCAAGGCACGACATGGACATGGGTGAGTGAAGTGTGTTAATGAGATGTCATGCAGGCACGACATGGACATGGGTGTGTGAAGTGTGTTAATGAGATGTCATGCAGGCACGACATGGACATGGGTGTGTGAAGTGTGTTAATGAGATGTCATGCAGGCACGACATGGACATGGGTGTGTGAAGTGTGTTAATGAGATGTCATGCAGGCACGACATGGACATGGCTGTCTGAAGTGTGTTAATGAGATGTCATGCAGGCACGACATGGACATGGCTGTGTGAAGTATGTTAATAAGGTATGATCAAGGCACGACATGGACATGGGTGTGTGAAGTGTGTTAATGAGATGTCATGCAGGCACGACATGGACATGGGTGTGTGAAGTGTGTTAATGAGATGTCATGCAGGCACGACATGGACATGGGTGTCTGAAGTGTGTTAATGAGATGTCATCAAGGCACGACATGGACATGGCTGTCTGAAGTATGTTAATGAGATGTCATCAAGGCACGACATGGACATGGGTGTGTGAAGTGTGTTAATGAGATGTCATGCAGGCACGACATGGACATGGGTGTCTGAAGTGTGTTAATGAGATGTCACCAAGGCACGACATGGACATGGGTGTGTGAAGTGTGTTAATGAGATGTCATGCAGGCACGACATGGACATGGGTGTGTGAAGTGTGTTAATGAGATGTCATCAAGGCACGACATGGACATGGCTGTGTGAAGTGTGTTAATGAGATGTCATGCAGGTACGGCATGGACATGGCTGTGTGAAGTGTGTTAATGAAATGTCATGCAGGCACGACATGGACATGGCTGCGTGAAGTGTGTTAATGAGATGTCATCCAGGCACGACATGGACATGGGTGTGTGAAGTGTGTTAATAAGATGATATGCAGGTACGGCATGGACATGACTGTCTGAAGTGTGTTAATGAGATGTCACCAAGGCACGACATGGACATGGGTGTGTGAAGTGTGTTAATGAGATGTCATGCAGGCACGACATGGACATGGGTGTGTGAAGTGTGTTAATGAGATGTCATGCAGGTACGACATGGACATGGGTGTGTGAAGTGTGTTAATGAGATGTCATGCAGGCACGACATGGACATGGGTGTGTGAAGTGTGTTAATGAGATGTCATGCAGGCACGACATGGACATGGGTGTCTGAAGTGTGTTAATGAGATGTCATGCAGGCACGACATGGACATGGGTGTCTGAAGTGTGTTAATGAGATGTCATGCAGGCACGACATGGACATGGCTGTCTGAAGTGTGTTAATGAGATGTCATCAAGGCACGACATGGACATGGCTGTGTGAAGTATGTTAATAAGGTATCATCAAGGCACGACATGGACATGGGTGTCTGAAATGAGATGAGATGTCATGCAGGGAAGGCATTGACATCTCCAGGAAACAATGGTTATGTATCGCATCTGGACATCAGTAAGCTAGTTGGTCTTCCGGATGATGAATATATCTCTGATTTTTACAAAATTGGGAACGTCTCTCCTGAAAGACCTCGGGTGAATTTATGATGAAGTTATTCGGTAATACTGATGAATTTGTTGCAATTCCATTTAAAGAACACGCATAACGCCTTAGTTCAATAACAATCGGAAAACTGAAGAACGACATAGGCCACTTCTGTGCCAAACCGCCAGGGGACGCTTTTCTGGATGAATACTTGTTGATTGGCGATCAGTGCCTTAAAAAACATTTCAAATTCCATTGCCATGTAATCTAATATTGATCAGGTCAAAAGTTACAAGTCACCGTCAGCTTTAAAATGGTGAAAATGAAAAAGACTTCAACAAATATTTAATTGGTTGGCCTTCATCCTTCACCCACAAGTTATTTTCATCTTAAACGTGGCGCCCTTTGATCATACTGCCTTACACACGAGACGTAAACACTGTAACAACACGCAAATGTAACGCCAGTTTCGAGAAACACCACTTCAAATCCCTTTTATACCACAATGCAGTAGTCCAGTACATACACTGGTCTAGTCAATGTTAAACAGACAGGTCAGAAGGGATTCGTATCAGGAATATAGTTTATCAGGTAAACTTTGATCGCTGGGATCGACGACAGACTGTCTGGCCTACTCAAGATTCGTGTGAATACTACTTGTACACTGCTAGTGTCTACAAAAGTACATTACTGCTACTTGTGTGTTGTCAAGTGTGATGACCATGTACGGTTTCTCAGCTCCTTTCTTCCTAATGTTGCTGATGGTGGGTAGGTAGCCTTCTTGGTAACCTCACCTGGTATCGGGATAATGAGGTAGACTTGTAGTAGCTAACACCTAAACCTTTCTGCTTCAACACATTTCAATTCAGAGTCAGTCAGTCGGGCATGTTTTCCGTGGAGATTCCGGGTAGAAATGTTTCCATTATCCCATCTGGTCGTAAGAGCCAGCTATAGAGTATGACGTGGTCACACCCTTTGACTTGGTCGATTGCCTGTCACCGTACTGGGATATCGTGGAACTATGTTCACGTTTTCAATCATTGGATGCCTGGTCCAGAATCGTCCCCGTTACATATCGTTTGCTAAAACGGATATTTATTGTTTACAGTAGACTGAAATTTGAACTTCATTAATCAAATTTATTAGATATTTTTCAAACGTTATTTGATGGAGTTTTAATTTATAGGTACACATCATAAAGTGAACACATTTCAAACTCGTCTTACTATAGAATCACTCTGCACTGATTCATAGTTACTAACATGAGGGTTACTGAACTCAACGATGCCGGTACCAGAACTCAATACTGATGTTGTAGGTCATGAAGTCACAGCTCTGTCTTGCAACTTCGATCACGGTTATTGTGGCTGGAAGCAGAGCTGGAACAACCAGTTTGATTGGAGGATTGGAAAAGAAGCCACCTCCGATGCCACTTCCGGTCCAAAAGAAGACCACACATCTGGCAGTAAGTTTAGACCACGCAGTTTTTTGCATCACACACATGGCTAACGTAGGGCGAGGTTTCCACGCAGGCAAGAGATGGTCAGACAAAATCGTAGTGAATACAAATCTCAGTGTTCCCAAAGATCCGGGGAAATGCCATTACAGGTTACGTCAGAATCTTTCGTCAGCTTTGAACAACCAATGAAATGCATAACAGAAATTTCGACTTTAGCCACTCAGAAAGCAACTCTCTCGTGCTAATCTGCAATAGTTAAAACAATTACGATTTCAAATCAAGAATACGCGTTGAAAAATATTTGACTAAGTTCTCGATTCAAAATTTGGAAACTGATCAAGGTTGCATGATTCGAAAATATAAAACTTTTACATTCACATAAGAGATGCATTCACATGGTCGGATGAAAGACCGTTCTGATATGACCTGTAATGAGATGACCAGAGTTATCTTTGTGTCGATAAGATCTGACTTTCATGAGATTGTGATCAGGTCTATATGGGGCATTGAGATAACATGAGATGGTTTCAGATAAATATATCGCGCTTGCAAGGTGGGGTGGGGGTGGGGGTGTGGGTGGGGGGGGGGGGGGGGGGTGTGGGGGTGTGTGGGGGGGTGGGGGGGGGGGGGGGGTGGGGTAGGTAGGTTCAAGACGAACGATGGGATAGGTTCAAGAAGATGGTATGGTAGGTTCAAAACGATGGATTGGTGGCTTCAAGACAGTGGTATCGTAGGTTCAAGACGATGGAATGGTGTCTTCAAGACAGTGGTATGGTAGGTTCAAGACGATGGGATGGTAGGCTTAAGACAGTGGTGGGGGGGTGGGGGGGTGGGGGTGGGGGGGGGGGGGGTGGGGTGGGGGGTGGGGGGTGGGGTAGGTAGGTTCAAGACGAACGATGGGATAGGTTCAAGAAGATGGTATGGTAGGTTCAAAACGATGGATTGGTGGCTTCAAGACAGTGGTATCGTAGGTTCAAGACGATGGAATGGTGTCTTCAAGACAGTGGTATGGTAGGTTCAAGACGATGGGATGGTAGGCTTAAGACAGTGGTATGTTAGGTTCAAGACGATGGGATGGTGGGTTCAAGACGATGGTATGGTAGGTTCAAGACGATGTGATGGCAGGTTGAAGACGATGGTATTGAAGTTTTAAGACGATGCTATGGTAGGTTCAAGACGATTGTATGGTAGGTTCAAGACAATGTGATGGTAGGTTCAAGGCGATGGTATGGTAGGTACAACACGATGTTATGGAAGGTTCAAGACAATGTGATGGTAGGTTCAAGACGATGGGATGGTAGGTTCAAGACAATGTGATGGTAGGTTCAAGACGATGGGATGGTAGGTTCAAGACAATGTGTTGGTAGGTTCAAGACAATGTGATGGTAGGTTAAAGACAATGGTATGGTAGGTTCAAGACGATGGTATGGTAGGTTCAAGACGATGGTATGAAAGGTTTAAGACGATGGTATGGTAGGTTCAAGACAATGGTATGGTAGTTTCAAGACAATGGTATGGTAGGTTCAATACTATGGTATGGAAGGTTCAAGACAATGTGATGGTAGGTTGAAGACGATGGTATGGAAGTTTTAAGACGATGGTATGGTAGGTTCAAGACGATGGTATGGTAGGTTCAAGAGGATGGGATGGTAGGTCGACGACAATGTGATGGTAGGTTAATGGCAATGGTCTGGTAGGTTCAAGACGATGGAATTTTAGGTTCAAGACGATTGGATGGTAGGTTCAAGACGATGGTATGGTAGGTTCAGGATAATGGTATGGTAGGTTCAAGACTATGGGATGGTAGGTTCAAGACGGTGGTATGGAAGGTTCCAGACAATGTGATGGTACGTTGAAGACGATGGTATGGAAGTTTTAAGACGATGGTATGGTAGGTTCAAGACGATGGGATGGTAGGTTCAAGACGATGGTATGGAAGATTCAAGACAATGTGATGGTAGGTTCAAGACGGTGGTATGGAAGGTTCAAGACGATGATATGGTAGGTTCAAGACGATGGTATGGTAGGTTCAAGACGATGGGATGGTAGGTTCAAGACGATGGTATGGTAGGTGCAAGACGATGGGATGGTAGGTTGAAGGCGATGGTATGGAAGGTTCAAGACAATGTGATGGTAGGTTCAAGACGATGGTATGGTAGGTTCAAGACGATGATATGGTAGGTTCAAGACGATGGTATGGTAGGTTCAAGGCGATGGTATGGTAGGTTCAAGACGATGGTATGGTAGGTTGAAGACAATGGTATGGCAGGTTCAAGAGGATGGGATGGTAGGTTCAAGACGATGGTATGGTAGGTTCAAGACGATGGGATGGTAGGTTGAAGGCGATGGTATGGAAGGTTCAAGACAATGTGATGGTAGGTTCAAGACGATGGTATGGTAGGTTCAAGACGATGATATGGTAGGTTCAAGACGATGGTATGGTAGGTTCAAGGCGATGGTATGGTAGGTTCAAGACGATGGTATGGTAGGTTGAAGACAATGGTATGGTAGGTTCAAGAGGATGGGATGGTAGGTTGAAGACAATGTGATGGTAGGTTCAAGGCAATGGTATGGTAGGTTCAAGACGATGGAATTTTAGGTTCAAGACGATTAGATGGTAGGTTCAAGACGATGGTATGGTAGGTTCAGGACAATGGTATGGTAGGTTCAAGACTATGGGATGGTAGGTTCAAGACGATGGTATGGAAGGTTCCAGACAATGTGATGGTAGGTTGAAGACGATGGTATGGAAGTTTTAAGACGATGGTATGGTAGGTTGAAGACGATGGTATGGTAGGTTCAAGACGATGGTATGGAAGATTCAAGACAATGTGATGGTAGGTTCAAGACGGTGGCATGGAAGGTTCAAGACGATGGTGTGGTGGGTTCAAGACAATGGTATGTACATATAGACATACTATTGTACATATTTACTTCCACTATATTCAGGAGGACAATATGTGTATATCCGAGGCAAGGACGCCCATGACGCTGACGCTCATGCCAGTCTCGTCAGCCCCTTTCTGAGTGTAACGTCTATTATCACCTTCAAATTCTGGTACCATATGAACGGTAACGGAATAGGGACGTTGTCATTGTCGATGCTGCCTGCAAGCGGTGGACGCAGGCTTCTGTGGCGGCTGTCTCGTCGTCAAGGCAACGAATGGAAGCTGGCCCAAGTCAAACTGCCCCCTGGCCTGTATCAGGTAGGCGTGATAAGATTCCTTAACTCTCAGCAAACCTAGGTTAGTCCCTGCCTTCGTGTGTGGTTAATTCGGAATTATATATTTTTAACATCAGCTATGTTTTTCATGTATAAATAAAAAATATATGGGAAATCGTCTTAATCGGGAAAAGGTTTACGCGTGCATGGATCCTCTGATCACGTGGGTTCGACTCCTAGATTCTCCTGATAATGATCATTCATCAGCTTAACTGGAATACTCCCACATCATGCTGACACGTCGTCATATAACTGGAATACGCCCACATCATGCTGACATGTCGTCGTATAACTGGTATACTCCCACATCATGCTGACACGTCGTCATATAACTGGAATACTCATACATCAAATTGACACGCCGCCATATAACTGGAATACTCCCACATCATGTTGACACATCGTCATTTAACTGGAATACTCATACATCAAATTGACACGCCGCCATATAACTGGAATACTCACACATCATGCTGACACGTCGTCATATAACTGGAATACTCATACATCAAATTGAAACGCCGCCATATTACTGGAATACTCCCACATCATGCTGACACGTCGTCATATAACTGGAATACTCATACATCAAATTGACACGCCGCCATATAACTGGAATACTCACACATCATGCTGACACGTCGCCATATAACTGGAAAACTCATACATCAAATTGACACGTCGTCATATAACTGGAATACTTATACATCAAATTGACACGCCGCCATATTACTGGATTAGTCCAACATCATGCTGACACGTCGTCATATAACTGGAATACTCATACATCATGCTGACACATCGCCATATAACTGGAATACTCCCACATCATGCTGACACGTCGTCATATAACTGGAATACTCACACATCATACTGACACGCCGCCATATAACTGAAATACTCATACATCAGGCTGACACATCGTCATTTAACTGGAATACTCATACATCAAATTGACACGCCGACATATAACTGGAATACTCATACATCATGCTGACACGTCGTCATATAATTGGAATACTCACACATCATGCTGACACGTCGACATATAACTGGAATACTCATACATCAGGCTGACACGTCGACATATAACTGGAATACTCATACATCATGCTGACACGTCGTCATATAACTGGAATACTCCCACGTCATGCTGACACGTCGTCATATAACTGGAATACTCCCACATCATGCTGACATGTCGTCATATAACTGAAATACTCATACATCATGCTGACAACCCGCCATATAACTGGAATACTCATACATCATGCTGACACGTCGTCATATAACTGGAATACTCACACATCATGTTGACACGTGGTCATATAACTGGAATAATCCCACATCATGCTGACACATAGTCATATAACTGAAATACTCCCACATCATGCTGACACATCGTCATATAACTGGAATACTCACACATCATGCTGACACGCCGCCATATAACTGGAATACTCATACATCATGGTGACACGTCGTCATATAACTGGAATACTCACACATCATGCTGACACGTCGTCATATAACTGGAATACTCATACATCAAATTGACACGCCGCCATATAACTGGAATACTCCCACATCAAATTGACACGCCGCCATATAACTTGAATACTCCCACATCATGCTGACACGTCGTCACATAACTGGAATACTCCCACATCATGCTGACCTGTCGTCATATAACTAGAATACTCATACATCAAATTGACACGCCGCCATATAATTGGAATACTCACACATCATGCTGACACGTCGTCATATAACTGGAATACTCATAAATCATGCTGACCCATCGTCATATAACTGGAATACTCATACATGAAATTGACACGCCGCCATCTAACTGGAATATTCCCACATCATGCTGACACATCGTCATATAACTGGAATACTCACACATCATGCTGACAACCCGCCATATAACTGGAATACTCATACATCATGCTGACACGTCGTCATATAACTGGAATACTCACACATCATGCTGACACGTGGTCATATAACTGGAATAATCCTACATCATGCTGACACATCGTCATATAACTGGAATAATCCTACATCATGCTGACACGTCGACATATAACTGGAATACTCATACATCATGCTGACACGTCGTCATATAACTAGAATACTCCCACGTCATGCTGACACGTCGTCATATAACTGGAATACGCCCACATCATGCTGACATGTCGTCATATAACTGGAATACTCCCACATCATGCTGACACATCGTCATATAACTGGAATACTCATACATCAAATTGACACGCCGCCATGTAACTGGAATACTCCCACATCATGTTGACACATCGTCATTTAACTGGAATACTCATACATCAAATTGACACGCCGCCATATAACTGGAATACTCACACATCATGCTGACACGTCGTCATATAACTGGAATACTCATACATCAAATTGAAACGCCGCCATATTACTGGAATACTCACACATCATGCTGACACGTCGTCATATAACTGGAATACTCATACATCAAATTGACACGCCGCCATATAACTGGAATACTCACACATCATGCTGACACGTCGCCATATAACTGGAAAACTCATACATCAAATTGACACGTCGTCATATAACTGGAATACTTATACATCAAATTGACACGCCGCCATATTACTGGATTAGTCCCACATCATGCTGACACGTCGTCATATAACTGGAATACTCATACATCATGCTGACACATCGCCATATAACTGGAATACTCCCACATCATGCTGACACGTCGTCATATAACTGGAATACTCACACATCATACTGACACGCCGCCATATAACTGAAATACTCATACATCAGGCTGACACATCGTCATTTAACTGGAATACTCATACATCAAATTGACACGCCGACATATAACTGGAATACTCATACATCATGGTGACACGTCGTCATATAATTGGAATACTCACACATCATGCTGACACGTCGACATATAACTGGAATACTCATACATCAGGCTGACACGTCGACATATAACTGGAATACTCATACATCATGCTGACACGTCGTCATATAACTAGAATACTCCCACGTCATGCTGACACGTCGTCATATAACTGGAATACTCCCACATCATGCTGACATGTCGTCATATAACTGAAATACTCATACATCATGCTGACAACCCGCCATATAACTGGAATACTCATACATCATGCTGACACGTCGTCATATAACTGGAATACTCACACATCATGTTGACACGTGGTCATATAACTGGAATAATCCCACATCATGCTGACACATAGTCATATAACTGAAATACTCATACATCATGCTGACACATCGTCATATAACTGGAATACTCACACATCATGCTGACACGCCGCCATATAACTGGAATACTCATACATCATGGTGACACGTCGTCATATAACTGGAATACTCCCACATCATGCTGACACGTCGTCACATAACTGGAATACTCCCACATCATGCTGACCTGTCGTCATATAACTAGAATACTCATACATCAAATTGACACGCCGCCATATAATTGGAATACTCACACATCATGCTGACACGTCGTCATATAACTGGAATACTCATAAATCATGCTGACCCATCGTCATATAACTGGAATACTCATACATGAAATTGACACGCCGCCATCTAACTGGAATATTCCCACATCATGCTGACACATCGTCATATAACTGGAATACTCACACATCATGCTGACAACCCGCCATATAACTGGAATACTCATACATCATGCTGACACGTCGTCATATAACTGGAATACTCACACATCATGCTGACACGTGGTCATATAACTGGAATAATCCTACATCATGCTGACACATCGTCATATAACTGGAATAATCCTACATCATGCTGACACGTCGCCATATAACTTGAATACTCCCACATCATGCTGACACATCGTCATATAACTGGAATACTCCCACATCATGCTGACACATAGTCATATAACTGAAATACTCAGACATCATGCTGACACATCGTCATATAACTGGAATACTCATACATCATGCTGACACGCCGACATATAACTGGAATACTCATACATCATGCTGACACGTCGTCATATAACTGGAATACTCACACATCATGCTGACACGTGGTCATATAACTGGAATAGTCATACATCATGCTGACACGTCGTCATATAACTGGAATACTCACACATCATGCTGACACGTCGTCATATAACTGGAATACTCACACATCATGCTGACACATCGTCATATAACTGGAATACTCATACATCATGCTGACACGTCGACATATAACTGGAATACTCACAGATCATGCTGACACGTCGTCATATAACTGGAATACTCACACATCATGCTGACACGTGGTCATATAACTGGAATACTCATACATCATGCTGCCACATAGTCATCTAACTGAAATACTCATACATCATGCTGACACGTCGTCATATAACTGGAATACTCACACATCATGCTGACACGTCGTCATATAACTGGAATACTCATACATCATGCAGACACGTCGTCATATAACTGGAATACTCACACATCATGCTGACACGTCGTCATATAACTGGAATACTCATACATCATGCTGACACGTCGTCATATAACTGGAATACTCCCACATCATGCTGACATATCGTCATATAACTGGAATACTCATACATCATGCTGACACGTCGTCATATAACTGGAATACTCACACATCATGCTGACACGTCGTCATATAACTGGAATACTCACACATCATGCTGACACGCGGTCATATAACTGGAATACTCATACATCATGCTGACACGTCGACATATAACTGGAATACTCACAGATCATGCTGACACGTCGTCATATAACTGGAATACTCACACATCATGCTGACACGTGGTCATATAACTGGAATACTCATACATCATGCTGCCACATAGTCATCTAACTGAAATACTCATACATCATGCTGACACGTCGTCATATAACTGGAATACTCACACATCATGCTGACACGTCGTCATATAACTGGAATACTCATACATCATGCAGACACGTCGTCATATAACTGGAATACTCCCACATCATGCTGACATATCGTCATATAACTAGAATACTCATACATCATGCTGACACGTCGTCATATAACTGGAATAATCCTACATCATGCTGACACATAGTCATATAACTGAAATACTCAGACATCATGCTGACACATCGTCATATAACTGGAATACTCATACATCATGCTGACACGCCGACATATAACTGGAATACTCATACATCATGCTGACACGTCGTCATATAACTGGAATACTCACACATCATGCTGACACGTGGTCATATAACTGGAATAGTCATACATCATGCTGACACGTCGTCATATAACTGGAATACTCACACATCATGCTGACACGTCGTCATATAACTGGAATACTCACACATCATGCTGACACATCGTCATATAACTGGAATACTCATACATCATGCTGACACGTCGACATATAACTGGAATACTCACAGATCATGCTGACACGTCGTCATATAACTGGAATACTCACACATCATGCTGACACGTGGTCATATAACTGGAATACTCATACATCATGCTGCCACATAGTCATCTAACTGAAATACTCATACATCATGCTGACACGTCGTCATATAACTGGAATACTCACACATCATGCTGACACGTCGTCATATAACTGGAATACTCATACATCATGCAGACACGTCGTCATATAACTGGAATACTCACACATCATGCTGACACGTCGTCATATAACTGGAATACTCATACATCATGCTGACACGTCGTCATATAACTGGAATACTCCCACATCATGCTGACATATCGTCATATAACTGGAATACTCATACATCATGCTGACACGTCGTCATATAACTGGAATACTCACACATCATGCTGACACGTCGTCATATAACTGGAATACTCACACATCATGCTGACACGCGGTCATATAACTGGAATACTCATACATCATGCTGACACGTCGACATATAACTGGAATACTCACAGATCATGCTGACACGTCGTCATATAACTGGAATACTCACACATCATGCTGACACGTGGTCATATAACTGGAATACTCATACATCATGCTGCCACATAGTCATCTAACTGAAATACTCATACATCATGCTGACACGTCGTCATATAACTGGAATACTCACACATCATGCTGACACGTCGTCATATAACTGGAATACTCATACATCATGCAGACACGTCGTCATATAACTGGAATAATCCTACATCATGCTGACACATCGTCATATAATTCGAATAATCCTACATCATGCTGACACGTCGTCATGTTACTTGAATACTCCCACATCATGCTGACACGTCGTCATATAACTAGAATACTCCCACATCATGTTGACACATCGTCATATAACTGGAATACTCACACATCATACTGACACGCCGCCATCTAACTGAAATACTCATACATCAAGCTGACACGTCGTCATATAACTGGAATACTCATACATCAAATTGACACGCCGACATATAACTGGAATACTCATACATCATGCTGACACGTCGTCATAAAACTGGAATACTCCCACATCAAGCTGACACGTCGTCATATAACTGGAATACTCCCACATCATGCTGATATGTCGTTAAATAACTGGAATACTCCCTGATCATGCTGACACGTCGTTATATAACTGGAATAGTCCCACATCATGCTGATACGTCGTCATATAACTGGAATACTCCCACATCATGCTGACACATCGTCATATAACTGGAATACTCATACATCATGCTGACATGTCGTCATATAACTGGAATAATCCTACATCATGCTGACACATCGTCATATAATTCGAATAATCCTACATCATGCTGACACGTCGTCATGTTACTTGAATACTCCCGCATCATGCTGACACGTCGTCATATAACTGGAATACTCCCACATCATGTTGACACATCGTCATATAACTGGAATACTCACACATCATACTGACACGCCGCCATCAAACTGAAATACTCATATATCAGGCTGACACGTCGTCATATAACTGGAATACTCATACATCAAATTGACACGTCGTCATATAACTGGAATACTCACATATCATGCTGACACGTGGTCATATAACTGGAATACTCATACATCATGCTGCCACATAGTCATCTAACTGAAATACTCATACATCATGCTGACACGTCGTCATATAACTGGAATACTCACACATCATGCTGACACGTCGTCATATAACTGGAATACTCATACATCATGCAGACACGTCGTCATATAACTGGAATACTCCCACATCATGCTGACATATCCTCATATAACTAGAATACTCATACATCATGCTGACACGTCGTCATATAACTGGAATAATCCTACATCATGCTGACACATCGTCATATAATTCGAATAATCCTACATCATGCTGACACGTCGTCATGTTACTTGAATACTCCCACATCATGCTGACACGTCGTCATATAACTGGAATACTCCCACATCATGTTGACACATCGTCATATAACTGGAATACTCACACATCATACTGACACGACGCCATCTAACTGAAATACTCATACATCAGGCTGACACGTCGTCATATAACTGGAATACTCATACATCATGCTGACACGTCGTCATATAACTGGAATACTCCCACATCAAGCTGACACGTCGTCATATAACTGGAATACTCCCAAATCATGCTGATATGTCGTTATATAACTGGAATACTCCCTCATCATGCTGACACGTCGTCATATAACTGGAATAGTCCCACATCATGCTGATACGTCGTCATATAACTGGAATACTCCCACATCATGCTGACACATCGTCATATAACTGGAATACTCATACATCATGCTGACATGTCGTCATATAACTGGAATAATCCTACATCATGCTGACACATCGTCATATAATTCGAATAATCCTACATCATGCTGACACGTCGTCATGTTACTTGAATACTCCCACATCATGCTGACACGTCGTCATATAACTGGAATACTCCCACATCATGTTGACACATCGTCATATAACTGGAATACTCACACATCATACTGACACGCCGCCATCAAACTGAAATACTCATATATCAGGCTGACACGTCGTCATATAACTGGAATACTCATACATCAAATTGACACGCCGACATATAACTGGAATACTCATACATCATGCTGACACGTCGTCATATAACTGGAATACTCATATATCATGCTGACACGTCGTCATATAACTGGAATAATCCTACATCATGCTGACACATAGTCATATAACTGGAATAATCCTACATCATGCTGACACGTCGCCATATAACTGGAATACTCCCACATCATGCTGACACATCGTCATATAACTGGAATACTGCCACATCATGCTGACACATAGTCATCTAACTGAAATACTCATACATCATGCTGACACATCGTCATATAACTGGAATACTCACACATCATGCTGACACGCCGACATATAACTGGAATACTCACACATCATGCTGACACGTCGTCATATAACTGGAATAATCCTAGATCATGCTGACACGTCGTCATATAACTGGAATAATCCCACATCATGCTGACACGCCGTCATATAACTGGAATAATCCTACATCATGCTGACACATCGTCATATAACTGGAATACTCACACATCATGCTGACACATCGTCATATAACTGGAATAATCCTACATCATGCTGACACGTTATCATATAACTGGAATACTCCCACATCATGCTGACACATCGTCATATAACTGGAATACTCATACATCATGCTGACACATCGTCATATAACTGGAATACTCACACATCATGCTGACACGCCGACATCTAACTGGAATACTCACACATCATGCTGACACATCGTCATATAACTGGAATACTCATACATCAAATTGACACGCCGCCATATAACTGGAATACTCATACATCAAATTGACACGTCGACATATAACTTGAATACTCCCACATCATGCTGAAACGTCGTCATATAACTGGAATACTCCCACATCATGCTGACCTGTCGTCATATAACTAGAATACTCATACATCAAATTGACACGCCGCCATATAACTGGAATACTCACACATCATGCTGACACGTCGTCATATAACTTGAATGCTCATACATCAGGCTGACACATCGTCATATAATTGGAATACTCATACATCAAATTGACACGCCGCCATATAACTGGAATACTCCCACATCATGCTGACAGATCGTCATATAACTGGAATACTCACACATCGTGCTGACATGCCGCCATATAACTGGAATACTCATACATCATGCTGACAACCCGCCATATAACTGGAATACTCATACATCATGCTGACACGTCGTCATATAACTGGAATACTCACACATCATGCTGACAAGTGGTCATATAACTGGAATAATCCTACATCATGCTGACACGCCGTCATATAACTGGAATAATCCTACATCATGCTGACACATCGCCATAAAACTTGAATACTCCCACATCATGCTGACACATCGTCATATAACTGGAATACTCCCACATCATGCTTACACATAGTCATATAACTGAAATACTCATACATCATGCTGACATATCGTGATATAACTCGAATACTCACACATCATGCTGACACGCCGCCATATAACTGGAATACTCATACATCATGCTGACACGTCGTCATATAACTGGAATACTCACACATCATGCTGACACGTCGTCATATAACTGGAATAATCCTACATCATGCTGACACATCGTCATATAACTGGAATAATCCTACATCATGCTGACACGTCGTCATATTACTTGAATACTCACACATCATGCTGACACGTCGTCATATAACTTGAATACTCCCACATCATGTTGACACATCGTCATATAACTGGAATACTCCCACATCATGCTGATACGCCGCCATATAACTGAAATACTCATACATCAGGCGGACACATCGTCATATAATTGGAATACTCCCACATCATGCTGACACGTCGTCATATAACTGAAATACTCATACATCAGGCTGACACATCGTCATATAATTGGAATACTCCCACATCATGCTGACACGTCGTCATATAACTGGAATAATCCTACATCATGCTGACACATAGTCATATAACTGGAATAATCCTACATCATGCTGACACGTCGCCATATAACTGGAATACTCCCACATCATGCTGACACATCGTCATATAACTGGAATACTCCCACATCATGCTGACACATAGTCATCTAACTGAAATACTCATACATCATGCTGACACATCGTCATATAACTGGAATACTCACACATCATGCTGACACGCCGACATATAACTGGAATACTCACACATCATGCTGACACGTCGTCATATAACTGGAATACTCACACATCATGCCGACACGTCGTCATATAACTGGAATAATCCTACATCATGCTGACATATCGTCATATAACTGGAATAATCCTACATCATGCTGACACGTCGTCATGTTACTTGAATACTCCCACATCATGCTGACACGTCGTCATATAACTGGAATACTCCCACATCATGTTGACACATCGTCATATAACTGGAATACTCACACATCATGTTGACACATCGTCATATAACTGGAATACTCATACATCATGCTGACACGCCGTCATATAACTGAAATACTCATACATCAGGCTGACACGTCGTCATATAACTGGAATACTCACACATCATGCTGACACGCCGCCATATAACTGGAATACACCAACATCATGCTGACACGCCGCCATCTAACTGAAATACTCATACATCAGGCTGACACGTCGTCATATAACTGGAATACTCATACATCAAATTGACACGCCGACATATAACTGGAATACTCATACATCATGCTGACACGTCGTCATATAACTGGAATACTCACACATCATGCTGACACGTCGTCATATAACTGGAATACTCCCACATCATGTTGACACATCGTCATATAACTGGAATACTCACACATCATGCTGACACATCGTCATATAACTGGAATAATCCTACATCATGCTGACACGCCGTCATATAACTGGAATAATCCCACATCATGCTGACACGCCGTCATATAACTGGAATAATCCTACATCATGCTGACACATCGTCATATAACTGGAATACTCACACATCATGCTGACACATCGTCATATAACTGGAATACTCCCACATCATGTTGACACATCGTCATATAACTGGAATAATCCTACATCATGCTGACACGTTATCATATAACTGGAATACTCCCACATCATGCTGACACATCGTTATATAACTGGAATACTCATACATCATGCTGACACATCGTCATATAACTGGAATACTCACACATCATGCTGACACGCCGACATCTAACCGGAATACTCACACATCATGCTGACACGTCGTCATATAACTGGAATACTCATACATCAAATTGACACGCCGCCATATAACTGGAATACTCATACACCAAATTGACACGTCGACATATAACTTGAATACTCCCACATCATGCTGAAACGTCGTCATATAACTGGAATACTCCCACATCATGCTGACCTGTCGTCATATAACTAGAATACTCATACATCAAATTGACACGCCGCCATATAACTGGAATACTCACACATCATGCTGACACGTCGTCATATAACTTGAATGCTCATACATCAGGCTGACACATCGTCATATAATTGGAATACTCATACATCAAATTGACACGCCGCCATATAACTGGAATACTCCCACATCATGCTGACAGATCGTCATATAACTGGAATACTCACACATCGTGCTGACATGCCGCCATATAACTGGAATACTCATACATCATGCTGACAACCCGCCATATAACTGGAATACTCATACATCATGCTGACACGTCGTCATATAACTGGAATACTCACACATCATGCTGACACGTGGTCATATAACTGGAATAATCCTACATCATGCTGACACGTCGTCATATAACTGGAATAATCCTACATCATGCTGACACGTCGCCATATAACTTGAATACTCCCACATCATGCTGACACATCGTCATATAACTGGAATACTCCCACATCATGCTGACACATAGTCATATAACTGAAATACTCATACATCATGCTGACATATCGTGATATAACTCGAATACTCACACATCATGCTGACACGCCGCCATATAACTGGAATACTCATACATCATGCTGACACGTCGTCATATAACTGGAATACTCACAAATCATGCTGACACGTCGTCATATAACTGGAATAATCCTACATCATGCTGACACATCGTCATATAACTGGAATAATCCTACATCATGCTGACACGTCGTCATATTACTTGAATACTCACACATCATGCTGACACGTCGTCATATAACTTGAATACTCCCACATCATGTTGACACATCGTCATATAACTGGAATACTCCCACATCATGCTGATACACCGCCATATAACTGAAATACTCATACATCAGGCGGACACATCGTCATATAATTGGAATACTCCCACATCATGCTGACACGTCGTCATATAACTGAAATACTCATACATCAGGCTGACACATCGTCATATAACTGGAATACTCATACATCAAATTGACACGCCGCCATATAACTGGAATACTCATACATCATGCTGACACGTCGTCATATAACTGGAATACTCACACATCATGCTGACACATCGTCATATAACTGGAATACTCACACATCATGCTGACACGTCGTCATATAACTGGAATACTCACATATCATGCTGACACGCCGTCATATAACTGGAATAATCCTACATCATGCTGACACGCCGTCATATAACTGGAATAATCCCACATCATGCTGACACGCCGTCATATAACTGGAATACTCACACATCATGCTGACACGTCGTCATATAACAGGAATAATCCTAAATCATGCTGACACATCGTCATATAACTGGAATACTCACACATCATGCTGACACGTCGTCATATAACTGGAATAATCCTTCATCATGCTGACACATCGTCATATAACTGGAATACGCCCACATCACGCTGACACATCGTCATATAACTGGAATACGCCCACATCATGCTGACACGTGGTCATATAACTGGAATACTCCCACATCATGCTGACACGTCGTCATATAACTTGAATACGCCCACATCATGCTGACACATCGTCATATAACTGGAATACTCATACATCATGCTGACACGTCGTCATATAACTGGAATAATCCTACATCATGCTGACACGTCGTCATATAACTGGAATACTCCCACATCATGTTGACACATCGTCATATACCTGGAATACTCACACATCATGCTGACACGTCGTTATATAACTGGAATAATCCTACATCATGCTGACATGTCGTCATATAACTGGAATACTCCTACATCATGCTGACACGTCGTCATATAACTGGAATAGTCCCACATCATGCTGATATGTCGTTATATAACTGGAATACTCCCACATCATGCTGACACGTCGTCATATAACTGGAATACTCCCACATCATGCTGACACGTCGTCATATAACTGGAATATTCCCACATCATGCTGACATGTCGTCATATAACTGGAATACTCCCACATCATGCTGACACGTCGTCATATAACTGGAATACTCCCACATCATGCTGACACATCGTCATATAACTGGAATACTCCCACATCTTGCTGACATGTCGTCATATAACTGGAATACTCACACATCATGCTGACACATCGTCATATAACTGGAATACTCACACATCTTGCTGACATGTCGTCATATAACTGGAATACTCCCACATCATGCTGACATGTCGTCATATAACTGGAATACTCCCACATCATGCTGACACGTCGTCATATAACTGGAATACTCACACATCATGCTGACACGTCGTTATATAACTGGAATAATCCTACATCATGCTGACATGTCGTCATATAACTGGAATAATCCTAGATCATGCTGACACGTCGTCAAATAACTGGAATACTCCCACATCAAGCTGACACGTCGTCATATAACTGGAATACTCCCACATCATGCTGATATGTCGTTATATAACTGGAATACTCCCTCATCATGCTGACACGTCGTCATATAACTGGAATAGTCCCACATCATGCTGATATGTCGTTATATAACTGGAATACTCCCTCATCATGCTGACACGTCGTCATATAACTGGAATACACCCACATCATGCTGACACGTCGTCATATAACTGGAATACTCCCACATCATGCTGACATGTCGTCATATAACTGGAATACTCCCACATCATGCTGACACGTCGTCATATAACTGGAATACTCCCACATCATGCTGACACATCGTCATATAACTGGAATACTCCCACATCATGCTGACATGTCGTCATATAACTGGAATACTCCCACATTATGCTGACACGCCGTTATATAACTGGAAAAATCCTACATGATGCTGACACGTCGTCATATAACTGGAATACTCACACACCATCGTTGATTTCTACCATTTTAAAGCATTCCCAATCTGATCACAAATAGAGAGCTAGAGAGCTGACGCGTTACTGTAGATAATGGAAATCAACAATACAAATCGCTCAGAGCCATTTGACGACCATTCAGTGAAGTGTCAAAATGAAGAATGACCCTCTACCCAAAAGCAGGGGCTTGCATGGTCCACGTGCTATGTTTCGGGCAAGTTGGGGTGTGGGGATGTGGTTCCGAAACCGTTCTGGCAGTAATTTTTGAAAGCTGATCATTCTTCCGACGATCGATCGTATTATTCATATGTCATGATCCCCCATTGTTTATATATATATAAAACGTTGAGAACAGCTGTTAAGACCTGTCATTGGTAACGTGATACAATAACGTACACCACTAGTATGACAGTTGGCTGGTGTACAGCAAACGATAAAATAAGAACCAGTATCAGAATACTTAATGGAGTAGTTTAAAACTGTCGATGTCGAAATTTGATTTGAAATATGATATATTCTAATTATTTTCAGGTTGAGTTGGATGCAACAGCGCTGCTACACGTTGGCAGCGACATCGCTGTTGACGACATTGACGTCACTCACGAACCTGCAGGTGATCGAGCACTTCATATGTTTATATAAGGGCATGTCCGCGCTGTATAACACGAACACTGGTGGAAATTCGGTCTTCAATTTCATGTACACTACACGTTTCTAAATTATTTTCGAAAATGATATCCCGTATAAGACATTTGCCATTGACCTTTTTGCAAATAATAGATGTATGTGTCACAATAACGGCAAATATTTAGTAGACAGCCTGTTCTCATCTGAGGATATTCGGCATTACCAACAGCGAACATATTTCAGTGATTTGCATCATTCATTGATCTCATTAACGCAGTTCACAATTTACTCTTACACATTTCCTTAATGCAAAAGTTGGTTTATTGCATCTCATTCAACAGTCGCCAGGAGCTTCACAGAAACAACCTTAAGATAAGACCTCTCTTCCAAAAAAAAGCGATATTAGTGTAACGAATTTCGAAAGTCAGTACAAGGGAAACGGATTGATTAAAAGGCGTTTCGTGCAACGGAGCCCTGGTCTTAACGTTGACTATTGCTTGGAGATCTTGTACTCGTTCCATGTACCCGCGGAAACCCTAGTTTTGCAAGAATTCATACTTGTTTTACAGAGGTGACCGGTATCACAAGACCCACCACTACAACAACAACTACGACTACGACCACAGCACCAACCACCACACTTTCAACAACACCTAGACGTAAGTTGTGCACTTAAAACTTTGTCGTACCGCAAACGTTACAATGAATGCACAGACAAGACAGACATCACATCTAATCTAACGAAATCCTTCTTTCTCTGAAGCCACACTAGACCTCTCTTGTGCATTCGAGAAGGATTGGTGTGTTTGGAAGCAAGACAGCCTGGACAATTATGATTGGAGGAGAAACAAGGGTTTGTCTGATGACCGTTCATCCGGGCCTTCAGGTGACCACACAACCGGAAGTGAGTATTACATTAATATAACTTTACTGATAAACTCGTAAATTATTCGCCGTTTTCCCGTGGCAAACCTTTTGTGTACATGTTAACGCTTTAATGTTTACTGAAATATAAAGTTTAATGTTATGTATATTGATGTAAAATATATAAGTGACATAGTTGATATGTAGTTTACCATTGCAGCCAGTGTTTAGCTTAACCACTGTGTAGTTATATGCTGTGAGACCTTCATTAATATTAACTGTATTATACGACCCGGGAAAGAATTCCGGGTAAGAATATAGGTCCCCAGCTTTGTTAGTGTAATTCATCCCAGTGGCGTGTGTCGATGCTCACGACGGCAGTCACAAGGTTGCCTTGTCTAGACGGCCTTCTTATAGCAGACCGCAATCTTATAGCTGGCATACTGTAGCGTTAAACAACCAACAACCCAACAAAAAACTATATTAAAGACACTTTGGACAGTGTACTTCATATGAAGGACAAATCCTACCTATTCCACACGTCCAGATGGCTACTACGTGTACATGCGTGGAGCAGACTCCAGCCACCCTGGGGAGTACACCCGCCTGACCACCCCCTTCATAGAGGCCTACATCCCCTCCAACATGACCTTCTGGTACCACATGAATGGTGCCGGCATTGGCACACTGAAGGTGCTCCGACTTGGGCTGGACCACTCCACTACGGAACTGTTTTCCGCCAGTGGCAGACAGGGACCCGAATGGCATCAGGCTCATGTCAACATACTGCCCGGCACGTTTAGGGTGATGAGTATAATATTGTCTTTGTAAGAACTTCTATTTTTTTTATATACCATTTTGCTTATTTGTAATTCGCGTGTCACGATGAAATGTTATTACTACTATTAATATGCTTATACGGCTGTGTGCTTTTCCTGTATAAGATCGTCATTGAAGCAACGACCAAGCTGCACTACGGTAGCGACATTGCGATCGACGACATCATAGCCTCTGTGTTTGAAGGTAAGAATCAGCGTAGGTACAAAATCGCAAGCATTACTTGCTGGTTTAGACTAACGCATTCTGTCACCCACAACCGGCAATAGTGAGCATGTAATAATTTAATCTCGGTGAGCCTACCGGAAAATCCCAAAGCAGAGGTCAAATTACACATTACCGTGAATGACAAGGCAACATTTTATCATTACGAATCGTAGAAGAATAAAAATGTCATACAATTTTTTAATAACCTATTCCTTTTTAAGAAGGATAGCTTAAAAAAACCATGGTCGGTCAGTAAAGAAGTAAAGAAAAGGTTAAATAGAAGAAAATGTGTGTTGACTATAAGTCAAAGGTTTATATCAGTTTCCAAAATTACCGTTTTCGAAACTTTGAATTCATTCCAGTTACCAAATTTTGAGTCCGAGGAATCTTAAACCAAATAGTTACAAACGAATCGCCTACAATTAATACACCAGATGACACGACCGTGTTAGATTAATAATTACTCCCTCGTAACGTGCGTTACAAGTGAACACGTTCCCATTAGTTTTCAACATGTTGTTTGGTTGTTTCAGTCTTCCCCATGACAACTACACCAACGCCGACAACAACAACACCAACACCACCAACAACAGGTTTTTTGTTAAACTCACGAAAGTCACGTCTAAAGCAGAAGCTTTAGAAATAAATCTTGAAAGTACCAATCTTATCAACGGTGACGCTTCTTGCATAAAAAAATGTCAGTATATCGATCAGACAGAAAGTTTAGCATCACCCCTAATATCATCGGATATCATTCTGCGTTCAGCATGTTATGGGAAACATAACCTTCTTTTCCTAACATATGATCATTTATGTGTTAATACAATGAAAAAGTGGAGCTAGTGGTTTCTTGTAGACCATTTTACCTCTAATTTATATCTTCTTCAAACTTTGGTCATGCGGCCTCGAATTTGCAGCAAATTGATACTGTATTGGACTATAACATTTCCAAAGTCACTCTTAGATGTTATATGAAAATCGATTTATCGCATCCTTTCCCGAACAAAACATCGTTGCCCTTCCGCGCGGAACACGGCACTTAATTAGTCGATGTTCTGCACTTTGGGGCATATTGCCACATTCATGGTAGGGCTACCTACAGGACAAGAAAGGGACATCATACACTATGCGGCAGACAACTCAACCACAACATATGCTTGATGTGGGTGATTTATTTCGTCAATGCAAACTGGTCGAAGTGCTGAGGTGTGAAATGATAAGGATGTTACTCCAGTACCTTTCTTCAGTGCGATCACTCTGCAAAGTTCAGTTTGAAACCCAGGCAAAAACACCACAGCCTGCTATGTGACTGTGGCCTGTGTATAGTCGAGTCTAGAACAGATGATCCTGTGATTGATATTATAATGAGTAACGTCCCACGCAGTCGGGGTACTGTGACAATCAACCAATTCACTGACCCTGATCACCCGATCCACTAAGTTGCCTGTCACAACCAACTTAGTTTGCTGGGGACCAATTTTAACCAGGAATCCCACAGGGTTATATTCCATTACATAGTTGTACCAAGTGAGACCGCATGGTCTAATGGTAGAGCGTCCGCCCGGAGAACGGACGGTCCGGTTTTCGATCCCCGGCCGCGTCATACCAGAAGACGTTAAAAGATGGTACTCACTGCCTGGCGCTCGGCATTAAGGGGCTAAAACAAGAACTGGTCGGCTCGTAGTCAGTATACTTGACTGGGGTATTTATGTAAACTGTGGCATGGTATCTCAGTGGGCTAGCACTATAAAATCGGCGTTAGTCCGGACTAGTACAAGCAGCCACACAGACACGTACGTGCACGTACGTTGCTATATAAGTGCAACAATCTTCAACGCGACGTTAAATCCCATTTCACCTGTACCACTTGGTGAGGTGAAGGTAAAATGGGATTTAACGTATTACCACATGTAAACAAATTGTGTCTATAATCGGAGTCTATTTTCATGTCTATCTGTTTTAAAAATGCGTTGTTGTTTTCACTACCTCATTCCTGTAGTTTTCTGGTGCATCTGTCTGTGACAGTGTGACACTCTCAATGTTTATCACAGAACCAAAGCCCATCACGTGTACGTTTGAGACTGGGATGTGCGGATGGTCCCAATACAAGGGAGACAACATAGATTGGACTCGATGGACGGGGGCGACACCAGACTTCGTCTCTGGACCAACGAACGATCATACCACTGCACGTGGGTATAATATTTAGAAGATTTCAAATGACAGTGTACATATCAAACCCCATATCTACCCGGGGCCGAAAGCCAGAGGGCTGAAATGCGGGTCGAGGGTTAATATGGGATATGATATGAAAATTGTCACATGATAACTTTTTTTAATCATATACACGTACCATACCAGCAGCAGACGACGCACTAAGGGACGTAACTCTAATTTGTGATATGACCGTCTCAATGTTTGCTCTATCGATGTTTGGATGGATAATTGAGACGGACAATAGAATTTATGAAACTTCTGTCAAATTTAACCAAATCTAGCTCCGGCGTAACAGAAGGGACTTCTATATAATGTAGCCTACTTATAACTGACTATAGCTAATCAATCAACCGCTGCACCAGCACAGCATCTGTAGCTCATTCTGAACTCGCCTGTCGATGAGATAAAAAAATAATTTGAAGACATTTAACATTGTAGATGGATACTTCATGTTTCTTGACGGTCGCTACGTCGAGAACAGTAATTGGACTGCTGACCTCATAACACATGACCTCGACATCAAGACAACGTCGTCCTTGACCTTTTGGTATTATATGAATGGCGCCAACATAGGATCTCTGCGTGTCCAGAAACTGACATCAGACGGCACCGTGACCACACTGTGGAGAAGAGATGGGAGGCAGGCGCCAGACTGGTTAGAGGGGCATGTCGCCCTGTCTGTGGGAACATACAGAGTAAGTAGTCTCACACCAGCATCTGCAGACATAGTGCAGGGCATGCTGCTCTCATGTGGGTTAATTATGCAATGGTATTATCACACACTGCCTTAACACACCAGTTGATTTTTGTGACTGGTAAGATGAGATTAGGTAAGATACAACTTGAGTAAGCAGATAAGCAAAGTGGTGTTTGAACGATTTCGATCCAACTTGCTGTGATTGCCATTGCCCTAGGCTTCCGGCTCTGCCACCGGCCGTCACTTTACATAAACGAATACAATGAGGATCATGTAGCGACGTCAACATTTAATGAAAGTTTGAAACAAGAGGTCCTCTATCACATTCCAGCTGGCAATGTCGGCTACGGCTCTTCATCACTACGGAAGCGACCTCGCCATTGATGACGTCACACTAAAGGTATGTCATTTCTAATTGTGTTATTCAGCCGGAACATTAAACAAACCCATAGAATAGGGTCCATTAGTGAGACTTGGCTTGTATGTCTTATATGTCAGCTAGACAGTGTACTATCAAATGTCTTCAGAAATAACTCTAGATGTGGGGACTGATGTTCACTGCCCAGGCACACACAGAAGCACCAACTACTGCTTGTATAGTGATGTACCATGAAGAACACCTTGAAGACATCTCATTAGACTGCTCTACAATTTGTTTTAGAAGACGTAGAAATGTGAATATATTACCATTACTCATTTTTATTTTGGAATATCAATAGGTATCGCTATTTTATATTAAACATTACTTTATTGTAATTCAGAAATTTATTAAGACTTAGAATTCCATGATCCACCCTCACCCGACGTGCTAACATTCGATAGCGGGAGACTGACGGGATCAGTTATTGACTGATACTGACAGGTCAGCGCTGTATATGACGTAAGAGCTGGCGTGTTATGTAACATCGTCACACACAACACTCAAGCAGGTGCAATGACGACAGTGTTCACTGCAAGTCCAATAAACAGGTGTACCGGTACTTCCCGTATTTAAGCCACGGCCCTCATTACGGAACATGGCCCTTTCTCATTTATAATATTTTATCCGAAAGTCAAGGGTTCAGTGTGGGAGCGCTAACGCTTTCTTACCTGGATAGGTAGCGCCCTTTTCTGAAACTAATCAGAAACTGTTAAGTTGATTTAACTAAGGAAATATAAAACATGAATTTTGACTTTAAACCGGAAATAACTTCATAGAATGCAGAACCTGAACTTGCACGTACTGTTGAATGCACATTAAGATTTGCCTCATGTAGTGCATCGCCACTTTCTAAGGGAGTAAGTAAATAATTTAAGGAAGTTCACTCCAAAATAAATGTCCGAATTTAAGTATATGGGCCTATTTCTGTTTTTGGGCCCTTGAGCATAATAACGCGTGGGCCTGAATACGGAAGTCCCGATACACTATTTAAAACATTGTGATGCAGTTAATGATGGAACAAAACATATTGCAGCTATTGGTGTACAATGTTTGTGCATGAGTCTGAAATCAGTGTGGAAAATCAGAGTGGAAATTTAATCTAAAACGTATTATCGCGTACGTAAATCAATGATTCAAAATGTCACCAAGTAATAAAATCGCGTTCCACAGACATTAAGTCACTGATGACTGATGTGATAGAAAGGTATCTTGATGCTTATGGCAGTGTGTAGAAATCCATATCAATACTGCCTGGCACCCACAGCCATACACGTGACATTTTCACAGTGTGATATGAGGCGGTTACAGTGTCCCTCCTGATTAATGCACAGTGTACTATGCCATGTAACGCAAGGTGCTCATGTGCTCAAAGGCTCTACAATTAGCCGTGCCGGGATCTGATGGTTGTGGGTTCAACTAGCCTCGATTATGATTCCTTGATCAGTCAGACATTACGCCGACATGCCGTGAAATAACTGAAATTATGTTCGAAGCTGCGCTACTACCCGTTACAATTTACTAACCCATTCATCAAGTCACTCAAAGTTGTATTTATACTGTTCTTCACATTTCAGACAAGTGACGCCCCAGATCCACTTGTTGGGTGAAACTAGAATGTGTATTACAGTCAACACTAAAACTGAATATGTTGTAAAGTCGTGCTGCAAATGTGTTTTGCATCATTTTTTGTTATATATAAGTAAACTTTATCTATATTTGCCGAGCTTTTGTTCTGTTTCTCGCAAGACAAACACAATGTTGCTTTGAATATAAGATTTAAAATATGTCCCCCATATTGGATAATGGACGACCTTTCGTATAATAAGACACTATAAATACATGAAAGCATTTAAACATTTAAAAAATCCAAAGCAAGAGGTAATGCGAAGGCAACTACTGCCGCTATTGTACATGTGAAGATATTTACGGCAAATGGATTTTGATGCTAGACTTATTAAATACGTTCATTACCATACTCTTTAAAAAAAACCTGCTTACACTATATCGTCCTAGAGTTCCTAGCCTTTTTGTTGAATGAGAGACAGCGTATGATCTTCTCTTCATGCGGACACAGAGCAGCTGCTGTCAACACCGTTGCGAATGCTGGGTTTGTGGAGCAAACACACCTTTGTGGTGCACCACGCACATTATAGCAGTCCGCCTTGGATTGCGGAAATAATGTTTTTGTTACGTGTCGATTCCCAAATTGAAACAGTATGTTAATCCAGAAATCTGTACGTATAAGAACTTAGTGTGAAACTAACAAACAAGCAACGAGTGGCATACAAGTCTTTGAAAGGCATTTAGAAATGATACACATAAGGAAGAGAATTTATGGATGTCAACTTCTTTATAATGAGGAACACAACGTTTTGGAGTATACACTTACTCCTTCATCGGGTGAATTAATGCTATGAGGCAGGGAACATATAAGTGTACCTGTAAACATATCAACGCCCAGCACCAGAGAATTCATTTCACCCTGAAGACCGAAACCAATCACCACCCTCCTTTGGATGTGTCGCTGCAAACAACAGATGACGGAGTGAGAACATGAGTGTATTGAAAGGCAACACACACAGTACATCCATTATAACAAGCCATCATCGCCACCTTCACCCGACGTGCCAAATCCATTTGCCAGAAAACCTTCAGTGCCCTCAACAGCTATCCTGCCCACCTAGTCTTCAAAACCATCCGCAAGACCCTCAAGAACTCCGATCTCAGACCTAAACCTGCCCCATCGCCCATCAGAATCACCATACCCTACCAAGGCACTCATCAGATTTCCCGCCTCCTCATCACCTTTTCTAGCGGCAAGTCCAACTCAATTTTCTAACTTTGCTTACCTAGTCACTTGTCTACTTCTTCTGAACGTTGTTCACTGAAAATTGCAACCTTTTCTAATTTACCTGTTGATACTACACTTTTATTTGGTATTCCAGTGTGTCAACTCTGCCAATTAGTTTCATTATGTTTGATGTTATGGAGTCTTATGATTAAACCATTCTAAGACCTACCGGGCTCATCCCGTTTCCGGCGAAGCACTTACTGGTTTTACACAAGGTGGGACAGGGTTGTACAGTGTAAGAGGGGTGACCGGGATCTCATTACCCACTGTAGACTTGACTTGCCATATTTTGGACTCTAAACCCTGGATCATTGCCATCGTTTAAATTTGTTCCAATTGTAAGGTTGAGTTTTCCTCAAATTTCTTCTTCGCACATTGCTCCACTTTACTCAGGCTATTACCACTCTTTTTCGTTTGTTACCTTGGCGCCTCCTTTGACCTTTGTTTGTCATAACGCGTCAGCTTGTGGTCATTCAGTAGAGCTCTGTCAAACACGCATTGGCCCGACGCTGTCTTAACTCTACTCCTTATACACAACACAAACATTGTAATACAGTTACAATCATTGTTAAACAATAAAATACACTGCCATATGACAACATGTAGAACAGTCGGGTGTAATTGAATACTAACCCCTTACTTTTAGAGGACAGTCATTCCAGGTATGACGTTACATCGACGCATGCTGGCAGTATGCCAGGTCACTATATTACTTTTAATTTGAATCATATTCTTCGGTAACTTGAGTCGTTGGTTAACATGTTGGACATCAGGATAGAATCAAATTTGTCCTGCATGATCTACAACAGAATTTGATATATCTAGAAGTAATGATCTTTTTAATGTAAGACAACAATGACTCACAGAATAAGCACAAAATCGTAAACACCTAGAATAAAATTCTTAACTTTCATACTACGAATATGTTTGAAAATAATTCCTTGTTTTATTTGAAACCAGAGATCCTCGGATTACCAGACATCGCGATCAGGCTTCATTATCCTATGCAAAACACACACAGACTTTATGTAAACTGAAATAGATTCTAAATTAACAATCCTTTGTTGCGACGGTTGATGGCAAGGAACAAGGAAGGTTTGAACACGTGAAACCACCTCCAACTCCTGCAACTCATCGGAAGTGATCAGGAGGGAGAATGTCAAGACGACCTTCATCCACGCACGATACATTTGCAACGTTCTGCCTTCCTCGGTGAATGGCGATTGGAGGATTTCGTCCTTGGAAATTTCTCGATTCTGTCTGGTCAGTCACAGGTTTCAAATCACAATAACCACATCTGATAGAAACAGCCAAGTTGATGACATAATCTCCGTGGAAGTTAGTATTTATAGAAAATAACTTCTCCGTCATTGTCGGTAGGCATTTTCAAATAATGATATGTACTGGTGTAGATTACAAAATACTAAATCAGTTTCAGTTACTATAGTATACACAGTATGTGTGGCAATACATTTTTGTGCTGAAGCACATCCGTTGCGTCACTATGAACGGTATTACGTCATAATAGAGTTGCGCGATGTGGAAATAAACCTTGCGAGGCTTGCTTCATTGTCTTTAGGGTGGCAACTTTATGCTAGCTTACGATGTAGCTGCGTTACACACTTTCATTGACTGAAATATACGGGAGAAAAGTACAGTGACAATGTTTGAGCATATACAGCGCAATAGTTTGTGTATAGGTGCTTGTTTCGATCTATCCTTTATTTAGATTGAAAACCCACTCGAAGCACCGTCCTCAATTACTGCTGCTTCATTCAATGTCTTCGTTAAGACAAAGAGTTTGCGTTTAATTTTGTCATGATATAATGGAAATAAACATACTGTTTCCAATCTTGAGCTACGGTAACTGTACTTTCGCGTTCGGTTCCAAATTCAATTTATCTAGGACCTCAAGACTAAATTGTTCCAAGGCTTCTAAGGCAATGTTTCCTGTTTATAAATTATTATAAAAGTTTCACAGCAATTTCTATATTTGATGGTAAAGTTGTCACCCATTTTGTTATACACAAGGAAATATGTGGCATTAAATATTTTGAGATCCATTGCAAAATTTCATACATTGTATTTTAAGCGATTTTTATTCTTTGGTAAATATGCTTCAAATAAGGCAATACTTGGTAAGTATATATATATACACTGTAGTATATATGTTCATAGCCAGCTGCGTGTTGTTAACTATTGGATAAACTTATTGAACATGGAAGCTCACAAGGTACCAATTTCAAGGTTACAAATTGCTAAAGCAATTGGATGATGAAGAGAAAGCGAATAAGGTGTCTGGATTTTTCTTTGTATGGATCTCACAAGGCACCGGTAATGAAAAACTATTTAAATACATTTAAACACAGATTATTCGATTTATTTCAGAAAATATGACAGCAACAAATCTCCTTATTCACATTTTCTCAAGCATTTTGCTAGCATCAAATCAGTGTTACAACCAGAAGAAATATTTATCTGTATAACAAGATAAATCTCTATTGAGAGCTCTTTATAAATTTAGAATATCTCTCCATAACTTCTATGTCAATAAACGTTGTAGAACCAAGGAAAATGATTCTGTTAATTGTATATGTACTAACTGTACCAACCAGGATTTTGTGTGTGTAAATATATAAGTATGAGATAGAAGTGTCTATCTAATTTAGATATTACAATCAAATACAATCAGTTAATGATAAATTTGTTGAATTCCAACAATGAAGATTTTTTGTTCTTAAAGAGAGCTGAGATGTTTTTTATGGCACATTTCAAATTCAACCTGTTAAAAGAATGTTGAAATGTTCTCACTGTTCACTAAAACATAATATCTGTACAGATGTAGGTGATTTTAAAACAGAACAATGAAAACGGCAGCATAATAATACTTTTTTATATAATGAAAGACCATACGACGCAAGGAGTTGTTAATTGATATTTATAGAGAGCGCTGGACATTGAGGGTCCTGCCCGGAGGGGTCTTATGATTAGAGGGGATATGCTGAATATTTGCTGTACACATTAAACAGAAAAAAGGAGATAGAATATCTGTGCGCTTTGGAAACATATTGAATCAATTAGGTATTTTGGATAAATGGCGTTTTAAAAAACCTATTGAGGTGGTTTGCACTATAACAATACTCCTGAACGTCGTGGAGCCTTTGTTCTCAAATCATTAATGGCATCCATATCGATCTTCAGTCACACAGATCTCACCCCCTAAAAGTTCCGTGACATGCGTCATTTCTTAGGTTTGGCGGCGTATTATCGCAAATTTGTAGCACACATTTCTAAACTAAGCGGCAAAAGAAAGTATAGGTTGGCAATTTGTAATTTTCCTAAAAACAACGACAACTAGTTGAAATTGGGTATTTGGAATATGACTGCCCAGGAACAGGTACCAAAAAACACCTCACCCGAACGCGCCACCTTTGACGGCGCTCGTGCGAATGGCCGAAATGGAGGCAACACAGGGGTCCAGAAGGTTGGGTTGTACACCATTGACAGTAGCCAGGCTTATTCAACGGTACAGGCAGACAGGAAGGACACAGGACAGGCCCAGAACCGGACGACCCCGAGTGACAACACCACTGGAAGACGGTCAGATTCACCTGCGAAACAGATTCGTAACGGCGACGGAGACGGCGACGGCAGTAACAGCGTTGAGAAATCCCATTAGTTAACGTAGAGTACTACGACGACTTCGTGCTGCTGGAATCCGAGCGTATCGTCCTTTCCGAGGAATGGTACTGACTGCTCAACATCGACGCCTGAGACTGCGATGGGCGATGCAGGTCCGACGCTGGCAAGAGGGAAATTGGCGTCGAGTGCTATTTACTGATGAAAGACGGTTAACTTGTTTCGAAATGATGGCAGAGACCGAGTTCATCGACGCGGCGGGGGAGGTGTCATGGTGTGGGGCGGTATTTGTGGAGATCAGAAGACTAATTTGGTGATTATACAGGGAAACCTGAAGGCTGTGCAGTACAGAGATCAAGTGTGCCAGTTGTGCTTCCGTTCTTACAAAACCAACAGCAGGGGACATTGTTTCAACACGAACCAACAGCAGGGGACATTGTTTCAACACGACAATGCCAGGCCCCATACAGCAAGACTGACTCAGAACTTTCTAAACCAGCAGAACGTTGACGTTTTGCCCTGGCCTGCCCACTCACACGATATGAATCCTATTGAACATCTGTGGGACCATCTTTAAAGACAGATGAGAGCACGCCATCAGCCTCACGTCAACAGACAAGAATTGCAGCAGGCCCTGAGAGACGAGTGGCAACGGATTCCAGGCCACGTCATCAGAAGACTGACGTCATCGATGAGGCGGCTTATCCCAGCATGCATTGAGGCAGCTGGAGGTCATACACGCAATTGAAGGCAACTGTTTCGACAATGAAATTGTAGTGTGTCTGACAATTTTTTGGTGACATTTCAGACAACTTTTGAAAATGAAATTTCTTATCCCACCATTGTTTACCTTGAGCTTACATTACCTGTGATTGCATAATTTCATTCAAACTGTGGTTAATCTATCATTTGTTACCCCTCCCTAGATTATATTATAATTCACAACAAAACCTCTTCTTGTTTGTTTTTTTATCGACCACGGAACTTGACCTATACTTTCTTTTGCCGCCCAGTTTAGTATCGCCTCCCCTTTATACAGCCTTCCGAAAAAAGAAGCGTCTTTCAAATGGTCCAACTATTGCCAACAGTCCCCATCCTTGCATATCCCAACCAAAACAAACCTTTCATCCTTACAACTGATGCATCTCAAACTACAATAGGGTACATATTAGGCCAACTTGATTCTCATGGAATAACTTGTAATGGTCTTGTTAATTCACGTCTTTTGACAATACAAGTATCTTCCTTGACGTTGGTGCTGTTCTGTTTTTATGAACAACAAATGTTGGTTGGTAACGTCAGCTTAGGTTTTGGCAATAAACTATTTTTATTCATATATGTTTATGTAGTATTTTTTATCAAGTACTAATAAATGATGCTTATTGGTCATTCCACATCACAGTCAACAAATGTTTCAGTCATATCACAGTGGGACCAGCAGAGACAATAACCGTGTCCAAGGATACAACACAGTGACTTTCATGATATGGCCTCTTGAAATGGAAGATGTGATAATTTATTGATAAATAAAGGTTATAAACATACTGTCACTCATGGTGTTATTTATCTGTGAAAGATTATGGCTTTGCTCACAAAATAATCTGTATTGATGAGCATGGCCATGTTGCGGTCTGAGTTATATTTTTTTCAAGCAGATGGAGGCTGAATTTTTTATTTACGCAATATTATGAGCAGGGATGTTTTTTTCATAAAAACCCGGCACCGCCACACACACATCAACCCAGTCACATTAAGTCACAGAACACATCACTTGTACGTTCCCTCCAAAGTCAAAGGGGTCTAATATTTCTATAATTACCATAGTATTTACCTTAGAAACGGTGGGAATTCCCTCTCAGAGTTACAATCCCAGTTTCACTTTGCTCTGTCAATATAACTGCACTCCTAATTGAAACTCTTAGCTAAAAGTTACTGTCAGCCATTATAACAACAGTCCTAATTGAAACTCTTACCTAAAAGTTTCTCTCAGTGTCATTATAAGTACGAACATTATTGAAATTCTTAGCTAAAAGTTACTCTCAGCCATTATAACAATACTCATAAGTGTAACTCTTAGTTAAAAGTTACTCTCAGCCATTATAACTACACTCATAAGTGCAACTCTTAGTTAAAAGTTACTCTCAGCCATTATAACAACACTCATAAGTGTAACTCTTAGTTAAAAGTTACTCTCAGCCATTATAACTACACTCATAATTGTAACTCTTAGTTAAAAGTTACTCTCAGCCATTATAACTACACTCATAAGTGCAACTCTTAGTTAAAAGTTACTCTCAGCCATTATGACTACACTCATAAGTGTAACTCTTAGTTAAAAGTTACTCTCAGCCATTATAACTACACTCATAAGTGCAACTCTTAGTTAAAAGTTACTCTCAGCCATTATGACTACACTCATAAGTGCAACTCTTCGTTAAAAGTTACTCTCAGCCATTATAACTACACTCATAAGTGCAACTCTTAGTTAAAAGCTACTCTCAGCCATTATAACTACACTCATAATTGTAACTCTTAGTTAAAAGTTACTCTCAGCCATTATAACTACACTCATAAGTGTAACTCTTAGTTAAAAGTTACTCTCAGCCATTATAACTACACTCATAATTGTAACTCTTAGCGAAAAGTTACTCTCAGCCATTATAACAACACTCATAAGTGCAACTCTTAGTTAAAAGTTACTCTCAGCCATTATAACTACACTCATAAGTGTAACTCTTAGTTGAAAGTTACTCTCAGCCATTATAACTACACTCATAAGTGTAACTCTTAGTTAAAAGTTACTCTCAGCCATTATAACTACACTCATAAGTGCAACTCTTAGCTAAACGTTACTGTCTGCCATTATAACTACACTCATAATTGTAACTCTTAGCTAAAAGTTACTCTCAGCCATTATAACTACACTCATAAGTGCAACTCTTAGCTAAACGTTACTGTCTGCCATTATAACTACGCTCATAATTGTAACTCTTAGTTAAAAGTTACTCTCAGCCATGATAACTACGCTCATTATTGTAACTCTTAGCTAAAAGTTACTCTCAGCCATAATAACTACACTCATAAGTGTAACTCTTAGCTAAACGTTACTGTCTGCCATTATAACTACACGCATAAGTGTAACTCTTAGTTAAAAGTTACTTTCAGCCATTATAACCACACATAACTGTAACTCTCAGCTGAAAGTTACTCTCAGAGTCATTATAACTGCACTCATAGTCGTCTAAGGAGCCGCGATTCACTGTGCAAGAGTTGAGTCTCTTGGGCACGCCAGAAACCTACAATTGTGGGTTCGAATCCAGGTTCGCCCCGATTATGTTTCTAGGTTTGTCATGATCAGCACCATGCCGGTGCTCGTGGGTTTCACCGAAGTGGTAAACGTCCGAGACCTGCACCACTTCGGGCTTTCCTCCCACATTAAGCTGACACGGCGTGATATAACTGGAATACTGTTAAAAGCGGCGTTAAACCCAACTCACTCACTCACTTACTCACTCACTCACTCGTTAACAACAAACATGTTTTAGCATTATTTACGTAAACGCTTTCTTGCAATCCCATATATGCATTTGGAAAGTGAACAGAATGCGTGAACTTCCCAACCTGGGAAGACTCTACGTCTCTGCTCAATTAGCATAAAACCACTGCCACAGGCTAATGTGCATATTACGTGACCTTACTTTTGTCTTGTTTGTAAACAAACGAGCTTATTCTGAAATCAGAACCGACTGGCCTAATGCAAGCCTTTCGGTGCGCTTTACATATAGTTTGCATAATTATGTGGACATGCTATTACAACTGCGACAGTGAGGTACATATATAATGTATAACTCTCCATAGGGCTTCTATGACAGCACGTGGAGCTGCACAGCCAGTGTTCTTTACAGGGGAAATAGTTCTCCAGCTTCACATTGACAGAACTCTTAGGATACAAGAAATGTTCATTCAAACAGTGAACATTTATTTGGAAAAAGAAACTTTTGTGTTGATCATGGTTAAAAGAACATGTTTGACAAAATAAACCATTTAAAACTAATTGATCTAATTGAGTGAGTGAGTATGGTTTTACGCCGCTTTTAGCAATATCACGGCGGGGGGACACCATAAATGGGCTTCACACATTGTACCAATGAGGGGAATCGAACCGGGTAGGGAATGAGCGCTTTAACCACAAGGCTACCCGATCGCTCCAGATTTAATAAAAATATATATGTGCAACTAATATAACAATTATATAAGTCATTCTTCCCTATACAAATATGGCACTGCTAGGGCAATGAGAGTTTTTGAGGTGAAACTGAACGGTACACGCTTTAGGTGGTGATAATGAGTTGCTAGCTTAGGGTGAATGGTCCATACAAAGGTCTATTTGCAACCAACACATCAAATGGTGTTTAGGAATCGACGTGTTAAATGGAAATAATTTGGTAAGGTCTCCCCTGTAAAGAACAGACACATCAACGGAGAAATCCTTTATATCCACTGATTGCAGTCTACATGATCAAGTTCAACTATTGGTGTTAATCATGACGAGGCAGACCCTCGTTGGCCTTCCTACCTGAGTGGAAGTTGTCCAGTCACAGTGTAGTAGGCCTCTCTTTTCTCCGTGTCGGAGCCTAATTTCTCTTGCACGGGTGCCCTTGTCTGATGTACGTTAACCCCCCTCCCCCAAGAACTACATGCGCAATATAGCCTGCTGTTTACGTCATGTTACAGAAAGTAGTGTTTTCATTCCACGATCGATCGTATAGTGCAGCCCTGCCTTCGTCAGATGTCGTCTGCTTGCTTTGACAGTTTTCTTTGGGGGCTCTCGAAGCAGACGACAATATTTGGTTGGCCGAGGTAGGCAAATTGAGACGTATTCTGGCAACGATTGAAGAAGTGTGATAGCTTCGGAGGTTATTGGATTGTTGTAACGTTTTCCTATACGATATATTGGCTCACGAGAACAACCAGAAGCAAGGTAAGTGTGTCATCATTTGATCGTTATTCAATGAGAGGAACAATTTATATAGTCGATATTGTTCAGGCAAAATGACCCAGTACGCACAACATCAAATGTGGTACCTATTGTGCCATGTACATAGTGCATTGCTCCTAAATGGCAACCCGCAGCCATAAATCAAAATGCCAAATGATTGCGCCCGACGCTAGGTTTAATAAGTGTCAATTTCATTTTCAGCTTGGAGGGTAACACATATGACTTTTACGCGTTGCATGAAGACAGTTGTGTCTTTGTGTAACAGATAAACTCCTATTTAAACAAATACTGAACACGTGGAATGAATGGAAAGACGATATATTTGAACACATGTCACCATCACCTCATAATCAGTAGAACTAACGACAGCGTCACGTGCTTCGCCAGCTTTGCCCCTCGAAGCATAGGCAGTGACATAACAAAGATCCAACCCTGATATCAACACAGGGAATAGAAATATGTATCAGTATGAGTTAAAATTGTAAGTCACCTGGACGTAGTCAAGCCATATATATATTTATCATCACCAAACATACATCGCATACATTATTGTTCACCAGATACTCCTCACATTCTGTAGACAAAGGGTACATGGCCTTATTGTTCACAAGAATATTTTTCACATTCTGTAGACAAAGGGTGCATGGCCTTATTGTTCACAATGGTACTCCTCACATTCTGTAGACAAAGGGTACATGGCCTTATTGTTCACAAGAATATTTCTCACATTCTGAAGACAAAGGGTATATGGCCTTATTGTTCACAATGGTATTTCTCACATTCTGTAGACAAAGGGTACATGGCCTTATTGTTCACAATGATATTCCTCACATTCTGTAGACAAAGGGTACACGGCCTTATTGTTCACAGTGGCACGCCCCACACTGGATAGACAAAGGGTACATGGCCTTATTGT
This sequence comes from Haliotis rufescens, assembly GCF_023055435.1. Taxonomy (NCBI): domain Eukaryota; kingdom Metazoa; phylum Mollusca; class Gastropoda; order Lepetellida; family Haliotidae; genus Haliotis; species Haliotis rufescens. Next base: position 39,312,864 of record NW_025963779.1, read on the forward strand.
TCACAATGATATTCCCCACATTCTGTAGACAAAGGGTGCATGGCCTCATTGTTCCCAATGACACAATGGCACGCCTCATTGGTAAACTGTATGGCCTAACTGTTTACAATGACACGTCTCATCCCAAGGCAACACATGTACACACAGACGTGTTGGACAGACAACGGTACATTGACATGTTCTTCACAAAGATACACACGTCATCTAAAACAGGCAAATGTACATGGGCATATTCTTCACAAGGAGACGCAACATATGCCAGACAGATAACAGCTTCCCGAGGCAAAGTCTAGTTTCCACCCTTGCCTCATCAAGCCACTTTCATGTGCTAAATATGATTGGACTATAGCACATATCGATAGTCCAATCAGACATGGTTTCATAAAATCAACACCAGGGTTCCGAAAACATGGCCGCTGCCATGAAGCTTGACGATTTTGCGCTGAAATTCTTTCAACAAATAAGCGAAGACAAGTCTTTCCAAGTTTTAAATCAATCCGTCCAAGTACTGTACTTGTAAGCGGTACGATGATGAAAACAGCCATTAAACACAACTTGTAAGCATTCGTATGAAATGACCAGGGCGTCTCGTCTATGCTAGTCGCCATCTTTGTGAAGCCATGCGAACTAAGAACAGCAATTTGATTGGGTATCGCGCTTTCATTACAAGGGGTACAACTCTGATTTACGAGAGAGATTTACGATATGGCAAGGTAGACACACTTGACTTGGAAAGATGGACATATAAAAGTACATGGACATATGTTTTACAATGTGACACACCTCACAGAGGGAAAACAGATACAAGTGCATATTCTTCACAGTGATTCTCCTCTTTAATGGATAGACATAGATACAAGGGCATATTCTTCACAGTGATTCTCCCCTTTAATAGATAGACTTAGATACAAGGGCACATTCGTGACAGTGATTCTCCCCTTTAATGGAGAGACATAGATACAAGGCATATTCTTCACAGTGATTCTCCCCTTTAATGGATAGACATAGATACAAGGCATATTCTTCACAGTGATTCTTCCATTTAATGGATAGACACAGATACAAGAGCATATTCTTCACAGTGATTCTCCCCTTGAATAGAAAGACATAGATACATGGGCATATTCTTGACGGTGATCCTCCCCTTTAAATGGTAGACAGAGATGCATGGGCATGTTCTTCACAGTGTGTCCCCCCGTTAATGGATAGACATAGATACAAGGGCACATTCTTGACAGTGATTCTCCCCTTTAATGGATAGACATAGATACAAGGGAATATTCTTGACAGTGATTCTCCCCTTTAATGGATAGACATAGATACAAGGTCACATTCTTGACAGTGATTCTCCCCTTTAATGGATAGACATAGATACAAGGCATATTCTTCACAGTGATTCTCCCCTTTAATGGATAGACATAGATACAAGGGCACATTCTTGACAGTGATTCTCCCCTTTAATGGATAGACATAGATACATGGGCATATCCTTTACAGTGATTCTCCCCTTTAATGGATAGACATAGATACAAGGGCACATTCTTGACAGTGATTCTCCCCTTTAATGGATAAACACAGATAGAAGGGCATATTCTTGACGGTGATTTTTCCCCTTTAAATGGTAGACATAGATGCATGGGCATGTTCTTCACAGTGTGTCTCCCCTTTAATGGATAGACATAGATACAAGGGCACATCCTTGACAGTGATTCTCCCCTTTAATGGTTAAACATAGATACATGGGCATATTCTTGACAGTGATTCTCCCCTTTAATGGATAGACATAGATGCATGGGCATATTCTTCACAGTGATTCTCCGTAATAATGGATAGACATAGATACAAAGACATATTCGCCACAGTGATTCTCCCCTTTAACGGAAAGACATAGATACAAGGGCACATTCGTGACAGTGATTTTCCCCTTTAATGGATAGACATAGATACAAGGGAATATTCTTGACAGTGATTCTCCCCTTTAATCGATAGACATAGATACAAGGTCACATTCTTGACAGTGATTCTCCCCTGTTATGGATAGACATAGATACAAGGCATATTCTTCACAGTGATTCTTCCCTTTAATGGATAGACATAGATAAAAGGGCACATTCTTGCCAGTGATTCTCCCCTTTAATGGATAGACATAGATGCAAGGCATATTCTTCACAGTGATTCCCCCCCTTTAATGGATAGACATAGATACAAGGTACATTCTTCACAGTGATTCTCCCCTTTAATGGATAGACACAGATACAAGGGCACATCCTTCACAGTGATTCTCCCCTTGAATGGATTTACATAGATGCATGGGCATATTCTTGACGGTGATTCTCCCCTTTAAATGGTAGACATAGATGCATGGGCATATTCTTCACAGTGATTCTCCCCTTTAATGGATAGACATAAATACAAGGGCACATTCTTGACCGTGATTCTCCCCTTTAATGGATAGACATATATACAAGGGCAAATTCTTCACTCTGATTCTCCCCTGTAATGGATAGACACAGATACAAGGGCACATTCAGGAGAGTGATTCTCCGTAATAATTGATAGACATAGATACAAAGGCATTTTCTTGACAGTGATTCTCCCCTTTAATGGATAGATATAGAGACAGGGGCATATTCTTCACAGTGATTGCCCCCTTTAATGGACAGACATAGTTACAAGTGCATATTCTTCACACCGATTCTCCCCTTTAATGGATAGACATAGATACAAGGCATATTCTTCACAGTGATTCTCCCCTGTAATGGATAGACATAGATAAAAGGGCATATTCTTTACAGTGATTCTCCCCTTGAATGGATAGACATAGATACATGGGCATATTCTTGACGGTGATCCTCCCCTTTAAATGGTAGACATAGATGCATGGGCATGTTCTTCACAGTGATTCTCCCTTTTAATAGATAGACATAGATACAAGGGCATATTCGTCACAGTGATTCTCCCCTTTAATAGATAGACATAGATACAAGGGCACATTCTTGACAGTGACTTTCCCCTTTAACGGATAGACATAGATACAAGGGCATATTCTTCAAAGTGATTCTCCCCTTTAATGGATAGACATAGATAAAAGGGCACATTATTGACAGTGATTCTCCCCTTTAATGGATAGACGTAGATACAAGGGAATATTCTTGACAGTGATTCTCTCCTTTAATCGATAGACATAGATACATTGGTATATTTTTCAAAGTGATTTTCCCCGTTAATTGATAGACATAGATAAAAGGGCACATATTCTTCACAGTGATTCTCCCCTTTTATGGATAGACATAGATACATGGGCATATTCTTTAAAGTGATTCTCCCCTTTTATGGATAGACATAGATACACGGACACATTCTTGACAGTGATTCTCCCCTTTAATGGATAGACATTGATACAAGGCATATTCTTCACAGTGATTCTCCCCTGTAATGGATAGACATAGATAAAAGGGCATATTCTTTACAGTGATTCTCCCCTTGAATGGATAGACATAGATACATGGGCATATTCTTGACGGTGATCCTCCCCTTTAAATGGTAGACATAGATGCATGGGCATGTTCTTCACAGTGATTCTCCCTTTTAATAGATAGACATAGATACAAGGGCATATTCGTCACAATGATGCTCCCCTTTAATAGATAGACATAGATACAAGGGCACATTCTTGACAGTGATTTTCCCCTTTAACGGATAGACATAGATACAAGGGCATATTCTTCAAAGTGATTCTCCCCTTTAATGGATAGACATAGATAAAAGGGCACATTCTTGACAGTGATTCTCCCCTTGAATGGATAGACGTAGATACAAGGGGATATTCTTGACAGTGATTCTCCCCTTTAATGGATAGACATAGATACATTGGTATATTTTTCAAAGTGATTTACCCCGTTAATTGATAGACATAGATAAAAGGGCACATATTCTTGACAGTGATTCTCCCCTTTTATGGATAGACATAGATACATGGGCATATTCATTAAAGTGATTCTCCCCTTTTATGGATAGACATAGATACACGGACACATTCTTGACAGTGATTCTCCCCTTTAATGGATAGACATTGATACACGGACACATTCTTGACAGTGATTCTCCCCTTTAATAGATAGACACAGATACAAGGGCTTATCCTTCACAGTGATTCTCCCCTGTAATGGATAGACATAGATACATTGGAATATTCGTCAAAGTGATTCTCCCCTTTAATGGATAGACATAGATACACGGACACATTCTTGACAGTGTTTATCCCCTTAAATGGATAGACATAGATAAAAGGGCATGGGCATGTTCTTCACAGTGTGTCCCCCCGTTAATGGATAGACATAGATACAAGGGCACATTCTTGACAGTGATTCTCCCCTGTAATGGATAGACATAGATACAAGGGAATATTCTTGACAGTGATTCTCCCCTTTAATGGATAGACATAGATACATGGTCACATTCTTGACAGTGATTCTCCCCTTTAATGGATAGACATAGATACAAGGCATATTCTTCACAGTGATTCTCCCCTTTAATGGATAGACATAGATACAAGGGCACATTCTTGACAGTGATTCTCCCCTTTAATGGATAGACATAGATACATGGGCATATCCTTTACAGTGATTCTCTCCTTTAATGGATAGATATAGATACAAGGGCATATTCGTCACAGTGATTCTCCCCTTTAATGGATAGACATAGATACATGGGCATATCCTTCACAGTGATTCTCCCCTTTAATGGATATACATAGATACAAGGGCCTATTCTTGACAGTGATTCTCCCCTTTAATGGATAGACATAGATAGATGGGCATATTTTTTAGGGTGATTCTCCCCTGTAATGAATACACATAGATACAAGAATATTCTTCAAAGCGATTCTCCCCTTTAATGGATAGACATAGATACATTGACATATTCTTTACAGTGATTCTCCCCTTTAATGGATAGACATAGATACATGGGCATATCCTTTACAATGAATCTCACCATATTTAACAACTTTCCAGCGAGAATAACACATTTACCGAATCGTGGAGACAGTTGTTATCTTTTAGAGAATGCGTTAAACGCATTGCTTTGACATTATTCATAATAAGTATGAAATAGTTATGTGCATTCCCAATTCCAAGTATCATCAGTGTTTACTGGGATTATCATGTTTCCGTATTATCAATCACACGTGACATTATCTAGTTGGTATCATCAATGCATCATTAAATCAGATATATCTGATATCATCAAGAGATTGGTTTTCAAGAAGATGTCGTGATATCCAACGAGAATGAGAAATGTTCAAATGATTTCACAAAGAAGTGCTAAAGAACATTACATATTAGATAAATGATCGTTACTAATGCACGTAATGGTTACATTTCGTCTTTTGGAAGTATATACCATTTAAGGTAGATAAATTAGCTCATTACCAGAACCATGACGGAGCATCTTACGGCTGCCTACTACCGGTAGTTAATGCATGTGCTCATGAAAGGGACTGATCTCCAAATCACATTACAGTAAAGTCTGATTCATATCTACCTCGGCGTGCCCCGAAACTTCGGATAATTACTCCAAAATCCACTGTTAAACACAACTTTGTTCATTAGATTAAAGCTGTATCGATTTCAAAAGCGTAAGCTTCCGTAGCCAGGGAATAGAAACACTTGATGATTTGTGAGATTGGATTTTAAAGTAAAACACAGTACTGACTTACTGGGTGATCAAAGTGATGCCAAGTGAACTAGAAAGAACAATACCAAACTTCAATTCAACTTTATAAAATTCAACTTTTTAAAATGTTCGAACAACTTTTGATGCAATGTATATCACAGATAGATATACATTGTTGTACAATGTATTCACTAGGGGGTGGGGGTCGGATTATGGTGTGGTTTGTTAAAAACAGTATCGCGACCATGGTGCAAATTATTCGCATCCTGGTCGTCACATTAATTTGACAGTGGTTCATAGTCAATTTTTGACTATTGATGATTAGACTTGGTACAACGGGGATATACAAGTTTAATGCATACGTCTTTCTGAAAGGCATTTGGTGTAGACCACCCTTCAAGTCTTACAATTATATAAAAGCCCACTGTAGCTATTGCCATGCTAGGAATCTCTTCACAACAGCATAATCATGTCAAAAGAACCGCCTGTGAATATGGCATGAAAAACACGTAGGTAAACTAAAGACAAAGCATAAAAGTAAAAGGGCTGGTTAATATGTAGGCAAGGAAAGCTAAAGGCACTTCTTGATCTAAACCAAAGGGCTATAAATGACTCATATATGTCGGTAATTCTCATAACACGCTCTCAGAGTAGCAAATAGCCAAAGCAGCTTATTCAACCTGAGACGTGCATGGATTGCGGCGTGTCGTGACTGAGTCTCTCAATACAGCAGCAGCTGAAACCCTTAGTGATTGATGTTGTTATGGACCTCAGTGAACAGTTCACGATAACGCTTACCAAACAGTTTTGTTTTGTCCTTGTGACATTGTTCACGGGATACAAGGCAGAAACTGGTGCCTGACAGATCCAGTTAGCGTCGGTTGTATTACACATTGACTAGTGATATTTAGATTAAGTTAGAGATTCCGTTGATTAACTCAGTGAGCCTTCTGAGTTTCTTATCGCATGAGACCTATTAGCTATATACATCATGTAACGAAAAGAAAACATACAGATTCGGTGCTTGATGAGCTTGATTCCCTGGCTAAAGGATGGAACTGGGTTCAGGGGGTTTCTGCTCTGAAAATGTTTCAGCCATTATTACACCAGCAGTTATGAGACATTTTGTTATCCGACCAATTTCTTTAACATTCAAAAGGTGTTCTTTTATTAAATATGAACTTTACATAATTCTTCCGAAAAACAACACTCACTCTGAAATAAGGGTAAAATCAATAGCCCCTTTGTCATCGTATCACTGATCGTAGTCCCTGATATCGATGTTCTGTGTCCGTGGCATAAATCTATCTTTGTACCAAATAGATATGAAATACATACATATATGCTGGAAAAGTGAAAAGTGATCTATCTATCGTAGTGGTACAGTTTACTGCAATTCGCAATGTGTGTTGAATCATCTGAAATACAAATATGTACCACGACTTCAATGAATGAAACTTAATATGAAAATATAAATAAGAATGAAAATATGCTCCTACAGTAGAGGCAGATTTGTAAAGTACACGTCTTGTAAGCAGCTTCAGCAACCCCTGAGTGTCAAACGAAACACTGCGTCTGGACCATGTTGGCAGAAATCTAGAGGTCTTTTGAAACTGTTCCTCAGATGACCACGGCACACTTGCTCTAAAAACAAAGGAAAGGAATAAATATGAATCTTATTATATTGAAGGATACAACTACAGGACACTAGTATAAGCAATAGGGAATAGCGCAAAGACACGCTACTTTTGTATGAAATAAGATATTGTAATGAGTTACATTTCTTTATTGCCATTGCGGTTGTCAACAAAACTGATTGAGACAGCATGGCAAGATGCATCACACGGAAAATAACCGTCTATATTCACTCCGTGCACTCTGATGTTGGCCTGAGTATGATCCAATTTAACACAGAATTACCATAGCCTCGGAAGATATGAAGGCCATGCAGCTGTAGAGATGTATTGAGGGAATGCTGACTAGATGGCCGCTAGAACGTTGCATCAGGCTGGGCAATGAGATCGCATCCAAGTCTCTCGTGAAAAGACGACACCCCAAGTGGCTATAATTTAACACTGCATCGCTTTGGGCATAGTGCCGAAGGTGCTTAATATCGCCATCAGATTTCATTACCTCTCTGTTGCTATTTGTAGTACGCAAATGTCAATCATTCCATACAGTAGCATATTGACGCAACGTCGTGACAACGTCTAACTTTCTACCATCATGATTATTGGCCAGCTATTTCCAACATGACAACTCTACATTTGGTTTTCAATTCTTGATTCCACTGTCTTACATTTCATACCATACATGAGGGTCCATGAGTGACCTAGTGGATTCAGGGATTTATCTGTGCTGTGCTGAATCCGCTAGCTTTCCCAGGATCCACTGACAGTGGGCTCGAACCCGACATGGGGTCTTATTAGGATTCTTCATTATCAGCACAAAACACGAGCAAAAGGGTTTCTCCACAGCGATAAACACAATGACCTGAGTCATGTTTTGCTTTCTCACCACAGCAACCGGTGTTATACCCGACTCATCTACTTAAACTGATCTGTGTTTAGCTGTGTTCCGCCTGGGACAACAATGCAATGGCTGTTGCCTCAGAGATTTGAGAAATACATCTTGCTTGGATACAGGTGAATTATATAGATCGGTGAATGGACCTCTAGATGTGGAGAAAACAGCAGTCGAATACAAGAATAGAAGACAGATGTAACATAATGCACATCTCGTTAGAAACTGAGTCACTATCTCTTATTGATACAAAGGATAACTTTTATCAACATTGCCAAACATTATTTATCAGGTCATCTGTCACTGGCGCTCTCTTCAAACTAATAAATAGCCATATGTTGTCAGAATGGCATGTTTGGTGCTCTCAGTATCAAGAATAAACAAGACGAAGCACCATAATAACAATGATTTGTTTCTCATGTTAGCCAAAACAAATTCTTTATCACTGATCACCCGGGTTACCATTGATGACTTGGGTTATCCATGAGTGGGGCAAACCCAGTGTGGTCGATGTTACAGATGACATCTCTACATCCCCATCTCACACGGGCGAACAGCCTAACGAGAAGACCCTTTGGCACTCGAACCAGCCCAATACCCAAATGACGCAGAGTGATGATTGTGCTAAATGTGGTAGATTTGCCAAGGCTGTGACTCACATGTAAATGTTACACTCCTCCACAATCACATAGGGCTGATGAGAGGATTGCTGCTTCATCAAAACAGCAGTTGATGATGACGTGAACTAAATTAGGTTCTTGTGGCGGGTTACAAGACCGCTGATTCTTCTGGTGGAAATGTGGGCCCTTCTGTACGCGATGTGGGGCCTTCTGTCCGTAGTGTAGGACCTTCTGTCCGCGATGTGGGACCTTCTGTACGCGATGTGGGGCCTTCTGTCCATGATGTGGGCCATTCTGTCCCTAATGTGGGTCCTTCTGTCCATGATGTGATACCTTCTGTCCATCCTATCCATGAAGTGCGCCTTTCTGTCTGAGATGTGTGCTCTTTTGTCCGCAATGTGGGCCCTTCTGTCAGCGATGGTCCGTGGCAGCGGTAATAGCACCAACATGTCAGGCATTTCCTCATCCTTTTTCAGATGCACATCGTCAAATTGGGCTTTCGTTAATGTTATTCACATGTTAGGCAAGGGTACAGATAATGGTTGAGAAGGAAACCTGAGTTCCTGTATGTCTGAGCGTGTACGTGTGCATCCGTCTGTGTCTATGTGTGAATGTGTATGTGTGCGCGCGCGTATACATGCATGTACATGTGTATGTGTGTGTCCGCGTACATATACGTGTGTGCGCGTGTTTGTATTGTGTGCGTGCGTGCGTGCGTGCGTGTGTGTGTGTGTGTGTTTGGCTGCTTGTACTTGTCCGGACTAATGCCGATTTTATAGTGCTAGCCCACTGAGATGCTACAGATTAACGTGAATACCCCTCAGACACTGCGTATACTGCCTCCGATCCGACCCGTCCTTATTTTAGCTCCTTAGCACCGAACGCCAAGCAGGGTAACAACAAGTACCATCTTTTAACGTCTTTAGGAATGACGCGGTCCCCAGACCCGTGAAGATCCGGGGTAGAATAGGGCTTCAGCAAACCATGCTTGCCATAAAATACGACTATACTTGTCGTAAGAGGCGACTAACGGGATCGGTTGGTCAGGCTCGCTGACTTGATTGATGCATGTCATCGTATCCCAATTGCGTGGATCGATGCTCATAATGTCAACTCGAGAGAAGGAAGATACCGGGAAGAATAATTATAGAAACACTTTCATTATAGTGAAACTTAACAAGCAGAACAATCGTTAGTACACCTTATATACCGAACAGCAAAAGAAACGTCACCCCAAGTAACATTGCATGAAAAGTTTTCATTTAAATATCTGGGTAATTTTTGTCAAAGTTTCTAAAATTTAACATTACCTTGTCCGGAAAAATGAAACTTAATGATAAAAAAACAAAGCAGATGACAATGAAACCGATCGCCCAAACGCATCACGGCAACGGCCATGGTAACCCGTTGCACGCGAGTTCCGTGCAAATTGAAATGCACATGCGTTCCCCCATTTCTTGAGTTATAAAAATCCACCCAGATCGGATAACATTTATTCGTTATTGAATTGCTACCACATGCCAAGATTGACAAGAAATAAGAGACTACAAGCCCTTGGACGATTGCAAGCTGGACAAACCGCCCGATAAGTAACCAATGCATTTCAAGGCCACGTAAGGACCATATACAGGCTTCAGCCACGGTACCAGACCACCAACACTAAAGATGACCGACCACGTAGTGGAAGACCAAGTGTCACCACTCGACGTCAGGATCGTCAGATTGTGCGACAGCATCTTCAAGATCGCTGTGTTACCGCTGCGGAGACTGCTCGACAGACCATGGGTACACACAAGCAACACATTAGTGCGGACACCGTGCGTCGCCGATTGATGAGCAGACACCTCCACTGTCACAGGCCACACCGAGGACCCATTCTGACACCGGGACCGTCTTGAGTGGGCAACACAGCACCAGCATTGGCATCACCAGCAGTTTCAGCATGACAACGCCCGTGCCCACGCACACACAGAGAGAGAGAGAGAGAGAGAGAGAGAGAGAGAGAGAGAGAGAGAGAGAGAGAGAGAGAGAGAGAGCGCCCGTGCCAACACTGCGAGAGCAACAATAGGCTTCCTCCAGCAGAACGGCATCAGAACCATGCAGTGGCCGATCGGTCCCGATTTAAATCCCATTGAGCTCCTGTTGGACGATGCACAGTTAGGTATTTGCCGCATATTCACAATCCTCACGTCGATCATCTGTACCTTTTCTCCTAATACCCATTGTCATCTCTCTCTCGCGTCTGGATGCGATCGCTCGGCCGCTGCCTTATCTGCCTACCCCAGCTACATCTATTGGGAACAACTTACTCCACACTTCCCTCTAAAAATAACGTCGTCCAATATATGACGTCATCTTCAAATATTAGTACAGGTTATGTTGATGTATAATATACTCGCACGGAAATTAAAACATTAGTACATACTATATAGAGTTATAATTTCATATTCTTACACACCTGTGGGTGAGAAATCCATTTGAGATAACTGGTATCAAACATATGTGTGAGATCGAATTCCAGACCCGTGATTGGCTACTCCATGGTGATGACCTAATGTCAGATTACGACTTGATTGATGAACAGTTACTGATGAAGGATGACTTTTTCTAAGATTAAGATTCACCCCCAGCCTCTGAGCATCTGTATGATCATTTGGATATTGACAAATTCGTTCATGACAATCAGAACCAAAGCACGCTTCGTAAAACATTGTACAATGTACATGAAACGTTTGCAGGGGTTCATGACTACAAATGGCGACACGTTGTATCGCATCTATCCCACCTGCTGAGCCTTGTGACATTTTATGTACATGTTTTATTATTTTGTCTCTGGAAGAAATATGGTAGCAATTACGAATCATCTACAGTTCGCGGAATGTTGTCACGTTTTGTCAGATATCTTTAGTCAAAGCACAACCGTTTATCCCTGATCAATGACAGCAAAATCGACAAGCTTAACTCTGTCATCAAAATAAAACAAAAAGTTATGAAGGTATGGGTAACCTACATCGCCGTGCTGAATCACTCACTGACGATGGCATTAACAAACTGGATGAAACCAACCAACTTTGTCGTCACGATCCTAGAATCCCACTCATTTTTGGATCCGTAGTGTCAAACCCAACATGAACTGGAGCGATGTTGCACTTATTACTGACTCAGAGGGTAGGGAATTTCTTGAATGCGCAGAGAGGCAGTCCAAAACATGTCAAAGCAAAGCATGGGCAACAAATAATGAGCGTTCCCCGGCATATCCATCTCCAAGCTGTACTCAAGCTTGGGCCCTGCAGGGCACACCAATCAAAATACACCTTTCTATATTGCCACCAACACCAAGGAACCATCGAGCAAATTGCCCTGGTTTAAACGGCAGCCAGTTGGTATTAATAAACTCATGTCTATCATGAGACGAATGTCCCAAAATGCAGGTTTCCAAAACTCAGCTGCAATACATACGTCCCTGAATTCCTCATACATTTTAGAATCAAATGGTCATTACCACCAATACAAATGATCTAGAAATAGAAAATAGAAATAGAAATACAATCAAGCGAATAAATTAGGTGCGGAAAAGAAGGCAGTGCTTGGGAAAATGAACTTGTTTAATATGTAAACAAAGAAAAATTCCGATTTTACACTGCGCAGCATTCTTTCCTAGGCCTATTTTGAGAGATCCATTCGTCTAATTGTGGCTTATATTAGTTCAAGTGTTTGCAAATACACATGGGAAGAGTATCGTAGCACGATTTATGGATTTTTTTTATATACATTACAATGATCCGAAAACGTGAATGTTTCCGTCCTGTGTGGCGCAATGACTGGCGCAATGACTGACGCAACGACGGCGGTAGTGATCTGCATTTCCCGACTGATTCTCTTTGTTTTATTGGAAAACATAAAAAAAACAACACAAATAATAGTATGCAGTTTCTGATCACTTACATGACAGATTTATGCAGATACGACCACTCGATCAACGAAAATCCTCCTCTGAAAATCCCGCGTCATGTACATTTTGTAAAAGTCGGTCACTGGTAGTGATGTCATACAGAAGTAAACATTGTTGAACATATTTGGTAAAATCAAAAATTATTTCGGAGGGATTCTTTCACGAAGAACTTGAAATCATACGCGCATTCTGATTGGTTTGTCGTATTTTCGCACATAACATTCATCGATAGAGGGACGAGTCTTCTTGCGGGTTACGGAAAGGGGCGAGTGGTGACAAATGACTCGTCCCCCTATCAGACAAACCAATCAGAATGCGCGTATGATTTCAAGTTCTTCGTCAAAGAATGCCTCCGAAATAATTTTTGATTTTACATATGTCTTGCATATAAAAATATACCCTAGACACAGTTAAAAGTGTTCAATCATTCTGTATAACTTCGCATGTCCCGATGTGCTTTAAATTGCATTTGAAATATAATTAATCTATGGGCAAATATATGTGAACCATTACGCAACGAGTATGCCCGATTGCGCTAAGACGGAACCCGGTCGCAAAAATGGCCATAAGAGGGGTACGAGTCGCTATTCGGCTTGTCCCGGAATAACACGAGTTGGTCACGAATGTCATGACCGTGGTGTTGTGTATTAATGCGGCACTGCGATCATGAGAATGGATAAAATGCATCGATTCGATGCTTAAAAGGTGCGATTTTAGGGTGTGTAAGAAACAGATTATTGCACTCGTGCCTGTCAGATACCATTTATCTTACAACTCGTTGTTTCAAAGCGAATCTAACGAGCGAAAGCGAAGCAACTGAAACAACTTGTTGTAAGATAAATGGTATCTGACAGACACTCGTGTAGTAATCTCTATTTCGCACTGTAATTCAAACATTAGTACATGCTATATAGAGGTATAATATCATACTCGCAAGGTAGTTCAAACATTGATACACGTTATACTGACGTATATTATCAAATTCTCTCCTCTTTTTCGATGAATGAATTCATCATTTTGGACACGATGAAGCATGCTGAAAGTAGTTTAATCACACTTGCGAAGGAAAATGATGGAGACAGTTGAAAATAACTTGTAATCAGTCTCGTCGAAACATGTCAATTTGTAAGTGAAACAAAGCATTCATCGTGTTGACATAACGTAGAGTCAATTTCACTGTACAAAGAAGAACCTGAGAGGACTCTATCCTGTAACCCGTCATTTTCCTGAAGAAATCGACATGAAACGCACAATCAGGGTAACGCCGATCTTGTTCATTGCATAATCAGCTGCCGCGTATGTCTGCCAATCGAAGTGAAACAAGACACCAGTGACATTTGCATCTGTGAGTTGCATCTATCCGCATGTTGACAAACGAAATTGAATTGCAAGGCAACTGTTAAATTGCACTTCAGCAACCTAGTGGCCTGTCATGGCGTGTGTTCCGGGGGTGTCAGCGGTGCCCTTGGTGCCGGTTGTACTGGTATTTGATTCACAAAAGAAACAAATGACACATGAGTCAATGAGAGTACAGTTTAATGTTCGATGTAAGATACAAAAATCGACAAACTATTTTCCCTAATCATAACAGATCTGTGCTAAAAGAGTCCATTGTACGACTATATCATGCGCATGTGTTTATGAATCACTGTCAAATAGTGATAATACAATGTGTTCGTGAAAAGCCGAGCGTATCCTGGCCTACCGGTGGAACCGTCACAAACACATGCAAAGACAAGTCAACTGTTTCACCGGAAAGAAACACAGATACAAATCAAATCAGTTTGATCACTAGGCAGTTAAATTTGAAAATGTCCTCTAAATGTCTACCAATATGTTTCTGAAAACTTTACTTAGGACTTGAATGTTGTATTCCTGATCAAACAACTGTTAAGCAAGAGATGACGCTCTTTGAAATCTTGGTAGAAAGAAAATGCTTGATAGTACCTCATAAGATGTGAAATGCAGACACCAAGGGCTGGAACTGCAGGAATATTGCACGACAAAGAGGAAACGTTGACTACTGGAAAGAAGAATTCATCCCTCTTGTCATACTTCGATCTAACTATAAGACAGAAGAGGCGATTTCACTGGTCGCTTTCATTTCCAGCCCAGGTGGGCAAGTTGGTGGAAGGAACTGGCCTTTTGCCCATTATTGAACGTCATCAGATCATCGATTATACTTGGATCTTGTCCAAATCCCTTGACTTGTGTTCACCAATAAGAGCAGGTAGTCTGACTCGAATGCACAAAGAAACAGATCAGTACATAGATGAGGACAATAAATTGGTGCCCATTTAATGTTTGAAGCATAGTCCAAGGATATGCTGGGACACCTTATTTTTGTCGAATAATTCCGAGCGCAACTCCCCTCAGAAAAGCGCAATCTTATAATATTATTGCATAAAGTTGGCAACAGTAGACGTTGTGGTGACACACCATCACGAACACACCAAGGCTAGTTTGTACTGGCAGGATGTTGAATTTCTTCTTACCGACGATAGTGCTGCTGTTCATCTTCAAGGTAGATCTGACTCGAGCTGTCATTGATCTGTAACAAACCTGAAAAGTTGATTCTGTCGGATGGAAAACATGCAGACCTGTTAACCCCATAAGACGTCGATCTTTTATGCTGCTCTGTAAATGAGCTTTTGTAAGAAGAGACGCACCACACCTCCGCTTTTGCAATAACCTCCTTACGTTGGGTCCACTGGCGGTGTTTGCAATCAGTTATATTGTAGTCCAAAGTCTAGTTTATTCGAAATTATCACACGCTGATATAGAACTGTCTTGTAGACAATACTTCTTTATTAGACAAGCCATTCAATGAGAAGGACCCCATAACCCAATCCTTCACAAATTGTCATTGTCACACACACGCAAGAAAATACTGCACTGATTCCAGACGTCAACTAACTTCGCTTGGGGCGGCGCCTTGATTCTCCCCGTTTCTATTTCCCTTGAAATATGAAGAACCCATCAGGGGTTTGCTCATGAAGCATCTCACGGGGCACACGACGATCGTGATACATAGCATTAAAATCTAGCCGCAGAACAATTATTATGTTAACAATGATCGGCATAATCCCTTCGTTGTGAATTACACACAATCTTAATAAAAGAAGTTGTCTGGTTCGGCGGGAAGGGACGGGAAGATAGAACCTCGCGAGAAATAAAATAGATGCTCTCAACAAAGTGGGTTTCCCAATCTCGGTCACAGTTGCTCATATTTGAGATATCACTGGGGTGTATTTAAAGGTAAGTGGTTTTGGAAATAAGGAGTTTGACAATGGCCACGACGTTGTTAGATCTGTACTTTGACCGCGACTGTGGCAGAAGGTGTATGAGCATCGGACTTTATAACAACGATACTGTGTGAGAGATTCATAGCCATGTGTTAGTAACCAGTTGATAGTGAATGGTGTCAGAGATTTGTTAAGTTACGTGACTGCTAGACATAGTGGTGTTAGCAGTGTTAGCTTCACGCTACGTCAAACAAAACGAAGTCTTCTTTATATTTTTATCACCTGCGCATTTTAAATAATTATATATCTTCGTACATCACCATCGAATAGCCATCTTTCATTTCTTTCAATTTTATTTTTGCCCGGCAGTTTATATGTTCTAATACAGACATTAATATTTGAAGAACAATATCCTTAGCAGAAAACCTAACAACAATTTAATTCAACATAATTTATTGTCCCAAAAGACAGTGGAATTTGGCACAAGTTAACACTTATTGCCACCTCACCCTTACATACAGCTGAATACAGTATTACATAAAGGAACTAACAGCTGAAGAATGGCATTGTGCAAACACAGTGCACAATATATACAGTACCGACGTGAAAGGATGTGTAAACTATGCTGGAATGTGAAAATAGTGTACATTTCATACATATGCAAATATTATATAGTTAAGGTATTAAATAACGATTTGACGATATTAAAGAATTACAATTTGGAAATAATAATATGCAAACTACTAAATCTTTTTTGTCTCTGAATGTGTGTACAGGCAAAATATTTGTATTCACTGAAACCGTTTGGTTTAGGGCAACAAGTAAATTTCTGAATAACATCGTTTATCTACAAATGTTGTCTTCCTAAAGTCACCATATTAAGTGTATTCGAAGAGGGAATATGTGGTTTCACAAGGAGCGCCGCCTTACAGAAAATAGTATCAGATAAGATAACATGAAACAGGTCGGAATTTAGTGTACTAAATTCTCTTTGTCAATCTATAGTGTGCAAATGTTTGCAGATCTCTTACCACAATTATAGTATATAGGTGCTGATGCAGAATGCTCCGATGTGATGGCTGTTAATGAAGATATTGACTAACTATCCTCACTAGATCTGATCTCAGGTTATTCCATTTGCTTAATGTGTGTATAACAGAAGACCTTTTAAACGTAGATATCAGAGCAAATGGTACAACAAAAACCATGTCGGTTTCTGAGGTTGTAATTGAGGTTTTGTGACACTAATGGTGGTATAAGATCAGGTACATATGATGGACATTGTTTATTAACTTTTTTATACATTGTAACAGGTTTGATTCCTCTTTAAGCTAATAGCTGCAACCCAGTTTCCCGATATCGGTTGCTACGCGAGCAAAATCTGGTTGGTCCTGTGACTATTCTAGCTGCCTCAAGCTGTAGTTATTCTAATTTATACACAAAGAAAACGTTAAGCACACCCCTATTTCTGAACCATTACAAATTGCAAAAATCATGGCATGGGATGACTGGCCACAGGATTTGGGCGATACCAATGACATCGGATAGAACAAACATTTGACAACAAATAAGAAGATATTGGTGAGTTGTGATTGAAATTTACTGACCGGATGACGCATTCCACCCTACGTCTCATACCTCCAGTCAGACGTTGGATCAACAAAACCACTCCTGATGCTATGCTGCTTCCAATTGGCGTAAATCTTTTACAGGATGATCCCGTGCCTGTATGCGCCGCCCTAGAATGTCCTAAATATGTTTAACAGGGGGGTCAAACCTGGGCTCATTGCTGGCCAGGGTAGAGTCGTTATTGCATTGGCCCACATGTAATCCACGACTGCATGCGAACAATGAGGCCTCGCATTGTGATCCATGTACTGAGGTCGAGTAGCAATAGGGTGGTTGTCAAAATGAGGGACGACGAGTCAGTGGCCTCAAAACTCCCGGATGTACTGAACCCCTGTTAAGTTGCCCCTTATGGTGACCAAATCCAACCTGCAATCATGAGAGATGCACCCCCAAACCATTACCTACCCCCCCCCCCCGTATGCAACAGTCGATTTAATGTTCCTGGGGGTGTATGCCGTGTTCCGTTGCCTCCAAACTCGTTCTTTCATCAGTGACGTGGAGCAGAAAGCGACTTTCGTCTCACAAATGGATCCGTCTCCAAGTTCTCAGATTCCAGTTCTGTCGCGCAATACACCATGCTACACTATCTTTCAACAAGGTACGCTTTATGACTCGTCTAGCCCTCAGTCCTGCTGCTTTCAACCGGTTCCTGACGGCTCTGGTGCTGAAACGACGATTTGGCAACCACAGCTGTTTCAGACGAGTACTTGTTAAAAAGGAAGAAGGTCCCTGTCTTCGCGATGTGCCGTCACAGGAGGTCTGCCGGATCTGGGACGGTCCTGTACATCACGGGTCTGGGCATATTTCTCGACTAAACGGCTTACGACAGTGTGATGATACCCCGAATTCCGACCAATGGCATTACTAGACATTCCTGCGTTATGCATGCCGATTTTTTGCCATCTTGTGGCGTTTGATAATCGCATTCGTGACATGGTCACACAATGTCATGGTATAACTGTTTAAAACCGAGCTTAAGAAAGCAATTTTAACGTTTGGATATACAGCATTTAGAGATAATCGAGGGTAGTAGGCTGCACGGGCTACCATGAACTTTCGTCACGCATGACTGATTACATCATCTCGAGAGAACATAATTATCCCCGTAATTATATCTTTCATGACTATTACAAATATTTGGACCAAACAATAATGAAATATATAAGGGTGTGCTTAACCTTTTTCTTTGTGTATATCAGCATTGTAGGAAACAAATTTCCCAGGCAACTGAGGCATATTCTAATGTCTGTCTGTTGAAAACAAGATACGTGCTTGCCAGTTTAGATATACTATTCCGATTTTATAGTTTTCTCATTGATGATAGCTTTTTTGAAACACAAAAATAATATAGTTGATCGTTACATTTGGTGTCTTGTGGTAATGTGACACCAAGTTTCTTGTTGCTGTCTACCTTTTGTGTACCTGTCTCATTGAAGACTATTGATGGTCACACCGTAATGTATGAGCAAACACTATATTCTTGGAAGATAGATATAGTTACATATCTGTCTTCAGGGGTTCAGGAAAAGTTGTCAAAACCTGACAGCAAATGCCATCTGAAGTTTTACTGTGAAAACAAAATGTGAAATTCTGGACTTTCTCATTGATAACATCTATGTAAACTTTGGGGAAAGACGTAGGCATCACCATGGGCACCAACTGTGTTCACCTTTTTGCTGATCTGTTTCTTTATGCTTATGCTATTTCTGCTCGGATTGGCGAAGTCAAAACAAGGTAATTTGGCCTAGAAGTTGACCTTGAGCTTTAGGTATATCGATGACCGTATCGCACAGTAACCATCAAATAGCAAATTCCCGTTCACTGATTTACCCACCTGAACTAGAAATAAAGGAGACCGGTGGGATCACCTCATTTGTTTCCCAGTGAGGCTCTATGCATAAAGATTCAGAGTGACAAAAAACTCTCCACAAGATTGTATGGCAAGAGGGATGACATCAACTTTCCAATAGTCAACTTTCCCTTCATGTCGAGCAATATTCCTGCTCATGTCTTTGGTGATTACATTAACAACCTCTGAGGTACAACCAAGCATACGCTTTTTAATAAGATTTTAAAGAGCGTCATACGACTCTTGCACACATCAAGGTTACAATATTCAAGGCCTAGGTAAAGCTTTCAAAAGCTTTTATGGCAGTCATGTGGACCCTTGTATTTTCAGGTGAACTTGCCTCTGCTTGTGTTTATGACGGATGCCTACAGTAAGACCGGATACGCTCTCCCTTTCGAACACCTGGTTTCATCCTATCTGTTTTAGCTGGGAAGGGTTTTGTCGCTTTTATTTGCTGGGATTAATGTTATACTAACCAAGTTTGTGACGTTATATAATTTGTATAGATCTTTATTTATGGAGTTTTCAATATGATTAATATCTGGAGATGCTATGCCAAAATCTGGTTACACCTACGAACACACGTGTAAACGTTATCATTTCATAACATATGTCATGAATATATATATAAAGCATTCATGGCCCAAGGAACTATCCCTGAGTTGTCACCAGCAACTAATTATCATTCATAACATTTTGTTGTATCTGCAATTGTGTAACAAACCAAAATGCCAAATCATACAGAACTGTTCAAGCTGGTCTAACATAACAATTAAGCTTCACAAATACAATGTCTACTAGTTATGTTATGCGGGAGGACTGAGCCCTCTTCTATATCCCTGTCATTTTTTGTGACAAAACATGAAACCCGGAAATAAGAAATTAGAAATACGCATTAGAAAGGTTTTTTTATGAATTATGATACAACATCAGAACTCCGAAAGCGTAATGAAATAATTGGGTGCTAAAGCCTTTCTTACAAAGAGAGGTTCGTGGAACGTATTGCTTTGTGATGTGTGCAGATATCAAGGGATTTGTTCTATATTTACCCATGGCCTCCTGGGCTGCCTGTAATGTCGACATCTTCTCACAGACTGATCGGAGGATCAGATGTCATGTCCCTTGTGAAATACAACTTCAGTACAAAAGCATTAACACACACCAGGATATCTGATCTTGCGCCTTTAAGATACATTAGTAGACAGAAGACAACGGTCATTGGGGGAAGCGTCTCTCAATTCCATACATGAAATGACACTTTCAGGAAACAGAGTTTCCAACAGTGCCCACCCTGTAATAATCTAAATCCGTCTGAGGGTTAATACCATGGCCATTGAAGACATAGTCACAACATATTGATTTGTCAACTGGAAATGTTAAACGGTCATCAGTGTTGTATATATCAGAAGGGCTGTCGTGCTTCCTTTAACGGTAATGTCCTTTTGTAATGAGTTTTCTACAGGACTAAGTTGGTAGAAGGTATCAGGTACACGTATGCAGGAAACTATGAAGCTCACGCAGAAATTAGAATTTGATATGTGAAAACTACCGCGATAAAACAAGGTCCAGTCATAATTAAAGCTGATATATTCCTGACATTGGAAACATAGTGTATGTATTGAGAGTTATGGTGCAAATGATAAACGTAATGAGCTTTGTTCA
This sequence comes from Haliotis rufescens, assembly GCF_023055435.1. Lineage (NCBI taxonomy): Eukaryota > Metazoa > Mollusca > Gastropoda > Lepetellida > Haliotidae > Haliotis > Haliotis rufescens. The sequence continues at coordinate 39,334,020 of NW_025963779.1, forward strand.
GTGTCTTACAATACCAGTCGTGCTATAACTATAATATCTTGTTCAGTGTCTTACAATAACCGTCGTGCTATAACTATAATATCTTGTTCATCGTCTTACAATACCAGTCGTGCTATAACTATAATATTTTGTTCAGTGTCTTACAATACCAGTCGTGCTATAACTATAATATCTTGTTAAGTGTCTTACAATAACCGTCGTGCTATCATTATACTATCTTGTTATGCGTCTTACAATAACAGTCGTGCTATAACTATAATATCTTGTTCAGTGTCTTACAATACCAGTCGTGCTATAACTATGATATCTTGTTCAGTGTCTTACAATACCAGTCGTGCTATAACTATAATATCTTGTTCAGTGTCTTACAATACCAGGCGTGCTATAACTATAATATCTTCTTCAGTGTCTTACAGTAACAGTCGTGCTATCATTATACTGTTTTGTTCATCGTCTTACAATACTAGTCGTGCTATACCTATAATAATATCTTGTTCAGTTTCTTTCAATACCAGTCGTGCTATAACTATAATATCTTGTTCAGTGTCTTACAATAACAGTCGTGCTATCATTATACTATCTTGTTATGCGTCTTACAATAACAGTCGTGCTATAACTATAATATCTTGTTAAGTGTCTTACAATACCAGTCTTGCTATAACTATAATAACTTGTTCAGTGTCTTACAATACCAGTCGTGCTATAACTATAATATCTTGTTCAGTGTCTTACAATACCAGTCGTGCTATAACTATAATATCTTGTTCAGTGTCTTACAATAACCGTCGTGCTATCATTATACTGTTTTGTTCATCGTCTTACAACACCAGTCGTGCTATAACTATGATATCTTGTTCAGTGTCTTACAATAACCGTCGTGCTACCATTATACTATCTTGTTCAGTGTCTGACAACACTCGTGCTATAACTATAATATCTTGTTCAGTGTCTTACAATAACCGTCGTGCTATCATTATACTATCTTGTTCAGTGTCTGACAATAACCGTCGTGCTATAACTATGATATCTTGTTCAGTGTCTTACAATAACACTCGTGCTATAACTATAATATCTTGTTCAGTGTCTTACAATAACCGTCGTGCTATCATTATACTATCTTGTTCAGTGTCTTACAATAACCGTCGTGCTATAACTATGATATCTTGTTCAGTGTCTTACAATAACACTCGTGCTATAACTATGATATTTTGTTCAGTGTCTGACAATAACACTCGTGCTATAACTATAATATCTTGTTCAGTGTCTTACAATAACCGTCGTGCTATAATTATACTATCTTGTTCTGTGTCTTACAATACCAGTCGTGCTATAACTGTAATATCTTGTTCAGTGTCTTACAATAACAGTCGTGCTATAACTATAATATCTTGTTCAGTGTCTTACAATAACAGTCGTGCTATAACTATGATATCTTGTTCAGTGTCTTACAATACCAGTCGTGCTATAACTATAATATCTTGTTCAGTGTCTTACAATACCAGTCGTGCTATAACTATAATATCTTGTTCAGTGTCTTACAATACCAGTCGTGCTGTAACTATAATATTTTGTTCAGTGTCTTACAATAACAGTCGTGCTGTCATTATACTATCTTGTTCAGTGTCTTACAATAATCGTCGTGCTATCATTATACTATCTTGTTATGCGTCTTACAATAACAGTCGTGCTATAACTGTAATATCTTGTTCAGTGTCTTACAATAACAGTCGTGCCATAACTATAATATCTTGTTAAGTGTCTTACAATAACAGTCGTGCTATAACTATGATATCTTGTTCAGTGTTTGACAATAACAGTCGTGCTGTAACTATAATATCTTGTTCAGTGTCTGACAATAACACTCGTGCTATAACTATGATATCTTGTTCAGTGTCTTACAATACGAGTCGTGCTATGGCTGTTATATCTTGTTCAATGTCTGACAATAACACTCGTGCTATAACTATGATATCTTGTTCTGTGTCTTACAATAACCGTCGTGCTATCATTATACTCTCTTGTTCAGTGTCTGACAATAACAGTCGTGCTATAACTATGATATCTTGTTCAGTGTCTTACAATAACACTCGTGCTATAACTATGATATATTGTTCAGTGTCTTACAATAACCGTCGTGCTATCATTATACTATTTTGTTTAGTGTCTGACAATAACACTCGTGCTATAACTGTGATATCTTGTTCAGTGTCTGACAATAACACTCGTGCTATAACTATGATATCTTGTTCAGTGTCTTACAATAACCGTCGTGCTATCATTATACTATTTTGTTTAGTGTCTGACAATAACACTCGTGCTACAACTGTGATATCCTGTTCTGTGTCTTACAATAACAGTCGTGCTATAAGTGTGATGTCTTGTTTTTTTATGTCCATAATTGTTTAATTTGATTTCATCTGTGGCAAGATACATTTTATGCCATTCTCCCTCTTTTGTTTATAGATCTCCACAACAGAAAAGGTTATCAAGATATTCTTCTTCTTCATTCTGTGTGTCCAAGTTGGATTGCAAAGTCCTTTTCTATAACTAAAGACAAAGGATGTTATTTCTCAGATAAATATTGTATATTTCATACGTAAGAAATAACCGCAGCTTATTTCTCATCACGAAAACTACTGCACGGGCATACAGTGCCTCTTGTGGCAGGTAACCAAATGCAAGCGTGTTGATAGTGTTAGTTCGATATGCACGGCGTCACTGTGTTAAGATAGACGTATAACCCTAATATGAGTCGTAATTATTGTCACACTAATACATCGAATTGCTGTAGTCCTGAGTTTCCAATTGATACTCATCGATATTTTATATATTAATATATTACAAGAGGTATCGGGATAAACATACTATACCGGAATAGATCATGGGTATATATCTCTTATGCGTGCGATGTATTTAGTAGAGTCATGGCTATTGTCTGTGTGACGTTAATGCCGGTCCTACTTATCATGAACGATACATGACACGCGAATGCACCTGTACGATACACCGTTGTGTGCATGCCTTAATGTCAGGAATACTGCATTTGTTTAAAGGAGTGAGCGAGTGTTTTGTGTGTCTACAATGTATGCCACTCATATCAGCAATATCACAGCGAGGGGTACCCAAAATTGCACCCCTGTGGGGGACGCTCCAACCACTAGGCTGCGTATCTTCAATGTATCTTGACGAATGACAAAGTGAACACAATGTATGGATAACAACGTCTTTATCTATTGTAAATAAAGAAGCTGATATCCTTAAATTGTGTCTACTTTGACACAATGGTTGGTAGGCATGATAGAAACATATACTGAACAACAAAAGTTCCTGTGACATTGAATAAGATTTAATGCAAAGTTATGTTTTTTACCAAATCTGAAACAATTTCGGTTTGCAACAGATAAACGACTCCTGTAAGTGTTCAAATGATTTAATTTGCCATACTGACTTCAGAAAATGCGTGATTTCATAAAAAAAAAACATGAACATGCCAAAATGTCAATTTACAAATCAATAGCGTGTGTGTCCACCTCTGGTTGCGATGCAAATAACGCATCTTCGTCTCATGGAATAGACCAGGCGTCGCACAAAGTCCTGTGGGATATCTGTCCATATCTGCTGGAGCATGTTTCGAAATCCTGGAGTGTCTGTGGAACACGTGGTTGACGTCGAAGGCGCCGATCCATCTCATCCCACATGTGCTCGATTGGTGAGAGATCAGGGGAGCGAGCCGGCCAGGGGATGACATTCACGTTGTTTTGTTGAAGTGAATCCTAAACAAGTCGAGCAATATGAGGCCGGGCGTTGTCATGTTGAAAGGTAATACCTGGGCCATGACGACGCAAAAACGGTAGAACATCAGGGCCGATGATGTCGTCGCGGTAGCGCTGACCATTGAGATTTCCCTCTACTACTATCAAACGGGTCCTCTGTCTTGCTGTAATCCCACCCATTACCATAACGCTGCCACCCCCGAATAGAAAATGCATATGGAATCCCGTTAACGCACATGTTTTTATACCCATTATTTGGTAGTGAAATGCATAGGGCTTGCATAAAAGTCAATTTTTGCATGGAATGCATGCTTTTCTGTTGCAGTTGGGTTTTTCCATACATGTACTACAATATTGAAAACCAAACTTTACTTGTTTGAAAAATACACTAAAATATTGGTGTCACAGGAACTTGTGTATATATAACTGGGAACCAATTTTAAGTATTTCGTTTAGGTAGATGCGGTGAGGCTAAGAGAAATGTTGTTTTAATGTATTTCACTCATAAAGGGACGTTCATACACGTGTGTGTATGGCTGCTTGTACTAGTTCGGACTTAAGCTGATTTTGCAGTGCTAATTCACTGAGATACCATGACGCAGTTCAACATGAATACCCCACTCAGACACATTATACTGATTCCGATCAGGCCAGTCCTTATTTTGCCCCCTTCATGCCGATCGGCAGGCAGAGTAACAACAAGTACAACATCTGTTAACGTCTTTTGGTATGACGCAGCCAAGGGATCGAACCACTAACCTTTTTCACTACAAGCAAACGCTCTATCCACTAAACCATATAGATAGATAAATACGACTTCAGTGCAAATTTAACCAAATATGGATTTCTAAGTATTATTGGGTAAAAATGCAGTTAATAAATTATAATTTATGTCTCTTCACATACTGGTACTCGTATATGTTTAAAAAATCAACATTGTCTGATTAAAACAAGTCTTTACCAGGCAGCATCATTATCAGTATCATTGCTGGTAGTGGTGCCATGACAGAACAAATGGGTAAATACAATGATGGGACTATACAATATATATTTTCGTAACGCACTTACATTTGGTAAACGTGGTTTCACTGACGTTCTTTTGTTCCCATAGATTACCATGTAAGACACACATCTACCCCAGAACATAGAGTTATATCTAGAGCCGACGGATTTGTAATTCCTTTAGTTCTGAGCTTCCAATAATACCTGACATATCTAGAATGCCTAGAATACCCAACGGAACTAGAAGAACGAAAGCAGCCAAATCAAGGTCACATTCTAATTGATAAACAAACATGACATAATGTCACAATTATCTAGAGGTATGACGTATGAAGGAATGAAGTGAAGAAATGAAGTGGAGGTATGAAGTGAAGGAATGAAGTGAAGGTATGAAGTGAATGTATGAAGTGAATGTATGAAGTGAAGGAATGAAGTGAAGGTATGAAGTGAATGTTTGAAGTGAATGTATGAAGTGAAGGAATGAAGTGAAGGTATGAAGTGAATGTATGAAGTGAAGGAAAGAAATGAAGGCATGAAGTGAAGGCATGAAGTGAAGGAATGAAGTGAAGGAATGTAGTGAAGGTATGAAGTGAAGCAAAGAAGTGAAGGTATGAAGTGGAGGAATGAAGTGAAGGTATGAAGTGAAGGTATGAAGTGAGGGAATGAAGTGAAGGAATGTAGTGAAGGTATGAAGTGAAGCAAAGAAGTGAAGGTATGAAGTGAAGGAATGAAGTGAAGGCATGAAGTGAAGGCATGAAGTGAAGGAATGAAGGGAAGGTATGAAGTGAAGGAATGAAGTTAAGGTATGAGTGAAGGAAAGAAGTGAAGGTATGAAGTGAAGGTATGAAGTGAGGGAATGAAGTGAAGGAATGTAGTGAAGGTATCAAGTGAAGCAAAGAAGTGAAGGTATGAAGTGAAAGAATGAAGTGAAGGCATGAAGTGAAGGCATAAAGTGAAGGAATGAAGTGAAGGAATGAAGTGAAGGAAAGAAGTGAAGGAATGAAGTGAAGGCATGAAGTGAAGGAATGAAGTGAAGGGATGAAGTGAAGGAATTAAGTTAAGGTATGAGTGAAGGAATGAAGTGAAGGGATGAAGTGAATGTATGAAGTAAAGGTATGAAGTGAAGGAATGAAGTGAAGGCATGAAGTGAAGGAATGAGGTTCAGGAATGAAGTGAAGAATGAAGTGAAACTATGAAGTGAAGGTATGAAGTGAAGAATGAAGTGAAGGTATGAAGTGAAGCATGAAGTGAAGGTATGAAGTGAAGGAAAGAAGCGAAGGAATGAAGTGAAGAATGAAGTGAAGGAATGAAGTGAAGGAATGAAGTGAAGGCATGAAGTGAAGGAATGAAGTGAAGGGATGAAGTGAAGGAAGTAAGTGAAGATATGAAGTGAAGGTATGAAGTGAAGAATGAAGTGAAGGCATGAAGTGAAGGAATGAAGTTAAGGAATGAAGTGAAGAATGAAGTGAAGATATGAAGTGAAGGTATGAAGTGAAGGAAAGGAGTGAAGGAATGAAGTGAAGAATGAAGTGAAGGTATGAAGTGAAGGAATGAAGTGAAGGAATGAAGTGAAGGAATGAAGTGAAGGTATGAAGTGAGGGATGAAGTGAAGGAATGAAGTGAAGGTATGAAGTGAAGGTATGAAGTGAAGGAATGAAGTGAAGGTATGAAGTGAAGGAATGTAGTGAAGGTATGAATTGAAGGCATGAAGTGAAGGAATGTAGTGAAGGTATGAATTGAAGGCTTGAGGTGAAGGAATGAAGTGAAGGTATGAAGTGAAGGAATGAAGTAAAGGTATGAGTGAAGGAAAGAAGTGAAGGTATGAAGTGAAGGAATGAAGTGAAGGTATGAAGTGAAGGTATGAATTGAAGGCATGAAGTTAGGGTATGAAGTGGAGGTATGAAGTGAAGGTATGAAGTGAAGGTATGAAGTGAATAAAAGTGACAAAACCCTTCTCATAATCATAAGAAATATCCTCTGATCAGCAACTCTTGATCGTCGGGTAGCCAATTTTACGACTGGATTCCGTCTAAGCGCAAACGGGCATAGCTAAAAGAATTTTCAAATCGTTGAGTAATGATTCACGTATATTTCCCAGATATATCATATATACTCCAGATGCTATTAAAAACACATCAGGACTTATGGTATTATAAAGTTTGATTGAAAACGTTTAAGTGTATCTTGGGTATATTTTTAGGTGCAAGACATCAATAAAATAAAATAAAAATATACCCGAAGGAGTCTTTGACCGAAGTACTTGAAGTGATACGCGCATTCTGATTGGTTTGTCGTATTCATCTTGTAGTTTACGGAAAGTGGCGAGTGGTGACGAATGTAGAGTCCACTGTCGATTCGATTACATTTCTAACAAACCTCGTTAGTCCGGAGACCTACTGGACTGTGAATGGAGCATATTTAAGAAACAAACGGCTCGTTGTCGTTGTTTATCGTACACTAATACACTGCAGAATAAACTATGAGGGACATGAGATATCAATAGTGAGTGAGTGAGTGAGTGAGTATGGTTTTACGCCGCTTTTATCAATATTCCAGCAATATCACGGCGGGGGAGACCAGAAATGGGCTTCACACATTGTACCCATTACGGGATTCGAACCCTGGTCTTCGGCGTGACGAGCGAACGCTTTATCCACTAGGCTACCCGACCGCCCCTGAGATATCAATAGTTTTTCCATCTCTTTAGGGTTCTTAATAAAATGTACAAGCTTTAAAACTATTTACCCGTATTTAAAAAAGGATGACTCCCTGGATAGAATCCTACCTCGGGTAAGTCCATTTTTTAACAGAGGGTAAAATTTGTCTTACCTGCATGTTTTCATACATTTCACGTAGGTTATCCTTACCTATTCTCCCAATACCGATTGTCATATCCCTCCCAGTTTTGGATGCGAACTTTCAGCCATTGCGTTTATCTACGTTGCTCAGTTACATCTATGGGGAACAACTTCCTAGAAAGTTCCCTCTCAAAAATAACATCGTCCAAATATTACGTCATCAAGTTGCGAGCACAGAAAAAAACGTCGTCATATCCAGAAATAAGGTCATGAGAGAACAATATTATTATATCGTTAAATAAACCACGCTTCGTTTGTCATTGTTCTTTGTAGTTTATGGCGTAGCTATATCATATATCCATGCAAACGGTCATGTTCCGAACCAATGATTCGATGAACAAGGGTTACACTAATCTGGACAATTTCACTGGTAACGGTACCTTTCGGGCATGGATGACTTCTCTGGAATCGATGTAAGCTCATGTCTGCGTAAAGCAAACGTGGCGGTGGCGTTCACATATTTACATGCAGCTGCTTGATCAGAGAATGACGTACGTGCATAGTCTTTATACAAAATTGACTTTATATGTTTATTCTTGTTTTAGTTTGAGGAGGCCAGCCATCCGCTGTGAGAAGAGACAAGACAAGCTACTCTGAATCAACAGAGTGCTGTTAGTCTGTGGATAACATACAGGAGATGAGGCGAACGTGTTATGCAAGGAACAGAGTATTAGAATAGACGACGCTCGTTGGGAGGAGGATTGACATCGACCGAGTGACACGACTTCAGACAAAGTCAGCAGGTCATTTGTCTTGGCTTGTGTAATTCGCAATGGCATATGAGAAATGTATTTGATTTGAATACAATCTTCTTGGTGTAATGAATCTCAGCGTGTAAACGAAAAAAGGCTGTTCCCTTCCTGCACGAGCAGCATCAAACATGTGACTGCTTGTCCTTTCCAGAGAAAACGGATAGATATGACATGTTCATAAATATGATATTCCCTGGAATTTTATTCAAATCTGTACGATAAACGAATTACTTTCAGGTATGATAGGAACTTTGACTTATGAACATCCGCCTAGTGGAATTGTGCATAAAGCTTTATGGAATTACCATGTCACTGTGTATTTTGGGAAAGACATAGTCGGAAAATAAGGTGTATCTTCTATGCTGGGAGGGAAGACGTGGCGAGTTGAAGATGCATGGGGTCATTAGCTTATCATCTGAAGGTTTGTTTCATGGGGATATTACAGATGTGTTAATGGATGACGCCAATACTCACTAATCTCCATTACTAGTTGTGTCGACCACACGAAGATCAATGACTCACTGCCAGATACATTTTATGCTTCATGGCCTGGCAATGGGGTGTGTGAAAAAGTAGAAACTGGGGTATTCGATGAAGCGGACAGCTACCGTGCGATGTTACACTTCTGCTGTGATTTCCATGAGCGGGGCGAGTTCTTGTCTCTGTGGCCGCCTGCCTGAGTTGAATTGCAAATGTGTGGCCTTTCTCTGATCGACAGACTCTTCAAACCGCGGAGCAGACGACATAGGTTCGTTTCTTCAGACATGACAGACGCGGATGTCTCTGAGAAGATCTCACTTCATACAATAGAGGAGGCAGAGGACACCCCACACGAACCTCAAATGCCGTGAGTACACTCACATAAAGCACATTGTTATCCATAACAAATATCTCTGTGTATGCATTACATATGCCTCTTTGAGAAATAGTTGAATAAAGAATGACACATCGGTGATTTGTGTAGTATAATCGTCCCAATATTGTTCATGTTAGTGTGAAACACAACTAAATGATAGTTACAACGAAGTTACATGAATATGTGTTCGTCATAAACCATCGCCTTCGCGAGGTGACTGTTGCACGAACAATAAAGGTCACTAAATGCTATTAGGCGAAAAGCATGAATGGAAGATAGTCTTGAGCACCTGCGTCGCAGGTTTGGTGAGTCGTTCAATAGCCTCAATATCCCTTTCACCACAAATATGCAAATTAAGTTTATTTGGGAAAAACACTTTGCTTTTTAACTAAGATGGAATAAAAGAAAAATAAAGTTTGTTTGAGAACGGGGTTATTTTCAATTTGTTTCAAATGATTGTTATCTTGACCAGTTGTCTTGTACGTGGTTTGCTATCGAGAATATGTTTGAAGATGAGGTTTCATTCGAGTCTTGTTACTTGATACATTTGAGTTTTGTGTTACGTTGCTAGTTTCAATCTGTTCCGTTGGTCGGAGTCATTCATTTGTGTCATTTTTTTATCACTAGTTTGTTCACGTTCAATGAAATCTGTTTCGGCAGATAATGTAGACAAGCTATGGCGTTTATGTTTAATAATTACTTGAGCTGAGTCGATGTTTCTACTGTGGAGTGAAGTCCCACGTTTCACCGAAAGGTCACTCGTATTTTTAAACTATTCTGACTCAATTACAAAATATGTATTCGGGCAGCCAAGTCATTAAAACAGTCCCTATCTCCTACATAACACTCTGTGTTACAAAACGAATAATTTACTTAACTGTTTCTCTTAACTTGTAAGCAGCAGAATTTCTGCATTTGTACGCAGTAATTCAAAGTTTTTAGTTTTAACAAAATCAGTAAACGATCTATCGTGTCAATGGATTGCCTGGTCCGTACCCACTCATTCACTAGATTGTCTGGTCCATTCTTGATTGTTTACAGGCCGCCGTCGCATGACAACAAACGTTATTCATGGAAATTGTGTCAGTGTCAGGTGTTACCGGTAGAGCAGGACCTACTTACACTTTTCGAGAACACTTGGTGTTGTCGCTGATTTCAGTCATCCATTCATGTAATGCGTATCACTGGTTTGACCTTTGGGCTCAATGGAATCTGTTTCGGCGGATAATCAAAATTGATTATTCTTCTGACCTTGATGTTTTGAATTGTGTTACTTTCAGGATTTTATTCTGTTCGGATTTGTGTTTCGTGTTGCTTTGATAGATTCAATTTGCTTTGATAGATTCAATCACTGATAGATGTGATTCATTTGGGTTCTGCGATACTCTCATGGTTTTCATTCTCCCCTGAAAGATAGTATAATTCTTTGTGTTTTGTGTTATTCTCATGGTTTTCATTCTACCTTGATAGACGGTGAAATTCATTTGTGTTCTGTGTTATTCTCAAGGTTTTCCTTCTGCCCTGATAGGTGGTGTAATTCATGTGTGTTCTGTTTTATTCTCATGGTTTTCATTCTCCCCTGATAGACAGTGTAATTCATGTGTGTTCTGTTTTATTCTCATTGTTTTTAATCTGCCCTGGTAGATGGTGTAATTTATTCGTGTTCTGTGTTATTCTCATGGTTGTCATTCTCCCCTAATAGATAGTGAAATTCATTTGTGTTCTGTGTTATTCTCATGGTTTTCATTCTCCCCTGGTAGATAGTGTAATTCATTTGTGTTCTGTGTCATTCTCATGGTTGTCATTATCCCCCTTATAGATAGTGTAATTCATTTGTGTTCTGTGTTATTCTGATGGTTTTTATTTTGCCCTGATAGATGGAGTGATTCATTTGTGTTCTGTGTTATTCTCAAGGTTTTCCTTCTGCCCTGATAGAGGGTGTAATTCATTTGTGTTCTGTGTTATTCTTATGGTTTTCATTCTCCCCTGATAGACAGTGTAATTCATGTGTGTTCTGTTTTATTCTCATTGTTTTTAATCTGCCCTGATAGATGGTGTAATTCATTTGGGTTCTCTGTTATTCTCATGGTTTTTATTCTGCCCTTATAGATGGAGTGATTCATTTGTGTTCTGTTTTATTTTCATGGTCTTTATTCTGCCCTTATAGATGGAGTGATTCATTTGTGTTCTGTTTTATTCTCATTGTTTTCAATTTCGCCTGATCGATCGTGTGATTCATTTGTGTTGTTTGTTATTCTCGTGGTTTTCATTCTCCCCTGATAGATGGTGTAATTCATTTGTGTTCTGTTTTATTCTCATGGTTTTTAATCTGCCCTGATAGATGGAGTAATTCCTTTGTGTTCTGTGTTATTCTCATGGTTTTCATTCTACCAGTGATAGATGGTGTAATTCATTTGTGTTCTGTGTTATTCTGGTGGTTTTATTCTGCCCTGATAGATGATGTAACTCATTTGTGTTCTCTGTTATTCTCATTGTTTTTATTCTGCCCTGATAGATGGCTTAATTCATTTGTATTCTGTGTTACTTTCACGGTTTTCATTCTGCCCTGATAGGTGGTGTAATTCATTTGTGTTCTGCGTTATTCTAATGGTTTTCATTCTGCCCTGATAAATAGTGTTATTCATTTGAGTTCTGTGTTATTCTCATGCTATTCATCCTGCCCTGATAAATAGTGTAATTCATTTGTGTTCTATACTCATGGTTTTCAATCCCCCCTTATAGATGGTTTAATTCATTTGTGTTCTGTGTTATTCTCATGGTTGTAATTCTGCCCTTATAGATGAAGTGATACATTTGTGTTCTGTTTTATTCTTATGGTTTTCATTCTGCCCTGAAAGATGATGTAACTCGTTTGTGTTCTCTGTTATTCTAATTGTTTTTATTCATCCCTGATAGATTGAATGATTCATTTGTGTTCTGCGTTACTCTCATGGTTTTCATTCTCCCCTGATAGATTGAATGATTCATTTGTGTTCTCTGTTATTCTCATGGTTTTCATTCTCCTCCGATAGATGGTGTAATTCATTTGTATTCTGTGTTATTTTCATTGTTTTTAATCTCCCCTGATAGATTGAATGATTTATTTGTGTTCTGTGTTATTCTCATGGTTTTCATTCTCCTCCGATAGATGGTGTAATTCATTTGTGTTCTGTGTTATTCTCATGGTTTTCATTCTGCCCTGAAAGATAGTGTAATTTATTTGTGTTCTGTATTATTCTCATGGTTTTTATTCATCCCTGATAGATTGAATGATTCATTTGTGTTCTGCGTTACTCTCATGGTTTTCATTCTCCCCTGATAGATTGAGTGATTCATTTGTGTTCTGTTTTACTCTTGTGGTTTTCATTCTCCCCTGATAGATGGATTGATTCATTTGTGTTCTTTTTTTATTCTCATAGTTTTCAATCTCCCCTGATCGATAGTGTTATTCATTTGTGTTCTGTGTCATTCTCATTGTTGTCATTATCCCCCTTATAGATGGAGTGATTCATTTGTGTTCTGTTTTACTCTTGTGGTTTTCATTCTCCCCTGATAGATGGAGTGATTCATTTGTGTTCTTTTTTATTCTCATAGTTTTCAATCTCCCCTGATCGATAGTGTAATTCATTTGTGTTCTGTGTCATTCTCATGGTTGTCATTATCCCCCTTATAGATAGTGTAATTCATTTGTGTTCTGGGTTATTCTGATGGTTATTATTTTGCCCTGATAGATGGAGTGATTCATTTGTGTTCTGCGTTACTCTCATGGTTTTCAGTCTCCCCTGATAGATGGAGTGATTCATTTGTGTTTTGTGTTATTCTCATGGGTTTCATTCTCCTCCGAAAGATGGAGTGATTCATTTGTGTTCTGTTTTACTCTTATGGTTTTCATTCTCCCCTGATAGATGGAGTGATTCATTTGTGTTCTTTTTTATTCTCATAGTTTTCAATCTCCCCTGATGGATCGTGTGATTCATTTGTGTTTTTCGTTATTCTCGTGGTTTTCATTCTCCCCTGAAAGATAGTATAATTCTTTGTATTTTGTGTTATTCGCATGGTTTTCCTTCTGCCCTGATAGATGATGGAATTCATTTGTGTTCTCTGTTATTCTCATTGTTTTTAATCTGCCCTGGTAGATTGTGTAATCCATTTGTGTTCTGTATTATTCTCATGGTTTTCATTCTTCCCTGACAGATGATGTAATTCATTTGTGTTCTGTGTTATTCTCAATGTCTTTATTCTGCCCTGATAGATGGAGTAATTCATTTGTGTTCTGTGTTACTTTCACGGTTTTCAATCTCCCCTTATAGATGGTTTAATTCATTTGTGTTCAGTGTTATTCTCATGGTTGTAATTCTGCCCTTATAGATGGAATGATTCATTTGTGTTCTGTTTTATTCTTAAGGTTTTCAGTCTGCTCTGATAGATGATGTAATTCATTTGTGTTCTGTGTTATTCTCATGGTTTTCATTCTCCTCCGATAGATGGTGTAATTCATTTGTGTTCTGTGTTATTCTCATGGTTTTCATTCTGCCCTGAAAGATAGTGTAATTTATTTGTGTTCTGTATTATTCTCATGGTTTTTATTCATCCCTTATAGATTGAATGATTCATTTGTGTTCTGTGTTATGCTCATGGTTTTCATTCTCCCCTGATCGATCGTGTGATTCATTTGTATTTTGTGTTATTCTCATGGTTTTAAGCTGCTTTGATAGACGGTGAAATTAATTTGTGTTTTTGCGTTATCCTCGTGGTTTTCATTCTGCCCTGATAGGTGGTGTAATTCATTTATGTTCTGTGTTATTCTAATGGTTTTCATTCTGCCCTGATAAATAGTGTTATTCATTTGAGTTCTGTGTTATTCTCATGCTATTCATCCTGCCCTGATAAATAGTGTAATTCATTTGTGTTCTATACTCATGGTTTTCAATCCCCCCTGATAGATGATGTAATTCATTTGTGTTCTGTGTTATGCTCATGGTTTTCATTCTCCCCTGATAGATGGTGTAATTCATTTGTGTTCTGCGTTATTCTCATGCTATTCATCCTGCCCTGATAAATAGTGTAATTCATTTGTGTTCTATACTCATGGTTTTCAATCCCCCCTGATAGATGATGTAATTCATTTGTGTTCTGTGTTACTCTCGTGGTTTTCATTCTGCCCTGATAGATTGTGTCAGTCATTTGTGTTCTGTGTTATTCTCACGGTTGTCATTCTCCCCTGATAAATAGTGTTATTCATTTGTGTTCTTGTTATTCACATGGTTGTCATTCTCCCTTGATAAATAGTGTAATTCATTTGTGTTCTGTTTCATTCTCATTGTTTTTAATCTCCCCTGATGGATCGTGTGATTCATTTGTTTTTTTTGTTATTCTAATGGTTTTCATTCTCCCCTGATAGATGGTTTAATTCATTTGTGTTCTGTGTTATGCTCATGGTTTTCATTCTCCCCTGATAGATGGTTTAATTCATTTGTGTTCTGTGTTATGCTCATGGTTTTCATTCTCCCCTGATAGATGGTGTAATTCATTTGTGTTCTGCGTTATTCTCATGGTTTTCATTCTGCCCTGATAGGTGGTGTAATTCATTTGTGTTCTGCGTTATTCTAATGGTTTTCATTCTGCCCTGATAAATAGTGTTATTCATTTGAGTTCTGTGTTATTCTCATGCTATTCATCCTGCCCTGATAAATAGTGTAATTCATCTGTGTTCTATACTCTTGTCACATATCGACTGTAAACAGTCTACCGTTTGTTAACCGCACTCCGACGTGTACGAATATTATTGGTACATGTGAACTATAAATAGTCTAGAGTTTGTGAAATCACGTTTGAAGAAGTTCGATCAGAGTCTATCAGATTATAACGGATTACCGACTGTTAAGTCATTTCTGAACTCCATCACAAGTAAATGCAACATCTTCTACACCTGGACTTGTGGTGTATGTTTTTACTATCATGTGCATACAAAAGAGGCGTTGTCCCGTATCTAGTGAACGACCGCATGAAGTCATCATTGCAATGCTTCGTACTTGGGCATATTTAATCTGTCAATATTTACAAGGTTCTGTTGCACGTTTCATGGGGCAGAAAAGTAAGAGCACAATGGTCACATCCTTTGACATTGCCCTTATCAACCCCGATTGTCTTCAGTGATAAAAAGCGCCCTTGCTGAGGATTAACTATACTTTAATCAAATAACATTATCCTACAGTTTGAACGGAATTATCAGGATGGAAGGACATTCTTTGTAGAAGAGGGGGAAACTCTCTGTGGGATTGAAGGACGCTCTAGGACGGGAGACCACTGTCAATTGTATGTTATGTAAGTTTATGAGTTTGTTTTGGGTTATAGGCATTCGGAAAGAAACTGGTCTCGACCACTACTCTTGGTCAGACACCCTTCTACAAGATGATACTAGATGTCCTTAACATCGCCTCTGATACTGGTGGGAGTCGGTTGCTGGTGATTCTACTCTTGGTCAGACACCCTTCTACAAGATGATACTAGATGTCCTTAACATCGCCTCTGATACTGGTGGGAGTCGGTTGCTGGTGATTCTACTCTTGGTCAGACACCCTTCTACAAGATGATACTAGATGTCCTTTACATCGCCTCTGATACTGGTGGGAGTCGGTTGCTTGTGATTCTACTCTTGGTCAGACACCCTTCTACAAGATGATACTAGATGTTCTTTTCATTGCCTCTGATACTGATGGGAGTCGGTTGCTGGTGATTCTACTCTTGGTCAGACACCCTTCTACAAGATGATACTAGATGTCCTTAACATCGCCTCTGATACTAATGGGAGTCGGTTGCTGGTGATTCTACTCTTGGTCAGTCACCCTTCTACAAGATGATACTAGATGTCCTTTACATCGCCTCTGATACTGATGGGAGTCGGTTGCTGGTGATTCTACTCTTGGTCAGACACCCTTCTACAAGATGATACTAGATGTCCTTAACATCGCCTCTGATACTGATGGGAGTCGGTTGCTGGTGATTCTATTCTTGGTCAGACACCCTTCTACAAGATGATACTAGATGTCCTTAACATCGCCTCTGATACTGATGGGAGTCGGTTGCTGGTGATTCTATTCTTGGTCAGACACCCTTCTACAAGATGATACTAGATGTCCTTAACATCGCCTCTGATACTGGTGGGAGTCGGTTGCTGGTGATTCTACTCTTGGTCAGTCACCCTTCTACAAGATGATACTAGATGTCCTTTACATCGCCTCTGATACTGATGGGAGTCGGTTGCTGGTGATTCTACTCTTGGTCAGACACCCTTCTACAAGATGATACTAGATGTCCTTTACATCGTCTCTGATACTGATGGGAGTCGGTTGCTTGTGATTCTACTCTTGGTCAGTCACCCTTCTACAAGATGATACTAGATGTCCTTTACATCGCCTCTGATACTGATGGGAGTCGGTTGCTGGTGATTCTACTCCTTGTCAGACACCCTTCTACAAGATGATACAAGGTGTCCTTTACATCGCCTCTGATACTGATGGGAGTCGGTTGCTGGTGATTCTACTCTTGGTCAGACACCCATCTACAAGATGATACTAGATGTCCTTTACATCGCCTCTGATACTGATGGGAGTCGGTTGCTGGTGATTCTACTCTTGGTCAGACGCCCTTCTACAAGATGATACTAGATGTCTTTTACATCGCCTCTGATACTGATGGAAGTCGGTTGCTGGTGATTCTCTCTGACAAGATGTGAAATTATGAAGGAGGGGTGTAAGCTGCGTCTCAACATCAGGAATCTGTGATGACCAGGGAATCAATGCCCTGTCAAACACTATATCCTTCAATCCCTTCAGCGTGATGGATTAATATCCACTGAAGTTGCATCGGACGTACACTGCAGTAGTAGGTTTAAGGCTGAGTAATAGTTGTATTAATGTTTCCTACAGATACAATCATGTACAGAGCATGGTTTCAGCACTGTCGAGAGTGACATGTTTGGAAATGGGATACTTGTGCTATCCTTACAATCCCAGGAACAACCGTGACCTGTGTACACCATATGCTGTGGACAATTTAATTGCTCATGTGAAATATCCATCAACAACCAGTCTTCATGCTGGATCCATATAGTGATTACTAAGAAAAGAATATATGGAACGCCATTTCCATGTGTTTTATACTTTCTTCTGTTTTTATTTGATATGGGTAAATAACGCTGTAACACTTATACAGAAGAGAAACTATAATCGGGCCACATGATAACAATATGTTAATCGATATAGATTGTGAAAAGAATCTTCTTGAAACGTGATACATGTAACGGAATACTGACAAATTCCCGGCAATTAAACGAATTGCGGAATTAAATCCCTTAAAAGTAGTTTGTAGTTATGTTATGATACTAGTAAATGTATATGCGTGTATATTCAAGTGCGTCGTTGCTATGGGTTACATGTACCCTGTAACAACGTTACAATACTTGTATTGTTTCAAATCTTTAATTAAAAAGAAAGGTATGTAGCTATTTTGGACAGTGTTATAAGTACTGTATATGACCATGCCACTGGAGTGATCACATACATGTACTTAACCGTTACACACATAACACCATGTAATACCTCGAGTTGTTTCAGATCTTAACCACTTTTGAGTATCACATTTCACTATATGCACGGTAGTATTCAGAATAACTATGGTCAGCTACATCCAAGTCGAATATAGGGAAGGGCAGTAATGATATTCAGAATAGTTTATTCCAGATGTAATGAACTAGGTTCCTTTGGTGTGAGTAATATTCATATTGATTGACCAACCGTATACAATCATTATACACTATAACGACGTTAACCATGGTCTATTGACCAATGGTGGGTCCTTTCTTGTGATCAATGTTATTGTAGATGGCGAGAGAAGTTGGCCGAGTTTCTGAAGACGAACAAAGTGCAGTACGTCATCATCGCTCTTGTCGTGCTGGACAGCCTCATCGTCGTCTTCGAGATGCTTATAGACCTGGAGATCATCGTTAGTAAGTTCCCCAATCATTGCAATAGAACTGGAGATCAATGTCAGTAAGTTTCCCCAATCATTGCCATAAACCTGGTTATCAATGAAAGTTCCTTCCAAGCATTGACGTACATCTGAAGATAACTGTCTGTATGTTCCCCCAATCATTGAAATAAAGCGGGAGACCATCGTCAGTAAGTTCCCACAATCATTGTCATAGACCTGGAAATCATCGTCAGTAAGTTCACCCTTGGCTTACTTCTTACTCATGATACATGACACTGGGCACTGAATGTCACCATATGAAGAAATGTCTAGGACTCTGGTTTGATCCCTTCTCAATCTAAGCCTATCCATGCTGGCGCTGTCAGAAACATTACCTGTCACTTTCAAGAGTACACATGACAAAAGCTTCATATGAATAATAACGATTTTCTTGTCAAATAGATGTTAAACAAAAACACACTAGAAACTAAAACTACAATTTATATAATAAGCATGTTAATATCATGGATATTAGACTTTGATTTTAATTTAATAAATTGTTAACCACTATCATTTTATATTTTAGCCTTTCATCGGGGCGTTTCTTTAATCAGTTTAATGTCGTTTTTCTGCCATTCCATAATGCGTTATTTGTCACCAGAATGGGGACAAATATCGTATTATAATTAAGAAAACCTTTGTTCCTGAACAAATATATCAAAATTATTGTTTAAGAACTTCCTAGTTTCGCTCGTTGCTTTGATTTCGCCCTCATTTAACCGATAATGCGTGGACGTTTGACATGTGTTTGATGCTTATTGCAATACATTTGAGAAAATGAGATGGACACACGTATACATCTAACATATACTGTTACAATTGAAATGATTCTTTCAGGAGGTTGTTTTTTCTCTTAATGAAATATTCGAAACAGTGTGTGAAGCCCATTTCTGGGGTCCCCCGCCGTGATATTGCTGGAAAAGGCTTCGTAAAACCATATTCATGGGAATGCCCACATATTTACACAAAATTTCCTAACTTATCCAAACCTTTATTTTTCGTCGTCTGCTCTTAAACTACTCTTTGTAGCCAAGGTCGCAGCGCCGTTTATTTCTGAAGTCGCTTTTAGCTACGAGCAATCTAATTGGCTGAGGCCGGAAATACGACGAGTTTGATTGGCTTGTTATTAGAATCAAAAGCGAAAGAAGACTTAAGACGCTACCAAAACTAACCCCCCAAGGATTTTTGCCCCTGCTCTCTGATAGGAGGATATCGCTTTCAGCAAGCTGGAGAATTATATCAAACAGAATAAGAAGTCTTGACGTCGGCTACTGTTGCATCGTTGTCATGGTAACAGATTACGTAAAATACTAATCAAAATAAAGTTCTTTTTGATTCTTACAAGCCGCACACATCTTGTATATAAAGTAGATGTATTTCTGGAATACTTGTTACCATACACTTTGTTATTAAACTGTTGTCGCATTGTCAATCTCTTTGAACTTCGACTGAAGCATCACAACACAACTTTAGATAGAAGAGTTGTTTGTGATAAAAGACGGCAGTTGCACACCTCTCAATGCTTTGCAAGTCTGCATACCGCCGAGACACAAATAGAGTGAGAGGTGGTTTAATGGCATTGGGCGAGGGAGATGTGGTTTGATGCCCTGGGGCGAGTGACATGTGGTTTGATGGCATGGGACGAGTGTGAGAGGTTGTTTGATTGGAGGCGGTGAGTGAGAGGTGGTTTGATGGCATGGGGCGAGTGAGAGATGGTTTGATGGCATGGCGCGAGTGAGACGTGGTGTGATGGCATGATGTGAGTTTGAGGTGGTTTGGTGGCATGGGGAGAGTGAGAGTTGGTTTGGTGGTATGGGGCGAGTGAGAGATGGTTTGATGGCATGGCGCGAGTGAGATGTGGTGTGATGGCATGATGTGAGTTTGAGGTGGTTTGGTGGCATGGGGAGAGTGAGAGTTGGTTTGATGGTATGGGGTGAATGTGAGGTGGTTTGATAGCATGATGTGAGATTGAGAGGTTGTTTGATTGGAGGAGGTGAGTGAGAGATGGTTTGATATCATGGGACGAGTGAGAGGTGGTTTGATATCATGGAACGAGTGAGAGGTGGTTTGATGGCATGGCGCTAGTGAGACGTGGTGTGATGGCATGGCGCGAGTGAGATGTGGTGTGATGGCATGATATGAGTTTGAGGTGGTTTGGTGGCATGGGGTGAGTGAGAGGTGGTTTGATGGCATGGGTCGAGTGACATGTGGTTTGATGGCATGGGACGAATGAGAGGTTGTTTGATTGGAGGCAGTGGGTGAGAGGTGGTTTGTTGGCATGGGGCGAGTGAGAGGTTTTTTGATTGAAGACGGTGGGTAAGTGGTTGTTTGATTGCATGCGGTGGTGTGAGAGATGGTTTGATTGGAGGCGGTGACTGAGATGTGGTTTGAGGGCATGGGGCGAGTGAGACGTGGTTTGGTGGCATTCTGTGAGTGGGAGGTGTTTGAAGGCACAGGGCGAATGAGAGGTGGTTTGATTGGAGGCTGTGAGTGTGAGGTGGTTTGGTGGCATGGGGTCAGTGATAGGTGATTTGATGGCACGGGTCGAGTGAGAGGTGGTTTGATGGCATGGGTCGAGTGAGAGGTGGTTTGATGGCAAGTGGCGAGAGAGGTAAGGTTTGATGGCATGGGTCGAGTGAGAGGTTCGTTTGACTGGGGACGGTGATTGATAGGTTGTTTGATGGCATGGGGAGAGTGAGAGTCGGTTTCATTGGAGGCGGTGAGTGTGAGGTAGTTTGATGGCATGGGTCCAGTGAGAGGTGGTTTGATGGCATGGGTCGAGGGAGAGGTGGTTTGATGGCAAGTGGAGAGAGAGATAAGGTTTGATGGCATGGGACGAGTGAGAGGTTGTTTAATTGGAGGGGGTGGATGAGAGGTGGTTTGTTGGCATGGGGCGAGTGAGAGGTTTTTTGATTGGAGACGGTGGGTAAGTGGTTGTCTGATTGCATGCGGTGGTGTGAGAGATAGTTTGATTGGAGGCGGTGACTGAGATGTGGTTTGAGGGCATGGGGCGAGTGAGACGTGGTTTGGTGGCATTCTGTGAGTGAGAGGTGTTTGAAGGCACAGGGCGAATGAGAGGTGGTTTGATTGGAGGCTGTGAGTGAGAGGTGGTTTGATGGCATGGGACGAGTAAGAGGTGGTTTGATTAGAGGCGGTGAGTGAGAGGTGGTTTGATGGCATGGGGCGAGTGAGAGTCTTAAATGCATGCTGTTAGTGAGAGGTGGTTTGAAGGCATGCAGTGAGTGAGAGGTGGTTTCATATCATGTGGTTGAGTGAGATGTGGTTTGATGACATGGGGCGAGTGAGAGGTGGTTTGATGGCATGGCGCGAGTGAGATGTGGTGTGATGGCATGGAGCGAGTGAGAAGTGGTCTGATGGCATGGGGCAAGTGAGAGGCTTAATGGCATGCTGTTAGTGAGAGGTGGTTCGAAGGCATGCAGTGAGTGAGAGGTGGTTTCATATCATGCGGTTGAGTGAGATGTGGTTTGATATCATGGAACGAGTGAGAGGTGGTTTGATGGCATGGCGCGAGTGAGATGTGGTGTGATGGCTTGATGTGAGTTTGAGGTGGTTTGGTGGCATGGGGTGAGTGAGAGTCGGTTTCATTGGAGGCGGTGAGTGTGAGGTAGTTTGATGGCATGGGTCGAGGGAGAGGTGGTTTGATGGCATGGGTCGAGGGAGAGGTGGTTTGATGGCAAGTGGAGAGAGAGATAAGGTTTGATGGCATGGGACGAGTGAGAGGTTGTTTGATTGGAGGCGGTGGGTGAGAGGTGGTTTGTTGGCATGGGGCGAGTGAGAGGTTTTTTGATTGGAGACGGTGGGTAAGTGGTTGTTTAATTGCATGCGGTGGTGTGAGAGATGGTTTGATTGGAGGCGGTGACTGAGATGTGGTTTGAGGGCATGGGGCGAGTGAGACGTGGTTTGGTGGCATTCTGTGAGTGAGAGGTGTTTGAAGGCACACGGCGAGTGAGAGGTGGTTTGATTGGAGGCTGTGAGTGAGAGGCGGTTTCATTGCATGGAGTGAGTGATAGGTGGTTTAATGTATGCGTTGAGTAAGAGGTGGTGTGACTGCATTGAACAAGAGCGAGATGTGGTTGATTGGCATTGGGGAAATTTAGTCGGTTTGGTCGCGGAATGAGAGATGTTTTGGTCGGATTCGGGTTGGTGGTCGGGCAAAGCTGACTTACTGGTGGCACTGGGGGATTAAAATTTGATTGGGGTTGCGGGGACAAGTGAGTGAGTGTTTGTGTAACTGTGCACGCGTGGATGTGGTAAGTGGTCGAGTGGATATAGTGAATGCATGTAACTAAGAGTTAGCCTTATTACATTTATATCACAGTGTCTGGAGCAAATTACCTAGAGGTTGATAACAAGAATACCGAAGCACGATGTCGGATTACATGTGTATTACATCAGACACAACACGTTTCAAACCTCACGACAAGCACGAACTCTTGTGTGCTGCTCCGGAGCCAGGGCATAGGCGGACTCTCTGAACGGCGCTTAAAGTCTCTGTCTCATTTAACCTTTTCTACCCAAACAATATTTAAATATTGTATCTGACATGAATCTGCTCGGGCCTCTAGTAATTATATCTCTTATGTTTTCAGTTCCGGAGAATGGCCAAGTTGAGACTCATGTCAATGCAACTCATCATACCAATCACACGGCTGATTGGTACGAAATGGGCGTCTACAATGAGACAGAAAATCACGGACATTCTCGAAGAATGACAAGATCAACCGACCATCATTCTGAGGACAAATACGTGCACATAACGGACACGAATGCAACAGACAATCCTGTTTATATAAATAGCAGCAACGATACTCACCATCATGTTCTTCATCATCCTCATCATCACAGTAACAAAGAAATTGTCGAACATTCGCTCCATTACGCTAGCTTGACAATATTGGCTATATTTGTAGTGGAGGTAGGTGCTTATAACTCCCCATATTGGTGCATGTTACAACAAAATGTAGATTGTGTTCAGTTATTGAAGCCATGATCTTGTTTAATGTATTATGGTGTTAAATGTTCTTAATATCACTAACGTGGGAATAAGACTTCTCATGCGGTATAGTTCTATACGAAGATATGAACCACTCTCTATAATGTTCAGAGACAGATCTAATAACACTATGGTTCTACTTTCAGGTTATATGTAAAATCATAGCAGAAGGAACACATTTATTGAAACATAAAGCTGAGGTATGTATTCTTAGAAAAACGCTTATGTAGTGCTTACAAACATAGAAATATGATCGGTGAGGGTAAGGGATTCGAAACTATGATAACAGGTTTCTGCCGCGCCTAAGGGGTGCAACTAAGAATTGTGCCGCCTTAGTTAGCGTCCATTTGAGTTGTAGGGGAGGGGTGGTAATTGTTTTTGCGAACAATCTGTTTTTCATACGGAAGAGAATATATGGCTGTCAACTTCTTTATTATGAGGAACACAACGTTTCGGAGTATATGCTTACTCCTTCATCAGGTGAATGAATGCCATGAGGCAGAGAGCATATATATGTACATGTTAGGGCAACAAAATAAATATGATAACAAAAGGTGGAAACTAACAAAGGGTACAAGCTAACAAAGGAAGCTAACAGATGATTGGCGCTGATAAGGTGATTAGCAATAGACAATGGAATCCAACACTTAAGTAATAGTGCTAAGTAATGGACACTGGGCAAATGGGGGTGGGGTTTGGGGGTAATTAGCACTGAAAGGTGTAAGAATGGACATAGCAAGGGGCAAATTGAAGCCAGCTAGGCAATTTGCCACGACAAAGATCAAAGTCCCAAGCACTAGGCAGATAGGTTCAATACCAATATCAAAAAAACGAAATTAAAAGTATCACAAAGGAGAAAATCTTCCAAAAGTGGCAAAATAACTATCAGAAATCTGATTGCAAACTAAAACACCTGCTACAAAAGCCACTCAAAACCCAAAAAATCCACCAAAAAACAAAACAAATTGACAGAGTAATAACTAAACTACAAATAGGCCACACTAAGTTAAACTCCCACCTACACCAAATTAAAAAAAAAACAACACCAAAACGTAAGTGCCCCCACTGCAACTTAAAAGAAATGCCCGAACACGTAATACTATATTGCACACGTTACCTGCAACACAGAACAACACTCCAATCCACACTAATTTGCAACAATCAAATGACACTAGCAACGGTTCTTAACCCCCCAGCCAACACTTCAAACCTCAAACTCAAACCACACCTCGCTTAGGCTCTCCACCCCCTGGCATACATTTCAAATCTCCAAATTTCAAAATTCCTATATAAGCAATCCCTAAAAGCCCCAAATCGGATTGCAAATTATTTACGCCCCTTTCGGCTAATACACTAAATAGCCTGGCCGGCCCGTGTGCGACATACGCTGTTAGTCGGAAAGCGCACGTTAAATCCCCAACCTCAGTCAGTCAGGCATTCATTCACCTGATGAATCAATCAATCAATCAATGTTTTATTCCAACAAACCACCATAGGTGGTACAGGAACAATACAAATAAAGTTATAAGATAAACAATTAATTGTAGTGATCACTTGGTAAGTTGTAGTTTGTAGTGTTGTTCTTATCTTCTGACAGCATTATTAATAATTCTTATAAATCTGGAGATATTATTCACGATTAAGCAATTATTTGAGGTAAACAAAACCTTGAGCTTTGCAAGATTCGGCCATTTACAAAGATAAATTGGAATATAATGTGATCTCATGGTATCAAAAAAGGAGCATTTAAATAAATAATGAAACTCGTCGGCTATCGCCGGTGAGCTACATAGGTTACAATTTCTATTGATTCTGGGTATATTTTTCCAGCGGCCTGTCTCTACAGGTAAATAATGATTCGATGTCCGAAATGACATAATAGGTCGAGAGAAATAATCAGGTAACAGGAGGTATTTTTCAAACGACGGTAAATCTTTGAACAATTTATAGTAATTACCTTTTGAACTTTTATCTATATCATCCCTCCATTGTTGTATAAAATGATCTTTAAGAACTGTTTCTACCATAGAGACAAGCCACTGTTTACAAACGCAACCAGGATTATCAAATACATATGTCAAGCCACAACTGATTAAATACTTTTTATGTGAGATATCCTTACGTTACTATTACTAATATTGAGGGTGTGATCTAATTTGAACAGTTTAAGGATGCGTGATGACAACTTGAAAGGAGAAGATATGGTTTCTAAGTTATACCAAAATGAGATCATTCTTTTAGCAATTGTAATGTTCACAGGAAAACGTCCAAGTTCACCGTAAACCATAAAGTTAGGAGTTGATGATCGCAACCCAGTAGCAAACTTTAGAAATTTAAGGTGAAATTTTTCAATGTTTATAACATTTTCACAACCCCATATTTCACATCCATACAAGGCTATAGGTAGTATTAAGATATCAAACAATTGGATTACAGTATCAAGTGCTAGATTGAGGTTTCTTGATTTTTTCAGGAGTGCAAACATGGCCTTTTTAGAGCTAGACAGTAAATCGTTTATTGCGGTATTAAATCTTCTATTGCGATGGAAGTTGATACCTAGATACGTATAATTATCTACAATTTCAATTGGTTTAGAATCAAATTGAAAAAATAATTTAGATTTTTTACCCACGCCTCCTCCAAATATAATAATCTTAGTTTTGGCAATGTTAACATTGAGTTTCCACACATCGCAGTATTGTTTGAACACATCAAGAGAATTTTGGAGATCTTTCTGGGATTCACCTAAAAGTATCGCATCATCTGAAGGAGTAAGCATATACTCCGAAACGTTGTGTTCCTCATAATAAAGAAGTTGACATCCATATATTCTATTCCTAATGTGAATCACTTCTAAATGCCTTTCACAGACCTAATCTGTTTTTCATCCGCTTTATCCAAGAAACATTTATTTACTGAGCACCATCAAACAATCTTTTATACTTCACTATTAAAACCAATGGTTGACGTTTGGGTATTTTACACAAAACCTTTTGGTACCTATCCACATTTCACACAGACACAGTAGTCCTGCTTGTAATCTTGTGGAGGACGAGGGTGTATTTGCTTCTTCCGGCCCATATTGGTGGAACACATCAAGGCCATCACATGTATACCAGCTTCTGGGTGGAACGTTTACACTTCCAAGAAAGTAACTGCCTTTGCCATATATACACATGCACAAAAGTTAAGCGCCACCCACCATATTTGTGAGCTGTTACTTTTGGCACCTAAAGATGACTATTATAACGAGATGTACGATTGTTATAAGCCGTATATGTAAACCTCATGTGATGCAAAAGTTGTCCCAAAGCAAGTTTATCTTGTGTTGCAAAAGAATATGAGCAGAAAGGAATTTTTACCGAAGACCAGAAATTGAAGGATTAGAAAACATTGAAAAACTTTTTTTGTCATGTAACTGTCATGATATCAGCAGACCATATCAGGTGTCACATAGACACCCTAGGGAATGCAGAGTCTATTGCAAGACAGAAACGTCAGTAACGTGTGTATGATCCACGGACATTGACCACAGCTTCAACCCTACGCCACATACTCATCACAAGTCGGCTTCAAGTCCAGCGAGATTTTGAACTGGGGGATCACGATGTCTGATTTTCCGGCCAAGAATGTCCCAGAGATGCTCAATCGGATTAAGATCCGGACTACAGGCCGGCCAAGGAAGAGTGTCAATAGCTTCTTGACGCAAATAAGCCAAACCTGCCGAGATCTGTGTGGTCTAGCATTGTCGTCCATGTAAACAGGTCTTGTCTGAAGAGGATGGTTGTCAAAATGAGGGACTACCACTGGACGAAGAACGGCATCTTGGTAATGTTGGCTATTCAGGTTTCCACGAATTGTCACCAGCGGAAGTTTGCAGCCGAAGGAAACACAACCCCATATCATGACAGACCCCCCGCCACATGCTAAGGTCTTCTGGATGTTCCGTGGTGCAAAACGAGTGTTACGTTGCCTCCAAACACGTATTCGACCATCAACAGTTCGTAGCAGCATTCGACACTCGTCAGACCAATGGATCCTTCTCCAGTTGGCCAAGTTCCATGGACTACGGGCACGACACCATATCAGACGATTCCGCATGTGCCTCTGAGTCAGTTGAGGACGTTTTACTGGTCTTCTGGCGTTATAACCAGCCGCTCTGAGGCGACGCCTTACGGTCATCGTCGAGAGTCTCTGATGCGTAATCCACTGCAGTCTTAAATCTGTTGAAGTGGCAAATGGATTTCGTCTGACTATCCTGAAAAGACGTCTATCCTCTCTGTTAGAGGTCTTTCTTGGCCTACCAGACCCATGCCTGTCATTGACATCATTGGTTTGACCATGTTTGACAATCAAACGAGTGATAACACTGTGATGACGACCCATTTGTCTTGCAATGGCCCTGCATGACATGCCAGCATTTTTCATGCCAATCACTTGCCATCTTTCAGCGTTCGTTAACTTTCTCCTCACCATGACTGATTTTCAACCTCTATTGGAAGGGAAATCTCACACAGGAGCAAAATGCAACCACGTGTCTGGAACTATTTATAGGGTAGGGGAACTGCAGCAACACGTAAAGCACGCTTTCCTTGTGGTATCTGGACAAATTTGGGTTCATGAAACTATGGAAGCCTAATTCAGTCATACATCATCATATTTCGTATTTCTGATTCCCACACGTGAAATCAAGAGACTATGAATATGGTGGCGCTTAACTTTTGTGCATGTGTATATAATCGAATAAACATGTGTCTTGTTTTAGAGAAAGCCATTTGTTCTATGATTTGATTTCAAGAAATGGCTGTTATCAAAAAATATATTTTTCACGACTGCCAACAGGCTATTCATTTTGGACATATTTCTGAATTAACGATTTGTGACACAAAAGCGTTACGCTGTGCAAACTGAACTAGAGCCCGGTGACTGTAACAGGGTGCTATTTTAACAAGGGAATCCAATTATGCATTATCACACACTATCACCAGCTGTACACGAAAGATGTAAACACAAACTTCATTCTCCACACCAACATACCATATGTGGCAGAATATCCAGCGTTGTTTTTCACCACTGTGTCAATGTGACCAATTAGGCATTGGAACAGCCGGAGATTACAACGGTCTTTAACAAAAAGTAATGTTGCATAGCAACTAACATTTTGGTACATGTAATAATTAACTAGCTGTGTTTCTTTGGTTTATACTAATAAACCAAGAGCTGTGTTGAGCTTATCTTTCATTTTCTCCGCGTGGAATCTAAAATCTCCCCATCAGCACTGAAGTGATAGTGCCAATAGCAACACCTCAAGTGATCAAACGTGCCATGTCGACATTTTCTCTACCGCGTATTAACAGAGATCTCCTAGAGCCATAAACTCAATTTAGTCTTGGTGTGACCATGTCAGCAGTGGTTTGACAGGAACCTGTTTTCTTCTTTGTATTTGATTGGAGTTGTGCTGATCGGCGATCATGACGTGCATGGTATCGATTAAAAGCTGACTTGACATTAAAATTACATGAGGTAGTTTTTGGCAAAAATGTAGTAATATGCCCTTATTTGTCATAGCCTGGCTACCACCGGTCGCGGTGACCTAGCCGCTACTGATCTTGCACCGTCCAGGTATTCACTTCCTCTATGGAGACACTGACACAGAACACAGCTGTTTGTGTTGAGATGTAAGCACGTAGTAGACGCGTGTAATATGACAGCATACATCAGCGTTACTTGTGAACTATTGTAGAATACTATGGAACGTAAATCAGTAACTATGTAATGTAGAATAGTGCAGGTATTTCAACGCCAGTGGTTTCATTTATGTGTCGGGGAAAGTTCCAGTGTCCACTGAAGCAATTCATTGTTTTCTATATGATATCACTGGTTAAATTCCGATGCAACGTCGATCATACTCTGTACAGTCCTTAAACAATTCTTACACAAATCCCCAAGAAATAACGTTGAGTCCGAAAATGTCCAATG
Organism: Haliotis rufescens; assembly: GCF_023055435.1. NCBI lineage: Eukaryota > Metazoa > Mollusca > Gastropoda > Lepetellida > Haliotidae > Haliotis > Haliotis rufescens. The sequence goes on from NW_025963779.1 coordinate 39,363,284, forward strand.
TTTGTAGTTAGTAATGCCTTTGTGGCCTTGTGAATCTGTGAGAACATGCAGGCATTGTGGTGAGAGGCGACGCAAATCAATCGCTAGCCTAAGGGCTAGCGTCCAGGTGAACATGCTATTCGACATTTGTTAGTGAGACGAATATACTAACATACAGCGGTGTAGAAAGTTAAACTTTTGAGGCAGATGGAATTTGGTTCAATAATTTTCATGGGCATTCTCTGCTGAAACGTTAGGAATAAAATTAATTCCCACCTAAACCAAACAATACCCACCAGCTTAGACCCAAACCTTTGTACAACTCGTGTCGCATCTACAATGTATTTAGCTTGCCTTGATTCGATACTTGAAAGACATCGATTGCACAGAAAATGTAAAGATGGACATTATTGTGTTAATTAGGAATTTGAGTAGGAGTTGTTTATCGTACAATACAACACTACAGGGAGAATAAACCAGGAGGCGCAGTTGTTTATTTCTTATGAGATATCAACATTATGAACAGCTTCTTTAAGGGTGTTAAAAATGTACAAGCTTTGGAAATATTTACCCATATTTAAAGAACAATGACTCCCTGAATACTCTCGATCCCGGCAATATCGGACAAGTCCATTTTGTGAGCAGGGGAGTTAAGTTTGATGTACCTTTTCTCCCAATACTGATTGTCATATCCTCCCGCTTTTGGATGCGATCGTTCCGCGTTGCCCAGCTACATCTATAGGGAACAACTAGATACTAGACACTTCCCTCTCAAAACGAACGTCGACCAATCTACGACGTAATCAAGTTGCGAGAGCATGTTCCAAACTCCTGAAATGACGTCATGATAGAACAATGTTTCATCGTGAAATAAGTCACATTTCGTTCTTCATTGTTCTTTGCGATTTATCGCGTAGGAATCTTATATTGTAATGTAATCAGCAATTATATGCCTTGTATGTGTTGTAAGTGAATCCCATTGCATGGATCAGGCATGCCATCATATAATATCACGTGATATGGATGACCTCCGACTGAGTGTTTGCCCAGAGAGTGGAAGGTCGGGGGCCGGATCCCCGGCCGCGTCATATCACAAGACTTTAAAAGATGGTACTTGTTATTACCCTGCCTTGCGCTCGGGAAAGATCGGTCGGCTCGGAGTCAGTATACTGTGTCCAAGTGAGGTATCTATGTTAAACGGCGGCATGGTATCTCAGTGGGCTGGCTCTATAAAATCGGCATTAGTCCGGACAAGTACAAGCAGACAAACACACACACGCACGCACGCACGCACGCACGCACGCACGCACACAAACCCGTGCATGCGCGTCGCTATATATACGTGCAATGCAATAATCTTGGACGCGACGTTAAACCCAACTTCACCTCACCTAGATATGGTTGTTAATTGCAGGTATTCGATGCCATCATCGTTCTGGTCTCCTTTTCGATGGACATAGCTTTCTCCTTCGTGTCTGTGACGTCAGCTGCAAAAGACGCGGCAGGGCTCATGGTCTTGCTCAGGTTATGGAGAATAACAAGAATAATAAACGGTATTTAAATCTCTTATTTAACATATGTTCCAGTAAATTTGAACTAGATTGGAAAAGGTGATTTTTTAACATTGTAAGTTGAAGGAAACCTGTTGGACAAACACTACACTTGTGTGATCATGCCGATAATAATGGTAATTAACCAATAATGTGTAATTATCACAGAGTCAAAATTCCTACAATCCGTTGACGTCTTAGACTGGCCTCGAGACGAAGGATTACAATATTGTACAAGCCGATTGTATTCCTTGCCTTGCCTTGAGTTTTTTCGAGATGTAGAAAACGTGTACTATCTGACAACAGGTGTGATAATGTCTGTGAAGCTGGACGCAGACAAGAAGATCAATGAGCAGAAGATAGCTCGGGCCAAGGCGGAGGAGGAGGTGGGGAGACTGAAGCGTCAGGTCGATACTCTACATGTAAGTTCACTCATCGATCTGTCCTCGAGGACTTGTCGTGTTGGCTTGGCCGTAAGACTCACACATGAATGAATATTTGATGGTTGGATACAATGTGTAATCACAGTCGTTAGCAGTAGCAATTGGGCGACACTATGCGACTGAGTCGGAGTGAACATTGTACGAAGAGAGGTTCCTTGACAAGACTTTATAAGGCATACTATCCTAAGTCAATCTCTACAGTCACTTCTACAGACTGTGTAACAGAATGGTGTATGTCAATCCCAACAGTCTCTTTTTGAGACTGTGTAACAGAATGATGTGTGTGTCAGTCTCAACAGTCACTTTTTGAGACTGTGTAACAGAATGATATATGTCAATCTCAACAGTCACTTATACAGACTGTGTAACAGAACTGTGTATCTCTACAGATTCACTTATACTGACTGTGTGACAGAATGATGGATGTCAATCTCAACAGTCACTTATACAGACTGTGTAAAAGAATAGTGTATGTCAATCTCAACAGTCACTTATACAGGCTGTGTAACAGAATAGTGTATGTCAATCTCTACAGTCACTTATACAGACTGTGTAACAGAATAGGGTATGTCAATCTCAACAGTCACTTATACAGACTGTGTAACAGAATGATGTATGGCAATCTCTACTGTCACTTATACAGACTGTGTAACAGAATAGTGTATGTCAATCTCTACAGTCACTTAAACAGACTGTGTTACGGAATGATGGATGTCAATCTCTACAGTCACTTATACAGACTGTGTAACAGAATGGTGGATGTCAATCTCTACAGTCACTTATACAGACTGTGTAATAGAATGATGTATGTCAATCTCTACAGTCACTTATACAGACTGTGTAACAGAATGATGTATGTCAATCTCTACAGTCACTTATACAGACTGTGTAACAGAATAGTGTATGTCAATCTCTACAGTCACTTAAACAGACTGTGTAACAGAATGATGTATGTCAATCTCAACAGTCACTTATACAGGCTATGTAACAGAATAGTGTATGTCAATCTCTACAGTCACTTATACAGACTGTGTAACAGAATGATGGATGTCAGTCTCTACAGTCACTTATACAGACTGTGTAACAGAATGGTGTATGTCAATCCCAACAGTCTCTTTTTGAGACTGTGTAACAAAATGATGTGTGTGTCAGTCTCAACAGTCACTTTTTGAGACTGTGTAACAGAATGATATATGTCAATCTCAACAGTCACTTATACAGACTGAGTAACAGAACTGTGTATCTCTACAGATTCACTTATACTGACTGTGTGACAGAATGATGTATGTCAATCTCAACAGTCACTTATACAGACTGTGTAACAGAATAGTGTATGTCAATCTCTACAGTCACTTAAACAGACTGTGTAACAGACTGATGTATGTCAATCTCAACGATCACTTATACAGGCTGTGTAACAGAATAGTGTATGTCAATCTCTACAGTCACTTATACAGACTGTGTAACAGAATAGTGTATGTCAATCTCAACAGTCACTTATACAGACTGTGTAACAGAACGATGTATGTCAATCTCTACAGTCACTTATACAGACTGTGTAACAGAATGATGTATGTCAATCTGAACAGTCACTTATACAGACTGTGTAACAGAATAGTGTATGTCAGTCTCTACAGTCACTTATACAGACTGTGTAACAGAATAGTGTATGTCAATCTCTACAGTCACTTATACAGACTGTGTAACAGAATGATATATGTCAATCTCTACAGTCACTTATACAGACTGTGTAACAGAATGGTGGATGTCAATCTCTACAGTCACTTATACAGACTGTGTTACAGAATGATGTATGTCAATCTCTACAGTCACTTATACAGACTGTGTAACAGAATAGTGTATGTCAATCTCTACAGTCACTTATACAGACTTTATTAGAGAATAATGGATGTCAATCTCTACAGTCACTTATACAGACTGCAGACTGTGTAACAAAATGGTGGATGTCAATCTCTACAGTCACTTATACAGACTGTGTAACTGAATGGTGGATTTCAATCTCTACAGTCATTTATACAGACTGTGTAACAGAATGATGTATGTCAATCTCTACAGTCACTTATACAGACTGTGTAACAGAAGGGTGGATGTCAATCTCGACTGTCACTTATACAGGCTATGTAACAGAATGATGGATGTCAGTCTCTACAGTCACTTATACAGACTGTGTAACAGAACTGTGTATCTCTACAGATTCACTTATACTGACTGTGTGACAGAATGATGTATATCAATCTCAACAGTCACTTATACAGACTGTGTAACAGAATAGTGTATGTCAATCTCTACAGTCACTTATACAGACTGTGTAACAGAATGATATATGTCAATCTCTACAGTCACTTATACAGACTGTGTAACAGAATGGTGGATGTCAATCTCTACAGTCACTTATACAGACTGTGTTACAGAATGATGTATGTCAATCTCTACAGTCACTTATACAGACTGTGTAACAGAATAGTGTATGTCAATCTCAACAGTCACTTATACAGACTTTATTAGAGAATAATGGATGTCAATCTCTACAGTCACTTATACAGACTGCAGACTGTGTAACAAAATGGTGGATGTCAATCTCTACAGTCACTTATACAGACTGTGTAACAGAATGATGTATGTCAATCTCAACAGTCACTTATACAGGCTGTGTAACAGAATAGTGTATGTCAATCTCTACAGTCACTTATACAGACTGTGTAACAGAATGATGGATGTCAGTCTCTACAGTCACTTATACAGACTGTGTAACAGAATAGTGTATGTCAATCTCAACAGTCACTTATACAGACTGTGTACCAGAATGGTGTATGTCAATCTCTACAGTGACTTATACAGACTGTGTAACAGAATGATGTATGTCAATCTCTACAGTGACTTATACAGACTGTGTAACAGAATGGTGGATGTCAATCTCTACAGTCACTTATACAGACTGTGTTAGAGAATGATGGATGTCAATCTCTACAGTCACTTATACAGACTGCAGACTGTGTAACAGAATGGTGGATGTCAATCTCTACAGTCACTTATACAGACTGTGTAACTGAATGGTGGATTTCAATCTCTACAGTCACTTATACAGACTGTGTAATAGAATAGTGTATGTCAATCTCTACAGTCACTTATACAGACTGTGTAACAGAATAGTGTATGTCAATCTCTACAGTCACTTATACAGACTGTGTAACAGAACTGTGTATCTCTACAGATTCACTTATACTGACTGTGTGACAGAATGATCAATGTCAATCTCAACAGTCACTTATACAGACTGTGTAACAGAATAGTGTATGTCAATCTCTACAGTCACTTAAACAGACTGTGTAACAGAATGATGTGTGTCAATCTCAACAGTCACTTATACAGGCTGTGTAACAGAATAGTGTATGTCAATCTCTACAGTCACTTATACAGACTGTGTAACAGAATGATGTATGTCAATCTCAACAGTCACTTATACAGACTGTGTAACAGAAGGAAGGATGTCAATCTCTACAGTCACTTATACAGACTGTGTAACAGAACTGTGTATCTCTACAGATTCACTTATACTGACTGTGTGACAGAATGATGAATGTCAATCTCAACAGTCACTTATACAGACTGTGTAACAGAATAGTGTATGTCAATCTCTACAGTCACTTAAACAGACTGTGTAACAGAATGATGTATGTCAATCTCAACAGTCACTTATACAGGCTGTGTAACAGAATAGTGAATGTCAATCTCTACAGTCACTTATACAGACTGTGTAACAGAATGATGGATGTCAGTCTCTACAGTCACTTATACAGACTGTGTAACAGAATAGTGTATGTCAATCTCAACAGTCACTTATACAGACTGTGTACCAGAATGATGGATGTCAGTCTCTACAGTCACTTATACAGACTGTGTAACAGAATAGTGTATGTCAATCTCTACAGTCACTTATACAGACTGTGTAACAGAATGATGTATGTCAATCTCAACAGTCACTTATACAGGCTGTGTAACAGAATGGTGGATGTCAATCTCTACAGTCACTTATACAGACTGTGTAACAGAATGACGGAATGTCAGTCTCTACAGTCACTTATACAGACTGTGTAACAGAAAAGTGTATGTCAATCTCAAAAGTCACTTATACAGACTGTGTACCAGAATGATGGATGTCAGTCTCTACAGTCACTTATACAGACTGTGTAACAGAATAGTGTATGTCAATCTCAACAGTCACTTATACAGACTGTGTAACAGAATGATGTATGTCAATCTCTACAGTCACTTATACAGACTGTGTAACAGAATGATGTATGTCAATCTCTACAGTGACTTATACAGACTGTGTAACAGAATGGTGGATGTCAATCTCTACAGTCACTTATACAGACTGTGTTAGAGAATGATGGATGTCAATCTCTACAGTCACTTATACAGACTGCAGACTGTGTAACAGAATGGTGGATGTCAATCTCTACAGTCACTTCTACAGACTGTGTAACTTAATGGTGGATTTCAATCTCTACAGTCACTTATACAGACTGTGTAATAGAATAGTGTATGTCAATCTCTACAGTCACTTATACAGACTGTGTAACAGAAGGAAGGATGTCAATCTCTACAGTCACTTATACAGACTGTGTAACAGAACTGTGTATCTCTACAGATTCACTTATACTGACTGTGTGACAGAATGATGAATGTCAATCTCAACAGTCACTTATACAGACAGTGTAACAGAATAGTGTATGTCAATCTCTACAGTCACTTAAACAGACTGTGTAACAGAATGATGTATGTCAATCTCAACAGTCACTTATACAGGCTGTGTAACAGAATAGTGTATGTCAATCTCTACAGTCACTTATACAGACTGTGTAACAGAATGATGGATGTCAGTCTCTACAGTCACTTATACAGACTGTGTAACAGAATAGTGTATGTCAATCTCAACAGTCACTTATACAGACTGTGTACCAGAATGATGGATGTCAGTCTCTACAGTCACTTATACAGACTGTGTAACAGAATAGTGTATGTCAATCTCTACAGTGACTTATACAGACTGTGTAACAGAATGATGTATGTCAATCTCTACAGTCACTTATACAGGCTGTGTAACAGAATGGTGGATGTCAATCTCTACAGTCACTTATACAGACTGTGTAACAGAATGACGGAATGTCAGTCTCTACAGTCACTTATACAGACTGTGTAACAGAATAGTGTATGTCAATCTCAAAAGTCACTTATACAGACTGTGTACCAGAATGATGGATGTCAGTCTCTACAGTCACTTATACAGACTGTGTAACAGAATAGTGTATGTCAATCTCAACAGTCACTTATACAGACTGTGTAACAGAATGATGTATGTCAATCTCTACAGTCACTTATACAGACTGTGTAACAGAATGGTGGATGTCAATCTCTACAGTCACTTATACAGACTGTGTAACAGAATAGTGTATGTCAATCTCAACAGTCACTTATACAGACTGTGTAACAGAATGATGTATGTCAATCTCTGCAGTCACTTATACAGACTGTGTAACAGAATGGTGGATGTCAATCTCTACAGTCACTTATACAGACTGTGTAACAGAATGATGGATGTCAATCTCTACAGTCACTTATACAGACTGCAGACTGTGTAACAGAATGGTGGATGTCAATCTCTACAGTCACTTATACAGACTGTGTAACTGAATGGTGGATTTCAATCTCTACAGTCACTTATACAGACTGTGTAATAGAATGATGTATGTCAATCTCTACAGTCACTTATACAGACTGTGTAACAGAATGATGTATGTCAATCTCTACAGTGACTTATACAGACTGTGTAACAGAATGGTGGATGTCAATCTCTACAGTCACTTATACAGACTGTGTTAGAGAATGATGGATGTCAATCTCTACAGTCACTTATACAGACTGCAGACTGTGTAACAGAATGGTGGATGTCAATCTCTACAGTCACTTCTACAGACTGTGTAACTTAATGGTGGATTTCAATCTCTACAGTCACTTATACAGACTGTGTAATAGAATAGTGTATGTCAATCTCTACAGTCACTTATACAGACTGTGTAACAGAAGGAAGGATGTCAATCTCTACAGTCACTTATACAGACTGTGTAACAGAACTGTGTATCTCTACAGATTCACTTATACTGACTGTGTGACAGAATGATGAATGTCAATCTCAACAGTCACTTATACAGACAGTGTAACAGAATAGTGTATGTCAATCTCTACAGTCACTTAAACAGACTGTGTAACAGAATGATGTATGTCAATCTCAACAGTCACTTATACAGGCTGTGTAACAGAATAGTGTATGTCAATCTCTACAGTCACTTATACAGACTGTGTAACAGAATGATGGATGTCAGTCTCTACAGTCACTTATACAGACTGTGTAACAGAATAGTGTATGTCAATCTCAACAGTCACTTATACAGACTGTGTACCAGAATGATGGATGTCAGTCTCTACAGTCACTTATACAGACTGTGTAACAGAATAGTGTATGTCAATCTCTACAGTGACTTATACAGACTGTGTAACAGAATGATGTATGTCAATCTCTACAGTCACTTATACAGGCTGTGTAACAGAATGGTGGATGTCAATCTCTACAGTCACTTATACAGACTGTGTAACAGAATGACGGAATGTCAGTCTCTACAGTCACTTATACAGACTGTGTAACAGAATAGTGTATGTCAATCTCAAAAGTCACTTATACAGACTGTGTACCAGAATGATGGATGTCAGTCTCTACAGTCACTTATACAGACTGTGTAACAGAATAGTGTATGTCAATCTCAACAGTCACTTATACAGACTGTGTAACAGAATGATGTATGTCAATCTCTACAGTCACTTATACAGACTGTGTAACAGAATGGTGGATGTCAATCTCTACAGTCACTTATACAGACTGTGTAACAGAATAGTGTATGTCAATCTCAACAGTCACTTATACAGACTGTGTAACAGAATGATGTATGTCAATCTCTGCAGTCACTTATACAGACTGTGTAACAGAATGGTGGATGTCAATCTCTACAGTCACTTATACAGACTGTGTAACAGAATGATGGATGTCAATCTCTACAGTCACTTATACAGACTGCAGACTGTGTAACAGAATGGTGGATGTCAATCTCTACAGTCACTTATACAGACTGTGTAACTGAATGGTGGATTTCAATCTCTACAGTCACTTATACAGACTGTGTAATAGAATGATGTATGTCAATCTCTACAGTCACTTATACAGACTGTGTAACAGAAGGATGGATGTCAATCTCTACAGTCACTTATACAGACTATGTAACAGAATGATGTATGTCAATCTCTACAGTCACTTATACAGACTGTGTAACAGAATGATTTATGGCAATCTCTACAGTCACTTATACAGACTGTGTAACAGAATAGTGTATGTCAATCTCTACAGTCACTTATACAGACTGTGTAACAGAATGATGTATGTCAATCTCTACAGTCACTTATACAGACTGTGTAACAGAATAGTGTATGTCAATCTCTACAGTCACTTATACAGACTGTGTAACAGAATGATGGATGTCAATCTCTACAGTCACTTATACAGACTGTCAAACAGAATAGTGTATGTCAATCTCTACAGTCACTTATACAGACTGTGTAACAGAATGATGTATGCTAATCTCTACAGTCACTTATACAGACTGTGTAACAGAATGATGTATGTCAGTCTCTACAGTCACTTATACAGGCTGTGTAACAGAATGGTGGATGTCAATCTCTACAGTCACTTATACAGACTGTGTAACAGAATGATGGATGTCAATCTCAACAGTCACTTATACAGACTGTGTAACAGAAGGATCGATGTCAGTCTCTACAGTCACTTATACAGACTGTGTAACAGAATAGTGTATGTCAATCTCTACAGTCACTTATACAGACTGTGTAACAGAATGATGGATGTCAGTCTCTACAGTCACTTATACAGACTGTGTAATAGAAGGATTGATGTCAATCTCTACAGTCACTTATACAGACTGTGTAACAGAATGGTGTATGTCAATCTCTACAGTCACTTATACAGACTGTGTAACTGAATGGTGTATTTCAATCTCTACAGTCACTTATACAGACTGTGTAACAGAATAGTGTATGTCAATCTCTACAGTCACTTGTTCAGACTGTAGAGATCCCATCATTCTGTCACACAGTCTGTATAAGTGACTGTAGAGATTGACAGAATAGTGTATGTCAATCTCTACAGTCACTTATACAGACTGTGTAACAGAATGATGTATGTCAATCTCTACAGTCACTTATACAGACTGTGTAACAATATGGTGTATGTCAATCTCAAGAGTCACTTATACAGACTGTGTAAGAGAATGATGGATGTCAATCTCTACAGTCACTTATACAGACTGTGTAATAGAATGATGTATGTCAATCTCTACAGTCACTTATACAGACTGTGTAACAGAAGGATGGATGTCAGTCTCTACAGTCACTTAAACAGACTGTGTAACAGAAGGATGGATGTCAATCTCTACAGTCACTTATACAGACTGTGTAACAGAATGGTGGATGTCAATCTCAAAAGTCACTTATACAGAGTAACAGAATGGTGTATCTCTACAACTTGGCTTATACAGAGCAGGATGGTTTGTCAAAGTAAATTCATCTTTATGCAAGAGGGGGCACGGGTGGCCCAGTCGTCTAAGGCGCCGCGATTCGCTGTGCAGAGTTGCGTCCCTTGAACACACCTGAAACCTATGATTGTGGGTTCGAATCCCGGTTCGCCCCGATTATGTTTCTAGGTTTGTCAGCACCATACCCGTGCTCGTCGGTTTCACCGAAGTGGTAAACGTCTAAGACCTGCATCACTTCGAGCTTTCCTCCCACATTAAGCTGACACGCCGTGATATAACTGGAATACTGTTAAAGGCGGCGTTAAAACAAACTCACTCACTCACTCACTCTTTATGCAAGAACCTTATGGGTCATTTGGAAATTTGATTTTACTGAATCAATGATCATTACGTTGTTGAAATGGACATAATAACCTTTTGTGACGGAAACCTCCACCTAAACGTGATAGAGCCATTTATCATCCAAAACTGGCTTCCAAGGGAGATATTGCGTGGTGAGATCAAGTGATCTCTCCGAAGAAGATATTCTGCAGTGAAATTGCATGACAATGCTTTGCAGACCATGGTGATGTCATCAGTTACAATGACGTCACAATCGAATGACTTCACTTATCTCTCTGCCACTGAAGCTGGTTAGCTGTTTACACTCAAGACACTGGTAATTAATGTTTACAAACTGAAAAAGTTGAAAGAATGAGTTTGGATGAAAAATAGAATCTCAGCCTTGTGTCTTTTTTTATTAAATATATCAATATTCTTTGATAAAACTTTGGCTAATTTGTTCTCGTACCCACGAGGTGTTTTGACAGGGCTAGTTTTGTTACGATCCGATAGGATAAACCGATGAACAATATTTAACCAAACTTAATAGTCACTTAGGAACTCAGTACTGGTTTCTCTGCCTTGGAGTTATCCAGCTGCATCATTATTTATTCAATTTGCATTCAAATACACATTTACAGAGCGAATTGAAGATACTGCGGGACCGGCTGAAACAGTACGAATCTGATGGCGATGTGAGGAGAGCCCCATGTGGCAGGATAGAAGTGGCAGCGGACATACAGAACTGTGACGGTACAGTATACATACATATGTGACGGTCAGATGTACAGACATGTGGCAGGATGGATGTTCCAGTTTACAGACATAACTATGACAGTAAGGTGCACAGACATGTGACAGGATAGATGTTCCAGCTTACATGCATAACTATGACAGTCAGGTGCACAGACATGTGACAGGATAGATGTTCCAGTTTACAGACATAACTATCACAGTCAGGTGTACAGACATGTGGCAGCATAGATGTTCCAGTTTACAGACATAACTATGACAGTCAGGTGTACAGACATGTGACAGGATCGATGTTCCAGTTTACAGACATAACTATCACAGTCAGGTGTACAGACATGTGACAGGATAGATGTTCCAGTTTACAGACATAACTATGACAGTCAGGTGTACAGACATGTGACAGGATACATGTTCGGGTTTACAGACATAACTATGAAAGTAAGGTGTACAGACATGTGAAAGGATAGATGTTCCAGTTTACAGACATAACAATCACAGTAAAGTGTGCAGACATGTGACAGGGTAGATGTTCCAGTTTACATACATAGCTATGACAGTCAGGTGTGCAGACATGTGAAAGGATAGATGTTCCAGTTTACAGACATAACTATCACAGTAAAGTGTGCAGACATGTGACAGGATAGATGTTCCAGTTTACATGCATAACTATGACAGTCAGATGTACATACATGTGACAGGATAGATGTTCCAGTTTACAGACATAACTATGACAGTCAGGTGCACAGACATGTGACAGGATAGATGTTCCAGTTTACAGACATCACTGTAGTAGTCAAGTGTACAGACATGTGACAGGATAGATGTTCCAGTTTACATGCATAACTATGACAGTCAGGTGTACATACATGTGACAGGATAGATGTTCCAGTTTACAGACATAACTATGACAGTCAGGTGCACAGACATGTGACAGGATAGATGTTCCAGTTTACAGACATAACTATCACAGTCAGGTGTACAGACATGTGGCAGCATAGATGTTCCAGATTACAGACATAACTATGACAGTCAGGTGTACAGACATGTGACAGGATAGATGTTCCAGTTTACAGACATAACTATGACAGTCAGGTGAACAGACATGTGACAGGATAGATGTTCCAGTTTACAGACATAACTATCACAGTCAGTTGTACAGACATGTGACAGGATAGATGTTCCAGTTTACAGACATAACTATGACAGTCAGGTGTACAGACATGTGACAGGATAGATGTTCCAGTTTACAGACATAACTATGACAGTCAGGTGCACAGACAAGTGACAGGATAGATGTTCGGGTTTACAAACATAACTATGACAGTCAGGTGTACAGACATGTGACAGGATAGATGTTCGGGTTTACAGACATAACTATGAAAGTAAGGTGTACAGACATGTGAAAGGATAGATGTTCCAGTTTACAGACATAACTATCACAGTAAAGTGTGCAGACATGTGACAGGGTAGATGTTCCAGTTTACATACATAGCTATGACAGTCAGGTGTGCAGACATGTGAAAGGATAGATGTTCCAGTTTACAGACATAACTATCACAGTAAAGTGTGCAGACATGTGACAGGATAGATGTTCCAGTTTACATGCATAACTATGACAGTCAGATGTACATACATGTGACAGGATAGATGTTCCAGTTTACAGACATAACTATGACAGTCAGGTGCACAGACATGTGACAGGATAGATGTTCCAGTTTACAGACATAACTGTAGTAGTCAAGTGTACAGACATGTGACAGGATCGATGTTCCAGTTTACATGCATAACTATGACAGTCAGATGTACATACATGTGACAGGATAGATGTTCCAGTTTACAGACATAACTATGACAGTCAGGTGCACAGACATGTGACAGGATAGATGTTCCAGTTTACAGACATAACTATCACAGTCAGGTGTACAGACATGTTGCAGCATAGATGTTCCAGTTTACAGACATAACTATGACAGTAAGGTGTACAGACATGTGACAGGATAGATGTTCCAGTTTACAGACATAACTATGACAGTCAGGTGTACAGACAAGTGACAGGATAGATGTTCGGGTTTACAAACATAACTATGACAGTCAGGTGTACAGACATGTGACAGGATAGATGTTCGGGTTTACAGACATAACTATGACAGTCAGGTGCACAGACATGTGACAGGATAGATGTTCCAGTTTACAGACATAACTATGACAGTAAGGTGTACAGACATGTGAAAGGATAGATGTTCCAGTTTACAGACATAACTATCACAGTAAAGTGTGCAGACATGTGACAGGGTAGATGTTCCAGTTAACAGAGATAACTATGACAGTCAGGTGTACAGACAAGTGACAGGATAGATGTTCCAGTTGACATACATAGCTATGACAGTCAGGTGTGCAGACATGTGACAGGATAGATGTTCCAGTTTACAGACATAACTATGACAGTAAGGTGTGCAGATATGTGACAGGATAGATGTTCCAGTTAACAGAGATAACTATGACAGTCAGATGTACAGACAGGTGACAGGATAGATGTTCCAGTTTACATACATAGCTATGACAGTCAGGTGTACAGACATGTGCCAGGATAGATGTTCCAGTTTACAGACATAACTATGACAGTCAGAAGTACAGACATGTGACAGGATAGACTTCAGGTTTACAGACATAACTATGACAGTCAGGTGTAGAGACATGTGACAGCATAGATGTTCCAGTTTACATACATAACTATGACAGTCAGGTGCACAGACATGTGACAGGATAGATGTTCCAGTTTACAGACATAACTATGACAGTCAAGTGTACAGACATGTGACAGGATAGATGTTTCAGTTTACAGACATAACTATGACAGTCAGGTGTACAGACATGTGACAGGATAGATGTTCCAGTTTACAGACATAACTATGACAGTCAGGTGTACAGACATGTGGCAGCATAGATGTTCCAGTTAACAGACATAACTATGACAGTCAGGTGTACATACATGTGACAGGATAGATGTTCCAGTTTACATACATAACTATGACAGTCAGGTGCACATACATGTGACAGGATAGATGTTCCAGTTTACAGACATAACTATCACAGTCAGGTGTACAGACATGTGGCAGCATAGATGTTCCAGATTACAGACATAACTATGACAGTCAGGTGCACAGACATGTGGCAGCATAGATGTTCCAGTTAACAGAGATAACTATGACAGTCAGGTGTACAGACATGTGACAGGATAGATGTTTCAGTTTACAGACATAACTATCACAGTCAGGTGTACAGACATGTGAGAGGATAGATGTTTCATTTACAGACATAACTATGACAGTCAAGTGTACATACATGAAGGAGCATAGATGTTCCAGTTAACAGAGATAACTATGACAGTCAGGTGTACAGACAAGTGACAGGATAGATGTTCCAGTTTACATACATAGATATGACAGTCAGGTGTGCAGACATGTGACAGGATAGATGTTCCAGTTTACAGACATAACTATGACAGTAAGGTGTGCAGATATGTGACAGGATAGATGTTCCAGTTAACAGAGATAACTATGACAGTCAGATGTACAGACAAGTGACAGGATAGATGTTCCAGTTTACATACATAGCTATGACAGTCAGGTGTACAGACATGTGCCAGGATAGATGTTCCAGTTTACAGAGATAACTATGACAGTCAGGTGTACAGACATGTGACAGGATGGACTTTAGGTTTACAGACATAACTATGACAGTCAGGTGTAGAGACATGTGACAGCATAGATGTTCCAGTTTACATACATAACTATGACAGTCAGGTGCACAGACATGTGACAGGATAGATGTTCCAGATTACAGACATAACTATGACAGTCAGGTGCACAGACATGTGGCAGGATAGATGTTCCAGTTAACAGACATAACTATGACAGTCAGGTGTACAGACAAGTGACAGGATAGATGTTCCAGTTTACATACATAACTCTGACAGTCAGGTGTACAGACATGTGACAGGATAGATGTTCCAGTTTAAATACATAGCTATGACAGTCAGGTGTGCAGACATGTGACAGGATAGATGTTCCAGTTTACAGAGATAACTATGACAGTCAGAAGTACAGACATGTGACAGGATAGACTTCAGGTTTACAGACATAACTGACAGTCAGGTGTAGAGACATGTGACAGGATAGATGTTCCAGTTTACATACATAACTATGACAGTCAGGTGCACAGACATGTGACAGGATAGATGTTCCAGTTTACAGACATAACTATCACAGTCAGGTGTACAGACATGTGGCAGCATAGATGTTCCAGATTACAGACATAACTATGACAGTCAGGTGCACAGACATGTGACAGGATAGATGTTCCAGTTTACATACATAACTATGACAGTCAGGTGCACAGACATGTGACAGGATAGATGTTCCAGTTTACAGACATAACTATCACAGTCAGGTGTACAGACATGTGGCAGCATAGATGTTCCAGATTACAGACATAACTATGACAGTCAGGTGCACAGACATGTGGCACCATAGATGTTCCAGTTAACAGAGATAACTATGACAGTCAGGTGTACAGACATGTGACAGCATAGATGTTTCAGTTTACAGACATAACTATCACAGTCAGGTGTACAGACATGTGAGAGGATAGATGTTTCATTTACAGACATAACTATAACAGTCAAGTATACATACATGAAGGAGCATAGATGTTCCAGTTAACAGTCATAACTATGACAGTCAGGTGCACAGACATGTGACAGGATAGATGTTCCAGTTAACATACATAACTATGACAGTCAGGTGTACAGACATGTGACAGGATCGATGTTCCAGTTTACAGACATAACTATGACAGCCGGATGTACAGACATCTGACAGGATAAATGTTCCAGTTTACAGACATAACTATGACAGTCAGGTGTACAGACATGTGGCAGCATAGATGTTCCAGATTACAGACATAACTATGACAGTCCAGTGTTCATACATGTGACAGGATAGATGTTCCAGTTTACAGACATAACTATGACAGTCAGATGTACAGACATGTGACAGGATAGATGTTCGAATACATTCATAACTATGACAGTCAGGTGTACAGACATGTGACAGGATAGATGTTCCAGTTTACAGACATAACTATGACAGTCAGGTGCACAGACAAGTGACAGGATAGATGTTCGGGTTTACAAACATAACTATGACAGTCAGGTGTACAGACATGTGACAGGATAGATGTTCGGGTTTACAGACATAACTCTGAAAGTAAGGTGTACAGACATGTGAAAGGATAGATGTTCCAGTTTACAGACATAACTATCACAGTAAAGTGTGCAGACATGTGACAGAGTAGATGTTCCAGTTTACATACATAGCTATGACAGTCAGGTGTGCAGACATGTGAAAGAATAGATGTTCCAGTTTACAGACATAACTATCACAGTAAAGTGTGCAGACATGTGACAGGATAGATGTTCCAGTTTACATGCATAACTATGACAGTCAGATGTACATACATGTGACAGGATAGATGTTCCAGTTTACAGACATAACTATGACAGTCAGGTGCACAGACATGTGACAGGATAGATGTTCCAGTTTACAGACATAACTGTAGTAGTCAAGTGTACAGACATGTGACAGGATAGATGTTCCAGTTTACATGCATAACTATGACAGTCAGATGTACATACATGTGACAGGATAGATGTTCCAGTTTACAGACATAACTATGACAGTCAGGTGCACAGACATGTGACAGGTTAGATGTTCAAGTTTACAGACATAACTATCACAGTCAGGTGTACAGACATGTGGCAGCATAGATGTTCCAGATTACAGACATAACAATGAGAGTCAGGTGTACAGACATGTGACAGGATAGATGTTCCAGTTTACAGACATAACTATGACAGTCAGGTGAACAGACATGTGACAGGATAGATGTTCCAGTTTACAGACATAACTATGACAGTCAGTTGTACAGACATGTGACAGGATAGATGTTCCAGTTTACAGACATAACTATCACAGTCAGGTGTACAGACATGTGACAGGATAGATGTTCCAGTTTACAGACATAACTATGACAGTCAGGTGCACAGACAAGTGACAGGATAGATGTTCGGGTTTACAAACATAACTATGACAGTCAGGTGTACAGACATGTGACAGGATAGATGTTCGGGTTTACAGACATAACTATGAAAGTAAGGTGTACAGACATGTGAAAGGATAGATGTTCCAGTTTACAGACATAACTATCACAGTAAAGTGTGCAGACATGTGACAGGGTAGATGTTCCAGTTTACATACATAGCTATGACAGTCAGGTGTGCAGACATGTGAAAGGATAGATGTTCCAGTTTACAGACATAACTATCACAGTAAAGTGTGCAGACATGTGACAGGATAGATGTTCCAGTTTACATGCATAACTATGACAGTGAGATGTACATACATGTGACAGGATAGATGTTCCAGTTTACAGACATAACTATCACAGTCAGGTGCACAGACATGTGACAGGATAGATGTTCCAGTTTACAGACATAACTGTAGTAGTCAAGTGTACAGACATGTGACAGGATCGATGTTCCAGTTTACATGCATAACTATGACAGTCAGATGTACATACATGTGACAGGATAGATGTTCCAGTTTACAGACATAACTATGACAGTCAGGTGCACAGACATGTGACAGCATAGATGTTCCAGTTTACAGACATAACTATCACAGTCAGGTGTACAGACATGTGGCAGCATAGATGTTCCAGTTTACAGACATAACTATGACAGTAAGGTGTACAGACATGTGAAAGGATAGATGTTCCAGTTTACAGACATAACTATGACAGTCAGGTGTACAGACATGTGACAGGATAGATGTTCCAGTTTACAGACATAACTATGACAGTCAGGTGCACAGACATGTGACAGGATAGATGTTCCAGTTTACAGACATAACTATGACAGTAAGGTGTACAGACATGTGAAAGGATAGATGTTCCAGTTTACAGACATAACTATGACAGTAAGGTGTACAGACATGTGACAGGATAGATGTTCCAGTTAACAGAGATAACTATGACAGTCAGATGTACAGACAAGTGACAGGATAGATGTTCCAGTTTACATACATAGCTATGACAGTCAGGTGTGCAGACATGTGACAGGATAGATGTTCCAGTTTACAGAGATAACTATGACAGTCAGGTGTACAGACATGTGACAGGATAGACTTTAGGTTTACAGACATAACTATGACAGTCAGGTGTAGAGACATGTGACAGCATAGATGTTCCAGTTTACATACATAACTATGACAGTCAGGTGCACAGACATGTGACAGGATAGATGTTCCAGATTACAGACATAACTATGACAGTCAGGTGCACAGACATGTGGCAGGATAGATGTTCCAGTTAACAGACATAACTATGACAGTCAGGTGTACAGACAAGTGACAGGATAGATGTTCCAGTTTACATACATAACTCTGAAAGTCAGGTGTACAGACATGTGACAGGATAGATGTTCCAGTTTAAATACATAGCTATGATAGTCAGGAGTGTAGACATGTGACAGGATAGATGTTCCAGTTTACAGAGATAACTATGACAGTCAGAAGTACAGACATGTGACAGGATAGGCTTCAGGTTTACAGACATAACTATGACAGTCAGGTGTAGAGACATGTGACAGCATAGATGTTCCAGTTTACAGACATAACTATGACAGTCAGGTGCACAGACATGTGACAGGATAGATGTTCCAGTTTACAGACATAACTATGACAGTCAAGTGTACAGACATGTGACAGGATAGATGTTTCAGTTTACAGACATAACTATGACAGTCAGGTGTACAGACATGTGACAGGATAGATGTTCCAGTTTACAGACATAACTATGACAGTCAGGTGTACAGACATGTGGCAGCATAGATGTTCCAGTTAACAGACATAACTATGACAGTCAGGTGTACATACATGTGACAGGATAGATGTTCCAGTTTACATACATAACTATGACAGTCAGGTGCACAGACATGTGACAGGATAGATGTTCCAGTTTACAGACATAACTATCACAGTCAGGTGTACAGACATGTGGCAAGATAGATGTTCGAGATTACAGACATAACTATGACAGTCAGGTGCACAGACATGTGGCAGCATAGATTTTCCAGTTAACAGAGATAACTTTGACAGTCAGGTGTACAGACATGTGACAGGATAGATGTTTCAGTTTACAGACGCAACTATCACAGTCAGGTGTACAGACATGTGAGAGGATAGATGTTTCATTTACAGACATAACTATGACAGTCAAGTGTACATACATGAAGGAGCATAGATGTTCCAGTTAACATACATAACTATGACAGT
The DNA here is from genome assembly GCF_023055435.1 of Haliotis rufescens. Taxonomy (NCBI): domain Eukaryota; kingdom Metazoa; phylum Mollusca; class Gastropoda; order Lepetellida; family Haliotidae; genus Haliotis; species Haliotis rufescens. The sequence continues at coordinate 39,383,401 of NW_025963779.1, forward strand.
CAGGTGTACAGACATGTGACAGGATCGATGTTCCAGTTTACAGACATAACTATGACAGCCGGATGTACAGACATGTGACAGGATAAATGTTCCAGTTTACAGACATAACTATGACAGTCAGGTGTACAGACATGTGGCAGCATAGATGTTCCAGATTACAGACATAACTATGACAGTCCAGTGTTCATACATGTGAAAGGATAGATGTTCCAGTTTACAGACATAACTATGACAGTCAGATGTACAGACATGTGACAGGATAGATGTTCGAATACATTCATAACTATGACAGTCAGGTGTACAGACATGTGACAGGATAGATGTTCCAGTTTACAGACATAACTATGACAGTCAGGTGCACAGACAAGTGACAGGATAGATGTTCGGGTTTACAAACATAACTATGACAGTCAGGTGTACAGACATGTGACAGGATAGATGTTCGGGTTTACAGACATAACTCTGAAAGTAAGGTGTACAGACATGTGAAAGGATAGATGTTCCAGTTTACAGACATAACTATCACAGTAAAGTGTGCAGACATGTGACAGGGTAGATGTTCCAGTTTACATACATAGCTATGACAGTCAGGTGTGCAGACATGTGAAAGGATAGATGTTCCAGTTTACAGACATAACTATCACAGTAAAGTGTGCAGACATGTGACAGGATAGATGTTCCAGTTTACATGCATAACTATGACAGTCAGATGTACATACATGTGGCAGCATAGATGTTCCAGTTAACAGACATAACTATGACAGTCAGGTGTACAGACATGTGACAGGATAGATGTTTCAGTTTACAGACACAACTGTCACAGTCAGGTGTACAGACATGTGAGAGGATAGATGTTTCATTTACAGACATAACTATGACAGTCAAGTGTACATACATGAAGGAGCATAGATGTTCCAGTTAACATACATAACTATGACAGTCAGGTGTACAGACATGTGACAGGATCGATGTTCCAGTTTACAGACATAACTATGACAGCCGGATGTACAGACATGTGACAGGATAAATGTTCCAGTTTACAGACATAACTATGACAGTCAGGTGTAGAGACATGTGGCAGCATAGATGTTCCAGATTACAGACATAACTATGACAGTCCAGTGTTCATACATGTGAAAGGATAGATGTTCCAGTTTACAGACATAACTATGACAGTCAGATGTACAGACATGTGACAGGATAGATGTTCGAATACATTCATAACTATGACAGTCAGGTGTACAGACATGTGACAGGATAGATGTTCCAGTTTACAGACATAACTATGACAGTCAGGTGCACAGACAAGTGACAGGATAGATGTTCGGGTTTACAAACATAACTATGACAGTCAGGTGTACAGACATGTGACAGGATAGATGTTCGGGTTTACAGACATAACTCTGAAAGTAAGGTGTACAGACATGTGAAAGGATAGATGTTCCAGTTTACAGACATAACTATCACAGTAAAGTGTGCAGACATGTGACAGGGTAGATGTTCCAGTTTACATACATAGCTATGACAGTCAGGTGTGCAGACATGTGAAAGGATAGATGTTCCAGTTTACAGACATAACTATCACAGTAAAGTGTGCAGACATGTGACAGGATAGATGTTCCAGTTTACATGCATAACTATGACAGTCAGATGTACATACATGTGACAGGATAGATGTTCCAGTTTACAGACATAACTATGACAGTCAGGTGCACAGACATGTGACAGGATAGATGTTCCAGTTTACAGACATAACTGTAGTAGTCAAGTGTACAGACATGTGACAGGATCGATGTTCCAGTTTACATGCATAACTATGACAGTCAGATGTACATACATGTGACAGGATAGATGTTCCAGTTTACAGACATAACTATGACAGTCAGGTGCACAGACATGTGACAGGATAGATGTTCCAGTTTACAGACATAACTATCACAGTCAGGTGTACAGACATGTGGCAGCATAGATGTTTCAGTTTACAGACATAACTATGACAGTGCAGTGTTCATACATGTGACAGGATAGATGTTCCAGTTTACAGACATAACTATGACAGTCAGATGTACAGACATGTGACAGGATAGATGTTCGAATACATTCATAACTATGACAGTCAGGTGTACAGACATGTGACAGGATAGATGTTCCAGTTTACAGACATAACTATGACAGTCAGGTGCACAGACAAGTGACAGGATAGATGTTCGGGTTTACAAACATAACTATGACAGTCAGGTGTACATACATGTGACAGGATAGATGTTCCAGTTTACAGACATAACTCTGAAAGTAAGGTGTACAGACATGTGAAAGGATAGATGTTCCAGTTTACAGACATAACTATCACAGTAAAGTGTGCAGACATGTGACAGGGTAGATGTTCCAGTTTACATACATAGCTATGACAGTCAGGTGTGCAGACATGTGAAAGGATAGATGTTCCAGTTTACAGACATAACTATGACAGTAAAGTGTGCAGACATGTGACAGGATAGATGTTCCAGTTTACAGACATAACTATGACAGTCAGGTGCACAGACATGTGACAGGATAGATGTTCCAGTTTACAGACATAACTGTAGTAGTCAAGTGTACAGACATGTGACAGGATCGATGTTCCAGTTTACATGCATAACTATGACAGTCAGATGTACATACATGTGACAGGATAGATGTTCCAGTTTACAGACATAACTATGACAGTCAGGTGCACAGACATGTGACAGGATAGATGTTCCAGTTTACAGACATAACTATCACAGTCAGGTGTACAGACATGTGGCAGCATAGATGTTCCAGTTTACAGACATAACTATGACAGTAAGGTGTAAAGACATGTGACAGGATAGATGTTCCAGTGTACAGACATAACTATGACAGTCAGGTGTACAGAAAAGTGACAGGATAGATGTTCGGGTTTACAAACATAACTATGACAGTCAGGTGTACAGACATGTGACAGGATAGATGTTCCAGTTTACAGACATAACTATGACAGTCAGGTGTACAGGCATGTGAAAGGATAGATGTTCCAGTTTACAGACATAACTATCACAGTAAAGTGTGCAGACATGTGACAGGGTTGATGTTCCAGTTAACAGAGATAACTATGACAGTCAGGTGTACAGACAAGTGACAGGATAGATGTTCCAGTTTACATACATAGCTATGACAGTCAGGTGTGCAGACATGTGACAGGATAGATGTTCCAGTTTACAGACATAACTATGACAGTAAAGTGTGCAGACATGTGACAGGATAGATGTTCCAGTTAAGAGAGATAACTATGACAGTCAGATGTACAGACAAGTGACAGGATAGATGTTCCAGTTTAGATACATAGCTATGACAGTCAGGTGTACAGACATGTGACAGGATAGATGTTCCAGTTTACAGAGATAACTATGACAGTCAGTTGTACAGACATGTGACAGGATAGACTTCAGGTTTACAGACATAACTATGACAGTCAGGTGTAGAGACATGTGACAGCATAGATGTTCCAGTTTACATACATAACTATGACAGTCAGGTGCACAGACATGTGGCAGGATAGATGTTCCAGTTAACAGACATAACTATGACAGTCAGGTGTACAGACAAGTGACAGGATAGATGTTCCAGTTTACATACATAACTCTGACAGTCAGGTGTACAGACATGTGACAGGATAGATGTTCCAGTTTAAATACATAGCTATGACAGTCAGGTGTGCAGACATGTGACAGGATAGATGTTCCAGTTTACAGAGATAACTATGACAGTCAGAAGTACAGACATGTGACAGGATAGACTTCAGGTTTACAGACATAACTATGACAGTCAGGTGTAGAGACATGTGACAGCATAGATGTTCCAGTTTACATACATAACTATGACAGTCAGGCGCACAGACATGTGACAGGATAGATGTTCCAGTTTACAGACATAACTATGACAGTCAAGTGTACAGACATGTGACAGGATAGATGTTTCAGTTTACAGACATAACTATGACAGTCAGGTGTACAGACATGTGACAGGATAGATGTTCCAGTTTACAGACATAACTATGACAGTCAGGTGTACAGACATGTGGCAGCATAGATGTTCCAGTTAACAGACATAACTATGACAGTCAGGTGCACAGACATGTGACAGGATAGATGTTCCAGTTTACAGACATAACTATCACAGTCAGGTGTACAGACATGTGGCAGCATAGATGTTCCAGTTAACAGAGATAACTATGACAGTCAGGTGTACAGACATGTGACAGGATAGATGTTTCAGTTTACAGACATAACTATCAAAGTCAGGTGTACAGACATGTGAGAGGATAGATGTTTCATTTACAGACATAACTATGACAGTCAAGTGTACATACATGAAGGAGCATAGATGTTCCAGTTAACAGTCATAACTATGACAGTCAGGTGCACAGACATGTGACAGGATAGATGTTCCAGTTAACATACATAACTATGACAGTCAGGTGTACAGACATGTGACAGGATCGATGTTCCAGTTTACACACATAACTATGACAGCCGGATGTACAGACATGTGACAGGATAAATGTTCCAGTTTACAGACATAACTATGACAGTCAGGTGTACAGACATGTGGCAGCATAGATGTTCCAGATTACAGACATAACTATGACAGTCCAGTGTTCATACATGTGACAGGATAGATGTTCCAGTTTACAGACATAACTATGACAGTCAGATGTACAGACATGTGACAGGATAGATGTTCGAATACATTCATAACTATGACAGTCAGGTGTACAGACATGTGACAGGATAGATGTTCCAGTTTACAGACATAACTATGACAGTCAGGTGCACAGACAAGTGACAGGATAGATGTTCGGGTTTACAAACATAACTATGACAGTCAGGTGTACAGACATGTGACAGGATAGATGTTCGGGTTTACAGACATAACTCTGAAAGTAAGGTGTACAGACATGTGAAAGGATAGATGTTCCAGTTTACAGACATAACTATCACAGTAAAGTGTGCAGACATGTGACAGGGTAGATGTTCCAGTTTACATACATAGCTATGACAGTCAGGTGTGCAGACATGTGAAAGGATAGATGTTCCAGTTTACAGACATAACTATCACAGTAAAGTGTGCAGACATGTGACAGGATAGATGTTCCAGTTTACATACATAACTATGACAGTCAGGTGCACAGACATGTGGCAGGATAGATGTTCCAGTTAACAGACATAACTATGACAGTCAGGTGTACAGACAAGTGACAGGATAGATGTTCCAGTTTACATACATAACTCTGACAGTCAGGTGTACAGACATGTGAAAGGATAGATGTTCCAGTTTAAATACATAGCTATGACAGTCAGGTGTGCAGACATGTGACAGGATAGATGTTCCAGTTTACAGAGATAACTATGACAGTCAGAAGTACAGACATGTGACAGGATAGACTTCAGGTTTACAGACATAACTATGACAGTCAGGTGTAGAGACATGTGACAGCATAGATGTTCCAGTTTACATACATAACTATGACAGTCAGGTGCACAGACATGTGACAGGATAGATGTTCCAGTTTACAGACATAACTATGACAGTCAAGTGTACAGACATGTGACAGGATAGATGTTTCAGTTTACAGACATAACTATGACAGTCAGGTGTACAGACATGTGACAGGATAGATGTTCCAGTTTACAGACATAACTATGACAGTCAGGTGTACAGACATGTGGCAGCATAGATGTTCCAGTTAACAGACATAACTATGACAGTCAGGTGTACATACATGTGACAGGATAGATGTTCCAGTTTACATACATAACTATGACAGTCAGGTGCACAGACATGTGACAGGATAGATGTTCCAGTTTACAGACATAACTATCACAGTCAGGTGTACAGACATGTGGCAGCATAGATGTTCCAGATTACAGACATAACTATGACAGTCAGGTGTACAGACATGTGGCAGCACAGATGTTCCAGTTAACAGAGATAACTATGACAGTCAGGTGTACAGACATGTGACAGGATAGATGTTTCAGTTTACAGACATAACTATCACAGTCAGGTGTATAGACATGTGAGAGGATAGATGTTTCATTTACAGACATAACTATGACAGTCAAGTGTACATACATGAAGGAGCATAGATGTTCCAGTTAACAGTCATAACTATGACAGTCAGGTGCACAGACATGTGACAGGATAGATGTTCCAGTTAACATACATAACTATGACAGTCAGGTGTACAGACATGTGACAGGATCGATGTTCCAGTTTACAGACATAACTATGACAGCCGGATGTACAGACATGTGACAGGATAAATGTTCCAGTTTACAGACATAACTATGACAGTCAGGTGTACAGACATGTGGCAGCATAGATGTTCCAGATTACAGACATAACTATGACAGTCCAGTGTTCATATATGTGACAGGATAGATGTTCCAGTTTACAGACATAACTATGACAGTCAGATGTACAGACATGTGACAGGATAGATCTTCGAATACATTCATAACTATGACAGTCAGGTGTACAGACATGTGACAGGATAGATGTTCCAGTTTACAGACATAACTATGACAGTCAGGTGCACAGACAAGTGACAGGATAGATGTTCGGGTTTACAAATATAACTATGACATTCAGGTGTACAGACATGTGACAGGAAAGATGTTCGGGTTTACAGACATAACTCTGAAAGTAAGGTGTACAGACATGTGAAAGGATAGATGTTCCAGTTTACAGACATAACTATCACAGTAAAGTGTGCAGACATGTGACAGGGTAGATGTTCCAGTTTACATACATAGCTATGACAGTCAGGTGTGCAGACATGTGAAAGGATAGATGTTCCAGTTTACAGACATAACTATCACAGTAAAGTGTGCAGACATGTGACAGGATAGATGTTCCAGTTTACAGACATAACTATGACAGTCAGGTGAACACACATGTGACAGGATAGATGTTCCAGTTTACAGACATAACTATGACAGTCAGTTGTACAGACATGTGACAGGATAGATGTTCCAGTTTACAGACATAACTATCACAGTCAGGTGTACAGACATGTGACAGGATAGATGTTCCAGTTTACAGACATAACTATGACAGTCAGGTGCATAGACAAGTGACAGGATAGATGTTCCGGTTTACAAACATAACTATGACAGTCAGGTGTACAGACATGTGACAGGATAGATGTTCGGGTTTACAGACATAACTATGAAAGTAAGGTGTACAGACATGTGAAAGGATAGATGTTCCAGTTTACAGACATAACTATCACAGTAAAGTGTGCAGACATGTGACAGGGTAGATGTTCCAGTTTACATACATAGCTATGACAGTCAGGTGTGCAGACATGTGAAAGGATAGATGTTCCAGTTTACTGACATAACTATCACAGTAAAGTGTGCAGACATGTGACAGGATCGATGTTCCAGTTTACATGCATCACTATGACAGTCAGGTGTACAGACATGTGACAGGATAGATGTTCTAGTTTAAATACATAGCTATGACAGTCAGGTGTGCAGACATGTGACAGGATAGATGTTCCAGTTTACAGAGATAACTATGACAGTCAGAAGTACAGACATGTGACAGGATAGACTTCAGGTTTACAGACATAACTATGACAGTCAGGTGTAGAGACATGTGGCAGCATAGATGTTCCAGTTTACATACATAACTATGACAGTCAGGTGCACAGACATGTGACAGGATAGATGTTCCAGTTTACAGACATAACTATGACAGTCAAGTGTACAGACATGTGACAGGATAGATGTTTCAGTTTACAGACATAACTATGACAGTCAGGTGTACAGACATGTGACAGGATAGATGTTCCAGTTTACAGACATAACTATGACAGTCAGGTGTACAGACATGTGGCAGCATAGATGTTCCAGTTAACAGACATAATTATGACAGTCAGGTGCACAGACATGTGACAGGATAGATGTTCCAGTTTACAGACATAACTATCACAGTCAGGTGTACAGACATGTGGCAGCATAGATGTTCCAGATTACAGACATAACTATGACAGTCAGGTGCACAGACATGTGGCAGCATAGATGTTCCAGTTAACAGAGATAACTATGACAGTCAGGTGTACAGACATGTGACAGGATAGATGTTTCAGTTTACAGACATAACTATCACAGTCAGGTGTACAGACATGTGAGAGGATAGATGTTTCATTTACAGACATAACTATGACAGTCAAGTGTACATACATGAAGGAGCATAGATGTTCCAGTTAACAGTCATAACTATGACAGTCAGGTGCACAGACATGTGACAGGATAGATGTTCCAGTTAACATACATAACTATGACAGTCAGGTGTACAGACATGTGACAGGATCGATGTTCCAGTTTACAGACATAACTATGACAGCCGGATGTACAGAAATGTGACAGGATAGATGTTCGGGTTTACAAACATAACTATGACAGTCAGGTGTACAGACATGTGACAGGATAGATGTTCGGGTTTACAGACATAACTCTGAAAGTAAGGTGTACAGACATGTGAAAGGGTAGATGTTCCAGTTTACAGACATAACTATCACAATAAAGTGTGCAGACATGTGAAAGGATAGATGTTCCAGTTTACAGACATAACTATCACAGTAAAGTGTGCAGACATGTGACAGGATAGATGTTCCAGTTTACATACATAACTATGACAGTCAGGTGCACAGACATGTGGCAGGATAGATGTTCCAGTTAACAGACATAACTATGACAGTCAGGTGTACAGACAAGTGACAGGATAGATGTTCCAGTTTACATACATAACTCTGACAGTCAGGTGTACAGACATGTGACAGGATAGATGTTCCAGTTTAAATACATAGCTATGACAGTCAGGTGTGCAGACATGTGACAGGATAGATGTTCCAGTTTACAGAGATAACTATGACAGTCAGAAGTACAGACATGTGACAGGATAGACTTCAGGTTTACAGACATAACTATGACAGTCAGGTGTAGAGACATGTGACAGCATAGATGTTCCAGTTTACATACATAACTATGACAGTCAGGTGCACAGACATGTGACAGGATAGATGTTCCAGTTTACAGACATAACTATGACAGTCAAGTGTACAGACATGTGACAGGATAGATGTTTCAGTTTACAGACATAACTATGACAGTCAGGTGTACAGACATGTGACAGGATAGATGTTCCAGTTTACAGACATAACTATGACAGTCAGGTGTACAGACATGTGGCAGCATAGATGTTCCAGTTAACAGACATAACTATGACAGTCAGGTGTACATACATGTGACAGGATAGATGTTCCAGTTTACATACATAACTATGACAGTCAGGTGCACAGACATGTGACAGGATAGATGTTCCAGTTTACAGACATAACTATCACAGTCAGGTGTACAGACATGTGGCAGCATAGATGTTCCAGATTACAGACATAACTATGACAGTCAGGTGTACAGACATGTGGCAGCACAGATGTTCCAGTTAACAGAGATAACTATGACAGTCAGGTGTACAGACATGTGACAGGATAGATGTTTCAGTTTACAGACATAACTATCACAGTCAGGTGTACAGACATGTGAGAGGATAGATGTTTCATTTACAGACATAACTATGACAGTCAAGTGTACATACATGAAGGAGCATAGATGTTCCAGTTAACAGTCATAACTATGACAGTCAGGTGCACAGACATGTGACAGGATAGATGTTCCAGTTAACATACATAACTATGACAGTCAGGTGTACAGACATGTGACAGGATCGATGTTCCAGTTTACAGACATAACTATGAAAGCCGGATGTACAGACATGTGACAGGATAAATGTTCCAGTTTACAGACATAACTATGACAGTCAGGTGTACAGACATGTGGCAGCATAGATGTTCCAGATTACAGACATAACTATGACAGTCCAGTGTTCATATATGTGACAGGATAGATGTTCCAGTTTACAGACATAACTATGACAGTCAGATGTACAGACATGTGACAGGATAGATGTTCGAATACATTCATAACTATGACAGTCAGGTGTACAGACATGTGACAGGATAGATGTTCCAGTTTACAGACATAACTATGACAGTCAGGTGCACAGACAAGTGACAGGATAGATGTTCGGGTTTACAAATATAACTATGACATTCAGGTGTACAGACATGTGACAGGAAAGATGTTAGGGTTTACAGACATAACTCTGAAAGTAAGGTGTACAGACATGTGAAAGGATAGATGTTCCAGTTTACAGACATAACTATCACAGTAAAGTGTGCAGACATGTGACAGGGTAGATGTTCCAGTTTACATACATAGCTATGACAGTCAGGTGTGCAGACATGTGAAAGGATAGATGTTCCAGTTTACAGACATAACTATCACAGTAAAGTGTGCAGACATGTGACAGGATAGATGTTCCAGTTTACAGACATAACTATGACAGTCAGGTGAACACACATGTGACAGGATAGATGTTCCAGTTTACAGACATAACTATGACAGTCAGTTGTACAGACATGTGACAGGATAGATGTTCCAGTTTACATACATAACTATCACAGTCAGGTGTACAGACATGTGACAGGATAGATGTTCCAGTTTACAGACATAACTATGACAGTCAGGTGCATAGACAAGTGACAGGATAGATGTTCCGGTTTACAAACATAACTATGACAGTCAGGTGTACAGACATGTGACAGGATAGATGTTCGGGTTTACAGACATAACTATGAAAGTAAGGTGTACAGACATGTGAAAGGATAGATGTTCCAGTTTACAGACATAACTATCACAGTAAAGTGTGCAGACATGTGACAGGGTAGATGTTCCAGTTTACATACATAGCTATGACAGTCAGGTGTGCAGACATGTGAAAGGATAGATGTTCCAGTTTACTGACATAACTATCACAGTAAAGTGTGCAGACATGTGACAGGATCGATGTTCCAGTTTACATGCATCACTATGACAGTCAGATGTACATACATGTGACAGGATAGATGTTCCAGTTTACAGACATAACTATGACAGTCAGGTGCACAGACATGTGACAGGATAGATGTTCCAGTTTACAGACATAACTGTAGTAGACAAGTGTACAGACATGTGACAGGATCGATGTTCCAGTTTACATGCATAACTATGACAGTCAGATGTACATACATGTGACAGGATAGATGTTCCAGTTTACAGACATAACTATGACAGTCAGGTGCACAGACATGTGACAGGATAGATGTTCCAGTTTACAGACATAACTATCACAGTCAGGTGTACATACATGTGACAGGATAGATGTTCCAGTTTACAGACATAACTATGACAGTCAGGTGCACAGACATGTGACAGGATAGATGTTCCAGTTTACAGACATAACTGTAGTAGTCAAGTGTACAGACATGTGACAGGATCGATGTTCCAGTTTACATGCATAACTATGACAGTCAGATGTACATACATGTGACAGGATAGATGTTCCAGTTTACAGACATAACTATGACAGTCAGGTGCACAGACATGTGACAGGATAGATGTTCCAGTTTACAGACATAACTATCACAGTCAGGTGTACAGACATGTGGCAGCATAGATGTTCCAGTTTACAGACATAACTATGACAGTAAGGTGTACAGACATGTGACAGGATAGATGTTCCAGTTTACAGACATAACTATGACAGTCAGGTGTACAGACAAGTGACAGGATAGATGTTCGGGTTTACAAACATAACTATGACAGTCAGGTGTACAGACATGTGACAGGATAGATGTTCGGGTTTACAGACATAACTATGACAGTCAGGTGCAAAGACATGTGACAGGATAGATGTTCCAGTTTACAGACATAACTATGACAGTAAGGTGTACAGACATGTGAAAGGATAGATGTTCCAGTTTACAGACATAACTATCACAATAAAGTGTGCAGACATGTGACAGGGTAGATGTTCCAGTTAACAGAGATAACTATGACAGTCAGGTGTACAGACAAGTGACAGGATAGATGTTCCAGTTTACATACATAGCTATGACAGTCAGGTGTGCAGACATGTGACAGGATAGATGTTCCAGTTTACAGACATAACTATGACAGTAAGGTGTGCAGACATGTGACAGGATAGATGTTCCAGTTAACAGAGGTAACTATGACAGTCAGATGTACAGACAAGTGACAGGATAGATGTTCCAGTTTAGATACATAGCTATGACAGTCAGGTGTACAGACATGTGACAGGATAGATGTTCCAGTTTACAGAGATAACTATGACAGTTAGGTGTACAGACATGTGACAGGATAGACTTTAGGTTTACAGACATAACTATGACAGTCAGGTGTAGAGACATGTGACAGCATAGATGTTCCAGTTTACATACATAACTATGACAGTCAGGTGTACAGACATGTGACAGGATAGATGATCCAGTTTACAGACATAACTATGACAGTCAGGTGCACAGACATGTGACAGGATAGATGTTCCAGATTACAGACATAACTATGACAGTCAGGTGCACAGACATGTGGCAGGATAGATGTTCCAGTTAACAGACATAACTATGACAGTCAGGTGTACAGACAAGTGACAGGATCGATGTTCCAGTTTACATACATAACTCTGACAGTCAGGTGTACAGACATGTGACAGGATAGATGTTCCAGTTTAAATACATAGCTATGACAGTCAGGTGTGCAGACATGTGACAGGATAGATGTTCCAGTTTACAGAGATAACTATGACAGTCAGAAGTACAGACATGTGACAGGATAGACTTCAGGTTTACAGACATAACTATGACAGTCAGGTGTAGAGACATGTGACAGCATAGATGTTCCAGTTTACATACATAACTATGACAGTCAGGTGCACAGACATGTGACAGGATAGATGTTCCAGTTTACAGACATAACTATGACAGTCAAGTGTACAGACATGTGACAGGATAGATGTTTCAGTTTACAGACATAACTATGACAGTCAGGTGTACAGACATGTGACAGGATAGATGTTCCAGTTTACAGACATAACTATGACAGTCAGGTGTACAGACATGTGGCAGCATAGATGTTCCAGTTAACAGACATAACTATGACAGTCAGGTGTACATACATGTGACAGGATAGATGTTCCAGTTTACATACATAACTATGACAGTCAGGTGCACAGACATGTGACAGGATAGATGTTCCAGTTTACAGACATAACTATCACAGTCAGGTGTACAGACATGTGGCAGCATAGATGTTCCAGATTACAGACATAACTATGACAGTCAGGTGCACAGACATGTGGCAGCATAGATGTTCCAGTTAACAGAGATAACTATGACAGTAAGGTGTACAGACATGTGACAGGATAGATGTTTTAGTTTACAGACATAACTATCACAGTCAGGTGTACAGACATGTGAGAGGATAGATGTTTCATTTACAGACATAACTATGACAGTCAAGTGTACATACATGAAGGAGCATAGATGTTCCAGTTAACAGTCATAACTATGACAGTCAGGTGCACAGACATGTGACAGGATAGATGTTCCAGTTAACATACATAACTATGACAGTCAGGTGTACAGACATGTGACAGGATCGATGTTCCAGTTTACAGACATAACTATGACAGCCGGATGTAGAGACATGTGACAGGATAACTGTTCCAGTTTACAGACATAACTATGACAGTCAGGTGTACAGACATGTGGCAGCATAGATGTTCCAGATTACAGACATAACTATGACAGTCCAGTGTTCATACATGTGACAGGATAGATGTTCCAGTTTACAAACATAACTATGACAGTCAGGTGTACAGACATGTGACAGGATAGATGTTTCATTTACAGACATAACTATGACAGTCAGGTGTACAGACATGTGAAAGGATAGATGTTCCAGTTTACAGACATAACTATCACAGTAAAGTGTACAGACATGTGACAGGATAGATGTTCCAGTTAACAGAGATAACTATGACAGTCAGGTGTGCAGACATCTGACAGGATAGATGTTCCAGTTTACATACATAACTCTGACAGTCAGGTGTACAGACATGTGACAGGATAGATGTTCCAGTTTACATACATAGCTATGACAGTCAGGTGTGCAGACATGTGACAGGATAGATGTTCCAGTTTACAGAGATAACTATGACAGTCAGAAGTAGAGACATGTGACAGGATAGACTTTAGGTTTACAGACATAACTATGACAGTCAGGTGTAGAGACATGTGACAGCATAGATGTTCCAGTTTACATACATAACTCTGACAGTCAGGTGTACAGACATGTGACAGGATAGATGTTCCAGTTTACATACATAGCTATGACAGTCAGGTGTGCAGACATGTGAAAGGATAGATGTTCCAGTTTACAGACATAAGTATGACAGTCAGAAGTACAGACATGTGACAGGATAGACTTCAGGTTTACAGACATAACTATGACAGTCAGGTGTAGAGACATGTGACAGGATAGATGTTCCAGTTTACAGACATAACTATGACAGTGAAGTGTACAAACATGTGACAGGATCGATGTTTCAGTTTACAGACATAACTATGACAGTCAGGTGTACAGACATGTGACAGGATAGATGTTCCAGTTTACAGACATAACTATGACAGTCAGGTGTACAGACATGTGGCAGCATAGATGTTCCAGTTAACAGACATAACTATGACAGTCAGGTGTACATACATGTGACAGGATAGATGTTCCAGTTTACAGACATAACTATGACAGTCAGGTGCACAGACATGTGACAGGATAGATGTTCCAGTTTACAGACATAACTATCACAGTCAGGTGTACAGACATGTGGCAGCATAGATGTTCCAGATTACAGACATAACTATGACAGTCAGGTGCACAGGCATGTGGCAGCATAGATGTTCCAGTTAACAGAGATAACTATGACAGTCAGGTGTACAGACATGTGAGAGGATAGATGTTTCATTTACAGACATAACTATGACAGTCAAGTGTACATACATGAAGGAGCATAGATGTTCCAGTTAACAGTCATAACTATGACAGTCAGGTGCACAGACATGTAACAGGATAGATGTTCCAGTTTACAGACATAACTATGATCGTCAGGTGTACAGACATGTAACAGGATAGATGTTCCAGTTTACATGCATAACTATGACAGTCAGGTGTACAGACATGTGACAGGATCGATGTTCCAGTTTACAGACATAACTATGACAGCCGGATGTACAGACATGTGAAAGGATAAATGTTCCAGTTCACAGACATAACTATGACAGTCCAGTGTTCATACATGTGACAGGATAGATGTTCCAGTTTACAGACATAACTATGACAGTCAGATGTACAGACATGTGACAGGATAGATGTTCGAATACATTCATAACTATGACAGTCAGGTGCACAGACATGTGACAGCATAGATGTTCCAGTTTACAGACATAACTATGACAGTCAGGTGTACAGACATGTGACAGGATAGATGTTTCAGTTTACAGACATAACTGTAGTAGTCAAGTGTACAGACATGTGAAAGGATAGATGTTCCAGTTTACAGACATAACTATGACAGTCAGGTGCACAGACATGTGACAGGATAGATGTTTCAGTTTACAGACATAACTATGACAGTAAGGTGTACAGACAAGTGACAGGATAGATGTTCCAGTTTACAGACATAACTATGACAGTCAGGTGGATAGACATGTGAAAGGATAGATGTTTCAGTTTACAGACTTAACTATGACAGTCAAGTGTACAGACATGTGGCAGCATAGATGTTCAAGTTAACAGACATAACTATGACAGTCAGGTGTACAGACATGTGACAGGATAGATGTTCAAGTTTACAGACATAGCTATGACAGTCAGGTGTACAGACATGTGAAAGGATAGATGTTCCAGTTTACATACATAGCTATGACAGTCAGGTGTGCAGACATGTGACAGGATAGATGTTCCAGTATACAGAGATAACTATGACAGTCAAGTGTACAGACATGTGACAGGATAGACTTCAGGTTTACAGACATAACTATGACAGTCAGGTGTAGAGACATGTGACAGCATAGATGTTCCAGTTTACATACATAACTATGACAGTCAGGTGCACAGACATGTGACAGGATAGATGTTCCAGTTTACAGACATAACTATGACAGTCAGGTGTACAGACATGTGGCAGCATAGATTTTCCACTTAACAGACATAACTATGACAGTCAGGTGTACAGATATGTGACAGGATAGATGTTCCAGTTTACATACATAACTATGACAGTCAGGTGCACAGACATGTGACAGGATAGATGTTCCAGTTTACAGACATAACTATGACAGTCAGGTGTACAGACATGTGGCAGCATAGATGTTCCAGATTACATACATAACTATGACAGTCAGGTGCACAGACATGTGGCAGCATAGATGTTCCAGTTAACAGACATAACTATGACAGTCAGGTGTACAGACATGTGACAGGATAGATGTTTCAGTTTACAGACATAACTATCACAGTCAGGTGTACAGACATGTGACAGGATAGATGTTTTATTTACAGACATAACTATGACAGTCAAGTGTACATACATGAAGGAGCATAGATGTTCCAGTTAACAGACATAACTATGACAGTCAGGTGCACAGACATGTGACAGGATAGATGTTCCAGTTAACATACATAACTATGACAGTCAGGTGTACAGACATGTGACAGGATCGATGTTCCAGTTTACAGACATAACTATGACAGCCAGATGTACAGACATGTGACAGGATAAAGGTTCCAGTTTACAGACATAACTATGACAGTCAGGTGAACAGACATGTGAAAGGATAGATGTTCCAATTTACATACATAACTATCACAGTCAGGTGTACAGACATGTGGCAGCATAGATGTTCCAGATTACAGACATAACTATGACAGTCAGGTGTACAGACATGTGACAGGATAGATGTTTCATTTACAGACATAACTATGACAGTCAGGTGTACAGATATGTGAAAGGATAGATGTTCCAGTTTACAGACATAACTATGACAGTAAGGTGTACAGACAAGTGACAGGATAGATGTTCCAGTTTACAGACATAACTATGACAGTCAGGTGCACAGACATGTGAAAGGATAGATGTTTCTGTTTACAGACATAACTATGACAGTCCGGTGTACATACATGTGACAGGATAGATGTTCCAGTTTACAGACATAACTATGATAGTCAGATGTACGGACATGTGACAGGACATGTGACAGGATAGATGTTTCAGTTTACAGACATAACTATGACAGTAAGGTGTACAGACAAGTGACAGGATAGATGTTCCAGTTTACGGACATAACTATGACAGTCAGGTGAACAGACATGTGAAAGGATAGATGTTCCAGTTAACAGACATAACTATGACAGTCAGGTGCACAGACATGTGAAAGGGTAGATGTTCCAGTTTACAGACATAACTATGATCGTCAGGTGTACAGACATGTGACAGGATAGATGTTTCATTTACAGACATAACTATGACAGTCAGGTGTACAGATATGTGAAAGGATAGATGTTCCAGTTTACAGACATAACTATGACAGTAAGGTGTACAGACAAGTGACAGGATAGATGTTCCAGTTTACAGACATAACTATGACAGTCAGGTGAACAGACATGTGAAAGGATAGATGTTTCTGTTTACAGACATAACTATGACAGTCCGGTGTACATACATGTGACAGGATAGATGTTCCAGTTTACAGACATAACTATGATAGTCAGATGTACGGACATGTGACAGGACATGTGACAGGATAGATGTTTCAGTTTACAGACATAACTATGACAGTAAGGTGTACAGACAAGTGACAGGATAGATGTTCCAGTTTACGGACATAACTATGACAGTCAGGTGAACAGACATGTGAAAGGATAGATGTTCCAGTTAACAGACATAACTATGACAGTCAGGTGCACAGACATGTGACAGGATAGATGTTCCAGTTTACAGACATAACTATGATCGTCAGGTGTACAGACATGTGACAGGATAGATGTTCCAGTTTACAGACATAACTATGATCGTCAGGTGTACAGACATGTGACAGGATAGATGTTCCAGTTTACAGACATAACTATGATCGTCAGGTGTACAGACATATGACAGGATAGATGTTCCAGTTTACAGACATAACTATGACAGTCAGGTGCACAGACATGTGACAGGAAAGATGTTCCAGTTTACATACATAACTGTAACAGTCAAGTGCATAGACATGTGACAGGAAAGATGTTCCAGTTTACATACATAACTGTAACAGTCAAGTGTACAGACATTTGACAGGATAGATGTTCCAGTTTATATACATAACTGTAACAGTCAAGTGCACAGACATGTGAAAGGATAGATGTTTAAGTTTACAGACATAACTATGACAGTCCGGTGTACAGACATGTGGCAGCATAGATGTTCCAGTTAACAGACATAACTATGACAGTCAGGTGTACAGATATGTGAAAGGATAGATGTTTCAGTTTACAGACATAACTATGACAGTAAGGTGTACAGACAAGTGACAGGATAGATGTTCCAGTTTACAGACATAACTATGACATTCAGGTGAACAGACATGTGAAAGGATAGATGTTTCTGTTTACAGACATAACTATGACAGTCCGGTGTACATACATGTGACAGGATAGATGTTCCAGTTTACAGACATAACTATGATAGTCAGATGTACGGACATGAGACAGGACATGTGACAGGATAGATGTTTCAGTTTACAGACATAACTATGACAGTAAGGTGTACAGACAAGTGACAGGATAGATGTTCCAGTTTACAGACATAACTATGACAGTCAGGTGAACAGACATGTGAAAGGATAGATGTTCCAGTTAACAGACATAACTATGACAGTCAGGTGCACAGACATGTGACAGGATAGATGTTCCAGTTTACAGACATAACTATGATCGTCAGGTGTACGGACATGTGACAGGATAGATGTTCCAGTTTACAGACATAACTGTAACAGTCAAGTGCATAGACATGTGACAGGAAAGATGTTCCAGTTTACATACATAACTGTAACAGTCAAGTGCATAGACATGTGACAGGAAAGATGTTCCAGTTTACAGACATAACTGTAACAGTCAAGTGTACAGACATTTGACAGGATAGATGTTCCAGTTTATATACATAACTGTAACAGTCAAGTGCACAGACATGTGAAAGGATAGATGTTTAAGTTTACAGACATAACTATGACAGTCCGGTGTACAGACATGTGGCAGCATAGATGTTCCAGTTAACAGACATAACTATGACAGTCAGGTGTACAGATATGTGACAGGATAGATGTTCCAGTTTACATACATAACTATGACAGTAAGGTGTACAGACAAGTGACAGGATAGATGTTCCAGTTTACAGACATAACTATGACAGTCAGGTGAACAGACATGTGAAAGGATAGATGTTTCTGTTTACAGACATAACTATGACAGTCCGGTGTACATACATGTGACAGGATAGATGTTCCAGTTTACAGACATAACTATGATAGTCAGATGTACGGACATGTGACAGGACATGTGACAGGATAGATGTTTCAGTTTACAGACATAACTATGACAGTAAGGTGTACAGACAAGTGACAGGATAGATGTTCCAGTTTACGGACATAACTATGACAGTCAGGTGAACAGACATGTGAAAGGATAGATGTTCCAGTTAACAGACATAACTATGACAGTCAGGTGCACAGACATGTGACAGGATAGATGTTGCAGTTTACAGACATAACTATGATCGTCAGGTGTACAGACATGTGACAGGATAGATGTTCCAGTTTACAGACATAACTATGATCGTCAGGTGTACAGACATGTGACAGGATAGATGTTCCAGTTTACAGACATAACTATGATCGTCAGGTGTACAGACATATGACAGGATAGATGTTCCAGTTTACAGACATAACTATGACAGTCAGGTGCACAGACATGTGACAGGAAAGATGTTCCAGTTTACATACATAACTGTAACAGTCAAGTGCATAGACATGTGACAGGAAAGATGTTCCAGTTTACATACATAACTGTAACAGTCAAGTGTACAGACATTTGACAGGATAGATGTTCCAGTTTATATACATAACTGTAACAGTCAAGTGCACAGACATGTGAAAGGATAGATGTTTAAGTTTACAGACATAACTATGACAGTCCGGTGTACAGACATGTGGCAGCATAGATGTTCCAGTTAACAGACATAACTATGACAGTCAGGTGTACAGATATGTGACAGGATAGATGTTCCAGTTTACAGACATAACTATCACAGTCAGGTGTACAGACATGTGACAGGATAGATGTTTCATTTACAGACATAACTATGACAGTCAGGTGTACAGATATGTGAAAGGATAGATGTTTCAGTTTACAGACATAATTATGACAGTAAGGTGTACAGACAAGTGACAGGATAGATGTTCCAGTTTACAGACATAACTATGACATTCAGGTGAACAGACATGTGAAAGGATAGATGTTTCTGTTTACAGACATAACCATGACAGTCCGGTGTACATACATGTGACAGGATAGATGTTCCAGTTTACAGACATAACTATGACAGTCAGATGTACGGACATGTGACAGGACATGTGACAGGATAGATGTTTCAGTTTACAGATATAACTATGACAGTAAGCTGTACAGACAAGTGACAGGATAGACGTTCCAGTTTACAGACATAACTATGACAGTCAGGTGAACAGACATGTGAAAGGATAGATGTTCCAGTTAACAGACATAACTATGACAGTCAGGTGTACAGACATGTGACAGGATAGATGTTCCAGTTTACAGACATAACTATGATCGTCAGGTGTACAGACATGTAACAGGATAGATGTTCCAGTTTACAGACATAACTGTAACAGTCAAGTGCATAGACATGTGACAGGAAAGATGTTCCAGTTTATATATATAACTGTAACAGTCAAGTGTACAGACATTTGACAGGATAGATGTTCCAGTTTACAGACATAACTGTAACAGTCAAGTGCACAGACATGTGACAGGATAGATGTTCCAGTTTACATACATAACTGTAACAGTCAAGTGTACAGACATGTGACAGTGTAGATGTTCCAGTTTACAGATATAACTATGACAGTCAGGTGCACAGACCTGTGACAGGATAGATGTTCCAGTTTAAAGATATAACTATGACAGTCAGGTGTACAGACGTGTGGCAGCATAGATGTTCCAGTTTACAGACATAACTATGACAGTCAGGTGTACAGACATGTGACAGGATAGATGTTCCAGTTTACATACATAACTATGACAGTCAAGTGTACAGACATGTGACAGGATAGATGTTCCAGTTTACAGACATAACTATGACAGTCAGGTGTAAAGACATGTGACAGGATAGATGTTCCAGTTTACAGACATAACTATGAGAGTCAGGTGTACAGACATGTGACAGCATAGATGTTCCAGTTTACATACATAACTATGAGAGTCAGGTGTATAGACATGTGACAGCATAGATGTTCCATCTGACAGGCAAGTGTACATGAGGACATATGAGCAGATAACTCTTCCAGGTTACAGAGACGAGATTTTGTATGTAAATCATACTGTAGAAGCAGTAACTATTGTGGTGAATTAGTTTTTTATCCCATTTGCAAATAGTTTCAAAGTGACAATAAAGTCATGTTCACGTAGTGTAGCATCTCGTGTTTGCTCTTTGTGCATGATGATCTTCTTCTTTCAGATGGAACGTGAGAATGCTCATGTTATCATCGCTGAAATGTACTGGTCGAATCTGACCTTGACCTACAATTCTAGACATCACAGACGGAGACTCCATACAAGGTCAACGTATGTACAGCCATGAATATGAGTATGTGAGCGAGAGCCTATTTTGCAGTTGTTTCGGGGCCTTTTTGACGGTGTCACTAGTTACCTGAAGCAATCAAGTTTAGCACGGAGTAATCAATGTTTTACAATAATATTCCACAAAGAAAGTTCCACGCGTATAGTGTATAACGTGGCACCAATATATTGTTGTCATCAAACGGTATGAGCATTCCAAGTGGGTAGGACTTTACAGGCAGTGCATCTCATCCACCGTTTCAAGTCGAATGCATATGTTGTTGCTGTCATTTTATGGCTCTTCAATGAACTTACTGAAGTCCTCATCCATGCAGTCGGTGTCGGAGTGACATTCCACCTTGTTCCCCTGTTCTCCATCTCTCTTCACAGACACAGATTCACCATTCAAGACAAACCTATATTGCTGACTTCACATCTACTCATGTGGCCTGTGCTTTGCTTGGCTTCACAAAAAGATGACATAAAAGATTAGTTTGCCCATTCGCATTGTAATAATGGTGCCAGATGGCTGACGCATAGCTTCAAGTGAATGTACACTTCAGCTGATGCACGACTGTTGTGTTGTGGCTTCAGCAGCCCTTGGGAGGGTAAATGTCCTGTAGATGTATGTATTCTATGGACATCTGTACAGTGAGGACACATGCCGAGATGAACAACTGTAATTCGAGGAGTATGCTACAATTACGAGGGTTGATTGTTCTGATCCACACATTGGAGGCTTGGCATTTTATAGAAAAGTATAAATTGATACTTCTTGAAAGGTAACAACAAGCTGTTGAAAAAAAGGAAATTGTCTGCCACAAAACGACATTGTTGGAAGTTGTTTTTCTGTAAATTATATTCACAAATAAGTCATTGCCACGGATACATGTTTAAAATACATGTGTGGGTTTGAACTCCTTCAGCACCCACCTTATCCCCCTGATTTGGCTCCGTAGGATTCCACATGAAGAACGCTCCAGCCGGAACACATTTTGATTCGAGCGGCACCGTTGACAAAAGTGTAAGGATGTGGAAGGGGAATATGTTGAAACCAACAACATTTTAATGTCTTTAGGTTTAGTCTTTCTATGTGAGGCTCAGTCTCGTATGTTTGTAAAGCCTCGGCATACAGTGACGTACGTTATGGTGATAGCTTACTTGTATATAAATGTAATGCTGGACCTCTGCGGCAAGTGCATGTACCTGTGGTCCTCACCACTTGAAATAGAATCACGAAAGATCTCGATGATTAATTAACGAAGAGAGCTGCATGTGTGCTAATGCTTATAAAGTGAAACAAGCCATTCCGCCCATAAGGAATATTACTTGCCGTAATGACAAAACTTGCAAAATGCGCTATAGCCATTTTTCTAGCGATAAGCATCAACATAAAGTTTGGATCACTGGCTGAATTCCGCGTTATTTTCGGCACTCATGTGACTCTATTTAGACTATATTTAGCAACATACGGAGCGTACGTACCTATCGTCACCACTCGCATATTTCCGTAACCAACAACAAAGCTCGTCCCCCTCTCGAAGGCCGCCATGTGCCGAAACGGCGCAAGCCAATCTGAATGCGCGTCAGGATATGAGTACTTCGATCTATATAATCCCCAGTATTGAAATTAATTTTGGCAAAATGCGTTTGTTTAAAAAATGTGGAAAATCGTAGATTGTCAGTTCCACACCGCGGTGTATACAGATAACAGAAGTGTGATATATATAGTGATGTTATTACAGGGGGCTATGTTGGATGATAAATTCAAATGTACACGTGCGTTTGTTTACATTCAGGAAACGGCTCACTTGACTGCGACATCCGTTTATTTTATTACGCGGTCTGTCCACCCATCCATTGAGACGCCTCCTACGACAAGCATAGGCTACTTGGGAATCCCCACGGGGTTAGATTATTAACATCGTCTCACTATGTTGTTAGTATATATTTAGAAATGCTTTTATATATCTCCAGACAGATATTTAAAAAAAATAATTTATATAAATGTGTGTATTATTTAAGGCCGTCCATGAAAGGAGAGATTCAGACGTTTCAAGCATTGAAAAGACAATGTCATATTTGTTACACTCAACTTAATATGTCTGAGAAATTGTTGAAATTATTATTTGAAATTATTTAAATCCGAAAACCACCCTCGTCTTGTCAGTTTTCTTCATCTAATTTTAATATCTAATTAATAATCTTTTGCAAATAAAAGATGAACGGCTTAGAATGAGTTTTAATGGCTTGTCAAATATGCTTTTGTACAAAAGAATATATTTAGATCTATATCAGAGAGGTTCAATGGTCGTATAACAGGACTAAGCGAGCGTTTAACTAGCGTCTACATAAAATTTACTATGTCGCGGGAGAAATCAGAGTTATTGTTCTTGTTTCAAGTAGTTCTCGAGTTCGTACGCTAATATGGAAACCTTCAAGAGGGGCACGAGTCTTCATTAATTAATCTTCGCGATATTTCGTGATTCTATTTCAAGTGACGACTATTCCAATGGATATTTCCATGCTTTGAATTTGAAGACGTCGTTCTGACAAACAAGTTCATTGTGTATAAAACGACGAAATGCTCAGGACGCAGCTATTACTTGTAGACATTTCTTATATTTTTGGTAAAGATGTGCGTAATGTTTTGTCAGAGTGATTCACTGAGCAAAAAATTAATTTAACACTTTAGTTCTCTGTTAGTTCACAGTTCGGTAAACGGGAATCTTAAACTGGTACCTGTGTTCTGTTTCGCTAAGCACGTTGTGCAAGCTGTTCAAAGCAGGAGCGACAGTTGGATACCAGTTTACGGGAAAACTCATGTCAGAAATAGTTGTATAATTGTGTAGTGTTGCTAGCTGAGATGCATGTACAAGTACAAGTCACAGTGTTACAATACAATGACGCCAGTATGTTGTCTTGAATGCTTCATCCTGCATACACAAACGCGGAATAGTGTAAAACATTAATACGAAAAGAGATATTTAATTTAATAATAATAAAACACACCACAAATCAAATAACAGAATTTTGCTTGTTCTCATTCTAATTATGACTGTCATTCACTCTTACGTGCGCGTACAGCACATTCATCCATGAACACGTGTGTCGACACTGAGAGTCGGCCAGTAAACGGGTCGATACTCTTGTCTTTGGTTTTAGCCCTTGACTTAGTGCTTAGTGTGTCATGTTCGTACAGGTTACTAAACACTGGTAAATATGGAAAATAAATAAGATAGTGATGTTGAAAGATTAACCGGTAGATATTGATTTATGTATTAGCGGTGTTGGTGTTGGTGTTGGTGTTGGTGTTGGTGTGAAATGATGAGGGTGGCAACCAGAATTAGCTTGATTACATCATACTCTTCATGCATATACTTGCTATAAAACACTCATACATTAATTAAGAAATAATTGTTACAGCTATGTATTAAATTGGCATTCGATAAATGTAAGTGAATGAAATAAAACAGGATTTTCACCATCAAGCAAGTTGTCTTAACTTGGTAAGGGAAGTAACTCCTGCGGGGCAGCGTTCCTGGATGTCTACAAACCTACTCGTAACTGATAGTCTGTCTGCCTGTCTGTCTATACTTGTAACTTGTGTGTTTGTTCGTCAAGTCTTGATGAACATTTCTGTTATGACCACATGTGTATCCTTCTTCGTGAATCAGAATTCCTAAGTGTGGTGTCTCCCACACAATATGTGCATACAGACCACCTGACCGATCAATAAAGCGAACGTAAAATTCGTTTTCATTGGACTTCATTGCATTTCCATTTAATAACAATTCAATGATCAATACGGTAAACAAGAAAACATTTCTTTTATAGTGCGTGCATTTTGTTTTCATGACATCACATACAGATTCAATATTTACCACTTTTTAAAGCTCGTTCGTCACGCCGAAGACACAGGTTGTTTTTCCCCATGACGTTTACAATATGTGAAGCCCATTCCTGGTGTGTCCCGTCATGATATGCCTGGGATATTGCTACGAGTGGATAAAACCAAGCTCACTCACTCACTCACTCACCCAGATACTGGAATATGTAGCTGAACCAAAGCTGGACAGCTCGTCACAGCTGTTCGGTTGTTTCTAAACGGTGACATATGACGTGTATGGAGGCAATTTGATATGATTAAATACGCAATGGAATAGGTGCATGCTATAGGGTTGTATGTTCACAGCTGTAGGATTTATATTCAGATTGAAATATTCATTCCGAGACGAATTTTGTGATTCAGGTGATTGCTGGTGATGTAACGATGCATTTAACTACTAAGCTACATGTACGACCACGGTAACTATAACACATGGACGACTACAACAAGTATAGTGATAACAGCGAGGTTCTACTAAGACCTACGATTTCTGTTAGGCTGCAATGATGAGTACATCTGTGGCAACTGTGTCTACCTCCGTGATGGATATATTGAGGACACGCCATGTGAAGAAGTTCTGCAAAAGCTGAATCAGGCAGATCAATGAGCACGGGTAGACGCTTCAGCTGACACCCTTTTTTAAAGTAAACACATGTTTATTTCTTAACATGGTTTTATATATATATATGCCCAAATCATAAGGGTGACATATCAGACAGTCTGACTGCATCTCTACACAGGGGCAAGTAGCAGACCAACATACATTACAAAAGTCAAAATTACTGAAGACTCTTGCAGAAATTCTGACA
This sequence comes from Haliotis rufescens, assembly GCF_023055435.1. Lineage (NCBI taxonomy): Eukaryota > Metazoa > Mollusca > Gastropoda > Lepetellida > Haliotidae > Haliotis > Haliotis rufescens. The sequence goes on from NW_025963779.1 coordinate 39,410,013, forward strand.
ATTATACGAGTGATATATGGAAAGCGTTCACTTACTTGAAACAGTATGTACCATAGTTACACCACTAATAATACAACCAACGTTCATGCCATACCTGACAACACGTCAGGTATGTCGAGGCTAACCTTTTGTCATAAAACTTTCAGTCATCAACAAGCGGTCATCATGGACACGTCAGTCGTGGCCTGACATTAACTAGATACATAAGACAAGACAGCATTCGGAGCACATTTCAAGGACACAGAAATTAACAATCCTTGCACGACTATTGACATCTCGGGGTGTGCATTTGGCAACATTGGAAGCCGTGAGCCATTTTATCAATGCCCCCTTTCCCATCAGGGTGAGGCGGCGTTTATCGTCGCTGTGCCATGCAGGTCGTCAGCTTACACCCACAACCAGGTGCCAGATGCAATAAGATCAAAGATAGGAAGGATCGCAGCTAAATACTCTACAAGAACTTCTGAACTTCTGAACATTCTGAGTATTTGTTTGTATTGAAATGTACATGAAATAGATGTGGTTCAGATTGAATGTCTACATAGGGGTCTGTAATGGGCGACTGGATTGCAATGAGAATGCCGCCATTTAGGAACATGCAGATGAGTAATCAACTCCGTGTTTCTATCTTCACTTCTCGCGTAGTCTTATGTGTGGATGCATGGGTTGTACAGGGTATTAACAAAGCGGTAACACTAATATATTTAACAAACTGTATTGCTCTCATTATCACGTATGCACCATCGCATATATAAGTATGACAGGAAACACCTGGTTCAGTCCCACGCATTCATACTAGTATGACAGGAAACACCTGGTTCAGTCCCACGCATATATATGAAGAGAAACACTTGGTTCAGTCCCACGACATTTCAAACGTTACCACATACCACATCAGCACTTTATATCAGATTCAATGGTATCAAATGAGATGTTTAACCCGTTACAACTACAACAGACGAAAGCTTGAGATGTGTTACCAACTGTGACCTAGCTGTTGCGATTTTCTACTCTTAGCTCACTAATTCTACACTCGTTCAACAACAACTGCTAGGTCCAAACTATCACAACGTCTATCCCCGCACGCCCATGACGTCTAATTGACATTCGCTTAAAACCACAAACGTTAGAATACTGCCAACAACCATCAATATTTTAAACAACCTTTTTATGACTTATACATTATTATTATTCTTATTTTACCTTTCAACCATAAAATATAATACACCATGTTACATCCAATAATTGTAAAATAGATATGTACAAAGAAACCTAGTTAGGCTATTAAAATACCATATAAATGTCACTGCTACATATTCACCTCTACGTCTTGTGGCTCTACTCAATATAAGAAGTACATCTATTACAGTTCCACTACTGGCATCGACTCCCCTCTATAAAACCTTCTGAAAAAGACGCATCTTTCCAAAGGTCCTACATTTGCCAACAGGCAATCGAAGCGCTAAAGAAAGCCCTTTCCACAGCCCACATTCTTGCATATCCCAACCAAAACAAACCCTTCATCCTCACAACTGATGCATCTCAATTACAATATGGTACGTTGTTGGCCAACTTGATTCTCATGGCAAAACTTGTAATGATGCTGTAAAGTCATGGATTTTGATGATACAAGTATCTTCCTGATATTGGTCCTGTTCTGTTTTTAGGAATAAACAATGTTGGTTGGTAACGTTTCTATTGCTCGTCAGTTATGAGCAATTTTAAGCACAGACTAGAGTAGGGCACATACTTGGCCATGACCGTAGTACTGCCATTTTAAGCACAGATATGTATGTTGGGTACATAAATTCATCTTGAGACTACATCTAGGCTCTAAACGAAGATTCTATATTGCCATTTTAAGCACAGACTAGTGTTGAGCAGTTACAGTTCATCTTGAGACAACATCTAGGCTCTCAACGTAGATTATATATTGCCATGCTATGCACAAACTAGGATTTGGTACATACAGTTCATCTTGAGACAACATCTAGGCTCTGACCATAGTACTGCCATTTTAAGCACAGACTAGTGTTTGGAACATACAGTTCATCTTGAACTGTGTTGGGCACATACAGTTCATCTTGAGTGAGTGAGTTTGGTTTTACGCTGCTTTTAGCAATATTCCAGCAATATCACGGCGGGGCACACCAGAAATGGGCTTCACACATTGTACCCATGTCGGGAATCGAACCCGGGTCTTCAGCGTGACGAGCGAACGCTTTAACCACTAGGCTATCCGACCGCCCAGTTCATCTTGAGACTTGGGAGGTTTACGCACAGACAAGTGTTTGGTACAGTTCATCTTGAAACCACACCTAGGTTCTGGCCGTAGATTCTATAGTGTCAGTTTAAGCACAGACTAGTGTTTGGTACAGTTCATCTTATAACCACATCTGGGGTCTGGCCGTAGATTCTATAGCGTCATTTTAAGCGCAGACTTGCGTGGGATACATACAGTTCTGGCCGTAAGTGATAGCATTTGTGTGGAAGGATGTCCGGTTTCAGGGGCCCAGTTGCAAGCTCCCCTTGTCAACCTCTAAAAGCATACCCCTCGGTTTTCAGGTCCCTTAAATTACCCGTATTAAAAGGAAGACTATGCGACATGAACGGCTCATCCTCTGCACCAGTAACCTCCCTTCGTATGTAAATCCGAGCAATTTTGCTAACATGTAGTATTCACGCGGACGTTATCAGTTTATCAAGCTTCTGGGTGTAGCCGTATATTTCAGATAACAGGTTTCGATCAATAATAAAGACTCGTCGCTGTATATTACCTATAAAAGATGAACAGGTGTCACTGACGAATGTTTATACAAAAGCACCGTATGTTAATAGCAGCACATTTACAAAAATGTCACTTAGGTTGTGACAAAGCGAAGTATATAAGTATTCTTGGTTGTATAACTATACTGGAGCAGTATAAATGTACTTACTATTTGTGTGACTTACTTACTATTTGTGTGACAGAATGGCAGACATGGCAGTCATCAGTCTTATATATTTATTGTTTCAAAATATGCAACCATGTGTAATAAAATATTAATTGATAGAGGTTAAAAGGCCTGTTTTCGCCGTGATTTGGACATGATTTATATAATTGCATCCAGGCAGCAACTGTCGTCCTCATTCCAATAGCTGGTGGATAATTATTCATTTGTCTTTTCGATAATTAGTTTTCGTTTTTGTCATCATCAGCATTTTCATCAGGTCTGATTGATTCGCTGTCGAGTAAGCGAACTGAGTTTGGGTGAGATCGAGAAGAGTAGCATGAAGTAAGGCGGTTAAGCAATGGGAAACAACGCGGAAAGTAGCCACAATTACATGTGTTGACCCAATGTGATGTTACATGTATGTATAATGTTCTGAAACTTGAATGTTTGACTAGGCTTCATGTAATGATCTATGTACAATAGCACACCAGTTCACCCCTATGCCCGCCTGTTGAGAGTGGGGCACGGGTGGCGACAGGTCGGAGTTAATCAATATTAAGATAGATCCCGGTCGCTGTGTGTTACGTCAGTTACAGGGTCATTCACTCATATTCGTCAAAACAATGCTCCAGACACAAACAGTTTTCTATGTTGCGATGTGCACATACGGTTTATTATGGAAGTACAACTGTATAAGTGTATGACAGTTTAATCATTTCCCTTGTCGGGGGATAGTGTCTACAGTAATGTATACTAGTATTAGTACATAATATATCATATAGTGACACATGCTGTGTTTTGGCACATCGACAGTACGGCTGCAAGGGCTATGAATAAATCCGCTGACATTGGAATAATCTATCGATCATTCGTTTTCTCAACTATTTATCAACGCCAACTTATATGAAGGATTACAATAAAGATTGTAACGTGTTTCAACTCATCCATTAAATTAACCAGAGACCATCTATTATATGATATCTGTATTAACTCAGTATCTTAAAAAAGTATGCACCTTCTGCCTTGACCCACTTTACGATATCGAAAGTAATCATTACTGTCGTACTCATGGTAAACAATGCCAGTGAAAGACTTGATATTTTTGCCTTCGCGGCATTGATATTAAATGCTCAATCGAAAGACGACGCGCTATACCGAGGGAGCGATGCTTTGTTTACGAAGGGAGCTAACTCGTCTTGACAATGCGATACGGGGTTTGACAGGTAGGCAGATGGCTGGCAGTCATTGAGTTTTGTCGTCTGCTGCATTTGAATCGGGAGGCAGACAGGACGGGACACAGCTCATATCGGGATTAATTTGGAAGGGAAACTGCGTTTAGGATACAATATGAACTTGTAAACTGTATACCTGTTTTGGAGGTGCTGAGGACTACTTGCCTCATGTCACCCTGCCAACTTATGATCCTGTGACATGAACCTCGGAGTTTCAACAAGCGATGGCAGATAAACAGAGGTACGTTCTTTTCTTTATGCCATACAGATTGTATCTGGTTTTGTTTTAACTAGATATATTATAACCAAGGGGCATATAAAACTTGTCTTGATTTAGATCTGAAGTTATCCGTGATGGCAGGCCATGTTCTGTTGTCTGTACTATCGACCGGAGCAGCATGTGACATCTGCGATTTGCGTCATGTTGCTTTCGATAGCGATAAATGAAATGGCCTGATTGCATTTTATGTTCTCTATGTTACCTTTCTATTGCCATTTTTACGACAGTTGCGGTAGGTTGTGATATTAATTTCACAGTAAATCTCAAGTTTTGATGAGTGAAAACCATTTCTAAAACTCAACGAAAGATACTGTACATTCCTCACAGTATATTGAATGAATTGTATTTTAGTATATAAAAAATAATGTCTCTACGAAAAGTATAATCATCTCTATAAATCATCTGTATAAAACCCGGCTGATTTGAGCCAAGTAAACCTTTTCACGGGAGATCGCCCTTTCAAAAGCTAAAATGTGGACACTGACTTCAAATAAAAGGTATTAGGCGTTCTATAAAAGGCCACACCCTGGTGCTTTTGAAAAGATAGAGCGACTGACTGAGCCTGCACGCAAGGGGGGATTCGTCATTATAGATGTGTTCCGAAGACACTCACTCCATTTTGGCTGAACACCGTGACCGGTCTCAGGCTTAATGCCGGATTTTCTAGCTTTTTTTATTTGCGTAAGACCTCGATAATAAATTCGGGCGATGACCTATGTTTTGAACTCACGTAACAAGGCATCTTTTTCCGACTTCAGATTTATCGTTTGTGTTTCTTATTGTATTTCCCAACTCAAGGAAGTGTATTTGCTCAAGAACATTCGTTCCTTATCGCCTATTTAAATATATACTGTGACTGAGCCCAGTTAGGTATCCTTTGTAATCTCGGGTCGCTGTTTTAAAAACCATTTTCTCTATCATAAGCCACAGTGTTTCTATCTCGGACAAATCAAATATTACCCAAATCTACAAGTAAATGTCTTAAGCCAAATGTTCTCAGTGTTTGATATCCGACCACTTTGTTTAAAGGCAACAAAGAATTGATTGGCATACGGTTCAACCGCCATGTGGGAACACCACTTTCCATCTGTCTCATTGCCACCGGCAGTCATCCTAGGTTGGCAGAACACTGGTTGGAGAACTATGAACCGATTGTCCCTAAAGTTCAACGCTCGGCAACAAAATATTTGAATGGTTCGATCAAACACATTCAACTGTCAGTTACAGTAGGGTGCAGCGGGAAAGCCTTTTTGTTCGTCATTATTCATATAATTTGCAATCATTTGTGACAATGACAAGGTGGGGTGAGTTTTATCACCCCAAGTGTCATAATACAAAATAATCTTTGGCGTCGTTAGATGAATTTTGTACATGGATACTTAAGCATAAAGTATTTAAACATAAAGAGAAACAGACAGAGATATTCACAGTGGTTTAGATATCTTACTATTAGCAGAAACAATACAATGCTTACGTTCTGTAGAAATGCTGGTGTATCTTTATTTTTCATCAAACGTTTTTGTATGTGTATCGCCTGATTGTCTCGTCTCGTGTAATAGATAGTTCTTCTTTGATGTGTTGAAGAATGATGAGTCACGACTGAACCATTAATCCGGTGTACATATCACTTCTAAAATCCTGATTCATCTTGAAAGCAGATGAGAAACACCAGACATTACAAAGTAATTATCCTAACATGAGGCTGACAATTAAAAAAATATCCTAATACAATGAAAAGGTTTGTCATCCGGTTCGAAATTCTAATTTCTTTGTCACTGAGGCCTAATCTATTCCGAATCACAGTCCGACCGGAACCACGTGTCCATCTCCAGTGAGGAGCTGTGTTTATGCTCACAAAACTGCATATTTAAAATAATAGGAATCAAAGGTATAGAAACCCGCATCATTAGTATCACTTATTATCTTTAGTTAGCCCTGTATGATCGATGTTGCAAAGAAATGGTGCTCGCTTACATCCCATTTGGGTCGAACCGTAGCTTTTGTCCCACTGTCCCACTCAAGCTGATTCAGCAGTGTAATACTAATTATCGCTGAAGAACACACGAGAGAGCCGGGGGAAGAGTAAGAAAGGCGGTTATGGGGATTGTATACAGGGATACTAGATGTGGACGTCAATTTCACCAGCTGTTACTGAATGGAAGTTAATCTCATCCTCAGTTGAATGTGCCATGTGAAAGGGGACAACGCGGCTAGTTGCAACACTTTTTAAAAACCGAATGGGAGTAATAAACTTAGTACCTGGTAAGGATCTGTGTTGTTTCTCTCACTAGGATGCACACAAGAAATGTTTCACACCTCTTGATATCGTTATCTATCTTTGATCTAAACCGACATCTGTTATTGAAAGTTTATTTTTTGTATACATTAGCTTTTATTCATTGTAAATATATATTACTGAATATGTGTATTGCTTTACTCATTCATTCATTATGTTTTAAATATATAAATACATGTGATGGAGATATAGGGGAAATATTATTTAAATTTACAACAGAAAAAGCAGTAGCCTCAGAGTTGTGAGAGAAAAGACACACTTAGATATAGAAATAACATTAATAAAATTAATTAATGTAATTGTATACTTATATTGCGCTAGTATTTACATACATTATATAATTAACATTACAAAGTGTTCTCACCGTAACTAATTTCCTTCCATAAAAAGCATACAGCAAAGTAAGTTTTCAGATTGCATAATCAATGTGTCATGTAACTCAAATGTTGTTGAAAAGGAAAGACATTATTTGCCTGACATGTAAGTATGGCACATGCTGCGTGTATTCAGTAGTTACTTCTGATCGATACCATCACAACGTTCGATTTATAGCCAATGCTTCAAAGACTACAAGTCAAAGGAATTGACGACAGGGACTGAAAGTAAACGAGCTGTATGTGTCAAGTTGAGGTCAGATAATTTATGAGGTATTAAGTATCCCTTAATGGGTTTCTTACATTCCGCTCATGTAACAGTCCGAACATATACTGGGGACGCCTCCTGCGATAGGTATACATATCTGGTCGTGGTTTAGATTGTTCCCCCGGTTTTAAAAAATTCCCCATCAGCCAACCTAAGCTGGTCGCTCGATGCGACTAAATGGGAAATGGTGTGGCTGGCCCAGACTCGTTCTTTTACAGGCAGCCGTCTTATGTCTGGAATATTGTTTAGGGCGTTTATGTAGTTTAATTTCATGCATCTGCTTCAATGTGTATACTACGTATCACCATTAGTTAAAAGTGAAATGTTTATTGAACACATCGTTACGCTGACACATCCCCATACTATAAGTCGGTTATTAAGCTCTTCCGTTTGCGTCCTACGTGTCAGATCTAGGGACTGCTACATGTGCGTCCTACGTGTCAGATCTAGGGACTGCTACATGTGCGTCCTACGTGTCAGATCTAGGGACTGCTACATGTGCATCCTACGTGTCAGATCTAGGAACTGCTACATGTGCATCCTACGTGTCAGATCTAGGAACTGCTACATGCGCATCCTACGTGTCAGATCTAGGGACTGCTACATGTGCATCCTACGTGTCAAATCTAGGGACTGCTACATGTGCGTCCTACGTGTCAGATCTAGGGACTGCTACATGTGCGTCCTACGTGTCAGATCTAGGGACTGCTACATGTGCGTCGTACGTGTCAGATCTAGGAACTGCTACATGTGCGTCCTACGTGTCAGATCTAGGGACTGCTACATGTGCATCCTACGTGTCAGATCTAGGGACTGCTACATGTGCGTCCTACGTGTCAGATCTAGGGACTGCTACATGTGCGTCCTGTGTGTCAGATCTAGGGACTGCTACATGTGCATCCTTCGTGTCAGATCTAAGGACTGCTACATGTGCATCCTACCTGTCAGATCTAGGGACTGCTACATGTGCATCCTACGTGTCAGAGCTTGGGGCTGCTACATGTGCGTCCTACGTGTCAGATCTAGGGACTGCTACATGTGCGTCCTACGTGTCAGATCTAGGGACTGCTACATGTGCGTCCTACGTGTCAGATCTAGGGATTGCTACATGTGCGTCCTACGTGTCAGATCTAGGGACTGCTACATGTGCATCCTACGTGTCAGATCTAGGGACAGCTACATGTTTAGCCTTCGTGTCAGATCTAGGGACTGCTACATGTTTAGCCTTCGTGTCAGATCTAGGGACTGCTACATGTGCGTCCTACGTGTCAGATCTAGGGATTGCTACATGTGCATCCTACGTGTCAGATCTAGGGACTGCTACATGTTTAGCCTTCGTGTCAGATCTAGGGACTGCTACATGTTTAGCCTTCGTGTCAGATCTAGGGACTGCTACATGTGCGTCCTACGTGTCAGATCTAGGGATTGCTACATGTGCATCCTACGTGTCAGATCTAGGGACTGCTACATGTGCATCCTACGTGTCAGATCTAGGGACAGCTACATGTTTAGCCTTCGTGTCAGATCTAGGGACTGCTACATGTTTAGCCTTCGTGTCAGATCTAGGGACTGCTACATGTGCGTCCTACGTGTCAGATCTAGGGACTGCTACATGCGCATCCTACGTGTCAGATCTAGGGACTGCTACATGTTTAGCCTTCGTGTCAGATCTAGGAACTGCTACATGTGCGTCCTACGTGTCAGATCTAGGGACTGCTACATGTGCATCCTACGTGTCAGATCTAGGGACTGCTACATGTGCATCCTACGTGTCAGATCTAGGGACTGCTACATGTGCGTCCCACGTGTCAGACCTAGGGACTGCTACATGTGCGTCCTACGTGTCAGATCTAGGGACTGCTACATGTGCGTCCTACGTGTCAGATCTAGGGACTGCTACATGTGCGTCCTACGTGTCAGCTCTAGGGACTGCTACATGTGCATCCTACGTGTCAGATCTAAGGACTGCTACATGTGCGTCCTACGTGTCAGATCTAGGGACTGCTACATGTGCGTCCTACGTGTCAGATCTAGGGACTGCTACATGTGCATCCTTCGTGTCAGATCTAAGGACTGCTACATGTGCGTCCTACGTGTCAGATCTAGGGACTGCTACATGTGCGTCCTACGTGTCAGATCTAGGGACTGCTACATGTGCGTCCTACGTGTCAGATCTAGGGACTGCTACATGCGCATCCTACGTGTCAGATCTAGGGACTGCTACATGTTTAGCCTTCGTGTCAGATCTAGGAACTGCTACATGTGCGTCCTACGTGTCAGATCTAGGGACTGCTACATGCGCATCCTACGTGTCAGATCTAGGGACTGCTACATGTGCATCCTACGTGTCAGATCTAGGGACTGCTACATGTGCGTCCCACGTGTCAGACCTAGGGACTGCTACATGTGCGTCCTACGTGTCAGATCTAGGGACTGCTACATGTGCGTCCTACGTGTCAGATCTAGGGACTGCTACATGTGCGTCCTACGTGTCAGCTCTAGGGACTGCTACATGTGCATCCTACGTGTCAGATCTAAGGACTGCTACATGTGCGTCCTACGTGTCAGATCTAGGGACTGCTACATGTGCGTCCTACGTGTCAGATCTAGGGACTGCTACATGTGCATCCTTCGTGTCAGATCTAAGGACTGCTACATGTGCGTCCTACGTGTCAGATCTAGGGACTGCTACATGTGCGTCCTACGTGTCAAATCTAGGGACTGCTACATGTGCGTCCTACGTGTCAGATCTAGGGACTGCTACATGTGCATCCTACGTGTCAGATCTAGGGACTGCTGCATGTGCGTCCTACGTGTCAGATCTAGGGACTGCTACATGTGCATCCTACGTGTCAGATCTAGGGACTGCTACATGTGCGTCCTACGTGTCAGATCTAGGGACTGCTACATGTGCGTCCTACGTGTCAGATCTAGGGACTGCTACATGTGCGTCCTACGTGTCAGATCTAGGGACTGCTACATGTGTGTCCTACGTGTCAGATCTAGGGACTGCTACATGTGCGTCCTACGTGTCAGATCTAGGGACTGCTACATGTGCATCCTACGTGTCAGATCTAGGGACTGCTACATGTGTGTCCTTATGGACAGTAACATTAGTTTGAAAAAGGCTGAACAAAAACTGTATAACTCAACTCCTCAACAAATGTATGATTTAATGCACACACTAAAACATTATTATACGTTGCTTGCTAATGTGAATAATGGCATATCATGCGATAAAACAGGTCGACAGTATAGAAAATGTTTTAACAAATCACATTGTACCATGGCGAGACACGCCCTGACAGATGTGACATACGAACACTGATAGCTACAACACTATGTATTAATAACGATATTCTGTGTGCATGACCGACATTGCCAAATATGGCCAACGCGACTGCTGACAATTTTGCGTTTTAATTGCATTACTTTTCAGCAGCTATCGCGATGGTTGCATCATTAAAAGGGCAGCTTTTATTAGGTCGATGACTTGGTCTGGTTATGTGTATTACGAAAGACAAAGCCAGAATGGCATTGGCCCAGTGGCTAATTACACGTGGTGTTTGTGAATGACACTAACAATGGGACATCCATGTCGTAGTCTCTATGGAATACACAATGGGGCGGTGTTTATTACAGCGAGGTCGTTTCAGATGACATGGTCATTTCCCTACACCAGATCTTGTCAAGCCTGACGTTTAAACAATGTGCATTGGGATGAAGTTTCACACACTGTTTAATGATTATTGTAATGACAATAAAATATTCTTATAGTAGTCCTGTCATGGAACACAGATTTTTTGGAGTAATCTGCACGTGTGACTTTAATTCCATCTCAGAATGAGGGCAGTTTGAAAGGGATCTTAAATTTAGACGGTGTAATCAGTTGTAGTTCATCTGTCACCGGATAGTGACTCTCGACTGATCCCGGTCGGATAACAAACATACTGACGTACAAACAACGCCGGGGACAGCGTAATCCAAGCCATATACAGACAGTACTGTATACCACCCCTTGTTATATACATGTACATAAAGATGCAATCCACAACACAACCATAAGATAATATATTCCTCTAGACACAATCTCAAAATAATTACGGCCTGGTAGGTTCAGGTTCGTGCGGGCCTAGAACTACGAAAATGTTACACATACCTGTATCAATTGCGTCATTAGCCCCCAGGGACACTGATGTACGGTCATTCAGAAGACCATAGATCTCAGGTAGCTGATACTATGAAGGGATGAAAAAGTTAAATTTGAGGAAATCACTTGTGAGCTATTGTTGTTTGAAAGAAGGCATTACTATTGTTGTAATCGACAAAGGTGGGGTAACTGACCTCTTGAGATTTGTACCTATTTAGTTCTGCTACGGTGTATGACCTAACGTGTTTCCATTGAGCATTCAGTTGTGTGCTATGTAGATAACTATATTTAAGAGCGGCTGCTTGATTATTCGAGACATACGTAGTTCAAATGTGGGTTTTCCTAGATGGTCGGCATTCTTGTTATAAGTCATATCCATAAATCGTACAATGTGGCAGTGTATTTGGAGACGGGCACCGTACAATATGCTAGGCTATACCATAAAAGGCATATTGACCAGCTAGCGACATATTTTGTCACAAAGCCTTATTGTAGCTTGCATTCTTGCTGTGAGAGGGGACACAATGTTGCTTGTTACTGTCCCAAACGACTGGATTCCATGCATAGCTGGACCAGAGGGCGACTGAAGGTATCTTACAAACGGCGATGGAAGATGATATCAAATATTGACGTGGTTATCTGCTGATAACTTGTCGATGTGATCATGTGTGCAGATTAGGTATGGCCTGTGGTGATCAGAAATGACTGTCGAACCATTATCTGTGGCATGTTCTACAGTGCGTGTAACGTGATATTACGTATATTGACATGCCAGTGCGAGACACATATATCCATGCTTTCCTTTTTAAAGCATACTAATCAGTCGTTCATATGGAAGTTGTCTGTGTTATTGAAAAGAAAAAGAAGAAGTTGAAATCCCTGTCCCTACCTTCATTGATACTACAACGTCTAAGTGCCATCTATTCAATCTATTCAACAAGGTGTGTTCGTTCGGAAATCGGTGTGCCATCAACAGCCACACATTTGACAAGACGACTATCCCTGAAATATGTATCGCGGTCTTTTCAGCTGCAGAAACGGGAATCCCTGACCATTTCACGGTCCATATCTCTCATTGACACAAGTCATCCGCAGTCGATGCACAACTTTCCCATCAATTGTCATTATTTTCATTTCATACAATATAAGTTGACACGTTTTATCTCCTGTGAAAACGACACAAAACACTAAATCTCCCCGTTTGTTATCTATACAAGAGTTCTCAATGACCAACTGAAGCGGAGAAATGATTTCGCAATTTCTGTCGTTATTACGACATATTCCGCCACCCAGCAGTTTTCTGGGTATAGTTCAATCGTAGCCCGGGGCAGCGTTATAACGGGGGGTGTTGTTAGCTTGCCTAGCCATGCGTGAAGCGATGCTTTGCTGTGTCTTCATCTACTATAGGGTCACGTGAGGTGAATAGCCTCTAACTTAGTCATGATGGTGTCATAGAAGATACCATGTGGTGTTTCACAAAGGGTGCCCCTCAGTTCATAGTTGATAGCTTTTTACCACAATTTTAATCATTGGTTTATCTGAACATTTATACTGCCAAATTATCCCGCAGAACTGTCAGACAGTCATTATATGTCTACTACACTCTTTCAGCAACAACGTCACAAGTTGTATCTGCAAACCATGCTATGATGGTTATGCTTTCGCTTCTTGTGTAGACTGAGGCTGGCATAATAATATGGAAGAGTGAGTGGCGATGTACAGGGGACGGGCAGTACCAAACAATTCCGCCCTCCGAGATCAGATTAAGTTATCGTTCAAGTGTTAGTTTCGTACCATCTGATTCTGCTGTTCTTACAGTTATGTTTATGTTTGTGACATACACCCCACGGTATTCATGATCAGCTATGTCCTCTGTTACTAGACAGTGAAGGCGTCCATTGTTTGTAGAGACGTAAGCTGTAGTAAACATCCTCAGTTGAATGGTATACACGGAAGTATTAACACCGATGAGATGACCCTCGGACTAAAACAGGAAAAGGATAAGTAACGAAATCTCAGGCAGGTGTTTGTCGTCTGTTAAATTCTGAAACCCACAACCAATTGCAGGAACTGCCAATTGCAATGTGGTTGCACTGTCCCTGGTGTGTCCTGACACAAGTGGTCGTCACATTCTCACTTGTTAGCATTTGCTTCTCGATTATGGCCTGTTTATCTTGTAAACATTTATACGGAGAACTTCCTTCCTCTCTCTTAAACAGTTTATCATACCTTGTTGGTCTTTATGGATGATCTGATTTATAAGGTATTTAGGTCAACAAAATGAAAGGTTTTCCGCTCTCATCGTGAGGCTGGTTAGTGCAGGGGTTTGGTTGTTTTACTTCTCTGGTGAATCATCGCAGTTTACGACGTCAGATTGCTTTATGATTATATGTATGGTGTTGTGAGTATGAGGATTGTGACATGTAATTGTGAGAAAGTTAAATATTTTTAATAGATTGTTGTCCATATTGATTGTGATGTTACACAGGTGTTTTTCAGTGTCCCCATACTGCCGTGGGTCTGTAAAGTCGTGAAATGTCAAGATGAGATTTAGTCCATATGTTTTAATGGGATCTTCTCGGAAACGGAGGTTGAGGTAAGGACATCAAGTTGAACCCGCTGTCGAGCAGCTAAATGTCCTTTGTTGCTGTAATATGTTTTCGATCTGAAGTTTTTAGAAGATCTTAAGCAGCTAGAATGTGCTACGATCTGATCTATTTCCTTCAGTAAACAAGTTCACTTAAACAGTCTGTAAAACTGCGGGTAATATCCATCATTTTCTGCTGACAGTTGAAATTTGACTTCAGTGTAAATATGTTTCCCAACATGTATTAACTCAAACCTCTACTTCATGCTTGTTTCTCACAGCCGCCAGTTACCGTAAACTAAAGCTTGGCACGATTTACAAATGTTTTCAGACACATTATTTCTCTAACGCATGTGTATTACATTGATTTACTTAGACTTTGACTTTCAGTTAATGCCACCATTGAACAATGAGCGCCATTGTAAAATGTGACCTTACAAGGTTGTAACATATGCGTGTATATTGCAAAGTAATCAACTTACGTTAATCAACTTAAGCACACACACTATCGAAATACGGCACTGCAGTTTTGAAGTTCAACATTTATTTCGGTACAGTAATGAATTTTTTACATCAATAAATTAATCTCCCGTTTTCCGAGGTTGGTCTCAGATAAGTGTTAAAGATGATAAATTGCTATCCGAAAGGGGGTATGTTAAAACATATTGTAGTAATGGCTCAGAAATGTGTATGACTACATTATTGAACATTATATCCATTAGTATGGTGGACGACGTTAGCCCTTGTAAATCAATAGTCGTATTTGGGAAGATATGTCTGTCTCGAGCATTATATGTGTCCCAGGTCCTGGATTGTAAATGTTGCCAGGCAACCGTCAAAACAATCCCGCCATTCCAGTTAACCTGTAACCAAGGTGACATGCGTACTCAGTTATTTAAATGCCATTTGTTATTGCTAGATAGGAAAACGTCCATGTCGACTGCATATATCTTAGTCAGGCATAGCCCATGAAATAAGTGGTCATGAGAATGTCAGTACTTTTGTGTGTAATGGTTTAGACCAGCATGCACCCTGACTTGGGGCGGTCACAAATACATGCGTTAGACAACAAGATATCGACACAACAAGGTGATGCTGATTTATTCCATATAAACAGAGTCAATGGCGTAAGAACAACAAACAAGGTCACATTTCATAGTACTGTTTGTTGTTAAAAAATCGTATTAAGTGTTGATGTTTCTTAAGCAATTGCCAAATTCACAATGCATTCGCTTGCATTCGTATGGGAAATGGATAAGAATACTTGCAACAAAACCAAATTAGACAACCAGAAGAAAAACGCTAAAACATCCTTGTTGTACGATAGCAGGCTATTGTACCGAACAAGAGTCAGATATTTGCCAACTTTGGCCGTTTTTCATCTGTGTTAATATTTGCGGCATCTGTCTCTCTCAAACAACGTAATTTCTTTCGCTGGTGTATAGTGCTTTATCCTTCTTATCCCCCGAACCACACACAGAACCTATTCGTTTTTCAAGAGTTCAACGGTGACATTTTGGTTATATTTGTGGAAATATTGTAAATATATTCGTCGGACTGTCTTCCTGTGATAAGACATGTGATTTCCCGTTTCAGTATTCGTGATGTTCCCCTAGGGTACTTACTGGATATCATGCTTGGAATGTATAAGTAAGTACACACATGCATGCAGCATCTAGGTATGCATGAACTGTAACTTTCATTTCCAATAATCACACCGGTGCCGCCGGACACTGAAGACTTGGTACTGCAGGTAGTCACTGACGTTTGAGTATGAGCTCGCTGGAATATAACTTAGGGGAACACTCGTGGAAGAATTGCACGATAACTAGTGTGTGGAAACGGTTTTTACAGATCCTAGAAAACAATACAGTGCTCATGGGACACACATTAACAAGATGGTTATGTACTTGAAAGCCCACTGCAGTTAGAAATAACCGCTTCACCTTGCAATAAACAACCATTGTGCTTCCAGATGGAGGGAAGAAAAATGCAATTCGAAGCTATATATATGACTGTGATATTAGTTATTACTTAAACATCATGTTTATGTTAATTTAAAAGTATATACATTTCTTCACTGCTAATCGGTAGCGCAATAGACTGAGATAGCTACATCTTTCTGATCAAGCTTTGTATCAGCACGATGTCTCCTTCAGGATGCACCAGGAAGACCACTGCCGCTAATACCGTGTAATACCAATAGATCCCTCTGGGAATGTGGGCCATGCTTTTGTCAAGTGGTACCAGTCTGTCTGCTATGGAATCAATGGACATTCCTAATGGTATTAGGGTGGCTATCACAGGGTAGTCGTGTATCACCTTTGTCATCTGCACTTAATAACCTCCCACCTAGGAAATCTTCATCATTTCACGTAAGAAAGTCTGACTACAGTGTTTGACAATAAGAATAGTGGATGAAAGAGTGGATGAATAGGACTGAAACCTCAATGGGTGAAGCTCGTTTCTGGTGTCCCCCGCCGTGATATTGCTGGAATATTGCTAAAAGCGGCGTAAAATCAAAACTCACTCACTCACTCACTCACTCACTCACTGAAACCTCAGATGTGCATCACTAGGTCAATGTTAATGTTAATGTTGCATTTTCATACAACTGATGCCCATATATATGTTGTTAATTTACTAATGCATTCTAGGACATATAAAATCACGACAGTTTACTTTTAAAGAGTGACTTATATGTCAGAAGACGTGATGTCGCCATGTCGCGCTGTATCAGTTTCCAGGGGATCAATATGAATATCGAACTAACGATGGTTAGACAACATCTTTATAATTCGTGAAATATTTAGGTCAAATTTGCAACACGTTTCAGTGCAAATAAATCCAGCAATATCACGGCGGGGGACACCAGAAATGGGCTTCACACATTGTACCCATGTCGGTAATCGAACCCGGGTCTTCGGCGTGATGAGCGAACGCTTTAACCACTAGGCTACCCGACCGCCCCGCGTGATGTTAGAATGATTATATATGATTATATAATCGATTGTCAAATTAGACGTCACGATCATTAAATGCAAATGCATTATGTAGTTCGCTCAGATGGAGTATGAAATATTATCATCATGATGAAGATCTCAAAAACAAACTCTTCAGCTGATGATACCTAGAGCGATAAGCACTTGAAATAGAAACATGGAGATGATAATCCAAATTAGTACTTGCAAACATTATTCATGTGTTGCCTTATATTGAAAGGAAAAGCAAATATTAGCTTCACAGTTTGGAATAACATGCCAATACTGTTCAAGGACTCAAGTGCTGTATTCTTTTCATTTCTAAAACTTAAAAACTATGTTGTCACTTTGAATGCCAAACACCGCAGGAAGATATATTTGTATTACTTCGGTAACAAAATTGATCTGGAGATTTTTATTTTTCCGCTTTTAAGTTTTATTTGTGAAACAAAGACAAAGTGCGCGCGTGCGTGTGCGTGCGTGCGTGCGTGCGTGTGTGTGTGTGCGTGCGTGTGTGTGTTCGCGCGTGTGTGTGTGCGTGTGTGATAGCGTGCGTGCGTGCGTGTGTTAGTGTCTTTTAAGGTAACATCAATGCAAACATAAGGACAAAGAAACGGTAACTTTTCATTTCTTGAAAGAAAACTACACGTACATGTAACTTCAAAGCTATTTCAAAATGTCATTAAGGAGTTAACTCCAACCTTAAACCCTGAACCAACATGTCGATTGTGTTGACTGTATGAATAAACAACACGGGTCTGTGGCCTGGCTACGCAACCTTGACATACACCATGCCGCTGCAACACCTGTCTTACAATTCTCCACATGGATTGTGCAAGCCAAGGCAGTCGACAAGGGGCCCAGGTACATGTTGTTTACTTTGGGAAGTTTTACATTAGAAATCATGAGCAGAATGTGGTCATTTATGCCAAGGCTTCATGTGATGTTTGTTACCAATAGGATGCCGTTTGTGCTAATGTCTTCGAATTCGCCTTCTCCAAAAAGCACCAACATTTTACACTTTAAATATTGAGAGTCAAGAAACAAGGCAGGTTTTGCTTTGATGAATGAAGAGTCACACTTGAGGATAAATATTTGGTAGATATGCTTTGAAACAATAGCCATTGTGTACATGCATGTCCTGCATTGAGGCGCTTGTGCCTGCCAGTAACATATTAAGCATATTAAGTTAACATTAATGGAGAACACAATTCTATTCTCCGAATTGAATAGCTGTGCTTTGAAGTTAATTACATTCCTCGATAATTATTGAATCATTAATTGTCTGTGTCTATAGGTAATGATATATGTTCTTTGTCTGATTCATGTAGACAAAGATTCCATTGTTGAGAATATCCAATATCATTTGGAAGAATATATCCTTTGGGGGTGGGGGTGGACCTATTTTTGGAATTATCACACAAAGAAATGTGAATAGCCGATGCCCAGTGGTGCAGATGCATTAAGGCACTGAACATGTTCTCATTGTTTTATATCCATATGTGTATTTCTGTACATATAGTCCACAATGCTTTTCTAAATGTATGTGTAGCACACTTGGTATTCTCAGTATGATACCTAAAGCCTTATATTATACATGACGTAGCATGGCGCTCGTGAATGTATACCATTCAGTTTTATTTAATGTTCATGTACGTTGGATCCTTTGCCATAAATAGTGTTTATGAACAGATATATCTGAGTCATGTATATGATGAGTAAAACATAAGAGTAAATCCCTTTTACTAACTGATAAGGTTGCGAAGTAATACATTTTATACTTATTGGGTTCACTGTTATCAATTTACTCGTTATAATCCTTTCACCATTGTGTCTTCATTCAACACATTCAGATTAATGTCAAAATGCTATATTATTATCTTCATTTTCTTAGATTTAAGAGCAATTCCTTCTTTTGTGGCGCTATAAACGTACAGACTAACAAAATCACCAGTGGCGTCTCGTCCGGGCAAAATGTTCATATTGGTGTTCGTTTGTACTTTCCAAATACGTGTTTATCGACCAGCAATCTGTTATCTATCAGATTTCAAATTATCTTCTATGGAGACATGTTACACGAAATCATAGAATAACAACAGCTTTGAAGTGCAGACAAACTCACTTGTTTATATTGGCTCGAGACTACCCGGAAGACTAACGTCATCAGAAGCTGCCACCGGAAACCGTTTGGCAGTGGTTCATTATTCTACCAGGTTTAAAGCTTTTAATATCGCTGGATTATGCATCGGCCTCTAAGCTAAGGTCCTGAATTGTACAAGTTGCTGCAACGTTTGTTAAAAGGTTTTGCGGTCCTCGTAATAGCTCATTTGGCTCCATAGACAGCCATGGCACACCACATCTACAGCCCGATGAGATTTAAAACTATGGTACTATGGATAATAGTCTCCTTCAGGTAAGATTTTATTTTGATTTAAATTTCTCCATCTATTTAATTACCGTGCAAGGTGTATAAGTTTTATGAATTGTAATCTTTCGCGAAATAAATTGACGTCTCTTTTGCAAATTTACTTTACCATGGTATTGAATGTTTATTGCTGGAAACACTAATGGTATCACATTTACAGAAAACGGTTGTAATATGACCAAATCGTATTATCGATAATATCCCATGCTAAATTATTATTTATTTCATATTTGCTATTTCGTATTTGTCAAATGGTAGCCATTTGGGAACGGATCATTTCTATATATGCGACACAGTAATACTGCTACTTGTGTATGTTTGTGTAGGGCTGATTCCCACAGATAGCTGTATCACAGGACGTAATGTTCTTACTCTGGGTTGTTATTTTGGTCACGTAAGATTCATATTTCGACACCCTAGTCATCTTTGTGTCATTTCTACTCAGACAATATACACACCTTAGGTTTGTT
Source organism: Haliotis rufescens (assembly GCF_023055435.1). Lineage (NCBI taxonomy): Eukaryota > Metazoa > Mollusca > Gastropoda > Lepetellida > Haliotidae > Haliotis > Haliotis rufescens. Next base: position 39,430,009 of record NW_025963779.1, read on the forward strand.
ATTTGAAAAGTCAATATGATTTATCAGTATGTTGACTATTTCATACAAGCTAAAATAGTCCTTTAAGTTGTTTTAGTGATAGCAGTTTGTGTTCAGCACAATATTGATTTTCTCATTGTTGCCGACGTTTACCTTCGATGAGGTATAACAATGTCAACAGATGTAACCGAAATGGCCCCGAAGAAACATTTCTGTAGGCGAAATGACATGTAGGGAATCATTGTCAAAAGTGTCAATACACGCGGGGTCTAGAGAGGCGTGATCGCCCATACATATTGTAGACGGAAGCACGCTTCTGAGAGTGTTATTGTACGATATATATGTCGTGAATCATAGTGACCTGACATAGGTGTGGCACGCTGGGCACCTTGTGCTCGTGCAGTAAGTTGTACAGCTGAACAAAGGTCGATAGGGTGTTGAGGACAGCTCTGTAGCCGGCCACAAAACGATCGATGATAGTGGACATTAATTAAATATTGCAGTTATATACATTCGTGTTTAACAGTTAACAGGGGTTTTGCCTTTTACTGTACTTTTCCACATATCATAAGCTTGTTTACATTGTTGATCAGCTATGATGTGTCTGTTCCTAGAGGACCGTTTTCGTATCTATTCAGGTAATAAAAGTCAACTGACTGATTAGGCCGTGTGTCGTAACTAAGGGTAGACACATGGTAAGTATATGTGTTTGTATATACGTCAAATGCCATTTTGTATTCAACCATATGACATGATTTAACTACATATCCAGCTGATGCAGGTAACAATCTGTGTATATTCATTCGTGGCATTTGGTGTAATTCAACTGTTTGTGTCGACTATTGTGTCTATTGTTTTCGTATTTAAGTTAACACTTAAAGTAATAAATTCCTCATGAAAGCTTGTCTCTCCTTATCATTGTCCAGAGCTCGACTATCACCTCATGTCATATCGCATTACCGCACCTAGAGGTCGCTGTTGACTTTCACTCCACAAAGGTAAATTAGTTTTCCTCTCGATGATGGCTGCGGAATATGATATAGGGTGAACGATAGGTCAAGCCCTTTTGTCCCCATGTACTTTTGTGCAATCTTCGCATAAAACCTAAACGAAAACAGAACATAAACCCAACAGAAGCAACGGCAAATATACGTCAGGTGACGCTTTACCAAGGTGCTGGTTGCTGAGGACTTTCGGAATCGATTGGTCAGCCAGTTTCATTGTTGAGCACCAGTCGTAACTATGGATGTCTAATGTGGGTCGGACGCACTAAAGCAGGTGCTGTAAATGTATAAGGTAAACAGATACTGAGATTTGGATAAGTACCTGGAAGCGGTATCAGGTGATTGGTCGAATGGATGGAGAAGGCCAGCTGAGGTCTTCAGAATGGGAAAATTTCAATCTTTGGATATTACAGTAGTTGATGCAAGGAAAGAAAGGTAAGATGACACATGTGTGTGTGTCCGACCCGTCTGTAACAAACACAGTATGTGGGTGCAAGGTGTTATTGTGTCATATCTAGCATGGCAGCTCTTTAGGTTAGTTCTATTTACTCAAGACAGTGATAAGAAAATCGAAACAAACCTTTGCCCTTATATATATTCCCCTAAGAAACTATTGGTCCAATGAAGCTGAAACTTCACATACTTGTTCCCACCAATGATAAGAACACCCACATGTGGTCAAGGGGTTTTAATCCAAGGTTTAACATCCATACTGAAAGCCTATTTGTCTTTCTGGTACATGTGTAGTTACCATGCCTAGTATTGGGGCTCAACGTGTATGTTCTTTTTTTACGATATTTAAAATTTTGACCTTTGTACATTGACCATGCTCCTATATTCTCTAACAATACGTTTCTTTGCACTGTAAACATCATCTCCCCAGAAACCCCTGCACCAATGAACCTGGAACTTAACATGATTGGTCCTACCAATGATATTACCTGAATGTGTTGACAAGTTTTGTTCATGCCCATTGTCGACGATTTTTGTACAAAATGTAAGGTGAGGTGAGGTGAAATTGGGTTTAACGTCGCGTCCAAGATTATTGCACTTATATAGCGACGTGCATGCACGTGTATGTGTGTGTGTGGCTGCTTGTACTAGTCCGGACTGATGCCGATTTATAGTGCTAGCTCACTGAGATACCATGCCGCAGTTTAACATGAATACCCCACTCAGACACAGTATACTGACTCCGAGCCGACCAGTCCTTGTTTTAGCCTCTTAATGCCGAGCGCCAGACAGGGTAACAACAAGTACAATCTTTTAACGTCTTTTTGTATGACGCGGCCCGGGATCGAACCCTGGACCTTCCGCTCTCCGGGCGGACGCTCTACCACAAGACCACGGAGGCGGTGTGTACAAAATGTAATGAAATTTGGTGTATAGTTTTTCTAATTGTGGGATTCACAACATATGTTTCGTTTGTTTGTAATGTTTTAACGTTTGATCTTTTGGTGATCGTGCCATTGCATGCTCTCAATCTGCACGTTTGTCTCTGTAAACTCTGGAAGAAGCTGAACTTTGGCGTGGATGATTCTACTTCTGATGATATTATGCTTTGTTTAAATCATTAGATGTTAGTGTTAGTTTTTAGTTCTTAATATCCATGCAGAAAATATTTGAATATCAATGATGACGGAAAATGCTTTTAAGTTTCCTTTCTTTTAAACAATGTCAACTGTTTACGACATAGTTTTCCATGTGAGCTACACTATTGTGTTTTCATCCTTTAACTAGCACACTCAAGCTGTGGGGATTTTTTGTTAAACTAGATAACTAGCAGCCAACTGTGTGCAGTATTATCGGTATATCGATAAATTGAGATTCATTCTTTCCAAGATACGTATCTGAATATCATTTTTTATGCTCGATATATCGGGTGATGTCAGATAGCGAGATTTTAATGTTATTTTCTTGCCAAATGCCTTCACTGCACTGCAGGATGCATCCGGGGCCCCAAGATGGCTGCGTATTTATTGACTGAGTAAACACCATGTTGTACCAGCATCTTGTTTTGTTCCATTTATGAACTTCAATTCATACCTTAATGCATCAGATTGCTGCTGAATTCAAAATTTATAATTATACAATATATCTCAATACGGTCTTGTGCATAGCAAAATATTGTGATAAACTGTAAACCATTCCCAGTAGCAGCCTATGCTTGTTAGAGGCGACAGAATGGATCGTGTGGTAAGGTTCAGTGGCTTGGTGGTTTGTGTGTCAGGGTACCCTAACGGCGTGGGACGTTGCTCATAATATCAGTCACGGTATTGTGATTTACAGGCGATCAACATATTGCTGGAATATTACCAATTCAGTCCACTCGTCACTGACCATTTGCTGATCTATATCGATCTCAACTTACATATAAATTTAGATATTCATTGAATCATTTATTTAATTATGTATGTTATATTTCATTAAGTATCCAAAACGGATTTTACATTCCAGATGCATTATCAACCAGTCTTTAGGAATGTGAGTCGTTTGATATCCATAGCATGCTATAGTAAACGTCTGTCCACGAGTTAACAGTTGAAGTCGGCCCAGACTCGGCAGTGCTAATCTTATCCACACACAACCGGCGTTAGACGCATTGTATACAGATTTCTGCCTGCTTAAACTCAAAACGCCTTCTCCGAAAGATAACGCCTTACCCGGAAAGTAGTTGAAGTTGAGCCTGTCAGTTGTTTCATAGAGGTTGAGTTACAGCGTTGGTACTAAACATGTGCTGTGCACGCCCATGTTACAAGCACTGTAACCATGATAGGCGGCTAAAAGGCCATGAGTGAATATGAAAGATGTGCAAGCCAGAGAATGTGGTGAGTAGATATGCAGGTGTAGAGGCACGAATAGTGAAGGTTCAATCCGGATGGGTTTAGAAAGAAAGAGTGTTTGACAGACTAACACGATATTGATAACGTCACCACGATAAGATGTTTGTGAATGAGCGCGCCAATTTGAACAATATATCTATTTTAAAGGGGCGAGGCCCGGGTCAATTGGCAGTCCTATCACGTTTGTTTCAAGTTATGTCTTACACGTTTACAAAGAACATGGTATGGTACTGAGTAATCAAGAATCATATTCATGGCTAATCTGGGATTTGAACTACGATCCTAAGATCAGGGCCATCCTTACCTACGCATGAACTGTAAAGTGTATTTGTATTAATACGATACAGACATTAAAATCAGTATGTATATTCTTGCATTCTACAGCTTAGTTGTACAATGTAACCCATGTCGTCTCCTATATCCTACTTTATCTCGGCGGCCACAACACCGGGAAGTAGAAGGGTGTAGCCAGTTGATGTCATCTGATTACAACCCACTTGAACCGGAGAGGGCAGAGTCTTATATAGTAGATTTGATGACGTGTGACATTGAAAACGCATCGACACAGTCTGCAATCATGTCGTGTTGTGATGCAGGTCTGTGAGTAAAGCGTAGTATGCAGTCCCCTTAAGCTGTATTTCTGTAAGCAGTTACGATCACACAGTGACATCTTAGCTTGTATTAGTGTTTCATAAAATGCATATACACTTATTTTTGTACTAGTCCATTGATAAATAAATGTCACAAATGTCGTTTCAATTAAAACTTTAAGAAGTTAGTGTCTTGCCGCCGTGCCTTCAATTATCATCATGAAGTCAGAAAGGAAAAGGAAGCTACCCTTTCGCTGTCATTCATTAACTTGTTTTCTTTCATTTCTTTCTTTTCATTCCCCCCTATCGACAGTCTTTTAAGATCACTTTACAAATTAAGAAATGATTTTAAGAATTTGGGGCACCGAATGTTTTTGGTTTTGGTAAATAAGTATTCAGACCTCTAGCTAAGACGAGACGTTGCTACAACCCACGTCGTAATTGTTCCTCTAATTTTTTTCACATGTTTTAAAAGTATGTAAAGTATATTACATTTCAGGTTTTTTTATATAACATGTATATAACATAACCAGGGGCGGTTTATGGTAGCCTAGTGGTTAATACGAGGGATATCAAAACGTTTTGAGCCTCACACAGTATTCCTGGTCGAATGGTACAATGCGCTACACCTGATGTACATGAGTGTCTTAGCTACTGATGCTATGTAGAAACATTTTGCTGGCTGCAATTATTTTGTCACAACACTTCGTGGAAAAGGCCTACCCCTAGTGAATTGGCAAAATGGACAAATCTGAGTACAGAGCGGTGATAAAGTTCCTTGTCCTAGAGGGTCAATCTGCAACACAGGTGGAAGAGCGATTGACTGCAGTTTATGGAGTGTCTTCCCCATCGTCTGCAACTATCAAACGGTGGGTGAAGGAATTTCAGCGTGGCAGAGAGAACTTAGAAGATGATGCCCGGTCCGGGCGGCCATCAACCAGTACCAGCCCTGAAAACATTGACACTGTACACAAACTAGTGATGGAAAACCGCCGTATTACTCTCCATGAGCTAGAAGAAACAACATCAAACGGCCTATCATATGGATCCATACATAATATAATTCATGGCAAATGTCCAAAGTGTGTGCCAGATGGGTCCCGAGAATGCTTACAGATGACATGAAGCTATCAAGGGTCACCATCAGTGGAGCCTTGCTAACTCGGTACAACGCCAACCCAGATGATTTTCATTTTAGGATTGTAACCAGTGATGAAACCTGGGTTTATCATTATGATCCGGAGAGCAAACAGGAGTCGATGGAATGGAAACACGCCACTTCTCCAAAGACAAAGAAGTTCAAAGCCACCAGATCTACCAAGAAGGTTATGATGACCATCTTCTGGGACAGCAAAGGAGTGACTACCTGCCCCATGGCACCACAATGAATGGGGAGTATAACGCCAAGTTATTGAAGCAGGTGCGCCAATCCATCAAGGTGAAACGCCGTGGACAAATCCGTCGTGGGATTCTGCTTCACCAGGACAACGCACCAGTCCACACGAGCCGTGTTGCAATGACAGCTGTGCAAGAATGTGGCTACGAACTCCTCCCTCACCCACCCTATTCTCCAGACCTAGTCCCTAGTGACTTCCACCTCTTTCCCAGGCTGAAAAAACACCTCCGGGGCCGGAGATTTGAAGATGACGATGAGCTAAGTGCTGCTGTGGAGGGTTGGTTAGGGGGACCAGAATGTTGACTTCTACCGATCGGGCATCAGTGACTGGTAAACTAGGTGGAAAAAGTGTGTGGAGTTGGGAGGGGACTATGTTGAAAAATAAAGTAGTAACAATCCAATTCTTTTACTTTTTCTGTGTGAGGCTAAAACATATTTTATATCCCCTCGTACGTTCGTTCGATTCCACAAATGGGTACAATATGAGAAACCCATTTCTGGTGACCTTAGCCTTGATATTTTTTAGATTATAAATATGTCGAGTTAATGTCCAGCTGCTTGGTACATTCATCTTCGTATCAAACCAAAATATTTTCTGATTTATTGCAGGGGTGGATGCATGGCTCGGCTCCGGGAGGGATTGTACAGCGTCCATATTGAGAGCTGCGTCATCACTCTGACACTTGTCTCCGTCCTTGCTATTTCAGGGGAACTGCTCATTAACCTCCACATTGTACAAGGTGAGACATAAAAAGGAATATCCGTCATACCCGCAGACATACATGTACATTGTAACCTTATTCGGTCATTTTTCAGTCCACCAATACAATTACTTGTGTGCTTCGTAAAATCATGAATACCTCTGCAATCCACTGTTAGTACTTCCATTGATACCATCACACGCCATCATTGATTCTCTAGCGATTCGTTGTACTCCCACACACCATCACCCCTACCTTCAATCATACCACCACACGTCATGTTTATACCTTCAACCAAACCGCCAAATGCCATCACACATACCTTCAATCATACCACCACACGTCATGTTTATACCTTCAATCATACCGCCAAATGCCATCACCCCTACCTTCAATCATACCGCAACATGATATTCTACAGACCTTCATTCATACCCTCACATGCCATCATCCGTACCTTCAATAATACCGCCACACGCCTTCATCCGTACCTTCAATCATACTGCCACACACCATCATTCGTACCTTCAAGCATACCACCACACGCAATCACCCATATCTTCACTGATACAAAATGTTTCGGGTGTGTTGGGGGCTTTAGGACTTCTCACTGGCAGTCATTTTTCCAAGCTGATTTACACCTTGTTACAGGTCATACATCTTTCGTGATCCGCTACTGTTTTTGGAGAGTGTATGTTCTATGCAACCATATATTGCTACAACGTCTTATGGCGAACGCCAAGTTTACTTCAAGCCTCGCGTTAATGTGTTTAATGACCAAAGTCTTGTGGGGTGATTGTTGAGGTTGGTCCATGTGGCGAGAAGTGCCAAGGAATGCCAACCTTTACCTGTTAAATATGTGAAGAAATTGAAGCCTGTATCCGTGCATCTTCCCGAGGCAAGAGAGTTAACTGACTTTAAAAGTCCAGTTTTCACCCTTGCCGAACTTGGCTGGAATTCCTGGGCTCGATCGTAGCGCCACGAGTGGCTATTACCAGTTATGTCCCTTCTAAGCCTCTCCTATGGACCAAATCAGATTCCACCTGTCGTATCACTCGCATTTGCTTCAAACAAAATGGCGGCGCCAAGTGAGGACGATCTGCTCGATAATCGCGAAATGCATCAAATCACGTGAGCACCTTGATTAAAAACATAAAAAGATTATGAAAATATCTGTTGACAACGAGTTGGCGGTGACTATGCATAGACTCGTTAGCCCAGCCAAATTGTAACTCCATAATACCAGCCTAGTTCGGCATGGGTGGAAACTGGACTTTTATAGTCAGTTAACTCACTTGCCTCGGGAAGATGGTATCCGTGTTATACAAGTATATCAACTTCACAAGTTTGTTTTTTCCCTTTGATAACCTGATGTTACGTTGTGAACTATATTCGGATGTATATATTGCAAAGAAATGTCGCACACATACTTTAAGTTAAGTTACAATAAGAATGAGTATAACAGGTAATTCAATATTTTCAACAAGGCCAACACGTTGTTAGATTCTTATCGTAATAGTATGTTATTAATACTAATTGCTATTACCAAATGCAAACTTCAGCGAGTAGTTCATGACACACAGTAGACCAGTCAGGCTATGTATAGTCCAGTCAAAATATGACAAAAAGGGGGTCAGCCCAAAACAAATTGCAACAGAAACCATTTTACCTGCATATAACTTGGAATTGCTCACTTAACAACATATCAAAAGTTTACCAAAATCGGAGGAGTGGAACAGTGCCTAATTTGTGTATATTTAAAATGGCCGCCATTCAAACTAATTGTGCCTGGTTTGGGCTATATCTCGGGACCTAGGATAGGTAGAGACTTAATTCTGATGTCTACACCCATGTTTGGGGGGTCAAGGAATTTGATTATAACATTATTTACATTACTGACTCATGTCAATTCAAAATAGCGGACATTTTGAAACCCCTTTTTAACTATATATCGGGATCTGAGTCTGGTAGAGACCTATTTCCGGTGTCTATACCAAGGTTATTTGGCCAAGGAATGTAATTATAACAATATTTTCATTATTGAATCATTTCTTCATGACAAATTTGCATAAATTCAAAATGGCGGCCATAGTCGCATTGAGATCAAGCAATCTGTGCCTGAATGTGATGGTCTGCAGTCACTATTGACATGGAAAGTTACAAGATCATCTTGCTGAGGATGCATGAAGAAATGTTGATCTCTTGTTGAGCATAGCTTTGCCTCTCCAATCACCTCGTCCTCTCTGGTCAGAGGTGATGCAGGTGGTGCATACAGGTGAGCATCCAGGGAAATCATCCATACAATTTCTGCCGATGATTGACATGGACCCAGCTGACATGACCTGTCTGTACTCAACGCTGCTGTTTGTTACTTCACACGCCAGGCAGTACAATGTCACACCAATTCTAACATTTGATCAACCCTTGTAATTGGAAAGCTCTGATAATTCAAGAAAAAGTCTCCAAGAACAGCGAGATAAAGGACATTGTACCTAGAATGGGTGGCTTTCACACAGAAATGAGCTTTGTGGGTGCCATATAGCATCTTATGGTAGACTCAGGTCTGAAAGAATTGCTAGAGGGGATATATTTTCAAGCAACACAATCGAGCACATATTAAGAGGTAAAGCGATTTCTAGAGCTGTACGTGCACACTTACTTATAGTTGGAGCCTTTCATGCTATGCTAGTATCTCATGCATTAAGCATTCCACCTCTGTGTGTTACAACAGCCCAGAAAGGTACTGAAAGCACAGATACATCTGCAGCAGAAGCACTGGGTGAAAGTGATCTGGATTCTGTGCAAGTTACCACTGAGGCATCCAATGTGTCAATGCCAGATGGTATTGTTCATCAGGACAGTGATCAAGAAGATGGCACAGCAGATCAAGAATCCGAAGAAGGTAGTAGTAAGGCGAAGAACGTGCTGCAAATGCCTGTAGGTGATTCTGTAGCGGTTGCTGCACAAGAAGGAACTACCTCGGATTCTTCACGTGAAACTGGAGATGTTGCAGGTGAACTTATTCACTAATGCCAGATATCCCGATAGCTGCTGGTAAACTCGATGATGACTTGATGGCTGGGTCTATTACGATCGAGAGCTTACAGGATTCTCAGGTGCTGCAAGACTTTAAGCAACAACTGAAAGCAGCACTGCTATTATGTGGCTGCAGTATATAGACATGGTAGGCATCAAAGCTGAACGGATTGGTAATTGAAAGCTACTTCTGAAGTCAATGCAAGATATGTTACCGTATCTGGCAGCAGCAGGCTATCCAAACTTAACTAAACCTGTTCACATCTGCTTGAGCAAGATGGAAAACCTTGAGAAATAGCAAAAAGAAATTTATCAGCACTTCCAAAATGGCTTCCACGTAGGTAGAAGGTCAGATAGATACTGGGCGGGGCTCTCTGAAGATTTACAGGTACTGATGAGAAGTACTAATGGTGGCCTTAGTATGGCTGTTATCAACTATGCCTGTTCTGAGGTCAACTTGGCAATGCAGGAGATCACATCGGTAAAGTACATGACCAGTGAGCAGCATGATGAGGGGCCAGAGCAAAAAAAGAAGACAGAAGACAGAAAGACAGCAAGACAGAAGAAGGATATGTCCGAGGCAAGAGGGCTCCTGAACGTCTTAACACCAAGAAACCCCTTTGATGAGAATCCAACGCTGCACAGTATTGTGATTGGTGTAACAGCTGATGACACTGCCGATGTGGATTCTGCAAGACAGGTGGGAGAAAAGATCTTGGAAAACGTGTTGCAGAATTTACATTCAGGAGGAAGGATCAAGCTGGCACCTTGTCTGAGAGTAGTGCAGTAAAAACAAAAGGGGAAATGGTTCAAATAGATCTCCAGCTGCTCCTTCAGAGACTTATAACATTGGGAACACGTCAAAACAGCCTATCAGAAACATTCCAATATAAGTATGTAGTTATGCACCGGCGCCATTCCAGAATAAGTGCACTCCACGCCCAGCAAAAAAAGGTTCAACTTACTGATGCAATTTGGAGTCTGATGCCTCAAGAATGTCCATACCGCCTGGAGATGTGCAGTATGTCCTAGATGGAGGAGTTTGCTTCACAGAATCATATGGAGCCGAGGGTCAAAATATGATGAGATATGTTAGCAGTATGTCAATTATGTGAATAGACACTATGGTAAGCCAGTCGTGGTATTTGATGGTTATCTCAGCGCTCCAAGCAACAAGGGTACAACGGTTCTCAGGGTCTATGGCTTCAATGGAAAGAAGCAGGACTTTCTTAATGGATGTCGCACAGACCATGCTGGGGTAGATGCATATCTACTAATTGCGCAGACTGCCATTGACACTGCTAAGACAAGAAAGTCAATGGTTGTCGTCGCAGATGACACAGATATCCTTGTTCTGCTCTGCTTCCACTCTGAGCACCCCGAAACAAATTTGTACCTTAGACCCGAACGTTGCTATGGTGCAAAGAAGCAGCCAAGATGTTGGAACATAGCTGTTCTCACAGCACTTTCGCGTTTTTTTGAAAGGGAGTTGCACTTAACCTGATTCACACTAACAAGTTCTTTCAGGAGCAAGCTGAGAGTTTTGGAAATCGAAACAGCACCATGGCAGATAAGCACACTCGTTCCCTTGTACAAAGGCAAACCTGATGAAAAGTTGGATTTTCTGGATTCAAGCAGAAGTTCAGGAGTAGTACAACAAAGCAGAAGCAGAAGTGAAAGCAGAAGTCCTTCTTCCAACCTCAACAGCAGCTGTATGGTATGCGTGTCTACTTGCAAGTACAGCAGTGGACGGGGGACGGAGATTAGATGTAAACCTACTGAGTGGGGTTGGTGTGAGAAAGCTGGAGAGTACATTCCTGTTCTTACAGACAAAGAAGCAGCCCCTAAACAATTCCTGAATGTAATAAGGTGCAAGTGCAAAACAGCTTGTAGCAACAGGCAGTGTACCTGCAGAGCAAATAGGTTGAGTGTACCAACGGATGTTAAGTGTGTAGAGGTGTGTGTAAAAATGTCAGCGCAGTCCTTGAAGAAACTGAAGATGACATTGGTGAATAAAACATGCTGTAAGCTGATATAGTATCTGAGAAATTGAAAGGAGGTGTACCAAAATGCCTCACTACTAAAGTACTATCATTAAGGTGTTGTCTGACCCTGTAAATGGGGTGTAGAGATCACAAATATGATTCTACCAGTGTTAGATACTGAAACATTACAGTCAAAGGTGGTTTCAAAATGGCTGTCAGTTTAAATTTATACAAATTAAACATTATGCAAGGAACCAATGATATAAATACTGTTAAACTTGGAGTCTTTGACAAAAAAACATGTGTACAAACACCAGAATTAGGTCTCTGCCAGTATCAGATCCTAATGAATAGTTTATGGGTTCTAAATGGCCACCATTTTGAATCTATGCAAATTAAGCATAAAGAAATGATCCAACTATTACAATATCATTTATAATTTAATTCTTTGACACTGAAAACATGGGTGTAGACACCAGAATTGGTTCTCTGCCAGTATCAGATCCTAATGTATATTTTATGGGTTCAAAATGACCACCATTTTGAATCTATGCAAATTAAGCATAAAGAAATGATCCAACTATTACAATATTATTTATAATTTAATTCTTTGACACTGAAAACATTGGGGTAGACACCAGAATTACATCTCTGCCATCATCACCTACGAAGATATACTAAAAAATGATGGTTTCAAAATAGCCACCATTTTGAATTTATGCAAATTAGGCACTTAGACATTACCCAACCGTTAAAATACTGTTATAATTGAATTCGTTGACCCCCAAAACATGGTTATAGACACCAGAATTAAGTCTCTCTTCCAGTCTTAGATCCCGAGATACAGGCAAACCCTTGCAAAATTAGTTTGAATGGCGGCCATTTTGAAATTATGCAAATTAGGCACTGTTCCACTACTCCGATTTTGGTAAACTTTTGATGTGTAGTTTTGTGAGTTAATCCAAGTTATATGCAGGTAAAATTGTTTCTGTTGCAATTTGTTTTGGGTCAAATCATATTTTGACTGGGCTAATGGTGGATCGTTGCCGCTTCTGGTGGGGAGGTTACCACAACGCAAGAGAATACCTGTCCAGTCAGGTAGATGTAAGGCTAACAAACCGCGCTCTTGGTGTTTCAGTCCCCCAGAATACTGGCGATGGTGGTAATGGGGACGGAATCAACGGAGGAGTCACACACAACACGTCTCGGATTGACGTCAGCGACCCCAGCACCAGCACCGTAGGGAATCCCATAGACCCAGGGGGTGGCGTGTCGGTCGACCCTATGCACACAGCACATCTAGTCTTTCACTACATTAGTCTTGTCATAGCTGCCGTGTTCCTTGTAGAGGTAAGTCCATGTTCAATAAGTAATTCCAAACACATGCAGTAAGAAAGCGTGAAGAGAATAATGTAAGGTTAGGTGTTGTTTCTGAGGTTAGAGTCCTGATCTGTACTGAAGATTACCAAGAAATGATGCAAGACACCGGAACGTTTGTCATGTCTATATATGTCCCACCTCGTCATTTGTGATCTATTTTTTATTTGTTTTATGAGGATTTAATTTTGTTTCTTTCAGATGATGTTAAAAATCCTTGCCAAGGGGAAGTCATTCTTCCTGAAGATCTTCCAGGTATGTGGACATGTCAAATTACATTAATCTTGAACTATGAACACCATTCATTACCTCATACAGTTCACGGAAAGCCGATTTCGCAGGTTAAGCAGACGACTATGATTACCTTGCCGGCGTGATGTTACTCATGGACGTACAGAAGGTGGTCGGTCCCTGGTGTTGCCAGTTTGTTGGTACGACCCAAGGGTGATTGTATGCTGTTACGATTAACAACACCAAAACGTCCAAACAATACGTAGATATGACAAAGCGTTCGTACATGTAATTATCATGAATTATTCTAAAAAAAACATGGCAATTTTATTTTATGGTGCACGGGTTTGTTTTCGCGCTTGTATATGCCTAGAGAATATGATGTGTAGAGAAGCTGTGTGGTAAGGGAGGTAACTCCACTTGAAACCACGATTTCCTTTCAAAGGAATGAACTGACCAAGATAATTGTAGGCTGTGTTGAGATTTGTATTCGTCATTTCAAATCAATTAATTGTTCTTAGGACTTCTTTCGCAAAGTGAGGATATGGAGCGCAAACTTGTTTTGTAAGATGGAAAGATTATGATTTTGTTCTTTCAGATTTGAATATATCATCAACTTTTTAGCTATGAATGATAATATATTTTGTTTTAGGCCAAGTAGTTTCCTTTTTTATGCAAAATAACTTCATTGGTCAGTTCAAAGGACTTTTGCTTGACTTTTAACAGTCTCGCTTATACTCGTTTACATACAAAATCCGTCAATTTTCATGGTATTTCCGCACATAGACCCATGTCCTCAACTTGATTTTTGGTGGAATTATGCACTCGGTCAGAAATACATTATTTCCTGTGTGGCTACCCTCTCTTCCTCATGCAGAATGTGTTGGTGGCCTGTCAGCACGACATGGAATATTAACACCACCTTGTCACTGCAGGTAGCAGATGCTCTCATTGTACTCGGGACGTTTGCCCTGGAGGTCGTGTTCACAGTGGAGCAGGAAGAGTTGCCTCTCCTTGAGGCTGCTACTTTCATCGTTATACTTAGGTTATGGCGGGTACCATCTACGTGCAATAGTAAGTACATCAGACATATTTCTATACTCTTAATTAGTTTGTTTAGGAGGCTAAACCCACTAATTTCATTAAGCATAGCTGTACAGATATTCACAAAAAAATACTTTACACAATTCATGTCTTACATTACTTTGAAAAAAGACCTATGTGGAGACTGTAATTGTCTAATGGACAAGCTAATAGATTTTGCTTAAAAAACAAAAAGCTGCTGAATGAAAGTTAAACTTCCCAACCGAAACCGTATACAGAAGATAATCAGTACAAATCGTCATAAAAGACGAAGATCACCACTCTACCATCTGATAATAAGTAGGTCCTTCCCAGTTGTGAGATGTATAGTAATCCAGTGCGACTATGATGGTGTTGTAGTCCGCGCCAGGGAGTGCAGGAGGGAGATGCGTCGGGAGCTGGAGGTGTGGCAGAACGCCAAGCACAAGCTGGAGGAGAGGTGTAAAGACATGCAGAGCAAGATGGACAAACAGGAGGTTAGATATCTACCTACAGCACACATATTGACAATTACCACCATAGTCACCAGATAGTGTAACCTTCATTGATCAACAAATTTGTACGTTTTGATACATCGACACTAGCTACATTTAGGTACAGACATCACACTTTTGGTAGTAGGAAGGGGTTACATTTAAGGAAATTGTAATATTAGTGTAATAGACCTGTTATTTGGGAGTAGGGTACGGCTGGTCCAGTTGGTTCACTGTGCAGAGTTGCGTCAAGTAGGCTCATCCCAGATGCAAATGATCCCAGCTATGAGTTTGTTAGCGCTGTGTTGCTGACTTCTCGCACTCAACAGCATGTGTTTCTCCTAGGACCGAATACGTGACATGGAGAAGCAGCTGGAGAAGAACACCAGTCTGGAGGGGGTGGAGTCAGGCCGGGGCACAGAGCAGCAACAACACGGTAAGTTGGGGGAGACTAAGGCTATGATCACGCTGGAGATTAACTCAAGTGTTGTTTGAAGTTAATTTGTTCAAAACTAGTACTTGAAATGGGACACTTATTTATTTTTTTGACTTTTAAAACGATAAGAGTTTCATATTTTTCTTTTGTTTTTCGTTGGAACCTAACCTATAGACTGAGGTCGTACTACACATAATATAACGGAAATAATTCAGAATTACAGCAGCACTTATATGCTTTTTTCAGATCTTGTGGGCAATGGCTATGTCCCTTACGACATGTTTACACAGGTAAACGAAGAAAATTCCAACCATCTGAGGACGGCTAACAGTGAACTAGGTGTAGAAGTCAATAATCACCCTTGTGTCGACAGTGTCGACGGGGAAGTGCTACACGAATCACACAATGGCACTGATACAAACCACGAACATTTAAATGTGAATGATGATGCAATGGACACAAATTGTACGCAAGCGGGACACTCGCAGGCTCGAGGTCCGTTCTCGCGCACGGATAGCGAGAGTTCGTTGTCATGTGATCACGTGGAACAGGAAGTAGTTGTTCAAATCGAAGGTCCTCCGTCTCCTAAACAGCATGTTTCAACAACTGACGACACAGCCGGCCTGTTAGATGGTGAGAACTAGTTGTCATTGTAAGCAGTATCTGCATTTCTTTGACATTATATATATATGTATTCGTCATAGTGCTATACACGTTAGCCTATTGGTTTTAAACGTTTATTCATTAGGCAGAAAATTCTTTTCGATGTTCTAAAATGTGTACAATTTTTTATGCCCATTCTTGACGTCAGCCCTATTTCAACTGGATCTATATCCTTGTACTTGCAGTTAGTCCCGGGAGAGGTTCTGAAGAGTTCTCCTACAGTAACGCGATGTTTGAAGACGAGATCGGCCATCAAGACTTGCCCGTTCTGCACGAGATAGATGGAGTGAAGACCTATCGGAGTGCTGTGAGTTGCCTGTTTTAAACTCACTTGCTGTATCTCTCATGGCGCCCAAATACTCTTAGTGAGTGAGCGAGTTGGGTTTAACGCCCCTTTGAACAGTATTCCAGTTATATCATGGCGTGTCAGCTTAATATTGGAGGAAAGCCCAAAGTGATGCAGGTTTTAGACGTTTACCACGTTGGTGAAACAAACAAGCACAGATATGGTGCTGACAAACCTAGAAATATAATTAAGGCGAACCGGGATTCGAACCCACAATCATAGGTTTCTGGCGCGCCCAAGGGACGACTGCCCTCTTAATACACTAAAGAAAGAAAAATACACATATAAACATGTATTATATATAGGGGATAATAGTATTTATGGGAGTAAATGAAATCGTTCTATCGTAAAGAGGGTAGTTGACGGACTAGGTTATTGAATGTACCAGCCTGAATTTATGCATAACTTTCAGTTCCCTGTTGTTAATACCATGATCTGCGAATTCGATGTAACGTATTTAGCCTAGTGTGTATCAGTTTTAAAAGTTTGATTACTCTTGTTTCAGGACGGGATTCCAATGACGTCATTGTAACCAAGGAAATCCTGTACCTACGCCCCATGAAGTCTAATCAGATATTTATATACATATATTTATTTATCTACAATTATGTGTTCAGTGAGTGCCTGCTAGTGTGTTCAAATGTGCCATTATGTAAATACATCATGATATAGTGTACGTCATATGAGATTTATACCAATTTGTATATTTATTCAGTGTATAGAATATCTTTCGTGTTGGAATGACATTTATTATACACGTGTACTTAGACTGCTTAGATTTTATACTGAAACGGCATCCTTGAAGCAGAGTTGTCAGAATGAATGTATGAGTGATGTGGATACCAACGTGGCTAGTTCTGTTCGTGACGTCCATTACCTGAAGTTGTTTATGCGGCAGGTACAGCTGCCACTGTAACAATACTCACCTGTTCCAGGCTAAGGGGGACAAATATACCTGGTTGTTCACAGATTGCAGTTTATCAATACAGCGATCTCACACAAGAACGTTCTGTTGTAGTGACACTAATACATGCTACTGTCTCATTCATTAGCATTAGTTATAAATACATAAAACTAGTATTATCATTTTAAAACTTTTACATTTCTTGTCCATGTGAAAGAAGTATCATGGGCTCTTTTCTATTATAACCGAAGCAACATCTATTACCTTTCTCGCGTCACAGCTCTTGAATGTGTAACATGTACAGGCCCAATTACAAACCATTCCTATTTTCCTGTGCAACCAGGATACTGAAAACGTGAAGCAAAAATGCACGCGTATGCATGTCTTGAAAATAAATAACACACTGGCATACATATGTATATCCTGTGCACGTGTGCGTCAATGAAATGAATGAATGTGTGCTTGTGCTACATAGGCCTCGAATAAACAAAAGAATCTATGAAATCTCTTTGTTATATTTTGACTGGATGAAGTAATGCATGCTGGATCAAGACATAACAGGAAGTGTTCACTCTGTTCCCTGTATCAGTACAATCATAAGCTTTTCGGAAGTTAATAAGGAAGGGACTTTATTAGGTGTAGTACTTAGAGATTTGCGAGTCAGACAGGATATATGTTCAGTTGTTGTTCGCAATGTAATTTGTGAGTTAAGTGCAGAATCTGCATTCTCATTCTTATTTTGGGAATAGTTAGTATCATTTGTTGTAATATTACAGTTCAACAAATCACAGTCTCATGCATCTAGCACTACTTCTGTGTCAATGCTTATACGCCCATCCTCCAACTCGACTTCCATTAGAGTTTTCTTTTTTGTTGCAGTAAGCCACACAAACACGTGCTAACTGGTTCTAGAACTCCCTGTAATCTGAATAACACAAATCCTCTAGTTCCTGTAGTGTCATACGAGTGTGATCTCGTTTAGCCCACTGGAAGGCTTTATCAAGAATCTAACGTTTAGATATATAAATTCTGTAAAAGTAATTCTCACGAGATCATTTACATTTACACCAACATTTTTCGGCCTCACACGTGTAGTTCTATAACACAGATAG
Source organism: Haliotis rufescens (assembly GCF_023055435.1). Classification (NCBI taxonomy): domain Eukaryota; kingdom Metazoa; phylum Mollusca; class Gastropoda; order Lepetellida; family Haliotidae; genus Haliotis; species Haliotis rufescens. The sequence goes on from NW_025963779.1 coordinate 39,448,168, forward strand.
ATTGTCATTCCACCAATCTTTTTTCAAATTTGGATAAATGTTCATAGTTTTCCCAGGGAGACTCTATTGCATTTCATCATATTACGCATGAACTAATGTTAACTGTTCAACACTCGACGCGCCTAGTTTCTGCCTACCCGCGTGTGTATCCGGAACTGAGGATGTGTCTTACCTAATAAAGGATTTACCCGTGTATCTCTCTGACACTTCCGTATCCTGATAAGTAATATATTCTAAATCTACAGCCCAGTGGTCAAACTTCAACAGTGTGCCATCAAGGTGTTGTGCATGTATCGCCCAACGTAGTGGACACACCAGACGTTGATCTACACGCCCGAAATTAATTTTTCAGACATTTATCAATTCAAATTAACTATCATTACACATTCATTACCATTCAATTCGCGTCCTTTATTCTATGTCGGTAATGTATATGTCCATACCCCTAATACCTTGAAGGTTACAACATCAATACAACACTCCTTGTAATTAACCTTTTCATTGAACCAGTTTGTGCTACTATATGTTTATCAATAGGGAAATAGATATCGATATCTCGATAAGTTTCATTGGTTATGTTAAGAATATATTTTGTGTTTTGAACGAGTTCACCTAATATAAATCTTCATAAAATGAGGGTTACATTCAATACACATGACGCGGCATCAGCATAGTCCATGGCACCACGTTCTTCTGCCACTATACTTGGCTTCAAATCAATAGGTCACAGCTCCAAATCATAACACTTCCTTTTCTTTGGTGGTTAGGCGACAGCGTATTGAATTTCGTTGAGTTTTCGTTCTGTTCTTAGAAATATGTGATGATATGATTCACTTCAACACAGACCTGAAGTTGGAAGATACTTATAGTGGAACTGCCGATTTGTCATAGTGCAAATGATAATTCTCAACGGATGCTGCATATATCCCCCGAGTTGTGTCTTTACTTAAGTGAATTCGCTCACTATCTGCCACTCAAACACAATCCTTACAATCACTCCCTGTGTGGGTAAATTTACTCACTATCTGCCACTCAAACACAATCCTTACAATCACTCCCTGTTTGGGTAAATTGACTCACTAACTGCCACTAAAAAAACCACAATCCTTACAATCACTCCCTGTTTGAGTTGCTTCACTCACTACCTACCACTCAAACACAATCCTTACAATCACTCCCTGTTTGAGTGGATTCGCTCACTATCTGCCACTCAAACACAATCCTTACAATCACACCCTGTTTGAGTAAATTCACTCACTACCTACCACTCAAACACAATCCTTACAATCACTCCCTGTTTGGGGTTAATTCACGATCTGCCACTCAAACACAATCCTTACAATCACTCCCTGTTTGGATAAATTCACCCACTATCTACCACTCAAACACAATCCTTACAATCACTCCCCGTTTGAGTAATTTCACTCACTACCTACCACTCAAACACAATCCTTACAATCACTCCCCGTTTGAGTAATTTCACTCACTACCTACCACTCAAACTCAATCCTTACAATCACTCCCTGTTTGAGTAATTTCACTCACTGCCTACCACTCAAACACAATCCTTACAATCACTCCCCGTTTGAGTAATTTCACTCACTACCTACCACTCAAACACAATCCTTACAATCACTCCCTGTTTGAGTAATTTCACTCACTACCTACCACTCAAACACAATCCTTACAATCACTCCCCGTTTGAGTAATTTCACTCACTACCTACCACTCAAACACAATCCTCACAATCACTCCCCGTTTGAGTAATTTCACTCACTACCTAACACTCAAACACAATCCTTACAATCACTCCCCGTTTGAGTAATTTCACTCACTATCTACCTCTCAAACACAATCCTTACAATCACTCCCCGTTTGAGTAATTTCACTCACTACCTACCACTCAAACACAATCCTTACAATCACTCCCCGTTTGAGTAATTTCACTCACTATCTACCACTCAAACACAATCCTTACAATCACTCCCTGTTTGAGTAATTTCACTCACTACCTACCACTCAAACACAATCCTTACAATCACTCCCTGTTTGAGTAATTTCACTCACTACTTGGGTGAACGCCGTATCCTTATTTCTGCCATTCATTCACGCTCCCTATTTGTGAACTATTTCGTCACACTACCCAGTGTTCTTATCCCCAAACAACATCCTAATAACATCAAGCAATATATGAGGCTTTTTAGTGTAATCATAGTGGTAATTAAGGCCCCGCTCAACATGTGGCGTGCATACCTGTCGTTGCTGAATTTGCCGATCATTTAATGTTTGCCAAATGTGTGTTGTTCAATGTAAATTCATAGATAGCTGTAAATTCAGAGCATGCTGTTAACTGTCACTGTGAGTCTAGGGTATCGATCGTTTGTAGTTTACATGCCTTCGTTTTGTTCACTGTTGTGGGTCATAACAGAGATATCCCGACATTTTGTATGTTACAAACAAGAATTCAGTGTTAATAAATGTTCATAAGCAATAAATATATTTTTCAAACAGTTCCAAAATGACGGATAAAACACACTTCCTTGGCTTGAGATTGCTAGAAACGTTAAACATGAGGGTAAGGGAAACGATGAAGGCCCTGGAGTTAACATTTACTCCCAAACTCATGGAGGAGTGTTTGTAAAGTCTGTACTAATTGTGACCAAGACGAAAAGCATTTTCAAAATGACAATAGCCTCAATGAATAACCCAGTGTCGTTAATAATCCTGCTTTTGTCAATAATACACAAGATCCAAAAATGATACTATTAATGCAAAATGCTTTATCTTTCGACGATTTAGTCAAAACGTGATTTAGAAATGTTTGCCCGTCGAAAATGCTTTTTAAACATTGTTCAGCCAGATAATGTTACCAAATTTCTTTTTTTATATACTTACTGTACATTTAATAGCTATATTAAAAATATAGAAAGAATGTGTAATACATATTTGTGTCTCCTCTGCCTACATTGGCCTTGCATAAAAATGTTTTATGATGTATATATTCATTCATTGTTAGTCTGACTTATAAACAGAGGAATAGCGATCAAGTATGTCTCAATAAATTAAGAATATATGTCAAATATCCAACAAAAACAAATACTCGTGTTGTTTGTCCAATATATAGAAAAAGACGCCACCGGCGTTTAGTTAATTGCTCAGCGCAAGTGTCCTGTGTCAACAACGTCAGTCTTTTCGTTATTGTTTATTGAAGTAGTTGCCGTATAAGAACATGCAATATATATATATATATATATATATATATAATAGTAACTGCCGTGTGCACGTACGTGATAATAAGGTAGATGACAGCATTTTAGTAGTTTTGTAATTGGTACAATATCTTCAATAGACAATCCTATATTTAATGGAACGCTAAACAAACAAGGACATGCTTTTATGCATTTCATTTTTACTGTTTGACATGAGATCTATATATATTTAAATAAAGTGACAAAACCCTTTCCAAATCCAATAGAAATCTCTGTATAAAGCAGAACCGATTTACAATTCCGACTATATCATGAGCATGTGTTTATGAATCACTATCAAATAGTAATGATACCAATGGCGTATCCTGCACTGCCGGTGTCACCGTCACAAACACACGCAAAGGCAAGTCAACTGTTCACCCGAAAAAACAACAACATGGGAACATATGGTACAAGTCATAACAGAAAATAGCATCGGACACTGATGCGTCAAATTTGGAAATGTCCTCCACGTGTCTACCATAAAACTTTTTGAAAGCTTTACTAAGGCCTTGAATGTTGTAACCTTTATCAAACAACTTCTGAGCAAGAGTCGTATGTCGCTCTTTGAAATCTTAGTAGAAAGAGCATGCTTGGTTGTCTCTCAAAAGTTGCCAGATCTTAACACCAAAGGCTGGAACTGCTGGAATATTGCGCGACATGAAGGGAAAGTTGAAGTCATCCCTCTTGTCATACAGTCTTCAGATATCATTTGGTGTACTAGTCCGGACTAGTGTTTGCCTTCTCAGACACCCCTCTCAGGCACAGCTGATGACGCCGAGCCTGATAGTCTGATAGTTTTATCTCCTTTATGCCGAGCGTCAGGCAGGGTAACAACCGGTAACACCTTTTAACGTCTTTTCGTATGACGCGGTCGCGGATCGAACACCGACCTACCCTGCGCTATTCCAAGAAGATACCCTATCCACTAGATCACGGAGGAGGTCCTGCTATTGATGGTCACGGTGATAAAACCGTTTTTTTCCGCACATGCAAGCATACCTCCTATTCTGAATACCATTATGTTAAATCTGTGTCTCTTTACATCAATCCAACTTCAATGGAGAATGTTACGAGGTGATTTCAGGAGATAATCACGCAATATTAATGAATAATTAACACATCATATTGAAATAGCTTTACGTTTACAATTACAATTGGCAATGCAATGGGCGAAATATGTGGCAGCAGCAATAAATAACAGGCCTTATAATAAGTCAGTGCACTCACACATGCCTAGAATAAAGATTAATAAAGTCACCATTGAATGTCATCATTGTGACACATGTTACGAACTTGAAGCATGAGATAGCGTTGAGAGCTGGCAAGTCGTCAGTGTTTTCAGATAGGTATCCCACATTGGTAAGACGCAAGTCAGGTCGTAGTGTAGGCCTCGAATCACTCTCATCTCTTATATATAGTATAGGTACAGCCAGCCTTCTAAAGTAACTGTCACGTCTCGAAAGATTTAGCCTTTCCCAGTGTCAACATCAACAAAGGGTAGGTAACTCTAAATTACTGACTGTCAATGTCACTATCATCGCCAATCACTACTTTGCTTCCACTTGCAATAATGTACTCCCACATAAAAAAAAGGTACAGCAGCAACACCCTTGACATCATTGCCCTACCATAGCAGTCTGAATTATTCACGACTATAGCTAGCTTATTTATAGATATTGAAATAATCTTGCCTTAAGCCAGAGGGACAACGGAAACATTATAGTGCCCATGAATTCTTTGCGCACACGGAGTTACACTGGATCATATACTTTGTAATATATTTAACAATTTAACCCTGCCACCAATTTTACAGATGAGGTTGCCTAACAGCATCAAAAACCTGTCGGGAATGAATGTAACATACATTTGCTCCTTTCAGTTTATGATCAATTCACAAAAAGAAAACAAACGTTACATACTCCTAAAAATAACTTGTAAGGAATTACTTCGGTGGTTTTACTTCCTATTCATAAGTCTCCAATGGCTGAATTGCTGGCGAGCATAAATCAATAACAAATTAGCAGGTGGTGTAATGGTTCGAATCCTGGTTGAATCAATAAATGGTTGAAACTAGCGGCGGGCTAAAAAAAGAAGGCGAAGTAGGGACATTGACGAGAGAGAGTTTGACCCTGTATTTGTGATATTATTCTATACAGGTATGCATTTCTTTTTACCAGACGAAGATGTCGTGATTCGAGACTGCTTTCCTTCAAGATTTACAATGTGTATTTTGTTGGCGTAAAAGAGAAATATGTTACCTCTGAAATAGCATAATTCACTGTATTGATCCATTTTTCGATCACTGAATCTGATTCGTTTACGTTTAAGCGTTTTACGGTCAAGAATATCAAAACCAGTACTGAGTTCACCAAGAATCACATTTGCATGTTCATCATAAGAAGGCAAGAATGCCATTCTGGTTAAACTTGCTAAATATTTTATGTGTACCCTTTTGGAATTGTATGAAACAAAAAATAACTTTGTACCCGAATTAAAATACAGATTTTGGGATATGTGTCCAGTTCGAAATATGCTGGTGGAATCTTTTTTAATGTATGTAATATTTTCACTTCCCCATGCTGCTTGAACTTTATTATGTGGATGTCCCGTTTTGCTGCTCTTTCAATCACAAGTGCAGCGTTCAAAAGGACATCGTATTTGAGGTCCACAGATTTCCTCCCCGTCCCAGACCGCCGGAGGGTAGTCTCCTGTTGGCCATCAACACATATGCTCTTCACAGCACCACCCGCCATTGCATAAAATAGTCTGCAATTATAAAAGTGCATGTTCGACATTGTTGCACAGGACACACCTTCTACAGACTCAAACGAACGTCGCCTAGACATGTAGATGTATAGAACGAAGGGATGCTCCTTCTGGTAATAGAACAATAATCGTTCATTGGGGGATTTCATTATTTCGTCTTGGATAATTTGGGGGCATTTGCATCTTGACGAAGTACGATATGGCTGTTTACCTCTTCTGTCTTCAGATTTATGCTCGTTCCTTTTTGTTGTAGACGTATGGTTTGAAGGAGTGTCTGTGGTAGAAAGTAATGAACTAGGTAAAGTCGAGTTAATCTTTACGTTCCGGACTTGACAGTAAGTTTTCACCCTGTTACTTGTCACCAGTGTCGCTAAACACCTAGTTTTGTCAAGACACTGTTCATGGCACGGGCGCACAGCATAGGCCCTAAGCATGTACTTCACTGTCACGCCAACCTCAGATTCTCTAAGTACGTAGCATGTACCTGACGGGCCATTATCGCTATGTCCCGCAGCAATCAGAATCGTAAACATGGCTTGCTGAAAAGGCACGTCGAATCCAACCATTACTAATGGTCCTCGGGCTGTAAAAAAAACAAAAATGACAATGTAGATGTAGAAAAGGCATACTTCTTGTAAATATCATGACACTAAAAGAACCACTAAACCGTTGTGATTGTACAAATTGTTCTTGATATTGTTCTCAGAAGCATATCTCATACATCCTATCACCAGGATACAAGTACACCACAACATTCATGCCTGGTGTTGTTTGAGACACCAGGATACAAGAACACCACAACATTCATGCCTGGTGTTGTTTGAGACACCAGGATACAAGTACACTGCCACATTCATGCCTGGTGTTGTTTCAGACACCAGGATACAAGTACACTGCTACATTCATGTCTGGTGTTGTTTGAGACACCAGAAGACAAGTACACCACAACATTCTTGCCTGGTGTTGTTTGAGACACCAGGATACAATTTCACTGCCACATTCATGCCTGGTGTTGTTAGAGACACCAGAAGACAAGTACACCACAACATTCTTGCCTGGTGTTGTTTGAGACACCAGGATACAAGTACACTGCCACATTCATGCCTGGTGTTGTTTGAGGCACCAGAAGACAAGTACACCACAACATTCTTGCCTGGTGTTGTTTGAGACACCAGGATACAAGTACACTGCTACATTCATGTCTGGTGTTGTTTGAGACACCAGAAGACAAGTACACCACAACATTCTTGCCTGGTGTTGTTTGAGACACCAGGATACAAGTACACTGCCACATTCATGCCTGGTGTTGTTGGAGACACCAGGATACAAGTACACTGCTACATTCATGCCTGGTGTTGTTGGAGACACCAGAAGACAAGTACACCACAACATTCATGTCTTGTGTTGTTTGAGACACCAGGATACAAGTACACTGCCACATTCATGCCTGGTGTTGTTGGAGACACCAGGATACAAGTACACTGCTACATTCATGCCTGGTGCTGTTTGAGACACCAGAAGACAAGTACACTGCTACATTCATGCCTGGTGTTGTTTGAGACACCAGAAGACAAGTACACCACAACATTCATGCCTGGTGTTGTTGGAGACACCAGAAGACAAGTACACCACAACATTCATGCCTGGTGTTGTTTGAGACACCAGGATACAAGTACACTGCCACATTCATGCCTGGTGTTGTTAGAGACACCAGAAGACAAGTACACCACAACATTCTTGCCTGGTGTTGTTTGAGACACCAGGATACAAGTACACTGCCACATTCATGCCTGGTGTTGTTAGAGACACCAGAAGACAAGTACACCACAACATTCTTGCCTGGTGTTGTTTGAGACACCAGGATACAAGTACACTGCTACATTCATGTCTGGTGTTGTTTGAGACACCAGAAGACAAGTACACCACAACATTCTTGCCTGGTGTTGTTTGAGACACCAGGATACAAGTACACTGCCACATTCATGCCTGGTGTTGTTGGAGACACCAGGATACAAGTACACTGCTACATTCATGCCTGGTGTTGTTGGAGACACCAGAAGACAAGTACACCACAACATTCATGTCTTGAGTTGTTTGAGACACCAGGATACAAGTACACTGCCACATTCATGCCTGGTGTTGTTGGAGACACCAGGATACAAGTACACTGCTACATTCATGCCTGGTGTTGTTTGAGACACCAGAAGACAAGTACACGACTACATTCATGCCTGGTGTTGTTTGAGACACCAGAAGACAAGTACACCACAACATTCATGCCTGGTGTTGTTGGAGACACCAGAAGACAAGTACACCACAACATTCATGCCTGGTGTTGTTTGAGACACCAGGATACAAGTACACTGCCACATTCATGTCTGGTGTTGTTTGAGACACCAGAAGACAAGTACACCACAACATTCATGCCTGGTGTTGTTTGAGACACCAGGATACAAGTACACTGCCACATTCATGCCTGGTGTTGTTTGAGACACCAGAAGACAAGTACACCACAACATTCATGCCTGGTGTTGTTTGGGACACCAGGATACAAGTACACTGCCACATTCATGCCTGGTGTTGTTTGAGACACCAGGATACAAGAACACTGCCACATTCATGCCTGGTGTTGTTTGAGACACCAGGATACAAGTACACTGCTACATTCATGCCTGGTGTTGTTGGAGACACCAGAAGACAAGTACACCACAACATTCATGTCTTGTGTTGTTTGAGACACCAGGATACAAGTACACTGCTACATTCATGTCTGGTGTTGTTTGAGACACCAGAAGACAAGTTCACCACAACATTCATGTCTTGTGTTGTTTGAGACACCAGGATACAAGTACACTGCTACATTCATGTCTGGTGTTGTTTGAGACACCAGAAGACAAGTACACCACAACATGCATGTCTTGTGTTGTTTGAGACACCAGGATACAAGTACACTGCTACATTCATGTCTGGTGTTGTTTGAGACACCAGAAGACAAGTACACCACAACATTCATGTCTTGTGTTGTTTGAGACACCAGGATACAAGTACACTGCTAAATTCATGTCTGGTGTTGTTGGAGACACCAGAAGACAAGTACACCACAACATTCATGTCCTGTGTTGTTTGAGACACCAGGATACAAGTACACTGCTACATTCATGTCTGGTGTTGTTTGAGAAACCAGGATACAAGTACATCATTACATTCATGCCTAGTGTTGTATGAGACACCAGGATACAAGAACACAACAGCATTCATGTCTTGTGTTGTATGAGACACCAGGATACAAGTACACCACAACATTCATGCCTAGTGTTGTTTGAGACACCAGGATACAAGTATAACACAACATTCTTGCCTGGTGCTGTTTGAGACACCAGAAGAAAAGTACACCACAACATTCATGCCTGGTGTTGTATGAGACACCACGATACAAGTACACCACAACATTCATGCCTAGTGTTATTTGAGACACCAGGATACAAGTACACCACAACAGTCATGCCTGGTGTTGTTTGAGACACCAGAAGAAAAGTACACCACTGCACTCATGTCTAGTGTTGTTTGAGACACCAGGATACAATAACACGACTACATTCATGGCTGGTGTTTTTTGATACACCAGAAGAAAAGTAAACCGCTACATCCATGTCTGGTGTTGTTTGAGAAACCAGAAAACAAGTACACCACAGCATTCATGTCTGGTGTTGTATGAGACACCAAAAGACAAATCCACCTCTATATTCATGCCTGGTGTTGTATGAGACACCAAAAGACACGTACACCAACACATTTATGTCTGGTGTTGTATCAGTCCCCAGGATACAAGTACACCACCACATTCATGTCTGGTGTTGTTTGAGACACCAAGATACAAATACAGCACTACATTCATGCCTGGTGTTTTTTGATACACCAGAAGACAAGTACACCACAACATTCATAAATAGTGTTGTTTGAGACACCAGGATACAAGTACACAGCTACATTCATGCCTGGTGTTGTATGAGACACCAGGATATAAGTACACCACTACATTCTTTCCTGGTGTTGCTTAAGACACCAGAAGACAAGTACACCACAACATTCATGCCTAGTGTTGTATGAGAAACCAGGATACAAGAACACCACAGCATTCATGCCCGGTGTTGCTTAAGACACCAGAAGACAAGTACACCACTGCATTCATGCCTGGTGTTGCTTAGGACACCAGAAGACAAGTACACCACAACATTCATGCCTAGTGTTGTATGAGAAACCAGGATACAAGAACACCACAGCATTCATGTCTTGTGTTGTATGAGACTCCAGGATACAAGTACACCACAACATTCATGTCTGGTGTTGTATGAGACACCAGGATAAAAGAACACCACAGCATTCTTCTCTTTTGTTGTATGAGAAACCAGGATACAAGTACACCACAACATTCACGTCGTGTGTTGTATGAGACACCAGGTTACAAGAAGATCACTACATTCATGTCTTGTGTTCTATGAGAGACCAGGATACAAGTACAACACAAAATTCATGTCGTGTGTTGTTTGAGACACCAGGATACAAGTACTACACAACATTCATGCCTAGTGTTGTTTGAGACACCAAAAGACACGTATACCACGCCATACATGTCTGGTGTTGTTTTGAGACACCAGGATACAAGTACAGCGCTACATCCAAGAAAGGTGTTGTTTAAGACACCAGGATACAAGAACACCGCTACATTAAGCCTGGTGTTGTTTAAAAAAACAGAAGACAAGTACACCACAGCATCCATGTCTGGTGTTGTATGAGACACCAAAAGAAAAGTACACCTCTATATTCATGCCTGCTGTTGTATGAGACACCAAAAGACACGTATACCACAACATTCATGTCTGGTGTTGTTTGAGACACCAGGATAAAAGTACACAGCTACATTCATGCCTGGTGTTGTATGAGAAACCAGGATACAAGTACACCACTACATTCATTTCTGTTGTTGTATGAGACACCAGAAGAGAAGCACACCACAACATTTATGTCTGGTGTTTGAGACACCAGTAGACGAGTCTACCGCTATATTTATGCCTGGTGTTGTATGAGACACCAGAAGACAAGTACACCACAACATTCATGTCTTGTGTTGTATGAGACACCAGAAGACAAGTTCACCTCTATATTCATGCCTGGTGTTGTTTGAGACACCAGGATACACGTACATTATTACATTCATGCCTGGTGTTGTATGAGACACCAGGGTACAAGTACACCACAGCATTCATGTCTGGTGTTGTATGAGACACCAGGATACAAGTACACCACAACATTCATGCCTGGTGTTGTTTGAGACACCAGAAGACAAATACACCACTGTATTAATGCCTGGTGTTTTTTCAGACACCAGAAGACAAGTACACCACTGTATTAATGCCTGGTGTTTTTTCAGACACCAGGATACAAGTACATCACTACATTCATGCCTAGAATTGTATGAGACACCAGGATACAAGTACACCACAGCATTCATGCATGCTATTGTATGAGACACCAGGATACAAGTACACCACAGCATTCATGCATGCTATTGTATGAGACACCAGGATACAAGTACACCACAACATTCATGCCTGGTGTTGTATGAGTCACCAGGATACAAGTACACCACAACATTCACGTCGTGTGTTGTATGAGACACCAGGATACAAGTACATCACTACATTCATGTCTGGTGTTGTTTGAGACACCAGGATACAAGTACATCATTACATACATGCCTTGTGTTGTATGAGACACCAAGGTACAAGTACACCGCACCATTCATGTCTGGTGTTGTTTGAGACACCAAGATGCAAATCCACCTCTATATTCATGCCTGGTGTTGTATGAGACACCAAAAGACACGTACACCACCACATTCACGTCTGGTGTTGTTTGAGACACCAAGATACAAATACAGCACTACATTCATGCCTGGTGTTGTTTGAGACACCAGAAGAGAAGTACACCACTGCATTCATGGCCGGTGTTTTTTCAGACACCAGAAGACAAGTACACCACAACATTCATAAATAGTGTTGTTTGAGACACCAGGATACAAGTACATCACTACATTCATCTCTGGTGTTGTATGAGACACCAGGATATAAGTACACCACTACATTCATGCCTGGTGTTGCTTAAGACACCAGAAGACAAATACACCACAACATTCATGCCTGGTGTTGTTTGAGAGACAAGGATACAAGTACACTGCTACATTCATGTCTGCTGCTGTATGAGACACCAGGATACAAGTACACCACAACAGTCATGCCTGGTGTTGTTTGAGACACCAGAAGACAAATACACCACTGCATTAATGCCTGGTGTTTTTTCAGACACCAGAAGACAAGTACACCACAACATTCATGCCTAGTGTTGTTTGAGACACCAGGATACAAGTACATCACTACATTAATGCATAGAATTGTATGAGACACCAGGATACAAGTACACCACAGCATTTATGCCTGGTGTTGTTTGAGACACCAGAAGACAAGTACACCACAACATTCATGCCTGGTGTTGTTTGAGTCACCAGGATACAAGTACACCACAACATTCACGTCGTGTGTTGTATGAGACACCAGGATACAAGTAGATCACCATATTCATGTCTGGTGTTGTTTGAGACACCAGAAGACAAGTACACCACAACATTCATGCCTGGTGTTGTTTGAGACACCAGGATACAAGTACATCATTATATTCATGTCTTGTGTTGCATAAGACACCAGGATACAAGAACATCACTACATTCATGTCTGGTGTTGTTTGATACACCAGAAGACAAGTACACGACTACATTCATTCCTAGTGTTGTATGAGACACCAGGATACAAGTACACAGCTACATTCATTCCTAGTGTTGTACGAGACACCAGGATACAAGTACACAGCTACATTCATGCCTGGTGTTATATGAGACACCAGGATACAAGTACACAGCTACATTCATGCCTGCTGTTATATGAGACACCAGGATACAAGTACACCACTACATTCATGCCTGGTGTTGTTTAAGACACCAGAAGACAAGTACATATACACCACAACATTCATGCCTGGTGTTGTATAAGACACCAGGATACAAGTACACCACAACATTCACGTCGTGTGTTGTATGAGACACCAGGTTGCAAGTAGATCACTACATTCAGGTCTGGTGTTGTATGAGACACCAGGATACAAGTACACGACTACATTCATGCCTGGTGTTTTTTGATACACCAGAAGAAAAGAACACCGCTACATTCATGGCCGGTGTTTTTTCAGACACCAGAAGACAAGTACACCACAACATTCATAAATAGTGTTGTTTGAGACACCAGGATACAAGTACATCACTACATTCATCTCTGGTGTTGTATGAGACACCAGGATACAAGTACACCACTACATTCATGCCTGGTGTTGTATGAGACACCAGGATATAAGTACACCACTACATTTATGCCTGGTGTTGCTTAAGACACCAGAAGACAAGTACACCACAACATTCATGCCTGGTGTTGTTTGAGAGACAAGGATACAAGTACACTGCTACATTCATGTCTGCTGCTGTATGAGACACCAGGATACAAGTACACCACAACAGTCATGCCTGGTGTTGTTTGAGACACCAGAAGATAAATACACCACTGCATTAATGCCTAGTGTTGTTTGAGACACCAGGATACAAGTACATCACTACATTTATGCATAGAATTGTATGAGACACCAGGATACAAGTACACCGCTACATTCATGCATGCTATGGTTTGAGACACCAGGATACAAGTACACCACAGCATTTATGCCTGGTGTTGTTTGAGACACCAGAAGACAAGTACACCACAACATTCATGCCTGGTGTTGTTTGAGTCACCAGGATACAAGTACACCACAACATTCACGTCGTGTGTTGTATGAGACACCAGGATACAAGTAGATCACCATATTCATGTTTGGTGTTGTTTGAGACACCAGAAGACAAGTACACCACAACATTCATGCCTGTTGTTGTTTGAGACACCAGGATACAAGTACATCATTATATTCATGTCTTGTGTTGCATAAGACACCAGGATACAAGTACATCACTACATTCATGCCTGGTGTTTTTTGATACACCAGAAGAAAAGAACACCGCTACATTCATGTCTGGTGTTGTTTGAGACACCAAAAGACAAATCCACCTCTACATTTAAGCCTGGTCTTGTAGGAGACACCAAAAGACACGTACACCACAACATTCATGTTTGGTTTTGCATAAGTCCCCAGGATACAAGTAAACCACTACATTCTTGACTGGTGTTGTTTGATACACCAGGATACAAGTACATCATTACATTCATGCCTGGTGTTGTATGAGACACCAGTAAAACGAGTACACCACAACATTCATGTCTGGTGTTTGAGACACCAGAAGACGAGTCTACCGCTATATTTATGCCTGGTGTTGTATGAGACACCAGAACACAAGTTCACCACAGCATTCATGTCTTGTGTTGTATGAGAAACCAGAAGTCAAGTACACCTCTATATTCATGCCTGGTATTGTTTGAGACACCAGGATACACGTACATCATTTCATTCATGCCTGGTGTTGTATGAGACACTAGGGTACAAGTACACCACATCATTCATGTCGGGTGTCGTATGAGACACCAAGATACAAGTACACACAAAATTCAAGCCTTGTGTTGTTTGAGACACCAAGCTACAAATACAGTACTGCATTCATGCCTGGTGTTGTTTGAGACACCAAGATACAAGTACATCACTTCATTCATGCCTAGTGTTGTATGAGACACCAGGATACAAGTACACCACAACATTCATGCCTGGTGTTGTTTGAGACACCAGCAGAAAAGTACACGACTACATTCATGCCTGGTGTTGTTTGAGACACCAGGATACAAGTACACCACTACATTCATGTCTTGTGTTGAATGCGACACCAGGATATACAGGAGGTCGCCAGCCATACAGAAAACACCCTCACTGTATATGCAACATCTGACATTCGTACTGAAAACACCCCCACCGGAAATGCAGCAGATCACCAGACATCCATACAGAAAACACCCTAACTGCATATACAGCAGATCACCAGATATCAATACAGAAAACACCCCCACCGGATATGCAGCAGATCACCAGATATCAATACAGAAAACACCCTCACTGTATATGCAGCAGATAACAAGAAATCAATCGGAAAACACCCTCACTGTATATGCAGCAGATCACCAGACAGCCATACAGAAAACACCCTCACTGTATATGCAGCAGATCACCAGACAGCCATACAGAAAACATCCTCACCGGATATGCAGCAATTCACCAGACATCCATACAGAAAACACCCTCACTGTATATGCAGCAATTCACCAGACAGCCATACAGAAAACATCCTCACCGGATATGCAGCAGATCACCAGACAGCCGAACAGAAAACACCCACAACGTATATGCAGCAGATCACCAGACATTCGTACAGAAAACACCAAATCCGTATATGCAGCAGATCACCAGACATCCATACAGAAAACACCCTCACCGTATATGCAGCTGATCAACAGATATCAATACAGAAAACACCATCACCGTATTTGCAGCAGATCACCAGACAGCCGAACAGAAAACACCCACATCGTATATGCAGCAGATCACCAGACATCCATGGAGAAAACACCCACACCGTATATGCACTAGATCGATACACATCCATACATAGAGCACCAACGTCGAATATGCACTATATTACTAGACATCTGTAAAGAAATCACTCAAATTGTATATGCAGCAGATCACCAGACAGCCATACAGAAAACACACTCACTGTTTATGCAGCAGATCACCAGACAGCTATACAGAAAACATCCTCACTGTATATGCAGCAGTAGTATAGGTAATGGTGATTCTTGGTCAGTTCAACTGGAGTCAGATTTATATACCTATACCACCACTACAGAGGGAATTTTTTAGGTCAAAATGATGACGCGATTCAACGATCGTCATGAGTCGTATTAAGAGAAACATCAATATTAATTAGTAATGAATAAAATTTACTATAGCCCACGAGGATATTGGAAAGGTATAGGAGCAATACAAAAATTAGCATTGCGGCCAAGGTATGTAAAGATGTGGCCAAGGATTGGCTAAAGAAACAAGTGATGTGGCAAATATACTTACCAGCACCGCGTTATATACCGAGGAAGAAGTTTATATTTTTAAAACGAATTAAGTTCATCAGGCTGACCTCTTGTTTCTCCCCCATGAGAAGGTAAGACGCAAAACGTATCAATACGCTTTAACCGTAAGTGGATGTGGCTAGTCGATACAAAGAGGCTGAGCCATTAACCTTGAAAGATTCAACAGAAGTAGCTAATGCACTGTGCCGCATATATAAACGCGGACCACTAAAATGGCCTAAGCTATTTCAAGTAGATCCTGGTCAGGAGTTTTTGGGATTAATAACTAAACTGTTAACAAAGCACGATATTGAAATCAGGCGTGGTGAAAAAGAGGCCCACCGTAGTCAAGCTATCGTTGAAAGATTTAACTGAACATTAGCAGAACGTTTGTTTGGCTATCAGTATGGGATTGAAATGAAATCGGAATGATTGATATCAACCAAATGGGTGACACGATTATCAGCTGTTGTATCAGCGCTGAATAATGAAGTAACAAGATTATGTGGGAAGAAACCATCCGATGCGGTTAAAATGAAATCTGTGACTTCGGAATCTTCAGCACCGAGGAGACGCAAAGAACAAAAACTTCCGGATAGAGTAAGCGTACGATATTTATGCCATCCAGGTGAACTCGAAGGAGGCCTACGTCGCGCAACCGATCCGATTTGGTCCCTTAAGGTATATAACATTAGTCAGTTGGTGATGAAAGAAGGAGAGCCTATTCTTTATCATCTTAAAGATGGACCGGGCAGGGCATTTGTACGAGAAGAGTTGCTCATAGTTTCCCAACGATACAGTATTACCACCATAACCATAAGCATAGGTAGTTACACCATCCTTATAAATCCATCTCTTTGTATCTAAGGGGGATAATGATGTCTTATTCATTCTTAATCCATATATGCTATGATTGACACTTCTTAAAGAGTTAGTGTTATACCGTTGAATAATGCTTCTTTATACTGTTCGTGTTTAATATGCTTTTTCACCACATACTTCTTAACACCCTTAACTTTTCTTATCTCTCAATTATCGGACTTCTTTATAGAATACATCTTAGGTCTTAATCCGACATACTCCGCTATAGGAGTCCCAGCACATTCATCCTTCATCTTACCTGACACCTTTTTATCTACTACGCTGTGCAGTGGATTATCTTTTGGG
Source organism: Haliotis rufescens (assembly GCF_023055435.1). Classification (NCBI taxonomy): domain Eukaryota; kingdom Metazoa; phylum Mollusca; class Gastropoda; order Lepetellida; family Haliotidae; genus Haliotis; species Haliotis rufescens. The sequence goes on from NW_025963779.1 coordinate 39,465,551, forward strand.
TAATCACTCGTGTCGTAGATATCTATTTTTTCTGCCATATCTTTATACACATCCTCAGTTTGTATTTCCATCAACAAAGTATCTGTGTCGGTATATAACACCTCGCATCTATCGCCGTACTGATTCTTAAGTTCGTTGTAATAAAAGTCATACATTAAGTGTTTTGACAAGTCAAGAATACTCATACCAACGTACACCAGTCTGTTGAATTTTATATTACTTTTCTGCATATGTAGTGCGGCAAAGTCGTTATCAAATATCTTGCTTCTGTTAAAAGCCGGACTGGCTATAAGTTTCCTGAGTCTTTCTTCCTCATTAGACCTGACTAATTTAACATCAACACGCTTCCTTAGATTCTCAATAGTTTTACCAAATACTGAGTTATTCATGAGCTTATATAGATTCTTTTCAAAATCGCTGGTAGCTATCTTTCTTAAATCTGTGTTCAGCCTTATATAGGGCTCCATCCAAGGGCTTTGATCAAACTTTAGAACTCTGTGTATTTTCTTTAGTTTCATACCTAACGATAGATATAACTGGAGATTTCTGTAGTGAACAATATATTTTGTTTAATCCATCAAATTTGGTACGAGTTTTTCTACGTTAGCTAACCTAGTATACCCATCAAGGAGTGTTGATATTCCGACATCCAATCTTTACTCACAATTAATCTTTCAGGAGCTAACGGATAACTGTTATCGTCTTTACGTAACAAATTTGGATATTCCAAATCAACTTTTAGTATGTACCCTTTATCGGAATCTGAGGGGATATCATTCACTTCGATATCATTCACATCGACCCACTCAAAACCACCCATGGGTTAAGGTTGACTCATAGCCCATCGTACAAATTGTTCGCGTCGAAATATAATATATGTGTGTCGGGTTTACTCGGATCATATCCTTCCACTAATTTATTATTAGCCTTAGAATACCTTTTCGCTACCATCGATATACCACCTCTTAAACCTTTCTCGAGTGCATATCGTAATCGGTGAGTAATTTTAGTTTTACACCGGTCTTCTTCAACAATGCATCCCACGATAGTCCGGGACTGGAATAGTACCATGCCGGGTCCAAGCCGTATTCTTTTAAATATGTCTTTCTAAATATCTCGAATATATCGGCGAGTAACAGTACATCGGTTTTGTTAGTACAGATCGTGATAATCACCTAAATTCTTACAACCTAATTTATCCCACACCATCAGAGCGTGTTCATAATCGGCATCGGTTATTTTAGATTATGTTAAGTTACTATAGAATGATTCAAGGGGTGGTAATTTACTTTCTTCGAATCTAGACCAATCATCCATATATTCGTAAGGATATACACCTTTTCTCAGCAACGAATGCTGTGTTAACCGATCAGTATATTGATTTGTTATTGCAAAGTCATCGGGATTGTTCGCATTAGCTAAATTGTCCAGGGAAGATAACAGAAACTGTACTGAGTCTATGAATCTAAGCCCATTGCTTTGCTTTATTCTGGCTTTCCCATCCTTGTCCGTATAATGTATAGTTTTAGTCAACGAGAATGATATATATTTTTCCATATTGTTAGGAATACAGGTTAAGGCGCCATCGGTCTTTGAGATAGCTTGCATAATGAGATGAGAATCATATCCTCTAAGGTTATGAAACACAACGGGGATGGGTATTGTTTGAGAATTCATTTTTAGTTTCAAGTTACACTCGTTATGCGCGGCTCCCCGATAATTACCCGTGACGTGGCAATGATCTCTTACGGAATCCCCAGCCAGAGGTTTATAACAAACATGACAACTAGTTGACTTTTTATAGGCCCTCCAATCATCCTTTGTCATACACATGGGTTTCTTACACGATAAATTTTCCCTGATTATTCTCTCCTCGTTTTGTAGGTATTCTAGGAACTTTCCCGCTGCATCGGGACCTCTGTAAAGCACGGGCGGGTTTGTTTTCCCATCATACCTTACAACTATATATCCAAACCCACAATGAATATGTTCTTGAGTTTTGTACATAAAACTATCTTGATTGCTTCGGACTGTATTTTCTATAGGTTTGATAAGTACTTTTAAGTGAGCGTATATTACATACGTTACTGGCATTTTTTCCCCTCTTTAGGCATATCAATCCTGATAGCAGTCTATTCAACACCTCTGCAGTCTTCTTTATGTGCTTCTAATAGATCTTGTCTGCTGTACCCATGCCGACATCTTTCACAGAAATATTTCTTTCCTGCATGTTTTGTTTGATCGCACAATAGCCTGCTTAAACTCTTTATCCACGTATAATGATATTTACCATCTTTTTCGATCAGATTCTGGGAATATGTTCCGGAGCGGAGCTTATCCTGTGTACAACAATTCCTTAAGAAGAATGACCAAAAACATTTATAGCTAAATTATTTTGCTTTTCCGCCTTATCAATTTGTGAGATTGGTGTAGGTTCGTCTATACCATCAAAGTTTAGTCCATCGTTTTGGGGATAGCTAGAAGGTCTATCCGGATTTTTGTCTACGGGGAACAATGCAGATCTTATCATCATTCTGAAACAGTCATCGCCTTTATTTTTTACATTAACTATGGCTTTTTTCCTTGTTATAATACGGGGGTAAATCTATATAAGATCCACCTTTGAAAGGCGTACAATTTGCTATATCTAAATATAAACTATCGATTTTATCCACACCCCAAACCTTTATTAGTCCAGCGTTCTAAAGTTTCTTGTATCCTCTGAATTGATGTATCTAATGATGTGTTATAGTATTGGATTCGGTTATAACTTCTTGATTGCTACGGAAATAAGGTTTGGTTTATTCAGTGCTATCATGTGCGTTACTTTTACTCAATGACATTTTAATCGTCAGCTGGTATTTTATACAATTTAAATCATCTAACTCCTCGTTAATTTTGCTCGATATGATGGGCTTAACATCATTAACATCCATGTTGGAATTAATATCCATCTTCCAACCTCTTAGATATTTACCAACGCCGGCTGTGGGTACAAATTTTAACTCATTATTATCAGCAACATCGCCAACTGACTTATTATTATCTAGTAAAGCGATCAATTCAGCTTTTCTCATTCGAGAATAACCTCTCAGCCCACTTTTTTTCGCTTGAGCTTTGAATTCTCTAACAGTCTGGGGTTTGTTGTATTCCAAACCGAGTAAATCAATAAATTCAGCTTTTCTCATTCGAGAATATCCGTGTAGACCACGTTGTTTTGCCAAAGCCTTCAACTCTCTGACAAAAAACATTGTGATTTAATGGTATATACAAAATGATTCGAATGTCTAAATGGTTGTTTTTCATATATAAATACGTATTCTCCCTAACCTATTCCTCTCATTGATGTAATCTCTCTTCCTAGCATACATAATCTGCTTCCTGACCCTATCAGCACCGTGACTCTTACATAAACAGTAACTACCTTTGACCCCAATCCCACATACAGAACAAACGTAATTGTTATATCCCTGTCTGAAATAATAAGAATGGGTCCCACAGTAAACACCCACACATGGCTTCTGACATTGAATCGATTTCCCCATGAGTGTATATCTGCACAGATTCATGGTTATACACATATCATATCATTTGTCTAAAAGGTAAATCACATCTTCACTGGTGAGTCATAGCTGTCATCGCTATTTATAGCTCATAGTGAGTGAGTGAGTGAGTAAGGTTTTACGCCGCTTTTAGCAATATTCCAGCAATATCACGGCGGGGGACACCAGAAATGTTATAGCTCATAGCTTATGTGTAGCTAAAAATAGACAACAGTCATCGCGACATAGCTGAACAGCCAGTCAGCGCTATTTATAGATTAGCAGTAAGGGTTATTACTAATGGTTGATACGAAATAGAACATAGCTAAATATGGACACACCAGTCAATCCAAAAACTATAAATACTATCTCGAGGTTTTTCTGAATCTCTGACGGTGTATAAAACTGACTTATTGTTGGTCTCTGTATTGGGTCAAGTTTCTTTCCATAAACAAGGAAGTATTCGTGCATGGCAGATTCAACATCCTTAAACGTTTGAATTGAATGTCCTTGCTTACGCAGTTCTTCATTAATAAAATCTTATCTTAAAATTCTGTGCCTGGTCCATTGTGACTGGGTTGCTTCGAGTTGTTCTAATGCTTTACTTTGTCTTTTCTGCTCCTCTCCTCTCATACTAGAAAATAAAAAATTACTCCCCGAAAAAGCTAAAGCATTAACAATAGCTCAACCGACCATCATCGCAAGTGATGCCATATTATATGAATATAAAATATTCAAATGTTCAATAATATAAAATATTCAAATGTTTAATTACTTAATTATGTCTTCTGGGATAAGCCCTTGCTATAGCAACAACTCCTAGTGCATAGGGAGCCCAAGTTTTAATCGAACGACTATGTTCAATATTTGAATTGTGTATTAGTTTTGCCTTCCTTGCTAGCGCACCCTCCCTACCAGCTGCGATTTTTAAGGGATTCTTAGTCACTCTGGCTTGTGATTTCACAATTGCTGGTATTTCCTAATTCACTTGTTGTGATTTCGCAATCGGGGTTATTTCCTCATTCGCTTGTTGTGATTGTGTTTCCACAATCTGTGATACAATCGGTGTCACTTGAGTCTCCATTATTAGTAAGTGGGCACTTATGTTTAAATTGACAATACCTAGCGGTTATTAAATCGGTGGTCACCGGCGCTAAGAACATTCCATATCTATGATAAAACTCACAGCTTACTGCGCTTATAAAAAAATGGGTCTTTCTCGAGAGATTCGCATAAATACATGTGATGTTCTGCCGAGATAGGAAGAAACATACGAGCTACAACTGTGTATAGTTGCAACATACGCGCGTACAGTTTTTTAATTTATTCATCGGTCATGTTATCAATTTTTTCGATGGTATAATTTTTCCCCAAATATTGGGAACATTTTCTAAAGATTTATTTGTAACTACTTCTGCATGTTGATCAGGATCTTTGAGCATTTGTTCGATGAGTTCATCGCATTCCATAATGTAATACCTAAGGAGATATTTAAGTCTAACATAATGGAATATGGCATATCCAATACAGCCCGAAATGATTAACTGTTGTGAAAGAATGAGGATTTCAAACCACACTATTACATAATAACCTCTAATGTTCAATTTATCATATTTTTGCTATATTTTTGCTATATTTTGGCTATGTTTGCTCAAATTTGCTTTATTTTTGCTTAGCAGTTGCCATAATTTGCTTAGCAGTTGCTATTTTCACTATATTTTTGCTTTATTTTGGCCATATTTGCTATATTTTTGTTCAGCAGTTGCTATTTTTACTATATTTTTTATACAAGTTTACAATGCTTCGTTTCCGCCAACTTTTTCTGACTTTATCTCTTTCGGGCTTGGTATAAATAACATCATTTTCACGTAGACATTCCTGAAATGAATCAATCAGTCTTTGCAATGAAACAGGGCTACCCATTTGGTCTGCTCTCTCAGATCTTTCAGGACAGAGTTGTATTTTTTAGTAAGTACCCAGACGATATGCTGAGTATGCCGACCGGAGAATGCTAAATATGGAAGCATATCTTTCTTTTTGGTAAGTTCTTTACTCGCACTGCAATCATATATTATGAAAAGGGTTGATTCTCCTTTGTATTTTCGTGACATACTCGTAAACAGTCTTGTAAACAATTGTCCGGATCAACTCTGTGCACGCCGGGATCATTCATTACCCAATCTCTCGATAGGTATGTTTTATTAACGTTTATAGTCGGGCACAAAATAATAATATGGTCGAAAACATCGCGATAATGACTTTGTAAAATATCTAGAATAAAAACTGTTTTTCCACAGCCTGTTTGCCCGCAGATGATAGCACAATGTGGTTCTTTAGGTAAAAGATTATTAATAGATTGCTTGCACGAATCTTCCATTCTGTATATTAAGTTGCGCATCCATAATCACGTACAAATATAAGTTTAATTTACCAGCCGCTTCCTGGAGCTTCGTTATCTGTATAGTAACACCCTCGCTAGCATTTTCTATTCTCCGCCCACTGCCGTGTAGTTGGTCATCGTCAGTGGTTCGCATGTCGAGCAATAGCGAATACTTTTTGGTAAGGAATTCAGCTATCGACACATCCCCGAGAGACAGATCTTTCACGACCGTGTTAACTTCTGGGCTTCTTTTTATAGAAGGGAGTTTTTTAATCTCATCCCACTGTTGATATGCTCGCATGCTCTGACTATATAGTTGATTAGGCACGCCCTCGATAGTCAACTCTACTTTTGTAATCTTGGGGTTGTAGAACTTCTCAGTATCTCTTGCAAATGCATCAGAGGGGTCCTCGAACAACATTAAAATACACTTCAACGATCTAGCGGGAACGTAAGAGATTGATATTCCACGTCGTATCTCTTTTGTTCCTGGTCATCTTTCGATGTCGAAGCAACAGATCGTACAAAGTGGCTAAACTTCCGGTGTACTGGTTGCGAATTTGTCTGGCTAATTCAGGATATGTTATCATATCATACTCCAGTGCGATATTGTCAATAGAATAGCTAGTACCATCTTCAGCGGCTTTGATTACTCTGCTGTAGTCATTAAAAGTGAGTTCGTTTTCTAGCCTATCACCTAGGGATGCTTGATAGAAGGGCATGTGACTATCTAAGTACTTCAAAGTCTAGCGGAATATAGAATCGGTTAACAAATGCATCAGCAACAGCCTTATCTCCTACGACGGTATTCTCCACTATCAGCACCTACACGCAGTCTCAATGTGTTCTGATTACAAATACCTTGGTATTGTAAGTTTTCCCATTCTTTAGCCATTCTCCAGAGATCCATGTAACAGAAATATACATCGCTGTCGTCAGTACTCAAAACTTCATTGCCGCTAATTTTAATCGCGATTTTCTTAACAATTGCTCGACCTATGTTCTGAACGAGCTCTCTCCTAGTATCGGTAGAATTCAAACTGATTGTAAATAATAGTCGTGCAGTTCCCAGAACTAACACATCGTGTGCGCCGAGATTAGGAAAGTGAACCAGAAGTGTTTGATTCTGATCAATGGTACTCGGGTTATTAGTTATAGTTACAGACTGGCGAATTGCTTTGACCCCAAATGGATCCAAAAGTCTACGTTGCGGGTTTACCTTGCGTCCATATTGCGAAGACATTGTTATATTGAAATTATGTAACCTTATGTTTAATATAAAAATGAATGATTTTAATCCAGATAACTTTGATAATCCCAGTACAGTCGAAGACGGTACTGATGAAACCAGCTTTGTGAATCTTAACGATGAACTTTTGCAATCAAACGTAAATGATTATTACGATGCCTTAAATGATAGTCCTATTGGTCGTGACTGTTCAAAGTTTACAATAGATAGTAAAGGAAAATTGCGACTGCGTGGCTCTCCAGATATTGATCTTATGAATTCTCGTACTCGTAAGCCCCTATCTTTTTTTTCTACGATAGCCAGTAAACATGGTATCAACACTGTTCGTAATGAATAAGGTTTTGTAGAATACTCACGAGAAAAAATTTCGGAGAAGACTACTGAGGTTCTTCAGACTGTGGTACTGAACTCGGTAACATAGATAAAGATAATTTGGAAGAAAGCTCGAAGCTGGCCTCAGACGGACTTGGAGAAATCTTGGGTACCTACTATGATAATTCCACGTTACAGGTACCATCCTCGGAGTTCAGTATTAGGGAATGACGAGGCCTTGACAAGGCAATGCAAACAATGCGGGGAGAACTCATCAATAATATTGCCAAGCTATCCGAAATCCTCAAGCATATAGCTTATGAGAAAACAAAACTTGAACAGGCGGGTGGTGAATTCAGTAGACGCAGCGTTGCAGAAAGATTGTGTAACTTAGAAGACGAAAGATCGGCCCGCCTCGAACGTTTCCAGTAATAGAAAGGCACTTGGTTCACAAATCAGTCGAATTCGAGAAACTATCCATCAAGTCCTCAACGATGACACTACACTGGCCGATAAAATTAAAACATTGTTCAGAGAACAGTGGATAACCATTGCCAGTGCCTTAACCGCATTGGGATTTTTATATCGACTTTGACTCTCACGTTAACCGGTGGCACAGGCAGTACAGGAGGTGGCACACCGCCTAGTGAAAAAATGGTGTAAAAGAGTGGATCAAAAAGCATTTAAAAGCATTAGGAGAAGCACTGGGAAAGCTCGCTGGGAAAGCCGCGTCTGCACTTCCAGGTATAATAGGGAGTATTGTTTCCTGGCTCTTGAATTTATGAGCTAAGACCACCACTTGGCTTAATCAAAACTTGTGGGCACTGATCGTAGCTATAGACTGTTTAACCAAATCAGTTCATTAAGAACTATTCAAAGAAATAGTAAACCAGCCGCAACTCAACCTACTATAAGCGCTGTTTTTTCATCGCTATGTTGTTGATGTTTAGCTGCAATATGTGGCGGCACTTGTGACTGTGCGTCAGTATATGTGTTAGTAGGAGCGTCAGTAGATATCTGTGGCTTGACTATTCCCGTTTCACCTGTGTTTGTTTGCGTTATTAATTCGGTGTTAATATCTGAATTTATACCTGGTTTTTGTTGATCGGAAGCAATTACAATTTTATTATTATAACCTATCACTTGACCGATCTTAAGTCCCATATTACTCGGAGATATGTATAGTCCCGGCGCATAAACGTAGTCTACTTTGGATTGAGCGTACTGTAATACATCTTGATAACGCATTATAGAAGATCGAAAATCAACGGGTGAATTAATAGCATCCTCCATGTTGCTAGAATCTGTTTTTGCGCATCGAGCGCCGTCCCAGAACCAATTATTCCCGTTCGTGTTTGCGACTGTGCACCAAGAATTGCCCATACATAAGTTCTTATTGATTCATTAACTCTTACAACTCCTGGGTTAGTAAAATTATTTTCTGTTTTATCATATAGAAATTCATTCCAAGCGTTTGCGGTATCGTTCAGTTGTACAAATTTTGTAACAATATAAGCTAAACCACCCTTAAAACTCATAAGATCTCCTTTCCAATCGTTACTCGAAAGTTCCCAGCCATGATAAAGATTATGCATTCTTACAAAAAGATTGTTTTTCTGCAACAACTTTAATGGATCGAATGGTTGATGATTTTTTTTAACTAAATCATCACTTTCTTCTTTAACAGTTTTTTTGTCTGCTGTACGGAACACCTAGACCATGGTTAAGTCCTTTAATACGCCAATCTTTACTCGTAGAAACATCCTGTTGTGGCACACCATATGGCAAAGTTTAACTGATTCTGCCAAAATTGCATCAGATTGTGGAACCAATCGTGCACCATTTTATCGCTAGTTGCCGTGAACCTGTATTTTTCAAAGTTAACAGGGAATTTAACAAAAAATTGCACCAGAGGCACTTACTAAAATCGACTGATTAGTAATGTAAGTTGATTTCATATTTAAGTTATGATATAGTATCATTGTATATTTAATATGTATGTTACACTCCCAGGAATAACAAATAGCCAGTCTATTCAACTGCTTCATACTATCGATAACTCGGATGGTCAACTTGAAGTCGCTATCTGCGATGTAAGGTATTACCCGCGGTGGACCAATGCGAGAGATAATAATGAGATTTTTATAGGTAAAGTAGGTATTGATCGCACTCGAATTGTTATACCTGATGGGTATTACAGCGTATGCTCACTCAATGATGAAATTTTTAAGCCTTTGGGAGTTAGTCTCACACAAAATGAGTCGAATGGGATGCTGAGTTTAAACGCTGGAGAAAAGATTATAAATATTGCTCCGAACATATCATATACACTTGGACTTGAAAATTACTTAAGAAGAAGAACGACATTAATACAACACAACGAAACAGTGTTTAATGAATTAAATTACCCGATCTAGTTCCCCATAAAGAGTTATGCATCCATCTTGATCAGATCAGTACAACGGATAATACTCGAATGTCCTTCAACTCTACTAAGAGCTATTCCAGTCAAAGATGAAAAATACAATAGCGGTAGAACGGAATCTTTCTCATCATTACAATATAAATATTGAAAGCAGGGTATTATTTTAGATCTCGAAATTTCTGTATTAGATGTAAAAAATCAACCTGTACATATAGGATACTTGAGTGTAACACTCCATATTATAAATAATGGTTGATTCATTAGTCCCTGGAACGCATAACCTCAGACAATGTAATACAATTGCGCTTTCCGATCTCGGAGACACAGAAGGATTCGGTAAACCCGGTATCGATGGCAAGTTATATGCTTTACACTTACAAGATAATGTATACAAGCTGAAAGAAGTTACATTCACAGGTAGTCTAGGAGGTTTAAGTGATGTCAACGTTAGTAGACTCCATAAAAACACTTCATACAATCTAACTCGCAACGATGATAATAAATTGACTAAGGTCGAAGAAAAAAACCTAGTGGCTACTGAATATCGTCATTACCCCCACCCCATCCCCAGAAAACATGCAGCAGATCAACAGACGGCCGAACAGAAAACACCCTCACTGTATATGAAGCAGATCACCAGACAGCCATACAGAAAGCACCCTCACCGTATATGCAGCATATCACCAGACAGCCATACAGAAAACACCCTCACTGTATATGCAGCAGATCACCAGACAGCCGAAAAGAAAACACCCACATTGTATATGCAACAGATCAGCAGGCACCCATACAGAAAATGCCCTCAGGGGATATGCAGCAGATAACCAGACATCCATACATAGAGTACACATATTGTATATGCGACAGATCATAAGACATCCATGGAGAAAACACCCACACCGTATATGCACTAGATCGATACACATCCATACATAGAGCACCAACGTCGTATATGCACTATATCACTAGACATCTGTAAAGAAAACACTCAAAATGTATATGCAGCAGATCGCCTGACAGTCAGACATAAAACACACACACCGTAAATGCAGAAGATCACCAGACATCCACACAGAAAACACCCATACCGTATATGCATTAGATTACCGGACATCCATACAGAAAACACTCACATCGTATATCCAGAAGGACACCAGACATCATACAGAAAACACTCACATCGTATATTCAGTAGGTCACCGGATATCCATACAGAAAACACTCCCACCTTATATCCAGTAGGTCACCAGACATCCATACAGAATACACTCACACCTTATATCCAGTAGGTCACCGGACATCCATACAGAAAACACTCACATCGTATATCCAGTAGATCTCCAGAGACAACTATACAGAAAACACTCATTGACACTGCATGGCTGTAAATGCTAGAACTTTGATTACACTTTTTGAGAAGCTGTAGTAGTATTTACCATTGCGCATTCTATCGTGGACATACCAGAATAAAGTCTACCCAAACAATTACACTTTGCGGAGGCGACCGATATGAAAATTGTGATTGCACATACCTTGTCGCTGATAAGAACAACCGCAGCGTCCTTCACGTCAGATGGGAGGTAAGCATGCCGTTAAGAAATATTTCTACATATGATACTACTGCATCAGCAATACAGTCAGCCTTTAATACTAATTCCCAGAGCTGATAGCTGAATCATTGAAATTGATATACTAGAGGGATAAAATATGCATACCAAATCATTACCAGCATCATGGGATCGTGTACAATATCCCTAATTCATGCCTGTTTACTTTGTTCTTTCTTCTTTAGAACATGCTCTAGTGGGAACAGATCGATCGCAATCTAACACAAAGGGTCCACAGCAAAAAATCCCCAGTTCTGACATTTCACGACATAAATTTTATATATTACCATCATTCTGTCAAATATCTTACAGCCTCAGAGTATCTAGGCAAGCAGCAAGGATCACGTGGCTGATGATGTCATCGGGTGTGAGGAAGAGCGGTCTGGCACAATGTTTGCTATTTCCCCGTCGGTCCTTATTCATTGTATAAGTGCCCTGAAATGTCTCTGGCCTATTCTATATATTTGTTCATGAGCAAGTTGTCAGTGGATTACATGTATGAAATAGTAAACAGTACGGTTGTGAAATTCTTAGTTCGTATTTCACTTCTCAAATACTGTCTGACGTCAGATTAAAACAAGAAAACTTCACCCCTTAAATTACTGTCGTCATCATTATTCTGGTCTTATTACAAGTAGGTTATCAGACGAGAAGCAGCATCATTAACGACTGTATTACTGTAAGCTATCGTGATACCAACTGCATCATTCGCGTCTGTATGACTGAGAGCTATCAGGATACAAACAGCATCATTTACGTCTGTATGACTGAAAGTATCAGGATACAAACAGCATCATTCATGTCTGTATGACTGAAAGTATCAGGATACAAACAGCATAATTTACGTCTGTATGACTGAAAATATCAGGATACAAACAGCAGCATTCATGTCTGTATGACTGAAAGTATCAGGATACAAACAGCATCATTCACGTCTGTATGACTGAAAGTATCAGGATACAAACAGCATCATTCACGTCTGTATGACTGTAAGCTATCATGATACCAACTGCATCATTCGCGACTGTATGACTGAGATCTATCAAGATACAAACAGCATCATTCATGTCTGTATGACTGAAAGCTATCAGGATATAAACAGCATCATTCACATCTGTATGACTGAAAGCTATCAGGATACAAACAGCATCATTCACGTCTGTATGACTGAAAGCTATCAGGATACAAACAGCATCATTCTCGTCTGTATGACTGAAAGTATCAGGATACAAACAGCATCATTCACGCCTGTATGAGTGAGAGCTATCAGGATACAAACAGCATCATTCTCGTCTGTATGACTGAAAGCTATCAGGATACAAACAGCACCATTCATGTCTGTATGACTGAAAGCTATCATGATACAAACAGCATCGTTCACGTCTGTATGGCTGAAAGTATCAGGATACAAACAGCATCATTTACGTCTGTATGACTGAAAGTATCAGGATACAAACAGCATCATTCACGCCTGTATGAGTGAGAGCTATCAGGATACAAACAGCATCATTCACGTCTGTTTGACTGAAAGCTATCAGGATACAAACAGCACCATTCATGTCTGTATGACTGAAAGCTATCAGGATACAAACAGCATCGTTCACGTCTGTATGGCTGAAAGTATCAGGATACAAACAGCATCATTTACGTCTGTATGACTGAAAGTATCAGGATACAAACAGCATCATTCACGCCTGTATGAGTGAGAGCTATCAGGATACAAACAGCATCATTCACGTCTGTATGACTGAAAGCTATCAGGATACAAACAGCACCATTCATGTCTGTATGACTGAAAGCTATCAGGATACAAACAGCATCGTTCACGTCTGTATGGCTGAAAGTATCAGGATACAAACAGCATCATTTACGTCTGTATGACTGAAAGTATCAGGATACAAACAGCATCATTCACGCCTGTATGAGTGAGAGCTATCAGGATACAAACAGCATCATTCACGTCTGTTTGACTGAAAGCTATCAGGATACAAACAGCACCATTCATGTCTGTATGACTGAAAGCTATCAGGATACAAACAGCATCGTTCACGTCTGTGTGGCTGAAAGTATCAGGATACAAACAGCATCATTTACGTCAGTATGACTGAAAATATCAGGATACAAACAGCATCATTCACGTCTGTATGACTGAAAGCTATCAGGATACAAACAGCATCATTCTCGTCTGTATGACTGAAAGTATCAGGATACAAACAGCATCATTCACGCCTGTATGAGTGAGAGCTATCAGGATACAAACAGCACCATTCATGTCTATGGGACTGAAAGCTATCAGGATACAAACACCATCGTTAACGTCTGTATGACTGAAAGTATCAGGATACAAACAGCATCATTCACGTCTGTATGACTGAAAGTATCAGGATACAAACAGCACCATTCATGTCTGTATGACTGAAAGTATCAGGATACAAACAGCATCATTCACGTCTGTATGACTCAGAGCTATCAGAATACAAACAGCATCATTCACGCCTGTATGACTGAAAGTATAAGGATACAAACAGCATCATTCACGTTTGTATGACTCAGAGCTATCAGGATACAAACAGCATCATTCACGCCTGTATGGCTGAAAGTATAAGGATACAAACAGCATCATTCACGTCTGTATGACTAAAAGCTATCAGGATACAAACAGCACCATTCATGTCTGTATGACTGAAAGCTATCAGGATACAAACAGCATCGTTCACGTCTGTACGACTGAAAGCTATCAGGATACAAACAGCATCATTCACGTCTGTATGACTGAAAGTATCAGGATACAAACAGCATCATTCACGTCTGTATGACTGAAAGTATCAGGATACAAACAGCATCATTCGCGTCTGTATGACTGAAAGTATCAGGATACAAACAGCATCATTCACGTCTGTATGACTGAAAGTATCAGGATACAAACAGCATCATTGACGTCTGTATGACTGAGAGCTATCAGGATACAAACAGCACCATTCATGTCTGTATGACTGAAAGTATCAGGATACAAACAGCATCATTCACGTCTGTATGACTGAGAGCTATCAGAATACAAACAGCATCATTGACGTCTGTATGACTAAAAGCTATCAGGATACAAACAGCACCATTCATGTCTGTATGAATGAAAGCTATCAGGATACAAACAGCACCATTCATGTCTATGGGACTGAAAGCTATCAGGATACAAACACCATCGTTAACGTCTGTATGACTGAAAGTATCAGGATACAAACAGCATCATTCACGTCTGTATGACTGAAAGTATCAGGATACAAACAGCACCATTCATGTCTGTATGACTGAAAGTATCAGGATACAAACAGCATCATTCACGTCTGTATGACTCAGAGCTATCAGGATACAAACAGCACCATTCACGTCTGTATGGCTGAAAGTATCAGGATACAAACAGCATGATTCACGTCTGTATGACTCAGAGCTATCAGAATACAAACAGCATCATTCACGCCTGTATGACTGAAAGTATCAGGATACAAACAGCATCATTCACGTCTGTATGACTCAGAGCTATCAGGATACAAACAGCATCATTCACGCCTGTATGGCTGAAAGTATAAGGATACAAACAGCATCATTCACGTCTGTATGACTAAAAGCTATCAGGATACAAACAGCACCATTCATGTCTGTATGACTGAAAGTATCAGGATACAAACAGCATCGTTCACGTCTATACGACTGAAAGCTATCAGGATACAAACAGCATCATTCACGTCTGTATGACTGAAAGTATCAGGATACAAACAGCATCATTCACGTCTGTATGACTGAAAGTATCAGGATACAAACAGCATCATTCGCGTCTGTATGACTGAAAGTATCAGGATACAAACAGCATCATTCACGTCTGTATGACTGAAAGTATCAGGATACAAACAGCATCATTGACGTCTGTATGACTGAGAGCTATCAGGATACAAACAGCACCATTCATGTCTGTATGACTGAAAGTATCAGGATACAAACAGCATCATTCACGTCTGTATGACTGAGAGCTATCAGAATACAAACAGCATCATTCACGTCTGTATGACTGAAAGTATCAGGATACAAACAGCGCTAGCATCATTCACGTCTGTATGACTGAGAGCTATCAGGATACAAACAGCACCATTCAAGTCTGTATGACTCAGAGCTATCATGATACAAACAACATCATTCACGTCTGTATGGCTGAAAGTATCAGGATACAAACAGCACCATTCATGTCTGTATGACTGAAAGTATCAGGATACAAACAGCATCATTCACTTTTGTATGACTGAAAGTATCATGATACAAACAGCATGATTCACGTCTGTATGACTGAAAGCTATCAGGATACAAACAGCATCATTCACGTCTGTATGACTGAAAGTATCAGGATACAAACAGCATCATTCACGTCTGTATGACAGAAAGCTATTAGGATACAAACAGCATAATTCACACCTGTATGACTGAAAGCAACAAATAGCACCATTCACACTTATGTTTGTATGCTGTCTGCATACAAATAACATCATTCACATCTCTGTGTCTGTATGTTGCCTATGTTCAAATAACATAAATTCCGCCTTCATGTATTAGTTATCAGCCGCAATTGACTTATTGACTGTGTCACGATAACACGCACAACAGAACAGTTTCGTGAGAGACAGTATTGTGAAATAATTATACGAAATCGTCATAGTGTTGAAATCGAATGCCAAACGTTTAGCTGCCAATTACTGCTGACAATACACTGAACGCTGTCTCGTCAAACATGCATCCACAATTCATACATGATTATATGGTTTCATACCAGTTTCTTAGTGGTCAGCGCGCGAGTAATATGTGAATATAGTTTTATGCCGCTTCTAGAAATATCCCAGCAATATCACGGCGGGGGACACCAGAAATGGGCTTCACACATTGTACCCAAGCTACCCGACCGCCCCTTGTTCTCACCAGGGAAGATGAAAATTAGTAGCGAATTCGAAGTGCAAAAACAATACCGTGTCAGTCAGTCAGTCAGTCAGCAAATCCATCATCACTTCAAGATATTCTAAAACCTAAAACCAGCATGTGTATGAATGGATTTACTCTGACGTACCAGATAGGGACCTTGAACTTTGACACTCACCTCCATATCCCCACAATGGCTGATGAAAACCTATCCCTGGTTCTTTATGGCAAACAAGATCTGCGACTGGTATGTAAGTTGTAGCAGTATGATTAAGTGTGTTTTCATAGAAGGCGTCAAGGTTGTGTAAATATATTGGACGCTTTGGAGGTAGACAAGCAATGTTTACTGGGGTCATACGCCCATGGCGGTAACGTCACGGATGCACAACATGCATGACTTGCCTCGTAATACATAGTTTATCACTGTTCTTGGTATTGTTATCGAGTGTTGCTTTTGTAGAGAGTTTCATAAATACATGTCTTGCCTTTTTTGATAGAAATACATATATTTAACTCGTATATCGTGTCCTAACTGCCATGAGGACTCAGCAACGAACTGATGTATGCACGATCATGATTTCTCTCTCCATTGCCGCGGAGAAGTACAAGTATGAAGGACTGTGTATCTCATTGTGATTGTGTATGTCATTAGGATTGTGTATGTCATTGTGATTGTGTTTGTCATTGTGGTTGGGAATTTCTTTGTGATTGTTTATGCCATTGTGGTTGTTTATGTCATTGTGATTGTGTATGTCATTGTAATTGTATATGTCATTGTGGTTGTCAATGCCATTGTAATTGTATATATCATTGTGGTTGTATTGACATGAATAGATTTTGAAGTGTTAACATGGGTTGGTATGTTGTGTAGGTATTGTTGTAGTTGCTATGTTTTAAAATTGCTATATTGCGGAGTGTTGATATGAATATACTGTTTTGTGCTTACAACTTCTTTGAGAGGCATTTAGAAGTTGGAGTACTGAGTAAAGATAAGATATATGTCTATTGTGTCCGGTGTTTTTTATTGCTATTGTGGTTAGTGTTGACATGTCTCTTGCGTGAAGTGTTAACATGGCTACAGTGTGTAGTGTAGAAATGACTTTAGTGTGTATTGTTGATATGTCTCTTGTGTGTAGTGTTGACGTGGCTAGAATGTGTAATGTTGACGTGGTGATCGTGTGTAGTGTTGAGGTGGCTATAGGGTGGAGTGTTGACGTGGGTACTGTGTGCGGTGTTGATATGACTTTAGTGTTAAGTATTTACATGGCTAAAGTGTGGAGTGTTGATGTGGCTTTTGTGTGCGGTGTTGCTGTGGCTATTGTATCTCGTGTAGACATGGCTCTAGTGCGTAGTGTTGACGTGGCTATTGTGTGCGGTGTTGGTGTGGCTATTGTATCTCGTGTTTACATGGCTAAAGTGTGGAGTGTGGACGTGGCTATTGTGTGCGGTGTTGGTGTGGCTATTGTATGTCGTGTTGACATGGCTATAGTGTGTAGTGTTGACGTGGCTATTGTGTGCGGTGTTGGTGTGGCTATTGTATCTCGTGTTGACATGGCTATAGTGTGTAGTGTTGACGTGGCTTTTGTGTGCGGTGTTTGTGTGGCTATTGTATGTCGTGTTGACATGGCTTTTGTGTGGAGTGTTGACGTTGCTATTGTGTGCGGTGTTGGTGTGGCTATTGTATCTTGTGTAGACATGGCTATTGTGTGTAGTGTTGACGTGGCTATTGTGTGCGGTGTTGGTGTGGCTATTTTATCTCGTGTTGACATGGCTATATTGTGGAGTGTTGGTGTGTCTATTGTGTGTAGTGTCGACGTGGCTATTGTATGTCGTGTTGACATGGCTATTGTGTGCGGTGTTGGTGTGGCTATTGTGTGCAGTGTTGGTGTGGCTATTGTGTGCGGTGTTGGTGTGGCTTTTGTATCTCGTGTAGACATGGCTATAGTGTGTAGTTTTGACGTGGCTATTGTGTTCGGTGTTGGTGTGGCTATTGTATATCGTGTAGACATGGCTACTGTGTGTAGTGTTGACATGGCTATTGTGTGCGGTGTTGATGTGGCTATTGTATCTCGTGTTGACATGGCTCTAGTACGTAGTGTTGACATGGCTATTGTGTGCTGTGTTGGTGTGGCTATTGTATGTCGTGTTGACATGGCTATAGTGTGTAGTGTTGACGTGGCTATTGTGTGTAGTGTTGATGTGGCTATTGTATCTCGTGTTGACATGGCTATAGTGTGGAGTGTTGACGTGGCTATTGTGTGCGGTGTTGGTGTGCCTATTTTTGTCGTGTTGACATGGCTATAGTGTGGAGTGTTGACGAGGCTATTGTGTGCGGTGTTGGTGTTGCTATTGTATCTCGTGTAGACATGGCTATTGTGTGTAGTGTTGGTGTGGCTATTGTATCTCGTGTTGACTGGGCTATTGTGTGCGGTGTTGGTGTGGCTATTGTATCTTGTGTAGACATGGCTATTGTGTGGAGTGTTGACGTGGCTTTTGTGTGCGGTGTTGGTATGGCTATTGTATCTCGTGTTGACATGGCTATAGTGTGTAGTGTTGACAATGCTATTGTGTGCGGTGTTGGTGAAGCTATTGTATCTCGTGTTGACATGGCTATAGTGTGGAGTGTTGACGTGGCTATTGTGTGTAGTGTTGGCGTGGCTATTGTATCTCACGTTGACGTGGCTATAGCGTGGAGTGTTGACGTGGCTATTGTGTGCGGTGTTGCTGTGGCTATTGTATCTCGTGTTGACATGGCTATAGTGTGCAGTATTGACGTGGCTATTGTGTGCGGTGTTGGTGTGACTATTGCATCTCGTGTTGACGTTGCTATTGTGTGCGGTGTTGGTGTGGCTATTGTATCTCGTGTTGACATGGCTATAGCGTGGAGTGTTGACGTGGCTATTGTGTTCGGTGTTGGTGTGGCTATTGTATCTCGTGTTGACATGGCTATAGCGTGGAGTGTTGACATGGCTATTGTGTGCGGTGTTGGTGTGACTATTGTATCTCGTGTTGACGTGGCTATTGTGTGCGGTGTTGGTGTGGCTATTGTATCTCGTGTTTACATGGCTAAAGTGTGGAGTGTGGACGTGGCTATTGTGTGCGGTGTTGGTGTGGCTATTGTATGTCGTGTTGACATGGCTATAGTGTGTAGTGTTGATGTGGCTATTGTGTGCGGTGTTGGTGTGGCTATTGTATGTCGTGTTGACATGGCTATAGTGTGTAGTGTTGAGGTGGCTATTGTGTGCGGTGTTGGTGTGGCTATTGTCTCTCGTGTTGACATGGCTATAGTGTGTAGTGTTGACGTGGCTTTTGTGTGCGGTGTTGGTGTGGCTATTGTATGTCGTGTTGACATGGCTTTTGTGTGGAGTGTTGACGTTGCTATTGTGTGCGGTGTTGGTTTGGCTATTGTATCTTGTGTAGACATGGCTATTGTGTGTAGTGTTGACGTGGCTATTGTGTGCGGTGTTGGTGTGGCTATTTTATCTCGTGTTGACATGGCTATTGTGTGCGGTGTTGGTGTGGCTATTGTGTGCGGTGTTGGTGTGTCTATTGTGTGTAGTGTCGACGTGGCTATTGTATGTCGTGTTGACATGGCTATTGTGTGTAGTGTTGACGTGGCTATTGTGTGCGGTGTTGGTGTGGCTATTTTATCTCGTGTTGACATGGCTATTGTGTGCGGTGTTGGTGTGTCTATTGTGTGTAGTGTCGACGTGGCTATTGTATGTCGTGTTGACATGGCTATTGTGTGCGGTGTTGGTGTGGCTATTGTGTGCGGTGTTGGTGTGTCTATTGTGTGTAGTGTCGACGTGGCTATTGTATGTCGTGTTGACATGGCTATTGTGTGCGGTGTTGGTGTGGCTATTGTGTGCGGTGTTGGTGTGGCTATTGTGTGTAGTGTTGACGTGGCTATTGTGTGCGGTGTTGGTGTGGCTATTGTATCTCGTCAAGACATGGCTCTAGTGCGTAGTGTTGACGTGGCTATTGTGTGCGGTGTTGGTGTGGCTATTGTATCTCGTCAAGACATGGCTAGTGTGTGTAGTGTTGACGTGGCTATTGTGTGCGGTGTTAGTGTGGCTATTGTATCTCTTCAAGACATGGCTATTGTGTGTAGTGTTGACGTGGCTATTGTGTGCGGTGTTGGTGAAGGTATTGTATCTCGTGTTGACATGGCTATAGTGTGGAGGGCGAAACCGCATTATCGGTGGTTCGAGAAGGGAGCTAACTCCGTTTGCCTAATCGAAAGTTCGAGGTGGGCCCACATTCGAAACTAAACGCACTTGTTGTTGAGAATATATACTACGTAAACAAACCCGCATAACGAACTCATAATTTGTCTATTTAAAATAAGTATTATGACTTATAATTGGATTAAAATGTACAAATAAGATGGCAATACAGCAGAACTCACTTCTACGAACATCGCCAAACTAGGTTGTGGGGTTATTAATATTCATGAGTTATTCCTTTTATGGAACAAGTTCTCGGAAACGTCTGAGGCTTGTATCATGTGCGAGATCAATTCAAGTGTAGACATATGTTCAGGCTTATATCGCCACCAACACTTATGATTAGATTGATGTGTTATACTGGAAAAGGTAGAATGAGTGGTATTGCCTCTGTAATTTTAATTTGAAGTAGATTTAAGTTTCTTGCTTGGTAGCTATTTTTGTAAAACTAGTGTGGTCAGCTATGACGCAGTTATTCAAACTTCAAAGACTTTTGTGCCTTTTATGGAATTAATGTCACACGAAATGATTTATAAAAATATTTCCCATCAATATTACAAAATATGAATAATATAAAATGTCACATAATGACAAACGTGAGCCCAATAGCCTAAATGACTTCGTCAACCTTATGAAACCCAGCGATTTAAAAATGTGGGCCCACCTGTTTCGATCACTATAAGACGGGAACAATGTGGGCCCACATTTTAGAAAGTGGTTATAAGTAAGCAAAGCTAAT
Source organism: Haliotis rufescens (assembly GCF_023055435.1). Taxonomy (NCBI): domain Eukaryota; kingdom Metazoa; phylum Mollusca; class Gastropoda; order Lepetellida; family Haliotidae; genus Haliotis; species Haliotis rufescens. The sequence goes on from NW_025963779.1 coordinate 39,486,984, forward strand.
GAAGCTAGCGATTTTTTAATGTGGTCCCTCCTTTTGCAATCACTATGACGGAAGAACGTCTACCCACTAGGCGATATACAAATGTGGGCCCACTTGTTTCGATCACCATATATGACGGGAACAATGTGGGCCCACATTTGAGAAAATGATTATCAATATTTAAGTAGAATTTCGCGATTAATAAATGTGGTCCCTCCTGTTGCAATCAATATGACGGAAGAACGTCTGCCCACATTTAGGGATTGATTATCAGAACTAACGAAACAACCTAACGAAGCTAGGCGAAATACAAATGTGGGCCCACTTGTTTCGATCACCATAGATGACGGGAAAAATGTGGGCCCACATTTTAGAAAATGGTTATCACCACTAAACCAATCTTAGAAGATGTACTGATGGAAACATAAATATATAATGCATTCAAACATTTAATTACCTTACGTTTTACCTTAGGGATAAGCTGGGCATTTAATAGCTGGACCAACAACGTGCAGCGTGGGTGACGCCATTTCTCGCAAATACGAAAACAACGGAGATAGCTCCCGTTTGAAATTAGAGTGACCTCCCTTTCCCAATATGAACTGATAATGCGGTTTCGCCGTGTGGAGTGTTGACGTGGCTATTGTGTGTAGTGTTGGCGTGGCTATTGTGTGGGGTGTTTGTGTGGCTATTGTATCTCACGTTGACGTGGCTATTGTGTGCGGTGTTGGTGTCGCTATTGTATCTCGTGTTGACGTGACTATAGTGTGGCGTGTTGGCGTGGCTATTGTGTGCGGTGTTGGTGTTGCTATTGTGTGCGGTGTTGGTGTGGCTATTGTATCTCGTGTTGACGTGGCTATTGTGTGCGGTGTTGGTGTGGCTATTGTATCTCGTGTTGACATGACTACCGTGCGTAGTTTTGACGTGGCTATAATGTGTAGTTTTGACGTGGCTATTATGTTCGGTGTTGGTGTGGCTATTGTATCTCACGTTGAAATGGCTATTGTGTGTAGTGTTGACGTGGCTATTGTGTGCGGTGTTGGTGAAGCTATTGTATCTCGTGTTGACATGGCTCTAGTGCGTAGTGTTGACGTTGCTATTGTGTGCGGTGTTGGTGTGGCTATTGTATCTCGTGTTGACATGGCTATTGTGTGTAGTGTTGACGTGGCTATTGTGTGCGGTGTTGGTGTGGCTATTGTATCTCGTGTTGACATGGCTATAGTGTGTAGTGTTGACGTGGCTTTTGTGTGCGGTGTTGGTGTGGCTATTGTATGTCGTGTTGACATGGCTTTATCGTGTAGTGTTGACGTGGCTTTTGTGTGCGGTGTTGTTGTGGCTATTGTATGTCGTGTTGACATTGCTATTGTGTGCGGTGTTGGCGTGGCTATTGTGTGTAGTGTTGACGTGGCTATTGAGTGCGGTGTTGGTGTGGCTATTGTATGTCGTGTTGACATTGCTATTGTGTGTAGTGTTGACGTGGCTATTGTGTGTAGTGTTGACGTGGCTATTGTGTGCGGTGTTGGTGTGGCTTTTGTATCTCGTGTTGACATGGCTATTGTGTGTAGTGTTGACGTGGCTATTGAGTGCGGTGTTGGTGTGGCTATTGTATCTCGTGTTGACATGGCTATAGTGTGGAGTGTTGGAATGGGTACAGTGTGTTGTGCTGATGTGCATTGTGTTCAGTTTGAGTTTAAAGGCGATGTTTTGTGACCAGATGGTAGCCAGTTTCATCGGTTGATCGTGGATGTTGAACATTGCGGATGAAAATGGCGTCTTCACATAATGCACATTTAAAAGCCGGAGATCTGCAATATCTTGTTTGTTCGTACGACACGATAGAGTCGCGAAGATGACCAGCTCGAGATCTAACCAAGTTTAAAATAAGTGTAATGACAGCATCTCTTGTTAAAAACCTGACTCTCAATGATAACAAAAATATACAAGAGGGAAAGGTAGAATTTGGCTAGTACTTTGTTGTTGGGTCATTTTCCAAGATATGTTGTATCATATATTATCGATGTCTTCTTTGTTTCGTAGGAGGATCGCCCGAAACCTGAACCAGGATACGGAGGTAGCTAGACAGTTTATCCGCGTGGAAGACTTTTCCCAGCATAGCTTGAGACACATTGTGTATATCAACAGTATTATCCATTAGGAATGATCGATATCAGAGAAATGTGCATTTATCCCTCATAAGCTTTACAAATTGTCTACACCAACTAGTGTATATGAGCATAGCATGTGTGTGTGTGTGTGTGTGTGTGTGTGTGTGTGTGTGTGTGTGTGTGTGTGTGTGTGTGTGTGTGTGTGTGTGTGTGTGTGTGTGTGTGTGCATATATTAACGCATGATCGTGTGCGTGTGAGGTTAAATACTACTGACGACGATTACGTATGTCCATGTTTCCAGAAGTGCAAATCTGCATCCACGATGTGGGTATATGTGGTTCTGATGTCAGCTACTGGCAGAACGGTTGTATTGGCGACATGGTGGTAAGGACACCAATGGTCATGGGACACGAACCCAGCGGAGTAGTTTCGAAAGTCGGGGAGGGCGTGGAAACTCTCAAAGTTGGTAAGTGTCCAACGTGAGTGAGTTAGTGGGTGATAGCTTCATCATCAATAGGATAGCTACTAATTGCTGATTGTAGAATGTTAACAAGCCTGCTTCAGCAAGACACTCTATTGATTAGTGATGACACGCTATATTAACAATTCGATTTCACGGCTACAACCTGCGTGTCTGATTGGTGACATAGAGCCGGGTGTCCCGTGTTGCACGTGTGGGCAGTGTACGACAGGCCGCTACAACCTGTGTATCTGATTGGTTCTACTTCACGTGTGCAGGTGACCGGGTGGCCATAGAGCCGGGTGTCCCGTGTCGCACGTGTGGGCTGTGTAAGACAGGCCGCTACAACCTGTGCGGGATGATGAAGTACTGTGCCACACCACCCGACCACGGTACACTCTCCAGGTATTTCGTCCATGCTGCAGATTTCTGCTTCAAGTAAGTCCCTCAAACTGCAAGATTGCATTCTTTACAAAACTCATGGAAAATGTTGAATTTTGAAAGTATAGGCAGATACCGATGACGTAATGCAGAACTGCTATCCTATGCTCTGTTATGCTGTGCTCTGCTGTGCTGTGCTGTGCCGTGCTGTGGCACGCTGCAATACACTATGTTTTACAACCCAGAAGTAACTAGAAGTCCGAACAAGGTCAGTTGTGATGTGTCACAAGCAGGTGACGTCACATAAAATATTATGACATCAGGACATCCATTCATCCATCCATCCATTCATTCATCCATCCATCCATCCATCCATCCATACTGCCAATCAAAGAACTTTTATTTAACGTGTAATGATAATGATACCACACTTTGTTTTACAACCCAGACTTCCAGACAACGTGAGCATGGAGGAGGGAGCCATGTTGCAGCCTCTGGCTGTTGCTGTCCACGCCTGTAACCGTGTCAACGTCTACCTGGGAGCCACAGTGCTCGTGTGTGGAGCAGGTAGGCGATGTTGTTACCAAACCTGAGCTACCCACTTGACGCAGGTAGGCGATGGTGTTACCACCCCAAAGCCTTGCACTACACGCAGGTAGGCGATGTTGTTACCAGCTCCAAGCCACAACTTGACACAGGTAAGCGAAGCTGTTACCAAACCCGAGCTACACACTTGACACAGGTAGGCGATGTTGTTACCACCCCTAAGCCACACACTTGATACCACAGGTAGGTAGCTCCAAGCCACATACTTGACACATCTGGTCGATGTTGTTAACAGATCTAAGCCACGCACTTGACACATGGAAGCGATGCTGTTACCAGCCCCAAGCCACGCACTTGACAGGGTAGGCGATGCTGTTACCAGCCCCAAGCCACGCACTTGACAGGGTAGGCGAGGTTGTTACCAGCCCCAAGCCACGTGCTGACCCGGGGGTCATTTAGTTACAGGGGTGATTGAGTTACAGCAGTAAGTAGCCTATGCTTTGGATAAGCGCAATGTAGCCATTTAGTAGTAAGTACTAAATGCAATAAGTAGTCGCTTGTTTTTGTGTGTGTGTTTTTTTTACCTCAGTGAGTTGAATAGATTTGGATACAGATTGCCGAGTAGGCGTATTATTTATGCGTTTGCTGATGATGTTTTCGTGTGCCCATAGAGCATACAGTTTGTGCATTGGGTTGGCCTTTTCCTGTATGGCATAGTTTCTATGCCCTTACCACCTAGATTAAGGCGGTCTAGGACTGACTGGCCTAGTAATGTGAGGATTACTACTCATGTGCATGTCGTGCCCATTGATTTGATCCTGAACGCCAATAGGATTGTTGCTTGACTGATTTTCTTTTGGTTTACAGCGCACTTTGGGGTATCCCATTTTAGATTGCTTTCATTAATGCTTTTGGGCATGTCAGTTGATTCTGTAAGGTTGTCCCCAACAACAACGTAGTCTCTCCCACGCTAATTTATTCTAATAATATATTTGTGCTTCAGGTCTTTGGCAATATCATGAGGTGTTAGGATCATATTAAGATCTTGGGAGAAGTTTGTGCTGAAGCTTTTTCCTCTTTGGTTCGTGGTCTTCTGTTCTGTTCTGTCTTCGACTCTGATGAGACCATTCTTTGTCTTTTCTGGCTGTTGCTGTCCACGCCTGTAACCGTGTCAACGTCTACCTGGGAGCCACAGTGCTCGTGTGTGGAGCAGGTAGGCGATGTTGTTACCAAACCTGAGCTACCCACTTGACGCAGGTAGGCGATGGTGTTACCACCCCAAAGCCTTGCACTACACGCAGGTAGGCGATGTTGTTACCACCCAAAAGCAACACATTTCTTAAAGGTAGGCGATGTTGTTACCACACCAAAGCCACACACTTCTTAAAGGCATGCGATGTTGTTACCACCCAAAGGCCACACACTTGTTAAAGGTAGGCGATGTTGTTACCACCAAAAAACCACACACTTGTTAAAGGTAGGCGATGTTGTTACCACCCCAAAGCCACACACTTGTTAAAGGTAGGCGATGTTGTTACCACACCAAAGCCACACACTTGTTAAAGGCATGCGATGTTGTTACCGACCAAAAGCCACACACTTGTTAAAGGTAGGCGATGTTGTTACCACCAAAAAACCACACACTTGTTAAAGGTAGCCGATGTTGTTACTACCCCAAAGCCACACACTCGTTAAAGGTAGGCGATGTTGTTACCACCCCAAAGCCACATACTTGTTAAAGGTTGGCGATGTTGTTACCACCCCAAAGCCACAAACTTGTTAAAGGTAGGCGATGTTATTACCACCCAAAAGCCACAAACGTGTTAAAGGTTGGCGATGTTGTTACCACCCCAAAGCCACACACTTGTTAAAGGTTGGCGATGTTGTTACCACCCCAAAGCCACACACTTGTTAAAGGTAGGCGATGTTATTACCACCCCAAAGCCACACACTTGTTAAAGGTTGGCGATGTTGTTACCTACCCAAAGCCACACACTTGTTAAAGGTTGGCGATGTTGTCAATCGACACACCTAAATAAATAAACGTCGTTTTCTCTTCCCTATACAACTGCAATGCGTCACGTGTATTATCTTCAACTTGTCTTCGTTTCTTGGTCCAAGTTAGACTTCGTTGTTTTATAGGTGGAAATATATACAAGGAAAACAAAGGAACCATAATGACATTGGTCAGGCAGTGATTTGAATGAAATGCCGAAATAGGTCCTGATCCCTGTACGCTTTCCTTGAAGTGTATGAACAGATGTACGATTTCCTTGAAGTGTATGAACATATGTTTAACGCATGCCATTGCAGGGCCTGTTGGTCTTATCTGCATGTTGACGGCACGAGCACGAGGAGCAGCAAAGATAATAATAACAGGTCTGTTGTTAAACATGTATCTTCACAGAGGCACGGATATAGTTGAAAATATTTTCTCATTGAGCATTTTACTTTTTGCTTTATGCTGATTGGCTGGTTTTCGACAGTTGTTCCACTGTTTTGCGAAGAGGCCCATAGCTACGTGTCGAGATATCAACACATTGTCGTAAAAGTCTGAATCTGACGTCGTCCATTGTTAATGACGTCATGTACGTTTTTATGTGACGTCGTTTTACTGAGCTAATATTTTCATTTGAGATCGAGAAACCCACATGTTTCTACCTTCTCTCAGATGGAATGGCTGAGTGAACGATGCTGTGAATTGAGTACCAAGCCAGTGACAGGGGCACGATGGCACGAAATCAAAAAGTTACAGAGCCTAATCACCATATCCATTTAATCGAATCTTTCCACAAGCTAAGCACCGGTTACTTGGGATTAATTCTACTCCGGGCAAGACTATGGGTAATATAAGTGAATAACCTGCTCGCATATTCCGAATTACGGATTAGTTATTCTGAAAATATGGAATAAAGGTAATAGTAATAGCTTGAGATTGTTTTGAGATCCTTTCGCATTCAGTCATGATGACTCTGGGTCATGTTGGATTAACAGTGCTTTGTGCAGTTTCTTATTGTCGATATCGATGAAGACTCACTCAGTTACTTATTACATAAAAGTGCATCAAAAGACACGTATGTACTTTCCTATTGCAGATATCAATGAAGACAGACTGAAATATGCAAAGAGGGTGGGCGCTGACCACATTGTTCTGGCGGGAGACCCACAACAAACAGCACGTACCATCCAGGATTCACTTGGAGGTGCTGCTGATGTTACCATCGAGTGCAGTGGCGCGCCGTCAAGCGTCACCACAGCCATATATGTAAGTGTAAGCACACATTGTAACATTGCGTAGAGGGTCACCGCAGTCACATTTGTAAGTGTAACCATACGTTGTAGCATTGCGCAGAGGGTCACCACACCCATATAAGTAAGTCTAACCATACGTTGTAACATTGCGCAGAGGGTCACCACAGCCACATATGTAAGTCTAACCATACGTTGTAACATTGCGCAGAGGGTCACCACACCCATATATGTAAGTCTAACCATACGTTGTAACATTGCGCAGAGGGTCACCACACCCATATATGTAAGTGTAACCATACGTTTTAACATTGCGCAGAGGGTCACCACAGCCACATATGTAAGTGTAACCATACGTTGTAACATTGCGCAGAGGGTCACCACACCCATATATGTAAGTGTAACCATACGTTGTAACATTGCGCAGAGGGTCACCACAGCCACATATGTAAGTGTAACCATACGTTTAAACATTGCGCAGAGGGTCACCACAGCCACATATGTAAGGGTAACCATACGTTGTAACATTGCGCAGAGGGTCACCACACCCATATATGTAAGTCTAACCATACGTTGTAGCATTGCGCAGAGGGTCACAACATCCATTTATGTAAGTGTAACCATACGTTGTAGAATTGCGTAGAGGGTCACCACACCCATATATGTAAGTCTAACCATACGTTGTAACATTGCGCAGAGGGTCACCACAGCCACATATGTAATTGTAACCATAAGTTGTAACATTGCGTTGGGGTCACCTTCCTCATACATGTTTTGTTGCCAAACGCTGCTACACTAAGCAGAGGGTTACTACAGACATATATGTAAGAGGTGCCACGCAGAGCATAATATATCTGAAAGGGGAGTCCAAAAAGCCATAGATTGTTATACATATGTGCGTGTTGCTCATTCTGCAAGACGTCATGTACGAGCGAGGGCATTTTATGTAGACGTAAGTATATGTGTTATCTTCCCCAGGCCACGGCAACAGGAGGAAGGATTGTTCTTGTTGGACTGGGCCCAGCAGAGCTACAGCTGCCACTGATCAGCGCCCAGTGTAGAGAGGTCGACATCCTGGGAATGATAAGGTTTGCCAATACGTAAGTATAGGAGTAAAAGAATGCAACGGTCTTTGTGGAGTAGCCAAGAATATATAGCGTTACAAAATAAATGTATGATTGACATATATTCACTCAGTAAATGAACTGTTGCACCAAATATTTTTTTCGGATATGATAACTAAAATCTAAGCTAAATGTTGCATCGTCATCGTTTTGGACTATCGTCACTTGCTATTTTATCACCCATTGCTGTAAAGCTGAGCGCTTTTCTCCAGGTACCCTGCAGCTCTGGCCATGGTGGCCGGTGGTCAGGTGGACGTGAAGCAGCTTATCACTCACCGATACAGGCTGGAGGAAGCGCTTGACGCCTACGAAGCAGCGAGACTCAGAGAGGGAGTTAAGATCATCATCAACTGTCAGAGAAAGTGACACTGCGTCAATCTGCGTTTCACACCAGGAAAGGTTCCCATGGTGGACAGAGGCATTATACACTGAAAGGCAAAAGAAACGTCATGTGGATGTATCATACAAATATCTTTATTTTCAAATGCTTATATATGTGAGTAAAGACATCGGAGAAAGTCAGTGTTTGGCCCACATGAAATTAACAGTCTGGGGAATGATTTTGCGAATTGTGAATTTGGGGAGGCACCAGAAGACATCACAGCTTGGGGGTTCAAAATCAGTACCTGGTGTGGCCACCACGGGCGTTGACCACAGCCACACATCTCCTGTAAATGGAGTGGACTAGCCTGTTGATGAAGGCCATTGGGATATAGGCCCATATCCTCAGGAACGCTACACGCAGTTCTGCTGCAGTTGTCGGCCTTGGGGGTACGTCGTTGAGTCGGCGTTGGATCAATGTGATCAGTGTTCAATGGGATTCAAATCCGGACTGAGGGCAGGCCAAGGCATGGTTTGGATGTTGTGCTGCTGGAGGAAGTCCCTGGTGACTGGCAGTGTGGAGACGGGCGTTGTCTTGCTGAAAGGTGTGGTTTTGATGACGGGCAAAAAAAGGCACGATATGGGGTCTGAGGACTTGGTCAATGTAGCGGAGAGCTGTGATGCCATTACCTCTGCCTGGACCAATATTCTGAAAGACCACAGGTCCCACTCTTTGGTTCAGTCCTATTCCACCCAAAACCATGATGCTTGGGCCGCCCCACGGGTCTCGTTCCATAAGACTAGCATCAGCATAACGTTCGCCCCTCCTTCGCAAGACCCTGACTCTGCCATCCACCGTTGAAACACAGTAGCGACTTTCATCAGTGAAGATGATTCTTCTCCATTGCTGTTGACGCCAATTTTGATGCTGCCTGGTCCTTTGCAGTCGGGCCTGTCGGTGACGATCTCTCAGGATGGGTACACGAGCAGGACGGTGGTACGAGATGCTGTTGGCAGTTAGGCGACGTCGGACTGTACGATCACTGATGGCACGCTGGTGGTTGCCAATGGTTTGCCGAACTGTTTCAGTGGCCATTCGGAATCAGTTCTGCAGATGTTGGCGTATCATGAACCAATCTTGTCTGGGAGAAGTGACTCTGGGACGACCACTATGCGGTCAGTCGTCGGTGGTGTTGGTGGTGTTGTGGCGATGTTGCAGACGATATATTGTTCTGACATTGACATTGAATGCATTTGCAACGACCTTTGCACTCTGGCCTGCTTGCAGTCTTCCGATAGCTTGTTGTCTCTCATTTGGGTGTCTTTTATACCCATACAATCCACGATATGCACGTGCATCATGTTTTTGACAAGACTTTTCCGCAACTAAGTCCCATTGCACTTGTGTAGGCTGCGTTTGGGCAAAGCACTCCATTTTAAACTCAATTGTTAAATGGACTTTAAGGCAACAAAAAGAAGCAGCAGAATGATAAATGAGTTTGTTGACCACAGAACATGTAACTGCCAGTGTCTGTTAAGTTTTATCAGTGTTTTCAGAAGTGACGTTTCTTTTGCCTTTCAGTGTATGTAACCAGTTTTATTATACCAGTATTACTAGAGCAGTATATTACACTACTTTACACTGTGAAACTGAATCACGTAAACTGCATATACCATATATTATAATGGAAAATTACCGTTAGAAAATAGTCAAACTGCCACCAGTTTTTCACCCAAATTATACGATGGTTTGTGAGATAAGCTTTGTGTCTTGCAATATTTTACTTCAAGTAGCCAGGAATCGGACATCAATATCACAGTATTCAGAGATGCTAACTCGTATATTTGAGAAATTTCCTAATTCTAATTAAACTTGACTATTGGAGTATGAATGATGTATAGGTACGATGTGTTAAGCACAATGTTTTAAGGTCCGTCAAAGACAGCTGCATTTTGTATATATTGATGTATGTTACTATTCGATGTTAAATAAATATCGAGTTTGATTTTTCTGGCAATGGCCTTATTCGTTTCCATCAGTATATTCATGTGTCATAAGGCAGTGGTGACAGGCGGGTAATATCACTTTGTAGTATACATGTATGTACCGAAGTTTCGGTTAAAAAAGCTGCAAACGAATTTAGCATATCAACTTGATATACACAAATAATTTATGTTCTCTATTTTATAATTGTAGAGTTTTATCAAAAGACTGTAAGTCGTAATGGCATTTTTCTTAGAACGTGGCTCAACCTACAATATGTAGTTTTCTAGCCTGTGAAATATAGTTGATCCGGTGGTATGTATTTCCTTGTACATCAATATATGAATTGCAAGTGATTCCATGGCATTTGATTGGCTAATCAAGCAATATTGATTGCGTTTATGTTTCCATAAATCGAATAACGTAGGCCACGCCCACTAGCGGGCTACTGCTTTCTGATTGGCTTATACAAGATTGGGCGGGGTTTGTGTTGCATTATTGCGCTGCACGATGTCACTGATTTCTTATCATTGTCTACAATTCTGTGTGTTCATGATTAAATAAGTAGTGTGTTAAGTTATCATTATTGATTAATTTATTTATTAAAACTTTAACCTATTTTCTTTTTGCGTTTTTTTAAGGGAACAAACGTAGACTCCGGTGGGCACATTTTGCGTAAAACTGGTACGCGGTGTTACAGAGTGTGAACACCGGATTTTACGTTTGTATCTCCATAAACGCAAGAAAAATAGTTTAAAGTCAATTGTTAACTATGTCTATGATTTTGTACGCGAAGCCCTATCAAATACTCAGGTTGTACGTTTCCCATAAGTCTATCCTAGAAATTCATCTTGATATCGACATTTTTATCGCGACATATATATCTTCAAATTATAACAAATATACTCGAAGAACTTCATACCAGTGAAGGATTCTGTCAGATATACCGTATATATGTTACAGTCAATGTCTATAATCAGGCAACACGTATATTGACTGATTTACTCGGGCAATGCACATATTGCCTGAAAAATACGACAGATTGACTTAAATGAATTAGACTCCTTAATTTAATCTCATTTTAATTTTGATCTATTTTGATGGATTTGATGGGTTTCACAACTACGGTAATACAATTTGAGTCAATATACATGTTGCTTTAAAATAGACATTGACTGTAACATGTATATGCATACTGACCTGAAGATGACCTGGTGACAGACGTGATAACATGGCAAGTCTATGATTACGAGAGTGGTTTCTACTCTTTATAATCAAAGCATGCTTCTCTGATCACATGCCTCATGTCTTCATGATTTATTCATGCTAGACAAGATCGTATTCGCCATCACACACTGTACGACCCTCTATGTATAATAGAGAGAGCTGGACAGAAAGCTAACTGTAAACTTGGACACTGGCCTCCCTATCCCGATAATGGCTGATAGAAATCTGTCCCTGGTTCTCTATGGCAAACAAGATCTACAACTGGTACGTAACACTCTTGTGTCGGTGACAGTACGTTTGAATGTAATAAAGTACATGTTTTTTGCGGTCTTCGAGAAACACCAAAGTTGGTTAGGAATGAGCATCTTTCTCTTTTTGTAAATGATTAACCGGTTCAATTTTGATGCAAAGATGAGTTTGAGAAAGTGCAATGCTTATAAACTAGTCATTCATATAGAGGTGTATCCTGATGTACAGAGACAGGAGGGCAACCAGTTAACTCAATAATAAACGCACAGCGACGAGAAAACAAATCAGCCTCATCATGGACTGGTTTGTCTTCAACACAGCTTGCCATATTGTTGCCTCACTACCATACAGTGAATGTACTGCTATACCGGCAATGCATGACGACCGCCAGTAAGTAGTGGCAAATCAATCATGTATGGTCAACACATGTATTGTACATCTGTGTCTGCCTGTGTACATGAGTCCTAAGCTCTGGGTAAATGATGAAACCATTTTTATTATCAATTTCTAAATTATTCCAGCAGTTTAATAATTTATCAATGTCGTGTACTATTTCTTTTTCAGAGAAGTGACTTGGGTACTAGAACGGAATAACATGTCATTATTCTAATCATAACTTCTTATTCTTGTGGTCTGTGAAAAAAGCTCTTGTGAAGAGAATCGTCCTATATACAACCCATCTCTTCATTGGCAATGTTTACGCACGAGACGTATTTATCCATGACACGCACAGATCCACTATGTAGCAAGTGGTCTGTAGATGTGAACGGCCTACACCTGTACCAGGTGGTCTGTGGATGTAGCCAGTGGTCTGTGGATGTAGCATGTGGTCTGTGCATGTACACAGCCTACACATGTAGCAGGTGCTCTGTCGATGTAGCAAGTGGTCTGTAGATGTTCACAGCCTAAAATGTAACAAATGGTCTGTGCATCTACACAGCTTCAAATGTAGCAAATGGTCTGTGGATGTACACAGCCGAAACATGTAGCAAGTGGTATGTGGATATACACAGCCTCAAATGTAGCATGTGGTCTGTGGATGTACACAGCCTAAACATGTAGAATGTGGTCTATGGATGTATACAGCCTAAACATGTAGAATGTGGTCTGTGGATGTACACAACCTAATCATGTAGCAAGTGGTCTGTAGATGTTCACAGCCTAAAATGTAGCAAATGGTCTGTGGATCTACACAGCTTCAAATGTAGAATGTGATCTGTGGATGTACACAGCCTCAAATGTAGCATGTGGGATGTGGATGTACACAGCCTCAAATGTAGCATGTGGGATGTGGATGTACACAGCCTCAAATGTAGCATGTGGGATGTGGATGTACACAGCATCAAATGTAGCATGTGGGATGTGGATGTACACAGCCTCAAATGGAGCATGTTGGATGTGGATGTACACAGCCTCAAATGTAGCATGTGGTCTGTGGATGTACACAGCCTAAACGTGTAGCATGTGGTCTGTGGATGTACACAGCCTTAACATGTAGAATGTGGTCTGTGGATGTACACAGCCTAAACGTGTAGCATGTGGTCTGTGGATGTACACAGCCTCAAATGTAGCATGTGGTCTGTGGATGTACACAGCCTCAAATGTAGCATGTGGTCGGAGGATGTACACAGTCTCAAATGTAGCATATGGTCTGTGGATGTACACAGCCTAAACATGTAGAATGTGGTCTGTGGATGTACACAACCTAAACATGTAGCAAGTGGTCTCTGGATGTACACAGCCTAAACATGTAGCATGTGGTCTGTGGATGTACACAGCCTAAACGTGTAGCATGTGGGCTGTGGATGTACACAGCCTAAACATGTAGAATGTGGTCTATGGATGTATACAGCCTAAACATGTAGAATGTGGTCTGTGGATGTACACAACCTAATCATGTAGCAAGTGGTCTGTAGATGTTCACAGCCTAAAATGTAGCAAATGGTCTGTGGATCTACACAGCTTCAAATGTAGAATGTGATCTGTGGATGTACACAGCCTCAAATGTAGCATGTGGTCTGTGGATGTACACAGCCTCAAATGTAGCATGTGGGATGTGGATGTACACAGCCTCAAATGTAGCATGTGGGATGTGGATGTACACAGCATCAAATGTAGCATGTGGGATGTGGATGTACACAGCCTCAAATGGAGCATGTTGGATGTGGATGTACACAGCCTCAAATGTAGCATGTGGTCTGTGGATGTACACAGCCTAAACGTGTAGCATGTGGTCTGTGGATGTACACAGCCTTAACATGTAGAATGTGGTCTGTGGATGTACACAGCCTAAACGTGTAGCATGTGGTCTGTGGATGTACACAGCCTCAAATGTAGCATGTGGTCTGTGGATGTACACAGCCTCAAATGTAGCATGTGGTCGGAGGATGTACACAGTCTCAAATGTAGCATATGGTCTGTGGATGTACACAGCCTAAACATGTAGAATGTGGTCTGTGGATGTACACAACCTAAACATGTAGCAAGTGGTCTCTGGATGTACACAGCCTAAACATGTAGCATGTGGTCTGTGGATGTACACAGCCTAAACGTGTAGCATGTGGGCTGTGGATGTACACAGCCTCAAATGTAGCATGTGGTCTGTGGATGTACACAGCCTAAACGTGTAGCATGTGGGCTGTGGATGTACACAGCCTCAAATGTAGCATGTGGTCTGTGGATGTACACAGCCTAAACATGTAGAAATTTGGTCTGTGGATGTACACAGCCTAAACGTGTAGCATGTGGGCTGTGGATGTACACAGCCTTAACGTGTAGCATGTGGTCCGTGGATGTACACAACCTAAACATGTAGCATGTGGTCTATGGATGTACATAGCCTAAACATGTAGAATGTGGTCTGTGGATGTACACAGCCTCAAATTTAGCATGTGGTCTGTGGATGTACACAGCCTCAAATTTAGCATGTGGTCTGTGGATGTACACAGCCTAAACATGTAGCATGTGGTCTGTGGATGTACACAGCCTCAAATTTAGCATGTGGTCTGTGGATGTACACAGCCTAAACATGTAGCATGTGGTCTGTGGATGTACACAGCCTAAACATGTAGCAAGTGGTCTGCGGATGTACACAGCCTCAAATATAGCATGTGGTCTCTGGATGTACACAGCCTAAACATGTAGCAAGTGGTCTATGGATGTACACAGCCTAAACATGTAGCATGTGGTCTGAGGATGTACACAGCTTCAAATGTAGCATGTGGTCTCTGGATGTACACAGCCTAAACATTAAGCAAGTGGACGGTGGATGTACACAGCCTAAACATGTAGAATGTGGTCTACGGATGTACACAGCCTAAACATGTAGCATGTGACCTGTGGATGTATACAGCCTAAACATGTAGCAAGTGGTCTGTGGATGTACACAGCCTCAAATTTAGCATGTGGTCGGAGGATGTACACAGCCTCAAATGTAGCATGTGGTCTGTGGATGTACACAGCCTAAACATGTAGCAAGTGGTCTGCGGATGTACACAGCCTCAAATGTAGCATGTGGTCTGTGGATGTACACAGCCTAAACATGTAGCAAGTGGTCTGTAGATGTACACAGCCTAAACGTGTAGCATGTGATATGTGGATGTACACAGCCTAAACATTAAGCATGTGGTCTGTGGATGTACACAGCATGTCTCCAATATGCATTTATATTCAGTTGTGCAGTGATACTTTGTTACAGAAGGATCGTCCTATTCCTGAACCAGGACTCGGAGGTAAACAGTTCACATAAGTGACATAGATATATCTTATAACGCCCTACATCTTGTATAACAAGTGGTAATAGTTCCGTTACACCTAACATCATGTATAACAAGAGGTAATAGTTCCGTAACATCCTATATCTTGTATAACAAGTGGTACTAGTTCCGTAACGCCTAACAACATGTGTAACAAGTCGTACTAGATCCGTAACACCTAACATCATATATAACAAGAGGTACTAGTTCCGTAACACCCTATATCTTGTATAACAAGAGGTAATAGTTCCGTAACACTCTACATCATGTATAACAAGTGGTACTAGTTCCGTAACACCCTACATCATGTATAACAAGAGGTACTAGTTCCGTAACACCCTACATCATGTATAACAAGAGGTACTAGTTCCGTAACACCCTACATCATGTATAACAAGAGGTACTAGTTCCGTAACACCCTATATCTTGTATAACAAGAGGTAATAGTTCCGTCACACCCTACATATTGCACAACAAGTGGTATTTGTTCCGTAACACCCTATATCTTGTATAACAAGTGGTACTAGTTCCGTAACACCCAACATCATGTATAACAAGTGGTACAAGTTCCGTAACACCCAACATCATGTTTAACAAGAGGTACTAGTTCCGTAACACCCTACATCATGTATAACAAGAGGTACTAGTTCTGTAACACCCTTTATCTTGTATAACAAGAGGTACTAGTACCGTAACACCCTGCATCATGTATAACAAGTGGTACTAGTTCCGTAACACCCAACATCATGTATAACAAGTGGTACTAGTTCCGTAACACCCTATATCTTGTATAACAAGTGGTACTAGTTCCGTAACACCCAACATCATGTATAACAAGTGGTACTAGTTCCGTAACACCCTACACCATGTATAACAAGAGGTACTAGTACCGTAACACCCTATATCATGTATACCAAGTGGTACTAGTTCCGTAACACCCAACATCATGTATAACAAGAGGTACTTGTTCCGTAACACCCTATATCTTGTATAACAAGTGGTACTAGTTCCGTAACACCCTACATCATGTATAACAATAGGTACTCGTTCCGTAACACCCTACATCATGTATAATAAGTTGTACTAGTTCCGACCTGTACTGTACTGACTACCAAAAAGCTGTTACCTGTCTGACATATCTGTTTCTTTTTTTCCAGAAGTGCAAATCTGCATCCACGATGTAGGTATATGTGGTTCTGATGTCAGCTACTGGCAAAACGGTTGTATTGGCGACTCAGTGGTCAGGACACCAATGGTCATGGGACACGAACCCAGCGGAGTCGTTTCCAAAGTCGGGAACGGCGTGGAATCTCTTAAAGTTGGTAAGTGTCTGGATAATACATCACAGATGGAATAGGCGGTCTTGTTAGTCACTGTAGTCACTGTAGTCACGCTAGTTGCCTTATTTCATTGTAATATTCTAACTTCCATTAAATGGTGATGGTAGAGGTAGAGCGCAATGCATCCTCAAGGTGATATAATGTACCATTATAACGTTTCAAAACACACACGCACACACACACACACACACACACACACACACACACACACACACACACACACACACACACACACACACACACACACACAGGGAACCATCCGTTGTTATGTATCCAGACCTACACGAACGGAACTACAGATCAATTCCGCCTCGAAATCCCACAAGGATTAGATCCATTCTGAATCATTTAACCTCATAGAAGGAAGGACAAGTCATGAGTTCCGGAAAGAGAGTTCATGAAGTCATCATTTTGCGATATTGGTAAACGTGGCATAAGTCCAGTCACTCATGCTGCATTTCCAATATTATCAAAGATCCACACACGTCGTGTAAGTAAAAATATAGAAATATCATGTTTCTGACATAATGCATTTGTAGTTGACAGCCTGTGTATCTGATTGGTTCTACTTCACGTGTGCAGGTGACCGGGTGGCCATAAAGCCGGGTGTCCCGTGTCGCACGTGTGGGCTGTGTAAGACAGGCCGCTACAACCTGTGTGGGAAGATGAAGTACTGTGCCACACCACCCGACCACGGTACACTCTCCAGGTACTTCGTCCATGCTGCAGATTTCTGCTTCAAGTAAGTCCCTCAAACTGTCACATTGCATCTTTTATGCTCGGTGTCTTGGTCAATGCATGTCGTCGGATCGTCGGTTGTCACTGGATCGTCTGGCCCCGGATTCGAAAATTTACAGATCGCCGTCATATAGTTGGAATTTTTGCGGCGTTAAACAACAAACACCAAACAATTCGTGCAAAAGGTTTAATCTTAAAGGGACAGTACGTCGACGGTTCTGTGTGTGTTTTTTAATCATGAATGAAATAATTTCCGAGAGTGACGTCACACCTTTAGTGCACGATTCAACTCTCAAACCAAAACAATAGAGCTCCGCACAATAACTGACTTCGATCAAGTTTTTATTAGAGGCAAAACGAAGAGAAAGCATATGTGTTTCTCTTACGGATGAGTTACAAAATACTAATTGCCAGCTTGATTGGATTAGTTTTGTCAGTGTTTGTCGAAGCCTAGTTGACAATATAATTGCTCCGGTCATATGAAGCCAATCACCCTCCTTGCGACTTTCCTTGCGGCCAGCACATCGTCACATCTTACACAGTCCAATCAGTATATGTTTTTCATCTTGGACGAATCTACACATTTAGATAAACTTGTCATGAAATGTTTAACTTTCATTGAGAAAATATCCTAAAATGTGAAAAAATTCCCATTTCCGTATGTATCCTCCACTTGCTGTCATCGAAGCCCTTCGAAGAGCAAGAGATTCGATCGCCTTGATGAGTAAAACTATATTATCTTGCACTTCACTGTCGCAGTTGTTCTATCATATATATATATATATATATATG
The DNA here is from genome assembly GCF_023055435.1 of Haliotis rufescens. Taxonomy (NCBI): domain Eukaryota; kingdom Metazoa; phylum Mollusca; class Gastropoda; order Lepetellida; family Haliotidae; genus Haliotis; species Haliotis rufescens. Next base: position 39,505,235 of record NW_025963779.1, read on the forward strand.
TTTAAAACATCCATGTTAACAGGAGACAGATTTAGAACGCCACGTCTAAAAAGTGGGGTGGTGTAACAACCCAATTTAAAATGTCAGTATCGGGTGTGACCACAATTTGCGTCGATACAGGCGAGGCACCGGAGACATTTTGAAGTCACCAGATGATTGAGAACAATGTTGGGGATGTGGCTCCAAAAGTCCAAAACTCAGCACGCGTTACAGGTTGGTTTTGGTCCTGTCGTAGGCGTCCCATCTCATCCCAGACAGGTTCTATGGGGGTAGGTCTAACAGCAATGTTATGCTGCCTCAAAAAGTTTATTACAACACGTGCAACATGTGGGCGGGCATTAACCTGATGGAACGTGACGTTACGCCCCTGAATTTACCCAAAGGGTAGAACATGATCTCGAACGATGTCGTCCCAGTATACTGTCCCAGTCTTGTCTTCTGAACCTCATATGCTACAATTTGCAAACCATTAAGTAAAGTGCACCCAAAGGCTTTTATTACTTTAGAATAATTGCGTTTATTTAGAAACAAGAGAAAAGTCAGCTCACGTGATATTATATGAGCAGAAACCTCTCGAGCGGAATATAGCGAGCAGAGCCGTGTAGAATTGGTAGGATACACCCAACTTTACTTATGAGTAAAAGTTATGGTCTAAAGGCCGTGTAGATATGCTCTGATAGTTACAAGTCTACCCAGTGAAGAATGGACTGGACCATATTGTATTCAACAAGAGACATAACTGGGGGTATTAATGTGAGAGATTATATTATTTATGAAGCAAAAATAAATATACAAAAATGATCATGTTCTACCAGATAACAAGAAGTATCAAAGTTTATTTATAGTTGCGAGTGACTGGGCAAGTTACCTTCAAAGTCACTTCAGTTCAAGTTACAATTGTTCGAAATCACTATCAAAGTAACCATCCAACTTATCTCCACCGGCTGCCCTTAGATATTTTTGTATATTCGTATTGAATACTATTGGCCTGGAGTTTGAGTATCTGTCGCTGATGGCTTGAAGTGCACTCAGCGAATCTGATAGGATGACTGCCTTTGCTTCCGGCATTTCCGGTATGAGTTTGAGAGCATGATGAACTGCCTCAAATTCAGAAGTATATACCGACTGAAAATCAGGCAGGCGAACCGAATGTTCTTGGGGTTTGGAGCTATGGATATGGATCCCGTAACTAGCAGTGCTGTTGATAGGATGCATGGATCCGTCAGTGTATATATGACCCCAGCTGTCACATGTTTGAATTTTAATGATAGCTTCTTATCGTAGTAGGGTTGGGTTTTCCTTTTTAGAGACTTCTGATGTTAAAGCAGTGTCAACTTTGAGAGTTTTTAAAGTCCAGGGAGAGTGTAACCCTTTGTAGTGACTTCCTAGTGGCTGAATGTCACCACAATTGTGACTTCGGGTGAGTTCACGTACTAATATCCTAGATGGCTTTAGCGAGGGAGTTTTCCGAGCTAGGGCTTCATCTCGGGTGTTTTTGTCTTGCCATATCTTTTTCATCAAAGGGTTTGATAGTATTGCCTGCTCTCTTCTTAGTTTCAATGGGAGTTCTCCTGTTTCTACTTGTAGTGCTTCTAGGGAAGTGCCTGTTTCTGCAACTGTGGGCAGCATTAGGACTTCGTATTGTATTCTGTCAAGGCGGCTCATGACAGTGTTTGATGCTGAGTAAAAGGCCTCAGAACCATGGTCTATTTTTGATCTGATAAATGATTGTAAAGGTTCGGCTGAGTGTCCACCGAGGTGCCCCAATATATGCCTGAAATTGCCAGTAATACGTTCAGGTCTTTTTGACATTTGTTTTCCACATATCCTATATGTTTGTTAGAAGTGAGGTGTTGATGTAGGATCACCCCTAGAAATATTGCGGACTTTTTGAATTTGTTGGTTTGCCTTTTACGGATAGATGGGGGTATCAAAGCACCGTCGCCCCTCTCATAGCTGTCTTGGACAAGGATGATTAGTCCTCCCTCCTTGTTGACAGGCATAAGTATTTTTCCGTCTTTTCTATATTAGGTGTACCCAGGTGGTGTGAATTTGGCTTTTTTGCTGAGTATCTCCTGTATTAAGATGACATGCGACTTTATCACCTGTTTTTTAACGAGTGCATTTAGTTTGGTGCCATAGATTTTAAGACCATTTGCGTTCCATGGTAATAAAAGCAAGTCCATGGTTGTTAAGATGAGCGCTCATTGAATGTCAGGGCATACCCTATTTTGGAACTGTTTCTTTGTTCCTTTGTATTTCAGTGTTTTGGAAGCAAGTTTGAGGACGCAGGTGACCATGGGTTTGGCTCTCATTTTCCTGCTTGTAATTTGGATCAATGCAGTGGCAATGATCTCTACAACTTTGTTTGTGATCTGAGCCTATTGTTTACCATGAGCTGGTGTTTTCTTTGCCTGACGGATTTGTTGGTTGTGTACCCAAGTTTGAGTAGCAGAAGCCATGAGGTTTGATTTGGAGGCTTTGGTCTTATTCCCCTTGCGTTTAGCAGTGGCTCTTTGTCTGTGTGCAGGCGGATCAGTGCTCACAGATTAGATTGTTTGCTCAGTAGAGTGATTATCACGTGATATGCCAAAGGAGGCACAGGCTACCAAACTGCTTCCAGAATCTACCCCCTTTCCCAGAATCTACCCAAAATGGTGTTTTACACATGCAGTAAGAAGAAATATATATTGTGTAAACTAATAAAAAATGTCTTACAAATCATATTCACTTTAACTCATTTTAGTCATCATCAGTTCGAAAGTTCGAAAGTTGGTGTTGAGGATTGTGTGAGGAAATGTCTTACACTTATGTTATTGAATAATCTTTAGTATGCTTTGTGAATGGACCTAACAACTTTTGATTGCATATAAAATCATTTTGAAACCAATTATAAGTATGCACTTGTGTCTGTAAGGACCGTCGTTTGGACGTGCCACCTTCGTTATTCCCGTTATTTGAAGACTCACCATCAGCTGTTGCCGGCTATACTATACATACTCCCTGCGTTTCTCTCCCGGTTGTCCTTGCCTGCTTTTCTCCTCTCACAAGTTTGTGGTTGATGGCTGCTCTTCTCTTGGGAGGCATCACAGAATGTCGAGTTGATGAACGCGGTAATTTACGAGAGGTAAATGTCCCTGGGTTTAACTTCGAGCACAGAGCGAAATAAATCCGATACAATGAGTGCTGAAATGGATGGTTCTTGAAGCGAAAGCGATAAGATGCGTCGACACACGTGTGTACGTGAAAAGAGACGATGAGCGAATGGTAGACTATAGACGATGGAACGATGTAGGGATTACGCTTATGGCCCCACAGTGCGAGATCTAGTGCCCCGGGCATGGTGCAGGGTGCTGACCCGGGGGTCATTTAGTTACAGGGGTGATTGAGTTACAGCAGTAAGTAGCCTATGCTTTGGATAAGCGCAATATAGCCATTTAGTAGTAAGTACTAAATGCAATAAGTAGTTTTTGTGTGTGTGTTTTTTTTACCTTTTACCTCAGTGAGTTGAATAGATTTGGATACAGATTGCCGAGTAGGCGTATTATTTATGCGTTTGCTGATGATGTTTTCGTGTGCCCATAGAGCATACAGTTTGTGCATTGGGTTGGCCTTTTCCTGTATGGCATAGTTTCTATGCCCTTACCACCTAGATTAAGGCGGTCTGGGACTGACTGGCCTAGTAATGTGAGGATTACTACTCATGTGCATGTCGTGCCCATTGATTTGATCCTGAACGCCAATAGGATTGTTGCTTGACTGATTTTCTTTTGGTTTACAGCGCAGTTTGGGGTATCCCATTTTAGATTGATTTCATTAATGCTTTTGGGCATGTCAGTTGATTCTGTAAGGTTGTCCCCAACAACAACGTAGTCTCTCCCACGCTAATTTATTCTAATAATATATTTGTGCTTCAGGTCTTTGGCAATATCATGAGGTGTTAGGATCATATTAAGATCTTGGGAGAAGTTTGTGCTGAAGCTTTTTCCTCTTTGGTTCGTGGTCTTCTGTTCTGTTCTGTCTTCGACTCTGATGAGACCATTCTTTGTCTTTTCTGTCCGATTTTAGCCTTGGGTGGGTTGGATTGAGGCTGTTTTCATTTAACCATGCCTTGAGCCCAGGAGCACTAGAATCGATCTTTTCTCCCTGAAAACGGCCAGGGACATTTACTGTGGCTTGACTATCAGTCATGTTTTATGGCAGTTTTTTCTGGTGATCAGAGTGAAGGGACCTTTACAAATCACTTTTAAGATAAAAAAATAGGCCATGGTTGTGAGGCCTTTCACCCAGCATCAAATACATAAAAACGCACTGGTAGTATGTAGTTCACTGAACCTGACTACACAAAACATACGGTATATACATTGGATATATGTTATTGGAAAATGTTGGTGGCCTGATATTCGACAAACGGCGGTCAAAACGCAGCCATTGTCGATTTGCAATATCTTTAACGGCATTGTTTTCACACTTGTTCAAAAATGTCACGGAGGAAAACAGTAAAGCAAAATGCACGTGCAAGTTATGGCATTCGTAACTCGCGGTAGTGGCTATAAAAAGGCAAGCATAAGCCAATAAAGTGTCATTCAATTGTCAACATTTTTCAAATTCGAGAATGCCGAGACTCAGCCCTGCCGATCGGAGCATCGCCATAGGACGTATCCTAAGAGTTGAATCGTAGTCTTCTGTTGCACGCCACTTCAACGTCCACCACAGCACCATTTGCCGCCTTTGGGATCGATACACACAGTTCAATTCCACTGCAGACCGTCCGAGAACCGGCCGACCAAGAGTTACCATGATCGCTACATTCGACTGTTCAACCTACGTCACCGCAATGCCACATCTACGGAGGCTGCGGGTCGCATCCCTGGTTTGAGGAGAATATCGGACCAGACTGTCAGAAACCATCTTCGCGAGGCCGGAATCCGACCCAGAAGACCCGTTACGGTCCCTGTTTTGTAACAGATCGATCGACAGCGACGCTTGCGTTGGTGCCATACCTTACAGCCCTGGAATCTGTGAAACTGGAGACGAGTGTGATTTAGCGATGACTCGCGATTTCTTCTTCACCGGCGAGACGGAAGAAAACGTGTTTATCCTCGTCGAAATGAGCGTTTGCCCCACATTGTGTACGTGAATTCGACAATTTCGGTGGCGGTAGTGTCATGGTGTGGGGGGCCATATCCTACACCACGAGATCTGACTTGGTTGTGGTTCAAGGATATTTGACAGCAAATCGCTACATGAATAAAATTCTTCAACCTCACCTTCTTCCAATCATTGACCGCCAGAGGGAGTTTCAACATGACAACGCTCCACCGCACACAGCTCGTATCACGGTAGACCACCTACTTAATGCCAACATCAACGACTTGCCCTGGCCGTCGAGATCTCTAGATCTCAACCCAATCGAACACCTCTAGGATGAACTCGATCGATGTGTACGTTAACGTCGGAACACGCAACAGACACTCCCACAACTGCCCAACGCGTTACAAGCAGAACGGCGCAGAATGGCGCAGAATGGCGCAGAATTCCGCAGGACAGAATTCGTACACTTATCCAGTCAGTGCCGAGGAGATGCAGAGCCGTGATTGCTGCCTGGGTCGGTCACGCGAGATACTGAGTACAGCGCTACCTTGTGGCCTTATGTGACATGACATTGATAAGTTTTCAATGCCTTTGTATAACGGCAACATGTGACTATCGATCTCCAAAATTTGTATCTATCATATTAGATTAAATATATCGACTTTATTAGGTACAATACATTTACTAAAAATCTACCAGTGCGTTTCCTTTTTTGAAGAGTGAATATAAACATAGCAGTCAAAGATAAAAATGAAATCATATCAATATACGAAAATAGAAATCATATCAATACAAAAACAGAAATTCTGTGAATACTAAAACTCGCAATAGATATCTGTACCCTACTCACACACATGAGTCCCATGAGGGACAGCTTCGGCGAAATTGCTAAGGCAGAAGGCGACCTCTAAAACACTTGAAGCAACAACAACAACTAACCCCTACTTACACTGCTATGAGTTGTAATACTACTTTTTTTGCACTTGACGAGGTGAATAAACCTGTGTACCATGAGACCTTCTGCTGTAAAACATAACCAATCACATTAAAACCAGATGGACATCACGTCAAAATGACCTTTCGCGAACTTCAAATCCGGACTCCGCTTTGAAATAAATACTGCCAACTTGGCCATCCGTCCGTACAGACCGGTCACTTACAAGACGGTGTTTGGTCAGTCAGATAGCCAGATATTTAATAGCTCTTCTGGTACGAGTTACATGTGTCTAAAGCTGAAACGTCTTTCAGACACAGTAGACCGAAGTAAACCTTCTACTGACACAGTTCAAAGTAACCATGAATAGGTAACCACCTTACAATGAATAAGTAATGATTACTTCAGTGTATGTGACAAGAACTATCTTGAACTCGCAATCGAACTCTCACTTTGTAACTAGAAGTCCGAACAAGGTCAGTTGTGATGTGTCACAAGCAGGTGTCGTCACATTAAATATTATGACATCATGACATCCATCCATCCATCCATATTGCCAATCAAAGAACTATTATTTAACGTGTAATGATAATGATACCACACTTTGTTTTACAACCCAGACTTCCAGACAACGTGAGCATGGAGGAGGGAGCCATGTTGCAGCCTCTGGCTGTTGCTGTCCACGCCTGTAACCGTGTCAACGTCTACCTGGGAGCCACAGTGCTCGTGTGTGGAGCAGGTAGGCGATGTTGTTACCAAACCTGAGCTACCCACTTGACGCAGGTAGGCGATGGTGTTACCACCCCAAAGCCTTGCACTACACGCAGGTAGGCGATGTTGTTACCAGCTCCAAGCCACAACTTGACACAGGTAAGCGAAGCTGTTACCAAACCCGAGCTACACACTTGACACAGGTAGGCGATGTTGTTACCACCCCTAAGCCACACACTTGATACCACAGGTAGGTAGCTCCAAGCCACATACTTGACACATCTGGTCGATGTTGTTAACAGATCTAAGCCACGCACTTGACACATGGAAGCGATGCTGTTACCAGCCCCAAGCCACGCACTTGACAGGGTAGGCGATGCTGTTACCAGCCCCAAGCCACGCACTTGACAGGGTAGGCGAGGTTGTTACCAGCCCCAAGCCACGTGCTGACCCGGGGGTCATTTAGTTACAGGGGTGATTGAGTTACAGCAGTAAGTAGCCTATGCTTTGGATAAGCGCAATGTAGCCATTTAGTAGTAAGTACTAAATGCAATAAGTAGTCGCTTGTTTTTGTGTGTGTGTTTTTTTTACCTCAGTGAGTTGAATAGATTTGGATACAGATTGCCGAGTAGGCGTATTATTTATGCGTTTGCTGATGATGTTTTCGTGTGCCCATAGAGCATACAGTTTGTGCATTGGGTTGGCCTTTTCCTGTATGGCATAGTTTCTATGCCCTTACCACCTAGATTAAGGCGGTCTAGGACTGACTGGCCTAGTAATGTGAGGATTACTACTCATGTGCATGTCGTGCCCATTGATTTGATCCTGAACGCCAATAGGATTGTTGCTTGACTGATTTTCTTTTGGTTTACAGCGCACTTTGGGGTATCCCATTTTAGATTGCTTTCATTAATGCTTTTGGGCATGTCAGTTGATTCTGTAAGGTTGTCCCCAACAACAACGTAGTCTCTCCCACGCTAATTTATTCTAATAATATATTTGTGCTTCAGGTCTTTGGCAATATCATGAGGTGTTAGGATCATATTAAGATCTTGGGAGAAGTTTGTGCTGAAGCTTGTTCCTCTTTGGTTCGTGGTCTTCTGTTCTGTTCTGTCTTCGACTCTGATGAGACCATTCTTTGTCTTTTCTGGCTGTTGCTGTCCACGCCTGTAACCGTGTCAACGTCTACCTGGGAGCCACAGTGCTCGTGTGTGGAGCAGGTAGGCGATGTTGTTACCAAACCTGAGCTACCCACTTGACGCAGGTAGGCGATGGTGTTACCACCCCAAAGCCTTGCACTACACGCAGGTAGGCGATGTTGTTACCAGCTCCAAGCCACAACTTGACACAGGTAAGCGAAGCTGTTACCAAACCCGAGCTACACACTTGACACAGGTAGGCGATGTTGTTACCACCCCTAAGCCACACACTTGATACCACAGGTAGGTAGCTCCAAGCCACATACTTGACACATCTGGTCGATGTTGTTAACAGATCTAAGCCACGCACTTGACACATGGAAGCGATGCTGTTACCAGCCCCAAGCCACGTACTTGACAGGGTAGGCGGTGCTGTTACCAGCCCCAAGCCACGCACTTGACAGGGCAGGCGAGGTTGTTACCAGCCCCAAGCCACGCACTTGACACATGTAAGCGATGTTGTTACCAGTTCCAAGACACATACTTGACACAGGTAGGTGATGTTGTTACCAGCTCCAAGCAACGCACTTGACACAGGTAGGCGATGCTGTTACCAGTTCCAAGACACATACTTGACATAGGTAGGCAATGTTTTTACCAGCCCCAGGCTACGCACTTGACACAGGTAGGCGTTGCAGTTACCAGGTCCAAGACACATACTTGACACAGGTAGGCGATGTTGTTACTAGCCCCAAGCAACTCACTTGACACAGGGAGGCGTTGCTGTTACCAGTTCCAAGACACATACTTGACACAGGTAGGCGATGTTGTTTCTAGCCCCTAGCCATGCAACTTGACACAGGTAGGCGTTGCTGTTACCAGTTCCAAGACGCATACTTGACACAGGTAGGCGATGTTATTACTAGCCCCTAGCCGTGCACTTGACACAGGTAGGCGATGTTGTTACCAGCCCGTAGCAACGAACTTGCCACAGGTAGGCGTTGCTGTTACCAGGTCCAAGACACATACTTGACACAGGTAAGTGATGTTGTTACCAGCCCCAAGCAACGAACTTGACACAGGTAGGCGTTGCTGTTACCAGTTCCAAGACACATACTTGACACAGGTAGGCGATGTTGTTACTAGCCCCTAGCCATGCAACTTGACACAGGTAGGCGTTGCTGTTACCAGTTCCAAGACACATACTTGACACAGGTAGGCGATGTTGTTACTAGCCCCAAAGCAACACACTTGACACAGGTAGGCGATGTTGTTACTAGCCCCTAGCCATGCAATTGACACAGGTAGGCGTTGCTGTTACCAGTTCCAAGACACATACTTGACACAGGTAGGCGATGTTGTTACCAGCCCCTAGCCATGCATTTGGCACAGGTAGGCGTTGCTGTTACGAGTTCCAAGACACATACTTGACACAGGTAGGCGATGTTGTTACCAGCCCCAAGCCACGCACTTGACACAGGTAAGTGATGTTGTTACCAGCCCCAAGCAACGAACTTGACACAGGTAGGCGTTGCTGTTACCAGTTCCAAGACACATACTTGACACAGGTAGGCGATGTTGTTACCAGCCCCAAGCAACGAACTTGACACAGGTAGGCGTTGCTGTTACCAGTTCCAAGACACATACTTGACACAGGTAGGCGATGTTGTTACTAGCCCCTAGCCATGCAACTTGACACAGGTAGGCGTTGCTGTTACCAGTTCCAAGACACATACTTGACACAGGTAAGCGATGTTGTTACTAGCCATGCACTTGACACAGGTAGGCGATGTTGTTACTAGCCATGCACTTGACACAGGTAGGCGTTGCTGTTACCAGTTCCAAGACACATACTTGGCACAGGTAAGCGATGTTGTTACTAGCCATGCACTTGACACAGGTAGGCGTTGCTGTTACCAGTTCCAAGACACATACTTGACACAGGTAAGCGATGTTGTTACTAGCCATGCACTTGACACAGGTAGGCGATGTTGTTACCACCCTAAAACCAGACACTTGACACAGGTAGGCGATGTTGTTACCACCCTAAAACCAGACACTTGACAGTATTACTGCATCCATTACCTATAAGTCCCACACCACATGCCATCAAATGTTTGCCATTGTAAATATAACAAAGCAGGAATAGGCCACAACTTGGCGAAAACATAAACTTTCTAGTTTTGACAAAGGAGTGATGCGGCGATCAGTATATCGACTGCTGTCGCAACAGAGAAGACATACAAGATTCGATCAATGCTCCCCTAACAGCCCTCAGAATAGCCCATCAACATCATCTACATCAACATCGCCCTACACGAGTTGGGTTTTCAATACAACGCACGGGGTAATGATATATGTGTTTTCAGAATGACATTTTCAATTCTTTATGTGAGTTCACATTACCTCACATTACTCACTCAAGCCATACAGAGGTCGGTCAAACCTGATTCCAATGAGTCCTATTCTTCAAAGGCTCGCTATTGATTTAATATTGTTGGCCATTTGAAGTGTTGCGAGTAAGTTCCCTATCATTACATATGAGAAACAAGATCCTTGATCTTACAATAATAGTTATCTTCTCATAAAACGTTTGTGTTGTACATCCCATGTATGCTGCTAGTGTGTTTGTACTATACATACTATGCATGGTGCTAGTGTGTTTGTACTATACATACTATGCATGGTGCTAGTGTGTTTGTACTATACATACTATGCATGGTGCTAGTGTGTTTGTACTATACATACTGTGCATGGTGCTAGTGTGTTTGTACTATACATACTATGCATGGTGCTAGTGTGTTTGTACTATACATACTATGCATGGTGCTAGTGTGTTTGTACTATACATACTGTGCATGGTGCTAGTGTGTTTGTACTATACATACTGTGCATGGTGCTAGTGTGTTTGTACTATACATACTATGCATGGTGCTAGTGTGTTTGTACTATACATACTATGCATGGTGCTAGTGTGTTTGTACTATACATACTATGCATGGTGCTAGTGTGTTTGTACTATACATACTTTGCATGGTGCTAGTGTGTTTGTACTATACATACTATGCATGGTGCTAGTGTGTTTGTACTATACATACTATGCATGGTGCTAGTGTGTTTGTACTATACATACTATGCATGGTGCTAGTGTGTTTGTACTATACATACTATGCATGGTGCTAGTGTGTTTGTACTATACATACTATGCATGGTGCTAGTGTGTTTGTACTATACATACTATGCATGGTGCTAGTGTGTTTGTACTATACATACTATGCATGGTGCTAGTGTGTTTGTACTATACATACTATGCATGGTGCTAGTGCGTTTGTACTATACATACTATGCATGGTGCTAGTGTGTTTGTACTATACATACTTTGCATGGTGCTAGTGCGTTTGTACTATACATACTATGCATGGTGCTAGTGTGTTTGTACTATACATACTATGCATGGTGCTAGTGTGTTTGTACTATACATACTATGCATGGTGCTAGTGTGTTTGTACTATACATACTATGCATGGTGCTAGTGTGTTTGTACTATACATACTATGCATGGTGCTAGTGTGTTTGTACTATACATACTATGCATGGTGCTAGTGTGTTTGTACTATACATACTATGCATGGTGCTAGTGTGTTTGTACTATACATACTATGCATGGTGCTAGTGTGTTTGTACTATACATACTATGCATGGTGCTAGTGTTTTTGTACTATACATACTATGCATGGTGCTAGTGTGTTTGTACTATACATACTATGCATGGTGCTAGTGTGTTTTTACATTCTGCGTAAACTGTACTTTCATGTCAACTCCTATATCACTGCAGGTCCTGTTGGCCTTCTCTGTATGTTAACGGCACGTGCACGGGGAGCATCCAAAATATTAATAACAGGTTTGTTAAAATCCTTGGTCTCCACTTCAGTCTATTAAGACCGATTCCGTCCAGAGAGCGGAAGGTCGGGGTTCGATCCCCGGCGAAAGGACGATAAAAGATGGTACTTGTTGTTACCCTGCCTGACACTCGGCATTAAGTGGCTAAAACAAGGACTGGTCGGCTCTGAGTCAGTATACTGTGTTTGAGTGTCAAACTGCGGCATTGTCAGCGAGCTAGCACTATAAAATCGGCATCAGTCCGGACTGGTACAAGTAGCAACACATACGCGTGCATGTACGTCGCTTTTTAAGTGCAATGATCTTGTACGTGACGTTAAACCCCACTTCACTTCACCTCACCTTCCCTCTATTAGAAGATATATTCTGTGAGCTACAGGCCTAAAAACCACCAGTTGGTACATTTTGTATACCAGTATATCGGTATCCATGAATAATGAGTTGTGGCTAACACTGCGCGGCGTTCCGAATTCAGTCGTGAGTCGTTTTGTGGTTCACAATGTAATGATCTGCACCACTTTGGGCTTTCCTTCCACACAAATCTGGAACATCATGATACAACTGGAAAACTGTTCGAAGTGGCATTAAACCCGACTCACTCAGTCACTCGCTCTTCACAAGAGCATCAAAAGACACGTATGTACTTTCCTATTGCAGATATCAATGAAGACAGACTGAAATATGCAAAGAGGGTGGGCACTGACCACATTGTTCTGGCGGGAGACCCACAACAAACAGCACGTACCATCCAGGATTCACTTGGAGGTGCTGCTGATGTTACCATCGAGTGAAGTGGCGCGCCGTCAAGCGTCACCACAGCCATATATGTAAGTGTAAGCACACGTTGTAACATTGAGTAGAGGGTCACCACAGCCACATATGTAAGTGTAACCATACGTTGTAGCATTGCGCAGAGGGTCACCACACCCATATATGTAAGTCTAACCATACGTTTTAACATTGAGCAGAGGGTCACCACAGCCACATATGTAAGGGTAACCATACGTTTTAGCATTGCGTAGAGGGTCACCACACCCATATATGTAAGTCTAACCATACGTTGTAACATTGCGCAGAGGGTCACCACAGCCACATATGTAAGTCTAACCATACGTTTTAACATTGCGTAGAGGGTCACCACACCCATATATGTAAGTGTAACCATACGTTGTAACATTGCGTAGAGGGTCACCACAGCCACATATGTAAGTGTAACCATACGTTGTAGCATTGCGTAGAGGGTCACCACAGCCACATATGTAAGTGTAACCATACGTTGTAGCATTGCGCAGAGGGTCACCACACCCATATATGTAAGTCTAACCATACGTTGTAACATTGCGTAGAAGGTCACCACAGCCACATATGTAAGGGTAACCATACGTTGTAGCATTGCGTAGAGGGTCACCACATCCATATATGTAAGTCTAACCATACGTTTTAACATTGAGCAGAGGGTCACCACAGCCACATATGTAAGTCTAACCATACGTTTTAACATTGAGCAGAGGGTCACCACAGCCACATATGTAAGGGTAACCATACGTTGTAGCGTTGCGTAGAGGGTCACCACACCCATATATGTAAGTCTAACACCATACGTTGTAACATTGAGCAGAGGGTCACCACAGCCACATATGTAAGTCTAACCATACGTTTAACATTGAGCAGAGGGTCACCGCAGCCACGTATGTAAGTCTAACCATACGTTGTAACATTGAGCAGAGGGTCACCACACCCATATATGTAAGTCTAACCATACGTTTTAACATTGAGCAGAGGGTCACCACAGCCACATATGTAAGGGTAACCATACGTTGTAACATTGCGCAGAGGGTCACCACAGCCACATATGTAAGTGTAACCATACGTTGTAACATTGCGTAGAGGGTCACCACAGCCACATATGTAAGTGTAACCATACGTTGTAACATTGCGTAGAGGGTCACCACACCCATATATGTAAGTGTAACCATACGTTGTAACATTGCGTAGAGGGTCACCACAGCCACATATGTAAGTGTAACCATACGTTGTAGCATTGCGCAGAGGGTCACCACACCCATATATGTAAGTCTAACCATACGTTTAACATTGAGCAGAGGGTCACCACAGCCACATATGTAAGTGTAACCATACGTTGTAACATTGCGTAGAGGGTCACCACACCCATATATGTAAGTCTAACCATACGTTTTAACATTGCGCAGAGGGTCACCACACCCATATATGTAAGTCTAACCATACGTTGTAACATTGCGTAGAGGGTCACCACAGCCACATATGTAAGTGTAACCATACGTTGTAACATTGCGTAGAGGGTCACCACACCCATATATGTAAGTCTAACCATACGTTGTAGCATTGCGTAGAGGGTCACCACAGCCACATATGTAAGTCTAACCATACGTTGTAACATTGCGTAGGGCGTCACCACAGCCACATATGTAAGTGTAACCATTCGTTGTAGCATTGCGTAGAGGGTCACCACACCCTTATATGTAAGTCTAACCATACGTTTTAACATTGCGCAGAGGGTCACCACAGCCACATATGTAAGGGTAACCATACGTTGTAACATTGCGTAGAGGGTCACCACAGCCACATATGCAAGTTTAACCATACGTTGTAACATTGCGTAGAGGGTCACCGCAGCAAACATATGTAAGTGTAGCAATACGTTGTAACATTGCCTAGAGGGTCACCACAGCCACATATGTAAGTGTAACCGTACGTTGTAAAATTGCGTAGAGGGTCACCGCAGCACACATATCCAAGTGAAACCGTACGTTGTAACAGAGTTGTACACAGGCGTATATGTAAGTGTTACTATACGTTGCGATACTGAGTACAGAGTTACCACATCTGGATATGTAAGTGTTACTAAAAGGTTGCGATACTGAGTACAGAGTTACCACATGCGTATATATAAGTGTTACTATACGTTGCGATACTGAGTACAGAGTTACCACAGGCGTATGTGAGTGTTACTATACGTTGCGATACTGAGAACAGAGTTACCACAGGCGTATATGTGAGTGTGACTATACGTTGCGATACTGAGTACAGGGTTACCACAAGCGTATATGTGAGTGTTACTATACGTTGCGACACTGAGTACAGAGTTTCCACAGGCGTATATGTAAGTGTTACTATACGTTGCGATACTGAGCACAGAGCTACCACAGGCGTTATGTAAGTGTTACTATACGTTGCGATACTGAGTACAGAGTTACCACATTTGTATATGTAAGTGTTACTATACGTTGCGATACTGAGTACACAGTTACCACATGCGTATATGTAAGTGTTACTATACGTTGCGACACTGAGTACAGAGTTTCAACAGGCGTATATGTAAGTGTTACTATACGTTGCGATACTGAGCACAGAGTTACCACAGGCGTTATGTGAGTGTGACTATACGTTGCGATACTGAGTACAGGGTTACCACAAGCGTATATGTGAGTGTTACTATACGTTGCGACACTGAGTACAGAGTTTCCACAGGCGTATATGTAAGTGTTACTATACGTTGCGATACTGAGTACAGAGTTACCATATTTGTATATGTAAGTGTTACTATACGTTGCGATACTGAGTACAGAGTTACCACTGGCGTATATGTGAGTGTTACTATACGTTGCGATACTGAGTACAGAGTTACCACAGGCGTTATGTGAGTATTATTATACGTTGCGATACTGAGTACAGAGTTACCACATGCGTATATGTAAGCGTTACTATACGTTGCGACACCTAGTACAGAGTTACCACAGGCGTTATGTGAGTATTATTATACGTTGCGATACTGAGTACAGAGTTACCACAGGCGTATATGTAAGTGTTACTATACGTTGCGATACTGAGTACAGAGTTACCACATTTGTATATGTAAGTGTTACTATACGTTGCGATACTGAGTACACAGTTACCACATGCGTATATGTAAGTGTTACTATACGTTGCGATACTGAGTACAGAGTTACCACATTTGTATATGTAAGTGTTACTATACGTTGCGATACTGAGTACACAGTTACCACATGCGTATATGTAAGTGTTACTGTACGTTGCGACACTGAGTACAGAGTTACCACAGGCGTATATGTAAGTGTTACTATACGTTGCGATACTGGCTACAGAGTTCCCACAGGCGTCTATGTAAGTGTTACTATACGTTGCGACACTGAGTACATAGTTACCACAGGCGTATATGTAAGTGTTACTATACGTTGCGATACTGAGTACAGAGTTACCACAGGCGTCTATGTAAGTATTACTATACGTTGCGATACTGAGTACACAGTTACCACATTTGTGTATGTAAGTGTTACTATAAGTTGCTATACTGTGTACAGAGTTACCACCTTTGTATATGTAAGTGTTACTATACGTTGCGATACTGAGTACACAGTTACCACAGGCGTTATGTGAGTATTATTATACGTTGCGATACTGAGTACAGAGTTACCACATGCGTATATGTAAGCGTTACTATACGTTGCGACACTGAGTACAAAGATACCACAGGCGTATATGTAAGTGTTACTATACGTTGCGATACTGAGTACAGAGTTACCACAGGCGTATATGTAAGTGTTACTATACGTTGCGATACTGAGTACAGAGTTACCACAGGCGTATATGTAAGTGTTACTATACGTTGCGATACTGAGTACACAGTTACCACATGCGTATATGTAAGTGTTACTATACGTTGCGATACTGAGTACAGAGTTACCACATTTGTATATGTAAGTGTTACTATACGTTGCGATACTGAGTACACAGTTACCACATGCGTATATGTAAGTGTTACTATACGTTGCGATACTGAGTACAGAGTTACCACAGGCGTTATGTGAGTATTATTATACGTTGCGATACTGAGTACAGAGTTACCACATGCGTATATGTAAGCGTTACTATACGTTGCGATACTGAGTACAGAGTTACCACATTTGTATATGTAAGTGTTACTATACGTTGCGATACTGAATACACAGTTACCACATGCGTATATGTAAGTGTTACTATACGTTGCGATACTGAGTACAGAGTTACCACAGGCGTATATGTAAGTGTTACTATACGTTGCGATACTGAGTACAGAGTTACCACATTTGTATATGTAAGTGTTACTATACGTTGCGATACTGAATACACAGTTACCACATGCGTATATGTAAGTGTTACTATACGTTGCGATACTGAGTACAGAGTTACCACTGGCGTATATGTAAGTGTTACTATACGTTGCGATACTGAGTACACAGTTACCACATGCGTATATGTAAGTGTTACTATACGTTGCGACACTGAGTACAGAGTTACCACAGGCGTATATGTAAGTGTTACTATACGTTGCGACACTGAGTACATAGTTACCACAGGCGTATATGTAAGTGTTACTATACGTTGCGATACTGAGTACAGAGTTACCACAGGCGTTATGTGAGTATTATTATACGTTGCGATACTGAGTACAGAGTTACCACATGCGTATATGTAAGCGTTACTATACGTTGCGACACTGAGTACATAGTTACCACAGGCGTATATGTAAGTGTTACTATACGTTGCGATACTGGCTACAGAGTTACCACAGGCGTCTATGTAAGTATTACTATACGTTGCGATACTGAGTACACAGTTACCACATTTGTGTATGTAAGTGTTACTATAAGTTGCCATACTGTGTACAGAGTTACCACCTTTGTATATGTAAGTGTTACTATACGTTGCGATACTGAGTACAGAGTTACCACAGGCGTATATGTAAGTGTTACTATACGTTGCGATACTGAGTACAGAGTTACCGCAGGCGTATATGTAAGTGTTACTATACGTTGCGACACTGAGTACAGAGTTACCATAGGCGTATATGTAAGTGTTACTATACGTTGCGATACTGAGAACAGAGTTACCACTGGCGTATATGTGAGTGTTGCCACACAGGGCACTTCTAAGTCGATATATAATCAGGGTTCACATTTTTGTTGCAAAATCAAACGCAATTTAAGTGCTTAGTGGTGTAAGAAAATAAACGATCTATATTAGCGCTTTTATGCCTGAAAAGTGTTTTACTTATTGTCATCCGGTTTGGTCTAAAACTCATTATAAACATTCCATGGGCTACGGACACTACAAAATGATATACTCACACGCAAAAGAAACGCAAGTGGTTTTAGGCAAAAAGGTAACAAACACGGAACCATAAATTGATACGAGTTTTAGCATGTAGTGAAGCCTGATGGTGTTAACAATATTTTTGGTTGCATTTTGGAAGCCCCGAGTAAAAACGCAACATAAAAAACGAATCGCCAAAACGCCTCATTTCAATGAATATGTGTATCATGCACACATTTCTCGCGAAATCGAAAATGCACGAACTGTCACGAACTGTAGTGGGTATAAGACTGTGGCCGATTCTTGGACCTACCACTCCTTGGTCAACAATGCCACGCCTCACTCAAATTCAGAGAAACCAGGCTATTGGACGTTTGGAAGCTGGAGAGTCTGTCCAAGATGTTGCCCGTCATTTCAACGTTAACATAAGCACAATTTACTGTCTCCTGCATCGATACAATGCTACACAGACCACAGATGACCTTCCTCGGAGCGGTCGTCCTAGGGTCACCACATCTCGACAAGATCGGCAGATCACCCGTCAACACCAGCGACATCCGTTCCTAACTGCAAGTGAAAGTGCTCGACAGACCATAGAAACACATAATCGACCCATTAGCAGGGTCACTGTGATCCGACGTCTCCGTTCCTAAAACCTCAGATGTCGCCGACCAGCACGTTGTCCTGTTCTCCAACCACTGCATCGACAAGCACGACTTCAGTGGGCACAGGGTCATCACAATTGGCGTCATCGTGAGTGGAGGCGTGTCATCTTCTCTGATGAAAGTTGCTTTTGTGTCTCCCATGCAGACGAAAGAGTCAGAATTTGGCGGCGTCGAGGTAATCGTTTCGCTGACAGAAACGTTGTGGAAAGGGATCCGGGGGGGGGGGGGGGGGGGGGGGGGGACCTAGCGTGATGATTTGGGCAGGCATTGGACTTAATGCGAGACTTGGACCCATGTGCTTTCTGAATGTTGGTCAAGGTCGGGGACACGGCGTCACTGCTCAGCGGTATATCGACCAAGTGATCAGACCCCACCTTGTTCCATTTTTTGCACAACATCAACAACACATTTTCCAGCAGGACAACGCTCGTCCCCATGTTGCCAGAGATACCATGGCTTTTCTGCAACAACAAAACATCCGTGGCCAGCCCTCAGCCCTGATCTGAACCCCATCGAACACTTGTCGGATGAGGTTCAAAGGCGTCTGCACAATGTGCGCCCAGTCCCTACAACTGCCGATGAACTACGCACAGCTGTTCTGGATGTGGGCAGGAGGATCCCTAGGGCCTTCACAAATCGTCTGATCCACTCAATGTACAGGAGATGTGTGGCAGTGATCAATGCTAATGGTGGTCACACCAGGTATTGACTGACATTTTGGGTATTGACCCGAAACTGTGTAAGCCCTTAAGTTTTAAAAAACAGCAATTATGTCATCTGCCTTTTAATCCATTAACCTGTCTTCGGTCAAATTTTTGTCAATCTTGCCCTATTAGTATTACTTGTCTTTACTGTTGAAAATAAACAACATGTATACTGCATACTCGACTTACGTTTCTTTTGCGTGTGAGTATATATATAATTGAAGAAATAAAAAGTCTTTTGAAGTAGACAGTTTATTCCAAAAAACAATGAGGGCGGGTATGTGTTTTGACTGGGCACTATATGGCCTATTGCAAAGTAGCCTTTTTCCTGTCTGATAAAGCAGACGAAACATGATTGAAAATAACGTAAATAAACTGAAGGTAGCGGGGGTTTCTTTCTGAAAATACATGGTAATCAATTTCTAGTAAGTTTTATCAAATCCTTTCAAAACATATAGATACTAGTATCAAGTACAATAAGTGAAAAGATAAATATCTAGGCAACAGACTCACTTTCTCTGTATTTGGGGCTACGGACATTTTGCAAAGTGTCTAATTGGTGAACAGATGAACTTTAATACGATAAAAACTCACGTTAAATGTCAAATGGACGACTTTTTTCTTTTGAAATTACTCAATAGATTGGGATAACCTGTAAAATATATAATAAAGCACAAACAGGCATCTGTTGACATTACAAAACATATATGCAGAAAATACACTCTTCAAAAAAAGAAAAGCATACTAGTTAGAAAATAAGGATATTTATTAACCGGATGTAAAAGTATCTACACAGAATATGCGTAAACATAATCAAATGAAATTAGACACAGTGATCGACAAAAGTGTTGTCGTCATTGCGTCGATCAAGTTCGTCCCACAAATGTTCAATCGGGTTGAGATCAGGTGATTTGGACGGCCATGGAAGGACATTCGATGTTCTCATTAACAAGGAAATTAACTGTTGCACGTGCTGTGTGGGGCCGAGCGTTGTCATGTTGGAACAGCTCCCTCTGGCGGTCCAAAGTTGGGAGGAGGCGAGGACGCAGAATTTGGTCTATGTATCGGTTTGCTGTAAGATTGCCTTGGACAACCACTAACTGTGATCTACCCGTGTGGGATATGGCTCGCCACACCATGACACTCCCTCCACCAAATCGGTCCACCTGTCGAACGCAGTTCGGCGCAAAACGTTCATGTCGACGTCGGTATACACGTTGTCTTCCATACCGTTGTTGAAGAAGAAAACGTGACTCATCGCTGAACCAAACGCGTCGCCAGTTCCTGAGATCCCATGCCTGTACTCTGTTGCGCCGCCGGACACGTCGTTGACGGTGTAGACGTCGCAAGACAGGTCCAACTTTTGGTCGTCTCGCTCGAATTCCCACTTCCCTCAGACGATTTTTGATGGTTTGGTCGGACCTAGCGTGATGATTTGGGCAGGCATTGGACTTAATGCGAGACTTGGACCCATGTGCTTTCTGAATGTTGGTCAAGGTCGGGGACACGGCGTCACTGCTCAGCGGTATATCGACCAAGTGATCAGACCCCACCTTGTTCCATTTTTTGCACAACATCAACAACACATTTTCCAGCAGGACAACGCTCGTCCCCATGTTGCCAGAGATACCATGGCTTTTCTGCAACAACAAAACATCCGTGGCCAGCCCTCAGCCCTGATCTGAACCCCATCGAACACTTGTCGGATGAGGTTCAAAGGCGTCTGCACAATGTGCGCCCAGTCCCTACAACTGCCGATGAACTACGCACAGCTGTTCTGGATGTGGGCAGGAGGATCCCTAGGGCCTTCACAAATCGTCTGATCCACTCAATGTACAGGAGATGTGTGGCAGTGATCAATGCTAATGGTGGTCACACCAGGTATTGACTGACATTTTGGGTATTGACCCGAAACTGTGTAAGCCCTTAAGTTTTAAAAAACAGCAATTATGTCATCTGCCTTTTAATCCATTAACCTGTCTTCGGTCAAATTTTTGTCAATCTTGCCCTATTAGTATTACTTGTCTTTACTGTTGAAAATAAACAGTAGATTGCCTTGGACAACCACTAACTGTGATCTACCCGTGTGGGATATGGCTCGCCACACCATGACACTCCCTCCACCAAATCGGTCCACCTGTCGAACGCAGTTCGGCGCAAAACGTTCATGTCGACGTCGGTATACACGTTGTCTTCCATACCGTTGTTGAAGAAGAAAACGTGACTCATCGCTGAACCAAACGCGTCGCCAGTTCCTGAGATCCCATGCCTGTACTCTGTTGCGCCGCCGGACACGTCGTTGACGGTGTAGACGTCGCAAGACAGGTCCAACTTTTGGTCGTCTCGCTCGAATTCCCACTTCCCTCAGACGATTTTTGATGGTTTGGTCGGAAATTCTTCGCATACCAGGCACTTGTCCTGCAGTTTCCGTTGCTGTAGCAAATTGATTCCGAAGGTGATGCAACCGGATGTACCGATCCTGAGCAGGGGTGGTCACTCTTGGTCTTCCACTTCTGGGATGATCTTGGGTCGAATCAGTGCGGGTATATCGATCCCATGGTCGAGATATGGTGCTTTGGTGAACGTTGAAGTGTCTTGCAACGGCAGACTAGGACTCCCCTGCTTCCAAACGTCCAATGGCGATATTTCGGTCAGCTGCAATTAATCTTGGCATTTTTCTATCTCCGTTCACGTCAGAAAATTTGTAATGAACTGATGAATTTTGTACGGTCTTTTATAGTCAGTGTGTCCACTCTTATTTTCAACACTTTGCACGTGTATTGTGCCGATAATTTTTTCTGAAAGCAATCCGTGCATCCTTTGCATTTTTGCTGATAAAAGTTTACAAAAAATATTTTGAGATGTGTTTGCGCGCAATGCACAACAAACATGACATGATTAACGGGAATCAAACATAAGAATTGTCTTTATGACTATTGCGGGGGGAAAAAAATCTAATTGGAATTCTCAAAACACATATGCGTTTCTTTTTTTGAAGAGTGTAGCAATGTTTGACACTCACCTGCTTACATAATCAAGATCTTACCTGATACTCTTGCCAATTTTTACAGAGTTGGTATTCCGAATGTTGGAAAAACAACAACAAAAAAGCTACGCCACTGTATAAGAATCATGTTGCAGTTTATATATATGAAAAACAACAATTGCCTACACAAATCAGTCAGATGTACACACAGCGACAAAACGAAACAAGGTAACAATTCGGACATATTTCGACCAAATCAACTGTTTTAATATGTGGAAAAGGTTCCAAGCCGCAGAGGTCTACAAGCACAGATATGGAAACTGATCCCGCTTGGCTGTGTTCTCGCAAAATTGTGTCGCAATTTACATATCCAAAGTCGCCAAAACTTGTAAAATGCCTTAACTACGTCACAGTAAGACACTGATTTTCAGTATATGAGACTATTCTTTTGATGATTGCAAATATTCCTGTAGTTTCTCCAGATTCACGATGGTTAATTCTGACTCGATCGCCGAATGACAAGGGCAACGCCATGATTGTTCATAAACACTGAAAGTAGTCCCTCTTTGACATTTGATATTTGCATCACTATCCGCATGTGACGGATATAGTTTTTATCGATTGGCTTCATCCTGCCGGGAAGCTTAACCATTATATGAAACAAAATATTGTATGTAAAATTCAGGAAAATAAAACAGGCAACTTTTCAGATAAAAATTTGAGATAAGCCTTGAAGACAGATTGCTACTCTTTTATGCTAATGTAGTAAAATGTAATGCATTTTTTAATTCTAACAAACAAGCTTGATTAAAGTTAGTGAAAATTTAGGTTGCAATTTATTACGACAAAATCTAATGCCAAATGAAACCTGAAAGTAAATATCGTCACGTCAAGACAGTACAACTGCAAAATGAAAAAGTACATATGACCTACTTTTCATCCTGTAAGTAATCATATAGGTCCTTATAACAAGCTTGTCTAAAAAAGATGACCCCTGATTGTGACCAGGTCGATATGTGTTATCTTCCCCAGGCCACGGCAACAGGAGGAAGGATTGTTCTTGTTGGACTGGGCCCAGCAGAGCTACAGCTGCCACTGATCAGCGCCCAGTGTAGAGAGGTCGACATCCTGGGAATGGTTACATTAGCCAACACGTAAGTATCACCTGAGCCGATTTTAATATTATTAAGATGTCAACGATATAACACTAGCGACCATGTCTGTAACAAAAATGAGTGAATATACATACATACAGACAAACACCGTTGTGTCGAACTAACGATTGTCTCGAAGTAAAAGCATGGTCCCAGCTGCGTATTCCTTCTTTATTAATCGTTTTCGGTAGTGTCGAACCTCGGATAAATCGAAATATTTACGCAGGTCCCTTCAACGTCGACACAACAGTGTTTGACTGTATATCAAATAGGCAAGTAGATTAAAATTATGCACTAATTAGAAATAGTATGTGGACACCGGCTTGTTCATATCGCTGTCATGCTTTTGGCTCCTGAACATGAACCTATGTGTCTTCTTGTTAGCTACTACCCTCACACAGGCATCCCCACATGAAACCTGGGGTTCTCTCCAGGTACCCTGCAGCTCTGGCCATGGTGGCCGGTCGTCAGGTGGACGTGAAGCAGCTTATCACTCACCGATACAGGCTGGAGGAAGCGCTTGACGCCTACGAAGCAGCGAGACGCAGAAAGGGGGTTAAGATCATCATCAACTGTCAGAGAAAGTGACGCAACCATACACTGTGTCAGGTGTCTTTCAAAGTCATTATTTCCAATCAGGAATCCGCTACTGTACCCAGCATCTTGCTCATGTTGTACAATAGTAGTCCATATGAAAACGTAAACGAATTACTCAGTGGTCAAATCCGAATATTTTTTTTATGTATCCTGAGGGAGTATGGGTATACGCTGCTTTTAGCAATATTCCAGCAATATCACGACGGGGGATACCAGAAATTGGCTTAACACATTATACCTAGGTGGGGAATCGAACCCGGGCCTTCGGCGTGACGAGCGAACGCTTTAACCACTAGATTACCCCACCGCACCCTATGCATTGTCATAGTGCAAACACTTGCTTAATAATTCATATGAAAATATAAAAATAACATATCACATAAATGGCAGTAACACACGTAGGTTGTAAAGATATGCCGCGAGACTCAATTTAGACAATAGATGCCAGCTTGCATTACAGTTCCCGGCTGCGTGTCACTTCCAGATTGACACGCTGACCAATAACGGTAATCCCTATACAGTAGTAGTAAGTAGTAAAATGTTTATTAAAGTGTCACACGCACAAAATGTACAAAAAAATCGATGCACATAAAACAAAAGGTGTGTATTGAATGCATCCAGCCAGACATTGGCTATATACAATATAAACAAAATACACGTATATGCATAATATATATAATGTGAGAGGTGGAAAATTTAGCTACGAAATGAAAAGACACACAGGAAACAATAACAAACTCCTCGATTCAACAAAGAAAGAAAAAGAAAGGGTAGATAGAGAGAGAGGAAATTTAATAATCATGGCGACAACTCTCGTCTTTTAAACATTATAAAAAATTTTTGTAAAACGTTTGAATTCATTAAGTAAATAATTTTCTCTTCTTCGCATGTCACATTAAAATTTCGATATTTACATAACCTCTCCGATAGTGGTATAGAAGGCTTTGAATATCTGCCTGTCTCAACAAAGGTAAAATTCCACACCTAAACTAGGCTAAAATACGCTAAAATACGGCGGTGGTCTCTATGCAAAATATTTTTAACATAGAAATCAACAGAAGATGTAAGTGTATACTTATATTTTCTGTAAGTACGTAACTTATTTCGATTTACAATACCCGTATCATTCCAAAGCGAAGTGTGCCAATTAACTGTGTTATCTTGAAATAAAACATTTTAATATACCCAACACAGCGTTAATATTCCATCTGATCTCCAGTAAGTGAGTACAATTATATTGGTTCAAATGGTTCTTTATTTTACTATCCCAAGATGTGGTAAAACATCCAAACCATCGGTGAATAATATTAGGCAGGCGCTCTTGCTGCATAGATTTAAGTCTGAAAAGATGTCTGAAACATTCTATTTTCCGAGTAACCAAAACTGAGCACCAGCCCATATCCCCTCTACTTGCAAGAACAGGAGCATATTTAGTTAAACCAAGAAACATCCTGGCAGCCCTATTTTGCACAACATCAACTTCTTTAACACTACGTAAGCCCCATATACTGGCACCATAAAACAAAACTGGTTCAACCAGCGATTTATACAACTTCGTAAAAACATCATATGACATTCCACCAGCATAAACATACTTAGTGTACAGAGCAGATAACGCTCTGCTAGCGGACTTACAAAGCTCTTTCGCGGTCTTGTGCATGTCTAAATATTCGTTTAAACACAATTCTAGATAACGATAGGCGTTATCATAAGAAATGTGAGTATTGCCACACGAAAACCGATAACAAGATCTCACAACAGATCCCTTCCGAAAATGGACAATTTTGGTTTTGTCATCATAAATACTAATACGCCATTTTAAACACCAAGTACTTACGATATCTAACATATTTTTGAGATATGTTTCATTTGGGGCTAACAACGCAATATCACCAGCGTATGACAAAATGGATAACATTTCGTTATCCAATGGTACACCCCCTTTGAGATTCGTTATCTCCGTGGCAAGATCATGTATATATATATTAACACCCTTTAAAACGTTAAAAGAGTCTATTATATAGTCATCCACGCCTACTGCACACCTCATATCTTGATATAGGACTCGAACAGCTTTCAATATCTTCCCTTGTACTCCAAAAGACATAAGTTTATACCATAGACAATTGCGGTCTACAGTGTCAAATGCTTTCTTTAAGTCTATAAAACACACATAGGTTGATAGTGCAGCAGATTTCCTATTATTTTTCACATTATATAAAGTATACAAATGGTCGATACAGTTTCTGTCCGAACGGAAACCATTTTGTTCCTGAGACAATATATTGTTCTTCTCAAGCCAGTTCCTGATTCTATTGTTCAAAACGCCTGCATATATTTTACACGGTATTGACACTAAATTAATACCTCTATACGACAGAGGATCAGTCGGGACACTTTTATCTTTTGGTATGGGGCTAATAAGTCATTGGCTCCACTGTGTAGGTGATACAGAATAATCAAACCAGTAACTGACTACATGCAAAATTTTATGCAGTGAGAGTTCTGTAAAACTTCAACTGGTACACCATCCAGACCGACAGCTGTGACTTTTCTGGTGTGTGAAACCGCTAGTTCTACTTCCTGGTATGATATGGGCATGTTGAGCTCGAGCGTATCCACCTGCGCGTGCTTTGTACCGTTACCTACACGTTCACACACTTTCTTATAGTGGGGAAACGAGCTGTTATCCCTACCGTTATAAAACGTGTTGTACGAGTCCCTCAGGTGTTCAAGCACGGTGTTAACACCACTTTCTTGTGAGCCGTCACATCCTGTAGATTCCATAGGAATAACGTTGAAGGATTTTATGTCATCTGCTAAACCTAAACGACCAATTTTCTTCCAAAAATCTCTTCCGTTGTGACTGTTATGTAGGTTCAAAAGTTCTGATTGTTGTCATAGCTGCAGTAAACGTTTAGCTTTTCTGAGTTCCTTATCATATATTATATTTATATCGTTATATATTTATCCACGTTAGTCCAACATCTTCTTTTATATCAGTTTCAGAAACTGATATAAAGAAGATGTTGTACTAACGTGGACTTTATACCAGTAGGGTTAAGCTCTACAAGTCGGCGGTCAGTCTGAAATGCTGACGGCTCATCTAAACGTCAGCCTTTGTTTTTTTATTACCTTAATCCACTGTAGGTAGACATAAGTAAGGTAACCTATGATAATATTGTATCAACCAGGAACAACACATGAAATAACAAAGGAACTAATGGTGACAATTAATTAAAATAATGTCTCCAAAATTTAACCAATCAGAGATTGCTACTCTTCCCTCCACTATATAAGTAGGTGCAGTTTGACTGCCAAGTCAAACTACAAACAGGCTACACTAAGTTAAACTCCCACCTATACCAAATTAAAAAAACACACCAAACCGGTAAATGCCCCCAGTGCAACTTAAAAGAAACACCTGAACACGTAATACTATATTGCACATATTACCAGCAACACAGAAAAACATTCCAATCCACACTAAACTGCAACAATGACACTAGCAACGCTAATAAGCCCCCTAAATGACTTACAAACCTTTAAAGCACGAGGCATCTATCTAATCAAAACAGGCCTGCTAGGCCGCATCTAACAAAGTACAACAAACAAGCTGTCAACAAACCCTAAAATTATTCTAAACCTATAAAAACAAACAAATTCACACAAAAAACTACATTTACTCCCCCCACTCCAGCTTTGTTCTTTATAGGAAATGAAGAAATACCTTTAACTTAATGTTTGTAGTTAAATGCAAAACGCTCGTATGCGAGCTCTGCATAAAATAACTAATAACACTTGTATTAAACGAACTAAGAAACTGTATTGCCTGAAACTGTATTACCGTAATACATCTACAAATACGTCCATCATTAATATTGCATCATTTCAAGCTAACAATGGCATGGTGAATCATATGTGTTGTTTGGTTATTGTACCGTTTGTTGAGTTAAGAACAAGTTCCATTTTGATACTATTTACGTATAAATGTATAATATAATTTATGATTATTAGATATGTTTAAATGATTAATTGAATTTAAATGTTTATTGATTGACACACTGCATCTGAATAAATCTTGAAACGCAAGCCACTCTGATGTCATCATTTATCCTCAATTAATCTATCCTATTTTAAGGAAAACTTACCGTGAGACAACACGTTCTCAGTATCACGAAGAACAATAGCTAAAGAATTGTTTGAAGCTTGCACGGTCTCATCCGACATGTACAGTTGAACACCATTGCGTCGAACTCAAGGGACTTGAGAATAAAGTTTGACTTTTCCGTGTGTTCGACATGCCCGAATACAGAATCTCAACGCCTTTCACAAAATCCAAAAATGATACCCTCAATTCAAGAGAACATATGATAGACAGACGCAATTACGAGTTTGGATGTTAAAAATGGATGAAAGGTTCACATATTTCTAGCCCAATTTATCAGGACAGTTTTACTTTTCAAAGTTGACAAAATTATGGATAACAACTTCTTTATTTACTGCAGAGGCGACTTTTCGGTACAAATCCGTGGAGAAACAAGTCATCCTTGCTTGACAACAGTTACTACAAGTGTCTTTATCATACCTCCATGTCAGAATGATGAGATCTGATTGGTCCACGTGATCTTGATAAAATACTTTATCATACCCAAATGTCAAAATGATGAGATCTTTTTTGTTTTGTTTTGTTTGTTGTTTAACGCCGCACTCGGCAATATTCCATATGACGACGGTCTGTAACTAATCCAGTCTGATCCAGACAATCCAGTGATTGACATCACGAGCATCGATCTACGCAGTTGGGATACGATGACATCAATCAACTAAGTCAGCGAGCCTGACCACCCGACCCCGTTAGTTACCTCTTACAACAAGCGTAGTCGCATGGGTTGCTGTTGACCTATATTCTAACCCGGTTCTTCACGGATCGGCAAACAAGTATGTTTAAATGACTTTTATTGGATAAAATATCACACCTGCGATGTTCAGCAGCCACGAGTTGCACGTGCGAACATGGGCGATACATTGTACGTATCGGACATTAGGGGAGGTCGGGGCAGTGTGGACAGGTGGGGCAAAGTGATTTCCGCGGTTCGCTTAAATAATACCACCAGATAGCGCCTGTCCAGAAGACCGATTACAGACGCCAATCTCCAGAAGTCGCCGTGAGAGAGACGGGACTATCACGCAGTTTGAATGAGTGAGTGAGTGAGTATGGTTTTACGCCGCTTTTAGCAATATTCCAGCAATATCACGGCATTGTACCCATGTCGGGAATCGAACCCGGGTTTCGGCGTGACGAGCGAACGCTTTAACCACTAGGCTACCCGACCGCCCCTCACGCAGTTGGAAGGTAATAGGCATAAATATAGATATTTGACGTATTTAATGTAAACAGCATTATTTGCAGTAAACAGTAAACTTTTTCTGATTTCCAAGGAAACTAATTTTGCCGTGCTATATATTAATAAGAAAGTATCTGCTGTGTAATACAATGCCAATGTGCATCACATCCACGTGCGTTCTGATTGTATAAACTTGTTTAAAAGAGCGCTATCATTGGGGCATAATGGGCCTCACCGGCCCACTTTACCCCTGGCTAAGATGATATCTTAGCTTTCAGAATGTTAGTAGATGGACTGGACATGGCAGTAACTGGTGGCAACTGCAAAGTAGAGAAATTAGTCAGAACTATACAAACTCAACAGTAGAGTCAAATTTTCTCTTCAAGTCTGTAACATAACTATTTTATTCGGAACCAAATGATGACATCCAAATAAGTGTGTATTTTTCATTGTAAACCTTGTTAACACTCCAAACTAGTTTGGCAACAAAGCGAAAGATGTACTACTTCATGTGATTTGTACACATGAGTGTGGAGAGCTTGATAAGCCTGTCTGTTTTGCGATGTGCTAAGCAATTCCTGATGGCGCTAAAACCACTGACCAAATGACCATATATACACATCAATCCAGAGTATTACATGCTCGAAAGCCTAGTGGAAGACTTATCTTCACTATGGTGAGAAATTACAAAAGAAAAACAGATCAAGGGGCCATGGGAAAGGAGATACATGAACGTTAGCTTGAGGCTTTTAGGTCTGGACGTTCACTTCGTAAAGCAGGACATGACTGTGAACTCCCACGAACCCTGCAGCGACATTACCAGGGATATGTGAGTGAGTGAGTGAGTGAGTGAGTGATTTTAATTAAAGTCACGTCGGCAATATTTCAGCCATAATGTGACTTGAAAGAGTTGGACAAGATTAATAAAAAACTGTCGACGAAGGACAGTAGAATAACTAGCAGTATATCACAGATTGACTTAAAACTAGTTGTAGAACATTAAAACTATTTGAACAGTTGGATACGACACAATATAAAAATGGGGCTATAGATCACCAGCAACAAGGTGAAGGTCACCATACTAGGGACCAAGGGGACTTACTGTACCTCTGCTACCTGCATGGTTCCCAAGCAGGATTTACACCTTTACCCAAGTTACCGGTGATTGTTGCAAGTTTAGCCAGAGATTAAAATCAACAAATATTCTGCAGTTAAAATAGAGGTAGATATAAATATACATTGAAAGAGGTGGTCTTACATACCCTCTCAGGGGGACAATAATTTTACGCTACGTCAACCCCGTCAAGGGCATAGCCACGAACAATCTCTGTTAATAATCATACACTACCGATTCATAAAATACATATCAAAATTTGTGAACTAGTTCAATATCTTTTAAAAAGTTAAGGATTAAATATGAATTAACATTGTTAAAAGGTCCTTAACTGTTTTGACACTGAAATATTGATCCCTTGTGATGGAAAAATCGATACAGTCAAGCAGGACATGCCTGACTGTGATTCTTTCATCACAAGGGATGCAAAACGGAGGATCCTCACCTTTCAATAGATAATCATGAGTATATCTGCTGTGGCCAATACGACATCGTCGCATAACGACCTCATCAAATCTGGACTGACAACCCAAGTAGGTGTAACCAATATTGGGTTGAATGGCATGTAATTTATTGTCTACTTGGGTGTCCCACTTCTGTTGCATTAGATCACGGATGTAAGATCTTATTGCAGGTTTCAAATCACTATATGGTAGCAGAAATGGTGTCACAGACTTGTTGAGCGCCGCCTTTGCAGCAGCATCGGCCATGGTATTTCCAGTTATGCCCACATGGCTCGGCAACCAACAAAATACGATGTCGCATTGGCCAGTTGAAAGATCATTGTATAGTTCTAAAATATGTAAAATAATCGGATGAGTAGAAGATACCTTAGTTAACGCCTGAAGACAAGAAAGAGAATCCGAAAAAATGATGAACTGTTTACATGAAGACTGTCGTTGAATATATACCAAGGCTGTAAGGATAGCATTGGCCTCAGCAGTGAAAATAGAGCTATTGTCTGGTATTCTAGACGATATAATCTTGGATCCAACGACAGTGGCACTTGCTACTTTGCCACCGTCCTTGGATCCATCAGTAAAAATTGAACGGTGAGTGTCATATTTGCTTCTCAGTTGTAAATATTCCTGTTGATATACTAGTTGATTTGTGTCAGATTTTAGAAAGCGTGTCAGTGAAATGTCTACTTCTGGCCTCACCAACTGCCAGGGAGGAGTAGACAAAAGCCGGGAAGGAGAGATAAGATCCAGATCTAGATTTGCATTAGTAATATGGGATTTGAGCCGGATTCCAAGTGGAGGGATCAGTTTCGGTTTCTTCTGAAATAGATTTTCATACAGGGGATAGAAAACGGAGTCATAAGCAGGATTAGAGGGGTTCGAACGTAATTTAGTAACATATTGAAGAGACAATTTAATACGGCGATGTTTTAAGGAAGGTTCATCAGCCTCTACATAGAGGCTGTCAACTGGAGAAGTTCGAAAAGCACCAAGACAAAGTCTTAATCCTTGATGGTGGATTGAATCCAGTTTTTTTAAATAACTCTTACAAGCTCCAGCATACACAATGGAGCCATAGTCCAGCTTAGAGCGAATAAGAGATCTGTATAAGTGAAGAAGGGTTTTCTGATCCCCTCCCCACTTTGAGTTTGAGACGACTTTTAGCAAATCTAAGGCCTTCAGGCATTTTGTCTTTAGATATTTAATATGTGGCAAAAAAGTTAGATGATGGTCGAAAATTAATCCTAAAAATTTGGCTTCTTTTACAATCTTGATTGGAGTGCCATCTAAAAAGAGTTCAGGATCTTTATGAGGTTTATATTTCCGACAAAAATGGATACAATTGGTCTTGGTCTGTGAGAACTTAAAGCCATTCTCAAGACACCATTTATGAATTTTATTAAGACACAACTGTAATTGGCGTTCAATAGTACGCATATTTTTACCACGACATGAGATATTAAAATCATCTACAAACAAAGACCCATCAATTGAGTCATTTAATACTTTAGATAAACTATTTATTTTTATGCTAAACAATGTAACAGACAAAATACTGCCTTGTGGAACCCCCTGATCCTGATTATAATGATCAGACAGGGTTGATCCAACACGAACTTGAAATTGTCTGTCCGTTAAAAACTGCGATATAAAATGAGGCAAACGGCCTCTGAAACCAAAGTCGTGTAAATCTTTTAAAATACCATGTTTCCATGTTGTATCATAAGCTTTTTCAAGATCAAAAAAGATTGATACAGCATGCTGGCTATTTACAATGGAATTTTTAATGAATGATTCTAAACGAACCAGATGGTCAATAGTACTTCGATTTTTGCGGAAACCACATTGAATATTGTTAATAAGATTATTGGTTTCTAAAAACCATACTAAACGGTTATTGACCATGCGTTCCATGGTTTTACAAACGCAGCTAGTTAACGAAATAGGTCGATAGTTAGATGGATCAGTATGATCCCGACCAGGTTTCGGTATAGGAATAACAATGGCATTGTGCCAGGAAGGAGGAAAGTGTCCAGTTGTCCAAATATGATCAAAAATATTTAGCAGTGTTTCTAGACATGGATTGGGTAAATGTTTAAGGAGCTGATAGTGGATATTATCAGCTCCTGTTGCGGTATCATGAGCTTGCGTTAGGGCAGTATTGAGCTCATGTAGTGAAAATACTTCATTGTAGTCTTCACCATTATCCGAATTAAAGTTAATAGTTTTCTTTTCTTGTTGATTTTTATATTTCTGAAATTTGGGATTATAATTGGCTGATGAAGAGTGTTTGGCTAAAGTTTCACCCAACTTATTTGCGATGTCCACTTTGTCAGTAAGTAGACCATGACCATCTTTAAGATGATGAACGCCAGAATTTGAACCCTTCCCTTTGATTCTTTGTACCATGTTCCACACCTTTGTCATTGGTGTACGGGAATTAATCTTTGATACAAAGTTTCTCCAAGACAGTCGCCGATTTTGTTTGAACGTACGTCGAGCCTTGGCACCATTTATCTTTACATTATTGAAATTGTGAACTGTAGGGTGACGGCGAAAGTATTTTTCAGCCTTCCTCCTATGCTTCCTAGCCTGTTTGCAAATCATCTGTAAACCATGGTTTACGAATGTGTGGTTTAACAGAGGACTTAGGAATAGTTACATCAGCAATATTATTCAGCGTGTCCGTGAATAACTGAAGAGGATCAGGGACGTTAAGAAAAATGTCAGATATCAATTTGTCAGTACAAAGTGTCTGAAATAATGGCCAGTTGGCCCTTTTAAAATTCCACCTTGACACAGGTGACTCATTATTCGGGTTAATAGCAGAAAGTATCGTGGGGAAATGGTCGCTTCCACATAGATCATTGTGGACTGACCACTCAAATTCGTTATATACATTTGGATCTGTGAGTGACAAATCAAGAGCAGAATAAGTTCCAGTAGCGGGATGTAGATATGTGTCTGATCCATCATTATATATGCATAAATTATTATTTGAAATGAAGTCTTCCAGGATTTTCCCTTTGTTGTTGGTATCTGTGCTACCCCACAGAGGGTTATGCCCATTCAGGTCACCCATAATGACACAGGGTCTTGGGAGCTGATCAAACAAATCCTGAAGATCAGACTGCTGAAGAGGAGACGATGGTGAAATGTATAAAGAGCAAAGTGTGAAAGTTATATGTAAAGACAGACGGACAGCAACAGCTTGAAGGTTGCATTTAAGAGGGACGGGGCTATGGATGACATCCTGCCTCACCAAAATGGAAGCGCCACCTGTCGCCTTGTCACCTGGAGGTGAAAACGAATGATACGAATTGTACTGACGAAAATCAAATTTATCTGTATTTTTCAGGTAGGTTTCTTGTAAGCTAAAAGCTGATGGTTTAAAATCTTGTGATAATAACTGTAGATCATTGAAATTGTTCCTAAGTCCTCTGCAATTCCATTGTATTAAATTAGTGGCTCCACTCATGGAGGTTCAACCGGGAGACGTGAACGAGTAGAAGGAACATTCCCATGTACTGGGAGAGAAGAAGTGACCTCCATGTCCAATGGTTCATAAGAATTATGAACCGCTACAGGGCACGCGTCAGGAGAAGGCTCCTCCAAGTGCTGGAGTGCTCTGGCCTTTCTCCTCATTTGCTTTTTGGTCTGTTTTTTAGATAGATGGGCTTCGCCCTGAACTCATTCGATTTCCGTTATAATTTCTGGTTCAGTTGGTTGAATATGCGAAGTTGGCAAGTTTTCCGTTTGAGATGAAGACGTCATTGTTGAAGGCTTATCCGGAGACAATTTAGGTGCGTCATCAATGATGATCTGGTCGTTGTGGACCCAAGAGATTTCAGTTTGACAATGAGTGGATCTCATTGTGATTTTGTGACCTTGACTCGGAGAAGAGACTGCAGCTGAATATAATCTATTTGAAGTGCTCTGAGAGGGAACAAGTAGTTTTTTAGCATCAGAGTAGGAAATGTTATTTGTATGTTTGATTTTTAGTATTTTCGATTCGTGATCGAAAATCGGGCATGATTTGGAGGACGACAAGTGCTCACCGCTGCAGTTAGCACATTTGATCTCATTTGTGCACTCTGTGCCCTCATGAGGACCACTGCAACGGGAGCATCTTGTCTTGGCCGTGCAAGATTTGGTCCGTGACCGAAGCGTTGACACTTGAAACACCGGAGTGGATTTGGAACATAAACCTCCACTCCGATGTTAAAGTATCCAGCTTTTATTGATGATGGAACAGTAGAAGTTGAAAATGTGAAAAGATATGTCTGAGTTTTTAATATATTTCCATCTTATGTTTTGCGTGTGAATCGCTTGACAGCGGTGACACCTTGATGCTTAAGTTCTGCTGCAATCTCTTCTTCAGTCATTTCTGAAAGACATCGTGCTCGATCTCGCACGATACCACGGCTAGAATTCAATGTCCTGTGCACTGAGACAGCAACCTGCGTGTTAACAAACTGCTGGAGACCCAGCAAGTTGATAGATTGCTGTCTCCGTGCACATTCCACAAGTATGGAACCAGAACGAAGACGTGTAACGTTCTTCACTTCACCACAAGTACTTTGGATGCCCTTTGATATGGCAAACGGATTAAGTTTTAAAGGAGTTTCATCGACCGATGCGATAACAATGAATCGAGGCCAAGAATCTGCAACAATAGGCGAAACCTCATCGTCAGACGAAACAGAATCGACATGACGACGTTTGTTTGCTTTGAAAGAACCAGGGGATTTGTTGTGAGACATGGTGTGAGTATGTAATTCGACATCTCTGCTCCCCACCCGCCATCGAGTGTCAACAAGGACGATGCTGCAGAGGAAACCAATCTACAACACCAGGGTTACAAAGGTGTTATACTCAAGCAATATAAACATAGGTAGCTATTTTTGACAAACAGAATTTAAAGTCAGGCTGGTTCGGCCCTTGACAGTAATCTGAAGTCACATAGAACCTAGAGGTTGATATATAGCCAGATTGGCCCATGAGCCACCGCCTTCTGGCGTAAGACTCTAGGCAATTTTTCAATCCAAAATTGATAATTCACACAAGTTATGGACGGCCAAGACCAAAATATACATCAAAATACAACACAGGTGTGCATTTACAATATTACGCACAGGGCCTGGCATGACCAGCCGATTGATAAGACCGGGCCCATCTTACCACCCGTCTAGGCGAAGTAAGGGTCGAAGTAGTGTGTTGGGCAAAGGAACACAGTTCCAGGAACCAGTGCCCTCAACTACCAGACTCCCGTCCTCCGCCGACACAGGGACGCAACCCACGGCAAACGGGCTGCCCACTTTGGTCGCCTCTTACGACCAGCAATGGGGTGCTGTGGAAATATTCTACCCCGGTTCCACACGGGGGAAGAGCTATTAGCGCTACCCAGCACTCACCACGAGGAGGTTGCTCTTCACGAGTGCCACCAGGGATATGTACCAGCCATTGGTCATTTAAGTAGATTTTGAAGAATGTTTAATGAGGACTTTGAGACTGAACCGGTCAGACATAATATCTATGGTATGTGAACATGACATATTAGAACGCTCGCTTTGACACTGGCAGAACAAAATAATTTTGACCATCCATTCAACAAGACATCACAGACTGCAGGTACAGACTGCCTAGCCGCCTTCATGAAGAGGCGTCCTGAAGGCGCCCTATGAATATTCATAAGCCTAGTGTTATGTATGCATGACGTCACAATGAGGATGGAGTCATTAAATTATGCATAAATGTGAAGAATATGAAGAGTGCGACCTTTCTTAAAATGCCCTTGCCTAGGAATTATTTAGGAATGTCATTGAAGCTATTTGGAATGCAGTCGTGGTAGATTCCTTCAGATACATACTGGGATGATCATCATCAAATGGAATGTCACCCTCACCAACATCACACCACTACATCAGCACGTGAGGCAAACATCTACAGTGATAACTTTGAGATCTATTTCTGATATGCTATTTCTACAGCATCAGCATCATGACGTGGTGTCCCGAGAACAAATGGAAGTCGTTAAAAAATGTGCAATGTATGACGAGGACAGTTGACGACAATGAAGACGTGCCGATCCAGAGAGGAGGCCAGGACCAAACTGCACATAATGAATGGCAAGAAGTCGTCCTGCAACGTGTGTGGTCTCGTGTGTGGTCTCGTGTGTATAATATATATCGTGAGGACATGAAACTTAAACGGTAAAAGTATCGAGAGCAAGGAAAGTCAGAGCCGTGGACTGATAGGAAACCGCATTGGAGACATGTTTGTCAATACATTGAAATCTATCCTTGAATTTACTGCCTATTTCTCAGAGACAACCGTGTTTCGTTTTATGCTAGATAGATTTTGTGACATGGATCCTACCACAGATCAAACAGTGATCAAAGACAAAAGACACAGATATTCTATCCATGATTGCAGATTCTCAGTCGGATTGTAACCACGTGATAAAAAATCAACGATGGTGTTTATCGCCAGGAAAATCGTGACGGATGAAAAGGTGATATTTTCACTCCTGGTTACGCCACTCGTGAAAATATTTCCTTTATCCCCCGTCACTCGATGAGAGACCCATGATATTGCAGTCGACATATGGAATATCCTCTATTTATTGACACATTGTACAGTTTGTCATCAATCATGTCGTCATGTGTGATGTATTGTTCGGTTTTCGATCAATGGCTTTATTTGTTTACACTTCAATAGATTCCGAATTTTTCCCCTTAAAAACTATTAATATCAAAACGCCTCCAAATTAGAAAAGTCTCCAACGTCCCCATTGCAACTGTCCCTACATCTACGTTTGTAAAATAATCTTGTAACACTTGGTCATTGCATGTGTAGTCTTCCGTTCAGCAATGTATCAACAAAATCATATTCAATGTACAATTTTGCATTGTTTCAGATCGCTAATAATGCAACACATATTTATGGCAATCACTTCAGACGAGGCGATTATCAGAGAATTTTGACTGGAATCCGCATACTGAACAAGGGAACCATGCCAACCATTTTCTCATGGAAAAGGTCAAGCGCACGTCCACCACCTGAGAAACGTTTAGTCAGGTTTGTCTGGTTTCTTTACAGATTATAACATGTTTAATAATGAATATAAATTAGTTGAGGAATGATATTATTGGAGATTTGTACCTGTATGAAATCTATACTGTAATAAACTGTATGAATTTGTCAGGTTGTCATATTTGACATGCTGGAGTAATTTTAAACGATTACGCTTTTGCATAAAAATGAAGCCGGTAAGGTCATTGTATTTTATTATTTATGAAAACCTGAAGTTTCTAACCTTCTAATTTAATATTGGTTTATAGTACCTGGAAATGTTAAATAAACTTCCTTGGATGAAAAAAATGTATTTGCATTTCACTGAAGATTTTTTTTTCAGCTTCGAGAAGGAAATCATCAGCACAGAAGGTGTCGTCACTAATCTTAACCTAAAATTTGTAATTAAATGGGCCCTTAAACTGTATGTGAACGCTCCGGCCAGTGGTGACCTAGCATAACACCACTGCCACAGGCTAATTTGGATATCACGTGACAGGACATTTCTCGTGTTTGTAATCAAGCCCACCTTTTCTTTAAAACAGAACAGACTGGCCAAATGCAAGCCTTTCGGTGCGCTTTACATATTGTTTTGCATAAATATATATACTCACACGCAAAAGAAACGCAAGTGGTTTTAAGCAAATAGGTAACAAACACGGAACCATAAATTGATACGAGTTTTAGCATGTAGTGAAGCCTGATGGTGTTAACAATATTTTTGCCCCGAGTAAAAACGCCACATAAATAACGAATCGCCAAAACGCACCATTTCAGTGAATATGTGGGTATCATGCACCCATGCCACGCCTCACTCAAATTCAGAGAAACCAGGCTATTGGACGTTTGGAAGCTGGAGAGTCTGTCCAGCTTGTTGCCCGTCATCTCAACGTTAACATAAGCACAATTTACTGTCTCCTGCATCGATACAATTCTACACAGACCACAGATGACCTTCCTCGGAGCGGTCGTCCTAGGGTCACCACATCTCGACAAGATCGGCAGATTACCCGTCAACACCAGCGACATCCGTTCCTAACTGCAAGTGAAAGTGCTCGACAGACCATAGGAACACATAATCGACCCATCAGCCGGGTCACTGTGATCCGACGTCTCCGTTCCAACAACCTCAGATGTCGCCGACCAGCACGTTGTCCTGTTCTCCAACCACTGCATCGACAAGCACGACTTCAGTGGGCACAGGGTCATCACAATTGGCGTCATCGTGAGTGGAGGCGTGTCATCTTCTCTGATGAAAGTTGCTTTTGTGTCTCCCATGCAGACGAAAGAGTGAGAATTTGGCGGCGTCGAGGTGATCGTTTCGCTGACAGAAACGTTGTGGAAAGGGATCCATGGGGTGGACCTAGCGTCATGATATTGGCAGGGATTGGACTTAATGCGAGACTTGGACCCATGTGCTTTCTGAATGTTGGTCAAGGTCGGGGACACGGCGTCACTGCTCAGCGGTATATCGACCAAGTGATCAGACCCCACGTTGTTCCATTTTTGCACAACATCAACAACACATTTTCCAGCAGGACAACGCTCGTCCCCATGTTGCCAGAGCTACCATGGCTTTTCTGCAACAACAAAACATCCGTGTTCTACCGTGGCCAGCCCTCAGCCCTGATCTGAACCCCATCGAACACTTGTGGGATGAGGTTCAAAGGCGTCTGCACAATGTGCGCCCAGTCCCTACAACTGCCGATGAACTACGCACAGCTTTTCTGGATGTGGGCAGGAGGATCCCTAGGGCCTTCACAAATCGTCTGATCCACTCAATGTACAGGAGATGTGTGGCAGTGATCAATGCTAATGGTGGTCACACCAGGTATTGACTGACATTTTGGGTATTGACCCGAAACTGTGTAAGCCCTATACATTTGAAAAACAAAACAATTTTGTCATCTGCCTTTTAATCCATTAAACTGTCTTCAGTCAAATGTTTGTCAATCTTGCCCTATTAGTATTTCTTGTCTTTACTGTTGAAAATACATAACATGTATACTGCATAGTCGACTTGCATTTTCTTTTGCGTGTGAGTATAGATATGCTACCACAACTGCGACAGTGAGGTGCATGACAATATATGTCTGTATCAAAGTGACCGTATCGCTAGCTCTCCGTGGGGCTTCGATGACAGGACGTGGAGCCGTACAACCAATGTAAACAAAGGATATCTACGCAAATGGAAGTAGATTCTCAAGTTTTAGGATACTTTTTTAATGAACTGTAACCATTCTTTGACATTTGTTTTACAAAATGGGAAAACTTGTCAAACATGAAACGGATGAAAAGTATTATGTAATATGTTGGACTGTGAAAGATGTGACCAATCGTCACATGGCTTTGGCCAGTGGCATTGGTAGCATGCTGACTGCCGACCGCAAGGAACTCTGGGACAGTGCTGTATGTAATGTTAGTTATGCTTCCATGTTGACCAGAAGAGCTATTAAAAAAATAAACTTATGCCAGAATGTTCTAAGCGTACATTTACGGTAATGGTAATATCCAAGTGATTTTGGATAGTACAGATTGTTCCCAATGTTTATTGTCTTATGTGTTGTTTTATGAGTTTGACATTGTAATTGTGCACTTTGAATTATATGTTAGATTTAAGCTTCATGCACGATTTCAAATTTATACATTGTCATAAGCTGGTGGGGATTCATGTATTGTTCTTGCATTGTTATGCTCAAGTAATAAACATTATTGACAACTGAATCTTTCTATAGTAGCTTCTAGAGATAATACGCATGATTAGCAGTCCCGTGGAAGATGGAGCGGTTGCATCCTCAAATGATAAAATTGCATTAATAATATTACTTATAATATACTTTTATATACCACACTTATCCAGACATCTCTGCTCAAATGCTGTTTATATTTGTTCCTGGATAATCGGATCCCTGTGCCTTCCATTTATTATTATCAACTCCCATTGGACTATGCAACCTACTGTCACTAGAGTGAGTATGATTTTACGCCACTTTTAGCAACATTCAAGCAATATCACAGAGGGGGGACACCAGAAATGGGCTTCACACATTGTATCCTTGTGGGGTATCGAACCCGGGTCTTTGGCATGACGAGCGCTTTGACCACTAGGCTACTCCACTGCCGTCGCTAGGTTTTAAAATAATATACATTAATTATTTGATTCATAATACAGTAAATGTATCACATAATTACTAATATCTCACTTACCAATTTGAGGGGTTGAACAACAAACAAACACTTACAGATTTATAACTATGGCTGGTGAAAACAATCTTATGATATCAATTCATTAACAAAGACGTAGGTGGGGTAGGTAATAAACAAGAATAAATTAAATAACTACATTAGAAGGCGAAGTCGTTACCATTACCAATTTTGCGTTAAAAATTTGAGAGAAAATGGCAATTGAACCAGGAATTTTAGCACTGCGAAAATCTTTTCATGGAAAAATGTGGCATTATAACCAGGGTGGCGTTACAATCAGGAAGGACTGTAATTCTAGATCTACCATAACATTGAAGAATACTTGATGCTGGTTGGTTAAAAAGAGGTTTCCTTTTTGTTACAGAAACCTTTTTTGAATACAGTAAGCCTTTTTACACAAAAAACGTGCGCATTAATACATCGATAGCCTTCATATCGATTCATAAAAAAATGGCTGCCAATCAATCACCACTAGGAACTGTATAATGTATCGATATTTCCTCTATTACACACTTGATCTCTAATACAAACCAGGTCTCTAATACTGTAAATCTAGAAAGTAATGGGAGCGTGAATTAAATGCGAAAAATGTGACTGCTCTTTGCTCATATTATTAAA
This sequence comes from Haliotis rufescens, assembly GCF_023055435.1. NCBI lineage: Eukaryota > Metazoa > Mollusca > Gastropoda > Lepetellida > Haliotidae > Haliotis > Haliotis rufescens. Next base: position 39,547,070 of record NW_025963779.1, read on the forward strand.
CATCGCATTTATATCAACAATAAGACATTTTGGGTAGCAGAAATACCAACTTCGACATACGCTGAAAACAAACAACTATGCATTCCACATCACTGTTTCTTGAACAGTACTTGTAACAAGTATATAAACAATGTCATTCAAACACTAAATTCATCCTGTTAATTGTCACTGCTGGGGTCAAGACAAGAGTTCTACTCACTTATGTCATCACTGATCACATCTTTGGTCTTTGCGACTGCGTCAAAGGCCGACACGAGCCAGCGCGCATGTATTGTTTTAGCAGAAGTACTCTACTCAGCGCTAACAAGCCATGCTATTTGGTGTGTGATTGGATTAATGTAAGGTTGGAGTAAGGTGAGGATTCTCCTGTAAACCTGACAGAGGACATCTTCTTTAGATATGCTTGAGAGGAGAGGGGTGTACATGCCATGTCAATGGCTCTCGTGAAATGAATAGACTGCCTAGCGCCTAATAGAGGAAATACGGTAGTTTATGTCAGATGTTTTGGGCGACGAAAATGTTGTCCTAGGCCGAACTCCTGAATGCTTCTGTCATTGAAACAACTGACAATGAAAGTAAATAAGTAAGGATAAAATTTATGGATGAACAACTTCTTTATTACAACTGAGAGTGACGTTTCGGTGTAAGTTGTAACACCATTATCGAGGAAGTGAACTTTTGCCATTGAATACCACCACAACAAGACTGACATCAAGACTTGAGCAGCAAGAACCTCAACAAGTTCTCACCAACCAGCATCCGGACCAAAAACGATGAATAAATTTTATAGCCAACATCGAGAAGGGATTACAATAACTGGAGGTACCCAGGAGGTAATGTGGACTTCCTGTGACACCAGATTGCCAGCATCCTAAACAAAGACCAGCCCCAGAAACCAAACCCCACTCTGTACAAAAGGAAAATGTTGAACAACCTAAAATCTAACACCATCACCATTGCTCCAGCAGACAAAGGCAACTGTCATCATGGATACCACCCACTTCAAAGCCTCAACCGACAACATCCTCAATGAGCACTTGATTGATAACAGTGTTAGAATCTACTTCTAGGCTCTGAATTGTAATAAAGAAGTTATTCATTCATAAATTTTATCCTAGCTTAGTGTAGAATAGGTCTTCAGCAACCCATGTTTGCCCTAAAAGGCGACTATGCTTGTTGTAAGAGGCAACTAACGGAATCGGGTGGTCAGGCTCGCTCGTTGATGCATGTCAATTGCGTTGATCAATGAGCATGGCATCAATCACTGGATTGTCTGGTCCTGACTAGATTATTTACAGACTGCCGTCATATAGCTGGAATATTGCTGAGTGCAGCGTCAAACAACAAACCAACCAACCAACATGTATCCGGCTTGTCTGCTGCCTAAAAATGGCTGGTCAGTCATACTCATTGTTCAGTTCCATTGATAATCATATTGTACCAGCAGGCTCGATCATTCCCAGTAAATCTACAGGTTAATGTTGAACCACATCATAGATCGGGGTTGTCATCTCGCTTCGTTTAACTCATTACGGAGAATGTAAACACAAGATTGTCAGCCATTGACAGTTGTGAGGTGTGAATCAAGGTGAAGTCAAGTTCTGGGTGGAGGGGCATCTATTTCTGAAAAAAAACTATGTGTTTTGAACACTTGTTTTGAAGTAATCAAGACTATGGTGTTTTCAATCTTGAACTTTAGTAATATATGTAACATACATAACTACCTAGCTGTGACCACCATTCGGAATTCTCTAAGATTGCGGACCTTTGTACCGTGTGTTGTTTCTTGTTACTAGAGAGCACCGTTTTAAAGCGTTATTCTCGTCATAGTAGCATTGAGATAAACCTACTGTGTTTTGAAAATTTCCAAGAACTGACCTCTCTTGCATATTTCCAAGAAATGACTCCATCAGTCCAAATAGTGCAGTACAGGTTAGTAGAAATTAAAACATATGTTTTTGGACTAGGTTCAGAGGTTTTTTTGTCAACTTCTTTTTTTTGAAAAAGTATGTGATTTGAACACTTATGTTGAAGTAATCAAGACTATGGTGTTTTTAATCTTGAACTTTAGTAATATTTGTAAGATCTATCACTACCTGTGACCACTTTTTGGAATGTTCTAAGATTGCGTACCTTTGTGCCATGTGTTGTTATGCGTTGCAAGAGAGCACCGTTTTACAGCGTTGTTGTCATCATGTTAGAATGGAGATAAAAATACTGTGTGGGACTACATCAAATTTCAAAACACAGTAGATTAATTAATCTCCTAAGTGATCTATAACATATACATGTGGCCGAGTTGATTTTATTGCTATTTTGTAAATATTTTAGCAAAGTCTTTTAATTGTCTTGTTTTTGGTTTTAGCCTGTTTCTGTCTCAAGCTAGATTACTTGAGCAGTATAAAAACAACTATTAGACAAGCTCCAGGACTTACATAACTACTAATATAACAATAGCCACTTTCACATGCACAGTCATCAACAGCATAAGCGTGTATTGCTTTGTTTTCCTTCCAAACTTCTGTATTATGTAAGTAAAAGGTTTCTTCTGTTTTTAGCTGTCTTTGCTAAATTAGTTGGTCACTTACACTTGAAGGAAATCAGTGGTTCTGTGGATCCCATTCAAATCAGTTGATGATTTATTTGTTGTGTTCAGGATCTCTCAAAGGTTAGTTTGTGTTTGGTTCATATTTATGTATCTTGTAGATATGTCTGTGTATTTAGTTTTATTAATTAGAGGCATTAAGGTAATGCATTGATTGGTAATTATATATATTTTATATATCTATATCTATATATGTCAAACTGAAAATAGTTTAAAACATAAACTAGTACTTCATAATAAGTAAACATGTTATCTCAATATCTTCAGATATGCTGTACCTTCCCTCATAATTTGTTAAACACTTTTGTTAAATTTAAACTAAATCTCAAATTCAACTATTAATCACTACTTAAATACCATCTAACTACATGTGTGAATGCAGTATGTATGTATGTAGATTATGATTGAATGGATACATATGAAAAGGTCATTTTACATGTTCTTAATTTTATTGGCCATTTCCTTTTTCTTAATTATGCGGCCTTATTGTTTCAATTTTTCTAGAATATGGCAATCGATGTTACGATGCCTGTGATCTGCCAACGCTAACATAGTTGCCAGCTCATTGCCACACAGTGGTAAGTTGTGTGTATATTTTGTGTATATTGTGTTTATATTATGTGTTTATCATGGCAATTCTGGAGAGGCGGTATTTATGTAACCGTGTTAAGTATTTTTATATGTAATTTGGCTTAAAGTGTAACTACTGCTCAGCATGTTCTATACATTAATGTAAAATGTCAAGTATAAATAATGTTTATAGTATGCATAGCATATTAAACTGGATGAGCCGTTTATGCGTTGGTGTGTTGATACTATGTGATATGTTTGTTTTATTTCATCTATTTTCATTGTATTTTTATACATATTTGCAGAGTTCAGAAACAACTAGCGTATGTGCAAATAAAGTCAGCTGTCAACTCACACCCGAGTAGCCTGTTCTGTGTTTGTTGCCCTAACCGGAGCCTTGACCGCTACTACATTCATATAGGACTCCAATACATGGTACATGACTTATGTTAGTGTTTGTGTTTTGGGGTAAAATAGGTCTTCAGCAACCCATGCTTGCCGTAAAAGGTGACTATGCTTGTCGTAAGAGGCGACTAACGGGATTGGGTGGTCAGGCTCGCTGACTTGGTTGATGCTTGTCAACTGGATTGTCTGATCAAGACTCGATTATTTACCGACCGCCGTCATATGGCTGGAATATTGCTGAGTGCGGCGTTAAACAACAAACAAACAAACAAACAAATCATGGCATTTCATCATTAAACACCTAACCAAGGCTTCCCTGAGACAAATATTTTCCAATATTTTTTTTCTTTTACACAAGAATTATTGTGTCAAACATTTGAATAAGATAACTTGATTCATCACTCAGCAGACTTAGTGGCCGATAGTTAGTTTCAAGGGGGGTGGGGGATCCTAGGATTTTTCAAAAAGACAAGAAACACATTAGAAAATAATATATTTGCCCCCATCTGATTGCAAAAACCTGTTGCATAACAGTTTGAATATAAAATAAATGTTATTTCCGAATAACAAACATGGCCCTTGGGAAATGGGAAATGAAATGTCTTGTCTCAGTTTGTCACTGAAATAATTCACCCTCCAGGCAGTCATGGGCTGGTGCGAGACCCCTCCTGATCCCTTTGACCATGTACAACCCCATCTAGACTGAAAAATTTCATTCACTCTCTCTCTCCCATTTCAGCTAAAATGGGCGGCTTCCTCGGTGCGTCAAGGCGACAGTCAGTGTGCACCTCAGAGGTTCTGCCAGCTTGCCAGGTGAGCTTCAAACAGCCCAAGGCACCCTATAGGACTGGTCAAAAATCAAATCCACCTTCTTTTTCTCTCTGTCTTTTTTAAAGGACTTGTGTAGACCTTCAGCAGGTTTAAGGGTTGCTATAGGAACCATTAAACCTACTGAAGGTCTTAGGTCTACAATGATGGGGTGGCCCCTTCCTAGACCCTCAAGGCAGTCATGGGCAGATGTATAGGCCCCTCCTGATCCCTTTGACCATGCACAACCCAATCTAGACTGAAAAATTTCATTTACTCTCTCTCCCATTTCAGCAAAAATGGGCGGCTTCCTCGGCGTGTAAAAAAACATTTGGTTGGCAGGTGAGCTTCATAGCTAGCCAGTATGTTTGAGCATTTCACAAAGGTGTGAGATATCAGGTGCAATGGCAAAGCTGAATCAGCCATAGCTTTAGCTATCAAGGTGGACTACTTAAAAGGTACATGACCCTGTGACCCCCAGTGAGTGAGTGAGTTAATATTTAAAGTCACATCGGCATTATTTCAGCCATATCGTGACTAAAGCGATAAATACATTAAGGAAACAGTAATTTAGACTATATAAAAACCTGTCAGCAAAGGACAGTAATATTACGAGACTTATCACAGATATCAATTTTTAAAACTAGTATGTGACCATAAAAAGCAATTACAAAACAGAACAATACCTTGTAAAAACGGGCTATAGATCGCCAGCAATTGAAGGTAGATCACCATAGACCCCCAGTAACCCTGTAGTTGACCCTTTGCAGTGGAAAACCCTTGCCATGATAAGCCTCAGCCCACGGCTGTTATCTCCTCTATTACTTCTTGATCGATGAGGCTGAAATTTGACATGTGTGTTCCTCATAATAAATACCTCTTATTTTGTTAAAATCATTGTTATTTTATTTCAAGTTTGTTGGTTTGTTTGTTTTATAAAAACAAATAACGAAAAAAAGATTTAATTTGTTTTGCTCATGAGCCACAAGGAATAGAAAGCTGAAACTGTTTTTATGAATTATAAGGGCCGTTATTTGACAAGTGTTTCAATGCATCACAGTCAGTAGTCAACTTCATTCCCATAAACTATGATGAATATTTTTTTCTGAAACTCAACATTGATGCATAGAAGCATTAAAAATCAACAAAATTAATAATTGATAACAAACATGTGTTAAGAAAAAGTTAACAATACAGATTTTTAAACCACCTGTTTCCAGAAGCCAAGTAACCAAAACAGTGGATCATTGAATCTGTGTGTTTGTGTCTGATGGGGACAACATGGGAGATTTTGGAGATGCATTTTTTGCCTGGAGCAGATCTCCATTGTAAAAACAATACTAGTGTAAGCTGTGATTATTCATTGATTTGTTTCACAAATAGACATTAGGCCTTTACAGCAGTTTGGAGTCATATGGTTCCATAGACTTACGGCTACTGGTTGATATGTTGTACATAGTTTACTAAACAAATATTGCAGCGAAACAATATTGGAAATAAGATAATGATAAGATTATGAAAATGTGACTTTAATATATGTTGTTTTCAAATATTCTTTCCCTGATTGCGTCTGACCCCACCTCACCCCCATTTATACTTTTGGGGATATATCAATATATCAATTGGGGACCAGGGGAGGGGGGTGACATGTCATCCAAAGATGACTGTCGTTTTCAGATGCAGCAGACTTGAATGTTCTGGTGCTTTATGTTAATGTTTGTAACCATATTGGAATTGTTTAATGGAATTATGAAAGTTAATGTTTTTATCTAAAAAAATGGAAATATTTGAATGGCACACGAAATACAACAGAAGACGTATACAGGATCAGAGAGAAACTGTGTGTGATGCAGTTTAACTGTTCTGTATTACAACAATGTTACACAATATTTCATATGACATTCATTGTTGCAGATGAAGAAATATTTTTGAAATTGATTCTTGATATCATTTACTTAGTGCTTCCTTACTAAGCATTATGAAGAAATATTTGAAGACCAATACTGACAGTGGGAGAGTGAGATAGCCCAGTGAATAAATCATTCGCCCGTCACACCGAAGGCTCAGGATCAATTCTCACAAGGGCACAAAATGTTGGTCCATTTCTAGTGTCCCCCATGGTATTGTTGGAATATTGCTTAAACCTCCCAATCAACCACCCACTCAAACAACTAACCACACAACCAACCACCCACACAACCAACCACCCACAACCAACCACCCACTCAACCATCTACCCACTCAACGAACCACCCACTCGACCACCATTTCAATCACTAAACCACAGACTCATCCACTCAGCCAACCAATCAACCACGCTCAACCAGCTACCCACTCAACCAACACCTCATTCATCCAACACCTCATTGAACCAACAACTCACTCACCCAACCAGTCAACCACGCATCCAGTCAACCACTCACTCACTCAACCAAACTCTCACCCAACCAAACTCTCACCCAACCCAACCCAACCCAACCCAAACACAAAAGAACATGTAAGAATATTTTATATATTAGTCTATGCGCTTATGATATGGAATATTATGATGGATTTGAGTTTGGTATGAATTTAAAAGAAATTCGACTTGTAATCTAACTCATTCAGTAGAGACATGTATAGTATAAAATGGTCAAATCAATAAACAGTACTCAGGTGGTAAGACTGAGAGAGTGAGTGAGTTTAGTTTGAAGCCGCTTTTAACAGTGTTCCAGTTAGATCACGGCGTGTCAGCTTAATGTTTGAGGAAACCCAAATTAAACGTTTACCACTTTGGTGAAACACCCACAATCATAGGTTTCTGACATGTCAAGCTTTAATAAGGAATAGATTTGAAATTGTGAGGTTAATTGGCATATTGTTAATCTTGTAGCTTTCTTCAAGAACCTTTTGGGGCTTATCGCGTAGAAGAAGTCCTAATCACCCATGACTTTAAGGACGAAATGACCTTAAAGAGTACAAGGCTGTCTAAATGTTTTGCCCGGCTGGTTGTGTATCATTATACCAAGTCTTATCCAATGTATCTTTTCTTACATTTCAAAGTGGTCATAGATTACCGTGTTGGGGCGTGAAGGAAGCTATTGCATACATTCGAATGGATATGCTGAATACAATATATATGAAGAAGTCAAATATGGATGTCCAGGATTGGGTGTTCACATTGCTATGGATTCTGAAGAATAACAAGGAACTTTGTTTCATAGTGATATACAACGCCAGGACATTTGTGTCAACTAGACTATTTATTGGTATATGGATTTTATCTTCATGAGGAGACATTTCCTGGCTGTTGATTATGTTATGGAAGTTTAATGACAACCAACTTGTCACAATTAGTATATTGTGTATAAGAAAGTGTAACGTTCGTCAGCCCTTGTGACCTGGCAGTTATGCCTTTCACATGCGATTGCTGAGTAGCCTTTGCAAAACTTTTCAAACAGATCGAACAGTTTTCCACATGTTCTCCCCAATCAATTTTAGTATATGAAATACAAATGTCATCATTTGTTTACTACATTTTGCATTTTATTTCTTAAGCTGAAATCCTATCTTAAGGGAGATGTAATTTAAACCGATTACTTACTTTGATATCTTTGCACTATTGTTGTGGTTGTAATTTGTGTCTACCTCCTCAAATAAGAACTATGTTTGCACTGTCACTGTCCATATATTTGTATTTGACGCATATGAATCAATGATGTCATTCCAATTTGCTTGCCTTTTCAGCCATATTGTCATACTATTTTGGCACATGATATACAATGAGTTATCTGTATGTGTTGTGATGGTATATATTTGTACATATGGATATTTTACGATATTTTGACCATTGAGTGTATATAGCAATGCCTCATTGACTTACCTTTCCTCTATTTCATTAACTGCATGAATGTTTGGGTTCACAGTAAGTGAATCATCATCACTGCACAGAAATGCAAACCAAATCTGAGGGTGCTGTTGCTTTGTCTCACAACTCAGAAACTTCTCCATGTGTAATTTATCATGCACTGAGAATGTCTTGTGTGTCTTGTGGTAGATTCTACAAAGCCTTGTTTCCCATTTTATCCCCACGGCATATAATACGGGGGGATGTCTGTTCGTCCGAAATCATTTTGTTTCTGGAGCCTTACTCGAAAACCGTTCAATATTTATTTTTTTAAATGGTAGATATATCAAACACATCTTGCAGTTGTGTCTTTTGCTATTTGCAGATTTTTATGCAATTTTCATTTTCTCGATTTCCATGGAAACAATTTCTACTTAGTCTCAAATAGGTGTCGTAAGTGCCATTTCCGGAGCACAACTGGAAATCTGTGAAAGACCTTTCATCCAAACCTGGTACATATATTAACCAAGGACTGAAATGGTGCCTTTCTCTATTAAGGAAGTTTTCAAAATTTAACAAACAAGTTAGACTTAGCTGAAATGGGGGCAGGTGTCATTTTTGGTCGGAATAGAACTAAAAAAACAATTCAATATTTTTCCAAGGGCTGAAGCCTTTTGCTTTTCATTTTCATGTTTCCATAGCAACAAGTTTGACTTTGACTCTGTTCGTAGTGGTGTGTTTGTCCGGACCATATCTCCAAAATTATAAGTACTCTTTCTTGAAACTATGCTGGCACAAAGATCAGATTGTCAACTAGTGGCTTTTGCTATTTAGGGATGTTTTGAATTTATATTTTTTTTCTGTTTCCATGTTAAAAGTTTGATTTTGACTCTGTTCATAGTGATGTGTATCTGACATTGAATCCCATTTCCTTGGTATTGTTTTGATAGTTCAATGACGTGCATACAGACATACAGATTAGATAGAAGTTATCTCATCAAGTTGGACTTAAAGTAACAGTCAGCTGATTTGTTCTTTTTCATTTATGGGGGCCAGAGGGATTTGTCATCTTCTGATGTTCTACCAAAATCAGTGCAAGTTTTAGTTGCCCAAGCAAACCTTTATCCAACCCCAGACGTTGGCATGTAAGTAACCTGTGATATACTTATCAAATTTTTTCAAAGTTTATTTTCTCTACGCCTTCTTCTCTAAAACAATAATGTTTTCTGTCAGTCTCATTTAGCTAACATACATTAAAGTTAATACACATGTTCATAGTGGCATTTTGTCTTTTAGTTTATATTGGTTTACTTTCCAGAATCATTATTAATGATGAGTATTATATAGATTATTCATGTTATGGTATCATTCAATGTTTGGTAGCCAAGGACTAGTTAGCCAAGTTAGTTGGCATTACGTTGGGATTATGTGAGATTCTTTTTCTGACTATTTTTATTCTACAGAAATAAATGTATGCGTGTTTAGCAAACTTCTGGCACTAATGCTGAATATTGTTGTATGTTACCTGGTTTAGAATAGGTCCCCAGGAACCAATGAATGGTGTAAGAGATGATTAAATTGATCCGGTGGTTTAGACTCAGTGACTTGATTCATTACGTGTCTTTGTACCTTGATCTGTAGGACCATAATATTTCATCATATGTAATTGTTTTGTCTGGTCGAGACTTGATTATTTACAGCCTGTATGATAATTTCTTACAATTGTTTAAGGAATATAATGTCCTAATTGAAAACAATTTCTTTTGTCATTTTAAACTCAAATATCTGCAAAAGTTTCTCTGTGTTGTATGGTGCCATTTGCTGCTCTTCAACTTATCTGAATACAGGAACAACTTACACCTTGAGTCAATGGATGTCTACAATCTGGCTTGACAGACAGTTTTCACCTTGACATGATTACCATGATCATGTATATTTATGGGCAGACACATAAACACTGTATGAATGTCCAATAGATCATCTTTGGTCTTGGAAACTCCAAGTGAGTGTTAAGTTTTTCATCATCAATAATTTCATAAAAGTATTTAGCTCCTCCATACGAACCAGAGTAGAACATGTCTTTCTTTCTTCAAATTTGAACATGCACAATTTAGTGCAAGCATCATGAATGTAAATTCTAGTGTTAATAACATCTTCATTTCATGTCACAACCAATATTGATACATGTCCCTTTTACTGTCCTGTACTAATTTAAAGAGTGTAGGGCATGAGTATAGTTATAAGTCAAGCCACGGACCCGAGTTAAATTCCGACGTGCATGTGGAAACAATGTGTGCAGCCCATTCTTGCGGTGATTTGACTGGTATAAAATTAATATCATTTTAAATTTGGTATTGAAAACCCGAGAGAGTGAGAGAGAAAGAGAGAGAGAGTGAGCGTGAGAGTGAGAGAGAGTGGGGGAGAGAGTAAGGGATTGGGAGGTTGGGCAGGGTGACTAGCACATGTTTCACTCATTTACACACCACCATCCCAATAAAGCATGATTATTATTTATAATGCCTGTGGGGTCAATCTTCTCCCCAATAAAACCTTGCTGTTATTTATACCTGTGAGGTCTATCTTCGGCTGAATAAGACATTACTACTACCTATAATGCCTGTGGGGTCATTCTTCATCACCAATAAAAACATCAGTGCTATTTATGATGCCTATGGGGGCCAATCTTCAGTCAATAAAACATGCCTACTACTTATTATGCCTGTGTGTTCTATCGTCAGCCAAAAAAATATTACAACTATTTATATTGTCCGTGGGATCTAACTTCATCCCACTAAAACATCACTACTATTTATAATGCCCACTGGGTCAATCTTCATAGCCAATATACATTACTATTATTTGTAATGCGTGTGGTGGTCCATCTTTATCCCCAATAAAACATTACGATTATATATAATGACTGTGGGGTTTGTTTTCATCCCGAATAAAACATCAGTACTATTTATAATGCCTATGAGGGCCTATCTTTATCCCAAATAAAACATCAGTGCTATTTATAATGCCTATGAGGGCCTATCTTCATCCCAAATAAAAGATCAGTGCTACTTATAATGCCTAGGGGGTCTGTCTTTATCCCTAACAAAACTTCACTGGTATGTATATTGCCTGCGGTGTTCGTTCTCATTCAAAATATAACATCAGTGCTTTTTCTAATTCCAATGTGGTCTACTTCATCCCAACAAACATCACTACTTTTTATATTGCCTATGGGGTCTCCCTACATCCCAATAAAACATCACTACTATTTTAATGCCTGTTGGGTGTATCTTCATCCCCAATATAACATCACTACTATTTATAACGCCTTTTGGGTCTATCGTCATCCCCAATAAAACATCATTGCTATTAAAAAAATTTATAATGTCTATGGGGTCTACCTTCATCACCAATGAAACATCAGGACTATTTATAATGCCCATGGGGTATAGCTATAACCCAATAAAACATCAGTACTATTTATAACGCCTATGTGGTCTATCTTCATCCCCAATAAAACATCACTATTATATATAATGACTGTGGGGTCTATCTTCATACCAAATAATACATCAGTACTATTTATAATGCCTATGAGGGCCTATCTTCATCCCAAATAAAACATCAGTGCTATTTATATACCTAGGGGATATATCTTCATCCCCAACAAAACATCACTGGTATGTATATTGCCTGAAGTGTTCGTTTTCATTCAAAATATAACATCAGTGCTTTTTCTAATTCCTATGTGGTCTATCTTCATCCCTAATAAAACATCACTACTATTTATAATGTCTATGGGGTCTCCCTACGTCCCAATAAAACATCACTACAATTTTCAATGCCTTTTGGGTCTATCGCCATCCCCAATAAAACATCACTAGTATGTATATTGCCTGTGTGGTTCGTTTTCATTTGAAATAAAACATAAGTGCTTTTTTCTAATGCATATGTAGTCTATCTTCATCCCAACAAAACATCACACTAGTTTGTATAATGCCTACGAGGTCTATCTTCATCCCTAATAAAAAAATTGCATTGCAACCCTCAAACGCATAAATTACTATGCAGATGTAAATGCGAACGACAATCTCTGCAAGATTGTGACACAGCTGCCTTCATACCTCATAGAGGATCTTAGAGAGAAGGGTGAAGTGCCTTCAGTAATTCATATTAGTGACTGTCAGAAAAAGGGTCAAGGTGGAGTTTGACCCTGATTTTGGGGACATTGAAAAAGGCAAGACTGATTGGAAATCAAACTCGCCGAACCCTAGGGATAAAAAAAGGGGTGTATATTCACAGCAGCAAGAGAAGAGAGCACCAAAGTGCTACATGTTTGTTTGTGTTTGTTTGTTTGTTCTTTAACGCCGCACTCAGCAATATTCCAGCTATATGACGGCGGTCTGTAAAATAATCGAGTCTTGACCAGACAATCCAGTGATTGACATCATGAGCATCGATCCACGCAATTGGGATCGATGACATGTATCAACCAAGTCACCGAGCCTGACCACCCGATCCCGTTAGTCGCCTTGTACGACAAGCATTGGTCACCTTTTACGGCAGGTATGGGTTGCTGAAGACCTATTCTACCCCGGAATCTTCACGGGTAAAGTGTGAAGGAGAGTTTCAGAGTGTCCGACATTTCCTGATTCATCTGTATCAGAACGTGTGCAGAAAGTGAAGGATCTGAGACCGTGTTTCGGCTGTTTGGTGCAAGGACACTTAGCCAGAGAGTGCAAGTCAAAGAAACAGTGTGCTACGAATGGTTGCAAACGGACTCACCATAAACTGCTGCACATGGTTCCATCTACAGCAAGCTCAATCACTGCACCACTGGATAGTGATAGTATATTGCCAGTAGTGAGAGTAACTTTCAGAGCGCAGAATGGCAGAACTCGAGAAGGGAATGTATTAGTGGATGGTGGTGCTGGTACCACAGTCATAAGAAGAGATTTTGCTAAGGCTCTTGGCCTCCAAGGTAAACATGAGAGACTTGATTTGTCAATAGTAGGCTGTGAACGGTTGAAGAACGTCGACAGTAGACGGGTGAAGTTTGGGGTATCACCTCTTAATGGTGGGGAGGAATTCCAGATTGAAGCCTATGAGATTGGAAGACAGTCTTAAGTATAAAGGCCCTGGATAGGCCATGGTTACAGTCATTTTCTCACTTAGAGGATGTTGACTTCCCACACAAGGCCGGACCGATTGATTTGATATTAGGGGTACAGTACAGTCATCTGCACGCCGAGAAGAGGTATGCCAAGGTCTGCCATTCGAACCGATTGGGAAGCGGACAAAGCTAGGATGGTATGTTATGGGACCAGACAAGACACAACGTCTATCGTCCATCTGTTCAGTTAACTTTGTTGAGAAAGTTAATCTTGAGAAGTTTTATGACTTTGAGACCCTTGGAATTCAGGCTTCCAACTGTGACTGCCCCAGAGAAGTTATGTCAGGTGAGGACCGTAAGGCACTTGAACTGATGCAAGCATCTTGCATCAAGCAGGGAGACAGATATGAGATTGGTCTGCCATGGAAAAGGAATCCACCATCATTACCAAACAACTCTTTTCTCGCTGATAGGTGCCTCTGTTCTCTGGAACATCATCTCTGGAAATATGAGTGAGTGTGAGTGAGTGAGTTATAGTTTATAGTCACATCGGCAATATTTCAGCCATATCGTGACTAAATCAAGTTATATAGTCATGAAACACAAAACTGAACTATAAAACCTGTCGACAAAGGACAGTACAATTACTAGAGTATCACAGATTGTAGTTAAAACTAGTTTGAGGGGATATAAAAGAACAATGGTATAATTCAACAACACAATATAAAAACGGGTTATAGATCGCCAGCAACCAAAGTTAGGCCACCACACTAGGGACCGAGGGGACTTACGATGCTTTTGCTACCTGCATGGCTCCCCAGCAGGATTTACACCATCCCCTTCAGTCGCTGGCGATTGTAGGCAATATTAACCACCAATTAAAATGAACAAATATACTACGATTAAAATGTGATAGCTATAAATTTACTGTGAAAGAAACGGAACTTATGTATCCTCTCCGGGGGACAATAATTTTACTGTACTTTAACCCCCTTCAAGGATACCGCCACAAACAATCTCAGTTGCTAATTTCAACTACCAATTTTAAAACATACATATGTTATGACACGTATCAATCAAAATTTTTCAATCAACTCAATTTCCTTTAAAAAAACAATAATTAAACGAGAATCAATACTATTAAAGAGATCCTTTATGGATGATGATTTGAAATATTTATCCCTTGTGATGGAAAAATCAATACAGTCAAGCAGGACATGCTTGACTGTGATTCTCTCATCACAAGGGATACAAAATGGAGGATCTTCACCTTTTAACAAAAATTCGTGTGTGTATCTTGTATGGCCAATACGACATCGTCTAAAATGACCTCTTCAAATCTGGACTGACAGCCCAAGTAGGTGTAACCGATATTTGGTTTAATTTCATGTAATTTATTGATACCTACTTGAGTGTCCCACTTCTGCTGCATTTGATCTCTGATGTAACATCTAATAACAGGTTTGATATCGCTGTATGGGATCAGAAGTGGTGTCACAGATTTGTTGAGTGCTGCTTTTGCAGCAGCATCGGCCATTGTGTTCCCAGTGATTCCAACATGGCTGGGTAACCAACAAAAGACGATGTCATAGTGGCCAGTAGCAAGTTCATTATACAATTCAATAATTTGGATTAAAAGTGGATGCTTACATGATATATTTTTAATAGCCTGAAGACACGAGAGAGAGTCTGAAAATAATACAAATTGCGTATGCTTAGATTGTTTACCAATATATTTTAGAGCTGTTAAAATGGCATGGGATTCGGCTGTGAAAATGGAACTATGATCCAGAAGTCGTGAAGACATAGTCCTGGATCCAATGACAGTGGCGCTGGCAACCGCGTCACCATCCTTGGATCCATCAGTGAATATAGTTTTTTAAGATTCATATTTGGCCCGCAACTGATTAAATTCTTGTTGGTAGATTAGCTGGTTTGTTTCGGATTTCTGAAGTTGAGTCAATGACAGGTCAACCTCTGGCTGTACCAACTGCCATGGTGGAGAAGACAAAAGCTGAGTGGGAGCTATATTTTTAAGATCGATATTAGCAGCAGAAATAGCAGTTGTGATGCGCAGACCGAATGGAGGAATAAGGGATGGCTTTTTAAGGTATATATCCTCATAGAGAGGATGAAAAACGCAATCAAATGCAGGATTTGTGTGATTTGAAGAAAGCTTTGTAAGATATTGTAATGAGAGTTTTATCCGACGTTGATGAAGTGAAGGCTCATCAGCCTCCACATACAGACTTTCGATAGGGGAGGTTCTGAAAGCTCCAAGGCAAAGCCTCAGGCCTTGATGATGAATACTGTCTAATATTTTTAAATTACTTTTACAGGCTCCACCATAGATGATGGAGCCATAGTCCAGTTTAGAGCGGATAAGTGCTCTGTACAGTTGGAGGAGGGTTTTCTGATCCCCTCCCCACTTTGAATTTGAAACGACTTTCAGAAGGTCAAGGGCCTTCAGGCATTTATTTTTCAAATATTTTATGTGTGGTAAAAAGGTCAGATGGTGGTCAAAAATAATGCCCAAGAACTTGGCTTCTTTGACAACTTTAATAGGAGTGCTATCCAAAACTAGTTCTGGGTCATTATGTGATTTGTATTTTCTACAAAAGTGTATACAATTCGTTTTTGATTTTGAAAATTTAAAACCATTTTCTAATGACCATTTATGGATTTTGTTTAGACATAACTGTAATTGTCTTTCAATAGTACGCATATTTTTACCACGACATGAAATGTTAAAATCATCCACGAATAGAGATCCATCGATGGAATCAGTTAAAACCTTAGATAGGCTGTTTATTTTAATACTGAACAATGTGACAGACAGAATACTGCCTTGTGGGACACCCTGATCCTGACTGTAATGATCAGACAGGGTGGAACCCACACGAACTTCAAATTGCCTGTCTGATAAAAATTTGGAGATAAATTGAGGCAAACGGCCTCGCAACCCAAAATCATGTAAATCTTTTAAAATTCCTTGTTTCCATGTAGTGTCGTATGCTTTTTCTAAATCGAAAAAGATAGACACTGCATGCTGCTTGTTTATAATAGCATTCTTAACGAATGACTCCAATCTAACCAAATGGTCAACAGTACTTCGATTTTTCCGAAATCCACACTGAATATTAGTAATTAAATTATGAGATTCCAAGTACCATGTTAATCTATTGTTGACCATGCGTTCCATGGTTTTGCAAACGCAGCTGGTCAATGAAATAGGTCTATAATTTGAGGGATCAGTATGATCCCGTCCTGGTTTTGGTATGGGAACAACTATGGCATCACGCCACGAAGACGGAAAGTTGCCAGATGTCCATATTTCATCAAATAATAATAGAAGGGTTACTAAGCATGATTCTGGTAAGTGTTTTAAGAGTTGATAATGTATGTTATCAGCTCCTGTGGCAGTATCATGAGCTTGCCCAAGGGCAGTATGAAGCTCATGAAGAGAAAAGATTTCATTATAATCTTCCCCATTATCTGATTTAAAATTAATAGTTTTCTTCTCTTGCTGTTTTTTATATTTTTGAAATTGAGGTACATAGTTAGAAGAGGAAGAATGTTTAGCCAAGGTTTCACCAAGTTTATTCGCAATATCGGAAGTATTTGTCAATAATTCATTCCCAATTTTAAGATGGCGAATGTTAGATTTAGAACCCTTACCTTTGATTCGTTGGATCATGTTCCATACTTTTGACATTGGCGTACGTGAGTTTATTTTTGAAACGTAACTCTGCCAAGACTGGCGTTTATTTTGTTTAAACGTTCGCCGAGCTTTAGCATTTAAAATTTTAAATTGATTCAAATTATGAACCATAGGATGGCGACGGAAAAAATTCTCTGCCTTTTTCCGAGCCTTCCGAGCTTGTTTGCAGGTGGAATTAAACCATGGTTTACGTATGTGTGTAATTGTAGAGGACTTAGGGATACATGTATCAGCTATTTTGTTTAGTTCATCAGAGAACAGTTGTACAGGATCAGGGACATCGGTAAACAGGTCAGGTTTTAACTTGTTGGACGAAAGTATTTCAAACAAAGTCCAGTTGGCTTTGGTGAAGTTCCATCTTGACGATGGAGGAACATCAGATGGAAGAACAGGTTTGAGAATTGTTGGAAAATGGTCACTTCCACACAGGTCGTCATGGACTGACCATTCAAACTCATTCAATAGATCAGAATCCACAATTGACAAATCCAGGGAAGAGTATGTACCTGTACCAGGATGTAAATAAGTGTCAGAATTATCATTAAAAAGACATAAATTGTTGTTGGAAATAAAATCTTCCAGGACTTTACCTTTATTGTTAGAATGTGAACTCCCCCATAGAGGGTTGTGTCCATTCAAATCACCCATAATGATGCAAGGCTTAGGTAGCTGGTCATAGAGGGCCTGGAGATCAACAAGCTTAAGAGATGAATTCGGAGGGACATAGATAGAGCACAAAGTAAACACAATGTGCAAGGTCACATGGACAGCAATAGCTTGTAGTGGAGTAATCAGTGAAACAGGGCTGTGGATCACTCCCTGCTTCACTAAGATTGAAGACCCACCAGTGGCTTTTGGCCCTGGAGGAGAAAATAAATGATATGAAGCATATTGTCTGATGTCAAGTTGATCTGTATCCTTAAAATAGGTCTCCTGTAAACAAAATGCTGACGGTTGAAAATCCTGTATCAATAACTGTAAGTCATTAAAATTATTCTTTAGTCCTCTACAATTCCACTGAAGAAGAGTATTTGAGCTGTTCATGGTGGCTCAATGGGAGATCGTGAGCCGGACAGGGGTCCACTCCCCTGGACTGGGAGTGAAGGACTGACCTCCATCTGCAAAGGTTCAAACTGATTATGAACCTCCACAGGTAGAGTAGAAGGCACCTCCAAATGCTGGAGGGCCCTGGCCTTTTTTTTCAATTGCTTCTTTTTTTTTTCAGACATGTGGGCTTCGCCCTGTACTGATTCACTGACAATTTCCGGATCAGACGACTGATCTACTGAAGGCTCTGGTGAAATAACGTCTGTCTGTGAGGCTGACGTGGAGATATTGGGCAGAGGAGGAACAAACTGGGTATGGTCATCCAGGATGCGCTGTTCATCTACCCAAGATATCGAAGTTTGACATGATGTCGATGACATGGTAGGTCTGGCAACAAGTGCTGGGGAGGAAACTGCAGCTGAGTACGTAACAGTTGAAATATTTGGAGCAGGAACCAACTTTTTTGCTTCAAAGTAAGATATGTTGTTTGTGTGTTTTATTTTCTGAATTTTAGTTTCACGTTCATATCTAGGACAGGACTTGGATGAGGCCAAGTGTTCTCCGTTGCAGTTAGCACACTTGATGGTATTGGTGCACTCAGAGCCCTCGTGAGCTCCACCACAACGGGAACACGCCGTGTTGTTACGGCAAAACTTGGCCCCATGACCAAACTGTTGACATTTGAAGCATCGGAGTGGATTTGGTACGTATACCTCCACTCCGATGTTGAAGTATCCAGCTTTTAAACTCAGAGGAATAGAAGAAAGAGCAAATGTAAATAGGTACGTATTCAGTTTGATAATAGTACCATCATCTTTCTTTTTGGTGAATCGCTTCACAGCAGTAACACCCTGAGTTTGCAGCTCAGCTGCAATTTCCTCCTCACTCATGTCATGAAGGCAGCGAGCCCTGTCTCTGACAATGCCTCTGCAGGAGTTCAGTGTCTTGTGCACTGAGACAACAACTGGTGTATTCACAAACTGTGTTAATGTCAAGAGATTGTCAGATTGTTGTCTCCGTGCACATTCCACTAACAGTGAACCGCTTCGGAGACGTGTTACGTTTTTTACCTCTCCACAGACACCTTTAATGCCTAAGGAGATAGCAAATGGATTTAGTTTCAAAGGAGTGTCATCAGAAGATGAAATCACAACGAACCGTGGCCACGAGTCAACAATTTCAGACAAGCCTTCATCGGATGATAAAGACTCAACATGTCTACGCTTATTCTTTGATGAACCAGAGAGAAGGGGAAGAGCCATGGTAAAAGTAAAGGTTTTGACATCTCTGCTCCCTACCCGCCATGGAGTGTCAACAAGGACGATGGTGCAGTGGAAGCCCGCCTGCACCACCAGGGCTACAGGGATGTTATACTCCAGCAAAGAGAAACTTGAATAGCTATGGAATCTGAAAGAAGAAATGCCAGGTTGATTCGCCCATGACACCTTTCTGGAGAAACACAGAATTCAGAGGTTTATAATGCCAGATTGGCCCATGAGCCACCGCCTTCTGGCATAGGACTCTAGGCAAAATTGAAATTCACATAATCATGGTTATAAAATATTCTGATCAAACATAGTTGAATATATGTCGAAATGTGGAAGTATTCCATGCTCAGGGCATGGCGTGACCAGCCGATTGATAGAATCGGGCCCATTCTACCACCCGTCTAGGTGAAGTAAGGGTCAAAGTGGTGTGTTGGCCAAAGGAACACTGTTCCTGGCTCCATTGCCCTCAACCACCAGAATCCCGTCCTCCACCGACACAGGGGCGCAACCCACGGCAAACAGGTTGCCCAATTCGGTCGCCTTTTACGACCAGCAATGGGGTGCTGTGGACAAATTCTACCCTGAGTCCACACGGGGGAAGAGCTATTAGCGTTACCCAGCACTCACCACGAGGAGGTTGCTCTTCACGAGTGCCTCTGGAAATATGAAGCAAAGGCAAATTTGTACAATGATGCCATTCATGAATATGAAGAGAATGACTGGGCTAAGCAAGTTGATATGAGTAAATCAGACTGTGATCAGATGCCAGTGTAATACCTCCCTCATCACGGAGTGTACCGGCCTGATAAACCAAGTACGGCGCTTCGTGTGGTGTTTGACCCAGCATGTCAGTACCAAGGTGTGTCACAAAACTCCTATTTGTACAAGGGCCCTGGTTGGATAGGGAACCTCCTTGGTATTCTCCTGAGGTTTCGTGAAGAACCTGTTGCTATAGTTGGAGACTTTTCCAAGATGTATTTACAGATTAAACTCAGAGATTATGATACACATGTTCATAGATTCCTGTGGAGAGACATGGAAACAGCCAGAACCCCTACTGTCTACAGACTTCCTTGAGTCACGTTTGGTGTCACCTGACATGGCATGCTATGTTGTGCTTCTTATTGCAGATCAACATAAGGAAGATTATCCCGATGCAGCCAGCGTATTAAAGAGAGACCGATACATGATGATTTAATACATTCTTGTGAAACTCCAGATCAAGCTTTGAGGGGGAATTCATGATCTTGACACAATCCTAGACGAAGGCCAGTTCCGAATAAAGGAATGGTATTGTTCAATGGAGGAGGTCCCCAAACAGCTTGCACTTGAGAAGCGAGGACAGTTGAGTGAAACAGAGATTAGTTTTGATGGGGAAGAGGTCAAAACTCTAGGCATGATGTGGAATCCTGTGACGGACACCATGAGCTTTGTTGTCAGAGAGCTGAGTACAGAGGAATATACTAATAGGATAGTACTGTCAAAGATGTCAATGTTATATGATCCCCTAGGTCTGGCATCAGCAGTCACTATAAAAGCCAAGATGGCCATGCAAGATGTCTGTAGATGCAAATCCTTGGACTGGGATGACCCCTTACCTGAAGAGATGTGTGAACTCTGGCAGAGATTGTTTGCAGAAATGAGAGGACTTGAACATGTAAGATTTAACAGATGCTTGAAGCCTTGTGACTCTGTAGGTTCCTCTGAGCTACATGTGTTTGCGGATGCAAGTATGGGAGCTTATGGAGCAGTAGCATATCTACTGTGGCCAACTGTGAGTGGTATAGAAGTACAGTTGGTGCTCGCCAAGGCAAGAGTAGCTCCACCGCATCAAACAACCATACCAAGATTTGAACTCATGGCAGCTTTGATTGCCTCTAGACTTGCCAAGACAATCTGTGATGAATTCAAAGAGAAGCCATCAGAAGTAAATTTGTGGTCCGACTTTCAAATTGTACTCCACTGGATACACTCCAATTCAATATCATTCAAGGCCTTCGTAGGTGTTCCTGTGGCGGAGATTCAATCAGTGTGGGATGCAAGTCACTGGAAGTATGTGCCAACATCCCTGAACCCAGCTGATGACTTGAGTCATGGCATATCTGTGGAGGGGATGAATGGTAGATGGGTGCATGGGCCATCTTTTCTGAAACTTCCAGTTGAGCAGTGGCCAAAACAACCATCAGATGATGTAGTTGTGGATGACAGTGTAGAGATAAGGAAATCTAAACTTGTTGCTTCATGCATCTCGGTGTTACCAGTGATAGATGCAGGGAAAGTGTCAAGCTGGCAGCGGCATTTTGAGGATTACAGCCAATTGTTTGTGGTTCATCCATAGACTTCGAGACAAAGTAAGAAAGGTCTCATAGGAGACTGTGTATGAAATTTCTCTTCAGTGTCATGAAGTAGCTGCAGCTGAATTGTTCTGGTTGAAATATACACAAGCGAGGATGGTCGACTGGGAAAAGGATTTCATTGATCTGGCTCCGTTTGTTGAAAATGGTATCGTTCCTGTTGGAGGCAGATTGCGACATTCTCCCTTGCACTATGATCAGATACATCCCGTTTTGTTACCGGCAGGTCACTACATTTGCACACGGATAATGCAAGATATACATGTGAAGATGGGTCATGCAGGACCTCAGAGGACATTGTGTGAATGACGAAGAAGATACTTGATTGTTCGAGGAAGGAGTCTGGCCAAAGCTGTAGTGAGAAACTGTGTTGTTTGCCGAAAGCTGCGACAACCTGGCCATACAACCTTAATGTCAGACCTTCCCCCTGAAAGATTGATGCCATTTTCCCCTCCATTTTCTGTAACAGGTGTTGATTTATTTGGACCGTTTTTGTTGAAATATGGTAGAAACAAAACTACAAAGGCCTGGGGTTCAATATTCACTTGTGCAAATGTGCGAGCAATTCATTTAGAGATTGTTGATGGACTGTCAACACAAGCATTTCTTCAAGCTCTTCGGCGCTTTGCTGCCAGTCATGGATGGCCACAAAAGATTATCTCTGATAATGGGACCTCATTTGTAGGGGCAGAGAGAGAACTCAGAACATTATTTGAGGAAGGGAAAAAGCAAATCCAGGATTTTGCAGTGCTTCATAAAGTCAAGTGGTTGTTTATAACTCCTTTAAGCCCACATCAAGGAGGACTTTATGGGAGCTTGATAAAAAAGTAAAACAAGCCTAGCAAGTTGCCATTGGACATCAGATACTTACCTGGAATGAAATGTCAACCGCTTTCGCTGAAGTGAAATGTTTGATCAACAGCAGACCACTGAGTTATACTACATGTGACCCAAATGACCCTCAACCCCTTACCCCAAATCATTTTCTTCTTGGAAGAGCTGCAGCTGAGGTTCACAGCAGCAAGTGAAGAGCACCAAAGTGCTACATGTTTGTTTTTGTTTGTTCTTTAAAGCCGCACTCAGCAATATTCCAGCTATATGACGGCGGTCTGTAAATAATCGAGTCTTGACCAGATAATCCAGTGATTAATGAGCATCGACCCACGCAATTGGGATTGATGACATGTATCAAACCAAGTCAGCGAGCCTGACCACCTGATCCCATTAGTCGCCTTTTACGACAAGCATAGTCACCTTTTACGGCAAGTATGGGTTGCTGAAGACCTATTCTACCTCAGCGTCTTCACGGGCCTCCATTTCAGGAAACAAAGAATCTTCACAAGAGATTTGAATATGTTCAAATGCTTGTTCAGCAAGTTGGGAGGCGTTTCATTAGAGAATACATTCCAACACTTATGAGGAGAAGTAAGGGGCAAATTCAAAGCCGACAGCTAAAGGTTGGAGACATTGTGTTACTTGTTGACTATAATGCACCCAGAGGTAAATGGGACCTTGCTCGAATTATTGATGTGTATCCGGGCAAAGATGGAGTCATCAGAAATGTCAAAGTCCTTACAAAGAATTGGGAATACAAGCGATCTGTGCAGAGATGCTGTATTATCTTGGAAGCGTGAGGCCAGTTAGTGCTCACACTCATTTGTCAAACTTAAAGGCAACTAGACCCGTGAAGATCCGGGGTTGTATAGAATAGGTCTTCAGCAAACCCATGCTTGCCGTAAAAGGCGACTATGCTTGTCGTAAGAGGCGACTAATGGGATCGGGTGGTCAGGCTTGCTGACTTGGTTGATGCATGTCATCGTCTCAATTGCGTTCCAGACTCAATTATTTACAGACCGCCGTCATATAGCTGGAATATTGCCCAGTGCGGTGTTTAACAACCACAAACATTTGTTGCGCCCCCGAGGATTGTTTGGAATAATATATGATGTTAACTAAGCGTTGCACCTAGGTTGCACCTGATTTATTATCTGCTATATGATCGAGCTAATAGATCCATCTATAGAGAGAGCTGAATTTCATTTATTGTGTTTCATAATGTTATGATACCAAACTGCAATGTGATTACTCCTTGTATAGTTATTCAAATACTGTAAATCTCATTACACACATATCATTGATGTAGATTGAGACTTGAAAACATAATTATGCCAATAAGATGGCATTTATAGGCTTTAGAGAATAAGTAATAAGTATAATCGTGATGATGATGTGTTAGCATTCTCTGTAATATATATTTGCAAAATGGTTTTTCATCTAAACTACGTAGAGGCATTTTGCACCATGTCTGGAATATTATTTGACTTTAACTTGTTTAATTTCTGGGACTGTAGGTGCATAGCCATAGAGGCTTTATGCTGACTGTTTTGCATCATTCTGATACAATAGATGCTCTCTTGAGTATTTTAAAAAACAACAATTTGTATTTGTTTTTACTGCGAGCGAGTGACCCGCGATGGTCAGAGAGTTTTAGAAGTGCGGAAATTCATCTGTTGAGATGTGTTACATGGCCGAGATCCACTCTTCAGGAACAGGAAACATGAATAGATAATATTAAGATTGATGGGCATTTCATAAGCTGTTGTCAGTCAATTTCTTACATTTATTAGAAAGTTGAAATATTTAGCCACGTGCGATAGTGTATCCTATTTTCGTTGTGGAGGTGCGCTCTATCGCAGGAAAATATTCATATATAGCAAGTTTTATGTCATAAAACCAGTGTTATTAACATTATTAATGGTTTAGAAACAACATACTGCACACATGGTCAGTGTTAATGCTCTTTTTTCATATTTTTGTGAAAACATGACATTTTCAAAGTTGCACGTAGCAAGGGAGCGGTCATTGTAGTACAGTGTAAGGTATCATGCTATTGCCGTGTTGCAATTATATACTCTTCAAAAAAAGAAACTTGACAGATGTAAAACCCCTTTTTTGCCAAATATCTAAAATAATTACATTAAATAAGAACCAAATAAGTCAAACAGAAAGATTGATTGATTGATTAGTAAAATGTTTTATAGGTGTTTGGGCAACTAGGCCCATTTACACCTTGCCCGTAATAAAGGTTTGCTTCAGTACCTGGATATTTTATAAAGTATCAAAACTGCCACACGCTTTAATATAAGCGAGAATGACATTCTGAACATCATGGTGAACAATATTCCTAGAACAGAAAATACCAGACAATGAGAAGTCAAAATTGAGAACTGTTAGTGCCTCCACCATTGCCTTACCCTGATTAACATACTTTTGGCAATGCAATAAAAAATGAGCTACATTGTCAAGCTGATTACACACTGTACAATGTGTAGAAACGTCTTTATTAATAACATTTAGATAAGCTCCAAGACCACAATGCCCAAGACGAAGTTTGGTTAAGAGAACCTCCTCTCTCCGATTATTTCTAGATATGTGGAATTTAGTGATAAAAGGATCGTTGCCAAAGAGATGACGTCCTTTTAAGGATGATACCCATCTCTGCTGCCGTTTTGTTTTAGCATGGGCCATACTGACGGTCCCTAACTCTGCAGGAGAAGGTAAAATTGTTTCATCCTGTTCGGATTCATCAAATTCTAGTGCAGCTTTAGCCAATTTATCAGCTTTCTCATTTCCAAGCAATCCAACATGAGCGGGGATCCATGAAAATTCTACATCTAACTTAAGTCATTATAAAGGACGAGAATATGTTGATAAAGTCCTGCCTCGCTTAGGAAGAACCTACCCGAATTGCTTGTAATGCACTGACAGTCACTGAAAATTACCGCTGAAACAGGCCTTAAAAAATTAATCCAACGCAATGCTTCAATGATTGCTCCTAGAACAGCAGAAAATACTGATAAGTGATCAGCCAATCGGATAGAAAGTTCTCTCTTTTAATTAACGATGAATATACCAGCACCAACACCACCAGACACTGGGCACTTAGAGCCATCAGTGTAAATCTGCAGAGCATTCAACCATTGTAGACTTTGGATATGTTCCTCAGCTATAGCTTTAACTCGAGTTGCTGGCTCACATTTATTTACCTGCTCCAGGACCTCAAGATAAACTGATGGTAGTTCAAGCAGCCATGGTGGCCTTTCAGGCAGAACAGTAGTGTCATCTATTGGAACATCAGGTACAGTATGATTGAAAGCTGTTCTCTGAGATCGCATCGCATAAGGTCCCATACCATTTTTCCAAGTGTCATGAAAATATTCTATACAATTATTCAACACAGTTGACGTTGAGTGTTTTCTCCCAAAAGATTTCAATTTTAACATATATCTAACGTCTAACATTTCACGCCTGAGATCTAAAGGCATTTTACCCGTTTCAACTTGTAAAGCCTCAACAGAGGTGGTCCTGAACGCTCCAAGACATAATCTTAGGGCTTTCGACTGAACAACATCAAGTCTTGCTTTGTGTGTACCACATGCTGATCCATAGGCTTGGCAACCGAAATCAAGTCGAGATCTAATGAGGGCTCTATATAACATTAACAAACACTTCCTGTCTGCACCCCATTTGGTACTGGAAATGCTTCTCAGAAGGTTCAGGACTTTACTGCATTTCTGAATCAGATAGTCCATATGTGGTTTCCAGGTGAGCCTCTTATCAAACCAGAGACCTAAAAACTTGACTTTATCGACAAACTCCAATTCAGAACCACACAAGACTAATTTTGAATTATGAGGAATCTTTTTCCGAGTAAAAATGATAGCAGAAGATTTAGAAGCTGAAATCTTAAAACCCCAATGAACACACCAATTCTGTACAAGATAGAGAGATTGTTGAACGACTTTGAAGACAGTGTCAAAATTACCGGCCCTTTTCCACAACGCTCCATCATCTGCAAACTGTGATGTTTCAACCAGGATATTAATATTCTCAAACAAATCATTTATCATGACATTAAATAATGTTGGGCTGATCACACTTCCTTGAGGCGTTCCATTCTCTAAAATATAAATATCTGACAGTGACGTTCAAATGCGAACTTGTATAGTTCTATTCGTTAAGAAATCTTTTATCCAATCAAGCATACGTCCACAAACTCCAAGGTTATACAGTTTAATTACCAAACCTTCCCTCCACAACATGTCATATGTTTTTTCAATGTCCATGAAAACAGCCATTAAATATTCAGTGCTACATAATGCCTTTTTAATTTCAGTTTCAAGCCGCACTAAATGATCAGCACAAGATCTATTTTTTCTAAATCCTGATTGAACTTCTGAAAACAGAGTGTTCTTTTCCATGAAGTACACCAGCCGGTTATTTATCATTCTCTCCATTATTTTACACATGTTAGAGGTAAGAGCAATAGGTCTGTAGGATGTGGCTTCAGTAGGATCTTTACCAGGCTTCGGAATTGGAACTACTATTGCTTTTTTCCAAGAAGTCGGAAGTTTGCCTTCAAACCAAAAATTTTTAAACAGTAAAAGCATGGTTTCAAGGCTGATAAGGGGAAGATGTTTTAACATATCATAGCATAATGAATCATCTCCTGGAGAAGTATTTTTCCGTCCAGAAATAGCATTCGTTAATTCCTGGAAACTAAATAATGAGTTGTAATCAGCTATGTGATATGTTGGACAATGTAAGATGTCCGAGAATTCTGATTCAAGTGTTTCTTTATAGCAGAGAAAATCTGAGTTAAAGTTATCTGTACTCGATACTTTTAGAAATGACTGAGCCAGTGCATTACTGTTGTCTATATTTGTTGTTGCAGGCGTGACTTTACCATTAGACGGAAAAGTACGATTTGAACTTGAACTACCAGAAATCTTTTTCACTTTCCTCCATACCTGGGATAGAGGTGTATTGTTATTTATAGAACTGGTGTAATTGGACCAAGACAAACGTTTTGCTTCAATAACAGTTCGATTCAGTAATGCGGAAGTGTGCCTATACTCAATTAAATCACACGGCAAAGCCGATCTTTCAACAATTTTTCTCTGCCCTCTTCCTGGCATCATGTGCTGATTGACATTAATCCGTCCACCAACAAACAGGCGGTTTAAGCGGACGTTTACCAGAATTTCTGCCTATAAATCTATTGGCAGCATCAATAATGTAAGAGACAAAGCATTTGGAAAACTGCTCCATATCAATAGAGTTTATAGCAGGCGTGATTGTATCAGAGCAGCAAGCAGTAAATGCAGACCAGTCAGCTTTAGAGAAAATCCACCGCTGAGGTGTACCACTCACTTCAGCAATTGGGTCAAGTTGAAGGCTAGTAAACACAGGATAATGATCACTACCAAATGAATCCTGCAAATACACTTCCCAATCACAATGTGGAGCCAGTTGTGGACTGACAATGGTCAAATCCAGGGCCGAAATGAAGCAGAAGCCAAGTCATACCGGGTCATAGAACCATCATTAAGAAGGAAAAGATTCTTTTCATCAAGTACTGTCTCAATGGCTTTACCTCCAGCATCCAACTTAGTAGCTCCCCACAATGGACTATGACTATTAAGATCACCACACACAACTGTAAGATTGGCTGACACATTCAAAAGAGAAATATAGTCATCATAGTCAGCAAGAGCAGTATTATAGACATTAAAAATGGAGACTGATCTTTTATCCTTCAAATGAATATTGACTGCATTCGCTTCTAATTGGGATGGTGGCAACGTAGGTTCACTAAATGACAAAGTGTCCTTTATGAGTATAGCACAACCACCTCTAAAACCAACCTGACGATCTTTACGTAGGCAGACATAATCTTCCCAACGGAATTGCTGTTTAGGATTCAGGAACGTCTCCCGAAGACATATAACATCAGGCATTGGATCAAGACTGTTAATAAAAAACTTGAATCCCGGACCATTAGCATTTACTGATCTAGCATTCCACTGAAGGATCAAGAGAGCCATAGGAAGGATTAAGACTTCCATTGTTGACCCTTAACCATGCTCATCAGATCACCCGGGGGCAATTTTAACCCCAAGAGGGACTGGGCAGCTGACGCTATCGTCTGGAGACCAAAGGACTTGAATGCACGAGTAGTGCCAAGATTGGCAACTATACAAATAACAAAGTTGAGAAAATCAACAGGAGATACATTGTTAATCAGAGGTTTGCAAGATGATTCAGGCATGATGTCAACAACAGGATCAGTCTGACATTCAACTTCCAGAGTCTCAGTCTGAGTACTAGCAGTCATCATGACTGGAGAAGACACAACATCAGAAAAAGTAACAACCTTAGACAGTGGTTTGGCTGCAGAAGGTGATTTAGGGACTGCTGGAACCTGAGCGACATCTAAATCTCCACGCACCTGTCGAACAGCCTGAGAATAAGACAACTTACTCTCAACTCGGA
This sequence comes from Haliotis rufescens, assembly GCF_023055435.1. NCBI lineage: Eukaryota > Metazoa > Mollusca > Gastropoda > Lepetellida > Haliotidae > Haliotis > Haliotis rufescens. The sequence goes on from NW_025963779.1 coordinate 39,576,118, forward strand.
CATCTGAATCTGGACAGCTTCCTGGTATTTAATGCAACCTTTGTATGCCCCAGAGTGTGCACCACCACAGTTCTTACATTTAAGGGAACTTTCATTGCACTCCTCGTATTTGTGCTTCCCTCCACATTTAGCGCACATATGATGAGTGCTCCTACACTGAGAGACATGCCCAAAGGACTGATACTTGAAGCATCGCAGAGCAGGAGGAACATACATCCGGATTGGAAATCTCTGGAAGAAAATGACAACATGATCTGGTAAAGACTGGCCAGTATATGTAAGAAGAACAGATTTGGTGGGAACTTTATCAGGCCCACGAGTCAGACGCACAGCACATTAATGGTAACACAGGTTTTAACTCGTCCTCAAGTTCATTCATCTCAATATCCAGATCAATACCATAGATGACTCCACGTGTTCTCATTAATGATTCAGGTTCATGTGTGGTGACAAACTGTTCATCAAGTTCTGTGACCTGCAAAAGTGTTTTGGCAGCCTCAACAGTTTTGGCTGTGACACTAACATATCCCCTGGCCATCCGCTTAACACTGACTATGTCTGTAGTGACCTTAGCCAAGGCTCGAGCAAAGCACGCTGTGTCATAAGTTTACAGAGGGTCGTTGAACCATCATCATATTCATCTACATCGGCTTTAAAGATGACAGTGGTTGATTTGACCTGCGCTGGATCATCAAATACAAAAGTAAGATCAGACCAAGCAGTAGGAGGTACAGTATTTGGTGGCTTGGCAACACAGGCCTTTTTTAGAAGTAGCATCTGGAATACGACCAATTCGCTTCCTCCCTGAAGCCACCACTTTAAATCCGTCCTCACATTCCATTCTGTTGTCAGCCATTGCCGAGGACAATCCCCAACAACTGACAGTAGCAAACACCAAATAAAAATGAAAAGTTTGAATGCAGTCCAACACAAGAGAAATCAAAAGCCAAAAGAAACAAAGATGAAGTACCATAAACAGTCAAGTGTGTTGTATAACACTAGACAAGTTGCTGAGAAGCAAAAGACGTTCGAACTCGACGGCAGTCAAGACCGAACTCCAGAAAGATGATGTGTCTATAATTCGCGAAAACACATGCAAAGCACATAAACGTAGCGTTTGGGGATCAATTTTACAGCTTCATCCAAACGCAACCGCCTGTAAAAAACGTGCAGCACAGGATCCTGCTAAATGGGTATAAAAATCCACATCAACGGCTGTTCATACAGTCCTTATAACGGCAGTAGAGGCGGTGACAGAATGCCAAGACTGAATGCAGCTCAACGGAACAACGCCATTGGGAGATTACAAGCTGGAGCAACACAGCAAAAAGTGGCCAGGCACTTTGGCGTATCCAGACAGACAATCTCCGCACTGTGGACCCGATACAACAACACCAACAGATTTGACGACAGACCAAGGTCAGGAAGACAAAGGGTGACAACCCAAGCACAAGATCGATACATCCGGCTGCGACACCTCCGAGACCGCACTACCACAGCCACGTCTACAACCACACAGATCCCTGGGGTACGCAGAATATCAGATCAAACGATACGCAACAGACTGAGGGAGGCTGGACTTTTTGCACGAAGACCTGTTCGATGTCATGTATTGACCCCACGTCATTTGGCGGACCGTCTGCTTTGGTGCCAACTGAGGGTTAGATGGGCACGTGAAAGGTGGAGAAATTAACTGTTTACTGACGAGTCCCGTTTCCTACTCACACGTGCTGATGGGCGCGCACGTGTTTACAGACGTCGGGGTGAACGTTACGCCCCCAACTGTGTGCAGCAGGTTGTCCCATTTGGCGGCGGGAGTGTCATGGTATGGGCCGGAATTCATCACGGTGGTAGGACGCCTCTCGTGCATGTGGCAGGTGCATTGACAGGTGTGCGTTACAGAGACTTGATCCTACAGCCTTACGTTCTTCCTCACGTCAACGTTCATGGCGGACAGTTCCAGCAGGACAACGCTCGACCGCATATTGCACGTGTTTGTCAGGACTTCTTACAGCACAACAACATCCAGACATTACTTTGGCCAGTCCGGTCACCAGATTTGTCCCCGATTGAGCATCTATGGGACGAGTTGGATCGACGCGTTCGCAGAAGGAATCCACCGCCCCAAACACTTCCAGCGCTTCTTGATGCACTTCAGCATGAATGGCAGCACATCCAACAGCGTGTTATTGACAACTTGATTTCATCTATGGGTCGTCGGTGTCCAGCGGTGATTGATGCACGTGGTGGGCACAACCGATACTGACATTTTCTGTACCCCTGTGTCCTATTTTGAAACAATTGCATTATATTACATTTTGAAAGTCAGTGCCAAGTTTCCTTTTTTTGAAGAGTATATTATAAAAGAGTACTTCAGCATGTTTAATTACATGTATTGTCATGACAGTGAATGATGGATATATTCAATTGCATTGTATCATTCTGTAATATTCAGAACCCCTTGAAAAGTAAATTCCGTGTTAGAAGAAATCTCGGCTTTGTGATCTCTGTATGATTCTTTCTAATAATTCCTACCAGCTACTGTTTATAATGCCTATGGGGGTCTATCTTCGGCCTAACAAAACATCACTGCTATTTGTAATGCCTATGGTGTCTATCTTCATCCCTAATAAAACATTAGTAATATTATTAATGCCTTTGGGTTCCATTTTCATTCCTAATAAAACATCACTATTCTGTATGATGTCCAGGTGGGGTCTTTATTCACTACTATTTATATTGACTTTAGGATTTTTATTCAGCCCAAGTAAACATTTCTGGTGAGAATATTCAGCATCCCAAGCTTATCGTAAGAGGCGACTATATCTACTTTTGGTAAGAGACGACCAGCAGGATCGGGTTGTCAGGCTCGCTGACTTGGCTGATGCTTGTCATCGTATCCCAGTGGTTTGGATACATGGTGATGATGGTAATCACTGGATTGTCTGGCCTAGAGTCTGTTATTTACAGGCCGCCGTTATGCAGCTTGAATATTGCGGAGTGCCGGAAAAACAAGTACACAGACAAAAATCATTACTATTCTTAGGATTCTTAAATTAAACGATTCTTACATATGTCTTCATTCAGATTGAGGTTTTATGTTCGTTTTCGCAAGATGCTTCAACATTCAGCACCTCAACAACAGTGTTGCTATGACGTACTGGTGTGAAAAAATAAAGAAAACATTACTTTCATATAACTTTTAGATTTTATTCTATTTTTAATATATTCAGCACATGTTTCCAGTATTTTATGTCCAGGACCAAATGACCGAAAGAAAAGTGGCAATCTATAAGCGATTACATGTCCTACCGTAACATTCTTGCCTAAAAAATACACAATCTTTCAACACCACTTTGTAATATACCATTCGCTTTGTTTATTTCACAGGGATTCGTCGATATGATCGTTTGCTTATTTAACAAAGAAGTAACAGGTTGTTAAGGTTATAGGGATTGTACCGCAAACAATGGAGTGCTGGCATATACGCTGTGTGCTGCCACAACTCGGCAGAAGTCTGATGCACTTCCGTGTTCAGGTGAGATGCAGTGGGCACGAAACAAGTGTGACGTGGTCACATAAGCTCCGCCCACTCATGAATATTGTAGACTAAGACCATTGTAGGATTACGGGCACAACATACCTCCTTTTTACGTTAGTTCTTCATTGACAAAGCTAGCTACTGACAGATGGTCATTTATGGAGTTAATATCACTTCTTGCCGTTTGTTATTTTCTCGAAAATGTTTCGTTAGAAACTGTAAATTTCTCTTTTAACTCGTCATTCGAGACTTCGTTTTGCAAAGCGACATTTTTGTTACTTGACCAGCGTGTACTTTCGATCGCTTCCAACAGTGCACACACTCCGGCGCAGTGGTGACTCAGCATAACACCACTGCCAAAGGCTAATTTGCATATCACGTGACCGGACTTTTCTCTTGTTTGTAAACAAACCCCTTTTTTCAGAAATCGGAACAGAACAGACTAATGCAAGTACTTGGGGCGCTTTACATATTGTTTTGCATAAGTATATAAATATGGTACTACAACTGCAACAGTTGCATGACAATACATATACTCAACAACAAAAGTTCCTGTGCCACCAATATTTTAGTGTATCTTTCAAACAAGTAAGGCACTCGTGAAGAGCAACCTCCTCGTGGTGAGTGCTGGGTAACGCTAATCGCTCTTCCCCCGTGTGGAACCGGGGTAGAATATTTCCACAGCACCCCATTGCTGGTCGTAAAAGGCGACCGAATTGGGCAACCTGTTTGCCGTGGGTTGCGTCCCTGTGTCGGTGGAGGAAGGGATTCTGGTGGTTGAGGGCACTGGAGCCAGGAACAATGTTCCTTTGCCCAACACACCACTTTGACCCTAACTTCACCTAGACGGGTGGTAGAATGGGCCCGGTTTTATCAATCGGCTGGTCATGTCATGCCCTGTGCATGGTTTATTTCGATTTTGAATATATTTTTATATTCAACATAGTTATTTTGGAAAAACATCAACAATTTGAATTCATTATAAATCTGCCTAGAGTCCAATGCCAGAAGGCGGTGGCTCATGGGCCAATCTGGCATTATTGACCTCCGGGTTCTATTTGTCATCAGATAACTGTCTAGGGCGGAACCAGCCTGACTTTTAACCCTGTTTGACAATACTAGCTACCTGTGTCATTTTTGCTTGAGTATAACACCCTTGTAGCCCTGGTGGTTGTAGTCGGCTTCCACTACATCCCCGTCCTTGTTGACACTCCATGGTGGGTGGGGAGCAGGGGTGTCGAATAACTTTCTTTCATTATGGCTACCCCACACTTATCTGGTTCTAGCTCAAAAAGTAAACGAAGGCATATTGATTCAGATCCTGTAATATCTTCAGATGAGGATTCTGTACCCCATGCTGATTCTTGGCCACGTTTCCTGGTTGTTGAAGGTGTTGATGGTAAACCCCTCAAAATCAACCCCTTTGTAGTTTCTAAATCTATTGAAGGAATATGTGGAACTGTTAAAAAATGTCACTCGTCTCCGGTCCGGTTCATTGCTTGTGGAATGTGTACGGAGACAACAGTCTCTTAATCTGCTCGACGCACATCAATTTGCTGATACTGAGATTGTTGTCTCAGTTCACAAAACTCTGAATTCCTGTAGAGGTATTGTTCGCGACTACGCGAAATGCCTTTCTGATATGTCAGAAGAGGAGATTGCTGCAGAGATGAAAAATCAAGGTGTAACTGCTGTTAAAAGATTCTCTAGAAAAGATGGTGATGCATTCATAAAAACCAACACCTACCTTTTTACGTTTGCACTCACAAAGCTCCCTTCTTCTATCAAAGCTGGATATTTCAACATCAGAGTGGATGTTTACATCCCAAATCCACTCCGATGTTTTAAATGTCAACAGTTTGGACATGGAGCAAAATCATGTCGCAACACACAAGTCTGCCCCCGCTGCAGTAAAAACCACGATGGCACGGATTGCACAGATAAGATCAAATGTGCAAACTGCAGCGGTGAACACATGTCTTTCTCAAAATCATGTCCCTCTTTTGTCAAACAAACTAAAATTCTTAAAATCAAGTACAGTAATGACATATCATTTGCTGATGCAAAGAAGTTACTAGAGAAGGAGTCATCCCCTTCCCCTTCAACTCTGTCTTACTCTACTGCAGTTTCCTCTTCACCTCTCAAAGTAGATCAGGGTTGCCAAACAGCAGTTAACTGGGTCTCTGATGTACAGACCATTTTATATCCAATTGATGCTATCGTCACCAGTACTTTCTCAACATCAGGTTCACAAACTGAGACTTCAGCAGAACCTCTACCAGAATCTGAACCAGAATCTGACCCAAATTCTGAAACTGTGCCTGTGACTGATACTCTCCCCAAACCCGTGGCTGTATTGAAACAAAATGTAACCATCACTAGAAAAGAAAAGAAACAACAAAAGAAAAAAGAATCCAAGGCCCTTAAACTTATTGATGTGCCTTCAACATTGACAATCCCTCTGGAGGTTCATAACCCCTTTGAACCTCTAGATATGGAAGTCACTCCATCTCCGCCAATTCAGCGGAGAGGGTCTTCCTCCCGCTCACGATCTCCAGTTGAACCCCCATGAGTTGCTCTGCTACCTTAATACAATGGAATTGTCGAGGACTTCGGAACAATTTTAATGACCTTCAGCTACTGATTCAAGATTTAAAACCATCAACAATTTGTTTACAGGAAACCTTTCTCAAAAGCACAGATAAATTTGACTTACGACAGTACGACTCCTACCATTGCTTTTCCCCTCCGGGGGATAAAGCAACTGGAGGATCTTCTGTAATGGTGAGGCAGGGCGTCCTTCACAGTCCTGTTCCTCTCAATACCCCTCTTCAGGCTGTTGTGGTACGTGTAACATTAAATGTTGTTTTTACATTATGTTCTTTGTATGTACCACCATCGTACTCTCTTCGACAGCACTATATGACCAGCTCCCTAAGCCGTGTGTTATCATGGGTGATCTGAATGGTCATAACCCACTTTGGGGTAGTAATGTCACTAATAATAAAGGAAAGGTACTTGAAGATTTTCTCTTAAATAATGATTTGTGCATATTTAATGATGGTGCTCACACATATCTCCATCCTGCAACTGGCACTTACTCTTGTTTAGACCTGTCAGTTGTAGATTCTGATTTACTTAATGAATTTGGATGGTCAGTGCACCATGACCTCTGTGGAAGTGACCATTTTCCTACTATTTTACAATCTGTGACACCTTCTGATGTTTCTCCGTCATCACGATGGAATTTTGCTAAGGCAAACTGGGCATTATATGAAGTCCTTTGCATTAATCATCTTAAACCTGATGGTTTTCTCGATGTTTCCGACCCTATAAAACTTTTTTCTGATAAACTAAATCAAATAGCTGATGAATGTATTCCGAAGTCCTCTTCAAATCCTCACATACGTAAACCATGGTTCAGCAATGATTGCAAACTAGCTAGGAAGGCAAGGAAAAAAGCTGAACAATATTTCCGTCGCCATCCTATGGTCCACAATTTAAATAAATTTAAAATATTAAACGCTAAGGCACGGCATACTTTTAAACAAAACAAGCGTCAGTCTTGGCAAAATTATGTCTCCAAGATAAATTCACGTACGCCGATATCTAAGGTATGGAACATGATCAAGAAAATTAAAGGTAAGGGTTCTCAATTAGGTGTTCACCACCTTAAAAATAGGAATGACTTATTAACCGATACTTCAGAGATTGCTAATAAACTTGGTGAAACTCTGGCTCAACATTCTTCCTCCTCGAACTATGCCCCTAAATTCCAAAAATATCAAAAGCAGCAAGAAAAGAAACCTATAAATTTTAATTCAGATAATGGCGAGGATTACAATGAAATCTTTTCCATTCATGAACTCAATACTGCCCTTGGGCAAGCTCATGACACTGCTTCAGGGTCTGATAATATACGTTATCAACTCTTAAAACATTTACCGCAATCCTGTTTAGAAACCCTCTTGATGATATTTGATAAAATCTGGACGTCAGGAGAATTTCCTTCTTCATGGCGTGATGCTATAGTAATTCCCATACCTAAACCTGGTCGTGATCATACTGATCCTTCCAATTATCGACCAATTTCATTGACTAGTTGCGTTTGCAAAACCATGGAACGCATGTTCAATAACAGATTAACCTGGTACTTGGAATCAAATGACTTAATCACAAATATCCAATGTGGATTCCGTAAAAATCGCAGTACCATTGACCACTTAGTTCGACTGGAGTCATTCGTTAAGAATGCCATTGTAAATAAGCAACATGCAGTGTCTATCTTTTTCGATCTAGAAAAAGCATACGACACTACATGGAAGCACGGTATTTTAAAAGACTTACATGACTTTGGATTGCGAGGCCGTTTGCCTCAATTTATATCCAAGTTTTTATCCGACAGACAATTTCAAGTCCGCGTGGGTACTACCCTGTCTGATCATTATAATCAGGATCAGGGTGTCCCACAAGGCAGTATTTTGTCTGTCAGCATTAAAATAAATAGCCTCTCTAAGGTTTTAAATGACTCCATTGATGGATCTTTATTCGTGGATGACTTTAACATATCATGTCGTGGTAAAAACATGCCTGCTATCGAAAGACAATTACAATTATGTCTCAATAAGATAAATAAATGGTGTTTAGAAAATGGTTTTAAATTTTCGAAATCCAAAACAAACTGTTTACACTTTTGTAGGAAATACAAACCTCATAAAGACCCTGAGTTAGTTTTAGATAGCACTCCGATTAAAGTTGTAAAAGAGGCTAAATTCCTGGGTATTATTTTTGACCACCATTTAACCTTTTTACCACATATAAAATATTTGAAAAATAAATGCCTGAAGGCCCTTGACCTACTGAAAGTTGTTTCAAATTCCAAGTGGGGAGGGGATCAGAAAACCCTACTCCAATTATACAGAGCACTAATTCGCTCTAAACTGGATTATGGCTCCATCGTCTATGGTGGAGCCTGCAAAAGCAACCTTAAACTTTTGGATACTATCCATCATCAAGGTCTAAGACTATGTCTTGGATCTTTCCGAACTTCTCCTATTCACAGTCTGTACGTTGAAGCTGATGAGCCATCTCTTAAACAACGCCGCATTAAATTATCCTTACAGTATGTCTCTAAATTACGCTCTAATAATTCGAATCCAGCATATGACTGTGTTTTTCACCCCCTTTATGAAAATCTCTATCAAAAAAAATCATCGGTTCTCCCCCCACTTGGAATAAGACTTCAATCTGATATTTCAGCTGCTCAAATTAATCTTGACGATATAGCCCCCACGCAGCTTTTGTCTTCTCCACCTTGGCAGTTAGTAAAGCCAGAGGTGGATCTGACATTAAATAAATTAAAGAAATCGGAAACAAATCCACTTTTTTATCAACAAAAATACAATGAATTACGAAACACATATAATACTTACAAATCTATATTTACTGATGGATCCAAGGATAGTGGCGCTGTTGCCAGCGCCACTGTCATTGGATCCAGGACTATCTCCTCCAGATTACCCGATAATAGTTCTATTTTCACAGCAGAGGCCAATGCCATTTTAACAGCTTTACAATATATCAGTAAACAGTCAAAATATAAGAAATTTATCATATTTTCCGATTCTCTTTCTTGCCTGCAGGCTATCCATAACGTATCCTGTCAATATCCACTTTTAATCAAAATTATTGAACTATTTAATGAACTTGCTACTGGCCAATACGACTTCGTCTTTTGTTGGTTGCCCAGTCATGTGGGCATCAAAGGCAACTCAATGGCTGATGCTGCTGCTAAAGCAGCACTCAACAAATCTGTGACACCACTTCTTATCCCATACACTGATTTTAAACCTGTAATCAGATCTTATATTTGTGATCTTATGCAAAAGAAGTGGGACTCCCAAGTCGGTATCAATAAATTACATGCTATTAAACCAAATATTGGTTACACCTACTTGGGCTGTCAGTCCAGATTTGAAGAGGTCATTATGCGACGATCTCGTATTGGCCATAGCAGGTATACACACGAATATATTTTAAAAGGTGAGGATCCTCCATTTTGTATCCCTTGTGATGAGAGAATCACGGTCAAGCATGTCCTGCTTGACTGTATTGATTTTTCCATCACAAGGGATAAATATTTCAGTGCAACTTCAATAATGGATCTTTTTAATAATGTTTCGTCTCATTTAATAATTAACTTTTTAAAAGAAATAGAACTTGTACATAAATTTTGATAAACGTGTTTTGTAATTAATAAATCATCTTTTAATACTGGTCGAATAAATTGGATAACTAAGATTGTCAGTGGCTGTACTTCGAAGGGGGTTGATGTAGTGTAAAATGATTGTCCCCCGGAGATGGTACGTAAGTCCACGTCATTCACAGTGTATTTATTACTACCACGTTTTTATTTGCAGAATATCTGTTCTTTTAATTCGGCTAAATTGACAATAATTGCCAACCACTGAAGGGATGGTGTAAATCCTGCTGGGGTCCATGCAGGTAGCAAAAGTACTGTAAGTCCCCATGGACCCTAGCGTGGTGATCTACCTTCAGTTGTTGGTGATCTATAGCCTGTTTTTAAAATGTAATGTATATGTATAGTGCTATTGATTTTATTATTACATACTAGTTTTAAATTTTATTGCTGTGATACGTCTAGTTGTTTTACTGTCCCTCGTTGGCAGGTTTTTACATACGTTTCATTATATGTATTATATTTAACTTTTGATAGTCACGATATGGCTGAAATATTGCCGATGTGACTTAAAATTTTAACTCACTCACTCACTCACTCAAACAAGTAAAGTTTGGTTTTCAATATTGTAGTACATGTGTGGAATCAAGTCACAAAAACGCAACTGCTACAGAAAAGCATGCATTCCATGCAAAAGTTGACTTTTATGCAAGCCCCATGCATTTCACTACCCAAGAATGGATATAAAAACATGTGCGTTAACGGGATTCCAGATGCATTGTTAAGCATCGTGCTGACAACAACCTCTCAGAAAAACAACAAAATTACGCAATTATTCAACATTACGAAATGCCACGCCTGTCCGAAAATGAGCATCCGCGGGACATTGGTATGCTTGAAGCAGGATCGAGTCAACGTGATGTTGTAAGACAGTTTAACGTCCACAGAAACACCATTTGGTGTTCATGGCAACGTTGGCAACAGACGAATGCTGTCAGAGACCATCCTCGGAGTGGCAGGCCACGTGTAACCAATAATCGACAAGACAACTGGATTCAAACAACACACCTACGAAATCGTAGAAGCATTACTGGCCTTCGACGAATATCGTCACAAACCATACGTCGTCGCCTCAGATGTTCAGGGATTGTCGCCAGAAGACCCGCCAGACGTCCCATTTTGACAGGAAACCACCGTCAAGCACGTCTACAGTGGTGCAGACAGAGTCTACGCTGGACGGACATGCAGTGGGGACAAGTTCTATTCACTGACGAGTCTCGTTTTTACCTCAGCCACAGCGATGGACGGATTCGAGTGTACCGACGTTGAGGTGAACGTTACGTCAATCATTGTGTCAGGGAAGAAGATTAGTTCGGGGGCGGCAGTGTTATGGTATTGGGTGGGGTTACAGCAAGACAGGGGACCCCGTTGATAATGGTAGAGGGAAATTTCAATGGACAGCGCTACCGCGACGAGATCATCGGCCCTGTTGTTCTACCGTTTTTGCGTCGTCATGGCACAGGCATTACCTTTCAACATGACAACGCCCGGTCTCATATTGCTCGACTTGTTCAGGATTCCCTTCAACAAAACAGCGTGAATGCCATCCCCTGGCCGGCTCGCTCCCCTGATCTCTCGCCAATCGAGCACATGTGGGATGAGATGGATCGGCGCCTTCGACGTGAACCACGTGTTCCACAGACACTCCAGGAACTTCGAAACATGCTCCAGCAGATATGGACAGATATCCCACAGGACTTTGTGCGACGCCTGGTCCATTCAATGAGACGAAGATGTGTTGCTTGCATCGCAACCAGAGGTGGACACACACACACTATTGATTTGTAAATTGACATTTTGGCATGTTCATGCTTTTTATGAAATCACGCATTTTCTGAAGTCAGTATGGCAAATTAAACAATTTGAACACTTACAGGAGTCTTTTATCTTTTAACCAAAATTGTTTCAGATTTGGTAAAAAACATATTTTTGCATTAAATCTTATTCAATGTCACAAGAACTTTGTTGTTCAGTATATTCACATATCAAATTGACCGTATCGCTAGCTCTCCGTGAAGCTTCGATGACAGCACATAGAGCCGTGCAATCAATGTAAACATAGGATAACTACACAAATGGAAAAACCGATGTGCACACTTTTGTAAAAATCCTCTACGCGGGTTCATACAATATTTGCACATCGGTTTTTCGATTCACACCTCAATGAAAAAAAAAATACACAGTCAATCCTCAAACATTTTAATGAAATAATGTAATTTTCCGGTAGACAAACTAGATCTAAACAAAAAAAACTATAATAAATAGGATATTCCATGGGTCACGTGAAATATGATGTTTCTCTCATCTCGTGACGGGGCAAAGGGAGATATTTTCACCCATGGCGTATATCTCATATCTCATTGCGCAACTTGACAACGGGCATAGGGGACCGGGAACCTGTTTAAGGTATATGCAGAAGAATTTTCACATTTCATGGGATGATACTAATATTGATGCAGTATATATTGCTAAGGCATTTGATTATAGTTTGGTATTTTGATCTAAACGACAAAAATAGCATGACAACTGCCTCCACATGAGGAGAAACGTGATCAGGTGGTAATTTGTTTCTAGGAATCAGTCACCAAATTTCCAGGAAGTCAAACAGACACTACAAAGTGTTCACATTTGTCAGTGGGCACATGTAACACGGGAAGTGTAGTTAACAAAGCGCCAGACAGTGGAAACAGTACAGATGTTAAAGATGGGCGCCTAATACAGCCAATAAGTGAGATATGTTTTAAGTTAGTATTCAGTACGATCTGGTAGAATGAAAAGCAATTTCAACGTGTTCCCTTACATATATGTAGGCGTATACTTACTTATATGTATGTCTGAAATAATCTAGTATGTGATTGGCTTAATGGGGTACTGATCTAAAGCAATTCCCTGGGACTGGTTGTTGCCTTTGTTATTGTTTTTTCCTGTGAGTACCCGGATGATAAAGCAGAAATCTAGACTAGTTTGCGACCAGTGCTGCGCAATTCGTAAGCGCATTTGGCACTTTTATTGATAGTATAAGGGCGTATGGTCACATTGATCAACAAAATGAAATACAGGCTTGGAAATAATAAGGAAATGTAGATATCTTTGTGTCTAGCATGGTGACGAAGTTTTGATAAGTCACTTGCTTGGTAATTGTGTGATTTTCGTTTACACTATTTTGACTTGCAACACAAAGTAAATATTGCTTATTTTATCGTGTTTATATTTATACTGTCAAAATGTGCAAAATTTTCACTTAAGAATTTTTTAAACGCCTAAATATTCAGTTATTTTACGAATTCCAAACATTTTTGTTTAATATCATCAACAAGAGACTGAAAATGTTTCGATGAAAAGTACATTTCTATATTGTTTGGCTTCTAGTCCTACATTAGAATGTTTTTAGGCCCGTTTGATCGTCTTAATCAGTTTTATATTATAAATGGACAGATTTTTCAGTCAAATAACTGAAATGTTTACACTTCTTATAAACTGCCTGAGAGAATCACATTTTACAAATTGACTGTAATATATACACACTAACAAAGGAAAAGACTTGTGAAACCATGTCTAATGCGCATCGAAGAATTTCCCAACCAAGACATAAAGGACCAGAAATGAATCTGTTCAATGCTACAGCAAATGAAGGAAAACGAAATGCAAATATCATAATTACAACCTACCAAATTTATGTGTATAATGTTAGGCAGCTTCCTTGTTCGAGGAATGTATCCTTGAATATCCACACAAAGGAATAATATCCCAAACGTCTGCAGCTGTACAAAGAAACATATTCAACGCCACAGGTCTCTATAACAATCAAATATTTTAAAATATATATATTGTTTTGGGATATTATAACCCGTGTTCGTTTCTCAACTGATCACTTGGAGTGTTTCAGGTGTTTCACATAGGTGTCGAATCTCAAAGGTCGGCTGGGAAAGCCCACGTGACAACTATTTTCATAACATCCACGGTTCCTAAAAGAATCCATTGAGTTAGATAACAATGAGCAATCAATCAACGTATTATCGGTTAACCCTTTGAACAAAGTATGTTGTTTTAACATCAGCACTTCACGCCATGATATAAGTGTATTTATTCCCTTTGTTTCAGTAAACCTAGACATGTGAACACTCACTTTTGACATATCCACTGTGCAAGATAACAGTGATTAATCAATCAACATATTTTCTGTTAATCCTTTGATGACAAGGAACGATCCGTTGATTTACAAAAAAGTCTCACTGAGATTATGTTTAGCCCCCCCCCCCCCCCTCTCTCTCTCATCTAACTAGGACTAAACCTTATTTGTGGTTTTACAGTCCGCCCCGCACGTGTTTTAACAGCCACTGGTGTTCTAACTGCCCCCTCTGAATATGATCCCTCCATTTCCGCAAATGTGAGGTCTGGTACCTCCGCAGCAGCGAGGTCATCTTCCATGATTTCCGCAGCAGCTGGATAATCCTCTGGTTGATTCAACCAATTCCTTTGACATGGAGTACCCTCAAACGGTTTTAATTGATCTACATGGACGCTGATAACTGGCCCTCCTGACTCCTCTGGATTCGATATGTTGTAGGGGACAGCTGGCCTACTACCAAATAGGGCCCAACCCATCCTAACCCTAGCTTTTGATTGGCCTTAGGCGGATACCATCGCAAAACAAAGGAGCCTCCTTCATATGATCTTGCCTTCAACTTATGGTCATAGGTTCTCTTTTGTAATTGAGTGGCTCTACCTAGCTGGTCATTTGCAAACTGAAATATGCTTTGCATGGTCTCCCTCAACCATTTCACGTATTCAATAGGGCAACGGTCACAATCAGTTGCAGGTGGGGTACCAACCATGAGATGTATAGGTAGACTCACTTCTCGACCGAACATCATTAGGTTAGGTGAGCAGTGAGTGCTCTTGTGTTCAGAAGCTCTTTACACCATGAGCAAGTATGGAAGATGGTCGTCCCAAGCTAATGGTTCCTGATAAGAGTAAATGCTCAGCATCTGCTTTAAGGTCCTATTGAAGCGGTCAACTAACCCATCTGATTGAGGTCTATAAGGGGTATATCTGGTTTTATCAATCGCTAACAAACGGCACACTTCTTTGAATAAATAGGACTCGAACTCTCTCCCCTGATCGGTGTGAATCTGCTCAGGACATCCAAACCTACAAATCACCTAGGACACTAATTTGTCAGCGACAGTTAACGTTGCATGCTCTCTCAGCGCAAATGCTCCCTTCAATTTGGTGTAATAATCTCCAACTACCATAATGAACTCATTGCCATTTTTACTTATAGGGAAAGGACCAACAATATCTATGGCCAGACATTCCATAGGAACCCGTACAGTAAACTGTTGTAATGGAGACCTGCCTCGTCCTGGACCTTGTTTACAGCGTGCACACAAGTCACAAGATTTCAACCATCTTTTAATGTCATTAGACATTCCTGGCCAATAAAATCTTGTTTTGATAGATGTCATAGTTTTATCTCGACCGATGTGCCCAGCTGTACGTGAAGTATGCAAACACAGACTGATATACAATCTACCCCTCAGTCTCAACCAGCTGACCTTACTACTCCAGGCCCTGAGCCGGTTACTGAATCTATGCCAGATGCTGAACCTATGCCAGATACTGAACCTGTGCCAGATATTAACACTGATCAAACCATTGAAACGAAAAGAAATGTACGTTTAACCAATAAAGAAAGAAAACAGTAGAAAAGAAAAGAAGCTAAGGCTCTTAAGCATATTAAGGAGTCTTTACCAATCCCTCTTGAGATGGAGGTCACTCCATCGCTGCCATTGCAGCGTAGAGGACCTTCCCCACGCTCACGTTCTCCAATTGAGCCTCCATGAGTTGCTCTGTCAATTTAATCCAATGGAATTGTAGAGGACTTCGGAACAATTTTAAAGACCTTCAGCTATTAATTCAGGATTTGAAACCATCTGCATCAAACCTTCCCCAAAACGACAGATCATTTTGATCTACGACAGTACGATTCTTACCATTGCTTTTCCCCTCCAGGTGATAAAGTGATATGGGGGATCCTCTGTTATAGTGAGTCCGGGCGTCATTCACAGTCCTGTTCCACTCAATACCCCTCTTCAGGCTGTTGCAGTATGTGTAACATTGAATATTGTTTTTACTTTGTGTTTGTTATATGTACCACCTTCCTATTCTCTTCAATAATCTGATCTTCAGGCACTGTATGACCAGCTCCCCAAACCATGTGTCATCATGGGAGATTTGAATGGTCATAACCCGCTTTTGGGTAGTAATGTCACCAACACTAAAGGTAAATTACTGGAGGATTTTTTCTTAAATAACGATCTGTGCATTTTTAATGATGGTTCTCGTACATATCTCCATCCTGCAACTGGAACATACTCTTGTCTGAACTTGTCAGTGGTAGAATCTAATTTACTTAATGAATTTGAATGGTCAGTGCACGATGACCTCTGTGGAAGTGATCATTTTCCTACCATTTTAAAATCTGTTACACCTTCTGATGTTCCTCCATCTTCACGTTGGAATTTTACTAAAGCCAACTGGGCATTATATGAAGTCCTTTGTCCTACAAAACTTAAACCTGAAGTTTTTATTGATGTTCCCGACTCTATGCAAATGTTCTCTGGTGAACTTACTAAAATAGCTGATGAATGTATTCCAAAGTCCTCCTCATACCTCACATACGTAAACCATGGTTCAACAATGATTGCAAACAAGCAAGGTAGGCACGGAAAAAGCTGAACAATATTTCCGACGCCATCCAATGGTCCATAATCTCAATAAATTTAAATTTGTTAATGCTAAAACCCGGCGCACTTTCAAACAAGACAAATGTCACTCTTGGCAAAATTATGTATCAAAGATAAATTCATGGACGCCAATGTCCAAGGTATGGAACATGATTCAGAAAATAAAAGGTAAGGGTACTAAATTAAGCATCCGCCATCTCAAAGATGGGGATCAATTATTAACTGATACATCAGATATTGCAAATAAACTTGGTGAAACTCTAGCTCACCATTCTTCCTCGTCTAATTATGTCCCTCAATTTCAAAAATACAAAAAACTGCAGGAAAAGAAACCTTTACATTTTAATTCAGATAACGGGGAAGATTACAATTAAGTCTTTTCCATTCATGAACTTCATACTGCACTTGGGCAGGCTCATGATACTGCTGCAGGATCTGATAATATACATTATCAACTCCTAAAGCATTTACCGCAATCCTGTTTAGAAACCCTTTTGATGATATTTGATAAAATCTGGACGTCAGGAGAATTTCCTTCTTCATGGCGTGAAGCTATCATTGTTCCCATACCTAAACCTCGACGTGATCATACTGATCCATCAAATTATAGACAAATTTCATTGACTAGTTGCGTTTGCAAAACCATCGACGCATGGTCAATAATAGATTAACTTGGTACTTAGAATCCCAAAACTTCATCACAAATATCCAATGTGGATTTCGTAAAAATCGCAGTACCATTGACCATTTAGTTTGATTGGAGTCATTCGTTAAGAATGCCATTATAAACAAACAACATGCAGTGTCTATCTTTTTCGATCTAGAAAAAGCATATGACACTACATGGAAGTACGGTGTTTTAAAAGGTTTACATGATTTTGGATTGCCAGGCCGTTTGCCTCAATTTATATCCCAGTTTTTAACTGACAGGCAATTTCAAGTCTGCGTGGGTTCAACCCTGTCTGATCATTATAATCAGGATCAGGGTGTCCCACAAGGAAGTATTTTGTCTGTCACTTTGTTTAGCATTAAAATCAACGGTTTAGCAAAGGTTTTACACGATTCAATTGATGGATCGTTGTTTGTGGATGACTTTAATGTTTCTTGCCTTGGTAAGAACATGCATACGATTGAGAGGCAAATGCAATTGTGTTTAAATAAAATCCAAAAATGGTGTCTAGAAAATGGCTTTAAATTTTCCAAATCTAAAACTAACTGTGTTCATTTTTGCAGAAAATATAAACCTCACAGAGACCCAGAACTAATATTAGATAACACCCCCATTAAAGTGGTAAAAGAAGCGAAATTTTTGGGTATAATTTTCGATCATCATTTAACCTTTTTACCACATATAAAGTATTTGAAAAATAAATGACTGAAGGCCCTTGACCTACTGAAAGTTGTTTCAAATTCCAAGTGGGATCAGAAAACCCTCCTCCAACTCTACAGGACACTCATCCGCTCTAAACTGGATTATGGCTCCATCATTTATGGTGGAGCCTGTTAAAGTAATTTAAAGTTATTAGATAGTATTTATCATCAAGGCCTGCACCTTTGCCTTGGGACCTTCAGAACATCCCCTATCAATAGTCCGTATGTAGAGGCGGATGAGCCCTCACTAAAACAACGTCGAATTAAACTCTCATTGCAATACCTCACAAAGCTCTATTCAAATCCTACTAATCCTGCATATGATTCCGTTTTTAATCCCCTCTATGAGGATATGTACCTTGAAAAGTCATCCCTTGTTCCTCCACTTGGTCTACGAATCAAATCTGACATTTCTGCTGCTGAAATCAATCTTGAAAATATAGCTCCAACTCAGCTTTTGTCCTCTCCTCCATATCAATTGGTACAGCCAGAGGTTGACCTGTCATTAACTAAACTTAAGAAATCAGAAACAAACCAACTAATCTATCAACAAGAATTTAATGAATTGCGGAACACATATAACACATTCAAATCTATATTTACAGACGGATCCAAGGATGGTGACCCGGTTGCTAGTGCCACCGTGGTTGGATCTAGGATTATGTCTTCACAACTTACCGATAATAGTTCTATTTTCACAGCCGAATCCCATGCAATTTTAACAGCTCTTAAATATATTGGTAAACAAACTAGTCATAAGCAATTTATATTATTTTCGGACTCCCTCTCGTGTCTTCAGGCTATTAAAAATATATCATGTAAGCATCCACTTTTAATTGAAATTATTGAATTATATAATCAACTTGCTACTGGCCAGTACAACATCGTTTTTTGTTGGTTTCCCAGCCATGTTGGAATCATTGGTAACACAAAGGCCGATGCTGCTGCCAAGGCAGCACTCAACAAATCTGTGACATCACTTCTTATTCGATACAGTGATTATAAACCCGTGGTTAGATCTTAGGTCATGCATGTCTTGCTTGACTGTATTTATTTTTCCATCACAAGGGATAAATATTTCAAAGTTTTTTCCTTAAAGGATCTTTTTAATATTAGTGCTCATTTAATTATTGACTTTTTGAAAGAAATTGAATTGTTGCATAAATTTTGATTGATATGTTTTGTATATAATATATGTTTTTATAATTGGTAAAATAAATTTGATAACTGAGATTGTGAGTGGCTGTATCCTCGAAGGGGGTTGAAGTAGTGTAAAATTATTGTCCCCCTGAGACCACGTCTTTCAAAGTATATTTATTTCTACCATGTTCTTAATAGTAGTATATATGTTCATTTAACTTTGGCTAAATTTGTGATAATCGCCAACAGCTGAAGGGATGATGTAAATCCAGCTGGGGTCCATGCAGGTAGCAAAAGTACTGTAAGTCCCCATGGACCCTAGCATGGTGATCTACCTTCAGCTGCTGGCGATCTATAGCCGGTTTTTATCTTGTATCGTTATGTATAGTGCTATTCTCTTTTATAATTCCGTACTAGTTTTATATCTTTTTCTGTGATGAATCTAGTAATTTTACTGTCCTTCGTTGGCAGGTTTTTATACAAGTTTCAATGTATGTATTATGTTTAACTATTGATAGTCACGATATGGCTGAAATATTGCGGCTGTGACTTTAATACCGGACCTATGCCAATGTCAGCTAATTGCCAATCGAGCAACACTGAGTAACACACTGGTAACCAGTTGGCCACACCACCACGAGCTGCAGAGTCACTGAATAGTCTACAGCCTACTCCAGAACTATCAGAGCCCACTTCCTTATAAAATGCCCATCTTCCTCTGAATCAGTAGGAATAACATTCCTCTCCTCTACTTCTACCGGACTGTCAGGTTCAGGTGACTGAACACGGCTTTCTGCAACTTGCAGATCATCAATAGACTCTATTGATGCGACCAACTGATTATCATGCTGACTACAAGCCAAATCCGGAGAATGACAATCAAGACACTCCTTAAAAGTACACTTTCGCTGTGACCTACGTGACATCGCATCTGCATTCTGCATCTGATGCTTTCTACCAGGCCTATACTGGATCTCAAAATCATAGGTTTGTACAACACTAAGCCACCTTGCTAATATTCCATCTGGATCCTTGAAGTTTTGCAGCCAAATCAAAGGAGCATGATCAGTGCGCAAAACAAACTTTCTGCCATATAGAAAGTGTCTAAAGTGCTTAAGGAATGTGACCACTGCCAGAAGCTCACGTTTGGTTGTGCAATAGTTGTGTTGTGACTGTCCCAGAGTATGACTTGCATACGAAAGAACTTTTTCGTATCCTTACTGCACCTGAGACAATACTGCACCTATACCGAACCCGCTAGCATCCGTATGAAGCACAAAAGTCTGTCGCCTTGATCTACCAATATTTTAAACGACAGATACACATTTTCAAAACATATTAATCAAAATTTCTCAAACAATTCAATATACTTTAAGAAAACAATAATTAAATGAGAACTTGTACCTTTAAAAAGATCCTTGATAGTTGATGATTTGAAATATTTATCCCTTGTGATGGCAAAAGCAACACAGTCAAGCAGGACATGCTTGACCGTGATTCTCTCATCACAAGGGATACAAAATGGAGGATCCTCACATTTCAATAAATACTCGTGTGTATATCTGCTGTGGCCAATACGACATCGTCGCATAATGACCTCTTTCAATCTGGACTGACAACCCAAGTAAGTGTAACCAATAGTTGGTTTAATTTCGGCTTTGATGAAAGATCTTATAATAGGTTTAATATCACTGTATGGGATTTTAAGTGGTGTCACAGATTTGTTGAGTGCTGCTTTTGCAGCAGCATCAGCCATTTCGTTGCCAACGATTAATGGCTAGGTAACCAGCAGAAAACATGGTCATATTGGCCAGTAGCGAGAACATTATATACTTCAGCAATTTCGATTAAAAGTGGATGATGACTTGATGTATTTTCAATAGCCTGAAGACACAAAAGAGAGTGTGAAAATATTATAAACTGCCTATGCCTTGACTGAATTTGAATATATGTAAGAGCTGTTAGAATGGCATTTGATTCCGCTGTGAAAATTGAACTATCAAATGGTAATCTGGATGATATGGTTCTGGATCCATTGACAGCAGCACTAGCAACTGCATCACTATCCTTGGATCCATCTGTAAATATAGATTTGTATGTATCATATTTATTTCTTAGTTGATTGTATTC
Source organism: Haliotis rufescens (assembly GCF_023055435.1). NCBI lineage: Eukaryota > Metazoa > Mollusca > Gastropoda > Lepetellida > Haliotidae > Haliotis > Haliotis rufescens. The sequence continues at coordinate 39,597,308 of NW_025963779.1, forward strand.
CTGTTGATAGATTAGTTGATTAGTGTCTGATTTCTTTAATTTTGTTAATGTTAAGTCTACCTCTGGTTTCACCAGTTGCCAAGGAGGTGAAGACAGAAGGCGATGAGGAGAAATATTTTCAAGGTTTATATTTGCAGCAGAAATGGCAGTTTTTACCCTTATTCGAAGGGAATAAGAGAAGATTTATTTTGGTAAAGATCGTCATAACGGGGATGAAAAACACAATCGTATGCAGGATTAGATTGATTGGAAGATAGTTTGGTAATGTACTGCAAAGATAATTCCATACGTCGCAGTGTAAGTGATGGCTCGTCAGCCTCTACATATAAACTGTTAATTGGAGATGTTCTGAAGGATCCAAGGCAGAGCCTTAGTCCTTGATGGTGAATAGAATCCAGTACCTTTAGATTGCTTTTGCATGCTCCTCCAAACATGATGGAGCTGTAATCAAGTTTGGAACGGATGAGAGCTCTATATAATTGGAGCAGGTCTCCTGATCACCTCCCCACTTTGAATGTGAAAAGACTTTTAATAAGTCAAGCACCTTCAGGCATTTGGCTTTAAGGTATTTTAGGTGGGGTTTAAATGTCAAGTGGCTATCAAAAGTAAGTCCTAAGAACTTGTCTTCTTTTACAATTTGAATAGGTGTGCTATCCAAATAAAGTTCAGGAATCGTGATGTGGCTTATATTGACAACAAAAATGAATACAATTGGTCTTTCATTTAGAAAATTTAAAGCCATTTTCTAGCGACCATTTTTGAATTTTATTTAGACATAACTGCAATTGTCTTTCAATAGTACGCATATTTTTGCCACGACATGATATGTTAAAATCATCCACAAAAAGCGATCCATCAATAGAATCGTTTAAAACTCTAGCGAGGCTATTAATTTTAATACTGAACAATGTGACAGACAAAATACTGCCTTGTGGGACACGCTGATCCTGAATGTAATGATCAGACAGGGTAGAACCCACACAGACTTGAAATTGTCTGTCTGATAAAAACTTGGATATAAATTGAGGCAAACGGCCTCTCAATCCAAAGCCATGTAAATCTTTTAATATACCGTATTTCCATGTTGTGTCATATGCTTTTTCAAGATAGAAAAAGATAGACACAGCATGTTGTTTATTTATTATTGCATTTTTGACAAATGATTCTAAACGAACGAGATGATCGATGGTACTTCGGTTTTTACGGAAACCACATTGTATATTTGTGATTAAATTATTGGTTTCTAAGAACCATATTAATCGATTATTGATCATGCGTTCCATGGTTTTGCAAACGCAGCTGGTTAAGGAAATAGGTCAATAATTTGAGGGATCTGTATGGTCACTTCCAGGTTTGGGTATGGGGACAACTATGGCATCACACCACGAAGAAGGAAATTTATCAGATGTCCATATGTCATCAAAAATCAGAAGAAGAGTTTCTAAACATGGTTCTGGTAGGTGTTTCAGAAGCTGATAATGGATGTTATCAGATCCTGAAGCAGTATCATGAGCTTGACCAAGAGCAGTATGGAGCTCATGTATGGAAAAAATTCATTGTAATCTTCTCCATTATCTGATTCGAAAATAATGGATTTCTTTTCTTCCTGCTTTGAAATTTGGGTACATAATTAGAAGAGGAAGAATGTGAAGCCAAAGATTCACCAAGTTTATTTGCAATATCTGATTTATTGGTTAATAATTTATCTCCATTCCTAAGATGGTGAATGGTAGATTGAGTGCGCTTACCTTTGATTTTTTTTACCATGTTCCACACCTTAGATATTGGTGTACGTGCATTAACTTTTGAGACATAATTGCGCCATGAGTGGCGTTTACTTTGTTTAAATGTTCGTCGTGCTTTAGCATTTAATATCTTGAATTTATTTAAATTATGGACAAGAGGATGGCGACGAAAATAATGCTCGGCCTTTTTCCTTTCCTTCCTAGCTTGTTTGCAGTTTTCATTAAACAATGGTTTACGTATGTGAGGAATTGCAGAGGATTTAGGAATACACATGTCAGCAATTTTGTTAAGTTCAGCAGAAAAGCATTGTATAGGGTCAGGAATGTCAATAAAGAAATCAGGCTTAAGTGTTTGCGTGCAAAGAGCCTCATATAAAGCCCAGTTAGCTTTACTAAAATTCCATCTTGATGATGGAACAACATCAGAAGGGGTCACAGGTGTGAGAAATGTAGGAAAATGGTCACTTCCACAGAGGTCATCGTGGACTGACCATTCAAATTCAGGCAGTATTATTGAGTCTGTAATCGACAAATCAAGAGTAGAGTACGTACCCGTACAAGGGCGCAAATATGTGTTTGAACCATCATTAAATATACACAAATCATTATCAGAAATCAAATCTTCCAACGTCTTGCCCTTGTTATTTGTGTGTGTACTACCCCAAAGTGGGTTATGACCATTTAAATCACCCATGATGATGCAGGGTGTTGGAAGCTGGTCATAAAGTGCCTGAAGATCACTCCGCTGAAGAGAAGATGATGGAGGAACATATAGAGAGCACAAAGTGAAAACAATGTGCATAGTTATACGTACTGCAACAGCCTGAAGAGGAGTATTAAGTGGAACAGGGCTGTGGAGAACACCCTGCCTCACCAGCACTGTGGAACCTCCAGTGGCCTTGGCCCCTGGAGGTGAATATACATGGTAGGAATTATAACGTCTGATGTCGATTTGATCAGTATTTTTCAAATAAGTTTCCTGATGACATAATGCTGACGGTGTAAATTCTTGTAGTAAGAGTTGGAGATCATTAAAATTAATCCTCTACAATTCCACTGAATGATTTTGTTCGAGCTGCTCATGGCGGCTCAACAGCTGATCTTGAGTGGGAGGTACGTCCACTCCCATGTACTGGCTCTGTAGGGGTGAGGTGAACCTCAATTGGTGTTGAAACAGCAGGCATCTCCAAGTGTTGGAGTGCCCTTGTACTTTTTTTGTAATTTCTTTGTTTCCTTATTAGTTAAGTGGGCCTCAGTTTTCAGTTTCTTTAGAAATAGGAGGTTCTGTCTGGGAAGATGCTGACGGATGACCATTCTGACATGAAACAGATGAATATTTGTTTGACAGGAAACAGGTTGTCTGAACTGCAGTAACTGATGTTGAAGAAGAGATTGCTGCTGAATATGTTTTTGAAGTCAGAGATTGAGCTGCAGATGGAACTAATTTTTTGGCTTCAAGATAGGTTATATTATTTGTGTGTTTAATTTTCAGGATTTTAGACTCAAATTCAAAAGTTGGACATGACTTGGAGGAAGCTAAGTGCTCACCATTGCAGTTGGCACATTTGATGTTATTTGTGCACTCAGAGCTGTCATGCGCTCCACTGCAATGGCAGCACACAACTACCTTGCCACGGCAGAACTTGGCCCCATGACCAAACTTTTGACATTTGAACCATCGGACTGGATTTGGTACATAAACCTCCACTCCGATGTTGAAGTATCCAGCTTTCAATGATTTTGGTATTTGTGGTTGAGAAAAAGTAAACAGGTATGTATGCGTTATTACAATGTTGCCATCTTGTGTTTTTCATGTGAAACTTTTAACATTGGTGACGCCTTGGTTTTTGAGTTCAGTAGCAATCTCTTCTTCACTCATGTCAGACAGACAACGAGCTAAGTCCTCTTAGCAATACCTCTGCTCGAGTTCAGTGTCTTGTGCACTGAGACAACAACCTGAGTATGAACAAACTGTTGTAAACCCAACAGATTGTCAGATTGCTGCCTCCATGCACATTCCACAAGTAGGGAACCATCACACAGGCGTGTGACATTTTTCACATCACCACAGACACCCTTGATGCCCAAGGAGATAGCGAATGGATTAAGTTTTAAAGGATTTCCATCAGCAGAAGCAAGTACAATGAAACGTGGCCAAGAATCAATTATCTCAGGAGTGACCTCCTCATCAGACGAAAGTACATCCACATGTCTACGTTTATTTGTCTTTGATGAACCAGGTAGATTTGGTTGAGCCATGGTGTGAGAATATGATTCAGCACCCCTGCTCCCCTCCCGCCATCGAGTGTCAACATGGACGATATTGCAGTGGAAGCCAGCCTGCAACACCAGGGTTACAGGGGTGTTAAACTCCAGAAATAGAGACATGAAAAGCTATGAAAACTAAAAGAATAGATGTCAGGCTGGTTCTGCCCACGACACAATTCCCAAGAACCACAGATTTCAGAGGTCTGTATCACCAGATTGGCCCATGAGCCACCGCCTTCTCGCATAGGTCTCTAGGCAAAATATATACCAGCATCAAATACGTTATCACATATTATGATAAACAAGTTTTTTATATGAAAGTTCTAAAGACAAGTTTTCCATGCACAGGGCATGGCATGACGAGCCGATTGATAGAATCGGGCCAATTCTACCATCCGTCTAGGTGTAGTAAGGGTCGAAAGTGGTGTGTTGGGCAAAAGGAACACAGTTCCTGGCTCCAGTGCCCTCAACCACCAGACTCCCGTCCTCCACCGACACAGGGGCGCAACCCGCGGCAAACAGGTTGCCCAATTCGGTCGCCTTTTACGACCAGCAATGGGGTGCTGTGGACAAATTCTACCCCGAGTCCACACGGGGGAAGAGCTATTAGCGTTACCCAGCACTCACCACGGGGAGGTTGCTCTTCACGAGTGCCAGTTCAGCAAGGAAGACAACGTATATTCCTGAACAAACGGTAGGTACATTTTAGATTTATATATTTGTTTAACATTACTATATTTTATAAATTATTGCCCCCTGCATTGTCTACATACCAATTAGGCTAATAAATCCACTGAAACGACCCCCATCCAAACCAATTCTCACTTAGATATTGAACTAAATTTTAGCGTGACCTGAAAAAGAAAACTTTTTCAATGTTCATTCATGAATCGTATATTTATGTTCTTAATTTGGGAACCTCAAACTGAAATGGAAAAACATTTTTTTTATGTAATAAATAGGGCTGAAATCATAAAGTTTAAGAAACTTTTTTAAATGTTGGACCTTTTATTCATATAATTTACAACTGCCCCTGACTATTCACTAAAAAAAATAATAGGCGTAGATGTAATTGCTTGTAGTATTGTGCCGGACTTCCAGATTTCACGTTTCAATCACATCGTGCTTCGTAAAATTTACGGAGACTGGTGAAGGGTGGATTGAGAAAAATAGTATTTTCCCAAAACAAATTATGTATCTGGTCACTGAAATGTGAAATATGATCGCATACTGTAGTCTATGTTTATGAAATTATTAAATTATTAGATAACAATATATATTTGTTTTATTTTAAACTCTATTTGCCTTAAGCTTTTTTTATAAAATGAAACTTAGTTTGCTTTTGTACACACAAATGTCCATAGTTGTATGGTACCGTATCGCCGCCATTTTGTAACCTGCTGTTTTCACGAGGAGGTTGTTAGATATTTTTTTTAAGAACTCTCAAGTAAGGGCAACTCTTGTACTGTAATGTATTTGTAAGAAATGGAAATATATCTATCGTCCCTGTAAATGTTGTGGTTCATGAAAATTACGTTGCGTTAGACCGATTTCCCCATCGACATGCTCCATGGCTATCGCGGCATAGATCTAGAGTTGTGATTTGGGCTGGCACCAGGTTGTAGTATTATTTGTAGTAAAGTTATTGTCAACTTTGACTGACAGTTTTAGTGTTATGTCATTAATGCATGCAACTTGACTTTTCAGCCCCCTTCCTAGTGGTGCAGTTTGAAGATAGAAAGGAAAGATACATCACAGACTTGGGAGAAGTAACAACTCCTGATGATGAGCCTGTTACGTGGGAGGGGTTAAGGAGAAGATGCCAGTTGCTGCCTGGTGGCCAGATACTGGATGCTTTTATGATGCCACCATCACCAGTGTGGTACTCCAAGGTCAGTTGTTTTTTAAGTGTCAGGGGGTACCTTTAATTTCAGGTTAATGGAACTGGTACTAGATCTAAAGAAGTTATGAAACTAACTAGATCTCCTACTTACAAAGTGTACACATACTTGTAAGGTAAAGATTTAATTTTTCAAATTTAATGTTCAATTATGACAACACTCGGAATCATAGTAAGGAATAGAGGTGTGTTACAATATAAATAATCTTCCTGTGTTAGGTAGTCTACAACCTCTGCATTATGGAATAATTCAAACTGGAGTGTTTGAGCACTGAGTACTTGTAAATTGCAAGACCATTTTTTACATTATTCTAGAACACATTTAGTGAGTTAGTGAGTAATGATTTTGGTCAACAAACATGGACATCATTATTAACTGACTGTCTAATCACAAGATCTCAACTAATTGATAACATTTAAAATCTAGTTTTGGTACCTGCTTTATTTGTTGTTGTTTTCCTTCAGAATCTCCATCCAAGAGGAACAAGAAGACCAGGACAGCATCAGCCAAGTCACAGACTAGTGGTATGTTTTGTAGCTATTAAATCATTATACATTTGGACTGGAACCATTTCACCTGAGTGCTTTTAATGCTCTTTTTTTGCAATTTATTTTTACTGTATCATGAATTATGAAGCATTGAATTGTCATCCTGTGTAACATGTATTCTTTTTGCAGCGGTTCTGAAAGCGGCAAAGAAAAGTCAACAGGAACTTCGCTCCAGACTTGCTAACCAGAGGGCAAAATCTTTCTTCACTAGCAGAGCACTCCAGCCTTCCCCATCCACTAACTCCCTTCAGCCTTCCCCATCCACTAACTCCCCTCAGCCTTCCCCATCCACTAACTCCCTTCAGCCTTCCCCATCCACTAACTCCCTTCAGCCTTCCCCATCCACTAACACCCTTTAGCCTTCCCCATCCACTAACTCCCTTCAGCCTTCCCCATCCACTAACTTCCCTCAGCCTTCCCCATCCACTAACTCCCCTCAGCCTTCCCCATCCACTAACTCCCCTCAGCCTTCCCCATCCACTAACTTCCCTCAGCCTTCCCCATCCACTAACTTCCCTCAGCCTTCCCCATCCACTAACTTCCCTCAGCCTTCCCCATCCACTTACTCCCCTCAGCCTTCCCCATCCACTAACTTCCCTCAGCCTTCCCCATCCACTAACTTCCCTCAGCCTTCCCCATCCACTAACTCCCTTCAGCCTTCCCCATCCACTAACTCCCTTCAACCTTCCCCATCCACTAACTCCCTTCAGCCTTCCCCATTCACTGACTTCCCTTCAGCCTTCCCCATCCACTAACTTCCCTCGGCCTTCCCCATCCACTAACTTCCCTCAGCCTTCCCCATCCACTAACTCCCTTCAGCCTTCCCCATCCACTAAATCCCCTCTGCCTTCCCCATCCACTAACTTCCCTCAGCCTTCCCCATCCACTAACTCCCATCAGCCTTCCCCATCAAGTAACTCCAGCCGGCCTTCCCAGTCGCCGCTTCACTCATCTCTGCCTTCTCTCTCACATCAACCTTCCAAGCCTTCCCAGTCACTGCACTCTCCTCAGCCTTCAAACCACTCCCACAGTTCTCCCCGGCCTTTGACAACTTTACAACCCCCCCCCCCCCCCCCCCCCCTTGCATTTCCTAACCAGCCTTGCCTACCAAAGCCCACCCCAGCCCTCCTGACCCAACACCCCAGCGCACAACAATGGCCTTTCACAACCTACAACCCCTTTCAACATGTATGGCAACAGTCCTCCACCCCTCAACTAACTGCCCAAGAACCTGGCTCATTTACGGCTCTTCTAAGAAGCTGCGAAGACTGCCCCTTAAAAGAAGTGCAGCTACAAACCTTACAGTCAGAACTCAACCTTTGGAGGGACCGAGCCCTTAAGGCCGAAAAAAGAACTCCGTTAACTTCAGACAAATGTGCCAGGTATGTTGAAACAAAGATGCTTGAAAATCATCTTTAAAAAAAATATTCAGTTGCTATTCTTGATATATGCATTACCAGTATAATAAATGGAAATGTTAAAATAAAATTAAATGGTAAATAAATAAAATATATAAATAACAAAAAATAAATCTTCAGCTTGTTATCCTAGTTGTTCACAACACTATGTACCCCATAGAATTATTTTTTGTTGTTTAATATTTTGCAGACACCACAACTAAGCCGCCACAATACAAGCCCCTTCGAGGCGTACAAGTGCCAAGATGCCATTATGTAAGTAAATGTTTATAGACATTTCAGCTTCCGAAATTGAATTTAAGACTCACTTGTCATTGCATACAGTTGTTTTTTACTTCACTACTGCATGTCATTTGTATTGCTTATAATTTTTGGGTTAACAGGTACAGCTCAGGGGAGATGACAAACTTCCATCAGGCTACCAACTACTGACTCATGGAGCCAGCCTGGCCGTTCCCATCACATGGTATCCACATGTGATGGCAAAGTGTGGCAATGTGGGGGATAGTGGGAAACTGAAGCGATTCATGGACGGATTTTTCGAACCCTCCGACATTGGACAAGGCACTGCCGCAATGTTCAAAAGAAAACAGGCCGTTGTATTGCAGGCTCTAGAGAGTAAGTATTATCTCAACCACTCAAATTTCCTGAGGAAATTAAAAAATACCCACCGAAAGCGGTATTAAAGAATTTCAAATACACTGATAATGGATATATACTATAATATTAAATACAACAATGTCATTTTATATAGCAAATTTTTTCAAATGATTTGTTATTTTGTAGTTTTTGCCACTGAGAGGCTAAAGTTGCTACCCAATCAGTTTTCTAATGCACTGAGTAAGAAGATTTGTACATTGAGGAATGCATTCATGCGAATGAGCCAAGGTAAGTTTATATCACGATTTGTTTCATTTGTTACATCAGTAATCTGGTAACAAAAATAGTTTTTAATGCGTCTTCTTGACATCCTATAATTTTCATTATAATTTTGTCACAGATAAACAGTAATATTTGATCCCATTTCAGCCCCTTGAAGGATTGCCTGCTTCTCGTGAAGATCCGGGGTAGTTTTCAGAAACCCATGCTTGCCGTAAATGGTGGCTCATGCTCTGTTTGTGATGGTACTCATGCGGTGGTACTTCCTCCACCGAAACTGTCAAATTCTGGTATGCAGGATCTGGTGCCATGACACTCATTCCATGCTGATCAGCTCATCTCTCCTTTGAAGTAGGAAACAGGATTCATCACCCAGCCAAACACTTTGCCAACGTTGGTGAAGCTGCTGCTGATGTAATGGACACAACTGCTAAAGTTATAAATGCCAGTCTTAAATAAAAGTCAAATCAATTTGCTGAAAGAAAAACATTTTCTTCTTTCGTGAAAGGTTTCACACAAAGTGCTCCGATATTTCAGCCAGAAATGGAATCACATCAGATCATGAACTTCTGAGAACTTCAAATAAAGAGAATAACATGCATCTTTGTTATCTCATTTTTGACAGTACAGGTTTGGCAAGGATGTTTCTGAGACTAGATTATGATGTGAGCACTGTATTACTGAAAAGGATGAAAAGGTAAAGTGTCTCTGAAACACCTTTGTAGTGGGGACTTCCTAAGAATGTGTGCCAGGATGTTTCAAAGCATATTTAATTTCTCATGATAGGTTAGTGAAGGCGCTTCGGAGACTTCCTTGCAAGTGTTACGGGGATGCTTGAGAAACATCTTTAATTACCTAATAATAGTTTGTGGAGACTATTCGGGGACTTCCTGAGAAGGTTTGCCAGGATGGTTCAAAGCATAATTAATTACCCCTGATAGGCTTGTGAAGACGCTTTGGAGACTTCCTTGCAAGTGTGCGGGAATGCTTGAGAAACATCTTTGATTACCTAATAACAGTTTGTGGAGACTATTCGGGGACTTCCTAAGAAGGTTTGCCGGGATGGTTCACAGCATATTTAATTACCCCCTATAGGTCAGCGAAGGCCCCTCGGAGACCTCCTTGCAAGTGTTGCTGGGATGCTTGAGAAACATCTTTGATTACCTAATAATAGTTTGTGGAGACTATTCGGGGACTTCCTAAGAAGGTTTGCCGGGATGGTTCAAAGCATATTTAATTACCCCTGATAGGTTTGTGAGGACGCTCCGGAGACTTCCTTGCAAGTGTTGCGGGGATGCTTTAGAAACACCAAATAATAGTTTGTGGAGACTATTCGGGGACTTCCTAAGAACTTTGCTGGGATGGTTCAAAGCATATTTAATTACCCCTAATAGATTTGTGAAGACGCTTCGGAGACCTTGCAAGTGTTGCTGGGATGCTTCAAAAACATCTTTGATTATGTAACACAAGTTTGTGGAGAATAACCGGGGTCTTCCTTAGTAGTTTTGCCGAGATTGTTCAAAGCATATTTAATTAGCCATAAAAGGTTAGTTCTGAGGAAGTATTGGAGACTACTTCAACAGGTACTGTAGGGAAGTCTTGGATACATCTCGGCAAGCTGCAAGTTGGAGTAGTTTGCCGAGATGGTGTAGAGACATTTGCCGGGAATATGTAGAGATGTCCTTAAGACCCATCGGGGAATGATTAAGGCGGTCTCGGATGCCTCTTTTTTAGGCCTTTTTTTTTGTATGGGAACCCACCCACTACATTCTTAAATATATATTTTACCCAAAATAATCCCCAGTCGACCACACTGGCAAATCTAGAAACATAATCTGGGCGAACCGGAATTCAAACCCACAATCATAGGTTTCTGGCACAGCGAATCACGGCACCTTAGACGACTGGGCTAAAGGTGCCCCTGCATCTTAGGAGAATACATTACTGTATGTCTACAAAGCCTGGAGTGCATTTTGCAAGAACTTAAGGGGCATAGTCCAAATGCAAATGACAAAATTGAAAATATCATCACAAACTGAAAATGTGTTGAGTCCCACAACTAAGGACACTTTTTCTAAATCAAATTTAATTCTGAATGTAAAAAAGACCATAAATAGGTTTTTCAATATGATAACAATGATCAATCAATGAATGTGTAAATATACTCTCTTAAAAAAGTAGGGGATCATGAAATATAAAATCAAGTATTAGAACAAAGATAAGTGTTGTCGTGAAGACAAACGTCCTATGCAAGAATGTTTATCTCTGTCAAATGTAACACCAAAACACTTGCTTTAGTTTGCACATGCTGCATGCGGTCGTGCCATACATGTGCATAGGGTATCATTCAGGATTTTGACACTTTCAAAGAATGTCAATTTATCTCTCTGGACCATTAGCGATGTAGCATCTGCAAGGTGAGTGTTTACTAGCTAGTGGCATGCTGGAACAGGCAGAAGTCAGTGTGCAGTGGCCAATTTGTCCAATGTTTCAGAGTCTGTGATTAGCAGACTATTGAACAGGTACCAACAAAACCAAAATATTGAAGAACGACCACCGTTAAGTCTGTCCCAGTTCAACAACAAAAGTGCACGATTGATTTAGCTGAAACCAGGCTCCATGAAATTGAGCTCAAAATGCAAATCAAATTCCTTCAAACTTTCATCAGGCTACTGGAGCTACGGGTCAAACAATTCAAAATAGTCTACATCATGTTGTGCCGTCCCTAATAAATCCACATGCTGCCAACAGACGTCAGTTGTGTACACAATATCAAAACTGGGGTGATAGTCGCTGGTCACGTGTCATGTTTTCAGATGAGTCCCGATTCACTTTGCACTTCCTTGAAGGGTGTGGTTGTGTCTGGTAGATGTAAATATCAAGCTATGGAATACAGAAATGAGATCCAAAGCAGCCTTAGTCATCTTAAAAATTATCAGGGCAACTATCTGCCTAGTGCTTTGGACTTATTGCTTTGATCTTTGTATGTGTTAATTATGTAGCTGGCTTCCTTTTGCCCTTATTGCTATTTCCATTCTTTTACCTATCAGTGCTAAATACCCCCGGTCGCCCGTTTGCCCATTGTCCATTACCAATCAATGATAATTTAAGGGCTGGCTTCTAGTTGTCTATAGCCATCAGTGCTAATTACTGTAAAGTGTTGGCTTCTATTGTCTTAATTTTGCTAATCACCCATCAGCGGCAATTGTCTGTTGGCCTCCCTTGTTAGTTTTCACCTTTTGTTGTCCTTGCTGTAATCCCACCCCATACCATAATGCTGCCGCCCCCAAACCAATCTTCTTCACTGACACAATGATTGATGTAACGTTCACCTCAACGTCGGTACACTCGAATCCGTCCATCGCTGTGGCTGAGGTGAAAACGAGACTCATCAGTGAATAGAACTTGTCCCCACTGCATCGCCGTCCACTGTAGACGTGCTTGACGGTGGTTTCCTGTCAAAATGGGACGTCTGGCGGGTCTTCTGGCAACAATCACTGCACATCTGAGGCGACGACGTATGGTGACGATATTCGTCGAAAGCCAGGGATGCTTCTTGCAGTCACTGTGGCTGGCCGGAATCGATTTCGTAGGTGTGTTGTTTGAATCCAGTTGTCTTGTCGATTATTGGTTACACGTGGCCTGCCACTCCGAGGATGGTCTCTGACTGCATTCGTCTGTTGCCAACGTTGCCATGAACACCAAATGGTGTTTCTGTGGACGTTAAATTGTCTTACAACATCACGTTGACTCGATCCTGCTTCAAGCATACCAATGGCTCGCAGATGCTCATTTTCGGACAGGCGTGGCATTTCGTAATGTTGAATAATTGTGTAATTTGTTGTTTTTCTGAGTGGTTGTTGTCAGCACGATGCTAAACAATGCATCTGGAATCCCATTAACGCACGTTTTTATATCCATTCTTGGGTAGTGAAATGCATGGGGCTTGCATAAAAGTCAACTTTTGCATGGAATGCATGCTTTTCTGTAGCAGTTGCGTTTTGGTGACTTGATTCCATACATGTACTACAATATTGAAAACTTTACTTGTTTGAAATATACACGAAAATATTGGTGTCACAGGAACTTTTGTTGTTGAGTATATATGATCTCTGCCTTATAGCATTCATTCACCTCATGAAAGAGTAAGCATATATTCTCAAACGTTGTGTTTCGTCATAATAAAGAAATTGACATCCATAAATTCTTTTCCTTATGTGTATCACTTCTAATGCAATTCAAAGACTTAAAAATTACCATCCGCACAATCAAAAATCTGAACCTGATTTCACTGTGGGGATACTTTTTTGTATCAAACAATAACCGCCAAAGCTATTTCAAAATAGCATGCCTAACTCTTCATAAAACATCCGTAAACAAAGCATTTTAGTGAAACTGGCAAAATTCACTGTAACGTCAATCTCATATGTAGCTCGATCGGGACCATTTCAGATCTCAGCCCCACCCTACACCTCTCTGAAGAGTGAGTGGGTGAGTGAGTGAGTGAGTGAGATAGCTTTGTTTTATGCCGCCTTTAGCATTATTCCAGGAATATCACAGCAGGGGACACCAGAAATGGGCTTCACACATTGTACCAATGTGGGGAATTGAACCTTGGCCTTTGGCGCTTTAACCACTAGGGTACCCCACCGCTTCAAGGAAGATGTAGACCTACTTTCATTCACCTACAATACGTCCTCGAGTAAACAAACTATTATTGGGCAGTGATCAATGTGTCAAAAATATTTCCCAGGGCTACGAAGGAGATATGCAATGATGTGATATCCCTGAGATTCTTTAGCACTGATGTTTCAAAAACAAAGTGCAGAGATGGCAGTCAGTTCATATATGTGTTCCTGACCGTTACTCCATAACCCAAGTCCAAGATGTTTATAGGTATTCATTTTGTTTACTTGAGTTCTTTATGAACTACTTTTGATAACCACACAGTTAAAACACTTTCTTCAAGATTCAATTTCAGTATCCCTTTTATGCTGCAACTTAGTTATAAACTAGAAGTGAATGCCTCCGCTTGAAAGTGACCATATCATTTGACATGAATAGAGGTTGATAAAGGTACAATTCATCAAAACTGATTGACAAATAATGTGTATTTGTATAATTATTCTTAAGGTCTTAAGGGTGGTGTTAGAGATGCTTAGCAAAATGCCAAATTGCCAATACATTCTGAATCTTACTATTAAGTATATCAAAATACCGTCTTCAGTTTACATGACCTTGACTCGTATTCATACAGTGTTTATAAGTTATAATTACTGATAACAATATGTCAGGTTTTATTGCTCATGAGTTTAGAGCTATGTGTTGAACCGTAAAATTCTAAAGAAATATTGATCTCACCCTTGTGGTAATGTATTGGTGGTTGTTTTTTTATAAATTTCCATTCTTAATGTTTGTTCGTTAATGTTGGTAGTCATCCACAGCACAGAGTTGTGTCCCTTAGTCATGCGAGAATCCTGTTCTGAACTGTTGACAAAAATATAGTGCAACTGTGTGTTGCCGTGATCTACAAAAATTGTAACATTTTCAATATAAGGAGATGTTGACAGTGACATGTTTTCTTCTGTTTTCAGCACTCTCTGGTGAATTCAAAAGTCACATGGCAGCAGGACGTCAACAGATACATCAGTGTTCAACCTTTGTATTTAGGCAGTACGAACCTCTAACTAGGCGACTACACAATGTCCTGAAGGGGTACAGAGATGGTTTATCAGTCCCAAAGGAACTGATACAGAATGCAGATGATGCTGGTGCTACTGAGGGCCGCTTTCCTTATGACGAGAGGCAGAACTTGGATGCTCGGACTGACCTGGTTAGTGAGGGACTGGAACAGTTTCAGGGTCCAGCATTTTGGGCTTACAACAATGCACTGTTCACAGAGAAAGATTTAAAGAGCAACAAAAGAGGAAGATACAACTGAAGTTGGGAAATTTGAACTTGGGATCAGTTCTGTCTACAATCTGACTGACGTGCCAAGTTTCATCAGTGGAAATCAGGCTGTGATTTTCGACCCACATCAAACTTATCTTGGGGAGCCGGGCCTTTGCTCCAACTTGATCGAAGAAACCCTTACACAAAAAAAGGCCTGAAAAGATGCATCAGAGACCGCCTTAATCATTCCCCGCAAAGCAAATTTTTACCTTCTCCGCAGGGTCTTAAGGACATCTCTACATATTCCCGGCAAATGTCTCCACACCATCTCGGCAAACTACTCCAACTTGCAGCTTGCCGAGATGTATCCAAGACTTCCCTACAGTACCTACTGAAGTAGTCGCCGATACTTCCTCAGAATTAACCTTTTATGGCTAATTAAATATGCTTTGAACAATCTCGGCAAAACTACTAAGGAAGACCCCGGTTATTCTCCACAAACTTGTGTTACATAATCAAAGATGTTTTTGAAGCATCCCAGCAACACTTGCAAGGAGGTCTCCGAAGCGTCTTCACAAATCTATTAGGGGTAATTAAATATCCTTTGAACCATCCCAGCAAAGTTCGTAGGAAATCCCCGAATAGTCTCCACAAACTATTATTTGGTAATGAAAGATGTTTTTAAAGCATCCCCGCAACACTTGCAAGGAAGTCTCCGGAGCGTCCTCACAAACCTATCAGGGGTGATTAATATGCTGTGAACCATCCCGGCATACCTTCTTAGGAAGTCCCCGAATAGTCTCCACAAACTATTATTAGGTAATCAAAGATGTTTCTGAAGCAGCCCAGCAACACTTGCAAGTAGGTCTCCAAGAGGCCTTCGCAAACCTAATTAAATATGCTGTGAACCATCCGGCAAACCTTCTTAGGAAGTCCCCGAATAGTCTCCACAAACTGTTATTAGGTAATCAAAGATGTTTCTCAAGCATTCCCGCACACTTGCAAGGAAGTCTCCAAAGCATCTTCACAAACCTATCAGGGGTAATTAATTATGCTTTGAACCATCCTGGCAAACCTTCTCAGGAAGTCCCCGAATAGTCTCCACAAACTATTATTAGGTAATTAAAGATGTTTCTGAAGCATCCCCGCAACACTTGCAAGAAAGTCTCCGAAGCGCCTTCACTAACCTATCATGAGAAATTAAATATGCTTTGAAACATCCTGGCACACATTCTTAGGAAGTCCCCACTACAAAGGTGTTTCAGAGACACTTTACCTTTTCATCCTTTTCAGTAATACAGTGCTTACATCATAATCTAGTCTCTGAAACATCCTTGCCAAACCTGTACTGTCAAAAATGAGATAACAAAGATGCATGTTATTCTCTTTATTTGAAGTTCTCAGAAGTTCATGATCTGATGTGATTCCATTTCTGGCTGAATTATCGGAGCACTTTGTGTGAAACCTTTCACGAAAGAAGAAAATGTTTTTCTTTCAGCAAATTGATTTGACTTTTATTTAAGACTGGTATTTATAACTTTAGCAGTTGTGTCCATTACATCAGCAGCAGCTTCACCAACGTTGGCAAAGTGTTTGGCTGGGTGATGAATCCTGTTTCCTACTTCAAAGGAGAGATGAGCTGATCAGCGTGGAATGAGTGTCATGGCACCAGATCCTGCATACCAGAATTTGACAGTTTCGGTGGAGGAAGTACCACCGCATGAGTACCATCACAAACAGAGCATGAGCCACCATTTACGGCAAGCATGGGTTTCTGAAGACTACCCCGGATCTTCACGAGAAGCAGGCAATCCTTCAAGGGGCTGAAATGGGATCAAATATTACTGTTAATCTGTGACAAAATTATAATGAAAATTATAGGATGTCAAGAAGACGCATTAAAAACTATTTTTGCTACCAGATTACTGATGTAACAAATGAAACAAATCGTGATATAAACTTACCTTGGCTCATTCGCATGAATGCATTCCTCAATGTACAAATCTTCTTACTCAGTGCATTAGAAAACTGATTGGGTATATAAAATGACATTGTTGTATTTAATATTTATAGTATATATCCATTATCAGTGTATTTGAAATTCTTTAATACCGCTTTCGGCCACATTTTGCCATCACATGTGCATACCATGTGATGGGAACGGCCAGGCTGGCTCCTTGAGTCAGTAGTTGGTAGCCTGATGGAAGTTTGTCATCTCCCCTGAGCTGTACCTGTTAACCCAAAAATTATAAGCAATACAAATGACATGCAGCAGTGAAGTAAAAAACAACTGTATGCAATGACAAGTGAGTCTTAAATTCAATTTCGGAAGCTGAAATGTCTATAAACAGTATATTCATTTACTTACATAATGACATCTTGGCACTTGTACGCCTCGAAGGGGCTTGTATTGTGGCAGCTTAGTTGTGGTGTCTGCAAAATATTAAACAACAAAAAATAAGTATATGGGGTACATAGTGTTGTGAACAACTAGGATAACAAGCTGAAGATTTATTTTTTGTTATTTATATTTTTATTTTATTTTAACATTTTCATTTATTATACTGGTCTTGCATATAATAAGAATAGCTGAATATTGTTTTTAAAGATGATTTTCAAGCATCTTTGTTTCAACATACCTGGCACATTTGTCTGAAGTTAACGGAGTTCTTTTTTCGGCCTTAAGGGCTCGGTCCCTCCAAAGGTTGAGTTCTGACTGTAAGGTTTGTAGCTGCACTTCTTTTAAGGGGCAGTCTTCGCAGCTTCTTAGAAGAGCCGTAAATGAGCCAGGTTCTTGGGCAGTTAGTTGAGGGGTGGGGGACTGTTGCCATACATGTTGAAAGGGGTTGTAGGTTGTGATAGGCCATTGTTGTGCGCTGGGGTGTTGGGTCGGGAAGGCTGGGGAAGGCTGGGGTAGGCAAGGCTGGTTAGGAAATGCCAGGGGGGGTTGAAAAGTTGTCAAAGGCCGGGGAGAACTGTGGAAGTGGTTTGAAGGCTGAGGAGAGTGCAGTGACTGGGAAGGCTTGGAAGGTTGATGTGAGAGAGAAGGCAGAGATGAGTGAAGCGACTGGGAAGGCCGGGTGGATTTAGTGGATGGGGAAGGCTGAAGGGAGTTAGTGGATGGGGAAGGCTGAAGGGAGTTAGTGAATGGGGAAGTTAGTGGATGGGGAAGGCTGAAGGGAGTTAGTGGATGGGGAAGGCTGAAGGGAGTTAGTGGATGGGGAAGGCTGAGGGAAGTTAGTGGATGGGGACGTTAGTGGATGGGGAAGGCTGAGGGGAGTTAGTGGATGGGGAAGGCTGGAGTGCTCTGCTTAGTGAAGAAAGATTTTGCCCTCTGGTTAGCAAGTCTGGAGCGAAGTTCCTGTTGACTTTTCTTTGCCGCTTTCAGAACCGCTGCAAAAAGAATACATGTTACACAGGATGACAATTCAATGCTTCATAATTCATGATACAGTAAAAATAAATTGCAAACAAGAGCATTAAAAGCACTCAGGTGAAATGGTTCCAGTCCAAATGTATAATGATTTAATAGCTTCAAAACATACCACTAGTCTGTGACTTGGCTGATGCTGTCCTGGTCTTCTTGTTCCTCTTGGATGGAGATTCTGAAGGAAAACAACAACAAATAAAGCAGGTACCAAAACTAGATTTTAAATGTTATCAATTAGTTGAGATCTTGTGATTAGACAGTCAGTTAATAATGATGTCCATGTTTGTTGACCAAAATCATTACACACTCAAATCTAAATGTGTTCTAGAATAATGTAAAAAATGGTCTTGCAATTTACAAGTACTCAGTGCTCAAACACTCCAGTTTGAATTATTCCATAATGCAGAGGTTGTAGACTACCTAACACAGGAAGATTATTTATATTGTAACACACCTCTATTCCTTACTATGATTCCGAGTGTTGTCATGATTGAACATTAAATTTGAAAAATTAAATCTTTACCTTACAAGTATGTGTGCACTATGTAAGTAGGAGATCTAGTTAGTTTCATTACTTCTTTAGATCTAGTACCAGTTCCATTAACCTAAAATTAAATGTACCCCCTGACACTTAAAAAAACAACTGACCTTGGAGTACCACACTGGTGATGGTGGCATCATAAAAGCACCCAGTATCTGGCCACCAGGCAGCAACTGGCATCTTCTCCTTAACCCCCTCCCACGTAACAGGCTCATCATCAGGAGTTTCTATCTTCAAACTGCACCACTAGGAAGGAGGCTGAAAAGTCAAGTTGCAAGCATTAATGACATAACACTAAAACTGTCAGTCAAATTTGACAACAACTTTACTACAAATATTACTACAACCTGGTGCCAGCCCAAATCACAACTCTAGATCTATGCCGCGATAGCAATGGAGTATGTCGATTGAGACATCGGTCTAACGCAACGTAATTTTCATGAACCACAACATTTACAGGGACGATAGATATATTTCCATTTCTTACAAATACATTACAGTACAAGAGTTGCCCTTACTTGAGAGTTCTTTAAAAAAATATATAACAACCTCCTCGTGAAAACAGCAGATTACAAAATGGCGGCGATACGGTACCATACAACTATGGACATTTGTGTGTACAAAAGCAAACTAAGTTTCATTTTATAAAAAAAACTTAAGGCAAATAGAGTTTAAAATAAAACAAATATATATTGTTATCTAATAATTTAATAATTTCATAAACATAGACTACAGTATGCGATCATATTTCACATTTCAGTGATCAGATACATAATTGTGATTGAAAGGTGAAATCTGGAAGTCCGGCACAATATTACAAGCAATTACATCTACGCCTATTATTTGTTTTAGTGAATAGTCAGGGGCAGTCGTAAATTATATGAATAAAAGGTCCAACATTTAAAAAAGTTTCTTAAACTTTATGATTTCAGCCATATTTATTACATAAAAAAAATGTTTTTCCATTTCAGTTTGAGGTTCCCAAATTAAGAACATAAATATACGATTCATGAATGGACATTGAAAAAGATTTCTTTTTCAGGTCACGCTAAAATTTAGTTCAATATCTAAGTGAGAATTGGTTTGGATGGGGGTCGTTTCAGTGGATTTATTAGCCTAATTGGTATGTAGACAATGTAGGGGGCAATAATTTATAAAATATATTAATGTTAAACAAATATATAAATCTAAAATTTACCTACCGTTTGTTCAGGAACATAAGTTGTCTTCCTTGCTGAACTCGGAGTCAGTGTACCTCGATGAAGGTTTGGTGACTCTCTTATTGCCACAGATTTCAGACATCTTAGAGGGTGACGTACGTTTGTGGCAAAAGTATTCTTTTCAGCTTAATAGCTGACAGATCTCACAAATTTGATAAAAGCGATAGATTGGGCAGTACTGAAGGATGCGAACAGACTGATAACATTTGACAGAAAAAGCCAAGCTATTCATATGCAAGTGCTTGTGAAAGGCAAATCTATTAGGTATGATCAGAATCAAAACACATTAGTAATATAATTGACATGAGAGTGCCTGACAATTGCTTTGTTGAAACTGACCAGCCTTTGCCTACGCGGAAGTTGGCTTCAGCCCACTAAATTGTCTACTTCGTATATATACTTATGTAAACATGGCTGTGCGTCTCATACTTGTGACAAGCTTTTCAAAAGGTACTGACATCACACACACCTAAAACAAAACACTTGTCACAGGAAGTCTTTTGACAACGCACTGTACATATTTTAATCTGCTTTTGGTGTGTTGTGACAAGTTGGCCGAACTTTTACGAGTAGGCTTTCAGTTCCAAAACTGTCTAATGTGATGACATGCATGATGGATTGACAGCTTTGAAAATTGCTAAATGAGTTAGAGTACGTATACTGATATTTTAATTTGCATTCAAAGAAGAATGAGAGGAACCAATCAAAGGTACATATTCCACGCCCGAGTCATTATAAAAGATAGATCGAGCCTACAATTCGAACAGAACTGGTTACGGGATCCATATCCACAGCTCCAAACCCCAAGCACATTCTGTTCGCTTGCCTGAATGTCAGTCAGTATTCACGGCTGAATTTGAGGCAACTCATCATGCACTCAAACTCATACCGGAACTTCCGGAAACAAACGCCTCAGACTCAGTCACAAAAAGCACTATGACAAGGTTTGTTCATCTTGCAATCAGGCTGAAACCATTGATCACGTGTTACTAGAATGTCAAGACCATGCCCCAGCCCGGGCTAGGTTAAAACAAGAATTGCAGTTAGATCCGCTATCTGTCATAGATCTCCTAAAGCCAAGAGATGCAATAGCCAAGGCCAAACTAACTCTATTTCTGAGAGATGGACAGCTACTCAAACGTATATAAACAGAGCAGCCAAGGATAAAAATGAAATATCAATATAAGAAAATAGAAATCATATCGATACAAAAACAGAAATTATGTGAACACCAAACTCACAATAGATATGTGTACCCTACTCACACACATGAGTCCCAAAGAGGGACAGGTCAGCCGAAATTGCTTAGGCAGATGGCGACCTCTTAAACACTTAATGCAACAACAACAACAACAACAACAATTCGAAGACATTTAACCTTCACCGAGTACAAAGAGGATCCAATCGAAGGTACATATTCCTCACCCGAATCATTATAAAAGATAGATCGAACCTACAACTCGAAGACATTTAATCTTCACCCAGTACAAAGCTTTGAACATGGCGGATGGAGGTAAGTTTTCTCGGGGAGCACTTTTTTGTTTGACTTACTCAATTTTCATGATTAAAAATGTAGAATTCTTAATGAACACAAAATTCGTATATGATCGTTATATATGGAAATCGTAATCTAAACGTTTCCATCAAATATAATGCCATATGTACAGGCATCTGATTCGTACACTTTTGTTTTCTAAAGTATTAAAAGATCAAATAACCACACGTTTGTAGTTCGTTTCCGTTTCGTTTCGTTTCGTTTTTCATAACCTTCTGTTTCAAACATTCGCAAATCCGAAAGACGTGATAACAATCACGTATCTGATTGATGAACAACTATGATAGACCTAATTCAAATGGTAGGGAGCACCAGTTTAAGTACTGACATGCATGTAGAAATAGACGGATATTTCTTTACTTGCATGTGTAAGATCATGATTTGTTCGTTATACAGATCATCAAGAAGACAGCATTGGAAGACTACGGCCAAGGAAGTAAGGAAAATTGTCAAAGACAAGTAAGTGATTAAGTCATTTAACTTTAAACTGTCAGGATAGGACGGAATATATGTAAACAGATGTCAATTCTATTATTGCTAAGCGTCAACTAACTTAGCTATGATCCGTCGAGTGAAACACAGTTAAAAACTGTTGTTTTATCGCCTTTTTAGTCCTAGTTTACTTCCATTAATTTTCACAATAATGTAATACATGTGGTTATTGCATAGGTCGTAAATCATAGGTATTTCCTCGCCTTGACCGCCAAGAGCTGTAATGAGCATACAGTCTTCTTGTCTGTGTGTACTGCCGTTAACAATTTTATGGTCTGGTTGTTATATGTATTACCTATTTCCTGCATTCTTGCATGTGTATGAACATCATCAATGAACAAAAGAATAAATAACATGTGAACATGATTAATTTATAAACATTGAAATGTCATTTAGCTTGTTAAAACATTATTTTTAACCTGTTTTGAATTTGATTTTTAATTTCGAGCTTTTTCACATTAATGGTATGTCACCGGAAATGAAAATGTGCATATTGTATTTTTAGTGTCACTGAAGGTCATTTTGGACACAGAGAGGATGGCAAAAGGAGCTCCAAGAAAAGGTATTTTGTTTTATTTTTTTGACTGACTTTAAGTATAATTTTCCATGTAGGTCTAAGTATTTTGATTTATTTAAAATTAAATATCGGGAGTCATTCCAGAAATATTGCAACATGTGCCCATGGACAAACTGAATTTTAAACATTATATTATACCAACACATAATTATTGCTTATAGATAAAATGTCACTCAGCCCTAGCTTTATAGGACTAAAAGCCCATTTTGAATAATTACCACTATAATGTGATCATGGCGTGTATATCTAACAATGTTATATACAATTGAGCCCACAAAGCAAAGCATGGTTGACGTTCTTGATGCTCCTTGCACAATTGCTGCAGAAGGTGAAGATACATTCAAATTTTAAGGGATATAATTGCCTTTCAGTTTCATACATCCATAAATGCATACATGGCACTTTGCATAATTCAGATCCATATTTAAATAGACTTCAACTGACATTGTCAAAATGTATATGGATGGTTCATGCTATTCAAAAGAAACATTTCTACATGGTGAAATAAATTATTCAGTAAATTATTCAGCAAATTACAAGCATTTTCTCTTGTATGATTTAGTATTTGTTTGTACATTATCATGTGCCATTGATTGTTTCAGGACTCACAATCAGTGACCTGTTGACTGATTATGTCCAGCAACAACAGAGGGAAGAGGAACCTGCCAAGAAAGATGAAGAATGTGGGAATGGCACCCAGGCTGAGCCCAAGTCAGAAATGGACCAGCCCATATATGATGGACATTGGATGTCCATAGGCTTAAGCATCATGCTGATATCATTGTTTGCTATGTGTCACTCGGTTACCGGTGCCATGTTGGCTGATTTAGTGGTATTGATACGTTTGCACTGTATGTCACAACCCAAAGCCCTGACAGAGTGTGTATATGCTGAGAAAGACATTTGCTTCTTTCGAATCTATTATTCTATATAGATTCTATTATTGCAACAACTGTCATTCACCAGTATCAAAAGAAGAAATTTGCCCCAACACTTTTTGTTCCAAGTCCCTCTTAGACTCTAGTTCTAAGAGTTTCTTCCTTGTGTTTCCGCTTTACCATCAGTTGTGTTCCTTTTTATAAAACCAAACTTTTGTATCTGGTCTGGACCACCGATTCAACCGCCGGAAGAAAAATGCAAGAAACTTTGAGGACATATATGATTCAAACATATATCAACAATTTGTTGTCAATGATGGTCCACTTTCAGAAAAGCATCCATGCATCATATCATTTACTTTCAATACTGATGGGGTTCCGTTGTTTAAAAGCTCACACATGTCCATGTGGCCAGTATATTTGATGGTTAATGAACTCCCATTCAAACAAAGGAAGTCCAAAACTAATATGCTTATGTATGGAATATGGTTTGGGCCAACAAAGCCATGTATGAGTACATTTTGTGAACCTCTCCAGGCATCTTTGTCAGACCTTGAAACAAAGGATGTGCAGGTTGAAGTAAATAGTGAATCTGTTATTTGCCACTGTTTTCTTATTGCTTTGAGTGCTGATCTACCTGCAAAAAACGCTGTTTTAAGTATGGTTCAGTTGAATGGATCCAACAGTTGTCTTTTTTGCACACAAAAAGGTAAAAACTTCCGAACTGATAAAGGTGGCAATGTTCACATATTCCCTTATGTTGAAGAGGACCCTGATGGTCCAGCTCTTACCACCACTGATTCAGTTAGAAATTCACTAACTGCTAGCTCTGTACAACCAGTTGAAGGAATCAAAGGTTACTCCTTTCTTATGAATCTGACAAGCTTTGATTATGTTCGATCATGCAGTGTAGACTACATGCATTGTGTTCTTTAGGCGTAACTAAATTGCTCCTTACCTTATGGTTTTCTTCAGCACATGCTGCCACAAGGTTTTCTTTATTGCCATGTTAATTCTGTTGACAATTTGCTTTGTTCAGTAAACCACCATCCAACAAATCGAGGCTGCCTAGATCTATAAGTGAACATTTAAAATACTGGAAAGCTGCCGAATTAAGACCATGGCTTCTATTTTACTCAATTCCAATTCTGCGAGGTTTGTTGCCTTATGTGTATTTTTATCATTACACTTGTTTTGTTGAAGCTATCACCTTACTTTCAATGGACAGTATTTCTGAAGTAGATGTGACAAATGGACAGGTTTTGTTAGACTATTTTGTCTACATGTTTGCTGATTTCTATGGAGAGAGATACTTAACACTTAATGTTCACTACCTTTTGCACTTGCCCTCAACTGTGCGAAACCTTGGTCCTCTCTGGGTACATTCTTGTTTTCCATTTGAAAATCTTAATGGCAATCTCATGTCTATGTTTCATGGTTCACAACATGTTGACTTACAAATTATGAATGCTATTAACATGATGCAACTGATGCCTTTAATGGTATCCCCTATAAAGAAAGATTCTCCAGCATATGAATTCCTAACTAAACTCTGCAAGAATTCCCAACACTACTTGCAAGGAGAGTTGGCCAAGACTTGTAAATTTATTGGTAAAGGCTTCAAGAAGAAGCTCTGTAGTTTCCATAATGTTGCATTAATAGATTTCTTAGGAAGTGAACCCAAAGACGTCATGGTCTTCAAGCAGCTTAAGTTGAGAGGAAAAACCTTTCATTCCAAAGAGTATGTCAGATCTTTGAAAAGAAATTAATCTGCAGTTATCTTCAGAGAAAAAGAAAACAAAAGAAGGGGTGTTGTCAACTGGTTTTGTTTCACCCAAGATGTCAATTGTATTTGTGAAAAACCCACTGTGATGACAGTTGTTAGATGCCGGCCTGCATCACTCCATATGATGTGGATGCAGGATCCATATTTTTTCTTATGAGGAGTGTGAGTGAGTGAGGTAAGATTTAACGTCACATCGGCAGTATTTCAGCCATATCGTGACGAGAAGTACATTAATAATACACATAATTATACGAAAATAAAAACCTGTCGACGAAGGACAGTAGAATAACTAGAATATCACAGACTTGATTTAAAACTAGTTGTGAATAATAAAAACAGTAAGCAGTAATGAACATCACAATATAAAAATGGGCTAGAAATCGTCAGCCACTGAAAGGAGATCACCATACTGGGGACCATGGGGACTTACAGTACCTTAGCTTCCTGCACGGACCCCGGCAGGATTTATATCATCCCTTCAGTCACTGACGACAGTGTATCAGTTAAGCCTTAGATTAAAATAACGAATATACTACGTTTAAAAGCCTGGTATGCAGAAAAATACCTGGAATGAAATGGGACTTACATACCCTCTTAGGGGGACAATAATTTTACGCTACTTCAACCCCCCTCGAGGGTATAGCCACTAACAATCTAAGTTATTAAATTGCACTACCAATTTTAAAAACAATACAGTTAGCACATCAAAATTTATGAAAAAGCTCTATTTCTTTTAAAAAACATAACAGTAAACGAGAATTAACATCATTAAAAAGGTCCTTAATTGTTTTAACATTGAAATATGTATCCCTTGTGATGGAAAAATCAATACAATCAAGCAGGACATGCTTGACTGTGATTCTTTCATCACAAGGGATGCAAAACGGAGGATCCTCACCATTTAAAAGATACTCATGTGTATATCTTGAATGGCCAATACGACATCGTCGCATAATGACCTCTTCAAATCTGGACTGACAGCCTAAGTAGGTGTAACTGATATTTGGTTTAATTTCATGTAATTTATTGATACCTACTTGGGCGTCCCACTTCTGTTGCATAAGATCTCGGATGTAAGATCGAATCATGGGTTTAAAATCAGTGTACGGGATCAGAAGTGGTGTCACAGATTTGTTGAGGGCTGCTTTTGCAGCAGCATCGGCCATTGTGTTACCAATGATACCAACATGGCTTGGTAACCAACAAAAGACGATGTCATATTGGCCAGTAGCAAGATCATTAAATAATTCGAGAATTTCGATTAAAAGTGGATGTTTTGATGACATATTTTTAATCGCCTGAAGGCATGAAAGAGAATCTGAAAACAGTATGAATTGTTTATGTTTAGCTTGATTACTGATATATTTAAGTGCTGTAAAAATGGCGTTTGCTTCTGCAGTGAAGATGGAACTGTTATCAGGTAAACGTGAAGATATTGTTCTGGATCCAATGACGGTGGCACTAGCAACTGCGCCACCATCCTTGGATCCATCTGTAAAGATAGATTTATAAGTGTCATAATTTGTTCTTAATTGACTGTATTCTTGTTGGTAAATTAATTCGTTAGTGTCTGATTTCTTTAATTTTGTTAATGTAAGGTCAACCTCTGGCCGTACCATTTGCCAAGGAGGTGTTGAAAACAGTTGAGTTGGAGCTATATCTTGCAGTTTAATATTGGAAGCAAACAAGGCAGACTGGATTCTGATTCCGAGTGGTGGAACAAGAGATGACTTTTTATTGTAAATATCTTGGTAAAGAGGATTGAAGACGCAATTAAAAGCTGGATTGGACTGATTAGAATATAATTTAGTGACATATTGTAAAGATAATTTTAGACGGCGTTGTTTAAGAGAAGGTTCATCCGCTTCTACATATAGACTGTGTATTGGAGACGTCCTGAAGGCACCAAGGCAAAGCCTCAGGCCCTGATGATGTATCGTATCAAGTTTTTTTAAATTGCTTTTACAGGCTCCACCATAGACGATGGAGCCATAATCAAGTTTTGAACGGATGAGTGACCTGTATAAGTGTAAGAGGGTTGTTTGATCCCCTCCCCACTTTGAATTAGAAACAACTTTCAATAGATCGAGTGCCTTCAGGCATTTAGCTTTTAGGTATTTAATATGCGGGAGGAAAGTTAAGTGATGATCAAAAATAAGTCCTAAGAACTTGGCTTCCTTAACAACTTTGATAGGGGTGCCATTCAGAAATAGTTCAGGGTCCTTATGCGGTTTATATTTTCGGCAGAAATGAATACAATTAGTTTTTGATTTGGAAAATTTAAACCCGTTTTCAAGACACCACTTGTTAATTTTATTAAGACATAATTGTAATTGCCTTTCTATTGTGTGCATATTTTTACCACGACAAGATAGATTAAAATCATCCACAAAAAGTGATCCATCAACTGAATCATTTAAAACTTTTGACAAACTGTTAATTTTTATACTGAATAAAGTGACAGACAAAATACTGCCTTGTGGGACACCCTGATCCTGATTATAATGATCAGACAGGGTTGTACCCACTCGGACTTGAAATTGCCTGTCTGTTAAAAACTGTGATATAAAATGAGGCAGACGGCCTCTTAATCCAAAATCATGAAGATCTTTTAAAATACCATGTTTCCATGTTGTATCGTAAGCTTTTTCTAAATCGAAAAAGATCGATACAGCATGTTGTCTATTTACAATGGAATTTTTAATGAACGATTCTAAACGCACTAAATGATCGATAGTACTTCTATTTTTCCTGAAACCACATTGTATATTGGAAAGAAGATTATTTGTTTCCAAGTACCACACTAATCGATTATTTACCATGCGTTCCATCGTTTTACAAACACAGCTAGTTAGTGAGATAGGTCTGTAATTTGATGGATCAGAATGATCCCGCCCAGGTTTGGGTATTGGTATAACAATGGCATTATGCCATGAAGGTGGAAACGTCCCAGATTTCCAAATATCATCGAATATATTTAACATAGTTTCAAGGCATGATTCGGGCAAGTGTTTCAGCAGCTGATAATGAATATTATCAGCGCCTGCTGCTGTATCATGAGCTTGCCCTAAGGCAGTATATAGCTCATGTAGTGAAAATACCTCATTGTAATCTTCACCATTATCAGATGTAAAATTTACTTTTTTCTTTTCCTGTTGAAGCTGATATTTTTGAAATTCAGGAGCGTAATTAGATGAAGAAGAATGATGAGATAAAGTTTCACCAATGCTATTGGCAATGGCAGATTTATCAGTTAACAAAGTATCGCCATCCTTCAGATGGTGAACTGTAGAATTTGATCCCTTGCCTTTGATCTTTTTAATCATGTTCCATACCTTGGACATAGGGGTACGAGAGTTAATTTTGGAGACATAAGTCCGCCAGGATTGACGTTTATTTTGCTTAAATAGACGTCTTGCCTTGGCATTTGAAATTTTTACAATATTTAAATTATGGACAGTGGGATGTTTACGGAAGTACTTCTCCGCCTTCTTACGACATTTCCTAGCTTGTTTGCAAGTGTCATCAAACCACGGTTTACGAACACGTGGGTTGATCGAGGACTTAGGTATTGATTCATCAGCAATTTCATTCAGTAGATCTGAGAACAACTGAATCGGGTCAGTAACATTCTGAAAAGACGTAGGTAGTAATTTATCTTTGCATAAAGATTGAAATAAAAGCCAATCAGCCTTCACAAAATTCCATCGAGGTGAAGGTGGATCATCAGCGGGATTAATTGGTTTAAGCACCGTGGGGAAATGGTCACTCCCACATAGGTCATCATGGACGGACCATGAGAATTCATTCAACAAAACTGAATCCGTCAAAGACAGATCTAATGATGAATACGTACCAGTTGCAGGGTGTAAGTAGGTGTCCGAGTCATCGTTAAAGATGCAAAGATCATTATCGGACACAAAATCCTCGATCACTTTTCCCTTTTGATTAATGGTTGAACTTCCCCATAAAGGATTATGACCATTTAGATCACCCATGATGAGACAGGGCTTTGGGAGCTGGTCGTACAGTTTTTGTAGATCATTACGCTGAAGATTTGAAGATGGAGGAATGTATAAGGAGCAAAGTGTGAAGGCAATATGCAGTGTAAGTCTAACTGCAACTGCTTGCAAATTCGTGTCAAGCGGAACAGGACTGTGAACAACGCCCCGCCGCACCAACATAGAAGCACCTCCAGTAGCTTTACCTTCTGGAGGAGAAAAAGAATGATAGGAACTATACTGCCTTAATTCAAATTTATCTGTATTTTTTAAGTACGTCTCTTGTAAACAATTGCTGATGGAATAAAATCTGTTGTTAATAACTGTAGTTCATTAAAGTTGTGCCTAAGCCCTCTGCAATTCCATTGAATTAGACTAGAATGATTCATGGTGGTTCAATAGGAGATCGCTCACGTGAACGTGAAGAAGAGTCACCACTCAT
Organism: Haliotis rufescens; assembly: GCF_023055435.1. Classification (NCBI taxonomy): domain Eukaryota; kingdom Metazoa; phylum Mollusca; class Gastropoda; order Lepetellida; family Haliotidae; genus Haliotis; species Haliotis rufescens. The sequence continues at coordinate 39,626,881 of NW_025963779.1, forward strand.
AGTAGATGGAGTAACATCCATCTCGAGAGGATCAAAGAAATTCTGAACATCAACAGATGTCTCAGTGACAGTAGGGATCTTAGTAATAATTTTCTTGTTTTGTTTCTTCTTTTGTTTTTTGGGCATTTCAGTCAATGGTTTGTTAGTTGCTGGTAATTCAGGAGTCGGTTTAGGTTGGGCCATAGTCTGAGTCACAACCTGAGATGCTGGAGAGATGCCACATGATTGAGTATCTGAATCATCTGTCTGACTCTCTGATGTTGTAACCACAGGCACAGGATGTTCAGAGTGTGCCCATGTCAAGTCAGTTTGACATTCTATTGATCTTGTGGTAGAAGGTCGAGAGACAGCAGCAGCATAAGTGTGCACTGATGGAGGTGACCGGCTGGCAATGACTTTTTTTGCTTCCTGAAAAGAAATGTTGTTTTGACATTTGACTGTCAAAATATCTTTCTCATGTTGCCAAAGAGGACATGATTTTGAAGATGCAACATGTTTACCCTTACAATTCACACATTTGGGATCAGCTGTACAATCTGAGGCGTCATGATTTGCACCACAACGGTGACAAACACTCGGCCGATCGCATGATTTGGAACCGTGTCCAAACTTCTGACACTTGTAACATCGGAGTGGATTGGGGACATACACCTCCACTCCGATGTTAAAATATCCTGCCTTTATAGATTGTGGTATGGTCGACAGTGAAAAGGTGAACAAATAAGTATTTGTTGGGACAATGTTATCTCCATCCTTTCTTGTGAAACGTTTCACACACGTGACATGTTGATCATTGAGTTCATCAAGAATTTCCTCTTCTGTCATTTCTGCCAGACAACGGGCTCTGTCGCGGATGATGCCTCGACTTGAGTTTAACGTTCTGTGCGCAGAGACAGCAACTTCAGTGTTTGCGAATGTAGTACATTTCAAAAGATTGATAGCTTGCTGTCTCCGTGCACACTCTACCAAAAGAGAACCGCTCCGGAGCCGTGAAACATTCTTGACTTCACCACAAATACCCGCAATGGCTTTTGATATGGCAAAAGGATTAATTTTCAACGGTAGTTGATTTCGTGATTCAACTACTATAAATCGAGCCCAAGAATTAGAACTTTGTGAAACGGAAATATCATCATCAGATGATAAAATCTCAGCTTCGAGACGTCTCTTCTTTTCATTTCGGTTGGAACCAGAAGGATTGTGAGCCATGATGAAATTAATGTATTCAGCACCTCTGCTCCCCACCCACCATGGAGTGCTACAAAGAGCGATGTTTTCCTGCACCGGATCTCCAATATGCAAACATCAGGGATACAGAGGTGTTATACTCCAGTAAGAACAACATGAATAGCTGTATTTGTCTATCAAATAAAATGTCAGGCTGGTTCGGCCCATGGCAAGAAATTGAAGACATACAGAACTCAGAGGTCGAAAGTACCAGATTGGCCCATGAGCCACCGCCTTCTGGCGTAAGACTCTAGGCAAATTATTCAATCCAAAATTGATAATACATACAAGTTATGGACGGCCAAGGCCAAAATATACATTACAATACAACACACGTGTGCATATACAATATTACGCACAGGGCCTGGCATGACCAGCCGATTGATAAGACCGGGCCCATCTTACCACCCGTCTAGGCGAAGTAAGGGTCGAAGTAGTGTGTTGGGCAAAGGAACACAGTTCCAGGAACCAGTGCCCTCAACTACCAGACTCCCGTCCTCCGCCGACACAGGGACGCAACCCACGGCAAACGGGCTGCCCACTTTGGTCGCCTCTTACGACCAGCAATGGGGTGCTGTGGAAATATTCTACCCCGGTTCCACACGGGGGAAGAGCGATTTGCGTTACCCAGCACTCACCACGAGGAGGTTGCTCTTCACGAGTGCCTCTTATGAGGATGAAGTTGACAACTTTCTTGGTGTTGAGCCATCCCATGTAAAGTTAGTTAAGGCACAGGCTGAAGACATGGGGGTAGTTATTGTACCAGTCAAAAACTTAATATCTTTATTGATCCCAGTTGTTATCGGTGACACCCTTTCTCTTTGTGAACAACCCAACAACATAGAAGGTGACCTGTAATGTAATTGAACTAAGGACATAATGAAATAACTCTAAATTGGCTTGTCTGGGACATTTGTTGAAAATATTAAATTAATTCAAATACATGAATAGTGAATCAAAATGTTAATTTATTTATTGCATTAATGTAAATAACCTCAAATCAATATATTGGTAAATGCATGCATAAGTAACAAATACTTTATAAACAATTTTCTACAACAATGAATGGACAGTCACTTTTAATACTCCCTCATTCTGTTTGAGAAAAGAAAACTTTCCTACATCTTTTGTGTTCAGATTTCATTGCATTTCTTTATCTTTCACATTCCCCGGTGCAGGTGTCAGGATAAATATCCAGCAGGTTTTATATAGAAAACTCTGACATCTTACAAATCTGTGGAGGATTAATATTTTATGTTCCTGTGTTGGCTATTCTTATATACCTTTTTTCTGATGAGACTGTTATATGGCATACAGACACTGTTACTTTCTGATTAAAATTTATGAATATATTGTTCATTCTTTTCATTTTCAAGAATATTGTATACTCAAATTCCTGCATTTGTTTTTACTGTATTTAGTAAAAATATACCTGGAAGCATTAATTGTGTTGAGTATTTCATTATTTATGTCTTTGTTGACATATATAGGATTTTCTAATTCATTGCATGTGAGATCAATAGTTATCAATTGAAAGAAAGTCTTTGAAAGGTATATACTTACAAAAGTCTTCATATGGTTTTGGCAAGTGAAGATGCATTGCAAACCGTTTATCAAGTTGCCTAGTGATGAAGAAGTCTCCAAACAATTGTTTCGAAGATATCCACTAGCAAAGGAAACTCCACAGTATCTTTTCAATTTTGTTTGTAAAGAAGTCTCCGATACATCCTTGCAAACAGTCAGCTATTTTATTGCCTTATGAAGAAGTCTCCGAATAGTATTCACAAAGTCTTTGTAGGGTCTTCACTAGCGAGGATGCACTTGATACATCCTTGCAAACCTTCAGCTACTTTATTGCCCTTCTGAGGAAGTCTCCGAATAGTCTTTGCAAATTGTTTTGAAGGTCTTCGCTAGCGAAGACATATGCGAGACATCTTAGCTTTTTTGCTGGTCTGTGGAGAAGTCTCCGAAACATCTTAAGAGATCTCCCCAGACATCCCCTGCTAGTGGAGATACATTAGAAACGTCTTCAGTGACTTAAGTATATAATTGCTTTTCGGGGGAAGTACTTGATTATTCCCCAGAATAGTATTCAATGGGTCTCAACAAAGTCTCGGCTTGCCGAGACCATAAAAATTGGCTAAAGTCCCACAAAAGTTGCATCGAGGAACCCTCGGGGCGGTCTCGAATACATCTTTTCTGGGTTTTTTTTGGTAAGGGAAGAAACCCTAAGACAGTAAGAAAATGAAAAAATCAGCTGAAGCCATATATCAGCATTTTTGGTTGTGACCTGAATACACATGAATTTTTTAAAGGCACCCTCTTCCGTTTTCCATTGAGAGCAAGCACAAGATAGTGATATCAAAAAGCTTTGTTATTCATGTCAACAGATGCAGGCATTTTTCAGTATTTTTGCTCATAATGCTGGCAACTTATTATTGCTGGCAACTTATTAAAGTCAATTACATTTTATTATCTGTCTGACTCAATGACACCACAAGGTCCTGAAAAGCTTGTTGGAGTGAGGAAGTCCATTGTCTACCGACACTTTGTGTTTGATGCCATCACAAGGGATGGAAAAGACACCAACATTCTAGAATACTCTTCAACCACTAAGCGGGAGGCCGATTCAGGATCACAAGACAACCTCAGATACATAAAAGAGGGGAATGAAATCAGTGTTCACTTTACAAAACACAAATTTAACACAGCATGCAAAATAGAAAGTTCAACAAATCAAATATCATGGCTGCTAACATGGACAGCTGAAACCAGTGAAGCTAAAACATTTGCAGAAGATCCTCAATGAAAAGGGGTTAATCCCCCTTGCAGCAGTGGCTATACCATTTAAGACATCTGCAAGTGGACAATCACTTTGTCTTTTATCAGATTGTGGTCCTGGCTTCTATCAAACAGGGCATTTGTTCTGTTTCATGCCTCTTCCAATAACAAACAACAACAATCTTCACATCAATGCCACTTTTGCCCTGACATCAGATAGGCAGCAAATTTGTTTGCAGAATGTTGATGACACCAATTCTCCTGAAGCTAGCTGGAATGTGTCCTTGAAAGACATGTTATACCACAGGCATGGGCTTTTGCCTTTCTTCATTTACATGACTTGGATAATATGGACGAATGCACATTTTATCGTTTATGGCCACTGAGTGGAATCATTGAGGATAGAACCAATTTGCATATAATTTGTTATAAACACTAATATGAAAATATTTTATAAAGGGAATGGTGGGAGATGGTCCTCTTGGAAGGAAATGATAGTTCTGGATCCAGAGTTGAGACATGCTCAAACAGTTGGAGAAATTGCTGTCAGTACTTTCAAGCACTACTGGGACGGAACTAAAGGAATTGTGATAGATCTCCCTGCTACAATTATCAGAAGTTTGAAACAATGTGGCCTCCAACAAGTACTTGCAAAGAAGATCATCTCGAAAGAAGTATTCTTTGATTAAATATTCTTTCAAAACATTTCTGATATTTTCTTGTCACCAGATGAAAGAAACCAACTCACTGCATATGCTTTAAAGCATACATCAAATAATGCCTTGATGGGGATGATTTCTAGAACCAAGTGCATTCCAGTAAGGCCACATGGAAGACTTAGGGAACCCGACAAACTAGTAAGTCCGAATGGACTAGCACATATTCTGTTTTTGGATGAAGAAGAAGTATTTCCAAATAGTGAACTGTTTTGCAGTGTTTCTGCTCTGAACACGCTGGAGCAACTTGGCATGGCAGCTGATGATCTTCATCGAGAATGGAAATTAAATAGAGCCAAAATGATCCAGACGAGAGAGTGTGTAAAACTTTCAAGAAAATTTGTGAGGTATATAAACAGCATTTCTGCTAAGGACTTACAGAAACACTATAAAACAATTCCTTTTATTCAAGATGGACTACAAGTGATCAACTTTCTACCAACACTCACTATGCCAAAAGATTGGCCTTATCCATGGAAGTCAAATGAGTGAAGATTTTGTTCTCCTGTTTCCTTATTTATGGGTGATGCAATTAATCTTGTTCGATCTGAGGAGTTCATAATTGGCAGCAAATTCACTGAAACAGCCTCCTCAGCTGGCTTGGGGTAAGAAGCAGCAAGGATGTTGAAATTCAGTCAGCCATCTATCAACTTCGCCACATTTCAAACCAGAGTGTATCGAAAAAAACATCCACTGCATCAAAGGAATCCGAGGTCTGTCATGGCATCTACAGGTTTCTTGAGTGTAAAATAGCAACAGATTTTACACATTTACGGAGTATGAATTTGCATGCTTCGGAGAGAATTATCCTTGTTTGAAACAGATTGATTGCACCAAGACAAATGGCATTTGAACTTACAATACCCCTAAGGCCATTCCTGTATGAGGTAGAAGAGGAACTGTGCCACCAGTACCCCAACTTTCTTAAGGCTGTGGGTGTTAGGGACAGTTGGAACAGCATGACATACATAGAAGATTCATCACGTCTCGCCAAAGGCTCGGCAAATACCGATTAACTAAGACTCGGTTGATATTTCCCATATTAAAAAACAGGAGTGATGAATTCTATTTATCATTTTCACATTTTTGCTTCCCAATTAAGGAATAATTGCATTAAACATTAACATCAGCAACTTGTCGAAATCTTACGTATAGATCGTGCGTAGTGATACATGTTTTCCATAGCCGTGTAAACCAAAATAAACAACCTCCTTACTCCTTTATGGCATATTCCTTCGCTGAGAAAAAAAGTTCCTCGGATTATTTTAAACAAAATACTTGAACAGACTTTTGCAGAATAATTGAAATAATGTCTCCAACATCAAAGGTATCCATGTTGTTTGTAAACACCTACTCACGTGCACCGGCGAAAAAAGTTCCACTTCCGGTTATCTAATTTGCATATCTAATTTGCATACTGATGTCATTGGGGTATGACATACATGTTTTTATGTCATAAGCTTATGTCATGGATAAATGCTTTAGTTAAATGATAATAAGTGTTATGAAACGTATCTCAAACAAAATCCCTGGGGCTCCCCTGAATGGGGAAAACCTTACATGTTTCTGTAAGTGTGTGCAAGTTCTTGTGGAATTAATTGTGAGAGACGATTCACCAGTGCCTAAAATACTGTTACCAAATGATAAAGGACACTTAGGAAAAGCCAACACACTTTGCCTTAACGACTGTGGGTGGGTTAACAAGCAACAGAATATGGTATTTCTACACCCAAACATTATCACCAAGAGATGGAAAGGTCCTGGGAGTTAGGACAAAACGTGAGGCAAGTATTTCTAGGAATATTGTGGCTTTTCCATAATCACGGGGATTTGGGCAGCATGAACCACTCACATCCAGACTTAAGAGGATCCTAAGTGGATATCCAAAAGATGGCTCAATTGTCAAGGAACTTTTACAAAATGCAGATGATGCAGGGGCCACTAAGCTTGTGTTGATCAAAGATTTTCGAAAGCATCCATCAGAAAAAGTCTTTGATAGTGCATGGAGGCCTCTACAAGGACCTGCATTATGTGTTTTCAATAACAGTCATTTTACTGATGATGACATTATTGGAATTCAACAGTTAGATGAAGGCAGCAAAAGTGATGACCCTCTGAAAACAGGCCAGTATGGTGTTGGCTTTAAATGTAGTATACCATCTGACTGATGTACCCTCTTTCATGACTGTAGGTCCGAATACTGAGAAGCGATTATGTGTACTTGATCCACATAAATGTTACACTCCACGGACTGAAGTAGAATTCAGTTTGGCGATCTTGATACAATGAGAAAAACATTTAAAGATGTTTTTGTATGCTACCTTGAAGATAGTGTCATGAACAAAAACAAGGGAACGCTTTTCCGTTTCCCTTTTTGAACAGAGGCAATGGCTGAGACATCAAAAATATCAAAACAAGAGACTACAGTGGATGAGGTCAGCAAACTGTTGGACACATTCAAAGAGGAAGCATGTTTGTCTCTCCCTTTTCTCAGCAATGTGGAAGAGGTATCTATAGGATCAATTAATAGAAATGGTAAACTATGTATTGAGCATACTGTCACTTCCACTACAGTAGAACACGGATATAACGAACACAGATATAACGAACACGGATATAGCGAACAAACGGATACAAGGAACTGTTAAAAAATCCCCGATTTATCTCCTATATAATATCATATAAAATTTACGTATATAACAAACTCTCTACAGCGAACATACGGATACAGCGAACTGATATCTGATCATCGACAACCCCATCTATCACTTATTAGTGATGTGTATAGAGAACTGAGAAATCTCACTCAGTGTCAAGTGTCACTGACAATTGGCTGTACGAAGTCAGCGGCGAATCAACACAATGGCGGCGACGGATCAACCTTGTTAAATTTGCATTGTGTTAATCTTACTAAAAAACAAATATTAAACATAAACAATTTACGAGATTGTGTCCAAGTGTCAGTTCACTTGCATATGCTATCATGGCGGGCAATAGTAAGAGGAAAGCTATCAGTTTAGACACGAAATTGAGAATTATTAATGCTGTTGATCCAAGATGGCGGACGTTTCCGAGCAAAAACGTGTATAACGAACAACGGATATAACAAACTAATTTCTCTGGTCCCTTGTATTACATTATATTCGTGTTCTACTGTACGTCAAAAGACAGTCAAACAGAAATGCAGTCCTGTATATCAAATCTGAGGAAGAATCTCAAAGACAAAGAACTCTGTAAGATTCCACAAAATCAGATAAAGCTTTTCAAAAAAGTGACGACTGATTCTTCTAAATTGGTCCAGCAATGGCTCATTGTTCATCAAACTGGCTTTGACAAGTCAATACCTCTTGATAACAATTTAGAGGTTCACTGGAAAAGGGGAGATTTACAATTACTTCCAAGAGGTGGAGTTGCAATACCCATTCATCAGCAGAAAACTTTCAAGGGAAAGTGTTCCTGTATTCTGCCATTACCTAAAGACACAGGTTTGCCTGTCCATATCAATGGTCACTTTGCACTGGGACATGAAGCAAAATGCAATCTTTGGGAAGAAAGCCGAGATTTCAAGCTGTTATGGAGTGAACATGTCACTGAAGCAATCATTTGTCCAGCTTACATTACAGCGCTTAATACATTCCTGTATGCCTTTTAACAGGCAGCAAAATCTTCGAAAGACATGAGCTTATATTTAAGAAGCTATCATGATCTCTTTCCTCTCTTTGAAAAGCCAACTGATCGATTTGGGGAACTATTGGTGAAAACATTTTACACATACATAGCAAAGAATTCCATTCCACTGTTCCCTGTTACCAAACCATTGAATGGCACATTTCTTAATCTGTCAAACAATTCACATTTGACTGTCACATGGGTACCTCTAACTAAAGCTGAGAGACAACGTTCTGGATATTTCAATACATTAAGTCACTATTTTCCTGAATCTGTAGCTGCAGTGTGTAGTCATGTCACTGAAAATGAAACACCTTCTGAGACAAGTAGAAGATTACTGACTTGGATACTTAAGGGTCTTGGAATGAGCATCATAGATTCTCCATTAAGAATTCAACACCAGTTTGACAAAGCTGAAATCAAAGAAGTCCTCAAAGGTGTCTCACCAAAGATTGTGATTTCTTTTTTAAAGACATACACGTCATCTGTCTCAGAAAGATGCTGTATAGGACAACTACCCAAGGACATCAAGGATACACCCTTACGATCAGTAGAAAATGTGAGGATTCTAACATGGTATTGCTTCCAAGAGGATACGTTCAGTACTGAATTAGACCTGTTACCTTTGATGATGAGTCTAAGGTCCTCTGTGGTTTTACTGAAGGAAAAGAGTTCTTGCTGACAGATTACAATGATCTCTTCCCCATGAGCACTGACAAATTGTTACACACAGGGCTGATTGATTTATATAAGGCTGTTGATATTGACCAAAGAAAGTGCTTAAAAAGAGTTAATGTTCCAATGTTAGCATCATCTTTGCTTGAGGAAACTTTGGACACCCATATGTTTATGAGTGGCCAACCATGTTCCTGGACCAATACACCAAGAAAACTGTGGATATGCCGTTTTTGGCAGTTTCTTAATTGTGTTATTAATGATAAGAAGACAGTTTCAAAAAGTAAGAACTGTGTCAAAGATGATTTTCTCAGGAGCTTTCTACATGACCTCAACAAGTGGTCACTGATTCCAACAGAAGTAGCAGATAAACAATGTCTACATCCTCTCAAAGAGTGTAAAACTATTGTTTCCTGCCCCCCATCCACAAATGATAGACTGATGAAATTCTTAAAGGAAATGATTCTGCCTAAGCTCATGACATCTGCATTTACTGTAGATCAACAAGGATATGTTAAGACCTTTCCAGAAAGTTTAACATTATGCTCTGAGCTAACTGCTGACATGACCAATTCAGTGAGTGTGTTGTCTATGCTCTTGCAGACATCTGGAAGAAAATCCAAGTTGTCAATAGATGAATGTTGCACAGTTCTGCATTATTTAAATGACAATTTAGGAACACTGTCTGAAAGAACAGCTAATCTTCGTTTTCGACTCCTCAGGTTGTCATATTTCCCATCTCTATCAGGTGTCGCAGTATGTCTGGCACAATATGGTAGGGTAACAGTGGTCAAAGATCTATAGCCACATATTCCCAAAGCTGGCCTGGAAAAACTTTTCTCAGGGTCAAATCATGTACTCATAGTACACAAGTACTACTACAATGAACTATTGACATATCTGGAATTTGATCATTTGAAAACAGAAAACGTTTATACACAGATTATAGTTCCAAAGTTGGTGTCACTTATACCTGCAAACAGACAAATTCTTCTTAATTATCTGCAAAAGATTATTAAGGAGTGATATTATTTGGATGAAGTGACTGAATTAATTGAGAAATTGTAAACTCTATCTTTTCTAGAAACAGCTGATGGAAAAGTGGCACACTGCATCTGAGTTATACAGCCATAAAGTCCCTGAATACAAAGTCATGTGTTCACACAATGATTTTCTTCCTGCTCCCTATCAGGAAGATGAGTGGCAGTTCTTCATGAAATGTTTTGGTCTAAAGTGTACAGTTACAGTGGAGGATTTCATATATTTTGCAAAGAGAGTGGAAACAGAAGCCATTCAAGGTATCACTTGTGATGTGCGCAGGAAATCTGAAATGTTGGTTTAACATTTGCACCAAAGAGAATGTATGGTAGAGGAAGGTCTTTTGAACCATATCAGAAATATTCAGTTCGTTTTGCCATGTGACATAGCAAAAGAGTTTGAATATGGTCATGATCTGGAAAAAATGCATTCCCAGCATGAAAATGCGACAAAACTTGTGTCATATTCAAAATCATGTGACCCCAGTCTCCACCTCTCTGTATGGACAAGCTGCTCTATGTATACACAAGATGCAGATCTATGTCAGCAGGTGCATTGGAAACGGGCAGCAATTGTGCATGAGCAGCTACAAATTACAAGTGATCCTGGTGTTGAAATTCTTGTTAAGCATCTGCAGAATATATCCAGCAACTTGAAAAACAAGATCACTGTTTTATGAAAGACAGAAAGAATCTGTTGAAGTCAATATTTTCAGATATTTACTAGTATTTACTAAACGAAGAAGCCAAAATAGAAAGCTGAAAAGATTACAGTTTCTGTGCCCACTTGACCAATAAAGAAAAGAAACAGATTAAGAAACGAGCCAAGGCCCTCCTACACCTGGAGGTGCCTTCTCATACGCCTAACCATGTTGAGGTTCACAATTCGTTTGAACCTCTGGAGATGGAGGTCACTCCTTCCAACTCCATACCTGGGAGTGGTCCTCCCCCACGTTCCAGATCACCGGTTGAGCCACCATGAGTTGCTCTCCAAATATCATCCAGTGGAATTGCAGAGGACTAAGAAATAATTTTAATGATTTGCAATCATTAATACAAGATCATAAACCATCAGCATTTTGCCTCCAAGAGACTTACTTGAAAACCACTGATTAAATGGATATCAGACAGTATAATTCGTATCATTTCTATTCACCTCCGGGTGCTAAAGCAACTGGAGGTTCTTCTGTCTTGGTGAGGCAGGGTGTTATTCACAGCCCTGTAACTCTTGATACCCCACTTCAAGCTGTCGCTGTCCGTATAACCCTGCACATTGTTCTAACTCTATGCTCTGTTTACATCCCTCCATCATCTTCTATGACGCAGACTGACCTTCAGGCCCTGTATGACCAGCTCCCGAAGCCATGTATTATTATGGGCGATTTCAATGGACATAACCCACTTTGGGGCAGTGCGCATACAAGTAACAAAGGAAAGACCATAGAAGATTTCATTTCTGATAACAATTTGTGCATATATAATGATGGTTCAGACACTTATCTACATCCTGGAACAGGTACTTACTCTTGTCTGGATTTGTCAATTACAGATTCAGAAATACTGAATGAATTTGAATGGTCAGTCCACAATGACCTCTTTGGAAGTGACCATTTCCCTACTGTTTTAAAGCCTGTGACCCCATCTGATGTTCCTCCATCGTCAAGATGGAACTTTAATAAAGCTAACTGGGCCTACTATGGAACTCTCTGTACACACAAACTTAAACCTAATCTTTTTATTGGGGTTCCTGATCCTATCAAATGTTTTTTCTGATGAACTAACAAAAATTGCTGATGAATGTATTCAAAAGTCCTCTGCGGTTCCTCACATATGAAAACCATGGTTTAATGATGCTTGCAAGCAAGCTAGGAAGGCCAGGAAAAAGGCCGAGCATTATTTCCGTCGCCATCCAATGGTGCATAATCTAAATAAATTCAAGATTCTGAATGCTACAGCCAGGCGCGTATTTAAACAAAACAAACGCCAATCTTGGCAACAATACGTCTCTAAAATAAATTCACGTACTCCATTGTCTAGGGTATGGAATATGATTAAAAGAATAAAAGGTAAGGGTTCTAAAACTACCATCCACCATCTTCAAAATGGGGATGACTTGTTGACAGATTCTTCAGATATTGCCAATAAACTTGGTGAAACTCTGTCTAAACATTCTTCCTCGTCGAATTATGTTCCGAAATTCCAATTCTACCAAGAGCAGCAAGAAAAGAAATCTATCAATTTCAAATCAGATAACGGGGAAGATTATAATGAAATCTTCTCCATGCATGAGCTCCATACTGCTCTTGGGCAGGCTCATGATACTGCTTCGGGATCAGATAATATACCTTATCAACTCCTCAAACATTTACCACAATCATGTCTAGAAACCCTTTTAACAATATTTGATGATATCTGGACTTCAGGAGAATTTCCTTCTTCGTGGCGTGAAGCTATTATTGTTCCAGTCCCTAAACCTGGTCGTGATCATACTGATCCTTCAAATTATCGACCTATTTCATTGACCAGCTGCGTTTGCAAAACTATGGAACGTATGATCAATAATCGCTTAGTTTGGTTTCTGGAAACCAATAATCTATTAACAAATATACAATGTGGTTTTCGTAAAAACAGAAGTACCATCGATCATTTAGTTCGTTTGGAAACTTTTGTTAAAAATGCAATCATAAACAAACAACATGCAGTGTCTATCTTTTTCGATTTAGGAAAAGCATATGACAGTACATGGAAACATGGTATTTTAAAAGATTTACATGATTTTGGATTACGAGGCCGTTTGCCTCAATTTATATCCAACTTTTTATCAGATAGACAATTTCAAGTTCGTGTGGGTTCTACCCTGTCTGATAATTATAATCAGGATCAGGGTGTCCCACAAGGCAGTATCTTGTCTGTCACATTGTTTAGTATTAAAATAAACAGCTTAGCTACGGTTTTAAACGATTCCATTGATGGATCTTTATTCGTGGATGATTTTAACATTTCATGTCGTGGTAAAAATATGCATACTATTGAAAGACAATTACAGTTATGTCTTAATAAAATCCATAAATGGTCATTAGAAAATGGTTTTAAATTTTCAAAATCAAAAACGAATTGTATACATTTTTGTAGAAAATACAAATCACATAATGACCCAGAACTAGTTTTGGATAGCACTCCTATTAAAGTTGTAAAAGAAGCCAAGTTCTTGGGCATTATTTTTGACCACCATCTCACCTTTTTACCACACATAAAGTATTTGAAAAATAAATGCCTGAAGGCCCTTGACCTTCTGAAAGTCGTTTCCAATTCAAAGTGGGGAGGGGATCAGAAAACCCTACTCCTACTCTACAGAGCCCTTATCCGCTCCAAACTGGATTATGGCTCCATCATCTATGGTGGAGCCTGTAAAAGTAATTTAACATTATTAGATACAATACATCATCAAGCCCTGCGGCTTTGCCTTGGTGCATTCAGAACTTCACCCATTAATAGTCTGTACGTGGAGGCTGATGAGCCATCCCTAAAACAACGTCGTATAAAACTGTCATTACAATACGTCACTAAACTATTTTCAAATCCATCTAATCCAGAATATGACTGCGTTTTTCATCCTCTGTATGAGGATCTGTATCAAAAGAAACAATCCCTCACTCCACCCCTTGGACTAAGAATAAAACCTGAAATATCTGCTGCAAAAATTTACCTAAATAACATCTCTCCCACTCAAATACTGTCGTCTCCTCCGTGGCAACTGGCACTCGTGAAGAGCAACCTCCTCGTGGTGAGTGCTGGGTAGCGCTAATAGCTCTTCCCCCGTGTGGAACCGGGGCAGAATATTTCCACAGCCTCCCATTGCTGGTCGTATGAGGCGACTAAAATGGGCAACCTGTTTGCCGTGGGTTGCGTCCCTGTGTCGGCAGAGGACGGGAGTCTGGTAGTTGAGGGCACTGGTTCCTGGAACTGTGTTCCTTTGCCCAACACACTACTTCGACCCTTACTTCGCCTAGACGGGTGGTAAGATGGGCCCGGTCTTATCAATCGGCTGGTCATGCCAGGCCCTGTGCGTAAAATTGTCTCTGCACACCTGTGTTGTATTTTAATGTATATTTTGATCTTGGTCATGTTAAACTTGTATGTACTCACAATTTGTGATGGAATTAATTGCCTAGAGTCTTATGCCAGAAGGCGGTGGCTCATGGGCCAATCTGGTGATGTTGACCTCCGAGTAATGTATGTCTCCAATTTCTTGTCTAGGGCAGAACCAGTCTGACATTGAATTGGTAGATAAATATAGCTATTCGTGTCTTATTTGCTGGAGTATAACAACCCTGTATCCCTGGTGTTTGCATTCTGGATATCCGGTGCAATATAACACTGTCCTTGTTGACACTCCATGGTGGGTGGGGAGCAGGGTTGCTGAATACTTTTCTTTCACCATGGCTTCTAATCATCCTGGTTCAAAGCGTAGACATATAGAATTAGGCTCATCTGATGAGACAGTTGCAAATATTGATTCTTTGGCTCGTTTCCTTGTGATCGAGGCTAAAGATCATGAACCCATCAAACTGAACCCCTTTGCCATTTCTAAAGCCATTCAAGGATATTGTGGAGAGGTTAAAAACGTGACACGACTTTGCTCTGGCTCCCTTCTTGTTGAATGTGTAAGGAAACAACAATCAATCAATCTGTTATCAATCAGTCAATTTGCCAATATTGAGGTTGTTGTTTCTGAACACAGGACACTCAACTCCTGCCGAGGCATTGTCCGTGACAGGACTCGTTCTTTGTCAGACATGTCTGAACAAGAAATTGCTGAAGAGCTTCAAACTCAAGGAGTATCTACTGTTAAACGTTTCTCCCGCAAGAAGGACGATTCAACTTTTGAACCAACAAATACGTACTTGTTTACGTTTGCCAGATCTTCTATCCCACAATCAATTAAAGCTGGATACGTCAACATCGGAGTGGAGGTGTATGTCCCCAATCCACTCCGATGCTTTAGATGTCAACATTTTGGCCATGGCTCTAAGTCCTGTAATCGTTCTGTGGTTTGTCAATGCTGTGGCGACAACCATGAGAGTACTGATTGCCAACAAGCCCTCAAATGTGCGAACTGTGATGGTAAACATATGGCTTCCTCCAAATTCTGCCCTATTTGGCAAAATGAATCAAAAATACTAAAGATAAAGTGTGAAAAAAACATTACTTTTGGAGAAGCAAGACAACTGTTTAAGTCTCAATCACCACCTCAGTCGACACTAAATTACTCTGCTGCTGTCTCAAAGCCAGTCCAATCTTCATCTGTCTCGTGTCAGACAGAGTTGACATGGGTCAAATCTGATCGACCCCTGGCAACTGCTCCTGTCATCGAGCATGACAAATCTGATGCAAAAACAACAGCACCACCTTCAACTTCTCAGGCAGCGAGTCAGACTCCACCTGAACCAACAACAACTGCAAGCGTCAAGCGGTCAAATCGGGAAAGAAAAAAGTTAGGTAAAAAACAATTACCAAGGAATCCCTCTCCTTCAGAGGTACCTCTTCAAAACTCCTATAGTGCTCTGGACATGGAAGTAACACCATCGTCTGAGAATTCTGGTAGGAATTCTTCCTCCTCACGTTCGCGTGAGAGATCCCCTATTGAACCACCATGATTCATTCGCCTAATATACTTCAATGGAATTGCAGAGGACTAAGAAAGAATTTTAATGACTTACAATTGTTAGTTCAAGATTATAACCCGTCAGCATTATGCCGCCAAGAGACATATCTTAAGCACACTGATACGTTTGATCTCAGGCAGTACAACTGTCATCATTCATTTTCTCCTCCAGGTGATAAAGCGACCGGAGGCTCTACTATTTTAGTCAGACAGAATGTCATTCACAGTCCTGTACATTTAAATACTAATCTTCAAGCTGTAGCTATCCGTATTACTTTGCACATTGCATTTACTTTGTGCTCTTTGTATATCCCACCTTCATCTGCTCTTCGACAGTCTGATCTACAGAATCTATATAATCAGCTCCCTAGGCCCTGCATCATCATGGGCGATTTAAACGGGCATAACCCTCTGTGGGGAAGTGCAAGTACAAACAACAAGGGGAGAGTTGTTGAAGATTTTGTTTCTGATAATGGTTTATGTCTATTTAATGATGATTCAAACACCTACTTACATCCTGCTACTGGAACCTATTCTGCCCTTGATCTGTCCCTCACAGATTCAAACATTTACAATGAATTTGAATGGTCTGTGCATGACGACCTATGTGGAAGTGATCACTTCCCTACTGTCTTAAAAACTGTAACTTCGGATGATGACCTGACTTCATCACGATGGAATTTTAGCAAGGCCAACTGGTCCTTGTATGAAAGTTTATGTGTTGATATATTACAACCTGACAACTTCATACATGTACCTGAACCCCGTCCAGTTATTTTCGAATCAACTCAATGATATTGCTGACAAAACAATCCCTAAGTCCTCTGCAACTCCTCATCTTCGTAAACCATGGTTTACCTATGATTGCAAACAAGCAAGAAAGTGTAGGAAGAAAGCGGAAAAATATTTTCGCCGACATCCTACAGTTCACAACTTGAATACTGTTAAAATTACTAATGCCAAGGCACGACGTGCTTATAAACAAAATAAGCGTCAATCTTGGAGGAACTATGTCTCAAAACTTAATTCACGTACACCCATTTCCAAGGTGTGGAACATGGTTCAAAGAATAAAAGGCAAAGGGTCAAAATCTTCTGTACATCATCTAAAAGAAGGTGACAGATTAATAACTGATAAATTAGATATTGCAAATAAACTTGGCGAAACTCTTGCCAAAAATTCTTCATCAACAAATTATGTCCCTGAGTTTCAGAAATATCAGAAACAACAGGAAAAGAAAAAAGTTAATTTTGATTCTACTAATGGTGAAGATTACAATGAAGTATTTTCATTGCATGAGCTACATACCGCTCTTGAGCAAGCTCATGATACTGCAGCGGGTGCTGATAATATCCATTATCAGTTATTGAAGCATTTGCCTGAATCATGTCTTGAGACACTTTTAAATATCTTTGACAAAATATGGACTTCAGGGCATTTTCCTCCTTCGTGGCATAATGCCATTGTGGTCCCCATCCCAAAACCTGGCCGGGATCATACAGATCCCTCAAATTATCGCCCTATATCGTTAACCAGTTGTGTTTGCAAAACCATGGAGCGAATGGTGAATAATAGATTAGTTTGGTATCTGGAAACCAATAACCTTCTCACAAATATTCAGTGTGGTTTCCGGAAAAATAGAAGTACTATTGATCATTTAGTACGGTTAGAATCCTTTGTTAAAAATGCTATTGTTAATAAACAACACGTAGTATCCATTTTCTTTGATCTTGAGAAGGCATACGATACTACCTGGAAGCATGGCATTCGGACGGATTTACATGATTTTGGCTTGAGAGGTCGTTTACTTAATTTTATAATTCAGTTTTTAACAGACAGGCAATTTCAAGTCCGAGTGGGTACAACCCTGTCTGATCATTATAATCAGGATCAGGGTGTCCCACAAGGCAGTATTTTGTCTGTCACTCTATTCAGTATAAAAATTAACAGTTTGTCAAAAGTTTTAAATGATTCAGTTGATGGATCCCTTTTTGTGGATGATTTTAACATATCTTGTCATGGTAAAAATATGAACACAATAGAAAGGCAATTACAATTATGTCTCAATAAAATTCACAAGTGGTGTCTAGAGAACGGGTTTAAGTTTTCCAAATCAAAAACTAACTGCATACATTTTTGCAGGAAATATAAACCGCATAAAGACCCTGAGCTATTTCTAAATGGCACCCCTATCAAAGTTGTGAAGGAGGCCAAGTTCTTGGGACTTGTTTTCGATAGCCATTTAACTTTTTTACCACACATTAAATCACTTAAAATTAAAAGTCTGAAGGCACTTGATTTGTTGAAAGTCGTTTCTAATTCAAAGTGGGGAGGGGATCAGACAACACTCTTGCACTTGTACCGGTCCCTGATCCGTTCAAAACTTGATTACGGCTCCATCGTCTATGGTGGAGCCTGTAAAAGTAATTTAAAAAAACTTGATACTATACATCACCTAGGACTGAGGCTTTGCCTTGGAGCCTTTCGCACTTCTCCTATTCCAAGTCTGTCTGTTGAAGCAGGTGAGCCGTCTCTAAAACAACGCCGGTTGAAACTTTCTTTACAATACATCACTAAATTATATTCCAATCAGTCAAATCCAGCTTTTAATTGCGTATTTAATCCACTTTATGAGGATATTTACAATAAGAAAACATCTCTTGTTCCACCACTAGGAATAAGAATTAAATCAGTCGTTTCTGCTGCGAACATTAACTTTCAGCATATAGCTCCCACACAACTTTTTTCATCGCCACCTTGGCAAATGGTAAGGCCAGAGGTAGAGCTTACATTAACTAGTCTGAAGAAATCTGAAAGGAATCCACTAATTTATAAACAAGAATACAATCAATTACGAAACACTTATGACACTTATAAATCTATATTTACAGATGGATCCAAGGATGATGGCGCAGTTGCTAGTGCCACCATCATTGGATCCAGAACAGTATCTTCACGATTACCCGATAACAGTTCCATCTTCACAGCAGAAGCGCACGCAATTTTAACAGCACTAAAATATATCAAGAACAAATCCAAATATAAAGACTTCATTATTTTTTTCAGATTCACTTTCGTGCCTTCAGGCTATTAAAAATATGTCATATAAGCATCCATTTTTAATTGAAATTCTGGCACTCGTGAAGAGCAACCTCCTCGTGGTGAGTGCTGGGTAGCGCTAATAGCTCTTCCCCCATGTGGAACCGGGGTAGAATATTTCCACAGCACCCCATTGCTGGTCGTAAGAGGCGACCAAAGTGGGCAGCCCGTTTGCCGTGGGATGCGTCCCTGTGTCGGCGGAGGACGAGAGTCTGGTAGTTGAGGGCACTGGTTCCTGGAACTGTGTTCCTTTGCCCAACACACTACTTCGACCCTTACTTCGCCTAGACGGGTGGTAAGATGGGCCCGGTCTTATCAATCGGCTGGTCATGCCAGGCCCTGTGCGTAACAATACAATTTTTTACATTTGCTTGTATTTTGCTTGTCACAAATGTATTGTTTGGTATGTATAACATAACTGTTGTCAAATATATTGCCTAGAGTCCTATGCCAGAAGGCGGTGGCTCATGGGCCAATCTGGTAATGTTGACCGCTGAATTCTGTATGTCTCTAAGTTATTGTTATCGGCAGAACCAGCTTAGCAATAAATTTAGTAGACAAATATAGCTATTCATGTCATATTTACTGGAGTATTACACCCCTGTAGCCCTGGTGTTTTGCATTTTGGATATCCAATGCAATAAGACATTATCCTTGTTGACACTCGATGGTGGGTGGGGAGCAGGGGTGCCGAAACACTTCCATTCATAATGTCTCACAAATACTCTGGTTTGAAAAGGAAACATTTAGATGCCAGCTCTTCTGATGAAGACGCTGATCAACAATTACATTCCTGGGCTCGATTCATTGTAATTGAAGCATCAGATCATCAGCCGATGAAATTTAATCCGTTTGCCATTTCAAAGGCCATCAATGGCTGCTGTGGCGAAGTTAAAAATGTCACTCGCCTTCGTAATGGCTCCATACTTGTGGAGTGTATACGGAGACAGCAATCTCTAAATTTGTTATCACTTAGCCAGTTTGCAAACGTGGAGGTTGCTGTCTCAGCACACAGAACCTTGAACTCATGTCGAGGCATCGTAAGAGACAGAGCTCGTTGTCTGTCTGACATGAGTGAGGATGAGATTGTTCTAGAATTGACTAAACAAGGTGTTACTGCGGTGAAGCGTTTTACCAGAAAACAAAATGACACTACCATCAAGACCAATACCTATCTTTTCCCTTTTTCCCTTTCCAGAATCCCTGAATCAATAAAAGCTGGATATTTTAATATCGGAGTGGAGGTTTATGTACCGAACCCCCTCCGATGTTACAAATGTCAAAATTTTGGACATGGCGCTAAGACCTGCACCATCAGTTCAGTATGTGTCCGCTGCAGTGGCTCGCATGAAAATACTGAGTGCACAAATGCTATTAAATGTGCAAATTGCGATGGGGACCACTTGGCCTCATCCAAGCTTTGTTCACATTTTGTCTTACAATCAAAAATATTGAAAATTAAACACACGAATAATGTCACTTTTTGTGATGCCAAAAAATTAGTTGAATCCCAATCACCAATCAGTTCTACTAAGTCCTATTCAGCAGCAGTAACTTCGACTCCTAATGTCCATGTTGCTACAGCATCTACAGGATGCCAAACAACCATATCATGGGTTAATGATCAGCAGATGCTTGTAAATACCAC
Organism: Haliotis rufescens; assembly: GCF_023055435.1. Lineage (NCBI taxonomy): Eukaryota > Metazoa > Mollusca > Gastropoda > Lepetellida > Haliotidae > Haliotis > Haliotis rufescens. Next base: position 39,647,398 of record NW_025963779.1, read on the forward strand.
ACCTCAAACATCTTTGGTGGATGATACGATAAAGGTAACATCAGCCTCACAGACAGAGGATCCGCATTCACAACAGGCTTCACGTACAACATTGGAACCGGAATCAACACTTCAAGGAGATATCCATTTAACAAAAACAGAAAAAAAGAAACTGAAAAAAACATCCAAGGCCCTCCAACACTTCTTCTCAGTCCACGACTGTTAAGGTTCATAATCAATTTGAACCTTTAGCGATGGAGGTCACTCCATCACAATCAGACCATGGGAGTAGACCTCCCTCCCGATCAAGATCCCCAGTAGAACCACCATGAACAGTTCTAATTCTAAACCTATTGTACAGTGGAATTGCCGAGGACTAAAGAACAATTTTAATGATTTGCAATTATTAACACAAGATTTTGTCTTCAGGAAACTTACTTTAAAAATACAGATCAACTCAACATCAGACAATATGATTCCTATCATTTCTTTTCACCTCCAGGAGCTAAGGCAACTAGGGGTTCTTCAATCTTGGTGAGGCAGGGTGTTATTCATAGCCCTGTTTCCCTTAATACCCCTCTACAAGCTATCGCAGTTCGTATCACCATGCACATTGTTTTTACTCTGTGCTCTCTTTACATTCCTCCATCTGCATCTCTTCAACAGTCCGATCTTCAAGCTCTCTATGACCAGCTTCCTAAACCCTGTGTTATAATGGGTGATATGAACGGTCATAATCCACTTTGGGGTAGTGATCATACAAGCAGTAAAGGCAAGCTCCTGGAAGATTTTATCTCCAACAATACTCTTTGTCTTTTCAATGATAATTCGAAAACATAATCACATCCTGGTACAGGCACATATTCTTCTCTGGATTTGTCTGTTTCCGATTCCAACCTGTTGAATGAATTCGAGTGGTCAGTCCACGATGACCTCTGTGGAAGTGACCACTTTCCAACCATATTAAACCCTATTACACCATCTGATGTTCCTCCATCATCTTGATGGAACTTTACAAGAGCCAACTGGCCTCTATATGACATTCTCTGTACAGGCACACTAACACCTGATTGCTTTACTGACATTCCTGATCCGATTCAATGCTTTTCTGATGAACTCAACAAAATAGCTGAAGAATGTGTTCCAAAGTCCTCTGGAATTCCACACATACGTAAACCATGGTTTACCGATGACTGCAAGCGAGCTAGGAGGGCGAGGAAAAAAGCAGAGCATTATTTCCGCCGCCACCCTATGGTCCATAATCTAAATAAATTAAAAATTTTAAATGCTAAAGCAAGGCGAACTTTCAAACAAAGTAAACGTCAATCTTGGCGAAACTATGTGTCAAAAATAAATTCTCGAACACCCATGTCCAAAGTATGGAACATGATCCAAAGGATCAAAGGTAAGGGCACAAAAACTAGTATTCACCATCTTAAATGAGTGAGTTAATATTTAAAGTCACAACACCATCTTAAAAATGGGGACCAACTACTTACTCATAAATCAGATATTGCTAATAAACTTGGTGAAACTTTGGCTAGACACTCTTCCTCATCTAACTATGTACCTCAATTCCAAAAGTATCAAAAGTATCAAAAACAGCAGTTGATAACATACATTATCAACTACTGAAGCACTGACCTGACTCATCTTTACAAACACTATTGAATATTTTTGATGAAATTTGGACATCAGGGAAATTTCCTCCTTCATGGCGTGATGCCATAGTTGTCCCGATACCAAAACCCGGTCGAGATCATACTGACCCATCAAATTACCAACCAATATCATTAACAAGCTGCGTTTGCAAAACCATGGAACGCATGATAAACAATCGACTAGTTTGGTACCTGGAATCCAATCAGCTCATTACTAATATACAATGTGGTTTCCGGAAAAACAGAAGTACCATCGACCATTTGGTTCGCTTAGAATCATTTGTTAAAAATGCCATAATAAATACACAACATGCAGTGTCTATCTTTTTCGATCTCGAGAAAGCATATGACACTACATGGAAACATGGTATTTTGAAAGATTTACATGATTTTGGATAACGAGGCCGTTTGCCTCAATTTATATCCGAATTTTTAACTGACAGGCAATTTCAGGTCCGTGTGGGTTCTACCTTGTCTGATCATTATAATCAGGATCAGGGTGTCCCACAAGGAAGCCTCTTGTCTGTCACATTGTTTAGTATAAAGATAAATAGTTTGTCTAAAGTTTTAAATGATTCGATTGATGGATCGCTCTTCGTGGATGATTTTAATATTTCTTGTCGTGGCAAAAACATGCATACTATTGAAAGGCAACTACAGCTATGTTTAAATAAAATCCAGAAATGGTGTCTCGAAAATGGTTTTAAATTTTCAAAATCTAAAACCAACTGCATACATTTTTGTAGAAAATATAAACCCCATAAAGATCCAGAATTAATTTTAGATAACACTACACTTAAAGTTGCAAAGGAAGCCAAATTCTTAGGTCTAATTTTCGATCATCATTTGACCTTTCTGCCCCACATTAAATACTTAAAGAATAAATGTTTGAAGGCCCAAGATTTATTAAAAGTTATTTCAAATTCTAAGTGGGGAGGGGATAAAAAAACCCTCCTCCAACTATATCGAACACTTATCCGCTCTAAACTTGATTATGGCTCCATCATATATGGTGGGGCTTGTAAGAGCAATTTAAAATTACTTGATACCATTCATCATCAGGGCCTGAGGCTTTGCCTTGGAGCCTTCAGAACTTCGCCTGTTTATAGTTTCTATGTGGAAGCTAACGAGCCTCGCATTAAATTAGCTCTACAATATATCTCTAAATTACGTTCCAATAACTCCAATCCAGCATATGACTGTGTTTTTAATCCCCTTTACGGTAATCTATTCAAAACTAAATCTTCTCTTATTCCACCACTAGGAATACGACTACAAGCAGATATTTCTGCTGCTAAAATAAACCTTGGTAATATAGCCCCACTCAGCTTTTCTCTTCTTCACCATGGCAGTTAGTACATCCAGAGGTGGATCTAACTTTAACTAAACTGAAGAAATCTGACACAAATCAACTAATTTATCAACAACAATATAATGAATTAAGGAACACATATAATACTTACCAATCCATATTTACAGATGGATCCAAGGATGGTGCCGCTGTTGCCAGCGCTACTGTCATTAGATCCAGAACCATATCATCTAGATTACCGAATGACAGTTCTATTTTTACAGCAGAATCGCAGGCAATATTAACTGCTCTTAAATATATAAATACCCAATCTAAACATAAACGGTTCTTTATCTTCTCTGATTCACTTTCCTGTCTTCAGGCAATAAATAATATATCTTGTCATCATCCACTTTTACGTGAAATCATTGAACTGCAAAATGATCTTGCTACTGGCCAGTACGACAACGTCTTTTGTTGGTTACCAAGCCGTGTTGGTATCATTGGTAATACAATGGCCGATGCTGCTGCAAAAGCAGCACTCACCAAATCTGTGACACCACTTCTTCTACCATACACTGATTATAAACCCATAATTAGATCTTACATCACTGATCTAATGCAAAAGAAGTGGGACACTCAAGTAGGTATAAATAAATTACATGAACTTAAACCAACTATCGGCTACACCTACTTGGGCTGTCAGTCCAGATTTGAGGAGGTCATAATACGACGATGTCGTATTGGCCATAGCAGGTATACAAACGATTATTTGTTGAAAGGTGAGGATCCTCCATTTTGTATCCCTTGTGATGAAAGAATCACCGTCAAGCATGTCCTGCTTGACTGTGTTGATTTTTCCATCACAAGGGATAAATATTTCAAATCATCATCAATGATGGATCTTTTTAATAGAATCAATTCTCATTTAATTATTGGCTTTTTAAAAGAAATTGAACTTATTGATAAATTTTGAATTGTGTAAATAGCTATATTTTATATTGGTAATGTATAATTTGTAACTTAGATTGTTAGTGGCTATATCCTCTAAGGGGGTTGAAGTAGCGTAAAATTATTGTCCCCCAGAGAGGATATGTAAGACCACATCATTCAAAGTACATTTATTCTTACATCGGTTTTAAACGTAGTATATTTGTTTATTTTAAGTGTTGGCTTAATTGCTTCCCATCACCAGCAGCTGAAGGGTTGGTATAAATCCTGCTGGGGAGCCGTGCAGGTAGCAAAAGTAATGTAAGTCCCCACGGTCCCTAGTGAGGTGGCCTAACTTTGGTTGCTGGTGATCTCTAGCCCATTTTTATATTGTATTGTTGAATGAAAATTTATTCTTTTAACTATTCTCAACTAGTTTTAACATCGAAACTGTGATACTCTAGTTATCTTACTGTCCATCGTTGACAGCTTTTTAATTAAATGAAAATATAAATATTATAACTGTTTCGTCACGATATGGCTGAAATATTGCGGATGTGACGTTAAATTTCACTCACTCACTCACTCACTAATTGAAATTCTTGAGTTATTTAATGATCTTGCGACTGGCCAATATGACATCGTTTTTTGTTGGTTACCCAGCCATGTTGGAATTGTTGGTAATACAATGGCTGATGCTGCTGCAAAAGCAGCACTCAACAAATTTGTGACACCACTTCTGATACCATACAGTGATTATAAACCTGTCATTAGATCTTACATCAAAGATCTAATGCAGAAGAAGTGGGACACCCAAGTGGGTATAAATAAATTACATGCAATAAAAGAAAATATCAGTTATACCTACTTGGGTTGTCAGTCCAGATTTGAAGAGGTCATTTAAGACGATGTCGTATTGGCCATTCACGTTACACTCATGAATATATTTTCAAAGGTGAAGATCCTCCATTTTGCATCCCTTGTGATGAGAGAATCACAGTCAAGCATGTCCTGCTTGACTGTGTTGATTTTTCCATCACAAGGGATAACTATTTCAAGGTTAAATCTATGACGGATCTTTTTAACACTATTAGTTCTCATTTAATTATTGCGTTTTTAAAGGAAATTGAATTGCTTCATAAGTTTTGATTATTATGTTTTGTAAATAAATAAATGCATTTTATAATTGGTTGAATAAATCAATAACTGAGATTGTTAGTGGCTATATCCTCGAAGGGGGTTAAAGTAGTGTAAAATTATTGTCCCCCTGAGAGGGTATGTAAGACCACGTCTTTCAAGGTATATTTACTTCTTCCACGTTTTTAATAGTAGTATATGTGTAATTTTACTGTTTGGCTAAATTTGTCAGTCATCGCCAACAACTGAAGGGATGATGTAAATCCGACTGGGGTCCATGCAGGTAGCAAAAGTACTGTAAGTCCCCATGGTCCCCTAGCACGGTGATCAACCTTCATTTGGTGGCGATCTATAGCCTGTTTTTATAATGTGTTGTTAAATGATTAGTTAGTTATCTATTTTTACTTGTTCTCAAACTAGTTTTACGAATGTCTGTGATGTTCTAGTTATTATACTGCTCTTTGTCAGCAGATTTTTAAACAGTTTAATATATATTGTTCATATCAAATTTTGTTTCGTCACGATATGGCTGAAATATTGCCGATGTGACGTTAAACTTTTACTCACTCACTAACTCACTCACTCACTCACTCCGTGGCAACTGGTAAAGCCGCAAGTAGATCTTTCCTTAACTAAACTAAAGAAATCAGACACCAAACAACTAATGTATCAGCAAGAATATAATCAATTAAGAAGCACTTACAGCACTTCCAAGTCCATATTTACTGATGGATCCAAGGACGGTGACGCAGTTGCTAGCGCCACTGTCATTGGATCCAGAACAATATCATCCAGATTACCGAATGACAGTTCAATTTTTACAGCAGAATCACAGGCAATATTAACAGCTCTCAAATATATTAATACTCAGTCTAAACATAAACAGTTCATCATCTTTTCTGATTCCCTTTCCTGTCTTCAGGCCATTAAAAATATTTCATCTGAACATCCACTTTTACGTCAAATAATTGAATTACATAACGATCTTGCGACTGGCCAGTACGACATCGTCTTTTGTTGGTTACCTAGCCACGTTGGAATTATCGGTAACACAATGGCCGATGCTGCTGCCAAAGCACCACTCAACAAATCTGTGACACCACTTCTGATCCCGTACACTGATTTTAAACCCGTGATTAGATCTTACATCCGAGATCTTATGCAAAAGAAGTGGGACACCCAAGTAGGTATCAATAAATTACATGAAATTAAACCCAATATCGGTTACACCTACTTGGGTTGTCAGTCCAGATTTGAAGAGGTTATTATGCGACGATGTCGTATTGGCCATTCCAGATATACACATGAGTATTTGTTACAAGGTGAAGATCCTCCGTTTTGTATCCCTTGTGATGAAAGAATCACAGTCAAGCATGTCCTGCTTGACTGTATTGATTTTGCCATCACAAGGGATACTTATTTCAATGTTTCATCTATTAAGGATCTTTTTAATATCAGTTCTCATTTAGTTATTGGTTTTTTAAAAGAAATTGAATTGTACCATAAATTTTGATTAATATGTTGTCTATATAATACACTTTTTATGATTGGCAGAATAAATGCAATAACTAAGTTTGTTAGTGGCTGTACCCTCGAAGGGGGTTGAAGTAATGTAAAATGATTGTCCCCTGGAGAGGGTATATAAGACCACGTCATTCAAAGTAGATTTGTTCTTGCCACAGTCTTTAATCGTAGTATATATGTTATTTTAATATGGCTAAATATGTTAATAATCGCCAACACCTGAAGGGATGATGTAAATCCGGCTGGGGTCCATGCAGGTAGCAAAAGTACTGTAAGTCCCCATGGACCCTAGCATGGTGATCTACCTTCAGCTGCTGGCGAACTTTTTTATATTGTACCGTAATTTATAGTGTTATCTTTTTTATAGTTGTATGCTAGTTTTAAATAATAAACTGTGATATTCTAGTAATTTTACTGTCCATCGATGACAGGTTTTAATTAAGTTAAAACTGTATGTATTAACATTTTTCGTCACGATATGGCTGAAATATTGCCGATGTGACGTAAAGCATTAACTCACTCACTCTTTTTGAGGACTTGATAGTTGTCAATGCGAATAGAGTTGTTCTTGATCTTGAGGAAGAAGAGAAATTTCGAGATTATATATCTTTAAAGCACCTCTGATCTATGAGAAATATTTCAGTCTGTTTGAAGCTCTAGGAAGTCAGAAAAAAACAAATGCAAACAGTTATGCTGCAGTGTTGAGAGAAGTCTATCTGAGGACAACTGGAAAGAAACTTCATCCAAATGAGCTAACAATTGTTGGGAGTTGCTTTTCAAATCTTCTCAGGTTTTGTACAGCTTCTGAGACATTGGAAATCAACACAAATGCTATCTACCTACCAAACTTAGAAAACATCATGACTGATTCAACATCTGGAAATAGATACTCATGATCAGATACTTACCTTACCAGAACGATATCATATGATTCCTTTGAGCTCATGTGTACAGGAAATCTTAGCCCCAAATTGTAAAGAGGAGTATGGTAGGAGGGCTTGCACCTATGAGCAAAGGATAAATTCTTCAGAGTTTCTCAATGGAATATTACGCATCTGCAACTTCCAAAGCAAAAAAAATGGCTTATTATGTAAACATGCAACTGACATTGAAGATAAACTCAGATGTCTCAAAATAAGAGAAGCTGAAGACCTTTCGACATATGTGCCCAATAGTGAATCAAAGGTCAAGTGGTTTTTTTCCAACACAGCCTTTAATGAGAGTGATGAAGGACCAACTGTAATATTTATCTGGACAAATCCAGCGGTTTTTGAAATGAAGAAACAACTTCATTCAAAATATGTAAAGCCATTGATAAGCTAACTGGTAATCTAATAGGCAACCTTGCTGGTGCTGTTGCAAAAATGCTCAATTCAGATCCCGAAACTATGAATATCATCTTACATGACTATGAAGTGCCAGAATGTAAGATCAAAACCAACATGCGGACAACCATGTATCCTTAGGCTGGGACACTCATTCCTGAGGAGTTTCACGAGATTCTAGATAACGAATTCACATGGTTTTATGTAGGGGAGTGTGTTGGGTTGGTTGTGTATGATGCATTAGTTGATCAGGCTGATGCGTTCAAAAACATTCCCCTTCCAGATTATGTATATGCTACTATTGTGAAGGTGGAAGAACACGATTCTTATTCCCCTCAAACAGTAGAATATGTAGTAGAGGTGGAAGAGGATGTTAAAAGGACAGTGCCAGCAGCAAGACTTAACAAGTTTCACAGAGGTGAGGACAATACAACAACTGATTTGGTGCTTAGCTCTGATGTTTCAGGATCACACATACCTGAACCAGAATCTCTTGAAAATATATTACAAGATATCCGCCAGCTACTGCAAGTTGCTTGGGGACAGTTACAACCTTCAGAAAGGAACAGAGTGTGGCTGAGATTGCTTTCACAGTGGCATCCAGACAGGAACCCTGACAGACTTGAATTGTGCACAAGTGTTTGTCAGTATATTAGTTTGTACATTAATCAAGTTGAAAATGGCAAGTCTCTTGAAGAGTTAAACGCCTCTTCATTCATTGATCATGTTGACAAAGACTTTTATGATGAAGTGGGAAGGAGAAGTCATATCCAGACAACTTACAGACAAACTCACCAAGGACATTTTGCATCATTCCATCAATCTGTCAGGACCTATGCATATCCTAATATGAGAGAAGCGGAATGATGGTTGAGACAGGCTAGAACAGATCTTGAATCAGCACATCAGTACCTACAGTTAATATCCCTAGACGATGACAAACATAACTGGACCTGCTTCATGTCACAACAGGTAGGTATATCTTCATAACTAGTCAGTTGGCATTATTCAAGGAAGATCAGGCAATGATCTTTATATTTCAATGTTGTCTTGTATCCTAAAAGGGATTGTTACTAAATAACATGAACTATATCATCTATTCATCTAATCCTGTATTATCCTGCAATAGTCCTTAATGCATTCACTGCTTACCTTACGACAACAAAAAGACAGCGCACGGTGATGGTCTTGGGTAAAGAAATATAGATGTTTCACATTCCACTCCTGCTTTTTGTATGGACCATCGCCGCTGTCATGTGACCTTGATGACAAGTCACCTCCCTCACATCACTGCCTGTCACGGTATAGCAAGGACGTTTCTCAGTGTAGCTCTTCAAATTGGATAATTTTAGACCTTCAGCTTCAGCTATAATTCTAATTTTTTACTTATATTGCATTTACTCCTTAATGCATTCACTGCTTACCTTACGACCAAAAGAAAGACAGCGCAACAGCGAAGGTCCTGGGTGAAGAAATAAAGTTGTTGTTCTGAAGTCCCTCTTTTACTGACCACCGCCGCTGTCCTGTGACCTTGACGACACCTCTTCACATCACTGCTTGTCGCACTAGAGCAAGGACGTGTCCCAGTGGAGCTCTCCTTTTGGATTAATTTAGACTTTCTGTTTTCATCTACAATTCTAAAATTGATCTGCGATGGGTGGTGTATTCTTTTCATATTACCATGTTGTGTACTTTTTTATGTGAATTAATTAGGCGTACAAAGACTCTGTCTTTTTCCCGCCACATGTTTGTTGTTCGCCACCATTTTGAATTGTGTAACAATTGTTTGCCTGCCAAGGTAGCCAAATTGTTTAGCTAATGCTTGCACAGTGTATTAATTGTCGTGGAAAAAATCTTACAAAGATTATCATCCACGAAGGTTGGCTTGCACGCACGCACATGTGCTTGCCAAAATCTAAATGTAAATAGCTTTGGCGTTACATTGTGTTGTGGCTAAAAAATATTGTATACATTTTCAACTCGTATATTTGCTGATAGATTATTGCTCAATTCTTCGACATTCTTCCAGTACGGTTTCATCAACACTTGTTTAATTGCGTAACTTATGCTTGCGTGTTGTACTTATTGTTGTGAAAAAATCACCCAAAGATCTTTATCCACATTGTTCGGCATGCACGCAGATGTGCTCGCCAAATTCTAAATGTATTTTTTGTGTAAATCTCTCTCCAACGAGTTTTACAATATATAGGCAGGCTACTCACAAACGTATTTTGCAGCAATCCCATCGTGAGATGAGAAAAATGTCACAATTGCTGAATATAGCAAAGGACTTGGTTCGGTCATTACCACGCAGCCCTTATCATCGACAGGTAATATGATGCCTGTGACTGCAAAAGTGCCAATGAGTTCACTACCAATGGGTAGTGTTCCCATTTGGCATGTTAGTGACCCCATAGCCATCCCTTAATATTTATGCGTGACCCTGAGGTCAAACTCAAAAACGAGGCTATCCCTGCAAGCTGTCAAAATGGCATCGGAGCATCAATGTGTCCTCAAATGCGTTTCAGATGCGAGCTGCAAATCTAAGAGTTTTCATCGTTGTTCCGGTCAATTTATCTTTGCGGAAACGATGACTGGCTGCCATCCAACAAGTTAAAGGAAACTGGCACTCGTGAAGAGCAACCTCCTCTTGAGTGCTGGGTAACGCCAATAGCTCTTCCCCCGTGTGGACTCGGGGTAGAATTTGTCCACAGCACCCCATTGCTTGTCGTATGAGGCGACCAAATTGGGCAACCTGTTTGCCGTGGGTTGCGCCCTGTGTCGGTGGAGGAAGGGAGTCTTGTGTTTGAGGGCACTGGAGCCAGGAACCGGTGTTCCTTTTGCCCAACACACCACTTTGACCCTAACTTCACCTAGACGGGTGGTAGAATATTGGCCCGATTCTATCAATCGGCTGGTCACGTTATGCCCTGAGCATGGAAAACTGTCACGTTTGATACATCATAATAATCCATTTTTTATGATGAATTATGATAACCCAATTATGCAAATCTAAATCTTGCCTGGAGTCCTATGCCAGAAGGCGGTGGCTCATGGGCCAATCTGGTGATGTCAACCTCCGAATTCTATATGTCTCCAATGTTCTGTCATGGGCCGAACCAGCTAGGCATTTCTTTTGGTAGACAAATTTAGCTATTCGTGTATTTGCTGGAGTATAACACCCCTGTAGACCTGATGTTGTAGACTGGCTTCCTCTACGGCATCGTTTTTTATTGACACTAGATGGTGGGTGGGGATCAGGGGTGCCGAATCTTATTCTCACACCATGTCACAAAACCAAAATTCTGGTTCATTGAAAACCAATTAACGTCGTCATGTGGACTCTTTGTCATCTGATGAAGATGTCTCTCAAGATGTTGCTAATTCTTGGCCAAGGTTTATAGTCATATCTTCTTCTGATGGAAATCCTCTCAAACTTAATCCTTTTGCTGTCTCCAAGGGCATTCAGAGTATCTGTGGAGAAGTAAAAAATGTAACTCGTCTCAGAAATGGTTCACTTCTTATCGAATGTGCACGGAGACAACAATCTGTCAATCTGCTGGGTCTCATGCAGTTTAACACCCAGGTTGTTGTTTCAGTGCACAAATCTCTGAACTCCTGCAGAGGAATTGTTCGAGGCCAAGCGAAGTGTCTGTCTGACATGACAGATGACGAAATTGCAGCAGCATTAACACATCAAGGAGTTACCTCTGTGAAACGTTTCACGAGAAAACAGGACAACAATGTCATCAAAACAAATACATATCTGTTCACCTTTAGACTTTCCACTATTCCAAAATCAATAAAAGCTGGCTACTTTAACATCGGTGTAGAGGTATATATACCTAACCCACTCAGATGTTTTAAGTGCCAACAGTTTGGCCATGGTGCCAAGACCTGCACCCACAATAATGTATGCCTTCGTTGCAGTGGGGCTCATGAGAGCCCTGAGTGCACCAATGACATCAAGTGTGCCAACTGTGATGGACAACATTTGGCATCGTCAAAGTCCTGCCCAAAATTTGAAAATCAGTCAAAACTCCTCAAAATTAAACACACAAACAATATCTCTTTTTCTGAAGCAAAAACATTACTTCCCAATCCTAGTCAAAATCCTACTATCACACATTCTGCTGCATTTTCTTCTGTTCCACTTTCTTCGTTCCTGTTCCCAAGGTAACGACAAAATCCATTTCATGTCAAACAGACATATCTTGGGTGACTGATCCACAGGTCACACTTGGTGATACACTTATGCCACCACCTTCACAGACCAGTTCATCAGGGTCTCAGACAGAAATGCCAACACAAGGTCCATCTGAACCAACATCTGAGCAAGAAGTTGAGACAGTTAACCAAAAGAAAAAGAAACAGTTAAAAAAAAAGGCCAGGACTCTCCAGCATTTGGAGGTGCCTCCATCTTTAGATACTACTGTAACGGTTCATAATCCGTTTGAACCACTTGATATGGACATCACTCCATCACACCCTGTACATGGGAGTGACCATTCCACACGACCAAGATCCCCAGTTGAGCCTCCGTGAGTGGCTCCCTCAATTTGATTCAGTGGAATTGCAGAGGACTCAGGAATTTTTTTAACGATATACAATTGTTGATACAAGATTTTAGACCATCTGCACTATGTCTCCAAGAGACACATCTTAAACATACAGATAAATTTGATTTACAACTGTCATCATTCCTTTTCTCCGCCAGGAGATAAAGCTTCTGGAGGATCTTCTATTTTTGTGAGGCAGGGTGTCATTTGCAGCCATGTTCCTCTTAATACAAATCTTCAAGCTGTTGCCGTTCATTTAACTTTGCACATAGTATTTACTCTGTGCTCATTGTACATTCCTCCATCCACTACACTTCGACAATGTAATCTTCAAAATCTATATGATCAGCTACCTAAACCATGCATAATCATGGGTGATCTAAATGGGCACAACCCTCTTTGGGGAAGTGTGAACACCAATAATAAAGGGAAGGTACTTGAGGAATTCATTTCTGATAATAATTTATGTACACTACTGCCTAAAAGTTCATTCCCCTAACACGCGTTGAGAACGCGTGTAACACGTATGTGACACGGGTGCTCAACGGGTCGCACACGGGGTGAGCATCCGTTGGACACGGGTGTGCAGCGCGTGTAACACGGGACCGGGTTCCAGTTGAAGTTGACAAAAGTATCAAATGAATAGTGAGATAAAACAAAACAGTGAGATGTGAAATTTGAGTTAATGAGCGGCCATTGAGCTGTGTTCACCAGACCGTAAATACAAGGTCGGCCGTCTTAATTAGTGTTCGGTTGTTAGACTTTTATGGCATGAACCATTCCACTAGGGTCCCGTCTAGCCATTGTGGCTAGCCGACAGTAGAACAGTAGTGAATTTAGATGCGAGTTTATTGCTAGGGGAACCCCCGTGTTGACACGATTGTCGCGGGTTGGTAAATGTTCGCCATTAATAAAATGATTGTTTGTGGATTGCGACCATATTCATTTGCCCACAAGAGTCATTCCATTTGATTGAAAATATAACGTTTTTCGTTCGCCAAATTTATGCTTTAGACAGTACAATTATGATATAGCCGTCACCACTACTAATGTCTCATTATTTCACGTAGGAATATGTCCCATTTCCCCACACCCCACTTTCTGTTTTGTATTTTGAAAGAATAAATAAAAGAAGGTTTTGTGTTGGACACTTTTATACTAATTATAAGAGGATGTTGTAAATGAATATGAACAGCCATGCTGTCTGACTGTTGATAGAATTTGAGATCTTCACAATCACCGGGTGTGACCATGTAGACAGAATCTCGTAAGGGTTTGTGATTTTTACATTTGCCCAATGACCATAGTGAGTATTGCTGGGGATACCAAACGTAACAGTTTATTATTAGAGGTTGTGAGTACCTATACCACTTAGATAGGATATCTTTAGGATTTTAATCCTTCTTTGAGAGGCATTTAGAAGTTGGGGTATTACGTTAGGATAAGATTTATGGGTGACTTTAATCCGTTCTTTCTCTGTGGGTAATCCTTTCACGTTGATTGGAGGAAGTCACTCAACCAGGTCATGACAGGTCGTGAGTTTACTCACTAACTACTGTGAGCGTTTTTGGCATAACATCTTTTCTTGTATAAACATAGAAAAGATGCTCACTCACTCACTGTTAGTCTTCTGCAGTTTGCTGGCAAAGTGGGGATAAACCTCAGTGTCAAAGACGATCAAACTTAGTTCGAATCCTTGTTTATATGTGACATCTCCCAAATGGGGACATTTTCATAAACTTGGCAAGTGATGATGAATTTTAATATTAATATTATTATAGTTTATGAAATTGTTAATAAAACTTTAATAAAATTGTGCTTCACTCTCACGAAAAATATATTGTCTGTGAGTAAATTTATATGTCACGTTTCATTGGCATTTTTCAGTGATATTGGGACTACATGAAACATGGCTGGTTTTACATTTCTGATACAGGTGCTTGACTGACTGAGTAGTTCATGATCAATTAGATATGTTCAAATCAGTCAAGTTTGCAACAATAGTTGAATAAGTTGATACATTTGGACCGCAGTTACCGATTAACAACTTAAGACATAGAGACAGGGAGGAGATATATAACCAAACCTGTGGTCCTGTTGAGACAGTTGACAGTTAGAACGTTGGATTAAATGACAGTAACTAATTTGAACATTCCCCAGTAATATCATAAAATACATCATAACTCATAACAGTCCGAGAAACAGCTTCCGGCCATATACTAGTATTGAAGGGACAATCGCTTTTGACAGTTTAAAAATAAACTCACCTTAAGGTGCTTGGCAAGTCAAAACTGACCTCCCTGAATATGTTTTTTTAGGTTTGACAGCAACTATGCTTGTGGATTTCAGAGATAGACATGATTTGTTAGCTAGATGTTATTACAATAAGCGAAAATGTCTTAAAAGTCCACAGTTTGTTTAATAGTACAAAAAGTGTGTTATTGATCTATCAACGTTTTCTTTTATTGAACATAATATTTGCACCATATTGCTGTTAGCTGTAAATAATCTAGCCTCCCCATGTACATAACTTACATATATTTATGTATGACCAGAACAGCAAATAAAGTTCTGGTAGATAGGTACCTCGGAGATTTAACGTGCGCTTTCCGACTTAAGCCTATCTCGCACACGGGGAAGCACTTATACTATTAGGGTAAAAAAGCGTAATGATTAAATAAATATAAGTTTACAGCCTATTCTAATAAAGTTAAGGGGGTTGGGGTTTGGCTGGGTGGGAATGGGTGATAAAAGAATATTCAATAATATGGAAAAGTTTGGGCCTGGGGGTGGGGGGGCAAGCGTGGGAAGGCACGGCGTCGGCTGGCGAGCATGTGTGGCTAGAAGTCTAGCGGCGGTATCCTTCTAGTAGTCTCTTGGTCAGCTTCTCATCCTGGGGGTCGGGATTCTGGTAGAGACTCTTGGCAAGGAGGGCGGCGGTATTGGCGACGAAGTGGTTTGAGGTCGGTACGCCACTACTCTGGAAGAAGTGGTACAAGCCTGTGTAGTTTGTGATGTCGTACTCGATGTCCTGTCCCCCCTTCTTGTGCACCATGACGAAAGGGACTCCTTGTTTGGCGTAGAGATGTTTCTTTGGGGTGTTGATCTGGTCAACCTTGAGATCCGGCCGGGCCTCGTAGTGGTTGATCGGAATGTCTGACTTTTCAACTAGTAAATAAAGTTCTTTGGTATGACCTCTTTTATCCCTGCTGACGTTATCCTAATGTTCAATTTCAGTCTGCCTCACCAAGCGTAAGAAAGCATTGTACATGTTCTGATAAACCACACTGATGCAATTAAGCAAATGAATATTTGCTGTGGGCAAATATCTTTTTTCTATATATGTATTTGTGGATATGAAGCATTCTAGTTAATTGTGGATACACTGGGCAGACAGAAGTGTGTTTATTTCCAGGCCATCCTGACCGTCGTTTACTACTATAAGGTCAATGTAAAAACAATTAAGGACCTTTTTAATGATGTTTATTCTCGTTTAATATTATGTTTTTAAAAAGAAATAGAACTTGTCCATAAATTTTGATGTGCTTAATGTATTATTTTATAAATTGGTAGTGCTAATTAATAACTTAGATTGTGAGTGGCTGTACCCTCGAGGGGGGTTGAAGTAGCGTAAAATTATTGTCCCCCTAAGAGGGTATGTAAGTCCCCAACCATTCGTAGTATTTTTATGCATACCAGACTTTTAAATCGTAGTATATTTGTTAGTTTTATTCAATGGCTAAACTTGCATATAATCGCCAGCGACTGAAGGGATGGTGTAAATCCTGCCGGGGTCCATGCAGGAAGCAAAGGCACTGTAAGTCCCCATGGTCCCTGGTGTGGTGATCTCCCTTTAGTTACTGACGATCTCTAGCCCATTTTTATATTGTGTTGTTCCTTAATACTTAATGCTTTTAAATGTTCTGCAACTAGTTTTAAATCTTATCTGTGATATTCTAGTTCTCATACTGTCCTTTGATGACAGATTTTTATAAAGTTTAAATATATGTAGATTTCATGTCTAATTTCTCGTCACGATATGGCTGAAATATTGCCGATGTGACGTAAAGCATTACCTCACTCACTCACTCACTACTACTATAAGGTGTATGTTTTGAGGCAAGATCAAAGGCGCCGCACAGCATTTATTAGATAACAGACGGGGTCGTCCGTTTCGCTTTAAACAACAACCCCACCCTGTCTGTAGGAGTTATATAATCGGTGCGCAAATAACTGTGTCAAGTCCACTGCCGGGCTGATGCGGTGTCAGTGTCAGCGATGAACATGAATACTCAAATTATAGACCTGTAGCCCTAACAAGTTGCTTAGCCAAAATATTTGAAAAGTGTATTTTCAATTCTCTGATAACAGCAAATATAACCTTAGAAATAGATTCAACATACAAACAATCAAATGTAGAACACAGACCTATGCTTAATAATAATTTCTTCTGGATATGATCAACCCGCGGAACCCTCTATCCGATGAAGTAACTAATGCTCGCTCATTAAAAGAAATCAAATCATTAATTAATCGTTCTGATGCAATTACTAATAATTTTGACTTCAAATATGTTCATAGATCATGCCAAATTGTCCACTGTCACCTTAGGCTCGGCTGCAGTGACTTAAACGCTGATAAGTTTAGACGACATGTATCAGACATACCGGACTGCACTTGTGGATATCACCTTGAAGATGCAATTCACTTTTTCTATAACTGTCAAAAAATACGATAATATCAGAAACACTGTGTATTTCTACACACATGGGTATGGTCTAAAAATGATATTACGTGGCAGTAATTAAGCAGTTCTACAAGCATGACTCTTCTTAAATCAGTTCACGACATCATTGTCAAAAGCAAAAGGTTTGAGTAGCTTAATTTTATGCATGTAGTAAAGGAAAACTGCATTACCTTATTTCACAGACACCACTTACTTCAGTGTATTGGCTTCGTGTATTTCAATTGTGCATTTTGTATGTTTATGTTCATCACTCTCTTATATATATCCAGCTGTTGTTAAGTTGTTAGGTATTACATAAGCAAGTTTTGCTTGTTTACCGATCCAGATTTCTTTTGAAATAAAAATACGTTTAAGCCAACATAGCTAGCCCTAAAACACATGATTGTAAACTATTCAAAAAGGGGCACTAATCTCTGGCTTCTTCTCGGGTGTCGGACTCAAACTCAAACTCATTTATTCTTAGAATAACATGACATACAAGTATCTACAATTTTTATTATGTACAATTTAACAAAAATAATAAAAATAGGATACGTGGATACTAATACAATTTACCAATTGTATTGTACACATTGTTAAGGAATTTAGATAGGCCTTTTAGATTTCTTACACTGTTAGTGGTCATAATTTTCTTAAATGTTTGGAAACTTAAGATATTGCTTATTTAAGAGTTCATATCGCCGTTGCTGAAAAAGCTTCACATTGGAATAAATAATGCAATTCATCTCCCACAGCGAAAGATTCACAGAGTGGACACTGGCTGTCTTCCCTGGGAATGTTCAGCCATCGACCAGTTTCAACTGGTAATCCTTGGTTAGAAAGTTCTGTCTTTAATTTTGAGAGCAGTAGATATTTCGCAAATGAAGGTTGATTCTTCAGGTAATACGACCTTTGGATTTCCGCTTGGGCTTTCTAGCTGCCGTGAGTCAATTTGCTCGTTAACGCAACCGAGCGTGACAAGAGACTGGGCTACCAGTCTGCAAGGACAGCTAAATAAGCTTACGCATTTTTGGAAACTGATTGGTTACCCGTGATCTATGAAGATTTCAACAAAGGGCGCATGGTAATTAATTTCTTCAGCCTAAACAAACAGACAAATAACGGCGAAAGCTCATCGGATGTCGTTATTTGGAAATACCCCTGTTGGTTACAGTTTAATAATAAAAAAGTATCCCTGAGTGAAAGCATTTGCGGATTTCGGATTGCGTGGATGATACAATTACTACTCCCTTGTTGTCATCCACATTTTCTGGTATAACCCTACACTTGTGTATTTGTCGTAATTCACTTGCTGCTCAGTTAATGAATTTATAACATGTATACTTAGTGGTAGCACCACTCAGATTATAAAGGTTCAAATTTGGTCTTTGTTGTACATGGGGTAATTATTCAATCTAAATCCAGGTTTGAAGTGAGGTGGAATGTGAGTTATGTGATATGCACTTGGCAGCCCAGCAAGAGATTTATGGTCAGTTGCTTTACTTTTTTTGTAAATCAACTGATCATTCCCAGACATCAAAGGATCAACAGGAAATACGTTGATTGATTAATTACTGTTATCTTGCACAGTGGATATGTCAAAAGTAAGTGTTTACATGTGAAGGTAGGTTTACTAAACCTAGGGAATACACTCATATCATGGCGTGAAGTACAGATGTAAAAACAACATACTTTGTTCAAAGGGTAACCGATAATACACTGACTGGTTGTTCATTGTTATCTAACTCAATGTATGTTTTTAAGAACCGTGGACATTATAAAAATAGTTGTCACGTGGGCTTTCTCAACTAACTTGGCACCTATGTGAAACAATTGAAACAAACTAAGCGATCAGTTAAGAAACAAACACGGGTTATAATATTCGATACATTTAAATAACGTTTAAAAACGATATATTTCAATATTTTAATATATTTCATATATATTCCAAATATTGTTTCCAAATAATTATTATTAAAGTATTTGATTCTCACATAGACATTTGACATCGAATAAGTATTTTTGTACAGCTGCAGACGCAATGGATATTGTTCCTTTATGTCGATATTCCCGGATACATTATAACTTTGGTAGGTTGTAATAATGATATTTGCATTTTGTTTTCATTCATTCGCTGCAGCTTTGAACAGAATCATTCTTGTTCCTTTCCGTTTCGTTGGGAAGTTTTTCGATGCGCGATAGACGTTGTTTTCACAAGTATTTTCTTTTGTAAGCGTGTATATGTTACAGTCAATGTGTAAAATATGATTCACTCAGGCAATTTATTAAATATCTAAATATTTCAGTCATTTTACAAACTAACTGAACAATCCATTCATTTATTTAACCGACTGACTAAAAATGATAAAGACGATCAAAAGAGCTTAAACACATCACAATACATATTAATTATGCTAAGAAAAGAAGCCAAACAATACAGAACTGTACTTGGTGATGATATTAAACATAAACAAATATTTGGAATTCGTTATCATATTAATAAAGATGGACATATTTTTCAGTTAATTTGTAAAATAAACTGAATATTTAGGCGTTGAAAAAATTTCCTTAGTGAAATCTGTTTACATTTTGAATGTAAACATATACACACGGTAAAATAAGCAATGTTCAGATGAAATAGTCAAAATAGTGTACACAAAGATCGCACAATTACCAAGCAAGTGACTTACCAAAACTGCATCACCATTACCGATGCTCCCCACAAATATACCTATATTTCCAAAACTGTATTTCATTTTTGTTGATCAATGTGACCATACGTCCTTCTACTTTCAATAAAAATGCGCTTACGAATGGCGAGCACAGGTCGCGAACAAGTCTAGATTTCTGCTATATCATCCGGGTACTCACTGGGAAAATACAGTAATGCACAGGTAACAACTACTCCCGCGGAATTGCTTTAGATCAGTGCTCCTTTGTACGTTGAAATACTATATATAGTGAATGCCAAAATGATGTATCAAGGATCAAGTAGATGATACATTGACCGTAGCGCTGGGAGTTTATTCAACAGACCCGTGAAAATAAAACTGCTGTATCTTATTATTTGTTTTAGATGACGCAGTTAAAGCTCACTTCTCCTGGCGGCCAATATCGAACGGCCAGCTAAAACACAACCCCGCGCTTACGTCTACAGGTCTCTTCCTGTAGTACGGTAATTAGTATTCTCTCCCTCAAGTGTATCCTCAATGATATAACCCACCCTCATTAATTACTTGCTGCTCTTTTCCAGCCTCACGGCTATGGAGCTGAGGTAAAGAGTCCAAGTCATCATAATGTAATTAGGGTCCAATAAAAACAATGCGCCGCCAAACCTCATACATATTATCACTGAAAGTCGTACTACAGACGGTTAATGTCAAATCACAATAAAAGCATTTCAATTGCAATAACATGTTCCAGGACCATGTATTCTCTTAACACCATCAGATTTAGAAGCAATGGTCGTATAAAACAAGACAGATCTATTTAAACACAACAGTATTCATGTTATTCCCAAAAAATCACATAAAGAAAGGAGACATTAGCAAATACATGTGTATTATCATTTTTCGTCAGGATAACAAATTTTTCTCTCCTTGTTACCACCTCCAGGTTCAGCTTAAGACGGGTCCTCCTTTGGTCAAAAGTTTGTTCCCCCTCTAATGAGTGTGTCACGCGTTGCACACGAGTGGCGGACGGGGTGCACACCCGTGTGCAACGCGTTGCACACGGGTATCACACGCGTGACCAACCCGATGCACACTGGTTGCGTAACCCGTTGCCCATGCGTGTAAGGGGAATGAACTTCTAGGCAGTAGTGTATCTTTAATGATGATTCAAACACTTATTTACATCCTGCCACTGGTACGTACTCATCACTTGATCTGTCTCTCACAGATTCAACTCTGTTTAGCGAATTTGAATGGTCGGTCCATGAAGACCTCTGCGGAAGTGATCACTTTCCCACCATTCTTAAATCTGTGAACCTGAATCCTCCACATTCAGATGGAATTTTACAAAGGCCAATTTCTCGTCATTTTCAAAATATTGAAGATCCGATTCAATTGTTTTCACATCAGCTCAATGAAATAGCTGATCAAACAATTCCTAAGTCCTCTGCAAATCCTTATATTCGCAAACCATGGTTTAACCATGACTGCAAACAGGCACGAAAATGTAGGAAGAAAGCGGGAAAATATTTCTGCCGACATCCTACAGTCCATAATTTAGATAAGGTTAAAATTACAAAGGCACGACGTGCTTTTAAACAACATAAGCATCAGTCTTGGAGGGAGTATGTATCCAAAATAAATTCCCGCACGCCCATATCCAAGGTGTGGAATATGGTACAAAAAATAAAAGGCAAAGGTACAAAATCATCTGTTCACCATCTTAAGGAAGGTGACACGTAATTAACGGATAAAAGTGATATTGCAAATAAGCTGGGAGAAACGTTAGCAAAACATTCTTCAACATCTAATTATGTCCCGGAGTTTCAAAAAATTAAGAAACAACAGGAAAAGATAAAAGTCAATTTCACTTCTGATAATGGTGAAGACTATAATGAAGTCTTCTCATTACATGAGCTACACACCGCCCTTGGGCAAGCTCATGACACAGCAACGGGAGCTGATAACATTCACTACCAGCTTTTAAAACATTTCCCTGAATCATGCCTCTAGACACTTTTAGATATATTTGATCAAATATGGATATCTGGGAATTTTCCTCCTTCATGGCATAATGCCATTGTAGTCCCAATACCAAAGCCTGGCCGGGATCATACAGATCCCTCTAACTATAGACCTATATCCTTAACAAGTTGCGTGTGTAAAACCATGGAACGAATGGTGAATAATAGATTAATTTGGTTTCTGGAAACCAACAATCTAATTACCAATATCCAATGTGGTTTCCGAAAAAATCGAAGAGCTATCGACCATTTAGTACGATTAGAATCCTTTGTGAAAAATGCTATTGTAAACAAACAACATGTAGTGTCAGTCTTTTTCGATCTTGAGAAGGCCTATGATACTACTTGGAAGCACGGCATTCTAAAGGATTTACATGATTTTGGTTTGAGAGGCCGTTTGCCTCATTTTATATCACAATTTTTAACAGACAGACAATTTCAAGTCCGAGTTGGTTCAACCTTGTCTGATCATTATAATAAGGATCAGGGTGTCCCTCAATGCAGTATTTTGTCTGTAACATTATTTAGTATCAAGATAAACAGTCTGTCAAAAGTTTTGAATGATTCCGTTGATGGGTCGCTATTTGTGGAAGATTTTAACATTTCTTGTCGCGGGAAAAACATGAACACTATTGAGAGACAACTGCAGTTGTGTCTCAATAAAATCCAGAAATGGTCGCTTGCTAACGGCTTTTAATTTTCTAAAACAAAAACTAATTGTATACACTTCTGCAGGAAATATAGACAGCACAAAGACCCCAAACTATTTCTATCTGATACACCCAAAAAGGTAGTTGAGGAGACCAAGTTCTTGGGGCTTATTTTTGACCGCCACCTGACATTCTTGCCACATATAAAATATCTCAAAACAAAATGCCTAAAAGCATTAGACTTATTGAAAGTCGTCTCAAACTCTAAGTGGGGCGGGGATCAGACAACCCTTCTCCATTTATACAGATCTTTGATCCGCTCAAAATTAGACTACGGTTCCATCATTTATGGTGGAGCCTGTAAAAGTAACTTACAAAAGCTGGACTCAATTCATCACCAGGGCTGGAGGCTCTGTCTTGGAGCTTTCAGGACCTCTCCTGTTGACAGTCTCTATGTGGAGGCTGATGAGCCTTCATTAAAACAACGCCGTTTAAAACTTGCTTTACAATATATCACAAAATTAAAATCAAATCCGTCTAATCCAGCCTATGATTGCATATTTAATCCTCCCTATGAGGACTTATTCCATACAAAACCGAAGCTTGTTCCTCCACTAGGGATTAGAATAAAATATTGACCTTGATTTTGTTGCACCGTACCGTTTACTGTCTACACCTCCTTGGCAACTAGTCCACCCCGTTGTAGACCTCACACTTACTATTTTTTAAAAATCAGACACAAATCTGTTAGTCTTTCAGCAAGAATATATCCAGTTGAGATCAAAGTACGAATCTCACTGCTCCATTTTCACTGATGGATCCAAGGATGGTGGCAAAGTTGCCAGTGCTACCATCGTTGGATCAAAAACTTTTTCTTCCAGATTACCAAACAATTGTTCTATCTTTACTGCTGAGGCCAACAGCTTTGGAATATATTCAGACACAAAATATCTGCAACTTCATCATCCTCTCTGATTCTTTGTCTTGCCTACAGGCATTAAAAAATGTCCGCTCAAATCATCCACTCACTCTTGATATTTTAGAATTACACAATACTCTTGCCACTGGCCAATACGACATCGTCTATTGCTGGTTACCCAGTCATGTTGGAATCACGGGTAACACTATGGCTGATGCTGCAGCAAAAGCAGCTCTCAACAAATCTGTGACCCCACTTCTTATACCATACAGCGACTACAAACCTTTAATTAGATGCTATATCAAAGTCCTTATGCAAAAGAAGTGGGACACCCAAGTAGGTACAAATAAATTACATGCAATAAAACCAACTATCTGTTACACCTACTTGGGTTGACAGTCCAGATTTGAGGAGGTCATTTTACGACGATGTCGTATTGGCCATAGCAGATACACTAACGAATATTTGTTGAAAGGTGAAGATCCTCCATTTTGTATCCCTTGTGATGAGAGAATCACGGTCAAGCATGTCCTGCTTGACTGCATTGATTTTTCCATCACAAGGGATAAATATTTCAAAATTACATCCATAAAGGATCTTTTTAATCAAATCAGTGCTCCTTTAATCATCGTTTTTTTTAAAGAAATAGAATTAATAGATAAATTTTGATTATAATATGTACAGTATAAAGTAAATGATTTTTAATTTGGTGGAATGAAATCATAACTGAGATTGTTAGTGGCTGTATCTTCACAGGGGGTTGAAGTATCGTAAAACAATTGTCCCCCTGGGAAGGTACGTGAGTCCGGTATCCTTCAAAGTATAATTTCATTTCTCTGTGATTTTAATCGTAGTATTTTTGTTGATTTTACCTCTTTGGCTAATCTTTCTGATCATCGCCAGTGGCCAGAGGGATGGTGTAAATCCTGCTGGGGTACCATGTAGGTAGCAGAAGTCCCGTAAGTCCCCATGGTCCCTAGTATGGTGGCCTAATTTTGGTTGCTGGCGATCTATAGCCCCTTTTTTCTATTGTGTCGTCTGTTATAATCTGATTATTTTATTATTCTATAACTAGTTTTACAATTATGATCTGTGATATTTTGCTAGTTGTTGTACTGTCCTTCGACGACAGGTCTTAATATATTATATAAAAACATGACTCGCTCAAGTCACGATATGGCTGAAATAATGCCGCTGTGACTTTAAATTTTAACTCACTTACTCACTCACTCTTGCCACATATAAAATATCTCAAGGCAAAGTGTCTGAAAGCACTAGACCTGCTGAAAGTCGTATCACACTCTAAATGGGGTGGGGATCAGACAACCCTCCTCCATTTGTACCGATCTTTGATCCGCTCAAAATTAGACTACGGTTCCATCATTTATGGCGGAGCCTGTAAAAGTAATTTACAGAAACTAGATACAATTCGTCACCAGGGCTTGAGACTCTGTCTTGGAGCTTTCAGGACTTCTCCTGTCGATAGTCTGTATGTAGAGGTTGATGAGCCTCTGTTGAAACAACGTCGTTTAAAACTTGCATAACAGTATATCACAAAACTAAAATCGAACCTGTCCAATCCAGCTTATGATTGTGTTTTTAATCCTCTCTACGAGGAGTTATTCCAAACTAAACAAAAACTGGTTCCACCTCTGGGGATCAGATTACGACCCCATGTAACAGCAGCTCATATAGACCTTGATATTATTGCACCCTACCGCTTAGTGTCCACGCCTTCTTGGCAATTAGTCAAACCAGAAGTAGATCTTACACTACCAATTTTAAGAAATCTGATACAAACCAGTTAATCTTTCAGCAAGAATATGTCCAGTTACGCTCTAAATATAATTCTCACCGCTCCATCTACACAGATGGATCCAAGGATGACGGCAAAGTTGCCAGTGCCACCATCATTGGTTCAAAAACTGTTTCCTCCCGATTACCGGATAACAGCTCAATATTTACTGCTGAAGCTAAGGCTATTCACAGCCTTGAGTGAGTGAGTGAGTGAGTGAGTTATGATTTTACATCGCATCGGCAATATTGCAGCCATATCGCGATGAGAACAAGTTTATTATTATAAAAATACCTGTCGACAAAGGACAGTAAAACAGTAAGGTAATTATCACAGTGTAGACATAAAACTTACCTGAGCAATATTAAAACAAAGAAGTTTTCAGTGTATTAGTTATTAGAAAGTAAAACCACACAGCCTTGACATATATTCAAAAACAAACTGTACACTTCATCATTTTCTCCAATTCTTTATCATGCCTACAGGCACTTAAGACTGTCAACTCGAACCACCCGTTAATTCTTGATATTTTAGAACTTTATAATAACCTTGCTACTGGCCAATACGACATCGTCCTTTGTTGGTTGCCTAGTCATGTTGGTATTGCTGGTAACACAAGAGCTGATGCTGCAGCTAAAGCAGCTCTTGATAAACCAATGTCCAATCTTACCATTCCCTACAGTGATTTTAAACAAGGCATCAAGGAATATATTCGTAGTTTGATGCAGAAAAGATGGGACACCCAAGTAGGTACAAATAAACTTCATGAATTTAAACCCAAATTAGGCTATACCTACTTGGGTTGCCAGTCCAGACACGACGAAGTTGTCCTGAGACGATGTCCCATTGGTCACAGTCGCTACACCCACGAATATTTATTGAAAGGTGAGGATCCTCCGTTTTGTGTCCCTTGTGATGACAGAATTACAGGCAAGCATATTTTGCTTGACTGTATAGACTTTTCTCTCATAAGGGATACCTATTATCATTCAACTTCTTTAAAGGATCTTTTTACAAATATAAATGCTCGTTTAATTCTCAATTTTTTAAAGAAATAGAATTATTTGATAAATTTTGAATTTTGAATTGTTTTAAATTAGTGTGATATTATTTACAACTGAGATTATTGAAGGCTGTGCCACTCAGGGGGTTAAAGTAGTGTAAAATTATTGTCCCCCTGACAGTGGCACGTAAGTCTATCTTTGTTGAAGTGTTTAATATCAACTAGTGTTTTAATTTTTTGATTGTGCATATATTTTTTAATATTGGTTAGCAATTCCTTCAACCACTTGTGACCAAAGTGATGGCATAAATTCTGCCGGGAATCATGCAGGAAGCAAAAGCACTGTAAGTCCCCATGATTCCCAGTTAGGTGGTCTAGCTTTGGTTGCTAGTGGTCTATAGCCTGGTTTTAATTTATAGGAATAATCTGCTAAAAAATTCTTTGTTTTATTATTGCTTAGGTTTGTTTTATGTCTAAACTGTGATATTTACCTTACTGTTTTACTGTCCTTTGTCGACAGGTCTATAATTGTAGAAACTACCTTGTTCTCATCGCGATATGGCTGCAATACTGCCGATGCGATGTAAAATTTTAACTCACTCACTCACTCATTAAAGGAAACTTGTTCACCGTAAGTCATAATTTTCATTCATTGTCGCTGATGAGCGAATATCGCCTAAACAGTCTCATGAAGTTAATATAAAAACATTCTGGAACAGAGTGCGATCATCAACGAGTACATCAAAATCAAAACTCAGCCCCATTATATCAAACGGATATGTACAATGTGAACCTGAATCAATACTAGACCCTTGGGCAAATCACTTTAGACACGTATACTCTTCTGTTGGCAATGAAAACTACAATGCATCATTCTGTGAGAAAATAGAGTCTATTGTGAATGAGGTCAGGAATCAGTGAAAAACAGAATTCGAGATATCGCCACCGACGATAACCTTATCAGAAGTTACAACGTGCTGTGCGAAGTTGAAAAACAATCAAGCTGGTAGAGCCAACTCTATTGTGTAAGAACATATCAAATATGGTGGGAAGACCCTGATGTTTCATTTATCATCCTTGTTCAACATCATCCTAGAAACTGGATATATCCTGCAGCCTGGTGGAAAGCATATATAATCGTCCCTCTGTTCAAGGGTGGGAATAAATCAAGGAAGGATCGGAACTCCTATCGGGGTATATCCCTGAAAGGTTTAGATCAGTCAGACAAATTTCCCAACCCTCAACAAATGGCATACCAGATCGGATTGTCTGCCCTTCACACATCATTCAACTTACAAGAGACCATCCACCACTATCATGAGCAGAATGAAGATGTCCATGTTGCCTTCTTAGATACGTGTAAGGCATTTGACACGGTGTGGCATGGTGGTCTTAAGTACAAGCTATTTGAGTTCAGAATCAAGGGGTCTCTAAGGCTAGTGCTTGACAACATGTACACAGAGATGGTTAGCCATGTGTGTTTGGACTCAATGTGCTCCAGACCCGTATCCATGAAACAGGGAATAAGACAAGGTGGTGTGTTGCCGGGGAAGTTGTACCTCTTGTACATTGACGCCCTCCTCCAGAAACTATCGAAGTCGAGACTTGGTGCTGTGGTTATGGATTTGAATACCTGTTCTCCGACGCAAGCCGATGATGTATCCCTTGTTTCATCAAGAGTGTCAGCATTGAAATTAATGTTGATAACAGCTGAGGACTACAGCTGTGACTGGCGATACATATTGTCATCTGCCAAAAGTGAGATTGTATCATTCCCTTGTTGCAAGGGGACTCAACAGATCTGAACTGAAGCTGTACAGTGAACCCATTCCATGGACGAACACCATCAGACATGTTGGTTTGGTACTCTCTGGCAACATGTCATCCCTTGAACATGTTACTCAAGCTTCAGTCAACCTGAGGTCAGGGGTAAGAACGCTGATTTCATGAGGTTTTCATCCTAGGTTCCTGAATCCTATAACCAGCTTGATTGTGGTAAATAATATGTACCTCCCAAGGACTATGTATGGATCAGAACTGTGGTCTAATTTATCAAAGGTAGAGTTGCTGATGCTGGAGAGGTCGTTCAGATATGTCATAAAATCTATCCAAGACATGCCGCGACTGACCCGTACTGATGTCTGCTTGAGTCTTCTTGGTATTCTACCCATTGAATACCATATAGATCAAAGAAAGTTGTATTTCCTGGAGCACATCATCAACATGAACCCGAAGTTCCTGCCTCACCCGCTGTTCATGACCAGACTGATGTGTTACATTCACCAACTGACAACCACATCATCAGGATTTGTTCCAGACGTCATCAGACTGTTATCCAAATACAATCTCATGGATCCTCTGCTGTCGTTCCTGCGGAATGGTATCTTCATATGGAAACAGAGATGGAAACAATTAGTGAGTAAAGCTCTAAAATCTTACCATGTCTCTGCCTGGAGTCAGAGACTCTCTGCTGATCCAGAACTCCGGATGTTTAGTCGAATCCATCGACTATATGATGTCCATCCAGCCTGGCACATCTCCTTAGACGACCCAACTCTGAGACTGAACTCTAACTTTGTGATAAGGACGTGTGCCACCACAAAGGACATGTGTGATACAGGACTGTGCCACAAATGTGGTCTTGTGTATCGTGATCCAGTGACACATGCAGTTGTTGAGTGTGAATGTACGTGTGACATTCGGGATCAGCTCTGGATGGAGTTGATCAATATCGGTGATGTTGACTTTAGCTGCTATCTGCATGGTATGGACTCAGCAAAGCTCACTGAATGCCTGTTGTCTCACAGAACAGATTACAGACTATGTGATAAAGATGTTAATGACTTTGCAAGAGTGTGTGTTAAATATGTCAAGCCCATGTTTAAAATGGTGTTCAACTAACTCTCAATATATCAGCATTACCATTCTGCATATTTAATGCAAAATAATATGTTGTTCTGATAAATATTCATCTATTATTTTCTGCTTTTTTTGTACTCTTCTTTATGGAGGAATAAAATGTTATATATCTACACCTGACAAACACTTGGTTCGAGTCGTAGGTAGAGAACTGTCTACTGTGTCATCAACACACGCCAAGGTTAGTATGCCACCGGGTATTCACCATCCGCTACTATATCAACTGGGATGGATAATCAACGAGGCGAAGTCGGAGTTAACTCCTTCCTATCGGCTTAAGTTTATAAGAGGCCTGTTCCAGACAGGCCAGGATCTCC